>NC_090941.1:1111980526-1114380526 GCF_040938575.1 Ambystoma mexicanum | reverse complement strand
AGGTGAAGTTCCACAGAATCTGTACTCCCCTCCCACACCTGTTGACCTCTGACAGAGTGCTGAGTCCTACCAGACCGTTCTTGGTCCATCAGTGGCCACCTGGGCGACTTCCTCCTGCAGGCAGAATGTGAATCTGTACCCTCAAGGTGAACCCCTGAGGCAGCATGGTGGGAATTCAAACAGACAAATGTAAGGCATTTAAATAATAGGACTTCTGTGCATCTGAAATTGACATGTACAGCACTTAAAACTGAGGGAGCGATTGCCAACAAATGCTTTAATGGCCATCAAGGGTAAAGCAAACATAAGTGTTATTACGTGGATAGACTGGTCCATATTATAGTAGGGTAAAGCAAACATGATACATTTTTTTACAAGGCTAGATTGGCCTATATTCAATGTACACCAGTCTAGCCATAATAGCACTCATCATGTTTGCTGTACCCTTGATGACATTAAAAGGTGCCATGCCACATTAAGAAAGCATATGCTGGCTACTAGTGCCAGTCTGCATATACTTTCCAAATGTTGCAAGGCATCTTTTTACTTGGCATCAAGGGTAAAGAAAACGTGGTAAGAGTGAGTAGGTGGCTGGTGTCACATTCCCGATGTCTGTGATGACAGGACGAAATGGAAAGCCTCTCCAGGGACACGGTTCAACCCTGGAGAGTGGACAAGCAGAACGCGGGCACCTGGAGCGCCCACCAGGGGAAACCCTCTGGGGAAGAAACCCCTCAAGGAATGGAGTGGGGAAAATGAGTGGGCCAAGATAACTGTGGCTGAATTCTTGACAGGAGCTGGAATGAAGGGGCCGAACTCCAGGCGAAGCAGGAATTAAGGCTGAAGACTGAGCAAGGAGAGGATGCAAGCAGCAATAGGGAAACTGAAGGAGGCCAGGGCAGTGTAGAAAGGCAGGGAAAAGAGTCAAGGTGAGGAACACAGGGGAAGAGAGCATCCGCGCATAGGGGCTAACCTAAGCGGTGCGACATGAAGCAGTATCTGACCCGCAGGTTCCTACACTAGTACCAGTCCTCCATTCCGCCGGGCTGTTCCTGATTGCGCCGAGTGCGGCGTGCCATGCCACTGATGGGTTCCAGCTTGGAGATGGCGTATCCTGGCATCACTGCCATCTTGGCAGAAGACTAGTGAATCCTGTACCAGGCCGCCGTAGGAGGGCAGGACCACGCTGTCACTGTTACCAGAGAGCGGGGGAGATGCTGAGCATCTGACAGCTAAACTGGCCTCCATTATTGGTGCCAGTCTCAATGTACTTCATATACCAGCCACCACCTGTGCATGCGCTCAACAGCACTCACCCACACGCTGACCCATCGTGCAGAGCATGGTGCAAGCCTGGGGCCACTTGGGCAGAGACCTTGCACATGTTAAGCTGGTGCTTCTGACAAGTCTGGGAAAGGATGTCCAAAATACCAACATAAATAAATAAAATAATGGGGTCTTTATAACTCCCTAGAAATAATACATTGTGACTTTGTGGGGAGAGAACTAAAAAGCCACGTTGGATGTCAAGGGGTGCCATCAATGTGGAATTTGATTGAGGGTGGACTAATATCCACCCGTCAACCAAGGCACGAGGCTGAATCGCGCTCCAAGCGTATATAAGCTTCAAGCCCATGTTGCCCTCAGTATTTATGCCTTTTCTTCTGTTTGTTAATAAATAATCAAAGGACACAAGTTAAAATAAAAAATAAAGGCCAATACAAAAGGGCACTGGGGGAGGTTGTATTCGATCCCATCTCTAATGATTGCACCTCACCCAGAGGCCAGTGTCCTAGTCACTTCATATCCAGTGGCGTAGAATGAAGCCTGTAGAAGTGTCGATGAGCATTAACTCATCCTCATATGTCATCATGTGCTCAGCTTGGCCAAAACCTTGCGCATGGTCAGTGCTATTTATCTCTAGCGCCACACTGTGGGGAGAATGAAGAAGTGGCGTTAGTTTCTTTTTAGGGCCTATCAACAATGGAAAGATAGAAATAAATCATGCAAAGAGTCACTCACTGAGAACACATATCTTGAATGGGGCCAATCGCATCTTGTATCGGCTGGTGAAACGTATAGTAGCATCATGTCGATTGAAGGGGAGCCAACTTTATCATCGCAGTGTGCCAAAGAATATTCCAGAAATGTTGCTATTCGGGAATTTCCTCCTTCTATGTGATAAAAAGCGAGAAATAATGCCCCAACATAAAAACGAGGCTGTACAAATAGGCAATCTGTTATTAACGGAGGCTGGCACAGGGGCAACGTGCTGGTCTTGGAAGCAAAACCACGCAGACCAACAAAGGTTCAAATCTGAGATCCGTGCTTAGAAACCAACCTCGGTATTAAGCATGTTAAGCCTGGCTACCTGGCTACCCTCTGATCTCAGGCCCCCCCACCCCACCAGTTGCACACCTGCACTGCTCCCCTGGCAACCCTTGCACTCGTGGACTGTTTTCTGTATCCCTACAGACCCTACTAGCACTTGACCCCAATGTCTGCACTTCCCTTGCACTTGCCACGAGCTGGCCGCACTCTTATGTATTGTCTTCATTTTATTTACTGTTCTCCTATGTACTGCATTGCCCCCTCCCCTCTCCTCCGTGCACTTATCACCTCCCCCTCCACTGCACTTGCGCAGTCTCAATGTCACCTGGCCTAGTAGGGTCGTTGTTTCTGTCTTCCCTCTGTTCCCCCTCCCTTGCCTCATCGCGCCTTGAAACACTTGTGTATAGGCGCATTATAAATGCCATATCATATCCTAAAAAAGCAATAAAATAAAACTAATTTTTTTTTGCAATAAATACACTCATTGCCACAATACGAGGTCCTTATCTCCACGAGCAGTCCTGAGAATGAACTGTGAAGTGCAAACAATGCAGGAGATCTCTTTGGACCTGGGTGTTCATGCATTCCCGGTTTGTACGTAAACGGCGGGAGGCATTTACATGGACTCCTATGGAATCCGCCAGCTTTTAGCAGGTGCAAAACGCTGTCCATTTCCACTGTAATCTATAGCATCTTCCAAGGCATTCAAATATGAGGCTGGAGGAGATGCTTGCAGCTTTCTAGGGCAAAGCGGATGGGGCTGCCTGATTCACCAATTAGGCTCTCTGCACCTGCCTCTCCACAGATATCCCTGAAAATGTGGCGGACCGTAAAAAGAATGCATGCAAATTGCATGCATGCTTATTACAACCCCCCCGGCCCCCCATTTAAAGCAAGGCCCTGAATATATCAATAAAGACACCCTTCTGAAGAATATTCCCTGTGAACTAAAAGAACAGAAACACATTGAAGCTGTAACATAAGAGGAAGTGCCTATTGCATATGGAATGTTTACAAGTTGTGTAAAATGTTTTTCTCAGGAAAGGATGATGTTTTTCTTGAAGAATAGTCATGCAGTAGAGAGTAACAGAATACACTATAATAATAATAATAATAATAATAATAATAATAATAATAATTATATAATATGATCTAAATCTCAAACCCACGTATAGACGATGTGAGATATAGATACACATTCGATTGCCTTAAACAGGTGCTTATTCATGATTGTTAGGGATGAAGTGTTCAATGATATTGTATGCATTTTTAATCAATTTAGAAGCTTCTTTGATAAGAAGACCAAATAAAGACATATCATTTTTAAATTATATATGTCTGAACACACATGCATGTTAGAAGGAGACAAGACACGTCTCCCTCGAGGAGCACATAGCAAGGAAGACACAAATGGCTCGGTACCATGGTTTCTCCTGCGGAAAACCAAGCCCTTTATCGTGGCAGTCATCATCAGATTCGCTGTCCAATCCTGGGCCTTCTCTCACCCGCATGTGGGCAGGCCCTTCTGGAAGGCTTTCCGGTGACTACCTTGACACACCTGAGATGTGTGTTACATGCTACTGCACAGCTCAATGAATGACTCTGCAAATTCAGTAGCATGAACCAAACGCCCATCAAACCACACTGGCCAGATGGATCATCTACAAAGTGATGGCCTTCAAGTCCCCAAGCTCCCTGTCTGAGAAGATCAGCATCCCTGGAGGGCTACCACCCACCAGAAGCAAGGACACGTTGTGAGGAATGAAACCAGGTACTGCTTTCACCCCTGTAGATCAACGCTACACAAAAATGAGATATTAATTCATTCCTTATTCATCACAATTTATTTTTTAAGAAGGCGTCAGGGCTTCTTCATAACATCTTCACATTCCTTCTGTAAATAGTGAGGCTGACAGTGTTGGCCAACGCATTTCGCACTATCTTGGGGCATCAAAATGTAATAAGCAAAATACATGCGATTCACCTTTCAACATCAAAACAACCCAAAATAGGATGTACACTCTCTAGCATCCATACTCTCCTGCACCCTAATGTTACTTCATAAAACCCTGCTCCAGTAAGAGGGAGTCTATAGATCATCAGATAAATGGTTAAACGGAAGAGTACATCCCTTACAAAATATCAACCACATCAGCGATGAGCAAGCTACAAAACGACATAAATCTACATTTTGGGCAAAGGAACTGTGATTCCCATACGCTGACCCTACAAACTGCTAGTTTCTGAAGATACCCTGCTGTGGCTGTCAGGAGAAAGTGTGGGGCTGTTGCCCAGTCGGCCTCCTGGAACAACTGCCCAGTGAAAGAACCTAAGACACTGAGCTGGGTAACAATCTGAATATGCCGATACAGTTAATATAGCTCCAAAACAAGTTGTCAGTTGAACATGGTATGTGATTTAATCAACTCATGAAATACGCATGTCCCATGACTAAAGACGATAACACTACGGGACACCCAGCTACATCTAACATTTATCACATGGAACGTCTGGCCAGATGTAAGGTGTGTTCCAGGAAGCTAATAGCCCACTTGCCTTTTCGTGAAAGCAGTCAAAGCTCGAGTGCAGTGTTCGCTAAATCTAGCGTATATATGTCCCTAAGCGATGACGTCACGGCACGGGTGATGCGATGACGTCATATTACGGGTGCTGATCCGTGCCAACGGGGTATTGCCTTCCTTCCAGTCTGACCCAGGTAGTACAAACCGCAAGGGCATCTGATGCTATAAATCACACCACTGCTGTCACAAGTACCAACACTTCCCACCAGTAAATAGACGAAGGTGATGCGCACCACCTTGCGTAACGTAAGAGGCCTGGCTAGGGGGGGCTAAGAGGGCTATAGCCCCTGGTCTTTTGGTTGTAGCCCGGATAGAATCTCAGGAGCTACAGCCAAAAGGGTAGCTAGCCCCGAGTCCCGACAGTTCCAACATCAGCCTAGCCCCGGGTCTTTTCCAGACATACCAACACCCCTGTGTAACCTAATTGCAGTTAGTGCTAGGGGGGCCAACTGTCCTGTATTTTGCGGGATCGTACCGTATTTGGGGACTCTGTCTCGCAGACTGCAGAGTGGCTATGCGGGACGCAGGTTGTTCCGACTTGCTTTCTTGCCTGGATGTGACTCTCGGGAAACAGCAAGTCGGCACAAGCTGCGTCCAGCACAGCCACACTGCAAACTGAAGTGGCCATCTACACACCACGGCACTTCTGCCTGGTGCGGATCTACGTGATTTTTCCGTTGCGGGAAAGTCAGCGATGGCAAAGCTCGCATGAGAAATGTGCGAACCTCAAAAGGCGAACACGCATTGAAACCCCAACTGACCCACACTCCCACCCACACCCACAACACACCCACCACACAACCCCACCCACACCTCCAACATACCCAAACCCTACTTACCTTTTCAGACACTGTGTCCCTGCAGCGCCAGTTCCCTTTCAAATCCATGATCGGGAACCGGCGCCGCAGGGTCCTTTTCTTTTCTTTTTTTTCAGGAGCTGCAGGGGTTTCCCCCGCAACCCCGTTCAGTATACTCTAAAGTATAGTGAGCGGGATGTTGCGGGGGACACCCCCACAACCCACGTTTTTTTTCGGTTTTTTTTTGGGTGTTGCGGGGGTGTCACAGTATAGTGAGCGGGGTGTTGAGGGGGACACCCCCGCAGCCCCTGTTTTATTTTATTTTATTTTATTTTTTCAGGGATTGCCGGGGTGTCCCCCGCAACACCCCGCTCACTATACCACAGAGTATAGTGAGCGGGGTGTTGCGGGGGACACCCCCGCAGTCCTGCCGTCTTTTTTTTTTATACTTACCTGAAATGCTACCACCAATGGTTAAAACATTTGGTGTTCGAACCTTTGGTGGTAGCATTTTTTGGGCTTTTTGTACGGTCAGACCTTTTTATTCGGTCCGATCTTACAATTCCCCTGGTGCTGCCTTCAGTTTTCTTTCTCTGGGTGGCTCCGCGGCGCCGGCTCCTTTTTTGAGCCTGCAGGTCGAGCTGATGTGCTGTGGATTTGCAGTACTATAGACACTGTTTCCAGTCACACCCATGAGGTATTAATCACTGCGCAGCCCGAACTAGACAATACGAGGTATTGAACCGCTTACATCAACAGCCAAGAGATGAATGGCAAATGGGGCGGGCCAAACGTGAATGGCGCAGTGACATCATCACCGCCTTGCGGGCAAGTGTCCCGCAAAAGGATCTCAAAAGGTTGGCCACCCTAGTTAGTGCAGTGTACACCTTCCCTTTTAGTCTTAGCCTGCATTGTTTAGTATAGGTGGTGTTGACGTGTAGACCCCTCTGCTATCAGTAAATACAGTGTTCAAAGCAATCAAATCAAAAAGATCATGAAAACACATTGGAATATCTTACAGCTTGCTTCATCAACAAGACACCTTACTCAAACATATCTAAGAGAAGTCGTAATTTGAGGGATCTACTGGTCGATACCACTATAAGCTAAATAAGCGCACGCTAAGACTAAAAGGTGATGCTGGTCAGGTGAGCGCCATCCCATGGTACCGCGGTTATCATACTGAGGTGAATTTCACTGCATTAACAGTTAAAACATATGGATAGTTTTGTATGTATTGTTTTATTTTCATTTCCTATGTTCCTCTGTTAGGGATGCAATGCTCAGGAGATCACCTTCAGTGAGCAGGTTGTTAGCCCATCTTTTCCTGTGGGTAGGTATGACGTTTTCTAGTTCATCGCTGAAGTGGTTGATATTTTGTAAGGGATGTACTCTTCCCTTTAATCATTTATTTGATCTATAGACGCCCTCTTACTGGAGCAGGGTTTTATGAAGTAACACTGGGGTGCATTCCATTCCTGCAGCATGACAGGTAGGAGAGTATGGTTGCTAGAGAGTGTATATCCTATTTTGGGTTGTTTTGATGTTAAAAGGTCACAGCTTAATCACATGGATTATGCGTATTACAGTCTGATGCCCTGAAGATGGACTATTAGTCCGAAACGCATTGACAACACTGTGTTCTGTTCAAAGAAGAGAGCGAGACAGTCCCAAGGTGAGACAGGGCACAGATGTTGGTCTCATTATTATTATTATTATTTTTTTTTTATTTGGTTGGCTGATAAAATCAACCTTTCAAATACAAAACGCATGTGAATACATAAACATTTCCAAGCACATGTATCATTTTCATATGCACAGTTATTTAAAAAAAAACATTATAATTATACGAAATGCAAAACAGTTATTTCATCATAATAATAATTACTGTTGCTGTCTCGATGGAGATACAGATCATATCATGATTAAAATACATCCATTCCGATTTCCAAACAGTGTTAATCAAGTTTGCTATTTGAGTAGTCACTCAGGTTCATTGTCATCCATTGACAAGATGGCATCTAGGTAATGTATTATGGCAATCCTAATTGCCAGTTTCGTACTCCTAAATACTCTGAGGCATATTTCATTTTCATTCATTGGAATGTACAAACATAAAAATTTGCTGAAATAGATTTATCTCACCGAGGTTAAGGCTGCCAAATCACTATTCCAGTTGTGACAAAATCAACAGTAATTTAATTCTTTAGGAAGGATTCCTCTCCTTACCATTATTTCTGTTGTTGGTAAAAGATTGAGCCTAAATCGCAAGTATTGTTGTCTTGTCTGATGTAAGGTGAGGTGAGGGAAACTTTACCAAGTAATCCGACATCACTCGAATTTTTTTTTACCCAAATAACTGTTCATTAAAGTCCTTATAGGTACAACATTTGGCTCTATTGCATATCCAGTCATATTGGTATAACTTCAACTTTGCTCGATCTGAGTTTGTTAACAAAATTTCTATTGGTATGGATGCATCAGATAGAGCGTCCAGTACACAACTTCTCCATTTATGTGGAAAGCTGTGAGTTGAGCCGACAAGATGGTACGCAACTGTGCTTAAGATGTTTTTATTTACAAAGCCAAGATAGCATTTTTGAAACAGGCTACACATCTTCCATATTAACTGTACAAAGAGCGAAATCAAGCCCAGTTCAAAACGTATTATAGGAAGCGGAGTGCATTTCGGTAGTTTTAGCACAGATTACCAGAATCGAGCTTCACACAAATCCCAGATGTTGTGCTTCATTGGAAGTTTGGGTTCGACTCCATACAATAAGATAGGCACCACTTTGGCTTGATAGAACATCATAATGTGGTTATATGAAAATTTGCCATATTTAAACACCAGAATGTTTGCCTGAGATTTCAAGGTTTGCAATTTGAGATTAAACGATGTAATATAGGCAGTTTCAGACAGTGTGTTATAAATTGTTAGACCCAGATACTTATACTCTGGGACACTTAATAATTCCACATTTTGCAGGTGCCACCTATATTTTTTGGTGGAAATATTTTTATTTTTATGACAGATGACATTGTGTGTCTTTTCCCAGTTAATGATAAGATTGTTTCCAATGAATATGCAGATAATTCTTTCAATGAATTTTGAAGCCCACTAGGGGTTTCTGATAGCAAGACAAGATCATCCGCATATAAGATCCAGGCTATGCACAGGAAGCCCAATTTTGGTGCATCACTTATGATGGTTGAGAGTGATTCGCCCAGATCGAGAATGAACAGATTAAATAGAAAGGATGCCAAATTACAACCCTGTTTAAGGCCTCGCCCAGTAAGGATCAATTTAGAGAGTAAGCCTTCCATTATGAGTCGAACTTGCAGAGATGGGTTGGTGTGTAGTTGCTTAATTAAGCCAATGAGAGAAGAGGGACAGGCAAAACAAGCTAATTTCTTATAAAGTAAATCACGATCAACAGAGTCACAGGGGACCCGGAAATCAACAAACGCCAAATCTAATGGCTGGCTCCGGGCTGCACATTGAGATTTAACATGTTCAAAGTGATGATGTTTGGTGATGTCCCTAGACCAAACACAAAACCGGCTTGAAATGGATCTCTTTTTCTTAAACTAGACGCCCAGATGTTCAAGTCCCTGAGAACAATACGATTAAAGATTTTACCCAGGGCGTCCAAAAGGGTAATAGGCCTGTAACTTACTGGATCAGACCTATTACCTTTCTTATAGATCGGCAGGATGATGGAACTTTTCCATGGTTGAGGTAATAATTGTGTTTGGATGATGTTAGAAAACATGGTAAATAGTATGTCAGACCATATTTCCGAGTGTTGTTTTAAAGTGAAGTTCGAGAGGCCATCAGGCCCTGGTGCTCTCGATTGACTTGCTTTGTTTATATAGTAAAGAATGTCCTCTTTATCAAAGGTTAGGGAGAACTTCTCTGCAGACTGTATTGTGCTTGGGCAACTTGAATTTATTGGTGGTAAATATAAGTTCGAATAATGTTTAACCCAAGCCTGTTCTGAGACATTATTTGATTGATAGGCAATTTGATGCCTTGAGGCTGATTGATTAATGATGGCCCAGATTTGTGCTGTGCTTTTCCCTGCCAATGCAGTCAGCATTCTTGAGCCATCATTTTGGTACAAGACTGCCTTATGGTTCCGTAACCAATTCTTATGCCTGGTTTTTAATTGGGTTATGACTGCTCGTCTGATGTTTAACGGAAGTTGCAAGGCTTGTCGTTTTTTTGAACGAAACATTGTTTTTGCTGTTTCTACTTCCTTATTAAATACGTGTAAGGTTGGAGCTTTGGTGACCATTGTTTTTTTTTGTCTGACATTGAAACAATTGCATTAGATCATGATGTACAATTTCTTGACATGGGCCCACATTTACTTTATGCAGTTCTCTCGCATAGAATTGGTTGAACATTTTCAAGGATGTTTCACTCCACCGTAGTCTATTACATCCATAATTGACTGTTATGAGGTTTGCAGGGCATTTAATTTTAATGTCATATACAAGTTCTGTTACATTCCAGTTCATTAACAAGCTGTTATGATCACTGAAAGTTGTGGTGTTAATACGAAATTTGGTGATTTCTGCAATAAGGGGCTGATTCACATAAATGTAATCAATGATTGCTGAGGTATTACCTCTATGCCCTGTCGGTTGTGGCGGTTTGTCTTCTGCAAAAGTACCATTCAACATCTGGAGGCTGTATGATTCAACAAAATGATTCCATAATGTTAGTCTGCTACTGGTCTTGGATGTTTCCAGACAATGCAAATTTAGATCCCCTGCTATGATTACATAAACTATGGTTTTGTCAAAGCAAATTAGATCCATTAAGCAAGTCATGTCTCTCATAGAAATATGATCAGATATGCCAACAGGGTTCCAATACACGTTGCTCAAGGCATATGATGTACAATCAACATTGAGCTTTATCATCTGTAAAATGGATTTGGGGATATCCAATGCTCTGTTGTAAACAACAATTTTTGTTTTACAGCTATGAGTAGCCCAGATGTTGGTCTGTCATGATTAGGTTTCTGAGCTGGATTTAGGTGTATATCATATTTATCCCATACCAGAGCTGTAGTCAGTCACGTCTCTTGGAACATGGCTATATCGATGTTTTCAATATCGGGATTAGAACTATTTATAAGATGATGGAACCATCTTGTATTCCAACTAATAAGAGAGACTAGAGTTCGCTTTGTAGACTGGCCTAGTTAATATATATTTTGTTTAGAATGACAGTTACAGGATTTTTTAGTGGCTTCTCTCAGACTCAGGTCAGCCTTGTTTGTATTACCCATCCCTTGGGTGTCTACAGAGGGCAAGGAATTGGGGAAACTTTTGAAATTGAAGTATTCACATCTATAATGAATCCTAAATTATATAGACGGTTTTTTGCTAACCATGTCGTATTAAGGACAACTCTAGATTTTATCCAAAGTCTGACTGAGGAGAGTGTGTGTTCATCTTCAAATTCAACCAATTGAATGTCAACAGAGTTGATGTCTTCCAGTTCTGGAATTTCCGAAAACAATTGTAAGGATAGACTTGCTGTTCAGATCATACTGAAAACTAGGAGATGGGCGACACGAGATGACTAGCGAATGTAAAGCTGGTTGTTTTGTATTGCCTGAAATAGATTTTTTTAATTGTGCTACGTCCGGCCTGGCATCGGTAGTGGGAGGTACTACCAGAGTTTTCACGTCAGTAGAATTTGCAATACCTGTTTCTATTAACCGATAAATCTCTGGGGCTAGTGCCGAAATGATGTTTGTACCTCCAGATTCAGAAGTCAAATCTATTACTCTTTCTCTAGGCGGCAGCAAGAGTTGCATTGCATCAATCCCAGTGTTAGATTGAACTGAATTATGTGATAATGATGTTTGGATTAGAGAGCATCCTGAGGGATCATGGGATTCCTTTAACACCACATGTGAGCAATTTGGAACTTTATCCATTTTGTGTGCTGCATAGTCCTGTGGGTGAGAATGTTGGCCAGTCTCACAATAAGTGAGATGTTTTTGCATTGGCTGAGCAGTCATATAGGCGTCCACAGCACGCCAGATCTCTTTTCTGTGAGTTTCCAAAATCTGCTGTGAAGCCCCATGTGTGAGAATGTCGTGTTCATTCTGATCTTTGTTTTCTTGTAAGGACACAATCGGGGCGGGCCGGTTTTATTATCAGGTGGCACAGCTGTGGTTTCAATTGGGTCATCATGGGGACTATATGGTGAAGAGTGCGAGTCAGTGTTGTTCTTAATATTATCTTTTTGGGCCAAAGCCTGTAGTTGATATTTCCTAGAGATGGCATTTGAGACCAATACAACACCTTTTTTGGGGTGAGTTATTGTTTTGATAAATTGTTTAGTTTTCGACGTACAATCATTTTTGGTGGTGACCATATTTTTTGTTTTCTTCGTTCGCTCTACCACCTTTCTTTGATTTGTGTTAGATTTACAATCTTGTACAACCAATTTTCTCTCTGCGGTTGAAGACTCGGGGTCTGGATTTTGTTCTTCTTCCGGTTCTTTTAAATTTTTCCACTTCCAACCCATTTGTTCCCAGACTCCTAAATGTGCCTTCACCACGTTTTATTTCTACCACATGATGTGGTGTTTTTTTTCTGCAGTTGAGCTTGCAGCCTTTTTAAGAAGATAGAGGCAATTCTTTGATCTGTTTTTGCTACTCCGATATTTGCATCCGTAACTGGTTGTAACACTGCACCCAGTTTTGGTCTTATCTTGAGAAAGATGGGGGCTATTTTTAGGCCATCCTTCAATTGTGGTGATCTTATAACCGTGACTTGCTCATTCGTCACTTTTTCAGTTTGTGAGCCTCTTGATGTCATAAGGCCAGTTTTTCTTTCTCCATCTACAACTTCTTTGGAGGTCTTCTCTTGACTTAATTTATTTCTTTGAGTTTCTATTTCTTCATGTGAGTTATTCAGTGTGTCCTGTTCAACGATCACCTGATTCTTGTCTACTGTCGGTCTTTGTATATTAACAGTTCCGTTCAAGAGGGAGTTTGCATGTAAGTTCTTGTTTTTAGCTGTCATTCGATTATTTTTTTTTCCACATTTTTAGTTTACTGCTTTTCCTCTAAGTTTTTTCTGCCTCCTGGCCTCTCTCTTTCTTTCTTTTTTTCCACCTAAAGATGCACTTTGTGGACAAACTTGTTTTTCCTCTTCTATTTGGTTTCCCACATGACTTGAGGAGCTGCCTGATGGGTGTTTGCTTATTGAATCTTCATCTTGGAAATCTTCCCCCACATTGGCCAGTCTCCGAAATTCCTCTAGGACAGACTCTGAGAGTGGAGTATTGTCCATCTGTGAAATCTCTTCTTCTACACAAACCTTTTGACCTGATTCCAGTTTTTTATGATTCAAAAATTGTAATTGTGTCAAGAGATCTTGTTTCATTGATCTATCGGTCTCCTCAAATGTGTTTTTCGATGCCAAGGATCTTTGAATAGCAGAGAGGTCCATATCCTGCTTTGCTGATTCGAGCCTCAGCTCTTGAAGTTGTTCCAGGACATTTGTATTAATAACGTTACAACAACCAACCACCACCCCATCCAGTGAGGTTACCTCCTTTGTCAGTTCCAGCAGGGAGCCAGTTTGCGACTGGACTTCACCCTTCAACAATTCAAAGACTGAAACCAGCGAGTTTAGTACATAGTTATGTGCACTCAGAGTGTTTTCATTTGAGTTAGTTCCAACTTGAGCAACTTCTGCTTGCTGATCCCTGGATTCCATGAATAGTTCTGCTTCTAGCAGATTTCCTTCCTGGTCACTTATGTCTAGGTCCAATGATATCCTCACAGAACAACATTTTCCTCTAGGTCTTTTGTTAGGACTTGACATATGCTCATTGTCTATGATTGGTTCGACTTCACTCGGGAATTTTTTCTCCCCGAAAAGCTCTTCTATTTTTTTGTTTTTTTTGTTGTGGTGATTGTAAATTCCAACCCTCTTTTCCAATTTTCTGCCAGGGTGGATTCATCTTCCTGTGCTGCAGTGATTCTAGCAGGTGTAGAAATGGGAGAGTCTGCATGAATTTGCGCTTGCACCTGCTGTTTCCCAACAATAGGCATCAGGTCCCTTCCGATGGTCTCTATAGGACCCTCTATACTACCAGTGAGGGGACTGCTGACTATGTTGGGCTCCTTCCATTATGGGGCTCTGAGGTCATCCTGAATTGGTTTACTTTGCAGCTTTATTTCCGCTTCTGCCTTCAAATGATGGTGTGTGAATTAATTGAAACATTTGCTGCCCTTGATTCAATTTCAAGGGAGCCTTAGGGGACCCCCAAATACCTAGTGGGAACCTGACTAGATGGTTATGAAGTGCTTTGAATTGCAACACTCCGTGATTCCAAAATTGTTGAATTATCTCTCAGACGGTGGAATCAAAGAAACGTGGTGCCAACAGTCTTCCGCCGCGTGATTAAGGCACTATTGGGACTTGCTCCTTGTAGAAGACAGTCAACAGCTCATGCGGCTGCAAGGCTAAAAGCCCGCAGTCACCACAGAAATCTTGAGCAAGGCCCCATGCTCAGATACAGCTTCTGGGTAGCAGGTATGGTTTTGTTGGAATCTGATAAATTGAGCACCGAGAGTCACAATTAGCATTCACAAAACCTTGAACCAATCGACAGCCTGCTACTGACGAAATGTGTGGTTGTGTGCAATTACAGGATGACTTACATGAAGAGTGATAGAGGAGGGGCTCCCAGCCTGGCCCCGGCCTTCAGCCAGGATAGGCTGTAGTAACTACGCCCACTCTCACTAACCCTTTATAATATTAAAGGTCCACGAGTAAAGGTGAAAGTGCAGCGCTTTACCTTACATTTATTGCGGTTGGGTTCTGAGCTCTGTGTGGGGCAGCGTCCAGCTCCAGCAAAGCAGCAAACAGCGAAACAGCAGGTAATAATGTGCTCTTGATGAGTGCAGGCTAAACGCCGCAAGGTTGTTACAATCTTCTCTTTATGCCCCGCTTCCTGGAAGGGGCGGAGCTACGGATTTCACAATCCTTAAGGTGACAGTGCCCAAATCCACTCGCTGTTCACAGGGCACATGGGCACACTCACGTGGTACAGTAGAGTTCAGTGCAATGCAGATCCAATGCTGCACTCTGCTCTCACGGACTCTCACGGGCTCCTCTGCAAACGTCCAGCGAAACAGCAGGTAATAATGCACCCTTGACGAGCGCAGGCTTAATTAATTATTAAACCAAACCAAACCCACTTTGTTGTCATTTGGGAACAGTGAATGGAGGTGGCAGAGCTGTTCATCTAGGTTTCCGTAGTACCCCTGACCACAAAGTGGGTGTGGTGGTCATCAGGGGGCTTAGAGAGGAAGGATTTTCTTTCGGAGAGATTCAGCATTCCATAGCCCAAGGGCAGGAGTACTAGAAGATGAGCTGTTGGACTAGGCTGAATCTAGGGGGCTAGATCAGGAGAGAGCAGGATTGGCAGTCAGGTGCCACTTGTGGGTTACACTTGACGGGTAGACCCTAGATTGCTTTAAGGTAGGTCGAGTGGTTATGAGATGAATGGAAGCACTTGGTTAAACTGGCTGACTTGGTATTGCCTTGGTCAGGAACTCCAGATGAACTTTGAGTGTTTGCATCTGCAGAGGGCTGACCTAGCCATTCATGCTTCTGAGGTTAATATATTGGGTAATAATGACATCTATTCTTACAGCCTTTAGAAGCAGGAGGAACCAGGTATGAAGCACTCTACAAAGCATCTCATATATTACTGTGACCGCCAGGGATGTGCCAGGTCTTGCTGGCCTTCCCAGCCTTCAGAGTTTGGCACAATTACATGATCGTTTCCCCATCCAAGACCCCTCTGCTTGCCAGGAGCTGGTGAACCACATACCTTCTGGACTGTAGTAGATCCTGGCTTCTGTCCACTACGGCTGATCAAGCTACTCACAGAAGAGCACTGCCCTATAGAACAATTATATTAATCTCATGTGCAGTAAGAATGCAGCTATCTGATCAGGGTCCTTTTCACTATGCTCTGCACTGGTCGTGGACTTAGAAGGGTGGACACTAGGTGGCGCTGCAACAGGTGCAGATTGTTAACTAAAATGGTGGATTCTACTATGTCACACTGGCCCACATCCACACATTCACTATCTTTTGGGTAATGTGGCCTTTGATTCCAATTCAGCTTAATTGTGCCTTTTCCATTTAGAAGTAAGCTCGTTTCACCTTCAGCAAACGCTGAATGCATTTTTATAGAGTTTGAATTTACGTAATGTGAATGGAGGATAGCACAGGGCAACGCGCTGGTCTTGGAAACAAGACCATGCTGAGCAACAGAGGTTCGAATCCCGGATCTGCGCTTTAAAACTGAGCTCAGGTGCAGTTATAATAAACAATTAAATAAATAAATGTCTAAAATCAGGGGTAGCTGATTGATAGTGAATATGTGCTTGATGTAAATAATAATGTGTTATTTCTTTTTTAAGCTGTTTTTAGTATTAATTTAGGTACATTTTCTATTCGTGTTGTTGGATGTTTAATTGTATTACTCAATTATGGTGATTATGTAACATTGATGTGGTATTTATTAAAAAGCGTTAAAAGGTTAATTTAATCAATGAAACACACCAAAAGAAAGTGTTTGAATTTAAGTCGCCTATCCTGCTTTAAGGACAATAATTCACTGTAGGAAAATCAAGAAAATCAGAGAGAAGACCGAAATCCACTCCATGTTTTCAGACTATCCATTCAGAAACAAATAGATTGCATCTAAATGGGACCCTTTTGCATAGTCAGTGGTTCTCCTGAAATCCCAGTGAGGTTGCTGATCTTGAGCACCAGAGTCGATGACCTAATGAAGTCTTGACCATTTATATGCAATTGGCTTGAAAATGGCGTCCCTCACAGCTAGCCTACTTCGGAGTCTTTGAACTTGCCTGGCAACCTTTTCTGCAAAACGGGTCTGTGGGCCTTGGCGAGGCTTCGGGAGCAGGCTGCTGACAAGGCCTCCCGGGGCCACTAGTAGTCCAAACACAGCAGGGCTACTCTATTACTGCTGGTGTCGGGTTGTCTGGAACTGAACTGTCTCATACAGTCTATTCACCGGGGCTGTCTCGTGTGCTCCGTGACTTCGAAGTGTGGTGAGTTCCGCATGACTTTGGACAACCCTCTGATGGCTATGACAAGCTGCCCTACTGGGCAGTGACAGTGAATGGATGCGAATCAGAAGTCCCCAGGGATCAGACGTCCCCAAGGATCAGAAGTCCCCAGGGGCCCATTGTTAATTTAGCAGTACAGTGTCACCAACTTGTAGTGTTGCTCACCTGCTCTTCTGCCTGATTGCACTCCACGCTGCCCTTAGTGGCTCTCTCAGTGTCATATTCAGGTGGTGTTCATCCTGGAAGTTTGGGAATTGTTCTTCGGGTTGTTTGACACAGAAGAGGGCCCTCTGGGGCCACCTCCATTGAGGAGTGGGGCATCATCTTGTATTCCCTCAGGAATCGAGTATAGTCCTTGTAAGACAATTTTTTTCCACCACTATATCCTCAGCCGCTTGTTGAAGGTGGGCATCAACCATTCAGAGTTGCCATTGGCTTGCGGCTAGCATAGGGTGCTCTGCTGGGGATGGATGCCAGAGGTGTTGCTGGGGGCGGGTGGCTGGAGTGGGCTATAGCCCCGGGTCTTTTGGTTGTAGCCTGGGATAGAAGCTCAGGGACTACAATCAAAGGCTAGCTAGCCCCGAGTTCCGACAGTCCCACCATTAGTGTAGCCCTGGATCTTTTCCAGACTTAGCAACACCCCTGGTGGATGCTGAGTGTTTCTAAAAATCATCCAAATTGTTTTTCATTTTTTTTTTTTTTTATTGTTCATGGTACAAATGTAGAACCTTTACAAAAATGATTTAGAAAAAATAAAATATTTACATTTACATTAATTTACAGAAACATATTACTTTTTTATAGCACAGCTTAAAAAACAGGAAATCACATCTAATGATTGGTATCCTCTAATTTTTTTAAATTGAAAAGCTCTTTTTTAATATACTTGCACAGACTGACCATTTCAGGGGTTTATGCGTACCTTGCATCATTCGCACCCATAACGATTGCAAACAGTCCTCAAAATCAATGTTTACAAATGTCATCAATCGATTGCTTCGCATTGAATTGAAGTGTGGACATTCCAAAATAAGATGTTTCATAGTTTCAATGGGTTCATTGCAAGAAGGGAAACGACATTTGATTTGATTGTTTTCATCTTTGGTACCCCAATTAGCTTTTCTTTCCCTGGAATGATATGGGTTCATTCTGTACCATATGTACGCTTTTCTAGTATGGTTACATGGAAACAACAGAACATGGTCAAATCTTGGAATACGTTGTTTAACAAACATGCTATATTCTTTATACAGTTTGTAGGAAGATATTCTTTCTATTGTTAGCCGCCAATCCTGTTCAAAAAGCTTCTTTTTAGCATAACCTGGACGCCGATGGACATCTTCGCTAGTAATACATAAAGACTTCAGCAATTGTCGCATTTTATGGTTGAATTGATTGAAGGAAGCCGAATTAGAGGAATCTAACATACCTTTCAAATCCACATATAGCGAATTTTTTGGAGGATAATGAATTTTTACATAACTGCATAATTGCCGCCATTTCCAGCGTCCAGATAATGCTGCAAGCCCAAACTTATGGCGAATCACTGCATTTGGTATAGACATTGGTAAATGCATGGCAGATTTAATCAATGACCCCTGCATAGAATCTAGAGTTGAACTCAAGTCGCATAGGCACATATCGAGGGAATATAAAATGACGCTTTCAATTTTTAATGTCAAAAAGTCAATCATCGGTGTTAATGAGAATTTACAGTATTTTGTGTAAATCCTTTTTAGCTGGGACAATAACGGACGTGTCTTATTTCTAATAAATTCCGTCCATGCTTTAATTGAATTTTGAGTAGTGAGATTATATCCCAAATAAATCGCTCTTGAAACGATTGGAATTTGAGTTTTCATAATCTCCCATTGATAGCCCTTCCTATTTTGTTTTGTGCCAAATTTCATAATAGCTGTTTTTGTGGGATTAGGTGTCAAATTGTGTGCGATTGCAAAGTTCTCAAAAAGTTGGAGCTTTGTTTGCAACCCAGCCAGAGTAGGGTCAAAAACAATGATATCATCTGCGAATGCAATCCATTTCATACGCAGGGAACCAATTTTAACAGAAAACAGATTACTATGATCCCATTCCTTGTCAAGATCTGCAAGATATAAATTAAAGAATGTTGCCGCACGATTGCAGCCTTGCTTAAGCCCAATGGATGTTTTAATTGGCTCTGTAGTTCTGCCATCAAGTGAGATTTTAATTTTGTATGAGGTATTAGTGTGGAATTTAATGAACCAATATAGTAGCACTGTAGGTATTCCCATGGCCCTCATTTTATTCCACAGCAAGTTACGTACCACATTGTCGAATGCTGATGACATATCGATCATGGCCACATAAACGGAGTAAGAATTGTTTCCTCTTGTACCCTCTATCATATGAGCCATGATAGCAGCATTCAAAGCAGTATTCATACCCTTCCTAAAGCCTGTTTGGTATTTTGGATAGAGGTTATTTGTCTCGATAAATTTCTCCCGGTCGTATAGGAGGAGAATTGCAAACAATTTTGCATCGGTATCAATCAGAGAGATTGGCCTGTAATTCTGTGGTAGGACAGGGTCGACTATTTTGAATATTGGAACAATAGTCCAAGAGGGGGGGATAGAGCCGGTGTTAATAATATCATCAAATTTGGTTTTCAAAATTCCCGCCCAGAACTCAGGATCCGCTTTGTAAAGGCAAGGTGGAAGCCCATCAGGGCCAGCTGATTTAGAATAAGATAATAGAGAAATGGCCCATTTAAGATCTTCCAGTGAACATTCCAGACGAGCAATCCTACTGTAACACAGCTGTACACCTGGGACAGACAGGAATTTTTTTGGAATATGATATTCCGCTGTTATATAATCATGCCATTTTTGATCTGATATGCAGTAAGATGTAGCCAATGCAGCGCTCTTATCGCTGCTTTTAAGTGTGCGCCAGATTGTGCGAGTGTCATATGATGCTATTGCTCTTATCAGGTCACAGCTCTCCCTATTATATTTTAGAATACGAGCATGTCTGAGATTCTGTTTGTATGCCTTCAAAATTTGTAAGCGCATGTTCCTACAACTCAATACTCCGTGGTCAGTTATTTTAAGTTGTCTTAATGCCTTGTTTTTCTCTCTTTTTAGAAGCTTACAGGTAAAATCAAAGGGATGGGGATGGTTTTCCTTAATGTACCTTTTACTAAAGAGAGCAAGTGCATTATTGAACAATTCAGAGTAAAAATGTATAGAAGGTGTCTTCATTTTGATATTTGACTGACATAATAGATGTATTTTATGCGAAACATGCTTAACAAATTGGTGATACAGGCCTTGACTCCATCTAATAGAAACTTGGGGGCGATCAATCTCTACTAGAGCCAAAGCTGGCTCAGGAGTCAAACATTTACATTGCACTTTCAGCGTACAAGAAATCTGTGCGTGATCACTCGTTAGTATGCAACTGGTCTGTAAGGATGATGAAAGAGAAGCAATGTTCCGAGTGGCATATATGAAATCAATTGTCGATACTTTAGAACCCCGTGACCATGTAGTGTGTGACTTCATATCGTCACTTACAATCATATCCATTTCCCAATCATAAAGTAAATCTCTAAATTTCGCACCCCTTCCACAAGGTATTTGGGAGGATTTGGATATTCCAAATACAGTTGGATCTGTACAATCACAATTAAAATCTCCCCCAATGATAATTTCTAGGGATTGGTGCTTGCTGGATATGTTTTCCAGGCAATCATCAATTTCATCCAAAATAGCCTCAATCATGACACTGGCAGGATTCCAGTATAGTGATATTATTAGAATTGGCGGGTGTTTAGTTGAGAAAGTCTCTACTAATACACCCAATAAACTCGCTGATTCCCATATTCACTTTGAGTGTAGATCGACCGAATTGTTGACTGCTTTTGCGAGGCCCCCGCTCGGTCGTCCTTGGAGAGGCTTCCTCGCGGACATGCAATACGTAGTAAACCCTGGTATAGTAAAAGAGCTCATTTTCATGGTTTCCTGTAGTATTAAGATCGTCGTTTGATCCTCAGGCAATATTGATGAAAACCAACCCATAAGATTGACATAACCACATGAATTCCATGAAAGAACTTTTAAGAAGGTACATTCGGGCTGCTAAGAGGTAGGAGACATGCTTTTGGATCCTAAAATAGCGGTAATCATTAGTTCTAGCCATGGAATACCTTTCGTCGAAGCTACCTGAGTTAGTAACGCATGCAAGTCACAATCAGCACTACGATTAGATTTTTCATCGAGTTCAACAGACCCTGCGGTCTCAGAAAGTGCAGGACTGGAATATGCCAGGAAGTCATTGGCGGTTGATTCTATTACGAAAGTTGATAATTTGAATCCTTGGTTTTTTAACTCCTCACGGTTGAACCACAGAAACTTTAAGATAGTCTCAGAGCCCAGATAACATATAGCTCTACAATTGTCAGTGTGGGCTATGGATACTCTCAAAATATCCCCTGATTTCACCATTCTCAATTGAGGAATACATGAGAATAAGGCCATAATGAAGGATCGGTTAATGCGCTTCCCCGCAGTCGAGTTCCTGTCTCCCTCAAGGTCAATGAGGTAAGTTTTTTTCGCAATGTCCGGTGGAATCGCATGTTTTTTTTCTTCGATTGATGTAGGGAAAGTAACTTCTACTCCTGCCGTCTGCGGCGGAGGAGCGGTAGTGCATTAAGAGGTGTTTCTAAATTCAAAGAGCCATCAAATAAAGCCTTTCTTAGGATTTCCAATATATCATGTTGGGAATTCTCGTCGATTTTCTGTTTCACAGTAGGTGGAGGTGTCCTTTCCACCTTAACCATTTTTGATGGAGTAGGAGGTAACACCTTCATTAATCATTCAACATTGAGCAAACCATCCTGAAATGCTTTCCTCAATGTTTCTAGTGAGTCCTGATGGGACGTCACAAGAGCCTTCTAGGTGTTCTCAGGTAGAAATCTGGCAAGTGCAGGGCCATGTATCGAGATACGGTTAGGGGCAAAAGTAATGTTTGCTGCCTCACTGTCAGTTGTATGATTCGTTTTAGGGGAGGCAAGGAGTCCGATGGTCGACTCTTTCGCTGGAAGAAAAGTGCAATCTTTATCATTTATTATCAGTGAAGGATAGGCATTACATTGCCCTAATACAATGTCTAATTGGGTGACTTTCCCCTTGCCATTTACCATACATGAAGGCTTAGGATTGTCACTCTCATTCATTTTTAACGTAGTCCCTGAGGAACATGGTGCCTCATGTACCTCAGTGCATGCGGCACTATATGATTTTTTCATAGATAAATTGGACACACTTGTGATTTTCAGCTCATGATTAGAGCAAGCTTGTTCGAGTATGGCGTCTTTCCTGGTCGTACAGCTTCTTCCCGAGATCGGAAAGTAGCTGTTTAAGTTTAATTTAGCCTTTGGAAGGGAAATGGTTTCGATCTCTTTGGCATCAATTCCAGATGCACCTATTTCAGCAATATCTGAGATAATTTTCATCACTGTCTCAGTTGGAATAAGATTGTTGTTTGTCAGTTTCTTTGATTCCAGTTGCTTTTTAGCACTGGATTCAATTTTTTTGGTTTTTGTGGGCAATTTTAGTGTCAAACTCGGAGTCGGCACAAGTGCTTCCTGGCTTTCTTTTGATAGTTGCTGTATATCAAAACTTTCCTCGTCGGAAATTACTATCACCATTTCTTTTCCTAAAGTATCAGGACCATCAATTAACAATGAATCAAGATTGTTAAACACATTATTGGAAGGCTTTTTTTTGCCATAGCATCCTTTCTTCTCTTAGCATTTCGTTTCAGTGCTCTTATGTGTGACTTTTTTGCGCGATGTGATAAGAAGGAGACATTCTCTTCCAAATGGGAACACTCTTGCTCTTTCTGCTGCTGCTCATTTAGTGCCTTCACTAAAATCGAGGGACTATCCAGGGAGACAACTACTGGAACTAACTTGGCTAATTGGGAAGTGATTGTGAGGTTCATTGTCTCAACTGATGCTTTAAGTTCTTTTATTTCATGCATACAGTGGCAAAATGAATTAGGAAAGGGGGACATTTGCGGCTGGGTAGGGATAGATCCTACCTCCTGGTCAACTTGAGTTCCCTTTTCAAGTTGAGCAGGAGCCAGATGGGTGGATTGACTATTAATCAATCTTATGGTATCAGTTGCAATGATAAACCCCTCAATCTTATCCATTTTTGAACATAGATGGTGCAGAATCCCTTTTACTTCCTTTAGTTCTAAATGGGTCAAATCATGCCCCTTATCCAGTAAGTCAAGTATTTTGATAATCACTGGAAAAGTGCATGGGGATTGCAATTCCTTCTCAACAGAATCAGTAGGACCCCCTGGTAGATTGGTTTGAGAGGGCCTAATAAAAACATCAGCTGAGTCAGAAGAATTTGATAAACGAGGTGGGGGACGTTCGTAGTTAATGCCCTGGTGAGAATCTCTATCAGGCTCATTAACAAAGCTTTGCTCACCTGGTAGTTGTAAGTTTGCCAGGAGATGCATGAACCGTAAACATGGGGCGTTAGCGAACCAATGGCACGAGTCACCTGGTCATCTAAGGCAATCATTTTTTTTATGGTAATGCCATACTGGTCGCTAGGAAAATGGTTAAGCATAGGAGATTCTGAACAGCTTCCAAATACGTCATCTGGGGGATGCCCTACATAGCTGATTGATTTCGTGTCACAGGGATGCAATGCGGAGAGAGGAGTGGATGATAAACTCTTTTCAATGGCATGTACCATAACCACATGTGATGGGCAATCAATGACCTCCCCAACAGTACCCGAAGTTAATACATCTAAATCTGCTGGTTCGATGTAAGAGGTGCGACCTCGACACACAAGCGAATCAATAGTAGTTGCTGTCATAGTCATGGCGCCCAAATCATTACATTTTCCCCGTAAACCCCCGGCCATAGCAATAAGTACCAAACGTGTGTACAGACAGGCGGCAGGGGAGATTAGATGTCGGATTTCACGCTACACAAGAAGAGAAAAATCTGAACTCACCGTGGGGTTTTCAGCTTGTGAGCCTTTTAGATTTCTCGTGATCAAATATCGAGAACAGTTTTTAATATAGTTAGAGCAACACAACAAAGCATCGAAGCAGTGAACAGCAAACAGCGCTACTTAGAGCGCGTACTTCGATGCGCGCGCGCAGATGCGCGCGCAGCTCTGGTATTATAGGCTTCTGGGAAAGGGGGCGGAGCCACCTAGGTAAACACAAATGTATACTATATTAGTAATATATATGAGTGCATATATCCATATATATTAATTTCGGATAAAGTCCTTAAGTCTCTTTGCTGGAATGAAGTTTTAAATACCTTAGAAGTCCAAGTAGATGGGAATTGGAGTCTGTGAGCAATCCGTGGGCAGCGTTTCCAACAGCAAACAGGGCTACTTAGAGCGTGTACTTCGATGCGCGCGCAGCTCTGGTATTGTAGCCTTCTGGGAAAGGGGGCGGAGCCACCTAGGTAAACACAAATGTATACTATATTAGTAATATATATGAGTGCATATATCCATATATATTAATGTAGGATAAAGTCCTTAAGTCTCTTTGCTGGAATTAAGTTTTAAATACCATAGAAGTCCAAGTAGATGGGAATTGGAGTCCGTGAGCAATCCGTGGGCAGCGTTTCCAACAGCAAACAGCGCTACTTAGAGTTCGTACTTTGATGCGCGCGCGCAGATGCGCGCGCAGCTCTGGTATTGTAGGCTTCTGGGAAAGGGGGCGGAGCCACCTAGGTAAACACAAATGTATACTATATTAGTAATATATATAAGTGCATATATCCATATATATTAATGTAGGATAAAGTCCTTAAGTCTCTTTGCTGGAATGAAGTTTTAAATACCATAGAAGTCCAAGTAGATGGGAATTGGAGTCCGTGAGCAATCCGTGGGCAGCGTTTCCAACAGAAAACAGCGCTACTTAGAGCGCGTACTTCGATGCGCGCGCGCAGATGCGCGTGCAGCTCTGGTATTGTAGGCTTCTGGGAAAGGGGGCAGAGCCACCATAGAAGTCCAAGTAGATGGGAATTGGAGACCGTGAGCAATCCGTGGGCAGCGTTTCCAACAGCAAACAACGCTACTTAGAGCGCATACTTCGATGCAAATTCATTCCTTTGGAATGGGGACCCGTTGTCTGTCTGCATGGAGGTAGGCAGACTGTGGTTTGGATATCACAACGGTCCCTGCTGTGCAGTCAACAATCAATGCCGCCAGGTCGTGGGAAAATTCGCCAGTTATCACAAGCATATACTAAACAGTTGGTAATGACTCAAAGTCTGCTCTGACATGCTCCCATGGGAGGGTGACCTTCTGCATTCACTAAAGAGCTTCTGGATGAGGCACAAGGCCTTTGGCTTGGCAGAAGATGCAGCTTGGTCGTGTCACATGTATGACCTGCTCAAACCTGTGAACAACATGGTTTTCCTGATGCAGATCTTGGTGTCCCTTGTGGCCAAATGGATTACTCTGGAGGAGAGAATCCATGCGTGATCCTCTTAAAAGGAGTCCATTCACAGGCAGGCACCGTTTGTCTCATATGACCTTCCAGATGGTGGGGTGATAGATGTTGGTATTTGCTTGGAGGACGCTTTCCCATTCGCTCGTGTTGAGGCCACCTTTTACCAATCCCTGGCACTCATCACTGGTGGTGGCCAGCTGTACCTCCTCCAAGCACACTACTTTTGGAGCCTAGAGACTGTCATGTTGTTGTGTTATTCTGGACGGAAAATCCCCTTATAGTCTTGGGCTGTAGCTTCTTGGGGATGGAACACGAGTAAGCTGGCTGGGTTGTTGCTACTAGGCTATTATTAGATGGCAAATTCAAACTCCTAAAGTTTAAAGATCCTTTGGGAATGGGCTGGAGGGCAGAGCCATTGACCATAGGAATGAGGGGTTTGTGGTCCGTTATTACTGGGAACGGACCGCCGTATAGGTAGACAAGTAGAAGTGGAAATGCCAGCATAGCTGCCTTCTCCATCTTGGACTTTCTGCTTTCGGGAGTAGTCAAAGCTTTGCGACAGGGACCTCTTCTCCTACCAGGGTAAGTTGTGTAAGCAATGGCCCAAGGCGATGGGGAGTGGCAGTACACGGGTGCAGTAAGTAACCATGCTGTAAAAGCTTTAGGTCTCTGTGATAAACCTGTGGATTCATATCCAGTTATTATACATACTGGCGCTGGCTCTGTTAATACCAGGCAAAACAGTCATGTAAAGGGTTAATTTTTTCTTGCAGCCGGAAGAAAATGATTGATAGATGTGTTGTCCAATCAGAGACTTTCTTCCCTGGTAACAGCTGTGTTCTTTGTTTACATCTGGTTACTAGGAGGCAGAGGAGCTAGAGAACCTATTTGACGGTTATAAGTGGGCTTACTAGACCAGCTGATAGAGATATGACGGAATTCACACCCGTTTTCAAGAGGTGAGCTGAGTTGCGCCGTTGCGCTTACATGAAGTTGTGTTGAGAGACGGATGAAGCTTCGATCCGAATCCTTTATCCTTTTATCCGAATCCTTTATTTTGGAGAAGTTTGCTGATGCCGAGTCCTGTCTAGTAACGTAAAGACTGTTTTAATGAACTGAGATATTCATGCTGAATTTAGAGAAGGAATAATAAAGAAAAAGAAGAATAAAGACTCTGGGGAAGATTTATAGAGACTTACCTATGTTCCTATGTGGGTCCAACATATACCAGGAAAGCCTTTTTCAGTACAAGACGCTTGCAGAGAAGATATCCGTATCCTTTTTCCTAAGAAACAAAGAAAAGATAAAGTTTCCAGTTTAATAAAAGTTGTTTCTATAACAAGTTACCACCTACTTTAAGTCTCAGTGTGTTCATTCAATATTATAACAAGGTCATCCTTACAATTTTGTCAGAAGTGGGATACACCATGGAAGAACTCATTAAAACCCTCTCTGAAGGTCAACAACTTCTACAACAAGCCTTACAAATACAAAACCAACAAGCTCAAGCCGATAGACAAGCTTTTCAACAGGCCCTTCAAGTCCAGCAGGCACAGTTACTAGAAGCTACCTCCCTACGCAGACATTCTCAGGTACCCACTTCTGTGCTTCAAAAATACTCTCCTGGGGAAGACCCCGCCCATTTCTTTGTGAACTTTGAAAGGGTGGCGAGGAATGCACAATGGCCTAATGAAAGCTGGTGTCATTATATCGCACCTCCAATGACTGGTGAAATGCAGAGTTCCTACCAGGCAGCGAATCCAACTGGAGAAATTAGTTATATAGATATGAAAAGAGTAGTGTTGGAATGTTTAGGTCATGATGAAGAGGCATACAGACTGAAGTTTTGGGAGATTAAGTTACAAGCGGAAGAAACACCACAACTATTCTACAGAGTCAAAGAACTAAGAGATAAGTGGTTACAGACATCAATCACCAATATCCAAGAAATGTCAGAGAAGATTGTTATGGAACAGTTCATTGATGCACTACCCATTCCTATGCAACGGTGGGTCCGCCAACATCACCGACCCACCCTTGTTGAGGAAGTAAACATTGCCTCGGCTTATCAAAAAGATGGTCAGGGCCAGACTGTGACCTACTTAACGAGTGCCAAGCCATCCACAAGCCTAAATAATTCTTCCTCCAGACCCACAAGTGGTGCAAGATGGCCTAACTCAATGCTACGAAAAACAGATTGGCAACCTACTAGAATTCGACCTACAAGTGAAAGTCCTGCGGGAATTCGTGCTCCACGTGTGATTCCTAAAGGAATTCAATGCTTTGAGTGTAGTGAATGGGGCCACCTGGCAAGAATGTGTCCTAAAAGAGTCAAAACAGAACCCATGGATGTGGGAAACGTAGAAGTTCCTAAAGAAGGAGAAGTTACAGAACAGGCGTCAGTTCCAAGATCCTCTCATACCTATACCTGCCAGGCTGAGGTAGACGGGAAGCCCACAAGAGCCTTGGTCGATACTGGGAGCCTACAGACAGTAGTAAGTACAAGTCTTGTAGGAGATACAGGAGACATGGACAAGAAAATCCCTATTCGCTGTGTCCGCGGAGATGTAAAGTCTTACCCTACCAAGGTGATAAAATTAAAAGTAGTTGGGGAACAAATGGAAGTCAGGGCAGCTGTTATGCTGGTATTGCCAGAGCCGCTACTTATTGGATCTGATGTCCCTAACTTTTCAATAATAGTTAAAAAAGTAGAGGGAAATTGGTTACAAAATGCCCCTTTTTACCACCATGAGATCCCTGTAACCGCAGTCAGGGAGAAGAAAACAAAAGCTATGTTAAGGAAGGTGAAGAAAGTCTGGGGGGAAATAAACGTTTTTCCTGTTGCAGTCCATTGGAAAATTGATGAGGGAGGTGATAGTTTATAATGGCCCAAGAATTAGACACACTGTTGGGTAATGCTAGGGCAAATATTCGAGATGATACCTCAGGAAAAGGACCCTAATTTACTCGTGAAAGAGGTCTCTACTATCGAGTCAGCCAAGATGCCACCGGGCTTACTGTAAAACAATTGCTGGTACCCAGTAAGTACTACCAAACAGTTATGGAAGTGGCACACCTACAAATAGGTGAAGGACACTTGGGGACAGAAAAAACCACACAGAAAATATTAGCAAGGTTTTATTGGCCAGGCCTGTTTGCTCAAGTGGCTCAGTTTTGCCAGGCTTGCCCCGAATGCCAAAAGAAAAATAGAGCGAATATTAAGAAAGCTCCTTTACAGCCCATGACAGTCATCTTGGAACCTTTTAATAGGATCGGCTTGGATATTCTGGGACCATTAGACCCTTCCTCCAGAGGACATAAATACATACCCAGAAGCTTTCCCTCTTAAATCTACTAATGCTCAACAAATCTGTGACGTATTGTTACCTTTTAATCAGCCGAGTAGGGATACAAAAGGAAATTGTCACAGATCGTGTGAGTAACTTTATGTCAGCAGTCATGGAGCAAGTTTGTGAGATTTTAAAGATAAAGCATTTGAAAACTGCTGTATATCACCCACAAACCAATGGCCTTGTGGAGAGATATAATCAGACGATAAAGCAAATGTTACATAAAACAGTAGATCCAGGAGGTAGAAGTTGGGACAGGATTTTACCGTGGATATTACTCACGCTCAGAAACACACCTCAATCCTCGACTGGCTTTTCTCCTTTTGAGCTACTTTTTGGAAGACCTGTGAGTACATTACTGGATATTTTGAGAGAGAGCTGGGAAGAAGATCAGGGACAAGAGATTTCTTTAACAGAATATGCTTGTCAGTTTAGAGAAAGAATAGAGAAATTGCAAAAGATCGCAAGAGAAAATTTGTTACAGGCCCAAGTTAAGCAAGAACAGTATTACAACCGAAATTCTCAGCTGAGAACATTTAATAAAGGGGACCAGGTATTAGTGCTGTTACCAACTTCAGAAAACAAAATACTGGCAGCTTGGAGGGGTCCCTATGTGATAGAAGAAGTCCTTGGCCCTTTGATTTATAAGGTGAGACAAAATGACAGAAGAAGGCAGATCCAAACCTATCATGTGAACTTGCTTAAGAAATGGACGGAGCCTGTGACGTCTATAGCAGTCGTTAACAATAATGAAAAAAACATGGAACAATTTCCACAGTTAAAAGAAGAACTTGGTGTTGAAGCATTAAATATAAATCAAGATTTGACCAGTGACCAGAAGATGGAGATAAGGATGCTTGGAAATAAATTTTCCGAGACATTTTCTACTTTACCAGGCAGGACAAAGTTAGCTTATCATCATATTAAAACACAACCTAGGGATGTTGTTAGGATAAGACCCTATCGGATACCGGAGGAAAAGTTACATTCGATTAATGAGGAAATTCAAGAAATGTTGGAAATTGGAGTGGTAGAACCTTCAAATAGTGAGTGTTCTTCAACGATAGTATTGGTCCCCAAGCTTGATGGTACCGCTCGTTTTTGCATGGATTTTCGGAAACTGAATGAGGTATCGAAGTTTGATGCGTATCCCATTCCTAGGATAGAGGATTTACTTGATAGATTAGGCAAAGCCAAGTTTTTGACAACCATAGATCTAACTAAGGGATATTGGCAAATACCTCTACATCCCGACGACAAGGAAAAAACAGCTTTTGCCACACCCTCTGGTCTATTTCAGTTTACTGTTCTACCTTGTGGGTTACATGGAGTTCCGGCAACCTTCCAGAGATTTATGAATACGATTATTAAAGGCCATGAGAGCTATGTGGGAGCTTACTTAGATGATATTATTGTCTTTAGCCAGTCTTGGAAAGATCATTTGCTACACTTAGAGACTGTATTACAACTTTTACAGCAATTTGGACTACATGTAAATCCTAAAAAAAACTTTTGTAGCCAATTTTCATACAAAATATTTGGGATATTTTGTCGGACAGGGGGTCATTAAACCCCAGGAAGAAAAACTAGAAGCTATTAAAAAGTTGCAATTTCCTACGAATGTCCGGCAAGTGAGGGCTTTCCTAGGATTCGTGGGATACTACAGGAGGTTCATACCACATTTATTTACCTTAGCTACGCCATTAACTAATCTCGTAAAGACAAGTATATCTCAAAAAAAGGAATGGCATACGGTTGAAACAGAGCGGGCTTTCAATAACTTGAAGAATGCTCTCAATGAGAAAGCAGTTCTGCATTGTCCAGATTTTACAGCTCCATTTTTTCTACATGCGGACACGTCGGGGATGGGCCTTGGAGCTGTGTTATTCCAAAATCAAGGAGAGGCTGAAAGACCTATTCTCTTCCTAAGTAGGAAGTTGTTTCCTCATGAGTTACATTATGCCACAATTGAGAAAAAATTTCTCGCTGTGAAGTGGGCCATAGAAGCATTGCGATATTATCTGTTGGCCAGAGAGTTCACTTTAGTGACCGACCATGCTCCTCTGATATGATTGGCACGAAATAAAGATGCAAACCCTATGGTTCTGCGATGGTTTCTTTCACTTCAACCTTTTACATTCAAGACGGTGCATTGCCCTCGAAAATGGATGGCGCAAGCAGATTTTTTATCCCGCAATACCCCCCTTCCCGAACGTAAGGGACTAGAAGGGGGGGGGTGATAAACCTGTGGATTCATATGCAGTTATTATACATACTGGCGCTGGCTCTGTCAATACCAGGCAGTACAGTCATGTAAAGGTTTAATTATTTCTTGCAGCCGGAAGAAAATGATTGATAGATGTGTTGTCCAATCAGGGACTTTCTTCCATGGTAATGACTGTGTTCTTTGTTTACCTCTGGTTACTAGGAGGCAGAGGAGCTGGAGAACCTGTTTGATGGTTATGAGTGGGTGTACTAGACCAGCTGATAGAGATATGAAGGAGTTCACACCCGTTTTCAAGAGGTAAGCTGAGTTGCGCCATTGCGCTTAAATGAAGTTGTGTTGAGAGATGGATGAAGCTTCGATCTGAATCCTTTATTGTGGAGAAGTTTGCTGATGCCGAGTCCTGTCTAGTAACGTCACTTTGGCAGTTGCAGTGAAGGCGGAGGAACGCTCGAGGCGGCAAGCTACTGAAAGTAAGTCCGGAAGGATGGTGTTTTTTTTCCGTTGTCTGCTGTGATTAGGCACTGACGACTCCTTCTGGACCAGAGGCGATCCGCCGTATTGATACAGCGTAATCTGTGAGAAGGGGGAGGAGACGAGGTGGCGCTACTGAGTCCGAACAGAACAAAAGTTGAAGGAGGCGGTGACTTGACAGCCAGCTGAGAGCCGCGAGAACTGCTCCTACGATTGTATAGAGGGAGAACTGCTTTTCCCAACACGTAATGAGAAGAGAGCAAGAGAAACAGAGATATGTGAAACTGCGAAACCTTCGACTACATATAAACTTCTTTTGTTGAAGTGGAGAAATATATGTAGTGAGACAGAAAATCTAAATAAGGAACCTGTCTTGGTCCAAAAGGGCCAATAGTAAAAACCACTGTTGCCTCATTGGAAAAAGTGTCTCAGTTTTCAGTAAAATACAATAAAAATGGACTGTCCATCAAATAACCAGAGACACAAGGAGGATTTGGAACCTATTGATTAAAGTGGAGAAAGGTCTCTATCAGAGAAGGGGAGGAGTTGAGATTCATCAAAAGTTTTTGAGATACTAAGCAAGAGCACAGATAAAAGAACGTCAGAGATAACAAAAGTAAAGACTGTTTTAATGAACTGAGATATTCATGCTGAATTTAGAGAATGAATAATAAAGAAAAAGAAGAATAAAGACTCTGGGGAAGATTTATAGAGACTTACCTGTGTTCCTATGTGGGTCCAACATATACCAGGAAAGCCTTTTTCAGTACAAGACGCTTGCAGAGAAGATATCCATATCCTTTTTCCTAAGAAACAAAGAAAAGACAAAGTTTCCAGTTTAATAAAACTTGTTTCTATAACAAGTTACCATCTACTTTAAGTCTCAGTGTGTTCATTCAATATTATAACAAGGTCATCCTTACAATTTTTTCAGAAGTGGGATACACCATGGAAGGACTCATTAAAACCCTCTCTGAAGGTCAACAACTTCTACAACAAGCCTTACAAATACAAAACCAACAAGCTCAAGCCGATAGACAAGCTTTTCAACAGGCCCTTCAAGTCCAGCAGGCACAGTTACTAGAAGCTACCTCCCTACGCAGACATTCTCAGGTACCCACTTCTGTGCTTCAAAAATACTCTCCTGGGGAAGACCCCGCCCATTTCTTTGTGAACTTTGAAAGGGTGGCGAGGAATGCACAATGGCCTAATGAAAGCTGGTGTCATTATATCGCACCTCTAATGACTGGTGAAATGCAGAGTTCCTACCAGGCAGCGAATCCAACTGGAGAAATTAGTTATATAGATATGAAAAGAGTAGTGTTGGAAGTTTAGGTCATGATGAAGAGGCATACAGACTGAAGTTTTGGAAGATTAAGTTACAAGCGGAAGAAACACCACAACTATTCTACAGAGTCAAAGAACTAAGAGATAAGTGGTTGCAGACATCAATCACCAATATCCAAGAAATGTCAGAGAAGATTGTTATGGAACAGTTCATTGATGCACTACCCATTCCTATGCAACGGTGGGTCCGCCAACATCACCGACCCACCCTTGTTGAGGAAGTAAACATTGCCTCGGCTTATCAAAAAGCTGGTCAGGGCCAGACTGTGACCTACTTAAGGAGTGCCAAGCCATCCACAAGCCTAATAATTCTTCCTCCAGACCCATAAGTGGTGCAAGACGGCCTAACTCAATGCTACGAAAAACAGATTGGGAACCTACTAGAATTCGACCTACAAGTGAAAGTCCTGCGGGAATTCGTGCTCCACGTGTGATTCCTAAAGGAATTCAATGTAGTGAATGGGGCCACCTGGCAAGAATGTGTCCTAAAAGAGTCAAAACAGAACCCCTGGATGTGGGAAACGTAGAAGTTTCTAAAGAAGGAGAAGTTACAGAACAGGCGTCAGTTCCAAGATCCTCTCATACCTATACCTGCCAGGCTGAGGTAGACGGGAGGCCCACAAGAGCCTTGGTCGATACTGGGAGCCTACAGACAGTAGTAAGTACAAGTTTTGTAGGAGATACAGGAGACATGGACAAGAAAATCCCTATTCGCTGTGTCCGCGGAGGTGTAAAGTCTTACCCTACCAAGGTGATAAAATTAAAAGTAGTTGGGGAACAAATGGAAGTCAGGGCAGCTGTTATGCTGGTATTGCCAGAGCCGCTACTTATTGGATCTGATGTCCCTAACTTTTCAATAATAGTTAAAAAAGTAGAGGGAAATTGGTTACAAAATGCCCCTTTTTACCACCATGAGATCCCTGTAACCGCAGTCAGGGAGAAGAAAACAAAAGCTATGTTAAGGAAGTTGAAGAAAGTCTGGGGGGAAATAAACGTTTTTCCCGTTGCAGTCCATTGGAAAATTGATGAGGGAGGTGATAGTTTTAGGATGGCCCAAGAATTAGACACACTGTTGGGTAATGCTAGGGCAAATATTCGAGATGATACCTCAGGAAAAGGACCCTAATTTACTCGTGAAAGAGGTCTCTCCTATCAAGTCAGCCAAGATGCCACCGGGCTTACTGTAAAACAATTGCTGGTACCCAGTATGTACTACCAAACAGTTAAGGAAGTGGCACACCTACAAATAGGTGAAGGACACTTGGGGACATAAAAAAACACACAGAAAATATTAGCAAGGTTTTATTGGCCAGGCCTGTTTGCTCAAGTGGCTCAGTTTTGCCAGGCTTGCCCCGAATGCCAAAAGAAAAATAGAGCGAATATTAAGAAAGCTCCTTTACAGCCCATGACAGTCATCTTGGAACCTTTTAATAGGATCGGCTTGGATATCCTGGGACCATTAGACCCTTCCTCCAGAGGACATAAATACATACCCAGAAGCTTTCCCTCTCAAATCTACTAATGCTCAACAAATCTGTGACGTAGTGTTACCTTTTAATCAGCCGAGTAGGGATACAAAAGGAAATTGTCACAGATCGTGTGAGTAACTTTATGTCAGCAGTCATGGAGCAAGTTTGTGAGATTTTAAAGATAAAGCATTTGAAAACTGCGGTATATCACCCACAAACCGATGGCCTTGTGGAGAGATATAATCAGACGATAAAGCAAATGTTACATAAAACAGTAGATCCAGGAGGTAGAAGTTGGGACAGGATTTTACCGTGGATATTACTCACGCTCAGAAACACACCTCAATCCTCGACTGGCTTTTCTCCTTTTGAGCTACTTTTTGGAAGACCTCTGAGTACATTACTGGATATTTTGAGAGAGAGCTGGGAAGAAGATCAGGGACAAGAGATTTCTTTAACAGAATATGCTTGTCAGCTTAGAGAAAGAATAGAGAAATTGCAAAAGATTGCAAGAGAAAATTTGTTACAGGCCCAAGTTAAGCAAGAACAGTATTACAACCGAAATTCTCAGCTGAGAACATTTAATAAAGGGGACCAGGTATTAGTGCTGTTACCAACTTCAGAAAACAAAATACTGGCAGCTTGGAGGGGTCCCTATGTGATAGAAGAAGTCCTTGGCCCTTTGACTTATAAGGTGAAACAAAATGATAGAGGAAGGCGGATCCAAACCTATCATGTGAACTTGCTTAAGAAATGGACGGAGCCTGTGACGTCTATTGCAGTCGTTAACAATAATGAAAAAAACATGGAACAATTTCCACAGTTAAAAGAAGAACTTGGTGTTGAAGCATTAAATATAAATCAAGATTTGACCAGTGACCAGAAGATGGAGATAAGGATGCTTGGAAATAAATTTTCCGAGACATTTTCTACTTTACCAGGCAGGACAAAGTTAGCTTATCATCATATTAAAACACAACCTAGGGATGTTGTTAGGATAAGACCCTATCGGATACCGGAGGAAAAGTTACAGTCGATTAATGAGGAAATTCAAGAAATGTTGGAAATTGGAATGGTAGAACCTTCAAATAGTGAGTGTTCTTCACCGATAGTATTGGTCCCCAAGCTTGATGGTACCGCTCGTTTTTGCATGGATTTCCGGAAACTGAATGAGGTATCGAAGTTTGATGCATATCCCATTCCTAGGATAGAGGATTTACTTGATAGATTAGGCAAATCCAAGTTTTTGACAACCATAGATCTTACTAAGGGATATTGGCAAATACCTCTACATCCCGACGACAAGGAAAAAACAGCTTTTGCCACACCCTCTGGTCTATTTCAGTTTACTGTTCTACCTTGTGGGTTACATGGAGTTCCGGCAACCTTCCAGAGATTTATGAATACGATTATTAAAGGCCATGAGAGCTATGTGGGAGCTTACTTAGATGATATTATTGTCTTTAGCCAGTCTTGGAAAGATCATTTGCTACACTTAGAGACTGTATTACAACTTTTACAGCAATTTGGACTACATGTAAATCCTAAAAAAAACTTTTGTAGCCAATTTTCATACAAAATATTTGGGATATTTTGTCGGACAGGGGGTCATTAAACCCCAGGAAGAAAAACTAGAAGCTATTAAAAAGTTGCAATTCCCTACGAATGTCCGGCAAGTGAGGGCTTTCCTAGGATTCGTGGGATACTACAGGAGGTTCATACCACATTTATTTACCTTAGCTACGCCATTAACTAATCTCGTAAAGACAAGTATATCTCAAAAAAAGGAATGGCATACGGTTGAAACAGAGCGGGCTTTCAATAACTTGAAGAATGCTCTCACTGAGAAAGCAGTTCTGCATTGTCCGGATTTTACAGCTCCATTTTTTCTACATGCGGACACGTCGGGGACGGGCCTTGGAGCTGTGTTATTCCAAAATCAAGGAGAGGCTGAAAGACCTATTCTCTTCCTAAGTAGGAAGTTGTTTCCTCATGAGTTACATTATGCCACAATTGAGAAAAATGTTCTCGCTGTGAAGTGGGCCATAGAAGCATTGCGATATTATCTGTTGGGCAGAGAGTTCACTTTAGTGACCGACCATGCTCCTCTGATATGATTGGCACGAAATAAAGATGCAAACCCTATGGTTCTGCGATGGTTTCTTTCACTTCAACCTTTTACATTCAAGACGGTGCATTGCCCTCGAAAATGGATGGCGCAAGCAGATTTTTTATCCGGCAATACCCCCCTTCCCGAACGTAAGGGACTAGAAGGGGGGGTGTGATAAACCTGTGGATTCATATGCAGTTATTATACATACTGGCGCTGGCTCTGTCAATACCAGGCAATACAGTCATGTAAAGGTTTAATTATTTCTTGCAGCCGGAAGAAAATGATTGATAGATGTGTTGTCCAATCAGGGACTTTCTTCCATGGTAACGACTGTGTTCTTTGTTTACCTCTGGTTACTAGGAGGCAGAGGAGCTAGAGAACCTGTTTGATGGTTATGAGTGGGCGTACTAGACCAGCTGATAGAGATATGAAGGAGTTCACACCCGTTTTCAAGAGGTAAGCTGAGTTGCGCCATTGCGCTTAAATGAAGTTGTGTTGAGAGATGGATGAAGCTTCGATCTGAATCCTTTATTGTGGAGAAGTTTGCTGATGCCGAGTCCTGTCTAGTAACGTCACTTTGGCAGTTGCAGTGAAGGCGGAGGAACGCTCGAGGCGGCAAGCTACTGAAAGTAAGTCCGGACGGATGGTGTTTTTTTTCCGTTGTCTGCTGTGATTAGGCGCTGACGACTCCTTCTGGACCAGAGGCGATCCGCCGTATTGATACAGCGTAATCTGTGAGAAGGGGGAGGAGACGAGGTGGCGCTACTGAGTCCGAACAGAACAAAAGTTGAAGGAGGCGGTGACTTGACAGCCAGCTGAGAGCCGCGAGAACTGCTCCTACGATTGTATAGAGGGAGAACTGCTTTTCCCAACACGTAATGAGAAGAGAGCAAGAGAAACAGAGATATGTGAAACTGCGAAACCTTCGACTACATATAAACTTCTTTTGTTGAAGTGGAGAAATATACATAGTGAGACAGAAAAGCTAAATAAGGAACCTGTCTTGGTCCAAAAGGGCCAATAGTAAAAACTACTGTTGCCTCATTGGAAAAAGTGGCTCAGTTTTCAGTACAATACAATGAAAACGGACTGTCAATCAAATAAGTGGAGAAAGGTCTTTATCAGAGAAGGGGAGAAGTTGAGATTCATCAAAGGTTTGTGAGATACTAAGCAAGAGCACAGATAAAAGAACGTCAGAGAAACAAAAGTAAAGACTGTTTTAATGAACTGAGATATGCCTGCTGAATTTAGAGAAGGAATAATAAAGAAGAAGAAGAATAAAGACCCTGGGCAAGATTTATAGAGACTTTCCTGTGTTCCTATTTGAGTCCAACATATACCAGGAAAACCTTTTCCAGTACAAGTCGCTTGCAGAGAAGATATCTGTATCCTTTTTCCTAAGAAAGAAAGAAAAGACAAAGTTTCCGGTTTAATAAAAGTTGTTTCTTTAACAAGTTACCACCTACTTTAAGTCTCAGTGTGCTCATTCAATATTATAACAAGGTCATCCTTACAGTTTCCAACTAGCTCTGGGCAGCAGGTGCCGGTTTAATGTCACTAGCCTTACCAGGGTCTGGAAATTCCTTTTGGAATTCGAAGACGAAGAACTCCAGCTCGTCTCTGTTAAACCAGCCTTACACTCTCTTGAGGGTCTTTTGGCCACTGGAAGATATCCTACAGCCAACGATGGAGTTAGGCAAGGGCTTTTTAACGGATATTATAGTATCACTCAAATTGATCACAAAGGGGGATCTGCTATGACCCCTCGGATGGCGCCCTGAAATTCTTCAGCCGCAGATGATACACCAAAGCTGAGGTGCTTGAAGCAGAGCAGGCCCAGGTGTGACGAGAGTGTCGTTAGGTAGCGGGAGACTTTGCGAAATGGGATCTCGTGGTATCCTGCGTTGAAGCCCATCTTGCAGAATTGTTGCACTCCTTGCATTTCTGCCAGCAAGTCTTTGAGGCGTATGTCGATGCCGCTGTGCACATGGTTTGGCTGCTTAAATTTTTGCACCACTACAATTGGTGACACGCCAGGCATTGCCTCCTCCACCGTTCTCTATCGTGCGTAGCTCCTCCTGCACTTTGTAGCCACAGTGAAACGGGATGCGGCAGTGTCTTAAGGCTATTGATCGTACAGTTTTGTCGATATACAGCTGTACTTCGTGGCTTATCAGTCATCCTATGCCATGGGATAACACCTTCAATTCATGGATGATGTCTTCCAGACCTCCTTCATGGATTTCAAGTGCAAAGTGTATCAGCTGCTGCTCCTCGTCGGCGTGGCAGCTGAGGAGTGTGGCAGTATGTGCTGGTGTCAATTACACCTTTCCTACCCCTTTGATACCACTGTACTGGACTTTGACGCAAGGGAAATGTCCAGAAAAATCGAATTTAAAAGACTGTATGGTCTTTATATTCGAATTTGCCCTGATCAGAAATCACGTAGTTGCCAAAATGTTGACTGTGCATGATGTGCGGTTTAGCAAAATACTTTTACTTAACTGAATAATTGATCGTATTTAAACAGGATTCTTTCAACATATCACTTGAGTGTGTGAAAATGAAAACACTGTGGGCCCGATTCATGGAATTAATTGCGTGTAAAATCGAGACTTTGCATGCCATTCTGGGCGCAAAACCCTGTTCAACGATTCATTGAATAGACCGTGCCGGAGTTTTCTGGGACTTGCGCAGAGTTTGCGTCAGGCTGGCATGTCTCTGCGAGTATCCCAGTGCCTTGGGCGACACACCACGCAGAGCATGGGTGTGGCTTGCATAGAGCGCAGGTAAGGGGGCAGAACTCGTAAAATGAGGAAGAACAAGGGAAAATGTGGCCGTTACGAGGGACTACCCACGGGCAGTCCATCGCATTCCCACTATTGTGCAGTAAAATACGTATCTATGGAACCAACTGTGCAACCTTTCGGCAGAGAAATGGCCACGCAAAGCCCTCATACTATCCGCCGCCCAAAGGCAGGCATACAGACACTTAGGCATTGGATTCACCGGGCAGAGAAAAGATCGGGTGTCAGATTTAGGGGTGCGTGTATGCAGCCAGTGTTCTGATTATACTCAGGGGAGCTCATACCCAGTGTACCGCTAGGGACAGTTTATGGGGGTTTGCATGCAGATTTTCTGAGTTTTATCCGAGTTACGATTAGTTTTATGCATGTTGTCGGGGTGACGGTCATAGTTACGCAGGACCGCGTGCAGGGTCCCTGAGATGCAGGTCTGCTTGTGGGGGACTCCACACACTGTTTTGAGGGTGCATGTATCTTTTTTCTTTGCGTGGGGGCATGTCGTGTCCGTTCAGGCAACGACTTGCGTATATGGTTACTTTGCGCCAACAATTCCATGAATACGCAGAGTGCGCAGAAAAACTTCTCGTTGCGCGTGCTTTACAGGATTTCTGCACGCTTTTCCATGAATCGGGCCCTAAAACACTTGTATTAATTTCCCTGCGTTTCTGACATATTATACGATTGTAACCGTACTATGTTAAAAAATGCAGTCACCTCACTTGTTTGTTATTTTCTAGGCTAATGCAGACGATCGTGTAACATTTCAGGAACGCAAGGAAATGAAAATCACTGTTTTAGTGTTTTCATTTTCGTGCACTCGGGTAATATGTTTCAAAATCCTGTTTTCTGAGCACCAGAACTTATTTGAACGCTGGATCATAAAAATATTTGCTTTACTTATCGCCTCTATTTAACATTCCCTATCTTATATATGCATTTTTTCGTTTCTCGGGCGTTTGCACTTCCCGGACCACTGTTCTCGCGCAATCACACACGAGATTACAGACAATGCAAAGTCTTCATGGAAACGCAGCAAACAATGTGAGTTTTCACTTCGTTTTTCATTATAAAATACATATTAACTTAATCCAAGCAAGCAATTGCCTTAATGTAATCGTATTATTGTGTTCTTATATGCATACTTTCCAACCGTACTGATTTAGGCAGCAGGCTACTGCTTTTTACGCAGTCCTATCACCTACAGATTTGGGTGACAGATCCTTCTGCTTTTTACAGGGGCAGGACATTTGTGTGACTCTAAGGCAGGCTGCAGGACAAAGCATGCAGCACATTAATTACTCTGGCTGTACAGTGGGCTGGTAGGTGATCACTTTGAGTGATAGGCTCAGACCAATCCACTGACCTGACAGCTGCGTGACCCTGTCCTGCACTCTTGCCTGGACAACCCTTAGGTGAACCACCAGTGAAGGCAAGTGGCAGAGTGTAACACCTTCACACAGTATCTGCCTATCAGACTGAGGAGGGTATCAGTCTCCATGTCATTCAGTCTTCGACTTGCACTGCAGGAATACATATGCAGTGCCCAGGCTGCTGTTACAGAGCAGTGGCAAACGTTGCTAACCAGCTTTGTGTGGTTAATTCTGTGAAGTTAGGTAAATTAATTTGGTGTTAACTTACCATTCAGAAGTACACATTTTAAACATTTGCACATCTTTCCATGTTGTGCTGTTTGATAGGGTGTTTGTTCTAGAATACTCCAGTGGTGCCAACAATGTTTTGTATTTTCCTGTAACGTCATTCTTATGCAAAGTATTATTTTTGAAACTTGAAAAATCCTACATCTTTTTGGTCAGAGAATGTTAGCAAGTATGTATATATAAACAGTGCATTTGATAATTTAGGCGAAGACATACATGCCTACATTTGCCAAAGGAAAACCCGGAGGATGACGTCATTTGACGCCCAGTCCACTTTGACCCAAGACTCAACCCCACGCAGGAAACACAACATACTGCCCATTATGCCTGATCAATGGGGACATGGGAATATGGGATGGGGGTGGCAGCGGCAGGGTCTCAGGGAGGAATGTCCTCACTTGTCCCTTCACCTCCTCCCTTCCCTTATCCTTCACACGTCCCACCCACTGCATCACGGACACCTTACAAGGCTTCTTCAATCCCATATCGTCATAGACGCTGCAAGCTAGATCAAAGGTCAGTCGTTAATGAATGGCAACTGGTCCGTTGTGAGAGTTATTGCACAATGGAAAGTGATAGGATACATTCCGCTGAGGTAAAATTCCACACGTATGTTCCAGATTCAGACCTCTGGCTTTTTAGCCAATAGGACTTTGCATTATAGGATTTTTAGTTTTCCTTTTGTAAGTCTGGGCCTACAGATCCCAGCATGCAAAGTGGTGTCAGCTGAAAACCCTGGACCGGCTGAAGGTGCCACAGGACTCACTCAGCAGCTATTCCAGCTGTGTAATTATCGCTGTATGCAAATGTTTTAAATCTGCCGATCCTTCTTAAGAGCGAACACTACACCAGGACTTGCGAAGGAGTAAAACTTTTTGTCAGCGGGATTTGCTGGCTGTGCTGCGTATCCACCCACACATCCATGTGATTGGCCGCTACCAGTATGTTTGTAGCCAATCATATGACGGTGTGGGAGTGGTTTCTGGGAGAGGAAAGAAGTTGGAAGAGGAAGCCTCGTGAGCCCGGGCAGAGTAGCGGGGCGCACGCAGTCCGTGGCGCTTCGAGGCCTTGGGTTTCGGAGGCGGCAGACGGAGTGCGGGCCCCCGGGGGATTGGGGATTGAACGTTGGAGTGCGGTCGGCATGTTTCGGGTCGGTGGTTGGGCAGTTGAGAGGTGTTGCGCAGATGGCGGATGCGATTGGTAGTGGCGGGAGTAGCGGAGCTGGGGTGGGGGAGTGAGTTGGTGGGGGGCGTTTGTTTGTGGTAGGGTGGCTGTTGGTGTGGATTGGCTGGGTGTGGTTTGTGGTAGGGTGGCTGGTGGTGTTGGATTGGGGGTGGTGGTTGTTTGTGGTTTGGTGGCTGGAGGTGCGTGTGGTAGTGTGGGTGTCGCTCGGGTTGGTCGCGGTGGGTTGGCGGCAGCGCGCGGTGCCTCGCCTGAAGCGCATGTGTAGGCGTACGGGCTGGGGTCTCGCGGGTCTGCGCGCCGGTCTCCGGGCTCGCTGGGTGGTGTGAGTTTGGGGTGTAGTGTCTGTTGGTGTGGATTAGTGGGGTGTGGTTGTTTGCGGTGGGGTTGCGGGTGGCTGGTGTTGTTTTGGGGTGGTGGTTGTTTGTGGCTGGAGGTGCGTGTGGTAGTGTGGGTGTCGCTCGTGGGTTGGCGGCAGCGCGCGGTGCCTCGCCTGAAGCGCATGTGTAGGCGTACGGGCTGGGGTCTCGCGGGTCTGCGCGCCGGTCTCCGGGCTCGCTGGGTGGTGTGAGTTTGGGGTGTAGTGTCTGTTGGTGTGGATTAGTGGGGTGTGGTTGTTTGCGGTGGGATTGCGGGTGGCTGGTGTTGGATTGGTGGGGTGTGGTTGTTTGCAGTGGGGTTGCAGGTGGCTGGTGTTGTTTTGGGGTAGTGGTTGTTTGTGGCTGGAGGTTCGTGTGCGAGTGTGGGTGTCGCTCGGGTAGGTCGCGGTGGGTTGGCGGCAGCGCGCGGTGCCTCGCTTGAAGCGCATGTGTAGGCGTACGGGCTGGGGTCTCGCGGGTCTGCGCGTCGGTCTCCGGGCTCGCTGGGTGGTGTGAGTTTGGGGTGTAGTGTCTGTTGGTGTGGATTGGTGGGGTGTGGTTGTTTGCGGTGGGATTGCGGGTGGCTGGTGTTGGATTGGTGGGGTGTGGTTGTTTGTGGTGGGGTTGCAGGTGGCTGGTGTTGTTTTGGGGTGGTGGTTGTTTGTGGCTGGAGGTGCGTGTGGTAGTGTGGGTGTCGCTCGGGTTGGTCGCGGTGGGTTGGCGGCAGCGCGCGGTGCCTCGCCTGAAGCGCATGTGTAGGCGTACGGGCTGGGGTCTTGCGGGTCTGCGCGCCGGTCTCCGGGCTCGCTGGGTGGTGTGAGTTTGGGGTGTAGTGTCTGTTGGTGTGGATTAGTGGGGTGTGGTTGTTTGCGGTGGGGTTGCGGGTGGTTTGTGTGGAAGTGTGGCCTGTGTGTTGATTGGTGAAGATGGTGCACATCATCCTTTAGGATGGGGAAGCGCCTGCGTGGGTCCGCCCGCGCGTTCGATAATTAAGAAGAAGAAGAGGAAGAAGAGTGGTTTCTGGCACTCCTGGAAAATCGGAGACTCCACACTCTTCCCCGAAACCCGAAGAAGAGCTGGGAAATCCGGAGTCTCCGTGCTAAACCCGGAGACTAGGCAGGTATCAACGAAACAAAGTTTTCCTCTTTGTTCATTTCCACTACGTTATTTTAATATTCACATTTTTTAACATAGAACTGACGTGAGCCATGCCTGGCAGATGAATTGTTGGGCCTCCTCCGTATGCAAATGTCATCACTTTGGGGGGATTGAGTTGAGGTCTTGGAAGACGGGTTAAACACACTGGGAGCTGCTCCTGACATTAACAGAGGCACCAGTTTCAACGAGTGCAGGAACAGCAGTGCCTGAGATCAGTACCCTGCAGCAAGTCTGCGGCCTATAGCTTGCCTGCAGACTAGGGAAAATAGAAGGATTACCTGCTGTTCATCTTCAGAGTCGTCTGGGCCATCTTCGGGTATCGCGGGCCACTTGCCGTACCTTTTGTGGACGGCGACCTGCTTCTCTCATCGCAACGGTGTTGCCTCCAGATCACCACAATTTTGCCCGGTGATTCGTACAAGCACATTTGAAGCACTTGGCTCCCCTGTAAGTGGCCGTTTTGATGTAGTGTACCACGGTGCCTTAAGTGGCACTACAAAATGAGCCGGGGCTCATCGAGGGGGCGTGGCCTGATGGCGGGGGTCCGGCTGGCCCATTAGGCCACGCCCATCGACGAGCCCCAGCTCAATGGGCTACTTGCACCCCTGCCAGTCAGCCTTTGGCAGAGATCAGCACCCTCTTCCCAAAGGGGAGAGGGTGCTGATCTCCGCATTTATTTTGTATAGGCTTGCCTGGCAGGGGATAGCGCCTCGCCTATTCAGCCTTAATGGTGGCGCTGTCCCTCGCCAGCTTGGGAGGGGCAGCGTCACCATTAAGGCTGAAAAGGTGAGGCCACTGGAAGCAGAGGCCCTTTTCCTTAAGACTGAAACTCCTGCGAATCAGCGGGAGCTTCAGTATTTAGAAAGCAAGGCCTCTGCTTCCAAGGGCCTCACGTTTTCTCATAATGGTGGGGCCGAACCACGGGCATCTCTTGCTTAAAGGGATGCCTCGCCTGTGCGGCGCCACCATTGTGCCCGAAAGGCATTTTTTTGTGCAGCCTGAAGGTCTCGCACATGAGTGAGAGCTTCAGGCTATAGAAAATAATATGCCTTTTCGTGTAGTGGCCGGGGCTGCCAGGGAAGATTAATTGGCCCTGGCAGGGCCCCGCCTCAAAACGAGATTTCGGAGTCCCGGCAGGCCCGTCCCACTTAAAGCCCTGGTGTACCATGTAGGGCCTGAGGTGTTACACGCTGTGGTTTGTCGTAGCTGCTTCCTGTTGTTCTTCCAGGGTTTTTCCCTCGCCATTGCATGCACTTCAGTCACCGTTACGTGGTGGAATCCTGCCTCGGCACACACTTGCCTCACTTCATGGGGGTGACAGAGCTTCAGAATGCGCTGGAGTGGGAGGCCTAACTGTTGCGGAATTAGCCTCCTCAACTGAGCATGAGCCTTGCATTAGCTGATGCCTCCGTTCTTCTGTCTCATGTTTTAAGGTACCTGTTGAGGCAAGATGCCGTAATCGGGCGTGGAAGGCGCCCCTGGGTTCCAGTGCTGTTTGCCCGATTAGGTGGAGATTGAATATTTCAAAGTCTGCATTGGCTTGAGGATTGAAATAATGTGCATGTATGTCTATGATATGATATGATATGATATGGTATTTATAACGCGCCTATACACAGGTGTTTCAAGGCGCGACGAGGCAGGGAGGGGAGGAACAAGGGGAGACAGACAACAATCCTACTAGGCCAGGTGTCATTCAGATCGCGCAAGTGCAGGGGTGGGGGAGGGGGAAAAGTGCAAGGGGAAGGGGAGGGGGGGAAGTGCAGTACAAGGTAAGTGGCGAAAAGTAATAAATAAATAGGGCCAGCTGGTGGCAAGTGCAAGATAAGTGCAGAACAAGTGCTGGGGAAGGGGGGGGGGGGCTGTAGGGATACAGAGACAGTCCCGCAGTGCAGAGGGGTTCAAGGGCATCAGTGCAAGTGGAGAGTGGCTGGGCCCAGGACCGAGGCCGTTTAGAGTGGTCCAGTTTCAGGATCAGTGCAGTTTCAGTGGCGTCATGCATGTCATCTGCGTGTACAAGCATTACAGTAGTAGGGAGGATTTCTTTGTTTTCTCATCCATTTCCTTGATAGAGGTAAAAAGCATCTACGGCTTGCAACTCATAGTGAACATTTTGAGCCTAAAGATGAGGGCTTCCAGGGACTCATACTATTTTTTGGGGGTTGCCATTGCTAGTGTCCTGGTCACTGATTTTGGATGGACCGGTAGGTTTGGAGGTAGTGCCCGGGGACGTGCCGAGCAAGGGGCAGCTTTGGTGTACGCTGTCTTAGCCGCAGTGCACAACAGGCCTTTGGAGAACCCTGCCACCAAATATATGGTGTAATCAGAGGTGGGGCGGAGAGGGGGGGGGTGCCAGGAAATAAGGACATGGGTGGGGATGAGACGCAAGGTGAGAAAAGGACAGGAGAGGGGAGGTTAAGGAAGGACTGGGCAAACCCACACAAGGTGCTTAAAACTGAGCACCCATAAGCAGACACCCTCTTTTGTCCATGACCTGCAGCTGAGGACAATTGATACCCGCCCTCCCATGTCATTGGAAATGTTATGAGTGTTTCACTGTTTAAATTGTCTTATTGTCTAATCTACAGCAGAATCGTTGCAGTTGATGTACATGGTGCATCCAGGCTGGAAGTGCTGACAGCAACCACAAGGGACTGTGCAGTCACCGAAGTTAACGGCGGTGGAGGCCTAACCTCTGAAGAGCCACAGGTCATGTGGTGCTGGTTGGGGGGATTGAAGGGGTTGCACAAAGTGAATGGCAGGACTAGGGCGGGAGACGAAAGGGTTAAGTAAACAACAAAGTATAACTGGGCCAGGAAACAAGTTAGGTTGGGGAAGGGGCTCGGGACCAAAGGCACTGGAAAAGGGCACGTCAGCTGTGCGAGGTAGTAGAGGACATAGAGGTCGGAAACAAAGGAAACAAGGAAAGGGGTAAGAGAGTGGGAGAGAGCAGGGGTGTTAGGGAGAATTCTCTATTTAGGGTGAATTTCCTAACCTAGTGAGTCCCCCAGCAGCTTTGCTGGATTTCTGGAGTGTTTTTTTCTCCTGCCAAGAGTGAGACTCTTTTTTCTCCCACTCGTGGACATGATTTATGGTGTTCCTTTGACTGCTAATGTGTTTTATGGGCTATGGGGTCCTTTACTCAATAGGGTCTCGTGTTTTTACTATGTGTGTTACACAGCACCCTCCGTGCAGTGACACAGGGTGTCATAGTGACACCCCACCATAGACTCCATACCCTGGGACTGACTACTGTCTCCCAGGGCATGTAAAGTCACCATTGGCTTTACTAGTCCCAAATTATTAACAGAAACCAGTACAAACCATCATATTGTGGACGTACTGGTCGGGGCAATTCGATTGCCCCGGGGTCTGTTAGTCGAGAGGGCACGTCTCCGTCCCCCCTGATCGAGTTTTGGCTGGTGGCAGTGGATACTACTTTTTATATTGGACCGCGAATATGTCCCCATGGGATTTTCCCATTGTTCGAGGCTACCAACTCTAATTATTTAATTCTCATAGCCTCGAACATACCGTCGGTTTATTTATTTAATATTAATTCGCTGGTTGTTATTTTTTGCCAGGACTCGATTCAAAAATGGCGTTTGTGTTCTCTTCTGTGACTCCAACCCAAGTCGAGCCCTTTGTTCCACTTTTTGTGCGGGCTTCTCCACAGAAGCCTCCAAAAGTGGTGCCACTCTGTCTGGGTACCACAGCGGGTGTGGGAGGGGGTTTAGGCACCCTGGACTGAGTTACCTTGGTAACTCAAGTCGCACTCTTGTGTGATTGGCCCAAGTGGTGAGCCGGCCGGCTCACCACTCAGCATGTTTAATTGACAGCTAGGCTGAGTGAATGGGGGTGTGCTGCATAAAAGCAGGGCTTTGGGGACTGGAACTTCAGAAGTCGCCACAGGACCTGAGAATCCGACGAGGGAGAAGCTGAGCCGACCTACCACGACGACACTACCGGTGGAGCCCTGGGGAACCGACTCACCACTTCCCGACGACAGAGAAGATCTCCTGGCTGGAGAGGCTTCTTCCCCTGACTGGTGGGCACAACCAGTTTACCTTCTTCTCTTCGCACCCCAGACCGGCTTGTGGTCGAATTGCCCGTGCCAAGCACCCAGGCAACCGGATAGCCACTTACCACTGGACCGCGAATCAAAGGACCGCTCCTTTTACCTGAGAAACTCCGCGGCTGGTTTCTTTCCTGGCAGTGCAACGGACTCCTGTCTTCCTCCCCGACGAGATCCTCTCTTCCCCCAGACGAAGCACCGACTTGCATCCGCTGCCAGGAACAACTGCCCCCGCTGGAGTATTCTCACCACTTTAAGGTACCGTGTCCGCCAGGCCTCCCTTTCTAAAGATTGCTACAAGGTATTAATAACCCCTTAAACTTCTGGACTGGGCAGGCCGCCTTGACCTTCTAACTGGTCCCTTTCTTTGGTCCAACTCCTTTTTGAACCGTTACAAGACTTTTGTGCACTGCAACCGTGTGACCTTGGACACATTTCGTTTTGATCCTCCGAAAGTGGATCCGGCCTACTGACTCTAAACTCACGGTGTTACTTTGCCTTCCTCTCTTGTTGTGTTCTTGTAAAAGTGTTGGGACCTGTTTTAAAACGAATTATTAGAGTGCCATCTGTGTTAAGCGCTCACCGCTGTCTGAAAATAAGTGGGGCTTTACTTAAGACTTGTCTAATATTCTTCTAAGGGAGTGTATATCTTTTAGTGACCATGTTTTTGAATTGCTTACTATTAGTGCCTGTGTGTTTTTCTAGATGTGGTTTTAAATAAATAATGATATCTCTTTTACACCAAGCTCTGGTCAGTGTTTACTTGTTCTACTATGTTCTTTTGACCTATTGCGAATACTCTGTATACTGCCTAACTCTTCTTGAGGGAAGTCTGACTGCTCAGCCACAGCTACCAAGTGAATCTGTGTGGTGCAGACTGCTACCAAGTGGGTTTACTGCCAAACACCTGTAGTCTTAAATCTTTTGCAGTGGTCCCAGAGGGAACTGCACAGGTTTCTGCCTAACAAGGGGAAACCCAAGGGAGGCAGGAAGAGGGCAAGAAACTAAGGAACCCAAGGATCGGGTAAGAGGTCCAGACACTGGGGGAAGCAAGGAAAGCATGTATGAGGACAATGGTCCTGGGGAATATTTGGGCAGAAGGCAACACCACCGGGGGGAATCAAGCAAGTGGGAAGTATTAAGGAGCAAGGACAGGATGCATGGGGGAAACCGCAGGAAAGGAGAAAATGGGTAAGAAGTCAAGAACCCTGGGGAAATGGTCAATTGTGGAAGAGGTCAAGTCACCAGGGTAACGGGGAATGATGTAAGCGGTCAAGAGACCTGGAAAATCATGAAATGAGTAAGAGGTCAAGGCACCTGGGGGATAGGAGGAAGAGGTGTGAGATGACAAGGCACCTGGGCAAAAGTGAATTGGGTAAGAGGTCAAGAGACCTGGAAAATGATGAACTGAGTAAGAGGTCAAAGCACCTGTGAATACGAGTAAGAGGTCAAGGCACCTGGGCAACGTCTAATTGGGTAAGAGTTCAAGAGACCTGGGAAATGATGAACTGAGTAAGAGGTCAAAGCCCCAGGGAATACGAGTAAGAGGTGTAAGAGGTCAAGACACCTGGGCAACATGTAATTGGGTAAGAGGTCAAGAGACCTGGGAAATGATGAACTGAGCAAGAGGTCGCAGAACCAGGGAATACGAGTAAGAGGTGTAAGAAAACAAGAGACCTGGTAAATGATGAACTGAATAACAGGTCACAGAACCAGGGAATACGAGTAAGAGGTGTAAGAGGTCAAGACACATGGGCAACGTGTAATTGGGTAAGAGGTCAAGAGACCTGGGAAATGATGAACTGAGTAAGAGGTCAAAGCACCTGTGAATACGAGTAAGAGGTGTAAGAGGTCAAGAGACCTGGGAAATGATGAACTGAGTAAGAGGTCAAAGCACCTGGGCAACAGGGAATTGTGTAAGACAGGGGTGCACAACTGATTTTGCCAGAGGGTCGAATGTACCTTACATGCTGCCTATAGTGGGCCAAAAAGAAAAAAATTGGGAGGGGCGGGAGGCGAGGTGGGGCGGGAGGCCTTTTCAACCCCCAATTTTTATTAAACACATGGAGAAAGAATACCTTTTTGGTGGTGTATCAGTCTTTATTTGTATTTCAACATACATTTTGTATTACACATTTTCCATTCCACTTTTATTTATTTCTTTGCAAAGGACATATTGGCGCTAGAATAAATATGCAAATCATACAGGATAAAAACACTGCGCTCAAACATTTCACAAGTCATGTATGTTTAGATTTGCAAGGCACAAGCTCTGCCATTTTGCACAGCAACTGGCACAGCTGTGAGCAATGATCCATGAGTATTTGGGATATAAATAGTGAACCAGACATACTTGATCAGTGAGAAACATTGCAGCATTTCTCAGCTGTCAGTTTCTGGATCTCAGGCTCCGGTGATGTTGTTCCTACTCTCAGGATAGCATGGAGATGTTGGTCAGTGAGTCTTGTCCTTAGGCTGGATTTATGTAGTTTCATTTGCGAAAAAACGTGCTCACAAATGGGAGTACTGCCAAACATAGATACCATCTTTAATGCTTCCCACTACAGATTGGGGAATTGAGCAGTGTTCAGAGACCGATAAAAGGCTAATAAAGGCATCTCTCTGTGCTTATTTTTGAGGACACTACAGCCCTGAAGTTCAATCACTTCCAGTTGAAGTTCAGGTGGCACATTGTCAACATCAGCAGAGAAAGGGTCTGCAAAAAGTTTAAAAGAGGCTCGCTGGGATTTGAATTGTGTGAAACGATTCTCAAAAACATTTTGCAGTTCATTCAGGAGCTTCACATGCTGATGCCATCCTATATATTTGTCATGGGAGAAAACCTCTGTACATGCAGGGAAGTGTACCAGCATCCCTTTCTCCAGTTGGGCTGTCAGAAGTATTAACTTTAATTTCAAACGCACAAACTTCCTCAAACAGATCAGATATTAGATTTTGGCTTCCTTGCAACTTTAAATTTAGATCATTCAAATGGCCTGTCAGGTCAATATCTTGCATGACAGAAGTGTGCCTTGCCTTTTCATGAGGAATGCTTTTATTTCCTGCCGTAAAGCAATGAATCACTTCAGAACACTGCCATGCATAAGCCATCGACCCTCAGTGTGATACAGGACATCACCATAATCCGCATTTGCATGTTCTAAAAACGCCTGAAACAATCTGTGATTTAAAGGGTGTGCACGGATAAAATAAACACTTTTCACAATGAAGTCCATGACTTCTGTGAATTTCAAATGTTTTGCACATAATGCTTCCTGATGTATGATGCAGTGATAATTATTTTAATGGACAGCATTCTCACCCAAGTGTCTTTTCAAGCAGGAAATAAAACAATTTTTCTCCCCCAACCATGACTGGTGATCCCCTTGCAGCTGGATGCCAGATCAGCTGCTCCTTTTTGCTTCGGAGCCGACGTGTGCCCCGTGTTACTGCCTGCCGCGTATCCCGTGGTCGAGGAAGCACCCAAAATGGCGGACCGCGTTGCCATGGAGACCACAACAACAAAATATGCCGCCAAAATCACCGCCACAAGCCCAGGATCCGAATCGCTGCGGCCGCCTGCCTGCCCCTCCCATCCTGCGTTAAATGGAGGGGGTGAGGACCGAGAGGCGCAGCCGAGGAGCGAAGGCCAGGAGAAAAGGCCTCCCGTACTCTTTGCAGCTCAGCTGCGAGCACGCATGATCCCCTTGCAGCTGGATGCCAGATCAGCTGCTCCTTTTTGCTTCGGAGCCGACGTGTGCCCCGTGTTACTGCCTGCCGCGTATCCCGTGGTCGAGGAAGCACCCAAAATGGCGGACCGCGTTGCCATGGAGACCACAACAACAAAATATGCCGCCAAAATCACCGCCACAAGCCCAGGATCCGATTCGCTGCGGCCGCCTGCCTGCCCCTCCCATCCTGCGTTAAATGGAGGGGGTGAGGACCGAGAGGCGCAGCCGAGGAGCGAAGGCCAGGAGAAAAGGCCTCCCGTACTCTTTGCAGCTCAGCTGCGAGCACGCATGATCCCCTTGCAGCTGGATGCCAGATCAGCTGCTCCTTTTTGCTTCGGAGCCGACGTGTGCCCCGTGTTACTGCCTGCCGCGTATCCCGTGGTCGAGGAAGCACCCAAAATGGCGGACCGCGTTGCCATGGAGACCACAACAACAAAATATGCCGCCAAAATCACAGCCACAAGCCCAGGATCCGATTCGCTGCGGCCGCCTGCCTGCCCCTCCCATCCTGCGTTAAATGGAGGGGGTGAGGACCGAGAGGCGCAGCCGAGGAGCGTAGGCCAGGAGAAAAGGCCTCCCGTACTCTTTGCAGCTCTTCGCTGCTCGTCGCCATCAGCCAGGAACGATCTGCTCTCACAGCCTAGAGGTAAGAGGATCCATGCATCCCCTCCCATCCAGCTCCTCATATCTCAACCTAGACATGATCGGCTACGCGCCCGCACCTTCTGTGCTCCACACAGATCTATCCCACAATCTACTAGCATGCGGAATACTCGTCTACCACTGAGACCCATTGCAACTTCCACATCATCCACATCAGGTACGCTCCTGCGCACCAGACCCCTTTGTACCTCCCCACAGATGAACTCCCTCCATGGCCCCCACCCTTCATCCAGCACAGCCATCAGATCTGTATCGAGGGCAACAGACACAATAACTAGAGCTAAACTTCTCGCACACCCTAAGGCCAAATCTGAGGTCTACAAAACCGTGACCCCTGAAAATGGGACCCCCACTATTGCCAATTCTTCTACCTCACCAGTTGAATGTATTGATGTACCTGCCTATGTTACCATGCCTATGACCCCTGAAAATGGGACCCCCACTATTGCCAATTCTTCTACCTCACCAGTTGAATGTATTGATGTACCTGCCTATGTTACCATGCCTATGACCCCTGAAAATGGGACCCCCACTATTGCCAATTCTTCTACCTCACCAGTTGAATGTATTGATGTACCTGCCTATGTTACCATGCCTATGACCCCTGAAAATGGGACCCCCACTATTGCCAATTCTCCTACCTCACCAGTTGAATGTATTTATGTACCTGCCACTGTTACCTCACATATGAGCCCGGACACTACTGACCCCCCACCAGTCTCCACCCCCCCCTCACCCCCCCACCTCAAATGTGCCCTGATCAACGCCCGATCCGTCAATGCCCATGCCTTAGACATCCATGACCTCATCACCTCAAACAACCTAGACATCCTCCTAGTCACCGAAACGTGGCTGCATGAAGCTTCGGGCCCTGCGCTCTCCCTTGCACTCCCACCTGGATACACCATCATCAGGCAAGACCGCCCCACCAAAGGCGGGGGAGTTGCAATCATAGCCAAAGACTCAATTAACATCAGAAAAAACGATAAAACCACGAACAACACCAGTGACTACCTCCAACTTAAACTCTCCACCTCCCACCACTGCACCATTACACTCCATCTGGTCTACAGGCCACCCGGCCCCATAGGAGACTTCCAATCCACTATCACCCACCTTTTGGCAGACAACCTAAAGAAATCTACCAAAGCGATCCTCCTCGGTGATGTCAACCTTGGTCTTAATGACCCCAAGGACCCTGCCTCCAAAGCACTCAACTCAGCCCTCGAAACTCTAGGCTTCTCCAACACTGTCACAGACCCCACCCACTCATTGGGCAGGACACTTGACTGGATTGCTCAGCACAACTGCCCTCTAACAATCACTGGCAACTCCCCCTCCCCGTGGTCTGACCACCACATCATTACCTTCAACATCCCCACCTACGCCCCCCCACCCCAACCCCCCCATCCCCTACCACCCGCCCTCACCAGAAGCGCTCGCCTCCTTACGAAAGAAAGACTTCTACCATTCCTCCAGGGTCCTGCCTTCAGACCTCCCTTCTCCAATAACCCAGAAACCCTGGCGCAAAATTACAATAAGGCTATATCAGCAGCAATCAACTCCATTGCTCCTCTCAAACCCCGAAAGTCAAAACCAACAAGCCACTCCAACACCTGGTTCACCCCAGACCTACTTAAACTCCGGATGAACAAACGCGCTGCCCTTAAGCGCTGGCAATCCTCCCAAGATGACAAAGATAAACTTGACTTCAAAACCCGCTCAAAGGAATACAAAAAAGCCATCATCCTAGCAAAAGCCAAATCATTTGAAACTAGAATCTCCGAAGCCAACTCCAACACCAAAGAAATGTTCTCCATATTCAGGGAACTTGAAACCCCTATCCCTACACCCCAGAACTTCACTAAAGACAAAGCCTGGTGTGACGGCATCCAAACTGCCATGCGCAACAAACTAGACCTCCTCCAAGCCAAAATCTTGAACTCCAGACTCTCTCTTCCCACCCCCCCCACTCCCGCCCCCTCCCCCTCTCCAGAGGCCACCCCCACCTTCTCCTTCAAAACCATCCAAGAGAAAGACATCATCACCCTAATGAAAGGAATCAAACCCTCCAACTGCAAAGGAGACCCCTGCCCCGCCACCATTATCAAGGACTGTGCAGAGTCCCTCGCCCCATTTATCACAGCCTTTGTAAACGCATCCTTCACCACAGGCATTGTACCCTCCTCCCTCAAGGAAACCTGGGTCAGGCCACTCATAAAAAAAAACCACACTTGACCCCACCTCTCCCAACAACTACAGACCCATCACCACCGTCCCCTTCCTTCTTAAAATTCTGGACAAAGCAGCCTACCTGCAAGTCCAACACTTCATCGAAGAGAACCAACTCCTAGGCCTGAGACAATCTGGTTTCCGCCCAAAACACGGAACCGAGACCGCCTTACTGGATTTAAAAAACCAGATGGACGATGCCAGAGATATGGGCAAACCTGTCCTGCTCCTCCTCCTCGATCTCTCTGCTGCGTTTGACCTCGTGGATCACGACGTCTTATGCCACCACCCAACCTCCACTGCTAACTTCTCAGCCCACGCTAGTGCCTGGATCACCTCCTTCCTACATGGAAGGACCATGCAGGTCTTCTCTGATCTAGCTACGGCATCCCCAACCATTATGCTGTGTGGTGTCCCTCAAGGCTCCTGCCTCTCTCCTACCCTCTACAACATATTCACTCGCCCTCTCTTCCTCATCCTTGACGCCATGGGGATCTCATACACAAATTACGCGGACGACACGCAGATCCTCGTAACCCTGACAGGTGACTATGAGACCGATTCCAAGGCTCTTAACACCATCTATAACGCAATCCAAACTTGGATGGCCGCCAACAGTCTCTGTCTCAACTCTGACAAAACTGAAATCCTACTTGTAGGCTCCCCTGACACTCTTAAAAAACTTGACGCTCAGTTCTCCCACTTCACCATTGACTCTATCACCATTCCAGTATCTGAGTCAGTGAAAACCCTAGGCGTCTACCTGGACTCCAATTTGTCCATGACTAGACAGGTGAATGCCATTGCCTCCTCAGCTGCCTACCAGGCCAAACTCCTCAATGCAGTTAGACCCTACCTCTCCAGCGACACCTGCACAAACATAGCTAGGGCTATCACTGGATCTCGGTTGGACTACTGTAATATCCTCTTCCTAGGGACCTCCACTAAAAACCTTGAGAAACTGCAAGTTACTCAAAACAACGCCTTACGCGCAGCACAAGGCATCTCCAAAAGAGAACATATATCTAATGCAAGAAGAGCCTCCCACTGGCTACCTATAAAAGAGAGGATCATCTTCAAAACCTTGACCCTCACCCACAAATGTATCCACTCTGCAGCCCCAGCCTACCTTGCACAAAGGATCCACCCGGCCATATCCGCAAGACCAACCAGGACCCCTTATACTAACCTATTCACGGTACCCATGATAAAAAAATCAAGAGCAGGGGGTTCTAGCTTCCCCTACCTTGCGGCTCTACACTGGAATGCCCTTCCCACTGCCCTGCGAGCTGAACCTTCCCTGACCACCTTCCGCAAAACCTTGAAAACCACCCTGTTTGCTTGATTCCCTACCGTCTATCACCTACACTCGCCACATGTATACCTGATCTTTTGTACGCCTCCATGCATAATATCTGTTACACCTAAATGTCAATGCCAAATGATGTAACCTATGCATAATGTAACTAAGCTGTCTGCAAGTAACAGCGCCAAAATGCCCCTGGGCTGCCTGCGCGCTATACAAATGTAAAAAATAAAAAAAAAAAAAAAAAATCAGTGGGCACACTTACCAGAGTATCTCATCGCAAATTTGAATCATCAATGACTTTTTGAAAGGCATTACAAATGTCAGCACCAGTAGTCCTGCCATGCAAAGATACCAGGGAAACCAGTTCCTGAAATACTTTGCATTCGTTATTGACCCCTATAAATGAAAATTAAGAGTTGGGCTGTGTCACTTGCATCTGTGCGCTCATCCATGGCAGCTGAAAATAATGTGATATCCTTGCATTGCATTTTCAGTTAGCGGAAACAATTTCATCCATGTCTACAATACACCACTGGATACTCATCCGTGAAAGGGGAACATTTGTAAAAACATCTTTTTTTTCTTTACACACTGCCTCGCACATCTCCACCAGGCAGTCTTTTATGAAATCCCCACCTGTGAAAGGCCATGCTGAACTTGGAATATGCTGTGCAACCTTATAACTTGCAAAGGTGGCACATTCTGATTCATCCATAAATTGACGATGCTCCTGGTCAATCTATCTTTTTTTAACTGCACTGGACATTGGCAGCGACATGCTTGGAGCACAAACAGTGCTGCAACGCACCCTGGGCCTGTGTACTGAGATGGAGTACAAACAGTAAAGGGCATGTAGAGAAGGAGCCAACTACCCCCACCTCAACCACCACGCCCATATTGCCTATATGTTGGGAACCAGAGTGTGAGACATGAGCAAAACCATTGAAAATACAGATACCAAAGAGAATCCTGGAAGCAAGGTTCCCATTGAGAAAAGCAGACCTGCATACAAGACAGTATGATGGCCATTTGAATGAAATCCCAGAAGAAACAGGACAACTGAGTGGATGAGAAGAAGGGTGACGTCACACATGAAGCAAGACTGACGTACATAGAAGGGATGCAGAGACAAGAGAATGAAGATATTCCTGTTCAGAAGTCATGGACAAAAACAAGGAAGATGTTAAAGGTCTATCAGAAAACAGTATTTTAAATTCAGTAGAGCTTGATTTTGTGGTCTTCAGTCACGTGCAAGTAGGAAGTTGGACGAACATGACAAGCACACCTACACATGAAGGCAGAGCTTGCCTTCACTCCCCTGAATTCTCCAGAGCAAGGAACATTTCCAAGGCTGAGTTTAAAGCCTTAATTGATAGCAGACCACTGAGGTGATGATATGCTAATTGGTGGGAAGTTATGGTTAAGAATAGCACATCAGCACCTGGAAGCCCAGCCTGTTTGCTGCTAACGTAGGTGGAAAAGTACTAACGGAGGTTAGAGTGCCAACCAATTGCAGGGACCTGCATAATTAAGGGTCCTATATTTTGTGTAACCAATGGGATGTCGTGTATTTGGTGACGTTCAGAGTGACCTGTCTGATGGGAGGGCTTAGTTGCCCCGCCTGATGTTAAGGAGCCTATCACTTTCTTAGACTAGTATGGAACGTATACTTAGGTGCTCCCTTAGACCCTATCACAATAGCCACTAGGTTTTTGTAATTTGCCACATAGGATGACGTTAATAAATATGTGGGTTGACATCATCAATGACAATTTTTTGTTATAAAAGTAAGTTTTTTTTAAGATTCATTGAAAAACTATGCGCTGAGACATCCATTGATGTCTGTTGTACTCCCTGTTTTAGATAATTTATATTAAAACAGTTATCTTTTTGCCAACTACCTGAGTCGTTTAGTTTATTGATGTTTGAGTAACTTCTGCATTCCCATTCATCTCAAGGGTATTGCTACCTTGTCTTAAAGGGCTGGAGTCTACCAGTTCGGCAGAAAGGCCGTGAAGCTCCCTGTAGATAGCGGTAACAGTTTTTAATGTTAGTCTTGCAAGCAAGGGTGACACAGGTCCCCCGGTTACCACGAAATGCCCTCCCGGCATCTACAGAAAGCTGAACGAATGGAAGGTTGAAGCAGCCTATAAAGAGGCGGATAAACCCGAGAATTGGAAGTTGAAAAAGCGAATGGTGAGTAAAAACTGAGTGAGGTGGCAAAATTGTGAAAGGGCAGTGAGCGGAGAAAGGCATAGGGGAAAAACGAGTAACGGAGGGAGGTTGGGGTAAAAAAGATAGAGAACGATGAGCGTTGAATTTTCGGTTAATTGACTTGAGGAGTGGCCAAGCAATTGATTTAATTAAGTAATTGACTTGAGGGAGAGGCGAAGCAATTAGAGATATTGTGAGGAAAGGAGCCACGATAAAAGGTACGCTCAGTGCCCTGCGTCGTAAAGACGTAACAGAAGGAACTGTTTCTAGAGCCCTATTTATGGGTGACGTAGGCCATGAACTTGGTTAAAGACAAGTTTAAAGAGAACAGTTCACATCCCAATCAGGGTATTTTTTAGGGGTAGGATAAGTCTTGAGGAGAAGACTGAGATATATGTGGCCGGTGGAGTATGTCCGTTTGTCTGTTTGTTTTTTGTGATTGTATATGGTGAAAAAAACAATAGAGGAATTGATAGACATGAAAAGGAAAACACGAGATTTAAGAACTCATTATTTCTTTATTGGAATTGAATTTATGGTGTTTAGTGAAAAAATACATTAAAGTAAAAGACGTGATATAGAGGGCTTGGAGCCTGCGACGATTGGTGCATGCTCATATTGTTTTGTTTTTCTGAAAACGTATTTTTTTTTAATTTGTAAAGCGTAAAGGTGAGTATTGACAGTGAAGTGTGACGAGTCAAAATGGAGGATATTACTCCACTTATACATCTCTGCAAAAAGTTGCCAAAAAACGCACCCAAACTTAAGCAATACAGTGCAGAATGGGTTAAAGGCACGGTAGATAAGATGTTCATGCCATGGCCTCAAGGGGGATCACTATCGAAGGCAGATTTGCAGCACATGATGACATATTTGCATGCAGCATACACGTGAAAAAGTTAGATTTAACGGTTAGCGAGCTTAGCGCTCTGGAAAATGTACCAGGAGGAAAGAGAAGAGCCACCTCCTGAAGACTGGATATCGAATATATGCAAACAGGGGGGTGAGGAGCCTTCTGCTCCCCCGCCACGCCTGAAACAGATGGCGATAGTAAGAAAAATGACAGGTTCTACCCATTAACAGAACTTAAGGCAGTGACAAGGTACAGCAATCCTGTTACGCTCACCTGGTATCCACAGGGACGCCACTCAGCCCTGCCCATTCACTGGTCGTGAGTCTTGGAGGGTGGTGCAAGGCCTCCGAGGCCCTAATGAAACCCCGAACTCTGACCTTACCTGGCATGTGGACATGCCAGTGGGGGTGTTGGTTAAGGGTTGTGACAGCACTCCCCCCCAAGGCCCCTCCCATGGTGGTTCTTCTGCCCGGTCCTGGCTTGGTTGGAAAGTTCTGATGAAATGCCTTAATGAAATGTGGTGCATGGATATTCTCGCTGGGTTCCCAGGATCTGTATTGAGGTCCGTAACCTTTCCAATCGACTAAGTAATATAATATGGAACTGGTAAATTTAGAATCCAAGATTCCCTTTACTTCGAACTCTGGTCCCCATCAACTATCACAGGTTCTGGTGTTGTCATAACCTGTGTACCGGGGTGTACTGGTTTCAGGAGTGAGACGTGAAACACCGGGTGGATTCGCATATTAGCTGGTAATGCTAACTTGACAGCTACTGGGTTGATGATAGATTTGATGGAATAAGGTCCCAGATAGCGAGGATGTAAGGTCCGGCACCTTTTATGGGGATGTACTTTGCTGCTAGCCACACCTTGTCTCCTACTTGATAGACGGGGGCCTTTTTTCGGTGTTGGCCAGCAAATTTCTTTTGTTTGTGCTTGGCTTGGATTAGATGCTCTGTTGCCTTTTTAAAGGCCTGAACAATGGTTGTATGAAGAGTTTTTACTGCTGGCATTTCCAAACTGGGAGGAAGGTCTAGTTCGGAAGTACGTGGGTGTCTGCCGTAGAGGGTGTAGAAAGGGGTTTGTCCCATGCTGGAATGCAACACATTTTTGTAAGCATATTCTGCTATCCATAAAAAATCTCTCCAAGTCCCTTCCACCTGATGCAGCATGCACCGCAAATATTGCTTGAGGTTCTGTTTGGTTCTTTCTGTTTGGCCATCCATTTGGGGGTTGTGGATGCTGGATAATCGGATGTTGATTTGAGCCATAGAACAGCATTTTTTCCAGACGTTGGACACAAACTGGCTGCCTCGATCAGAGACCAGGACCGATGGGAAATCATGTAGCCTAATAATATTTTCCAGGAACACTTTTGCTAAACTGGATGCATCAGGGAGGCCTTTGAAAGGGATAAAGTGTGCCATTTTAGAAAATAAGTCTACGACTACCAAAATAGTGTTGAATCCTTGACTGGGAGGAAAGTCTGTAATGAAGTCGAGAGAAAGTATTTTGTAAAAATCTTTTATTGAATAAATGCAAATAAAAAATGTTTTTAAAAAAAGAAAGTATGTGCCATGGTGCGGGAGGAATTTCCAATCGTTGAAGAAGGCCAGCTAGTTTTTGCTATTGCGATTTGTTTTGTGCACACACACCACACGACTGGACATACTGGATGATGTCTTTAGGCCAAGTAGGCCACCAATAGTTGCGTTTCACTTTGGCTAGGGTTTTGGCGATTCCGGGATGACCCTCTATTAGGGAATCGTGGTAATCCCAAATGATTTGCTGTTGTAGCTCCTTTTTGGGCACATAGAGACATTCTCCAAAATATGGCAACTGGTCCTTAATGGTGTATTGATCTCCTCGAGCAAGCCATTCCAGCAAGGTATTTGGACTTATTGCACGTTGGATCTTGTTTCAGAGTTCGGTTTGTGTCAAAGCTGCCGTGAGGCCTAAAAGCTTGCCCTCAGGAATGATGGCTACTGGATCTGGAGTTGCATACACCTTCTCATCAATGCCCATGCATTGCGAGATAAGGTGTCGGCCTTCCCATTCCTTACTCCTGGTCGATATGTGATTACATAATCATAATCAGCGAAGAAAAGGGCCCACCGTAGTTGACGTGAGGATTGAGCCTTTGCTATTTTCAAGTATTGCAGGTTCCGATGGTCAGTGATTACTGTGACCGTTTGTCTGGCCCTAAGAGATAATGTCTGCATGCTTTGAAAGCTGATTTAATGGCCAGGAGCTCCTTGTCGGTGATGGCATAATTGAGTTCAGGAGGTGAAAACTTTCGCGACCAGAAGGCCACTGGGTGTAACTGGCTGGTTTCAGGGTCTTTTTGTAAAAGAACAGCCCCCATAGCCATGCTGGAGGCATCGGTTTCCACGATGTAAGGGAGGTCTAAATGGGGGTGTTGTGGGATGGAGCGGAAGTGAATCTTCTCTTAAGCTCTGAAAGGCCTTTTCCGTCCCTTCTGTCCACATGAATTTTTTATTGTTTTTTCGTAGTAGTAACGTAATCGGGTGTGCAATTTGAGAGAAGTCTGGGATGAACCGGCGGTAGAAGTTTTCAAAACCCAGCATGCTCTGGACCCCTTTTAAGGGAGTTGGAGAAGGCCACTATAAATGGCATCCACTTTGTGTACATCCAATCTGATGCCTTTCGGAGTGAGGATGAAACCAAGGAATTCCACTTCGGTTACGTTAAAAAAAACATTTTTCAAGTTTCGCATATAGTCGATGTTGGCGGAGTTTGGTGAGACGGAGCGGACGTGCTTGACATGATCTTGTCTCGAGGCCGAATACACTAGGATGTCATCTATGTAGACCAAGGCGCAAACATCGATTAATTCCCGCAGGACATCGGTCATGAAGTATTGGAACGCCTCGGGAGTGTTGCAAAGTCCAAAAGGCATTACCTGGTACTCATACAAGCCATATTTGGTACAGAAGGTGGTTTTCCATTCATCTCCTTTTTTACTCGAACCAGGTTGTACGCTCTTCTAAGGTCTAGCTTGGTATAAATCTGGGCATCCTTGACTTGGTCTAACATTTCGGGAATGAGTGGCAGGGGGTAACGATTCTTTACGATGATCCGGTTTAATGCACGGTAGTCGATGCAGGTCCTCAAGTCCCCTTCCTTCTTTGGTACGAACAATAAGGGACTGGCTGCCGGTGATTTAGATGGGAGGATAAATCCGTTTGCCAAGTACTGGTCTAGATAGGATTTCAAATGCAGGTTTTCTGGTTCTGTGAGTGCAAAGATTCTTCCACAAGGAATTTGCGCACCAGGTATGAGGTCAATCTTGCAGTCATAGGGCCTGTGCGGCGGTAGTGTGTTAGCTTGCTCTTTCTGGAACACGTCCTGGAAATCTTGGTATTCTCTCGGGAGAGTGCTAGTCGCACCAAGTGTTGATGCTGCTGTTCTAGGAATCTCAGGGACACAGAAATTAGGTTTCTCTTCATAATAATAACAGGTAGGAGCGCAGTCATCAGGAAAGGTCAATTTCCTTGCACGCCAATCTATCTGAGGATAGTGATCAACTAACCATGGAATCCCTAATATTAGCCGGAACTGAGGTGCCTTGATGGGATCGAAGGAAATGGATTCCCGGTGTCCATCCTGACACAGCAGGGTTACTCCTGCTGTACATTGGGTTACTGGTCCGGAAGCAATTTCTGTCCCATCCACGGTGGTTTCCTTTTCAGTGGTCGGCTTGAAACATAAGGGAAGCCCCATCTCTGCTGCCAGTTCTTGATCAATATAGTTCCCAACTGCTCCGCTGTGTATGTATGCCTCAACAGCGTGCATCCTAGATGGTTGTTGATGATTGATTAGGATCACTGGTATTGCAAAGTGTGAGGTCGTGGCTCTTTCTTCTCACTCGACAAACGGACCTCTACATTTGTCGAGCTGGGTAGTTTTCTGACTCCTTACTCTTGTCCTTCTCTGTGGCCCCTATGGTTCTTCTTGGAGGCTTCACTGGGCAGTCCTTGAGGAAGTGTCCTTGTTTTCCGCAGTACAAACATAACTGCTGTTGCCTTCTCTTATCCCTTTCTGCTTTTGTTAACGGTGGTCGCATACCTCCGATTTGCATGGGTTCTACAGTGTTTTCAGACATGCGTGGGGCACTGTCCCTAGGCCGCACATACACGGCTCGAGTGTCTGACCTAGACTGAGTTGCCTTCCGGTCTTGTAATCAGTGATCTAGTTGCGCAACCAGGTTAATAAATTCACTACAATCTCTAGGTGGATCAAGCACCTGGGCCAGAACGTCCTTCAACTCTCCTCGTAGGCCTCGGTGAAACAATGTGGTTCTTTTCTCTTCGGGCCACCTCGTTTCAGCAACTAACCTATTGAAGGTTGCAATGTACGTTAATAAGTCTTGATTCCCCTGCCGGAGTGACAAGAGTTCATTGTCTACTGCTTGCTCTTGGGTATGACGAGAAAAGAGCTTCTCCATTTCCCTCTGGAACCCCCCAAAGTTATGTAGTAATGGATCATCATGGCTTACAAGTGGCACCGACCAATCAGCTGCACTTCCGTTCAGGTATGACAAAACAAAAGCTACCCGTGCCTGATCGTTGGGGAATGCACCTGGTCTGCAGAGGAAATGAAGACGACATTGATTCATGAATGCAGCATACTTCCTGGGGTCGCCTGAGAATTGTTCTGGTGACGCTAAAGGAACTGCTCCGGGTAGAGTAATCTGTAGTGGAGCAGTGGATAAGGCGGATGCTTGTGCCGGTGGGTTATTTCCAGGCAATGGAGTTTGTCCGGCCTGTGATTGAAGTAACTGCCTGCTGATTTCCTCAGTGCTATCCTTGGTTACTACTAGGTCCCTCCGTAGAGCATTAGTCTCTTGCCTGGCTGAATGAACGTCAGCGCGTAACTGTCCTAATAATTGAGCTAATTGGTCAATTTCTGATGTCTCCATGGCGCCGAGGTGGATTATGTTATAGAGGCTTCACTTTTCTGTTACGCTCACCTGGTATCCATGGGGACGCCACTCAGCCCTGGTTGATTGATTTGCACCTGGAACCCTCTTCCCAATCCCGGGTGGTGCCTTTGATGGAAGTCGGGCCTGAAAGCACAGGAGGACTGGATTCAAGATCAGGTAAGGTCTTCTCCCACCTCCCCTGGGTTCAACCCTTTGGCCCTCTCCTCTCCTTATTGTAATATTTGACGTGCTCTCTGTCCTGCCTCTTTGCAGGGGTGCGTAGTCTTCAGTGGGCTTGGGCGTCCGAGTTACTTCACTGGTGCAAAGCCCATTCAAGTGTCTTTAAGGTAGGTCTTTGTTAAGCGGAAACCTGTGCAGTTCCCTCTGGGACCACTGCAAAAGATTTAGGCCTACAGGTGTTTGGCAGTAAACCCACTTGGTAGCAGTCTGTACCACACAGATTCACTTGCTAGCTGTGGCTGAGCAGTCAGACCTCCCTCAAGAAGAGTTAGGCAGTAGGTGGAGTATACAAAATAGGGCAATTTACATAGTAGAACAAGCAGACACGGAACAGAGCTTGGGTGTAAAGATATATATGGCCTCATTACGAGTCAGGCGTTAAGGGGTTAACGGCGCCGACCCTTAACGCCTGATTACAAGGTCCCTTAGCGCCATGGTGATTCTAATGCCTGCTTTTTGCAGGCGTTAAAATCCATGGCGCTAAAGGACCATGGTGCTAATTACGCCACCGTAATTTACGGTGGCGTAATTAGCGCCTTCCCCACTCCCATTATGCCCTATGGGGCAAAAATGGGAATGGGGAAGGGTAAAATGGGAAATGGGGATTTACCGCCCCACTCACCTTGGAATGGGGCGGTAAATCCGCCATCCACCATGGTGTAAACATAGTTTACACCATGGTGGTAAGGGTACGACCAAGGCGGTAACTTGCCGCCTGGGTCGTAATGAGGCCCATAGTTATTTATTTATAAAAACACATCTATGAAAAACACACTGGCACTAATACGGCAAACAACTTCAATTACAATTACTATAAGTATCTCACTCCTTTAACAATATTTCGACAAGTCTAGGTTCAATGGCACAACTTATTTGCAGACAGAGGTGAATGCTTTAACCTAGATGGCACCCGTTAGAACGGGAGAGACAAGGCAGGGTATGAAATCAACTTGGTACCAACTCTTTTACGAAGCAAATGCAAGGCATGTAAGGCAGGGTCTACTGTGGATCACAAAGTTCAGAGGCCAGGCCCACTCGGAAAAAGGCAAGGCGATATGTCCCAAACAAGTATCACAGTGGAAATGCACTTCGAGTCTTTGTAGCAAATTGTCACAGAAAGGTTGGACCAGTTTAGAACAAAAAGTTAAGAAGGTCTGGAGGCGACCCAATGGGAAGGTAAGGATTTAAGACACCTCACGCTAACCGTCACAAGGGAAGCCAGGCGGACACGGTACCTTGTAAGTGACGAGACAGCTCCGGCGGGGGCAGTTGTTCCTGGTGGTGGATGCAAGTCGGGGCTTTGCCAAGAGATGAGATGATCTCGTCGTCGAAGGAAAGTTGAAGATCGTTGCACCACCAGGGAAGAGACCAGCCACGGAGTGCTCCGTCACAAGGCACCACCTTTTGGTCGCAGTATGGGCTAGTGGCTATCTGGTTGCCGGGGTGCTCAGCACGGGCAATTCGACCACTACGCCCTGGAAGCGAAGAAAAAGCAAAGGGACTGGTTGTTCCCACCAGTCAGGGGAAGAAGACTCTCCAGCCGGGAGATCTCCTCTGTCGTTGGGAAGTGTTGAGTCGGTTCAGCAGGGCTCCACCGGAGGTGTCGTTGTTGCAGGTCGGCTCAGCTTTACCCACTTCGGATTCTTAGGTCCTGTGGCGACTTCTGAAGATCCAGTCCCAAAAGCCCTGCTTTTATGCAGCAAACCCCCATTCATTCAGCCTAGCTGTCAACCAGAACACGCTAAGTGGTGAGCGGGGTGGCTCACCACTTGGGCCAATCACACCAGAGTGCGACTTGAGTTGGCAAGGCAACTCAGTCCAGGGTGCCAAAACCCCTCCCACACCCCCTGTGGTACCCAGACAGAATGGCACCACTCTGGAGGGCCTCTGTGTAGAAGCCCGCCAAAAGTGGAACAAAGGGCTCAACCTTTGGTTCGGAGTTACAGAGGTGAACACAGACGCCATTTTAAAAACCGAGTTCTGGCAGAAAATACCGACCGGTAGATTTATTTAAGACAAATAAACCGGCGGTATGTTAGGGACTAACGGGAAAAAGTATTAGCCTCCAACAATGGGAAGAATCCCATAGAGTTATATTCGGGGTTGAATATAACAAGTAGTTTCCACTGCCACCATCCAAAACTCGACGAGGGGGGACGGGACAGTGCCCCCTCGAATAACAGACCCATGGGTAATCGAATTACCCCTACTAGTACGTCCACAATAGGATGGTTTGTACTAGTTCTGTTAGTAAATTTAGGTCTAGTAAAGCCAATGGTGACTTTACATGCCCTGGGAGACAGTAGTCAGTCCCAGGGTATGGAGTCTCTGGTGGGGATCCTCTAGGACGCCCCAGTGTTACGGCACGGAGCTTGCAGTGTAACACACATAGTAAAACACATGAGACCCTATGGAGTAAAAGACCCCATAGCCCATAGAACACATTGACATTCACAGGAATCAACCACATTCATGTCCAAGAGGGGGAGAAAAGAGTCTCACTCTTGGCAGGATGGACAAAAACAAACTCCAGAAATCCAGCAAAGCTGCTGGGGGACTCACTAGGTTAGGAAATTTAGCCTAACCAGAGAATTCTCCCTAACAGTCTTATTGCAGCAGTCTTGTTACTGTCCTTGCCTTCCTTCCTTTGTGGTTAATGTCTTTTCTTCCCCACCCCCAGGTGAGCGGAAGATTCGGCGTGTCATGCTGGTTGGATTGAGCACCTGCCGGTAATGGATAGTGCAAGAAGTGCACTACAATTCGGTAAGTAACACGCTGAGCGCAGCGCTGCTTCGCCTTGTACTTGCTAACATGTGTTTCTTCTCTCTTTACAGGTTGCGATGGTCTTCTCCGATGAGCGTGGTATTCCGGAACGATGTCGGCCAAGAAGTGGCCAACCAGATGGGGTTCTCGTGATGTCTGAGGCTTACACCGTAAGTAACCTTATCTAAGGTCTTTCTCCTTCTCCTTTCAGGTTGCTTCGTTCCGGTGAGTATGCGGTGTCCGGAAGATGCAGATTGCTGGATGGGCGACCGCGAGAAAGTAGAAGCATGGACGAGCGTCGGACGGATATAGGATGGAGTTTCACAGGTAAGAGTCTATTAATGATGTTCTTTTTCTCCTCTGCAGGCTCGTTGCTCCCATAATTGCCGCTATCAAGGACACTGGACATGGTGAGCATTACGCTGCAGGCTGCAGAATAATGCGAAGTGTGTTCTGTTGCTTGGGTGTGGTTTAAATAGCCTCCCAGCAAAGTAGTCCAGCTAAAGTAGTCCCAGGCTACCACACCCACAACACTATACCGCGTAGTCTAGTTCTAAGAACTAGACTGTGTGAGTGCCTCCATGTTGATTGCAGGCCCATAGAAAAGTAGTCCCCTTCAAAGATGTTCCTCATACTGAATATGAGCCTGGCGCCAAAGGCACCAGGACTGATGCCAAGAGAGTCTTGGAGGGTGGTGCAAGGCCTCCGAGGCCCTAATGGAACCCCAAACCCTGACCTTACCTGGCATGTGCACATGCCAGTGGGGGTTTTAGTTAAGGGTCGTGACAAATCCAGCATATGAGTCCCCCTTCACAAAGCAGCGATGAGGGCCCAGAGAAAGTTCCTGAGAGAGATGTAATCTGTGAGGTCCCGAGGGATATGGAGAGATGCGATAAAAAGAGAAGTGATCGACCAAGTACATCCTTAGATATAGGACGGGAAATAAAGTGATGGAAAGGAGATAAAGATAAGGCTGATGAGATAAGCTTATACAGAATGAATGAATGGGTGGTCATATTTTGCTCAAACTCGATGGTAAGAGCATCGAGGACGCAAGGCAAAGGGAAGATCGTGACAAACAGGATAAAAAGGATAGGGAGAGAGGAACGATTGAAAGAAGATGGGGCAAAAAGGAAGGATAGACAAAGACGGGATCAGTTGTATCAAGAGGAACAACTGAAAAAGCAGGAAAGGGCAGAAAAGCAAAGAAAGTATGACACCAGACAGAGGGTAATCGAAGAACGAGAAATGCGAGAAAAGAAGAGAGAGGAAGATGAGGAACAGAAATTAAGGGATAAAAGAATGCAAAGACGAAGAGATGAAGAGATACGAAGGGCAAGTGAAAGAAGAGATATGAAAAGAAAAGAGGAAGAAAGGGTAAGAGAGGAAGAAAGGGTAAGACAGGAAGCAAGGAAGCGTCTAAGCATTTTTGTGTTTCTAGGTCTCAAGGAAACACCAGTGTGAACTGATCTAATTTCGGTGTGTCTTCAAACCCGTGATCAGGACGCTTGGGAAAATTGGAGTCAGGGCTTATTCACATGTAGCTTCGTCCACAAGGCCTTGCACAACAGAAACTTTCGGATGTTCGTGGTGTGTGAAGTTTTAGAAGATGCATATCCTTTTTATGGCATTATCCGGAGAGTTCATGTAATTTGCAACTGTTAAGGTTCGTAACGCGTCCTGTAATGTTTTAATAAGGAAACACACTAGCTGTCGGCAGATTCCGAAAAGCAAGCATCTTGCTTTGGTTTAAAAGGTATGTCTAAATGCTCATAAAAGACAGCAAATGCTGATCTAAATCGCAAATGTATAATCAGTTCGGAAATCCTCCTAACAAAAAGACGTGCTGTGAGAGAATAACAGGCTTATCAATAAGAGTGTGGCCTTAGGGTCCACTCCCGAAGTCGGAGTAAGTTGTAAAATCCTGCGTTATGCTTCCTACAAGACACCCCTTAGAGAAGGACAACACATGGAGATAGATATTAAATGTATCTCACCTTTGTTACTAACATCACAAAAGGAATTGAAAACAATTTGACTTTCTTTGTTCTCTCTTTGTCCGTATTGAAAATGTCCTATACAGTACACTGTGCATTAGATACATTTTGTTGTGTATGTGAGCCTTGTTTTTTATTAATTTTAGTCTTTTGTTAAACTTGTATATAGATTAAAGTATGTGGTTGTTTAACCCCACCTGCTATTTGACTGTATAAATAACTCACTACAGTATTCTTATTACACTGTTTGTTGGCACTGAAGACCTGTGTGTGTGAAAGCAGGGAAGCTAGTTGTGGTACTCGTTCTTTCTTGTATTAATCTCCTCAACCACAACAGCACCCTTCTATAAAAAAAGAGGAACCACATTGCTCAATTGTATCTACCCTCCAAATCCAGTAGTGGCATGGGAGGACATAGAAAAATTCTTCACAGTCCATAAACCAATAGCAGGTCCGTCTAGAGCAAACCTAGAGTATGAGTTTGACTCTAGAAGCATTGGGGACGCAATCTATAATGTTTATCATGAGATGAGTACTAAGAAAGAATTGAAAGAGAAGGGTAAAAATGATTGACTCGAGAGTACACAGTTGTATGATAAATAGGGAGCTTCATGTAGTTTTGAGCCTAAAAAGTTGTCTCTAGATAGGCTAACTCTGAATAGGGATGAAGAAGAGAGAAGTGACACAAGTTTGGGACAGAATATGTCAGACAAGGACAGTGAAACCTTCCATGGGGAGGAGGGAGGTGACGCATGTGGCCCTGAATGGTTTTTCTCAATGGATACGGAAGTAAGATGGTCGGATCTAGACCTACCCATATCTCGGGTGTCAGAATCATTGACGTGGGTAGATCCACCTAGAGGGCGATCCCATGGTGAGGGGGGACTCGCCACCTTATCTGAGCAGGTTAAGGTTGCTGCCAGGAAGAAGGTGGTACGGAGCCATTGTCCCTGTTATGAACAGACAGATGATGGGGGACGAATGTGAGTTTGGAATCTCGCAGTTTCCCTTGTTAGAGAAAGGAGGAGCCAGGCCAAAGAATATACCTTGGCCACAGATGGATAGGGATCATTTAAGGCAGTGGTCTTCAAACTTTTTATGCCATGGCCCCCCTGAGCAGAAAATAAATTGTTCGGGACCCCCCTGCCCCGCCCCTCTGTGTTGGTGTTATTTTTTTTTTTTTATAGAGAGGGCTGCAGAATGCGTGGTGCCATAATTATGAAGGGATATGCTGTTGGGGAGACATTCCAAGACACTAGGACAATCACATCCAATCCAAACATAGAAACCGTGCAAGTAAACACAAAATTCTCCAGTAGGGCTTTTATTTTCTCAAAATACATTCCTATTAGTATATTCAGCAGAAGGCAATTTGATTTTACAGAGCAAGCACTAATGGGAAGGGTGGGCCTGTCTCTCTGCAGAAAGTGAGTCAATGTGTGGCTTTATTTTTGAGACCGCCACTCTGAGGTTGTCCTCCACTTCCAGCCTTGTGCGGTATTTAGTTTTCAGTACAGCCAATGCTGAAAAGCCTATTTCGCACAAGTAGGAAGACCCAAAGGGTAAGAGAGACTGTATAGCAGACCTTGCCAATGTAGGATACTCCAGGATTACCTTCAGCCAAAAGTCACCCACTGCAATGTTCCTAAATTCAGATTGCAGAATAGTGTCCGACTGAACCTCAATCAGCTCCTCCAGGGCATCAAATGGAAGATGCACCACCTCCTCTGCCAGAAAAGGCTGCATCACCCAGTCATTAATGCCAGCATTTTCTTCAGGGAAGTATTTATCAAAGCTGGACCTTAATGTTGTTAGGTGACTTGTGATTGGTTCTAGGACATGCAGCAGGTTGTACTCTGTTTCCTCAATAGCTTCTGCAAGCAATGGGAACTGAACTGCTACCCCAGCTCCAATTGTTCGTTTCCAGAGGTCTAGCTTCCTCTTGAAGGCAAATACTTTTTTATTCATTGTTAATGAGTTGGCATTGGCTCCTTGCAAAGACATATTGAGGGTATTTAGCTTATCGAAAATATCAGCAAGGTATGCCAAGGGCACAAGCCAGCGGGGATCACACAGATGGTTTGCTTTGCCAGTGTCCACATCCAAAAGGAATTGCCGCACTTCATTTCGGAGTTCAAACACACGTTGCAGCACTCTTCCCCTGGACAGCCATCTGACTTCTGTGTGAAAGAGCAAACCATCATGTTCTGACCCCATTTCTGCACACAGAATTGCAAAGAGACGTGCTCTTGTTGGCTGTGCTTTGATGGCATTAACTATTTTTACAGCTGAACTGAGTACATCAGAAAGTTCATTGTCCATATTCCGAGCAGCAAGCGCTTCACGGTGAATTATGCAGTGTGTCCATACAACATGTGGAGCGACTGCCAACACTTTGGCCTTCAATCCCGATCTATCTCCACACATTGAAGGGGCACCATCTGTGCAGATTCCTACGCAGGCTTCCCATCTCAAACAGTGGCTGCTCATAAAATCATTTAAAATGTCAAACAGTTCTGATGCTGTTGCCCTGGTTTTAATGGCCTTACAAAACAAAAAGTCTTCCAATATTGTAGTTGCCCCACAGTACCTTACATAGGCTATTAAATGAGCCTCTCTGGATATATCTGTTGCCTCATCCAACTGTAATGCAAAGAGACTCGTTTGCAGCTGTGTGATTAACTGAGCAGTGATATTGTCTGCCATCTCAGACACACGTCGGCTGATGGTGGTGTCTGACAGAGGAATCATTTTTAGCTTGTCCGCTACACTTTCAGCACCCATTCTCCTGCACATTGCGATGGCTGCTGGTAGAACGACTTTCTCGGCATCGGTGAACGGTTTTTTATTTTTGGCAAGGAGGTAGGCAACATCATAAGATGCCTTCAGTGCACTGGCTGGAGTAGAAGCAATATTTTGCACTGTACTTTTCTGCTGACTGATGACTTGTAACTTGCGAGCAAAGAAGTCTCTGCTCTTGCCAATGAGCTCCCCATGTTTTGTTTCCAAGTGGCGTCTTAATTTGGCTGGTTTCATGCTCTCATTGGCTAAAATTGCTCCACACACCACACACTGAGGCCTCGTTTCACCTCTGATCACAACGGAAGTAAATCCAAGGTCTAAATATGTGCCATCAAACTTTCTGGCTTTTGCAGGTTTTTTTCCTGTGTCAATGTCTGCGTCTGCCTTCCTTTTCACACTACCGTTTTTGGGCAAAAAGAAGTGTTCCATTTCAAAATGGGTTCCTCACCTATGAAAAAATGTAAACTCCCATATTAATGCCTTTTCATATGCTTTGTTGATAACCTCATTTACGTACCGAATGAGGTACAGTAGGATTTGAAAACGATAATTCAAAAACAAAAATGCAAAACATGTAGCTGTGACAAAATCACACATGCACTAGAAGGCTTTTGAGCAAAAATGAGGGGCTGAAAAAAACATGGTCCTCCAATAGTGCACCACATGTTTTGTGGTGTTCTACATGTACTATGGGTCCCGACTTGAAGATCTGGTTAGTTTGTAGAATCCAAAGAAAGGCAAGGGACATTGCTAACTGCTTGTGCTGGCCACAATCCATTGGGGCATTATGTGGTGGTCCTCCAAGAAAGAAATTGTACCTTTGCCTCCAATAAGCCTTGAGACAACCATAGCCGCTTCACCCACCCCTTCACAATTCACTATTCACTTGTACAGAGACCTCATTTCTCACCCGCTTAGAGTGGAACCAGTCTGCGGCATACAGCTTGTAATGCAAAGCGCACATATTAAGCAGCATCACAAAAAAACAGGACTGAATACATCACTGAGCTAAATGAATTCTGACTGGCAACATGGGGGCAGTTGCTCCCCCTCCCCGAAGACTTAGTGAAGGCCCCTCTCATGTGAAAAGTTTGAAATGCCCTGGCGACTGTAATTTGAAACGGATGAAATGCCCTGGCGCCTGTAATTTGAAACGGATGAAATGCCCTGGCGCCTTCCCTGGCCACTGGTGCTGAAAGAGACATGAGGACCATGGGGTCTTTTTTCTATTCACTTGTACGGAGTCCCCACAGACCTCTTTTCTCCCCTGCTTAGAGTGGAACCAGTCAGCGGTATACAGCTTGTAATGCAAAGCGCACATTTTAAGCACCAGCACACAAAAAAAACAGAGCACTGAATATATCACTGAGCTAAATGAATTCTGACTGGAAACATGGGGGCAGTTGCTCCTCCTGCCCCCAAGACTCAGTGAAGGCCCCTCTCATGTGAAAAGTTTGAAATGCCCTGGCGCCTCCAATTCGAAAGGGATATAATGCCCTGGCGCTGTCCCTGGACACTGCTGCTGCAGGAGAAATAAGGACCGTGGGGACCTCTGTTCTATCAACTAGAACAGAGGCCCCCACGCCTCGATTTTCCTTGTGTTTCTGGTCACTTTATTTATTGGTCATGTATGTAAATGCCACTTACCTTTTTGAAAGTAAAAAGAATAGAAAAGCAGGAACCTCGTGACAGCATGTAACTCCGGAGTTGATGGACGCAATCTGAAGCAGGATCACTGAAGCTGCAGGTGAGTACTATTTATTGTTGGAAGACGTGGCGCCTTCCATCCTCATTGGCTGTCAGTCAGCCAGATTGAGCTAGCAGCACAGCTTGAGGCCCTTGCCAAATGCAAGTTTAGAGAAGCTGGCTGTCATGGATTGGCTCACTCTCCCTACCACCCCTCCCATCTGAAAGTAGGGCAGTTTGTCACTAATGTGCCATCATTAGTGGTTTCCTGCTCTGCATTCATATGGGAGGGGCTGGTCATCCCTGCAAAACAAGGTGTGCGCTTTACCTTGTTTCATGAATAGGCTCCTAATGGAGCCTGCAGGGCCTCACAAAAGCCAGGCCCCTGACCTCAGTGTGACAGGGGTCGGGCCTTTGTGGGGCCTCAGGCTCCATTAGGAGCCTATTCATGAAGACAAAAGAAAAAGCGCACACCTTCTTTTGCCGCGATGACTTGTCATCACGGCAAACAAAGTGTGTGTGTTTTTTTTTGTCTTCCTAAATAGGCTTCTAATGCGAGCCTGAGACCTGACAAAGCCGGGCCCCTGTCGCACTAAGCATGTGTGGCAGGGGCCGTGGATCGGGCTGTTGCTCTTTGATGAAGCAACAGCCTGATCCTTTGGTAATGGATGCCAATGTTTACTTTCAAGCTGTGGATGCGCGGACCCCTGGGCATGAGGCTGCGACCCACCAGAGGGCCGCGACCCACAGTTTGAATAACGCTGATTTAAGGTGTAAACTCCCAAGTTTAACTTCTGGCACGGGGAAATGGATACATGAATTAGAGAAAATGATAGGAGGAAACACGTTAGCTATAGAGGATATTAAAGGTCTCCTGATCGCTATGCATGGGGCAAGGGCTGATGACTTTTGGTCAAGAGCAGGATATTCGAGTGTTACTACGGTAAACACTGCTCATGATGGAGCACAGGTAATAACTGAGGTTGGCAGTCTGGAAAGTGCTGAGAGTACTGTATCCAGACACATCAGAGATGGGAGCTATAATAGCAAAACAAATGCAGGAAGGGGATGATCCTCTTGTTTACATTCAGAATTTCCAAGAACAGTGGGCTTTGGAGGCACGCAAGGCTTGGGGGAAATCAATATCTGTATTTTATCATATAGTGTGCCAAGGTCTGCCAGAGTCAGTACAAAAGCAGCTCAAGAAATAAGTGGGCATGGAAGCAAAGCCATAGTCAGAAATACAGCTGACCATCACGCATTATTGCAGGCTGTTGCAAGAGAAGAATCGAAAGAAAGACGATGTTAGGAAAGGTGAAGAGGCAAAGTTAGTGCCGAAGAAATTATCAAAGTACGCCATTGAAGGGGCAATGATGACTAGTCAAAATGGATCGGGTTCACAGCAAGCAGCAAGCATGCTGCAGGTGAATAACCAAAGGCAGTTCGATCAAGGTTATAATGGATTTGCACCATGGGGAAGGGGAGGCTTATGAGGTGGAGGCTTCCAGAATAATCAGGGAAACTTCCAGAACAATCAAAGTGGGTGTCAGAACACGCAAACCGATAGTCAAGGCATGCACCTGGGGCAAGTTAGGAGACCTCCTCCTCTATGTTGGACATGTAGTATGTTAGGGCACTTTGCTCGCACATGTAGAAGTCAAGGATTCGTACAGAATGGGCCATTTTAAAGAGGGGGGACTACAAACCCACCTGCATATTCGCAGCAGAATGCAGATGGGTTTGGTCAAAATCAGACAGCGCAGCAAACACAAGCACTGAGAATGCAACAAGACTTACAAACACAGCAGGCAACAATGAATCTGCCACAAGGACAGTCACAGCATTCGCCCATGCAAATACAGCAAGGCACAAGCACGGGTCAGTTAATGACTCCTAGAATAGGGGGTGCTACTGTTGATGGAGGGAATCCTTTCACAGGTACAGGGATGAGAATGTATCCACAATAGGACAGCTCACTGGGAGACTTGATGCATTCAATACTATCAGTGACGCGTAATCCTCAAGAGGAACTGAGGGTTGATGTCAAAATAGGAGGCAAATCCTTTACATTTTTAGTAGACACGGGTGCAGCACGCTCATGTATATGAGAGGGGAAATTTTTCGATGTCTGGGAATGCCATGAATACTCAAAGTTTCACAGGAGCTACAAGTGGAGTGCCTTTTACTGAAGAATTGCCAGTCTCCATAGGGGAGTGTGATATGTCTGTGCCATTATTATATTCAAGGCAGACACCTGTCAATATATTAGGTCGAGATTTAATTACCAAAATGAGCAAGATGATTTTGTTCATTGATGAAGGCATAGTGTGATCAACGTCAGGAATGCATTATTTAAATGTGAGTCAATTGATTATGGCATTTGCAGGACAAGTGGCCATGTGAGGAGTACCGTTAGAACCAGAAGTTTTTCACTATGGAGTGTGCATTCTGTTAACATGGCTACCAGGTTTAGTGGGCAGAACTATGAGAATACCTGATGAATTCTTATTAAGGCCAAAGATATCTATGGATGAAAAGGAAGGGTGATTCTTTCCCTTGGAATTACAAGCAGCCATAGTGCAAGAAGAAATGGCTTTGCTTGATGGAGTTAATTATGAAGGCAGATGATGGTGCACGGTGATTGCCATTGGGGAAGGTTACAGATTGACTGATGTCACTGATGAGGATATGTTTAGAGACCATCCGCCAGATAACGAAGTAGTATTCGAGATGAGTACTACTTATTGGGTGAGAGAAATTAAATATGATGTTCCTCAGAAAATTATACTAGCACAGAAACGCCCAGAGTATTTCGATGAAGTCATGGCGAAAGTGCCAGTTTCATTATGGACAACAGGCCCCAGATGTAGGCCTATTGAAGGGGGCTGGAGAAGTAAAGATTAAATTAAAAGCAGGAGCAATTTTACCTCAAGCACGACAGTATCCCATGTCTCCAGAGGCAGATGAAGGTATTTTTAAGACAATATCCACCATGATGGAACAGGATATCTTAGTGATGTCAGAGTCACTGTGTAATACTGCAATTTATCATGTGAAAAAAGGGAAAGTGGAGTGTGGCTTCTAATTCAAGTTTTATGCCCAATTAACCAGATTGTAGAGGTCGAGTTCCCTCTAGTTCCCGATCCTGCGACAATCTTACATAATTTCCCTGTTCAAGCACGACATTTCACTGTGACTTGAAAAATGCGTTTTTCTGAATCCCATTGCATAAAGACGCACAGGATCTGACGTCATTTACGTTCAGACAAACTCATCTGAAAAGTATTCGCCTGCCCCAGGATAACTGGGAGTCTCCATCGATTTTCAATAGAGTTCAACAGATGGACTTAAGCAATATTGATTTAGAAAGTGTTGTGCTACAGTAAGTGGATGACATATTGGTCTGCAGCACCGCAGAGGAAGAGTGCAGACGTGATTCAGTTCAGTTAATGATTATTCTTGCAGACAAAGGATATAAAGTAGACAAAGACAAATTACTGTACTATCAAGAAGAAGTGTTGTACATAAGCCAGTTAATTTCACATGAAGGAAAGAAAGTTACTCCTGAGAGGGCTGAGGCTATTTTGAAAACAGTAAAGCCACTCACGGTAAAGCACATGCAAAGATTTTTGGCACTATGTAGCGATGTAAGAGAATGGGTCGTTGATTACAGTTCCTACATAAGACCCTTGTTGCAAGCCCTGAAGAAAGCACAGGCAAATCAGGCAAACATTGTCTGGACTGAGGAAATGGAAGAAGGGTTTGATGAGTTGAAAAAGGCATTTTGCACAGCTCCAGTTTTAGGGATTCCCAATTATGCTGAGGAATTCTTTTTATTTTTGCACACAAATGGCACTGTTATGAGAGCTGTACTCACACTGAGAACTGCATTGGGGTACAAGCCCCTTGCATGTTACAGTGGGAATCTAGACTCAGTAATGAGTGGTCATTTTCCATGCAAACAATCTTTGGCAGCCGCTGTGTTCGCCATTGAGAAGGCTGCCAGCATAGTAATGGTATGTCCGATGACATTATTTATTGAACATGCCTTGTTTGGCATTTTGTAAAATCCTAAAGACACTTTGACATCTCAAAGGGCTTCTGTCTATGAGGTGGTCATATCAAATCCAGCAATTAAGATAGTTCGTGCAGAATAGGGAATCCTGCCATGTTTGTAGCAGAACCACCGGCAGAGGATGAGCATGCACATGATTGCTAGAACTATGAGGAATTCTATGACGAACTCCCGAGGGTGAAGGAAAATGCGTTGGCAGCTGGGGAGATTCTCTTTATTGACGGTTCTTCTAGAATTGATCAAAATGATGGACAAAGATATACAGGTGCCACTGTGCTGAAGCACATGGCAATGGAGAGTTTGAAGTATTGATAAGTGCACAACTAGTATCTCACTTTTCGGCACAGGCTGCAGAATTAGTGGCGCTGATTGTCACACCCGAGAATCATGTAGACCAGGAAGTAACCGTGTACAGTGACTCCACCTATGTGATGCCAACTGTGCGCGCAGGGCTAGCACGTTGGAAAAGGAGGGGCTACCTCTGAGCGGACGGCACTCAGTGCAGCATGCAGCCTTATTGGATAGACTCATTAAAGCACTACAACTCCCAGTAGCCGTCGCAGTCATTAAATGCGCAGCACACACTAAAAGAGCAGACTTGGTCTCACATGGAAATCAAGCAGCAGACAAGGAAGCAAAACGAGTTCCATGTTCAGAAAACATTATGTCGTTTAATACGCCTGATGTGAATGAAAGTATGGTAGTGATGATGAGTGTGCCTGATTGTTATAGTAATTTGTCTAGGACTCAGCTTTGAGAGATTCAAATCAAAGCGTCTCAGGATGAGAAAGACCTGTGGACACAGAGGGGATGTTCTTTGAACCCTTACGAAGCATTGTGGCGACAAAACAGCACTGGTAAACCAGTGTTGCCTGTAGCCTTATTAAGGGTAGCGTTAAAACAGCTACACTAGAGAGAGCCTCGCCGCTACAATTGCAGAGGAATGGTTTATTCTAAATGTGGTATAACACATTGCATTTTATGTAGTAAACTGCATCGTCTGTCAAAGGTTTACCGCTGGGCACACACTGCACACAGTTAGGGGAGTTATTCCGAGACTTAATGCTCCCTTTCAGCATTTGCACATCGACTATGTCGACATGCTGCAAGTATGCAATGGATACAGATATATGATTGTAGTGGTATGTCCCTTTTCGAGGTGGATTGAGGCTGGTCCATGTGCACACCCAGACTCCACCTGTACAGCAACATGTTTAGTATGAGAGGTGTTGCCTAGATGGGGAATATGTGAAGTATTGAGATCAGATAATGGGCCTCATTTTGTTAATGAAGTATTTGAACAGATAAGCTTGTTGCCTAGCATAAAGCACCTGTTTTCATTGGCTTATCACCCACAAGCGAATCGGGTCTGTGAGAGACTCAATGGCCTGCTTAGAAAAGAATAGCCAAATTGAAGCTTACCTTGAAGAAAGGATGGTTGCATTGCCTACCACTGGCATTGTATGCGTTGAGAAATCAACCAGGTTCAGACCACCATCTTACCCCCCCATGAAATAGTGACTGGGAGGCGTATGAGGACACCTCTCACACCTCCATCTAGAACTAGAAGTGATGCCCAGACAACATCAGAATTGTTTGGAAAGGAGTTACGTGATTACTTAACATCTTAACATGCATGACTTCAAGTATTGCTGTCATTTCAGATCAGCTCAAGCGGAAGGGGTTCGGGCACTGAACACAGAAGGAGATGGCATGAACCACGTTTTAACAGGCCTTTCATCGAGGCAGACATGACACTGCCAGCAGTGAAGTTGCAAGGCAGACGCACTTGGATTTTTCTCTGAGATGTGAAAATCTGTGCCAGAGAACCCCCTTCACCCCCACCCCGTCGGAAGCAAGCATCTGGGAAGAACCACAGCTCGTGCAGACTAGGTCTATGACAAGGAAGAAGGATGCAGAAGCTGGCAAATAAACAGTCAAAGAGCATATTGGACTGTGGCTTATTTCGGGACACTCTTTTCAGTCACTAAAAAAGGAGTTAAGGGAAGCTATTTGTTCTTGAGCCACAGGAGCTTGTTGACATTGGACTGAGACACATTTAGGTCTTGATCAAGAAGGAGAGCATGCCAGATTTGGAGTTCCTTTTCGATGACTGGAAAAGGGAACAGTTTCCTGATTCTTTTATCACTGAATTTCTTTTCGGAGGTACCCATGGTAGTACCTAATGACAACGTTTCACAATCGTTCTTACAGTTTTTCTGTTCATTTTGCGCGCATACCCTGCGCTTGTGGGTAGAACTACTAGCAAGATCCTAAGTCTGGTCCCATCGCAAGCAGATTGCTAGCAGCTATAATAGAGCAAGTTCTTCAGCTTCCTGAGTACAGTGGGGAACACACAAATGACCCTATCTGCTGATAATGTTTGGTGTTCTACTACCTGATTGAGGAATTCCTGCATCTCATTGGAAGACAAACTGATGTCCGCACCTTTATGAGAGACCCAAGAAATAACGCAGCACTTAATGAAATACTGAGAGACATAATAACACAGGTGAACCTTTACTCTAAGAGAACACTGAGAACTTAATGAGACTTTCGAGGGAAAAGATCCAAAAGTCTACTGGTTAAAGTACTTTGTTTCATGCTGAAGGAGAAATCTTCATGTCGTCTGCTGAAAGGACGATTTGTTGTCTTCATTGCGAACTTTTGTTCATCGTCACATAATTAGCGATAATTAGCGAGCTGAAGCTGATCGAGGAACATGTGGAGCAGACTCATCAGCTTCCAGAGTATTGCATGATGTTGCCCAATTAAAAATCTGTTTTCCTTCCTTAAAAAAAGATTAGGAATTGCAAGAATCAATCGAAACATCATCATGGCCGACAATGAGATACGCCCACAATGTGCAAGAAGCTATTGCTGTAAAAAGTGGGCTTACTTGTATTTGATTTACACTGCCATTTTGTTAATGGAGATATTGCTTTCACTTACAGTATGCACTGCTTACTATTTGGATCCACATAAAGCGAGGATTCCAGTGTATCCTCCAATACAGAAGGAGGGTACTGATGTGGCAACTACTATGCAACCGAGACCCTATGTAATCATCCCTATTCCAGTAGTCAGTGTAAAATTGCCTGGCTCTATGACAAATGTCACCAGACATCTTTCTTTAGAAAAAGGTGTTTTTGAGATTGTCCTTGAGCACCAGAAACAGGCTTGAAAGGAAAGACAAAGAAAGATTGTCTAGAAGCAAGCCTACACAAGTAGCACATGTAAAAACACCGAGCGCACTGATAAATGTTTCTATGATTGGTCCAGTGAGAAGAAATTATGCTGACATACTTCATGAGATGATTATAGAAGCCAATAAGAAAGGAATGAGACCTAAAAGAAGTACTAGGGAGGATGATCATGAGTTAAATGATTACCTGGATAGTACAGCGCACTTGGGAAATAACATATGGTATCAGCATATGAAGGAAGTGGGAAGGAGGACCTCAATGGAGGAATGCTTTGTATGTGCACTCCTGCCTTATAGCATGGGGAAGTCCCAGATCGTCATGCCTATTGAAATAGATGTCCTGACTGCACACTGCATATCACACCTAGCATTCTGTCAGACAAGAGGCGAGTTCATGGGTCGAACACCCAATCTCAAATGGGCAACTGAATGGACAGATCCAAATGAAGACAACTATGTCCAAGATACAATGACAAGGCTAAGAGATCATACTAAGAAAACGTGATCAGATAGGATAAGCCTGGAGTGAAAGGAGCTGGAATCAGATGGGAAGTAAACAAAAGACTGGAAAGTCCAGGAAAATCTGCATTAGACATTCGTAGATGGAAAAACAGAGGCAGATGCTGAATTGGGGATCAGTGTTAATAATAATAATAACAATAATGATAATAATAATAATAATATTATTAATAATAATAATAATAATAATAATAATAATAATAATAATAATAATAATAATAGTTATCACCAGATTTTTGGGAAGAAGGTGTAGTGATCTGCAGAGACTGGGTAATAATGGGTCACTAAAAGCCAACTATTGAGAATGCACACATTCTGTGTAAACCTTTATGGTCGAAACTTGCTAAGCTACTGATCTGGGTCGAAGATAGAGTAGGACCCTTGCAGATAGTGCTTTTGCAGAGTGCAAAGCTATGCTTCAGAAACAATGGCACAAGAAAAGTTGGAGAGATCCAGAACTGTGGTCAAATCTTTGAGGCACAAGGAATGAACATTGGAACAGCAGTGATAATGGATCACTATTGGGCTTGTGGATCCAGAGCGTATATGAAATTACCCAAAAATTGGGGAGGACGAAGCCCACTAGTGAATGTTCTTGTTCCATAATTGGTGATTCCTAAAAGGGACATTCGTCTTGACAGTTTTACGAAAGCAGATGCTCACCTGAGGACGAAGAGGTTTGTGGAGCTGATTAATCTAATGAAGAGGGAGAACTGTTTCTCAGCCAAGTCAATAGAAGCTTTTGACTCCATCCTGTATGAACATAGGCTGTTCAGCCAGACTTCATCGATATTCACGATGATCTTCATGCCGAGAATCCAGGTTGGAGCAAATACCAAATGGCTGCAGATTACCAGATGGGAATTGCTGTAGACAATCAACACTACCATAAAGGGATTCAATGCTATCAGAGAAGAGCTGAGAGCCATATGACTGATGACTCTTCAGACTAGATACATCCTGGAGATGATCACAGCTATAGATGGAGGTGTTTGTGGGAAAATCGAGAATCATGTTGCACGTTCATACCTTCTTATGATGACGAAAATGGCACCTTGACAGAGGTCGTAGAGATGCTGATGAAACTACACGTCCAGATGATAATCGAAGTAGAAGACATTTCTGATGATAGCTGGTTTGGATCGCTCTTTTCTTGGGTTCCACAATGGGTGGCAGACATGTTCAAGTTCCTTGGAGCCCTGATTGTGTTGGTATTGCTTGGATTTTGTGGAATCAGGATAATACTCTCACAAGGCAAGAAGACAGCAAAGAAAGCCATAGGGATAAAAATCATGATCAATGTTGAATCATGATGGAAGGCCAGAGACTTGACAAATGAAGAAATCAGAGACTTTGTGAAGGCCAGCATCCATGCACTTGAGGGAACGAAGTTCCTGTATCCAAAGAACCATACAAAGTATGAGGGAACGTGGATCTATTGCAGCCCAAGTGGACAGTGCATGCCCATGACTTGGATGAGCATGTGAAATCAGCTGGATGTCTGAAGGGAGTCATAAAGATATGGATGCCAAAGAAGTATTTCTTCAGATGAGGATGTCTAGATATGAAGGATGATGGGAGAGTGGTTGATGAATCGCCCAGAGGGGGGAGTGTAAAGAAAGAGCCAAGTACCCCACCACTGCACCCATATTGCCTATTTTTTGGGAACCAGAGTGTGAGACACGAGCAAAACCATTGAAAATATAGATATTAAAGAGAAGTAAGGTTCCCATTGAGAAAACCATACCTGCGTATGAGACTATATGATGGCCATATGAATGAAATCCCAGAAGAAACAGGACAGCTGAATTGAAGAGAAGAATAGTGACATTACACATGAAGCAAGACTAACGTACATAGAAGAGATGCAAAGACAAGAGAATGAAGATATTCTATAAGGCATCAAGAAAGTATCAAACATAAGTGACATCTTGGGATCAAGATGAAGAAACGTATGTTACTGGACGGATAGGGTTAACTCATTAGAATCTGATATGGCAGTTCTCATTAGCGCACGCTGAGTATACACCCTAAAAGCTCATCCAGAAAGACGTGCTCATGTATATAAGTAAAGTCAACAATCAGCTGGTCATTAATTAGCCCAATCCCCATCTGCAGACGAGAGGAACGCTGTTGGTTAGCCCCTTTACTATTGTTTATGGGAATCAGCCATTTTAAGGCTAATTACTGACAAGCTGATTGTTGGCTTTACTTAAATACATGAGCACGTCTTTCTGGATAAGCTTTTAGGGTGTATACTCAGCGTGCGCTAATGAGAATTTCCATATTAGATTCTAATGAGTTAACCCTATCCGTCCACACTTACGTCTTAAAGACCTGTTAAAAATTACCTCAGAATTGGAATCCACCTAATTTCATAGACGGCTTGATAACGACGCGGGGGATCGAAACACGTGTCGGCTGTTTCTGTGTTTCATCTTCTTTTGGACTGGTTGAATTAAAGACTATATTTGCTATACAATACTACTTGATGTGGGACTCTTCTAAAATTCACTGACCTACTACAAGAACAATCTTCAGGATTTGTGCGGTGGACTTACCTTCCATTTTCAATGTTCAGTTTATCTTTTCTGTTACTACTAGAGGGTCCCAGTGGAAGTGAACCGACAAAGCAGACCCACCTAAACGTTTCATACTTTTTATAATTCGTATGGTCATCTTTACTTTTGGCGGTATTAAATAGCGCACTGTCCTTACAACAACCCCTAGGTGGTAATTTTCTTCAGATATTTTGGAAGTGAGTTTTGAGATTTCCAAACAACTCCAATAGTGATCATACATAGAGATTATTAACAAGGAATTAATAGGTGGAGCCAACAAACCATTGGATTAATGGGCGACAAAAAACACAAACAAACTGGTGGAAATTAATTGTACGGAAGCAGACCTGAGGCTAAACCCCACAAGAGTAAAAAAAGAAACTAGGAGAAAACAATTGGATTCTTACTCTTGCCACCGCATCTAGTTACCAACTAACAGCACATTTACCGGTGAAGGGCAGAAAACGAAACCTGCCCTCGGGATACCTGGTAAAGTTCCCTCATAGATTTTCCGAGACCAATTCTTAAGGATTCATCGAAATCTTATTTCTACCAACACAATCATTGCAATAAGAGAAAAATCTGACCAAAACAAATGTTGATACTGCAAAGGAGAAGAAAAAGTGGAAAGTCTGAAACATCTTCTACTCCACTGCCCAGGTCTAACCAAGGAGCGAAAGAGATTACTGGGCTAACATTTCACGAAATTCCCATCATACGCTGCAGAGGACTGGTGGCCCATTGTAATGGGTGGAGACAAGACAACATCTGTGATAGCAGTGGTGTCACTCATGGTTAAAATCTTCCCAAAACCAGAAGAGCTTGCAGTGGAAAAGTTGGTTAATTGTCAAAGAGGACAACAACACTCTTGAAAGGAAAACCCAACTTCTTTGAAAGGGTAAAAAATAAAAACTCCCTCTTGCTTTCTTTTTGTAAAAATTGTATTTCAATTAAATGAAATAAAAAAAGAAAGTAAACAAAAAATAACATTACAGTGCCATCTCACTGCCTCTTCACAGTGCAGTGCAAGCACTCCTTGGAAGAGCTGCAATACACTTAATGAGGCAGTATGAGCACTTCTCAACAAGGCTGCAAAACCTCATTGTTATGGTACACACACTTCTCAGGGTTGGGCTGCTTTCATTGGGATTGTAATTAGGCATATTCTATATTAACCCTTAATGCCACTGCACTACCTCTTCAGAGTGCAGTACAGGCACTCCTTGAAAGAGCTTTAATACATTTAATGAGGAAGTGCCAGCACTTCTCAACAGGGCTGCAAAACCTTCACTCTTCCAGTACACATACTTCGCAGGCGGGTTAGTATGTTTTATTTGGGATTGTAATTATCTTGTTTCTATGTAGCGTCCAAAGCCATCTGACTGCCTCTTCAGAGTGCAATACAGACCCTCCTTGAAGAGCTGCAATACATTTAATGAGGCAGTACTAGCACTTCTCAGCAATGCTGCAAAACCTTCACTCTTACCAAGCATACAGACAGACAGACCCAACCCCCCACTCCCCTTCTCAGCATACACACAGCATACACAGATTGACAGGCATACATACACACATACAGACAGACCCGACAGCCCCCACCCCATCTCAGCATACACAGATTATAAAGCATACATCATACATTCATACATACAGACAGACCAAACCCCATCTCAGCATACTCAGATTAATAAGCATACATCATACATACATACAGACAGACCGACCCCACCACCCCATCTGGGCATACACAGATTAACAAGCATACATACAGGCAGACCAGACCCCCCACTCTCCGTCTCAGCATACACAGGTAATACACAGATTAACATGCATACATACACACATACAGACAGACCGGACACCCCAACCCCACATCTCAGCATACACGGTGCATACACAGATTAACATGCATACATACACACACAGACAGAAAAGACCCCCCACCCCCATCTCAGCATACACAGGGCATACACATATTAACATGCATGTATACACACATACAGACAGACCCGACAACCCCCCATCTCAGCATACACGGGGTATACACAGATTAACATGAATACATACACACACAGACAGACTCAATACTCCCACCCTACATCTCAGCATACACAGATAAATAAGCATACATCATTCACACATACAGACCCGACCCCCCAACCCCCATCTCACCATACACAGATTAACAAACATACATCATACATACAGACAGACAGACCCAACCCCCCCCACCACCCATCTCAGCATACACGGCGCATACACAGATTAACATGCATACATACACACATACAGACAGAACCGACACCCCCCACCCCCGCATCTCAACATACATGTGCCCTACACAGAAAAACAAGCATACAGACAGACAGACCCGACACCCCTTTGCCCCCCAAATATGTTTTTACCAGAGCAGATGAGCTGGAAAGCAGGCACAGGCAGGCAAGTTGGATTACTGGCAAGGTTTTGCTGTGGTGAGCAGGATTCCTGTAATACGGCTGGCGTGACAAGGGTAAAATGCTATCCGGCATCAAGCCTTATTGACTACGCCAGCTATAGTACTGACCCTCCATTGGTGCAGCACACACGCACTATGTGACTCGTAAGAACTACATGGTGCGTGTGCATGTTAGGCAGAATTATATGCGGTACCCTTTGGGAACACTGCACACAATTAAGACTACAAGTGACAGTACAATTTCACCTTTGGTACAACCCTGTACTACACAGTTATAGTGGTAGCAGTAGCGGAGCAGCCAGACTTATCTCAAGAGTAAGTGAGCAGTACAAGAGTTACACAAAGGGCAGCAGTTACTATGGTTCAGGCAAAAACTGACTCAAGATTTCTAAGTAAAAGAATATATATTTATTTACTTATCAGTTGTATAACAATTCAAATTAGCAAGTCAAAAATCACAATCATAAATACACCACACCACTTCCCTTAAATTCTAGACAAGTTAAGCTCACAAATGAAGTGGGAGCAAAATGGCACTCGAGCTATTTAAAAGGGAGGGAAAGACAAAGTTATAAGAAATTAGGCAAAACCAACAGGAAAGTAATCAGGGCAATAGAACAAGAGAGACCACAGTGAGGATATCAGACAGAAAGGGCTTAGGGCCAAAGTCAATAGGACAAAAGTCTTTTGCTCAAGATCACACAGTTCAGGGTAGTTTGTGGTAAAGTTCATGGCAAAGATTCCGGACGAGGTTGGTTGGTAGAAAAGCCCTCGGATTGGAGAAAGATTTCAAAGACTTTCACCGCGGCTGACCGAAACAGAAAACCGGATTTGTACAGTACCTTAAAACGGAGAGGAAGCTAACAGACGTTCCTGGTGGTTCCTGCAGGCTCACGGTTCCTGAAGCGACTGTCGGACTAACACAAAGTAGGAAGACTGGATGGTCCTGCCCAGGGAAGACACCAGCAGCAGAGCAAATCAACGAATAAAAGGTGCATTCCTTAAAACCCAAGCAGGGTCTGACCTTCCTGGCTATCCGGCCCACTGTAGCTCTGCACAGTGAATTCGACCAGAAGGGGGGTCCTGGCTTGTAGTTTGGGCGAACTGGTTGGTCCCACCAGCTCAAAGGAAGAAGTTTCCTGGAGGATCTTCTCTGTTGTCGGATTTGGGGATTCGGAACTACAGCAGGGCTTCACCAGGCGGTTCAGTCGTGGTAGGGGTCCTTTTCTTCCAGTTCCTCATTGGTTCTTTCGTTCCAGTGGCGACTCTGCTCTTCCAGTCCCAGAGACCTGCTTTTTATGCAGTTTTCACCCTTTCATACAGCCTGGCTGTCAATCACACAGCAGGGTGGCAAGGCCAGTCCCCTTAGCCAATCAGACAAGAGTGTGACTTGGGTTACTAAGGCAACCCATGGCAGGGGTCCGAAGATCCCTCCCTCACATCCTGCCCCTCTAGAGTATCAGGAGCCTTAAGGAGGGCTTCTGTGTAGAAACCTGAGAAAAGACAGTGAACAAAGGAATCATCCCCAGCTTGGCGCGCAGAGAAAAACACGAGAAAGACTCTAACAAAAAGAAATGGCGAATAAACCCAGCCGGAACCAAAATAAAAGGTATTTGGTCAAGTGGGTTTATGTTCGAGGCTACTATAATAGCCTGGAACAATACCATGTTTATATAAGATAATCGCGTTAGGAAAGTTAGGGAAGCTACCACTGCCACCAGCCAAGTCTTAAAGTTAAGGGAGCGAAACAAGGCTCCAAGAGGCACAGACAAAAAGGGATAATAGTTAACCCTTTCCAATACTCCATGTAAGATGGGGTGACTGGGTGTGTGGTTTAAAGTGACTATATAAAGTTAATGGCAACTTTACATGTTTCTGGAGGACACGAGTCAGCCCCAGAAAAATTGAGTCAGTGGGAAGTCTCAAAGACAACCCTGTGTCACTGCACTGAAGGTGCTGTGTAACACACACAAAAAGTGGTGCACATGGAGTAGGTGAGGCTCCAGTGCCCAGGAACACACAAACAGTAAAAATACACAGAGCAAAACACATGTAAGAGTGGGAAAAAAAGCCACACTCTTACCAGGTGAAAGAAGTAAATCCTAGAAATCCAGCAAAGCTGCTGGGGGACTCTTTAGGTAAGGGAAATTAGCCATTTACGAGAATTCTCCCTAACAGTGCACTGAGCCAATGAGGGTCAGTGTTTCCTCCGGCCCGGAAGACGAACAAAGACTTTCATAATGGAGGGCGGCCGATGCTGCTTGCGGGCCGCCCTCCATTAGGAAATTCTTTAACCCTGGCAGGCCGGACAAAAGAACCCTGATGCTGCGCAGACGAAAGTGGAACACCTGTAAGTTTCCTCCTACCTAATAAAGCAGCTGCGGCCTATTCCACCCACAATATGTTGTCTTCTTGATATTACTATTGGGGGTGAAATGGGGTGGGGGGTGGCTCAAAATTGGAATGATATCACCAGGGGCAGGAAAAGGAGCAGGTACCCACAAACAGGTTCTGAGGGGGCCTTGTGTGGGCTGTTGCAGCTATGCAATGTACTCTTCTCTCTACAACCCACCTTCATCTCTAGGTGTTATGTGCAGACACCTCTTTTATTTTTTGTATTTATTGGTTATTTGTAATGCACACAATACAGCAAAACATTGCGTTTGAAGACGCATCAAGACTAGGGTTAAAAGGGATGAGGAAGAAGGTATAAAACAAAAACAAAAAAGTTATTAAACGGTCTTGAAACATTCGGAACGTGCACGTGCTATAGCATGATAGCAGGGCAGAGTGGGAGGAGGGCATGCAGGAAGGAGGTAGAAGGGAAGAAACAAAACAAAAACGTTCTTACTAGGTTGTGAGACATTTTGGAACGTGCAAGTGCTGAACATGAAAAAGGGGGTTAGGTTGAGGGAGGGAAGAGGGAAGAAGGTGAGAGGTACATTGAATGCAAGACAAGTAAAAAAAGCGCAGGAACAAGCAGGTACAACTGCATTAAGAAGAAACAAGACATGCAATTATGACAATCAGGTATGAGTGAGTATTGCCTGGAGAATGAAACCCTTGCCTCATGGAAGGAGGGCTACATAAGGCATGCAGACAAGCAACTAAGACTAAGTGGTTAAGTGACTGAAGACTGGAAAAGCCTCGCCTCATGGAATGAGGGCTACAGCAGGCATGCAAAACAGCAACTAAGACTAAGTAGGTAAGTGACTTAAGACTGGAAAAGCCTTGCTTCATTGAATGAGGGCTACATCAGGCCTGCAGACAAGCAACTAAGACTAAGTAGGTAAGTGACTGAAGACTGGAAAAGCATTGCTTCATTGAATGAGGGCTACATCAGGCATGCAGACAAGCAACTAAGACTAAGTAGGTAAGTGACTGAAGACTGGAAAAGCCTTGCTTCATTGAATGAGGGCTACATCAGGCATGCAGACAAGCACATAAGACTAAGAAACGCTATTGGAGTGGGTGCACATATTTGGAATGCCTCACCCTATGGTGCAGGGGGCTACATCACATTTGTAGGTACAAATAGGAAGATGCAAAGATGGACTGCCAACTTCAAGGTGCGCAGGGTTACGTCAGCTATACAGCAAGGTGGCAAAGCCAATTAGTGGTTGCAGGTAGGTAGAAAGCATAACACTGCAATGGGATGGGGTGACCAACAAGGCTACGTGAGGGAAAGAATGCAAGGTAAGGACAGGGCTGAGCCGGTCAATCAATGGGAGAAAGGTAGGTGAAGCGATACCGCATAGACTGGCATGTCACCCAGTGGTTAAGGATAAAGGAGGATGCAGTGGAGGTACAATAGGTATAGAGCAGGGATGAGAGTGACTATACAGCATAGAGCAGGGCTGAGAGTGACCATGCAGCATAGAGCTGAGCTGAGAGTGACCATACAGCATAGAGCTGAGCTGAGAGTGACCATACAGCATAGAGCAGAGCTGTGAGTGTCCATGCAGCATAGAGCAGGGCTGAGAGTGACCATACAGCATAGAGCTGAACTGAGAGTGACCATACAGCATAGAGCAGAGCTGTGAGTGTCGATACAGCAGAGATCAGGGCTGGGAGTGGTCATGCAGCATAGAGCAGGGCTGAGAGTGACCATACAAAATAGAGCAGCGCTGAGAGTGGCCATACAGCATAGAGCAGGGGGGCTGATGGTGACCATACAGCATAGAGCAGGGCTGTGAGTGTCCATACAGCACAGAACGGGGCTGTGAGTGACCATACAGGAAAGAGCAGGGCTGAGTGTGACCATACAGAAGAGAGCAGGGCTAAGAGTGACCATACAGCAGAAAGCAGGGCTGAGAGTGTCCATACAGCAGAGAGCAGGGCTGAGAGTGTCCATACAGCATAGAGCAGGGCTAAGAGTGACCATACAGCATAGAGCAGGGCTGTGACTGTCCATACAGCATACAGCAGGGCTGAGAGTGTCCATACAACATGGTGCAGGGCTGCGAATGACCATACAGCAGAGATCAGGGCTGGGAGTGGTCATGCAGCAGAGAGCAGGGCTGAGAGTGTCCATACAGCATAGAGCAGGGCTGAGAGTGACCATACAGCATAGAGCAGGGCTGAGCATGTCCAAACAGCATAGTGCAGGGCTGAGAGTGACCATGCAACATAGAGCAGGGATGTGGGTGTCCATACAGCATAGATCAGGGATGTGGGTGCCCATACAGCAGAGATCAGGGCTGGGAGTGGTCATGCAGCATAGAGCAGGGCTGAGAGTGACCATACAAAATAGAGCAGCGCTGAGAGTGGCCATACAGCATAGAGCAGGGGGGCTGATGGTGACCATACAGCATAGAGCAGGGCTGTGAGTGTCCATACAGCACAGAACGGGGCTGTGAGTGACCATACAGGAAAGAGCAGGGCTGAGTGTGACCATACAGAAGAGAGCAGGGCTAAGAGTGACCATACAGCAGAAAGCAGGGCTGAGAGTGTCCATACAGCAGAGAGCAGGGCTGAGAGTGTCCATACAGCATAGAGCAGGGCTAAGAGTGACCATACAGCATAGAGCAGGGCTGTGACTGTCCATACAGCATACAGCAGGGCTGAGAGTGTCCATACAACATGGTGCAGGGCTGCGAATGACCATACAGCAGAGATCAGGGCTGGGAGTGGTCATGCAGCAGAGAGCAGGGCTGAGAGTGTCCATACAGCATAGAGCAGGGCTGAGAGTGACCATACAGCATAGAGCAGGGCTGAGCATGTCCAAACAGCATAGTGCAGGGCTGAGAGTGACCATGCAACATAGAGCAGGGATGTGGGTGTCCATACAGCATAGATCAGGGATGTGGGTGCCCATACAGCATAGAGCAGGGCTGTGAGTGTCCATACAGCATAGAGCAGGACTGTGAGTGACCATACAGCATAGAGCAGGGCTGTGAGTTTCCATACAGAATAGAGCAGGACTGTGAGTGACCATACAGCATAGAGCAGGGCTGAGAGTGACCATACAGCATGGAGCAGGGCTGAGAGTGACCATACAGCATAGAGCAGGGCTGTGAGTGTCCATACAGAATAGAGCATGACTGTGAGTGACCTTAAAGCATGGAGCAGGGCTGAGAGTGACCATACAGCATGCAGCAGGGCTGAGAGTGACCATACAGCTTAGAGCAGGGCTGTGAGTGTCTATACAGAATAGAGCAGGACTGTGAGTGACCATACAGCATAGAGCAGGGCTGAGAGTGACCATACAGCATGGAGCAGGGCTGAGAGTGACCATACAGAATGGAGCAGGGCTGAGAGTGACCATACAGAATAGAGCAGGACTGTGAGTGACCATACAGCATAGAGCAGGGCTGAGAGTGACCATACAGCATAGAGCTGAGCTGAGAGTGACCATACAGCATAGAGATGCCAGGTTACAACAGGAGAAGAGCAGAAATGACTTGGGGGCTGCAAGTAAGATGTGTCAAGGATTCTTGGTTGCAGACATGATAAAGACCAAGCACAACTTGGGGTAGAGAGGAGTTAGAACCAGAGGTTAGAGTTCACCAATTGTAAAGGGACAATCGTAGAGTGAGGCAAGATGTAGAAAGTGAGGATACAGCATGGAGAGTGACAAACACGAGCATGACACAAAGGGAACCAGCCAGAATGGCATCTAGGTGGCTGAATCCAGTGGCGCGTGCCACGGAGGCAAGGGAAGTTGGGAGGCAAGGGCCAAGTTACATTAGGGAAGCAGCGTTCAGTGGGAGCTAAAGGGGCGGGGCTGCACTGGATGAGGCAAAGAAGAGAAGGAGGAGGGGCAAAACAGGGGAGAGGAGGGGGAGCCGGAAGAATTATCAAAACGTGTGGAGGCATCAGACTGATGCAGGGGGTGCTACCGCAGTAACTCGAGATGAAGGGATGAAGTGGCGAATGAGAGATGTTCAAGGCAACGGGGGGGGAGGCAAAGAGCAGCCTGGCAATACTGAGGCGGGAGGAGTAAAAAATAGATTGAAGGAGGGACAGAAAGAAATTAGTGAGGGCAGTCAAGAGAATGGAGGGGGGCCTCCTTACCTAAGATAAGAAGAAAGGCCCAGAGCAGTAATCCGGCTAGAGAGGGGTCACGTGCAGAGTAAGGTGGTGTTAGAACAGGAAGGGGGCATAAGGGGACGCCCTGTGGTGCCGCCACGCTCAGACAGGCCCAGAGAGTGGTTAGCCTCCACCCTTAAAGGTGGTCCTCGGAGGGGCCGGCATCGCCTGCCGGCTCCCGTGCCTCTGAGTGGTTGTTGAAGCCCTGGCCAATCCACATCCTGCGGAGGCGGGTTAAGGGAGCAAGATCGGTCTCTGGAAAGCATGATCGGTCTCTGGAAATGGCGGCCCTCTTTAGCTTGAGGCCTATGAGTTAGGATTCCTGTACATCATGAACGCAGTCCGCTCTCCTGCGCTGCTGGCACGTTATAATCTCTATGGCACGTCACTTCCAACCCATGCGTGGGAACCAGACGTCGAAGTGGGCGGGAGCGGTGCTCCTATACTTTTTATTTTTAGGTTACACTGTTCCTAAACTTTTATTTTAAAAAGAAACAGTTCTGGAATGGTTTTGTTTTAAAATAAAAGTGTAGGAAGAAGTTGAAGCTTGCATTTCAGTGCGCTGCACAGAACATTCCTTTAAATAGCAGGTGTGTTTGCTTGGGGGATTGGATTGTGTGTGGGAGGTGTTGTGGGGCCCGCCTCGGGTCACCGGGCGGGCCTCAGCCAGTGTCGGGATCACCCGACACGGATTGCTAATGCTGCAATCATGCAACAAACAAAGGAGCAGGGGGCACCCCGCTCGCCCTGGATCACCAGAAAAGACCACATGGCTGGGGGCAACCAGCTCACAGCAGCCCCGGCTCTGGGGGCACCCAGGCTGGGGTAGCACCCTCAGCCATGATCACATGGCTGCACCATGAAAGGAGGACGGCGTTGCCCAGCAGGGCTCGTGCAGGGCCCCGTCCCTGGGCTACTGCACACGGTATTGCACCAGCAGGGTGCACACAAGAACGACACTTGAGTCAGGATAGCATCGACTGACGAGCCGGAAACGGCTCCTTCTTTTTATTGACTTGGTCACATGTGACCACACACAGATCCTTGGGAGGAACCATGTTGCCCAAGAGGGGTGACATGCAACACTCCTCCTTTTTCATAACAACAAAACAAACTGCAAAATTACAGCACACTTCACACAATAACAATACACTTATAACTCACACTAGTCTTCACACTCTTGGGGGCCCAGGTTGTCCACCGGGTGACGGTCTGGGTTGGTGAGTTACTGGTGACACATTAACATTCCACATCCAGGCACACCCTTTATTAACCTGGGCGAGGGGCTCTTGCACCCCTGACACACCATCACTCACAGCCGGCACCCCGCACCCCCCAAATACAAGGATACAGTGTCACCCAATATTTCTGCCAGGCCAGTTCAGGGCCGCGTGTCACTAGTCCAACTTCTATCGAGACCTTCTTCGGAACAGTTTGGGGTTCACGGACGGGTAAGGCCGCACCCCACGGTGCCCCGTCTCTGGACAGTGGAACACAATTGTGGCTGGATTCTGGCAGTCAGATGAGAGTTCAGGGCCGGTAAAGCTGCATCTGGGGATACCAGGGCCACATTGGCCTAGTCCATAGCTTGTGGGCACACCATGTGACAGGATGCCGGTGGTAGCCAGATGATTTCAATCATCAGGGGCCGGCAATGCGCACCTGGGGCCATCTTGGGCCTTGTTCCTGGATGGTGTAGGCTCACCGTTGGAGGGTACTGGGGTTGGGGTGATGCGCCACTTCTTTCACTTCCCCTCCTTTTCAGGGGCTGCTGGTAGGGAGACCCTGTTGACGGGTTGTCTGGGCCAGTGTGCTTCTTCCACTTCTGAACCAGGGTTCTCTATGGCCTGGGAGGGCTCACAAGCATTCATGAGAGCTGCAACCCTCATGATGATTCCTCACGGTGTGATCTGGATGGGCCCATGGGCTGATGGACAGCAACAGTATGCTGATGGTCTCAGGGGCTGGTAGACGGCGCCCATCACATGCCCCCCCTTTTCTTTGCGTGTTGGGGTCCGGAGCACCGTCAAAGTAAATCATCGCCGATGCAGCCCAGGATGTTGGGAGGGTGTTTATATTTAATTCCTGGTAGCCTCTGCCTGCATGCTGCCGGTATTGCTCATGATGTTGGAACGGCCGCTACACTGCTCTCCTGGCAGGCACCAGGCGACTTGTGATGTTGATCAGGGATTTCGATGTGATACCCTTTCACTGAGCTGCAGCGCTTCATCATCACCACCGCCGCAGGCCCAAGCTTGCTGTAGGCCACACCCCTCCTTTGTCCACTTCGGGGACACGTGGACTCTGTTACCATTGATTTTTTTTTCTGTTTTTGCTTCTTCATTCACTGCCGTGGGCCGGGTGTTAACAGGCCACTCCCCTTCCATCTGGGGTTGCCTAAAACCATTTGGTCTCCGTTTGGGGCAATCCGGGCAGTTGAGGCATGCCCGTTGCCAAGCTTGTACGCTCAGCTCCTCTGGCCCAGGTGTGCGCAGGCTCTGCCCACCTACTGCAGCCCTTGCTCTGGTGGGGACGCGAGGACGAGCCAATGCCTTGTCCCATGTCAGGAACCGCAGTGGAACACCTCGGTGCTCCGCTTCTCACCTTTTCTCGTTCGGTGATCACCGCCACCTCCACTACCACGTGGTCGACACCGCTTTCACCACGCGGGCACCAGGCATCCCGTGCAAACACACACGGGACCCTGGGCCACACGCACACCAGCGGCCGACGCCGCACCTTCCTCCACACGGCCGCAGACTGCGACCATGTGCGCAGGTCCTTTTCTACGCCCACTCGACACAGGAGAGGAGGAAAACCTCTGGGCGGGCGAGACCTCCTTGTCGCCATTGTTGTGGGGCCCGCTTCGGGTCACCGGGCGGGTCTCAGCCAGTGTCGGGGTCACCCGACACGGATTGCCAGTGCTGCAATCATGCACCAAACAAAGGAGAAGGGGGCACCCCGCTCGCCCCGGATCACCGGAGCAGACCACATGACTGGGGGCAACCAGCTCACAGCAGCCCCGGCTCTGGGGGCACCCAGGTTGGGGTTGCACCCTCAGCCATGATCCCATGGCTGCACCATGGAAGAAGGACGCGTTGCCCAGCAGGGGTGCCAACCTCATGCAGGGCCTCGTCCCTTGGGCCTACTGCACACGGTATTGCACCAGCAGGGTGCACACAAGAACGAAACCTGAGTCAGGATAGCATCGAATGAAGAGCCGGAAAAGACTCTTTCTTTTTATTGACTTGGCCACATGGTTACCACCATGTGACCACACACAGATCCTTGGGAGGTACCATGTTGCCCAGGAGGGGTGACATGCAACCGGAGCGGGTACAGCAATGGGGTTTGTGGAGAGCGGGGCAGGGCAGCAGGGAGCATAGTTCCACTACTTCTTTTCGTGCACTGGCGGGAACGCTTCCGCTTCTATGCTGGTGGGATGGTTTTGGCCATCACTGCGTGTAAGAGTGCGTGAATGGGTGCTGGTGCGCAAGCTGTGGCGTCTGAAGTACGTCCACCTCGTGTGCTAGTATCACACAGAGCACGCTTCTCGCGGAAGGTCCAACCGTCTAAATGAAAACATCACGTGACCACAGAGGAAACGCGCGACACGAGCAGGCGGCCCTCGCGGGATGCTTCGCCATTCAGGAGCAATAACTCGGGCAAGTGCCGAGCGTTTTACGAGCGCGGTTTGTAATTAGCGCCAATGAAAGGCGTGCTGTCCTTGCAGGTCACGGATGGCCTCTGGGCAGCGAGGCTCCACGCTGGCATGACCACTTTCAAAGAACAACCGATGCCTGACTGACGAGCGCCTTCCCCTCTAGGTCATAGGTCAAGGATGGCCCCGCTTTCATGGGGAGGGGGTTTTACCCAAGCCCTTTACTCCTTCCTCTTGTAAATGCCAGATTACGCGCGTTGGGACCTTTGAAAGCATGAACGCTGCTGACTAAGAGGAGGCGCTGCCTGGATGTATGTGTTTGGGCCTCAGTGTCTCTCTGCAGGAGGGGGAGGGGAAGAAGCCGAACATGTCACGGTGCCGGCCCACATTAAATAACTCATTAGTCCTGCACCTGCAATGGGAAAACCAAAACTGCAAGTCCCATAATGCAAAGAAAAAGTAAAAGGACTGCGCAAGCTTCTATAATGACATGGGGAATGTTGGCCTTGTATTCTATTGATTTGTATTTGGTTATTTATATAACACTCTTTCCCCACGTGTGTGGCCTCAATGCGCTTTGCCTTCATGAAAACATTGGAATCTGCACCCCTTTGAATCATAGGACGGAGAGCTAGAAGGGAAGAAGCGGTAATTTCAAGCAGCGTTTAAACCAACCCTCCCCCCCATTCCCCTTCATTGAATCAGAAATGCGTAACCTTAAAAGGCAACCGGTCAGGGGGAGGGGGACGGGGTCTTCACCGGCGCATGGCATCAAGGGTGGTGCAGACATTCTTTTTGCATAATACATGGAATGCCACAATAATATCTGTGACCAAATGACTTCTGCTCTGCAAGAGTATGGGGATGAGTTGTGGCTAAACTGCCCCGCACTACTACAAAAGCAACCGTGATCCCAATCCTGAAGGTGGAACCGGTACAGGTGTGAGAAATACCATATACTCTCAGGATAACATCAGCAGCCCAAACAGCAAGAGTACAAAGGCTCTAAAATAAAAGAATGTCCAATCCTGTTTTTATAAAACAAAATATATACCTTATTTAAAAAACAGAGACTGCAAATACGGAAGCTAAAACTACTAATTTTTTAATTGCCTGCGGAAAGGGCAGAGAAAATGCAGAACGTATGTGTAATTGCACTTTGGGTACTGGAGCATGGGTGAATCAGGTAGGCGAAAGTCACTGTTCAAAGGTTATCGCTATCAGGAAACAGAGATGGGGCTTAAAAGTTGCTAGGGTCCCAAAAGTTGATCATGGGTACATGATCTCTTCCCAGTACCTTATTCTTGTCTTTGGTGGATCAACAGCACTGGGACCGCTTCTAGGAGCTTTCTTAGGTAGTGATATAGTGTTGGGTTGGTGAGCTGGTTGACTGGTCCAACATTCAGTGTGTTCCAAGCAGCTACATCATGAATCGTGTATAGGAGAGGAAGGCGATGTCCAGTTTGCTGTAGGTCACATGCAGTTCAATGTGGGAATCAGGACCCGGGCTGCCCCTTGAATTCTGGGGTGCTGGTAGGCCCAATCCAGTGTCTCCCAGGAGAAGGTAGTTCCTTCTATTGCGCTCCCACTCTAAGGATCCTGGCTGGCACCTATAGAGTATCGTTCGTCTCCTGTAAACAGGAGCCCTGGTTACCGTGCAGCCAGCATTTGAGCCCTTAGTCAAGAGCAGTTCAGTCCCACTGGTCCCAGGGGATGCATAGCATACCGAGCTCCTCTGTCTTGATTGCACCTGCCTTCCCTCTATGCCAGAGTACTTTGGAATGGACTGCACTCCCAACAGTGGTCTTGAGATGTCTTCTTCTTGGCACCCCATAAGAAATCAAGGAAGGAGTGGGAGACCCCTTCCATAAAAAGGTTAAAATACTGCAGGCCTGCTCTAAGGGGCCCACTTCCTGGCATTGTGACAAGTCACCTTTGCCTTCCTCCATCATACCCAGAGTGCATTGTTCTGCAAGAAGTGGAGGGGACAGGAAGGAAAGAGAGCCCCACAGAAAAACAAGATTGACAATCCTTTCTCAGTGCACCTCTGCTCTTTCTGGCTACTCTAACTCCACCCTTTCTCAAGCCTTCAGCTTAAAAGGTCGGTTTATGTTCAACGCCATTATAGTTTGACTGCCCTTTCTTATGCATGTGCCGCTTCGAAATAAGAATCCCAGGAGATCTCCTGGTGAGAGCTCCTGTGCTGGAAGAGAGATTTTACTCAGACCTCCAGAGAATCAAAAGAGAATAGGATCAGATTTTTGCCCCACATGCTGAACGAGAGATGGACAGGCTACCCACAAATCCATATAGCCTATCATTTGCTGACCTGAGCTCACAGGGATGGCATTTGTATGATACCAATTTGAAGTGGCTTTAATAATTGTTTACACTATCAGTCAATATACCAAAACCAGGTCTGACTTATTCTTAGAGATTAGGCTGCCACTAGATAGAGAGGGACATAATTATCATGCTTTTGGCTCAAAGGAGCAGAAGTTAAATGCAACCTGTGTTGATCTTTGAACCTGATGCGTGTCACTGGGGAGCCGTGCTCCATACTTATTTATTTATTTATTAATAACATGCTGGAACAACGCAATTAGGCATCGAAGCGCTGTAGAGGTCTAACACACAAAAAACACAATAAGAGATTTAGCTGATGAAGAACTGAGTTAGAGGATAAGGGACCATTCATTTAAACAGGATAGGATCTCCATATGTCAGGAGACTGATGTAGTAGGGCACATGTGCTTTAGGAAAGGTGGGTCTGATTAGTAGACCACCCTTTCACATATGGATTAACCCGTTATTATTTAACAAAAATAAAAATAAAACATACAAAGCCAGGGCTTTCCCACCCTTACCAGATGGCAATCCATCACAATAGCTCAAGCACCTAACAGAGAAAGGGGGGCATACAGGTAAGCAGTAAGAATAACAATACATTATTTCCTTTCCGAAACATCTATGCGCTGAATAGGGAAAATCCCTCATTTTGGTTCAGAATCAAGAAACACATTTATATCAGCATGCCCCGAAACCTGTTTGTGAGTGGTGACTGCAATCGAATCCCGGAGATGAGACTCCATACCCATGCACGAGAGCTCACCAAGTCTTTAACACTTCAAACTCTAGCAGAGGATCCAGGCTTTCGGGACACTACATGGGTTCCCCCCTCTACAGATAGAGCTTCCTTTGACTTCTTCTGTGCATGCTTCTCATTCTAGAACGTATCCTCTCCAAGATCTGTCCCCAGGGGATCTCTGTTCGTTCCCCCATTAAAGCTTCTGTAGGACTGAGCATGGTTCATAAGTCCACAAATAAGTGGACACTGACTTCTTCACTCTTCGAGGACCCGTATGTTGGAGCTCCACTATCAGAGTTCACAGATTAATTTGCTGAGCAGAACCAATCCTCTGATACCTCTAATCCCACCACGTGCAAGATTTCCTTACCTCGCACCTTTTTACTGTATGTTGTAAGGACGGAGAAAGCAGCCCAGGGGCAGTGTAGCATTTGCTTGGGCCATATCAAATATTTAGAAAATATATACTTTACATCCTAAGAGCTGAACCATCAAGCAGTCTTGATAATTAGATTACAGTTCAACAAGGTGTCGACACATGAGGCTTCAAATATACGCCTTTGGGTATTGGTCAAACATCCTGGGGCGCTACTAAGATGGAAAATATTGAGCTGTTTACATAAAGAGAACACAGCAGCGGAAAAGGGTGACATTTCACATATGATCAGAATATTTTAGCTGTGTATGAATTACTTTACAAGACAGTTTTCCTCATGACGACTTTAGCTGTAATTCCTCATTTATCGTTACAACCACTCAGTCCTGTGAATTTTCTGCAGGATTGCAAGTTGGGTTAGGATGAAGGTTAGGACTCATTTTCAGAGTCCATAGGACACAATGGGATTTCAGCAGGATTTACCATAAGCAGAAATTACGTAGCAGCAAATCATCCAATTTGTGTAGATAAAGTGGAGGAGACCAAAAGCAATATGCGAGGAACGAATCTTCCACATTACCTCCAATGTCAGAATTCGTCGGTGCAATAAAACTGGTGGTAATCCCGTTACTGTCAATATCAGTAACAAAGTTACCGTAAACATTTATTGCTCCACTGAACTCGCAATGAGACCCAATATTCTACACCCCACTCCTGAAGTTTGGGTAGTTTGGAACAATATAAATGTCTGCTTCCAACGTTTTCTGAAATGGATATAGAAGATGTTCTCCTATTGGAGCTGGAACAGCACATTATTCTGGAATACTGTGGGCCATTCAAAAATTAAAGATGGTAAGGCTTCCCGCTTCGATGACTAACAAATTGAGTTTTTCAAAATCTTTGCTGATTCTCTGGCTCCTAGACTTCTAAAACTTTTCTATTACTTCAACTTGGTTTCAGCTGGGGGCTCTATTGCTGATGCCGTGATTACAGTCGCCCTGAAGCCCAGCACTGACCCCACAGTAACTAAATATTATCGTCCATATCCCTCATCAGTGGCGACTGTAAGATACTAGTCAAGATACTATACTTGTGTTTAAACAAAATGTGCACCCGGGGAAGTGCATCTGCCGGTCGGAATCTGTCAGTAAACACCCGCATACTCTTGGCCACCCAATTGCCTATCCCAGCCCACCGCCATTTTTATGCCCTGTACACTCCCTTGTCTGTAGCCCCCATCCCACCCTGCTCCCGTCGCCATGGAATCCCAAGGAGGTCTTTGGACAGAATACTGTCAGCTACTGCTTGTGTGTATGACATATTAATATACCGCTTCTGGGATGCCAAGGCCATTGACAGCCGCTTGCATCTGATTAATACTTATTCCTAAGTAGATAGAGAAAAAACAGAGGTAATGATACTGATGGGGCTGCGTTTACATTGTGATTTTGAGGCGAAACCCATTCAATGTTAGCCGGATAAATGTAAGTACCTGGTATGTAATTCACAAAATCCTAATGGAGCCCTATTGAACCGAACGCTTGGGATGTGATAGGCAGATTTAAGGCACTCTTTGTTCCTTGGATACCTCTTAAGTTATCATGCTGGTGATAAACTGAATCAGTTAGAAGGATGGTTACCCCAAGTGTCCCCCACCCTATCATGATGCTTCCAGGGGCATGAGCAGCCTCCTTTTATACCACAGTGCATTCTCTGAAAAGATAATTCGGTATTACCCGAATTGACCAATCACAATTGACCTTTTGACACAATTGCCTGAATTTCAGTGGTCCTAATTAACCTTCTGTACAATTGACAGTTCTGTTATTATTATTATATATATATATATAGTGGGTTGGTTTGGGTTTATAATAATTTAAGGGGATTGGGTGGGGGATGTGGGGGGTTTGAATTGGGCGGGGGGTTTCAGGGTTTTCCCCCCACATATATATCCTAATTGACCTTTTAAATTTGGTCAATTGTACAGAAAGTCAATTATGAATCGGTCAATTGTAATGCGATCAATTCGCATACAGCCGATAATTCACATATAGGGGCGAGAGACAGAAGATCTCGCTCAATAAACGTAGTGCTCTAAAGTGTCAGCTTGATGGCCTAGGGTTACCCATATAAGATTTGAGCCGGACTGCTACTATCCAACAAGCACTTGTACTGCTGCTGAAGTTAGAACGTTCTACACCTACATGGAGTAAAATTTAATAGGAGGCTCTACCCCCTAATAGCTTTAGTCCACCCAATGGATCTACTGTGACAGGAATATGCCCTGATGTGTGTGATATTTCACGCCCACTGATGAATACCCATTTATGTACATGTTATTTTCTGCTGTGATACGTGGCTTATGTATGGACGGGTCTACCATATCAAAATGCTTTATGCTGTTGCCTTCCAAGGTCTCCACTCCATGACCCCACTTTCTACTGACCATTTCTATGTGTATAATACGGCTCTTCTCTTTGGCCACTACTTTCTTGGTCTATCCAGTTTGAGTTCCGCACATTTAATATCAGCACAAGTAATTTCATTCCAAAGCCAGTCTCGCTTTCGAATGATATTTATGTGGCGTTAACACCCCGTTCCAAGGGGAACGGGGGGAGGGGTAATGGCCCTGTAGCCCAAGTTTACGACCTGAGTGAAGCGAGGGTTGTTAACAAGGGCTCTTGTCCATTACCCCTCATACCAGCCCTTGGAACTGGTTGTTAATGCCACATTAGCACCCCGGGTTACAAAAGCGGTGCTAAAAAAAACTGCTTTCATTCATTGAATGGGACGCTCCCATTCAATGAATGAAAATACTGATCCAAAATGGCAGCCATGGTTGTAGAAGGCGGGGCTCTATTACAATTGCGGCCAGAAAAGGGAGGAGGGAAGCTGCTGCAGTGGCGCTGCAACATTAAGGTAAGTGGGGCTGAGGATGGGGGGGTGGAAATGAAAAAAAGAAAACAGGAGAATGGAGGGAAATATGGCTGCCCGCAGCGGGGTAGGCAGCCTGCGGGTTCTGTGGAACGTGGGCTAAGATCAGAGATTTCAGCTCGCAATCCGCTTAATCTGATTGGCTGCGCCCCACACCCCAGGTGCTAATTCAGCCTCCTATGTCAATAGTAGCTATGGCTTCCTCTACATTATAGAGTGGACAATAATCTACTTGGCTCATGTCACGCATTATTGATACTCTCCCCCCTCTTGTAGTGAGGTTGTTGGACATTGATTCTTTGTGTAACACACACTGGCTAATGTGTCATTATACTTTGATACATTTTTCATTTTAAAAAAACCCATTCAATTTAAAAATGTAACATAGTAGTGATCCATTGTTGAGATAAAACCACACCGTACACAATACACATGCAGACTACCTGAGGCTGCCTCTGTGTAAACAACTGATAAATGGAAATCTTGGAATTAATCAAAACCACTAGGAAGTAGTCTTCATATGATAGGGTATTTAGAACGCACTTAATACCCGCGTGGATCCGGGCTTCGAACCTGTGGTGCTCTGCGTCGTCTTGCTTCCAAGGCTAGCACATTGCCCCTGAGCTATCCGCCCGAGATACGGGAGACTTGGGAGTTTCCATTCTATTATTGTATTTCCTTCTGCATATGCTACTCCCATACAACCGCTCCCTATCCCGGGGTAGACAGCCCTTCAAATCTCGATGAATACTGCATGCCTGTTTTTGCCCTGGCTTCAACATTTAGCTGTTACAAGACCTTTAGCTGTTAATGGGCCACGGGGAGTGCAGTGTTATATCACTGCCCATCCGATCCCTGCACCCAAACACACTGTCGTTCAATGGCCGCATCTTCTCTTCACCTTCCTGCAGCCACAGGAACACGTTAAGCCAAGGGATGTTGAACTCCGCTTTCTGGGGATGTTGAGGAATCCGTACTCCACCTTTTATCTGTTCTGCTCCTCTTTCCATCATGAAGAGCCCTGTACAGGGTTGCAGCATCACTCTGAAACCAAGGTCTTGGTGCAGCCTCAACACCTGGTAAACTGTGGCTGTCGGAGCTGGGCAGGAAGTTCATTTTGGACCCTAGATGTGTTCCCCGGTTTGAGAGGCTTTTGCAGCTTGTTGGAGACAGCAGGGTTGACCTCCGGGAAAAAAGAAAGAGACTCCTGCCCATGCCCCAACGGCCCAACGGACTCCTGGCAAACTCCTTGAGCTGGGCCCAATTGGTGAGCATTCCATAAGGCCACTAAACACAGCTCTTGAGCATGTTAGAGTGAGGTTGAGGCATCTCCCAGGATGCTGGAGTGAGGTTGAGGCATCTCCCAGGATGCTAACCAACAACATAAGGAAGATGAAATGTGTGTGTATGGCCTCAAAATGTAAGCATTCCTTTCTTTGAACCAAATGTGCTTGCCAACTACATCCCTTTGCATGTAGCTTATGGCAATGAGTCCAGATTTCAGGTTGCCTTTCCCCTCATCTGCCAACTCATGGATGCTTGTTATGAGGGAGAAAGAGGGAGAGAGAAAGAGAGAGAGAGAGAGAGAGAGAGACATACATAGAAAGAGAGTGGGAGATTTAGAATAGCAATGTAAGATATTGAAATTGTACCTGTATGCCGCAGGTCATTGGCTAACCGCCTCACTGCTAAGATCTCCTAGCCTCTTACACTACACCCAGAGACGGCCGCCACAGGCCTAGGCACTACCACATCAGCATTGATTTGACCCACAACAAAGCTCGCCTCTTCGGCCCTATCACACTCTCCCACATCAGCAGCTAACCAGTCCAAAAGTCCTGTAGTCCTTCAAATCTTGAGTTCATCCCTGTGGGTAACAGTGTCGCAAATCTCTCCACCAAACCCATAGAAAGAAGATTAGCACACAGAAACAAGGTACTTCTGACATGCACCCATCAACACCACGGGCTACCTCATCTGCCTCTCACGCTAAAGACCACATCTCGCTTTCTTAAAGGGTCACGGACAGCACGGCCACCAATAGTGGCAGAAGGGTGCTAAAGGTACCCATATGAAAACCAGACTTTGCCCTAATGTCAAGAAGCAGTGCACGCTCTGCACGGGGACACAAGCAACCCCAGATATTCCTCGGCCTCAACAGGTGTAGTCAGTAAGGCGTACCCTGATTCCCCGGGTGCAATGAGCAAAAGTCTGGGCGTGCCTTCCACCACTCACAAAACACCCCAAAGTGATGGCTGGAAAGACTTGAATTAAACAAATCTCCTGGCCAGTGATCCAGATAACATTTTGAGGTCAGAGTATTTGACTACCTGTTTTTTCGAATTGGGAGTTAAATGGTTTTTATGGGAGTAAAGTTCAATTTCTAATGAGAGTATTTTCCAAGCGAGTGAACATGTGTTTTAACTGTAAAACAGAAATATGTATACATTGTTAGCTCTTTAGATCAGTCAGCAATAGTAGTAATTTAGTCCAGTAGTACTACTTGCACTTCTATTCCACACATATCCACGGATCTTTGTGGGCGAAAGCAGGTGGACAGGCACCTGGCCTGCCTAATTCCTATTTGTTGTTGGGAGTATTTTTACACCCTGTTATTATTTTTTGGGGAGTGATTGCCTACTTTTAGGGAGTATAAGTACTGAAACACCCCTTCCCTGCAGGTTTGCTCCCGGTACTTCCTCTAGGCAGTTCCTCAGATTCATCTGATAGTTAGGATCACCCTTACTAATGTGTTTATACTTCTAGCCTGTGGCAGATACGTATTGATTCACTCGCCGCTCTCTCCGGTCACGTGTTGGAATTTTTTGACAGACTGCAATCAGCCGACTTTAAGGATAGCGTCTGCCGATGTGAGCATCGAGGGTGAGTCCCCTTTTTCAACCACACTCTCTAGATAAGCTATCATAATAACCGCACGAGTTCACATAGAGTTGCCTGACGTAGGGTTTTTTTAATCCTTAACAGTGACCCGGAGATGTCATACGACCATTTGCAACATGAAGTTTGCTGGTCTCCGCTGTTAAAGGAGCACCGTATACGCATTTAGAAGGAAACACTACGCCTATCGGTGAGTGTACCACTAATTACTACCACATTACACTACGTTCCCTTTATTCTTTCCGCCCGCGCATCCTATTGGTAGGCTCGTCTATACTATGTGATGTATCTACTGATGCATATCACCTTTACAATATGGGCTGCGGTCCTTTACACATTACGGGTGGGTGAGATGAGATATAGCAGACATGCAACCCTTAGGAACTGCGCTCGGTGCGGTGTCACCTACACCCATTTCTTCTACCTCCTTCACAACCGGTGTGCTAATGTCACACCATATGTATCTATGCACTGGCCTTTGATCTGCTTTTTGAATTTAACTTGTCTATCAGTTTCAAACAACATGAGTCTATGTATATTTTGTCTGGGCATCCCGATATGTCTGTCTATTTGTATGGACTCTTCCTCTCCATGAAGTCCTTAATACGTTGATGTTGTGTTTACAAGAGAGTATTCCCGTGTAAGATGTTCCCTTTATTTTGTATGTAAATATTTCGATGTATTGATAAGGGCGACAGCAGACTTACTGTGTCTTTTTGATGTGATATCTCTCCACAGTCCGATTAGGCTTTTGAAGAATAGATATCTCCTCCAAACGCGTCAGCCGTTTAAATTGGACCAGTGGATACACTTTGCTTCTATGCCCTTCACGATTAAATTGCTCTGTTTTATAATACTTGTCTGTATAAATTACTCATGAACTTGAACAGCGAAATTATGCATCTGTACAAATGTGAGTACTATTATCTCAACCGAACCATTAAGCGCCATATAGACGGTACCATATACTGTGCCCACGGACGGGAGGATTCCAGCATTTCTTTTTCATACAGAATTTCCCTGTGGAATAGGAGGGGAACCTGCGATTTTTGCTTTCTATTACAGGCAATCTTTTATTTTTTTTAGAATCAAATTACATTCTAAAAGAAACATCAAATGCCATTTTATGGTAAACCTTTGCAAAAATTTGGTGAGCAATTTTTAGGGGCGGTTTCAAAATATTGTGCACTGGCTTCATTAACCTGGACATGGAATTCTAAGTAACACAGTGGAAATCGCGGGGGGGGGGGTGCAGTATAACCCCCAATAACATAACACAAGGCACTGCGGGATTCCTTATAAGAGAGGAGAGGCGGGGCAGCCATTAGCCCGCTCCGGGAACGTTCTAGAACTCCGAGGAGCGCTGCCTCAGCACTCCTGGACATTAAAGGAACTAATCGCTCATCAGCCAGGCTGGAAATCCTATTAAAACCACACTCCCTTTTTTACAGCTTTTCCAGTGACATTCAAGATCAAAGATCAGGCCTCGGGCTTCCAAGGAACAAACTGTCTCTTAAACGTGACCTAAGGGGGAGCGCTGGCAGCACTTAGTATTTTCGTGCCGTCAAAATTCATTTTTATTGTACATTTTTGAGATTTTTCTGTGAAGTTTCGCACTGATGGATGGTGCCAGACTGGCACGGCAGAAACCTCAAACGCTTTGGTTTGTGTCGTTATTTTAAACATTGCGCACTTTTTTTTTTTTAAATATCCCTATGAATGCGGCTTCCTTTAAAGTAGATTAGGGCCGCATGATGAGTGTGTGAAGTGAGATTTTTTTCCTCCCTTTTTTTAAAGTATAGTTTACAGAGCATGAAACAGTCCCAAAGGGTGCCAGGGTGCTGCTCAGTGAGGGTTGAAAGAGTAAAGTGTAAACAGTCATGGAAAGGACCAATAAATGAATCATTTCCATGGTGTCGCTCTAGGGCGCGTGCCGCGTACGGTTGAAGACGTTATCAAGATGGCCGCCAAACAAGTTCATAAAAACCTCAATATCTTTAGAACTTACAGTAACATTTTAATTTTTAAGGTCTCATTTAAAAGATATTTTCAGGCCTAAAAAGTGGTCCCAGCAACATTCACTCTGGCGTCAAAGGGTTTAAAAAAAGAAAAGTCCATATTGATTTTATGAAACCTTATTTGCTTTAAATTGGCTGTTCCACAGAAAACAAAACCTATCAATATGAAATGTGGACAATTGATACTTCATTTTAACTCTTTAACTGTGGTTACTTACTGGGACTGTACTGGTAAAACAACGAACTTTCCGATAACATGCCATTAGGTCACTCATTGTGATCAACCCCATCTTTGCTAGAATCCTCTTCACTGTCTGCTAAATTTGGTACTGTGTGAGAATCATCGTCTCATCTCAGAAGGATAGCTCAGGGCAATGTGCTTGCCTTCGAAGCAAGACAACGCGCAGCAAAGCAGGTTTGATCCCTGGGGCCGCGCAGACGCGCTTAGAAACCTCTGGGTATTAAGCGCGTTATAAATAACCTATCATATCATATCAATATTCATTGGTTCCTCCACGCTCGGTCTGTACGAGTTAGGGGGTTTGCTAAACATTTACTGAGTGAGCTGCATCTGCTCTTCACACACAAACAGCTGTAGAGTGGAGCGGAGTAGAGTGGAGTGGAGTTTGGAGCACCTGGCATTTGACACAGGAGCTATTTCCAACTTCTCCATGTTTCATCCATGTCCAATGGGAGATTAAATTGTTGCCTGTGATTGGTCACCTTGATACCGTGTAATATGTGGGAGGTGACTCTCTTAATTGCCAGGCACTTCTTGTAGGTATTACGATGGCCATAGGGCTGCCACAGGCAACCCCCAAGAAGGCCCTACATTTAACCTGGCTGTGGCCCCGGTTTTGAGATGCAGACCACCCGTGACCCCCGGCATGACAAGTTGGGCAGGCGTGCAGAGGCAGGTGAAGCCTGTGAAAGGAAGGGCATTTTTGGTGGCAGGTGAAGCATGCCGACATGGCAGGAGCCTGAGGCAAAAATAAGTGAGCGTGGAGGGTCAATAGGGGCAGATAGAGAGCCGCATAAAATGGTGTTGCGGCGGGGATGGCAAACAGTTGCTGCTCCGGCCAGGACATCTCTTACCTGCACTGGAAAGGTGCCTATTGGAGAAACTATGACTAAGACAGAGATGGCCATGAGGCCGAGGCATTGGCAGTGTGAGGGGTCTGGATCCAAGGCTGATGGGCAGTGGAGTAAATTTGCTGAAAATGTTGGGGGGGGGCATGACATCTGAAGAAAAGGTGCCCCAGCCAGATGAATGGGGACAAAACGGTGTGCCATGAAAGTAGGGGGGGACAAACTCCCCTGTCCCCCCCTAAAATTACGCCAATGCTGATGGGGTGTGGCAGGTCTTAGCGAGGAATCGATGAAAGTAAAGGCAACAAGACTGAAGAAAGAAATCGGTCAACGGTGGGATGGCAGCACCAGACCCATTTCCGCTTCATCAATGAGTCTTTCCACACGGAGTGGAGCGGATCCTCAGAGATTCACGCAGTCCGTCGGCATAACTTCAAGCAAGGATAAGAGAGGATCCAAGAGGGCGAGAGCGTGTAATTCATCGCAGGGAATCAACATCACGTGCATTCATTAGGGGCTGGGAGTCACATGCATCATGTGTGTCACTACATCACATTGCAACAAGCCAACGCATGATTTCCCATAGTGTCCTATGAGCCAGGTGTTATAATGGAGGCCAAGCGCCAGGTGTGTGATGCTTCTGTTCTCCTAAATCCTTGCATCATGAGTTGCCCAAGTACAGCAGATGGGGAAGCAGAGGCGGCATCACCCACAGCCTTCACATGGAGACTATGGATTTTGGTTTCTGGATGGCTACTGAGGGGCCTTAGGGGTTATGATGACTACATGTGTGCAGTCTGTGGCTCCGATGACATTTAGTTAACCTTCCATCCGGGGAAAATCTGCCGGTGGTTTATTTACTGAGGGGATGCTAATGCAACGATTGACTTGTTGCAGCATTACTGCATCTTCTTCAGGGTACTACCATTTGAAAGTCCAACTGTGCTGTACAATTATTCACCAGCAAAAATGTGAAACACTGCCAGTGCCTTGAGCAGTTAAAGGAATGGTTCGGTCAAACATTTTTATTGCCCCTACGGGTTGGCCATGTGTTTTTAAGCCTAAGTCGCTCGATTTTAGAAAAATTTCCTATGGACCTTACCCCAGTTTTCGTCCATTAAACGCACGCGAAAACAGGCATCAGGGAGCTGCCATTTTGTGATAATCCTATAATTTCCCCCATCACCCTGGCTGACCTGCTTTTGCGGCACTAAATCATATTCCCCGCCCCTGAGCCTGTCATCAGCAGATGCGTACCGCCCATTTCACAACGCCAAAGCACGTCTCGTGTCAACATTCGCTGCGCTTCAGCTAATGACGTGTCGCCATGGAAATGGCAAGACGCCTCTTTCCTCAATAAATATAAACAGACCGTTTCACAACACACAGCAGCAGATTTTCGATTCCATTTCTCTCTCTGTGTTACTTTGAGTATTCTGTGACTCGTTTCAGTGCTCTGGTCAGCTACCTTCGTTGCTTGCAGCCCGTGTGAACAGATCAGTACCACCGCTTTAAATTATTTTAGTTTGTTTAACACACAATGGCTACAATAATGCCCTACATGTACGAGCCCGAGTATACCGAGGAGGAACTACTGGAAAGGGAAACACGCGAAAATGATGGGTCTTCGGATGGCAGTTGGGAGGACGATTCAACAGCTGAAGAGCCTGGACCTAGTCGCATGGACGGTGTTTCCACCTGGTGCACATGCAATCGGTGCGAGCTAATGCCAACCGAGGACGAGAACTGCTGCTGCTGTGAAAACTCAGGATGCGTGGCCTACACTTCGGAAGGTGATCCACGACCGCAATGCATCACCGAGCTGCCACACTTCAGGCAGCCTTCCTCACACGGTCCATGTTGAGGATAATGATGGTGCTTATGCACGAACTTCATGCAACTGTTCGTCCTCGTAATCCGAGTAACGAGTAAGTATACTCTGCTTGTCATGCCACTCCTATTTCATGGTCTTCTACTATATCCAAAATTACATATAGATATCATTGTAACGCATGAAAGTCGTTCAATAGTGTGCAGTGTCTAGATAGCATTTGTCCGAGCAGAATGCCATTATTTACAATAATTGTCATTGACAACAAACGTTCATTAAACTTATCTTATTCATTTAAAAACAGTTTGTTTCATTCCTTTTCACAGGTGATACAGGCTGGTGGCCTATCGTTCCTTTACATGGTGGCTTCACGGGAGGCTTGGACACAGCGTTCGAAGAGTGATACCCGCGTATGCCATTCGTGCCATAAGAGAAACATTCCCGAGTGACAGCGGTCAGTACAGGGGATTTTCTCTCGCTGTGCTGCAACCTGACCTGTACAATGTCTAAAGTTTTGTATTTTTGTGTCATCAAAATAAGATACAAAATAAAACACCACATATATTTTAACAACGGTTGTTTCGATTTTTTAAATAAATCAAGTGTGTCTCCATTCAAGGATGGACGTCAGACATCTGTGCTCCGAATGGGTGAAGGTCAGGTCGCTGTGAAGCAGGGTGGTCACTATCTAAGCTAACATAATATATTCTCAATAATGCATGCACTAAATAACACTTGTTCAAAGTCTTTCAGTAGGTTATGTCTCTATAAAAGTCACACATATATCTATACTATCAATTAACATTGGATTATACAGGCCTTAGGCTAAGGGTCTTGACCACTATAATACACTGTTTGAAGTGTGGGTCTGTGCTCACAAGAATCTCGGTATGTGGCATTTGTTATTGTTAGGCAACGATATGCTGCAGTAGGGGTCTAATGTTAGTTGGGGATCTGCTAGGTGGGCATCATGGCGTGGTCAGTTATCTGGCACATGAAGAAAATACCTTGCAGGGACACAGGGTCAGAATGGCAGTAAGTTTCCACTGGTGAGGGTGCGTGGGCAAGGACACGTTTGTGGAGATGAACGAGCTATGTGTTTAGTTCAGGCTGATTCACATGCAGGACAGTGATCTCAGAGGAAGAGTGATGTGTTACATTTATTAGCTGTTGCAAATACCTCTGGAGTTTTCCAGTCAGAGTGGGAACGAGGGTGGGGGCCATGTGCTCTGCGCAGTGAGGCCTGGTCACCAAGATGGAGTGGAAAGTTGGTACAAAAATGGATGCCCCGTGTCCTGCTCAGTAGTCCCATCTACGCAAATGTCAACCAAAGTTAACATCACATAAGGGCAAGGGGCGAACCCACTACTGGAGGCACTTGGCCCGAGTTTCTACTGAGAAGTAAAGGATGAGAGGGGCCTGATGGCCCCTCGCTCCCACACACTTGCCTGCACGCCCAGGCCCATCCATCCCACCCCCCTCTATCAAAGGAGGTTCGCACCCGGGGATGAGCGCTGGCATCGGGGTCTGTCACGGGGGCGCAAACGGCCAAGGTGCCAAACAGCATGTACACTTCAAAAGGTATCCCACGCCCAGGGGCCATCGCTCACATGGCCTCCTCAGACCCCGTGTCTCCAGGCAGGCCTCCCCTGAGGCAGGCCGCCCCCCTGCAATCCACATAGGTGTGTCTCCATTCAGCAGTCTTCCTGTGCCTTATCTGCACGCCCCAGACCCTTCCATCCCACCCCCTCTATCAAAGGCGGTTCGCACCCGGGGATGAGCGCTGGCATGGGGGGCTGTCACGGGCGCAAACGGCCAAGGTGCCAAACAGCATGTACACTTCAAAAGGTATCCCACGCCCAGGGGCCATCGCTCACATGGCCTCCTCAGACCCCGTGTCTCCAGGCAGGCCTCCCCTGAGGCAGGCCGCCCCCCTGCAATCCACATAAGTGTGTCTCCATTCAGAAGTCTTCCTGTGCCTTATCTGCACACCCCAGGCCCATCCATCCCACCCCCCCTCTATCAAAGGCGGTTCGCACCCGGGGATGAGCGCTGGCATGGGGGGCTGTCACAGGTGCAAACGGCAAAGGTGCCAAACAGCATGTACACTTCAAAAGGTATCCCACGCCCAGGGGCCATCGCTCACATGGCCTCCTCAGACCCCGTGTCTCCAGGCAGGCCTCCCCGGAGGCAGGCCGCCCCCTGCAAACCACATAATACCACGACATACACACGTCATTCATTCACAAACACACCCCTGTTTCTAATACTTTATAAACCACTTGATATGTCTCATGAGAACATCTTTGTGCTTTGCAAGTCAACTCCTGAACCTTCTACCTGAGAAGCACTGAGATCTATGCTAATCTGCTCGTCGTCGTGCTATCTCTGACCGCTTCGAGCAAACTCGTCAGTGTGCTACCTGAGGCCATCTACCTTTTCTCCTGCAACATACTGCTCGGCCTGCTGAATCCAACTGTTTGTTGGTAAAGGTAAGGCCATGTATCCTAGTCATATTTCTGTCATTTTTACATTTCTATCTATTTGCGATTACAGTATCCAATAGAGCTATGGTCATTGGTCTCTTTGCTATTGACTTGAGTTTCAATTGTTATGCTATCAATAGATCTATTTATTTTCATCTGTGTCAATTGTCATCGAATTGCATCCTTCGGGGGTCCAGTCTATAATGTAAGCATGTTTCCTTTTCGTGCAAGACAGAACATCCAAGGGACGAGTCACATGTTCAGAGTTTAGTCACATAATTTTAAAAATGTCTGTAACTTATGCAAATACTAAGCCGCACATGATGAACTGGTATAGTTCGGCGACCAAAACAAACCTTGCATTGAGCATGATATGGTTCATGTACTTTATTATGACATTTTTCTTCATCAAGGTTTTATAATAATCTTGATATTTACTTTTCAGAATTTTCAACAATGCCTGCCTGTTCGATTAGCGGTTGCCTTTCGAAGACCCATGCTAAATCTGAAGGCACTACAATGCATGTATTCCCGAAAACTGTTGATCGAATAAGAGAATGGGTCAGACATTGCGGATATCCACTGAATGAGCTGGAAAGTAGAGTCCAACAAGTCTTAGAGGACAAGAGGCGTGATCGATACCGCATCTGCAGCCGGCACTTTTCCTCGAACATGTACGCCACATCTTGGGCAACAAAGAAGAATAAACGGCGAACGACACGAAAATTGCTCGCAAACGCTATTCCAACTCTATTCGTCCACATTCCGCCACTGGTGAGTCAAGTGTCCGGATTTAGCTTTAGGCCTTGCGGTAGTGTGTAGGTAGCCGAATGGATTAATTGATATTTTAGGTGTTGTGTCCCTTGTAATACTCCCTTGTAATACTTTCGACATTGATATGAGTGTATAGCTTTTTGAATAATGACATTTATCAATAAATTATTTTTCGATTTTATAACCCCCAAAGGAAATCTATTTATGGGCACAGGGAACTGTGTTATATTGCGCATTTTCAATAGCATTATTCTCATGTATTCTGTCGGTTTACATGGCAATTTTTTAATATTTGTATTTCATTATCAAACAATAATTTACCTTTACAACTGCTTGACTATCCACTGAATCTGAAGCAAGAACATTCTACATCCATGACGTGCCCGCAGTTATCAACCACTTCTAGCGCGTATCAGGTAATCATACTTGGCTATTCCGCTACAGACTTGTTTTATGCATGTCAAGTAATAGTTTTTATGTATCGTGTGCTTATTTTACCAATTGTTTGGTTAGTGCTTTCCAATTTATATACACCTTAGTTGTCGTCCCCTGGTGTTTGTTTTCAGTTATAATTAGTGTTATCCATACTAACGCAAGTACTGTCTTTCAGGGAGAAGCTGAAGCGTCCACCACATTGACAACAGCCCTAGATGTTCTTCAGCAGCACGAGTTATGGATACTGACAGCTCCATCGACCGTGATCATCAGGACTGGAACACTTGTCGTTTGATTGTTCTATACCATGTTTCATTCGTGGTTATCCATTGATATGTACCTGTGCAGTCGACCCCAAGTCTGTGTTGTGTTTTCAATATTGTAATCCTTACTAATGCAAATACTATGTTTCAGGCAGTTGTTGAAGCGTCAACCCACGTACTTGATGTGGAGCCTGACATTCAAGTAATTCCAGGGGAAGTGGAAGCGGGACCATGCGGATACGAATCGGATACGAATCGGCGCAACAGCTTTCGGAAGTGCGCACCACATTTACAACATCCATAGATATTCTTCAGCAGCACGAGGTATGGATACTGACAGCTCCATCGAGCGTGATCATATAACGTGATTCCATTTGCTATACTTTCTTCCCTATTAACACAAGTACTGTGTTTCAGGGAGACGATGGAGCTTCCACTACAATCACAACATCCCATTTAGATGATGCAGATGTAAAGAAATCGGAGAAATAAGTCGATTAAATCTGATCATATTTAAATATTCCTTGATTGTTTTAGACAATGCAACATTTGTGGTTATCTCTTTATGTGTACCTGTGCCGTCGACCCCAAGTGTGTGTTATGTTTACAATATTGAAAACCATACTAACGCAAGTACTGTGTTTCAGGGAGTTGCTGATGCCTCCTCTTCAATACAATCATTCGTGGCAGTCCATGCAGAGCCAGAGGTATGGATACTGACAGCTCCATCGAACTAGGTCATCAGAGCTCGAATACTTGTCGTTTGATTGTTCCCACACAATGTTTAAATCGTGTTTGGCTATTGAGATGTACATGTGTGTTCGTCCTCACGTGTGTTTTATGCTAACAATATTTTGATACACAGTAATGAAAATACTATGTTTCAGTGAGTCGATGGAGCCTCATTCCGTGCTGTCTATGCGGATACAGAAAATATAGTCGTTGCAGCGCAAGAGGAAGGGGAGACATGCGGATACGAATCGGAGCAAGAGCGTGCAGATGTTGAAGGTCGAGTCAAAAAAGTTGCAAAGAAAAGAAACAAAAATAAGGTTAGTTACAAACAGTTCATAACTTTAGACATTTTTTTGTGCTGGGGACTATTTTATGTTTTTTTCAGTCAATTGTACTATACTTTATCTTGTGTTTAAACTGAACATTCCTTTTCCAATATGTCCTCTAGTTACCCGTGGGTCTACGAACTATACATACACAGACAGTGAAGCGAATGAGAGATGTTGCTTGCCAGACCATTTGCACTATTGAGGAACTATTAATTCAGACGCGGCGTATTGAGACTCGGGATGCTCATGTCCAATGGCCAGAACATGAAATGAATGTGTCCGGAGAATCCAGCAAAGTTATATTGGACCATTGCTACAGTACGACCGCACCACCGCAGCAACATGATACTGGATGTATTGAAGATAGCTCTGAAGTAGTCGCAGATCAATTCACACAATCTACACCCACCAAAAAATTGCCACCAAAAAAGCTGTCGACATTGTTGTGTTCTCCCATCAATGTTGAGGTAGCAGATGTTGAAATGACAGAGAATGAACCAGCAGCAGCATTCACCGACGCATCAGAACTTGATAGCAGCGATATTTCTTTCAAATGTGGTGATATGTCCTCAACGTCACAGGCCGAAACAACTTTGACGCAGGATGACAGTCTAATGAAAGAGGGCAAATACATAGTATTCAACAGTTGTTTGATGGATATTATAAGTATGCTGAAATGTGGGCATTCCGTCAGAGGGAAAGTATGTGGGAAGCCATTGATTCATGTGACTCGTCAAAAACAAGGCAGTAACGTCACAATACATGCTGCCTGTAGATTACATCATACGTTCTCATGGCCTGCACAACCGATGCTGGGCAAACTGCCAGCAGGCAATCTACTGTGTGCAGCTGCATCACTTTTTAGTGGCTCCAGTTTTAGAAAGTTAGAGTCTTTCTTTCAGTTTGTGGGACTCTATTTCATTTAAAAAACACAGTACTACAAATACCAACATGATTATCTGTTTCCGGCCATTAGTGATGCTTGGAAAATTGAACAATTGTCTCTAGCAAGTACATTCGAAGGCAAACGATTCAGGCTAGCCGGCGATGGACAGTGCGACAGCCCTGGATTTTCTGCCAAGTACTGCACCTACCACTTTCAGGACATGGATAGTAAGAAAATTGTGAGTTCGTGCAGGTAACACAATGTACATCCTCAGTGGCCATGGAGAAACTAGGATTTATAAAATCAGTGGAATATCTACAATCGAGGGGAATGCACATCGACCTCATAGCCACGGACAGACACGTTTCAATTGCCAAGACAATGAGAGAGCAGTTCTCACATATTAAACATCAATTTGACGTATGGCATCTTGCTAAATCAATCAATAAGAAAATCTCGGCTGCAGGGGAAAAAAAAAGGTTTGGAAAGTATTTCAGAGTGGTCCCAGTCTATCAGCAACCATCTTTGGTGGAGCTCCAAAACTTGTGAAGGGTCAGTGGAAATACTACTTTAAAAATGGCGGTCACTGATGCACCACTGTACCAACGTGCACCGCTGGTCAGAAAACCTACATTTCCACCAATGTGAACATGGCCCTTTGTCCCCAGTGGAGGCACGGAAGAAGAAGTGGTTGAAACCATCTTCACCGACACACAAAGCCATTGAGAAGATTGTTTTCGATAAAACTCTATCAAGAGATTTGAGGGGACTGACACAATTCTGTCACACATGAGGTTTGGAGGTGTTCCACAATATGTGCCTAAAGTACAGGCCAAAGCGCTTGCATTTCAGCATACAGGGCATGAGACATAGAACTCTACTTGCCGTCTTGGCCTATAGCGAGAATCTCGGCCGTGAACAATCTAGGACTGCGGGTAATGTAAGGATGCCTCGCTACACTAAGGCCTTTTCAAAAAGAAGTAAGCAATGGGTGATCAAACCAGTCTATGAGGAAATGGAGTTCGACTTTTTCAAAAGCCTTATTGTTGCTGTATTAGAGAAGCACAGATATGGAATTTTGAACGTTTCTGTGCAGAGCACTGATCAATTGCCACCCAACATTGCCACTGTGCCATGTCCACCCAAAGGAGAGCTGGTTGTGAAGTACAAATCCCGGTTTAAATAATTGTAATACGATTGTCTTTTTGTAAATAAATGTTATTGTACAGTGTGCATACAAAGTACGCTAACCCTAATCCCTACCTTCACCATCCTGGGTGGCAAACAACCTGGGTGTCATCTTTGAATTCTCTCTCTATTCACCTCATATTGCTGACCTTGTCTATATGTGTATGTATATATTTTTGTTGATGCAACTAATTTTCGCAATCTCATGTAAATGATGCGCACTGTTAACCGAGGGGAGGCTTGCGTATTGCAAATAATAAAACAAACAAACAATAAATCTCACTTTCAACTCTACTCCTCGGGTACTTTATACCTTCCCTGACCTTCCCCATAAAATGTAAAGTCTCAATAGTTATGGTTCTTTGGGGCTTCAAAGCTCGCAGACAACAAGAACAAAATTGGGGGCCTTAGAACGCGCCAAGCGAGCCGTTGCAGATGGGAGACAAGCCAGTTCGCATTTGCACATTGAGGCGCAGTACATAGATGGATTCGAAACTTCAAGTTCTCACAGATGGCTTTACTACGGGATGTTGCAAAGAAAGAATGTATGCTCATTTCTAGTGAAGGTCAGCGGCTTTGATTTTCAGCTCGCGCCCTGAAGAGGCCCACAACTCGCACTGGCAGCATAAGGTTCTATTGTTTTTTGACCTTGAGAGACAGGGACCATGCCGAAAGGAAAGAACTTCATTTGAAGGGGGGGGTGTGCAATAACGTAAGAGATGATAAGGCAGAAAATTCTGAAACTAGACCGAGTTTCATGTTAGTTCAGTATACAAAAAATTGTTGTCAAGAGCACAGTGGGATTTACGGACTGCATTACGCAGAGACACATTGGAAATTGCAAATATAATGTAAGTAACTCTTTAGACGCTTTTATACCGGAATGAAAAATTAATTAATGTAATGGATGCATGAATAAATGAATGCATGAAGAGCTTGGAAAACGTTTGTGGGATCGTCCTTGTAGCGGGCACATGGGCATGCAGGTCCACATTCCACACGCATGTAGACAAAAAGTCATTTCTCATTGTGTACTAACCTCGATTTATTTCGTTACTTTTTGCAATGATTTTAGAGCCGAACATACTCCATTGCACTATCCTTGAAAGCAAATAGTTTCAGCTCGGCCGTAATAAATAAAATTAATAATATTAATAACGATCGTCTGGCGAGACTGATTATAAATTTTGTGTTTTCAAAACTGGTATATCCTTCCCTATTGCTACTGCCACCAGTTTCAGACATGGGCAGATGGTTTTTTCAACCGCCAGCTGCAGCTTAATGTAAACAACTGCACCATTTTGATGATTTTATGGGACGATCGCAAAGGGCCCATATGCCCTTACGCGGTACTAGCGGCTAGAAGCAACACATCAACATTTACGCAGGCCTAGTGCCTACTTGATGGAACAGCCTTGCTGTTCAACGTGTGACAAAAGTGCTTCTTTTAACGAAAACCAACATCCTGTGTACCATAAAGGAACAGCGCGTGACTCACGATAAACTTTTACGGATTTGCGGATAGAGATAAAAGAAAATAAATGGCATTCGGAGTTCATATGGCAATTGCTGAATATTCTATAAACAGTTAATGTCAAATAAATGTACTTTACCAAATGTACCGTGTTTCTGTTTGATTTTAAAGTACAGTTTCATATTCCGAATTGTGGCGCACTGTGTTGTGAGTTGATCTGTGTTTGTTTCCGGGTTCTGTGTGAAGTCGCGTAGAAGACGACTGGGCGCGTTTGCCTACGCAGCACAGTAACGTCACGGAGAGAGGTGGGGAATATGAATGTTTGGATAATGTCAGGCTCAGGGGCGGGGGATATGATTTAGTGCCGCAAAAGCAGGTCAGCCAGGGCGATGGGGGAAATGATAGGATTATCACAAAATGGCAGCTCCCTGGGGCATGTTTTTGCATGCGTTTAATGGATGAAAACTCGGGTAAGGTCCATAGGAAATTTTTCTAAAATCGAGCGACTTAGGCTTAAAAACACATGGCCGACCCGTAGGGGCAATAACATTTTTTGACCGAACCATTCCTTTAAGCTATTGCCCTCATGGCATCAGTCTGTGTTTCTGGGATGTCTTGGGAGTCCCTGCTAACAGCAAGAATGGCGTCAGTGCCAAATGTATGCATATTAGGGCCTGCTCCTGTGGCATCCTTGACATGTGCACACTTGTTCTATTCATCCGTGGCCTTTCTCTGCACCTCATTGGACAAATTGAATTGACTGATGCCGGAAGTCTTAAAGAATGTGAAAAAGGGGGTTGTGCCCCCGGGGTCCCCTGCCTTCCAATTCAATGCAGCCTGCTGCCTGACCTCGGTGCCCTGAACTGTCTGTGGCCTAACAGCAATATTTGCACAGACTGACATGGCCCCTCTCTGTGGCCAGCTCCTGTGTTGTTTAAATATTCGTTTTGTGCATCGTGTGGGCTTAGGTTAACATTCTGTCTGAAGATCTTTGTCCGATGTATCACGTACAGAGGGGCCATGTATTACTAGTGTGCGGGTTGCAATGGCTAACAGTCATACATTAAAAATAGAATGAGACAGATGTCTATACTGACCGTGTATTTTGCTATTGAATTAAAAGGTGGGGAAAAAGAAAAGAAAAATAAGGTAAGGGAAAGGACAAGGGAGGGCGAGTATGGCAACGGAGAGCACTGGGTTTCGGACACCCCCCACAAAGAAAAAAGGGAAAAGCGCACGTGACAAAAACAATGAACATTTTGCCCATTTTTCAGGGAGTTGCAAAATGGGCAATTTTGCATTTCTGACATACATTCTTTGCACTTGCACATGGGACAGGGAAATTGCACACCTTGGGAATGGCCCAAAACATTACTGCCAGATGTGCATTCAGGGAGCAGGCTGAGCAGTTTGCGAATTCTGGAGTTTGTAGAGTTGTGCACTGGATACCCAACACACACATTGTCCGTTTAAAAACAGCTGCACATGCAATATTTTCTTTTTAGGTATCAGATATGCAGAATAAGCATCACACCTGACAGGAGCCACCCTTCACAAGGGGACTTTTGCAACAGGACTTATATAAGTAACCTCAGCTGGTACGCCTCTAGAGTGTGATAACACTACTACTAGAATATTCAAATGTGATCATCTCCAGCAGGGCTGTCGCAGGCCCAGCGCAAAGCATTCGATGAGGCCCCCCTTACAATGTTTTCACTACTCCAGGGGCACCACGAAAAGAAGACGCAAAAAAACTCTCCCTTTGATTTTCCTTGAGCAAGGCATTGATGTGTTGATGAGACCGACTGGATGCAGCTGGGCTAAGCTAAAATCTTGCTGTTCATCCATTGCACTCTGCGTCGCGTCAGAAAGATGTGCAGGGTAAACCTGGAGACTGAGCACACTGGAAAGCTTGCACAGATCGTGTCATGGCCGGCCAGCACATGCCTTTTTTCCCCAGCAGTATCTAGGTCCATGATTCATGAGCCGATCATGAGCCGATCTTGTACACTCTGGTCAGGTGGAATCAGTACACACTGCTGCTACTATGAGCTGCAGTCAGGCCTACAGGTAAGGGCTTTATCACCCCCTTCTGCTCCCTGAAAACAGGCAAATACTTCCAAAAAAAGAAAAATAGAGACTAGAAATACTCCCTACAAAAACAGGAAATAGACACATACGAGCCTGGTACTCTGCTTTCACCCACACATCTCCATGGATGTGTTTAGACCAGTAAGGGCACGTAGAACCACACAACGAAACTCTACTATTAATACTGCCGGATCAAAAAAGGTAGAAAAACGAAATATTTATTACAAAAACATTTCTTTTTTTTTTACAGTTAAAACAGTTTGACCCGCTCAGAAAATACACTCATTGGGAATGAGACTTACTTGCTCACTCCCTAAAAAAGTTTTAAAAAATTGTGATTAAAAGACTCCCAATTCAAAATCTTATCCTGAAACACTGACTGCAGCATAACATTTCCATTACAAAACCCCCTGCTAGATGTCTTCATTATTTCAAGTGTCTTTTGGCTTTCTGTAAAGTGCTATATTCACAAAAGTAGAGCTGGAGATTAGTGTTTTTCGATATAGGCCACGCAGACTGGATGCCCCCAGAAACTCCTATTTAGACTGAACTTGATTGGTTTAAATTTCTGAGACATATCATTTTGCAGGGACGTCACTTTACCAAAATGCCTGGGGTAGTGGAAATATTAAAGAGCAAAAATGAGCAATGGCATGGGACACCTGGCTGTGGAACGAAGGGTGAACACACACCTATGGGGGTTACACCTTGGTGAGTGTGTACAGGTTACTGTGAATGACTTCTGACAAAAATGTATCAGCACAGTTCCGAGTACTGCAGTCAGATTTTTAATAAAACTGCATTTTAAGTGTTTGTAGATATACTTAATCGAGAGTAACACAAGATACAACAGTATTTACACATTTTGAAGGTATAGTAACCAGTTTGTGAGTGACAAATTTCAAATATTTGTAACGTCTTTTCAATGCTTACACATCCACTGAGCGGTCCTTGGGAAGGAGACCAGTGGATTTAGTGAGGTGATAGCATGTAATAATCAGAACATATGCATCAAAACAATGTGGGGTTGAACAAGGACAACGCAGACAATGTAACAGTCAACACGACAGTGTTTCGGCCAGAAAGTGAGCTTGGATGAGCTCTGATGGTGTAGCCTTCATCAGGATGAGATATTCCAAAGCGGGAAGTATCTTGTGGGGACTGTTGAGAAAAGCAGACGAGGTGTTATAGGAGTGGGCACATTCGTGGGTATCTAGCACAGGTAGAGGTATCAATACATGAAGGACCGGTGCTTGCCGGAATTTGGGAGCGCAGTGGCTCAGGGAGTAGCAGTGTCAGGAGTACACTGGAGACTTTCGAGGTCCTAGAGGTGGCCGTTCCTGTAGAAGTAGGAAGGACATAGAGGCTGTGTTAAGCCATATAGAGTGGTGGAGCAACTAAGGGTAAAAAAGGGGTAAGAGCAAGTTTACCTTCAGGGCCTGTTGCCACGCAAATTATGGGAAGAACAGGCTGGCGTGATGAGTACGCAAAGTCAACCGCAAGCGTGAGGGGCTGCGGAAAAAAGGACCTGTGTCCTTTTTTTACCAAACAAGTTTAATACGTGACTACCTACCTGGGTAGAGCAAGGCATCAACCAGGTGCCCTTTTTGATAAACATTCCAGGGGTAGTGGAAGTGACATCACATGACCCTTTACCTCTGATGATATCACTGCAAGTGATGTCATTTGAGCCCACTCCCACGTGACATCACAGGAAGTGATGGCACACAACCGTTCCCTCCTTGACAAAGCAAGAAGTGGCATCACATAGTATTGTTCCTCAATATACTAAGAACAATATGGTTACAATGTCACTGTAATATTACATACATTTCATACAAGAATGGATCACCATATCTGAGTTAATATCAGTGTGTATAGGACTACATTACCAAATGACTGTGAATGTAAGCAGACGTCCAACACAACAAACTGGACAATTGTACATCACTCGGGCTAAACTGTAAACAGACAGAGCAACTCGAAAAGACCTAAACACAAAAAGCGCAGACATCCAGTGCCTGGCAGGTGTCTGGGCCACAGGCTGGAAACAGCAACTGACCAACACAAGTCCAACCAGAAACGCAATGGTCTGGAGGGTTGCCCAGAGCTGTGCCAGTGGTTATGAATGATTTGAAACCTTCTAGCTACAACTTTCTGTTTTGCTTATTTGGTAAGTAACCCACCGTTTATTTTGTTAGATGGAAGATGGAAGGGAAGGATGTGCTGCAGGTCACAGTAATTGCAGATTTTTCTATTTTAAAATGTAAACAGCAGCAGCAGCTCTATGGCACCACCCCTAGAAAAGGCTGATTTTATTATTTTCTTTGGTCCTTTATATGTTGCTTAGTTCGAGCCTCTTCCAGCTTCTAAGCACTGGAAAAGGAACTGAACCCATGTTGCACTGCATCCTCTTGTTCCCAAAGCAAGTGTGTTGCCCCTGAGCTATCCTTCCGAATATATATATTTTCTGCTTGAGGAAGCAACAGATGGTTCACTTCAAAGGCGGAGGGTAATTCTAACTCCCACACTTCTTGGCATTCTATAAATACATTAATTTCATGCACACATGACCAAAATGAACGTATTCCAGGTGGATGGCCAACACAATATTTGTGCTGGCGCATGGTCCCATTAAATGTGCTGATCACATTTGTGAATGAGGTGACTGGTGCATTTCAGAGAATCAAACATCTGAAAAAGGTGCATTCTCTCTGCTCTTTCTAGGTGCCCAGTTCTTTGTGAATCGGCACCTTATGTATTTAGGGCATTGCTCGTTTTCCTTCCCTATCCAGTGAGCTTCTCCACATTTTCCATGGGTTTTCTGTCACTCAATAATGGTTTTAATGTGTCCTTTACCACAATCAGTGACATTTGCACGGGGGTAAGAGCGAGACACTGTATTTGTTTCGTTTACCCTAGTGAATCCCTTCCGGATTCACATGCACTAAAGACATTAGTATCAAGCAGATGCTTCACTAGGGACAGAGGGGTGGAGGGTCTATAGCCCCAGGTGTTTTGGTTGTAGCCCTGGATAGAAGCTCCAGGGCTGCAACCAAAAGGCTAGCTAGCCCTAGTCCCGACAGTCCCGACATTAGCGTAGCCCCGGATCTTTTCCAGATCTAGCAACACCCCTGGTATCAAGGCTCTTACCTTGGAAACGTGGTGAGTCCGCTTGGTGACTTTGCTCGGTGGATCTCCGGGACCTTACACAGCACAGACCTTTTGAGCTGGAGAAAAGCTCAATCCCTCTGAAGGCTCACTTAGAACGAAACTCAGCTGTCGAAACTCAGCTGTCGTACATGGTGTTCTTCAGTAGCTTTCTTTTGAATGACACCCAGCTGATCCCAGCACTTCCGGGAACTGAGGCTGTGCACGCAAGCTCAGAGCCCTGCACTACTGCTTTCTACTTCTTGCAGGTGGCCTTTTGGAATGGGGCACTCAACGCTGGTTACAGCCAGTGACAATTCTTGAGGGGCACGAGCCACAACACCCGCTGCGCCACTGCCAGACGCAGCCGCGGAGAGTCCCCGTTTAAAAAAAATAAAAAGGACGTACATTTGTGTGAAAAGGATCAGATTGCTGGGAATCAACAAGTGATTGTTCTATCAATCACTGTTAGGGAGAATTTTCATTTTTAGTATGTAATTCCTCCCTCCTTAGAAAACCCCAGCTCTTTTGCTGGATTATGGGACTTTTGAATTTAAACCCTGGAGTGAGTGAGCCCCTTTTTCTTCCTCGCCCAGGTGTTTTGGTCTGATTTGGATTCTGTATTCTCTTTGTTTGATGAGTCTGACAAACTCTGTAGGCATCACTTTGTGTATTGTGACACACAGCACCTTCAGTGCAGTGTCACAGAGAAGTTCTTTCGATTTCTGCTAAGGTTTGAATACCTTCTCTTGGTTAAACTACTGTTTCCAAGAGCAGTGAAGTGAAATTGACTTTACCTACAGTTTGTAACTTTTTGGACCCAGCACACATAGTCTACTTTCTCATGTAACATTTTTATGTTACCCTTTCTACAATTAATGGCTAGTGGCAGTGGTTTACTTTTTCCTACCACTGTGTATTTATACCGCAGGCTGTGTTGCCAGCTGCAGTATAGCACCCATGGGTACCAATTTTGTTAAAATGGCCCCGGTCTTTTTTCGCCATTTCTTGTTGGAAAGGTCCTTCTTGAGATTTACTTTGCGTGCCAAATCAGGTTTGGTCCCTTTGTTCGTTTTGTCTTTGGCGGGGTTCACTGCTGAAGCCTGTCTCTGGCTCCAGTGTGTCTGGCAGGGAAGGAAGGAAGGGAAGTGCCCAAAACTCCATGTGCTTAGTCTCCTTGGTTTCAGGAATGCACCCAAAGGTGGTTGGCCGGCTGTGTGAGGGACAGCTAGGCTGCGAATTAATAGGAGGGACTTGCATAAAAGGCAAGATCTTTTGCAAGGAATGCAGAGTCAACCACTGGACGATGGAATCTGAAGGAGAACTTGGAAGAGAAGCTTGCTGCAACTCCTGGACCGTTAATTTGCCCAGTGAAGCCCTGCTGCAGTGCTGAAGTTCTGAATTTGCCTCGGCTAGAGAAGCCCTTCAAAGGATGGCTTCTCTCTTTGGGTTGGTGGGACCAATCGACCTCAAGACGAACTCATCTGGAAATCCTCTCTTCGCTGGCTGTACTTCCATTGCTGCTGCAGGAACCGGGTGCCAGGGACAGCAACACCAGAAACGAGTGCATCGTTTTTAAGCCAGACCCGAGCTTCAAGAAGATCCTCCGGACTCTCTCGAAGCAGGGCTGACCAAGCCTGAGCCACTTCCATCGAGTTCTGGAACCCAGAAGCAAGGAAAGTCCACAAGTTGTCCAAGAGCCGCAGTAGTGCTATTCGCGAGAAGCTGAAACCGCGAAGGGCTGCTGATCTGAACCTTGTCCATTGCTGCCGCCGCCTTTCGAATCGTAGTGCAGGAGTCCCCAGACGTCCTCCGTCTTGTCCCCACGACTGAGGCAACAGGATCTGCCATACTACAACAGGAACAGAAGCCAGCTGGAACCAATTCCTTCAGACCTAAGGTACTGTGAACTAAGGGGCACTTACCTCTTGCTGTGTAGCTTGCTTTCTCTCAGTTGAGACTTGCAGTTGCTGCCTTTTGCAGAGTTGCTTGCAGCTTTGCCCTCCTCGAGCCTCCCAGCTTGTGGCCCAACAGTGATTTCATTTTCTACAAAACTCTCTATAACAATGTGCAAGAATTTTTACTTACCTTCAAGAAGTGCCTCAGCTCCCCTAGACTTTGCTTAAGTGACATTGGCTTTCAAGGCTTGATGAAGTCTCTTCTAACCTCTGACTTTGTGTTTGATCCGTCCCCCCAAAAAGTCATGCATTCTTTACTTGTATAGCTGGGAAAGGGTCAATCTACATTGCATTGGGAGGGGGGGTTCAAAAGTGCTTACCTGTTTGAGAAACCTGTTAACCATTGTTTCCTCCCCTAACCTTTTCCTTTTTGACACCAAACCCAGTATTGCTCTAAATGTTCCAGTGATACATCAATGTCCACAGTGTCCTAGTTATTGAGTTCACCCCATGGTGTAGTGTCTGTGTGCCATCCCAAAAGGGTATCTACTGATTTATTGAAACTGAGAGTGTGTATTTTGAAGTATATTTAAGTGTTACATAATTGCTCCCTTCTAAAGAAGGCTTACTAAACTGACTGTTAAATTAATAAATACGTGTTTAATCAAGAAACCTTGAGTGTAAGTGCTATTTGAATACTTGTCACTGTATAACTCATTGTTGCAACTCTACAGCTCACATTGACCCCTCTTGCGATAAGCCTGGCTGCTCAGTCAATCTACCAACTTATAAAGTACAGACGTATACTAAAGGTTGGGTTAACTATTCCCAAGAGGACAAGGCTGGTGCAGTCTCCCACAGGGTACTGCATGCAATCTTGCCTAACAATCACAAATCGATTTAAATTAATCTCACAACAGTCTTAATAAGCACTTGGCAAGCACAGGTCGTACCAGGCAATTTCACTTTTCATTAACCATTTAACAAATGGGAAGAATTGTCTCCGGAGTAAGAGCCTGAATAGCTAAAGCAAGGAGTTCAAGGGAGGCACATGGTGAGCAATTATATGGTGATATCAATTGGAAGGACAAGTACTTGAGATAATTAATAGTCATTGTTTGTCATTATGTTCACAAACAACAGTTATTTTTTGTATTACATACACTTAACACATCTTATTAAGGCAGAAAGATGTGTGACTACACAACGCAGTTTATACCACTCATCATTTCTGATGAGTGCCACCACCCTCTACCTCATTGTAGAACTCACTCACTGCAATGCTTAGTACTGGCCAGAAGGGCCATTGATTTCTGTAGAGAGTGGCGGGATTCCTATTGCTCCTGTGTCTCAGATAGGCATGCAAGCCTGACAGACTCTGACACATTGGGCCCTTAAATGTGGTGGTAACAGTGTTACTGCCGCATTTAAGGGTCCACCCAATCTCGAGTCTGGCAGCATTTTCCCTAAGCTCTAAGCTGGTGGTAAATGTGCTGGAAAAATGCCAATTTTTGGCACAATTACCATGCGGTAATACAGCCAACAGTAATTGCGCCGGAAATTCCACAAATTGACCCAATGGAGAATGGGGAATTACTTTTACCGCTCAACCCGTGATCCGGCGGTAATACCGCTGGATGGGTGGGTGATAACGCAAATACAGTTAGCCGGTATTCCTGTCGGGATACTGCCCGGCTCGTGATGAGGCCCATTGTGTCTAATGTAACTGCTTCCTTAGTGTTCTCACTGTTTTCCTCCCGAAAGTCTCCTCTGTTACTTTGTTTCTCTTTACCACACGCTGCCCGGTATCCCTCACATTGTTCCTACAGGCTCCTTTTTCCACTTCTAATCTGAAGTTCACTTGATCATCTTTATTCACTCCTCCAGCCTCCCCTCTAGTGTCTTTTTCCAAACCTTCACCTCTCTTCCTTCCTTCCTCACTTCTTCAATTCGCTCGGTCCCACTTTCCTCTCTATCTTCTTTGCGCCAGCCTCCTCTGTCCTCCTTCTCTTGTCCTTCACCTCCTCACCGCTCTCTTCAACGCCTCTCTCACCTGCATTCCTCCCCATCTTCACTCCTCTCTTCTGACACAAATCTCCTCCAGCAAACTCAACACTTCGGTCATCTACTCTTTCCACCCATATCGTAGTCAAAATGCTTGCTCCTCTTACAGAGGCCTAGCCCCTCACCTGGGGCACCCTACCTGCTGATGGAGGCACCTGTTGAAGCTTCTTCAATCAATGCAGGGATTGGAGCAGCGGGTCCCCACCTGAAATTCAGCTGAGTGTTATGAGAGTACCTGTGGTGTATGGAAATGAGGATCAAACCGATTTGAGGCTCGGCCATCATCTTAAATGTAATATGCGTCTTCTAGAACCACTGAGTGGCATGTCCTCGTGAGCGGGCGGCGGACTCACTGACTCTACATGAGATGCTACCAGAAGGCTGTTACTATCCTCTTCAATCCATTTAAGTCATAAGACCTCACTTTAGGCCATCAAACAATTTAACAAACGAAAAAAAGAATATTTTTAAGGTGATTCATGACAAGTCAATGAAGGTCTTTTGAAGGGCCTGCAGTATTAAAATATAATACTGAAGAAAGTCCTTTGCCTTAGTCCCGACGCGAGGTGGGGTTGGCTGGGTATCCTCATATGCCCTCTCCAAGCCCAGCATCACATGGCGACTATGGTCACCAGCCTTTATGCGACCACAGCATCCACTAGCCAAGGCAAAGAGGTGGTACTTTGCCACATTAAAATTCACAAGTGCCCTCAATTATGTTCCACTTTAGGAATTCTCTGTATTTTGCTCATGAACACATTTCACTCTCTTCTTTGGGGCAAACTGAATGGCAACCAGTAAAATAAGTTGTGAATCTACACCAGTGATTCTTTTAACAACAGCAGTGGTCATGCTCAATACATCATCTGTGAGATATAGTGTGGTGAGTGGTTCCATTGATCTATGCTGACAGAGGGATCTACAGTACTTCCTTATCTTTGGGAGGATAGCTCAGGGGCAACCTTGGAAGCAAGACGACAGGGAGCACCATGGGTTCGATCCCCGGGTCCGCACTTAGAAACCTCTGGGTATTAAGTGTGTTAAACATAACCTGTCATATCATATTCAATACTGTGTGCTTACTGTCCCCCCTGCTGTGTTTTACTATTGATGCTGTAGGATCATTACACATCATTATTTGAATGCACAGGTGTTGCATGTGTTCTAGGAGCAAGAATGGAATGGTAAGACCTTTTCCTTCCTTTCTACACATAATAGAGGTTTGACTTGCTTACTGCTGGTGGTCTGAGCCTACCACGTCTACAGCAATAACAGCAGTGCAGCACCGGTGGCAGTGGTCAGTGATTATTAAGAAGGTTCCATGTTCTACATCACAGGAATGTCTACATTGCTATTTTGGAGCACACACATCCTCTCATTAGAAGTTTGATATCATGTATTGCAGAAGTCCACAGGGACTACCTGGCACGATCTCCTCACACAGGTAAGTGTATTTAAGTTATTTTTTGTATGTTCCCCAATGTCGAGGTGCCACCACCAGAGTATCCAGAAATCAACTGGCCCATGTGGAATGTTGATTCCTGAACACGCATCAACATTCCACACGCGCCTATGCATATTACAACATATCGTCTTCCCTTACATAACCCAAAAGCAACATTAACAAAATGCAAAGTGAACAGGAAATAAAACTAATGGTGAACAAAACAACGATGACATGTACCTGCCCTTCAGTCATAAGCAAGAACATGTCACAATGATGCAAAACAGTATTCAACACAATTACTCCAGAAATATTACAACTTGCAAGTCCTAACAAATGTAGTCTCTAAACTTTATGGGGGGCCCACACCGCCTAGCGAGGCGGCCCAACAGCGTTCTCAGCACATATGCCGGCAACTTCCCAGTGAACAGGTCACCCACAATGCCTTTTCCGCTGCGCAGGTCGGGCCAACAGTGCGCCGACCGCGATGGGGATGGCAGCCGGAACAGGAACGCACCCGTGAAGCCGGGTGGGGTCCACACAGATCCTCGTCGCCAATGACATGATCTCCTCACACAGGTAAGTGTATTTAAGTTCTTTATTGTATGGACCCCAATGTAGATGTGCCACCACCAGGGTATCCAGAAATCAACTGGCCCATTCAACATTCCACCGCGCCTATGCATATTACAACACAACCCTCCTCTAAAGTCTTCCAATTTTCAAATTGCATTGACGCTTGCACGTGCTTTGCTTTTAGCTGTTTTGCTTCTCCTGAGGCATGTTGGAATGCTGGCTGACAGCAGCCCCGATGCTTCCCCATTTGAAAAGGAAAGTATATATATATATATATATATATATATATATATATATATATATATATATATATATATATATATATATTTGTTTGAACAATTTCTTTTTAAAATAGGGGTTTCAAAGGAGATCGTAGGGGTAGCAGCTGGGAATGCAGGGGTCTCAGCTGCGACCCCTGGGAACCCCCAAATTATGGCCCTTTCATTTTGTGCATTGCATTTCATGTCTGACTCCTCCTGCTTCTAAGTGCTGTAAAAATAGGACTTAATACTACCAAATGTAATGGACTTAACCTATCAACTTCAGAAGAATGAAGGGCTGATTCAGCCCTGCTGAAATATGAACTGGAAAGTAGAGGCTGACACTTGTCAGCGTTGAGCTTTCACTCGCTAAGCAATCCAATTGCAAAACAATATGCTGATTAATTTGCTATTCTGTTAAGTAGAAACATTTATTAGGATACCTATACACTACCCTCTCCTGTCCCATCCATTCCTTTTTAAAACAAAATATAACACTACTATTCTCAGGCTCACTGGAGGGCCATGGCATGTTCCTCCTGCTTCTAAGCACTGCAATAATGTGATCTTAATAAGAAATGTAACCCCGAGAGCCAATGTATCACCAAATGCTGTGGTGTACACATCTAAAGTGAAATAACTGGTACGATAGCTCAGCAGGTTCAATGCTCACTGCTGGGATCTATGTATGATCTGCAGGTCACAAGTTTAAATGCATCTTCTGGGGTTGACAAATGAGTATTATTTCGGTTGCTGAGTACTATTAATTTTTTATGAGTGGTTTATGTACAGTGCTTTGGCAAAAGCACTCTAGAAGTAACAAATTATTGCCTAAATGCCTAAATGGTAGCATTAATAAACCCATGCATATGTCGAGAGACAGATGAACGCGTCATCCATGGTGTTGGACCCTTCCTGCCTCCATATCACCAAAATGAGAGAATCATAGCAGTCCCTCCACCACCATACTGCAGACACGAAAGGTGTTATTCACTGAGACAACCCCATCGCCCTTACCCTGCAAAAATTGAAGAAGAGATAAGCCTACAAGATCTGGCATACATGGACATGCTGTAACCGAGTAATAACGAAAGCCACTGATGTCATCCCACTTCTGACACACGTAGGCCTACGAGACACAAAGCATATATGCAGTCATCACGAAGATACGCAAACATTAGGTCAATCTGCATTAATACATGGATAACGTACATTGCACTCAACAGACACTAGAAAACATGACTCGAATATTTCTGCTGTAACGCCTGATGAATAAAAACACATGTAATCTTTGCCTTTTGTAGAAAAGTAACATTGAAAAACAGACATTTTGGATAAAATGGATGGCACTGCCATGCTGAAATGAATGAGAGAGCTTGAAGGAGCATAGGAGCTGCAGGAAAGGCAAACCCGCTGAATTAGCTAAAAGAGCACTGAAATTAGCAGATTGGACAGTAGCTGCACGGAGTGCCAAGGTTACCGAGAACTTGGGGGGGTTTGAAGGTTGCAAAGAAGGCACCAGATAAGGATTCCCAAGACACAAAGAGTATACTCCCAAATTAATAAAAGTCTGAACAAGCACTATCGACTATCGCGATCCAGATGCAGGATAATGATAAAACAGAAGGGCTCCATGAAAAATAAGCTCAAGAGTCACCCCAGTGGTAGAGGAGACCATTAGACCCGCATGAATATCAGCTAAAATAGTCATAAATGCAGGGTAAAGTAATTTCAAACGCGGTCTTCTCACGCGTGACTCATAATTCAAGAACTCTGTCGGTTCATTAGCGCCGGACACAAAGAAACCAAGACCGTCACTCCATCTGAATTCGCAGAATAAAAAATACAAGATAGGACCCAGTTCAAAGCTAAAAGCCCTGACTCATGGCCTAGGAAATCTGAGATGGTGGGTTAAAAACTGGGAAAGGCGGCACCTGGATGTCCTCCCTTCCCATAAGCATTGCCTATGTGCTGATGGCCTGCCAAAGAATCAAGGTTGGCAAAGCCAAAGCCAACCAATCATTGCTCTCAAATAATGATGCTTTTTAACAAAGATTTATTAGCCAATCAAGTAGTATAGAGTGGACATATACTCACCATTATTGTTTACCCAGCATAACTTTCTTGGTGTTGTGAAAATATGGCCAAATGCTCCAACCACAAGGCTGTCAGGACTATAGTGCACTGATGATCCCTAAAAGGGTTAAACCAGGTACGTAGTTGTCTTGACAGCCTTGCAGAATGTCTGTCTTCGGTTGATTAAGTAATGGAGAGGATAATGAAAAATAATACTCTACCAGACACAAATGAGGGAAAAGCGATATGAAGGAGGATCGAAAATGTATACAGAAGCAGAAGAGATAGGGTTGCTTCCAAAAAGATAACACAGAGCATAGTGGGAAAGCCACAGAGAGAACCAAGTCTATTAGAGAAAGCATTATGTAGAATATACAAGGTAAACCCACCAAAGAGGTTAGACTATGATGAAAGCGAGTATGAAGGGAGTGATGACAATTGCGGAACAATGTGTTCAGACGAGGAAAGGTACAGAAGTGAACGGGAGGGAGAGGAGGGAACTGCGCAAGACCCCTCCATGAGCATGAACCCAGACAGAGAAGGGCAGTGGTCCAATATGGAAGAATTAGAAGAGGAAAGAACCAAGCCTGTACCAGTCCCAAGCGCTCAAAGGAATGCACACAGAATATAGTAGAGATAACCCCATAGACAACCAGACTGAGAATGTTACCAGGATGAAGGAAAGTGAGCATGACAGGAGCCTCTACAGCAACAAAAGCCGCAACTAGTCCTGGACACAATGTAGGAGTAACACTATTCTCACTCTTAGAGAAGGGGGGAAGGCAACCACAATATAGATTATGGCCACAAATCGATAAGATAATTTGAGGTGTAACCTACTAAGATTAACTTCTGGGGCGGGAAAGTGGATTTATGAGCTAGAAAACCTGACGACAGGAATGAGGCTAGCAATCGGTCACATAAAGAGCTTGCTTGCCACCACCATAGGTGAGCAGGTGGATGACATATGGAAAATGGTAGGATACCCTCGAGTGACTGCACAAAATAAAGCCCATGATGAATCACCATCTAATAACTACAGGACATATGTATGTAGGGCACTCCGCGTACAGTACCCAGACACATCAGATATGAGTGTGATCATGACATGCAAAATGCGCGAAGACGAAGATCCTGTTATGTAGATTCAAGAGGGATGGTGTCTTGAGACGAGGGAACCGTGGGAGGAAAATGTGTCAATTTATTATCATATATTATGTCAGGGTCTACCTGAACCAGTGCAGAGAGAAAGGAAAAAAATAGTAGGGATGCAAGTGAAACCATGGCATGAAATCCAATTGACCATATTTAATCATTGTTGATTATTACAGGAAAAGAATAGAAAGAAACTTGAGGAAAGAAAGATAGAAGAAGCGAAGTTAGTACAGAAGAAATTGTCAAAATGTTCAATGTTGACAAGCGGAGAGAGAGTGGTTACACCAGAAGCACAGCAAGGACAACCAATGGCTGAAGGGAACTTTGCTTGAAGGGGAGAGTATAATTATTAGCCATGAGGAAGAGGGTTTGCCCCGCGAAGAAGAGGGGGTGAGCCTCAGGTTCCATAAGGAGGAGCAGGGTTTAATGGGGACAGCCATGATTTATGGGACCACCATCGCAGTGCTGGACATGTGGGAAGATGGGACACATAGCCCAAGTATGTAGAAGTGGGGGAGAGATGAAACAAAACTAGCAAGTTCTTATATGGGGGACAGCATATCCTCCACCTTATAGCGTAGAGCCGCCAGGATATTATGTCCTAGATCACACACAGTATCACACGCCTGCACTGCAAATAAAACAGGCACAACAGCCAAAGACACATCAGGCTCTGATCCAACACAATTGCCAGTGAAACCGAATACTATGGCAAACTGAAACATGAATACGGGAACACAAGCATCCACACCTAGGCTAGAGAGTGTGACATTGGTGGGGGAAACCCTTTCACTGGGATGGGAATTAACATATATCCACAATAGGACAGCCCACATATTGGGGTCATTCTGAGTTGGGCAGTAAGGGATACCTGGCACCGGCAAGGAGACCAGTGCCGGTAAACCCTTACCGCCCAATTCCGAGGTCCCTTAACGGGAGCCGCAAAGAACGTGGGGTCTGACCACACGTCCTTTACGGGTCCGGCTAAGGGACCAGGGCACTAATAAGGGGCCTGCTATTTGCAGGCCCGTTATTAGTGCCTTCCCCATTCCCATTGAGCCCTATGGGGGCTCAAATGGGAATGGGGAATGGTTGGTGAATGGGGACATACCCGATCCTCCAGGGTCGGAATGACCCGGTAAATCCGCATTCAACCAGACCGGACCTGTACCCGGTATTGGAGGCAGTCATGGCGCTAACAGCGCCATGGCTACCTCCACCTGGGAATGAGGCCCATTGACTTAATGTGTTCAATTCCATCTGTTACACCTGACCCACAAGAGGAACCATGGATCGGAGTAACCATGGGTGACAATACATTTTGCTTCCTTGTATACATGGGGATAACCTGGTTGTGTGTTAGGTAGGGGAAGTTATCAATGACACGCACCTCCATGAATGCACTGGGGCCACACGTTTGGTTCCATTTACTGAAAACTTACTAATTACTATAGGGGCACATGATTTGTCCATGCCACTATTATATTCTTGCCAAACACCAGTTAGCATTATGGGAAGGGACATGATGAGCAACCCCAACATGACCGTCTTATTTACCAATCAGGGAATAGTGGTTCCACTCCTGGGACTCATTATGTGAATGCACGCAAGTTTGTATTGTCATTTGCAGGAAAGAAAACAGAGGGTGTGCCTATGGATTTGGGATATTTCAATACAGAGTGAATCTCTTGTTAGAATGGCTTCCTGGGATCAGGGGCTAAATATTATGGCTACTCCAAGAGTTCTTATTCAGACTAGAGGTTCCTACGGAAGATGGACATGTATTTCCATTGGAGCTAGAAGCAGTCTTAGTAAGGAAAGAAAGGGTGGTTGTCCAAAGGACTGATGATGAAGGAAAGGCATGGCAAGCAACAATAGCTTTGGATGAAAGACACAGGCTGACTGATTTGACAGACAAGGAATTATTTACAAACAAAAACTCAGATGATAAAGTAGTATTCTTCAGAAGTCTCATGTATTGGTTGAAGACTGAGAACAGAGAAGTGGCAAAAAGACACCATCATTTTTCACTGAGGTTTGTGGACCAGCAGTCTCTATGACATTGGCCGGCTTAGTGGAGTAGGCAAAGTCAAAATTAAATTCAAGCCAGGAGCAATTTTTCCAGGATTAAAATAATATCCCATGTCAAAAGAAGCAGATCAGGGGATTTATGACACAATCTCGGCTCTCGTACGGCAGGGAATACTGGTCCCCTCTGAATCCCCATGTAACACATTAGTGTACACCATGAAGAAATCAATAGGGGTTGTGGAGATTTATTCAGGATTTACACCCCTAAACAACATTGTTGAAGCAGACTTTCCATTGGTCAGTAATCCAGCCACCATATTATGCAATATTCCAGCCAAAGCCAAATGTTTTACTGTCATAGACTTGAAAAATGTATTCTTTTCAATACCCCTTCACGAAGAAGCACAAGACTTGACTTAAGTTTCATATAGAAATACCAAGTGGACAAATACAAGTTTACCACAAGGGTACTGTGAGTCCTCATCCATCTTTAACACGGTACTCCAGATGGATTTAGGAAACATACATCTTGACAGTGCAGTCATCCAGTATGTGGATATTTGGTGTGCAGTGACACAGAAGAGCAGTGTTGAAAAGACTCAGTACAGCTGATACCTATCCTGGCAGACAAGGGATATAAGGGAGACAAGAAGAACTTACAGTATTGTCAGGAGGAAGTATTGTACATAGGGCAGTTGCTGTCTCAAGATGGCAGGAAGCTGACCCCTGAAAAAGCAGAAGTAATCCTGAAAACACCACAGCCACTGACAGTGGGAGAGATACAGCAATTTGGATGTCTTTATAATTATTGTAGGGCATGGGTCTTTGACTACAGCACATATGCCAGACCCCTTTTGAAGGGACTTAAGGAAGCTCAGAAAGATGATAGAAGTATAATTTGGACAGGTGAGATGACAGAGTGATTCAATTAATTAAAGGAACCAATAAGTAAGGCACCCGTTTTAGGGATTGTGCAGAAAACATCCTTGGGACGCAAACAATTAGCCTATTACAATGCAATCCTAGACCCAGTGATGACAGGCTATTAGCCCTGCGAGCAATCATTGGCTGCAGTAGCATTTGCTATTGAGAATGCAGCCACTATCAGAATGGGCTGTGAAGTAACGTATGTGCATCATGCACTGTTTGCCATCCTTGCAAATCCCAAAAGCACATTGACAATACAGAGAGCATCTGGGTATGAAGTGATTATCTCAAACCCAGCAGTCTGTCTATCTATCTATCTATCTATCTATCTATCTATCTATCTATCTATCTATCTATCTATCTATCTATCTATCTATCTATCTATCTATCTATCTATCTATCTAATCTGCATTCTTGTATTGCGCCACTAACCCGCAGGCCTCAGGGTGCAAACAGGAGAAAAAGGGATGGCAGACAACAAAAGACAATGTCAAAACAAGAAAAACAAAGAAACAGGGAGACTTGGGAAACCAAACCTCACAAAGGTCAGCAAAATGGGGAGATATGGCGGGAAACTGAGTTCAAAGCCGAGGGAAACAGTGCTAGGAGAACAGATGAGTCCTATCCTTTGTCAAACAGGAAGGTCTTTAATTGCTTTTTGAAGATAGGCAGAGACTCACTATTAGCAAGATATTTAGGGAGTACTGAAGGCGAGCGTCCCCAGATAGCACGATCCTCCCCACAATGAGAGACAATAAAGGACTCTCCCAAGATGGGAATAAGGCTATGACAAAGTACGGGTGAGCTTAATGGGAGTTTATATAAGTCAGAATAGGGCATGCAAAGGACTCTGCAAACTCTGAGAGCGCTCTGTCTGACAATAGCAAAGACAGGCGTATATATTTACAAAATGCGTCATAAGAACCTACATACTATAGGGGGCACAAGTTCGTGGTGATTGGGTGGCGACGACTAACTATAGGTGCAGCTGTGATGTGGTTTGCCGTGGTTGGTGGACGTCACTGGTTACCCTCGTGGGCCGGGCCGGGCAGGTCAGCTGGGCTCATCCCTACGGTGTTGTTGTGCCAACCGTGACCAGTGTCAGTGATTAACGTCTTTCTTGGCTTTCTGCCCTAAGGCCACGTACACCGGATTCATTCAATATTGCAATATTATCTTCCCCGGTAAATCTTCCAATAGGTTATTCTACAGGTTAATGCAACACAGGAGGAATGTACCTAGAGTGGGGTCTTTTGGTGATACATCAATACATGGTTACCATCGTCCTGTTGACCGGGTATCATAGGTCGCGAGGTTGGGTCTCAGGGCAAGGGACAAGCTGTCCAAGTTATCATGTCCCGTTAGAAGTCATTATGAATGTGTTCCTGCAGTGTTGCTATAATATTGGGTGTCCTAATTTTACAGGGGCCATTAACCCGGGGTGAGCTGGTGGTTCGTGGAGCCTAAGAAAGGGCGCCTTCGGGCCTGCGTTTATGGCCAGGGTTTACTGTTGGGTTGTAAATAATTCAGGTGGCAGGCCGCGGCCCTGGGAGCTGCGGGGGAACGTGAATGTTTGAAGCGGCTCCAGCCGAATTGGGGGAGGTGAAGCAGAGCAGCACAGGCCTCTGCTTTCCGTCTGGCGGGCTTCAATGGGGAGGAAGGGGTAATGGCCTTGGATATGCCCACAATGGTATTTTCCTCGTGCGTTGCAGATTAAGTGGAAGAGGCATAAACATTCATATAATGTACAATACTCATTGAGTCTTTTCAATGCTTATGTTTTCTACATTGTTAGTGCCTTTTACATGGTCATTTCAAATGCGTTACCTATATGTTAAGTATTTAACAACCACAACATTTTGTTACATTTCTATACATGCGCGGTAAGCGAGGTAGTAGTAAGGTTGGTAGAGCACGCAGGAACAACTGGCCAATGAGACTGATGGCAGTGACACATGGTGAGCTTGGACATACATATTGTGCATTTTTGTGCACCATTTACATGAGCTCCCAATGGGGTTGAATTTGTCTTCCTTTGCACTCTAGCAGCATTAGTTCAGTTATCGCTTGGGACCTTGGGGTGCATTCTTCTCGGCGAAACATATAACATGAAAACCCCGGGACACTTTTACCATTTGCACATAGCTACGGGGATGTGGGTACTTCAACCAGAATGTCATATAAACACATATTCTGCCATCGTCATGGCGGTTACATGTTTTAGTCAAAAAGGTCATGGATAGAAGAGTTTCATCACAGGTAGTTTGCTCATTAGTCTTTGGGGGCTCTGCTTTTGTCGGCGGACCATTTTACAGTTCTTTTCCACCCGGGCCCTGCTGGCCGGGTCATACTGAGAACAGTGATACACTGCGGAAGGTGAAATGTTACAGTGTTTGCATCTAGCACTAGCTCATGTCTGTCTGTTCGTGGGAACGGGCTCTCAGCGGATCTGCCAGGGAGCTGCGGCCGCAGGGACAAGTGAGACTCTTCAGGGGTGGGGGCCGCGCTGTGGTGCACAGGGTTCATGCCATTTTGATTTCAAAAAATGGTTTCCAGGGCCTAGCTAAATACAGCATGTTTGGTCAATGTCTTCAGCCAGTGGTCCAACCGCCACCTGGGCCCTGGTGGCAGGTGAACCCCTGATGAGCCATGGACTTCACACGGGGGAGAGGCTGCAGGGGAGGGGGGTCTCTTAGACCAATCCTCCCATACATTTCCCCCCTTTCGTTACTTAAGTAACGAATACTGTAACTCCCTCAACCTTTTGCGTTCTTCTTCTTCAGCTACAGCCTCATCCCATGCAGGGGTGCCTTTTATGGGCATCCATGCCCTACACACTCCTCGCAGGCTTTCTCCCCTTCTAGCATACTCGTCCGGGGTGCAGGTCAGATATATACAACCTTCATCCTCATCCAAATCCACCCACACCTCCTCATACCATTCAAGTACACGGAGCTCTTTAATTGTAGTGTGCCACAGCCTGTCTACTACATCTCCGCTGTGGTGCCTGGGCACCATCTGGAATCTTGGTGTTTTTTCTGTTCCTGTTTGTACCTCTAGTTCCTGCATATGTTGTACCGAACCGCGAGCGCTGCCCATTGTCACCTTCATCATTGCACCATTTGGTACTGCGTTTACACAACATCGAAGGCCCACCTGGCACATACAAAAAATAACAAGGAGGAACACTACTGTCGGCATCAAAAATTTAACAGTCATTCCCAGCCATGATGGGACCCAGGAGAATATGTTGTCGAACCATGTGCTTGCTTCTGCTCCACTTTCCATTTTCATTCTTTCTCCTAGGTTATGTACTGCTTCGATCACATGGGATAAGGAACCATTATCTGCGTCTTCGGAAGGTACGAAAGTGCAGCAGGCACTTCCAATTTTTCGGCAAACACCTCCGTCCATCGCTGTCAACAGGTCCAAGACATACCTATTTTGCATGGTCATTAGCCGCTGTGCTCGCAGTTCCACTTTTATTACGCTAAATCCTTCTTCAGTGTCATTCGCCTGCTTGATCAGCTCCCAGCGTGTAATTTGGAGCCACTTTGCATTTGCTCGTGCCTGGATGCTAGGGATGAGTGAGGCAAAGAAAGTCTCTGCAGAGCTGAATAATCGATATCTGTCCGGGATCTGTGCCAGTAGCTCTGACGATGCTTTTGATATGTAGTTCGATGATCGTCTGTTTCGTGACAGCATCTCCCCCTTGTTACCGGAAGATAGGACATATACTTGTGATTCTGCTGAGGGGTCTCCTGCATTTTCTTGCTCCCATCAATGTGGCTTTCCGGTATCACCATTAGTGCGGAATGTAGGGTGGCCAATGAGCAGCTGCCACTCCAGGATTGTGGGAGGTGCAGGTATGCCTGGTTGCCACATACCCAATAAGTGTCCATGAGGGCCGCTGTTCCTTTTCTCATATCCGGGATGGTGAGGGTCTTGTTGCAATTTTTGTTTACCCCCATGATAGCTTTCCCGTCTCCCTTGAAACACAGTTCATAGTTTATTTCTTTCTGTAGCTTGAAGGGCTTTTCAATGGCCGTCACCCAAGTCAATTTTGAGATGTGCTCCTTCCATACTGGTGTGCATGTTTTTTCTATCCACTGCAGTTTCTCTGGTGCCACACCTCGCAGCGCTTCAGCTTTGCACATTATTTCTTCATTTTTCCACTTATTTTCTGAAAATAATATCCCTTGTATTATAAAAAATGGTTCTTCCAAACATATCACTCCTTCCGCTTTCGGATAACAGGTCTTCTCATTCTGCAGCATTTTAAAAGTTACCTCCTGTGCCTGGAAGGTGTTCTTAATTCTGCACAACGTGAGATGAAGGAGACATTGGGCATCATCAATAGGCAACTCCTTTGGCAGCAATACTTTAGGTGTACCTGAAGCATGGGGAATGAGGGAGCAGACATAACAGCTCTCATTTGTTGTTTGCTTAGCAGTTGCACTCATGTCTGCATACCATTTATTTGTCTGGTGGGGGTGTCGTGGGTCTTCCATCTGGTCAAGTCCCAACCCGTAATACTCGTCGTATTTTCTCCTTCCCGCCTCCCTTTTCCTCCTGCTATTTCTAAGATATCTCCCAGCTTCATGGCCGAGGAACAGTGTAGGCCCCCCTTTCTCCCCTCTGCCCCCCTTTCCCCATTCATTGTATAATGCTTTGTATCTCACTGCCCTCTCTTCATTCTCTTTCTTTATACTATCAAGTAGTGTGTTTTCTGTTGTGGGGGTAGGCACACTGGTGGGGGTGTTGTACAGCCATGATATAACAGAAGGGTTGCGATCATTTAAACTGTGGGCATTGTAATTAGATGCTTTTGGCGGGGCAGTTGTGCTGTTTCGCATTTTTTCCTGCAGTCTTTCATTTGGCGAGGTAGCAACATTGGGCGGTGTCGTGTAATATCCCCATACAAGTTTAGATCCGTCACACACAAAAAAATCACCTTCTTTAGTATTTACAGTTGTGGTTTGCTTTGTTACATTAATCCCGTTATTAGCTCCCCCCTCGTTCATCTCGATAGAGATGAACGCTATAGACCAATAGGTAACCAAGCCAAACAGTATTGTAAAAAATAATGTAATGCATACAGACAATCCACATACGTACCAATATCTATATCTTTCAGCTAAAACTTCTCTATATCTAACCAATCTATTTGTTGCGGGCTGCCCGTTTGTTGCCATGGTAGTTCCTGTTTGAGATATAAAAGTGCATTAAGTGCGTGCATGTAAACATTTTTGTTGGTACCGTATGTACCAGGAGGTCCTAAAAGGGAGATGCGTTGGGTAGGGGAGAAAGAAGGGGGGGGAACAAGGGAGCAGACAATATACATATTTTTCACACCGTTATCTTCACTTAAACACAATTTTTTTTTCTTCATTTATCTCGATCCATAACCTGTAATACAATTCTTTCACTAACAGTTTTGTCTATCAGTTACACTTCTCCATTCACTTGTTCACTTTCACTCATCATTTTCATTACTTTTGTTTGCTGTTGTCTGTGCCTCCCCATCCACCTCTTCCTGTACACTATTATATGCCTTTCGCTCATCTGTCAAATGTATCCAGTATTTGAGCCCCTTTACTTTTACAGCTGTAGGGGTACAAAATACCACTTCGTACGGCCCATGGAACCTTGGGGCATTCCACCGGCGCACAAAGCTCCGGATATAAATGAACTCTCCTGGCATTAATTGTACCTGTGTTTCAGGTTCCGCAGGGGACACCGTTGTGTTCCCTTCTTCCCTTGTGAATGGTGGTGAGAGCTGCCTTGAGATTGCACGCGCTGCCCTAGTTAGCTTCTTCAGGTATTCTGTGAATTCATCTCCCAATATGGTGGCGCTTCTGTGTGCATCTGAGTGTTGGCGTAGTGGGGAATGTGCTGTGTGCATCCGTCTCCCTGTCCCAATTTCGTGCGGAGACAGATGGTGATCCTTGCTCGGCTGATTCCTCAGCTCAAATAGTGCAAGGGGTAAGCAGTAGATCCAGTTTTTCTTCAGCGAAAAACACAATTTAGACAATCTCCCTTTTAACAGACCATTCATCTTTTCGACAATGCCGTTACTTTGAGGATGATAAATCGAGCACAGTTTATGCTTTATTCCCAATAATGCGGTCACTTCTTTGAAGAGCTCGTTCACAAAATGAGTGCCGTTGTCTGAGCGAATTACATCGCAAATTCCCCAGTGCGGGAACACTTCCCTTACTAGGAACGTTGCAGCGCTCTTGGCATCAGGTCGCGCACATGGACCTGCTTCCACCCACCTGGAAAATGGGCATACAACCACTATCATGTAGCGTGCCCCATTACACCTCTCCCCCATGTCTGCATAATCAATGTGCAGTTCTCTGAAGGGCCCTGTTGGTTTTGAAATTGTCCCCCTGAGTGTCCGTAGCGTCATCCCAGAGTTATATATTTGGCACGTTGTGCACTCCATTGTCAATCTATATATGTGTTCCTGGAGACATGGCACGAACCAGTCTTCCTGTATCTCTGCTGCAATGTGTTGTTTAGTATTATGCACTGGAAAGGGTAATTGCTGAAATGCTATCTCTAACAGTTTGATGGGCATTACTACTTTTCCTGAGTTATTTTGGTGCCATAATAAGTCTGTTGCTGATTGGCTGCACCCCCTTTATTCCCACACTATCTTTTCATCACAACTGGCCCCTTCCTGCAGCTCTAGTCTTTGTGATATGGGCATGGCATTGTATCCTTCTGGGAGCTCTTCGTTCGTCTTGTGCTGCAATAGGTACTCGCCTGTTCCATGTCTTTCGAAATACAAAGCCTCCTTTGCAGCAGCATGTGCTGCCGCGTTCCCCAAAGATACAACGTCTGTGTCGGACGTATGTGCTTGGCACTTCACTATTGCCACCACTGTTGGATCTTTTAGGGCCTCAATCAATTCTTTCAGCAGTTCAGCATGTTGCACTGGGGTCCCATCCGCCCTTCAAAACCCTCTCCACCCCCACCGGGCTAGACCTCCGTGTACTGTCGTCGTCATGTAGGCTGAATCGGTATATATTGTTACTGCACATCCTTTAGCTGCATGTAATGCTTCTATTAGGGCGATAAGTTCTGCTGCTTGGGCTGAGAAATGGGACGGAAGGCGATACTGTACTAGTACTCCATACTCACCTTCTTCTAGCCTCATTACTGCTAGTCCCACATGTTTCTCTCCTGTGTCCATGTCACTCGACGCTGACCCATCCACAAAGTACACCTCTCCCTTGCTCAGGGCATTTTCACACACCACCGTGCCCTCCCCGTTTCTCCTGTGTATGTTGCACAATTGTGTTCTTGCATGTCCTCTAGTGTGCATGGTTCTGTGATGAATGTTGCCCTGTTTACTGTCCTGCACCTTACCACGTGAATATTGGCGCTGGACAATATTATCTCATAGGCAGTTGCTCGCTGTGTGGTCAGTGTGCTTTATGATCTTTCAAGTATTGCAAATAATGAGTGTTCCACAAACAACGTGACAGGGCACCCCATTACTATTGTGGCACTTTTCTCAATGGCGAACGCGGCGGCGGCGAGAGACTGCTCGCACGCGAAGTGGCCTTGCATCACTGCATCTAATATGCCGCTATAGTAAGCCAATGGTTTGTGTCCTAGGGAAGTCTTTTGTGTCAGTACAGCTGTCATAAGTGTTCCCTTACAATGTGAGAACAGGTAAAATTTGCGCTCATAATCAGGATTGGCGAGTACTGGAGCACTCGATATTAGCTCTTTTAGCGACCCAAACGAGTCACTAATTTCTTTTGACCACTCTATTTTCCTGTTCTCTTGCTGGGCCTCTTTGAGTGCTTGCAGTAATGGCCTGGTGTAGGCTGCATAATCTAGTGTCCATGCTCTACAATAGTTACACATTCCCAAGAATTTCTGCATCTCCTTCACTGTGGTTGGTTCTCTCACTGACCTTATTGCTTCTACTCTGTCAGGTATTATTCTTTTCCCGTCTTTTGATATCAGCTGTCCCAGGTACAGCACTTCTGACTGACAGTATTGTAGCTTCCCCTTGTCCACCTTGTACCCTTTATTCGCCAGCAGCGTCAAGAGTGTTACTGAGTCTCTTCTGCATGTCTCTTCACTCTGTGCGCAGATGAGCAAATCGTCTACCTACTGAATGATCGTGCTTTTAACTGATAAATTACTCAGGTGTAGTATGCGGTTGAATATGCTTGGACTTTCACAGTACCCCTGAGGTAGCCTGCAATGCTCCTATCTCTTCCCCACTAATGTGAATGCTGTCAAGTATTTGCTTTCCTCTGCCAAGGGGATGGAGAAGAATGCATTTTTCAAATCAACCACTGTGAAATGTGATGCCGTTTTTGGGATGCTGCACAGTATGGATGCAGGGTTCGGGACCAAAGGGAATTCTTCTTGCATGACATCATTTAGGGGGCTAAATCTTGGATCATCCTCCAAGCCCCTCCCTTTGCTTTTTTGATCGGGTAGATACAGGTGTTACATGGGGAGTTTGAGGGCACTATTATCCCCTGTGCTAGCAATGCGTTTATTGTCTCTTTTATCCCTTCCTCAGCTTCGCGGGACAATGGGTATTGTTTCACTCGGGGCACAATTGCCCCTGGTTTGAGTTTTATTACCACTGGTGTCACTCCATGCAACAAACCTACATCATGGGGGCCTGTTGTCCACAAATTGTTTGGCACCAGTCGCATGTCATCATCAAAAAAGGACGGTGGAGTTCCCACCACTGCCATCAACTGGACGGGTACTTGTCTTGTCCGAATCAAAATGTCACAGGGCATTGCTATTTCCATTATTATCTCGCCATCACTCTTCGCGTCAGAAAAGAGATCCTCATCAGATAAGTCTCGTAGGGCAATATCAGCATTGATTCACAGTACAGTGCGCCATTCACACCCGTCTATGTCTATCCCAATTACTGCAATCCTTTTTGCTGATACCTGTACAGTATGCAGGTCTAAGGATACCACTGACCCTGGTGCTATGTCTGGGCGTACTATTGGGCGGAAGATAAATTCTGCGGGTATTCTCCACTCTAACGTTTTTAGCTCGGGAACTACTTGGGCCAGTGTTTTTAAACCTTCGATGAACATTCTTTCGTCCACTGGCATGCTGCGTATTCCGGTGCCGTTGTCCGAGCCTGCACCACCAGCATTACGTGTAATGGGCATATTCCTGGGGTTGAGCACACTATCCCTCTTTCTGTAAATGATATCGTCATGTTAAGCTTGCTAAGAAGGTCCCTTCCGAGCAGGTTTATTGGCGATTGTTCATAATACAGTAAGGGTGTCTTTACCGTTTTACCCCCCACTGTCTCATCCAAATCTTCTGTGTAAGGAACTTCAATTACAGCCCCAGAGAACCCCTGCGTCTCTAACTTCTGGTTAGATAACGGAAACCGGCCCTCACGGATACATGATTTCTCGGCTCCCGAATCCACCATGAATATGAACTGCTTGTCTCCTATCTGCGCCCCTACCAATGGTTCCTCCGCTGCATCGTAGGTGGTAGATAGAACAGGACACGCAAGTGTTCTCTGTGGGCTGTCCTATCCTGGTTGTCTCGTTGTCCCCCCCTGGCTGAAGACGCTTCCTGAAACTACTGACACACCACTATAGAGTGCTGGGGCTGGTGCTCCGTTGGCATTCGTTGTGAAAGGGTTGCCTGGGGTGTAGTGCATAGTATTGTTGTTTTGTGGGTGATTCTGTGTTCTGTAATGATGCGCTTGCCTTTGCTCTGGGTACCCCTGTTCTTTTTCTCTCTGTTGTTGTCCCATTGGAAGACCATATGGGCTTCCCGGGTGAGGGGTGCCATAGTGTTCCATCTATGGAAATCTGTTGTTTGATCTACTCCTGCACTCTCTGGAAAAGTGCCCCCACCTCCCGCAGTTCCAACAGCTTCCCTGCGCACCTCTGGGACCTTGCCATCCATTTCCTCCATTTCCCCCGTACCCTTGTCCACCCCCTCTGCGACCCCTGTACCCAACTCGTCCCCCTCGAGGGGCCCAATCTTGCCACTGCGGACCTCCACTCTGCTCCTGCTCGCTCCACTGTAGTTGCCCTGCTCCTGCCCAATTCATTGCCATCCTCCCCTGTATTGCTACCAGCCCCTCCTCCTCCTCTTCTACCTACTTGCTGTGTGGGAGCGCGGCTTCTGCTGCAGCGACCTTCACCAGTTTTGTTTGTACTAACTTTGCCTCGTCTGCCAATCTTTTTTGCGCTATCTCCTTTTCCCTCTCTTTATTCGTTTACAGTGGTGAACTATTATGTTCTGTATTTCGGGCCACCCTTTTGCTTCAATACCTGCAATTTTGTCAAGTGCCTTTTGTACCTCTTTAGGGAGCCCTCTCTTTATTATAAAGTAAAATAATGATGTTGATTGATACCAGGGCGTGCCCGTTTCTGCTCTCCACATCTCCTGGACCCGAAAAATGTAATCCATAGCATCTTCCCCATCATTCATCGTACATTGCATTACTGACTGCAAATCTGGGGTGTCTGGGAATGTCTCTCTTAATGCATCCCACACCCTTGCACGTACTGTGTTAAAAGAGGCACCATCATGGCGATCGCAGTCTAACGTTACTCCCGGGAAGCCAGCCTTTACCCATACTCTGTCAGCTTGATCCCCGACTGCTGATACTAGCAGACTTTTCACATCACCTATTGCTAGAGGTACCCCGGTTGTGTGTTTCTCAAATGCATATATCCACTTGCTTGCCCCTCCTGATAGCGGTGGTAATAGCTTTAACAGATTGGCCTTATCCATCTGAGCCCAGGGTATGTAATTCGGCCTCCCTCCTCCCCTGTGTATTAGTGGGAGTTGTAACTTCCCCTTTGTTGTCTTATCTGTACTCACCTTCATTCCGTTCTTTCCTAGTGGCGCCATTTTCCCCAACCTATTCCTTAGTCGTCCTGTCCACTCTTCTTCCATGGTTCTCCCCGAACATGCGCCATCCACCCCCTCGCTTCCTCCTCCCATTGCCATGCTTAATCTTTCACTTTCCTCTAAGTCCTCTTCTATATCATACAATAGCTCCTCTCTACCTCCTGTGGTCCTTATCTCATCGTCAGTACTCTCCTCCCTCTCATCCAGTTCAATTATTCGGGCCGGTTCTTCTTGTATCCTAAACAATATCTCCCCCTTCTTCCACCCTTCCTCAATTGTTTTATCATGACTCTGTGCTCTTGATGTGAGCTCTGACCTAGCAGCATTAGTCGCAGTCTGTTCACATATGCTTTTTATCCTCGAGAGCTCGTCTTTTGCTACGGAGAGCCTGGACTCTAGGTCTTCTGTTAGTTTCTCTATGTTCACTATTGATGTACTTACCTGGTCGCGCTCTCTATGACTCTGGGGGGTGCTGTTGGCCCTCGAGTCATAGTGACTGTTGTTGGGGGTACATATGTTGGGTCACTGTATCCTTCTGCGGGCACTGGCTTATTTAGTATTGGGTACAACCTAGTTACCTCTACTTGTGACTCCCCTTCTGGCAACACCTTGTCGTCTTTTCGTATCAGCAATTGATTGTCAGTGGTAGATGGCAGATCAGCACCTAACTCCCTTTTCTTGGGTGGGGGTACTTCTTCAAACAATCTCCAAAGGTCTAATATTTCTCTCCTATTATGTAACTGCTTCCCCTTGTATTTTAAATAAATGCATGTAGCTACAATATCTAGGTCACTTCTGTCAAACGATCCCCCTTCTGGCCATATTTGGGGTAACCCTTCCCCCTTTAGCTCTGTAATCCACTGATCGTGATATTTCTTAATGCGTTCAGCATACCCAGGTAGATTCTTACAAATATGGGCTAATGGTGTTTCTGCCCCCATAGTTCGTGGTTGCTCGATACGGATGTATATCTATATATATATCTTTATATAGATGTATCACCAGATATATGTAAGTTTTTGTGTATCACTGCGTGTGGGGACCTGCGTGTGTTTCCGCCACCTGAACAATACAAGAATGGCTGCACACAGCCTCTATTCTGTATACTTTTAGGGGGCACATACAAAAGCAAAACCACCCTTCACACACCACCAATATCTTCAGCAAATGTATCCAAATAAAAACAGTCACTTTACTGCATTGCGCTCTTCCTTGTAAAATTTCTTCTGGTCGCACTTACCATGACCACACCACAATTATGCACTTATGACCACTCTTACACATTCATCGTGACAAATATGTTCTGGCACATGTGATGCATACACACCAATAGGCAACACTCTATTCACAGCTCAATTTGTAATACCTTTCTTCCCTTGCTAGCTGTCCCTTTCTTTCTTAATCTGATATTAATTCATCTTGTAGTTTTGACATAAACTCGTCTTTCTACTTAGATTATCTTTCTTTTTTTTTTTTCGTACTAACCCTGTTTTTTCCCCATAAACCCAAAGAGAAGAATAGAAAGAATAGCAGTCACTAATGTATTCACCGTGTCTCCCTTTTACCAGACACCTTTTTCTTATTTTCACTTCTTCATATATTCCCAGTACTAGTCACGATAGCACTATGCAGCGCCGCCTTCTACCCCCTCGCGGAGCTAGGTTCCTGTCTCTTTATCTCTTTTCACCTCTTGATCCTAATGGCCATATGCAAAGAAAAAGTAAAGAAAGCCTAGAGTGGTTCTTAGTGGTCCCAAAGTGTCCCCTTTCAAACAACCTTGTTCCCTGTCCTGTTTTCCTCCCCTGTTCCCTTTATGGTCGCTCGCACTTAATACTCACGTGCCCGTCTTGAACCGAGAGTCTCTGAACTGGGTCCGTCCAGGCAGTGTTGCCGTATGCTCAACGGTCAGCCCCGGCTCTGGCGAGCGGTACTCAAAGGGGATTTTTCAACCGGGATCCCGTACCCTCTTTCTGTTGAGTGCGCACTTCTGAGCGTACCGGTCGCCGTTGGTGGGCAGCCTTCCGGAGCCGGCGCATCCCATGCGTATCCCTTTTCAACTGGAGATTTTCGTGCCAAAGGGGACGGTAGGGATATATATATGTTAAAGAAAAATAATCATCACGCTGTCGGGGTCACCACTGAAGGCGAGCGTCCCCAGATAGCACGATCCTCCCCACAATGAGCGACAATAATGGACTCTCCCAAGATGGGAATAAGGCTAAAACAAAGTGCGGGTGAGCTTATTGGGAGTTTATATAAGTCAGAATAGGGCATGCAAAGGACTCTGCAAACTCCGAGAGCGCTCTGAATGACAATAGCAAAGACAGGCGTATATATTTACAAAATGCGTCATAAGAACCTACCTACTATAGGGGGCACAAGTTCGTGGGGATTGGGTGGCGACGACTAACTATAGGTGCAGCTGTGATGTGGTTTGCCGTGGTTGGTGGACGTCACTGGTTACTCTCGTGGGCTGGGCCGGGCAGGTCAGCTGGGCTCATCCGGACGGTGTTGTTGTGCCAGCCGTGACCAGTGTCAGTGATGAACGTCTTTCTTGGCTTTCTGCCCTAAGGCCACGTACACCGCATTCATTCAATATTGCAATATTATCTTCCCCGGTAAATCTTCCAATAGGTTATTCTACAGGTTAATGCAACACAGGAGGAATGTACCTAGAGTGGGGTCTTTTGGTGATACATCAATACATGGTTACCATCGTCCTGTTGACCGGGTATCATAGGTCGCGAGGTTGGGTCTCAGGGCAAGTGACAAGCTGTAGTAGTTATCATGTCCCGTTAGAAGTCATTATGAATGTGTTCTTGCAGTGTTGCTATAATATTGGGTGTCCTAATTTTACAGGGGCTATTAACCTGGGGTGAGCTGGTGGGTTGTGGAGCCTAAGAAAGGGCGCCTTCGGGCCTGCATTTATGGCCGGGGTTTACTGTTGGGTTGTAAATAATTCAGGTGGCAGGCCGCAGCCCTGGGAGCTGCAGGGGAACGTGAATGTTTGAAGCGGCTTCATCCATATTGGGGGAGGTTTAGTTTAGTTTAGTTTAGTTTATTATTTGTAGGGCGCGCCAAGCCCTGGAGCATCAGGGCGCACAAGACAAGAATATGCTCAACTTTGTTACAGGTACATCTACATAATCATAGTACATTCTGCAATAAATAAAATATATACAGGTACATGTGCATGGTCATAATGCAGTATACAATAAGCAAGAATGAGCAGGGCTGGAGCTAGGTCCAGACAAGAGGTGATAAGGGTACAGGAATATTTAACAATGTGGAGGTTATATACAGTGGAATAAGTACAGTAATATACAATGGTGTAAAATACAGAACGTGGTATCAGAGGTGGGGCATGCAGGTGGATCACTAGTAGGGACAGTCAGGTCAAGCAGGTCGGATTAGTTAGATGTCATTAGCTCTCAGCCACTTGGTCAAATTCTGCCTGAATTTCGTAAAGGGCTGGGGTTCTCTTATGTCATGTGGTAGGGAGTTCCAAAGCTGTGCTGCTTTGACTGCGAAGCTATGTCCTCCAATAGTGGCACGTTTAAAGCGAGGGACATAGAGGCAATTCGCATTGACCATTCTTGTTGGTCTAGGTGAGGTTCTTAAGTGTAGCCTGTCCATGAGGTAGGGTCGTGCCATGTTATTGAGGCACTTGTGAGTAAGGGAGGCAATTTTGAGTTGGATTTTGTCCTGAGTGGATAGCCATTTATATTCTCTTCTTATAGAGGAGATATGCTCTTTCCTGTTGATCTTAAGCGCGGCTCTCAGGGCATTATTCTGTAGGACCTGGATTTTTTGGATAGTCTGTTTGTTAGCCCCAATGTAGAGACCATTACAGTAGTCCAGTTTGCACAGTATAAGGGCTCTGGCAAGCGTGATGCAGCTGTCTGTAGAGAGGAATTGCTTGCTGGCTCTAATGAGTTTGCAAGTATATGCTGTAGAAGAGGCTAGGGAGTTGACTTGTTTGCCAAAGTTTAAGGTGGCATCAAGGTAAAAGCCTAGGGTCTTGACTTCCTTTGCTACTTTGATATTGTTCCCATCGATAATGAAGCTGGCATAGTCAGTGTTAAGTTTAGTTATGTATGTCGGGGTGCCTAGGATTATGAGCTCAGTTTTGTCGTCGTTCAGGCATAAGCCGTGTGTGGCCATCCATGCCTGAACGATGCTGTAAATTTTATTCACTAAGGCCAGATCCACGACGTAATCTCCTGAAAGCGGAAGGAGGATCTGGGTATCGTCTGCATAGTTGGTGTAGGCGATACCCAGATGATCCATTTTGTCAAAGAGCGGCTTTGTGAATATGTTATAGAGGGTTGGTGATACACAAGATTCCTGGGGTACACCGCACGTTATAGGGATCGGGTCAGCTGAGGCTGATGGAGAGAAGACTCTCATGGTGCGGTTATTCAGGAAGGATTTGATCCATAATATGGCCTCTTTAGAGAAGTGAGCAGCAGAGTCTAGGTGGCTGCATAAGACTGTATGGTCGACTAAATCGAACGCTGCTGAGAGGTCTAGCAAGAGGAGTAAGGCTGCTTGGCCATTGTCCCTATATTGATCTATTTGGGCCTTGAGATCGATAAGGGCAGTCTCTGTTCCATGCTGGGGACGCAACCCAGATTGGCGGGTTCCGAGCAGGTAGTTGGATTCAAGGAAATTTTGTATTGCATGTATGCCACTTTGTCTAAAATTTTTAGAAGTTTAGAAGAAAGGGCACAGTCGTGATAGGCCTAAAATTGGTGGGAATGGCAGGGTCGAGGGTTTGCTTCTTTAGGAGTGGCAGGACCCACGACTCTTTAAGATTTTTCGGTACAATGCCGGTAGTGAAGGATGAGTTGATGAGTTTAGTTATGAATGGCGATGGTTCTCTCGCAGCATCCTTAATTAATTGGGCAGGGCATTGGTCACCTTTACAGTTGGATGGTTTAAGTCCCAGGATCACTTTTTCGACTTCAGTGGTAGATACCTTGGAGAAGCAGAAACGTGTTATTTGTTTAGATTTAAGTAGGGGTGCTGGGGTTAGAGCGTCCTGAGGTGTGAGAGATGCTTTTTTGAAGGCGATTTTAGTTTGTAGGTTGACTACTTTGTTGGTAAGGGCAAACTGAATGTCTGAGCACCATTTTTTGTCCTTGGTGCAGTTTTCTTGGGGAATGATGGGTGTTTCCAGCTCTTTCAAGATACTGAACAGTTCTCTGACACTTGATTTAGATTGGGATATTCTGGTATTGTATGTTTCCTGTTTGGCTAGTAGGATATCTTTTTTGTATTGAGATGATATCTTTGCAAGGTTTAGTTTGTTTTCTACTGTAGGAGTAAGTCTCCATTTGGATTCTAGTTTTCTTTTGGTTAACCTGAGATTTTTTAGGTGGGGGGTGAACCATGAGTTGAGATGTTTTTTCGGTTTACTAGTCCGTAATTTGAGCGGTGCTATGTGATCAAGGGTTGAGTTCATAGTTTCATTGAATTGATCAACTAGCATATCAGGCTCCGTGTTAGCTGGGAGCGAGTTTAGTTGGGGTAGTATGATTGGCAACAATTTTTCCGTGGTTATTAGCTTTTTGTTCCTCGTGGGTATAGGAGGGGCAGGTGTGGACCTGGCTGTGGCTAAGTTAGTATCTACTGTAAATAGAAGTAGAAAATGGTCCGTCCAGATCTGGGGAACAGTGTCTGTAATGGTTACTCCACAGTTGTGATCAGCTATCCAGTCAAGGATGCAACCTTTATTATGAGTGGGACAGGTGACTCTTTGGGCAAAGCCCAGCTCTTTTAGGATCAGAGCAGTAGCTGTGGACTGGGTGTCTTTAATATCATTGTAGCCTAGGTTGAAGTCTCCTAGCACTATAGTTTGGGAGGTGTTTTTCAAATTGTTGGACAGGGTGGTGGAGAGGTCCTCAACAAAGGTTCCAATAGGACCAGGAGGTCTGTAGAGCAGGACAATGTTTAATGTTTGGGAGCTGGCGGTGGCTATTTTGACCGAGAGGCATTCACAAGATTTCGTGATGGGGGATGTGGAGACTCTTATGTCGAGACTGATCTTGGCAATAATGGCTAGACCCCCGCCTCGGGAGGTGTGTCTGTCAGCTCGTATGATAGTATAATTGTCGGGAACTGCTAAGGAGAGGGCGGGACCCGCTGCATCGTGAAGCCATGATTCTGATATGGCTAGGAAGTCTAGGTGGTGTCCGAGAATAATATCTGAGATTTCTGTAGCATGAGCGACTAGGGACCTAGCATTTATGAGTGCACCTTTGAGGTGATGTTTAGTGAGCATGGTGCTTGCTATAATGGTAGGTTTGGAGCATTTTTGTGTGGGTCTTTTAGGGATATGAGCGTTCCTAGTGTGTTCTGCAGTGGTTTTCGGCTGTATGTTCATTTTTAGGAAGTTGATTTGTTCAATTTGCTTTGCTGGTAGTTCGTACAATTTTGGTAGGCAAGCACGAAGTTTGAGGTTTCTGTCTGTGGTACTACAGGGCCTGTATGTGGTAGTATCATCTTGATACTGGTTTACTGTAGGTCCAATGGTTTGTTGAGAAATAGGCATGGTCAGGTAGGAGAGTGATAATACCACTAATATGATGAGGGAGGCAGCGTAGAGAGGTAACTTAGCTGTCCTATCTAGTGCAGTGATACTTAGTATGTTTGGTTTTGGAGAGTACATGCTAGCTGACTAAGTCAGGTGCGCAGATAGCAGCACAGTTAGATATAGCTTTCGCTATTAACCTGAAGATAGGGAGTTGCGGCATGCGAACCGAGGCACAGCTAGATTTAGCTTTAAACTAAAGGTATGCAGTTGTAGCATGCAACTAAAAACATAGCTAGGTTCTAAGTTCCATTTTAGCGACTAGAAACATATCACTAAATGCAATTTTAACCTACAATTGAATGGTCTGTAAGCGACCTTAAGGCACAACACAATTGAATGGTCTGTAAGCGACCTTAAGGCACAACACAATTGAATGGTCTGTAAGCGACCTTAAGGCACAACACAATTGAATGGTCTGTAAACGACCTTAAGGCACAACACAATTAGGGTTGCTGCGGCAGGGTCAATTAAGAAATAACCCCAGAGAGGGCTGACCTAGTGCGGCTTGGAGAGTATGCATAGCAGGCCAGCAGCATCGTAGCAGGATTCTAAAAATGGCTGCAGATGGCTCAGGTCTATAGACTATAATCTCGGGCAGCACACAAGACATTGATCATGGGGGACCATAGCAAGATGAGGTAATAATAGGTGCAGCCACCTAGGTTCAAGAGTTAGCGAGTGTCATAGTGTAAGGCTAGTGGTAAAGGCAATACAGAAGTTCAATGGAGAGCATGTAGAACAGGTTGGGTAGAGAGGTAGGTGCGGCCAAGCATGCAGAGCATAAAAATGATGGTAAAGTGTTTACAGTAGAGAGTGATGCAACGTTGCAAATCTAAACCTACGGGCAGCGTTGTCGACAGAATGGCTGCGAAGGGGGGGAGGACAGAGGTATGTGTGGAGTTGCGCTTGATGCTGTGCATGGATTAGGAGCAAGGGGAGCAACATATGCAGTGCGAAGTATCTTTGGGCACAGATACATCATGCAATAAGGCATGAGTGCACGAGAATGGCATTAAGAAGCTTGTGGTAACAAAGCCTTTTTAAGAATCAAAGCAGTTCAATTTATCCATGGGCTGCGTAAGCGAAGTGGCGTTTACCGTTGTGGTTGGTCTGGAATCCGGCAAGGGGTCCGGGCGAATGGCGAGGAAGGCTGAGGACAGGTGAAGACAGGTATTGGCCTTATTATCCTGGGCCTTGCTGGGAGTGGGCCGGCTTCGCCTACCGGCTGGCGATAGGCTGCAAGCAGAGCAGCACAGGCCTCTGCTTTCCGTCTGGCAGGCTTCAATGGGGAGCAAGGGGGAATGGCCTTGGATATGCCCACAATGGTATTTTCCTCAGGCGTTGCAGATTAAGTGGAAGAGGCATAAACATTCATATAATGTACAATACTCATTGAGTCTTTTCAAAGCTTATGTTTTCTACATTGTTAGTGCCTTTTACATGGTCATTTCAAATGCGTTACCTATATGTTAAGTATTTAACAACCACAACATTTTGTTACATTTCTATACATGCGCGGTAAGCGAGGTAGTAGTAAGGTTGGTAGAGCACGCAGGAACAACTGGCCAATGAGACTGATGGCAGTGACACATGGTGAGCTTGGACATACATATTGTGCATTTTTGTGCACCATTTACATGAGCTCCCAATGGGGTTGAATTTGTCTTCCTTTGCACTCTAGCAGCATTAGTTCAGTTATGGCATGGGACCTTGGGGTGCATTCTTCTCGACGAAACATATAACATGAAAACCCCGGGACACTTTTACCATTTGCACATAGCTACGGGGATGTGGGTACTTCAACCAGAATGTCATATAAACACACATTCTGCCATCGTCATGGAGGTTACATGTTTTAGTAAAAAAAGGTCATGGAGAGAAGAGTTTCATCACAGGTAGTTTGCTCATTAGCCTTTGGGGGCTTTGCTTTTGTTGGGGGACCATTGTACAGTTCTTTTCCACCCCGGCCCTGCTGGCCGGGTCATACTGAGAGCAGTGATACACTGCGGAAGGTGAAATGTTACAGTGTTTGCATCTAGCACTAGCTCATGTCCGTCTGTTCGTGGGAACGGGCTCTCAGCGGATCTGCCAGGGAGCTGCGGCCGCAGCGACAAGTGAGACTCTGCAGGGGTGGGGGCCGCGCTGTGGTGCACAGGGTTCATGCCATTTTGATTTCACAAAATGGTTTCCAGGGCCTAGCTAATTACAGCATGTTTGGTCAATGTCTTCAGCCAGTGGTCCATCCGCCACCTGGGCCCTGGTGGCAGGGGGAACCCCTGACGAGCCATGGACTTCACACGGGGGAGAGGCTGCAGGGGAGGGGGGTCTCTTAGACCAATCCTCCCATACAGTACATACCAAAGAGTCAAGATAGTGAGATGCAAAGTAGAGAATCCAGCAACATTCATTCCAGAGCCCATAGGTGAAGGAGACAATGTACATGACTGCACAAAATACACTGAACATTATGACGACATACCCCAGGTAAATGCCCTCAGACGGGGAGGAAATACTCTTTATTGATGGTTCATCGACTTTGATCAGGAGTCAGGGGAAAGACACTTTGGAACCGCAGTGGTAATACTAAACTGGAGTGATAAATTTGAGAAACTTTCCAGCACAAGCAGCTGAGCTAATAGCCCTTCAGATGCATAAAAACGAAGAGTTTACAGTGTACTCAGACTATGCCTATGTGACACCAACAATACATGCAGGACTATCCCATTGGAAAAGGTGGGGATTCCTTTGCACAGACGGCACACCAGTGTAGCATCCGCCATTGTTGGACAGGCTCATAGCCACACTACAGCTGCCATTGTCCAGCGCATTGGTGATGTGCGCCGCCCACACAAGGGGCAGAGATCTAATTCCCAGAGGCAACTAGGCCGCCTGACACAGAAGCCAAAAAAGCTGCATATTTCCCCAAAGTATCTGAATTTGACACACCACCTAATAAACACACGAGAGCGCATAGCATGGTGATGAAAGAGGGGTTTCATTATATATCCATAACCCATATCCATAATTGAACTTCAGGGGCACTTCAGGGGCACTCACCACAAGAGGAAAAGGAGCTGTGGATAAGGAGGTGGTGCTCGTTATCCCCTACTAACACAATGTGATGGGAGGACAGCACCGGCAAACTGGTCATCCCCCTAACATTACTGAAGATAGCATTAGACCAGCTCCACTATCCTGCATATATAACACTAGAAAGTCTTGCTGCCTTGATTTCTGAAGATTGTTTTTCACTTAATCTTGCTGAGCATGCTGCTGTTTTTATAGTAAACTATACAGTGTGCCAGAAATATCTTGCTGGGCGTACGCTGCCTGTAGTGAGTGGAGCAAAACCCTGTCTACTGGACCATTCCAGCATTTGCATATCAATTATGTGGATAGGCTTCAAAATTGCAATGGCTACAGATACATGTTGGTAGTCTTGTGCCCTTTCTCTTGATGGATCAAGGCTGGTCCATGCACATACCCTGATGCCACTTGTGAACCCAAATTCCTCTTAAGAGAGGTTTTCCCAAGACGGGGAGTGTGGGAAATCCTTCGGTATAATAACGAACAGCACTTTGTGGATTAATTGTTTGAGCAGATCACAATCCGACTGGGTATTAAGCACAAAATTCTCTTCTGCGTATCACCCTGCAGGCAAACAGAGTTTGTGAAAGGCTCAATTGTATCCTCAAGGAGAAGATATCAAAATTAAAAATGACCCAGAACAAAGGATGGCTCCACTGACTACCCTTAACTTTATTTGGACTATGAAATCAGTCCGGGTCAGACCATCGCCTGACTCCTCATGAGCTGATGACAGGACCTCTTGCTCCTCCCACTAAAGCATGAACAGATGCCCATAGTACTGCTGTTGTTCTTGGAAATGAAATGCATGAACATTTGGCAGCTATGACGGTGAATATTTCTTTTTTATCCCAACAGATTCGCACACGGCGGGTGGGTTCAACGAGGAATGATGAAGACAACCAACAGCCCGACACAAAAAGTCTGTTCCGACCCCCCGCCCTATATGCTGGAGATCTTATCTATGTAAAAATCTTTACCGGACTCTGCCACAAGCCAAGATTTGAGGGCCTATTCGTGGTGGAGGTAGCTCCTACCACTGTCAAGGTACAAGGAAGAAGAGCCTGGATTTTTCTCAGCGATGTTAAACCCTGCAGAGGAGAGACCCATCTGCCGTCAACCACAGACGCCGAGACAGATGAAGAAGTGACAAGGGTCCAGACGAGATCAGTAACCAGAAGCAGACAACATCTAGGGAAAAAGTCAATAAAAACATTGTTTTCTTCCCACAGATACAATTAAACTAGCTGGAACAAATTTTTCCCACAGAAAAACATTTTCACTTGCACAATAAAAAATGATGTGCCCTATGAAGGAACCAAAAGAATCAAACACAGTATCACACCCTGCTATTCAATGTTACCTCTAAGAACATTACTGTATATGATTCTCGCTTTTATAATTGACAGCTACAAGGCATTGAATACGAGTAAAGTGCCTCTTATTTTGCTATTAGTAGATCGTAAGACAAGGTTTGTTTTTGAAAACATCCTTCCAGCAATTATCATGACATTTTTCCTATTTAGTACCCGGCGAAGGCGCAAACAGAATGAACTAACCATTCTGATTGGCCCTCGCCGAGGTATTACCAGGCCGGGAATCCCTGGGTCGGGATTCCACAGCTATTGTACCCGTGGCAGCCCCTCAGCCAATGAGGCTCGAAGTGGGGCCATCCCAGCTCAGAGCCTCCCCACGGCTGAAAGGCTGCCTTTGCACCCCGCCGGGGACTCAGGTAACGCTTTTTTCCCCCTCCTTCCCTTTCTCCCTCCCAGCCCCACTTATCTTCTTCTCCTATTTTTTCAGAAGCGTCTGCTCCCGATGGCCTCCATGGGAAGGGAATACTGACTCCATTTTTTTCCCTTTCCTCCCACCTCCCCCTCCCTGCCCTCCCCACCCCATCCCACCCCACTTACCTTCTGCCTCCTTTGTCCCCGGTGGGGACGATGGCAGCCTCTAGCTGTGTGGAGGCTCGGAGTGGGGCCATCCCCGCTGGGACGCAGGTACGTTTTTTCCCCCTCCCTTCCTTCCTCCCTCCCAACCCCACTTACCTTCTTATCCTTTTTTATCAGGAGCATCCGCTCCCGATGACCGCCATGGAAAGGGAAAACGGACTCCATTTTCCCTTTCCCGGTGGCCATTTTCTTGGTCTTTTTTTGGGCGTTTTTCTGTCCCGAAACGCCAGCAAAAAATGCGTTTAGTGCCCTGGTCATGCAAATCTTGCGGGCCAGGGTACTAAAAGCAATATGACCCAAGCGGCGGGGGCATTCGTTAAGGCCCTCGCTTCACTTAGGCCTATAACTATGGGCCCTGGGTTTATTACCTGAGTCGGTAATGCCCCCACCGCTCGGGTCATATTGCTTACATATGTCCACTGACGGTCAGAAGATCAACGTGAAAGTACTGAGTAAAAAGTAAAGAAAATGAATCTTTCTAATTCTTCCAAGTATAGGCCTTTAGCACGTAGACAGCCTAGCGACTGTGCCCTCCTTGCAACAGACAGATCATTTAGCAGTAATTAGCGTAGATGCCTTTTTTAACTTTCTGCTGTCTCTACCTCTTTATGTTTCTGGCACTATGAGAAGTGATTCTATATAGTGTACCCAAGCAAATGTATACTAACATGACACCTATTCCTATGTCAAATGAAGAAACAGGCCAACCTTTTTCTGTTGCCACTGAACAGACTGAAAGATCAAGACGAGATACTGACAACAATTTCTGGCACATACATGCTTATACGTCTGGATCTATCCAAATAAGTAATAGTATGTGGTATCAGCACATGACCCAGGTAGGGATAGGTACATCTGATGAGAGCAGCTATTTGTGTTCTCTCATTCCCTGTGCCATAGGCACTTCCAGGGCCTTTATAGACGCAGAAGTACCCGAAGAAACAGCATATTGCCTGACCCATCTGGCACTCTGTTTAACCCAAGGACAATTCCAAGGGCAAACTGCTTCCTTAGTATGGGCAAATAAAGCAAATAGCAAAGTCCCAACGAGAAGATAACTACAAACAAGGGATTACGTCCATGATAAATAAGGAGGCAGTGAACCAGGTAATAATATATGAACAACCTGAGGCACCCGTAGCAGGAGCTAGATTAGAAGAGAATAACATGTTGCAGTACAATGATACAAATGGGAAAGAATCACTGTGATGTTGGGAGTGAGGACAGCTGTAAATAAAAGCAACAGTGCTCAGACCTGAGGGGTGGACCAATGGACTTGTAGTATGTAAAGCATTGGCATTATTGGAACAATGGGAAGAGGTTGTGGTAAATGCAGATAAGTGTGCACTCACTATTGGCTCAACATTACAAAATTACACACAATAATGAGATGTGAACCGTGCCAATATTGCCCATATGAAATGCTTCTTTGTGCTTCCAAAATAATGGCACAATAAACATTGGAAGACGCAAAAGGTGTTTGACGTTCAAGGAATGAAGGTAGGGAACTCAGCATTAATACACCACTATTGGGCCTGTGGATCCAAAGCCTACACAAAACAACACCCAAATTGTGGAGGACTGTGCTCAATGGTACTCTTAAACGTACCTGCTCTGGTAGCGCCCACAGGCAATACACACACCACAGAGTTCCCCAATATGGATGCACCCCACAGAAAGAAGAGATCAGCCAACCACAAACGGAGCAAGGAGAGGGAATAATTATGTCTCCACCAAAAATGGAAGCAGCACTTGATGAGATAACAAATGAGCAAAGGTTATTCAGCAGGACAGAAATGTTCTTTGGTTTCATCTATGCCGGAATACAGGCAAACACAAATGCTAAGTGGTTGCAGAAACTCCAGTGGGAGCTAATGGAAATGATCAACTCAATGGTAAAGGGCTTTAATGCCATGAAAGAGGAGTTAGGCTCATGACTCTTCAGAACAGGTATGCACTTGACCTAATCACAGCCATGGAGGGTGGCATATGTCCAAACATTGGACCTATAAACCTGCTGACAATGAGGAAAATGGCACCCGTATAGAGGCCATAACCCTCCTGACAGACCTCCAAACAAAGATGGAAGTAGAGGTGTAAGAGATAGGCAATGATGACTGGTTCACCTCCTTGTTCTCCTGGATCCCCTCCTGGCAGGCCACGGCATTCAAGTTTCTGATAGCTATACAAGTATTGGTGCTACTGGGATTCTGCACTTTGAGAATAGCCATTTGCCAATGTAAGAAGACAGCTAAAAAGGGGAGAAGGATGAAGATAGTGAAAAACGTTGATATGACAATTATAATTATAAATGTTATAATTATAATTAGTTATTTATAACATTCTTAATGCTCAGATGTTTCTAAGCGTGGACCCGGGGATAGGACCTATGGTGCTCTGCGTCATCTTGCTTCCAAGATGAGCACATTGCCCCTGAGCTATCCTCCTGAGACAACACACAAATGCACAAAAACTGAAGATCTACCTCATTTGCTGGACTTCAGGCAAAGTCCTATCATCCCTCCAGGATCAGAATTTTGTTATCCCTGAAACCCCTCTGATTACGTAGGACAATAGATATTCTGCAAACTTGATGGGGAGTGCTGCTGTATGATATGGAGCGTAATTTAGCAATAAAGCATTTGGGCCACCTGAGGGAGGTGATGAAAAAATGGACACCTAAAACACCTTACCGAAGAGAGGGTCCTCCGAGAGAAGTGGTTGAGGACTTGACCAGAGGGAGGAATGTCGAGAGACAGATGAACGTGTCATCCATGGCATTGGACCCTCCCACGCCACCATATCAGTGAAATAAGAGAAGTGTAGCTGTCCCGACAACTGTCCCCCCTGCACCACCGTAATGCAGACACAAAAGACATTATTCACTGAGGAGACCCTATCGCCCTTACCCCGGAACGATCGAAGAAGGGATAAGCCTTCAAGATCTGGCATACATGGACATGCTGCAACCGACGAATGACGTAAGCAAGTGATGTCATCCTGCTTCTGACACACGTAGGTGCACCAAAAACGAAGCAGATATGCAGTCATCACGAAGTTACACGAACATTAGATCAATCTGCATTTCGAAGAATGCACATTGCACTCAATAGACACTAGAAAACACGTACTTGAATGCATCCGTTGTAACTCAAGTTGCATATAAAGACATATAATGTTGGTCTAATGCAGAAGAGCAACAATGAAAAGCAGACATTTTGGATAAAATGGACGGCACTGCCATGCTCAAATGAATGGGGGAGCTTGAAGGAGCATAGGAGCTGCAGGAAAGGCAAACCCGCTGAATTGGCTAAACAAGCACAGAAATTAGAAGATTTGGAGAGTAGCCGCACGGCGCGCTAAGGTTACAGAGAAGTTAGGGAGGCTTTGAATGTTGTAGAGAAGGTACCAGATAAGGATTACCATGACACAAGGAGTATACTCCAAAATTATTTAAAGTCTGAATAAGCACAATCGACTATCACAAGCCAGTTGCATGATAATGATAAATCAGAAGGGCTCCATGAAAAATAAGCTCAAGAGTCACCCCAGTGGTAGAGGAGATCGACACACCTGCATGAATATTAGCGAAAATATTCATAAATGCAGGATAAGCTAAGCAACCATAACTCCCTCCACCACCATGTACTGTTAAGACTAACATCCAGGACATCAAAGATGACATCACATATATGCATTTTATAGATTGGTATTATTAGGTTTGTGTTCCCAGCAGGCGCCATTCTCTTGCTGCCAATGCATTCGTAACCCCGTCTCATTCAGCTTCAGCCAGGCCAGTATAAAATAAGATTCACACATATCTCCAGGAGGCAAAGAGACACTAACACTGTGTTTATTTTCTACATGCATGTATTAAGTTGAATAAGAGTCACAGAAGTCACACTTAAAGGCACGCTAATTTAAGGCTATGGCATTATTTAGGGCCTATGTGTAATGGAGGGCCCAAAATCGCGGTAGGCCGGGAAACCCTGGGCCCAAAACTAGAAGAGTCAGAGTAAGTGACAAAGGACTGTTTCATTAAACAAATGTAAAACAGGGGAAGCAGTTCAGCAAACAAGTCTCAAAGCTCCTACCCTGTTCCACTACTCTAGCTTCCAACCCCATACTGCTCAGCTAATGTTTAAGTCGTCTGTGTGCAGAAGATGATCAAAAGCTCAACTGAAAATAGACCACATCCTTCACCGCTCACTGGACCTAACTGCTGGCCATGAAGTCAAATAATTTAATTTGATTCCTTAGACATGCAAAAACGAATCCAAAAACCGAGGCCGAAAACAGCGCGTTATTTGGGCTGAATTGTTTTGCGGGATTCTTGTAAATTAAAAAATTAAAAATAGATAGGGGGTTCTGTAAGGGTATACACAAAGAGGGATGGGATTCTGGGCGTCTCCCCACGCAATTAAAAAAGACCAGAAATATGAAAAATGGGTGGGGGTGGGGAGGGGGGAATTCGACCAAAAATAATTCGCTGTTTGGGCCTCAGTGTTATTTTTTTGCTGTTTCAATATAGAACCATGACCTACACCTGAAAACTGTACTCCCGTTAACAGCTGCTAACCACTAGTCCCCCTGTTTTCTTAAGGCCCTTCCTTGATGATAGGTCCCAAAGAGTGATGGATAGAACATCTTTGGATCCATCAAATGATTTGAGGATTGCACTGGGCAGCCTTCCAAACCATTGTGTTTCAGCCTGCTGTGCCATTACAGAAGAGGACACATCCTATGGAGACCTGTGCTGACCCCAAGCTATGTCATGTCCCTTCTCTAGAAGAGTGTAAACATGGCAGAGATATGCACCAGCCTCATTGGGCATCATCAGTGATGTGTACCTTGGGGGTCTTGGCACAGCAATCACTGGATCCTTCTGTGCATGCAAGTACCACGGTGGGTGACATAAGCAGCACTACAGAGTAATGGATAGCACACCTTACAATTACACATAACTACTGGCAATCGCTCTGGACAGCCTTCCATTGTCTTATTTGGCAGCAGGGTCTTCCTGCTCCCACCTGTGAGGCAAAACACCTTGGGGTCATCTTCGACTCTACACTCTCCTTCGCTCCTTACATCTCTGACATCTCTAAGAATTCACACTACCAACTGAATCTCCTCAGAGGTATTCTTCCTTTCCTCTCCTTCCCCCGGAAGCTCACTGTCTCCAGAGCTCTGGTTCTCTCTAGGCTCGACTATTGCAACAGCCCCTTTCTAAATCTACCTGCTTCTACTCTCTGCCCTCTGCAACTCATCCATAACAGGACTGCGAGACTTGCTCTTGGCCGCAAGCCCAGGGATCGTATCTCTCCAGGACTGAAATCTCTGCACTGGCTCCCAGTGGCTGCAAGGATTAAGTTCAAAACCCTCTGCATTATCCACAAGGCCTTCTGGGGCTTGGGGCCACAATACCTTCAACTCTCTCTTCCTAAATATCTTCCTTCTCGAGCTCTTTGCTCATCCGCCTCCAACTCCCTCAGGGTCAGTCGCTTCTCCAAGCAACGAGTTGGTGTAGATCTCTTTCTTCGGCTGGGTCCTCTCTCTGGAACAAACTCCCTGAAATTTGAGGAGAATCATCTCCGGTTCCGGAAGCACCTCAAAACCTTTCTCTTTGCTTCTGTTTTTCTCCTCCTCTCTCCTGCTGACCCCCTGGCTGAAACTGAAACTGCACTGGTTGCCTGGCCACCCTCCGATCTCGGGCCCAGGTCCCTCCAACCAGTCGCACACCTGCACGGCCCTCCTGGAAACCCCACACTTGGGGACTATTTTCTGTATCCCTACAGTCCCACTACCAGCACTTGACATCTAATGTCTGCACTTACCCTTGCACTTGCCACCTGCTGGCCATACTTTTACTTTATTTATTCTATTATCCCATGTACTGCACTGTCCCCTCCCCCTTCCCATGCACTTGTGTGATCTGAATGTCGCACCTTGAAAAACTTGTGTATAGGCGCGTTATAAATGGCAAATCATATCATATCATAACATGCTGTGCCATTACAGAAGCAGAAAAGCCTATGAAAATGAGATTTGGTCTTACCCAAAAAGGAGCAGTCCAACTCAGACTGTTGAGTCACCTTCCTTCTGCTCAAGAACACATGCACCCCAGACATGTCGGGCATGTCAGTGAAGGGCAGTTGGAGATTCTTGGCACAGGAAGCTCTGAACCCAAGTCTGGAAATACACATCCCTCTTGGATAGACAGTTTTGAATCAATCATAACTACTGTCATTGCTCGGGGAAACTACCTAAACCATCAATGTCCAGGCTGCCATGCCATTACAGAAGGGGAAGACTAAATGCCAACCAGGCTTGGCCCCACCTCAAAAGGGCAGTCCAACCCAAGCTGCTAGGCCAAATTCCTTCTGCAAAAGACCACAAGCAACCCATGACATAGCCCAGCAGACTCCAGACTCACATCTTGCCACACCCTTCCCAGGCAGGGCAACATATGCAGCACTGAATTAATTGTAACCACTGGCATTGCTCCGGGTAGCCTCCCATGCCATAATTGTTCAAACTGATATATTATACCAACGTGTCCATGACTCTTTAGTTTTGCAAAGTCTTTAGTGGCATGGGGCTATTATCCGATGACTGTATTACTTTGGAGGTCAGGCTGGCTGACGGGGGCCCTGGGGTAGAACACACATAAACCCCCATCCTACCTTTGTGACTTGGGGATGACAGTGGATGAGGGCAGGGTGTGAGGTGACATTCCCATGAATTCATTTACACATCTTCCAAAACAGGAGCCGAGCAGAATGGTTAAAGCATTGGGTCAGGCTGCCAACTCCAGCAACGCAAGATATTCAATGTCCCAGCGGTGTATTGATCTTCTTTGAAGACATGCACAAGGGATGCTGAGTAGGCCAGAATCAGTTAAAAAGTGCTCTTCGGCTTTTTTCTGAATGCAGGTCGAGACAGTCAAAAAAGCCACCCATAAGCAAAGAGACATCTCTTGAGGCAGGCAAGGTTGCAGAGAGACTCCTCACAGGTAGCAGCAGCTGCAGGAACACCTTTTGAAATGGCAACAGAAGCAACTTCATAACCTGCACTCATTTCCGGTCCTACCGCAGTTAGATGGGCACAGAGCTCTCCTATGCCAGATACACCTTCACATTCCAAGAATGTCAGCAGACCAATCAACAGCCACTGCAATGAAAGGGGCTACTCAGGGAGTTGACTAGACCTCTGAAAGTGCCATTTCTGTAATAATACATTTACAGACTTCACCTGAAACTGGACACCTGCGCGGAGTGCAAAGGTTATGCATCAAAAACAGCCCAGCTCAGGTGACTCACAAAGCTGACCTGCACACCCAGGGAAGGTGGAGAGAACTGCACAGCAGGGCACAGCCCGGCCATCACCAGTATGTAGTAGTTATGCTTTGTTTTTTAGTTGCTGATAAAAGGCTGTAACAAAGTCACAGGTGAGAGGCTGGAGGATAGAAGCAGGGTGATCTGGGGTCGGGCACCACCACATGCAGACCTCAGTGGTCCCCAAAGTCTCCCACCTCATTCCTATTCTGGTTTGCAGGTGATCCGCTACACAGCTGAAAACACTGCTGGGCCCCAAGTGTCTTATAACAGGACGTTGCGTAGCACAGGAGGATATGATATGATATGTATTTATAACGTGCCTATACACAAGTGTTTCAAGGCGCGAGGAGCGGCAACTCGAGTACTCACCTCCATGGGTAGCCGCATAGTAATATCATCAGTAGGGGGGGGCTTTCAAAAATATGAAATCGCACACACTGCGGACAGGTATTATTCCAGGACTCACTCGCCTCATGCGCCGGGGCCCGCAGGTGTCAAGTAGAGTGAAACTGCAGACCAGGCCGGCCGACGGTATTCAAAATGGCGGATTTCCATTTCATCACCTTGGTGACCAGAGCCTAGGGGTAGTGCCTGTGCAGTTCCCATTGTCTGGAAGGAATTTAGGTCATTCAGCGCAAACCCAATCCTTCTGGCCACTCATCACAAACAAGCAGCCAATCCCGCAAGTATATAAGCATGCCACAGTAACAGGGTGATGTGCCCCTCCCCCCCACTGCATAGCGTTGTAACACAGACCAAGATGTATTCCTAAACACGACTTAAAACCTCAACCAGCTGCATTGGAGTAATAAAGCGAAAGCCTTGGCAACCAAAAAACACTCTGCCAGATTATCTGTGGCAGAGAGAAAGAGGAAGTCAGGGAGGTGTGTAGAAGGGTGAGTGAAGAGAGGGAGCAGAGAATCAGCCTTATCGTGACAACTTCAGCAAGATAAAAAAAAGATAAGGAAAGAGAAAAGGGCACTCTGAATTCCAGAGACTGTGACTGGTTGCCATGCAGGCAGGTCCAAACTAAGGGAAGGGAGAGAAGGACTAAGTACCCAGTCCTGAAGAGAACCAGAAGGATGTTGTGATAACCCCAACCCCATGCCATGCGCTACATTGCTGCATTTCTTCCTTAAGCACTGCCAAAACCTGCTGCTGGTCAGCACTGTGAGGAAAGTCAGGTGGACCTTCCTTAAAAATAAAAAATGTAAACATTCAAGATGGATCCTGTAGTTGTAGCTCTGCCCAAATCCCACCTCTGACACCAAAGATATAATCCAGCCTAGGGGGGCAGGAAAGGGCGTGTGACTAGAGTTTAACACACTTGAACTAAACTCATGTATTACCATTTCTCGTGGTTCACAGACAGAATGAAGTGTGTCATCTCTTGTCTTTGAAATAATGTACTTCTCATCAACATAAGAAATTGTTGATGCAACAATAAGGGAACATTTTGAAAACAGCAAAAGCAAAACTGAGAAACAAAACCATTGGTCATTCGGGGGCGAGGGTGTTTGTACTTTGCATTGTGACAGATGTAAGCACTATGTCCAGTTCTAAGGCAGTGGCTGAGGTGAGGTATATGTATGGGTCCACAGGTAATGTGGGGAGTACTTTCCCCACCAATCAACAGTGCCACACAAATAGACCTTGCGATTCTATCTGCCCTGTCTGTGATACATTTAGAACCAGGGACTCCCTCAGCCCTTAGCAATGTTAAGCCAAGAACCAGGCAGGTGTAGGGAGAGAATATATTTTTATTAATTCTTATGAAAAGTTTAATTTGTACACTACTTCACATGACACCCCACATTATTCGTGGTAAAAAACAGTGATTCACTACAAATTATTCATTTTTTTGGGGAATAAACATTAACAAACGATCTGAGATTACACTACATGTATGTTTTTGCAGTTCAGTAAATAGAATACAGTTCCAATGAATATTTCAACACTTTTATCACACACTGAAATCCCTGCATGTCAAATTAGACAGTACCGTCGAACATTACCAGATCACGAGAATTGGCATTCCTTGAGAACGTTTAGAATTAAATCTAATTCAACATTTTTCTATTTTCAAAAGCAAATCCCCACATGCATCGCTTTGTATATGTAATTTCCCTGCACACTTGAAAATGCTAACAGTTTTGAAAACACCACCGACTTTTGCTAGTACATCTTAGATTTATAAAACCTTCCTTCTCCCCTATGCAATGTAGAATCTCTCTTTATCATGAGGCACTTCCTCATTTTCTGGAGCAAGTGCATCTCTCAATTAGGGACTTCACTTTATTTCATTTAGCAAGACCCTTCTCTGCCCCAGCACCAAACACCCGGACATTCAGTGTACATTATTCACCCCTCTGCTTTAAGGCCAGGTCTGAGGAATGGTGAACAATTTGGAATCTTGTTTTTAAACAAGGGCCCCCCTTCCCTTGAAGGAGTTTTGGGGTTGGGAATGAAATTAGTAGTATCCAATCACTTTAAATAACTATATTTATAGTCGCACTCCGACAATGTTGTTGATTTTCAAATTTCAAAAATATTGCCACGTGTAATTTGGGTATAGTGGAATTCATTCAATTATTATTTATCCAATTATTGTAAGGGTCTACTTCCATACCCCAACACCACTAATAAAGGGGAAGGTATTACACCAAACAGATCCACACACTCTTGGTTCTATTGGACAAGCTACTTGCATTGAATATCTCTGGGCTTCGCGCTCCGGAAAGACATCAGCATTTCTGCACACTCTATGTGGCTCTTCTTGCAAAATATTTCAGCCTCTGTCACTGTTTCTATGGTCTCCTTCAGTAATCTCATTAACATTTCTAACCCAGGTAGGGTCAGACTGTCTCCCAGGCAATGTCAAATTTCCATCAAACTTTCAATAGTTCCACCCAGATGACTTCATGAAGCTCTAGCCTCTCTCCCATTGAGCAACACCTTTTAACTTCAAAACCATACCTCAGAAAAATGAAAATTAGGAGGTGCTAACTGATTAGCCCTGAGTTTTGATTGGACCTTTACGGTCCTTCCACCCCCAAAGCCCAACCCTTCTCTATGTATAGGCTCCCAGAGCTCTGACGTTGAATTGATGGGAGTGATGAATCCACGCACTCCCATTGACTTTTTTTTACATGTTAGTTTTGTACTCAAAAAGTCTGACATGACAAAAAACTTTATTTTATAAATAAACATAACAATGTAGATATGTTTTGGATCCTCTAATCATGCCGCACTTGATGAAATGATTGCTGTGTTTGTGCGAAGTTGCGCATGCGTACAGTGTTTTTTTTGCAATAGAAACACAAATTATAGTGCAGATTAGAGACTAAAAAGGGCACCACAGGTCTAAACTACCCGGAGGCTGAAAGCACTGTGGTTACCACCGAACAGGCCTGGGTACATAGCAACGACACATACAGCCCCCATCTGATGAAGAGTCATACTTCACTCGCTAGTGCACGGGTACAATAACCTGCTGCTTTTTTCAAGACCCCAGAAGATGTGAGCAAATGGATGGACTTGCAAAATATGCCGCTGGAGAAAGAAGACCAGATGGGAGATGGAAGTGATAAGTGAAGCTGCAATTTGTGATTAAAGTACTCCTGGTATTATGAGGGCCATTACACAATGACTGGACAGAGACTTTTTAGCTGAAAAATGTATGCGTTTCTCATTGTAGCTAAATGCAGTAGGCACAGCTGCTGCTTAGCCATAGGCGGCGCTAGGGATCACACTATTAACCCACATTAGGTTAGTTTTGTTAGGATACTAGTAGTTCGGTATCCTCTTGCTGCACTCCAAGTAGCGGCTATGGGCCGGGAAAGGGGCGAAATGCGGGGAAGCCTGAGTGTTGTGATTAACTTTGCATTCATCTGGTGCAAGTGACTAGAATCTTGAGATGGAATGCAGGGCTTAGAATGTTTATCTATGAGTGAGTTCCAGGTTTGTTAGTTGCAAGGATGTAAGCCCTGAGAGAGGATGCCGGTGGGTGTCCTATGTCCCCTTTTACTTACCTGACCCTAAGAACTGTATTTGGTGTACCTAAACCTAAGTAAATAAGTTAACAGTTCACTGGAGTGTCAGAGTCATTTATGGCCAGACCCTGAATTTAACACTGGCGACAAGGATGAATCTGGCTGTGCTGGGGGGACAGCACCAAAGAGAGACAATCCCATCCTCGTCGCCAGTGTTGAGTTCAGGGTTTGGCCACAAATGACTCTGACACTCCAGTGAACTGTTAACTTATTTGGACATTGATGGGGCGTTTCCTTTACTTGGTTACCATGTTCAATGCTCAATTGGCCTATATGGTATGTGTGTGGGGAATGGTGGTTGTTGACTCAGGTGCAATGTCAACGTTCGTGTTTAGCTCTTGCAAGAAGAGTGTGGTTTTAAATTCAGCTAAAACAATGTGATATATATGGCAATGCAAATGTAAACTACTCACTGGTGATGTAGCAGGAGTAGGGAGTGGTGCTGTGCATGGATTTTTAGATCTAAGAGTATGATGTGTAGCTTCAGTGGATGTGGTGTGAAGGGAGTCAGATGAGATATTAGTGTTATGAGTGTTGATTATTTCTTCATTAGAGTTATTAAGTTGATAACAGTGCTCATCATTAGCTGTTCCATGTAGGTAGATTAATATGTTCTCTCCACAGGTGGACTATTCATTTTATTCCACAGATGGACATTAATGTTAATAGATTTTTGAAGTGGTGACAAGGTCTACACCTTTGGAGTTGTTTTTCGTTATTGTGAAATGCTTTCTTTAATCTTTTGTTTTTCAGGTGGGACTTTACTGGACACATTTTTTTGATGAAATATTGATCTTGTCACTCATATTTTACTGCTGTTCTTGTTGTCCCTATGGAGGGAAGATGTGTTGTGATTAACTTTGCATTCATCTGGTGCAAGTGACTAGAATCTTGAGATGGAATGCAGGGCTTAGAATGTTCATCTATGAGTGAGTTCCAGGTTTGTTAGTTGCAAGGATGTAAGCCCTGAGAGAGGATGCCGGTGGGTGTCCTATGTCCCCTTTTACTTACCTGACCCTAAGAACTGTATTTGGTGTACCTAAACCTAAGTAAATAAGTTAACAGTTCACTGGAGTGTCAGAGTCATTTATGGCCAGACCCTGAATTTAACACTGAGATTCAGAATTGGAGCTGGGCAAATGTTGGGAACAGTTGGCATAGTTAAAGGGAAGTTGGCTTATGGAGACTCACTGAGAAATATGGGTGGAGGTTCAGAGGAGAGACTAGAAGGGAAGAGACCGGTGAATATGGTTGAACTCAAAATAGCAACCTGGAATGTGAGAGGGTTGAACAGCTATATTAAAAGAAACTGGGTTATGACATATTTGAGACAGCAGAAAATAGATATAGCGCTTCGGCAAGAAACCCATTTGACCAGGGAGAAACAGGACACAATAGCATGGAAATGGAGATGGGTGATTCTGGGCTCAACATACTCGCCATACGCAAGAGGGGTCCTAATTTGGTTAGCACCAACGGTCCCATTCAAGATCCTCCAGACCTTTCTAGATGAATATGGCAGGATGGTAATAATTTGGGGACTGGTCGAAAGTAAAGAAATATGTGTCATAAATACGTATGCCCCGAACCAGGACACTGCAGCTTATGTTAGATCCTTATAGACTAAGATTAGTCCATATAGAGATGGGGCGGTGATAAGGGGAGGAGACTTTAATTGCACTTTGGACTCGATGAGAGACAGGTCAGACAACAAGTTTGCTTATCCAACCCCATCGGACAAAGCTTTGAACACGCTGTTACACACACTTAAGTTAGCCGATGTATAGAGAATAATGTACCCAGAAAACCGAGTATACACACACTATACTGCCCTAATGAACCTATACAGCAGATTGGATTATGTGTTTGTGGGGGAGGAAATGCTGCATGAGTTCACACAGGCTGACTACAAAGCTACGGTCCTGTCGGATCATGCCCCTCTGGTGGTTGTGTGGCAGGTTCTCCCCCCGACAGGCCAAAATTATGACCTGGCGACTTAGGGTTGAGGCACAGAAAGACACAGGATTCTGAGAACACTTGAGAGCTGAAGTGAGAGAATATTTTGAGAACAATACGGGCAGTGTTGTCTCGAATGGTACGCTATGGTAAGCCTTTAAAGTGGTGGTTAGAGAAGCGGCCATAGCCAAGGCAAAAGGGATACAAGAGGTTATAATGAAGTATCTACAAAAGACAGAGAAGAATCTAGAAACCATAATGCAGGTTGGAAATAGATCCCTAGAAGAAGACAAGCAAGTATCCTGCCTACAGCAAGAGTGTAGGGAATATTGGGAAAGGTTAGGCAAACTAAGTTACAAGAAATATATCGAGAGACAACAGGCTGAGAGGGACAATCTGGGCAGATTATTAGCATGGTTATATAAGAATGAGACCACATGGGAGACAATTAGAGCCGTGAAGGGGATGGATGGGAAGTTGCGGGAGACGCAAGAAGAAGTGAATACATGTTTTTATGATTATTATAGGCACCTCTATAATGAATCTGCTGAGGAGTAAGGGGTGAATATACTAGAAGTGATTATACCCATAGAGACACTCAGGAGGTGATAGTAGTGTCACTAGGCGCAGTGAAGGCATTTGACTCAGTCAGATGGCCATGGCTGCTAGTGGTCCTGGAAGAATTCGGTATTGGGCGCAAATACATTGAATGGGTGAGGCTGCTGTACAATGAGCCAATAGCAAGAGTCAAAACGGATCCTATGTTTTCAGAGCAATGGCAACTAAGAAAAGGCACAAGACAGGGATGCCCATGGTCTCCGATGCTCTCCATTTTAGCACATGAACCAATAGCAGTTTATTTGAGGGAGGAATATGAAGAGGAGGGCATATGCGCCTCGGGAGGGAGGCACCTGATCTCGCTGTATGCAGATGATATGCTGCTATACCTACAGTACCCAGAGGAGAATTTACAATCTGTTCTAGACATTATGGTATGGTATGCGGCACTGTCAGGTATAACTATTAATCTCTGGAAGTCGTGCCTGTACCCCATGGGAGTGTACGTGGGGAAGCCTATAAATGACCTGCGGTTGTTACTGATTAAGTGGGAAGTAGTGTTGTTTAGATACTTGGGTGTCGATATATACCATGACCCCCAATCAGAACATATACATAATACAGTGCAGGTGGTGGACAAGATAGATAACTGTATGGTGTTTTGGACTAGGCTACCATTGACCATGATGGGGCGTGCAGCTTTATTGAAGATGGTGGTGCTGCTGAGAATTTTACACTACTTTGCAAATTTTCTGTTTGCAATACCTAAGACGTTCTTTGGGAAATTACATAGTGTGGGATGTCTTAACCCACTTCTGCTCTGCCATGCGGCATCACTGTGTTCTGATGGTGCCAGAAACATCAAAATGGCCGCAAAACCCATGTGCACGCCAAAACCTCTGAAAATCGCGCTTTGCAAAGCACAAAAAGATGGCTGCCAAATCTGCCATGCAAGTTGTCAGTGGTGGAACAGAGATCTCACTCCTGAAACATGTCACTGGGCTCCACAACATGTGAAGATGGAGTACAGAAGGAAAAGCAGTGCTTTGCTAAAGGAAACCCCAAAATCTTGCTTTAAATCCTTTTTTCTTTGTTGCTGAAACTGCAGAATGTCGGTACAAAATACCCTCAAAAATCCACAATTCTTACTGGGTGCTAAAATTCACTTAGTATAAGAAATCATTGTGAACATACAATGTCCTGAAAAACTGAAAGCATCAAGGGATTTCCACAGCAAAAGTGGCCTGTCTGTGGATCTGTCAAAATCTGGGTGCAGTACCCTGAGCCGCCTGAATGACAGCTGTCAGGGGCCTACAGGATTAAACTTTAAACATGTATAAACTCTAATCAAATGTTTGCAATCTAAGAGGCCTGTTACTGAGAGTAACCTGTGTTGTAATTGTTTAATCCCATGGTTTAAAACCTAGAATAATAATTCTAGATGCTATTTTGAAATCACAAGCTCGTTTTAAGCTAAGGAAAAATGCAACAGAATTAACATATAAATTTAAGCCTGGCTAAAGCAACCAAACTGGAATAACAGTTTCCTCAAAGAGGCAAGGCCTCCGCCTCCTGCTCCCTCCAGCAGGAAATCACACCAAAGTGATAATTATATGGTTGGGGAAGAACTTGGTCTGCAGTGGGGCAGAAAACAATGAACAGCTGCAAAGCAGGAAAGGCTAGGTGTGAGGACCATTGTAAATGGACTCTTCCAAGAGCCAACAGAGAGGAGATGCTTCTGGACTGAACGGAGAGAAAAAGAAGCGGACCCAAACAGCCATCTGTGGCTGAACATTCACAAGGAACATTTTGTTTAAATACATATAACTTGCCACTTAAAATTGTCAAAAACACAAAAATAACAGAATTGTAAATCTAAATTTTGGCGGCACATTTCAAGAGGTGGCAAAATCGTGTAACATATTTTGGAAGGAAACGGCAGAAAATTTGATTTTACACCAAATGTATTTCTGCTAGAAGTATGAAACTTTATACACTTATGCCCATGTTATATGCGCACACTTGTAGAAATTTGCTGATAAATTGGACATTGTGTTCCGGATGAAAAGGGCAAAATTCGGTGAAAAGCACACACACGATCCCACAGCTACGGGGTTTGGAGGAGTAGCTGCTGTACAAAATATGTAATCTGTAGATGTGGTTGTTATAGAGGTTGCACATGTCTAAATATGTATTGTGTCAAAAGTAGATTTTGTGTTCAAGAGGCTAGGGATGGACTCTAAGCCTCATAAACCCACACCATAAAGGTGACACCCTGTTTCACTCCTCCTATCAAGGCAGAGAGGAGACTCTGAAACAATCCCTGTCAAAGGGGCAAGCTTAGGATAAACCAGCACACACACACCCTTTATCATAGCATAAATAGAGACAGCAGAGGGCAGAAAAACACACACAGATTCACCCACTATCCGAATGGTGGCGGAGCACCCTGCTGCAGAACCTTCCATCTTCCTTGCTCCAGAATCCAGAAACGTGGCAAAGCAGAACCCATTGCATAGCTGAACCATTTTCAGCGAGGCCTCAATTTTGAGATCCAGAACCAACCCCACAAACCTAAGGGGAAGCATCATACTAGAGCTGGGCTGCGCTGCACTGCTTGCCTGCTGAAATAATTATAATCAGAACCAAAAAGGGCAGATCATGTCCAGTACTGTGCCTTGCTGTGACAAGAGTGCCTTGCAGATCTGATGCAGTCCTGTGCCATGCTGTGACCAGAGTGACTTGCAGATCCAATCCAGTCCTGTGCCGTGCTGTGACCAGAGCGCCATGCTGATTGCAGATCAAATCCGATGTGCCCAGCTGTCTGTCCCAGAACCAGATTTCCTTCCCTGACCAGAATCTTAACTGACCAGTTTCCTGACGGTTCCATTTAAAAACATATCTAGTGAGTATCTATAGATATAACTGAGTCACTAGCATATGTACTGTCCATAGTCAGTCCCTATCTTAAACCCATCCTATCTTGTTTTCAGAACCTGCATTGCTAGGAGTACTTTAGAATTGTCTAAACTCTCTATCCTATCCCTCCTATCTTACTCCTGCGCTAGTATTGCTAAAAATATCATTGCGCTGATCTTTTCTCATCTGAAGAAGGCGAGTCCCGGGCAGGCAGTCATTCTGATCACGTGGCTGTGTTCTTGTGGGGATTTGTTTTGTTTATAGTCATCCTCTAGTGTTAGAAATCCCATTTGTCATTTTAAAAGCGCATTCCCGTTTTCCATTCTTGCACCTATCTCGAAAAAAATGAAAAGAAAGACCTTCACTAAAACGTCCATAACTTCCTCAGTTTTTGTGCTACAAGCTAACATCCACAGCTTTAAATCGCATCTAAAACCGCATCCCAAATCCATACAGTTTTCCAGTTATTGCGATTATCGCGCAGTGAAAAGTTTGCAGCGAATTTCATTTTTGGGAAATTCTGACATGTGTAAAATTGTTTTGATTGCTCCCGACTTGAATTGTAGGATTTCAAATTGTTTCTTGGTATTAAATCATTGCTTGTGTTTGTGTGCAACCATCCAAAGTGGCTCCCATAAGAAGTATAACAATTTCAGCAATTTAGACCATATTTAGTGTTTTTGTCCAGTCCATTCTCAAGATAACTTATGACAGCTTGACAGTCAATTCCGTTTTTCTCTTGTGTTTTGCTGGGGGAAAGTGGGATTGATATGTTGTTGAATTCTGCCATTCCTGAATACCGGCTCTCTCCCCCTATGTCTTTACATTGTCTTTTGGGGGGTTGAGGGGTGTGCAGGGGGAACCTTTAACCACAGTGCTGTCTGATCTGCACACTCACACAAAAGTATTATTTCTGTGCTGAATTGTTTTGCTCATTATCACTCCTTGTGTATTAAAGTGATTATTGACTGTTACACCATTGGTGATTCTTGTGTACCCATTAAAACATAGTGTGATTAAATTGTAAATACATAAATAAATATTTTAACTTTGCAAACCAGCCTGATTCCTGGTTCAGTGTGACCGGGGGGCGGTTCCAGGAGAGGGGCCTGATATGAGTGGTACATTGTTCAGAATAAAGTACTTTTAGACAAAAATAAATAAGGATTTCAGTTGTGCATTACACACTAGGCATTTACTTGGGTGTGTGCCAGATTGAAATCACTTACAGCTTTGGGGGCTCGTCCCTGAATTAGACATACCACTTGTGACAGTCTAACACAGCGTGCAAACTGACGGGGTACATACACCTTGTTGGGCTACCATACTGTGCTACACTGTAAAAACACCCTTCAATAGAAATACTCAAAGGAGTTTGGCCTATTTGCAAAGGTAAAAATAACCCTGAGATAAGTCAGAAGGAAATTAATATTTCTGGAATGGCGACCCCAGCGGAAATTAATATGGCAAAAGAACACCTACTGCACAAATTGTTTGTCAGGGGTGAATAGACTGAACAGGATGAGAAGGTTTGGCTTCAGGAAATCAAACAACAAGCCACTGCCACATAAATAGATATATGGCTGGACGAGGGTCCATTACACCAGGCACTTTGTGAACTGTATATGGCCCCAATGGTAAAACAAGAGCAATGCAAAATTGCCAAAATAGCGGCATACCTGTACCTCCACATTGGAGTAATACAGGAAAAATATGCCGAAAATCTAGATCTGGCAAAGAAGCAAGTACAATCCCTAAAGAAAACCCAAACTGATTTGGACTCAGAGCAAAGGCTGCAAAAGAGCCAAGATTCAGAGAGAGAAACCAGACAGTACCTGAAAAAATTAAAGGAAGATCTGGATCTCCTGCAGCAAGAGAAGGTAGAGCAGGATACCAAATTACTGACACTGCAAAAAAGAGTGCCAAGAAAGTTTGGATTCTCTACTACAGAGCCAACAAAAACTGGCGCAACAATTCACTTTTAATAGAGTTTTCGCAGAACAGATGGTCGTCTTACAAGTCCAGATAGACCAATTCAAAGAAAAAAATGATAAATTAATTCTTAAAGACCTTGAATCCCAAACAGAGTTTGATGAAGAGCGCCAGAAAGCTGGTGCATTCAGAGAACAAAGGGACGACCTGGCTGCACAGAGGAGTACTCTAATTCAGGAAAAGGACGCCATAGGCCAGGAAGTCAGCCATTTAAAAACCAAGGTGGAAGAAAATCACCTGGCCCTTCAGGGACTGGGTGAACTCAAAATGGACTATGAACAACTGTTAGAGCACACCAGGAGGCTGGAAGATGCTCTGGAAAAGAATAATCAGGCCAGTAAGGACAGAACTCAGGAGGTGAGTCTCCTGCAGCAAACATTGGCCCAATACTCCCAATGCAGGCAAGAAGCACGGAGAGACAATGAGGCTCTCTGTGAGAAAAATGACTGGCTCCATAGACAGTTATCCATACAGGAACAACTAATAGAGACCAGTAAGGCCTTAATAGAAGAACAAAATGGTCAGATTCTTGCATGCCATTAGGAAGTAGGGGCTGAGAGAGATGAGGTCAGATGGGAGAGGGAAACCCCTGAGCATAACCTCAGGAACCCTGGCACCAGAGACTTTAATCTCTTCAATTCCATGGAGTCTGCCACCCCCATGTCCACTGGCTCACATGAGCCAAGGGCCATGGGGATGGTAGACTTCAACCCAATGGGGAATATGGGGCAAATAGGTCAGCGTCTCCCAGAAATGGATGGGCGGGCATCTCTGTACAGGTTCCCAAGTGCTAGGGCCATCTTCTCTGATCAGGGAGACTCCAGTGAGGGGAGAATCAGAGAAATGGTTCCTCAGAAATATAACTCATCAAGCGATCAGGCAGTGAAATTTGGTGGGGAATTCCACAAGATCAGGCCCGCTAAGAACATACTAAAAACCTCTTCCCAGCTAGGACAGTGTGGGGGGGTACTCAACCAATCCTGGGAGCAAGAAAGAGTCAGAAGACTCTTCTCAGCACCACAGGTCCTTAGAGACTAAGCCCCGACATTCTGCCAGCCATTCGCAAGCTCGCAAAATCTGGGAGAGCCTAGAAGACCAGCCAGCCACCTCTGGTAGCAGTGCCTCTGAGTCAGAGGATGAGTGGACCAGGGTGACAAGAAATAAAAAGGCTAACAAAGTTAAGAGGGCTTTACTCAAGGATCCCCTGAAACAAATAAAAGATATTAGGAGAGTCATCACGCCCTACCACAAAAATGGCAAATATTCTGTTTGGGAGCACCTTGAATTATTGGAGCAGATGATGGGGACTTTCCATCTGAAGGACAGCCAAAGCTGTATTCAGTATGTAAAGTGGACATTTTCTCCTGAGTACTCCAGCTTCTTTGTGGGGCTGGAGGATAAGAACCATTCCAGATGGTCCACCTATCGGGCGGCCATCCTGAAACATTTTTCCATTGATAGGAACCCTCAAGAGGCTTGCAAGGCAGCCTACAATTTACAATGTGGGGAAGATCAGGCCCCACAAGAATTTGTTCAGGAATTGAAACGTGCCTTTGCGCAGACCACTAGAAGCGTGCGCTTTGACAGTAAGGAATTTGTGAGCACCTTCTTTCATGCTCTCCCTAAGTATATTATGACCCAGCTAGTGAGGGACTTTCATGAAAAAAGATCACTAGACTGGGTCATTGAACAAGCAACGCGCATCTATTGAGTACAGAAGCCGTTGGAAAGTAAAAATATTAGAAAGATCCCCAAACCAACCAACACCCCTGCTGCTGCTAAGGTGGCGGAGGTGAAGGTTGCCCCCATTTTAGATCTGGAGATGGGCGGGCCTAAAATCCTTCCCCCACAGAATCTGACTAGCCCCAAACCCAGAAGGCCCTCGAGCCAATCCCAAACAGGGAGCCAGGGAGGTAACCCCACAAATGGGACCCCTAACTCCCCTGACTACATCAGCCCACGCTACAAGGGAAATAGACCCATCCTGGGCTATGTGTGAACTCCTCCAGCCAAAGGGGGGGGATCCAACCAGACAGCAGGAAACCCAGGAAACTTCCCTCCTCACTTTCCCCAGGAGGGCAGTAATCATCCAATTGCCGGACCAAATTTCTTTCCCTGGTATCTGCTTCACTTCAACCCCCAAAACAACCCTTCTTTCTTTTCCCCCTTTCCTGAGCCCAGACAGCCCAATCCGGGAGAGGGGAGCCCAAAGGTGGAGAGGTACCCAAACTTTCCTAACCAGAGGTATTTTGCGAGAAGGGATAGTTAGCCTTCTCGGGATCAACCCAGGGTAGACTTGAGGACCCCGTACCAGCCAGAGCAGGTGTCCCAACTAGAGCGCCAGGTCCAGAACATGGCACAGGATCTGGGTCGCATGCTGAGGGCTCAACAGATCCCTCAGATGAGCACGGCGGCTCAGAATTCCTCAAATCCAGGGTCTGGTGCTCCAGAACAATGATGGGGGAAGAACCCCGACAACCCACCGGTTCCCAGGGAGGAGGCACAAGGGGAAGGGGGGTGTAAAGCCGTAGAGGAAGCTTCCTTCCCCACTTGTGAAAAGCCCCTGGAAACCCAGGAACCGGAACCAAAATCTCCTGCCCCCGAAAGTCTGCAACCCAAGGAGCAGAGGGTGGGGAGGAGAAATAAAGAGCCTAAAAAGACCCATTTTGTGGAGGAGGTGCAAATCTTCCAGTTTAAAGGAGAGGGGTCCTCAGAGGATTCGGGGAAAAGGATCTTCTTCTTCAGGGATGGGGGCACTCCTCCCAAAGAAAAATGGGTCCCAAAGGATCCAAATACAGACTGGGTAGATGTGGGGACCGAGTTAGAACAGTCCAACATCAAACCCCAGAATAACCAGCACAAAAATCCCCTTGTTCAAACCCATTCTGGTGACTGCCTCCAAAAAGGGGGGGCAGCCCAGAATCAGAACCAGGGGAGCCCAAACCCCCCCCATATCTAGCTGTCACCTTTTGCTTACAGGTTCCCAAGATCCCAAACAGAATCCTGGCCAAATCACCTCTCTGTCAGTATCCAAAGCAAGGAAACTAACCCACCAGTTGGCAAAAAATGTGCATTATCTTTGCCCCCTTGAGGAAAAGGAGGGAAGATTTTATGCCCCGGTGCAAATACAGGGGGAATGTACAATTTTGGCACTGGTGGACAATGGATCCCAAGCTATCCTTCTGTCAAAAAGGGCCTTTGATCAACTGAATTCCGGAAGGGGGGAGAAATATCAAATTCCTCTCACCCCTCTTCCTGGACAACTTCAGAACTTCGACGGAAAGGAAATTCCCATCGAGGGTACTGCGGATTTAGACATTAAAATTGGGCAACACAAGGTGAAGCACCCGGTCATAGTTGTGACTCCGGAGGGTACACCTTGTTTACTAGGGAATGACATCCTGCGCAGATTGTCTCCCCTCATAGATTGTGTAAACAAGGTACTCTGTACCCTGACTAACCAACCAATAAAATTGAAACAGAGTGTCAACCATGTTAGTTTAAATGGCACATGCCACATGGTTGAACAAAAACCTGACCACATTGAATTTCACTTCCAGAATAATCAAATCCCAGACGTGGCAGTAATTGCAGTAGGACAACAAACTGGTTATGGGGGTCCTCTCCATTTCTGAAAATCAACCTTCCTTCCAGTCTAAGGTAGCATTCCACACTGGAAGGAAACACTCAGAAATTCTATACAAATTCACAATCAGAAAATCCCATTCCTATAGTCCAAAAGGATGAGAAATCAGCTCAAAGCTTGGCTGATATTAAAAAAATTGGAGAGCAGTTGTTTTCCCTATTTAGTTAAATGAAGGGAAGGACTCTGTTTCTGCACGTGTATGTGTGAACAACGGTAAGAGCTTCATCAGCAAGGCCATGTTCCGCAAACTCCCAAAAGATCCAGCCATTCCCACATTTAAACTGATAGACAAATGGGAAATGCACCTGGAAACACCCACTTCAAAACATCTCCTGCCTAGCAGGTGTATGCTCAAAATTTCAATAGGCAACAAGAGCATAGTCCATAATTGTTGGGTCGTGCGAGATGTCCTTGCTGCATTTTATTTAGGTGGTGACATTCACAATCGCTTTGCCAACAGTTTGGACCTAATAAACTTCAAAGCTTGGTCCCGATTAGCGGGTAATCCCATGTACTTTGATGACCAAGAGAAAGCATTTAGGTCAGCACAACTGCTGCCATATGCAGTTGAAATTCAGATTGGAGAGGAAGTCACCATCCTAGAACAGACCCGACAATTCTCACTGAAAGTAAAAATTAAAAGAGGACAGAAACGGAGAAATCCTGATGTCTATGTCCATCTTATGCTAATTTCCAACAGCAAGGTTTGGGGGTAAACCCAACACCACTAGCCAACATAGAACACGACACCATTCCAATGGAGGTGGATAACAGCAAACTAAAGAGTATCACTCTGGGTGCAGGCATCATTATTCGAATGGCGGTTGATGACGGACATTTTTCCATAGATTTAGGTAATGAACTGTTAGGACCGATCCCCAAGGACTGTTTTGACAGTGATAGAGAGGATGACACAACACCAGACAGGATCTTCACCCGGCCTGGGGTAAATTTCCTGGTGTACTCCTCCTGCCCTTATGGTAAGGACGATGTGACCTGTGATTTCAGGCGAGATGAGGAGATCTTCCAAGTCCACAAGGACTGCCTTCCCCACCTGAAGCCATCAATCCAAATCAGCACGTTGATTAGGGACTTCTCGCTGGAGGAGACCGCTGAGATAGCAAAACCGGAATTGTTTCCAAGGTTCAGGCAGATGGTTGAAGAGAGAGTCAACCTAGCTGATGCCTTTGAGACTCTGGAGCAAACGCAAAAATTGAAACAAGTTTTCTTAGATTTTCAAGATCTCTTTGCGGTGGACTCATATGACTGTGGTCGCACCGACATCCACACAACAACAATTCCCACGGACCTTGGCATGACTCCAGTGTTTGTGAAGCAATATCGCTTGCCTCTCTCATCAATGGAGTCCCCCACTGAAACAATTAAGAACCTTGAGTCCCGTGGGATAATTCGTCCAGTCCACAGCACCTTCAATGATCCAGTGCTGGGGATTTTGAAACCGAACGGCCAGTGGAGACTCTGTGCTGACAAGCTCAACAAACAGGTCCATACTTCCCGATGGCCTCTTCCCTACATTTACCAAGGGCTGGCCCAAATCCAGGGGTCAAAGGTATTCACTGCAATAGACCTGACCAATGGGTACTGGACTGTACCTGTCAGTAGTGAGGACCAATACAAGCTGGCCTTTACCTTCGGGGGACAGCAGCACACTTAGACCTGGACTCCCTTTGGATACATCAACTCTGGCAATGAATTTAACATCTTTCTACATAAGGCCATGCCCGACTTCGGTGAAAGGGGTAACCCTGCCTATGTAGATGATGTTCTAGTTAAAAGTTCATCTGTGGAGGAACACATAGCAGAGATCCGTTATGTCCTGACACAGTTGAGGACTGCAGGAACAAAACTCTCCTTTCAAAAGGCACAATGATGCAGAACCCGTGTCAATTTCTTGGGGCTTGAGATAACTCCTCAGGGTCTCTGTCCCCAGGAAAAGAAAGTAGATGCCCTCCAAAAAATAAAAGAGCCCACAACTCTGCGGGAACTAAGGAGCCTCCTTGGACTAACTAATTACAGCAGAAAGTTCATTGAGGACTATGCAGAGATCACAAGACCCCTGATCCATCTTTTAAAGGGGTGGTCAAGTGGTAGTGGGGTCCAGAACAAGCCGAGGCAGTAAGACACTCAAAAGAAGCCTCTCACAAGTGCCTTGCCTAGCTTACCCTGTCAAAAACAAGGTGTTCTTCTTGGAGACAATGTTTTCAAATACATGCTTGACTGCAGTTTTATATCAAAAGCATGACAAGGTCAATAAAGTAATCTCCCATGTGAGTAAATCTTTATCCTCTGTGGAGGAAAAATTCAACGATTGTGAGAAGGCACTCCTGGCAATGGTGTGGGCATTGAAGAATTACCACCCGTGTATCCAAGGGGAACACATCATAGTGGAGACTACACACCAACCATTGCAATATCTTCAAAGTGACAGAATCCGGGCCGTAGATGTGAGTAATTCCTGAATTACTTCTTGGATTCTGTCAATGCGAGGCTTTCCTGTGGAGGTCAGATATGGCCAAAACAAGAAGAGTCCCCTCGCGCAAAGTCTGGCTGACTTGCATGATTGTGCCAGAGAAAACTGTCTTGAGGAAGAAAATCTTAAAATCAAGGACAACATGGAGGCCTACCTTAATTCCCCACAAGTCTATGAAGAAGACCAGTGTGAGGGAATGCCCACTGTCTATGTGGATGGGTGCTCCTACCAGGTTTACAAAAACGGGGAAAAGGAACTTGTGGTCGGAGTAGGGAATGCATGGGTTAATGATGCCCCAGAACCCTCCACTAGATACAAAATCGGTCCCCGAAGTAGTCAAGTGGTAGGGCTGATGGCTGTGCATCAAGCTATACTCACTGCTGTCCAACACCAACTTCACAAACTGGTCATAATCACTGATTCAGATTATGTACGGAACAGGTTCGTGGAGCACCTGGTTAACTGGAAAACCAGAGGCATGCTATGTGCTAATAACAAACCATTGAAACATGGGAGATTAATACAAAATATTGATGATTTGGTCACCTTGAATGGGATGACAATATACTGGAAAAAGATCAGGGGTCATTCTAAAGTAGAGGGACCAGGCAAAACTGGAAATGATCTACCTGATCAGCTGGCCAAAACCGGAGCCATCCAAGGGGATCTACTTGAGATCGAGTCCCTGTTGGGCAAAATCCAGGTCACTGCTATCACTAGGTCCCAGAAAAATGCTCACAATGATCTCTCAACTGCACAATGGAGTAAGGAGACCCCAGATGTTGATTTGATTATGGCTCAAAAAGGGGATCCAATAATTGGTAAGTTTTATCAACACATTGAGGACCCCGAGAACGTTCCCCTGACGAATACCGATTACATAGGGAAAGAGGACCTCAGAGTGTTGATGAATTGTCCAAAAATTTTCCGAATCCAAGACGGTTTGTTGATGAGGAGATCCATAGTTGGCCATGACCAGTGGGTGGTCCCTACCTCATTCCGAAGCCTGATGCTAAGTCACGGCCATGATGCGGCCACAGGCGGTCATTGGGGGTTTCATACGACATTAGAAACTTTGCGAGAGGTTGTATACTGGCCACACATGGGGCAGGACCTCGACCAATACTTGAAGGGGTGTCTTGTGTGTGCACAAATTCAGCCAACATCATTCACACACCATGCTCCCCTCCAAAAGAGGGGGATGACACTGCCTTGGTCAGATTTACAAGTCGATTCTATCGGAACTGTGATTTGCTCCTCCAGGGGGAACAAGTACATTTTAACCGTAACAGGCTTGTTCACTAAATGGGTGGAATGTCTCCCGGCCCCAAATTGCAAGGCAGAAACAGCAGCTGCCCTGATGATCAATCACATATTCTCACGTTTTGGACTACCCCAAAGGATTGAGTCAGACAGAGGTAGCCACTTCACTAGCGAAATGATGACAAAGATGTGGGAGATACATGGGATCAAAAGGAAACTACACATTGCCTACCGGCCATCCTGTAGTGGTGGAGTTGAGAGATATAACAAAACTATTGTGAGCATATTAAAAAAGTTTGTGGCAGATTCTGGGCCAAGTTGGGACATTCGATTACCTCTTGTCCTGATGGCCATCAGATCTACCCCTTCTTCTGCAACAAAAATTTCTCTGTTTGAGCTGATAACTGGACGAAGCAGGGTGCTACCCCAGCATCTGCTCTACAGAACCCAAGAGCAGACCTTGATAAATGCCTCCACAACTCATGAGTATGTTGAGAATCTGAGAAAACAACTTCAACATGCTTTTGCCTACGCTTAGCGGAATCTAGAAATGTCTGCAGACAGTATGAAGACCCATTATGACCTTGCGACAACTAAAAAAGAGTACCAAGTAGGAGCCTGGGTCTACTTGTACAATTTCCAAAGGAACCAGGCCAAAGAGTGCAAATTCCTCCCAAGTTGGCTGGGTCCTTTTGAAATTGTAGACAGAATCTCACAAGTCGCCTACAAAATCTGCATCCCCAAGGGCAGTTTGGCAGGAGGGGAAGACAAGGGGGTCCACATCAAACAGCTGAAGAGTTGCCACCCCAGGCATACTTTGCAGCAAATAGAGGAGGCAACCGGAAACCCAGAGGGGGCATTGCGGACACCAAGAAAAATCCAACTGTTAAAACCATTCCACCTGTTAAAACCATTAGTAAATACAGGCGGGAATATTGTAAACTGTATTTCATGCATCCATCTACCCCACTACATGAATAGTAGTGGGGAAATTTCCATAATCATCCTCTGTTCTGTCTCATAGAACTGGAACCAAGAATTTCTAAGTACCAAGGAGGACCAATCGGGGACCGGGAGGAAAGACCCAAGGAGCCCGGCGTTTCGCTCCATACTCCCATTCAGAACCGGCGAGGAGAGCATGTCGATCTAGTACTGATGGGAGAAGCAGACGACTATCACACTTTGCAAAGCACAAAAAGATGGCTGCCCAATCTGCCATACATGTTGTCAGTGGTGGAACAGAGATCTCACTCCTGAAACATGTCACTGGGCTCCACAACATGTGAAGATGGAGTACAGGAGGAAAAGCAGTGCTTTGCTAAAGGAAACCCCAAATTATTGCTTTAAATCCTTTTTTCTTTGTTGCTGAAACTGCAGAATGTCGGTACAAGACACCCTCAAACATCCAAAATTCTTACTGGGTGCTAGAATTCACTTAGTATAGGAAATCATTGTGAACATACAATGTCCTGAAAAACTGAAAGCATCAAGGGATTTCCACAGCAAAGTGGCTTGTCTATGGATCTGTCATAATCTGGGTGCAGTACCATGGGCCGCCTGAATGACAGCTGTCAGGGGCCTGTAGAATTAAACTTTAAACATGTATAAACTGAAATCAAATGTTTGCAAGCTAAGAGGCCTGTTACTGAGAGTAACCTATGTTGTAATTGTTTAATCACATGGTTTAAAATCAAGAATGAGAATTCTAGCTGCTATTTTGAAATCACAAGTTTGTTTTAAGCTAAGGAAAAATGCAACAGAATTAACATTTAAATTTAAGCTTGGCTAAAGCAACCAAACTGGAATAACAGCTTTCCTCACAGAGGCAACGCCTCCCCCTCCAGCTCCCTCCAGCAGGAAATCACACCAAAGCGATAATTATAGGGTTGGGGAAGAACCTGGTCTGCAGTGGAGAAGGAAACAATGAACAGCTGCAAAGCAGGAAAGGCTCGGTGTGAGGACCATCGTAAATGGACTCTGCCAAGAGCCAAAAGGGAGGAGATGCTTCTGGACTGAAGGGAGAGAAAAAGAGGCGGACCCAAAAAGCCATCTGTGGCTGAACATTCACAAGGAACATTTTGTTTAAATACATATAACTTGCCACTGTCAAAAACACAAAAATAACAGAATTGTAAATCTAAATTTTGGCGGCGCATTTCAAGAGGTGGCAACATCGTGTGACATATTTTGGAAGGAAATGTCAGAAAATGTGATTTTACACCAAATATATTTCTGCTAGAAGTATGAATCTTTATACACTTATGCCCATGTTATACGCGCACACTTGTAGAAATTTGCTGATAAATTGGACATTGTGTTCCAGATGAAAAGGGCAAAATTTGGTGAAAAGCAGACACAAGATCCCACAGCTACGGGGTTTGGAGGAGTAGCTGCTGTACAAAATATGTAATCTGTATATATGGTTGTTATAGATGTTGCACATGTGTAAATATGTATTGTGTCAAAAGTAGATTTTGTGTTCAAGAGGCTAGGGGTGGACTCTAAGCCTCATGAACCCACACCATAATGGTGACACCCTGTTTCGACTCTGAACCAGTCCCTGTCAAAGGGGCGAGCTTAGTATAAACCAGCACACACACACACACCCTTTATCATAGCATAAATACAGACAGAAGAGGGCACAAAAACACAGACAGATTAACCCACTATCTGAATGCTGGCAGAGCCCCTGCTGCAGAACTTTCCATATTCCTTGCTCCAGACTCCAGAAACTTGGCAAAACAGAACCCATTGCATAGCTGAACCACTTTCAGCTAGGCCTCAATTTCCAGAACCAACCTCACAAACCTAAGTGGAAGCATCATACTACAGCCGGGCTGCGCTGTACTGCTTGCCTGCTGAAATAAGTATCATCAGAACCAAAAAGGGCAGATCCAATCCAGTCCTGTGCCGTGCTGTGATCAGAGTGCCTTGCAGATTCGATCCAGTCGTCCACTGTGCTGTGACCAGAGTGACTTGCAGATCCAATCCAGTCCTGTGCCGTGCTGTGACCAGAGCGCCTTGCTGATTGCAGATCAAATCCGATGTGCCCTGCTGTCTGTCCCAGAACCAGATTTGCTTCCCTGACCAGAATCTTGACGGACTAGAATCCTGATGGTTCTGTTTAAAAACATATCTAGTGAGTATCTATAGATAGAACTTTGTCACTAGCATATGTACTGTCCATAGTCAATCCCTATCTTAAACCCATCCTATCTTGTCTTCAGAACCTGCATTGTCAGGAGTACTTTTGAATTGTCTAAACTCTCCATCCTATCCCTCCTATCTTCCTCCTGTGCTAGTATTGCTAAAACTATCTTTATGCTGATCTTTTCTCATCTGAAGAAGGCGAGTCCCGGGCAGGCAGTCATTCTGATCAAGTGGCTGTGTTCTTGTGGGGATTCTTTTTGTTTATAGTCACCCTCTAGTGTTAGAAATCCCATTTGTCATTTTAAAAGCGCATTCCCGTTTTCCATTCTTGCACCTATCTCGAAAAAACCGACCTCCGCTAGAAACAAAATTTCAACTTCTTCTTGTAGCTAACATCCACAGCTTTTAATCACATCTAAAACTGTATCCCAAATCCATAAAGTTTTCCCGTTATCGCGATTATCGCACAGTGAAAAGTTTGCAGAAAATTTCGTTTTTGGGAAATTCTGACACGTGTAAAACAGTTTTGATTGCTCCCGACTTGAATTTTAGGATTTCAAATTGTTTCTTGGTATTGAATCATTGCTTGTGTTTGTGTGTAACCATCCGAAGCGGCTCCCATAAGAATTATAAGAATTTCAGCATTTTAGACCATATTTAGTGTTTTTGTCCAGTCCATTCTCAAGATAACTTTAAAAGCCATTCTGACAGCTTGACAGTCAATTCCGTTTTTCTCTTGTGTTTGCTGATTGATATTTTGTTGAATTCTGCCATTCCTGAATACCTGCTCCCCCTCTTATCTCTTTACATTGTCTTTTGGGGGGTTGAGGGGTGTGCAGGGTGAACCTTTAACCACAGTCCTATCTGATATGCACACACACACAAATGTATTATTTCTGTGCTGAATTGTTTTGCTCATTATTACTCCTTGTGTATTAAAGAGATTATTCACTGTTACATCACCCCATTGGTGATTCTTGTGTACCCATTAAAACGTAGTCTGATTAAATTGTAAATACCTAAATAAATATTTTAACTTTGCAAACCAGCCTGATTCTTGGTTCAGTGTGACAGGGCAGGTTCCAGGAGAGTGGCGTGATATGAGTGGTACATCGTTCAGAATAAAGAACTTTTAGACATAAATAAATAAGGATTTCAGTTGTGCATTACACACTTGGCGTTGACTTGGATGTGTGCCGGATTGAAATCACTTACAATAGCATATGCAGAAGCTTCATATGGCACAATTCAAGGTGTAGGGTGGCACCGTGGAAGCTCCAGAAGCCATATGAACAAGGACGTATAGTTACCCAATTTTGAGGTACATTTTATAGCTAGCTAGCTGCAGTTTGTGGCCAAATGGCTGTCAGATAGACAGACACCCGAATCAAAGTTGCTGCATGCAGAAAGTGATCCGTTCTTTTTGAATGAAGTGATATGACTACCCGATTCGCACACAACCAGTGAGAATCTACTGTTGCACCTGGGAAGCCCAATATGGCACAGAGCATGTCGATTGATGGGTAATTCAATACAGTATTTCCCACAGATACCGCTGGTGGCGCTGGAAGGGGTGGACGAACAAGTCTGACTTAGTGTGAAGAGATGGTGGGAACCCATGGGGGTAGCAATGGTGGGAGACATGCTAAAAGAGGGGAAGCCCAAGGATTTTGAGGAGCTGATGGGAGACAAAGGAGTGCACCGAGGGCAACACATCACATATTCCCGACTCTTGAAGAGCGTCTGGTGTAGGTGGCCAAAGACTGAGTGGTCCTTACAGCCGGACGAGATTATAGAGACATTTTATGATGTGTCAGAAGGGGGACACAAAGTCTCATGTATATATGAGCTATTGATGTCTAAGGTCTGAAACGAAATGCATCAGACAAGGGAAAATTGGGAGGCAGAATTAAGCGAGCCAGTGGAACAGAGATGTGGAACAGAGCTATGGGGTATTATAAATAGGTGTTGAGGAATGCACGACTACAACAAATCCAGCTATACGTTACCCATAGAGCATATCTGACCGCGAACAAAATAGCCAAGTTTAATCAGGCAAATGTACAGACATCCCAAAGTGTGGGGAGGTAAATGCAGATCTGGTACATATGTTCTGGGCATGCACAGTGATCGGCAGATTTTGGGGAGAGGTAACCCAAACACTGGCAAAAGTAGAGATTACCCCGGATGTGGGATTCCCCAAGGCTTGTCTGTTAGGAGGTTTCCCGAGACCTAAAAGAGCTAAATATGTGAGCAAACATAACGACTTAGCATATATACTAGCAAAACACAGAATAGCGATGGGATGGAAGGCTCAAATGAGACCAGCAGTGGAAGTATGGTGGAGGGATCTGTTGAAATGGGCCAATGCAGAGTCCGTGGTGTGGCAGGAAACGAGAAGTAGGAATGTGGAATAGGAGGAGGGAGGATTGGAGGCTTGGAGGCAATAAGTAGCTGACCTGGCTGTCTCGAATCTGGGTGGTATGGTCTGTTAGACAGTATGATGCCATAGCGGGAGAGTTGCTGATGGGGGAAGAGAAGTGAGGTAGGATGGGTGCAACATGGGCCGGGATGGGATGGTAGGAGGGATTTAGGGTGCGAGAAAACAGTCATATAATTGACTGTGTAATGTTTGTACTGATCTGCAGTTGTAAATTGCTATGGATATGTGTAAAAAACCAATACAAATTATTTATTTTTTAAAATAACTCCAATCACTCACCATGGAGAGATATAAAATGGTCACCTATAAAAAGAGTAAACGACTAGGCGATAGGGGAACAGGATTCCCACTCATCTAGGAAAAAGGGAAAATAATCACAAAGTCCAGCAAACAGTCCTGGGATTGACACAGGTCAGGAAGATTGAGCACTGAAATGAAAATCTTATCTAACAGGCAGTAGCCTGTGACTTGGGTTTTAAGCACCTCCTGTATATACATTCTTTAGTATACATTTGTTTTTTTAAAACTAACATTCACTGTAACAGCCATTATTTTATGTCTTGTTAAATGCCTGAAGTACAGACTTCTAACATGGATTTGTTTTTCGTTTTGTAGTGACATTAGGCTAGGGACTTGTCCATGTTTTCTTGGCCAATCATCTCCTGAATTATTATTTTTCACAGCTATTGTCTACGATGCACTCCAGAAGGTTATTCTGCCTGAGAATGGTGTGTGTGTGTGTGAGTTGTGTGCAGGCCATGCATGTGCTGTCTGTAGACACTGTCTCACTTGACTGTGTCTGTAGATGATTAGCAATAGACACTGGGCCTCATTACGAGTTTGGAGGTAGCCATGCCCTGAATAAGGGCATGGCTACCCCCAAACCCGGGTCCGTGTCCGGGTCCCGCAAAAGTGGATTTATCGGGCCATTCTGACCTTGGAGGGCCCGGTAAATCCCTTTTGCGGGACCCGGACCCGGTACGTCCCATTTCCATTTGAGCCCCTATAGGGCTCAATGGGAATGGGGAGGATGACAACATTGGCCCCGTTGATAACGGGGCCGTTGCTGCCATCCGGTAATGCTCGCGGGTGCCGCTCTGCATGCCAGGTCGGACCGGCAGCATCTCTAGATTAAATAAAAAAGGTTATGAATAAGCAAAAAAGATAGGAACAGGCTGTGTACCCTGACATTGGACACCTAGAGGTACTTTGAAAGTAGGTGAATGTGAAGCTCATGTGCGCTAGTTGCCAGGCCCTGCTCTGGTTTACAGTGCATAGCATTTGTGTGTGTGATTGAACACATGGATGCCAGTAGAATGAGAGACTTATGTGGTTACTGTTGCTTCCTCCCTTTTTTCCAGATTCTGGACTGGACAATCTCAGTGGTGAAACACGGGGGAGGGGAGGAGGGTTATATGGACTTTGTGGGATGATGACTCATACTCCTAGGGGAGTCATAGTCTGTGTCTATGTTATGTTATGTGGCCTCATTTATGTTGTGTTCCTCGTTGGTGCCCAAAACACATATAACAAGTGTTTGATGGTTGAAGACCTGAGGTCAAAGTGGGCGGGAACTAAAGGGTATGATCAGGGACGTCATTTCACCAAAATGCCAAGAGTAGTGGAAGTGACAGTGCATGACCCTTGACCTCTGATGACATCAGAGGAAGTGATGTAATATGACCCCACCCCAAAGTGACATCACGGGTAGCAATGGAAAACAACCGTTTACCCCTTGCCAAAACAGGAAGTGGCATCACATACTATTGTTTCTAAGTACACTATGAAAAAAATGGTTACAATATTACTGTAACATGGTATACATTTCATACAGGAATGGATCAGGATATGTATCAGCACAAAAACCTGCTATAACTGCAACTTGCAAACAGCAAAATGCATAATCTGAAATGGATGTTTATTCTACTCTTAATGCGTTTTGGAGGATGTTGTTTGCATTGTGAATTTGAGATGTTTAAGAACAGACTAAATCAGTGACTCACCCCCTGAAGTGTGCCTGAAATAAACCTTTAATGAGTCTAGCAATTATTGTATAGAATTCCAGAATGACAAATAGCTCAAATAGCCACATGGCATTAGCCACAGCCCAGGAGCTTTAATTTGTGAAAGAAAATGTTAAAAAATAATGTGTTTATATTTTTTGGGGATAGCATGGGAGATCACATAGCAAGGGAAACTTCAGGGGTCAAAGTGCGACTCCTGGCGGCACCTTAATGACGTTCCTGGGTATGACGTACCCTTACTTTTCAGGGCAATCCGGCATTTTTCCCTTACTTTATGTGACCCAGAAAACCGCTCTAGGATGGCAACGTTTTTAAAGATACCTTTTTTTTTTAATGTAATCCCTACTGGTGACTCGAACCTCAGTGCTGCTGCATTGCACTGTGCTACCTCTCGGGGCATTAGAACATAGAGAGTGAGTGTAGATCAGAACGTGTCCGGTGGCACTTTCTTCATTTCCCCATACCTATCCATTGCGTTTCCCTTATCTGCTTTCCAGTTTCCTGCTTTCCTCGTGCCCTTCCACAACCTCTCCATCACCCTCTTCCCCCCATTGGCTGCCTCGTGGTGACCTGTATACTCAACTAGTCATCTCGTGCCAACCAAGGTGGGAGGGTTGTATACATGCGGCTTCCGTAGTTGCGTTGAGAGTATTGATCACACATAAGACACTGACGGAGACATGGACATGCTGAATGTAAGGACAGAGCACAGCATAGCCCCAGATTAGGGGGAAAATCCCACACACATGCCCACCTCTAAGCCTGAGACTGCATGGCTCTACTGTGCCGGGTTGATGCTAGTTAAGAGAGACACTGCTGCCTTAGAGATGCCTTAGAGGGTCTGTTCGAATTCAGGATCCCTTTACCCAAAATGCAGAGGCTGATGTTTGACCCTAGGACTGATTAAACCCTGGACTGGGGGAAGAGATGAATAGCACCTCGGGAATATCCAGAAAACAGGAACCCATGGCCACACTGAAAACATTAACTCCCAGTCATATGCTGAACATTACATTGTTAACAACACAGAAAGAATTGCAATATATTTTTAGTAAAGAGAACCCACAACCACATGAAAAATATGATGAAAGGAGATGAACAAACCACACAGAAACATTGTGAGCCATTGTTAGTAAAACATACATGTACAGAGCAGGGACGAACACGCCGCCCAAAGGAACATCTGTACTAGCAGATGCTGGACTTCAGGCCTCACCACTATCAATACCGTTCACTGCAGAGCATCCACAGACTTGCAATGGCGTGCCAAGATGCAGCAACCCCCCAAACAAACATACAGGCATAACGAGGCAAAGTATTATCCACAACAGATACCTATAGAGGAAATCAGACCCCGCTCTCAAATATGCAGTGAAGTCAGTTTGGTAAATATTCAATAGAAAAAGACACCACACAATTTGAACATTTTCCAGAACTGTATTATTCCCTGCCCCTGTACATCAGCTTGCACAGGCTGGTTAGATAGCTCAGCTGGTTGAGCGCTCACTGCTGTGATCAGTGTGTCATCTGCAGGTCACAGGCTCGAATCTCGGCAAGGCACTCTCAGCCTTTGCAGGTCGATAAGTGAGCTCCAACTTCTGTTGAGTGATACTGTATATATATATACATATATATATATATATATATATATATATATATATATATACATATATATATATATATATATGTTCTATGTAAAGCGCTATATAAATAACACATCATTATCATTATATAGACGTTTGAACACATTGACTCTAATGCAACTAGAGGAAGATTGTCTACAAAGAATGCAATGGTTCCATATGTGAAGACGGAAGAGCCCTGGTTTCCAAGGTTACTCCTGCTGCCTTCAAGAGAAACCAGTGCTGATGCTTGCTCGTGAGTCATGATCCCACCAAGACTTATAATGTATTGTGAACACTTTGTATGAATTGAGATCAACTAGCACCAGAATAAGGTATGTCAGTGTGTGCAAGGTTACAAATATGTGTGCTGAAGCAGTAGGCCACCGTGCAAATAAATGCTGCTTCTGTGGGCCAAGTTGCAAAGCTCCATTCTGACAGCCATGTAATTTAAAATGAAGTCTCCCTAACTGTACCAGGACAGTTAATTGAATATAATACCTAGTTCTCATGAATCAGTACATTTCTCTCGTCTGCATTTGACGTCACCTACAATTGCATTTCAATCGACCTTCTTTTAATCTGCATTTTTCCTCCACACGCTCATACACACAAAACAACATGAATGAACACTTCGAAAAGGGTGGGCGAACAAACAAACACATGTTGATGGGTATGGGACTATTTTTGATTTGACATACCTGTAAGACCTGAAACCAGCCACAACTGGCATATGTTGCATGTGATTAAAGTCAATTAAGAGAGGAAATACATGAAAACATTGTCTTGGGGAGAGTGCCATATCCTCCCATATGAAAACCAGGTATTCGTTTGAACACAGTTCACACCATTTTCAATTATAAAATTCACCGCAAGTAGCAACTGCAGCCCCTTTTGCACACAGTCCTAGTATACCACAAAATGCAGGCCAAACACATCACCACCCACAAACAGGTTAACACACCAGAAAACCAACCAACCCGCATAAGCACTGTGAGGTGTGAATTTACAAAGCTGGCAGTTGTTGTTGCACCGTGCACACCATTGCAATGTAACGGTTTATTGAGAAGCCACCCTTAACACAGGGAGTTCCTTCCCTCACCACTCAAGTGGTGACACAAGAAACTGTTTAACAGATTTATTTTAAAGCTCTTTCTCAGACACATTTCATGCCCCTTGGATCCCGCTCCCCTGAGATAACAATGAGCCCAGTAGCAGGCTAGCGTACGGGAAATATATTGGTATTTATTTAAATGAAAATTAATCGAAATTAGCATGAACATTTCAAAAACATCACTTTATCTGTGGCATAACCCAACTACTCTTAGCATAAATAAATCGCAAAAGTTGGTTAAAGTTAACACAGACACAATTCTTCACTTTCTGCAAATTTCACTTCACAAAATAATTACACTGATCAATAACAAAGGCACTTATGTAATGTGCGATTTTGATTTTCCTGCAGGCTTATGAGGGTAGCAGTAGGATTTCAAGATTGGTAAAAAAACATATGGCAATTATGATTATGCCCACACATCCAGCCTGGAATTGGGAGATGTCCTTGTGAAGTTTTGCCCACAGCCAGCAAAAGTGTCTGCCTTTGGCTGACATTTATTTCATGAAGAAAAAGTGCTTCTTCAAATGGCACTGGAGTTTTGTGGGTGAAACATAATATACATTGCTCTTTGTTAACCCACACATCATGTTTTGTTTTTCAGACATTTTTTTGCGAGCAGTGATATTTGATTCACTTTTACTTTTTCAAAAAACGTTTTTATTTGCACACACATGTGCAGTCTGTTTTTGTTTTCAATGTTTACAAATACTGTTTTCTATGTGACAGGGATCTTTGATTCCTCCTTCTTTTCTAAATTAAAATGCTGCTTAGCCATTGGTGTTGACAGATAGGCCCCCTTGCACATGGCTATTTAATGTTACCTGAAAAACAAAAACAATTGCCAGCTGTTTTCATTTCAGTGTTTAAATCTTGCTATTCATGTGAAAGGGACTTCTGTTTGGGGCCTTTAAATGCACCCCACATGCCCTCTTCCATGACTCTTTGTTGTGGAAGAGCAGGGCAGAGTTGGGTTTCATTAGGCATCATTTACTTAATCAGTGAGTGGACACTCCAGTCTCCCCTTCCATCTTTGGGTTGGAGGGCATGGCACGACTTTCTTCCTTCCTTTCCAGGTACCTGGGGTTCTCGCCAGCCTCCACTCCCACCTCCAGGCTGGATTTTAAGGAGGTTTGTTCTCTAATAAAAGATAGAAAAAGAGAAAAAGAGTTTCAGTACTTTTTACACAAATTAGAATTTACAACAACAACATACAGTTATAACATGACATTTCCATTCCATTTAACAAAATACATTTTATTTATTTTCATATATATATATATATATATATATATATATATATATATATATATATATATATATATATATATATATATATTTCCATCTGATTTTTCATCCTTCCTTTTTATTCTTCAGATGATTCCTCTGGTCGACCTTCGTTTGGCTCATCAATCAGTGGTAAAGCGTGTCTGGGATGACAGCTTTTCCACTGGTTGATGTGGACCCATTTTTCATCTGTCAGTTCTCCTTTTGGGATGCGGATCTTCTAAGCAACAGGTGATATTGTATCTACAATTTCAAAGGCACCACGCCAAGATGGGAGGAAATGCCACTCATTGGCCTGATTCCTTTGAAAATTGTACAGGTAAACTGTGGTGAAAGAAGATGAGGAGACTTGTCATGGAAGGACAGGTAACTTTATTTAGGAACCCAGGGCTCCGCCTGCGTCCGCATTCAGCCAACCACTCTCTCAGCCCACCAACGCTCCTCTTACTCCACAATCACTCTACCTTCAAACCCAAACATTCCACAACATCCAAGCATGTGGATGCAAGGCATTACATCCCGAAGTCATGACAAAACATTAGAACAGAACACACCACGCCCCCCCTAAAAATAAAGAATAACAAAATCGCAATAGGTTAACACAAACCCTAAAGACATTTCATGACCAAGAATATTGATTAACACCCAGAAAGTAACATAAGTGGTCTTAGCTCATTATATAGTCCTAAATCCACATCTGGCCACCAATATTTGGGTCTAGCATTGACTTTTGTACCCGAAACGCCAGGATGCCCCTGATGTGCCTTTTCTATTAACTCCATCCGCAATACTTGTGGGGGAATTCATTTGTCATTCCTTAACAATAGCTCTTCATCCACTGAATACACTTCTCTCACTTCCCAAAATTTCAAACAGTCTTCATCTAACCTTTTCCTTTCCAGCCAAGCTGACCTGGTCTATTCAATTACTTTAGACAAAACTTGATCTTTCCTTAGTTCATCCAACCATACTTCTTTAGAGGTCACTTCAAATACAGTAGCTACTATTTCTGTTTCTTCACTCATCTCCTTTCTGGAGTCTGCTAAGGGCAACCTTGACAAGAAATCTGCTACTACATTCCTTTTCCCAGGAACGTATCTCAACAAGAAATTGTAATCCTGTAACTTCAAACTCAGTCGAGCCAGTCTTGGGGATGCCTTGCACATGCCCTTAACTGATAAAACCTCTATTAGTGGTTTGTGATCAGTTTGTACTAAAAATTGGCTTCCCCACAAATACTTTCTAAAGTATCCTATTGCCCAAACACATGCTAGAAATTCTTTTTCAATGACTGAATATCTACTTTCCGTATCTGCATTTTTGTTTTTCCACAGTCAGACCCTTAGCACACAATTTGTCTAATACATCACTTAATCTACGGTTATGTTCTTCAGCACCTTTACCATAAACAATGTTATCATCTTGATATACTAGTATGCCTTTCAGACCCTTCAATATATATGCCATAGTTCTTTGAAACACAGCACCCACAGATGCCAATCCAAATGGCATCCGCTTGTAATGATATACTCCAAAAGGCGTGATAAAAGCTGTGATGTCTCTGCAGTCCTCTGTTAGTGCTATCTGATGACAGGCATTCAATAAATACAATGTGGAAAAAGTATCGGCATCTTCAATGTAATTTAGCATCTCAGAAATAATAGGCAAAGGATATGTGTCTACAATAACATTCTTATTAACGTCCCTTAGACCCACACATATTCTCAATTTACCATTTTTCTTCAAGGATACTACAATGGGACTTATACATAGTGATGATTGAATCTTCTCTATTATTTCTTCATTTTCAAGCCTTTGCAATTCTTCTTCCACTTTGTCAATCAAAGCAACTGGTATTGCATCTCTTTTCAGATTTATTTTGTGCATAACATTTCTAAGTAATCCAAATTTTGTTTGGAATACCCTTCCCTTGACCTTTCCAATTTCGTTTTTCTCTTCATCACTGCTTTTCACCAGTAATACAGCTTCCTCCTCACGTGGATCCAGCCTAATTCATAGCAATGCTTGATCTCTCCATCCAATAATGTTCACTCCCTTTTCTGCCACATGTACTTTTTATCTGGGCCTGGCGATCCTTGAATTTCACAATACTGGCAAACCATCCTTTTATCAGGATTTTAGATCCTTCATATCCTCCTGGATTCTTGATGTCTGGGTTTCTGAAAGTACTCTTTAGTCCTTCACTCACATGTTTTTTCCAAGCTCCTTTAGTAATAATTGTGTATGGCAAACAACTATCTACCATAACTTTTAACTTCCAATTATCTAAAATAATTTCACAACGTGGGTATTTTAGCTCTCTACCTCGAGGTTCACGGATTACTCTTACTCTTTCCTCATCTGATTCTTCCTCTTCCTGTACGACTGATATTCTTTTCTTATGTCTGCACACAACTGCAAAATGTCCCTTAAATCCACAATTTCCACATTTCTGTCCATTTGCTGCCCAATTTCTGGAATTTGCGTAGTGCCCCAGCCTTCCACAGTTGAAGCACCTATCTCCATCTCTGGTTTGTGCTGAATATGTTCTTGAGTCTCCTTTTATCCACGGCTTCCTGAGATTTCCTTTAGTTTCTTTGCACTCGTGTCCCGAACTCCAGTTCTTGGTCCTATTGAATTTGCTCTCATCAGTTTTCTCCTTGGCACATACTACACTTACTGCTCCTTGATCTTCATTTTCTATAGTCTGCTTTATATTGCTTTGTGAATTATTTTGAGATACTTCTAGATTCTTAGCCTTCATTTCTTTCAAACACAATTGACTATGTTGTACTCTTTTTGCTATCGCTAGAGTCTCGTGTAAAGATGGATTCCCTAACATCCGTAACCTATCTTGAATTAATAGATCTCTGGAATTAATTATAATTTGATCTCTTATCAATTCTTCCAGAGTAATACCATTCCCAAATCGACATGTTGTAGATAACGTCTTTAATGCTGCCACGTATTCTTCAATGCTTTCATGTTCTTTTTGTGCTCTGGTGTAAAAATGTTATCTGTTAATAGCTACATTGATCTCAGGCGTATATTATTTATCTAATTGTCTTAATGCCTTCTTGTGCTCATCACTATCTCCTGCTTCATCAATAGTCAATTCAGGAAGTTCTCTATACTTCCTTTGGCCCTCTAATCCAAAAGCATGTAGTTTTTCCTTTTGGGGTGTTAATCCTTCCTGTTCAACAGTTTTTGTATAATTCACCCAGAATTCTCTCCATTCTGCCCATGTAACTACTGGTTGGCCTGGGCCAGGTAGGAAGTTTGCAGGCGGTTGTATGCTTATTCCTTGCATTGTCTTAAGTTAAATATTTTTATATGTCTTATAACCTCTGCTTATAATTTCTCCTTTAAACTACTTTCCACTTTCCTCAACTTCAAAATCCTTATAATATTGATATGCTCACATTGAATGTTCTACAATGTGAATTGAGAAATGTTCTTTTATTTTTTTCCCACTGTGACGAGTAGGAGGGGATCGTGAAGTCTTCTTGCTCACTTCCTGACTTCAATGTGTATCCTGACGTGGATCATGTGACTCTGTATGTGGGTTTATGTCCTTTCCTCTATTTTTGACAATGCAAGTTATTGGCCCCCTCCCCTCTCACCGTTCTCCTCTGCTACTGGCTGCTGCTCCGTGAAGTTTCCGATTGACTCCAATATTTAAATTCGATCTGCACAGAGAAACAACACCAATGTCCCTCCGGGGCTCCTGCTCTTGATTACTCTGCGTGGGTGCTGCGCTTGGTATACTCGTTGCCAAATGTGGTGAAAGAAGATGAGGAGACTTGTCATGGAAGCACAAGTAACTTTATTTAGGAACCCAGGGCTCCGCCTGCGTCCGCATTCAGCCAACCACTCTCTCAGCCCACCAACGCTCCTCCTACTCCACGAGCACTCAACCTTCAAACCCAAACATTCCACAACATCTAAGCATGCGGATGCAAGGCATTACATCCCGAAGTCATGACTACAAATTAGAACAGAACATAAACCTTGTCACCTATTTCATACTCTTTCTTGCTGGGTATTAGATCATAGTAGGTCTTCATTCCTTCAGCCGACTTTTCTGAATTGCGCTGAGCATAAGCAAAAGCATGCAGGAGGTGCTTCCTTAAATGTTCAATGTACTCATGAGTAGTGGAAGCATTTATCAGGGTCTGCTCCTGAGTTCAGTAGAGCAGATGCTGTGGTAACACCATTTATTGTCCGGTCATGTGCTTAAATTAAGACATCTTTGTTGCAGAAGTTGTTGTAGTCCTAATAGCCATCAGGACAATCGGCAATCGGATGTCCCAACTGGGTCCAGAGTCTGCCACAAACCTCTTTAACATACTCACAATTGTTTTGTTTTATCTCTCTACCCCCCACTTGAGGCCGGCGGTAAGCAATGTGGAGTTTTCTTTTTTACCCCTAGAATCTCCCACATCTTTGCCATCACCTCACTGTAAAATGGCTTCCTCTGTCCAACTCAATTCTTTGCGGGAGGCTGAAACGAGAGAAGATGTAGTTGATCATTAGTGCAGCAGCCTTGTCTGCTTTACAATTCAGGGCTGGAAAACATTCTACCCACTTCATGAACAAGCATGTCACAGTCAACATGCACTTGTTTCCTCTAGAGGAGCGAATCACTGGCCCAGTGAAATCGACTTCCAAATCTGACCAAGGCAGTTTCATTCCCCTTTTTTGTAGGGGAGCTCTGTGTGTGAGCAAACTGGGTTGGAATTCAGCACACACAAGGCACCCCTTTAGGTAAGTGATGAGGTCCTGGCCCATGTGTGGCCAGTAGGCAACCTACCTTGCACAGGATTTCCATTGTTATATGAAACCCGCTATGACTGGCAGTGGCCCCGTCATGGGCATGGTTCAACATCAGGCCTCGGAATGAGATAGGTACCACCCACTGGTTTCACAGCCAGATAGGGCTCTCCTTGCCAACAAACCGTCTTGGATCTGGAACATCTTGGAAAACTTCATCAACACCCAGATATCCTCTTTACCGGCATAATCCTACTCTGTTCACGGAAAGCTTGCACGGTCTTCAATTTGTCAATAATCGGGTCCTCTTTCTATGCAGTGATCAAATTTGCATCTAGGGTATCTTTACTCCACTGAGCTGTTGAGAGTTGGCTGTTAGCCCCAGTTTGTGACCTGGTGACAGCTGCCATTTGGATTTCAACCAGCAGGGATTCCATTTCTATGGAATCCCCCTGCAGAGCTCTGGTATTAGCCAGTTGGTCAGCCAGGTAATTCCCAGTCTTATCTGGTCCCTCTATCTTGAAATGACCTATCTTCTTCCAATAGATGGTCATCTCATTGGAGGTCACCAGATCGTCGATTGACTGGATCAGTTTGGCATGCTTTAGGGGTTTGTTGTTGCCACAAAGCATGCCTCGATTCTTCCAGTTAATCAGCTGCTCCACAAACCCATTCTTGAAATAGAGTCAGTGATCATGACCAGTTCATTGAGTTGGTGGTGCAGTGCAGTGAGGACTGCCTGATAAACAGCCATTAACTCTGCAATCTGACAACTTTGGGGTCCTATTTTATAACCAGCAGAAGGTTCTGGGGTATTATTCACCCAGGCATTCCCAATGCCAGCCACCAGTTATTTTTCCCCGTTGCTATCAACATGGCACAAGCACCCATTCACATAAACTGTTGGTATTCCCTGATATGTGTCTTCTGCATAGACCTTGTGTGGGGAAGTTAAGTACGCCTTATGTTGTTGTTGGTCATTAAACCTTCATCCTCGAGACAGTTTTCTTGAGCACAATCATGCAAGTCTGCCAACCCTTGCGCTAGGGCACTCTTCTTGTTTTGGCCATATATGACCTTCACAAGAAAGCCTTGCATAGACAGAATCCTGGAAGTAATTCTGGAATTAGTAATGTTCCCCGCCTAGATTCTGTCACTTTGTAGATATTGCAAGGGTTGATTAGGAGTTTCGACAATGATGTGCTCCCCATGTATGAATGGGCGGTAATTTTTCAGCGCCCACGCCATTGCCAGGAGTGCCTTCTCGCAGTCATTGAACTTTTAGTCTTGCTCGCATATGACAGGACTTTGTTGACCTTGTCATGCTTTTGGTACTATACTGCTGTTAGGCAAGCATCTGAGTACTCCATCTCCAAGAAGAACCTTGGAAAGACTTCTTTTCAGTTGTTTAACTGCCTCGGATTGTTCTGGAACCCACTCCCACTTGACTCCAGCCTTTAATAAATGGACCATGGGTCGAGTGACCTCTGCATAGTCTTCAATGAACTTTTGACTATAATTAGTAAGTCCAATCCGGAGTTGACAGATTGCAATGCCTAACTACTACAAACATGGCCTGCGCAGAACATGTCCAGGAGTTACTTACTGCCATAGAAGGGCTTTCCCAAGAGCTCTAGGCTATTAAAGCTGAAAACGCGACCCTCAGGCAGACAGTAGATAACCATGAGAGAATGCAGACCGAACCACTCCGTTACCTCTAACTTCAGGCAAATTCGACGGTTCGCCCCGCAAATTCAAAGAATTTATGGAAGCCTGCATCATTCACTTTACCTTTAGACCTCATACCTTTGCTTCTGATCAGGCCCGCATTGGCTTTCTGATATCTAATCTAACAGGTAATGATCTGGCCTGGGCCATGCCACTAGTAACTAGCGCCAGCCCTCTACTACAAGATTATAGCGGATTCACAGCCCAATTTAAGGAAGCGTTCAAAAGAAAAGAGACTGTGCAAGTGGCTAGTGAACAACTATTAGACATCCGCCAAGGCAATAGTGATCTATTGTCCTACATATCTGCCTTCAAGCGAATAGCAGCAGAGACCGGCACCATATTTCGGCGTGGACTCCGGGAAGAACTGAAGGGCGAACTAGCCCATCTACCCTGACCCGCCACATTGTCCGATTTATAGTCTACAGTGTTACAATTGGACTTTCGTTTATCAGAGAGAAGGTCTAAGCGGCGCAAGGGTTGTCCCTTGCAGAACATACCTGAACTACCTGCCCCCTCTCCCTCCTCACCTCTGCACACTAAGGAAGAACCGATGCAAATCGGCACAACAAGAGGCCCTCTCACCGCAGAGGAAAGGAAGAGAAGGAGAGACAATAATCTTTGCATGTACTGTGGCTCTGAACATCACATGCTGCAAGACTGTCCTGATGTACCACCAAGACGGCCGGGTAACACCCGTCTTCAGAACCCATAGGGACTGGTTACCGAGGGGGATTTTCTGGTCCCTACATCTCAATGTCTGTCACATCTGTTACTCCTTCAGAGGACAATCGATTAATGGTGGTTGCCATCCAACTGATTCTTTGACAAGCACGATTCGATGTTTTAGCTCTCATCGACTGCGGGGCTACTGGTTGTTTTATGGACACTGTGTGGACCCATAAGACTGGCATTGAAAGACTTGAGAAGGAGGTAGACCAAAAGGTGGAAGGTGTGGACGGGAAACCCCTTAGTTCAGGCCTTATCACGCACACCACTTTTACCATGAATGTTCATACAGAGACAATTCAATTTGATCTCATAAGAGCTGCTAATTTCCCAGTCATACTGGGAATCTCATGGTTGTGTAAGCATAACCCCACAATTGATTGGGTGAAGAACCAGATGGCTTTCTCTTCTCACTTTTGTCTCAGAACCTGTCTGTCAGAATCCCAGTACACCACCATCCAAGCCATAGAGCAGTTTTACCAACCTCCAGCCACCGTGGGAGGGCACAACATACCTATCGAACTTTGCCAGTTTAGAGAAGTATTTCTAGACAAGGTGCCTCAAGAATTGCCCCCACACCAACCTGAGGATTGTGCCATAGATGTCATACCAGATTCCATTGTTCCCTTTGGGCGAATGTTTTCTTTATCACTGAAAAAGAGGAAGGTCTTAATGTCAGTCTAGAAAAATGGATACCTCTCATGATTGACGGCAAACATATTTTGGTGGCCGTGAGCCAACCGTCTCATGCACGATACAATAGAAAAACAGGTTTCCGAGTTTACCAAAGAACGGCCATTTTGATGTAACAAGGATCGCCATTTTGTTTTCTAACAATTGCTCATTGCTTTCTGTTCTTATTGCTTCGCAGCACATTTTCTGCTTACACTGCTCGACTGTTAATATTGTTGTCTGAATGTGAAAGGACAAGGCCGCAGGGCCGCGAGGCTAATAAGAGTTCATTGAAACACAACGTAGGCGGCGCCAGGAAGGAATGCCCGGCTCCCTCCCGAATGTAGCCTTGAAGCAGAGCCACAGGGCATTTAATAATTTCACAGCTGCCAGCCAGTCTCGGTATATGGTAGAATATGTTAGAATAAAGCAGCTGAAGGCTTGAATTATGCTCTTCTTACGGCCCCCCTTTACCGAGCCCTGTAGAGCGTGTCGGCTCCCAGGACACGAATAGCACCTCATAGATAGCAAGGTCCAGAATGTGACTCTCCCTCCATATGTATCTCGCTTCCAAGAACAGAAGCACTGTGTTGTGTTCAACAACTAGAAGATGCATCCGCACTTGCAAAATTGCATATTGTTACTAGAATAGATATTTTAAGGTGTCATAATTGTCGAAAGTGTCCATCATCACACCGAGTTCAAAGAAACCCAATAAAAGGGGGTGTTAAACATGTCACAGCATATTGTATATATGTAACTGATGTACGTAATTCACTCTCTTGTGTCCCTTGAGGTCTAGAGATACACGTCGCGGGGCGTGAGACGGAGTTGGCCAACTGAGACTATTTGCTTTGCAATAAACCCTAGCTTTGGGAATACAACCTTGTGTCTGGCGTATCTATCGTGTGTGGTGACTTGCCTTGTTTCCATAGGCGTGAGGGACCTCTAGGGGCCCCTTTCAAGATGGTGCCCGAATAGGGACCCTCCCCCACTTGTTCCATCGTATATGTTGTAATTGAGTAAAGGCAGAGACCGGCGAGGACGGGACGATCGAGCCGGGATCAAGAGGTGTTTGGGGCGACCTGTAGAAGTGATGAGAGATTCCTTAGCAGATCTGTACACATCTGATCCCTGATCGAGGTACCCGGCTAGAGAACAACGAGGCGAGGGTCCCGAAATGAGGCAGAAGCCAAGAAATGCAGACACAACATCATTGGTTGCGTCAGTATACAGATGACTTGTGTCCTGAAGGACAAATTGATTTATCAGGTGAGTCATTCCCCGATTCAAAGTAATCCTGATATTGGTTGAGAGTTGACTTTGCAAAATCAAACACCCTAGGTAAGGTTGATTAACCAGGGGGAAGGTTGAAGAATGCCTGGGGTATTGGCCACACTAGCAGGGTTTTTCCGCTGTGGTAGACAATCTTTGGAAGATGGCCAAATTGCACCACCTGGGGGAACGCCGGCATATGAGATGTATGTGAAGTATGGAGTGGGAGCAATAATATTCTGTGAGATTTGGCATAGGCAAACCAGAAAGCAACAAGACCATCAGTGGCCGATTAGAGGTATTTTGAGATAGCGAGAATAGATAACCTGGAAAGGGTGTTGAAAGAAAGCGCGTCCTGCAGCATTTGATATTGTTAAGGACTGGAGAAGGGAAGCAATGCTCCGACTTAGAAGTAGAGCGAAGCATGCGCGCAGGCATAAATCGAAAGGTGAAGTAGCGGAAGAAAAAGAGGAGGAGGAGTGGACTGAGAGTCTAAGGAGGTCAGGTAGACGTGACCAGCTGAATATAGAAAAAATATACCCACAACGAGAATTACACATAGCAGATGAATTGAGAAAACATATTGATCCATACAAAGCAAGGCCCAAGATCAGAAGCGAGGCCAAACATGTCAGTAACTATTGCCCAAACCCCGCCCGAAGCTCAAACTCTCCCTCCCGTAGCTCAAGCCCTGCCACAGCCACAGACCGTGCACGTAACACTTCCTATTAGCCAACCAGGCCCACAGCAGACTCTCCCTGCTTCTGTTGTCCCATCCACACCTCCCGCCTTAGATACAGACTCGGTACCATCCGTCCCTCCCGGGGGTGAAATTGAAACCACGGGGGCGAGAGGCGGGACTGAATAAAGTAGATGCACGAGGGTAACTCGCAGTGCGATCAGCAAAGAAAGGAAGGTGGAATTACAGCAACAGGCAGAAATTTATATAGACGGGAATGATGGGACAGCAGCATTGGCTTCGATGTATGACTTCTGAAGAAGCAACGAAAGACAGGTAGTGTTGGAATGTATGGGTGAATATTTGGTGGAGAGATGGAAACAGCTAATTGGGAAATTACCACCGCAGCGATTGTTAGATTTGAATGCATTCACACGCTGTAGAGAGAGAGATGACGAAGTGAGAGAACATGTATATGGACTTTTTGAACTTAAAAATGAATTAGATAATGATTATGCTGAAATGTTTACTGCACCTGGGTACAGGGGTAAGGATATCGGGAGACATAGGAAGGAAGCGGTAGAGCCATATACAACGACAACCTTCAATGTCATCAGTACAGAGGGGCGACAAATTGAAAGTATGTATACGAGAAGCGTTCAGATGGATGTCGGATCCCAGTATTCCCACAATGGAGATATATGAGATATTTGATGAATATTCCATGCCCATGAAAAGAAAAGCACTGCAGTCGATGGCTGAACATTTACTAGACAAAGATATAAAAAACGACAAGGCCAGCCCACCCGAAATAATGGCAGTATATAAGAGAACACTAGAGCGAGGGACAGGAGAACCAGCCCTATCACTTGAACTGGGAATATTATTGCACATGCGAGAAGGGGGAGGGACAGTAAGTGCGGCATTTCCTATGAGAGAGGTCCCACCTAACTTTGTGCCCAAATAGAGGTTCCCGCAACGGGCAACGTAGCGGCGCAGGTAACGCCAGCCCATTATACCGCCCAATATGTGCATGTCCCCTTTTCCAGACAAGAGGTGAACAACATAAAGCTGACGATTCCCGATATAAGAAAGAATCCTGCAGGGTTTTACAAGGAAGTAGAGTTCTGCCTACAATCATCCGTGCTTACCATGGGTGACATAGACCTAATATTCCCAGTGATCCTGCCAACAGACATATGGAGGCAAATAAGAAAGGTGGATGACGTAACGACCTTTGGCGCACATGGGCGGATTTGGTAATAGAAGACAGGAATATAGCAGTTGGAGGAACACCGGGAGCGAACCTGGTAGCATTACCAGCACGCATAGTACAGAAATTAAAATAAATTGTCCCAGAGAAAATAATTCAATGGGACAAATTGACTGCATGTGTACAAGGCAAGGATGAGTTAGCTACAGATTATTTTAATAGGTTTGAAGAAGTATTTACAGACTTCAGTGGGCAGGATGTGAGCTCGGAAGCGGGGAAGAGGTTATTTGTTGACAAATATGTGAGGGGGTTAAAACTTCCAATCCAGAACCTAATAATGACATCAGAAAGTGCATAGCAATCAAAAACGCTGGGCGAAGTATTAAACATGGCCCAATATTATGAGAACAGAGTGACTGCGGAGAAAGAGAAAGAGGAGAAGGCTAGGGTAAATCTGAAGACACGGGTGCTACTGCAGCAAGTAGCAGGACATAATAGAGGGAGAGGGAATGCACAAGGAAGGAGTAATTTGAATATGCATGGGGGGCCATTGGGACCAAATCAGTGTGAGTACTGTAAGGAGGAAGGACACTGGCGAGCGCAATGTCCACATCTGCAGAATAGAAATGGGTCTGGTCAGAGAAGACAGCACAGAGGGCACCAAGGAGCGAATGGACCAAATAGGAATAGTATGCAGCAGCACCACAATAATGGAGGTAATCAAACCCAAGCCCAAAACCAAAGTGCTCCTAACCAGAATCAGGGTCAGCAAACCCAACAGCATGGAAACCAGAGTGGGCGAAATAGATGGAAGAGTGGGAAAGTTTTCGATACACAGCCAAATATGTATTACAGTAATAGTAGTAATTACACGTCGGATGACATGTTATTTCCCCAATAGGACAGCCCAGGGCCGGGGTCGGAACAAGTGTCTATTCCCGTGAATCAGAGAGGACCCTACGTAGAAATGAGAGTCGGGAATGAGGAGCACAGCTTCCTTGTAGATACAGGAGCGCAAAAGTTTTCAATAGACCATCACTTGGTTCCGGATATACCACTGTCAGGGCAAAATAATGTTTCCGTAGGGTTCACAGGTACACCAGTCATAAACCCAGTGTCCCAACCAGTCCCAGTTACCATAGGACCATTCACTGAACATTGTCCTTTCCTTTTAACAGAAAATTGTGGGGAGAACCTGTTGGGATTAAATGTGTTGAAAAGTTTAGGTGCAGTTATATATTGCACGGCAGACAGGGTGTTCTTGATGATTTGGCCACAGGATGTCCCTGTGTCAGAATTCATGTCTGAAACTTTACCAGGAGAGCTAAGTAAAGTGCCAACCTGTATATGGGCAATGCATGACAACAAAGTAGGATGCTTGAAAATAGAGCCAGTAAAGATCCTTTTGAAAGAGGGTGTTACACTACCGCAAATTCCCCAATACAGAATTTTGGCTGAAGGTGAGAAAAGATTGAAGAGTATTGTTACAGATTTGGTGAAATTAGGGGTGATTGAAGAAATTACAGGCAGTACATGCAACAGCCCGATTCTTCCAGTTTATAAAAAAGGAGGCAATGAAGTACCATATCGTTTCATAATTGATTTGCGCGCGCTGAACAAAGTAGTAGATCCACAATTTCCTTTAGTCCCAGATGTCACTACAATATTGTCAATGATACCTGTCTCAGCGGAATACTTTATTGTAGTTGAGCTAAAAAATACGTTCTTTAGCATTCCGGTGGACAAGGACAGCAGATATTTGTTCGCGTTCACATTAGGAGGACCATCATTTACATTTACGCAGATTCCGCAAGGATACACGGAAAGTCTGAGTATTTACAGTAGAGCATTGAAAGAGCAGCTAGACATGCTCGAATTACCCGTGGGTTGCGTACTCTTGCAATACATAGATGATCTGTTGTTAGCTGCTGACATGGAGGAGATTTGTAAAGAAAGCACTGTATTACTACTGTCACACCTAGCGGCACATGGCCATAAAGCTAGTTTGAAGAAGTTTCAATAAAATCGAAAGGAGGTGGCTTATTTGGGCTACCTACTTTCAAAAGAGGGGAGAAGGCTAACGCCAGAACGGATAGAAAATATTTCTTGTATGCCTATTCCAATGACACAGAAAGGAGTCAGAGCCATAATAGGCATGGCTTTGTATTGCCAACAATGGATCGGCAATTTTGCGTTAATTGTGAAACCGATGGTGAATTTGACTAGAAAGGATGCGGTTATGCCTGTACAGTGGGATGAGGAATGTCAGAGAGCGTTTGATCAATTAAAAACTGCATTATGTTCTGCTCCAGTTTTGGGCACACCAAATTATGAAAAGGTTTTTAGAATGTTTGTGTGTGAAAGTGAAGGATGTGCATTGGCGGTTTTGACACAGGAACAAGGTGGAAGAAATAGGCCATGCGGCTATTTTTCTTCTGCGCTGGACCCTGTAGCGAGCGCACTACCACGATGTTTGTGATCTGTCGCGGCGCTGCTGTATCGGTGAAACAAACGGAAGGGATGGTATTGGGGCATACTTTAATTCTGATGGTGCCACATGCCATAGACGTTCTATTAAATAGGACACAGATGCAACACCTCACCTCTGCTAGACTGACAAGATATGAAATTATCTTGTTCGTGCCCCATATCCAAATTATGAGGTGTAGCGCTTTGAATCCTGCAGAATTAATGCCACTGCCCATAAAAGAAATTGGTGACAACGAATCACCTCCCCATGATTGCTTAATGGTCACTGAGGAAGAAACGAAGGGGAGAGTTGATTTAAGTGACACCCCACAGAAAGAGCCAGCTGGAGAGTATTTTGTGACGGCTCTTGTTTCAAATTACCTGATGGCACGACAACTGCCGCCTACGCTATCACTACCCTAGAGAGCGTTGTAGAAAGAAAAAGAATCCCCTACAACTCGGCACAAGCCGCAGAGATAATAGCATTGACCAGAGCCTGCGAGATTTCTAAAAATTTGAATGTGAATATATATACTGATAGTCAGTATGCTTTTGGGGTGGTTCATAACTTTGGTCGACTATGGGCTGAGAGAGGTTTCTTGACATCACATTGTCGGGGGGGAAATTCTGCCAGGGTCGGCCGGGCCGTCCGCAGACCTCTGGGCAGGGAGGCCCCAACTCCTCCCGTATATCCCAAAAGAGATAGAGTATGAGACACACACAAGAAGCAAGGTGACTCTGCTGTTTATTAAACACAAACGGCAGGGATGGGTCAAGGATCATACGCGTCTGACCTGACACACACACAATCGTGGGGCTCGCAAGCCCTTTTTACTGTAGTATGACGCGCTACTTGCGTCACTTTAGAAAAACCTATCGCCACTCTTAATTGGTTGCTCGAGTGGTAGGGTTAGTATAGCATACGTATAGAGAATAATATGAGTGGACGAGGGTTAGTCAGGTGATATATCTGGGTTGTCACTACAATTAGATACATGAGAATTGTTACATGAAGACTCCTAATGATTGGTTAATGTTACTGGCGTCAGTGATAAGAGCCCCATGTTCTGATTGGTGCGCCCGTGAGCTTCCCAGCCTGGGATCGCTGTTCCCATCTCTCGGTGTACCTGCAATTTGCAACAATGTTTCACTATGGGTACATGCAGACAATGTGAAGACTTATTCATGAGCTGGATGGCCGACTACTCCTACTGTCGCAGATGTCCATTGATCCTTTCAAGTGTATCTGCCTGTGTCTCGTAACGAGGGATCCAGACGCCTCTTTCCTCCTGGGCTTGGCATCTCGTCAGGTTCGGCTTGGTCACGTGAGGTGGGACCGTGTTTGAGGCAGAATTCTGCACAATTAATATTGTTTTTTCACTGTGTGCCTGATTTAATTGCAGGTGCGACTTTGATGTTGGTGCACGGCGTGCGAGGTTGCAACATCGTGCCCTTGATGGTCTGCTTTTGGAATGTGGGTTTGCAACATTACGACCTTGGCTGTCTGCTTTTGCCAGGCTCATTCTGCAGGATCAGCAACCTGACTCTTGTTTTGTTAACGTCCACGGGAGCTCTTGCTTGCGGCCTACTTAGGCCTGGTGTATAGGTGGAACCGTTTGGTGCACAGGCGCTTTAGGTTATAGTCTCATACTGTCTTATGACCAGTATCGTGTCTTCGTTATAATTCTCATTATGGCACCTAGGTTTAGAGGAAGCGTAAGCAAGCTCTTTAGATGAGTTCATGGTGCGTCTTGCGTTTCTGCATTTTGAGAGCCTATGTGGAAAATAATAAAGATGCACGTCCGTGAGTATGTCTGTCGCCTACGTCATAGCACTGAGTATATTCTTCATGTAGATTGGTGCGGGAGTGTCCAGTGTGTATGTTGGCACAGGTGTGCTATCCGTTGGTTAGGTCGTCATGGCATCTCTAACGACGTATAGTTTTAGTCCAGTTGATCCATGCCGCAGGCATCGGCATGGGCAGGGCGGGCTGCTGGGCAGGCAGATGGACACATCCTTATGTTCCTGTACCAGGGTATCTGGTCGTCTGGTAGATGGGCAAACTCTTCTCGTGGCGGGTGCTTGGGCCGTGTACCTTTAGGCCAGGCGCGAGAGGGGGAAGATGGGAGCCTGCTTTTCCATTTTCCCACTTCAGTCCCCCCTCTGGTCGACTTGTCGACCACAAACATATCCTTTTCGTTATCTCCTCTTACTCTCCACACTTTAGTTATTCCTCCTAAATGTCCATAATGGTTAACATGATCTTCAAATGACCAATACATATATTCACAGGTTCCTCCAGGAGTACAGTATACCCATTTCCCTATGTAACTCCTGGGGTTTCTTGGGTTCTCGACCTTCACCGATGGTGGGTCCAGGTGGTTGGTGATGATCTGGTTACGCAATTTCTCTCTCTCTCTTGTATTATTATGCCTGTGTGTTGGCCGTCATCTGCTGGCATCAGTGGGTGCATACCGACCATTTCAAGCAACTCGTCAGTGGTGCGTGCCTTCCGGGCTTTCCAAAATCTTATTATGATCAGTGTAGCTCCAGCCAAAATAATACAACCAACTATAATTTTCAGTCCATCTGACAGCCAAGATGGCATCCATGACCATAATAGCGAAAACCAGCTCTCATCCTTTTTCACACCTTTACTTTCATCCACCATTTTGGAGTGCAACTGGGCCAATTGTGAAACTGCTTCTGTCAGTGTACCGTTGTCAGCATCGTTGGCAGGAATGAATGTGCAGCATGATTGTCCTATCTTTGCGCAAACTCCTCCTTCCATGGCAGTGAGGAGGTCCAATACATATCTGTTCTGCAGTGCTACCATCCTTATTGCTCGCAGCTCCTCTTTTATCGCGTTGAATCCGTTTGCTGTAGAATTGATGGTCATCATAAGTTCCCATCTAGTTATCTGGAGCCATTTTGCGTTTGCGTAAGCCTGTAGTCCCGGATGGATTATTGAGGAGAAGAACATTGCTGCTCTGCTGAATAGTCTGTGTTCTGGCGGGATTGAAGTCAGTGCCGTTTCCGACCTTCCCCATAGGTAATTTCCTGTCAGAGGTTCTCCTTGTCTTTTCTGTCTATTTAGGACAGTATCATTGCCGCTGGTCCTGTTCCCTGGCTCCTCCTGAGGTGGTGCAGATCTCTTATTTCTCTTGTCCCCTTCATCCATCTTGGGAAAGTTCGCCACATTCACATGCTTCTGGGGTACCACTAGTGATGGTACATTGACATGCACCATCGTACATACACCATTCCACAGAGGGGGCAGTGTGTGATATGCCTTTTCTCCACAGGCCCAGTAATGGTCCATTATAACTGCTGTTCCTGCTCCCCCCTCAGGTAACTCCATCACGCTTCCACAATTGGTGTTGTATCCTACGTCCACCTCTCCTTTATGTTGGTAGCATACTTTAGGCGCAGTCAGCGGCAGTATTGTTATCGGGTCTTCTTCCGTTTCTATCCATGTGAGCATAGGCACGTATTTGATCCAAGTCGTCCAACATCTGTGGTTGTGTGCATCGATAGTTGAAATAGTTTCTTTTGTTACCATGTTGCTGCCAACCACTCCTATCTCCCATTTGTTGTCTAAGTATACTTTCCCCGTTATCGTCACCAGTGGCCTCTCCCAGCATCCTAGTTTACCAGGAACTTCCGTGGCGTACCAATCACATGATAAATACTGCAGTGTTACTTTCTTTGTTTCTCCTTTTGCAGGACCACTTGTTATGTATCTGAATGCTTCAGCATGTAAACTGCTCTTGTGGTAACTCAAATAAGTCTTGAGGAAGTTGTTTTCGTATGGGTATGAGTCTCGTGTTTTCCACGTCATATGCACCACTGTCCCTTGAAATCTTCCTTTTGTTTGGAACAGTGCCAAGTATATTATGCATCGTGCTGTTTTTTCGTCTATTTCTGTGGCAACAAATGTTCGAGAAGCGCTCATGGTGTATGGTATTAATGAGCAAACGTAGCAGCTGTCTTCTTTTGTCTGCTTACCAATGCGGGTCATGTGTTGATACCATATATTGTTTGAGACGTGTGCTGAATCTTGTATATAATTGTCAATACCTTTATTATCTGAGTATGTGCTGCGTTGGACTCTATTTTGCTTGTGCGCAATTTTACTAATATCACCTGACGTAACACCTGTTTCAGCTGGGGATGGGGGTGTGTTAGGTTTGGGTACAGCAACAATATTGATAGCACAGCTGTACTGCCATACAGAGGCAGCTACGAACCCGGTGATTACCAAAATCCCTATTACTTTTACTACATATGCTAATTCCACCGGCATTTTGCTCTTACCTTGCTGCAGTCCGGCAGCGTATTCTTGCGACGTTACAGTTGCCCGCCTGAAAATTCTCAATATGCTGGTTATTTTATGTTAGTTGTTGTTTTTTAAGCTCTCCCTATCAAATAGTCATTCAGTGCCCAGGCGAAGAGCTGTTCCCACGCTACTCTAAGCGATCTATCTCTTAGGGCAGGCAAGTATGGGTGGAGGTGGGGCATCGAATATTCTATGGCCAAAAGGAACGCTGTGTAGTAGACACGTACCCTTTTCCTTTTCAGGTACGTTGGCCTTTTTATTTCATATACAAATTGGTGTGACAATTCTTCTGGGTAATTATCGTCTGAGGGTACCATCTACTCCTGGGCAGTGAATTTGTTAGTTATCTACTTTCTTAGCAATACAATAATACGCGGTTCCTGCATGTGCGAGAGAAAAGAAAAGAGAGCATTCACGTGTTTACATGTGTATTTGTGCAAGACAATGTCCTTCAGTTCAGTTACTACTGTAATGGGGACAGGGGTCAGTGGATGGTGGGCAGGGGGTTTTTGGGTTCAACTGGTGGGCGTGGCTTTTACTCTTGAGCGTGTGATCATGGGGTGGGCTGTATGGGGATCACCCCTTTCTTCTTCAGTTATTGTCTCTGGGGAGTCTGGGGAGTGACAAGGTATGGGAATACTTGGGCCGCTGGCTGTGGTAGAACTTTCTTCTTCCGTTGTCGATGTTGTTGCTGTTCTCTCAATGGACCTGTCGATGGCGCTGGGGCGGGTCTGTTGTCTGTAGATCTTTACGTCGTGTAGGTGGTTCCAGGCACGCTTGTCCTGTAACTTTACTGCTCTTGTTGATACCTCCTCTACCAGATGGGGACCAGTAAAGCGTGGGCTATTCCATTTCCTATTGAAGTTGCGAAGTAGTACGTGGTCACCTTTAGCAATCTTACACAGTCCTTCCTTTTCCAGTTCTTTATCCGCGTCTTCTTGTTGGCTTCTATTAGACCCGCCCCGTGTGCGCTCGAGCTGTTGAGACACAAACACTACACTAGTAATCAAAGAAGACACATATTGGTACATTTCATCACCCAGAACACTTGCAGTGCTTTCGTGGTCGGTAAATGCTCTTGACGTTGGCGTTAGGGGAAGGCGCATTTGACGTCCGGTAACCACCTCATGGGGAGTGAGGTGGTGGTCGGACCCTGGCCTATTCCTTAGCTCAAATAAGGCTAATGGAAGACAATATAACCAACTCCTCTTTGTTGTTTGCTGTATCTTTGCAATTGCCTCCTTTAATAGGCCATTCAGGCGTTCACATATACCGTTGGCCTGTGGGTGGTATGCACATGCAAATTTATGTTGAATGTTCAGCAGTGATGTAATGTGCTGAAACATCTCGTTTGCGAAATGTGGGCCATTGTCTGACCTTAACACCTCGCACACTCCCCACCTGGGGAAGACCTCCCTCACTAGGAACTTGGCTGCTCTAAATGCATCTGGGTGTGAACAGGGCCCTGCCTCAATCCACCTAGAGAATGGGCATACTACTACAATCATATACCTATTTCCTTGACATATATTGATCATATCAACATAGTCAATATGGAGATGCCGGAAAGGTCCCTCTGGCCGGGGTATAGTACCTCTTATCACCTTTAGAGTGTGGCCGGCCGTAAACTGTTGACATGTGAGACAATTACTGATAAAATTTGACAAATGCGAATTTAACTCGGGGCAGAACCAGTCTTCCCTAATTCGTGCTGCAATTACTTCCTTGCCTGTGTGGGCTGGATAATGTAGTTGGTTCAGGGCGGTGTTCAAAAGTGCCAATGGTATTACAACCTTTCCAATGCCACCCTGGCGCCATAGTGCGTCGGTTGGTGACATTGTACTCCCTCTTTTTACCCATATTTCTTTTTCGGCCATTGGTGCAGCCGCTTGTAACTCCATAATCTGTGTGGCTGGGAGATGGGTGTACCCTTCTCTTATCAACATCTCCTTAGCCATTCCCCTCCCTCTCCCTCTCTGTGACTCTGGGGGGTTCCATATCTCACCAAAGTATGCAGCATACTTCGCATGTGCGTCCGCTGCTGCGTTTCCCTTCGAGACGTGGTCCTCACCATTGGTGTGTGCGGTGCATTTCACTAAAGCTAATTCTTGGGGGTCATTATTTACTTCAATTAGTTCAGCCAATAAGAGGGCATGTTGCACTGGAGTGCCATCAGCTCTCCTAAACCCTCTTCTTCTCCATTTCGACAACCCTGAGTGGACAGTGGATGTAACATATGCGCTGTCGGAATATATGGTCACCCGTTTGTCAAAGCTTTCCTTCAACGCCAAGATCAGTGCGACCAGTTCAGCTGCTTGAGCGGAGTAATGCTGTGGTAATTGTACACATTTCACTGCCACACACACCGGTACCTCCATCATTTTCACCACTGCAGCCCCAGTTCTCCTCACACCATCCCTCTGATCGATAGTTGATGACCCATCAATAAATAAGAGCTCACCCCCCTCTAGTGCGTTTTCCTCAACTTTTCTAGTACATGAGTACATTTCAGTTATTTGTGTACAGTCATGGGCATAATCTCCCTCCTCAATTACTTCTGCTAGGAACCTTGCAGGGTTGACCGTGCTACAACTAACAATTGATAGTTCGGCTCTGGATAGAATGATCTCATAACCTGATGCTCTTTGCGTGGTTAGGGTGGATTTAGGTTTATTTAATATCGCAAAAAGTGCATGTTCCACAAATAGTGTAGTCGGGCACCCCATGGTGATTGCTGATGCTTTTTCCACCGCAAAAGCAGCTGCGGCGAGACCTTGTTCGCAGGGGAAGTGGCCTAACATTACAGGATCTAAGTGGCCACTGTAAAATGCTACGGGTTTGTAGCCCATGCTTGTTTTTTGAGCCAACACTGCTTTCATTACTGCTGAGTCGCAATGTGAAAATATAAAAAATTGCTGCTCATAGTCTGGGGATGCCAGTACCGGAGCAGTTGATATCGCATCTTTTAATTCATCAAAAGCTTCTTTCATTTCCATCGTCCACCCCAGTTTTTTCTCCCCTTTATTAGCTTCCCGTAACGCCTCAAGCAGGGGTCCTATGTATGAACTGTAATCAAATACCCAAGCTCTACAGTAGTTGCAGAGCCCCAGGAACTGCTGTAGTTCCCTTACAGTTTGTGGCATTGGAGTGGTCGAAATAGCTTGTGCTCTTTGTGGTGCGATCTTTCTTCCATGTTGGGATATAAGCTGACCAATGTAAAGTACCTGTTCTTGACAGTACTGTATCTTTTCCATTAGTCTACCTTGTAACCTTTGTCAGCCAATATTGTCAACATTTTTAAGGAGTCCTCTCTGCATGTTTTTTCGTTTTTACTGCAAATTATTATGTCATCCATATACTGCAACACCGTGCTTTCTACTTCAATGTTACCCAAATCCATCTGTATCACTCTGTTGAAAATTGAAGGTGATTCACAATACCCTTGTGGTAATCTGGTGTGCTTCCACTTAGCGTTTCTGTAAGTGAAGCTCGTCAGATCTTGTGAGTCTGGGTGTAATGGTATTGAGAAAAAAGCATTTTTAAGGTCGATCACTGTAAATCGTGATGCTTCTGCTGGAATGCCACACAATATTGTGGCCGGGTTTGCAGCTACGGGATATTCCGCTTCTACTATGTTGTTCAAGGGCCTGAGATCCTGTATAAAGCGCCAAGACCCCCCTTTAGCCTTGCGCACTGGGTACACAGCCGTATTACATGGTGATTCTGAGGGGACCAATATACCATTATTTATAAGGGCCGTTATGGTTTCATATATGCCCTCATCTGCCTCTTTTGATAGTGGGTACTGTTTTACTCTGGGGAGTATTGCACCTTTTTTCAATTTTATTTTTACTCCCCCTATACTTTTTATGCAGCCCACGTCATAGGGGCCAGTAGTACACAATGATTTGGGTACCTTTGACATATCATCCTTAAAGAAAGGGACCGGGGTGCATGCGGGTGCCTCAAGTGCCATTGCAATTTTCTGTGCTACTTGTTTGTAGGCCACTCTTAGCCATATTTCCACACTCATCATAAACACCATTTCACCTTCCTCCTTTTCATCTGAAAACAGCTCCTCATCTGACACCTGGGTGAGCCTACATCCCTCTGCTAATGCTATCACTGCCCTCCATGCTCTTCCTTCTCTGTCTTGGGCATGTACAGCAATATAATCAGCTGTTGCAATAATGCTCTCAATATCCATTGAAACCACCTTCCCTTCTGGTTCATTAACAGGTGTTTCTGGTCTGAACAGATAGGCTGCTGGACTTCTCCATATTTTCCCTTCTATCCCTGGCATCCATGCAATTGCCATGTCCGTTCCATACTGGAAGAGTTCACCATCTACTGGCTCTGCCCTAATCGCTGTTTGTCCACAGTATGCCTGCATAATTTGTCGTGCTGTGAGCATGTTAATCCCCGGAGTAGAGCAAATTATGCCGTCCTCAGTAAAGGAGATCGTCATATTCAACCTGTTCATTATATCTCTCCCCAGTATATTTACTGGTGAGGCACTATAATATAAAAGTGGAACTGACAGATCGTAATCTCCAATAGATAAGGGAATGTTATCAGTAAAGGGAACCAACCCTCTAGCCCCAGAGAATCCTTGGGTGTTCATGGTCTCGCCTGACATCTTAAATTTACCTTCCCTTATGCAAGACCGGGTCGCCCCGGTGTCAACAAGGAATGATAATTTTTTGTCACCTATCGTTACCTCTATGCGTGGTTCCTCCGCACTATTAGGTGTTACTGACAGGATGGGACACACCAAGGCCGTCTGTGGGCTGTCCTATTGGGGGTACAACGACTGGCCATTTCCGGTATAAGGGTTGTGTCCCAAAACCGTCACCCTACCCAGTTGTGTTTGTGGTATTTGTGGTTGTTGCGTCATCGCTACCTGTTGTTGTGGCAGTGTTTGGGGCTGTTGTTGTGTTAATTGTTGTTGTTGTTCATTTCCTTGTGGCAACATTTGCTGTTGTGGTATGCCCTGCTGTACCTGTGCCAGCCGTGTTTGTCCCTGATCACTCCATGATGGTGTTCCTGGTCTAACTCTACACGTGCGTGACATGTGCCCCAATAGTCCACAGCTCCAACACACCGGTGGTTCCCTATTCTGCCATGGAAAGCTCCCTGTGTTGTCCTGGTATACTGGTTGCCCTGTGGGGTAGGAATTTCTAAATCCTCCCACCTGCGGTTGGGTACCATACCTGTACCCTCTCCCGCTCATAATTCCTCCTCTCCCCCTGTTATAATTATAATATCCAGCTCCTTGCATTGGGTATCCTCCTCCCATGTTGGGCGTGTATGGTTGGAGTGGCGGCACCTGTTGTGTTGTAGTCTGTGAAGGTGGTATTTGGGAGGAATCTTGTGCAGCCACTACTTGTGTGGGGCTTTGGGTCATTGTTGTAGGTGTAGTTATTAGTGCCCCTTCCATTGTGTATTTAGTAAGCTTTTTCTGTACTAATTTAGCCTCTTCCGTTTTCCTGTCCTCTTCCTTTTGTTTCATTTTTCCTTGCCATGTCCTACAATGATGCACTATAGTCAGCTGTATTTCAGGCCATGGTTTTGCTTCCATTCCCACTACTTTCTTTAGTTGTTTCTGAACTCCTTCTGGGAGCCCTTGTACCAGTATATGGTAAAATATTGCTGGTGTTTTATCCCATTGTTCTCTAGTTTCCATGCGCCACTTCTCTTGGATTTCCTGGATATAATCAACAGGATCTTCGTTCTCATGCATCTTGCGGGATGTAATTGCTCCTATATCTGATGTGTCAGGGTACTGTATCCTCAATGCCTGCCATAGTGCATGTCTGCAGTTTGCGAACGGTGCCCCATCGTGCGATATATTTGTTATTGTTACCCCATGAAATCCCGCTCTCTTCCATATGTCATCCGCTCTATCCCCTAATATTGATATTAAAAGGCCCTTTACATCTCCTACTGCCAGCTTCTGTCCTGCGGTGTGTTTTTCCATTTCATATATCCATTTACCTGCACCTCCACTTAATGATGGGAGCCTACATTTTATATTTTCTTTATCGGTATGCTTCCAAGGAACATACTGTGGTCTAACCCCACCTCTCTCCAAAAGTGGCATTAAATTATGTCTTGTTTCACCCTTTGTGTTCCATAATATTGAGTCCTCACACCCTTCCTCCTCTTCCCTTTCTTCCACATTTTCACTTTCGTTTGTATTTCCCCTGCTCACACCTCTTTCTTCTCCATCTTTTCCCCTTCTTCCATCTTTCTCTGTATTTAATGTGGGCATGTGTATACCTCTTTCCTGCCTGCGACTAGGGAGGTCTCTAACCCGCTATGTATAGGGTGTCCGTTCATCGGTGAAGGGCGCTAGTTTTATTTTGCGTAACGAACGTGAGGTGGTTGAGCATGTAGGGTGCGATAGGGGAGGGCGTGATGGGGATGGGGATGTTGCGTCCTCATATGCCTGTCTTTTCTCTATTCCTTTCTTTCCCTCCTCACTTCTCTCCATCTCATCCTTTCTCCTACTGATCCATGGTGTGTCTATGTTGGTCCGGGTGATGTATAGTTTATCTAAGCTTTCCCTTTCACTGTTTCTCCCTTCATTTTCCACTCCCTCTTCCTCACTACAAAAGCTATTCATAAACGGCACCCCCCACTCTGTCTTTTTCCCCTTGATCGTTACTGTTTGTAAATCTATTAGGTCCAGTTCTCCTCTTTCTCCTTTATCAACCGCTCCCCTTTGTGCTGATGTTGTTGCTACTTCTGTCATCATATACATCCCCCCATATTCCACTCTCCCTTCCCCTATCTCCTCTTTCTCCTTCATACCTTTCCTCCATCTCCTTACTATTTTCCTCCCTTTTCCTCTTCAATTCCTCCATCACTTCACTTCTCATCTGTTCTAATATTCTTTCATGCTCTTTCTTCCTTTCCCATTTCGCTCTTTCTTTTTCTACTATACTCTCCATCACCCTCCCTTCTTCGTATTTCTTAGTTGATTCTGATAGTAACCTCCTCCTCCATATTGCCATTTCTTTTTCTTTTTCTTCTTCTTCCCTTTTCTTTTCCCGCAGTATTACTCTTGATACCCTTTCTGCTGCTGCTTTTACCCTGTCAGCTTCTCTCCTTTGCTCCTCAGTTCGTTCCCTTATTTTTTCCAATTCGTTCTTACCTTCTTTCCTTTTCCTCGCTCTCTCTCTCTCCTCCCTCTCAAGCTGCTTGATCAATTCATTCTGTTCATCCCTTAATTTTGCTAATCGTTCCTCCAAAATCTCTTCTTTTTGTCTTAACAGCTCTTCCCCCCTCAATTCACTCTCCCTGGCATTATCCTCGTCTGTTTTCTTTACTACCTCCTTCTCTTCTCCTGTTAATGAACCTTGTAATTTTAATAATATCTGTGCAGCTACCCATTCATCATTTCCTATTTCCACAGTCTGGTCTTCTCCAGTCCTCCCCTCCCCTGCTGGCATTTTCCTATGAGCCACATATGGTGGAGGGCTGTATGCCGTGTTCGAGTATCCCTCAGCCGCCCTTAACTGTCCTCTTTCTATTTCTCCCAATTCTCTTAAAGGGTACAACCCCCCTCCCTCTGTTTTTACTCCCGTTACTAGGGGTATATCATTGCTCGGTTCCTTTTTTATTTCATCTGCTTTATTATTCTTTTCTCCTCCCTCACCTCTGTTTCCCGTGGTCTTTGGGTCCTCATACCCCTGTTTCCCATCCTCTCCTTCCTCCTTAATCTCTGTTTCTTCTGGTATTTCCCCCATAGTGAATATTCCATTTGGTCCTGGTCGGGACCCCTGGAACATCCTCCATAAGTTAAACACCTCCACGTGGTTTGCCAACTTCTTCCCTTTATATGTATTGTGCAGATGGTTTAATAGTGAATGTTGGGCATATGGATCAAAGCTACCGTTAGGCGGCCACGGTGTTAACATTTTGTTATCCGTCCCCTGGGTCCATTCTATGCAATACTTAATCAGTTTCTCCCTATGGGGTGGCAGTGTTGTGCATATGTATTGCAGTGGCGTGGTGAGGGTGTTCCCCCACCCTCCCGATCCTGTTCCGTATGACATAGTAGCGCTCCACTCGCTACCCTTCCCTAATCTGGTATCAGTTTATCCCACTAGTAGTTTACAATATACAGCCTTATATCGTTACCTGGCCCCGTAAGTTTGGGGACTTACGATAGTCCGCTTAAGGAAAATTATAAAAATATAGTATGTTACATTTGTAGATTTTCCTCTGCCTTTCTTCCTTTATACAACACCCTTACGGCCCCCTGCGGCCGAGGCGTACGTAGCCCCCTGCGGCTACGTACCCCTTATTACGTTCTTATACAGTCGTCCTGTTTTCACGTGCTCCTCCCCCTTCTACACTTGCCGTGGCCGGCGTTCTCCGTGCGCAGCCACGTTCCCCGTTTCGCCTTTCCTCGATCAACTCGTTTACCGTTTATCTCCGTTTCCACTCCCTTACCACAGTTCTCTTCCCCACCACTCTCAAAAACGAAGATGCCTCGCGCTTGCGATATCCTATGAAAACCCTACTGGTGACGTCTCCGATCACGTAGAGCTACTGGTAAGTTCTTCATATACTCTTTAAATCCGAAATACACCTGCAATCTACCCCCGTTAACCCCACAGCTGTCTTCCTGTCACTCCTGGAACAAGGTAATCAAATCAACAATATAATCGGACTGCGCACGCTGCGTCGCCTCGCGTGTGATACGCCCCTCGACAGGAGGGCTTAACCAGCCAATTATCTTCCGTATTGGGCAACTAACTAGCTACCGGCTACAGGGAAACGTCATCTACCTATCGAGTGTCTTGCTCGAACAATAGGGATCCTCATCTACTCATTGATCAATAAATGCCAAATCGTAGGAAACCACACACACACACCCTTACACGTAGTCGCGGCCTAGGCCAATCAGTGTCTACGAGCGGCCGCACGTGATGTTTTCGCGCTCCGCCCCCTTCTCTCGCGTGACGTAGCCAACTGCTCTCGCGCTTGTTCAACTATCATTCATTCTATTTCTAACACTAAACTGTCAAACCTTCGCCGTTCATCTGTGCAACACCTCCCGCCTCCCGTATTTAATTCCTCCCCCCTCCCTCACAATTTCACATTGTTTGTTGTGCGTGGCATGCTCACCAAGTTCTCTTGAAGCGGCTCGCCACCTCCCCTCGTCTGGACCACGTCTGGACACTCGCCAACCGCGGGCGGGATACTTCTCAACCGGCTCCCGAGGGCCAATATCCGGATTGCGCTGTCCGGTCTTCTCGCAGTTCCGCGACGGTCCTGTAGTCCTCAGAAGGGGGCGACGGCAGAGGGGGCCGCGCCGCCGGGCCTCCTCGCAACTGGAGTGCTTGGAAGAAGTAAAAAAAATAAAAATGCCGATCTTAAACAGATCTCAGCAGTGCCTCCAACTTGTCGGGGGGGAAATTCTGCCGGGGTCGGCCGGGCCGTCCGCAGACCTCTGGGCAGGGAGGCCCCAACTCCTCCCGTATATCCCAAAAGAGATAGAGTATGAGACACACACAAGAAGCAAGGTGACTCTGCTGTTTATTAAACACAAATGGCAGGGATGGGTCAAGGATCATACGCGTCTGACCTGACACACACACAATCGTGGGGCTCGCAGGCCCTTTTTACTGTAGTATGACGCGCTACTTGCGTCACTTTAGAAAGTTAACAAAAAACCTATCGCCACTCTTAATTGGTTGCTCGAGTGGTAGGGTTAGTATAGCATACGTATAGAGAATAATATGAGTGGACGAGGGTTAGTCAGGTGATATATCTGGGTTGTCCCTACAATTAGATACATGAGAATTGTTACATGAAGACTCCTAATGATTGGTTAATGTTACTGGCGTCAGTGATAAGAGCCCCATGTTCTGATTGGTGCGCCCGTGAGCTTCCCAGCCTGGGACCATCGCTGTTCCCATCTCTCGGTGTACCTGCAATTTGCAACAATGTTTCACTATGGGTACATGCAGACAATGTGAAGACTTATTCATGAGCTGGATGGCCGACTACTCCTACTGTCGCAGATGTCCATTGATCCTTTCAAGTGTATCTGCCTGTGTCTCGTAACGAGGGATCCAGACGCCTCTTTCCTCCTGGGCTTGGCATCTCGTCAGGTTCGGCTTGGTCACGTGAGGTGGGACTGTGTTTGAGGCAGAATTCTGCACAATTAATATTGTTTTTTCACTGTGTGCCTGATTTAATTGCAGGTGCGACTTTGATGTTGGTGCACGGCGTGCGAGGTTGCAACATCGTGCCCTTGATGGTCTGCTTTTGGAATGTGGGTTTGCAACATTACGACCTTGGCTGTCTGCTTTCGCCAGGCTCATTCTGCAGGATCAGCAACCTGACTCTTGTTTTGTTAACGTCCACGGGAGCTCTTGCTTGCGGCCTACTTAGGCCTGGTGTATAGGTGGAACCGTTTGGTGCACAGGCGCTTTAGGTTATAGTCTCATACTGTCTTATGACCAGTATCGTGTCTTCGTTATAATTCTCATTATGGCACCTAGGTTTAGAGGAAGCGTAAGCAAGCTCTTTAGATGAGTTCATGGTGCGTCTTGCGTTTCTGCATTTTGAGAGCCTATGTGGAAAATAATAAAGATGCACGTCCGTGAGTATGTCTGTCGCCTACGTCATAGCACTGAGTATATTCTTCGTGTAGATTGGTGCGGGAGTGTCCAGTGTGTATGTTGGCACAGGTGTGCTATCCATTGGCTAGGTCGTCATGGCATCTCTAACGACGTATAGTTTTAGTCCAGTTGATCCATGCCGCAGGCATCGGCATGGGCAGGGCGGGCTGCTGGGCAGGCAGATGGACACATCCTTATGTTCCTGTACCAGGGTATCTGGTCGTCTGGTAGATGGGCAAACTCTTCTCGTGGCGGGTGCTTGGGCCATGTACCTTTAGGCCAGGCGCGAGAGGGGGAAGATGGGAGCCTGTTTTTCCATTTTCCCACTTCAACATGGTGCCAGAATTCAACATGGCCCTTTGATTGTACGATTACTATCCTAACTCACGTTTCCAAAGCACCTAGCAATAATGAAATGCGAGGCACATAAAAAAGTAACATGCAAAGTAGGAGAGGGAAAAACGTTTGCAGACAGAATTGCGAAACAAACTGCCACTGATTTAAATACTAAGATGATGACAGTCCAGACCGAGGAAGTACCCTCTATGATATAAGATGGAATTGCCACTGTCAAGAAATGCAGGCCGAAGCCACGGCCGATGAAATACAAGGGTGGGCAGAGGGCTCTGCTGAGTTAGATCTGGAGGGTTGTTGGGTGGACAAGGGAACTAGAAACTGGATGTTGCCAAATTCTTATGTGACTGCAATGGTCACAATGGCCCACAGCCCTACCCACATCTGTGTGAAAAAGATAATACAGCACCTATCTACAGTATGGCAGAATGTAAACATAAAGAAGAATGCAGAGAGGTTGGTGCGGAACTGTAGGTAAGGGAACAGTGACTCCAATAGGCAGTTTTGGTCCGCCCTCTATGCCTTTTGAGGTAATCCATTTTGATTTCATAGAGATGGAGAGATGCCAAAACTTGAAATATGTCTTAGTGGTGATCTGTGCATTCAGCAAGTGGGTGGAGGCATATCCCTTAAAAGACTGCACAGCAATGAGCACGGCAAAAGTAATGCTCAAAGAATATTTTTCCCATTTTGGCTTGCCCCGTGTCCTATGGTCATATAATGGTCCACATTTTGTGGGCGCAGTGGTGTTACAGATATGTGCGGGTCTTCAGATTGATAAGAGATTTCATAGTTCAAGGCATCCGAGTTCGGCCGGTCTTGCGGAGAGGCACAACGGGATCCTCAAGTCAAAAATAAGCAAGATATGTGCAGGAATGTGAGTTGGGTGGATGCAATACCAATAGCGCTATTATGCATGCGTATGTCTGTACAGGCTAGAACTGGGCTCTCCCCATATGAAATCGTAATGGGGAGGCCGGAAAATGTTTGGTGCGCACCTCTGCCAAAACGACTTAGTGAGCTAGAACATCCTGTGCTTAGTACTTATTGTGGCCTTTTAATGCAGAAATTGCATTCGATTCATCAGCAGGTGCAGGGGGCTCTACCAGTGAGATACACCGGTCCGGGGCACGCGCTGGAGCCAAGCGACTGGGTGCTGCTAAAACATTTTGAAAGAAAATCATCGTTAGCACCCAGGTGGCGCGGCCCTTTTCAAGTACTCTTGGCAACGCAGACGGCGATACGGGTGGATGGACGGAAGTCGTGGATCCATGCCACCAATGCCAAAAAGATCCCAAATTCGCTGAAAGACTTGCCTGACCCAGATGACCGGAAAGAGACAGCGGTCCCAGAAACTAAAGAAACTGTTGCCAGTAAGCTGCCACCAAATGTGCCCGAGCGAGAAGTGAAACTTGAAACGAAGCCTGAAACGATTGCCAAAAAGGGGCAAGGGCAAAGAGTGCCCCAACGTTGCCCAGCAGAATCTACATCACTGTTGGCTGACACAAAATCTGCATTTCAAATACCGGCAGACACTAAACGTGTACCCCTTTGGCGCCCACCAGCACTTGGCAGCACGCCAAAGACCAAATCTGCATCACTGGCACAGCACACACCAGCAGATGCAGTAGCGCCACAGGCTGACTTTGAGCCTGGATCTGGAAGTGCACCGGCACTGTTCACGGATCACACAATACCAGGAGTGAGGCGATATGATTTACGTCCTCGAAAGACAAAGTGATCCACAGTTCTTTGGTGCTTATGTTAACATCTGGTTCCGCTCATGGACGGAGAAGGAACTAGAGGTGTAGAGGAAAGAAGTGTGAGAATTGTGCAAGTCGGACAATTCAAGACTCGCGGCTCCTCGGTGCGATCATAAAAAGTACGTGTGTCCTGAACCAGAGCGGACAAGCTGGGCGCACATGTTACTAAGGCAATAGATAACTGATCAAAAGTCCTCTGAGCAGTATGAGAAAAGGCAAGTGATCTTGCCTAAAAACAAATAAGCAAATCCAGGCTATAAAGGACTGGCAGAACTGAACTGTGACAATTCCGTTGAACTTATTGACATCAGAACAAGTGCAACGAAGAGAGATATCCACAACGAACTCTAATACGGAAGAAGAAGGACGATGAGAAACATGTCGGGACCGGTTTCAGCCTCTTCCTGCACCGCTGCTGAGAATAAGTTAATTGTAAAGACTGTAAACTTAAGGAAAACGCATGGTAAAAAAAAAATGGTATGCTGGCACTGACAATAATCATGTGCTTCATGAGTGTGGTAGCACCAATAACGACAGCCTTAGTATTATGGTATGTGGAATCTATACACCCATTGGGAATGTTTTTACCAATAGTTAATATATCCACTACTGAAAGCCCGGTTCAGGTGATTACTTATACCTTCTCCCCAATGGAAGAGAGACACAGAGAAGGGTATGGGAACAATACGCTGTTACTTATCATGAATATGACACATGCAATTCTAAAGAAAAATAATTGCTGGGTATGTGCCCATTTACCGCAGCATGCGGGGAAAGGAATAGGGTGGTATGTACAACCATTACCATTGAGTTCTGCATACAGTGCATCTTTAAGTGCAATGTTCTATGGGAAATGGAATAAGAGTGGTACGGGTCAAATAGACAGAACAAACATGAATGAGTTTGAGGAAATAATTATGAGGCCTGTGGGTTGTTCCATATTCCATAAAGCGCGAGTGATGATCCCAGAACCTACAAGGAAAAGTATGCGAAAAATAACATGACAAAATAGACAAGATAGATTGTCCCCACCAGTTAAAACATCTGTGATGACGTTTCGTGTAAGAACAGACGGGAACAAAGATGCAGATCCCCCTTCTTACACGGTGAATTATTACCTGAGAACTGTCCCTTTTTGTCTAAAAAAGAAAGGCTCCTATTCAGTAGGAACATTTACTGGATGCATGAATACAGTGGTATTAAAATGGGAAATAGAACCAGTATATGTGGGAGATCCAGTCTATTTTATATGTGGAAAGAAGGCATATCCTTGGTTGCCCAGAAACTGGGGAGGTACATGTTACCTAGGTCTACTGTTCCCAGGAGTGTTCCTCTTAGAAACAGCGGACATGGCCAGACTATCCAGATCTAGAACCAAAAGGAGTAGCAAAGGTGTTTTGATAGCGACTGATGTAGCAAAATCATTCATTCCATTCTTGTCCCAGATAGTGAACTCCTATAACATAAGGCAGCTGTCCAGAATACTAAAAGATACCATAAACACAACGACAGATATACTATTTAACATGACATTGGAAGAAAAGGGAATTAGGTTAATGACACTGCAAAATAGAATGGCTCTCGATGTGATCCTGGTTGAACGTGAGGGAATTTGCAAAATTGTGGGATCAGCATGCTGTGTATTTGTAGATGACTATTCCCCTACGATTTTTGAAGCGATAAAGAAAATGCATGTCCTAAGCTCCGAACTCCCTACTGGAGAAGGGGGCTGGGGAATAGAGTCCTGGTTTTGGGGAATACTGCATTCTTACCTACAGCAGAGTTTGCTTACAATGACTCCAAACATAGTGCCACCAATTTCAGTCCGTTCTTTGGTTACTATGGCTACCATCCCAGATTAATTCCTGAGTTGAACCTTCCCTCCTCAGTCATACCTTCAGTTGATTCCATTTTGTTCAACATTGCAGAGGCTCATCAAACTGCCACTAACAGCTTACAAACCAGTCAATTACGTTACAGTCTGCAAAAGAACCCTCGACGTTTACCTTCCCCAGTATGGGACACAGGTACTAAGGTGTGGTTGTCAACCAAATTCCTACTTCGCTGGTTGCAACCTTCCAAGCTAACTCTGAGATATCTGTGTCCTTTTGTCATTCTAGTTCGACTCAACCCAGTTTCCTATCGCCTACAACTACCTAAACAAATGAGACGCATACATCCCGTCTTTCACTCTTCTCAGTTAAAGGAATATCGTGAAGATCCCTACCGGCGTAGACCTCCTAGTCTGCCTATCACAGAAGATCAAACCCCAGAGGAGTTCGAAGTAGCCAGGATTCTAGACTCAAGGTACAGAAGAGGACGTTTGGAGTATCTGGTACATTGGAAAGGTTATCTACACTCTGAGGACTCTTGGGAACCCGTTTCCTATTTGCATGCACCTAGATTGCTTCAGCAGTTCCATCGAGCTCACCTTGGCAAACCGGGGAGATTTCCCAGGAAGAGGGGGCATACTGTCATGCGCTCTCCGCGCACACCATCGTGACAGTCATGGGTTAAATGGAGGCTAAGCTGCCAATAAAATGTCCCATAATGATTCCTTCACTTCCTGGTTAACCGGTCTAGTCTTTCTGTCCCCTTTGTTTTTCTTACGGTATTTAGCCACACCCACCTTTCTGACCGGTGCGTTGCAACCCTTCTTTTTCCGCTCCAGGTGCTGTTGCTCTCCTTGCTGCTTCGTGTTTTTGACTGCTTTCCTGGCCGTGCTCCTCTCTGCTCCTCGGCCTCACTAGTCACCCGTTTTTTCATCTCTGCCCTCTTTTCTTTCCTCATGCCCCGTTCCTGCCTGCCTCTGTTCATTGTTCGCGGGCGCCGCAACACTTTCTTTTCTCAATCTTTGGGGTCCTTTTTGTTTTGTGAGGCTTACTCTTGCCCCTCCTCTTCGCCTTTCTTTTCCAGGGCTTTCCCTACGATTTCAGGTTTTCTCTCCGCTTTGCTTTCCCGCTCCCCTGTATCTTACCTTCTTCTCTGCCTGCTGTCTTTTTCCTTTCCTGTCTTCTGTTGCACTTTTCGGTCTTCCCTCACTTCTGGCTGTGTAGTTATTCTGGTTTCCCTTTGTTTTCTTTCACGTCCTTCGTTCTGGAATCTCCTGTAATCCATAAGAAGCTACTTCAAGCGCCCCGGGATTACTTACCTTGAACTGCTACCTGGAGAACGCACCCTCCTTACACTCCTGTGGCTTCTACTCTGGCGTACTTTAGCTCTCTGCAGACATCATGGAAGAAGACCTCCTTCCAAGTCATCCATCTACCATCCTGAGAGGTTTTTTTAAGCACCATTTTTTTCCTCTCATTTGGCGTTCCCGGAAAAGGGTTCCCTGTTCCCCTGTATATTTAGGGTACCAGGGTGGCTTCTCCCTGGGGACGGCTGTACCTCTTCTCAAGGAAGAAGCCACCTAAGAAGAAAGGACAGAAGAAAAAGTCTTCCACTGAAGAATCAGGTGAGGAGGAGTGGGGATCAGAAGAGCGGGAGGAATCCGGAGTTGACAGATGTTTGCGCAGATGCCCATCCAAAGACATTGCATCCAGGGTAAACGACTTCCTGACTTCTGTTTATTTGCTTATTCGCTTTTCCAAAGGCGTGTCTTCTAAGTGGCTGCCAGTCCTACAACTAAAGTAACAATGGCTATCAGGGCATAGACGTAGAACTCAGCGATGTAGAGCACTCCGGATCCTGCAGTTACTCCCACGGGTTGGTCTGATATATTCATTCTCCTTTACAGGGATCAAGTTTTCCCCCCTCTGGTGTGGGGACAAGGACCAGTCACCATGCCAGAGTAGTATCGCTGAGGATACTCTTAGTTCTGGTGAAGTGCTGCTCCAGGTGGCCATGTACATCCACCATATTAAATTCAAGAAATGTAACCAAAGTTATGGTTTCTTCCTCTAAAATATTGATGTCTGAAGGACGCTAGGAGGGACACTGCTAATCATCACGCACTATCCCTAAAGCCCATACTGGAGGTCGTCAAATCAGGATAACCACAGCATTGGTTGTTATAGATAGAACAAACGTGGTGATCAGAACCCTTAATATAAGAGAACATCTTTTAGGCATGGAATTTGCATGCATGGTTGAGAACTTGTCACTAATCCAACCAAATGGACCGCCCTATATTGTGTTTGTCCTGGTGGATATCTAGGGACCGACACACTGCTCTTTGATTCATTGAAGCTGATTTAAAGGGAGCACTGAGGGCCAGGACTTAGAACGTCTGCAGAAAAGGCGGGCCCACTGGCAATGTTTGATTACAGAATGCTGAGGCCCGCCATGATGCACTCTTTTCATAAAGAGGTGAAACCATTCCAATGACGTGTCCTTTTCTGAGAATAGGTGTGGTGGTCCATAGGACTGGAGCAGAGAGACAGCCTAGCTAGTAAGTGCTAATCTAACCCTAGGCTAGCCATTAGTGTGGAGCTACTTCTACAGAATGCTTGAGATGCCTTTCATAGGCTATTTAAATAGCCGGTTTCTCCTGCCAACTCTATTCTTCTTAATCCATTTACTGCGTGTGTGTGTTGAGGACTGTGCCGCTTTGATTGATTGTTTATTTTAGTATTCTTTTAACGTGGCCCATTACACTGTTATTAGGAATCCTTCATTATATTTTAGAGACGCTGTGGCTAATTCCACTTTACTTTAAGTGTGTATTCGTTTTTAGTACGAAGAAAGTTGGTGATTCCTCTGTGCGCCTTGTGTGTTTTTTGCTCGCGGTTCAGCCATATAACGACAATCCCCAGCAAGCTCGTAGTCCAATTGGGCTACATATTTGCAAACCAGGCACGAGAGCTTCGGCGCGAGTTAAGCCAAGCCGTTCTGTGCCGGTCCGTGACTGGACGTGCCAGTGCCGCAAGACACTCTGCTGCTGTCAAACATCATAATGGGCATTGTGGAAGTGTTGAGGCGATCAAGGTGTCAGAAGTAAGTTAAATGCCAACTCTCTCGATATTTCAGGTCTGCCAAGGGTGGCTTTAAGCAAGGCTGGTGATAAATACAGAATGAGCATTTTAAATGCACTAATAGGAGACACAGACATTACCGGTACTTCAACAATCCCGATCTCAGCTGCTGGGGCTGCTCCATAGCGCAAGGCTGCTATCAAGACCCACAGGTTGGAACCCATGTCAATAAAATTGATAGAGGTGTCATCACCGATGGAGGTAGGGTCCAACATGGGTGAAACTACACCAATCATTAAAAAGCAGACTGCAAGTGGGGAAAATGCCCACTGCCTTTCTCAGATCACCGCAGAGGTTTCCCATATCAGTGAGGCTGTTCATAAAGCCCATGAAAGGGAAGACCCTGAGATTGTGGTGAATGGGTAACAAAGCCCCTTAAAGCAAACAAATGTAATAATTGAACACACGATTTCTGGTGAGCTTTCTGAATCTACCCCTATCAGGTTGCAAAGGGTGCCACATGTGATACCATCATCCATGGAGATGCTGAAATATCTTCTCACACCACTTTTGTAGTTTTATATGTTTATTTAAGTATAGGATTAATAACCCAACGGTCACATCATAAACAGCTTCATAACTGATGCTTTCCTGTGCATCATTCCTACAACCAATACATTCTAAATTCTAGTATCCTGGCTTCCCAGTACATTCTACATTCCATACATATAGCCCATCTGTACATATGAATAACAATGTAAAACAGAACACCATTGAATTACTAATGACGTACACAATAAAGTACTACACACCTCCCTTCTTTACAGTGACTCACAACAATGAATGTAACACATGTACAGCAAAATATACACTTTTTTTTTTGTATACAAATATCTACTTTATTGTTTTTCTTTTTTTTTTATTATTAAGTTTATTGAATTTTATAGAAAACATACAAGCAACAAACTTATCAGCATTGTAATCGTAGAACTCATTGCATAGAATCCACACCCCATATCCATCCCCAACCTTCACAGAATCTAAAAAGCGAAACAGGCCAACTTATTATCACATGTCATCCAAAAACCCACCCCACATATCATCAAACAATTTCAACATTTTTGTTCCTGCGAAGGATAACCTTCTCAATTCTGGCCACTTGCCTCAAGTCCTCCACCCATTCTGAACAGGTCGGTCTCTCATCACATTTCCATTTTCTCAAAACAATTTTTTTCGCAGAATTTGTAGCCCTAAAAAAACAGCATTTCTGTGGATAAGTGAGATCTTCCACTTTATCATCCTCACCCATGATGATAGTGTTATAATCAAAATCCTCTTGCAGTAATAGAACCTCATTAATCTTTTCAGTGACACACCTCCAAAATGTCCTCAGTTCATAACAGTCCCAGATCAAGTGTTCAAAGGAGCCGACATCATGCTTACACCTCCAACAGGCCTCTGAGTCAATCATCCCTCTCGCATAAAGTCTCTGGGGAGTCCAAAACACTCCATTAAGAATTTTGATTTGGCGGCATGTTCTCCAAGATTAATGGATGTCAGAGTTACGTTTTTACAAAGAAACCTCCACCTCTCCACAGTCATATCAGAGCCAAGGACCTCAGACCACTTAGTTAACAACCCCTCTGCTGGCGTGTACTGTTGGCTCAGATTTCTATATACTTTGGACGCCATACCACCTAATGTCTTATATTCAGGTAGCCATAACTGCCAACCACTGCCATCAACAGTTCTCTGGTTCCGCAGCAAACCTCTCAATTTTCTGTATTCACCCACTGTACAGTCTCTGAGATCTTTAATTTGTGAAAGTCTTCTATAGCTGATCCATTTGCCGTCTTCCATCAGATCACTCAACCATAGTACACCACTCAGGAGCCAGTTCAACCACAACAGCGGCCTCCCATTCAGCAAAATACCTGGATTCAACCAGATAGGGATGTAATTATTATCACATACCTTACGCTTACTTTTCTTCCATAGTTCCCTCCAACAAGTTTTCAGGAATCTTGTCGACGGAAATGAGCGATAACCAGATCCATCCACCGTGGACAGTATGGCCCTAGGCGGCAACGGAGAAGAACTACTTGATTCCGCCAGCGTCCAAACATCCTCCGAATCTTCAATAAATGGAACCAGATGCCTGGCTCCAAAGGCCAAATGATAATTCTCAAAGTCAGGAACCCCCAAACCTCCACAGTCTTGGGGCAGCTGCAATTTCCACAAGCTGAGGCGTGGCTGTTTGTTCTCCCAGAGAAAAGACTGGATTAAACTCTCAATTTTCCGCCAATGGCCCTTCTTTACGTCCAGGGGAAGCACACTGAGCACATAGTTGATTTGCGGTGTTGATGTCATTTTGATGGCATTCACTCTCCCCCAGAGACTCAATTTAAGTGCATTCCATCTCTTCAGGTCCACCTCCAAAGATTGAATCACATGTGTAATATTGACATCCATTATTTTCGAGACATCATTCGTTAGCCAAATCCCAAGGTATCTCATCTTATTCGGACACCACTTAAAGGGAAAACCCTGCATCTTCAAAACAGTGCAAGTGGTTGATGCCGGCAGCGCTTCCGACTTGGTCCAATTGATCTTGTATCCAGAAACCTTGTTGAACACATCGATCAACTCCATCAGCACAGGAATGGAGCTCTCCACATTCTGAACCACCACCAGCATGTCATCCGCATACAACCAAACTTTCTGGGAGGCTGCACCAAAGCGTACGCCCTCAATTCTATCCTCTTCTCTTATCCTCACAGCCAGAAATTCCATGGCGATCACAAACAGAATTGGCAACAGTGGACAGCCTTGGCTCGTCCCTCTCCCAAGTTCAAAAATGCCCGAGTCCATGCCATTAGTCCGAACACAAGCAGTCGGCCGGGAATACAGCAGTCTTATCCATCCGATCATGGTATCTCCAAAACCAAAGCCTTTCAATGTACTTAAAAGATATGTCCATTCAATACGGTCGAAAGCTTTCTCAGCATCCAAGGACAACGTCACCACATCATTATGGTGTTCTTTGCTTTCATACAGTGTCAGCAACAATCTTCTCACATTTTCTGAAACATGTCTGCCTTTTACAAATCCAGATTGGCCTACATCTATGATATCCATCAGCGCATTCTCAATCAGCAAAATATACACTTGATGTTGAAGTATTCAGATTACTTACCAAGTTGAAAGTAACTTGGATATGCAATGCAGTACCTGACAGAGATGTACAGAATAACAGGAGATACAATTTCCACTTACATAATCTTTCAGATACAATGGTCTTTTACATATACGTTTATTGCGATCATTCTTACAAACTTGAATGTCTCTGTTTTGTTCCACTTCCTTTCTAACCTTAACTTGTCTTTTCCCATCATTCTCTTGTTTTGATCATTTACATTCTCTATTGAGATTCCACACTCTCCCATCTGATACCTTTAGGGCACCATGAACTCCTTTAACTGTTTGAATGGGATCAGACCATTTGATCAAACCTCTGGCATTGAACCCTGGGAGCTTTATTCTCACCCAATCACCAACTTTAATTTGGGACTCCCTAACTGCATTTCTCACATCAAACCGCTCTTTATTAAATTCCTGCCTCTGCAACACTTTTCTGCTCACTGCTTCACAATCAACATTTTTAACACATGCTCTGCCCAACCATGCTGGACACAACCTGGTATTGGGTTTCCTACCCCTTAATATCTCAAATGGTGAAATCCCTGTAGTGGAAAGTGGTGTAAATCTATGAGCAACTATGGTGTCTTCTACCGCCTTTTTCCAATCAGTATTGTCACTTAATGCACACCTAATGCTGTTCTTAATAACCATATTGAATCTTTCTAAAATTCCATTAGTCTGGGGATGATAGATAGAGCTTGTCCTGTGTTCAACTCCATTCTCCTTAAGAAACAAACTCATCTCTTGTGACACCAATTGTACACCGTTGTCAGTGATAACCATGGTTGGATATCCCTCACGTTTGAACATTTTATCCAAAAATGCTATCACATCTTTCGAGCAAATATTTTGCACCCACTCCATTTCTGCCCACCTGGACAACATGTCTATGAGTACCATGCAATATTTCAAATTGCCCTGACTTCTTACAGGACCCACAATATCTAACCCAACACGATCCCACAGCATAGTGGGAATTGAGGTTATAGTCATCGGAATCTGCCTGGTTTTATAGCCCTTAGCTGAGTCTTCACATGTACAACAATCACAAATGAGTCTTTCCACTTCCAGATCAACAGCAGGCCACCAAAAATCCTGTCTAACTCTCTGCTTAGTTTTGGTCATCCCTTGATGTCCCTCATGAGCTATTTGTAGTATCTTCTTCCTCACTCCTTCAGGAAGAAATAGTTTTCCATTCCTTAACACCAAATCATCATGTAACTGTAACTCATCAAATACATGCCTCACTGCATCCGGTAATACACCTTTTCTGATCTCACTACCCTTCATACCACATTTTAGTAATTCCCTCACTTTAGTGAGAGTTGCATCTAGATTCATTGCTGTCAGCCATTCTTCCTCAGAAACAATGGGCCTCATTACGACCCAGGCGGTAAGTTACCGCCTGGGCTGTGACTTTACCACCATGGCGTAAACTACGTTTACGCCATGGTGGTTGGCGGACTTACTGCCCCATTCCGACCTTGGCGGGGCGGTAAGTCCCCAATCCCCATTTACCCTTCCCCATTCCCATTTTTGCCCCTTAGGGCATAATGGGAGTGGGGAAGGCGTTAATTACGCCACCGTAAATTACGGTGGCGTAATTAACTCCATGGTCCCTTAGCGCCATGGATTTTAACACCTGCTAAAAGCAGGTGTTAAGTCCGCCATGGCGCTAAGGGACCTCATACTCAGGCGGTAAGGGTCGGCGCTGTTTACGCCGCCGTAAAACCCCTTACCGCCTGGGTCGTAATGAGGCCCAATATCTTGGCATATACTCAAAATGTGTTCCTCATCATTACTCTGCTGCTCATCATCCACACTTTCAACCACAGTGATTGATCTCTACAGACGATCAGCTGATTTGTTTTTTACTGCTTGCATGAATTCAACATCAAAATTGTATTCTTGCAGACTTGCTACCCATTTTCTAATTCTGGATGACATCTTGTCAAGTCCCTCAGTAGTGAGAATTTCCTTAAGGGGTTTGTGGTCAGACCTAACCACAAACTTAGTTCCCCATATAAATGATCTAAGTTTTTCAACAGCCCATCTTCCAGTTAACAACTCCTTTTCAATTGTGGAATAGTTTGTCTCAGCTTGTTTTAGCACTCTTGACACAAACGCAATGGGAAACTCACTTCTAGCATCCATATGCGACAAAACAGCACCAAGGCCATGATTACTGGCATCAATTGTAATAATGCTAATATTGTTTGGATTGAAAGCTTTAAGAGTGGGTGCGGCATTCAAATCTAACTTGATATTGTTGAACTAATTTTCACATAACTCATTCCAATCAAATATCTCATTTTTTTTACTAACTTCCTCATTTGAAATGTCTTATTGGCTAGTTCTGGAATAAACTTTGCATAATACTCAGCCATCCCTAAAAATGAAATAAGTTTCTCTTTGTTTTCTGGACTAGGAAAATTCAGGATGATAGTAACTAAATCCTGTTTAGGTCTAATTCCTTTTTCTGATATTTCATGACCCAAATAAGATATGGTAGATCTATTGAATTTACATTTTTCTTTACTCAAGGTAAGTCCAGCATCTTTAAATATATCTAATACTTTGTATAATCTATCATCATGTTTCATTTGATCTTTACCATAAATCAGGATATCATCCTGAAAACACAAAATTGCTTGCATTTGATTAAAAAGATGATACATCACACGTTGGAACACCAATGCCACAGATACAAGACCAAAAGGCATCCTTTTGCACCAAAACAAACCTTCACTGGTAATGAATGCCGTAATATCTCTTGACATAGGATGTAAAATTATTTGGTGGTAAGCTGACCTTAGATCTAACGTACTCATAATCTTAGCATTTCCAATGGTACCTAACATTTCAGCTATATTTGGTAATAGGTGCCTATCAGGAATCACACATTTATTGACACATATAAGGTCTATGCACAATCTCAATTTTCCTTTTGGTTTGTACACTATCACCAAAGGTGACACCCATTCGAAAGAGTCTATTCTCCCAATCACACCATCACTAAGCAATCTTTCTGATAATGTTTTATAAGAAACGGCTACTCGTTGAGTTGCCGTTTTTGAAGTATCCCATCCTCGTCGCCACTGAAATATCTCCTTACACCACTTTTGTAGTTTTATATGTTTATTTATGTATAGGATTAATAACCCACCGGTCACATAATAAACAGCTTCATAACTGTGCATCATTCCTACAACCAATATTCTAAATTCTAGTATCCTGGCTTCCCAGTACATTCTACATTCCATACATATAGCCCATCTGTACATATGAATAACAATGTAAAACAGAACACCATTGAATTACTAATAACGTACACAATAAAATACTACAGAGGCCCTCTGCTAAACCCCTGAATCTCGCTTTGCTCAACACTAGGTCACGAGTAAAACACACCCTGGATGTCCATGACTTCATTTTAGAGCATGATGTGGATATAATGTGCATTACAGAGACATGGCTTTCAAATGCCCCTGGCCGTGTTATAGAGCAAGTGACACCCCCTGATTATGTCTTTTTTGGGAAGCATAGCAACAAGGGCATGGGTGGAGGAGTTGCTATTCTGTGTAAAAAGAATCTTGGAATGTATGAGGTCAAAGTGGAATGTGAAGGGTGCGATATACTGCACACTAAGATTATGCCCAACCATCATTTTGGCATTAATTTTGTAGCTCTTTACAGGCCCCCTAGGGAACCTCCCACCAGTTCAATGAAGATCTCACTGAACTGTTGTCTTCCATGCAACAAACAAATACCACTGTAATTCTTTTTGGAGATTTGAATCTTTGGAGGGGGATTCGAAAGACAGGAAAGCTTTGGAATTAGAGAAATTCTTAACAATGAGAACATTGTTATCCATAATTCCGAACCCACGCATATAAAAGGAAATACCTTAGATTGTCTAGAGAAAACATTACACTGACAGGGTTCAGTACTACCCCTTGTGTGTGGTCAGACCACTCCTCCATTAAGTGTCAGATCCAACTCCCCCCGCTGTTTAGCCAGCAACATGAGCTGCCACGTAAGGTATTAGCCAGGACCTATCGAGCCATTACATCTGACAATCTGGCAGGTTGCATGGATGCCCTGATGACAAATTCAAATGATGCGGATCACCCCGATACTCTTATAGATAACTATGATAAAACCTTGACGACTCTGCTTGACAGCCTATCCCGATTAGGTCAAGAAGTGTAAGGGATGCTCCTGATCATCAAAAATGGTTCTTCCCAGATCTGGCCCAGCTAAAAGCCAATAAAAGACAGACTGAGCATGCCTGGCTCAAAGATAACAATCCCCAAAATAAAGCTGCATGGAAATGTAAGGGGAAGGAGTATAAAGATAAGATTCTCAAAGCTAAGTGCAATCATTGCAACAACCAAATAAAAAGGTTAGGGAACCAAATAAAGGAACTCTTCAAACTGTTTAGAGCATGGGAAAGCCCCATTGTCCTTAACCATCTAAGGAAGACTGTGAAAGAGTCCAAAAAGCCTTCCTCGATAAACTTCTGCATGCCCAAAATAAGATCAGGGAAGAGCTGAACAGCTTGAGGCCCGCTACAGCAGCAGTCAACACTGGTGATGGCTTACAAGATAAGGTGGTTGACCTTAATCCCCCTTTTTATGGGGAACAAAATCAGGAGGCCTCATCCACTCTATTTAGTTTCTCTTTAACAACAATCATGGAAATCAAAGTCATCCTTAAGTCTATGCACCCTACCAGCTGCCCAGGGGACCTTTTACCTTGTAAGGTCATTTTGGAACACTATGACAATTTCTCCCCTTATCTGTGCAGATGTGTTAATGCTTCTTTTAAACATTGTGTTATCCCGCAATCTATTGAAGATGTGACGTTGACCCCACTGTTGAAGAAACAGGGCCTGGATCTTAACGATGCAGCAAACCTAAGACCTATTTCCAACACTCTGTTTTTCCTAAAGCTAGTTGGCAAGGTGGCCACCATGCAGCTCCAACGATATATGGAAGCCGCTGGTATTCTGCACAAGAAGCAACCGGGTTTGCTCTCATGGCACAGAAAGTGCATTGATAGGTTTACAGACTCAGATGTTGACAGCGCTGGAAAAAAGTAGATCAGGGCTGCTGATTTTGCTTGATTTATCAGCAGCTTCGATCTACTGGACCACAGATCTTGTTGGAGAGATTGGTGGTTACTGCGGGTTTCTCTGTGGAGGCGGCCAGATGGATGAGATCATTCCTGGAAGGTCGTAGATCGAGGGTGTACTGGGGAGACAACTCATCAGAGGCGGAACTCATTGTCTGTGGAGTTCCCCGGGGGGGGCATGTTTGTCCCCATCGCTTCTCAACATATATATTCAACCTCTGTGTTTGGAGTTAGAGAGATTGGGTATTTTTTCCACTAACTATGACAATGACTTTCAGCTATCGGTGGAGATTAGTGGGATCCATGCAGAGGATCAGGAAAAACTTAATAGCCTCTATCTGGTTCTAGAAAACTGGATGTCGACATCCAGTCGTATGTTTAAACGCTGGAAAAACAGAGTTGATGCTCTACGGGTCCAAACAATCTAGAGAAGGCAGTGGCCAGGCTTTTTACAGCTTTTTAATTGAGGGTAGCTGTATTGTAGTAGCTAGCAAAGTGAAGACTCTTGGTTAATACATGGAGGCCAATCTGAATATTGATGCCCAGGTGGGCTTCATTGTAAAAAATACAAATTACTATCTTAGAGTATTAAGATGGGTTGGCCCCTTGATTACTAATGATTACTGGGATAAGCTAGTGTGGGCTATCATACCTCCCCGCCTGGACTACTGCACCTCCCTGCTGGGAGGGGCCAGCAAGTAGGCTATTCAAAAATTACAGAAAATTCAAAACACTGCAGTACGCATAGTCTACCAAATAGCGCGGAGAGAACCTGTATCCACTTCCCGGAAAGAGCTGCACTGGCTTCCGGTATCGGCCAGGTTCCTTTTCAAGTTGTTACCTTTGGGCCATAAGGGCATCTTTGTAGCAGCCCACCAGTACCTCAAAGAGAGGGCTGTCATCTACGAACCGGCTAGGGACCTTCGATCTGCTAAGGCCTGCCTCTTTAGAGTGGATCATGTCAAACGGGCTTGAGGAAATGGCTGCTCCTTCCCGGTTTTGGTGGCAAGGGTCTGGAATGAGTTGCCAGAATCACTCCAGGATGGAGGAAAATAACCTGGCCTTCAGGAAATGACTTAAGACAAGGCTGTTTATGTAAATCTTAGTGAGACTTGATTGTATCCACTTTATAGTCCTCGTCTGGTTCAGCTCCTGGATGCCCTAGGACTTTGGCGGTTCATAAGGAAATTAACATAACAACATAACATAACAATGGGTGGGGCTATGCCCATGCAATGCGTACACATGTTTCAAAGTGTGTGAGGAGCTGCCACCAGGGCATCTACAGCACTTGTGTAAGTGTATTCAAAGAATGTGTTGAGCTCGCTTTACAGAACTTGTGGAAGTGTCTCCAAAGAATGTGTGGAGCTCACTTTATAGAACTTGTGGAAGTGTCTCCAAAGAATGTGTGGGGCTCGCTTTACAGAACTCGGGGAAGTGTCTCCAAGGGATGTGTGGAGCTCGCTTTACAGAACTCATGGAAGTGTCTCCAGAGAATGTGTGGAGCTCGCTCTACAGCACTTTTGGAAGTGTCTCCAAATAATGTGTGAAGCTCACTCTACAGAACTCATGGAAGTGTCTCCAAAGAATGTGTGGAGCTCACTCTACAGAACTCGTGGAAGTGTCTCCAAGGAATGTGTGGAGCAGGCACTACAGAACTCGTGGAAGTGTCTCCAAGGAATGTGTGGAGCTCGCTCTACAGAACTCGTGGAAGTGTCTCCAATAAATGTGTGGAGCTCGCTCTGCAGAACTGTGGAGCTCGCTTTACAGAACTTGTGGAAGTGTCTCCAAAGAATGTGTGGAGCTTGCTTTACAGAACTCAGGGAAGTGTCTCCAAAGAACGTGTGGAGCTCCCTTTACAGAACTCGTGGAAGTGTCTCCAAGGAATGTGTGGAGCCCGCTCTGCAGCACTCATGGAAGTGTCTCCAAAGAATGCGTGGAGCCCGTTCTGCAGAACTCGTGGAAGTGTCTCCAAGGAATGTGTGGAGCTCGATCTGCAGAACTCATGGAAGTGTCTCCAAGGAATGTATGGAACTCACTTTACAGAACTCGTGGAAGTGTCACGAAACAGAATGTGTGGAATTTACACCATAGAATGTATGGGGTTGCATGAAACGGTGTGCCGACTCCATTTGACTTTTGAAAGTGCCTTCACAGAATGAGAGAGATCGTTTCCACAGAATTCATGGAACTGACTGCATAGAATGTGTTCCACTGCCTCCACACAATATGTTCCACTGCCCCCACATAATGTGTTCCACTGCCTCCACAGAATGTGTTCCACTGCCTCCACAGAATATGTTCCACTGCCCCCATACAATGTGTTTCACTGCCTCCACAGAATGTGTTCCACTGCCTCCACACAATATGTTCCACTGCCCCACACAATGTGTTCCACTGCCTCCACAGAATGTGTTCCACTGCCTCCACACAATATGTTCCACTGCCCCCACACAATGTGTTCCACTGCCTCCACAGGATGTGTTCCACTGCCTCCACAGAATGTGTTCCACTGCCTTCACAGAATGTGTTCCACTGCCTCCACAGAATGTGTTCCACTGCCTCCACACAATATGTTCCACTGCCCCCATGCCCCCGCACAATGTGTTCCACTGCCTCCACAGAATGTGTTCCACTGCCTCCACACAATATGTTCCACTGCCCCCACACAATGTGTTGCACTGCCTCCACAGAATGTGTTCCACTGCCTCCACACAATATGTTCCACTGCCCCCACACAATGTGTTCCAATGCCTCCACAGAATGTCAGCGCCTTGGTGTAAAGCGCTCTATAAATCAATCAATCAATCAATCAATCAATCAATCAATCAATGTGTTCCACTGCCTCCACACAATATGTTCCACTGCCCCCACACAATGTGTTCCACTGCCTCCACAGGATGTGTTCCACTGCCTCTACAGAATGTGGTCCACTACCTCCACATGATATGTTCCACTGTCTTCACAGAATGTGTTCCACTGCCTCAACAGAATGTGTTCCGCTGCCTCCACAGAATGTGTTCCACTGCCTCCACACAATATGTTCCACTGCCCCCACACAATGTGTTCCACTGCCTCCACAGAATGTGTTCCACTGCCTCCACACAATATGTTCCACTGCCCCCACACAATGTGTTCCACTGCCTCCACAGAATGTGTTCCACTGCCTCCACACAATATGTTCCACTGCCCCCACACAATATGTTCCACTGCCTCCACAGAATGTGTTCCACTGCCTCCACACAATATGTTCCACTGCCCCCACACAATGTGTTCCACTGCCTCCACAGAATGTGTTCCACTGCCTCCACACAATATGTTCCACTGCCCCCAAACAATGTGTTCCACTGCCTCCACACAATATGTTCCACTGCCCCCACACACTATGTTCCACTGCCTCCACAGAATGTGTTCCACTTCCTCCACATAATATGTTCCACTGCCCCCACACAATGTGTTCCACTGCCTCGACATGTGTTCCACGGCCTCCACAGAAGGCTGGGACGTGTCTGCATAGCACCGGCTCTATAGAATGTGTAAGCGCAACCCGTGCCATTGTCTCCATGGAACGCCAGCTACAGCACTCCTAGAATGTATGCAAGTGTCTCTAAGGTGCAGTGGCTGACATGGAAAAAATGCAATTTCATTCCTAAAAACGCAGACATGGAAAATAAGAGTGATGTGTCAGTGTAATCATGGCATGGACGTGTGGTCCTCGTCTGTCGTCACAGACGATAACTCTGTGCTTCCCTCATCGTGTAACTCTCCTCCTGGGACAGCAGCTGTGAAGCCCATCGTGTCACTAACCTGCAATTTCCACATTCCTGCAGCTAATTGCATTATTTCAGTTTCATTTCCATCAAGCGGGGGCTGGAGAGACTGCAACCAGATGTCAGCCTGGCCAGCCTGGCACAGGGGGACTGGCGGCAAAGCTGCGGGGCAGACACATGCGTCTGTGTGTAGTTCTCAATGCACACAGACTTCTGCAATATGTGGACACAAATAAAAGGGCGGGCCACGTGCATAGGAGTGAGCGTGGGAATTACTACGTATTTCCACTATGGATCGTCTGGTTTACAGAGTAACGATGGGTTCCCCAATCCCACAAAGGTTACAATTGAAATAACCCATCTTGGATTTATGTATTTAATTATTTATAAGGATCCGTAACCCGCGGGTATCAGAGCGCCGAAACACAGACACAAGACAACAAGAACAAAACTGGACTAGGGGACGCAGAAGAGAAGTCAACAGGGGCAGCCTAGTGGGACAGAAGCAGGAAATCACACTGTTCTATTTAGGTACAATCAGTGATATACAAGACACTGACCATGCACACTTAAATAAGGAGCCACATTCAGTAGCCACGGGCACACAGTGACCACCTAGAGATGGGACACAAAACTCAGGCAAAATGAATCACGGGGGCGGGGGAGGGGGGAGCACACATTTCCCATAAGTCACCCTGGAATCACGGATGGGTTGAGGTTTTTTTGTGCGTTTATAGAGCAAGATCTCGAAGTCAGCCTCAATACGCCTTTCCTCAATTCAGTCCTCAACGCTAACCTTCCTTGCGTTTTTCCAGTTGCTCATAATCAGCTTTCAGTCAAAAAAACCCTCAAACAAGAAACTATTCTTACATTTGATGCAGCTTGTAAATGGAACTGCCCTCAATGTCCGCGTCAACAAACATTAGAGGCCTGCATTTTAAAATCCAATCTAACAAAAGCAGACAACACCCCCGCGAGAGGAGAGCGTGGGACACTGACACTTCATGTGCATTAATGTGACCTTTCTACAGTGGCAATAAAGTGTGGTCTTCTCTCTGGCCATCCTGGAAGCAGTCATTGCCACCCGCGAAGTCTGAACAGGTCCAATCACTGATGTCTATACGGTTGCGCCGCCCATTCATTCCTAACCTTCTTTTCCACTTCCTGATACGAATTACCATCTGCAAGGTCGCGGCAGCCAGAGCCTGTTTGATTTCTACTGAATAAACTGATGCAAAATAATTCTGTTTTTACAGGGATGGCTGCTAAACAAAACCCCTTTCAATATGCTCCCTACCAAAAGTATAGTGCACACATGTGCCTTACTGTGTCAGCAGTCTACTGACATCTACAGGCCCAGCTTTGCTGTCGCACAGAGCAGGTTCAGAGGGTCCCTGTGCATCCCTGAAAGCTGCTGGGACACCAGGTCCCTACAGGCCGAGGTGGCATTTTAACTGTCTTCACCACTGACCTAAATTCACATCATTGGGGAATTTAGACAGTCTGGTGGCAAGTGAATCTTTAACATAAGCCATGCCTGCTTTGGCATGGTGGCTGCTAGAATCACACAATTATAAAGCCACAGCATTTTGATATCAGAGCAGTCTCATCTCTGTGAGCAGGGACTAACTATGGCAGGACCGATGTACATCGGTGTTTGGGCTGCCTGAGCAGGGCCTAACTATGACAGGACTGATGTACATTGGTTTTTAGGCTGCTTGTCTCCACAACTTCCATGTCGAACATTAGCCAAGATGCTACCCCTTTCATTCTCCAGCAAAGTGTTTTACACCTTCCGCCAGAGCATATAGCATCTTCTCCCAGGAGGTCTACTTGGAACACTGCTTTAGAGGCTACACTGTCATAATTAAGCCAGCCTCACACCAGAGTGCTGATCATTGGAACCTAAGTGTGTGATGTCATAACACAAAGGGCATTTCTTTGCAACAGCAGGGATTGAACTCCCTACAGTAGGTTTGCTTTGGAGAAATGCCCTGTGGCATTTTGCTACTAAAATGAGAGGGGCACGCCCTCATTCTTTGATTCATCCCTGGGCTTCCACAAGGACAACAGGAATTCACCTGGATCTCTGTTGGGTATACAGTCTAGCTCAAGACCTCTCTGACATGGGGGTGAAGACAGAAGCCATCCAAGGAAGAGGGGAGCTCTGCCCCCTAAGCATCCCCAAGGAACAGTGGGGTGACTGCTGCTGGACTAATGCCTCACTGGTGGCTGCACAGAAACCAGGCACTGTCACTGGAGGTGAGGGATCCCTGTAGGTGCCAGACAAACTGCCTGGAGTGTGAGTCTAGAACAGAGGAGCTCACCTTGTTCTGGAGCTCCTAGAGTGGGACTCTACATCAACCATAGAGCCATGGAAGTGATCTGTGTCTACCAATACAACTCCTAAGTGCCTCAGTTCCAGCTGGGCACCTTTAATGCCATCCACTTTGCTGCACAGAACCTGCTGGAGTCATCCTTTACGTTAACCTGCGTACACATCTCCCAATTCATTCGACGCTGATGCCAAAGCTCTGTCTTCTCTGCATCCAGCTGACTCTTCTGGTGTCTCCAACTCAGCATTGTCACCTGGCCTTCAGCCTCTTTGAGATCTAAAGTGAGGCTTCTGCAGTACGTCAATGCCCTGTTGAGCTAGCCGAACCCACTCGTTGCCAAAGGCCAGTCTCCAATTCGTCGCACTCAAGACCGCAGAGTCTCCCAGTGCAGCTGACCCGACATTGCCTGCGGTCCCCAGCATCTGTGACCTGCAAGCCATCGCTGCTGCTGCTGATCAGCACTGTATCGTAGGACCTGGCACGGCAGCTCCTCGGCACAACACCAGCCTGATGCCGAAAGCACACAGACTCCCAGTTTGGCACCAGCAAGCCTCAAAATTAAGATACTGGGAAGAGGCACTACCCCTCACGGGTACACCTTTGGGACCATAGTGGCGTTTAAGCTCCTCTTCTCTACTTTTTTCTGCAAAAACAGAATCTTGAACATTGAGATTGGGCCTGAACACACCTGCTCATCAACCCAGAGTGCCCTAGCTTGGGAGGATAGCCCAGGGGCAAAGTGCTCGCTTTGGAAGCAAGACGACACGGAGCACCACAGGTTTGATCCCAGGGTCAGCACTTAGAAACCTCTGGGTATTAAGCGTGTTTTAAATAACCTATCATATCATATCATAAAAGTCTGGCTTGTCTGTGTTTCTTTGACAGCATTGGGTTCTTCTAGCGTTTTCTAGTTAGTTTGATTACACTTTGCTGTTTCAATAAAGCTCTATATTTTTATAGAACCTTAATTTGACTATTGACCTATGTGTATAGCGTGTCCTCGGCCTGCGCTGCCTCAAAAGCTTGGAGGAGTTATACCGGTCGGGCTGTGTTCTTTTCAACGTTACGATTGTGATTAGTGCTAGTATGGAAGTAGTGTGAGTGCTGAGTAGGTAGTTTAGCCACTACTCATCCTTATAGTCCTGCACAACAGGAGACATTTTGTCATACTTCCCCCCACTGTTTTTTATGCATGAGTCATATATGCCAGGACTGTAGACTGTGGTTGGCACACAATGATAGAGTATCTGACTCTACTCACGTGGGCATACCGGGTCAATGCAACACCATTCGACTCATATATCTACCATAAATCTGTAAAGGATGCTGTCTCACCATCCCTGGTCAGTCTTCCAAATTCATCCATTCTGTTCTCATCATTTTCCAGATCCTGGGATTACCCCATCTGCACACATCCCTATTTGACAACACTCCCATGCTGTTTGACCCGATGAGGGGGGCATTACTGGTCGGGTTATGCCGCTGGGCTATAGTTAGAAGCCAGAGCAAGGGTCATATTGCCATTAGTACCCCGGTACGTCGTACTGGGGTACCAATTGGTGTTTTTCTCATGTTGAGAAATGGCGCTGCGACCATTTCTCGACTCGAGACAAAAAAGCAAAAAACAAGTCTGCCAGGGATCGGGGAGTAGGGATGGGAATATGCATAGTCCCTTCTCGCTGTCCATGGTGGCCATTAAAATCAATGTAAATAAAAATGAAAAATGGCTGCCATAGAAAGGACGAAGGGACTTCCATGGCGGCCAGTCGCGGAAAGAACTCCAGACCCCACGGAGTTCGGAGCTTTCTCGGGCAGGTAAGGCCTGGGCGAGGGCCAATGAGCTTGCTTTTTACAAGCTCATTAACCCTTGCTGGGTACTAATCTGATTTAATGTCTTTCTTCTAGCCTCTGGTAAGACAGCCACTCGAGAACCCATGAAGAGTATCTAATATAAGACACAGAGGGCCTCTGAGCACAGGCCCAATCACAAGCAACAAAACTGAATATCTTCCTCAACTTTTTGGAGGGATATCATTGACTTTTGGATGCAGAACCGCAGCTTGATTAAGGTTGCAAAAATAAGACAGGCTTTGAGCCCCGTCCCTTCCTCTTTTATCATCTGTGGGTTTTGATGGCTAATTCCGTTAAGTTTCTTGCCCCACCAGAGGACGGTCCTGGTGAGTTTATCAATCCAATGAAAGAAGAATCTGTCATGATCTCTGCTTCCAAAAGGTCAGGGTTTTCCCAACTCCCTTGGAAGCAGACCCATAACCCAGGTTCCTAGTGCCAACCAGTCCCAATTGGGACCTTTTGGACCCAGTCCTGGCGCCAGTGGCACCAGGCTCATAAATATGCCCAGTCCCAGCACTGGAAGCGCCGGGCTCATAATGCTTGGGTGGACTTACCTGCAGCAGACCATGCTGCTTACTTGCCTGCCAGTTGAGCCTCTGATCCTCTTCTGTTTGGAACTACCTTTCCTGTTGGGTGGGGCAGGAGCCACTCCCTAGGTTCAGAACACTGGAAATCTTCTGGAAAGCAGGAACTCTTTTCTCACCTAGGCGTGGCTGTGGAAGGAGACACCTAAGCACTACAGGAGGCTATTTAAACCACACCCGATGGATGAATCTTGCTTTGCGTTATTCTGCATCCTCTGCAGCAGAACGCTCATCGTGTCTTCTGCATCTGATCCTGGGCCTAAGGAAAAAGGCTTACCATCCTGAATCCTGTCTTCAGCAACATCTATAAAGACAAGAAAGAACAGGTTAGCATTACGGTCTTCAGTGACAGCGCTTCACTTACCTGGTCCATCGGCTGTCACCAACGCCTCGCGCTGCATTCCGGCATCTGAAAGACAAAGGCTTACCTACTCTTTGTGCGCTCTGGAGGTCTTCGCACTGCATTCCGGCATCTGAAAGACAAAAGCTTACCAACTCTTCGCACGCTCCGGAGGCCTTCGGCGCTGCATCCCGCACCTGAAAGAAAAAACAAGGTGCGTTTAAAGACATTGGGGAACTTTAATACTCACGTGCCATTACTCCTTTCCACATCTAACCCAGTGGGTATTCCGGCACCCTGCAGCCGCTCCGAACTTGTACCTGCAAAATAAAAAGACAGTTAGAGCGCATCGTGAAGCAGCCAACAAGCGCTTACTTACGTGCTTCCAGGCGCTTCTATTCATCACACGGGCTCCATCTTCAACTCACTTCAGCCCGTCATCCGCCATCGCCCGGACCCTGCAAAACAAGAGACATCATTACTAAAGACTTTTAAAGACATTAGAATTACTCGAAACTTACCGTTCGTGCAGTAAACGACGGACAGCAGTCCTCTGAAGTCAAGAGGCCTGCTCCCCTTATCCAGTGAAGAAACTGGTTACAGCACCCTGTCCCGAGGCAGATGGAGAGCACGGCGTTCACTTACCTAAGGTGAGAGCGTTAACCTTTGGGGTTCTACAGGAGAAGAGAAAGGGAAGAAGAGAGTGACATTCAATAACCCAGTTCATTAATCCCATATTTTCTATCTGCAGACATCTTACCCTTCGAGTCAGACATACAGTGCACAGAGGTCCAGCCCAAAGAGCCAGCCGTGTGTTACACATCACCTTTGAAGATACGGTATACGCCCAGTCAAGACCGGCGCCTCTACGGGAATCAGGTGAGCGTTACAGAACGCAAAGCCTACCGCAAAACTCCCGTCCAGGCGCTATGGAAACCTCGGATACCGACCAGCTAGCCCAGTTACTTAGGGAACTAAGGGCAGAAGTGCATGCAGCCCGTCAGGAAACGAACGCTCTAAGAAGGGAACTGATTATTTCCAAGGAGCGAACAGATGATCTTGCTAGACAATTGCTACAGTCACAAGCCGGACAGACCCCGTTACCCGCATCTGGGGGAAATCTTCCTTCTACATCCTCTATGAATCCAGTGCAGATCAACCTACCTGGGAATGTACCTCTGGCTCCGCCCGAACGATTTTCTGGTGACCCAAAGAGGTTTGCAGTATTTATCAATAAGTGCCGGTTGCATTTCTTATGCCGGCCAGCAGCCTTTCCAACTGATCAAGCTAAAGTAGCTTTCGTGCTTTCGTACCTTAGTGGCAATGCGGCAGACTGGTCGATCCCTCTAGTAAATCAAGATGATCCGGTCCTCCATGATTTTCAAGCTTTTCAGCTCAGTATGGAAAAACTGTTCGCAAGACATTCACAGGGGCAGGCCTTGGACAATGAGCTTCTTTCGTTGGGACAAGGTCATCAAGACCTTTTGGCTTATATTGCGTCTTTGAACAGACTGATAGTGGAAACTCAATGGCCTGAGGACAAAGGATTACGCTGTTTTATAGAGGTCTACGTGGAGAGCTCAAAGATGTGTTAGCCCAAGTAGTGAATCCCCCACAAGATTGTTCGGACTATATAGACTTAGTCGTTCAAATAGATCACAGACTGCAGAACAGGAAGGCCGATCGTTCCAAGTTTGATGCTCGAGTATTTTCCAAACCGCCAACTCCTTCCAAAGGAGTAGACTCCGGGGAACCCATGCAAATAGGGGGCCTGAAAGGTCCTCTAACACAAAAGGAGCGGGAAAGGAGAAAACAGTTGCAATTATGCCTCTATTGCGGAAACACAGGGCACTTTCTTCGAGACTGTCCGGTGAAACCAGCCAAGAAGGCAGTAGGAGCTGCAGTTACCAGGGTCACAAACTCTGAGCAGGGAAACGACCTCGCCCGACAAGAATAGAGGTCCTCTTGCCGAGCGTTAAAACCAGTTCCGTGACCTCGCATTTCGTGATACCTATGGTCCTCATTAGCCCTGAACATCCGGATCGATTACATGCGATTGAAGCTTACGTCGACAGCGGTGCCATCGGCAATTATGTGGATCATGAAATGGTTTTGAGGATGAATCTAACTCTTTGTCCCAAGGCTGTAAAGGACGTCATTACTACGGTGGATGGAACAGAGATAGCCTCCGGACCAGTAACGCATACCACCCAAGAAGTGACGCTAGTAAGTCAAGATGGACACCATGAGAAGATCGTGTTCGATGTGATCAAGGCCCCTCAGTTCCAGATTATTCTAGGAATTCCTTGGTTAGAGAAGCACAATCCTCAGATCGATTGGCGAGCAAGAACGGTTCAGTTTCCAGAATTTGTCTCTACTTGTCACCCTCCACCTGGTGTTGCACTGGCAGCAATTTCTTCAGAGACTCCCCAGTTACCTCCCGAATACCTAGAATACCAAGATGTTTTCCGGAAGGATCAGGCTAACTCTCTACCTCCTCATAGGTCTTATGACTGCCAGATAGACCTGATACCTGGATCTACTCCTCCTTGTAGTAGAATTTATGCCCTCACCGAGCCTGAGAACCTTCACCTTCGACAATACCTGGATCAATACCTGGCAAATGGGTTTATTCGTCCTTCCAAGTCCCCTGCTTCTTCAGCTTTGTTCTTCGTTCCAAAAAAGGAAGGAGACCTTAGAACCTGTATAGATTATCGTTCCCTGAACCAGATCACCGTCAAGAATAGATATCCGTTACCTTTGATCCCTGAACTCCTGGACCAAGTCAGAAAAGCATGCATATATACAAAGCTGTATCTTAGAGGAGCCTATCACTTGGTACGAGTAAAAGAGGGAGACGAATGGAAGACGGCCTTCTGCACCAAATATGGGCTATTTGAATATCAGGTCATGCCCTTCGGACTTTGCAATGCCACGGCCGCCTTTCAATATTTCATGAACGATGTCCTCAGAGAGCTCATAGATGTGTGTGTTGTTGTTTACATTGACGACATCCTCGTTTATTCTTCATCGGAATCTGACCATCGGAAACACGTGAAAATGGTCCTCGAAAGATTGCGTCAACACAAACTTTTCGCTAAGTTGGAAAAATGTGTTTTCAACGTGACTGAAGTTGAATTCTTGGGATTCATATTATCACCTAGCGGAGTGCGTATGGATTCAAAGAAGGTCGATGCAGTTCTCAAATGGCCATCACCATCCTCCGTAAAAGGTGTGCAAAGCATGTTAGGCTTCGCTAACTTTTACCGCAGGTTTATTCCCGAATTTTCTCGAATAGTCCAGCCCATCACTGCCTTGTTAAAGAAAAACAAACGTTTTGAATGGTCTACCGAGGCGGAACAAGCTTTCCAGGATTTGAAGACTAAATTTATCCCTGCACCAATCTTAAAACACCCTCGCCCCGAACTCCCCTACATCGTGGAAACTGATGCTTCAAGACTTGCCATGGGGGCAGTTCTATCACAAAAGGACCCGGTAACCAATCAGTTGCATCCCGTGGCATTTTGGTCCCACAAATTCTCGCCTCCTGAAATCAATTACACGATTACTGACAAGGAACTTCTGGCTATCAAGTCTGCCTTTAAGGCTTGGCGGCATTATCTGCTGGGGGCCCGACACACCGTTACTGTGATTACGGATCACCGAAACCTGCAATATTTGAAAACTGCAAAAGCCCAACCCTCTAGACAACTCCGTTGGGCATTATACTTTGCCGAGTTTGACTTCATAATTACCTATCGACCTGGTACAAAAAACGGTAAAGCTGATGCCCTTTCTCGGATGGGAGTGGAAGAACACTTGATCAACCCTAAACCTGTACCAATCATTCCCGAACAAAGAATTCTGGGTGTAATCTCCACACAATCCATAGAGGAAGTTAAGGATAAAGCCAGGCAACTTGTAACTCCAGCAGACATACAGAATTGGCATCTGCAGGGAAAGGACTTTGCAGTTAAAGACAACTTATTGTATTTCCAAGAACGATTATACCTACCCAGCACAGATTTACAGAAAAAAGTAATCTCTTGTTATCACGATTCTTTAATGGAAGGACATCCCAGTATGGCCAAGACCTCAGAAAAGATCAAGCGCTACTTCTGGTGGCCGTCTTGGAAAAAAGATATCAGAGACTTTATAATGTCCTGTGGAGTATGCGCCCAAAACAAGAGTCAAAAGGAAAGACCAGGCCTCTTACGCCCTATTGACATCCCACCTCGCGCTTGGCATACGCTTTCTATGGACTTCATCACCGATCTACCTCCATGCTCTGGATACAATACGATTCTAGTAATCGTGGACTTATTCTCCAAGATGGCGCATTTCATTCCGCTCAAAGGCTTGCCAACAGCAGCAACTCTGACCCGAGAATTTCTCGAAAACATCGTCCGACTGCACGGTTTTCCTTCGGTTCTAATTTCGGATCGAGGTAGTCAATTTATTTCTCATTTTTGGCGAAGTTGCTGTCGGTCGGCTCAAATTGATGTGAGACTATCGACCAGTCACCACCCTCAGACCGACGGACAAACCGAGAGGACCAATCAAACTCTGGAACAGTATTTACGCTGCATGCTGCAACAAACTGAAAAAACTTGAAAAGACATCCTTTGGATAGCCGAATATGCCTACAATAACTCTGTCCATTCGGGAACTGGGAAAACCCTGTTTTTTCTTTTATACGGCAGTCACCCTCGAACCTCGGAGTTGGATCCCCTCCAAGATCTTGAAACACCAGCAGTAGACTACCTGCATTCTACAATCACCCAAGCCTTTAAGGAAGCTGTTTCTCACCTTCAAAGGGCTAAAGAACAATACAAGAAAGGAGCAGATCAACATCGGAAGGAAGCCCCTCAATATCAAGTAGGGGATCAAGTCTGGTTATCCACCAATATCTACCTCTAAAAGGGCCACGCACATTCAACCCAAGATACCTTGGTCCCTATTCCATCACTACCATAGTAAACCCAGTAGCGGTCAAGTTGGACTTGCCCCCGCACATGAAGATACATCCGGTCTTCCACGTCTCTCTATTAAAACCCGTGCAACCTCAAACCCGACTAACTAAATCTCCAAAACCCATCCTAGTTGATGGAGAACTCGAGTTTGAAGTCAAAAGCATTCTGGACTCCAAGATCTCCAAATCTAAACTATTTTACCTCATTGACTGGAAAGGCTACGGCCCCCAAGAGAGATCCTGGGAACCTGCTGAATATGTCCACGCTCCTCGCCTAATCAAAAGATTTCACCGAACATTTCCTGACAAGCCAAAACCCCCGGAGAAGACCGGTTTGGGAGGGGCCTTGAGGGGGGGTACTGTCATGATCTCTGCTTCCAAAAGGTCAGGGTTTTCCCAACTCCCTTGGAAGCAGATCCATAACCCAGGTTCCGAGTGCCAACCAGTCCCAATTGGGACCTTTTGGACCCAGTCCTGGCGCCAGTGGCACCAGGCTCATAAATATGCCCAGTCCCAGCGCTGGAAGCGCCGGGCTCATAATGCTTGGGTGGACTTACCTGCAGCAGACCATGCTGCTTACTTGCCTGCCAGTTGAGCCTCTGATCCTCTTCTGTTTGGAACTACTTTTCCTGTTGGGTGGGGCAGGAGCCACTCCCTAGGTTCAGAACACTGGAACTCTTCTGGAAAGCAGGAACTCTTTTCTCACCTAGGCGTGCTGTGGAAGGAGACACCTAAGCACTACAGGAGGCTATTTAAACCACACCCGATGGATGAATCTTGCTTTGCATTATTCTGCATCCTCTGCAGCAGAACGCTCATCGTGTCTTCTGCATCTGATCCTGGGCCTAAGGAAAAAGGCTTACCATCCTGAATCCAGTCTCCAGCAACACCTATAAAGACAAGAAAGAACAGGTTAGCATTACGGTCTTCAGTGACAGCGCTTCACTTACCTGGTCCATCGTCTGTCACCAACGCCTCGCACTGCATTCCGGCATCTGAAAGACAAAGGCTTACCTACTCTTCGTGCGCTCTGGAGGTCTTCGCACTGCATTCCGGCATCTGAAAGACAAAAGCTTACCAACTCTTCGCACGCTCCGGAGGCCTTCGGCGCTGCATCCTGCACCTGAAAGACAAAACAAGGTGCGTTTAAAGACATTGGGGAACTTTAATACTCACGTGCCATTACTCCTTTCCACATCTAACCCAGTGGGTATTCCGGCACCCTGCAGCCGCTCCGAACTTGTACCTGCAAAATAAAAAGACAGTTAGAGCGCATCGTGAAGCAGGCAACAAGCGCTTACTTACGTGCTTCCAGGCGCTTCTATTCATCACACGGGCTCCATCTTCAACTCACTTCAGCCCGTCATCCGCCATCGCCGGAACCCTGCAAAACAAGAGACATCATTACTAAAGACTTTTAAAGACATTAGAATTACTCGAAACTTACCGTTCGTGCAGTAAACGACGGACAGCAGTCCTCTGAAGTCAAGAGGCCTGCTCCCCTTATCCAGTGAAGAAACTGGTTACAGCACCCTGCACCGAGGCAGATGGAGAGCACGGCGTTCACTTACCTAAGGTGAGAGCGTTAACCTTTGGGGTTCTACAGGAGAAGAGAAAGGGAAGAAGAGAGAGACATTCAATAACCCAGTTCATTAATCCCATATTTTCTATCTGCAGACATCTTACCCTTCGAGTCAGACATACAGTGCACAGAGGTCCAGCCCAAAGAGCCAGCCGTGTGTTACACATCACCTTTGAAGATACGGTATACGCCCAGTCAAGACCGGCGCCTCTACGGGAATCAGGTGAGCGTTACAGAATCTTCCAATATCGATAGGAAGGGATCTGCTAAAACCCGAGTGTGTAGCAGTGGGGGGGGGGCGGCTGCCTTTTCTTGTTCTAATTTGTTGTTTGTTCTATTTTTATCTCCTGTTTTTTGTCCAGTTTTAGTAATGTACATATATATATATATATTTGTGTCATAAGTGTTTTTAACCGTTTTTAATCGTCTTAAACGAGGCCAATGGGCATTTTAGGAGTGTCTATTTAGTTATTGTTATTCTAAAAGCGTGGTAAAATCTCTACTACGTCTGCCAATTTATACCCCTATCAGGCCCAATTATTTACATAGTTATTAATAGCTATTAAGGTCCACTCAAACCCGCACTATGGGGAAACAAAAAAACTGGGATGAGGGGAGCTCAGGGGGAGCGGGGTGTCCAGGGAAGGGGCGAAAAAGCCAAAACATGTTAAAAACACCAAAACTGGTAAATCCACCCCAAAATCGGTATCCAATGCCTCCCAAAGATCCCTTGACTATTATATGGATGTAATGGCTAATAAAATTGTAAGCTGCTTGAATGCAGCCGAAGTTGCCTCGGGAGAGGCAGTCTGTTATGATGTAAGTGTAAGTTAAAACAAGTTCATAAAAATGTATTACCAGATCCTAGTTAAGCATTGAGCAGCACTATGAGCTCATTAAGTTCTAAGAATGTTATTCTAAGAATGTTGATGGGTTACAGTTCAGACTGCAGGGAGAGAGCCATGTTGGCACTCGGCTCTCATAGGCCGCTGTCGCTGTAATGAAATAAATTACTGTTTCTTCATCACTGCTGCCTGGAGCCCTTATTTCCTCATTGGCGACGAGGATGGCTCTCAGCAGTGTCTCCCTACTCCTTTGAAGTCTCGTCATAGCGCGGCCTGCATTATTCCACACTCCCGTGCGACCGCGGACGCTGCAGGAATGTCAGGAGGAGCGGAACAACAGGTCAGCAGGCGCTTCCCCTGGGGGTGAAATCTTGCCTTCCCCATTACTGTATTGACTCTGTCTCAAAACAACAGTGTTTACTTTCAAGGATCCCCGGCTCGAGCACTAGTCACTGAGCAAGGAAGTGGGCGTGACCTCCCTAGCATTGACATTATCGTTGCTGAGCAACCTGTCCATGCAGTTCTGGCAAGTTTCAGGAGCCAGCCATTATGACATGTATCCATTCTGTGGATGAGCAGCCATCACGTTCCATTTCAGACTGATGTAAGGAGGATTGTGACATCATACACAAGGGATTGTACTCATACAAGACTGATCCCTTTGTCTGCATACCACAGCACTGTCACTGCTCAGTCTGTGCATCCACTGGACATACTTGAACTGATCCAGAGTCTATTGGTTGCATCTAGCAAGCCCACTCTTTACCACCTTTTTTTACCGCTTAAGACATGGCAGCTTCAATACCTCCGCCAATGTCATTTTTGAATGAACCTGGATGCCCCCAAGTTAAGTGGGACAGGTGGAAAGACATGTTTGAAAACTACCTGGTGGCAATGGGAGGAGAGAGATTCAGCTCAACTCGCAAAAAGGCATTATTACTTCACAATCTTGGTGTGGAAGGCCGTGCAGTGTTTGATGGGTTAGGCAGTGCACAAGCTGGTGAAGCGGAGGACACAGATGAACATGCCCTTGCGATTAAACAACTCAAGGATCATTTTGAGCCTAAAAAAAATGTTACATTCGAGAGGCACAAGTTCTTTCAGCGTACGCAGGAGTCCTCAGAATCCGTGGAATCGTACATAGCCTCATTAAGAACATTAAGCCACTCCTGTGAATTCGAACATCTATCTGACTCGTTAATTAGAGATCAGTTAGTGAGGTGCACAAATAATATTAGGATACAGGAGAAATTGTTGGCAAAAGACATGAAGTTGGATGAAGCAGTGGACCTAGCCAGAAGCATAGAACAAACCTCACAATATGTCAAAGAACTGAAGTCTGACAGAGTACCCAAGCTGTGTGCACAGTTGATCACAGGAAGAGACTTAATGTCAATACAAGCAGGAAAGGAACATGGGGTGCGAAGTGTACCAGATGTGGCAGTGTCAAGCATGCTCCGAATTACCCTTCGTGCCCAGTAAGGAATGCTGAATGTTTCAAGTGTAGAACCAGAGGACATTTTGCTAATGTATGCAAGAGGTCATCAATAAATCTCTTAGAAACCAGAGACAACCAAGAAGAAAGTGCTCACTCAGCTTACAACATACAGGAGGTATACTCCTCGCAAGACAACCCCAGACATGTCTTTGAGATTTCGACCATTGGAGGAGGAGACAGCAAAGGTCCAACAGATGTTTTTGTAATTGATGGTCAAGAAATACTCATGAAAGTTGACACATGTTCCCCATGGACCATCATTTCTAAAGAGACATTTAAAGATGTTCTAAAAAAGGATGAATCAATGCTGGATCCACCAAGAATTCGGCCCTGCGGCTATGCGGAATCCCCTATTGAGATGCTGGGACAGTTTACTGCAAGTGTGCAATACAGAGGTGGAGAATGCATAGCTGACATTTTGGTTGCAAGAAAGGGAGCCTCCCTTTTAGGTTGGGAGGAACAAAGGAAGTTGAGAGTCAGGGTGCAAGCTAGCGCCACTGAGCCTGTCACCATTGCCGAGATTGATGATATGTGGTCAAGAGAGTTCCCAGAGGTCTTCACCGAAGGTCTGGGCAGACTCAAGAACTTCGAACACCATATTAGACTAAAGAAAGAATCTCAGCCTATTGCTCATAAAGTGAGACATGTGCCGTTAAACATGAGAGCGCAACTATGCAGTGAACTCAATAACTTAGTAGATAAGGGTGTCATTGAACCTGTTGAGGCCACAGAGTGGTTGTCCCCCATTGTCTTAGTGGCCAGAAATAATGGTAAATTAAGAGTGTGTGTAGATTTGCGCAGTCTTAATCACAATATTCTGGTGGAGAGACATCCCCTACCCAACATTTCCGAGACACTCTCCACTCTTGGCGAACCCAAATTGTTCTCTGTCATTGATCTCTCTGCTGCCTATCACCAAGTTCCCCTTTCCCAAGAATCGCAACATCTCACTGCCTTTATCACACCTGAAGGCACTTATAAATACAATCGCATGCCATTTGGGTTGGCCTCGGCCGCATCTGTGTTCCAAAAGGTGATGGAGGAAGTGTTAAAAGGGTTGGAAAATGTTAAGGTGTTTCAAGATGACATTCTGATTTTTGCAAGTAATGAGCATGAGCATGACAGAGTACTTAGAGCAGTACTATGCAGACTGAAAGAGGCTGGGTTAACGGTCCAAAGAAGCAAATGTAAAATAAGTGTTGAGGAAGTGGAGTATCTGCGACACAAAGTTTCGAAAGAAGGTATTTCTCCCAAAAAGTCACTCATAGAAAGTATTAGTAATACTCCTCTGCCCCAAGACAAGGACCAACTACGTTCTTTCATGGGACTAGCAGAATATTACCATAAATTTGTGAATGGCTTTGCATCCATCTCATCTCCATTGAGGGAGTTACTAAAAAAGAACGTGAAATAAACATGGTCCAAAGAGTGTCAGGAAGCATTCTTGCAAATCAAAGATTGTATAGTCAAGGCCCCATCCTTAAGTGGATTCATGTTTGGCAGGAAAACGTTGCTTTCAGTTGATGCTAGTACCCTTGGCTTAGGAGCAGTTTTGACTCAGTTTGACTCAGGTAAAACTGAATACACAATTGCATGTGCATCCAGGCCACTTAGAGGAGCATAAAAAAATTACTTGGTCATTGAAAGAGAGGCACTAGCAGTATTTTGGGCAGTCACGCACTTCAAGTTCTTTCTATGGGGTCGACCTTTTATTGTCAGATCAGATCACAAGTCTTTGGTTCAATTGATGAACGGTTCTGAGTGGGCCAAAGGGTCTCCAAGAGTTTCGAGGTGGATGGTAGAACTCTTGGGTTATAATTTCAAGGTGTGTTTAATTCCGGGGAGGGAGAATGTGGTACCAGATTGTTTATCCAGATTACCTGTGTGTGATGGTGAATTGGAGGGAGCACCTGCATTTCAAGATGTGAGCATTGCAGAAATGGAGCATGATGCCATTGATAAAGAGATGTGGATAAGAGCTGGTGAGGAGGATTTAATATTGCATCAAGTTATGATTTGGACCAGAGAAGGGTGGCCTCACAAGAATATTGTGGGAAAAGAGTTTGACAGATATTTTGGTGTGAAGGACGAGTTAAGTATGTCTGAGGACGGATGTAAACTTAGAAAAGGAAATAGGATAATACCCCCCAGTGGAGTCAGATCTCATTTAGTGAATATAGCACATCAAGGTCACCTGGGCATGGGAGGAACAAAGAGATATTTGCAGCAATATTTCTGGTGGCCCGGGATTGACAGCGATGCAGAGAAGTGTGTTAGGGGTTGTAGAGAGTGTGGTAAGAGTGACAAGACCAAGATGGTTAGAGAAGTACCAATAAATCCTGTCAAAGTACCGAGTGAACCATGGCAAAAAGTTGCAGTTGATTTGATAGGACCATTACAAAACCTTGACAATGGGTATAAATACATTGTTGTGTTAGTAGACTACCATTCCAAATGGATTGAATGGAAGGCTTTGCGTGAGGCAACCACTGCAGAGATGGTGTTATTCTTCGAGGAAGTGTTTTACAGGGAGGGTTTCCCGACAGAATTAATCACTGATAACGGAGTACAATTCTGTTCTGAGAGGATGTTAACTTTCTTGAAGAAATTTTGCATCAGACACACTAGAACTGCTTTATATCATCCAAGGGCCAACGGCCTCGTTGAGAGAGCCAATAGGTTCATAAAGGGTGGTTTGCAATTGGCCATGGCTTCTAATCTAAGATGGTTTGGTGTAGTAAGAGAAATGATATGGAACTACTGTACCACACCACACTCAGTTACAAATGTATCTCCGTTCATGTCATTGAAAGGGAGACAACCTGGAACAAAACTATGTCCAGGGTGGATGGACTTAGCCAAGAGTTCCAACATTGATCGCGAGAGAATTATGACTCTCATCAAAGAAGCACAGGATGTGTACAAAGAAAGATTTGATGAGGACAAGAGTGTCAAAAGTAATACCTGGAAAGTGGGAGATTGTATTCTCATAAAGAACCCTAGATTCACTCCCAAATGTGTAGAAAGCAAATACATTGGTCCCAAGAAAATATCTGCAGTAAGAAACAATGTAGTAATTGTAGAAGGGGGGGAGTGTTGGTCAATGTCCAGAATTGTGAAATGTCCAGAATGCATGAAGGACAATGCACATGATAAACATGACAATGGTGAACATGACAATGGTGAATTTGCTAATAACAGTATCAGAGACTCTAGTGTCATAGATACGTGTTCCAAGGATGACAACAATTCAAGGTCTGCAGCAGAGACACATTCAAATAGAGTCAAGAACAAACCCAGCTGGTTTAAGGATTATTATGTGGAGTAAACAGCTGTATGACAATAAGGGATGAGATGTGTTATGATGTAAGTGTAGGTTAAAACAAGTTCATAAAAATGTATTACCAGATCCTAGTTAAGCATTGAGCAGCACTATGAGCTCATTAAGTTCTAAGAATGTTATTCTAAGAATGTTGATGGGTTACAGTTCAGACTGCAGGGAGAGAGCCATGTTGGCACTCGGCTCTCATAGGCCGCTGTCGCTGTAATGAAATAAATTACTGTTTCTTCATCACTGCTGCCTGGAGCCCTTATTTCCTCACAGTCCCTCTGATTGAGGGGTATAGAAAGGGACCCATTGGGGTGGATGGATCTGGTTCTTTGCCTTCAGAGTTGAGGGGTGGGGTTGGGGTCGGGGATGGAGTTATAGAGGGAGTGGGGATAGCTCGGGAGCAGGCACAGGAACTCCCTATGCCTCTTATGGCGGGTATTCTGAGGGTGAGCAGCACAACCCATGAGGACCAAGACAGCCCGATCATGGACTCCCCGTTAGCTAGCGAGGGGAATAAAGAATGGTTAGAAGCCTTACTTGATGAGAAGTTAAAACCCCTCCAGTTGATGCTGAAATCCCTGCTGGGGTTGAAGGAGGGGGTACTTAATACCTGAGCAATCATGAATGGCTCCATCAGAGCAATCTCACTAAAATTGTGTGATTTGGTCAAAAGGGATGAGGAGGGTGCGACTGTTGCCGGGTCTTGCCCTTTATGTGCGTCATTAAAAGGTGCTCATTCCACTAGCTGTGACATGGCTGTGGAAGTACAATGTAGGCAACCCTCTGCTGCCGTTACGGTGGAATTGGAAGAAGTATTAGTGGATAAAAATCTGGAGAGTGGGCCCGTACGGATTACTGATATGGAAAATATGGAGGAAACAGTTTCCGTAAAAAGGCAAGGGAACTTGACATTCTGAATCTACCGCCCGGAGTGGTCCCATATGTGGGGATCATTACGGGTTTGCCGGAGCTCCCCAAGGGTAGCTTCGAATCGACACTCTCCTCAATTAATAAACTGTCGCATTGGATTAATCCGAACCTGATGGGGCCCAAGATCGACCCTTCAATCATCCGCATGGCCAGAAGAGTGGGATGGGTTGGAAATAGACCCAAAAATCTGCTAGGAGACTGTGTAGTGATGACCTTTTCAGATGCATTGATAGCATATTACCTTTTGAATACCAACCTAGCTCGAGGCCTAAAGCCGAATGGAAATAGACTTTCAAGCAAGTTTCTCCCTCTGGACTACTTCTATGTGAGGGATGGGGGGCAGGTGGTGCGGGGTCAGACGTTTGGTAGAAGGGCAGCGGGGGATGTGCGGAGAAAGGTATCATCCCAGTCAGGCTGACATTACATAGTAACTTAGTAGGTGGCTGGAGTAGGATTCCTACAAAGAGTGGGCATAGCATTGTCACGGAAAAGAATCTCTCGGGCTCTCTGCCGCTAGATAACCAGTATGAGATCCTAACCTCCTGTGAGGATGTAGATTGACAAATGGTTGTACCAGGGTGTTGTGAACCACTGGTGATCAGCCTGGGAGAGCAGCTGCTAGATCCCACTCCATCCTGTAGTTGCACGGCAAGCAAAACCTTAGAGTTCTGATTGCTTTCATGGAACATTGCCGGGTCAACTAGGAAGATAAACCTCGGGCCGGTGATTGAGCTTCTTCAAGCCAATGCAGTGGTTCTACTTTAGGAAACGTGGGCTTTGGAATCCCCACAACTCGATGGTTTTACTTCATATGGAATTCCAGCCAAGAAAAAATCGAAGGGCAGATGTCATGGAGGTCTGTGCATTTTGATTAAGTCCTCACTTGAATGTAGGACTAAGGTGATCGCCACAGGCATGGATTTTTTACAGGTGGTCCTTCTATCCGCAGCAAAGGGAGACTCAATTTGTATTATAAACTTTTATAATAGTCCTCATACCTCAGAGACGGACAGATTAACAATAGTTAAGGGGTTCATAGAGGACCTACTGTCCAAGGGTAGGAACAAAAATGTATCGTACATTTGGGGGGGTGATTTTAATATCAGAATGGGAATGAGAGTATCCAAGGATACATTAGATCCCCTGGAGGATATGTTAGTGATATCCCGGCTCCTAGTATGAGGGATGTGAGAGTCTGTCCGAAGGGCCTGCAAATGAGTTCTTGGTTGATTGATTGGGGTTTTCGTACTGTTAATGGTCGCCTAGCCCAGGACATACCAGGTGAGGTGAACTTTAACAACCACTTGGGCTCCTCAACAATTGACTATTTTTGTATCTCTGCAAACTTATGGGAATGCACTGTAAGTTTTGAGGTGCTCGCAGATGTACATAGTGATCACCACCCTATTTGTCTGTCGCTTAAGGGCCTGTTGGGAGAAGGGGTCTCTAAGGACATTGCTCTTTGTACAATGTTGGGTGTGCCCACTGGCTCCAGAAGAATTAAATGGGGGACCATCCTAGGGGAGGAACTACATTTTAAATCAATCAGGGGGAACAAATCCCTTGTGGTGGACACACGGGGAACAGCCTGCATCCGAGGGAAGTTGTTGACAAATTTGTAGAGCTGGTGGCTGCCCTGACTTTGAAATTTACAAAAGCTTTTAAGGCCAAGGGGAGGTCATCGCAGAGTGGGGTGGTTCGATGAGACTTGTAAAGGGGTGAAGAGAGCCTTGTTGTCAACTCTTAAGGACCCCACATCCAGTAGAAGAGCGATCACCCAAGTTAGAAATGTCTACCAGCTGGAGTTAAAGAGAAGAAAAGAGGAAATTGAACGGGTGATCCGGGGGGGCTTCCTGAATGCTGCCACCAGAAGGGACCAGAAGGCATTTTGGGAATTTGTAAAGGGTGGCCCAGACGGGTACTGGTCCAATGTGGGTAGTTGGACACACGTAGAGGAAGAGGCCTGGCTAAAACATTTCAGGAACCTGTTTGGGGTGGTGAATACTGAGGACTATGTGGAAATTCCTAGGTCTTGCCTAAAATCTGAGGTGGAAGAGGTTAAAAAGGCCATTAACCTCCAAGCCCATAATCGGGCACCAGGACCGGACATGATCCCCTCAGATTTGTTTCAAGATCCGGTGGACATGTGGGCACCAATTTTAACGGTGGTGTTCAATGCCTGCATGCAATCAGGGAACTACCCCCCATCATGGAAAAAGGCAATCATTTTCCCAATATTCAAAAAAGGGGACATAGCCAGCCCTAGTGCATATAGACCAATCTCTTTGCTGGATTCTTCCTTTAAAATCTTCGGGAGAATCCTGCTAGCTTGTATTGAAACATGGCTGGGGGAACAATCTATTCTTTTGGACATTCAATTTGGGTTCCGTCCTGGAGTTGGCACAATGGAACAGAGTCTCAACCTATATATCTTAGTGGTCAATTCGTTTTTTTGCAGGGGAGAGGCAGTATACCTGGCATTTATGGACCTGAGCACAGCCTTTGACAAGGTGGACAGTGCAAAGCTCTGGTCCGTGCTCGGGTCCTTGGGGTGCCCGGGGGACATCCTGAGCGTGTTGGTTGATTTACACACAGATAATGAGGCGTGTGTGCACAGTGGTCCAGGGGGACACTGCACGGCCTGTTTTAAGGTTGGGTGTGGTGTACGGCAGGGCTGTGTGCTGGCCCCCATTTGTTTTTGTCTTTATATTATTGGCCTCTCACTGGACCTTACTAATATTTTGGCTGACTTTCTAGTTCTGGGGGGACGGGGCTTCCCAGTTTTAGCATATGCTGACAACACACTTTTGCTAGCCAGAACTCCTAGAGCATTACAGCCCCTGATTAATGCCTACACAACCTTCATGTGCAATTTGGGTCTAAAAATCAACACCCAAAAATTGGCTGTGATGGCATGTGTGGGCAGAAAACGGCCAGCATCCATGAAACCGATGCTTTGTGCCGGAGAAACCATAACCCGAGTTAAGGTTTTTGACTATCGGGGAATCAGCTTTTCGGAAGCTCTAGTTGGCAGGGCCCATGTGGCCAAACAATCGGCCAAAATGAGCCGGCAAATAGGGGGCATGTTTCGCTTTATGTCCTGGTGTAGGGGCCAGCCTCTAGAAGTCATCACTAAGATCTATGGTGCCCAAACTTTGGCTGTTACCATGTACGGTGCCCCCATATGGGGCGTTCAGAAGGCAGCTGAAATTCAAATTAAAGAGAACAAATTCCTCAAGCAATTGTTGGGGCTCCCGAACTCTGCATCCTGCATTGCAACAGATAGAGAACTGGGAATGGAGTTTTGGGAGGACCAGTGGGCGCTGGCCCCAATCTTATTCTGGGTACGGTTGTGGGCCAATGAACATGCCTCCCTCTGTCATTTTATTATTCGGACTGTGTTGGGCAGAGCGGGGTGGCAAAGAATCCCATAGCTTGTTTACATTTCTAACGCCCTTCGGGAGGTCAACCTCAGTACTCTTTTTCCACCAGTTGCACTAATAACTAAGGCTGAGGGGACCAGCTACAAAGATATGTTAGACAAGGCTGTAGTGAGGAAAAGAATACTCTTGGAGTATGGCAATAATACTGGCCAATTTCATACCAGGACCAGTAGGCCTTCTGGGATCCAACCCTATCTAACCTGGAGCCCTCACAAAAAAGACAGGTGGCTAATAACGAGGGCACGGTTTGAGTCCCTTCATTTGCAAGGGGATACAGCCAATTGGAAGAGATTCCCAGACTCTGCTGGCTGTCCGGTTTGTGGTCATCACCATGAAGACATGGCTCATGTATTGTTTTTTTGTATTGGTTATACTGGCATCCGCAGAGCAACTCTGATTCCTGTCCTTAAGAAGTCTGAGATCCGTCATTATAAAGCAGCACTCATTTTGCTTTTGAGTGCAGACACGGTCTTTACGGCTTGGGCTTTGCTCACCTTCCTGAAAAGAGCAATGTAGTTTATAAAAAGTTTGTTGAGGCTCCAGGGAGATGGCAGCCAATAATGAGAAACATACCACTGGAGGAATTACTTTTATAATATGCTTTTTAATCATTGCTCATACAAACATTGGATTTTATGGACAAGTGATTATGTAATATGTATCAATTTTATCCTAATGTGCCCCGCTTTTAAGAATGTTTATAATTGTCATTCGTATAGGATTTTAGGTATTACATATGATTTGTGTATTCCTTTGATTGTGTGTAATATTGTGTTTTTTCTTTGTTGTTTGATGGATTTTCTACATCCGAATAAACTTGTTTGACTGACTAAGATGCATCATTTGGCAGATACATGTTTTACAGTTTATCGGGATCGCTTAAACAAGGCCCAACCTTTTATCATCGACTTTATCATGTTGTATGTTAAGTAGTAGTGCTTCTAGATTACATTTAGCAATATTCCAAAAATGCTTTGTCGTCCTGATGCCAATGTATTTTATTTGTAACTACATACATCAAGTTCCAAGAGGTTCCAACATAAATTTGTATGATGAAGACATACCATTCAATGTATTTTATACCACTAACATATTATCTTTTTTTATTCATATCAATAATTGCTCCTGTCAGTCCGTTTGTATAAAAAAGCAGTTATTAGTGTGCCACCACAAATGAACTGTGCATACAAATCAGTAAGCAACCAACGAATTGTTGGAAAACGCTTGACTTTGCCTGACCCATGCAACATAGCCTATAGCTACAAAATCCACAGCTGACCCTCCTCAATCATTTCAAAGTCTTTTTGCAGAGAAGGATTCTGCTAAGCACCCAACATGTTTCAGCCCCCTTTGCATTGCTGCACTGTCCTCAGGTGTAGCCAACAGTTATAAATACTTGTTCTCTTTTGTTGTAGCTATTAATAAACATGTGCACACCAAGCCTAGGGCCTATCACTTAAAAAAGTCTCCATTTGGGACTTTAAAATAAAAAAAAGAGAATTGTGTATTATGTGAGTGCATGAGGAATTTGTGCACATGCCGAAATGATTAGTTCCCACAAAGTAATCCATATTTCAAGGAGGATATAAAGGCATGCATCAACGTTACGCTCAATCTCCCGCCATTGATGAGCCACAAGGTGTAGAGACTGTCATGCTTCTGGACACCTGCATGGAGGCAACATCCAATAAGCTACTTCTCTTAGAAGACCTTTTCCCCTCCACCATCATGTGTGTCTACTGGATCAGCAGGCTTTGCTTCACCTGGCGTGAAACCACTGTGGCCTCTCCGGCCCCCAGTTGTGGGTCCGGCCTCTCTGTGGATCACTGTCCGCCACGTGGCAGACCTCACAGGCCTAGGTTCTTTGATCTGTGGTCTGAGGTAGTGGCTGAAGCTCTGATAGGAAGATCTTCAATGAGGTCAGTGGCGCATCGTCACTCTACCAAAGGCTCCCCCGTCCTTCAAAGAGTCACACACTCTTAAGGAGGAAGGCAGTAGTCATCTCATTGTAAAGCCCTGTTCTTCCAGAAATAGGGAGGAGGCATCAGAGCTTATCGTATTTACAAGCCACATACTGTCCCCACAGGAGATGCCCTGCAGTCAAGAAGGAATCACTTCACTCATCAACAGCTGTTTGCTCTGCAGAAAGGGGATGCAAAGGGCTGTGTTTCTGGAATAAGGTGGTCTCCTAACAGACCTGTGCCCCGCCTCCCCCACACTACGCAAGCATGTTCTCCCCACTCCCAGCACCCGAACAACATTTTATTTACCCTTTCCTAACTTTTTTGCAGGAGTGCCTGAAATAGGAAAAAAGGGGTTAACATTGTCAACTACCCTGCGGTCAAAAGATGGGCCGCATGTGGGCAAGGGGGCATGTTATGGGAGGTCCTTTCAGGCCCCGCTGCCCAAATGGAGCATAACCTCCTTCCCAGAGCCCTGTGTTTGAACCGCTGCAGGACTGTAAACTTTTCCAGACAAATCTCCAGAAAAGTTTGCAGGCTATGTGTGTCCTCGAACCACACAACATTCGGGTGGTTCTGTTTATCCTCAACCTAGATTGGCCAATACTGTTAATTGACTTGCTGTATCTCAGTGTGTGAGCAACACACAGTAACCAGCCTGCATTAGCTATGCCTAGGTAGTGTGATGGACCGCCTTGCTCAGATTGAATCCTAGGAGTGTTTTGGAAAACCATTGTTTAGCCTACTGTTATTGACCATCATGTGTGTGCACCATGAGGCAAGTTGGAGAAATCCCGGAGAAACAACGTGCAGTGATGGCAGGAAAGGTGAAGCATGTCCAGCTGGACTACACGACGTTGCCGGCAGGAAACACAACTGCAAATTACTAGGACTTTCAACGATTAGAAGCATACTTTCCTTGGAAGACAGGTGTCACTATAAATCATCACAATGTTTACATTGGGGAAGAAAGCCCCGAGGAGAGTTACCATGACGATGTGGCAGCGCTGCACCGATTGGCTGCCTCGGTGTGGGTATTGGCCCCTAGGAGCTTACTGAAGCCCAAATTATATCGCCCACCAACAGGGATATTACACACGAGCACGTATGGGCTGCCTGCAAGACAACACTGAAGGAGGCAATTACCAAAGTGAATAAAAGCGCAGGGCCTTGGACTCTATGCCAAAGCTAGCACTGCTAAAACAATCAGGAAGGCACTGGATGCCAAATGTTATTGAAAAAAGTGGCGAAACCACTCAGAGCAAGAAAGACGTCATAGCACCAAAGGAGCAAGGAGAGACATGCTACATGCTCTATATGTGGTCATTTAGACATATGGCCAGGTTTAAGCTGGCTCCAGCAGTAAAGCAAAAGGGACATTATTGTAGAAAAAGGAAACTTCTCAGAAGTTTGTAAAAAATTAAATTGGACTGAATGGTGGTGTACTTAATGAGCGGATATAGTATAGTAGAGTCAGAGGAAAAACAATTACCTAGAGGGTTTATTTTATTCGTAAAGCGCTTAAACCGCAGATCCGAACCTCTGCTTCTCTGTGTGGTCTTGCTATCAAAAACCACACGTTGCCCCTGTGCTATCCTCCATGCACAATGTAAACGGTAATATTGAGCCATTCACCACCATAGTGGGATGTCCAGAATGTGACGTAGTGTACGCCCGTCTGGGTAACCAGACTGGTCTGGGGAGGAAAGAAAAAGGGGAAAAGGCAACGGAATTAGAAAACCGGGAGTAAGATGGAGACGATTTGAACATGTACGAGGTGTTTGAAGAAGAAGTTATTTTGTTGTGAAAGTAAGGGTCCATGGGTAAGTATAGACAGTAGATCAAACAGGAAGCTGATCAGGGACAGAGGTCAACAAAAAACATCTCTTAGTACCGAGCCCTTTCCAGCGACGACTTGCTACTTAGAAGAATTATAACGAATACATGAATAACGAAAATGTTTAGTGAAAGAAAAATAACGAACAAATGTCGAATTTGTTTCTCTTTTATCAATCCCCCCGTTTCTAGGGATGACATTTCACAAAAATGCCAGGGGTAGCGGAAGTGACATCACACGACCCTTGACCCCCTGGTGACATCAAAGGAAGTGATGTCATTTGACCCAAACCCGAAGTGATATCGCGGGATGTGATGGAACGCGACCTTTCACCCGACAAAACAGGAAGTGCTATCACATAGCATTTTACATTATAAAAATATGGTTACGATATCGCTATAATGTGATGTACATTTCATACAAGAATGGATCGCCACATGTATCGTTAAGATCAGTGTGCATAGGCCCATATTACCAAATTACTGTGAATGCAATCAGACGTCCAGGACCAAATGATAATGATGTGTTATTATATGGCACTTACGCTTAAGCGCTTTATATAGAAAAAAATATACACCCAATATCACCCAACCTGTGTTGGTAATTATTTATCGACCTCAGAAGGATGAAAGGCTGAAAGGCTGAGTTGAGGCATTTAAGAACAGACTAAATCAGTGACTCACCCCCTGAAGTGTGCCTGAAATAAACCTTTAATGAGTCTAGCAATTACTGTATAGAATTCCAGAAAGACACATTATTTGGTATTCCTATTCTTTCTTATTTAGGGTCAGTGCTGAAAGTGTTAGACTTGCGTCACTCCTGTTCTTCTTTTTCTTCTTTTTTTAAGGGGCTTTAACAAGAAAGCCAGCCACTCCAGAAGTAAAGAGCCACATGGTGCTGGCCACAGCCCATGAGCACACATTACAAAAAAAACCAAAAAACATTTTTCTTTTTTTTCTAGAGGTCACAAGGGTGACCACAGAGGTCGCAGGGGAGACCTCAGAGGTCGCACTTTGACCTCTGGCGACCCCTAAAATGACGTCCCTGCCCGTTCCCCAGCTTTATTACCACCTCAACGCCCCCCACCCTTTTTTTTTTTCACTGTCTTGGAAACTTTATTTACAAAACTATAAAATCACATACATTACAATACACTCCATAAAACATTTAAAGTACTTGAAACCATCAAAACACATTTTATTTAAAAACAACTAATTACATTGAAGCATATAACCACACATAGCCCCAGCCTAATTCACCACATCCACAGTCACCTCCCCCCAGCCCCTATTTACATAAGTACAACACCAAGCCCCCCACCCTTTTTAATCCCTTACCCCACACCCATATATACTTTAACCAAAAATTCGACATTTATTTTGGTATTCATTTTTCACTGAAAAAGCAATTCGTTATTTGTTCATCACAAACACTGTATACCCATGGTGAGTGATGGACTCAAGATGTGCTCATGTGTGCTCTTGAACTGTGGAGACCAGGGATGGACTGGCCTGTAGGGAACTCTAGAAATTTCCTGGTAGGCCTTTGCACCTTGGGCCTCTTTTGTGTGGTATTTCCACATTGTCTCACAGAAAAAGTGTTGGCCTTGTTGAAAAAAGTGTTATATGTGGCCACTTTGAAAACAAATTCTAGGGCCACTTTTGGTTCCCAGTCCACCTCTGGTGGAGGCCTGATCACAAGCTACTATTTATTTAGCTGTGCATCTTTCAATGCCCAGGTAAGTAACATGGGCCTGCATAGCTAAGTGCCATAGGTGACAGGAGTGTTTGTGTTAAGGCGCATGCGGGGAGCGCAAAAGGAACATTGGGATAGGAAGGAAAGGCTAAATCAGATCCTCCTGGAGCCATACATTCACTGTCTCCCGACAGGGCGAGTTCCGGAGGAGTACTGTGGGTCAAGTGCTGTGAAGTGCGAGAGGAGATGCAGTGAGGAGGGGTGAGGAGGACTTCTCAATCAGAATAAGGAAGTATGAGTCTCCTCTTAGTCTGCGTGCGTCCATTGACGGTGGCGGGAGAGCATCTTATGTCGCTGTGTATCGCCATGGTGCAGTTAACATACCATGATAAATCTTGAACTTGTAGGCTAGAAACAAAAACGAGCACCGGCCACAAATACCTAGCCACCAAGCACTAGAAGTGTGAACTGTTAATAGGGAGAGAGAGGCGTGTAGTCGGGTCCTGAAGACTTCAAAATCCCAATAAAATTGGAATAGTTGAGAAGAGAAAAGACAGGCAGTGAAACCTACGGCAAAACCCACATGCGCCCTACCACAACTAGTCTACTCAGATGACCTCAAATCAACATGGAAAAGGCGGGCACCACACAAGTAGGGCAGCATGGCTATAGATAGGGTGATTTTGCAGTTTACCCATAGGTAGATATATCATGTGCCAGGCATGCACCAGGATTCGGTAGATAGCAAAATAAATGCAGAGCAAATGTGTCCTACAGAGGAAAATAACATGACAAGCAGCTGCCATGTTTGCACCAGCACAGCAGAAATTGAGCTCTGCACCTTTCAGAAAACACCCAAGTTAAGGACACTTGAACAAATACACTTAATTCCGAAAAATACCGTGGCCATGATAGCTACCTCAAAGGAATGTCAAAGCACAGGGCTTCGTAGGGGAGGGTTACATGGTGGAAACAAGATACCATTGTGGGCATCCAGCTGTCGAGGTAAATTAAGTTACAATAACACGGCAGACTATTTGAAGTCTATGGGACTGTAATGCTCACCTGATATCCACAGAGACACCACTCAGCCTGATTGGACCACTCACAATCTCGAACCCTTCCCTGGAATCTGTTTGACTGGGCCTTGATTTCTTGTATCGTGAGCTCTCCATCCTGCTCCTCGGTGCAGGGGGGTGTTGTTTGATGTGGGCGCTGCACAACCTAGTTGCTTCACTGGTGTGGGCCCAATGAGTCCGGGCTTGCTGTAACTCCAGCCCGACAAGGTAGGTTTGTTGATTTCGGTAAACTGTCCTTTTCTTGTCTCTTGCCCCTAATAATGTCGCCTGTTTCTCCATTTAGGTGTTGGAGGGGATCGTTGACGGTGTCGTGCTGCTTAGGGGAGCCGAGCACTAAGCGGTGAGTGAAAGCGTGATGCGCGGCGCTGTTCGCGTTTTCTTGTGCTGACCTATGTCTCTCTTTGTCCCTTTCAGGCAGCTGCAATGTCCCAGTATGGCTGCCGACTGAGAGATTAAGGTGCAGTGAGTAAAGTCCAATGTGCGGCACCTTCTTGTCCTTTATGTGCTCACCTGTGTTGTCTTTTCCCTTTGTAGGTCGATGGCGTGCTCCGGAACTGAAGTTACCATGAGCGACTTGAGTCCAGGTAAGCATGTGACTCTTCTTGCTATTTTAGGGGAATCGGGATATGAGAATGCTTTCTAATGTCTCTTCCCTTTGTTCTTTTCTTCCCAGGATGCGGCGTTCCGAAATGGAGATGGCGCCGCAGAGATGCTGTCCACAGGACCGGAGGAAAGATGGATGGAAGCAGGATTCTCCTGTCGGGGGTAAATTCTCCCGGGGGCCGGCTGGGCCGTCCGCAGACCTCCGGGCAGGGAGGCCCCAACTCCTCCCGTATATCCCAAAGAGATAGAGTATGAGACACACGCAAGGAGCAAGGTGATTCTGCTGTTTATTAAACAAAATGGCAGGGATGGCCAAGGATCGTACTCGTCCGTCCTGACACTCTCTCAGCAGCGTGGGGCTCGCAGGCCCTTTTTACCTTATCATGACGCGCTACTTGCGTCACCTTAGCAAAATTAGCAAAAAACCTATCGCCACTCTGGATTGGTTCCCCGAGTGGTAGGGTTAGTATAGCATACGTATAGAGGACGTGGTTATTGGTTAAGGGTCAGTCAGGTGGTATACTTGGGTTGTCCCTTCAGTTTTGATACATAAAAATTGTTACATGAAGACCCCTGAGGATTGGTCAATGTTAATGGCGTCAGTGATAAGGGTCCCATGTTCTGATTGGTTCACCCGCGAGCCCCCCAGTCTGGGACCATCGCTGTTCCCAGCTCGCGGTGCACCTGTCATTTGCAACAATGTTTCACCATGGGTATGTGCAGACAATGTGAGGATTTATTCATAAGCAGGAAGGCCGACTACTCCCACCGCTGCAGATGTCTATTGAGTCGCTTAATTGTATCTGCCTGTGTCTTGAGACGGGGGGATCCAGACGCCTTCTTCCTCCTGGGCTTGGCACCCTATCAAGTTCGGCTTGGTCACGTGAGGTGGGGACCGTGGTTGAGGCAGAATTCTGCACAATTAATATTGCATTTCTCACTGTGTGCCTGGCTTATCTTGCAGGTGCGACCTTGGCGTCGGCTTGCGGAATGAGAGTTTGCAACGTTGTGCCCTTGACTGTCTGCTTTCACTGGGCTCATTCTGCAGGGTCAGCAACCGAACCCTTGCTCATTTAATGTTCATGGAAGCTTTTGCTTGCGGCCTACTTGGGCCTGGTGCATAGGTGGAACCATTTGATGCAGAGCGCTTTAGGTTATGGTATCATATTGCTCTATCCCCAGTATCGTGTCTTCGTTATATTTCTCATTATGGTACATGGTTTTAGAAGAAGCGTGAGCAAGCCTTTTTAGATAAGTTCATTATGCATCTTGCATTTCTGCATTTGAAAAGCCTATGTTAAAAATAATAAAGATGCACGTCCGTGGGTGTGTCCGTCGCCTACGTCATAGCACTGAGTATGTTCTTCATGTGGATTGGTGTGGGAGTGTCCGGTGTGTATGTTGCACGAGTGTGCTGACCGTTAGCTAGGTCGTCATGGCATCTCTAACGATGTGTTGATTTGGTGCTGGATGGTTTAGTTGAGTTCATCCATGCCGCAGGTGTCGGCATGTGCAGGGCAGGCTGGTTGGCATGCGGGTGGGCATGCGAGTGGGCACATCCGTATGTTCTTGTACCAGGGTATTTGGTCATCTGGGAGATGGGCAAACTCCTCTCGTGGCGGGTGTCTGGGCCGTGATCCTCTAGGCCAGGGTTGAGAGGGGATTGGTGGGAGCCTTTTGTTCACTTTTCCCACTTCAGTCCCCCCTCTGGTCGACTTGTCGACCACAAACATATCCTTTTCCTTGTCTCCTCTCACTCTCCATATTTTAGTTACTCCTCCCAAATGTCCATAGTGGTTGACATGGTCTTCAAATGACCAGTACATACATACACAGGTTCTTCCAGGTGTGCAGTATACCCATCTCCCTATGTAGCTCCTTGGGTTTCTTGGGTTTTCGAACTTCACAGATGGTGGGTCCAGGTGGTTAGTGATGATCTGGTTGCGCAACCTCTCTCTCTCTTTTATTATTGTGCCTGTGTGTTGGCCGTCATCTGCTGGCATCAAGGGGTGCATACCGACCATTTCGATCATCTCGTCTGTGGTGCGTGCCTTCCGGGCCTTCCAAAATCTTATTATGAGAAGTGCAGCTCCAGCCAAAATAATGCATCCAACTATGATCTTCAGTCCATCTGACAGCCAAGATGGCATCCATGACCATAGCGTCGAAAACCAGCTCTCATCCTTTTTTACACCTTTACTTTCTTCCATCATTTTGGAGTGCATCTGGGCCAATTGTGATACTGCTTCTGTCAGTGTACCATTGTCAGCATCGTTAGCAGGAATGAATGTGCAGCATGATTGTCCTATCTTTGCGCAAACTCCTTCTTCCATTGCTGTGCGGAGGTCCAGTACATATCTGTTCTGTAGTGCTACCATCCTCACTGCTCGCAATTCCTCTTTTATTGCGTTGAATCCATTTACTGTAGAGTTAATTGTCATCATTAGTTCCCACCTAGTTATCTGGAGCCATTTTGCGTTTGCGTAGGCCTGTAGTCCAGGATGTATTATTGAGGAGAAGAACATTGCTGCTCTGCTGAATAGTCTGTGTTCTGGCGGAATTGAAGTGAGTGCTGTTTCCGACCTTCCCCACAGGTAATTTCCTGTCAGAGGTTCTCCTTGTCTTTTCCTTCTGTTCAGGACAGTGTTGTTGCCGTTGTTTCTGTTCTCTGGCCCTTTCTGAAGCTGTGCAGATCTCTTCTTCCTTTTGTTTCCTTCATCCATTTTGGGGAAGTTCGCCACATTCACATTTTTCTGGGGCACCACTAGTGATGGTACATTAACGTGTACTATTGTGCATACACCATTCCACAGAGGGGGCAGTGTGTGGTATGCTTTGTCTCCACAGGCCCAGTAATGGTCCATTACTACTGCTGTTCCTGCTCCCCCCTCAGGTAGCTCTGTCACGCTTGCACAGTTGGTGTTGTATCCTACGTCCACTTCTCCTTTGTGTTGGTAGCATATCTTAGGTGCAGTCATCGGCAGTATTGTTATTGGGTCCTCATCCTTCTCTATCCATGTTAGCATGGGTATGTACTTGACCCAAGTCATCCAACATCTGTTGTTGTGCTCTGCAATAGTTGTTGTATCTTCTCTCGTTATCATGTTGCTGCCAACCACTCCTGTGTCCCATTTGTCACCCAGGTACACCTTCCCTGTTATTATTATCAGTGGTCTTTCCCAACATCCTTGTTTACCAGGAGCTTCAGTGGCGTACCAATCATATGGTAGGTACTGTAGTGTAACTTTCTTCGTTTCTCCTTTTTCAGGGCCACTTGTTATGTATCTGAATGCTTCGGCATGTAAACTGGCCTTGTGGTAGCTCAAATAACTCTTAAGGAAGTTATTTTCGTACGGGTATGTGTCTCGTGATTTCCATACCAGGTGCACCGTGTTCCCTTGAAATCTCCCTTTTGTTTGGAACTGTGCCAGGTATATTATACACCGTGCTGTTTTTTCATCTATTTCCGTGGCAACGAAAGTTCGGGAAGCACTCATGGCGTATGGGATCAATGAGCAGACGTAGCAGCTGTCTTCTGTTGTTTGTTTACCTATTTTAGTCATGTGTTGGTACCACATGTTGTTAGAGACGTGTGCTGAATTTTGTATGTAGTTGTCAATATCTTTATTCTCTGAGTATGTGCTCCGTTTAACTCTATTTCCCTTGTGTGGAATTTTGCTAGTACCACCTGACGTAACACCTGTTGCAGCTGGGGGTGGGGGTATATTAGGTTTGGGTACAGCAAAAATATTGATAGCATAACTGTTCCACCATACAGAGGCAGCCACAAACCCGGTGATCATCAAAATCCCTATCATCTTTATTACAGAGGCTAGTCTCACCGGCATTTTGCTCTTACCTTGCTGCAGTCCGGCAGCTAATTCTTGAGACGTTAAAGTTGCCCGCCTGAAAATTCTCAATATGCTTGTTATTAGTGTTAGTTGTTGTTTTCAAGCTCTCCCTATCATGTAGTCGTTCAGTGCCCAGGCGAAGAGCTGTTCCCACGCCAATCTAAGCGATCTATCTCTTAGGACAGGCAAGTATGGTTGGATGTGGGGCATTGATTGTTCTATGGCCAAGAGAAGTGCTGTGTAGTAGACACGTACCCTCCTCCTTTTCAGGTGCTTTGGCCTTTTTATGTAATAGACAAATTGTTGCGATAATTCTTCAGGGTAGTTATTGTCTGAGGGTATCATCTACTCCTCCTGGGCAGTGAAATTTGTTAGTTATCTGTTTTCTTAACAGTACAATAATACACCGTACCTGCATGTGCGAGAGAAAAAAGAGAACATTCAAGTGTTTACATGTGTATGTGCAAAACAATGTCCTTCAGTTGGGTTATTATTGCAGTGGGTAGGGGGTCAATGGGCAGAGGGTTTGGGGTTCAACTGGTAGAGGTTTCTTTACTCTTTGAACGTGTGACCATGGGGTGGGCGGTATGGTAATTACCCCTCTTTATTTCGGTAGATGTCTCTGGGGAATCAGGGGGGTGGCAGGGTATGGGGACACTTTGGCCGTTAGTTGCGGTAGAAGTCCCTTCCTCCGTTGGCGACGCTGTTGCTGCTCTTCCAATGGCCCTGTCGGGGACGCTAGGGCGGGTTTGGAGTTTGCAGATCTTTACGTTGTGTAGGTGGTTCCAAGCACGTTTGTCCTGTAGCTTTACTGCTCTCGTTGATACCTCCTCTACCAGGTGGGGGCCAGTGAAGCGTGGGCTGTTCCACTTTCTGTTGAAATTGCGGAGTAGTACGTGGTCACCTTTGGCAATTTTGCACAGTTTTCCCTTTTCCAATTCTTCATCCGCGTCTTCTTGTTGATCACTCTTAGACCCGCCCCGCGTGCGCTCGAGCTGTTGAGACACAAACACTACACTAGTAATCAAAGAAGACACATATTGGTACATTTCATCACCAAGGACATTTGCAGTACTCTCATGGTCGGTGAATGCTCTTGATGTTGGCGTCAGAGGAAGGCGCATTTGGCGTCCGGTCACCACCTCGTGAGGGGTGAGGTGGTGGTCGGAGCCTGGTCTATTCCTTAACTCAAAGAGGGCTAGCGGAAGGCAATACAGCCAACTCTTCTTTGTTGTTTGCTGTATTTTTGCAATTGCCTCTTTTAATAGGCCATTCAGGCGTTCGCATAAACCGTTGGCCTGCGGGTGATATGCACATGCAAATTTATGCTTGATGTTCAGTAAGGACGTGATATGCTGGAACATTTCATTGGCGAAATGCGGCCCATTGTCTGACCGCAGTATTTTGCACACTCCCCACCTGGGAAAGACCTCCCTCACTAGGAATTTAGCTGCTCGGAATGCATCTGGGTGTGAGCAGGGCCCTGCCTCGATCCACCTCGAGAATGGGCACACAACTACAATCATATACCTATTTCCTTGACATACGTTGATCATATCAACATAGTCAATATGGATGTGTCGGAAGGGTCCCTCTGGCCGGGGTATAGTACCTTTTATCACCTTCAGCGTGTGACCGGCCGTGAACTGCTGACATGTGAGACAATTGCTGACAAAATTTGACACATGGGAATTTAACTCGGGGCAGAACCAATCTTCCCTAATTCGTGCTGCGATGACTTCCTTGCCTGTGTGGGCTGGGTGGTGTAGTTGGCTCAGGGCGATGTTCAATAGTGCCAGTGGCATTACCATCTTTCCAGTGCTACCCTGGCGCCATAGTGCGTCAGTTGGCAACATTGTACATCCTCTTTTTACCCATATTTCTTTTTCTGCCATTGGTGCAGCCGCTTGTAGCTCCATTATCTGTGTGGCTGGGAGATGGGTGTACCCTTCTCTTATTAACAGCTCCTTAGCTATTCCCCTCCCTCTCCCTCTCTCTGACTCTGGGGGGTTCCATAGCTCGCCAAAATATGCAGCATACTTCGCGTGTGCGTCTGCTGCTGCATTCCCTTTTGAAATATGATCTTCTCCATTAGTGTGTGCGGTGCATTTTACCAAGGCTAATTCTTGGGGGTCATTTATTACTTCAATTAGTTCAGCTAATAAGAGGGCATGTTGCACTGGGGTGCCGTCAGCTCTCCTAAACCCTCTTCTCCTCCACTTGGACAACCCGGAATGGACAGTAGATGTGACATATGCACTGTCGGAATATATGGTCACTCGCTTGTCAAAGCTTTCCTTCAACGCCAAGATCAGTGCGACCAATTCCGCTGCTTGGGCAGAGTAATGCTGTGGTAATTGTACGCACTTCATCGCCACACACACCGGTACCTCTGTCATTTTTACCACTGCTGCCCCAGTTCTCCTAATCCCGTCACTTTGGTCAATTGTTGATGACCCATCAATGAACAAGAGATCACCTCCGTCTAGTGCATTCTCTTCAACCCTTCTAGTGCATGAATACATTTCAGTAATCTTTGTACAATTGTGTGCATAGCCTCCTTCCTCAATTGCTTCTGCTATAAACCTTGCAGGGTTGACTGTGCTGCATCTAACAATTGATAATTCAGCTCTAGATAATATAATCTCATAACCTGACGCCCTCTGCGTTGTTAGTGTGGACTTAGGCTTGTTCAATATTGCAAATAGTGCATGTTCCACAAATAGTGTGGTTGGGCACCCATGGTGATTGCTGATGCTTTCTCTACCGCAAAGGCAGCTGCGGCGAGACCTTGTTCGCAAGGGAAATGACCTAACATCACGGGATCCAAGTGGCCGCTGTAAAACGCTACTGGTTTGTAGCCCATGCTCGTTTTTTGAGCCAACACTGCTTTCATTACTGTTGAGTCGCAATGTGGAAATATAAAAAATTGTCGTTCATAATCTGGGGTGGCCAGTACTGGAGCGGTTGATATTGCATCTTTCAGTTCATCAAAAGCCTCTATCATTTCCATTGTCCACCCCAACTTTTTCTCCCCTTTGTTAGCTTCTTTTAACCCCTCAAGTAGGGGTCCTATGTATGAGCTGTAATCAAATACCCATGCTCTGCAGTAGTTGCACAGGCCATGGAACTGCTGTAATCCTCTCACTGTTTATGGCAATGGTGTTTTTAAAATTGCCTGTGCTCTTTGTGGTGCAATCTGTCTTCCATATTGGGATATGAGCTGTCCAATGTAAAGTACTTGTTCCTGACAGTATTGTAGCTTTTCCTTGTCTACCTTGTAACCTTTTTCAGCCAATATTGTCAGCATCTTTAATGAGTCCTCTCTGCATCTTTTCTTTTTTCGTTTGTGCTGCAAATGATTATGTCGTCAACATACTGTAACACTGTGCTTTCTACCTCAATGTTACCCAAATCCATCTGTATTACTCTGTTGAATATTGAGGGTGATTCGCAGTACCCTTGTGGCAATGTGGTGTGTTTCCACTTTGTGTTTCTGTAAGTGAAGCTTGTCAGATCTTGTGAGTCTGGGTGCAGTGGTATTGAGAAAAAGGCATTTTTAAGGTCGATCACTGTAAACCGTGATGCCTCTGCCGGAATGCTGCACAATATTGTGGCCGGGTTTGCTGCTATGGGGTATTCTGCTTCCACTATGTTGTTCAAAGGCCTGAGGTCCTGTATGAAGCGCCAAGATCCACCTTTAGCCTTGCGCACTGGGTATACGGCTGTGTTGCATGGAGATTCTGATGGGACCAATATGCCATTATTTATAAGGGCCGTTATTGTTTCATATATGCCCTCATCTGCCTCTTTTGATAGTGGGTACTGTTTTACTCTGGGGAGTTTTGCACCCTTTTTCAATTTTATTTTTACCCCCCCCAATGCTTTTTATGCATCCCAGGTCATAGGGGCTAGTAGTCCATAATGATGTGGGTACTTTTGCCATGTCTTCCTCAAAAAAGGGAACTGGGGTGAACGTGGGTGCCTCAAGTGCCATTGCAATTTTCTGTGCCACTTGTTTGTATGTCACCCTTAGCCATATTTCCACACTCATCATAAATACCATTTCACCTTCTTCCTTTTCTCCTGAGAAGAGCTCCTCATCTGACACCTGGGTGAGTCTACATCCCTCTGCTAGTGCTATCACTGCCCTCCACGCTCTTCCTTCTCTGTCTTGGGCATGCACTGCAATGTAATCAGCGGTTGCTATAATGCTCTCTATGTCCACTGAAATCACCTTTCCTTCTGGTTCGTTGGCTGGCGTTTCTGGTCTAAACAAGTAGGCTGCTGGCCTCCTCCAGATCTTTCCCTCTATCCCTGGCATCCATGCAAATGCCATGTCCATCCCGTACTGGAACAGTTCACCATCTACTGGCTCAGCCCTAATCACTGTCTGTCCACAGTATGCCTGCATGATCTGTCGCGCAGTGAGCATGTTAATTCCTGGAGTGGAGCAAATTATGCCGTCCTCCGTAAAGGAGATCGTCATATTCAACCTGCTCATTATGTCTCTCCCCATTATATTTACTGGTGAGGCCCTAGAATATAAAAGTGGGACTGACATGTCATAATCCCCTATTGATAAGGGAATGTTATCAGTAAAGGGAACCAACCCCCTAGCCCCAGAGAATCCTTGGGTGTTCATGGCTTCACCCGACATCTTAAATTTACCTTCCCTTATGCAAGACCGGGTCGCCCCGGTGTCAACAAGGAATGATAATTTTTTGTCACCTCTCGTTACCTCTATGCGTGGTTCCTCCGCACTATTAGGTGTTACCGACAGGATGGGACACACCAAGGTCGTCTGTGGGCTGTCCTATTGGGGGTATAATGATTGACCACTTCCCGTGTAAGGGTTGTGTCCCAGGACTGTCACCCGACCCAGTTGTGTTTGCTGTAGTTGGGTATTGGTTGAGGTTATGTTATGGTCTTGGACTTGTGCAGGTGGCTGTACTTGCTGTGCTTGGGGTTGTTGTGTAATCGCTACCTGTTGTTGAGGCGGTGGGTATGTCCGTGGCTGTTGTTGTGTTACTAGTTGTTGCTGTCCATTTCCCTGTTGCAGTGTCTGCTGTTGCTGGATGCCCTGCTGTTCCTGTGGGAGCTCTTGTTGTCCCTGTTCATTCCACAAAGGTGTGCCTGGTCTCACTCTACACGTACGTGACATGTGGCCCACCAATCCACAAATCCAACACACCGGTGGTTCCCGGTTCTGCCATGGAAAGCTTCCTGTGTTGTCCTGGTATACTGGGTGCCCGGTGGGGTAGGAATTTCTAAGTCCCCCCACCTGTTGTTGTGTGTTAAATCCGTATCCTCTCCCTCTCATTACTCCTCCCCTTTCCCGGTTGTAATTATAATACCCAGCTCCTGGCGTTGAGTATCCTCCTCCCATGTTAGTCGTTTATGGTTGGAGTGGCGGCATCTGTTGTGTTACAGTCTGCGATGATTGTATTTGGGAGGGGTCTTGTGCAGCCACTACTTGTGTGGGGCTTTGAGTTATTGTGGCAGGTGTAGTTATTAGTGCGCCTTCCATCGTGTATTTAGTGAGTTTCTTCTGTACTAGTTTAGCCTCTTCCGTTTTCCTATCCTCTTCCTTTTTTTTCATTTTTTCTTGCCATGTCCTGCAATGATGCACTATAGTCAGTTGTATTTCTGGCCATGCTTTTGCTTCCATCCCCACTACTTTCTTCAGTTGTTTCTGGACTGCTTCTGGGAGCCCCTGTACTAGTATATGATAGAATATTGCTGGTGTTTTGTCCCATTGTTCTCTAGTTTCTATACGCCACTTCTCTTGAATTTCCTGGATATAATCAACAGGATCTTCGTTCTCACGCATCTTGCGCGAGGTAATAGCTCCTATGTCTGATGTGTCCGTATACTGTACCCTCAGTGCCTGCCATAATGCATGTCTGCAGTTTGCGAATGGTGCCCCATCGTGAGATGTGTTTGTTATTGTGACCCCGGGGAAGCCCGCTCTCTTCCAGATGTCATCCACAGCATCACCTAATATTGATATTAGAAGGCCCTTTACATCTCCCACTGCCAACTTCTGTCCTGCGGTGTGTTTTTCCATTTCATATATCCATTTACCCGCACCTCCACTTAATGATGGGAGTCTGCATTTTATATTTTCCTTGTCTGCATGCTTCCAAGGGACGTATTGTGGTCTAACCCCTCCCCTCTCTAGAAGAGGCATTAAGTTGTGTCCCGTTTTACCCCCTGGGTTCCACAAAATCGAGTCCTCACACCCCTCCTCTTCTTCCGTCTCTTCTACATCGTCATTTACGTCCATATTTCTCCTGGTCTTTACTCTTTCTCCTCCACCACTTCCCCTTCTTTCATCATTTCCTTTATTTATTGTGGGCGTGTGTATTCGTTCTCCCTGCCTGCGTCCAGGGAGGTCTCTAAGCCTTCCTGCATAGGATGTCAGTTCGTTTGTGAAGGGCGCGAGTTTAGATGGGCATGTTGCACGCAATGGGCGTGGGGTGGTGGAGCATGCATGACAGGACGGTGACGGCGTGGCTTCACGTGTCTGCCCCTCCGCCATTCCATGCTCCTCCTCCTCACTTCTCTGCAGTTCTTCCTTTCTCCTGCAGATCCATGGTGAGTCTTTATTTGTCCGGGTGGTGTATAGTTTATCTAGGCTTTCCCTTTCACTGTTTCTTCCTTCCTTCTCCATTCCTTCCTCTTCCTCACTACAAAAGTCATTCATAAATGGCAACCCCCAAACTGTCTTTTTCCCCCCAATCGTTACTGTTCTTAAGTCTATTAGGTCCGTTCCTCCCTTTTCTTCTTTACTAATCGCTCCCCTTTGTGCCGATGTTGTTGCTACTTCTGTGCCTCTATATACATGCCTCCTTACTTCACTCTCCCCCTCCTATCTTCTCTTTCCCCTTCGTTTCTCTCCGCTATTCCTCTACCAATTTCCTCTCTTTTCTTTTTTAATTCTTCCATTACTTCACAACTCATTTTTTCCAATATCTTTTCCTCTTCTTTCTTCCTTTCCCATCTCTCCCTCTCCCTTTCTAATATACTCTCTATCATCCTCCCTTCTTCGTATTTCCTTGTCGTTTCTGACAGTAATCTCTTCTTCCATATTGCCATTTCTTTTTCTTTCTCCTCTTCCTCTTTTTTCCTGTCGCGCAGTGCTGCTCTTGATACCCTTTCTGCCGCTGCCTTTAACCTTTCGGCTTCTCTCCTTTGCTCCTCAGTTCGTTCTCTCATTTTCCCCAACTCATTCTTACCTTCTTTCCTTTCCCGTGCTCTCTCTCTTTCCCCCCTCTCGAGCTGCTTGATCAGTGCATTCTGTTCATCCCTTAATTCTGCTAATCGTTCCTCCAAGGTCTCTTCCTTTTGTCTTAACGGCTCTTCCCCCTTTCCTTTCCCCGCTTCCCCTTCCATTTCACTCTCCCTGGCATTATCCTCGTCCATTTTCCTCACCACCTCCTTCTCTTCTCCTAATAATGAACCTCGTAATTTTAATAGTATCTGCGCAGCTACCCACTCATCATTTCCTACGTCCGTAGTCTGCTCTTCTTCAGTCCTCCCCTCCCCTACTAGCATCTTCCTATGGGCTGATCCTGTTGTACTAGTCCGCTCCCCTCCCGTGTGGCCACCTGTAACTGTATATGGAGGCGGGCTGTATGCCGGGTTCGAGTACCCCTCAGCCGTCCTTAATTGTTCTCTTGCTATTTCCCCTAGTTCTCTTAAAGGATACAACCCCCCTCCCTCTGTTTTCACTACCTTCGCTAGAGGTATATCGTCGCTCTGTTCCTTTTTTATTTCATTTTCGGTTGAGTTGTCACTCTTTTCTCCTCCCTCTTGTCCTTTCCCCGTGTTCTGTGTTCCTTCACTTTCCTTTTCCCCATTCTTTCCCTCCTCCTTAATCTCCTTATCTTCCGTTTTTTCCCCTACAATGAACATTCCGTTTGGTCCTGGTCGGGACCCTTGGAACATCCTCCATAAGTTGAACACCTCCATGTGGTGCGTTAACTTCTTCCCCTTGTATGTATTGTGCAGATGGTTTAATAGTGAGTGTTGGGTATATGGATCGAAGCTACCATTAGGCGGCCATGGTGTCGTCATTTTGTTGTCCGTCCCCTGTGTCCATTCTATGCTGTACTTGATCAATTTCTCCCTATGGGGTGATAGTGTTTTACATATGTGTTGCAGCGGGGTAGTGAGGGTGTTCCCCCACCCCCCCGATCCTGTCCCGTATGACATAGTAGTGCTCCACTTGTTACCCTTCCCCTATTTGGTAGCGGTTATCTCACTAGCAGTTTACAATATACAGCCTTGTATCTTTACCCGGCCCTGTAAGTTTGGGGACTTGCGATAGTCGCCCTTAACACAGCTCTCCTCCCCGCCACTCAAAAATAAAAGATGCCTGGTTCTCGAGATGTCCTATGTAAGCCCTGCTGGTGACGTCACCGATCTCTTCATACTACTGGTAAGTTCTTCATATATTCTTTAAGTCCAAAATACACTTACAATCTACCCCCGTTACCCCACAGCTGTCTTCCTGTCACGCCTGGAACAAGGTAATCAATAATATAATCGGACTGCGCACGCTGCGTCGCCTCGCGTGTGATACGCCCCTCGACATGAGGGCTTAACCAGCCAATTATCTTCCGTATTGGGCAACTAGCTAGCTACCGCCTACAGGGAAACGTCATCTATCTATCGAGTTTCCTGCTCGAACAATAGGGATCCTCATCTACTCATTGATCAATAATTGCCAAATCGTAGGAAACCGCACACACACACCCTTACACGTGGTCGCGACCTAGGCCAATCAGTGTCTATGAGCGGCCGCACGTGATGTTTTCGTGCTCCGCCCCCCTCTCTCCCGTAACTTAGCGGACTGCTCTCGCACTCGTCCGGCTACCATTCATTTCATTGCCAACACTAAATTATCAAACCTTCGCCGCGCACCTGTGCAATAACTCCCGTATTCAATTCCTCCCCCCTCCCTCACAATTTCACATTGCTTGTTGGGCGTGGCATACTCACCAAGTTCTCTTGATGCGGGGCCGCTCGACTGCATGCACCCCTCCGAGCGGCTCGCCACCTCCCCTCGTCTGGACTACGTCTGGACACTCGCCAACCGCGGGCGGGATACTTCTCAACCGGCTCCCGAGGGCCAATATCCGGATTGCGCTGTCCGGTCTTCTCGCAGTTCCGCGATGGTCCTGTAGTCCTCAAAAGGGGGCAGCGGCAGAGGGGGCCGTGCCGCCGGGCCTCCTCGCAACGGGAGTACTTGGAAAAATAAAAATAAAAGCGGACCTTAAACAGATCTCAGCAGTGCCTCCAACTTGTCGGGGGGTAAATTCTCTCGGGGGCCGGCTGGGCCGTCCGCGGACCTCCGGGCAGGGAGGCCCCAACTTCTCCCGTATATCCCAAAGAGATAAAGTATGAGACACACGCAAGAAGCAAGGTGATTCTGCTGTTTATTAAACAAAACGGCAGGGATGGCCAAGGATCGTACGCGTCCGTCCTGACACTCTCTCAGCAGCGTGGGGCTCGCAGGCCCTTTTTACCTTATCATGACGCGCTACTTGCGTCACCTTAGCAAAATTAGCAAAAAACCTATCGCCACTCTGGATTGGTTCCCCGAGTGGTAGGGTTAGTATAGCATACGTATAGAGGACGTGGTTATTGGTTAAGGGTCAGTCAGGTGGTATACTTGGGTTGTCCCTTCAGTTTTGATACATAAAAATTGTTACATGAAGACCCCTGAGGATTGGTCAATGTTAATGGCGTCAGTGATAAGGGTCCCATGTTCTGATTGGTTCACTCGCGAGCCCCCCAGTCTGGGACCATCGCTGTTCCCAGCTCGCAGTGCACCTGTCATTTGCAACAATGTTTCACTATGGGTATGTGCAGACAATGTGAGGATTTATTCATAAGCAGGAAGGCAGACTACTCCCACCGCCGCAGATGTCTATTGAGTCGCTTAATTGTATCTGCCTGTGTCTTGAGACGGGGGGATCCACACGCCTTCTTCCTCCTGGGCTTGGCACCCTATCAAGTTCGGCTTGGTCACGTGAGGTGGGGACCGTAGTTGAGGCAGAATTCTGCACAATTAATATTGCATTTCTCACTGTGTGCCTGGCTTACCTTGCAGGTGCGACCTTGGCGTCGGCTTGCGGAATGAGAGTTTGCAACGTTGTGCCCTTGACTGTCTGCTTTCACTGGGCTCATTCTGCAGGGTCAGCAACCGAACCCTTGCTCATTTAATGTTCATGGAAGCTTTTGCTTGCGGCCTACTTGGGCCTGGTGCATAGGTGGAACCATTTGATGCAGAGCGCTTTAGGTTATGGTATCATATTGCTCTATCCCCAGTATCGTGTCTTCGTTATATTTCTCATTATGGTACATGGTTTTAGAAGAAGCGTGAGCAAGCCTTTTTAGATAAGTTCATTATGCGTCTTGCGTTTCTGCATTTGAAAAGCCTATGTTAAAAATAATAAAGATGCACGTCCGTGGGTGTGTCCGTCGCCTACGTCATAGCACTGAGTATGTTCTTCGTGTGGATTTGTGTGGGAGTGTCCGGTGTGTATGTTGCACGAGATTGCTGACCGTTAGCTAGGTCGTCATGGCATCTCTAACGATGTGTTGATTTGGTGCTGGATGGTTTAGTCGAGTTCATCCATGCCGCAGGTGTCTGCATGTGCAGGGCAGGCTGGTGGGCATGCGGGTGGGCATGCGAGTGGGCACATCCATATGTTCTTGTACCAGGGTATTTGGTCGTCTGGGAGATGGGCAAACTCCTCTCGTGGCGGGTGTCTGGGCCGTGATCCTCTAGGCCAGGGTTGAGAGGGGATTGGTGGGAGCCTTTTGATCACTTTTCCCACTTCACTCCTCAAGGTAAGTGTTGTGTTAATGTTGTTCTTGTTCTTTCAGGTACGCGGGATGCGGAGGAAAGGCAAGGTCTTCAGGAGACCGATCCGAACGCGGTGAGTGTCACGCTGCAGGCACAGAGTAATGCAAAGCGTATTTCTCTGCCCGGGCATGGTTTATATAGCCTCCAGGTATCCCAGGTATCCCTAGGTCGAACCACACCCAAAAAGCTAGACCGCATAGCTCAGTTCATGGAACTGAGTTATGTGGGGGTATCCATATTGCTCAAAGTGCATTACCAAGTCCAGTTCCAAGTCTGTCCTCTGAGTCATGTATGAGCCTGACTACAAGTGGGTCTCAGATGAGATGGGGAAGCCTTTAAGGTCCATGTGGGGGATCGTGGCCTGGCTCCAGTGTTTTGCCTAAGAGGGATAGGAACATGGATCATGACAGGGACTGCTGAACATCCCAGGAAGTTCAGAAGTAGTTGGCAGAATATATAGGCGTGACAGAGGAACAGAGGAACGCGATGCAGCTAAAAAGACAACTAATTCCTGCAATGAAATCTTAACAGGGTGGAAGTAGCATGACTCACAAATAGTTATTCATAAATGTGTCAACAACAGGATAGCAGTTACTGTTGCGATAATAGGTCCTTGAGACTCGGCTACACCATTGCAGGATATAACATGGTCTATTTTTTTTAATTAAGAACACGCCATACACTTGTCCTCTCTCTTCTCTTATCTACATAAAACGTGTTATCATGCAGCCAGTTCATGGAGAGTGTGACCGCTTGTTAACTGATAAGTAAATTTCTTTTTCACTGCAGAAGTAATTTAGGGCCCACCAATACTATTCAAGTATGATGAGTAGCACATTTGTTTTATGGGATGGTTCATGGGTGGGATCTTATATTAAAGTGCCCAATAATTAGTTGTGGACATATAGAATTATATATGTAGCTTAGTAGAGGGAGCCAATAACCAGGAGCAATAGGTTTTCATAACTGGGACATCACATTGCCTATAAAACATGTTAATAATAATAATAATAAATAAATGTTGTTTCCTGTTGAGTTGTGGAGAATTCTTGAGTGAGAGCTTGGCTTTTAATCTTGCTTTTTTCCCCAAGTCTATTGAAATACAACTGGGTTACCTTGCATTTGGCATACCACAATCACTCTGTGTTTTCTCTTTTTTGACAAATACTACTTAGAGGGCTATTTGGCTTTGACCTATGGTTTTCATTTATTTGTTTTTTAAATCGGTTTTCCTAATCTTTTAACTGCAGAATCATACACAAACGTACATTCCAAAACAGAATAAAACTAAAACACAAAATGAAACTAAAAATAAAAAGTGCACGATAATATATCACATAATAAAATGTTCTTAACTGTTTAGAAAGAACTAGGACTGAGATAATGGATGGCAATGATCTAATTGAACTGATAGGAATCACTATGATTGTCAACCACTGCATTTGCTAGAAAGTCAAATGATAAAACAAAATAAGGATGTGCATTGATTGTAGGAATCATCACAACAACATGTGTAAAGAGAGGTCCACTCATCCGATAATGCATGAAAGACTCAATACTGTCAATTAGAGATAAATTATTTGATACACTTGATCTATCAGTTGCCGATCAATAATCACTGATGCACACAAATTAAGACATTTGACATCATTTATCAAAACCTTTGGCACTTAAAGGTACATGCGATTGATCCTTGGTTGTGATTTGGCGGTGGCGTTATTCCAACGTCTCATGCAGAGTGCACTAATGGATGGAATTGTTGTGTTTCAGCATGACGATTGTGTCTTTGGTGGGAATTTCCAACATGATGACTGAGGGAACTGTTCAACAGATTGCCAAAAGAGGTACGTCCAAGTTCAACATTTTAGAAGTGGAATTCTAAGGTCATGCACTCGAAGGTGGGGGAATTCATTCCAAGAGATACAAAGCCAAAGTAATTAAGGAATCTCCAGCACCTGAAACCTAGCACGAGTTGTAGTGTTTCTTGGGACTAAAACAGTGTTACAGCTGTTTTCTACAGGGTGTGTCTTAATTAACATACCCATCAGGGGACTTCTAGAAAAATGCAAAGGATAAATGGAACATCTGTTTAAAATGTGTTTCAGAAATTTAATACAAAATTTTGAAAATCCCTTGTGCTAGTGGGGTTCAATATTGTGCCCACTTCAAACACTGAGGGCCCAATTCATGGCATTTATTGCACTGCTTAGAGTGACTGGGCTCTGCCGACACAAACCCTGATACTGGAACTGTACAAAGTGCATTATTGCAGTGCAAGGTCAGTGTAAAGTCAGTACAAAGTAATTTTTGCAGTACAAAATGACATTGCACTGACTTTGCACTGCAAAAATACACTTTACACAGTTCCATGAATCAGTGTTTGTATCAGCCGTGCAAAGTCACTTTTCAGCAGTATAGTCACTTTGAACTGTGGAAAACATACCATGAATCGGGTCCTTAATCTTAGTTGCTAACAGGGCCACAACTAAAGCTGAAGCTCAGTACTCAGTCATTGAAAGGGATCTTGTAAGTTGTCAGTGGCCACTGAAACCTGTACACCGGTGTATAAAGGGGAGATTTTAAATACTAACCTCTGCATGGATCAGAAATCACTTGTAGACAAGTTAACTGTGCATGGGATAAAAGTGCATTTACAAGATTAACGAAAGTAAGTCTTCAGCTCCAGGTGTACACAGTCACACCACATTATCTTCTGGGTAGGTATAACATGTTGACCACAACAGAAAGAGAGGATGAGAAAAACGATGACCGTTTTGTAACAACCACTGTCGTTAGGGACAAAGAACCTAAATGTGAGTGGTAAAAGCGTATCTATCTAGAAAATGAGACCCTACAAATCAGAGATGGCGGTGTAGTAAGACATATGTGTAGATCAGAGCAAAGAGTGAGTAACCTGGAAGGAATTATCAGTAGAGAAAGTTCTTTTTGAGAGGGAGCAGATTGGTATCTCTTGTAAGCCTGACATAAATGTTTATAGACATGGCTGATGACAGTATGGCTCATGAGGAACATCATGGCGTAACATGCCCAGAAGGGAAGTTAAGGGAATCATGTGTGTGGCCAAGATCCAATATTTCAATGAATAGGATACTGAGGGACAGCAGCAGCAGAATCCGTAGATACAGAAATGACCCTTGGGTTATACCTCCCCATACCGTAAACATCGTTGCAGAGATTCTGTCTAAATATCGCTGTCAGAATAACAATGTTGCCTTCATGACTCTAAGTGGGCAAAGGGACATTTCGGGATATGGTCGCCACTCCCAGGTAAACTAAATCCATCGATAAAGATTCAGGAAAGAAGGAATTCCATGTTCATGTGTGATAATGGTCCACAATGTATCTCCAGTAGTAGATAAGGGAATTGTAAGGCCAATGGTCTATGATGTTACAAAGGAGTGTGGGAGCCCCTCTACTGAGAACGAACAATGGGTCAAATACCCAGTTCCATGGAATTACTTCCACTCAGGATGGTCTACAACCACGTTCTAGCTCACTGGACCCTTCACAGAGGAGAATATCCATTTGCTTATCAGTCTTTGTCCCACCCACAAGGGTAGTCCAGCACCAAATGCTAGGCAAATCTCGACTGAATAAGAGTACCACCAGCAACCCTAGAAATTGTATATGATGGTCCACAATTTCATGATAGCATCCAGAAAATAACAGACACAGAAGAGATGACCTGGCTCCTTTGTGAGATTTTTTTTCAATTAGTCCTTGAAAATGCAATTGATTGGAAACATGCTGTCAATGGCACTGCCCAGTGATACAGAACCATTCTACATAGTTCGACTGCTGTAGCCCTGGTTGTACTCTTGATGGGTTTTATACCTAGAACTAAAATCTATTAAGGACCAAAAAAATAACTAGTGGATCTCAGAGCACCGGATGTACATAAAAACATCTGGACAGTGCTGAAGAGTTCAATAGTACCACTCTACACAGTCAAGTAGGATGGGTGAATATTAAGTTTAATGGTGTACTTGTATTTTTATTGTATTGTAGTTTTTGAAATGAGCAGAAACATAGGGTGTCATTTCGAGTTCGCTGCTGTGGCAAAAAGTGGTAGCAATTCCTTTAACAACACTTTTTGTCAGTAAAGGTATTACCGTCATTTTACACACACATCAGGAATCTTGCATCCTTTAATCAGTGCTTTTACAGAGAGTTACAGCTATGTGCAAATGCTGCATGCCATCAGTTGAAGGACACTACAGGAATTACATTGTTGCCACAACAAGCATGCCGCACCAATTTAAGATGCACACATGGGTGGTATCTCCTTCGCTATAAGCAACACTTACCACTCCATAGGTAATGGGCGATTAAGTGCCATGTGCCCCAAAGATCTATCCTTGAACATTGTTTACTCTGGTGAAGAAATATTACGCCCCGTTGAAGGCTGAGCCAAGAAATAATGAGGCAGTTGTAGCCGAAACATAAGTTGGCATTTCAACTCTAAAGTGTTAAATGGCATGTTTTTGAATAGGTTCACGTTCTTCTGGTTTGCAAACATCACAAATATGGTTTCCTAGAACTATTCCATTTGCATACCCCCTACCCCCATTCTCATTGCAACCTTGTTTCTACAACCTGGTCTCAACTCTCAACCTGCCTGTGCTGTTGATCCAATCATAATGTCCCGCATGTCCTCTAGTTCAACGTTAAATTGCCTGGCGTACATCTCTGAACAGGAATCTTCTAACCCCATCTACACATTACTGAGCATGCAGTGGTGGATTCTGTTCAGTTCACAGTTGAGAAGACACCGAAGCGCGCCATTGAGCAACTAAGGGCACATCAGGATTGAGGAGGCCTGAGCTCCTACACAACAACTCAGGCTTGAGATGCACCTGCTGGACTAAATTCTCTCTGCAAATTGTTCGGTTGGTTTCTGGGGCTAGAACAGAACTGTATTTAACACCTAATAACATAAGCTAAAGGGACCAAAAGGCAGCATATACATCCTGTACAAGAACCACATCAAATATATACCATTAGTGGCATCATTAAAGGTAAAGCAGCACCAGGTAGTAAAGCCACACTTTCACAATCAGTTCAGTGTGCATATTAATGCCTCACCGAAGTATATATTTTTGAATTATTGGGTCAACACATGTTTCACATCATAAGTGCTTCATTCGGATGCTTTGAAACAAATAATATCTTTGATTTCCCTGAATACTGGATTAAAATAACATTAAGGGATAATATTATTTACATGAGTGCCTTTTAACATGTTGCCTGTGCGTGGCATCCATGACCCATATATGACGGTGGTCGTTGTAAACACGGGTCTGTGCTCCCCTTGTAGGGCAGTGCTTTTAATGAGTTAGCTGTCAGATTCTTAATGCTCAGAACATTGTTTGCAGGATTCCATAGAATTCATGTTAACCTTCAGTGCGTAATGGAAACCCAATATTGAATTAAGACCGTGGATTAATGTGTGTAGCGGATGTGCTTAATTAGATGTACTCCATTGTATTTTAATTTCCTTTTTCTTACAAGTCCAGCATCTCTAGGGCAACTGTTAGTAATTTGGTTAGCAGGCAAAGGACAGATGAGCAACATCTGTGCGTCACTTGCCTCATCTTAAGATGTTAAGAATTACAGCTAATATTGCAATCTGTCATGCTTTTTGTTCAGTTTGGCTAAGGGCAGAGAAGTTATTAATGTTTGGTTCGAATATAGTATTTTCCTTACATGTTTCCGCTGCAGACCTCCGAACTTAGAGACATATTATTGAGAATGGGGAATCTCAATGGGATCAGATTCAGAATACTAGTACATTTGGGAACTAGTACACAGTTTGTGCTGACACACACGTGTGTATTTGTTAGAATACTTAAATCAGGGATTCATACAGTGCACTTGTGGATGTTGTGAAAAATGGACTGCTGCTCTGCAGGAGCACCGGAATGAGTTGTGGCTAAACCGCATACTCATCCCCACACTATAACTAAACCAGCTGTGATCCCAGTCATAAAGATTAAAAAAAGCCCATCCCGAAAGGTATATCCTTTTGTTCTGAATTGCCACACCATGGTGGCAACTATAGGGGATCCTTTGCCTCTATTGTACAGGGTCCTGCTATCAGTGCAACCAGAAGTGGGGCCTTGGTCCACAGCTGTTCCTCGCCAATGTCGCCTGGGGATGGTACGGGACAGAGCTCTTCTCTGCCCTGTTTGTCTCTCCTCTGTGGCAGAGGACTTTGGAGCAGGTTGTACTCCCAACAGAGGTCTAGTGAATCCTTCTTCTCCTTGTCAGAGGACAAAGATTAATCAAAGAAGTATAGGATTTCCTCTCCTTATTAAGAGGAAATGTCACAGGACATTGGTCCAAAGCAAGCCTACTCTAAGGGGCCCAAACCAGCATATTGTAAAACATGCCTTCTAACACCATACCGAGAGTGCCTTGTCCTGCAGCAAATCCTTCCCATGCCCACTGACTTCAAAGGGACTCCTGTGGACAGCACCCTAGTGTGAGTCTGGTTTGTAATGTCAGTGCTGCCTTTTAAGCACCAGTTCCCAGGAGATCTCCTAGGGAGAGTTTCAGGTGCCCAAGCGGAAGGTGTTTCCCTTCCAGCATGGGGTTTAATGAGGCAGCATCTTGCCCATTCTTCCGCATAGCAGCTGTGTATACAGTAAGGCCAGGCACTAATACACATCAGTGCAGTCATTGCTCAGACCTACTCACAGAGAAATTGCTGTGGCTGTATAAATGATTGCTCTTAGCAGGTACCATGCCACAACCAGGCATGGCTTATACTTAAAGATTTACATGCCACCAGACTGACTAAGGCATTCCATTATTAGTCACCTCATGATAATGACTTTCACATCACAAGCCAGTCAAGCCTCATATGATACAGACTGATCTGTGACTGGACAGTCAGTATTCTCATGGCACAGACTGCCCAGGCATGGAACAGTCCTGTCACAGACATAGGCACTGTATGGAACAGTCCTGTCACAGACATAGGCGCTGTAGATTATATGTTTTGAGGCATATGTATTACACAAAAACCATCTGCATGACCGAAATTTGGTGGATGTTTTTATTTATATTGAATATCTTGTAGGTGCCTTTAATGAAAATATGTATTATGTAAAGAGAACATTGAAAATATATTCAAACAGAGAAATAATTATTGAAGAAATAATAAATCACGACCAATTAAAACCAACGAAAACATAATAATGGACCTGCTTAACTGAGAGGAACGTGGATGTGGACGTTCTCCACAAACCACATGGAAATTGACGTCCAAATGTGTCCCATCACCTGACGTCACCGCCAAAGGCAGCAATGGGAAGTGCAAGTTCTCTTTGGGCCCGTTCAGTCCTGTAAAGTCCTAGGGCGGCCCTCCACCGCCAGTACCACTACACCCAGCTACGTGGACTGCCACCAAGTGATACTGGACGCTACTATTAGTCGACTCGCTACCAGCCCACCTACATCATTATTATCTGGCATTTGCTTCTGGAATCCTTGCATGATTTTTAACTGTTAGCCACTGATGACTTAAATACACTATTTTTTACTTTTGGTCGATAGCAGCCTAAGTGCATTATTTCTAACTGTCGGTTACTACCAGGCGACCTGCATTATTCTAACTGCTCGTCATTAAAAGCCTAATTGTATTATTTTTAACTTGTGTTCACGATCGTGGTCGCTCCACACCTACCTGCATTATTTTTAAATGTTGATCGCTCTCAGCCTACTTGCATAATTTTTAACTGGTGGTCACTACTGGCCAAACTACATTTTTTTTAAATGTTGGCCTCTAAAGACCTACCTGCATTATTTTTAACTGTTGATCGCTACCTGCCTACCAGCATTATTATTTTTAACTGTTGATCGCCATCAGACTACCAGAGTTATTTTTGATTATTGATCGCTATCAGCCTGCCTGCATTATTTTATTTTTTTAAAACATGTTTGCATTGAATTTTCTTCACAATATAAGTACACAGGGTTGCTAACAACAGCATTCAAACAATCTGTCCCGTTTCACCTCCCAGTCCCTCCTCCCAGCTTAACATGGAATCTGTTGGTTGTCTCCATGACCATCACTCTGGCTTCAGAGCTGCCAGAAGCACAGAAACTGCTCTCCTGAACATCCGTGAAGACCTGCTCTCCAACCTGATTCCAACAGCCCCTGTGTCCTCATCTTACTTGATCTCTCTTCTGTCTTTGACATGGTCAACCATGCCATTCTGCTCAACCGTCTCCGTGATAACCTGGGTATCACCGATCAGGCCCTGGCTTGGCTGGCTTCTTTCCTCTCCAATTGACCCTCCCAGGTCCAACTTGGGTCCTTCCTCTCCTCTATCTCTATCTCTACCTCTGGTGTTCCCCAGGGGTCTAACCTCTCTCTATGGCTGTTCAACCAACATTTGCACTTCTTGCCCAACATATTGCCGCTTTCTGACCCAACTTTCAGTGCTATGCGGATGACACTCAGCTTATTTTCAGGCCACCTTCAGCCACCTCATCTCCTTCTCTCATCTTTGACTGTCTGTCTGATGTCCAGGAGTGGTGTGCCACCAATGATCTCTGCCTTAATGCCAGTAAGACTGAGATTCTCCTCATCGGAACACCTGCTCCCTTCTTTCCTGTCACTCTCTGGCAGGCCTCTCTTGGCCCTCTTCCTGCTCCCACCTGTGAGGCCAAAATCCTCAGGGTCATCTTCGACTCCACACTCTCCTTCTCTCCTCACATCTATGATGTCGCTAAGAAGTCACATTACCAGCTACACCTCCTCAGAGGTATTATTTATTTCTCTCCTTCTCCTAGAAGCTCACAGTCTCCAGAGCTCTGGTTCTCTCTATGCTGGACTACTGCAACAGCCTCTTTCTTAATCTGCCTGCCTCTACTTTCCGCCCTCTGCAACTCATCCAAAACAGGACTGCAAGACTTGTCCTTGGCCTCATGCCCAGGGATCATATCTCTCCAGGACTGAAATCTCTGCACTGGCTCCCAGTGGCTGTGAGGATTACGTTTTCAGCCCTCTGCATTGTCTTCAATACCTTCAACTCTCTCTTCCTAAATATCTTCCTTCTTGAGCTCTTTGCACATCTGCCTCCCACTCCCTCAGGGTCAGTCGCTTCTCCAAGCAATGCATTGGTGTTAGATCTCTTTCTTCTGCTGGGGCCTCCTTCTGGAACAGCCTCCCAGCCTCTCTGAAACTTGAGGAGAACCATCTCTGGTTCCGGAAGCAACCCAAGACCTTCCTCTTTTCTTCTGCTTTCTCTCCTCCTCTCCCCTGCTGAACTCCTGGCTGAAACTGAAACTGCACTGGTCACCTGGCTACCCTCTGTTCTCAGGCCCAGGTCACCTCCCCACCAGTTGCCAGCCCTTGACACCTGATGTCTGCACTTACCCTTGCACTTGCCACCAGCTGGCCGCACTTCTTATTTATTGTCCTTATTTATTGTATTTTTATCTATTTTCTGTTTATCATATGTACTGCACTTTCCCTCACCTAACCCCTCACACCTTTTCCCTCCCCCCTGCACTTGCACGATCTTAATGTCACCTGGCCTAGTAGGATCCCTGTCTCTGTCTTCCCTCTGTTCCCCTCGCTTGCCTCGTTGCGCCTTGAAACACATGTGTATAGGCGTGTTATAAATGCCATATATCATATCATACATATTTCTCCAACACCTAGAGATTCCCACACTCATAAGTGTTCTTCCATGTTACATCATGTTCAGAATTCGAATGTTTTGTGGACACCATTGTTTCATAAAGTCTCCTCTAAGATAGTCCAGAATTTGTCCCCAGTCTTCTCCACATATCCTATAAGTAAAACATTCTATACCACTATCTCCCACAGCCTATGTAGCCTGTCTACTGTGGTAAGGGGATTTGTCTGTTTCTATTTCTTGGCTAACACCAGCCAGGTGGTTATCAATAGTACCATCAGGGCTCTCTTCTGAGGTTTGGAGCAGTGGAGGGATTCGGGATCCAAAATACGACAGAGCCATTCCCTTGTAGTGAGCGTATCCATACCTGGCGTCATCTGTTGGATCTGATCTCTAACATCCTCCCAAAAACCCTGAATCTTTGGGCAGTCCCTCCAGATGTGTCTCCAATCTCCCCTTCCGGAACACCCCCTCCAGCAATCCTGGGACTTGGTTTTATACATTGTATGAAGTTTTTCCGGTGTAGAGTGCCATTGCCTCATGATCCTATACCACGCCTCTTTGATTTGGATCGATCTTGTTAATTTCGGGATAATTCTCCATGAAGCTTCCGAATACTCTCTAGGAATGTCCTCCCCAAGGGTTCTCTCCCATCTAGTTTGATATGCCCAAGACTGTTGATGCTCAGCCGTCTGTAGAATCAAATGTAATTTAGACACTAGCCATTTATCTCCAAAATGTGTAGTTATAAATGTTTTGAACCGCTTTAGTGGTCTCATTGCTGCCTATCTTATTTCAGGTTGCATTAACCAGTGTCTTAGTTGAGTGTATTCCAATCTATCACCTGCCCTCAACCCAATTTGCTGCTTGCAGCCCTCAAATGCCGCTTTCTCTTTCTCCCAAACCATATCTCACAACTTTTTGCATCCCTATTCCTGCCACTGTTTAAACTTTCCCTGATCCATCCTGGGATAGATTTATTGATTCTGAAAATGAGGGGTAAATAGGGATGGGCTTGTGGATAAGAACCCCCCTCCCCATATATCACATGTGGCCTTTAGTACTGTACTGGCTCTCACAGACGATGGTCTCTCCTTATCCTAGTAACCAAAGTAGTCCTTCCAGGGGAGTCCCTGCCACTGCTTTATCCATCCTGGCCCATATTTTGTCTCTATTTCCAGTAAACCATTCGCTGATCACCCGTAGTTGTACCCACTGATAATACTTATGAAGATTTGGTAATTCCACCCCCCCCTTTTGTCTCGGTGCCATTAAAGTATCTAAAGAGATTCTCTGGCCTTTATTCTGTCAAATAAATTTAGATATTAGTTTATTAGCTGTTTTGAAAAAAAACCTGGGGAACCGGAATCGGGAGGGCTTAGAAAAGGTACAACAATCCAGGCAAAGTCGCCATCTCAAGTGTGGTTATTCGTCCCAGCCACGAGATTCTTAGAGGGGTTCATCTTGTAAAATCCTCCCCTAGCTGATTAAGCACTCCTGAATAATTGTCTTCATATAACTGATCGACTTTGGTTGTCAATCTCACCCCTAAATATAATATACTCTTTTTAGCAGTTTTAAAGGGGGTGTATATTTGCATTGTTTTAATTGCCTTTCTGATAGACCAAGACCCAATAATTCAGATTTCGACATGTTTACTTTGATGCCCTATAATTCCTCCATGCCGCTTAACTCGGTTATTAATGCTGGCATCGAACTCTCAGGTTCTAATATGGACATCAACATATCATCCGCGTACGTCGTAGTCTTGTGTTCCTCACCTCCAAAGGGGATACCTTGTATCTGTTTATTCTGGCGAATGGAAGCTAGAAAAGGTTCTAAATAAGTTGCATAAAGCAGGGAGGACAACTGACTGCCCTGCCTGGTGCCGCTTTCAATTTGTATACTCCTAGATAGTTGAGAGTTAATGGATAGGCGCATCTGGGTATAGTTAGTTCTTACCATTTGTATAAAGTTGGGACCAAACACAATATGCTTCATTGTAGCGAAAAGAAAGGACCATTCCATGCGGTCAATGGCTTTTTCAGTGTCAAAGGACACTATCACAGCCGGAATCTGTTAAATTGCCACTTTTTCTATTAGATGCATTATTCTCCTTGTGTTGTCCCAAGTCTGACATCTCAATCTTGCCGCCAAGATTCTGGTCAAAATGTTGGCATCTATATTGAGCAACGCTATCGGCCGGTATGAGCCACATAATGTTAGATCTTTATTGAGCTTCCCAAACACGATTACCTTTGCTTCCGCCATGGAAGGTGTAATTCCCCCTCTCTGTCGGAACAAATGAAATAGCTGCGTACGAATTGGGCTATGTTTTTTTATTGAATGTTTTATAAAAACTGCTGAGAATCCCTCCGGTCCTAGTGCTGTATATCTAGGGAGTGCTTTAATCATGGATTCCACTTCCTCCTCTACCACAACTTTGTCCAACATCTCTCTGTGTGTGCACGCGCTAGTTTCGGCATTATTAGTTAGTCGAGGAATGCCTTGACTGCTGTCGGTTCTGGCTGTTCCAATGTGTATAATTCACTATAATATGCCCTAAATGATTCTAGTATCTCATCCGTTTCTGTGGATATAGTACCATCTGTTTATTTTATGCCCTGAAGTGATCAATTCAATATCAACCTTCTCAGTTGCCTAGCCAATGGTCTATCTGCTCGATTAGCTTTGATGTAATAGTGCTGTTTGAGGCCGAGCATGGATCTTTCGGCTCTTCCTGTCTGCAATAGCTCTAGTTGACTCCTAATTTCCTTTCTTTTCTTTTAGCCCTTGATAGGCTATTTCTCTGCTGGCTCCTTCTGGGCCCCTAACAGTTGAGTCTCCAACTGCTTCTCCATTTTGTCCCCCATCCTGCTTTTCTGAGCTTTAATAGCTACTAGCTGGGGTACCCGGCATTGCCTGTGTCCTGATCGAGTGGTGTCTCATGTGCCCTGGAGGATGTTGCTCTTGTCGGCAAGTCTTGCTTCAGTTTGCTCTGGCGTCTCATTTGCACTGGATAAAGATGCTCTTGTTCTCCACTCGGCAAGTCGTGTTTCAGAAGCTCTTGATATTGATTTTTGCTTTGTATCAGGTGGAGCTTTTCCAAGTGATGTTCGTTTTTTGTGGGGCATGTTTCAGTCACTCAATGGCTTCAGCACATGTGAGAAAACGTCCAAGAAAGATTGATTGATTGTGCTCTCTTCTCATCAATGAACTTAAGTAAACTTTAACCTAACCATTTCCCATATTTGGAGTGGTGTGGTAAAAATAAATGTAATTCTTTTTAAATTCTCCTTAAAAATGCTTAACAAAACACTTTCAAACTGTATACAGTAATAATACATTTCAAAGGAATAACCAACACATCGAACATTTTGCTTCAGACACTTTTCCAAATTGTGCCTCTTTCTAGTACCTACTGTAGTGAATTGGGGAGAGCATCAGTAAATGAGGGTCTCTACGGAGTGAGTTTTCTGCACCCAAACATAGACTACGACCTTGCCACAGACAGTGCAAAATGTTGTAGACTTGGGTTCAACAGTGTGGATTTGTACAGCCGGACAAACATACACACATACATGCATTCAGCTTTATTTATAAAGATAATCTCCCCCCGTATCACTACATTAAAGGTGTCCCAAAGGTTCTCCATTGTGACCTCCTGTGCAGTATTTGATTTTAGGTAGTGCTCCATTTTCCACCTAGCTTTTCCACTGACACTGCATCATGGAGCACCTCCCTTGGAAGCATCCATGTCCATATCCCACTGCCTTTTCTCCATACTTTTATCGTCAGCCTAAAAGGGATGTGGTCTGATAGAGAGATTGGGTCTATTGTCATTTCTTTTAAGGCCCCAAGCATGCCAAGCGTCCCCCATACCCAGGCGACTCTATAAAATGACTTGTGCACATGGGAAAAACAGGTATACCCACTCTCATCTCCTTAACTCTCCAAATATCTCATAAAGTCATATTTTGGAAGCATACTTTCAAGGCCTCAGATGGCTCTTGTCCCCTGATATTTGTTCCCCCACTCCTGTCTTTTATTGGGTCCCAGGCTAGGTTAAGATTACCTCCCCTATTGCAAATTTCAGCAGTTTCCCTATTACTTCTTGTATGAACCCCTCTTGCCCAGAAATGGGGTATATATTGTTCCAATGTTTACCATCTTTGGCCCTAACAATACCTGAAGGAAAATGCATCTACCTTGTGGGTTTGATTGTATGTGTGTTACCTTGGCACTGAGAGGATCTCTAATTCCTATTCAAACTCCAACCGTTTTACCTTTTGCATTGGCTTGGTATAATTGTGAGAAACCACTAAAGCATACAATGGACCTACCTGTTCGGTGAATATGCATTTCTTGCAACATGACAACATATTCCTGCCCTCTTCTGATCTATGCTTCTACCTTCCTTTGTTGATTGGGGTGTTTAGACCATGTATATTATGTGAAAGAATTCTCATTGCCTTTTGTTCTGACTGTAAAGCACTGCCAAATTAAGCAATAGAACTCTGGTATCCGTGTCTCACTCTTAACTTTGCCTCTGTAGGGCAGCCCCTCCACCACCCACCCACCTTCTCCATGCACCTTACCCCCCATGCCCGTCTGGGTCCAGTATCCTAGGAAATGTCTCTAGAATTCTAGAGACCTGGCCCCACATTCAACCCCGGTCAATACTAATGTGAGGGTATACTAATCCCTCAAATGAACTTCATGACCCCTGATGGTTCTTCCCGCCCCATCCGGGCCTGCTTATTTACTCTAAGAAATTCAGCTATTCCTTTGTTTCACCTCCTCCATAATGGACTACTGTCTTGGACATATCAGCTCAGCCTTCAGCATGCACAGCCGAGACATTGCACTCACACAATCTGTCTATCTATAAACCCACAGTAAACAAATGACACAACCGAGGTCCCGTGAATAATGTATCAAGACACAAAGTAATTTTTAGAATGTGCATTTATAATTTAACTTATCCGTTCAAAAACAGCAACACTGAATAGCGACACAAAATAGTCATGGGAACATAATCAGCAAAAGAAACAAACAGCAAGAGAGACATTTCAATATGAACTCATTTCACTGACACAATGTCAGTTCACCCACTTCGACCTTGGGTCGTGAACATTTGGCAAGAGCTACATTTAGTATGACATACAATTTCCCCAAATGACATTTGAAAGGTGCTGAATTCTTTTATATAAAAATAACACCCCCTGACTATCTCAGAATACATTCGCACACGTGCGCCTCAATTCACAAAAATACTCACATCAAATATGAGCATGGTTCTTTGTTGTCCTGCCAGCATACAGCCATAATACGACTCCTGCACACAAACAACCCAGATAGAAGGTCATGACCTCCCGCTGACCCGTCTTCTCAGTCAGCTGCCTGGGGGAATCTTGCCTCTCTGCACTACACAGCTCTGCTCTGCTGACAGCTACGCTTCTTGTCTCCTCTGGACAGAAAGACTGACCCACCTCTTCTGCCTCCTAAATTTATAGGTTAGCTGTGTCACTCAAACTAAATCCTGCCCTTTCTCCTGACGTCTAAATATCATCTGAGCTGATTTCTCTAGAAGCATGGCTTCATAAAAACCTTTTGCAACAACACTTCCTCTGAACAATGGGCCTGTTCAGATAACTTTTTTTTTTTGTTCATAGTTTGTGCACTGAATCACACACAGCCAGAAACTCGCTTGCATTTTAAAACAGCACATTATTTTGAGACTTCATCTGCCACATTTTGCACTGCTTAGTTAAGGGTAAATTATCAGTTAATGGGAAGTGTTAGTTGATTTTTAATTAGTTAATAGTTGTGTATAATGTAAGCTGGACAGATGATATATTCCCCCTGAAGTGAGTCACTTTTAACCCTGTTTAATGTGCATTTCTATTTGCTGTCTGTATTTTGCACTCAGTTTACAGCCTCCACTGAAATAATATCATGTACTATACTACAGTATGCAAGGGGCCCGCGAGCCCTGAAAAGATATTCCAAGTGAGATCCTGTGATGCTGGAAATGCATTGGAAGGACGGGGCCTCCATATCTTTGCCCTTTATTGCCTTATCATGTGTGTTCTGTCTTGTTTTCCGTGCAGGAGTCCATGTGGGATTCCTGGCAGTGCAGCTCTTCCTCTTTTTGGTTTGGTGTACAGACCCTTGGGATACCCTTATTGCACCCATGGGTGGGAGTACAACCCTGTACTCCTAGTGTATGATTTTGGGCACCTGGGTGTGGCCCACAAAGGAGGGTATGGGCTGGTGGCAGCTCAATGCTGAATGTGACAGGTGCTCCATTTTGGGATACCCAGGCCCTGCCATTGGAATCAGTTGATTCCTAATAGGAAACAAGATGGCCCCTGTGGCCTCTTGCTTTCTATCACCTGTTAGCATGTCTTCCAGAAGTCCCGGGAAGCCCTGACTCTGTCCCTTCCCCCTGACTGGCTGTTGGTTGGAAGTTCTTTATATGATAGTGTGGGGAAGTGCCGACCAGACTGGCTTGAGCCTTCCCAATGACCGTATGCTTTGGGTGCGCCCGTGGGGTGGGTTCCGGGTCAATGGAGTGTTTAACGAATACGCATTTCATGTTGTGGGTGTCTCGCATCTGGTGTTTGACACAATGACTGAGACAGCCCTGCCCGAAACTGGTATGAATGCAGTGTGTAGTGTTGAATGGCTGGGTGATTGTCCAAATCCACATTCTGTGTTGTGAGTGTCTGGATGGAGAACAATGGCCTGAATGCACTGTGCGCCTGATTGGCTGACTGACTGCCTGAATGCCCTTCTGAGTGATTGGTTGCCTGAGTGTGACCCAGCAGAGTGAATGGGAGATCAACAGTATATCTGGGGGCCTCTCACTGCTAGAAGTCGTTCAGAAGCTGAAGTAGAAACTGACATCGAAACTGAAGCTTAACTTTGAAGCCCACAGGAAGAAGACGAATGGCTGATGCTGTCCTTCACTAATATGAAAGCTGCTGTGCCTTCAAGGAACTGATCCAAGAAAGGACCTGGCTAAGAGACCTCTCCCCGAGCTACGAGGGACCATTCTGCAGCAGCTGATCTTTGCCAAAGCTCCCTGGTAGACAGACCTATTAAAGGCTGCCAACCGGAGACGGGCACTGTCACGCATTCACAAAGGAAGCTCCGGACAGCCATCCATCGTCGACGACCGCCGTCGCCGACTGGAGCCACTGTGCTCCTTTGCCTAAGAACATTTGATCCAAGCACTCCCTTGCTCATCCTCGTCGACCAGTTCCATCCTGCTGGAGAAAGTCAAGGTTGTCGACGTCTGAGGAGAAGCCACCGGTAGGTTTCCCGCCACCCGAAGACCTCAAAAACGCCAGAGAAGATCCAGGCGCCAGCCATGGTCACGTCCGGATCGCCGATGCCAGACACTGACAACTCGACGTCCTTGCTGGGCCAAAGTTCTTCATTGACTCTTTGCAGCAACAACCATCGTCGTCGAGGTCCACCGCATGCCTCATCTGTTGCAGGACATTTTTGACTGATCGTCAATGAGCACCACAAGGACCGAATATGCTGCCTCAACGACAACGTTCACCTTTTCTTCATCGCCGGAATTTCGACGACCCGTGGCTCCTGCCTTAAAGGGAGTGCACTCAAGAAGGGCCTGTCGATTCCCCGATGAAGAACTCTACAACACCAGTTACATTGGGGTTGTAGAACTAGTAGAAAGACCCGAGACTGGCGGTGGCCTAAGAATACCATTCCATAAGTGATGCTGATGGTGGTACCTGAGAATACCATTCCATAAGTGATGCTGGCGGTGGCTTAAGAATACCATTCCTTAAGTGATGATGGTGGTGGTACCTGAGAATACATTCCATAAGTGATGCTGACAGTGGTACCTGACAATACCATTCCATAATTGATGCTGATGATGGCATCTTTTATTTATTTATTATGTTTATTTATGCATTTGTAATGGGCCAGAGCCCATAGGCATCAGGGCACAAAAGACAGAAAACGAAGATGGAGAGGGCAAGGAAGCCACAGCAGAAAATAACAGAAAAGCACATTATTCGAAAAGGAGAGTTTTCAATTTCTTTCTAAAACTCAACACATTTTCATCCAACAGCAGTTGTTTAGGCAGTTCATTCCACTTCTTAGTGGCTTGCACAGCAAAGGCTCTGCCCAGGCCTCTTTTACACAGTGGTGCCAGTAAATACGCCCCATCGCTCGACCTTGTAGTTCTCCCTGAAGAATATACGGCTAGACCCGCTTTTAGGTACTCAGGTGCATTACCATAAAGACATTTATGGGTCAGGGTGAGCTCTTTAAACTGAATGTGTGCTTTCACAGGCAGCCAGTACAGACTCCTGTGTGCTGGGATAGGCTTGTCCCTAGGGACGTTCTTGACTATCCGCACAGCATCATTTTGTAGCACCTGCAGGCGTCTCCGTCCGTTGGTGCTGACTCCAACCAAGAGAACATTATATAATCTAATCTAGGCGCTATAAGTGTGTGCAGCAGTGTAGCACAGTTAGCCTCAGAGACATGGCTTAATTCATCTCAGAAGTCTGATAACATTTTTTTTGGAGACATTAAGAACGTGAGCGTCCAGGTTTAAAGACGATTTGAATGTGACACCAAGAGTTTTAACCGTGTCCACCACCTTAATGAGATGTTGCTCAATCATGAAGCCTTTATACTGACAATCCAGTTTAGCTCTGGCCTGAGATGAGCCAAGGAGCATAAGCTTGGGTTTTGCCAGCATTTAGGCACATGCCATTGTGAGTCATCTAATTCTGGATTTTAGTATATAACATGTTTATCCTTTCACAGTCTATGGTGTGAGAGCCAGCTGAGTGTCATCATCATTGTTGGTGAAGTGGACTCCTAATCCTTCCAGGAGATCACACAGAGTGCGACAGAACACGTTAAAAAGAGAAGGAGACAAGCATGCACCCTGTGGAACTCCACATTGTAGCACTTCATCAGATAAGAAAACATTTCCCCAGAGGATCCGAGAGACTCGGTTAGATAAGAACGAGTTTATGCAGGTAATTGCTTTGGATGAGTAAATACCAGCCCCCTCTCATGTTCATCAGGAGTTTGTCGTGGTCGAAGGCTGCTGACAAGTCCTACAATATCAGCAGCCCGACCTTGCCCTCATCCATAATTCGAAGCATCTCAGATTGCATGTTCAACAGGGCACTTTCAGTACCAAAGCAGGCTCTGAAGCCCGAATGATGAGAATGAAGTGCTCCAGATGTCTCTAGAAAGACCTGCAACTGTGACAAAGCCACATGTATCTTAGGGTCCAGCGCATATTGCTTTAGTAGTGGGGTGACCGAAACCGTTTTCAGGACATTCTGGACCTGACAGTGTCTTAAACTGGCGCTGGTAAGGTGCACAAGGACATTCAAAAATAAGTCCCTATTGACAAGAGTAACTCTAGAAGGAAGCGTGTCCCCCATATTGGTTAATACCTGTATGGGGGACACGCTTCCTTCTAGAGTTTTTTTCAAAAAATCAGACAGGGATTCCCTGCACGTGTCAGAAAAGTAGGAGTGTTTTTTATCATTAGGATGGCTGTTAAACGTCTCCGAGCTGCACAACGTATCCCCAATCTAAACCTGAGCAGTAGTTATTTTCTGAGCAAATGTTTGTTGAACTCCTTCGCAGTCAAAAGTACTGGGGGAGAACACTTGCAGCATAAGCTTAGGTTTCTCAAGTTCCCTGAGAATTTGAAAAGTTTTGTAGAATTATTTTCAGCCTTGCGTCATTTGATTACCGAAATATATTTTTTGTTGCAAGTAAGATCTCTGAGCAATACACTTTTTCTAATATTTACGTTTAGCTCTTTTGGTCATTGATTGATCCGTCACCCAGTCACGTTCTGATTTCCTTTTTTCTCATTTACGGTCCTGAAGAGCACCCAAAAACCATTTCTGGTCATTATTGCTCTCCCTGTCTTTCTTAGCGGTCATAGGGGCTAAACGATTCAATAACTCCAAAAAGAGTCTATTGTACTCTAGGATTACATTATCATGGGGAGTCTGAATCCGAGATACCTTGCATAAGGAATGCTAAACAGGATTCCAGATATTCTTGTTGAATTGTGTTATATTCCTGCTAAGGACGATGAGAGGGCATTCTTTTTATAAACTATGGGAGTCGGCAAAGTAAACTGAAATACAACAAAGCAATGGTCAGACAGATGCCAGGCTGAACCGACGGCATGCTTAGCACCAGATTCCTACTGGTAACCCAGTCTAACACATGCCCTAGTTTTTGTGTGGGGTCAATACTATTGTCTATGGTGAATCCATTAGATTCGAACAATTGGGCTAAGAGAGAAGCCTCTTCATCCAATCAATTTCTTTCCAAATCACCTATTAAAATCCCCCAAGCCGATAGATGATGAATTCAGTTTGTTAAGTGAGGATAAAATAGCCGCCAAGTCCTCCATAAATGAAAGGGTATCGTGCGGGGCTGGTAAAGTAGGATGTTCAAACAATTATTAGGGGTAGGCATCGTCTTAATAAGATTAATTTCACATCCTTTGCATGAAATAGTGGTCTGGAAGAAATTGAGGGAGGTGAGTGCCAAAAAAGCTACATCCCTCCCTGACCACCTTCTCTGTTCTGACCAAAGAAGGTATAGCCCAGTGGAATGGCCAAGACAACATTAAGGCAACTAGAATCCTGACACCAGGTTTCAGTGAGCCCCAAAATATCAACTTGCTGTGTTTCCAAGTAGTCTCGAGATCTAGTGTTCAAAAATGTCATGGAGATATCAGCTGTATCCTTCCTAATAAGAGCTCCTTCGAGCCTTGACTTCCTGTCTGATGATGATGAGACATCTTGATTAAGGGTCATAATAGCGGTCAAAGAGAAGTGAATTCATAAGATCATGGATCCAACAGGGTGCAGCGCTGGTGCATCCTGCGTGGACTCGCGCATGCTTGCTTGACCCTGAAGCACTTGAAGGGTCACTAAATGCAGTCACAGACTACAGTCCTGATGGGACTTGTAGTACCAGTACTCGCAACATTGTCAAATGCGGCACCGGGACTAAAACTAGATTAGTTTGGAAGAAGCACCCAAACAAACACTAGTTACATTTTCAAATCAGATGGATTGCACAAATCAAATAAACGTTTGGTCGCAGAACGAAAACAGATTTACAAACACGGTCAACTGAACAGTTAAGAAAAATGATACAATGTGCAATATTAAGAACAGGTAAGGACAAGCATGGAGAGCTAACCTAAGAATAGCTCGAGCGTGGGAAGAAACAGGGTATTTAAGCAAGCAGCCTTGCTTGGCCCTGCCGCACTTGCGCTCCCCCGCCTGAAAGGTCATTAAATGGGGTCACGGACTACAGTCCTGTTGGGACTTGTAGTTCCCAGTGCTCAGAATGCCAATCAGTGCTTGTGGTTTGGCATAAGGCGATGCTGATGGAGCTCCATTTCCTAATTCTCTGGGGATTGTTCTCCTGAGAACCAGAAGAGATGGTGTTTTTTTCTGCTTCTTCCTAAAACTGATGAAGTTAATCAAGGCCATCCAGGCAAACTGTCTCCCTACGGGGTTCTGCGTATCTGGGTGTTTTTGTGTTTGGTCTATCATGGCAGGGAAGCTTCTAATTCTTCAGCCGGTGTGCCATCTATTCCTGGGGAAAGTTCAGGGACTCCCCCTCTTGATTCCATGCCTTCCCTTCTATGGAAGGATCCTTCTAGTCTAGAAACACTCTTGAAGTTATAACTAGAGGGGCTCCATGCTACTCATCCGCTGGAAGTCAATCTTCACTCAAGCATTGCCTGGAGAAGATATGGCTTCTTGCGTTGTGTCCAAGCCAGGTGGTGTCCGTTGTGTCCGTTGTGTGAGATAGGGCTGTAGTATGAATCATTCTGAATGTTTTGTGGAAATACTATCACAGACAGGCATGGCTTAGTAGTGCTTTAAAATGTTATGTTAATGCTCTATTATTGTATTTGTCTTTTCTACTGTGGCCATAGTGGTCTTAAACCGGTAAGCCTTAGCTGTGTAGAGTCCACTTGTGACCTCACCCAGAGTGTCAGCCAGACCATGGCCTTTGGGGTGAAAAGGAAATGGTGCCAAGGTGAGTGGGAAAAGGTAACAGTGGGAAATGCCAGGGAAACAAAAATAATTCCGACTTAAGTGACAACATGTAGAGACTTGAAAATAGAAGGGTGTGTTATAGTGATCACTGGGATGAGTGTATAGTGTTCATACTTTTGCTCTCTTCATTGATGGCTGGATCGGAGCCATGCTGGGCTGCTCCTGCAGCACTACAAACATCGCTGTAACACACACGCACTGCTGGGGTACGCCCTTGCTTTTTGCAGTATGCCTCGTGCCTGTGGTTGGATCTCATTCTGTTTGTGCGTAAAATCTGCATTTAAATTGTTGGCTGCCTGTAAGGGCTGGATGACCTATTCTCTGCCATACAACTAACCAATTCTCTGGGTTTCAGCTTTGTTCACTATTCTGCTCTGATTCTGTGCCCTCCGGCCCTTCCAAGATGGCCACACCGTTGTGATTACTTTGAGTAGCCCTACCTGGCTTCTCCCCCACCTCCCATTGGTTGCATGGCCTTCATAGGCAAATCAGATCAACCGGGAGGTAGCCGGGCCAGCTGTAAGAAGGCCCACGACGAAGGCCCGTGTCTGCTCCCTGTCAGCTACCAGACCGCTACTTGGGGTCCTTTCTGCACTCTAACCACCTGAACTTCCATGATGCTGCCACCCCACTCTTTAATGAAATCCAGACTGCCTTAACTTTCACACCTCCTGTACTATGGGTTAGTTCCCTCCTTTTGACTATCCCTTCCCTCCTTTGACTTCACGTTCCTGCTCTACTTGTCCTGCCTTGTCAAATACATTGCGATTCTGCACCCACTACTAGCATCTGAAACCAACTGTAATTTTCAACTTGCTGTGCTTTTTTGCATTCATTTTGAAAGTCAAACTTAGCTGTGCTTCTGCATTCATTTTGATTTAGGTTTATACTAGCTGTTCCCTTTTGCTTGAATTGTATGCTTCTCTGTAACCTGCTGGCCCAGTGACTGTTCCATACACCTGTATCTGTTCCAATCTCCCTGCTGACCCTCTATCTACGCACCCATGGTGCTTTCTATTTCTCCTATCTTCTCCAACTGCTTCTCCATCAACTATCCTTCCCTTCTCAATAAGTCTGGTAGGAAGAAGTTTAAAAAGGATATCTTGGCCGCCAACCCTGGCCTCCCCATCAGTGATACCTACTCCAGCGCTTCTTCCAGACAGACCCTCACCAACATCCTCTTTGTCGTTCCTTCACCAGATCTATGGACTCTCCATATGATCTCTGTGCTCTGTCCTCTGTCCTCCTCTCCCATTAATGGTGGCACTCGCTGGGAAGCTCTCATGGCTCCCTTCGACTCCTCTAAAGTTATCATGAATCTCTACCTTAATGGCACCGTCATGGTCCAATGCCCTTCCCTCACCCCATTAATTTCCTTTCCTCTCCTGCTGTCCCCTCCTCTCCCCCTTCTCAGTGACCCTGCCCTCTCCTCCCTCCTCTTCTGCCCTGCCTCGGGTTCCTTCACCACCTCCGCAGAGTGTAATTCTGATTTGAGCCCCCCCCCCGGAAGGCCTCTAACGCTGGCAGCCTTCTTCATTTTGACACTCAATTCTCGCTCTGCTGCCAAACACTCCTCTGACATCTGCCACCTCCTGGAAGAACTTGACCTCGATGTACTCAGTCTTACCGAGACATGGTTCATTGCCAGCTCGGTCACAAGCTTTGACTCTCTCCTCCCTGATGGCTACAAGATCCTCTCCACACCCAGATCCACCTGGACCGGAGGGGATGTAGCTCTGATCTTTCCTGAGTGGATTCCTGCCTCTATTATTCCCACACAGACATACTCCTCTTTCGAACGTCTTGTCTGTAGGCGTTCTCTCTCTCCTAGTCACTCTCTTACCGTGGCTACTATCTACTGGCCTCCTGGTCAGATCACCTCATTTCTCTCAGAGTGGGTGGACCTTTCCTCCTCCCTCCTGGCCTCTACCACTCAACCCCTCCTTCTTGGTGACCTCATTATCCATCCTGACTCTCCCTGTTCCTCCTCTGTACTCTTCTGTGACCTCTGTGATTCACTCTCCCTTTCTAACATCACCTCTGGCCAGACTCACTCTGCAAGGCATACACTTGATGTCTTGATCTCCTCTGACCTCCCCGCTCCATTCCTCTGATCACTCCTCTCTCCTGGAGCGATCACTCCCTCCTCTCCTCTCATCTCTCCCTCTCTTCCCCTCAGACCAAGCCTACCTCAACACTGCCACCTACCTTCTCTCATATCCGGCCCATGTCGCTTTCGCCACCACCTTTTCTCCCCCCCCACACTTTTGGCTGACTCACATCCTGACACAGCCCTGTCTATGCTCTACTTCTCTATTTCTGATACTCTTGATGCTCTTGCCCCTGTCATGAGGATCCATTTCAAGCCCAAAGCCAAATGTATTTCCTGGTATGACTCTAACCTAGCTACACTTAAACGTAAGTGTAGGGTGGCTGAGAGGAAATGGAGGGCTTCTAGTTCATCCTCTGACAAACTGGCCTGCCACCTGCTCCAAAGGCAATATCGACTCTGTCCACACTAAGAAGAAAGCCCACATCCAAGCCTGTGTCTCTGTGGCATCTAACAACTCGCCTGAACTCTTTAAAATCTGCAACGAACTGGCCAACCCTGCTGCAGTCTCTACCTCTCCGGTCACCTCCTAGGACCTTTGCACGGCCCTTGCCTCTCACTTCATCTCTAAAACCCAGGATATCCTGTCCAGCCTCTCTTCCTGCCCCTGTCCCCCCTACTTTTGCGAACACTGCTCCTCCTACAGCCAACCCCACCTTCTTTCTCATCCTTTGCTCTTTTCTCACCTGACGAGGTCTCTAGACAAGTCCGATCTTTGAAAGTCTCATCAAAACAGGTTCCTCCCTGTTCTTTCAAAACCATCAAGGACCACATTAACACCCTTTCTCCTGCTGGACGATTTCTGCAACCTCTCCATCGCCTCAGGAACCTTCCCCTCCAATCTGAAGCACTCTCTTGTGCACCCTCTTCTCAAAAAACCCACAGCTGACCCTTCTTGCACTACTAACTATCGCCAAATATCTGTCACTTCCTTTCTGGCCAAATTCCTGGAAAAGCTGGCCATCTTGCAGCTTAACCTTCACTCTGACTCTTTTGCTTTTCTCCATGACCATCAATATGGCTTTACAGCTGCCATAAGCATGGAAACTGCTCCCCTGAACATCCGTGAAAATCTGCTCTCTAACCTTGACTCTAGCATCCCCTCTGTCCTCATTCTTGATCTATCTTCTGCCTTCGACACAATCAACCATACCATCCTGCTCAACCATCTCTGTGACAACCTGGGTATCACCGATCAGGCCCTGGCCTGGCTGACCTCTTTCCTCTCTGATCGACCCTCCCAGGTCCAACTTGGGTCCTTCCTTTCATCTATCTTCCTCTCTGCCTGTGGGGTTCCCCAGGGGTCTAACCTCTCGCCCTGGCTTTTCAACCAATACCTGGAAACTCGCGCTCACTGCATTGCCATTTTCTGCCCCAATTTTCAGTGCTATGCTGACGACACTCTACTCGTCTTCAGGCTTGGCTCGGCCACCTCCTCTCCTTCTCTCTTCTCTGATTGCCTAACTGCCATTCAGGATTGGTGTGCCACCAACGATCTCTGCCTGAATGCCAGCAAGACGGTGATCCTCCTCATCGGCACACCTTCACTTTCATTTCCCCTCACTCTATGGCCGGCCTTCCTTGGCCCTCCTCCTACCCCCAATTGCGAGGCTAAGGACCATGGTGTCATCTTTGATTCCACGCTTTCCTTCTCTGCCCTCATCTCTGATGTCTCTAAAAAGTCAAACTTCCTACTGCACCTACTCAGAGGTACTCTGCCTTTGCCCTCCTTCCCCCAGAAGCTCACTGTCTCCCGAGCCCTATTTCTCTCTAGGTTGGACTATTGTAACAGCCTCTTTCTAAATCTACCTGCCTCTACTATCCTCCCTGTACAACTCATCCAGAACAGGATTGCAAGACTTGTCCTTGGCCCCAAGCCCTGGGATTGGATCTATCCAGCCCTGAAATCTTTCCACTGGCTCCCAGTGAATGCAAGGATTACATTCAAAACCATTTGCATTGTCCACAAGACTTTCTGGGGCCTGGGTCCAAAATACCTTCATCTGTCCCTCTGTAAATACCTCCCCTCTCGAGCTCTTCGCTCCTCTACCTCTAACCCCCTCAGGGTCAGTCGTTTTTCAAAGAAACAACCTGGGGGTAGATCTCTGTCTTCCGCTGGTGCCCCCTTCTGGAACAGCCTTCCTGCCACTCTGAAACTTGAGGAGAATCATCTCCGGTTACGAAAGCACGTCCAGACCTTCCTCTTTCCTTCTGCCTTCAACACTCTGCTCCCCTGCTGATCTGCTCTCTCTCTGCACCGTGCTCCTGGCCTACCCTCTGACTTCCAGGCCCAGGTACCTGCTCACCCTGCCACCCACCCGCACAGCCTCCTGGCAATCCCTTGCACTTGGGTCTGAACCTGTCACCATACAGCCCTCCCTACCCCCCCTTTTTTGTGGACTTAACAGCTACACCCTATCTGTTGCCCTAAACCTAGCACTTGCCACTTGCTGGCTGCACTACCACTGTGTGTTGTTTTTATTATTTATTTATTTACTTATTTATTATTTATCCATTTTTCCTTTGCTTAGCACTTTCCACTTCTCCCCCCTTCCATGCATTTTTCCCTTTACCTCTCCTATGCCTTTGAGCGTTCTCAATGTCACAGGGCCTCGTAAGATTGTTGTTTTTGTTTTCCCTTGTTCCCCTACCTTGCCTTGCTCTGAAACACTTGTGTACGAGCGCGATACAAATAAAATATCAATATCAGTGCTTTGACCAGATAAAAAGATAATCCAAAGAAGTGATGAGAGCTTCCCTTATTGGCCTGCAGAACTTTCATGGCGGGCATTACTAGTATGGTGATGGCATCACGTTAATCCATGTTTGGGATGCATGGTTGCCTTGGGGTGTGCTCATGAATTCCTAGGAGTTCTGGGGGCCACTAAGCAAATAGTCATATTGGATTCTTTTCTGCTGATAGCCGGAGAGGGTTCTCGTAAAGACGAGCCCACTGATGGGGGCGTAATGGCCAGGAATTGGGTCTATGCTGGTGACATAAAAGAAGAGTTTGACAAATGGATCACCTCCACCCCACGCCATACCACATTGGCCTCACTTGGATAAGAGAGGACAAGTGTCACCCTTTTATGTAGTGTATTGGTAAATAAGCCACTGAAATGCAGTTTAAGAGAATCCAATTAAAAGTAAGGTTATACAATAATGCATGGCTGGCTAGCTGTTTCAAAGGAGACATTTACATTAAGGACAACACTCTAGAAGTGGCAGGGGAACTGTCTGTTAGGGGCCTGTATGCAAAGGTTGTCATGCTCCATAAGCACAGGCCTTGTATCCTTCCTGCACTTCCTTAATGTAGTGAAGCAATGCCTTCAGGAATGCAGGCGCCTTTCCACCTGTACCACCACAAACAACCAGGTGCTACAGGCAGGAAAGCTGGGAGGAACTATGGGAGCTCTTAAATGAGGGTGGCTTTTGGTCTGTGGCTCTGTTTGTATCAAGCCTCTGGACCGGGGCGCCTGGAAGTTCTTGAGGCCTGCTAGGATGTTGGATTCCGCTTGATTTCAGGCTGTGCTCTTCTGGGTGCTGATCTGCATATTCAGCTTGGTTTAATCGTCTCAACCTAGGCTACAGTTCCTTCGTCCTGTTAATAAAAGGCATCTGGGAAATCGTACGTTCAGAAGGGTTGCAGAGGCTGCCTTTATGGTACAACACCGCCAATTCGGCCCTTTCCTGGACTCTGTGCTGGTAATGTGTGTTATTTATTTATTTATTTGTGGGCATTTGGAGTGATAAATGTCACCTTTCTGCTGCTCTACAGCCCTTGTTGCCTTTGTACAAAAGAACATGACATTACAGATACGACATAGGAAAACGTGACATATTATAACATGACATAACACAAATTGTATCATAACATGCTAGTATAACTATACCCCATTTATGTTCAAAAATGAATTCCCAGCAATAAAACAACAGGAGAGAGAGAGAGAGAGTGTGTGTGCATATATGTGTGTGTTTGTATGGGGATGTAATACCTCATCAAGGCAGACAGAAAGTGAACACAAAAAACCTCATAAAAACAAAAGGGGTAAAAAATGTGGGTTCTCATCCTTTTTTTGCATTTATCACTGCAAGCTTGCAGAATTGCATTAAAACCGGTGCAAACATAATCAATTTCCTCCAAAGCAGACTGCCAGATATGGGTACAATACCAGCAGCAGTTTTAAGGGGAGATGTGGTAGTACATTGGCAGGTAAATACTTAACAACCCCCTTAAAAACCAAGGCAGGGGATTATTAGAACTTTTATGGAAGCTTGCATTAATTTGCACCAAAATGAAGCTCCAGAATCAGCATTTATTGAGCTGCATGGAGAAGCACGTTTTTGTTCACTTAGTCACAATATTTCCAAATACCTCTTTCCTAATTGTGAGGGGCTGTTTGTAACGCCTTATTGTTAGATTCAGCAGGGGAGCTGTGTCTCCTCCACTTCCTCCTCTGGTTTTCTCACAGCCTGACCCATGCAAAGCTAAAGGGAAACCAGGAAATGGAACGTGCTGGAAATGTCCTATCGGGGATCCCTTAGTTTCCCAAACACTTTACAGCCAGTCGTTGGCATTCTTGGGCATTTCCAGAGAAAGGGACCTGGTTTGCCACAGTATAGGCACGACTGTTACTGCCAATGCCTGCCCCTAACTCCATTGTGAAAGGGCCCTGGATCCCTCCAATTTATATTGGTTGTGTCTGGTGGTCAACCTGATCTTGCAGCTCCACTGTGGGAGTGACCTGTTCTGACCTTAGTTCAGACGATCTATGATTCAATTGGATGGCCACATCCATGATTTCCGAACAATCCTCTGGAGGATTCACAACCTGTGATAAGACATATTTCAATTCGCTATGTAATACTTGATAGAAAAGAGACATCCTCTTTTCTTCAAGCATATGGGTCTGGGCTTCCAACTGGTTGAAGGTTGTGATACATGCTAGCAGGCCCTATGATCCATGTCTTCAAAGTACTATGTGTTTGTATAATGTATCAATGTGTGTATTGCATGCACACAACTTATCTAACTCACCCTGCAAAGCCCTGCAATTCTACAGACCTGGATCTTCCCTGTACACTAATGGGATTGCCCAGCCAGCAGGGTATGCCCCAAAATAGGACAACATGAAAGCTACCCAAGTAAAGTAATTGGCGAACACGGCGGGGCAACAGAGAAAATGTAACCTGCACTGATTCATAGACACTGGATACTTCTGAGGATCTGCCATTAAGCACTCAGGTGGGGCTAATGGCACAGGTGGTGGAGTAAAAGCTGTACCGGGTTGGTGGCTGGACTCTGGGCTGGATGGGGCTCTCATCTATGGTGTAGGCTGGTCCTCCTGCATAGGTAGCGGCATTGCTTGTGCTAGAATTGAAATCACCCTCTGTCTAAGAGCAGTTGTTTCCACCCTGCTTGCCTGTAAATCAGCGCCACAATCCTGTAGTAAGATGGCCGAATCAGTTACAGTGATTGAGGCTGGAGTTACCCATGGGTACTGCATTCCGTAATGCCTCATCTTAACATCCAGCAGAGGTGCTGTATGTCCTCCACCTCCTCCACTGGTTTTCCCTCGGCCTGACTGATACAACGCTAAGTGGAACCCTTAGTTTCTCTTGTTTTTCTCAGAGTATTATTTGGTTGGAGCAGTTTAGTGAGAGATTCCCATCTTGTAGCAAGACAGTATACAGCGTTGAGTTTCCCTTTTCTACTTCTCTCTTCCCTCCAAACATCCCCTCCACCCCCCATTGTTCCCATGAAAACCCTTTTCTATCTGGAATGGTAGGGGGATCAAGCTTCAAGCAAACCCAAGCCAGTTCCTTCATTGTCGAGCGGTCGATGGTCCGACTGTATCAGGCTTGAAAGATAGATGTCCAGTGGTGACCTAGTTTAGTCACTAGGTCGATGATGCAAGACCCTTCTTTGCTGCTGCAAGTCCGAATTAAGCATCCAGTTCCTGCATCGGTGACTGCAAGGACTTACTAAAAGTCTTAGGCCTTATCAGAGCTGTGCAATCTAGCTCTAAACTGCTAACCAGTGAATCTTGTCCATCCTTTTCAGATGCAGAAGCTACTCTGTCCCATGGTAGGTGTGTATGAACAGGTTCATATTCTAGTGCGCAATGTCTCTGAGCTCTTACTTGATATTCTCTTCTCTTCGTCTTCTTAGATCAGGTACAAGATGAGGTTTCACTCAAGCAGAAGAGGTGGCCGAGGGGCACAAGCAGCACCGGGAGCTACCATTTTAAATGGATTCAGGCAAAAATAGGCAGGGAGAAAACAGGAGCTGCTCGGAGACAGGGTGTAGATACACACATGAGGAAGAGACCGAATGCTAAGCATTCTGGGAAGTGTAGTCCAGGTCTACCAAGTCGCCAGGTCCTTATTACACAGCTCTATTGATCTCTTTCTGTACCCTAAAAGGTTGCAGAGGTCATTAAGTGGGGTCTTGACACCACTAGATTGGGGGATGCAGAGAGGTCATGGGGCTGGTCATGCTTGGGGATTGCTGGGCACTAAAAGAGGTCAAAGAGTCTGCCTCCATTGGCATCATGACAGCAATGCTATGTGACCAGATCTGATAGAAATATCCAAATGGCAGTGGGGTTGTGACATGGTGTGCCATTTATCACCCCAAAAACCACTCGATCAGGGATTTGAGACTATCAGTTATCTGGATAAATACATTCGCTGACTAATAGCTTTTGTGCTTATAAGGCCTGGCATGCGATTGGCAGCTATATACACTGATGCCACTTTTCTAATGCCATTGGACTTTAATAGAAATGACATAGAAGCTACTGTCCAGTAGTCAATGTGCACGACTCCTTTGCTGCATGTAACCCTACATCTGGAAGTTGCCCATTTTGCCAAACACCTCATGGTTTATTATTAGATAAACGTCCACAGTGTAGTGGAGCAGGTAGACACATCATCCCTGGCTCCCGCTCCCTCATCTCCATCCTATTGGAGCAGCAGGAGAAGAGCCCTATTTGGGAAACCACGTATTTTCCCAATGCTGCATAGAGTGTATGAGAGACGATATGCACTTAAGCAACCATACCGAATGTACCCTCCCACTGAAAGGGTGGATGGATGTCTGCACACACCATTGGACATCATGGAGCGATAAGTGAAATCTGACGATAGCAGAGTGACGTCATGAAGGAGACCAACGAAGATGCACTGAAACAATATAAAAATACTCAAGAACAAAGATGTAACTAAAGTAACAAGAGACACATGTAATGAACAAGGAAGAAATCATATATACAAAGAAGATAAAGTAACCTGCTGACTAATAAGTGTATATACGCAGAAACACAAGGTAGATGAGACATATAGAAGCTTGCTACAGAGGAAAACATAACCTGGCTAGAGCAGCGGCCATGATGGGAAGATGGACATCAGACTTGTATTAAAACCAATCAAGCTACCTCGTAGACAGACCAGGGCTGCAGAGTCAGGAGATGTTGGAAAAACAGCTTTGTGTGAGAAATAAAGAGGAGTCTATTGGCCTGGGATCAATGATGCTTTTTCAAGAAATAATTGCAAGGCACACGGTGCGTCAAAAGGATAAACCATGTACATATGATATATTTCTCTTAGATTAAGGAAAGAAGAAAGCATCTGCAAGAACCAAGTACTGGGCACAATAAAAAAATTGCAAAGCCGTGGAGTGAGCAAGTTTCCAGGGGCCAAGAGGAGTAATGACACCCAGTATAATTGAATCAAATAGCAGTAAATAAAAGGTCAAATGGACAAATTTGCTGACTCTTCACACATGATTCAGAAGTAAAAAACAAGGACTATTCATTAAGCTTCGGATGAAGATAATGGTGTGCCTACCCTCCCTAAAAAGTCCCAGAACAGCGAACAGGCTATGAGGTCAACTACAATCTAGAAACGTTAGCTTGATGAGAGACGATGGGCTAATTGGGAAAGTGGGGAGTAGTCTGACATTACTCAAAGCACCTGGGGTCAATTCTGCTTACGTGCTGCTAACGAGCCAAACGTCCAATTTGGGACAGGATGACAACCGATCAGAGGATCTATGAAGCAACATGCTATACAATGTTGTATAGGCCAGCCCGCTGCCATTTCTCCACTATAATCAGTATTATACTTATTTAGAGCTGGTTTGATGCATGCCTGATAGAAAGGGAAACCAATGGTATCATTAACACTTATGCATACTATATGTAGATGTGTTCCTGTAACCAATCCCTCCCTTTAATAGGTTTTATAGTTTGCCACATATGATGATGTCATAAATGACGAACATTGAGGTATAAAACCTCTGTATAAACAAGTGTGTGTGTGAGTGTGTGGACTACAGCCCGTTGTTCGCCAGATTGCCCTACTTTACTCAATGTTGATAATAAAGTAAAACTCTGCCATATTCTTTGAGTCTGTCCGGTTGTTTGGGTCTGAGATCTTTATTGGTAATTCCATCTAGCACAAGAGATCCTTCAAGGTGCTAGAGCACAACGGCAGAACAATTGTGTTTGCAATATGTACGTCAATGATTCAATTACACACATAATGGGCCATCAGAGCACCCAAGTAGAAATCAGTAACACATTTATTTTAGGCAAGAGCATATCATAAAAGTGACCCAACTTACTTGTATTTGCAGATACCATTTAGCTAGAGCTCTTGAAATTCATATAAAAAACAGCAGGATTTATCATGAAAATGACAACCTTTCAGAGACAATTACAGAAACTAAGACAGAAGACTGCTTCAATGTTGTTATACAAAAACATACAATATAAAAAATGATTGAATTAGTGTAAAACCTGCTGGCATTCACAGGTTGAAGCCTTTTGCAGGGCAAGGAGATGAGAGGTGGAGTTCTAACACTGTGTTTCTAAAAAGTTTCTATACACCTGTGCCATGAGGGCCCTACATGAGAAAAGGAGAGTTATAGAAAGTGCCACTTCTTGGCGACAATAAACAGATTTCCAAACAAGTAGGTTGCAATAAAGCTATTAGAAATGTTTTTGTTTCCCCAGTCTCGGGTTACCATCAAGCTTCAAACAAGGAAAAGGTATAATATTTCACAAAAGTAAAAGAAAGTACCAAACAATATTAGACATGATAAGTAAAACATAATTCTAAATAATGGTGTTACCGTCACCACTGTTGAGGAAATCAAAACTCAATAAGGTTAGTTCAATAAACATTTAATAGCAGCACTGCAAGGGGAATACAGGAACAAACACAACACTTCGGCAATCCCGATCCTGTGTTACCCCCTACCCTATACAATATCTTATATGGATTTCGAATATATTAAAACCACAGTGTCTGACAAAGAATTCATGACTTTATTAAGGGGGGGTTCAAGCTGTCCATTAGAGCTTTATGTGGAGAAAATCAAGCCATGGTATCTCCAGGGTGACTCACTACACCTGCTTAAGATATCAGTGCCAATATGGAATCGTGTCCCAAGTAACAAACCCTCTCTTATCTGTTTGAAGTCAGCTCAACCCTGCACTGGAGTTGGATTTGGCAGTGCGTGCAAAGTTACATAAACGTGAGCTGGGGTTGCTTTTAAGCAAGCGTGTATGTCAAATCTTGCTTCTCTCTGCCAAAGTGGAACTCAATTTTGTCAGCAATCATTTGTATTTCAAAATGGAGTCTCTCTAGCTATACCAGGTGGGTGCAGAGAATGTAAGTCCTACTATTCTTGAGTCAGTACATTTCCTCTCTCTTTTATCTGAATTCACTTACTAATACATTTAAATGTTCTTCTTTTTGAACACTCAATTCACCCAACAGCATTTTCTTTCACACCACATTTTAACAAGTGAGGCAGGAGGTGCTCTATTTAGCTTCGATGGATCTGAAAATGAACATAGAAGAAAACATTAGGAAATGACATAGGTATTAAGTTGTCTAAAAGAGTACTAGCACAAGAAGAATCAGTAAACATACTTCGTGAAGGGGTGGGTACTCAATCAACTATAATATTGATATGGCTGTCAAAATGCTATGGTGTGAATACATTTTAAAAGAATGAAGAGCACATTTATCCTGACATGCGTTGTTTAAATTATGTTTTTTGAACATGTAAAAGCTCATACCTTAAGGGAACTGGTGACTGTGGTCACTGCATATGTTTCCATCTGATGGTCATAATCATGCTAGTTTTACCAACCAGAAAAAATACAAAACAATTTCCAAGCCCAGCCAGGGCCTTTGATATAGAGTATTTGTGTGGCTAGCTAGACTTTATCCAAACAGAGGTTTCACGTAACTGTGTAATAGGAGAGCAAGGAATCAGTCTAAATCCTTGTGCCATTTTAAGGTGTAGTTGCTGGCCGACAATTTTGTCAGAGGTAATATGTCTTATGGTCGCACAAGTGCTAAAATGAGCTATTTAATATAGAATCAACTATGGTTTCATTAGGGGTGTAACGAATAGTATATTTAGTATTAGCACCCTGGCAGGGGGAGTCAGCCAATCAGGTGGCTAGGAATGCATGACGCCTGACAGCTGGCTCCCCCCGCTGCCATCTTCCGCCACTCTCCGTCCCCTTTCTGTTTTCAATTCCCACCCCCCCTACTTAGCTTATTTTGGCAGTGGCACTTGACTGAAAAGGCTTGTTTTAGCAACCCAGATTACTGCTTTATTAGTCCGGGGGGCTAATGGCACTAAGTCCCCGATCCAAGTGCTGGAATGGGGGTGACGCACCAGAGATCTCGTCAAGGGCCCTTGCTTCGCTCGGGCCGTTAACTTGGGCTACCGCCTCTACCCCACATTCCAGCCCTTGGAACGGGGGCTTAATGCCACATTAGTAATACCACCAAGTATTCGGCCTAATAGTTGTTTGATTTAAGAAATCATGTTCTAAACTTAAAAAATACACTTTTCTAAAACGTAAAGCACTTTTTGAAATGTGTTCAATGTTTCATTAATTTCTCTCTATTTTTATCAAGATCACATCCTTCTTTAAAACAGACAAGCCCGAATATAACAGATTTATAAAAAAGCAAGGTCTACATTCATGTGGTATGTTGCATACGTAAAGCCAGTGCTACTCAAAGTGGAAGCCTTCACAAATGAAAAGTGCTAGGTTGCAATGAACAAAATGAATACTGCAATTTGCAACTCCCATTGCAAATCACCCATATTGCAATCTCATCTGAGTTGCAAACTAGCTTATGTGGCAAGTGAAATTCAACCCTTCCTTCCAGCTCAATGGTTTCTGTCTGCTCATGCAGGACTCAAGCTGAAGGTACACGTGAGGTGATTGAACTCCATCTCCCATCTATTGCTAGAGAGGACTCATGTGGATGGCGGTGGGTACTCCGCGGTGTCCCTGGGATGGGTTGCAGTGTGGTTGTCCTTTTGGTTGTTCCGGTTGTGCTATACCCCATTGGACTACGTGTGCTTGGGACCTGTGTGTTCAAGGGGTATGCTTCCTCTCTGGTTTGATAACGTTGCTTGTTGTTCATGCTGATTGTGGCTTCTGTGTCCCATCCCCCCCGTTTCGGCATCTCGTAAGGTCCTCTGTGGTTTTACTCCGGGTGGGTTGGGTGCTCATGCCTGGGCGGAATTGCTCTCATGACTGTGATCTGTGCCACCTGTAGTACCAGGTATCTCTCGTGCGGTTGAGGTGCCAGGATCCTTCCGTGTACTGACTGGGCGTCAGGCCCTCTTGATGGGTGAGGACCTCTAGCTAGGTTTGGTGGTGGTGTACGTCGGCCTGCATGGATTGTAGGCAGTCTCACTCTGCATATCGCCTGAAAGTGGCTTTCTTGGCCACATCGTCGGCATCTCCTTCCGATGGGCGGGCATGGTCGTCTGTGTGGGACCTCCAATCTGCACCTGTGGCATTGCTACTCGTTCAAGGTTTGGTGTCATGGGTTCCTGAGTCCTCGTCTTCTCTTTGGTCTGGTGGGCCCAGGGTATCCCGGCTGTGGTTACTTTGGTATTTATTTTCAATGGCAGCTGACCGTGCGTCCCCTCCCTCATGTGTTCCAGCCAGGTCAAGTATCTTTTGTAGGGAGAGGGGCCTTTTGAGAAGATGTTTCCTGAGTGTCGACGAGGTGCATCCAGCTATGATCCTAAGTCATATGGCCTCATCATCATTGAAGTTGTTGAAGTCGCATGTGCTTAATTTCTGCTGTAGCCACATGACAAACTTATCAATGGACTCATGTGGAAGCTGCACGAGTTGATTGAATGCATAGAGTTCATAGTCCTTGTTGGTGTGTATAATCAGCTTTTCTTTGACTGCTGCAAGGAGGCATTGGTATGTGTTCCTTTCCTGCGCAGGGATTGTTTTTCGTGATTCCTTTGATTTCTTTGCCTGCTAGGTTGGTGAATATGGCTACTTTGTTCGGCGGGTCATGATCCCCTATTGCCCGCATGAAGTCCTCAAACTCTTTGACTCATTCTTCCCACCTTTGGCTTTGATCATGGTGCAGGTGGAGGGTGAACGGGTTGGGCCATCGTAGGAACGGGGCGTGGGTGGCAGTCCCCATATTGATAAGGGCATCGGCAGCTTGTTGTGTCACATCTCCCACCTCGTTCGCGGTTGTGGTGTAGTGGCGTCACTGATCCGTTTACCCAGATAGTTGGTTGGTTGTTGGTCGACAGGCATTGTGTGGCATTCTGGGCCACCTGCGGTGGTGGGCACCGTCTGTGGTTTTGTGACCAGACTTGTGCGGCCTTGCAGGTCACTTGCGGGCGTTTCTAGCATTTGTTGGGGTTGTTGGTAGTGTTCAATTGTGGGGCCGTATGCGGCCATATCTGGGCCATGTAGTCCACCCTTCTAGGGGCCACTGCCCTTTGTGGTTTGTGTGGGCTGTTGGTGGCGTTGTGCTGACTTGCGTGGTGTGGTTTTGCCTTGTTTTGTCCTACCTTTCTTCTGGAGTGAGGTAGCAGGGTGGATGGCGTGGGCCTGGGTGTGATCCTGGCTCTGGTGGAGCTGCTGGCGGTGTTCCAATAGTGCATGCCCGGTGGGGTGTGGCTGATATGTGCTTGTGGGCCACTGCGTTGCTAATTGCTGGTCGGTATCCTTCTTGGTTCCCTTGGTGTCTTTGTGGTGGGTGCTGTGCCACTCTTTTGGACCGTGGTTTGGTGACACTGCAAAAGGTGCGGTGCCACTCTGCTGGTCTGTGTGGTGGAGGGGCCTCTGTGTCATGACTTGCCGGTGGGCGCACGACATGAGTTTTATTTTGTTTGGCTGGCGGGCTTGTCTGCCTGCAGCTGGCCTGGTTTGTGGGCCCTTGGAGGATAGGGCGGTGGCTGAGGGTCCCGCGTAGTGCGCTGCTCTATGGCAGTGATTGCAGGCCCTTTCAAGTGTCAAACATGTGCTGGCACCCCCGTAGGGTCCTGTCAGGTGTGCATAGTCTTTAGGGCCTGTGTGTCTGGGGTTTGTGTGGATGCTTTGCTGGGTCTGCTCCTCTTACCGTTGTGCTGTTGGTCGATCCACTGGGGGCCGCTCCGGTACGCTCCTTGTCCTGGGCGCGATGTTACGGTGGAGATGTGCCAGTCTGCTGTGGGTGGTGCAGCGCCCTCTGGCAGCACGTCTCTCTGATGTCCTTCGCTCTTTTGCTCGCTGCTCGGCCTCCTTACATGGGTGCTTACCTGCATGGCGGACACTTCTCGCTGCGGCACTGTTCTTCTCCTTTCCACTCGGCTGGTGCTGGGCGTAGGAGGCACGTTGTGTCGCTGCAGGGCATAGCGTTCCTCTCCTGCTGCTGGTCGCGTAGACCTCCTCGTCGTGGCTATACACTATTGGGCGCTTTCACTCCTTCAGGCGCACCTGTCTCGCGGATGCACTGCTGAGCTTGGCCCTTCTGCCGTGCTCTTTTACTCCGTATGCAGCCTGCTTCTCCGGGCTGGTCTCCGCTTCAGGGCAGGTCAGGGTGCTCCTCCTCACGGGTGCACTGTCACTGCCTTCTGCCAGTGCACTCTTGAGTCATTAGGCACTGGGCTTCTTCCAACTGATGGGCTCCTCCGACCCACTGCCTCACTGCGTTATTCTCCATCCGTGGGGCCATGCCAACTCCCGTGCTGCTAGGTTTGGTGTTTAGGGCACCGCTTATCCTCCATCCGTCGCGGTGTGACTATGGCACCTCTGCTGGGCTTACTTGTCCCTCGTGCTGCGCATCGTGCCTCTCATCGGCCTCTTCGCCAGTTGTTGTACATCATACGGCCCTCCACCACATGCATTCCATTAACGGCACAGGAGCCCCATTCCGTCTAACCTTCACTTTATACCTCCACTTTACAACTACCTTTTCTCTTCCCCTGCCCCTCCACTTCCCCTTTCTTCCCGCTCCCTCCCACTCTGCTGTGTTCCTCTCCTTAAAGGGGCTCTGCCCTTTATTCACTCACAACAGCTATGTCTTTAGAATCCCTCTGGTTTATTGGCTCATTGGGAAACTGGAGAGCTTTCCTAACATGAGGGGCCTCAGAGGCCTCTTGGGTGGGGGAAAGTCACTCTGACTCCACCAGCCCTACACGTCGCCATCACTTGTTATGAATTAAAGATTCTTCATAGGCATTTCCACACAGGAGCAAACCATGCCTACCTCGGAATAATCCTTGCCACTCATCTCCAATCCACAAACAAATGCACCATAGTCTTATATTTATTCAGGAATGGTTTTAATTACATTCTATTTTGCAATATGCACTCCATATGTGCCTCTGACTTGTTATATTGCCTTAAAATGAGGAGGCAAAGCATTCGGCTTGAAACCGAATACATAGTTCTCAACCATTTGTGTCACAAAGGCGGGTGAAAACACACGATTTTAATTTTGGCGGGTGAGAGGCCCATTGAAACGAATGGGCGTGCAGGAGGCTTGGCGGGTGAGTCAGCTGTTTACAAGGCGGGTGACACCCGCCAAAAGCGTGTGAGTTGAGAGCTATGCCGAATATCAAGAAATTATTCTTCCGGAGTAGAATAATCATTTTTCAGACAGAATTCAGCCGATTACTTACTTGAAGCTGAAGTTCGGTACACCCCTAGTGTTCATTAAGCCCAATAGTTTAGGTAGGAACTCTAATCTTTGTTAAATAAAAACAAAACTAATCAATTGCACAGGGGTTGCTAGCCACACACACACACCCACCCACCCACACACACTCTGTGATACAAATGCAAAGAGAATTATGTGAACATATCAGAAATTGAGTCAGATTCACATATTCCAAACAAAATGCTCTTATCTTAAAAGCAGAAGAGAAAAAAGAAAATGAGAAAACAAGAAGGATCAAGTGACAGCAGAGACTGATAGTTACTAATAAACACAAACAGTTCAGTGTCGTTGGTGAGTCTTTCTTCTATGTCGATGAATAGGACGTGCTGCAGTAGTCTTAACGTTTGGTGCCCTCTTCTTGTTGGAACTGCTCCATGTTCGATTCCCAAACATATATGAACTGGAATTCTCTCAGTCCGATGTTGCAAGTGCCAGTGTGCTGCAAGAGAATATTTCAAGTGCGTATTTTAAAGAGCCAGGTGTGAAGCATGTAAATAAAGCAGCAACATGAAAATATAACATCTTGCTGTGCAGTGAGGTCCAGATCTACATCAAGACATGACCATTGATCTAATTAAGTGCACGTAAGGTCCAATGTACACATGTTTCGCTTTATGCTTTAGTGAGCCTGCGTACAGTCTGTTTTACAAAGTCTTATCTGTCTAAGCTTTTGGGTAATAATAATAATGTGGCATTTAGAACCCTTGGGAAAATCTGAGTGCTGCTTCTGCCACAGTGTGTGGTGCTTATTTATCGACCTCGAAAGGATGGGTTTGGCCCTGCCGGGATTCGAACCTGCGTCACAGGCTCTGCACAGATGTCAAAGCGAGCACTCTACTGGCTGAGCTATCAGACCAGCAGGTAGTGTGTTCGGGCTGTGTGTATGGGGGAGTGTACAGACACAAGCTGCGCTCCCGGCCGCGCTGTGTCTGCCCACAAACGTCTGCATAGGCTTTCTGCCAATTGTAGTTTTTTATAAGTTTGAAAACTTGAGTCCAACACTGCGCTGTGTACTTAAGTATCTAAAAACCTTACAGACCCAAACAGCATCTCCCCATGACAGAATGCACATTATCTGCAAGGCAAGTGTTTGTCTTTATCTGAAGTGATGTTTAGAAAGTGACACCCCGGGTGCCTTTCATTTCAAAGCGAAAAAGCTTCTTTTTATAGTTTTGAAATGTTGAGAGAAGAAGGTAACATATTAGTGGTGTACAATAAATAGGCAAACACTTAACTTGTTTAGTGAGAAAAAAACAAATTGATTGACACACAATTAGGGGTCAGATGAGGCATATGGACTGTAAGTCAAGCTCTAAATGTGTATTTACTTTTATTTTTTTTAAAAAACATATACCTTTTCTTAACTATGAGTAACCCCTCTGGTCTCTTAAAATATGAATTGCCTTCCACTCAAGTACTCAGGTACTCAGGTAACTGTAAGATATGATGACTGCAGGAGATGCACTCAGCCTTCTCGTCCATATATTGCAATACGGCAAAGGTGATACTTCTTAATATCTAGACAAGCTCTCTTTAATGAGAGATGGGGGCCATAACGCCAGATACACCAGTTATAGTGAACCTGCTTGCAGCAAATGCGGGCAATGTGACCTTGATAGCCAGGGCCCCAAAAACATGACAGCGTCTAAAAAAACTCCTTCTACAAAATATAGGGGGACCAGGACCCTAGAAATAAAGCTTACAAATCACGTGAAATGCTAATGGAATCCATCAGAAAGAAATTGAGCCCCTTGTGCATTGGTAATACAATGGTATATTTCAAACTATTATTATTAATTAGCTGGGATTCTTGTTTTCAACTAACAGGAGAAGAACCGTGCATATTAAAAAACAAGCTACTTGTGCTATACTGGGTATTATGAGAAGGGGAGGGCAAAATTACTGCCAGAGAAACTAAACGGCTGAAATTCGCCACCAATTGTGTTTCACCAGCCAGACATTTTTTTCCTGTTCTGCCACATATTTGAGCGTATTTCTTTTTGCTCTGAAATTTCATTTTCCCCGAATGTTTGTTTCTCTGGGATTTGAAACACTTTAAAAAAAAAAAAATGAAATAGCAGGAGAGAAAACATCCGACATTCATGTTTTCCATCTCACCCAAAAAAACTACATTTTGGAGAGAAAAAAAAGAAATTTACGGCGGGAAAAGGCTTGAAAAAGCTATTTTTGCACCACGGGCAAAATCGGTGCATTAGGTGAATTTCTCCTGCAATTTCCCATTTTCCCCACGGAACTAAATGAAGCCATTCCACCCACCGCTAATTACAAGACTTATGGCTCATCTGAAAACTCCTCCAGCGTAGTTTCTATTAGGAATCTTCAAAGCAAAACCCCTAGTGATAGCCTTGTATTTTTTTTTTTTTTATTGTTGCATTTATGGTTTCCTGGAAAACTTACACAACATGGTAGAAAAAGAAGAAAATACAAAACTCACATTTCATAAAAAGAAAAAAGAACCATTAAAAGATCTGCGTATTATAGAAATAAGACTAGAAAAGGAATTACATCATAGATAAAGCAGTATCACACGTTACTTGTTCCTTTCTTTACATTCAATTCTTTTGTTAGAAAATGTATCAAATGGTTGAAGCACAAAATAAGAGATACGTTTGTCCCCCACATCAAACGACACCAAAGCATATCCCTAAACACCACAGTGGAGCCAACACCTATGTCTTTGAAGCATAACATACGCTTGTTTTCAAAATGTGGTCATACGTCATCAAATGCTTCAAGGTTTCGTTTGTTTCCTTCCCACCACAAAATCTACAGTCTAGATTGTTCCCTAGATGTATAGTATGCTCTTTCCAATGCTTTATTCTCTCAACAGTGTGCAACTGATTAAGTCTGAAACGCATATAAGTTACGCGTATTGTCTCACGCGGAAAGCGTTGGATATAAAGGGGTAAATATTCCTTCGAGTGTGCAAACCTCAAATATTCCACATATGTAGCATAGGATGAAACACCTTTCAAAGTTTCAACCCAGTCAGCTCAAAAAAGACAAGTCTTAACCCCACCAGGCCCCTGTATCAAATCAAGCACAGAAAGCCCCAGAGAGCCCAATACCCCAATCATCCTGATTCTGAACTGTTCAAGGGAGACAATGGTCTCGGCCTCCATCACTACATTCAATACCTCATATAAGGAATTAGCAGGAGGAAAAAGAATTTTCCTAAAGGTGGATAATTGTCTCCACATAAACTGAGCCTTCAGGGAAGTGAGGCAAAGTTCCTGTCTAATGACAGAAGTAGGTACTGCCATAAACAGTTCCAATACCTCCTTCCAAAGCTTTCTTTGAATACGATTGAGCAGCTTGCACAACTCATGTAAAGAGATGATAGCCTTCTATGGTTCTGATAATTGGGGATATTAAGTGCTAATGAAACTTCAACTACAGATCATAGTGAATGCATTTCTACATCAAATCCTTGCTCCGTCAGCCAGTTCCCCACCTTTCTCAGTCTCTATAGCAAAGGAGGGATGCTGTTCTTGGAAGTTACATTTACGCTAGCATCAGTCATATTGTGGCTCTGCACATGGACAAACAAACAGGCATCCATGACATAGAAGATAATTAATGACATTAAATGCAGTCACAATTCATGTCAAATATAATGGCTAGTCTATGTGAAGAACAAACTACTACTTATGATAGTTGGTTTGAAATGCAAGAAACTATTAATAGGCGAAGCAGTTTAGTGGTAAAGGAACCGATTCTAAAGACTCAATCAAAGGAGGAGAGAGAATTGATTGATTCGGCACATTTAAGGATATCCTGTTCTGATGCTCAGGCGACTTATTTAACTTGGTGCCTGTCTTGTAAAGATCAAAACTATTTAACTAGATAATGCTTGAACGTTTTACATATATAATCTGTGGTAGGCTATGGCAAACCCGTGAACCGAAGAATCGTTTCTGCCTGAATTAGTGTTGCAGATGCGTGCATCAATTTTCCGCCCGACATATTGCACTTTACGTAGGAAATTTGTAATACCTATACTAAAAGAAAAAAGATGTGTTCATTGTTTACTTGTCCTCATGCATATTGTATTTATGGTGACAATATGATCACTTGGTTAAGCAAAGGCACTAATGGTGAAGCAGTTACAGGGCGGGGTCACCATTACTGAGATCACACTATCAGTTGCAATCATTTCTTTGTGGTCCTTTTTTAATGCGATTCCAGCACATTTTGTGCCAATGTTTGAAACTTTCTTTCATTTCCTTGTCTTGTCCTTGATCGCATTGACATGAATATGTATACACATTCAAAATAAACCTCATTAAAACAAGCGATAAAACGTGTTAATTTAATAACACTCACCATTTAGAGGGTTGCATTAAAATATATTAGCAGTAAGCTAAAATGAGTTTTCATAACTGTGAAAATGATCACTTTTTAGCCTTAACTCAAGACTGAATGTTTACTTTACTAAACTGAAACAATTCATGATACATTTAGTACCCGTACCAAACAGCAGCGTTGTATTTTTGTCAACTGAAAATGCAACGTAAAATGAAGCACCACGTGCAGAAAGGAAATGCAGAAGACAACGTTTTAAATGATATCTCACCATTTTGAAAGAGTTCGTTCTCGGCAGAGTTTTGAAAGTAAAATTGGTGGAAGAACAGAAAATGTCCATCTGTCGTCCTAAATTCAAATCACGGCACAACGCCCGGTCACCCAGGTCATGGCTGCCAGCCTACAAATGGCTGCATGGTCCACTGAACCTTGACCTACATAATGTTGGACACCACTAGAGGTCCAACAACTTGAGGTTGTCCATCTTTGTTGCACCTGTTGATTGCAGATTGCGCGTACTGATTTAGATGAGATCGGTATGACGTTTGATAACGAAAATTGCATACATTGTGATAATTCATCTCAAGGTTATATGACAGATTGCAAGAATTTTATGACAGAACGTGGGAATATGGTAGCCTCTTTGCAAACCCTGATCAGGTGGTACAGTTAGAAATCTCTAGAATGATGTAAAATAAGCTGACTCAGTTAAATCAGGGAGTGGCTGGGACAGTAGTAAGGTGGCACTACAGGGAGGTAATTTCACCAAAATGCCAGGGGTAGCTGGAGTGACATCACACTGCCCTTGACCAGTGATGACATCACCGGAAGTGATGTAATTAAACCCCCCCCTGAAGTGACATCATGAGAAGTGATGGAACACAACCTTTCACCCCTTGACAAAACAGGAAGTGGCATCAAATAGCATTGTTCCTAAGTGCACTAAGAAAAATATGGTTCAATATCACTGTAACGTGATGTACATTTTATACAAGAATGGATTGTTAATATCAGAGGAAAGGCTGAATTGGCCTTGCCGGGATTTGAACCTGCAAATCACACACAAATCACAGCAGTGAGCACTCAACCCACTCAGCTATCTTACCGGCTATAGTAAAACGGGCAATTACGTGCCTGAATGTTCTCAAAGTCAGGAAGCAAATTACACTCTGTAATGGATACCATTAAACTGGGAACTGAGATTTAACAGCAGGCCAGTTCATCTGCAGGTCTGGTGCAAAGTTGGCCACATGTCAAGTCCGCATGTATCTACTTTTCAGGCTTCAGAGGTTGGCAAAATACATACCATTGGAAGGGTTCAGAACTGTATATTAATGAATTTAGAGAAGCGCAGGGAAAGCAGCGCACTCACACGTCATCCGGTACTCTGAGCACGTGTTACCTCACACATGCAAACAAACATCCTGAACAGAATGCCATGGAGGTAGGAAAGATAGACACAGTACAACAAAGGATTCATTGTGGCACAAAGAAATCAAGTGCCCCTTTATTTGCTGGGGTCAAACATTTTGACACTGCACAGAAGCTTTTAGGCACAAGGGTTTTATCAAGTGACCGAGGACACCGAGATGGTGTCTTGTGATGATTGTAACAGAGATAACGGCAGAAAAAAACATGCTATAACTGCAACTTACGAAAAGCAAAATACATATTCCGAAATGGATGCTTATTCGAGTCTAAATGCTTTTTGGAAGTTTTTATCTGCATTGTGAATTTGAGGTGTTAAGAATAGACTAAATCAGTGACTCAGGCGCTGAAGTGAAATAAACCTTGAATGAGTCTAGCAATTATTGTATAGAATTGAAATAAACCTTCAATGAGTCTAGCAATTATTGTATAGAATTCCAGAAAGACAAATTATTTGTAATTTCTATTCTTTCTTATTTAGGGTCACTGCTCAAAGTGTTACCCTTGTGGAACCCACTGTTTTTTTTAAGAGGTTTGAGCAAGAAAGGCAGCCACCCCAGAAACAAAGAGCCACATGGTGCTGGCCACGTCCTAGGAGTTTCAATTTAAAAAAATGAAAACATCCTTTATTAAATTCTTTTTTTTTAGGGGTAGCAAGGGAGACCACAGGGGTAGCAAGGGAGCCTTCAGGGGTTGCAGGTGTGAATCCTGGTGACCCTCAAATGACATCCCTGTGTCACTACACTTCATTGGTAGGCGGCAGAGCTGACTGGAATGGCTTGGAACCTTGGCTTGGAGTTTGAGTCTTGGAAGGCGCAGACTGACATTTTTCTGCTACTTCTGGATTCTGATTTCTGGGTTAGAATTCTTTTGGAGACCAGAATGGAACGGTCATTGCTTCCTTGGAAGCACGATTAGCATAGCAATCAACACCCCATGGGAGGGATACCAGCACAAGCCTAGGCAGGCATGAGTGAATGGGGGGCTCCGGCAAGGATTCAGGGCTTTTACTGGCCCTGGCATGTCCCCCAGCACGGGTGTTAGAAGTTTGTGCCCTGAGGCTCACCCAGGTTGCAACCTGTATTTTTTTTTTTAAGGGATATGGTTTCTGCGCGTTTTGCACGAGCCCAATCTCCTGTAAAATAAATAAAAACAAGATGATAGAAACCATAGAAAATAGAAAGGAGACTGTCTCTTTTCTGATTCTATGGCTGCCCGAGAGGATGGAGTCGTGGAGCCGAGTGGCCCAACAGGTAAATGGGGTTGGGGGATGACGTGACAGTGGGGAGGATTGGGCCGTAGGAGGGAATGCGATGCTGGTGGCTTTGGGAGGTTAGTAACATGCAAGTGGTACACTGGCAGTTGTCGCCTGCATTGCCAGCCACATGATTGGCAGAGCACCCTTCCCCGAATGTGAATGCACTTTATTTTTCACTAACTTCGTTTTGAGAAAATAAGTTGGTTGGTTTAAACATTCACCTATTGGCTGGTGTGCGCTGCACGTAACCTGGCTTTTGAAGGGCGTATTCTGCCGTTTTTCTACGGGAGTCAGGTTAGTTCACTATTTTTAACTGACAGCTTTCTACGGTTGAGATGGCAGTTTGAAGAAAGGTGGAGGACGTTTTATCCACTGATATTTCAGCAGTGCAAGTATATTGTTATGCACTGTGTTTAAACATACAGCACATATTTAAATGACTGACAACTGAGGTGCATGCTTGTGGTAGCAGCAGTGTGTGTGTTGGCAGTGGATCAAATCAATGTTGATCAAGAAAAGAGGGTTGCTCAAGAGGCTCCACACCCAATTCTCAGCCTTCACGATAGATGGCGTTCACATCCCCATCTCAGCATCAGTTAAAACGCTGGGCGTCCACCTGGATGACTCCCTCTCCCTTACCAGACAAGTGCACGCTATCGTCTCCTCGGCTGCCTACACAGCCAAACGCACCAATGCAGCCAGACAATTCCACACACCCAGCAGCTGCCTGAGCAGTCATCAGGGCAGGACTGGACTACTGCAACGTCCTCTTTGCAGAGACCTCAAAACAGAACATTAACCGAATGCCAGTGATCAAAAACCATGCCCTACATGCAGCGCTCAACATCCTGAAAAGAGATCAATGTCAGCAGCAAGAAAGGAAGCGCATTGGCTCCCAATCTGAGAGATAATTATCTTCAAAACACTCTCCATCACTCACAAACGTCTTTCTAAGGCTGCCCCAGAACACCTGTCTCAAGAAATTATGAAAACCAACTCTCACACTGGTAAAGTCAATCTATATCCACCGCCTTGCTCAGGGGCATTGGAGACACAGAAAATCTGGGGGCGGGGGGACACCTTTGGGAACTTGCTACAAACACACTCCAAACTGCCATAAGGCTAAGTGCTGAAGCGTTAAACCCCCTTCCACTTCCAGGCATTGATGACACAAACTCCCTTCCTATCAACAAAATATATTCAACAATCCAAGCCTGGATGGCTACGAACCACCTATGCCTTAATGACGACAAGCCGGAGATCCTACTGGTGGGGTCACCTGCCATGCTAAAAAAAACTCAACGCCCAATTCTCAGCCTTCACGATAGATGGCATCCACATCCCCATCTCAGCATCAGTGAAAAGGCTGGATGTCTACCTGGATGCTTCCCTTTCTTCTTCAGCTGCATACGCAGTCCAACTAATCAATGCAGCCAGACATCACCTTACACTGACCGGCTGCCTCACTATCACAAGAGCAGTCATAGGTGACAGTATTCTGCTTCGCACCTCCTTGCTCTTATATTTATGTTTATAAATGGTGTCTCTGCCTGGCACATCCCCCTTTGCCCCCCACCTGCACTTTGTGCTAATGCACTTGCATGACCTGAATAACACAAGGCCTAGTGAGATCGTTTTTTTGTCCTCCCTTTGTTCCCCCTCCCTTGTCTTGTAGCACCTAGAAACACTTGTGTACAGGCTTGTTAAAAATGACTCATCATATGGTATTATTATCATATCATTAACAGCACCCTGATGCCTTCACGTTTAGGCGCTTTACAAATGTAAAGAATAAACAAATAAAACATATGTGTTGCTAGATTTATTTTAAGAAAGAACACCAAGTAATGTCAGTTTTAAAAACGCATATACACCGCAAATAAGTTGTAGATTTCTCGTCTATGGTACAAAATGTAAAGATCAGTGTAATTTGTATCATTACAGAAATAAAGTATGTGTGCACTGCTAAAACAAATGTTCAAACATTTGAAATCTAACAACAAGGATTTTAAGGAAAACATTCTATAAATCTCTTTGAAGATCTCAATGTAGTTGTAGTGAGAGGGATTTCATATTGTTATATTGTCCAATTGATGTGTTGGACTTCAAGAATGCCATATAGAGGGTTACAATAATTGGTTGTCTTTTATGCAAAAAAGGCAAACACCAATATTTGAATGAGGTTTCTCCAAATGAGGAAATAACGTTCAGAGATGAGAGTCTGTCCTGCTGGACTCTCATAACACTAGGCACAAGAGAGAGAAGCGTGCGGTTGTCTAAAAAATTTACCTTCTGAGCTATTGCTAGCAATAGCTCCGAAAAGTCTTTCTCACACTTTTTAAAGAAGTATTGCTTTGCCAACTTTGACATTGTTTTCATCACTTCCTGGCACAATCATGCAGCTTTTTAGCACTCTTGTAATCAACAACTATTTCTAAGACACACTGAATGGCAGACATTTGATCGCTTTCAGTAGGAGGAAAGTCTGAGTTGGCTCTGATGGGACGGGATGTAGCTGGTGCATCAACCCACTGAGATATTTTACCACCTACAAATGTAGTAAATGTCCAGTAAAATTGCACAAGCACACATTTTCTGACCGTATTTACATGTGTTTCTGAGCAAAGTGGGAAAGCTGAGTTCGGTAGAATTTGTGTCCGTCTGGCAGGTGGCTTTGGGGCAAGGCCAGGTGAAGATGCATCAAGGCTGCTGGGGATTTTCAGCATGATGTTTGGAAGCCCCTTTGTCTTACAAGTAATAAAAACAGTCAGAGGCGCAAGTGGGGTGTTTAAATTATAATAACGTTAAAAGAATGCAGTGAGGTGGTTAATAGATGCATATTACCACGAGTAAGGCATCAGCAGGGGCTGACACACTAAAAGTCCCCTGGAAAGCTAGTAATTTTTCTTTAACAGCAGCGTGCTAATGATTGGAAGTTCTGGATATACAGGCAACAAGGTGCTAAGAACATTCCTAGAGACTGCCAGAAGGAGGTGACAGTTTGAACTGTCCCAAATTAAAGGGTTTTGTTTCTACTTCATAATAATTCCAACCCGGGGCACCTGCTCCTAGCCCTCAAAGCTCCTTCACACATGTCAACTGAAATAAGGTAAAGGTTCTGATCCCTGCTCTAGGGGGAGGGGCGGCGAAGTCAGCAGGCAGATGCTCTCCCCCAGGAGTAAGCAAGTAGGATCAGTAGGAAATGGGACCGAGAAGTAGTGTTTCCAGAGCTGGGGACTGAAAAGATCCTTCAGGTCCAGGTTGGGAAACTGCAGCTCAGCCAATACTCCCCTTGTTAAGATGGTGAAGAATGTTTCACTCAAGCATCTGTCTTGTATCTGTTCTTTCATTCTGTACCTGTGTTGTGATTTGCAGAGGAAATGTCCTTCCAACCAAACTGGTTAGTAAAGTCACCCTTTCTTTTTCAAAATGTGTCTTTCAGTAAGAATGGTCACATCTTCTCTCTGTGAAATATCAGTTTTGCAACAGATTGCTGGCCAGGCCCTCAGCATGAACTGCTAAAAAAGCACCCTCTTTCTTTAGGTGAACCTTGTTGGTATCCAGCTGGTACAAAAACACATGTCCACTCTCCAAATCATCACAGGAGAGCATTTTCACCTTGTTAAATCCATATAAAGCAATTTAAAGGGTAAATGGGGGGCAGGCCAATCTGAAATCATTTGGCACTCCAAAGATGCCCTAGCCTGTGCTTTTGTCACAGACCATTGGGTGTGGGAGGGGCGAGGAGGGGTTAAATGGCTTTTAATTGCTTTTAATACATTAAAATATTACAGCCATTCTATTTGAATATTAATATCTTTTACACTCTACAAAAGAAGATGACTTAGTGACTCTGTGGGCTTAACATTAAAATCATTTCACTACCTTTGAAAACATGCTCAGGGGAATTCCTTTGATTTCTCAGATGTGCCCTCCAGCCTCTGACTGGAATTCCTTCCCAATTGGAAAAATAAACAACCTTTCTTTTCACTTGCTGCAGATCTGATGGGGATAAACCATATTGTATCCCTCCTGCTTCCAATTGTGGGGAGGAGGGGATTTATCCTCTCCCCTCCATTTCCTATGCCCATGTTATTGCTCCACCGAAAGAGCCAGCGGAAGTGCTACCAGCTTTCAGGCAGTGGCAGCGTTCCACTGGGAAGCCCTCCCTCCCGCCCTAAGATCAGAGGGATCATACTGGCCCTTCCGCAAGGCCCTAAAAACGTGTCTCTTTGCCTAAATGACATCCCTGCCCCACCTTGAAGACTACATAGACAGGCACTCATCATCTGTGCCCGTAATCCGGTGCATCATCAATAAATTGAATGGCACAACATGTGTGCCCAACTCCCAGAACCAAAACTGGGGCTTTCTTCACTGCTTGGGTGCACCAGTCAGGACTCAACTGCTCCAGCCAGTCTCATGCAGAAAGCGGAAAGGGGTCAACTGCACCAGCCCACTCTCATGCAGAAGGCGGAAAGGGGTCAACTGCTCCAGCCCACTCTCATGCAGAAGGCGGAAAAGGATCAACTGCTCCAGCCCACTCTCATGGAGAAGGCGGAAAGGGGTCAACTGCTCCAGCGCAGTCCCATGCAGAAGGCGGAAAGGGGTCAACTGCTCCAGCCCACTCTCATGCAGAAGGCGGAAAGGGGTCAACTGCTCCAGCCCACTCTCATGGAGAAGGAGGAAAGGGGTCAACTGCACCAACTCACTCTCATGCAGAAGGCGGAAAGGGGTCAACTGCTCCAGCCCAGTCCCATGCAGAAGGCGGAAAGGGGTCAACTGCTCCAGCCCAGTCCCATGCAGAAGGCGGAAAGGGGTCAACTGCTCCAGCCCACTCTCATGCAGAAGGCGGAAAGGGGTCAACTGCTCCAGCCCACTCTCATGCAGAAGGCGGAAAGGGGTCAACTGCTCCAGCCCACTCTCATGCAGAAGGCGGAAAGGGGTCAACTGCTCCAGCCCAGTCCCATGCAGAAGGCAGAAAGGGGTCAACTGCACCAGCCCACTCTCATGCAGAAGGCGGAAAGGGGTCAACTGCACCAACCCACTCTCATGCAGAAGGCAGAAAGGGGTCAACTGCACCAACCCACTCTCATGCAGAAGGCGGAAAGGGGTCAACAGCTCCAGCCCACTCTCATGCAGAAGGCAGAAAGGGGTCAACTGCTCCAGCCCAGTCCCATGCAGAAGGCAGAAAGGGGTCAACTGCTCCAGCCCAGTCCCATGCAGAAGGCAGAAAGGGGTCAACTGCTCCAGCCCAGTCCCATGCAGAAGGCAGAAAGGGGTCAACTGCTCCAGCCTAGTCTCATGCATAAGGCGGAAAGGGGTCGACGGCTTTTGTGGAGGGATTTGATAAATTTTGTATTGACTGACTGTGCACAAGCGGTTGCTGTTAAGGTTTGCTCACGAGGAGGGATCCACAGTCCAATTGCTCGCCACCTTCTAACCCTTCTCCCATCACCTGGAGCACTGTCACCGCCCATGGCACGTCATCCTCACAGCACGGCGGTTGATTGATGCAAGTCTACGCTAGGCTGACCGGATCACCCCCAAAAGAACGGCAACGGACTGCCAACATAGAGATAGGAGTACAATATGGTGGCGACCATGGATATGTTTGATGTTTGAATCAGTTATACCGCGCACCGGGCAAACTTAATCGTGTATGGCAGCGCCTTCGATATAAAGGAAAGTGAATTCCAAACTAGTGCTACAGTAACTTCGAAAGAAAGACGTCTGTTGCGGTCTTCAAGCTCCAACTAAAGCCTTGCATAGTGACCAGAAACTAAATGTTTGAAGTGGGACCAGCCCATACTTACTCTCATTATTATTTAAACACATTTTCCCGCTATGACCCTCTGCCATACTCAACAAACCAGCAACTAGCAACTGCCAGGCTATTATGCAAGTCTATGTAAAAAGGACCAGCATACTCGTCTTGGCACGTAAGGGGTTAATAAAAGGTAAAGTTATAGCAGCAGCGTTGTTGTATTATTAAGACCAGCATCCTGCCCAGAACACCATCCCACACTGACGTCACTGCAATCTGCCAGTGACACCGCATTCCTGCTCACCCTGCCCTCTCTCAAAGCTGGAACTTGTTTAATCTTCTAAATCGTCTCAAGGAGTTTGCACCGACAGCACACAAATGGGCATGTCCCAGCCTATAGGAAACACCTGGCTCAGCGATAATGTGCTGCTTGACCAGGCTACACATTGTGAGGATTCCCTTCCCACCATTCAGACAGTTTTTTTGTTAATCCTTCAATCCAGCCTTCATCCATTCCTATTGGTTGTCGGAGAGGTTGGAAGGCTTCTCTCTAGGCCCTGTGGTCATTATCTCAGGTGACCCCTCACCAGGTCGATCAGTGGATGAGGATGTGAGACAGGCTGCTGTTTTTCTAGTGTTCCGAGTGCTAGTTGAGGAGCTTTATGAACTGTAGGACTTTTGGTTAGTTCCTGAACTGTAGTAGGGTTGGAGACACACACATGCCTTGTGGGTGCTGTTCCATAGTGCAGGCTCAGAACGGAGAATGTCAGTTTCTTCTCTATTCTTTTTCTTTGATGATATGATCGGTTATTTATAAGCGCTTGAACTGGATGATCTCCAAGCAGCCCCTTAAGATGAGTAGCAGCACCTCGAAATAGATGGGGATGCAGATTCATACTCATGCATCAATAATCAAGACAACTCAATAGTTTGGCACAGTGAGTCCGTTTAATGACAAGTTCATAAAACGGGGAGTACAGCGAACTCAGCAATCGCTTAATCTTCTTGTTCTCTTTACTTTCAGAAAACAACACAATATTTATAGCAAAAACTCGTTATTGCTGATGTACAACCTGCGCACCTACTAACGTCATCCTACGTGGCAATCTTAAAAACCTAACATGTAATGTGCTTGGTTATAGGAAGGTAAATTAACATAGGTGCTATATCTCTATATGTAAAGGGGAGAGGGGATTGGATAATACATGTCAGGTGGGACATCTAAGCCCTCCCTTCAAAATGACCACTATGAACGTCACTAAAAGTATGACGTCCCATTGGATCTACGCACTATAGGACCTTATATTACATGGTCCACTCATACTTTTCCACCTACGTCTAGCAGCACGCAGAAAGAACATCCAGGTGCAGAGAAGCTCGTCTGCACCCCACCTTCCCACCAATTATGCTACAATTAATCATCACCTCAGTGGTCATGTGTCAATTACTGCTTTGCAGTTTGGCCTTGTGTCTGTTCTGTGCTCTGAGAACTGTTAAGGCGTATGGGCATAGGTGTGAAAGTCTCCACCTTTCAGCCTGCCTTTGTCACGTGACTGGACACCGTGAAATCGGCTTTTCTCTGTGTCTTGTCATATATTTGATTTAATTCTACCAGTTCTCTGGCGTCTGTGACTTATCTTGACCTTTCTGAACAGGATCCTCGTTTCTCTTCTCTCCTTAATTGTATCCAATGTCAGCCCATTCCAGCCAGATAAGACCTCGGCTTCTTGGCATGGTCATCCTTAGCTGAGTTTTGCTCTGTCTTGATTCTCGATTTTCTTACTGCGACACACTCCATATGAGGCCTTTGTAACCTTTGTTCAATTCTGCTCATATGCGTAGTGGGCTTGCATCCATACATAAAGTGCTTCTTGAGGTATATACTTGTAAACGTTGGCGCTTGCCCCAATCTATCGACTACTAAGCATAAGCAAGCTTCACGATTTCTTTGCCTCTTGCAGTTACTTGCATCTGTACACGTTTAACTAAATATCTTCATCCTGTATGTGGCATAAGTTTCTTCATCTTGACATCACCTTCTTCACCTTGGCTCAAGATGTCACTTATCCATGGTGTCTTCTTTATATTTCGTCTCTTGTCAGTATTCTCAGGTCATTATATCTTCTATATGTGCGACAGTCCGATTTCTTATGACATCACCATTCATCTTCCTTCATTATCTTCTTTGCTTCTTCGGGTATTTTAGTCAAACAACCGTCATATTGTTTAGTATACAGGTATGGTTTTTGTAATGGATACCTCACTTTCCAGGTTTTCTTAGGTGTTAGTAGATTAATAGGTGCCATCATCCTGATAGGTACTGGGCAGAGCCCATGTGCTGCTCTTTGCTGATTCTGTTCTGTTCTCGATTGTTCTTCATACATCACGCACTTTGGTGTGAACTCAATAGGTAATGGGAGGAGGGCAACTGGAGTGGGGACCATACTGAATTACTCTTCATGCTTAATACCCAGAGGTTTCTAAGCGCGGACTCGGGAATCGAACTTGTGTTTCTCCGTGTCGTCTTGCTTCCAAAGCGAGCACGTTGCAGTTGAGCTATCCTCCCGAGACTTTCCAGCATTCTTTCTTTCCAGGCTCACAATAACACAACATCTGCAATCGTACTGACCAATGGAGATACACATGCACATTTATAAACAGCAAAGGTACACACACATACATTTGGAAACAATATTCCATCTCACCATCTTCACTCACCTGTCAACCGAATTTACCTTCACTCCTTCTCCTTGCAAGCAGCCATTTTGTGGAATCTCCTCCTCCTTCATTCAGAAATATACATGATCACCTGGCCTCAATAAATCCTTAGTAATGTCTCCACTTCCCGATATCGCCTTTCACCAAGGTATTGGCATCTGCTTGTGAAGCCGTATTAGGGCAAAGGTGGGCCTTCTAAGCCTACATCAACAATGCAATAAAAAATAAAAAATACACTGAATAGCTGTAAGATCAGGCGAGTATGCTCCACTCTGCTATATCTGATACTCTTGATGTTCTTGCCCCTGTCATGAGGATCCACTTGAAGCCCAACGCCAAGTGCTACTCCTGGTATGACTCACACCTCGTCACCCTTAAATGCAAGTCCAGGGTGGCTGAGAGGAAATGGCGTTGTTCCTGTACATCCTCTCACAAACTGGCCTGCCGCCTGCTCCAAAGGCAATACCGGCTCTCTGTCCGCTCCAAGAAGAGAGCCCTCAGCCAAGCCTGCATACGTGCGGCATCCAACAACTCGGCCAACATCTTTAAAATCTGCCAGTAGCTGGCCAATCCTACTGCAGTTGCTACCTCACCTGTCCCCTCCCAGGCCCTCTGCACGGCCCTGGCTTCTCATTTCATCTAAAAAACTCAGGGCATCCTGTCCTCTCTCTCTTCCTCTCCTCCTCCTCCCTCTATTCCCCGCTCTTCCTCTGGCCCCTCTGCGACCAACTCTCCTCTCTCCTTCTCTGCCTTTCCCCTATTCTCCCATGACGAGGTTACTAGACAAGTCTGATCTATGAAAGTCTCGTCAATACAGGTTATACCTGTTCCTCTAAAACCATCAAGGACCACATTGACACCCTGGCTCCTGCATTGGCTAACTTCTGCAACCACTCTTTTGCCACTGGAGTCCTCCCTTCCCCTCTGAAGCACTCCCTTAAGAAACCCTCAGCCGACCCCTCCTGCCTTTCTAACTACAGTCCAATCTCCATCACTCCTTTCCTGGGCAAACTCCTGGAAAAGCTTGCCATCTCCCAGCTTAATCTTCATACTACATCTGTTGGTTGTCTCCATGACCATTAATCTGGCTTCAGAGCTGCAAGAAGCATGGAAACTGCTCTCCTGAACATCAGTGAAGACCTGTTCTCCAAACTTGATTCCAATACCCCGTGTCCTCATCCTTTTTTGATCTCTCTTCTGCCTTTGACACAGCCAACCATGCCATCCTGCTCAACCGTCTCCGTGATAACCAGGGAATCACTGATCAGGCCCTGGATCGACCCTCCCAGGTCCAACTTGGGTCCTTCCTCACCGTTATCTCTATCTCTACCTGTGGTGTCCCCAGGGGTCTAACCTCTCTCCCTTTCAGTGCAATGCGGATGACACTCAGCTCTTTTTCAGGCTCCCTCCCACCACCTCATCCCCTTCTCTCATCTATGTCTGTCTGCTATCCAGGAGTGGTGTGCCGCCAGTGATCTCTGCCTTAATACCAGTCAGACTGAGATTCTCCTCAACGGCACACCTCCTCCATCCTTTCATGTCACTCTCTGGTCAGCCTCTCTTGGCCCTCTTCCTGCTCCCACCTGTGAGGCTAAACACCTCGGCATTATCTTCGACTCCACACTCTCCTTCTCCCCTCATATTTCTGATGTCTCTAAGAAGTTACACTATCAGCTGCACCTCCTCAGAGGTATTCTTCCTTTCCTCTCCTTCCCCGAAAAGCTTACTGTCTCCATAGCTCTGGTTCTCTCTAGGTTGGACTACTGCAAAAGCCTATTTCTAAATCTGCCTGCTTCTACTCTCCCTCCTCTGCAACTCATCCATAACAGGACTGCGAGATGTTTGTTTGTTTGTTTGTTTGTTTATTTATTTGTAGCGCGCGCCAGACCCGGAGGTAACCGGGCGTGTGTTCAAGAATACTTTATTTAAGAATACTTATTGCCGGTCAAGTGGCACAGCGAGTAGAGCGCTCGCTTTGACATCAGTGCAGAGCCTGCGAACGCAGGTTCGAATCCCGGCAGCGCCAAACTCAGCGTTTCATCCTTCCGAGGTCGATAAATGAGCACCACACACCGTGGGTAATAATAAGCAGCGCTCAGATACCTGAGGGTTCGTAGCGCTATATAAATGCCAAATTATTATTATTTTTTAAGCTTACAGTTTACAGTTACATACAGTTACAGATTCCAAGTAATTACATGGTGCATTGACAGCAAAAGGATGACGATATACAAGGTTATATACACAGGTATTTGTACACAGTGGTGTATACACAGTATACATTGAGAGTTAAAGGAGCATGTCGGTGTACGTTCAGTTGCAGGTTGACAGGTGGGTCAGGCGTGAGTAGTCCTAGTGTCGGTCAGTTATAGGTAATTTTCTTTGAGCCATTTAATACAGTTGAGTCTGAAGTGTGGATAGGATTGGTTAGACCTTAAGGAAGATGGGAGGGAGTTCCACAGCTGGGCCGCTTTGACAGGGAAGCTGTTGCCTCCAGCTGTACTCAATTTAAATGGGGGTACAACTAACTGGTTGGTATATGCTTCTCGGGTGGGTCTGTTAGAGGTTCTTCTTTTGAATCTGTCTGTTAGGTATTTGGGGCCTAGGTCATTGATACTTTTGAATGTTACTGATACTGTTTTAAGTTTAATTTTGTCCGCTGTAGAGAGCCAGTTAGATTGTCTTCTGATGTCTGATATGTGCGCTCTTCTTGGGATTCCTAGTGCGACTCTGAGGGAATTGTTCTGCAAGGTTTGGATTTTTTGCAGTGTGTGTTTATTGGACCCTATGTATAGTGCGTTGCAATAGTCCAATTCGGATAATACCAGAGCTCTTGATAGGGTGAGGCAGCTGGTAGTGGACAAGTAAGGTTTAGCTGCTCTGATCAATTTACAGGTGTATGCAGTGCTAGAGGCCATCGCACTCACCTGCTTTGTTAGGGAAAGGCAAGAGTCGAGGTAAAAACCTAATGTTTTTACCTCTTTTGCTACTTTGATGGTGTTGCCATCTATAACAAATGATGAATAGTCATTGTTCAGTCTTTTGATATTTTGTGCGTTCCCCAGTATGATGAGTTCCGTTTTGTCATCATTCAGGCATAGACCATGACGGGCCATCCATGCCTGGATGATGAGGTATATCTTGTTCACCAAGGCCAAATCCTGTTCGTAATCCCCCGAAAGTGGGATGAGAATCTGAGTGTCATCTGCATAGTTTGTGTAGGTGACACCCAGAAGGTCCAGATCATCAAACAGGGGCTTCGTGAAGATGTTATACATGGTCGGAGAGACACAGGATCCCTGGGGAACGCCACATGTGATGGGTACTTATTCAGATGCTGCAGAGGTAGAGAAAACTCTCATGGTTCTGCCACTTAAGAACGACTTGATCCAAGCAATGGCATGTGTGGAGAAGTGGGCCGCAGATTCCAGGTGGGAGCAGAGCACATCATGGTCCACCAGGTCAAATGCCGCTTTGAGATCCAATAGGAGGAGCAGGGAAGTTTTTCCACGATCTCTCAGCTCATCGACTTGGGTTTTGAGATCGATACGTGCAGTTTCGGTACCATGTTGAAGCCTGAAGCCTGATTGCCTGGTACCTAATAGTTGATGCAGCTCTAGGTATTTTTGGATCTGTAGATAAGCCACTCTGTCTAATACTTTTAGCAGGAATGGTACCGTAGTGATTGGTCTGTAGTTGGTCGGGATGGAGGGGTCCAGGGTTTGCTTTTTAAGAAGGGGGAGGACCCATGATTGTTTAAGGTTGTCTGGTATTGTGCCTGATGCAACAGAGGCATTGATAAGTTTGGAAATAAATGGGGATAGGTCTCTGGCCACGTCTTTTATCAGTTGTGCTGGGCATATGTCACCTCGACAGTTGGCTGGTTTGAGCGAAAGTATAATTTTTTCAATCTCTGAAATGGTTACTTTGTTGAAGCTGAATTCATGTTCTGGTTTGGTAGAGGTAGGTGGTTTACCATTTTGATAGGTTTGGTTTGCAAAGGTAGCGGGCGCCCCTCTCTCGATAGAACAAGGCTTGATAACCTGTTCAGTGGTTATTAACCACTTGAGAGTTCGCAGCCACTGGTTTTTCTCACTGTGCCTTTCACAGATGGGAAATATCTATTTGCATATCAGTCTTTGTCCTGCCCAGGGGCAGTCCAGCACCGAAATGCAATGGCATTCCAACCTGAACGAGAGTACTACCAGCAACCCCATACACGTGTTTCACCCTTGTTGGGGATCATCAGTGAGGTGAAGCTGATGCCTCTCTAAGCACAGTGAGAGGGAGACCACGTCTGGTTGCCCCTAGGAGACCTAGGGTTACCAATCCCAGGTTCTTTGAAATTTGGTTTGCAAAGGTAGCGGGCGCCCCTCTCTCGATAGAACAAGGCTTGATAACCTGTTCAGTGGTTATTAACCACTTGAGAGTTCGCAGCCACTGCTTTTTCTCACTGTGCCTTTCACAGATGGGAAATATCTATTTGCATATCAGTCTTTGTCCTGCCCAGGGGCAGTCCAGCACCGAAATGCAATGGCAATTCCAACCTGAACGAGAGTACCACCAGCAACCCCATACACGTGTTTCACCCTTGTTGGGGATCATCAGTGAGGTGAAGCTGATGCCTCTCTAAGCACAGTGAGAGGGAGACCATGTCTGGTTGCCCCTAGGAGACCTAGGGTTACCAATCCCAGGTTCCTTGAAATTTGGTTTGCAAAGGTAGCGGGCGCCCCTCGCTCGATAGAACAAGGCTTGATTTATTAACCACTTGAGAGTTCGCAACCACTGCTTTTTCTCACTGTGCCTTATGTTGCATATCAGTCTTTGTCCTGCCCATTTTGATAGGTTGAAGGAGGAATATTTTGTTTCTTATTCTCAATTTTGGTTTGGAGTGTGATGATTTTGTCGTTTAGAGCTTTTTGGATGTTAGAGCACCACGTTTTATTTTTGTCGCAGTTGTCAGGAATAGGGATGGGGTTTTTAGTATAATGAATAGCTCTTTGGTTCTGGATTTAGCCTGCAGTATTCTGTTGTTAAAATTCTCTTTTTTTTTTGCTCTCCTTATTTCATTTTTGTAAATCTTGGAGGCATTGATGAGAGCTGCTTTATTTGTCACAGATGGAGTTAGTCGCCAGGCGGATTCACATTTGCGTTTTTCAATCCTTAGGGATTTGAGAAGAGGGGTAAACCAGGTGTTTAAGTGTGCTCTGGGCTTACTTTTTTCTCATTTTCAAAGGGGCGATAGAGTCCAGGGCTTTGGCCATGGTTGAGCTGAATTTGTTTACTAGAGCTGATGGATTTAGCGAATCAGGTAAGGAATTTAGAGTTTGGAAGATAAGTGGTAGCAGATTTTCCGTAGTTATGTTTTTTTTATTTCTGGTTGGTAAGGGGGGGGCAATATAGTTTCTTTAGGTTGGTCAGTGTTTTCGTTTATGAGGAAGGTTATTAGCGCCTGATCTGTCCAGATTTGTGGGCAGACATCAGTAATTGTTACATTACAGTTGTGGTTGGCTACCCAGTCGAGTGTTCGACCTTTTTCGTGGGTAGGTTGTGATATTCTTTGAATAAATCCAAGTTCTGTAATGACATTGACGATATTGATCACTTGCAAGTCTTTGTGGTCATTGAAGCCTAAGTTCATGTCTCCTAGAAGGATGGCTTGCGATGAGTTTTTTAGATTATTTTAGAGGATCATAGAGATGTCCTCCTCAATTTTTCCAATGGGGCCAGGTGGCCTGTAGATGAGGTGTATGTTGATAGACTGAGAGGATGATGTTAAGAGTTTAGCGGTTAAGGATTCGCAGGATTTAGTATTTGAAGGCGTTTCTATTTTTATGGTGAGACTATTTTTAGTGATGATGGCTAAGCCACCTCCTCGAGAGTTGGTTCTATCTTCTCTGCGAATGTTGTAGTTAGGGGGCAGGGCAAGCATCAGAGCGGGTCCTGCTGCTTGGTGCAGCCAGGTTTCTGTTATGGCTAGGAGGTCATAATCAACTATTTGGATGAGATCGTCGATTTCGGTGGCATGTGCTATTAATGACCTGGCATTAATAAGGGCACCCTTCAGGGGTGTGTTTGGTTTAGGTGTTGCGTGAGTGATGCACCTTTTCTTTTTGGTAGGTTTATTGCTTGACGTCCGGTGATTGTTGATGGGACTGTTAATGTGGGAGTCTCTTTTGGTGGGGGAGGTGTTTAATTTGGGGGCATTACGTTGGATGTCTCTTCTATTACTAGGTTTGGTGACTAGTCTGGCTAGAGGTTCATAGATTTTAGGTAATCTTGACCGTAACTTTGCATTTCTGCTTAAGGCGTCGCACGGGATATTTGTTAGAGGGTGGTGGAGGATAGGTGACGTTATAGACTGTGGGTTAGCGTCTGGGGTGATGGAGGGTCGGTGCTTGTCAGAATTCAGTGTCACAGTAGGCATAGATTGCAGTGGTTGGTTTCCTGTTGTCATTGTGGACCAGAGGGTGGATAGGAAGATGAGGGTGGAGATCATTCTATCCTAGGGATAGTTGTCTATTTCTGGTGGGGGGGGCGCAGTAACGTCTAGGAAAGTCACTAGTAGGTTGTTGAATTCGTGATTTCTAACATTGTAGTAGCATCATATTGATTAGCAGCAGCAGTGGGCTAAGATATAGACAACACAGGGCTGGGTATAGTCAGCACAATGGCTAAGTATGGGAAATACAAGGCAAAGTATAGGCAGCACAAGGCTAAGTATAGGCAACACAAGGATAAGTATGGGCAGTGCAAGCTAAGTATGGGCAACACAAGGCAGAGTATAGGCAGCACAAGGCTAAGTATAGGCAACACAAGGCTAAGTATGGGCAATACAAGGCAAAGTATAGGCAGCACAAGGCTAAGTATGGGCAGCGCAAGGCTAAGTATAGGCAACAAAATGGCTAAATATGGGCAATGCAGGCTAAGTGTGGGCAGTTAGCGCTATTTTGCAAGATAGCATCCGCAATATTCAGGACCCTTACCGTTGGTAGGCTAGATGCAACATATACATACTAGGCTGAAATAGGCTAGATTCAACACAGGCACAGCGGGCTGAGATGGGCTAGAGACAGCATAGGTACGGTGCAATGAACTGAGTACAGGGTAGGCACAATCGGCATTACAAATATGGCAACTGATTTTACTTATTGCACTAGGTCAGGACAGGGTAAGCGCATGGGTGCGCCGCGGCCTGGCATAATAGAGGTGAGCAGTGGGCCAGTTCAACTTTGACTAAGTGGGCATAGGGTTCAGTATGCACAGTACACAGAATGTTCTAGTACAAATTAGAGTAGGCAGGTTTAACAGTTCTACAGTACCTGGGTGCAGATTAGCATTTTCTACAGTGCCTAGAAACGAATTTCACCTCTAGGGCTTGGAATGCTAAGTAGTCTCAAAGGTGCAGGTTTAACAGATTAGCATTTTCTACAGTGCCTAGATACGAATTTCAGCGCTGGGGCTTAAAATGCTGGGTAGTGTCACAAATACGGGTTTCAAGCTGTACAATACCTAGGTCCAAAAACAGTATGTGGAGGTGGCATGCTAGTGGTGGTAAGACACAGGTACATTTGAGCTAGGTACAGGTTTAAGAGTATAGGCCAGAAGAGTTCACGGGATGGGAGCTGAAGCTGAGGGTGGCGAGCCTCTCGAGTGATTGCGCAATCTCGAGCTGCTAGATCAGATGTGTGGCAGGGGGAGTCTAGTCCAGCGCGTGTTTGTGAGGCAAATTGCTGCACGGAGAACATTAGAACATCACTGATGAATAGCATTGGTAATGATAAGCGGTCTAAGTCAAGTAACAAGTATTCTATTTCAGCTAGATGCCGTGCATCGGTATGTCGAGCACTTTATCGTTTGCCGGTATGCTATAGTGCTGGAGGTAGTAGCGTACGGTCTATGACTTACTGTGCAATGGGATGGATTAGGTGACCATCCGCGACACGACTATTGGTGGGCTATCAGACGAGGGGCGTAGGATGACCACAAGCGCAAGATTGTGGGGTGTGTGTAGGCACAATGAGGCAGCGATTCATCGCCTTGCGCCGGTTGCGCACGGTCAGCACCGTCAGCTGTGCCTTAATTCGTGCCTTGGCTCAGGCCGGCGCTCGCCTGCCGGCGAGGAGTGATTGGCCTGAAGGAAGACATATCAGCAAATCGGCTCGCAGCAAAAACAGCTGATCAGAGGTGGGGCATGGCAGCAATCTTTGGAGGGTGTGCTTCACGTTCAGGACAATGGCGAAGTTCCGTGTTCTTAGCCTCAAACCCAGGGTCATTTCTCTCGAGGACTGAAATCCCTGCACTGGCTCCCAGTGGCTGCGGGGATTAAGTTCAAAACCCTCTGCATTGTTCACAAGGCCTTCTGTGGCCTCAATACCTTCAACTCTCTCTTCCTTAATATCCCCCTTATCGAGCTCTTTGCTCATCCGCCTCCAACTCCTTCAGGGTCAGTTGCTTCTCGAAGCAACAGGTTGGTGGTAGATCTCTTTCTCTGGCTGGGGCCTCCCTATGGAACAGCCTCCCTGCCTCCCTGAAACTTGAGGAGAACCATCTCTGGTTCCAGAAACACCACAAGACTTTCCTCTTTGCTTCTGCTTTCTCTCCTCCTCTCGCTTGCTGAACACCTGACTGAAACTGCACTGGTTCACCTGGCTTTCCTCTGATCTCTGTCCCATGTCCTTTCCCCCAATCAGTTGCACACCTGCACTGCCTCCCGGGCAACCCCTGCACTTGGGGACTGTTTCTGTACAGTCCCCTACCAGCTCTTGAAACTTGATGTCTGCACTTACCTCTGCACTTGCACTAGCTGTTCGCACTTGTACCTACTGTTTTATTTATTTTATTTATATGTTTTACTGTCGATCCTAGGTTTTGCACTGCCTTTTCCCCTGCCCCTCTGCTCCCCCCTCGCCTGCACTTGCACACTCTCAGTGTCGCCTGGTCTAGTAACATTGTTGTCTTTGACTACCCTCTGGCCCCCCTCCCTTGCCTCATCGCGCCTTGAAACACTTATGTATAGGCGCATTATAAATGCCATACCATATCATTGAATAACAAACATACATTTATAGGGAAAGTGTTTACATTATTATGGGTTAACATGAAAAAAACAGCAATGCACTGATGCACAGAAAAAAATCAAACTTCTCCTACTCCGGCTTCACATTATTTACTTTTGTATTTATTTTATCTTGGGGTACTCATTGAGTATGAACCCACCTGGGGGTGCAACTGTGGGCTTTACATCGGTAGTAGCTACCTGGATACATCAGATAGTTACTATAGGGACATATTAATAGCATACCATTTAGGGCAGTCGGGATTAGTGTACCATTTAGGGCAGTAGGGATTAGTGTACCATTTAGGGCAGTAGGGATTAGTGTACCATTTAGGGCAGTAGGGATTAGTGTACCATTTAGGGCAGTAGGGATTAGTAAACACTGACAGTCAGTGGGGAACATGTCAGAGATCCTCACTACCATTCAACTCCAGTCTTTTATAGAAACATCAACCATTTTGCATCCACAACAATCTGGCTTCTGCCCCTGTTACAGCACTGGCCTCCAGACCCACAAGCTGAACATTGCAGGCAAAGGAAAAACGGGAACACTTGTGCTGCTGGATTTATCCGCAGCATTCGATCTTTTAGATCAGGATCGACTTCTCCTCACTTTGAGAGACATAGGACTTTGCAGCCCAGATGCCATCACTTGGGTACAGTCTTTCTTATCCCATCGGACCTCCAGAGTGTGCTGGGGAGATTCGACCTTGCCCCCAGTTCCTATTAACTGTGGGGTTCCGCAGAAAGCCTCCATGTCCCCTTTGCTCTTCGATCTTTGTTAGGCCTCTATGTGATCTGCTAGATGAGTTAGGAGTGTTCTCCAGCAAATATGCTGATGTCACTCAGCTAGTACTTGAGCTCACAGGGGACTATGTCTCTGAGGCTTTCAATCTGCAGACTAGTTACAGTCACATTCAAACTTGGATGAATGCAAACTGGATATGTCTCAATGGGAACAAGGCCAAGCTCATGATTTTCGGCTCGGCAGGGATTAGATCTAAACTTGACCGCAGATACCCCTCGTTTGACATTCACGACTCTAGTACTGAAGTTTCCAAAAAAGGTCAAAACTCTGGGCTTCCATCTATATTCATCCCTGAGTTCTGAAACCCACACTAACCAAACTGGATAAAATTGCTCCTATTGAAATCTAACTGCACCTCAGTTGCAAGGGCAACCACTTTGCCCAGATTGGACAATGTAAACACTCTTTTATTGCTGTCTCGAAATAAAATATTCATAATTTACAGGTGATACAAAATGTTGCTGTACGCATCAAAAAAAGGAAATCCAGGAGAGAACATATCACCCTTTGCTGGCAAGATCTACATTGGCTTCCAATTGCGGCTCGCCTACAATTCAAGGCGGCAATACAAGTCCACAATACATTACATCGCTCTGTGCTAGCATGCATCAATATGAGTGTCTCCATATGAGCCATTAAGAAAGCTGCAATCATTCACATTAGCACTGGTGGAAATGCCAAAATGCAAGCTTGTCAATTGCTCAAGCAGATTTTTTCTTGATAAAGCTGCTAAGGTCTGGAATGCTCTTCCTCTGGATCTTAGGCTGCTAAAGGACTGTAGCGCATTTCGCAGACAACCGAAAACATAGTTTTTTTCACTAAGAATCCATTAACCTCCTTCTGCCAGTGTTGTTTCCTTTTTGTGTTGTTCCTTGTGATTTTGTTGGTGCCCTGATGCTTGTGGGTTTCCAGCGCCATATACGAATACATACATACATAAGTAAATAAATAAATAAAGAGTGCTGTTTGGGGGTGGAACAGCAGGGTGTGCTATGGAGGGTGGACATCAGGAGGGATCCTGGGCTGGAAAGGTGTATATTTTGGGGCGTGAAGACAATGGTCCTTGAAGAGGAGGGTCACGATTTGTATCCTGAATTGCACGAAGGTGGCGGTGAGTCAGAGGTTGATGGGTGTGAGGTTCCACAGTCTGCGGTGTTGGTCCGAGAATGCGTGTTTGCTGGTTCTATTGTTCTTGCATATGCGCTGCTCGACTCTAGCAGGTTCTAACGTCTGGAGATGTGGCTACCAGAGGTGGTGACTTTGACTGCAAGTTAAGGGGGAGCCTTCTTAGTGTTGGCTTTCTACATGATGCTTTCTAGGCAATAAATACCTGCTTGTCGGGGTAGCCAGCAATGTTGGATGAGTGTTGGCATCAAAGTCACAGATTGTTCTGTTCAAAGCTATCCCAGCCTTAGCTTTGTGTTGCTCCCCCTTGTCTTTGTTGCTACTTTGTGATCATTTCAGGAATACAATCAGTTGCAACGATGCTACATACTAAAAGAAACTGATGTGCTGGGTGTCCTTTCATTACAGCCTGTCCGTGCTACAGTAAAGGTGATACGACTACTCAGGAATCGCCAGATGTTACTCTGTTGAACGGTGGCTCAGGCATCTTATGTGGTTCACAATGTCGCATTAGGGAGTTCCGGTGAATGCCGTAGGGTTTGTCTTGACCATGTTCAGGTGCTCACAGTTTTCTTGTAACAGGATAGCAAGGCTTCTTTGCAACGCCATTCAAGAGTCTTTCTCTGTTGGTTTTGGAGGAGGCCTCGGGGATACCTCGGAGACTGGGGCATGCACCCCACAGGGCAAAGATGACCTAGGAAGACTCTCACCCTATTCTTGTATTTGCTTTCAGGGTGCTGATATCCAAGCCTTCTCTGGTCAGGATTTGCCATGGGGTCAAGGTCTGGTCTCTGTCAGGTCCCCGGCACTGGAAGGGGGCCTTGGAAGGGTCCTGGCCAGCACGGCTCCCTGTGGTCCATCTCGAGTCGCTTCTTCTCCTGTCACATGACTCACCCCCAGGTTTGGACCCCGTTGATGGATAAGGAAGGGGTCGCAGATTCTTGTGTCAAATAGGAATCATGGGGGCAGTGTCGCAATACAGCTTCCAATGACATGGTTGTATTCACTTAAATGTTTGGCAGTCACAGAATCATTGGGGAATGTCACTTGCAAACTTCCATGGAGATCTTCCTGCACTTTCACAAAGCAGTGGATTCAACGGAGGAACCCAGGCATCATAAAGGGTCTGCTCATCGCACTGCGGACCCTACGCTGACAGGCAGACGCTATGGCCATGTATGGCCACATTCACAGCTCACTTACTCTCTCAGGATGTAAGGTTGGGCTGCTGATCCCAGCATTGGAGGTTAACCAGGGGTTCCTGGTAGAGACAACCCCAGGGTGCTGTAGGATGTCACCACCAACCAGTAAATCCCACTCAACCCACTGCAATAAGAGACTCTCACACAGAGCCGTGTCCCTTTGGGACACCATAAGCATGGAAGGCCAAACCTCTCTTGGGGCACATGAGGAGTCAACAAGTCCAATTTGGGGTAACCAGTTGGGACAAGAAGCAAAGACTCAGGGGTCTCTCACCAGAAGTGGATTTATGACTTATGACTTCAAGCGAGGAGGAGCACGGAGGAAAAGCAGGGAGGTTCAAGCAACTTTCGGTCACCTCTGAGCAAGTAAGAACACACACTCCACAAGCAATGGATATAGAAGGAACACTGCCTAGCAAACTCGCTTAGGATTGGTCTTTGGGCTGATTCCTCTGATCTGGGTGTGGTCCACCTGTGGGGTTTTTTAGAAAGCAGGCAAGCCAAGAGATCCATTGATAGTATACAGCTGGTGAAGGCCCCCAGCATCCTGGCAAACCCCCTCTATTTGGAGACCTGTCTCCAAGGAGGGAAAGCAGGATTCTTGTGCTGCGGGCCAGGGACGTCACTTCACCAAAATGCCAGGGGTAGCGGACATGACATCACACAACCCTCGACCTCTGATGACATCACAGGAAGTGATGTCATTTCACCCCACCCTGAAGTGATATCACAGGAAGCGATGGTACACAACATTTCACCCCTTGACAAAACAGGAAGTAGCGTCACATAGCATAGTTCCTAAGTACACTACAAAATTTTAGTCACGATATCACTATAATGTGATATACATTTCATACAAGAATGGATTGCCATATGTATCGTTAAGATCAGTGTGTATAGGCCCATATTACCAAATTACTGTGAATGCAAGCAGATGTCCATGGCCAAATGATAATGATGTGTTATATAGCACTTACGCTTAAGTGCTTTATATAGAATAAATATACATACAATATCACCCAAGCTGTGTAGGCACTCATTTGTCGACCTCAGAAGGATGAAAGGCTAGGTTGAGGCGTTTAAGAACACACTAAATCAGTGACTCTCCCCCTGAATTGTGCCTGAAATAAACCTTTAATGAGTCTAGCAATTATTGTATAGAATTCCAGAAAGGCAATTGCTTTGGTATTCCTATTCTTTCTTATTTAGGGTCACTGCTGAAAGTGTTAGACTTATGGAACCCCTGTTCTTTTTTTTTTTTTTTTTTAAAGCGGCCTGAACAAGAAAACCAGGGATTCCAGAAGCAAATATCCACATGGTGCTGGCCACAGCCCAGGAGTTTACATTTTCTATTTAGTGGTAGCAAGGGAGACCTCAGGGGTCATGGTTGCGACCCCTGGTGACCCCTAAATGACATCCCTGCTGTGGGCGGCAGAAGGAGTAAGGGGTGTCAGGCCACCATCATTGACCAACAAGTAATTCGTCCATTTATGGGTTAAAGAGATGGGATATTCCCCAGCAAAGAACGAACAGGCAGGTTCTTACAGACACAACGAGAAAGAGCAGTTATAAGGTGGCCTGCCTACCTGCCATGCACGGTTGCCAATCGCCGGCCAATGTCGACAGGTAACAAGCACTGGGTTAAAGTGTTGCAACTTTCAAATACACTTTTCATCAATTATGATGTCTTCACTTGCTCTTTATTTTCGTAGCAGAGGGGGGTTCTATGCGATAATATCCCCGCAAAAATGTCGCCATACATGAATGGCACGTTTTTTGTGCGGCGATATTCCCATATGGAACCTACGGGGGAAACCCCCAAAACCCCCATATTTTTTTTAAAGGAGCAGGGGACACTCAAGGAACCCCTGCTCCCATTTACCCCATATATTGTCCCCATAAACAATGTCGCCTATGCCGTTTCCCAGAGACTATATGTATGGCGACATTATTTATGGGGATAATATTACCTGACAGCGCAGCAGGCCATTGTATAGCGTGAGAACCACACATCTATTGCCTCTGGACCAGTTCTGCACAAGGCGCACTGCTGAGGTACCTTAGTGGGTAAGGTAAAAGGTGTGGACTGTGTGCAGTGTGAGTAAGGGTCATGGCTGTAGGGGCTGGGGTAAGTGAGGGGGATTTCTTTTTGGTGTGGGGTTTTGGGTAAAGTGGATGCTGCACGGGCACTTGTGATAGAGGGTGTTTCAGCTAGGGTACTATGGGCGGGTGTCTGTGGGGCGAGGGCAGGGAAGTCAGCGTTTTTGATGCGGGTTTGGTCAAGCAGCTTGCTAGGCCATATGGGAACTAATAGTGCAGGGGCGACGGAGGATCTATGAACATTCCTCCAATTCTTTTGGCCAAATGGCATTTTGCAGAATTGTACCTGCCGAACTCAAAACCTGTGGGTGAACCACCGCACACCCCCTTACACTCTCCTCTTTCCGTATACCTTACCATAACTTACCATCTATATGTTTGTGGTTAAGAAAAGTGGTACAAAACAAAGCAAAACAAATAGGCAAATATATAATTTAGCAGAAATTGGTGCGATAAGGTGTTTAGAACCCGTATGGTATTTAGTTGGCTGTGGATGCAGGTGCCAGCAGGGTAGCGGAGGGAAGTTTGAGATGCCAAATTTGAGCCAAGTGAGACACGCTGCCTGGACCCCACATTATGGACCACATTGCAGATAACTGCTCTGCCACCCGTTATGCCATATGGCCTACTCTAAAGTTCTGCTCTGGTAATGGCGTGTGCAAGATAGGCTGTTCCCTCCGCATATGACTAGAGATGCCTCCATCTTCCATGACAGCCATTGTCGCAGCGAACCCGGGATGGTGCACACAGAGGTCTCCTGTTTGGGGTCGCATAGGCATACCCTGGGAGCAGATGTCCGAAGTGCCTCTCCAGTCACCATTGGATATCCTCTGTGATGGGGGTCAGCTTGAGTTCTTTGAATGTGGTCACCTGTGCTGCAGGCTCTCTGTGGGTTCTCGAGTCCTTGCCAGGCTCACCAGTTCTTGGCAGGCTGGATAATTGCAATATTACTTATCAGGGCCTCAGTAGACGCTTGACCCACCAACTGTACCTGCTTCTAAACATAGGAATTGCTCTGAAGCCTTGGACAGCGCCCTGAAGTCTCTGTGTTGGCTCCTTAACCGACCAGAGCACCCTCCTCAAGACATCGCAAACCCAGGGCTACTCTATTTCAAATCAAGCCACTGCAGATCCATACCTGGATGGAATATGTGATCTTCCAATGCCAATTTAATGTCTACCCTAAACTTCAGGAGGACGCACCCCTACAGTGTTGGGTCCAAAATATGCAACAATGTATCTTTTGAAGACAGGGTGGTGCCTAACAACGCAAGGTTCAAGAGGATAACCAGTAGGTCTTTGGCGACAAAGCTGACACTAAACAGACTCAAAAGCAGTGTGCTTCCATAAAGCTGGACGAGATTGTGTACCAATAAGGGTCCACGTTTGATGGTATTAAACTTGATTCCCACTACCACACGAGAAAACAGGTACAGGCCACAAGAGTTAGCGTTCTGTGGGCCCATCCATTATTCCCCATTTTTCAGCCCTATTGCACTCCATTGAGGACATACGCAGCACTGTAATGCGGTAAAGTCACATGAATAATACTGCATCTCTTACCATACCACAGTTTTGTGGAGGTAATTACCTCACAAAGGAAATGACGAAGGCAGGTTTTGGAGAGTTTTGGAAATGAGACTTCCAAATATTGGCAGTTTTCCAACTCTTGCCAAACTCCTAATAGGAGCCTGTGTCATTCTGACTACACGTGACCCCTGAGGTCCCTCGTGCCCACGCTTCCTGTTCATCCTCACTCTGAAGCAGCTTTTATGTTATGTTATCAGTATTTGTACTGTGCCCTTCACCGCTGTAGTGTTCCGATGGCTGTTCCATGTCATTTCATTGCGGGATGTTTTTTCACTGGGTTTTTACCACAGATTCTTTTTATGAAAAAAAACGATCACATTTTTTCTTTTTTTCGTGTTGGGGAGGTCCCCCTCAACCCCTCATTCACTTTAAATGTTTAGTGATTGCCTTACACCCACATCCCATATATATAATTTTCGAAACCCCCCCTTAAAAAAAAAATCGATGGTTTTATTCATAGAAAAATTTACGGTAAAAAACACCGCCAAAAAACATCCCGCAATGAAAAGGACGCCGTACCCTGACGGCACCTAAATCATGTCCCAGTTCTCAGACGACCTTAGTCTGTTGACAGTATGTTTTTGGGGGGAGATGCAGGTAGACAAACCACTGCAGCATGGTAAAAAAACAAAACCCATATGGGAGGAGGGGAGATGTGATATGGCTGTATGAGTGCTTGTTTTTAAATCAGATTAGTTCTCGGTAAGAATGAGAAAATGTCAAGAATGTTCCGTTCTTTTACAGCAAAGACTTTTTTGCAATTTGATGCTTAGTAAAATAAAAATACAGAACAAGGCCTTTTGCGATATTGCCCCTTGGGATTGCACGTGCAGTAATGCTCGGTCTGCACTGGCTATGGCATTGCTCCTTGAGTGGGACGCACATACGTAACTAAAAACTGCATTCCTACCGCTTTTTGAGAGATAGAAGTACATTCACAAACTCTTGGCAGGCGTCACTCACCATGCAATCCGCTCACTCACCCATCAAACCCTTAAGACGTCTGGGATGTTCTCTCAGTCGGGGCACCAGGCTCACTAGGCCCACTTACCGCAATCACTGACGCACACACGGGACCGTTGGTTTCACAGCACTGAGTCCTGGGTAGTGGACGGCGTGGTATTTTTTCCCGCCTCGCTTCCGACACCTGTCATGAGGCTGTCATCATGTAATTCTCTGTCCTGTACGCCACACTGTCCATACAGTTCAATGGGCTCTCACACGTCAAAAACAAAATTGTTTTGTTTTGCCCCTGCCTGCTGGGGTCGCTGAGTATGGTATGCTCTGGGGCCCAGCCCCAACAGGAAAGACTATCTACGTACCATGAAAGGCCATGCACTTGAGATTACAGCATTTGCACTGCTGCTGTCACTGTTATGGGGGCCAGCTGCTGGCATCACGCCAGCCCCCTTTGTGCTACAGACAACAGCATCTTAGAGGCCCAGTGCTTCAGTGCCGGGGAACACCCAGTCTTAGGTGGGGGCAGGGCGGGCTATACCATGACCATGCGGACCCTAGCCACATTGCAGGCACGAGGGTCCCGCAGCATCATGGCCTGCAGGCCCGTGCTCACACAGTGTGGGCCTGCAGGCCTAAATGAGAGACGTTGTTGCTGTTTGGGAGTCTGCAGTCGTTCTGCTGCACGTGCCTGCAGGGGCTACTTTTATTAACTTGATCCATGATACAGTCATGGCCCATGTTAAAATGGCAATACACGTTGGGAGGGACCCACATCTTGTCTCTGCATGATACCTCAGGAGCAACTCGCTTGCCTTGGAAGAAAGACGGCCCAGAGGAACACAGGTTCGATCCCCAGGTCTATACTGAGAAACCTTTGGGTATTAAGCGCGTTATAAATAACCAATTACAATTAAAGGGGCAACCCGCATGGGAGGGTCACATATCAGTCACGTGGGAAACCAGTCCATATTAAAGCCGCCAATGACCCTTCTGTGCATTGCACATCTCCATGGTGAGCAGTGAGAACCCTTTGGGGATCTCCCACATCTTTTTGGGCAGCAAGTGAAGGCCTCCTTTCTCTTACGTGTGCACATTTCTTTGAAGCAGGGCACGCCCACCTCCGTTCTCCCTTGTGCCGTGCTGCATGCTGTGTTTACAGTCGGGGGTCTTGTGTGTGGGGACTGCTGTGTCCCCAGCTCGCCCTGCAAGCCCTGCAGCTTCCGCGGCCTGGAAATGGGACTCCTCTGCGGAGCGCCGCCCCTCCCCCGGTGCTTTTATCGTTGGCAATAAATTGGGATCATTTTAATGTACAAACAGCCGTCCACTTGATGGCTGCGCCCGAGGCCTGAAGTTGATTCCAGATGTTGAGGGTGAATTTGAATGAGGTCACAACCTCATCGAAGCTGACAGTGCGGGCATTAAGTCTTACCTTAACTATTTTTACAGAGACCAAACTTCCAGCCGGGACAGAAAGAGGGGGGGCCAGAGGTGCACCTCAGCCCGGAACAGTGTAACGGTTGCAGTGACTGACGGAAGGACTTCAAAGGCGCACGCTGTCTGCTTCAATCATTGAGTTCAAAATACCCTGGACACAGGACTGGAAGCATGGGAGATGGGTAGCGATAGAGGGGCAGGTTAAGATTAACAGAGCGAGAGAGAAAGAAAGAGGCAGAGACAGGCTTGGGAAGGATTGAAAGAGACAGGAATGTAGAGAGAGAAGATGAGAAGAAACGGCTGAGAGGCAGAGAGCTCGAAAAGAAAAAAGCAAGAAGTAAAGAGGGAGAGAAAAGAGATAGAGAGTCTAGGACAAGAAAGAAAGATAAGGAAAAGTAGAGAGAGAACCTGGGAGAGATAAAGAAGGATGTTAGGGCAGAGAAAGAGGGGTAAATGTAGAGAGAGAGAGAAACTGAGAGAGAGATAGGCACAGGCTTGGAGTGCAGAGAAATTGGAAAAACTGTGCAGAGAGAAAAAGAGAACATCAGCGAGAGATTGAGTGAGCAGAGAAAGAGGCAGACGTGTGGAGAGAGAAACCAAGAGAGAGAGAGAGGGAGAGACAGGTTGGGAGAGAGCAGAGAAAGGGGGAGAAAAGTAGAGAGAGTCAGACTAAAAAAGCAGGGTGAAATGTAGAGGGGGAGGCAAAGAGAGAGAAAGGCTGAGAGCCGGGAAACAGAAATGTGATAGAAACTGGGAGAGGGGCAGGCTGAGAGAGCAGAGATAGATGGAGAAATGTGAGAGAGAAACTGAGAGATAGGGTGCCTGATTCATGGAAGTGTTTGATAATGACACAATCCCATGGGAAAACGTTCCATGAATCAGGCCCTGAGAGAAAGCGGGACAGAGACTGGCAGAGCAGAGAAAGAGGGAGACAGCGGGACAGAGGCTGACAGAGCAGAGAAAGAGAGAGACATGCAGAGAGAGAGGCTGGGAGCAGAGAACGGTAGCAATGCAAAGTGAGAAACTGGGAGCGAGAGAGACAGTATGAAAGAGCAGAAAAAGAGGAAGGAAGACATGAGAGTGGAAGTCTGTGGGAGACAGACACGCTGTGAGAGCAGAGGAAAAAATGTAGAGAGTGAAAGTGAGAAAGACAGATTGAGGGAATCAGAGAAAAGGAGACATGTAGAGAGAGGAACAGAGAGAGGTAGAAGGACAGTCAAAGACAGATGGTCAAAAATACCAACATGTATGTCCCTTCTATATAGAGTGACCGCTTTGCCACAGCTTCTGTCCCCAATTACCAAGCCGAGCGTGAGGCAGAGTTATGGACATGACGCAGACCCTTGGATGTTCCAGCCCTAGCAATCCCCAGAAAAGAAATGAGTAACAAAAACCACAACAAATGGCTTGCCTTGAATGTTCATGCTCTGAAAGGGAGGTAAAAAAAGTCGACCTCTCATAGTGCAAGTACCAGCTGGACAAAGAAGAAATGACTTGGAAGAACCACGCAAAGAGATACAAAAGCACAAGATGGAGGAGAAGAAAGATTTCTACTGAAAGCGGATCCGCGAACCGCCCAAATGGACCTCTGAGATATTCACAACGTACAGCAAACCAAGCAAACCACGTGCCACGCCGACTACCCCCAAAACGACGGATATCATTCTAGCACTTTCACAGATAAAATCCATGACTTCAGACTAAAAATGGGTAACCTGCGCCCTACATCACCACTGCCTGGGGAGGCCCTAAGGATTAGTACCACCTTTGCTTCACCATCATCACTGAAGAATTGCCCACCAATACTAAGAATGGCATTAATGCCTCCAGTGCAAAAAAGGACCCTCAACCTTGAAAACCTAATGAAAACCCACATCACAACCCTTCTTCCAGCCCTCGCTGACCTAAACCATGCTTGCTTCACAGTGGGCTCAATGCCCAAAGCTTTAAAGAGAGCCACAATCACACCACCATTGAAGAACCTTTGTACAGGCCGTAACATTTTACCCAATTTCCAACCAACCTTTTTAGGCCAAAGTTTTCTAGAATCTGGTGACATCACAATCGTGACTCAAACGACAATACAGGTTCAGACATGCCTGAAAGACAGAGGGCCTCATTACGAGTCCGGAGGTAACCGAGGCGGTAAAACCGCCTGGTTACCGCCGGACTCGTATTACCATTCCGCCTCCGTGATTCCTGGAATTACCGGGGCATTACAACCCCGGTGTCCCGGGAATTCCGGAGGCGGAATGGTGTAAATCCCCTTTCCCATGGAAACCCATAGGACTCCATGGGAATGGGGATCATGGAAACACCGACACCAACTCGTGATGGTGCCGGTGTTTCCTCGTCCGCCTGCAGGCGGGCAGTGTTAAACCCGCCAGGTCAGACCTGGCGGGATTGACGCCTCTGCCTGCAGGAGTCGTGATCACCCGGTATGGAAACATCGGTTGCGGCGGGTTTACCGCCACCGTTGTTTCCATACCGGGTGAGTTGTAATGAGACCCAGAGTCTACTATAGACCATTTATTTAGAAAAAAAATATATAGTTAATACTCTGCCAGGGATAGTGGCTTGCTATGTAATCATAAATATTTAAAGTTTACAATGTAAATTACATGCCTAAAAAGTATTAAAAAAAGACCTAAAACAAAACAAAAACGTCCCATTAACGTCAAAAGAGAGAAATTGATCGATAGAAATAGGAAACTAGAAAGAGTTCATGGCTAAGCAGTGGGAAGCAGACAGATGCTTCACAAAGATAAAAACATACATGAATAAGAAGGGTTAAACCACAATCAATCAGAATTCATTACAAGTCACAAAAAATACATATAGTAAAAGTGAAAAGTGCCCGATTAAGAATAACGAAGAAAGTAAATCAAGTCTCTTTTTAGAGTCCAGTGGAGAGATTTTAATCGCAGCCCCACTGCCTCTTGCTAATAGCAATAATGAGTGTCCGTGTTAACTTGTCACATAGATAGATAAGGACCATCTTTCATATTCAAATGATCTCAGTGTCGCTTTCCCTCTATCGCTGGGCCCATCCGTATTCGCCTTAGTCTGACTTATGAACGCAGCCCTGTGGGTGATGTAGAAGACCCTGAAGAGTGCTCTCAATAGAATTAGAGACCTAATGAAGAGAATTTAATGTAGGGTCACTATGCTGAAATAACAGTGTCCCAGAATTCAGATGGGCAGCAAAATGTAATGCGGTCTAGATGAGGCTTACATGGCCATGAAAAATTGCCATTGTCAAAGCGTGATAGAAGACAAGTCTGTATGGTGGTATGGAAAACCGATGGACGATTAGGTGATTTGATCTTCCAAAGGAGAGATAACTGGAAAACAGAGAAATGGAACAAATGAGAGATATGAGCCTTGACATGTCACTTTCAGTCAAGAGTAAACTCCAAAGAACTCACAGCAGACACCAGGGCTGGATTGATACAGAGCCAAGAGGATGGCAAAAGCCAGACTTTAAAGTCTGCTTCAGAGGAGAAGAGAGAAGAAACCAGAAACAACTCTAAATGGATTCGATGTTTGAGAAGTAAAGACATCCAGTCCTCAATGGAACCAAGTCAGTCCCACAGGCAGAGGACGTCCATTGAAGATAACACCCTAAATTAGACCTGGGTGTGGTCAGCATGCTATGGCACCTCAAGGCCTGATCCTGAGATCAGACCTCCCAGACGATCTATGTAGACATTGAGCAACACGGGTATAGGATCGATCTGTGATGAATTGTACACCGCATGGCTAAAGGAAACGCAAGACAGGGCAGACACAGTTGACACCACAATGGAATGATAACATTTTAATCAGAGCTTCATAGTTGCCTGTATCAAATGCTATTGAGAGATCCAGAAGATGGAGACAACACACATCCCTAGTCAGGGCTAAAGCAGAGGGTGCACGCAGGGGGAAGGAGCCCACCCACCTTTTTCAGAGGGTGGACTCAGTCCCCCCAGCCAAAATAAGAAATAATGAAAGCCTTCCTTGAATTTATGAATTCTAGCCTACCTCAGGGATCAAACCGCAATCGTGAGGTTTGCACGCCGAACACTTCACCACTGCACTATACATCCTGATGAAAAACAACAAACAACGATAGGTGAAATGTCCGATTTCGGTAATGCATGTTCCAGGGAAAACATTTGTATTGGTTCTTGGAGTTTAAAACATGCACACCTACGTTTTCAAAAACACTATTAGAAGAAAATATCCTCTCTTGGTTTTGTTTGTGTGCTGATTTTATGAAAGGCAAATGCCATTAGTTCTGTGCAACGTGGGTGGTTATGCAAAGCCAAACTAATGAAATGTGCATATTTCCCCTTGATATGCTAATCTCTGGTGACGTCACACCGCATTGCGTTTGTTGATGAGTCCCCCCACTTTTATTTTTATGACTTGTGTCCAATACATGAACAGCGTCGCCCACCATTGAAGTTTAGCAGTCTCAGTGTTACACCACGAACAGAAGCCAGATCATTTCAAATTTGTTCCAAACTCTTTTATTTTTATTTTTTTTTAAAAAAAAAAGCTTGGTAATGGATCAATATATGGCTTTTCTTAGCGGGTCAAGACCAGTTTCTTTTTCAAAAGAGGGGGCATCAGACCATTATTTAGATAGTCAGGGAAATACCTTGAGGAAAACAGGGTGAGAAATAGTAGCAGGAATAGATTTGATAAGAAGGTCTGGAGGGACTTCCCAAGTTGGGACAGCTCCAGGAAGAGCAGGACGAGTAGACAGAGAAGAGAGAGGAACTCTAGAGGCAACCAAAGATTCACAGGCCGATTCATGGAATTAATGTGCGCCGAAAATTCTGGCGCAGAGGTGCCAAAACGTGCGAATCGCAGTGCAAGTGCGAAAATCGCAGGGAAACCAGCGCACATCGATTCATGGAAGTCCGTGCACGAGAAAAATATTGGATGTGCGCTGAAAAAGTGCGTGGCGCACGCCGGCGCACAGGTCGTCCAACGGCGTGCGCCACAGCGAAATCGCACATAGCGCAGCGCTCATAACAAAAGTAGGCGGAACACGGGGTGTAACACTCGAATGGGGAACAACGTGTGAAAATATGGGCGTCACGGGGAAGTAGAGGAGGCAAGGGCGCGGAACGCCCACACGCTCGCCTACAACTCGTATTCATGGAATCGAATAGGGCAAACCAGCGCACGGGCAAAGACGCGCACAGGGCCAAACAAGTCCGCCACAAGAAAGCAGGCGGTAGAGTCCCTGCGCCTGAAATAAATGTGCGCAAAATGTGCACTAACAAAAAGCACCTATATACAGCTATGATGAATGATCCATACTGTGGCCCTCTAGGACAAATGAGGTGCAAAGGGGAACGCGACAAACACGGACACCCGCTGTGTGAAAAATAGCGTGTGCGTGTATTTCGGGGTGCGCGGGAAGTTCCACACGCGATTGGCCTGGGTACGTGCATTTCGGGGTGCGCGGGAAGTTCCACACGCGATTGTCCTTGGTACGTGTATTTCGGGGTGCGCATGAAGTTTCACACGCAATTTCAGCAGGGTACTTGTATTCCAAGGTGCGCGGGAAGTTTCACACACGAATTTGCAGGGTACGTGTATTTCGGGGTGCGAGTGAAGTTCCACACGCAATTTCAGCAGGGTACGTGTACTCCGGGTGCGCTGGAAGTTCCACACGTGAATCCAGCAGCCCACGTGTATTTCAGGGGTGCCGGAGAGTACTACATGTGAATAGGCCATGTGGGTCCTCCCAGGTGTTCCCTCTACACCCTCCACAGCCCCTGCAGGCATCCCACACCACAGGGGACTACCCTGCACCCCTGCACATGTCCCGCAGGCAGCCCATCCACCATGGCCATGCCCCCCAGCCAACCCACATGTCACCTTGTCCTACTGCCCACCAACGTATGTCTCCCAGCACCCCCACCCCCAGCAGTCAGGGGCACCCTCCACCAGGCCCCCACTCATGTCCAACTCATGTCTCCCAGCACCCCCACCCCCCAGCAGTCAGGGGCACCCTCCACCAGGCCCCCACTCATGTCTCCCAGCACCCCCACCCCCCAGCAGTCAAGGGCACCCTCCACCAGGCCCACACTCATGTCCAACTCATGTCTCCCTGCACCCCCACCCCCCAGCAGTCAGGGGCACCCTCCACCAGGCCCCCACTCATGTCCAACTCATGTCTCCCAGCACCCCCACCCCCCAGCAGTCAGGGGCACCCTCCATCAGGCCCCCACTCATGTCTCCCAGCACCCCCACCCCCCAGCAGTCAGGGGCACCCTCCACCAGGCCCCCACTCATGTCCCCCTGACCCCCACCCCCTAGCAGTGCAGGGCACCTGCCAGCAGGCCCCCACTCATGTCTCCCAGCACCCCCACCCCCAGCAGTGAGGGGCACCCTCCACCAGGCCCCCACTCATGTCCAACTCATGTCTCCCAGCACCCCCACCCCCCAGCAGTCAGGGGAACCCTCCACAAGGCCCCCACTCATGTCTCCCAGCACCCCCACCCCCCAGCATCCAGGGGCACCTGCCAGCAGGCCCCCACTCATCCCTGCACCCCCACCCCCCAGCAGTCAGGGGCACCCTTCACCAGGCCCCCACTCATGTCTCCCAGCACCCCCACCCCGCAGCATCCAGGGGCACCCTCCACCAGGCCCCCACTCATGTCCAACTCATGTCTCCCTGCACCCCCACCCCCCAGCAGTGCAGGGCACCTGCCAGCAGGCCCCCACTCATGTCTCCCAGCACCCCCACCCCCCAGCAGTCAGGGGCACCCTCCACCAGGCCCCCATTCATGTCCAACTCATGTCTCCCTGCACCCCCACCCCCCAGCAGTGCAGGGCACCTGCCAGCAGGCCCCCACTCATGTCTCCCAGCACCCCCACCCCCAGCAGTCAGGGGCACCCTACACCAGGCCCCCACTCATGTCCGACTCATGTCTCCCAGCACCCCCACACCCCAGCAGTCAGGGGCACCCTCCACCAGGCCCCCACTCATGTCCCCCTGTACCCCCAACCCCCAGCAGTGCAGGGCACCTGCCAGCAGGCCCCCACTCATGTCTCCCAGCACCCCCACCCCCCAGCAGTCAGGGGCACCCTCCACCAGTCCCCCACTCATGTCCAACTCATGTCTCCCAGCACCCCCACCCCCCAGCACTGTGGGGCACCTGCCAGCAGGCCCCCACTCATTTCCAACTCATGTCCCCCTGCACCCCCACCCGCCAGCACTGTGGGGCACCTGCCAGCAGGCCCCCACTAATGTCCAACTCATGTCTCCCTGCACACCCACCCCCCAGCAGTCAGGGGCACCCTCCACTAGGCCCCCACTCATGTCTTCCAGCACCCCCACCCCCCAGCATCCAGGGGCACCCTCCACCAGACCCCCACTCATGTCCAACTCATGTCACCCTGCACCCCCACCCCCCAGCAGTGCAGGGCACCTGCCAGCAGGCCCCCATTCATGTCTCCGAGCACCCCCACCCCCAGCAGTCAGGGGCACCCTCCACCAGGCCCCCACTCATGTCTTCCAGCACCCCCACCCCCCAGCAGTCAGGGGCACCCTCCACCAGGCCCACACTCATGTCCAACTTATGTCTCCCTGCACCCCCACCCCCCCAGCAGTCAGGGGCACCCTCCACCAGGCCCCCACTCTTGTCCAACTCATGTCCCCCTGCACCCCCACAACCCCAGCAGTGTGATTGGCCTGGGTACGTGTATTTCAGGGGTGCGCGGGTAGTTTTACATGCAATTTCCGCAGGGTACGTGTATTACGGGTCCGCGTGAACTTCCACACGCGATATCAGCAGGGTACGTGTATTACGGGGTTCGCCTGAACTTCCACACGCGACTGGGCCTGGGAGGGTGGGGTACGTGTATTCCTGGGGTGGCCGGGAAGATTTACACGTGACTGGGCCTGGGAGAGCGTGTTACGTGTATTCCTGGGGTGGGCGGGAAGATTTACACGGTCACCTACAACGCGCCAAAAAAGACGGTCCAATCTGGAAACACGTACGCCAGCATGAAGCAGGCGCACGTCGACTCGCAGGAAGCAGGCGTACGTCGACCCGCGCAGCATAAAAGTGTCCGTAAACAACAAACAAGCCCAGACGCCAGGATGAATATACCGTTCCTAGCAGCAGTGGCCGTGGGAGACCGCAGGAGGAGGAGGAGGATAGTCAGGGCCAGAATCTTTACACCCAGAACCAGCCTTTTTGGTATGCCTGATGACCAGGTGTATGGGAGGTACAGGTTTCCACCTCACATAATACTCGACCTGGTCAGTGAGTGGGAGGATGACCTCACATCACCCACCCTGTGCTCCCAGGCACTCAGCCCCCTGGAGAAGGTCCTCAATGTACTGCACTTCTTGGCTACCGGATCATTTCAGTGGACAAGCGCCATCGTGGGGTGGGTGTCACAGGCCACGCAGTCACGGTGCATACACCAGGTGTTGCCCATCATCACTGCACGCCCATCAGTCCGCAGGCACATATACCTGCCCAGAACACCTTCAGAAAGGCAGGCTGTCAGCCAGGATTTCTATGGTGTGGCACAATTCCCCAAAGTGCTAGGTGCCAATGATTGCACCCATGTGGCTCTACGTCCCCCCAGGGCATCTGAGCACATCTATAGAAACCGCAAGCACAGGCATTCCATCAACGTCCAGGTAGTATGTGATGCCAAGGGAATCATCACCTCAGTATATGCCAACTGTCCAGGGTCCACCCACGACAGCTTCATTTACAGGATGTCAACCGTAAACCGGGACATGGAAGCTGGGCGGCATGGTGATGCATGGCTGCTTGGTCAGTATAAATGCCAATGCACACGCATGCATGTCAGATACAGAGTAATGTCACTACCCCACTAATGATACCCATCACCACCTCCCCAGGGGACAGTGCCTACCCTCTGAGCACCCACATAATGACGCCAATTCGGAACCCCATCACGCCTCCCGAGGTAAGATACAACACAGCCCATATTGCAACCCGGGACATAGTGGAGCGCACTTTCGGAGTGCTCAAGTCATGCTTTCGCTCCCTTGACCATTATGGCGGGCAGCTGTTATACGCTCCCCCAGTAGTGTGCTGGATCATAGTGGCAGCATGTGTCCTGCACAATGTTGCAACACGCCGGGGCCTGGCTGTGGACATGATGGTGCCCCCACATCCTCAACCACATGCACGCCCGCTGCACATGGGAGGGGAAAGGGCACGGGGTGAGGCAGCCCGTACGCAGCTGGTGGCTAATTACTTCATATAGAAATCACACCCCTGTGGAGTGCACACAGCCCTGGCACATACCAGCTGACAATCAATGATGACTCAATCTGACAATTATGATGAATGAAGGGACAGTCAACTGTCAGAACCATAGCAGCCTGAAATTGTTCACCTGGAAGTGTCAAAATGTGTGCATCCCTACCTACACAAACACCACCAATGCAGTGTCATCAAAAGACACACTTCTATGCAGAAAAAATGAATACCCACTTGCAAAATACAACATGAGAACAGTGCCATGCCACCCAACCCCTCCCCGGCACCGCCACACAACACACCATGCCATGTCATGCTATGTGAGTGCAAACAAAGTAATCCCCACAACATGACACAAGTGTCACAAAGTACAGTGTCCCTAATGGAAACTGGCCACACATGAAATGCTCACAGTAATGCAGGACCAACAACACACATTACCAAATATTTAGCAATAATACAAATCACCTACACAACCTCAAACCTACCATAAACATGACAGTACAGAATTAAAAAATTGGTAGTCTCACTACCTGATAATGCCAGCACTTCGACCACTTCCAACTGTACAGTGTTAGCGCCACACAAAAGTGTATGTGCACTGCTTACAACATGGACTCCATTTCCAAAGAAGACCGCCTTGTGAAGACATGAGGAATGTACCTGCAAATTAGGAGGATGAGATGGATGCAGAGGCACATATCAATACACCATGCAGTGTACAATACCATAACAATATGCACTAGGAATGTATACACAGTATTGACTACAGACTGCCCACACAGCAAAAGGGAGTCCAACGTCTCTGTATAAGTCAATGTCACTTGGACACACCCTTTGCAAGCCCATGGAAACGGGAAGCAGGAGGGGTGTGTGTCACACAAACTCAAGCATCTAACCCAAATTCAGGACAAGCCTGCATTTGCCCAGCCACAATACAACGTATGCCCACGGGAGCCACACAAGGCAACACACTGTTAAAAAAATTCAAAAATCAAAAATGGCCATGTATGGGCCAGGGGGGTGGGGCAGGCCACCCAGGAGGTCCGAGGACAGGGTGCACACCAAAACCCACCTGTGTGGATTTTGGGAAAAAAAAAACACTCCATGGGCTCATGGCCTGCACGGCTACCCTATTGTGAGAGAATCGCTGCTGTCGCTCTCCTCACCCTCTGCAGCTGCATCAGGAGGTGGTGGTACTATGGGAGGCAGCCTATGCAAAGCCCTAGTCTAGTCCTCCATGGCAGCAAGCATGCGGGTGTGGAAGGACTGGTTCTGGAGGATAATCGTGCGGAGGTCCCCATGCAACAACTCACGGGATGCCCGGACCTCCTCCTGAGTTGCCTGCATCTCAGCTGAGAGCGTACGTGTGAGCCGCTCCAGCTGCTGTTCTGTCCTCGTGTCAGTTGAAGCCTCAAGCTCAGCAAGAGTCACCCTGAGCTGACGGAGTTCCACCCTGAGGGCTTCCCTGTGGCCCTGGGACTCAATAGAAATGGCTTCCCGCAGAGTCTCCAGTGCCGCCCGTCTGTCCCTGTTGGACGCCAACATGTCCTCCCTGTGTGACTGTCAAATGGAGTCTGTTGCCTGCTGTAGTTGTTCCATCAGCCTTTCTTGGGGGACAATGGAAGTGGCCACCCTATCCATGGCCTGAGCCATCATCCCAGATGATGCTGCCTGTTGGTTTGCCATACCGTATATGGATTGCTCCCATGCGGTATTGCCAGGTGGCGTACGGCCACCGCATCGGCGGGCACCACACTTGTCTGGGGCAAGGCGAACTGCGCCTTGCTGTGCCGGCACTGCCTGAGGCTGCAGGACTGCATTCCCCCTCTGATCTGCTGGCCCAGGAACAGGATCAGATGTTGCGGAGTGTGACCCTGCATCCGTAACCACCAAAGGCGGACCTACCAATACTGACATCCCCATTGAGGGTTCTACCCCTGGTGCAGGTGGGTTGGACAGTACAGAATCCCTCCCAGAAACATTTACCTGCGACGGCACATAGGTCTCAGCATCCGAATCGACACCTGAATAGAGCTCGGGGGAGGTGCACCCAGAGACACCCCTTGAGAGAATGGTCTGCAGCAAGTGTGGGTTCTCACCTACCACCACACCACGTCCCTCACTGGTGCCCAGTCGGGCCTGAGCCCCCTCCTGGGTCTGCACCATCTCCACAACCCCAGCAGTATCAAGTGCGTCATCCCCTGCAAAGACATGAAAGAAAAGAAATGGGAACAGGCATTAGCACCATGGCACACAATTAGGGCTGAAAAGCAACAGAACCAGTACTTCATTGACACATGTCCCACATGACTATAACCCTCCCATGCATGCACCGTCACTGCGTATGAAGGGGAGGCAAATGGCACACATTGATGACACCAAGATGGAAGACCAACACATTTGCTGCATGCTGGCTAGCAGTGCCATCACACATTGGCCTGTGATTGGCATGTCCAATACACATACATGACACATGCCGTCACACAGATGGCATGTACCATAGCCATGTCACACATGTGACAATAGGACTGAGAAATGCCTAGTGAAAGTGATTAAATGCAAATAATCAGCCTGAATGAACACAGAATAATACGCAACAATGTTGTGGCAAGATGACACTTCAAGGGCAACTGGCGTGAGGTTGGGCTAAATGTCTACTGTTGCCAGAAGGGATACTGCAATACCCAAATCCTGGTGCGCAGAATGTATTGGATGAAGCACATGGGTGACCCAAACACATACATCCTCACCTGGCACTCAATCAGAAGTCCTCACACAAACACCATGCACATGGATGACACACACATGCATGTGCACTCACCGGACAATGCCTCGTAATCTGGCAGGTCTCCCACGCCTTGGATCAGTCCCTCCGTGACGTAGGCCCCAGCAACATACTCATGTGGAGTGAGTTCAATGTCCTCTGCTGGAGACCCACCTCCAGTCACTAGAGTAGCGGCATGACTTGAGGCCAGCTTTTTCTTTGCCCTGCGCTTCAGGTCATTCCAGCGCTTGTAGCCGTCATTAGCTGTGCGCCTCACGAATCCAAGGGCACTTATGATGTCCACGATGGTCTGCCAGTGTGCCAGACGTTGTGCAGGTGTGGTCTTGCATCCTGCAGTAATCACCATTTCGCTGTCATGTGCGGACACATACTCCACAAGTGCATCAAGTTCGGCCTGATTGAAGCTGGGCTTTGTTGGCGGGCCGGACTGTGTAGCCATGTCTGGGGCATCAGCCTGTACTGGACGAGCACTCTTCCTCTTCCGCTTGGAAGGTGGTGGGGATCCTGAGTGTCCTACGCCGCTCTGGACTCTAGGGGCAGGAGCCCCGGTGTACTGTGGACTAGGAGTGTGGGAATGAACACTCACCATGGGACTTGGTGCAGGCATTAGCTGAAGTGTGATGTAGTCAGGGGGAACGTCAGCAGGATGGACTGGGACTGACACTGTCCTGGCTGGGAGACTCAGAGCTGGGGTGGATGGAGCCGCAGCTGCCCCTGCAGCCTCCCTACCCTGCCTAGTCGGGGCAGCAGATGACATAGCTGCCCCTGATCCACGTGGCCTGGTGACACCAATGTGCACCGCCACACATGGCCTAGATCTGCTGACCTGGAAGTCAGCCATGGAATCACCCTGTGCCAGGTCTGGTGCCACAATGGGCAGGTCCAACAAGGGCTGAGCAGGGATGGTGTCAGCCACGTTACCCTCAACCAGGGGGGGGGCATGTGTGTCCCTGACTGGCCATCCACACATGGGGGACTAGGGGCACCCTGCAAGTCCCGGCCACGTCCCCTACTGTATCCACCACGCCCACCTCTTGAGGCTCGGCCACCTTTGCCACCCTTACCGTGTGCTCGCCTCCCAACCATGGCACTGATGTTGTTGTGCGTATGGGAGTTGAAGTAAACTATTGTCCTGGGCAATTGGGGGTCAAAGGGGTAGGGTACAAGATGGAATTCATACCCTAGTGCTCTAGCAAGGCTGTATGTGACCCCTGGGGGAAGATGACGGGTCACGCAACGCACAGGCACCCCAAAAAAGGGAGATAATGTGCACGCAACCCCTCCTAGACCACGTGCGTGGAAAAATAAACCTGCACTACGCTGTGGCACCCAGAAACACAAAAATGAACGTATGTGTGTCACACGCAGCCTAGAATGACCTCTGAAGGGGCACGCGACACACGGGGCAAGCACAGATGTTAAATACGTGCGCGACTCACCGTCTGCCTGGAAAAATAGCATGAAAAAGACGCACGTGTGCGCGTTGGCAACACCCCCGCCAAAAGAAGAATTGTACGCTGTCTGAGGAGACAGGACAACAGAAGAAGTGAACACTGTTTGATGACACAGGCCCAGGAAAAAGACATAAAGAGAAAAAGCTGTCAGAGGTAACAGGGAGTACGAACTTGGAACGCCGTGAAGTAAATCGCATGTGAACCGACAAGAAGTACAGATTTCACCCACTCGCTCTCCACGAAAAGCACGTACAAGGAAATGGCGTTCTACACGTACCTTTTAAACATGCCCACACGTCCAGCGTCACTTCCGCATGTACGCGCTAAGGCCCTATCCTCCAATTACACTAGCTGACACTCTGACGTGCAGTCATTGGACGTGTAACATGCACCCGTGTACAGGGAAACACCCAAGCACGCACGTCACAGACACGCATACGCGCTGAGGCCCTTTCCACCAATTACACGCTATAACACTCTGACGTGCTTATTTTTTCTACGTGCCATGGAAAATGCACGTGCACATAACGTCATAGATGCGCCTACACGCTGGGGGCCTTTGGGCCAATGAATTTGCGTACGTGTGCTGACGTGCTTACGCACTAAGGCCCTTTCCTCGAATTACACACAGACGTGCTGGATTTTCACGTGCCAAATCACTCCGTATCAAGCTGGCCATGCGTAAGCACACGGAAGACCACGCTCCTGCCCAGAAGGCTGAATTACTGTCCCCCAGAGCCCCGAGCACGCTCCCACCTGCCATCTGCTGCTGCCTGACTGCCTGCTCCCCACGTGCCCTGCCATTTGCTGCCTGCACATCAGCCAGGGGTGCTGTTGCTGTGACCACCCCTGCTGGAACCGAAGACTCCTGACTGGGATTCCATTGCTCCACAGACCAGCCCCAGGACCCAGTTGTCCACCCACTCCTGCCTCTGGGGTCATCATGTCGGGCACTGCAACATCTGGCACCACTGGCAACCCCTGGCCAGAGAGGCAGAGGGGCACCAGCTTCACTGCCACCGAAGTTGGTGTCCTGGTGGAGCAAGTCCTGGGGCAGTATGATGCCCTCTTCGGAAGTTTGCGCGCCGACAAGGAAGGACAGACTCGGATCTGGACGGACATCGTGACTGCCATCAACGCAGAGGGAGTGGCAGTCCGACTATTCCATCATGTCAAGAAGCGCTGGGAGGACTTCAGGTCCAGGACCCTCAACAAGGCCCGGCTCCTTGTGAAGGCAGCGGATGCTAAGGGGCGCCGGGGCCACTTGTCGGAAGATCAGATGAGGGTCCTGGAACGCATATCCCCAGCACACCACGTTCAGGTCCTTGAGAACCAGACCCGTCTGGAGTCGAGCGGTAAGTGTACATGCATCCTGATTGTAAGCTGTGCGTGTGGTGGTGTGCCAGTAGTGTGCAGGTTGCACATGTGTTTTTATGGGGCCAAGTATGGGGTGGGGTGTACAGGGCCGTGAGGCTAACACATGCGAGGGCTCTCATGTGTGAGACATGGATGGTGCTTGCGTGTGTAGGCTTGCATGCCAAATGCAGATGTGTGTGCACACATGTTTGAATGAATGTGTATGTAAGTAGGCATGTTCGTGATGTCACACGTGGATGTTGGTTTCAGCTGCATGTATCTGCACTGTGTACATGTGCATGTGTGCGTATTTGACAAGGGTGCAACAGTGATGCAACATGGATGCATGTGACACCGGGATGTGGAAGCCTGATTGGCAGATGTGACATGGATGCCGATCTTAACACTGCGACAGTTGGCAGAGGCGTACACATGCATGCAAGTGTGGTGGTGTGTGTGCATATGTAGTGCACTCCCTGTGTTACATGTGATGTCTGGCTCACCTTTGCCTGCTCATGCTGTTGTATGTGTATGGATGGTGCTGGCTGTTGCGATATGGCTGTGGTATGGCTCATGTGTGCGAGTTGAAATGACATGTGTGTTGGCGATTGTGATGCCATGTCTGAAGTTTGCCAATGCCACTCATGTACAACTGTCATGTGTGTATGTGTCCATTGTACAATGCCCTGATGCCTGTGTTTTATTTCTCCCTGTCTGCAGAGTCAACTGATGAAGAGGGCGGAGAAGGAGCTGTGGAGCACAGCGGCAGGGATCGCACCGCCAGCCGGAGACGCAAGGCCCGGCTCCCCTCCCAGGTTGTCATATCGTCGGGGAGTGTGGTGTCTGGTGCCGCGTCCCAGGCCGCAGCTGCCGGGGGGAGGTCCAAGAGGTGGAGGTCGGAGTTGGACTCCTCGGCAGCAGAAGGGGCAGCTGGGACCCCACAGGGCCCAACGGGGGAAGATGGCACGGAGTCATCCAGGTTGGTGGGGGGTTTGGTGGAGGAGGAAGCCGTGCAAGCGACAGAGACGGGGTCTGGAGGTGGGGATTCCACTGGTGCTAGTGGTGCAGTGCAGGACCAGGGACAGGAGGCAGCACAGGCCGCCGCGGAGGTGCCTGTGTGCAATCCTGTCCCTGATTCTGTCACTGCATCATCTTGCACCAGCAGGGATGCCTACGTCCAGACCCGTTTTCAGGCAGGGGATGAGCTTACAACAACTGGCCTTCCTCTGCCTGCGGACGTGGCTATCCAGGTATGGGTTGAGCCTGTCCTGACTGGTGTGGCGTTGCGTCAACGGCCATGCGAGGTGACCTGCAGTCTTTTCATGAGGAGACTGCACGTCATCTCGAATGGCTCGTTGACCGCGTCGGCCTACTGGGACAGGTCACCCAGGCCGGATTCCTCCGTTTGCTGGAGCTTGTTCCGACCCCCTCCTCAACTGAACACCCTATGCGCCAGTCGTCCTCCGTGCCATCTTTCCACCCATTTGTCACCTGGGTGCCCTGTGGAGCTGCTTCTGACGGTGCGGCCAGGCTGGTGGAGGACACATCCCTGCCACAGTCGGGAGTCGGACGTCCAGCAGGGGTGGCCACATCAACGACTGAACCCCGGCTGGTGGAGGATGTGCAGGCAGCAGGAGCCAGGGCACAGGCCCAGGCACAGCAGGAGCAGCAACGAGGTGCGAGCCATGATGGCTCGGGGCCTTCGACATCGGAGGGGCAGGCATCGGCCGGAGGGCAGGAGGACCCAGGACGGGAAGTGTCTTCCGTGTGGCAGCGGTTGGGCCACGCCATAGATGCGGAGCGGCAGCGGGCAGAAGAGGCACGGCTCACGATGGTCAGGGCGGAGAACTCCATGCGGAGGGCCGTGAAGCGGGCCGAGTGCCTCGAGGCAATCCGCAGGGAGTTGGAGGAGAACATGTCGTCATCCCTGCGGACCCTCGGGGCCATGGAAGAGGACCGCCTCCGGGAGATTGAGCAGGAGTTCGATGATGCCCTGGCCCGGAACATCCAGAAGTGAGCCGTCGGACTAGCCCGCTGCCCTTGTAAATAGTTCTTTGGTGTTAAGTTTCCTTTCGGTTTTGTTTTGTTTTGGGGCGCTTGGACAATGCCCCAACTTCTTGTATATTGTTCTTCATTAGGTAGGATTTTATTTTATAGGTTTCATTTAAAGGATTGGGCACATGGACCCTGGATGTTCACTTTGTATATAGTTTGACAATGGATTTGGATTGTTGATTTTTTTTTTCCATGGATCAATGTTTTTTTTTTATTATTTTTGCACCTTGGATTAATTTTCTCAGACTGACATTTTGGAGACTTGCTTTTGGATTGCTTTTCATTTGGATTTCATGCATCTTTTTCATTTATTGGACATGCTGGATTTTATTTTTTATTTCCATTTTTTTCTGTTCCATTTCATTGCCTTGCTTTTCTTTTTAATACATTATCATTTGGTACTTCAATGTGTGGTATTCTCTCTTTGGTTTCATGCATGTCACAATGTGTGTTCTATCATTCACATGCTGTCATTGTGTGGGTTTGACGGTTATATGTTGATGTGCAGACTAGCCATTTGGGATGCATCATGTGCTGAGGATTTCTTTGTGGGGTGGATGTCATACCTGATGGTGTGTTCGGACTGGGGTGGCATAGGCAGTGTATTGACGGGGTATGGGGGCCATGATTATGGATCGTCATGAGGTTTTGGGGGGACATGTATGGGGCCTGCTGGCAGGTGCCCTGCACTGCTAGGGGGTGGGGATGCAGGGGGACATGAGTTGGACATGAGTGGAGGCCTGGTGGAGGGTGCCCCTGACTGCTGGGGGGTGGGGATGCAGGGGGAAAAGATTTGGACATGAGTGGGAGCCTGGTGGAGGGTGCCCCTGGATGCTGGGGGGTGGGGTGATGGGAGACATGTGTGGGGGCCTGGTGAGGGTGCCCCTGGATGCTGGGGGGTGTGGGTGCTGGGAGACATGAGGGGGGGCCTGCTGGCAGGTGCCCTGCACTGCTGGGGGTGTGGGTGCAGGGGGACATGAGTGGGGGCCTGGTGGAGGGTACCCCTGACTGCTGGGGGGTGGGGGTGCTGGGAGACATGTGTGGGGGCCTGGTGGAGGGTGCCCCTGACTGCTGGGGGGTGGGGGTGCTGGGAGACATGATTGGGGGGCTGCTGGCAGGTGCCCTGCACTGATCGGGGTGGGGGTGCAGGGGGAAATGAGTGGGGGCCTGGTGGAGGGTGCCCCTGACTGCTGGGAGTGGGGGTGCTGGGAGACATGTGTGGGGGCCTGGTGGAGGGTGCCCCTGGATGCTGGGGGTCGGGGTGCTGGGAGACATGAGTGGGGGCCATCTGGCAGGTGCCCTGCACTGCTGGGGGGTGGGGGCGCAGGGGGACATGCGTGGGGGCCTGGTGGAGGGTGCCCCTTACTGCTGGGGTGTGGGGGTGCTGGGAGGCATGTGTGGGGGCCTGGTGGAGGGTGCCCTGGATGCTGGGAGGTGGGGTGCAGGGGGACATGAGTTGGACATGAGTGGGGGCCTGCTGGCAGGTGCCCAACAGTGCTGGGGGGTGGGGATGCTGGGAGACATGCATTGCTGATCAGTAGTGCAAGGTGACATGTGGCTTGTCTGGGGGGCATGCCCATGGAGGATGGGCTGCCTGCGGGACATAAGCAGGGGTGCAGGGTAGTCCCCTGTGGTGTGGGCTGCCTGCAGGGGCTGTGGAGGGTGTAGAGGGAACACCTGAGAGGACCCACACGGCCAATTCACGTGTAGTACTCCCCGGAACCCCTGAAATACACGTACCCTGCTGAAATCGCGTGTGAGACTTCCCGCGCACCCCGAAATACACGTACCCAGGGCAATCGCGTGTGGAACTTCCTGCGCACCCCTGAAATACACGTGCCCTGATGGAATCGCGTGTGAAACTTCACGCACACCCCTGGAATACACGTACCCAGGACAATCGCGTGTGGAACTTCCCGCGCACCCCTGAAATACACGTACCCTGCTGAATTTGCGTGTGAAACTTCCCGCGCACCCTGAAATACACGCAACCTGCAGGATTTGCGTGTGAAACTTCATGCGCACCCCCAAATACATGTACCCAGGACAATCGCGTGTGGAACTTCCCGCGCACCCCTGAAATACACGTACCCTGCTGAATTCACGTGTGAAACTTCCTGCGCACACCGAAATACACGTAACCGGCAGGATTCGCGTGTGAAACTTCACGCTCACCCCGAAATACACATACACAGGACAATCGTGGATGGAACTTCCCGCGCACCCCTGAAATACACGTACCCTGCTGAATTTGCGTGTGAAACTTCCTGCGCACCCCGAAATACACGTACCTGGCAGGATTTGCGTGTGAAACTTCACGTGCACCCCGAAATAGACGTACCCAGGACAATCGCGTGTGGAACTTCCCGCGCACCCCTGAAATACACGTACCCTGCTGAATTTGCATGTAAAACTTCCCGCACACCCCGAAATACACGTACCCTGCAGGATTTGCGTGTGAAACTTCCCGCGCACCCCGAAATACGCGTGCCCTGATGGAATCTCGTGTGAAACTTCACCCGCACCCCTGAAATACACGTACCCTGTTGGGATCGCGTGTGAAACTTCCCGCGAACCCCTGAAATACACGTTCCCCGCTTGGCGTTTGCTGTTTGGCAGCCCTGTAAACTGGTCCAGGGTTAGCGCAGACATTTGCAATGAATTGGGGATTTTGATGGATTTTCCTTGCGCAAGGGCGTTCTTGGGGGCATAACTGCCGCTGCTGCAGGGTCGCTGCGCCACTCTGCGCCACGGCTGGTTTTGGAGGCTAAAATCCATGAATATGCTGTGCGATGAAATGGATTTTATCACACGCGGCTGGCTCAGTGTATCGCACGGGGACATTGTGCGCCAGCCGCGTGTGCCACTTTTGTGCGAAATTCTATGAATTACCCTGATAGTGCTTCAGCTAATCATTGGCAATTAAATAAAATGACAGCAGGGTTTGCACCATATTGCCCGGGCGGGTGGCAATTGGTTTGCCGTTTATACAAAAATCATCATTGTTATGAGCATGCAATTTACTCTCCAAATACCTAATTGTACCCTCCACCAGCTCACCAATTCTTAAATTCGGGATATTTTCAGAGGTGCCAGAAATAAAAAATTTGATTGCTAACACATTTCCCTAAGGCACATGTGGATACATTTTACTTCAACAACATCACCTTGAAACTATCTTAAAAATGACACATAAATGGATGCAGTGTGACTTGTGGTTGCTGAGAAAATGCATCAGTTTTGATAGTCCCCTTAAACTAATGGGAAATATTCATATGTATGAAAATCTTATCTCTCCTGTCTGTTTTTTTTTTAAGGTCGGGATAAAAGCCATTAGCATCTTTGTGGTTTGAAGTTAATGGGCTGCAGGTCGTAAATATTTGGGGTGCATCAGCTACACAGAGATCTCCCACTGCAGATAATGAGCCAGGCAAGCCCTGTGATGAATTGCCGGGTTAGGACTTGGTGGGCTCCAAGTCCAGTAAGTAGTCAGGAGGTCAAGCTCTTGGGTGGGTGCAGTTGGTGTTTTAGGATAGGCTTTTAGTGCTGAAGATTCGATGTGTGCCAAGATAAACTGGATTTTGTTTTGTTGGTTGTCGCTGTATACTAATGGCAGAGGTATTGAGGTACATCAGGGGTTTCAGTGTGGACGGCTATGCATGCTGCTAGGCCAAAATAGCATAGCCCTAGCTGCATTCTAGGCTGCATAGATGGGGGCTGTGCAGGTGGCCTGTGTCCACAGATGTGGCGTAAGGTATAAGTACCATCATCTTGGATGTTGTTTGACTGCTTTCTTCTTCTTCTTCTTCTTCTTCTTCTTCTTCTTCTTCTTCTTCTTCTTCTTCTTCTTCTTCTTCTTCTTCTTCTTCTTCTTCTTCTTCTTCTTCTTCTTCTTCTTCTTCTTCTTCTTCTTCTTCTTCTTCTTCCTGTGCAATTGGCTGGTATCCTTATTCGTGGTTTCCCTGTAATGAAAGTCTGAGCAGTGGGAGAGGGCCTGAAGGGTTGGCAGGCCGGGGTTGAGGGAGGACGATAGTTTGATATGGTGTGCCTCTGTGAATGCTGCCTGTGGGTTGTGGGTGCAGAGGGGTGTTGTTGTGTTTGGGAGGGAAGAGATTGTCATGGTGTGCTGCTGCGAACGCTGCCGGCATCCGTGGGTCAATCGTGGATATGAGTCTTGTGTTTGCAAAGGAAGAGTTTGTCACAGTGTGCTGCTGTGAACGCTGCTGACATTCATGCGGTATAGGCGGGTAGGAGTGTTATTGTGTTTGTTATGTGTGCTTATTTGGAGTGTAGAGAGGGGAGGGTTTCAAGAGGAGGGGGAATAGCCAGGTTTGAGGACCATTCTGAATGCCAGGTGATTGTCAGCAATGCGAATGTGCAGGGGTAGGGAGTTCCAGATAGTCGGTGCTTGGATGGAGAATTCGGATCCACCAAGTCTGGAGGAGTTGTACTCTGGAACTACGAGGAGAGATGGTGTACCAGATCTGAGAGTCCTCGATGGGTGGTAGTGGGCGACTTTGTCTTGAAGGAACTCCGGACCGTGTTGTGGTTGTCCCGTTGGGTGATGCACATAGCTTTAAAGGTAGGCCGACGGCCAATAGAGAGACAATGGAGTACTCAGTGTAGGGCTGATATGTTCTCAGCGAGGTAGGTTAATGAGCAGGCGGGCTGCAGCATTTGGGATTCTTTACAGTTTCCTTAGCTGAAACGCTGGTGCACCCAGGTAAAGGCAGTTTGTGTCGTCTAAGCGGAAGAGGATGATGGAGGAAAATAGTGAGGATAGGCGAGGCAATGGAGGATGCGCCTTAGGATGCGTAGGTGAAAGAAACAGGTTCTGGAAATGGAGTTCAATTGTTGGGAGAGAGATACATCTGTGTCCAGTGTGCATCCAAGGTTTTTAACTGTGGTGGAGGTTACAGGTGGGGGCCTAGGGATTGTGGCCAGGGATAGGTTGGGGGAGGAGCAATGCTTTCCCACAGACAAGGCTTTCCATTTTCCCAGGATTGAGGATGAGGTGGTTGGTCGTCATCCAGTAGTCAATGTCCGAGAGGCATGATGAAAAATCTGGATGGTTGGGGCCTGGCGACTTTGGGATTTTAGCATGATCTGGGTGTCGTCTGTGTAGTTGTAGCAGGTAACATTGTGGGAGCGGATGAGTGTGGGCAGAGGGTTTTGATACATGTTGAACAGAATTGGGGAAAGGGATGCTCCTTGTGGGACCCCTTTTGTTTCTGTTCGTGAGGTGGAGGTGAACGAATAGAGGTGCATGATTTGTGAATGATTAAAGATAAAAGAGGATATCCAAGAGAAGAATGCATCTTTGATTCCTAATTAGTGTAGCCTAGGAGAACGGTGTGATTGATGGTTTCGAAAGATGCAAAGAGGGCAAGAAGGATTAGTACAGCACAGTTTTCTGCATTAGGTCATCCCAGATGGATAATGGATTCTGTTCCTCGCAGCGGTCTGATGCCAGATTGTGCAGGGTCCAAAAGGTTGTTGGCTTCAGTGAAAAGGCTGAGCTGCTTGTAGGCTGTGCGGTCCATGAGTATGGCTATGAAGCGGCTGTCGGAGATGGGCTGGTTGTTCTGGGGGAGGAGTGGGTTAAGGTTAGGTTTTTTTGCGGAGGGGTTTGATGTAGGCGGTTTTTAGGGCTTCCGGGAATGTTCCCAATGTTTGGGAGTGGTTGAGGATTGAGCGTGCAAAACTGCCTGCATAGGTTGGGGCTAGAGTGTTTTTGAGGAGGGTGGGCGGGCACAGGTCCCCAGGGTAGTCTGATGGGCATCTTTGTGCTAGGAGTGAGAGGAACTCTTGATGTGTGACTGCAGTGAAAGAGGTGAAAGTTCATATTGAAGGGGGGTTTTGACAGGGGTTATGATATAATATGGCATGTATAAATTATATGATATGGCATGTATAAATGCCAGCTCTCTTGAACACACTAGATAGTATCACGGCCCTTGCTTCCGGATACATTTGAGCATTTCATTTGTGAGGCCATGTGGCCCCAGAGCTCTTGATACACTAAGTTTCGAGATAAGGATAATAATATTGTCCACATCAAAGCTTATGTCACAGCTTTCTGCTAGTACAGGAGTAGTATTAAGATCACATAGAGGCACCATTGCGTATAGCGAGCCATAGTATTGCACTCAGATTTCTTCTGGTACTGCATTAATTTGCATCAGCGTTTGGGCTGCATTGTTGGCTTTATTTAAGATACCCCATATAAAAGTTTTTAGATGCCAGAGCTGGGAACATTGTTTCTGCATCTCGTTGCAGCGTTACAGCTTTCCTGGCTTTGAACCAGTTTTTATACCTGGTCTTTAGTTGTTTTATTATTAATGATCTTGTTGGCTGAAGCTCTTTTTGCCGCGCGGTAAGCATTGTGCTATGTAGCTCACTGCCATAGACATGTGAGTGCTCAAAGTCTCGCATGTGTTTTGTATTTGCGGTCTTATAGAATTGAAGAGCGGCGACATACAACTCATCTGATCGAAACAGATCTGGGCTTAGACTATCAGGTGAATAGTTCGGTGGGCAGTCATAATTTTGAAAAAAAATGTCGACAGACAAAAATGTCGACAAAAAAATGTCGAAAAAAAAAATGTCGACTTTCGTTTTTTTAAATTTTATATTTATTTTAGGGGTTCGGGAGTTAAAAAAAGGGAAAAATTAAAAAAAAAATTAAAAAAGGGGGATTGGGGGGGAACCCCCCCATTTAAAACAAAAAATGCATTGAAAAAAAAAGTCGACATTTTTTTTTTCGACATTTTTTTTTCAAAATTTTGACTTTCGACATTTTTGTTGTCGAAATTATCACTATAAACCGAATAGTTCAGTTCACCGTTTAATTTCTTTAATAAATTAGGTGTCCATTTGAATCGGTTTTTGCATTAGAAATGGCCAGAGGAAAAGAGTGGATAATCAGCTGTATGGGGACAGAATGGTTTGGACCATAACCATGTTAAAGGCAGTAATTCATGATCACTGAACTTTTGATGAATAATTTGCAAGTCACTGACCCTTGCAAATAGGTCTCCGTCGGTATAAATGTAATCAATATGAGAGGCTTGATGTCTTCTGTTCCAGGTGCAAACAGGGGTATTGTCTGCTACTGTTGTTCCATTTACCATTATTAATTGCCTTTCGTTCATTAATGTGTTCCATAATTTTAAAAGTATTGGGTATGTGCATGACATTTTCCATTAGGCAATTCATGTTTAAGTCTCCTACCAAGATGATGGAGTCTACTGTTTTGTCCTCCGAGATCAAGTCAAAAGTTAATTTGAGATCCTCCATGAATGTGGAGTCTTGAATATCTAAATGGTTTCAATATATGTTTACTAGTGCGATAGTGCGATTGGGAGATTTGATTTTAACTAATTATATAAACATATTCGGAGTAAAGTTGTAGCTCATTGGAGATGTTAACCGCTACTAAAAGCCCTGCCTTCGGTCTCCCTCTAGTTTGCGTTTTGGCAGGCAGCAAAGTCAAATTATGGTTATCCCAATCTGGCGTTTCCAGAAGCCACACTTCCTGTAAGGCTACTATATCACATTTATTAAGACTGTTTATATCTACTGCTGATAGACGAGTATGGCCTCTTGTATTCCATGACGCTAGAGAACATTGGTCACCTTCCGGCTCGTTGCATTGATTATTCGTATAATGGAATTTGCTTTGGAGTTGTGATGCTTCTATTTGCTGGTTTGATTCGCGTGCACCTTGTGTGCAAGTGATTTTTAAAGGGAAGTTCTCGGCAATGGCAGCTTTAGCCCCATACAATTGATTTGTTGCTTGCTCATTTTCCGAGCATTTGGAATTGTATTCATGGGATAACAAAAAAAACAGATCAAAAAGAGATTTCCGCGCTGCCCATAACAAATTCATCACACTTCCCGATTGTAGCCAGAGTCTAACAATAGAGGAGTCGTTATCATCTAGAAATTCAATCCGCACAACGTCTGAAGAGGTGTGATCCTCTAGTAATGAGATGTCCCCCATTATATTTAGGACACTAGTCCTATTTTGATCGTACATTGGGAAGCTACCTCCTCTGCACTGTAATATTAGATGATGGTATGATTGCAAATTTGCTGTCCCTCGTTTCTTTTTCATAACATTTTCCTGATCATGGTTTTGAAGTAATTTGGTTTGGACTGCTGGGTTGTTATTCGGTGTCTTATTTATCGAGAAACTAGTTTCACCACTTTGGTTTATGGGTCTCATATTAACTGATGGCTTGGGTTGGTCAGACACAATATTAAGGTAGGGATTTGCTACAAAAAGAGCAACCGATTTCGCAATTTCCTTGCGTCGCTCTTCTAACGTAAGGAACTTGCAGACCTCTATTTGTGAGCATGGGAGTCTTAATGATGGCCCTATCTTGAGGCCACCGGTCACCGGTCTCTGGATGACCCAATCATTCTGGGGCAGAGGTCAGCTGCGCACGTTGCATCTCTGTCATTAGAACATCCAAGGACTGGTAAGATAGGTCCTTAGGATGGTCCAATATGACAGAAGTTTCTTTACTGTTCTGCTGAGAGCTTGTTCTTCATTGTAGCATTCTTGGTTACAGCCGTCGAGGCAGTTTGTGAGGTGTGCCTTGGCATAGATAGAGACTGAATGAAGTAGCGAGAGCTCGATCGGGCAGACATGGTGCCTATTCAATGTTCTTGCATTTTTTCAGCATGGTTATCGATTTAGTATTTTTTTAGGTTTAGTAAAAATGTTAAATGTTTGTTTTAGCTCAATCAATGGGGTAGGCTTTCCCGGATCGTGCTCAATGATCGATGGCGTGATACATTCCTTTATTTTGGTCGTAGTGTCATTTAGGTTGACTATCAGTGTGGTCATGTCAAGAATATGTTTGCTAGATTGGGACATGTCAGATTTCTTTGGGATGAAGGTTCTGTCTCTTTCCAGGGATTCAATTCTCGTGGCCGGTGATATCTCTTTATTTATGCATAGACATTTGTTGTTTACGTGCTTTGCTGAAGAGATGTTTAAGAGTTGTGTTAAAAGGGCTGTTTGGTTGCTAATTTTGGCATCTAAAGTTTCATAAAGTTTTGTTAACGAATACAAGGTACTAATCATAGTCTGCATTGTGATTTCTGCGCACGATGATATCCTCGTTTTGGGAGTCGTAGGGTGTCAGTGGAAGGGTAGGAACTGCTTTGCGTGGAGTGGGTTGGGTGAAAGATATAGATGATATAGAGGATTCTTGCAGTGAGTTTGAGACCATAATGGGTGATTCGGACCATGTAGAGGCATTGGTCTGGAGGGGAGACGATAGTATGATCTATTTTCCCATGTCCAAAGGTGCCGTGGGTAATGCTTTGTTGGCATCACTGGCGATCTCTTCTACAGATTTGTTGTCAACCGGGTCCACATCATCTTGGGTTAATATGACCGAATCATGCGCACACCCCACACTTTCAGCAACGTTGTGGATTGGAGCAATGATTGCATTTGAATGGGCCTCTGCCGGCTTTGAGCTTAGCTCATTCAAGAGTGAGTTGGACAGCAGGAACCCCGCACTGATGAGGGAACCCGTTGGGGTGCATAGGTCCACTACCGGGTCCTCAGTGTTCAAAGGGAGCGCTGGCTCGATGGAGGAGTCCGTTTGCAAAACCTCCGGGTTTGCAAGCGCTGTTCGGGTCAACACCTTCGAATCTGGCGAGCAAAAACTACGGATGTCTGAGGTGAGTGTTGGGGGTGTTTGACTGTATTAGTTTCCTGCCGCTACAGGTAAGCTGTAATTACAGAGCTGTTCGGTTAGGGGTAACCTTAATGTTTGTCGCTCGGCTAGGAGTTCCCTTTAGCATCCCTGTTTTCAGAGTGTATTTGCCGGACATACAGGTTTTATTTACTCACACGGCCTTAGTTGAATGGTAGTTCGATTAAGTTTTAAGTATTAACCCCGACAGGCCGATCAAAGTAATGAAATGACAACAGAGATAATAACGAGGAATTGAATCACTCACCAAATCGCTGAACGCTGCGAGCTGCTAAAGCAGCTATATAGCTTAACAGCACTTATCGAAGCCCTTGTTAAATGTGTGTGCGCTAATGCGCGCGGGCTGGTGTATTAGAGGTGCTTTGGGGTAAGTGGGCGTGGCCAGCACTATAAACATAAAAATACAGAGAAATACAGTCAGCGTTTGTATAAATACACACAATATCACTCCACAGTTGTCTTTAGAGTTCATAAAGTGAATAAGGAGTAGCCATGGACTGCATACCGTGTAGAGTCTTTAGGAAAACAACCAGAGTGTTGTGCAGCCAGACAGCCAGGACAGCTTAACAGCACTTATCAAAGCATTTGCTCAGTTCTTGCACGTTAAGGCGCGTGGGCTGGGCAGATGGGAGCAGGTGCAAGTGGATCTAGGTAACCTGGCCTAAGCCCCACCCACCTGGTGCCTTCCACCTTGGCACTCTTTTTCCCCACTTAGCAAGCCCCATCCATCTGGTGCTTTCCTGGTTGCTGCACTTTTTCCCTACTTAAGGAGCCCTCCAGCCTCTTTTCCTTTGCAGATCGGGACCAGGTGGAAGTGGTTCAAGGTCATCTGGCCTAAGCCCCGCCCCCCTGGCACCTTCCAAGTTTCCACTGTTTTTCCCCACTTAGCAAGCCCCGCACACCTGGTGCCCTCCTGGTTGCCGCTCTTTTTTCCCTACTTAAGGAGTCCTCCAGCCTCTGTCTTTTGCAGATGGGGAACATGTGCAAGTGGATTTATGTCACATGGCCTAAGCCCCGCCCACCTGGTGCCCTCCAGGTTGCTGCTCTTTTTCCCCACTTAGCAAGCCCCACCCACCTGGTGCCTTCCTGGTTGTTGCTCTTTTCCCCTACTTAAGGAGTCCTCCAGCCTCTTTTCCTATGCAGATGGGGAGCAGGTGCAAGTGGACCTAGGTCACCTGGCCCAAGCCCCACCCACCTGATGCCTTCCTGGTTGTTGCTCTTTTCCCCTACTTAAGGAGTCCTCCAGCCTCTTTTCCTATGCAGATGGGGAGCAGGTCCAAGTGGATTTAGGTCACCTGGCCTAAACCCAATCCACCTGGTGCCTTCCTGATTGCCGCTCTTTTTCCCCACTTAGCAAGCCCCGTCCACCTGGCGCCTTCCTGGTTGCCACTCTTTTTCCCTACTTAAGGAGCCGTCCAGCCTCTTTCCCTTTGCAGATGGGGAGCAGGTGCAAGTGCATTTAGGTCACCTGGCCTACGCCCCGGCAACCTGGCGCCTTCCAGGTTGCCGCTCTTTTTCCCCACTTAGCAAGCCCAGCCCACCTGGTGCCTTCCTGGTTGCCGCTCTTTTTCCCTACTTAAGGAGCCGTCCAGCCTCTTTCCCTTTGCAGATGGGGAGCAGGTGCAAGTGCATTTAGGTCACCTGACCTAAGCCCTGCCCACCTTCTTAGCCCTGCCCATTCTTTCCTTCTCTTAACTCTTACATCAAGGACATCCCTCGCCGGGCCTCCGTAGCAAAGGGCTGATGAAGAAAAGGGCAATTCCTATTTGGACCTGTTCTGACCAGGAGGACCCAGGGCCCGACCCTGTGCTCAGAGAGCAGGTAAGCATGCACCAACATGTGTTTAGCCCCTCTGTCCCCACAGGCCACCCCCGCTCCATCTAGTCCCCCTGTCATGTTCTCTTGTGCCCCACACCCTTCTTGCACACAGGTGTTGCCTGTTTGCTTGATTCTTCTACCCTGCTCCCCCTCACGTCCCCTCCAGCCTACTTCTGCAGGAGTCTGTCCTAGTACATTCTGGTTTCACCATCACCTTGTGGCGAATGCTGGATTTTACTTTTATGGACTTCATTGATTCACGGTGCGTTACCCTTTCTCAACTCTCATGCTGGACTTCCTTTGCATCTTTTACTCCTGGTGGCCCTGAACCATGCTGTTCCCATCTCCATCTTGTATCCTGGTTTGCAACATTATGTGTTACTATTGACTTCTGCAATTGTATTCGCAATCCTCTCTTGCTTCTCCACTCTTATTGAAGGCTTACTCTCTGTTCTCTCCTCCTCTCCCTTTCTCCCTTTTCCTATCTCATCTCCTCCTCCCCTTACTTTCTTCTATGCACTTACTCTATCAGAATTGTCCCTGGATCTAGTATGATAGCAACCTCGTCTGTCTCCTCTCCCCTCCCTTTACTTGTTCCCTCCCCCCTTCTTAACTATCTGAAATGTCATCAGGCCTAGCACAATAGTCACTTGTTTTGTTCCTCCCCTCCTCTTCTGCGCCCCTCTCCCTTACCTTTTGTTTTCTCCAGCTTTACCAGCAATGCTGTCCGGCCTAGTACGGTAGTCGCCTGTCTGTTTTCATTTCCTCCCCACTCTCCCCCTCCTTTCCTTATCTATGTCTTAGCTCTTGCACTATCTGAATGTCATCAGGCCGAGTATGATAGTTAATTTCACATCCTTACTGTTCATGGCCTGTAAGAATGCCATTGTATTTTCCCTTGTTCCCTCCCTTGCCTTGAAGCACTTTGAAACACATTATGTATAGATGCTATATAAATAAACTATCATATCATATCAGAGGTGCTTCTAAGTATGGGCGTGGCCAGCACAAGTAGAGTCTTTAGAAAACCTACCAGAAGGGGGTGCAGCCAGACAACCAGGACAACTTAACAGCACTTATCAAAGCACTTGCTCAATGCGCGCACACTAATGCATGCAGGCTGGTGTATTTGAGGCACTTCTGGGTAAGTGGGCGTGGCCAGCATGTGTAGAATCTTTAGAACAACAACCAGAAGGGGGTGTAGCCAAAGAGCCAGGACAGCTTAACGGCACTTAACAAAGCGTGCGGGCTGGTGTATTTGAGGTGCTTTTGGGTAAGTGGGTATTTTTCTTTGCACGTAGTTCAAATGGCACAGTTTGCATGGATCAAGGTGTTTAAATTGCTGGATGAGAAGACATCTCACTGATGCAAGTAGAAGGAAAAAGAAGGTGCCTTGCATACAGATTTGTAGTAGCGATGAGTAGGGTAGGAGGAGTTGAGAAAACATCCCCATTCAAGCACCCTACTTGTGTGATGAAGTTCGATGGCTTCAAGGAGGAGATGGTGGATTCATGTTCACCTGATACAATAATCACAGAAATGTTATGGGAAGTTATGGGAAGACTTACTCAAGAGGGGTATAAATAAAAACATGAATACACAAGGAATCAAAAACGCTAAGGGATTTGTGGAGTCTAAAATAGTAATTCTTGGTTGCTTCCAAATACTGACGGAGTTTAAAGGACACATGTCAACATTGAAGGCACGTGTGGTAAAAATGGTGTACATTAAATAGGGTGGTTGGATCAAGTAAGTTCAAAATTTAAGTTCAACACTTCCCATTAGGCCCAAGTACTAAGCATGTTAACCACCTAAGAGAATGAAGAAGCGGCGTAAGAGCGTGAATAGCTGAACCCATAAAAACTGCAGAGTGGTTAAGCCCTATTGTTCCGACATGGAAACATAATTGCAATATCAGGGTCTGTGTGGACCTGAGGGATGTGTATAAGTATATTGTGGATGGCAGGTTGCCTGTGTCTGTTACCTTGTAAACTCTGCACAGTAATAATACGGCAACATTGTTTTATACCCTGAATTTATCCGACATCAAAGTACCTTTAGTAGAGTAGACTAGACATTTAAAAATTATTTGTAGCACCTGTTCTGAGCTATCCTCTTCGGAAGATAGCTCAGCGGCAACATGCTTGCCTTGGAAGCAAGACGACACGGAGCAAAACATTTTCGATCCCCGGGTTCACGTTTAGAAACCTCTGGGTATTAAGCGCATTATAAATAATCTATCATATCATATCATATCATATCATAGAATTCACATCAGCATTAGATATAGTTCAAAGACCTATGACAAACTAGTTAAAGGGCATTAAAGGTTCCCTGGTCTACAAAAGAATGGAAGAAAAGAGAATGATGCTAGATTAAATGAGGTGTTAGACAGTATATATTCCAAAGGGAATTCAGAGCTAAAGAGGACTGTACGCATTCCATAAGAAATACCCCTACACATGAACAAATGTGAAGTCTGCTCATTTTTAGAACTAGTAGAATGTTGCAAAATGTTTGTGAGAAATTGTGCAGCGTTAACACATATGTTTAGGCCCATTAGAAGACATTTGCACTATTGAAATAGGATGGCAATTATAAGACGGTTGTGAACAAAGTGAAGGAAGCAATACGTCAAGCCTTAGGGGGGTTAATGTACGCTTACCAGGAGTCCTCACAGTTGATGCAATCACCAAGGGCTTGGGTGTAGTATTGTTATACATCAAAGGACAGTAGGCAGGGGTCATCTGCTATGCCTTGTGGACAATCTCTGATGCTGACTGTTAATCTTTAGTGTGTCTCTGGGGTGCAGAGTATTTTAGAAAGCACATTTGAGGAAGGAAGGAAGGATATGGATCCATATGATCACAAGCTCTTGATCTTAGCATAGATGAATAAGGAAATGTTAAAGGTTGAGGATGAGCATAGCCACTTGGTTTGTGGCTACATAAATATAATGTTAAGGTGGTTTATGTGCCGGTGTCCAAGACTGCATAGCCAGTTAGTTGCCCGGGGTGCCCCGAGGGGCACACTACAGAACAGAAGAAGAGGGAGACTGTGTAATAGTGCGTGTTGGATTGAAAAAGAGAGTTGTGTCCAAGAAAGAATAGATAGAGGGCAAAGGGCAAGAAGACAGCCTGATCAAAGTGAAAGAGTAAATACAGCATGTTTAGTTGGAAAAGAGATGTTTGATGAAGAACTTTGGGCATTTTGGGAAGTGTAGGAAGTACTCATAATGGAGAGGGAGTTCGTACTGAGGGATGATAAGTGAATACCACCAGAGGCAGTAAGAGACAAGCTGGTACAGTTCTAACCTGAAGGGCACGCAGGCGTCACGATGCACTAAGCCCAAGATGTGCAAAAGTTATTGGTGGCCAGGTGTAGATGTGCGTGTCAAGAAGAAAGTAAGAGAATGCTGGACTTCCCGACCTCAGACAATACCATCAGATTGCAAAGGCAGCCTCTTTGTCCCATGGCCATAATGGAAGGAGCATGCAAGCAGTTAGCTGTTGATGTCCTTGGGCAATCGAGCACACTGGAAAAGAGGAGGGGGCATCTACTAGCCTTGACTCAGGGATGTAATTTAGGGGTCGCAACTGCTAGAGAGTGGGGCTCATAGATGCTAGAAGGTCTGGAGCATAGATGCTGGAGGTTGTGGAGTATAGATGGTAGAGTGTGCAGCATAGATGCTAGAGAGTGTTGAGCATATATGCTGGAGGGTGTGGGGCAAAAATGCAGGTGAGAGCATGGCACATCAATGTTTAACGTGTGGGGAATAAGTGCCGGAGAGTGTGTGGCATAGATGCTAGAGTGTGGAGCATAAATGAAAGAGAGTTTGGAGCATAGATTCTGGAGAGTGTGGGGATATAGATGCAAGTGTGAATGTGGGGCATAGATGCTGGAGAGTATGGGCATAGATGCAAGTGTGAACGTGGGGCATAGATGCTGGAGAGTGTAGAGCATAGATACCAGAGAGTAGGGAATAGACGCTGGAGGGTGTGAGACATAGAGGCTGGAGAGTGTGTGGCATAGATGCTAGAGTGTGGAGCATAAATGAAAGAGTTTGGAGCATAAATGAAAGAGTTTGGAGCATAGATGCTGGAGAGTGTACAGCATAGATACCAGAGAGTGTGGGGAATAGATGCTGGAGGGTGTGGGGGATTGATGCATGTGAGAATGTAAGGCACAGATGCTGGAATGTGTGGGGAATAGATGCTGGACAGTGTAATGCATAGATGCTAGAAGGTCTGGAGTATAGACGCTGGAGGTTGTGGAGTATAGATGGTAGAGTGTGCAGCATAGATGCTAGAGAGTGTTGAGCATATATGCTGGAGGGTGTGGGGCAAAAATACAGATGAGAGCATGAAGCAATATTGTTCCTGGTATGTTTGGGGAATAGATGCTGGAGAGTGTGGCTCATAGATTATAGAGAGTGGGGAGCATAGATGCTAGAGGGTGTGGAGCATAGATGCTGGAGGTTATGGAGTATAGATGCAAGAGTATGGAGCACAGAAGCTAGAGAGTGTGGAGCATAGATTCTAGAGAGTGCAGCACATAGATGCTAGAGAGTGTGGGGGATATATGCTGGGGAGTGTAGAGCATAGATGCTAGAGAGTGTGGAACATAGATGGTGGAGAGTGTGAAACAGAGATGCTGGAAGTTGTTGAGTATCGATGCTAGAGTGTGCATCATAGATGCTAGAGTGTGTTGAGGATAGATGCTGGAGAGTGTGGGCATAGATGCAAGTGTGAACGTGGGGCATAGATGCTGGAAAGTGTTGGGAATAGATTCTGGAGAGTGTGGGGATATAGATGCAAGTGTGAATGTGGGGCATAGATGCTGGAGAATGTGGGCATAGATTCTGGAGAGTGTAGGGCATAGATGAGAGTGAGGGTGATGTAGAAATGGGCTCATAATAGAAGAGGCGGACAGGGTATAAACCAGGATAGAGGGTAATGACTGCTGCAGGAGTGAGAAGAGTATGCATAATGAAATGGCATTGGATGGTGGAAGAAGAGACTTAGTTCCACACACTAGCAGAATGCAAGTGAGGTTTAGGGATTACAGGTGTGTGTCACATCAGCCATTAACATGCAAGAATACACCAGTGTTCAACAGAGCTAGAATCCTCAGGGGACCGGACTCTAGGATGGAAGAGGGACCAGAATTCCTCGGGGGACGTTTTGAGCCAGTTAGTGAGCAGCGCTGCGTGCCTCGTGACTGTTGCAGTGTCGCTCCCACATTATGTGTGGGATTTATGTGTGGGATTTACAAACCACAAAGCTAACTGGGAAGCAGCAGAAGGGGCTTAGCTTGGGGGGAGGGGGCTACAGGTAGATCTGCAGGTGCAGCACAGGAGCTGGTATGGAAAAGGGGAAGAGGAGGGGCGCTCCAGAGGTGGAGAAATAGGGCTTTTGGGCAACATCAGCGATTGGCAAGTTTTTTTTTTTTTAAGAGTAGGGTTTTCAGCTGCTTCCTAAAGTGTAGGATGGAGGGGGGCAGAGAGTCTTATTTAAGCAATATAACCTGAGTAGAAGGGCATTACCTGACCATTAATGCCCCTTTGCTATTAGCACCTCAGCAGGTTGAACCGGGACACTAATCGTGATTTTATCTCAAGTTGAGAAACAACATGTTTGCTGTTTCTCAGCTCAGATTAACAACTCAAAATCAAGATGGCCGCCGTGGATTGGGGAGAATGGAACTGCATTTAATCCTTTCTCCCTTTCCATGGTCTCCATTGCAGGATCGTGGCTGCGCCTACGAGGGACGCAGCAGTCTAATGTAAGTGGGGTGGGGGTGTTGAAGTATGGAAAGGGGTGGTGAGGGAAGTGGCAAGGGATGTGGGGGGGGCACACTTACTTTATTCCAGGCGAGGGAAGATGGCGGCCTCCTGCTCTGTAGAGGCTCAGAACGGGGACTTTACTGTGTGGTATAGACCAAGTTCTGTGCCTCCTAATTGGCTGGAAGGCCTCCCCCTCCCCACACACCCCATGCCGTGTTCTTATAAATCCTTAATCTATACTTCATCACTTGGTTGCATCAGAGCCGTGGAAGAGAAGGAACGCCGCCCGAAACAGTAATCTCAATGAAGTCTAGCAATTATTTTTCCTTTCAATTTTAAGTCGGAGAAATGTCTCTCTGTCCACGTGCATAGTTACACGTGTAGTGTGTTGTTAATGCTGGGCAGGTGGGGTGCTGTAACAGTATATATTTCACCAGTAGAGGGCACTCACCCTGTATTAATCCTCCACTTTGCACTCCTCTCTCCCGGGCGACAGGGTGCGCAGGAATGTTCTGTGCACGCTCTAATGGTTGAATGCAACGGACTCATAACGCACATATTTCCCTGATTGGCTGCACTCTATCTAAATTAATCACCTCGGAGGTTAACAAAAGCAATGCTAATAGGTTTACAGAAGAACAAGGGGCCCGGTGACATTGATCGCTAGCTCCACATTATAGCCAATCAGATGCTCAGGCCTGCAGTTCATTATCACGTGAGATGAAAGCGCAGGCCTGCCTTGCAGGAAGCCCGTCCCCGCACGAGGCTACCTATGTTCCTCTTGACAATTACCGCATGGTAGCTCTTTTCACAAAGGCTTTGTTTAGCTTTGTACTACAAAGCGAGACACAAATACGGTTTTCTAAATGATGAAATCAACTTAAAAGGTATTGGTTTTCCAATCACTGCATAAAAAGGCAACTTTTTTGGCAAGTTCATAGAACGCAGCCCAGCAAGTGAATTAGGAGTTGATTAAAACGTTATGCCAGCCTCAAGGATAACACTGCACTAATTTGTCGCCCCACCAGTGCTTTAAGTGGGCCGGGGCCAGCTGGGGCCAGGCCTTGTGTTAAGGAGAATTCTCTGTTTAGCTGAATTTCCTAACCTAGTGAGTCCTCCAGCAGCTTTGCTGGATTTCTGGAGTTTGTTTTTTTCATCCTGCCAAGAGTGAGACTCTTTTTCTCCCACTCTTGGGCATGAATGTGGGTAATTCCTTTGAATGCCAATGTGTTCTATGGGCTATGGTATGGGGTCTTTTACTCCATAGGGTCTCATGTGTTTTATTATGTTTGTTACACCGCACCCTCCGTGCCGTAACACTGGGACGTCCTAGACGATCCCCACCATAGACTTCATACCCTGCGACTGACTACTGTCTCCCAGGGTATGTAAAGTCACCATTGGCTTTACTAGACCTAAATTTACTAACAGAACTAGTACAAACCATCCTATTGTGGACGTACTAGTAGAGATAATTCGATTACCCATGGGTCTGTTATTCGAGGGGGCACTGTCCCGTCCCCCCTCATCGAGTTTTGGCTGGTGGCAGTGGAAACTACTTGTTATATTCGACCCCGAATATAATTCTATGGGATTCTTCCCATTGTTGGAGGCTAATACTTTTTCCTGTTAGTCTCTAACATACCGCCGGTTTATTTGTCTTAAATAAATCTACCGGTCGGTATTTTCTGCCAGAACTCGGTTTTTAAAATGGCGTCTGTGTTCACCTCTGTAACTCCGAACCAAAGGTTGAGCCCTTTGTTCCACTTTTGGCTGGCTTCTACACAGAAGCCCTCCAGAGTGGTGCCATTCTGTCTGGGTACCACAGGGGGTGTGGGAGGGGGTTTAGGCACTCTGGACTGAGTTGCCTTGCCAACTCAAGTTGCACTCTGATGTGATTGGCCCAAGTGGTGAGCCACCCCGCTCACCACTTAGCGTGTTTTTGATTGACAGCTAGGCTGAATGAATGGGGGTTTGCTGCATAAAAGCAGGGCTTTTGGGACTGGATCTTCAGAAGTCGCCACAGGACCTAAGAATCCGACGAGGGTAAAGCTGAGCCGACCTGCAACAACGACACCTCCGGTGGAGCCCTGCTGTACCGACTCACCACTTCCCAACGACAGAGAATATCTCCCTGCTGGAGAGTCTTCTCCCCCTGACTGGTGGGAACAACCAGTCCCTTTGCTTTTTCTTCGCTCCCAGGGCGTAGTGGTCGAATTGCCCGTGCTGAGCACCCCGGCAACCGGATAGCCACTAGCCCATACCGTGACCAAAAGGTGGTGCCTTGTGACGAAGCACTCCGCTGCTGGTCTCTTCCCTGGTGGTGCAACGATCTTCAACTTTCCTTCGACGACAAGATCATCTCATCTCTTGGCAAAGCCCCGACTTGCATCCACCACCAGGAACAACTGCCCCGCCCTAGCTGTCTCTTCACTTACAAGGTACCGTGTCCGCCTGGCTTCCCTTGTGACGGTTAGCGTGAGGTGTCTTAAATCCTTACCTTTCCATTGGGCCGCCTCCAGACCTTCTTAACTTTCTGTTCTAAACTGGTTCAACCTTTCTGTGACAATTTGCTACAAAGACTCGAAGTGCGTTTCCACTGTGATACTTGTTGGGACATATCGCCTTGCCTCTCTCCGAGTGGGCCTGGCCTCTGAACTTTGTGATCCACAGTAGACCCTGGCTTACGGGCCTTGCATTTGCTTCGTAAAAGTGTTGGTACCGAGTTGGTATCATACCCTGCCTTTTCTCTCCCGTTCTAACGAATATTAGAGTGCCATCTAGGTTAAAGCATTCACCTCTGCCTGCAAATAAGTGGTGCCGTTGAAGCTAGACTTGTCGAAATATTGTTAGGGGATTGATATACTTATAGTAATTGTAATTGAAGTTGTTTACCATATTAGTGCCAGTGTGCTTTCATAGATGTGTCCTTAAAATAAATAATTATATATCTTTACACCCAAGCTCTGTTCCGTGTCTGCTTGTTCTACGGTGTAAATTGCCCTATCTTGTATACTCCACATACTGCCTAACTTTTCTTGAGAGAGGTCTGACTGCTCAGCCACAGCTACCAGGTGAATCTGTGTGGTACAGACTGCTACCAAGTGGGTTTACTGCCAAACACCTGTAAGCCTAAATCTTTTGCAGTGGTCCCAGAGGGAACTGCACAGGTTTCTGCTTAACACCTTGGCAGGCTCCAAAAAGTGGGGCTGAGCCGGGGCCCTGCCGGTGCCCCCGGTCCCGCTACAACATTGGCGGGACACATTATCTCGCCTCGGCTGCAGCCGCAACGTGAGATGCGGACTGCTAGTTTCGAGTTAGGCAACCAGTCAGTTTAACTTACTCCTGTGAACCATCGCGTGAGGTGTCACAGGTAATTTTTTTTTTCTTTTGGAACGGGACATGCCATAGACATAGAAGTAGGAATAAAGTGAACACAAATAAAACCATAGTCCTACTTCTATGTCAGGGGTGTGGGAGGAGGAGGAAATGGGGCATGAAAAGCATTCACGCCCCCATTCACGTGCAGGAAGAGTCATGCCGAGCCCGACTTCAGGATTTCGAAATCAGGTCTCGGCAAAAACCGGGAATGTAGCCATCCACCCTTCCCATCCCAGGACGGGGTTTATGAAATTAAAAAACTCTGGGGACCCCGGGACAGAGGGAGATTTCCCAGGACTGCCCTGGGAAAACCGGGACGTCTGGGCACTCCAGTCACAGGAGGAAGTTACTGTCCTATAGTTTCCCCCTCCCCAGGTCAGAGAGGCGTCTTTCACCCTCAGCGAACCTGGGATCTCCATGCCATATCTCGAGGTTTGTAAAAGATGGCCTGAAAAGCACACAATTCAAGCCATCTTTTATAAAGATTTGTCGACCGACAAAGACGCCTCAGACTTTGCCCATCGTCAAAGCTTTATACAAGATGGATTGAAATGTGTACTTTTCAAGCCATCTTTTAAGAAACCCAGAAGTATTTCTGTGTTTAAAAACATATGGCTTGAAAAGTGCGCAAACCATAATGTATGCACAGAAATATATAAATGTTATATATCTGAGTGCGTACCTTACTATGCTTTGTGTCGTTTTCAACCCATCTTGAAGTACACAAACCACACTAAGGCACGCAAACAAATATATTAATGTAAACATATACATTTTTATGTGCGTACCTTACTGTGATTTGTGTGCTTTTCAAGCCATCTTTCATGAACATAGAAATAGGAAACATATTTCTATGTTTATAAAATATGGCTTGCATAGTACACAAACCATAGTAAGGTATGCATACACATATATAAATGTTTACATGCATGTATATATTTGTCTGAGTACCTTACTATGGTTTGTGTACTTACTTTATTAGGCCACGCCCATCCCACAAGCCACGTCCCTAAATTAGGGCCCACCTCGATTTCTTACCCCACTTAAAGCCCTGACTGCAAGTGCGACCAAAGGAAGGGGTGATATTCAATACGTGGGATTATTTGCGGCAAAAGGGGAGAGAATGTTGTTTGTCCATTCACGTGCATTGGAAGGAGGGAGATTTTGGGAGGTAGGAATTGATGAATTGTCATCAGTTTTAGTTAGGACATTGGGAGCATTCCTCCGGAAGCAACATGGGCGAACATATTTGGACAAGACCCGGATCGCACACATATTAGCCCTTTCGATCAAGTCCTGCCTCCTGCTCTCTCTCTGAAGTTCAGCTAGGTAGCTCTGCAGCCCAGAATTAGCAATGGGGTGAGAGGGCAAGAGATGTGGGGAAACAGGGGCACAGACCTGGGCTGGGAGGGGATCATGGGGTAGGGATGTGGGGTCAGAGTCAGCATTGCAGTGAGAGAGAACTCTGCTCCTACTTGTAGGGGAGCTGGGTGAGTGGCAAAGAGGGTGAGAAACAGGGTAGAATCCAGCATTGCAAGAGTAGGGTGCGAGCCACAAAAAAAGTCCTGCTACTTTCACCCCAAAAGCAGTGTGTGCAATTCCATATGGTCTCATTCGCGCCCTCAAACCGCCCACCTCTGCCCCAATTGACTTTTTTGGTAACATTCGTGGCAGATGGCATTTTAACACATAACAAAAAAAATAAAACTGCAGAATCATTACCAATGCAGGGAATTCATCTATTAGAGCTCTTTCCAGGCTCTGTGGGGCAAAACATATATACAAACCTCCTAATTTGCATATGGATTGCGATTGCACCAACAGAGATGGCTTCACAGAAAAGGACATTGCAAGGAGTATCATCAGTCTTTGATGCATGGAGGCACCATGGAAGCGACTTTAGAATAAGTTGCCATAAGTAAAACAAGTGGCAAATAACTGGTGCAAACTACCTAAATTGCACTATTGTTATTTATGGAGCAACTCTATACTCAGGCTTAAAAAAAAAAATAAGAGTGCAAAACATTTACATGAGCTCTGAAGTGAATCACTTACAGAGCTTCAGATAAGATGAAATGTGATTAAATGATCTGCCCAGTATCACACACTTTGGTTAAATGGTGAAACTGGGATATGGACAATTTAAGCAAATGAGCACCTCTTCACAGGTTTAGTTGATGCAGATATTTATTAAGGTTTCCCTTTGCATTTCATTTGCACAAATAATACTTTATAGCAATGCATTGGAAGCAAAGCACATTACATAATATACTATCCTTTCATAATAAATTAAAATATTGGCCTATTTGAGGGATACCATGCACCTACTTAAGTTACTAGACAATTTTGAGTGTGAAGAGGCTTTTATTTTGTGACTCTTGATGTTCAAGCCCTGTACACATCGAATGAACATCAATTAGTAATGAAGACAATTGATTTCAGGTATGCCCAAAGATCTGCGTCATATCTACTTCATACTCTGAAGGTGAAAGAAATGTTGGAATTCACAGAAAAAAATACAGTCTTTTTATTAAATGGAAATATGTTTAGACAGGTGAGAGAGGTGGCCATGGGAGCCAATTATGCCCCCACACTTGCTAACCTGTTTATGGCATTTTATGCACACAAATATGTATACTTGGATCACCCATTTATCAAGGATTAAGCTATAAGTTAGATACATAGAGATGTGTTACTAATTTGGTAAGCTAATCAAAATAACTTATTGGAATTTGTCAAATATTTACATTTGAATGATTTTGGAATTTATTTTACATGCAATAGTCATCAACAAGTAATTTAATTTTTGGATGTATGTTTATATGTGAAGGAAACCAAGATTTATTCAAGAACATTCAGAAAACCTACTGAAGTGAATTATGTTTTATCAGCCTCTAGTTGTCACAAAGCAAGTGTTATAAAGAATATACCTACTGGAGAGTATATTTGGGGACATAGGAACTGTAAAGAAATAGAAGAGTTTGAGAAAGAATGTGATTTATTGGATGCAAGATTCAAACTATGTAGATACAGTGAGGAAGTTTTGTCAGGTACCAGGAAGAAGAGTAGTAAATTGAGAAGGATAGATTTGTTGAAACCTAAAGATAATCAACAAGTGAGGATCGTTAGACAATATTCAGTGGAGAGTCAGAGATTACATGTTCTGATGAAAAAACATTGGGAAATCCTAACACTAGGCCCTGATCCTGTGGATTATATTGACAGCAAACCGAACATGGGGGGGTCATTACAACCCAGGCGCTAATTGCGCCAACTTTACCACCATGGTGTAAACTATGTTTACACCATGGTGGATGGTGGATTTACCGCCCCACTCCAAGGTGAGTGGGGCGGTAAATCCCCATTTCCCATTTTCCCTTCCCCATTCCCATTTTTGCCCCATAGGGCATAATGGGAGTGGGGAAGGCGCTAATTACGCCACCGTAAATTACGGTGGCGTGATTAGCATCATGGCAGGTTAGCGCCATGGATTTTAACGGTTGCTAAAAGCAGCCGTTAAAATCAGAATAGGCGTTAAGGGTTAACGACGGCGTTAACCCTTAACGCCTGGGTCGTAATGAGGCCCATTGTGTACACGAAAGCCTCAAAACTTAAAAATGTCTTGTGTCCATCTTTCCTAAAACCAATTCAAACCAATAAAACATGGTTACACCAGGGGTTGTCAGGTTTCCACAAATGTGGGAATTGCAGCATGTGTATTTACACTAAAGAATGTCGTAATTTGAGAATTAATATTAATTAAGAATTGAATATTACAGATTTCACTAACGGTAAGACATTTGTTGTTTATGGAATCATTTGTGTTTGTTGAATAGTTTTTATTGGGAGCACAACACGAGAGCTCCATGTAAGAATTAGGGAACACATGAATGCTTTGCAAAATTCCGATGTATGACTACCATTAGTGGCACATTGGCAGGAGTGCTATTCTTTAGAGGAAAAATCTAGAACCAGGTTTACAGGTCTCAAGGTAGGAAGTAAAGACCAAAGAGGGGGGAACAGAGAGAAGACATTAAAGGGATTGGAAGCAAAAATGATATGCAAATACAGGACAATTTGGATGGGTCTCAACACCGACCATGAAATGGGTCACTTTCTGTGAGAAATATAAGTGGGTCAAGGTTGGTGTGGTATAATTGATTTTGATTGAAAAGATCAGACTACAATGTACTGTAAGAACATGGAAGGCATTATAATCACTGTGCTAAGCTTTCAAATGTAGAAGCAACACTTTCAAAGTTTTCTATTGATAACTAGAATAGAGTTTGTGTGACAATGCACTAGTTATGATATATGTTATTTATAAAGCGCTCATTACCCAGAGGTTTCTAAGCGCGGACTCAGGGATGAAACCTGTGTTTCTCCATGTCGTCTTGCTTCCAAGATGAGCACGTTGCTGTTGAGCAATCCTCCCGATTTGCAGTACTTGTTGTTTTGCCGGTGACATGGGGTGCGGCTTGATTAGGAAATTAGATACTTTGAGTTGTATGCACTGGCAACGATCTTTTAAAAAAAAGAAAATTCACCATATTTTAAGATGATAGCCAATGTGCTGGGCTGACTAAGGTAATGATATAATTGAAGCTTGGGGCTTCACTACACATTTGGTAATGATTGATTGTGCGCAAGGATATTGTTGAAGTTTGGGGTTTCCCTACATATTAGGCAATTATTGTTTGTGTGTAAGGTTACAATTATTATCACGCAGTTGAAGAGTATGGGAAATGATCAAAGTTATTATAGATCAATGAGGGAATGCTTTGTTGGAGGTTTTCATTTTGTATCTGATCACCAATATAAACAATGACGTGAAACGTGTTAATGCTTTGTCACCAAAGTTTGTTTCTTTGGGAAGTAATGGAAGTTTAGAAAATTTAGTATGATACAAGATGTAATCAAACAGGACAACACCACGTAATGTTATGGACAATGAACGTCCTTTTATAATGACGTCCTGATAGTAATATGGTTCTCGAGTAAGTAAACAATGACGCTTGTTGGCGTCCCATGTGTTGGGGAGTATTGTAAGCAGGACGCTGCAGTGTAATCTTATGGGCAATCAAAGTTTCTTTAAAGAATACACTGTTTTTCTTTAAAGAATACACTGTCATTGACGCGCACCTGGGGAATGGTAAACAAATATTCATGATTATGGTGAAGGACGCTAACGTCTGACGTCATTACTTTCGGCTCAGAAAATCAAGATGGCGCTCTTGCGCCATTTGGTTTTTCCAGAATTATGCTGCTAAGAGAAGAGGAATATGCGTAACTATGAAATATAGATGTTGTAATTGTCTACTAGGAATTAGCAAATAAGCAAATATGAACTGTTACATTTATGATTCAAGATTGTGGATTGTATGTATTGCCGAGCGGAGCGATCAACCTGATGAATAGGAGCTAGAACAACTAGTTTGCTGGCGCAGAGCATATAATTAAGTTAAGAGATGTGAAAAGATCAGTACTTTGTGTGGTTGGATATGAGATTGGTGTATCAATTACAATGATTTTCTAATTTTGTATAGGTTAATTGTAAGACATAGAAGGCAAGGATTTGCGGAAGGTATTGTTCACTAGTATTTTTCATCCCGGAGGGTGTTTTACAGAGGAATAGTTTTCGATTGGTTTAATCACATGCAACACGTTATGGTTATTTGGTGATGAAACTGAGGCTGCACTGGTGCATTAGCAGCAATGTTGAAGCCTAGGAATTACATTTAAAATCAACATCAAGTGATTTATCGCAGTTCACTTTATGTGGTATGTACGACAGGCATATACAAATATTGAAATGTGATAATTGCCAATTAGGCATATTGAATATGAAGATCATTCCTACACGATGTAATGTCATTTTATGTTATTTTGTATTTTTCCTTCCCATCTTTCTTTGCCCATCTTTCTTTGTGAATCATCAGGGACTTGGCGTTTGTTTCGTATAAATACACACTTTTTGTTAATGATATCATTCAAATGAACTCTGTGAATTATGATTGATGTGGTATTTTTTATGTACAATAGGCCTGAGGAAGACTTGCAATTGTGGGTCGAAACACATGTTGGCTGTACAAAAGATTATTTTTTGGATTTGGATGTACAAAAGTTTAATGTTATGAAATGTAATAGGCTGGAACTGTAGTTGTAATGTGTGTAGTTGTAATAGACAACAATTAGGCCGTCCAAAAGGATTCATGGTAGGAATGGTGAATGTCATTTTTGTATTTAAAATGTTCTTTCACAACCACAGTGTTTGGGTAAAAAATACAGTTTGGAGGAAGAAAAGATATAATTTATTTTTAAGGATCTTGAGCATTAGACATTTTCAAACAACTGAATCTTAACTTGTGGTGACATCAGGCTTGGGGTCACCTTCTGAATAAGACTTATGCCGCATGTTGATCTTTCATAACTCAAATTAGTAACTTTTTAGGTTTTTGGGTAGAGAGCGAAGAGAAGTACCAAGCTGAGTTTGATATTATATTACACTATATACATCATCATAGAAATATGTTGAGCAGTTACAGGATGGCTTCAGTTTTATTTTCCCCATCCTGCATACAAAGTCACAATAGCATCATGCAGATTAACGTGAGCCTAACAAGTCCCCCTTGGGTAAAGCCATAGTAATTATTTCATGAAGCCTGCAGCATTATGCACCCTTCTCACTGATGATCACTCTCTTCCTGCTAATAGCCCCCCTCCCTCTCTTCATCAGTGCCTAATGGGTCAGGAATTGCTCAGCACACATTGTCTTCCCAGGGGGACACCTTTGCCGTTGGACACCCTCATTGAGGTGCCAAACTGGAGAGGTGTCCCACTGACAAAAGTCCCGGTCAGGCTCCAAGAGCCTGTGGGGTGGGAGGGCAGCTTGCCCCTTCTGCCCCCCTACAAGGTACACCACTGGTGAGAAAGTGGTCAGACGCACAGGTGGTGCTTCTTGCCAATTACCTTTTGCTGGCCATGACTCATAGATTGAGGACCACAGGAAGTCAGTTTTCCGATGGTGCTGCACCCTGAGACCTACATTGTTTGATGGAGGGGTTTGGGGCCTGTGGACAGGCTTCTTGGATCATTCGTGATACCAGGCCTGGTCCTGTCTGTGCAGGTGGACTCCTGGGTGAAGAAAGGTACAGGAGATCTGTACATCTCCAACTAAATCTTCTGACTTCCTTAAAGTGTCTGCATTAGGAGGGTCCACTGAGGGTGGTAGGCCAACAGTATTCCGCCCTGCCTGTTGGGACTTCCAGGATGCTGTACGTCTGACGTCTGGATGGAGGGTTGGGAGTAGGGGTACATGACCTCACTGTCGCCCAGGAAGTGTGAATGTATCAGACATCCTAGTCCTCTGCTTGTGATACTTGGAGGTGATTAAGGGTTGCTGAAGACCTTCACTGAGCTCACCAACAGGGTCCGACTGAGAAATAAAATTGTCCCGGGCACCATTGGACAAATTGGCCCACAATCAGGAACGGGAATTGAATACTTTTCTGGAAGACGGTTTTAGTACTACTCAAGGGAACGTTTTAGTACAATATAATGCAAATAGAGCATTTTAAGTCATATTCGGCTTGGGTAAAACTCGCACAGTAACTCATCAAACTGGTCCAATTTGACCACAAAAACTGGCCGGCACTAGAATGGTGGGCCGACACTGTGGGGCATTTCCCTATTGCCCTGTGGGCCTGTCCAACCCTGATCATCATGTGTAAGAACTAGGAAGGAAGCAGCTAATGTTTGCAAATTACCACAATAAAAATTGGTTGTCTTTTGCTGTTACAAATTGCTCAGAAAGAGTGTGGTCTGTTGAGGCCAGATAGCCAAGCCTTGCACCTTTAGCTTGTGAGTGCTTACATATTCTTTGCTTCAGTAAGTGAAGGCGTCAATTGGAAATTGACTTCCTCATGTCATATTGTAACTGATGAAGCATATTTGCAAAATGTCCCTATTGCACATAACATTTAAATTATTAGGAAATCAGGGACATGTTTTCCGCTCAATGTTAAGTGCTTTGAAAACTTTATGAATGTTTTTTTTTTTTTTTTTAATTGCATTGTAGCTACCTGCAATCGAATGCATGTATTGTCATGTTTTTACTCTTTATGTTATTTCAATATGTTATGTTAACAGTTGGTCTGTCAAATCTCCACCATGATAGTCTCAGAGGACCTCGGCCTGAGAGTTTGCACATAGTGCCCCCTACAGGGGAATCCAGACATTAGGCTTCAGAAGGAAAATGAGCAGGGGAAGGAGAAGATCATGGGACAGAGGGGAGAAGTGCCGCAGATGAAAGGAGGTAAGTATTTGTAGTGATGGCCTGGGTGTGTGTCAGTGCTGTCAGGTAGACCAAGTTCTTTTTTTTTATTTACCTATTTCAAGTTGTTTCAATATATTATTCCAAGTATTACAGTTCCAAGAATCTCACCCAAATGTGTTCTAATAGATTATTTTCCCAGAAAACCTTCAGAATGTCACACTCCCACATCATATGCTCAAATGACCCCACTCTGTTTGCATCTCCAGCTTGCTCCAGGATCCAAAAGGAACCTTTCAAATAGTTTTTGTGGAGTCCAATATACTCTGTTCAATATTTTAATTTATCTCTTTCTCCTAGATTTAATGATGTAAAACTCATGTTTCTCCAGATGCTGTTCCATCTGCCCACACTCATTTAAGTGTCCAACACTTCTGACTATTTGTCCAATAATTTCCCATCAGCAACCTTATATTGTGCCAATAGTTTATATAGTTTTGACGCGATATGACCTTTGATCTTGAATTCTCGCAACCAATCCATCCAATCTTTGCCTTCTTCAGGAATTCTGTCTGCGACAACTTTCTTCAATATTCGATATCCCCCGGAAGTGCTGTCGGGCTGGAACATGCAAATTATGATGTAGAAAAGATCAATTTATAGCAATCTTGTTGGGATCGATTGGAATGTGTTACAAGGCAGATTCGGAGAATTGGAAAATGAGTACACTATGTAATATGTGGATGCATGAGTGGCTCGAGATGTACTTGGGCAATCCTGAAAAGAAATTGGTGGCTTATTTGCAGCGGCATACCTTTCTACAGCACAGCAAACTCCAGAATATTAAGGCTTGGACTGCCCAGCCTAACAGTCACGTGTGGCCGATTAAAGAATTGTCTCTGTGGAGAGATGAATGTATGTCAATAAAGATGATGCAAGCGCCTTTATAGGGCGTGGCGGAAAATACACCGATTTTGACCTACACTGAATATTTCTTTTAAATACTAGGGCTGCCAATGACAGACAAAGTATCCTGAAGCATAACTGAGACACTCCATCAGATCAAGTGCCCATAGGGCCTCATTATGAGCTTGGTAGTATCTAGGTGGTAAATCCGTCCAGATACCCCAAAGTGTATTACCGTTACTGCTACTTGGTCCAGCGGTATTACTGCTGAATTACAAGTGGTGATGACGGTGTAAATCCTCATATTTTTGGGGCTCCCAAGGAACTAATGGAGCATTTTTGGTGGAATTACAGTGGCGGTAATTGTGTTGTGGTAATTCCACCAAAATTTGGCAGAAAGCTGGCAGCTTTACCTCCAGCTCATAGATGGACGTGAATCATCCAACTTTTCACCAAACCTATTGTTGGGCGCTGCGGTAATGCAGCGATATAAGGTAATAAGGTAATAATTGCGAGTTTGATGGTCACCAACGAGTAGCCCCGTTACCACATGTGGAAAGGAAGCAGTAACTTTACGAGTCTGCATGATTCCAGATCATACAGACACTTAAGTAATACTCCATTTTGGAGTCCCATAGGACTCCATAGGGATCTGTTAGTACCACGTGACAATTACTGCACACAACAGTTGGCAGACAGTTCAAATGCATAACCTGATAGAGTGGTAAAACATCCGGCACTCAAAAATACCAGATTTTTTACCGCTTGCTGCAAACTCGTAACCAGACCCCACGATTCAGAGCAAAGATGTGGATTCTATATAAATTGGATATCCAGTATTGTTCACACCCCAGTCTTTACAAACACAATGGGCCTCATTATAATGTTGCTGGTCTGGAAACAAGGGTGCCGGTAAGGTCACCAGCACCCTTGTTTCTGGACAGGCAAACGACAAGTCTGCCTGCCGGGACCACTGTGTTGGTCTGACCCTACTGGGCACAGCGGCCAGAGTAGACAGACTTGTCATGGGAGCACCGGCACAAGTGTTTCTATATTTCAACGTGGTTGATGGGAACTAGCCAGTTCCCAGCAACGACTCCAGGCAGAGTTCCCTTTTTTAAAATGTTTTGTTGGGACATAATAGATTTATGGACCATGCCATTGCTCAGTAACAGACATTATGGGTTCTGAAGACCTTATTAGATCCCCTCGCTGTCCTCTGACTTTTAACTTGGTCTTCAGGGCACATAATTCCTAATACTACCCTCCGGTTAGGTCTATAAACCTTAATTATTTTATCAGAATGTATTTGTGTTTTTCCTGAGGCACTAAATACCATTTAGAAGTGCATATTGTTATCAGTTTTGATTCTTAACATCCTGTCTTCCCATATAACCAACACACTTACTTTGTAGCAAGATCATCTTTCATACTCAGCAGATGCACTCTGGCGCTCCCCTTAAAATGTCCTCGACCAGTGTCCTGATCCCTGTTTTCTTAGTTTTCTCTCTCTCTGACACTTGTGCATGGGGAATATTATACTCTTCCAGGTTGCACAGTTGAAGTTTGTAGCATGGAACGATTAAGCCGAGCATGATTCTGCCCGAGCCCTATACTGACTTGGAAACGACAGATGTTTCCACTGTTTCCACTACCATGTCTGTGGAAACGTTAATGAATAAAGCCGATCGGGCTATTATGGAACGCCTCCCACCATCCCTTCCAGGCCAAGTAGAGACAGATGACACGCAAGCTGAGCAACTTAGTCCCGAGCAGTGGCATCACCCGAGATCTCGATCTACGTACCCATTTCACGTGGGTTGAGTCCTTATATAGTTGTGTGCTACAGGTTCGGCCAGACAAGACCTGTCAAACTGACTGTCACTCTTGATGTAGGTTGGTACTGAGGCAATCGTGGAGATATTTTGGAGTTCTGGTCCGAGGCTTCCATTGTTATTGAGGATAAGTCCCGCCAGCCAATTCTTTCTCCTTTGGAAGATAAATCTGTTAACACAGTGGAGGTGTGCCATGTCTCTTCAGCCCCAACATCAGCATTGCCAGTGGTATCTGGCAGGCGTACCCAAGCATCCTTACACCCTCTCTGCCCTATCCCTACCAAGTGTAAAGCTCACCGTTAAAAAAACTTAATGGTTGTCAAAGACTGCATGCCTGTGGTTTTCGATAAGTCTCTAACTGCCTTTGTCATGGACAGAAGAAACTTTGTAATCATGGATGTTGAAAAACCGACAGAGTTTGAATCAAGTGCAGACCTTAAAAATAAAGTGCTGGCCTGGTTATGTTCAAAAACAGGGCCGGGCCTCATAAGATCTTCGGACTTTAGGATTCTGTGAAGGGTAGAAATTGCTGATTGGTGTTCTTAGAGTAATAGGAACGGTGTCATTCTGGGTTGTGGCGGTAATAACCTGCCTCATTTTTTGAGCGTATTTAAAGACTTTCCCAATGGGTTGTTCAATTTGAGACTAGTACTTGATTTGGTTAGTTCTGTGAATTGAAATCAGCTTTGTCTTATTGATTTGTGTATATTGTTGTACCCCTGAAATTGTTACTGACGACAACACCAGAGACATTAAACAGTGTTAGGATGGCCTGCGGGTCTGCACAATTATATGGGATCACAGGGAGGTGTGCATGGCAACTGATGGAGGACCTGTGCTAGGTTGGCGCAGGCACCATAGTTGCCAACATGACCCATTCCAATCTCTAGGTGCTTGTCCAGTCCTGTTTTTTCTTTGCATTCTGGCACACTTATATGGGTAGAAGATGTGTATCACAGAACAGACAGGCATGCAGGGGAACCTACTGTTAATGGTGAAGGAAAAGACTAAGTATGGCCAACTTAGTCACACAGCCGCTCTCCGTTATACCCAAAACAACGGGTTATGAAGTTAAAAAGACTTTCTTCAAAATATATATGTATATAGGTAAACGTGCTTGTATCGAATTTCAAAAATGATAGTCAAAAAGAATCCAAGTCAGAAATAAATTCAATAATAATTTATCAAAAGATCATTGATAAGAGCACAACACTAATGGTATTTTAGTGAGGCTGCAGCTACGCATCACATGTTAGGTACGGACTTAATATGCCAACGCATTTCGGAGTATACAAACTCCTTCATCAGGGCAAGTCTGTGTTGAAATAATGTGAACACACAACATACAAACACATGCATAAATCAATAAAGAAAATGTAAACACATACCAGAGTGTGGAATGTTCATATGAGCGTTGGAATGTACGTTTGGCAATAAACAACAAAATAGATGCAGTAAGGAACAAGTAAGTCAACAACATAATAAGGCTAAAGGAGTAAAAAACAAATAACAAATGGTACCTCTATACCGGTGTGTAGCCAGTGTAGCTTTCTTTAGGAGTGTCAAGCTGTCAGTAACACCCGTGGTCCAATAACGGACAGCGGTCACAACGGCTTTCTAAAAGCATGAAAGTTAGAGTAATCAGAGGGCTACATGTGTTTATTTAAACTTTTAGAAAGCCGTTGTCACCGCTGTCCTTTATTGGACCACGGGTGTTACTGACAGCTTGACACTCCTAAAGAAAGCTACACTGGCTACACACCGGTATAGAGGTAGCATTTGTTATTTGTTTTTTTCTCCTTTAGCCTTATTATGTTGTTGATTTACTTGTTCCTTACTGCATTTATTTTGTTGTTTATTTCCAAACGTACATTCCAACGCTCATATGAACATTCTACACTCTGGTATGTGTTTACATTTTCTTTATTGATTTATGCATGTGTTTGTATGTTGTGTGTTCACATTATTTCAACACAGACTTGCCCTGATGAAGGAGTTTGCATACTCCGAAATTCATTGGCATATTAAGTCCATACCTAACATGTGATGTGTAGCTGCAGCCTCACTAAGATACCATTAGTGTTGTGCTCTTATCAATGATCTTTTGATAAATTATTATTGAATTTATTTCTGACTTGGATTCTTTTTGACTATCATTTTTGAAATTGGATACAAGCACGTTTACCTATATACATGAATATTTTGAAGAAAGTCTTTTTAACTTCATAACCCGTTGTTTTGGGTATAACGGAGAGCGGCTCTGTGACTAAGTTGGCCATACTTAGTCTTTTCCTTCACTGTTACTTTTCGAGTCAGGGTGTCTCCAGACTCTTCACAGCCAGCTCCCTAAAAGTATTTTTTGAGAAGCTTTATTCTTCTGTTTACTTTGTTACTTCATTTTAAGAATCATCATACAAAGTGGTGCGCACTTATTCCTTTCCTTTATCATTGCTCGAACCTACTGTTAATGCCATGGATGCAAACCTCTGCTCAAGGCCAGCTGGGACCACAACTCCATGAGCAAGCATCAGTGCTCCAAGTACTGCAAACACCTCTGAAAACACTGCAGCCATCAGCCAAAAGGCCACTAAAGAGTATGCACCACCCATGCCACCAAAGATATCAAGGGGCAGCCAGGAACACATGGGCAGGCAGTGCAGACCCCCCACCTCCCACCCAGAACAGGCAACCAAGCCCTCCATGGCCACCAGTGGTGACACACCATGTGCCTGTGGATGTTGCCCAGGACATCTTTCAGCTTATTCCCCCCCCCCAAAATGATTTGGGTGGATCCAGGCGGTGACATGACAGGGATGACACATTGGCAGGCCTACTGGTAAAGGATTACACACCACTGATGGAGGCATTCATGTTACAGCTGTGTGGTCCCCAGATTCTTTGCTTCACGGTGACATGCATACTCACACATGTCAGGCAAATAGCATCACATAGTGCATCCGGTGTGGGAGGCAGACATACTGAAAGGCCACAGAGATGGCCAACACCTGCCCATTGTCACCAGCCGTCACAGGACAATAAGACACGACTCCAAAATCAGGAGGACCTCGCCAACCATGAACTGCCAGTGTCACAGGACACATGTAATGCCATTGCAGTGCACACAAGAAGCATTGGGAGCCATTCATCCCTGGTCTGTGGAAGTGGCCACTGTCTGGTGGAATGACATTACAATTCAGAGCCAGAGAATGAGGGAGGGTGCAGACAGCACTACCCAGGGCTTCCAACTCATATCTGCCATATTGGAAACAATGCAACGCTGCCTGGTCCTCATACAGTCCATGTTGTCTGCCCACCCTACATCCTTCACCTCACCGAGCATGACCGATGAGTGTCTTTGGCAGCCCTCAATGACACCTGAGCAGACTATCTAATCCTCCTTCTCCAAGGCCACCACACCATCTGATGCCTTCACATCCCTTTAGCCACACCACTGTTTGGTTGGGAGTGTGTGGTGCCCCCAGACATTTTTCATGGGGGTGGCCTGATGGAAATCTTGGGGTGGCACACGAAGTTGCATTCAGAAGAGGCAGGCGGGCCGGTGAGGGTGGGGCAGCGTTTTTTTTAAGGGTGGTCGTGGGCCCCTTTGGCCACCCCTTAGGTGCACCTCTGGTTCAGGGGTGTTTGGAAATGGGTAGGGGGTGGAGAGGTGTGTTAAGGGGTGTTTTGGGAGCGGGTAATGTGGTGTGTTAAGGGGTGTTTGGGGAAGGTTATCGATTGAAGGGTTTTGTTAAGGTTTTTTTTTAGGAGTGGATAAAGTCTGTTTTAAGAGCTGTTTGGTGAGGGACAATGGGTGCAAGGGTGTGTTAAAGTGTGTTTTACAAGGGGGGCGTGGTGGAGGGGCATCTTCAGGGGTGTTTGGGAGAGGGAGAGGTTGGAGGGTGTGTGTTAAGGGGTATTTGGTGAGGAGGGGAGAACGTCAAAGCCATGAGTTCTTCAATGTCCAATTTTGAATAAAAAGCCATAAATGGGCCATTCTGTGGAAGTACCCACCTCTTTATTGATGTCAGCTATGGTCAGTATTATGTGAACACAATTTGTGGCAGCTAATATGTACATACAATGCATGGAAAGCCAAGCTGACATTGCCTATATCACATGTTTGTGTACACATATCAATCCACATGCCAAATTCATGGGTTTCTGTGCCTTGTCCTCATTTGTGTTTCCCATGTCATCATGTTGCCTTCCGTCCGCAGGATGTGTGCAAACGACACCACCCAGTAGTCATTGCTCATGTAATTAGGCTGTAGCATTGCCATGGGTCCACCTCATTGCACTCCATGTGCAATAGTCCATGCAGGGGCTGCTGCAGAACCTATGCACACAGCCCATTATGCCTCCAGTCCCCTTACATGAGCTGTGGGCAATGCTATTGTGACTACTGATACAGTATACAGTAACCTTCTCTGTGATCAGAGAATCTGGACCCAAATGTACAGATACTAACATGATTTCCAGGTGAGTTTGGGGACACATCACACCTCCCTTCAGAAGTATGTGTTCACCAAAAGCTGCCTTGTGATTCGGCATTTCCGCACATAGGCGTGTCGTCCTCATCATCATCTTTATGACTGTCTGAAGGCATTGCTTTATTGTCAGGCATGAATGATGACACCTCCTGATCACTGGAGGGAGAGGAACCTGGCTTTCAGTAGCTGAAATACCTTCTCATTGGGGCTGCATGTCCTTATGTGGGCCACATTGTACTGTTGCTCCTCTAGGGAATGTGGCCTTATTTTATTTTTTATGTCTAGCATTGTTATGAGGCATCTATACACAATGTGTTTCCAGGTGCCACCAGACAATAAGGGGGGCAGTGGGGGGAAACAAGCAGATAAAAACAATAACGGTCCTTCAAGGCCTTGTGACATTCGGATCGTGCCAGTGCAGCAGCAGGAAGTGCAGGGGGAGAGTGGGAGCGGGTGGGTAAGGGGGAGGAGGGCCCAGGGTTCGGCAAGTGCTGAAGGGGCCCCGGATGGCAAGTGCCAGGGGTGACTTGGAACCGTCAAGGGTGGGGATGGGGGGTTGACCTGACTCAGGAGGTGTGCCAAACCTCCAGGCTAGTCGGATGGTGGAATGGCCTCCCTGCCCCTCTCAGCCATGTTTCCTTAAATTCCGGAAGCGGCTCAAGACCCTGCTGTTCTCTACCTCCTTCCCTCTTGCCCTCCCTTGCTTTTTGCCCCTTCTGTCTGCATTGACTAGTCGGCCTGGTCCCTTATGAGTCTTACTGAGACCAGGCACCCCCTCATTCAGTCTACCTCAGCACGCTTCGCTCCCAATGGGCCTCTATAAAATTCCTCTTGGAAGACTCTGATGGTCACCTGGATGAGAGGTGTTGGTGGGGACATTGCTCCAGGGTCTTTCTTCTTTGAGTCCTTGTACTTTTAAAGGGCTTCCCCCCTTGGATCTCCCTCTTGTCTTACAGTTCCTTCAAGGGCCTCCCTTTGAGCCCATTTCTGAGATTGACATCAAACATCTTATGCTGAAGACTGCTTTTCTTTTCTTATCGCCATCACTTCTGCGAAGATTGGGGCTCGACTATGTCAGTCCCCTTTCCTGGGGGTGCTGCCAGATTCAGTGGTGTTGAGGTGTGATCCAAAGTTTCTCCCTAAAAATCTGATTCTCCCTGCCTTTTTTCCGGACCCACAATCACCAGAGGAGGTGGCTTGGCATACCATTGATGTGCAGCGGGCAGTGTTGGAGTATTTGGCTAGACTGCCTCTTTCTGCCAATCTGATAGTCTATGTATTACTTTTGGCACAGCTGGTGCTGGACGCAAGATCTCGGTGGTTTCCATTAGCCGGTGGATCCGTGTTGTGGTCTCCATGGCCTATGTGGCTTCTGGCCAGCCTGTACCTGCACACATTCAGGGGCAGTCCACCAGGTGTTTGGCGGCTCCCTGGGCCGATGCAAGGGAGGTTTCTCTACAGGAGATTTGTAGGACTGCCCCCTGGGCAGATAAAAGCACTTTCATCAACCACTGTAGGTTGAATGTCTCCCACTTGGGGGTTGGTTCCTTCAGGTTTGGAGTTTTGTCAGTGGGGATGTGAATTTAGAGTAATTAAAGGTGTGTGTTTTCTGCATTGTTATTGGCTGTGTCTCATTGGGACCTTTTCCCAGTTGCTGATCTGGTATACCTCATGAGGTAAGTACTGGGACAAGGAAGAGTGGGCGTGGAGGTAATGCTCTGGTTACTTACCGTTAATCTTCATTACTCCTAGTCCTACTTTTCCCCGTCACAATACTGACATCCCTCCTCTCCCTCCCAGTGGGGAAGGTCCCATACGCCGGCTTGGTTATGTAAACTGGGTGAGGTGGTTGGAGGGGAGGAGCTATCGGGGATAGAAGAAATAAAAGAAGGTCATGTGTCGGAGGAAGAGGCCTCATGAGGTAAGTACTGTGAAGAGGAAGAGTAGGACTGGGAGTAATGAAGATTACCGGTAAGTAATCAGAGCATTTCCAATCACTCGTAGGCGGCAGGGACTGAACTGCGCCTGTGAATGCCTGTGTTTATGAATCCACCCTTGCGTGAATAATTGAGGTAAAATGGGCCTTTTCATCAGTGGGGCTATTTGCGCTCGGTTCTCCTCATCTGAAAATGTCTTTGCCCATCTATGAATACTCAGCCAAGACCATAGGACAAGTCTCTGTTAGGAAGTGAAGCTACAGTAGGGTGACCAGATTTTAAAAATAAATAACCAGGACAGGCCACTGACATAGAAGTAGGACTACAGCTTCAGCGGAGAAACTGTAGTCCTACTTCTATGTGGGTGAACAGTCCCGTGTTATGTTGCAGGAACAGAACACTTAGGGACTCAAAGGAAGGTTGAAGGTATGTGGGAGGGGGGTGAAAATCAAGTGAGGAGAGCACTCAGGGTCCCAAGACTATTTTAAACCGATAGAAAAATCATGATATCGTCATGGGCGTAGGGCATGGGGGTATAGGGGGACAAATCCCCCCCACAAATTTAAGTGGGGGGATACAATGGCATTTATCCACCCCCAGGTTCCCCCAGTTTGTGTGTCTCTCTGCTGCACCAGTTTGTGTGTCTGCAGAGTGTCCCTGTACAGTGATGCGTGCAAACTTCAGACTCTGAAGTTTGCATGCAGTTCAGACACTGGCATAACAGGGGCTCACGCAGCCCCCGCAGCCCCCGCAGTGTGGGGGGCCCTGCTAGCACATGTCCTGGGAGATGCCCCCCTGGAGAAAAAAATGAAAAAATATATTTTTTCCCCCAAAAACTTTTTAAATTTTTTTTGTAGTCACTCTGCATTCATACAGAAATTATTTCTGTAAAAGAAATCATTTCTTTATGAAGATAAAGTGACTACAAAAAGAAACTTTCTTTTTGAAGTCCGAGGGCTCTCCCCACCCTATGACATGGAAGACCCCAGGCTGGAGGCCTACATGTCATGGGGTGGGGCAGCCCTATGACATCAAAAAGAAATAGTTTATTTTTGAAAGCACTCTGCCTTCATAAAGAAATGATTTACGTTATGAATCGGTCCTTAATGGAAATCATTTCTTTATGAACTCAGAGTGACATCAAAAAGAAACAATTTATTTTTTCAAGTAATAGGGCTCCCGCCAACCCCATAATGTGTGCATGTCTGAGTGTATTATGAAAGGGTGTACACTTAAATGTGTAGGTGGCTGCCTGTGTGAGTGTATGGTGAAAGGGTGCACACAAATGTATGGGTGGCTGGGTGTTCGTAAGTGCATGTACGGTGAAAGGGTGCACACTTAAATGTATGGGTGGCTGCCTGAGTGTGCCTGCATGGTGAAAGTGTGCACACTTAAATGTATGTGTGGGTGCCTGGGTGGTTGTGCCGCTATGGTGAAAGGGTGCACACTTAAATGTACGGGTGGCTGCTTGGGTGTGCCAGAATATTGAAAGGGTGCACACTTAAATGTATGGATGGCTGTCTGGGTGTGCCTGTATGGTGAAAGAGTGCACACTTAAATGTCTGAATGGCTGGGTGTGGGTGTGTGTATATGGTGAATGGTGTGTGTGTTTGTGTTCAGGGGTGCAACAAAACCTACCTTGGGGGGGCTAATCCTTCAAATGTTGAGAGAGGCGCTAACTTCACGGGCAGTGGGGGAGGGGCAAACCTATTTGTGCGGGGCACCTAACTTCTTTACGCATTTTAATGAGACTATTCTAGTGCAGCTTCAATGTTACATGCAGTTAGCTCTCTCCTGTAAGTCTGAAAGCACCCATTTATGGACTGCTGTGAGAATGAGCGGTCTCCTGTCCCCTCTCTACCCTTCCAATCACACCCCTGACATGCAAGTACTAAACCCACATCACGATTTCAATTGCCTACAAACATGTGGCATTTGAATGCAGGTACTAACAGTGAAATGCTTTATGTTTGTAATTGCTGGGCCCTTGTTAACAGCGAAACCCAGGTGCCATTTAACATCTATGTCCTGTTCTGTCCGGCAACTGCTCTGAAGGTCAGCTAGGTTGAGTGAACATAGGCCAAAATTTCAGGAGGGGGCGGGGGTGCTGAAGCCCAGTCAACTCAATGGTGTTACGCCACTACATGTGTTTAATGCCTTGATAACTTATTGGTAATCGCCATTACTCCTAGCCCTATTCTTCCTCGTCCATGTACTTGTGTATGAGGCAGTGCTAAGGTATGAGGCACTCTGACTCATACACAAGTACTGGGATGAGGTAGAGGTACATGGAGGTAATATCTGACTTAGCTACCGGTAATCTTCATTACTCCTGGTCCCACTCTTCCTCATCCCAATACTTACCTATGAGGCAAGGAGCCTCATACGTAAGCTCTGGGACAAGGAAGAGGGATGTGAAGGTAATTCTGGGCCAACTAGCTGATTTTGGAGGATGGTGTAGGAGGTGGAAGAGAGAGGGAAATGTGTGGGGGTCAGGATTGTGCGATAAATCATAATGGTTGTCCATGTCCAGGCTAAATATGCATGATATGTGCTATTAGTGCCTAGAGAGGCATTTTGGTGCAGCCAGTCTAGTCATTCCTCAGTTTGGTATGACTTTTTTTTAACCGTGCATTTCTGATAAAGCAAACCTGCTAAGTGTAATTACCTGGCTAGACTGGCATTTGGGTGCTTCCAGTCTAGCCGCTTCTTACTGTGTCATTGTATATTTTTCTGGACATCTCTGATAAAATGATATGATATGATATAAGTCATTAATAACTTTCTTTAAGTGTTTCTAGGCACGACAAGACAAGGGAGGGAGGATAGAGGGAGAACAAGATAAACAATCTTACTAGGCCATGTGTCATTCAGATCGTGCAAGTGCGAGAATGAGAAATGGGAGGGGGAGTGCAAGGAAAAGGGGAGGGGACATACATGGATAACACGCCCAATGTGATACAATGAAGGAAATGCTGTGCAGTTTGAGTGTTACACTTATGTCCAGCAACAATCAGTAGTACTACAGTGCTAACACTAACAAGGGAGACAGTGACCGTGACCCGGCCATTATAAGCAGCAACCACCCGTGCCTTCTCTCTCATGAGTGGGGTATTATTTCACCCTCTGTGGTCAGATAAGGGTCAGCATTGATGGGCAACAGTAGTTTGTTACCCTTCTACACCAACCTCTGCTTGGTGACTCAGGTGAACTTTAATCTAATTTCTGTTGTTCATGCATTTCCATTAAGTCAATTACTTTTGCAACAGTGTAGCCCTTCTCAGCTTCTAGCCCACTATGCAGGTGCATTGAATCACAAAATGCCTAATCAGGGGTATTGCTTGCAGAGCCAATTTGGATGACTCTTATTCTGCTGACGCTTCATATTGGTGCTTTCCTGTCCTGTGTCGCATTCCTATGCCTCAATTCTTTCAGCAATAGCAATCCAGTGAACCCTAACCCTCTTTGCTAGGCAGGTTGCGGACGGTTCCCTGTTTTATAATTAAAGAGCAGGTGCCAAGACCTTATGGGAGGTAGGAGTTTGTGCTACCTCTGTGCAAGACCCACAGGAGATAATGACAGCAAGGCTCTCATCATCCCGCCCATAGAATAAGGCAACACATTCCTCTCAGCTTCTCTCTAGCCCCCTTAAAAGGACTTTATGTGGCAGCTTGCGTAATCACACGCTCTTCTCAATACAATCACACTCACAGTGCTGCCACACTGGTCGTTTTTCAAAGGTTTCACTCCCAACTCACCTTCTCCTCACAATGTTCTACATCATAATTAAGGCCCTCCCCATCAAGGAGACATTGGCAGTAGCCTAACAATCTAACTGCGCCATGAGGCTACCATTCCACTGAAAGCTCTGCCCAAGTCAGGCAGGAAATCTCTAGGTGTAAGAAAGAGAAGACGCGCAAAGCCCGTCTTAACTGTATGCAGTGGCATCGCTAGGGAAGGTCTGGGGGGGCCGGGGCCCCCCTGTGATACCCTATGCCCCCTTTTGCCCCCCTACCCAAGACGAGCAGTGACATACTTTTGTCTGTGCCCCCCTACTTTTGTCTTTGGCCCCCTCTGTGCCCCTCCGAAATTTGATTCCTGGCGACGCCACTGAATGTATGACCAAGGATTTAGCGTGCTCTTCCCATTTCCGTCAGACAGTGGGACTGCAAAGTGAAAAAAGGGTAGAAAGGGCGCAGAGGACAGAAAAAGAGAGGACCAAGGGAGGGAAGAGATGAGAACAAGAACGGAGTGCAGATGAAAAATAGGGATCGTTTGCAGCAGGGGGTGACCAGTGTGTGCAGGGGAGAGGGGGGTGCAGGAAAGACCAGAACACAGGAACAGCCAGGAATGGTGGGTGGACACTCAATCTTTTTGGGACGAGCTATGCTCAGGCCATGAAAGCCTTTTGACCTGGGAAGAGGTATCATTTTTACGTGAACTGAGCCTTCTGAAGTGAGAGGCCAAATTGAAGGATTTTGTATTCTGAACTGCTTTTCTTTTTCTTAATTTTCTTCTGTTTTCTTTTCTTCTTTTATACAGTGATGATATATGCGATTTAATACGTACTGCTATTTTAATTTTGGAAAAGTCGAGTTCTTTGACTAAAACACAATTAATACATTTTAAAAAGCAAAGTTCCAAGGTGTCCCCTGGCCCCACCAGATTTTATGGGTCTCCTACGCCCCTGGATATCGTGCCAAAAAACGATATCTTGAAACAAAAAAACAATATCTTAAAACTTTAAAAAGTCTCAGGACCCCGGGACAGAGGAGCAAAACCTGGACGTCTGGTCACCGTAATGTACAGCCTGCAGTTACCTGTGTCTGGTTATTGTGTGTGTATAAAAGCAAGACTGGCGACCGCACAACGGCTGTTATACGCGTCCCTGAGCATAGCTTCCCAGCGAATAAGATTGGCCCAGAGTCTCTGGATTGTTGTGCTCTTCCCTGGTCTCTGTGGGAGATCTTAGAAGCTGCTTGATTTTGGTGTGCTCATCCAGTCCCGCTCAGCCAGTGCCAGATTATCCATTAGGCCAAGGAGGACAACGGATCAAAATAAAGTGGTGCAGAAAATTTAAAACATGTTAGGAGATAATTTGTGAGGGGGGTCGCCAACATTTTGATTGCCTAGGGGCCTCCACAGGGTTTAATCTGGCACTAGGCCTTGCAATCTTTGGGCCCAGCAGCCTTCGCGCCTCATGAGAGCAGTGATCACAGGATGCCTGTGACAGACACGGTACTGAATGCTACTTCCCTGAACATTCAGCAGGCCCTTCCACTCGGTCTCACCAATAAATAACCCTCCCTTTGCTATCGGCATAGCATTGAAACAGGAAACTGTTTATTTGAAGGGCATCACTCCAGTGGCCATTGTCTTTAACAAACAACTGATGGCTGCATTTCCTTCAGAACACACGCACTGATGGCTACACATCTGTGCCTTCTTTGAAGACAATTAAAAACAAAACATTTTAAAAAGTCCCTTATTTTCATGATGGACGCTTATTTGCTCCACAGAAGAGGTTCCTTTTTGTGTAACTTCACATTTTCTTTACATTATATATAACGAAGGGCTTGCCTGAATCAAAAAGCAACTACAAGCAGGCTATCACATTGCTTATTTCGTTGTTCTGTCTTTAAGCCTTGAAAGTACATTTGCAAAGACATTTTTAGTATCACTTTGCTTTCTTTAGTCTTCGTCTCAAGATGTGCCTAACGTATTTATATGAGGAGTATAGAAATGTTAGGATGTTTTATGACGATTTGTGTAGTTTTCAAGTCATCTTCATAAAATACTTTTCTTGAAAGCCAAACATGAATGCACACTTCTAGAAAATAGATCTAAGGAAGACAGATAGTCAAGTTCATAAATTGCAGACTGGTCTCCAGGGGTTTTGCTAGGTCTGGATAAGATCAGGGTCTACTCTAATGTTAGGACTGTCGGGATTGGGGGCTAGCTAGCCTTTTGCTTGTAGCCAGTGAGCTTCTAGCCAGAGCTACAATCAAAAGACCTGTAGGCCCCCTTTCCCCCTAGCAACGCCTCTCCTGGTCTAATACCAGGCTTCAACACAACTAAAATGCATGATCCTGGGTACAAACCTTTCTCACTGTGCCTTTTCTGAGGGAGCTTAGGGTTTTCATCATGTGGAGGATGTCTTTATAATTTTATCAAGGATGTCTTGATAAGATACAAAATCACCTAGAGAAAAACCTGCTAGGTCTAAGACAATCTGGCTTCCGCCCAAAACATGACACAGAGACAGCTCTGATCGATCTCAAGACACAAATGTACAATCTCAAAGACAATGGCAAACCTCCTTCTCCTCCTCGACCTGTAGGCCGCCTTTGACCTGGTTAATCATGACATTCTCTGCAAACACCTAAACGTATCAGCTAAATTCTCCGACAAGGCTAATGCCTGGATCAAGTCATTCTTGAACAATAGATCCATGAGGGTCTTTGCTCCCACAGCCTCTGCCGAACCAGCCCCCGTTACTTGTGGCGTCCCCCAGGGGTCCTGTGTCCCCGACACTCTACAATGTCTTCACTAAACCCCTATTCGACATACTAGAGCATTTGGGCGCCATCTACATGAATTATGCAAATGGCACTCAAATTCTCATCCCACTTACAGGCAACTACACTACTGACATCACAGTACTCAACAATATCTTTTCAATTATCCACGAATTGATGGCTAATCATGGCCTTTGCCTCAACGATGACAAGACAGAGCTTCTCCTCCTAGGCTCCCAATCCAGACTCAACAAATTAGACAAACTCTACCAGACATTTACCATTGACGGCAATAACATCTCTGTCTCTAACAGCGTCAAAACTCTTGGGATCTATCCGGACTCTTCCCTCACACTGACAAGACAAATAAACGCGATCTCATCAGCTGCCGCCTACACATGCAAGCTTATCAATGCCAGCAGACCGTACCTCTCAACCCCTAACTGCATCACCTTAGCTAGAGCATTAGTACTTTCGAAAGTAGACTACTGCAACACCCTCTACCAAGGTACCAGCCAAAAGAACATCAATCAAGTTATCCAAAATAACGCACTAAGAGCAGCTATGAATACACCAAAACATGAACACATATTAGATGCTAGACGCACCTGTCAATGGTTATCTATACTCCAAAGAATAGATTACAAAATACTCTCGCTTACACACAAATGCTTATTCAACCAAGCACTGAGATACTTGTCGGACAACTTCTCGAAACACATCCCTTCTCGCCTAACCAGATCAGCCTAAACACATTGCCTAAACATCCCCAGATTCAAGCTCCAAAAAGCAGGTGGCTCAAGCTTCCCTGTGCTTGCTTCCAAACTCTGGAATTCACTACCAACCGAGCTCAGACAAGAACCTTCCTTTCAATGATTTAGACATAGTGCCAAAACATGGCTATTGGCTAAAGCCACCTAATATGACTACCCATTTACACACAATTGTAAATACTGCCCTCACAAACCTGCCTTACCTCAAACCTGTGTAAATATGTTGTAATGTATATATGCTAGGAGCAAATGTTTATAATTGTCACTGTTATCTGCAACACTGCTGTTTGAACTGCTTGTAACATGCTGGCCACGATGTAACCGGTCAAGCGCCTGGATACCCTAGAGCCAGGCGGCGCTACATAAATAATAAACTAAACTAAACTAAACTAATTAAATGGAACAAAGGTGTGGGAATTCCAGAACCGCATATTATCCGGTGAAAATGATTGATTTGCAGTCTATGATTTGAAGACTGTCTGTTATTTAAACACAGAAGATATTTGCTTCTAATGCCTCTGGGTCCAGACAATCAGCAGTTTATTGGATAGGTTGGGGGGTGGGGGAGGTTCAGTAGAACAATCACCCTGTGTGCGATGCAACCCATGAAAAAGATGCAAGAATTTAAAGGCTACCAGTGCAAGTCGGCCAGGACAGTGGGGACATAATTGCACCCCCCTCCCCCCCCGATACAAGCCTAGCAGCAGCATGAAGTACAACTGTCGAGGGGTACAACGTGTATTTTGAAGCTGGCATTCCCTACATCGGTCTGTGCTAAAACCAGTGATTGGATCCAAGGAGAAGTGAGGCAATGAAACATTTGATTTTCTTAAGTAAAGAAAGTTGCTTATAATTGCTTTGAAAGTTTGTGCATGTGTATATTATAGGGCAGCAGTCTCTGCCCGAACGTTAAGATAAAACTAATGTGCATGATTGCGGTCTCTAGGCCTCTTTCCCGGAAAGCCCAATGAACTGAAGGCCATGTCATGTTGCGTGGCTCACATTGTGTTGGGTTTCCAGGGTAGAAGCCCTGAGAGCTTCGGAGGAGGCAGCATGGAGCGGAAGAGCTAAGTGGTGGGGGCCGGAAGAGTAGAGATAGATAACTCTATAACACCCAATTACATTTGTCTTTTCATATCACAACATGGAATAGAAGGACCATTTAATTCCCATGGAGAGGTAGAAATACTTATGCTTTATGAAGATGTTTCTTTTACCCTACAAGAATTAACGAGTGTCATATCCTCTATATCGACAGTTCAACAGTCTACACTAAACAGAGAGCACATAGAATTACCCCATGCACTCTCCTCGGTCCTTATTTGTGTCCTGAGACATCAACAAACGCAGAAAATTCTTAATGCTGCAAATAGCTCAAGTCCATTTCAGTATGAGGGCAATCATATTTATATTGCACCAGACTTTTCCGTAGAAACTCTTATGAACAGAAAACGCTTTTTGGATCTTCAACTTGCCCTCAAACAACTAGATATGCCTTGATAAATCCCGACTCTAGCTGAATGTATCAATTCTTATACCCGGATTTAATGGGAACATCTTCCACAGTGGTTGATCCACCGGATCATAACAAGACATCAAGATTTCTCATCAAATCTACACGTAAAGACTCTAATTTAAAAAAAATGTCATCAGGAGTTAGAAGGACAGATAAAAACAAGCTGCCGCTGTCATTCAATAGTGACACATTACACAACAAATCAAAATCTCTGATTAAGCTCCATTAACATCGTACTAACAATACCACTACCTTCATTGCTTCATTAATGAGCAATCCTATAATTAATTATCTTACATTATCTCTCTTTATTCTATCTTGCACTTTGTACTAAGACTCGTCTAACCAATCTCTCTCTCCAGTGTTTCTAATTTATACACAATATCTATGGTAATATCCTACTATTGCCCTGTTTAGTTACACTACAATTTTAACCTAAACTCATGTCCTCTATACTTATTAAAATATGTGTTATTACCTACCACACTATTATCTTATATTTGTAATTCTCCATTACATAATCACATTTTTTGATCCCTTACAAGAATAGATGTTTCGGCTTTTTCCATTTGCTTTGAATCTTCATGTTGTGACTTGAAGTTGATCACATGCTGTCTCTGCAGGTTGCCCTTCAATGTGGTTTGCTACCCATATTTCATATTTGTATAACATGCTCATATTTCAAACTCTCACAAAGGGACCACATCACTGCAGCACAAAAGTAGACTGGCTCAAAGATATCTACGAATGGATGAACACAAACAGCCTCAAAGTCAACCCGGGCAACCCGGGCAAGACAGAAATCATGATTATATACCCAAAACCCAAAACCCAGCAACCAATACATTTCATGGGCCGCAGAACTAGGAACAGCACCCAGGGCATCCAAAAAAGTAAAAAACCTTGAAATCCTAATGGACAACAAACTTACCCTAGAACCACCAGTAAATGCAGCAATCAAGAAATGCTGCTTCCACCTGCACACGATCAAAAAGATTATACCATTCCACTCCTTCACGCACAAAACACTGGCCATCATCTCACTCATCATGTCCAGGATAGACTACGCCATCAGTCTATATCTCGGAGTGCCAGATTATCTACTGAAGAAACTGCAATGTATACAAAACGCAGCGGCCAGACTTTCCCTCAAACTCTCATGAAGGGACCACATCACTCCAGTGCTAAAAATACTAAAGATGCTAAATTGGCTGCCAGCCAAAAACGAATCATATTCAAAACAATGTCCTGCCCGGGTTGACACAGAGAAATCCATGGCCAAGGAGCAGAATTCTTACAAAAGAAAATCACCATTTACCAGCCGACCGGACCACTCAGATCCAGCAATGACATCCACCTGGATCGTAAACCAAACAAAAAGAAAAAATATGGTGGATCAGCATTCTCTTAACTAGCAGAAAATATGTGGAACTCCCTCCCGAGAGAAATACAAAGCATGAAGGACCATCTAAAATTCAGAAACTCTTAAGAGGTTAAAGTAAGAACAAGAGAACACAGGTCGGCCATTTTAGGCCACAGGGTTACTTTGCACGATAAGCCAAAATGGCGGCTTCAACCTAAAATGGAGGATTGATTAACTTAAGGTCACGACCTTGCAATACGGATTTCCTCGCAAAGCGACTGGGCATAGGCCAACATATACAATGAGGACGAAACAATATTATATCAGTTTTAACAAACCCTCCTTTTGGCCTATGTCAAGCGCTAAACTACCTTCTATCACTTTGCGACTAACTCCACATTTCAACGTCTATACACCCTGATCATTATCAGACATATCTATTGCCATTAGATCAGACACTAGAGTTTCTTTCAACACGTACTCCTTGGAAACCTTATCTGGGGCATATATTTTATGCCCTAATACACTTGTTGCTTGCGCGCAACACCCCCCTAATATCGAACATATACCAGGGAGACACTGTATACAACAACAAAGGAACATAAAACTACCCAAGATAATCAGCAGGGCCGAAAAACAACTTCCATCCCCACGACCGTAGGAGGTCCCAAAACCATGCACTAAGTTCCCAGTTTCCCTCAGGAACATGCACTTCTGAACTAAGAACATGTAGATTTTGGATCGCCCTAAAGATCGCTGGAGAGGAGTCTGGTGCGTAAACGCAGCAAGCGGACCCCACTAATTTACATTCTCCTCCACGCTCAGCCAGAATGACTTCTAATGCCATCCGGTTCTGAAGAGCTACTAATCTTATCGCTTTCTGTTCTAACGTCATATTATAGAGTATGTCAGTGGTCCGGTCGATGGTTCTCTCCAGTACTCTCGCTAGTCCCCTGATATCTTCTGAATTCATAATTTGCCCAGAAATGGCACAAAGGATTTCATGATGTCTCCTAGAGTTTGCGCTGGAGTATCCCCCTTCACATCTCGTTGTGGACGGGTCTTCGAAATTTCTGCAGTACTGGCAATAAATACCCCAGGTAATAGAATCCCTAAATAGCAAGTTCCTTGCAATCCCTGGGCAACCATGGAAATGCCACATTACCACAAACGAAATAGACAGTTCACCTACGTACAGAGGTCTGTTCTCACTAGTCAAATTCGCAACATTGGTGCATCTTCTAAAATCACCCATTGACTGTGTTCCATTCCTCTGTATGCAGAAGGAAACTGAATCAGGGCTATGGTTAACAGAATAAGATGGAGGCGTGGCATCCTTATTGCCAATAGGAGCCATTTTGAAAGAGATTAAAGACTGAAAAGGACGAGACAATCTATCAGAGGGCCTAACAGAAGCAACGTTTGGCTTACTCCTATTTGCAAAAAGCGAGCATCCCAGGGGCATCAAAACACGTTTTTCAAAACTATTCAAATTTGTACCATCAAAGTTCCCTGAGATGCTGTCATTCCATCGGCCAAACAATAGTGCTCTAAGAGAAGCATAACAAGCAGTTGTCAAAGGTAAAGTATGAATTTACCAACCTAGCCCCTTATCCCAATGTTGCGGTAGATACGAGCAGATCCAGCAGTTGGTCCTATTAAAAATTGCATGAGTGGCATTCATTATTAACAAAAGAGTATTGTTCTGATAGTTTCATCTATGCGAAGAATCTCTAGGTGACAAGGTATGCAATTGCACGGAAGGAGTGGGTAAAACAGATACATTTTCAACAGGTAAAAAGTCCTCTAGCGGATATGCTTCCTCCAGGTACCATAACCCAAAACCAATAGTTACCCTGTTATTATTACAAAAAGGCAACAATACATTTTCGGGGTCCCCTTACATGCTTGATCATTGTCTCTGCTAGTCACATATTTCTCTAAAAGTTCGGTACGAGTGGTAGCGGGTGCAGGCATCATAGTCTTCAATCGAAAAACACCAATTGTTCGTTTGCTGGCGACTCCAGTCGCGCGTCTTCTTAATGTCTTTCCCACAACCCTTAGCCAAAAGAATCCTTTTGTACAGTCGGGCCAAAAGCCAAGCCCTCAAATGATTTCCTCAACCGCACAGTCAAACCGTGCCGTACATCTATCTTCTTGGAGGTAAATTATATATTTTTTTTTTTTTTTTTTATTGATTAGAGTTGTATTACAACAACTTTTTCAATTTTATACATATTACAAAAAATCCATTCTTTCAAGAGTAAAAGCAATGAATCAATAAAACAAGCATTTACAATTACAATTTGCGGTGCTGAAGGATCAGAAAACAGCATGTCGTCACTTCCCAATGGAGGTGGGGAGTGAACGGAAATGGGATCAGAAAATGGATGATCAGGAAATACCACTGTTGGAGAGTGCGGAGACAAGATGGCCGTTTTGTCTGGCCTTACGAACTCTGGAACGGTCTCCGATACTCTCTTGTCGGTTGTTGCTGTTTCGGGCACATTGGTTACAGCATTGGAAAGGGATTCTGTGTCTTCTGTATCGTATGGCACGGGCTGTGGGATCCATTTGGTGTGTGTTGCGTGTATCAAGTTCTTCCGCCCTGCTACCCGCACCGCAGTCTGGGTGACTAGCAGGACCTGGTAGGGACCCCTCCACCGAGGTGCAAGGCAAGACGACCTTTCGAAAACTTTCGTGAGGATCCAGTCCCCCGGTAGACTGTGACCGGGACCCTCGTACCGTACAGGTAATGCCTCTCGCACCTGGTGATAAATTGAAAATAGGTTACAGTACCAACTGGTTACAGTAATCTGAAAGAAGCACATTCTCTATATCCCGCAATGAGCGACTCTTTGGTAATCCCCAAATATTACCAGGCCTCCCCATTACCACCTCAAAGGGAGAGAGTCCAGTCTTAGTTTGAGGGGTTGTTCTCATCGTCAGTAACACGATCGGTAAGGCATTCGGCCATTTTAATTTGGTGCCAGCACACGTTTTAGCGAACTTGTTCTTTATAATGCCGTTATGCCTTTCCACTAATCCGGCACTTTGGGCATGTCTGGCTGAATGGAACCGTTTATCAATCTGTAATCCTTCACATATTTGTAGGATTACAGCAGCGATAAAGTGTGGCCCATTATCCGACCAGATGACTCTGTGCAGCCCGAACCTAGGAAAGAACTCTTTCAACAGAGTTTTTGCCGTGGTTATGGCCGTTGCATCTCTAACAGGGAAGGCCTCAACCCACTTGCTAAATGCACAAATGACAACCAACACGTATTTAAGATTGTTGCAATGTTCCATCTCAATAAAATCAAAGTGGATGACCTCAAATGGAACAGAAGGTGGAGCGAAACTTCCTCTAGGAGTTGAGGTACCTTTTCCTACATTGTGCTGCAAGCAGACCATGCACCCTTGGACAAAGCGCTCCGCAATTTTGAAAATGTTATCATTGGCCCATACACTGTGTAACATTTTAGTCAATTTACGAGCACAGACATGGGTCGGACCATGAGCCATAATGACCATAATTGTAATATAGGCGTCAGGGAGTAACCATTTTCCTTCAACATTGTCCACCCAACACCCATCACCATCCAATCTCCCTGCACCCTCGACCCATTTATTGGTCTCCTCTACAGTAGCATCTGCTTGAATGTCTTTTACAGAATCGATACTTTCACCAAAAGTGAAAACATTTACAGTTTCCCTTACAGCATACATTTCTGAACTAAAATCAGTTGCAGTTTGTTTAGCTATCTGATCAGCGAAAGCATTCCCTTTTCCTATATCATCTGTAACCTTTTGATGTGCTGTACATTTTACGATGGCTAACTGAACAGGGAGAGCGAGCGCTGAAAGTAATTGCACTATTAAAGTGCCGTGCTGTATCTTTGTGCCATGTGAGGTCAAGAAACCTCGTTCTTTCCAAAGTCTACCGAAGTTGTGAACTACTCCAAAGGCATACTGACTGTCGGTATATATATTTACTGTAAGCTCTTCAAAAGTTCACAAGCTCGAATTAATGCTATAATTTCTGCGGCCTGCGCGGAATTATGCATAATTCTTTTGGTTTGCACAATCGTGCTTAAGGTAGTGACGGCATAAGCAGCCGTGGATGTACCATTCGGAAATTTGAAACAGGAGCCATCACAGAATAGCTCTCCTTGTGGGCTTTTCAAAGGCGTGTCTTTCAAATCAATTCTACCTTTAGTCTCTTGTTCTGTAGTGTAAAGGCAATTGTGTGACGTTTCTTCACCATCAACAGTATCTTGCGGGACAGGTAAAAGTTCAGCCGGATTTAATACACAACACCTCTGAATTTGAATGTGCGGAGCAAACAAGATCAATTTGTATCTTGTCAATTGTGCGGAAGTAAGGTGTTGCGTTTGAGTTCTATTTAATAGAATATCTACAGAGTGAGGTATCATTAGGGTTAACGCATGACCCAGGACTATTCCCTCACTCTGTTTTACAGACGCATCAGCAGCAGCGACAGCTCTCAAACATCTCGGCAAAGCGCATGCAACAGGATCAAGGACGGATGAGAAATAGCCGCACGGCCTATTCTTCCCTCCATGTTCCTGCGTTAACACAGCCAAAGCACATCCATCACGTTCGTGCACATACAACACAAAGGCCTTTTCATAATTTGGAGTTCCTAAAACCGGTGCTGAACACAGCGCGGTTTTGAGCAAATCAAATGCTGTCTGGTGTTCCAAAGTCCATGGCAATGGCAAAGAAATGCCCTTTTTTGACAAAGCCAGCATTGGTTTAATCGTTAACGAAAAGTTAGGGATCCACAATCTACAGTAAGAAACCATACCTATCAGGGCTCTAACTTCCTTCTGCGTATTTGGGACAGACATGCCAGAAATAGTTTTTATTCGTTCAGGTGTCAACCTTCTTCCCTCCTTTGACAGGAGATAGCCTAAATAGGCGACCTCCTGACAACAATATTGGAATTTTTTGAGTGAAGCTTTGTGGCCATGTTTTGCTAGATGACAACGCAGCAACATGGTGCCTTCTTTACAGGCACTCTCAGAATCAGAAGCCAAGAGGAGATCATCTACATACTGTAGTAATGTGCAAGAGGTAGGCAACTCGAGAGTATCGAGTTGCTCTTTTAATGCTCTACTATAAACATTTGGACTCTCATTGTACCCTTGTGGTGCACGAGTGAATGTGAATGAGCGTCCACCTAGGGTAAACGCGAACAAATACCTACTATCCTTGTGTATAGGAATACTGAAAAACGCGTTTTTGAGGTCAACAATGCTAAAGTGAGTGGCAGAAGCCGGAATCATAGTTAGTATCATTGTAACATCAGGTACAATGGGAAATTGAGGAGCCACAATTTTGTTAATAGCACGCAAATCAATTATAAACCGAAAAGGAATCGCATTATCACCTTTTTTGTATACTGGCAAAATCGGGCTGTTACACAAACTACCTGTAATTTCCTCAATTACTCCATGATGTACAAAATCAGAAACCATACATTTCAAAGCCTGTTCGCCTTCAAATGAGATCTTATCTTGTGGAATGCGAGGCAAATTTACTCCATGTTTCAGAATAATTTTAACAGGTTCAATTTGAAGAATGCCCACATCATTATCATCAATTGCCCATAAGCATTCCGGAATGTTACTGAATTCTGGCGGTAAAGGTCGAGTCAAGAACTGAGAGGCGAGTGATTGCTGAGGTGAAATTGTTAACCGCACTCCGTCCGGGGAGCAATGCATTACTGCATTCAATTCCTTCAACAAATTTAACCCCAGAAAATTCTCCCCACAGTTTGTAGTAAGTAGAAATGGGCACTGCTCCGTGAAGGGACCCAGTGTTGTCGGTACCGGCAAAGAGACTGGAGAAACTACAGGTGTGCCTGAAAACCCTACAGAAACGTTGGACTGCCCTGACAGGGGAATGTTTGGAACCCGTGAATGGTCAATGGAACACCTTTGTGCCCCCGAATCTACTAAAAATAGATGCTTCCTATTTCCCACCGCCATCTCAACGTAGGGACCTTTCTGATGAACGGGAATAGCGTTGGTTCCAAATCCTGCTTCGGACAATCCTAACAAAACAGAATGTCATCAAAAGGAAGCTCTTCAGAGAGGTACGCGGCAGAAGGATGATCAAAAATGTTTCTATTATCCACATTCGAAACTTGTTTATCCTGTGAAGAAGGTTGCTGTGATTCTGGCGCAAACTGACCTCTGCCAGGGCCCCCTACATCTGGGCGACCTCTGGATCGTCTACCCATGTTCCCAAATGACCTTTGCTGCAAGGTCGGACATTGTGCAGGGGCATACTTCCCTGTGGAACGTATTGACCTCTAAATTGATTACCCCCTCTAGGGTTTCTAACAATCTGTTGTAATAGTACTTTTGTTTTCAGGTCACCCTTTCTTTTCTCAAGTTTTTCCTTTTCATTATTCACACGATTTTCATAGTACTGACCATGTGCAGTACTTCTGATTGAGACATTGCCTGCCACGGGCTTTCGGAAGACATAATCTGTAACTGGATGTCAGACAGCAATCCACGTACAAATTTGTCGACAAACAGCCTTTTCCCTGACTCTGTGCCTAAGTCTTGTCCACTGAAATCTGAAAATACCTGTCCGAACCAATTGAAGAACTCGGTAGCACCCTCAGACATTCCTTGGACACAGGTCGTAAGCTTGTCCCAAATGATTCTTTTTTCAGGAACTATAGTTTTTAATTTTACAATAATCCTATCAGGCAAAGTTAATATCACTTGAGGCGGTCGCTCGCCAGCTGGTCTTTCTCTGTCGAGCCTAACCATGTTATCCCATGTATCTCCTAACCCAGGTACATCGTCAACGGTCATAATATCTTTCCACATATCAACTGGCAGGAATACAGGAAATAATAAATCAATATCGGTTAAGGTGAATACCGATGATTGTAAGACCGACTCTATTTCTTTATAGAACCCCATCGGATTCTTTCTTATATCAGGAATAGATTGCTTTATGGTGTTCACTTCCTGTCTCGAGAACGGGACGTGAACAAACTGCGATACGTAATGTGCAGGAATGTCCACAGCGACTATACCTCGTGCAGCATCGGCCGCAATCTCAACTTTTGGGACAAATGTCAGAGGGACCTCTCTCATAGGCAACTGAGAAGTAGGTAGCTCCGAACGCTTACTGAGCAACAGAGCCAAATCAAGCGCCAAGGCAGTCGAAGAAGTATCAATCGAAAAGGCTCTCTTATAAGCACTCAACAATTCTGCGGGACAACAAATCTTTGTTTTTACACACTCATTCTGCAGGTATTCTACCATAACCTGTATCACATTCTTTTGCATTTCTAACGTATACTGACCATACGTGTCATATACTTCATCTGGAGTTATCAACATATCCGAAATCCATCTTATCACATCCTTCGTACAAATTTGCTCCTCCTCACCTATCAATTCACGGCGAGGAGAAAAACGTTTCTGTAAGAACATAGTACCTAAACTATCACCATCTGCTTCTTCATTCTGTAACTCTTCCAACTCCTTCCTATACACAAAAATCCCGTAACCCTTGTGGGAGATCTACATCGTTTAATTTATTCCACATTATACTCAAATGAATCCCTAACCCTTCAATAAAAACATTTTGCTCAGGAATACTTTTAAAATTTTCGAGCGTGGAAAAAACATCAGCTTGTTCATCCTTCTCCATACAATGTTTAGCCCAAGCAATCAATTCATTCTTTTTATCTGGGGACACAGTATTACGAGTCACAACCCTTGATCCCATTCCCTGGTCTACTACAAGCGATGCGGAATCACTTGGAAGAGGAAGAGTAGGCACATTCTGAATGTCAATAGGTGGAGGCAAGGGGGCAGGCAAAGGAGCGACGGCTGGAAGAACAACAGGAAGAACAATAGGAAGGACTGGGGGGACTATAGGAGTAGGAATAACGACAGGAAGGGGCAAAGCACCATATGGAGGGACGTATGGGGGTGGCGCAGAGGCATCGGGCTTTCGTTCATGCAAAAGTTTATTAATCAGTTCATCGGATGTATGAAAATCTTTTGAAGGGTACATTTTCTGAATGCCTAATTGAAACGCTCTGTCCGTGTTCCTAACTGATTCCAATTGTTTATTTTGATCATATAACAGTGCCTTTTCGGCATTCATCATATGTCGACGCATATGTTTCTCTCTACTCTTTTGTTGCTGCAAAGCTTCTGTTTTCCAACTGTGCAATGGGTCAAATGCTGCAGGTCTAGCCTTTTTTTTACCAATACAGACTCTAGATATTCTATACAAGGGATTTCAAAGCTACCATTGGTTGGCCACCGAAGATTAGAGTTATGTCTGGTCTGTCTTTGCCAAATATCATTAAATGCTATACTACCAAAGCCTTTCTTACAGTACATAGTACATGCCGGCGACCCCTCCTGTGGTGCGGGACGGCTATCTTCCAAAGACTGTCTGTCGCTGCAGAATAATGCCCTGAAGCAGGCAGACAATTTCCCAGGCATATCAAAATTCTGGTGTTACCTGGTCAAATAATTGTGCTCGCGAGTACAATGCACCAAATTCAAATTGTCAGGGTTAAATTAAGAATCGGGTCACGATTCACCTGACCAAAGGACTGGGAGGACCGATCGGGTTCCTAAGAACAATTCTAAGGACCCACGTGTCTGGTGATTTCGGCAAATTTACCCACCTTGATATATGGACCCTCGTCAAGACATCGTCTCGGGCTACAGCTCACCGTTCACGGATCGGATCGTGCTGTTCTGTTGAGGAATTCGCTTCTCGTCCAGAGGGCCCGTTTTGTTGGCACCGTCCGATCCCGGTCCGATAGCCGAGCCAACCTTCAACGAGACGAAGTCAATCTTGAGGGTCCCTATTCGGGCGCCATGTGTGGAATCAGAAAATACAATATTAAGGGGCCGATTCATGGAACAAACGTGCGCCGAAAAGCAGGCGCAAGCAGGCGCAAGCGGAAAAAAACAGGCGCACGCGTGCGATTCATGGAAGTCCCTGCGCGTGTACACCCCGGGATGTGCGCCAAACCCGTGCATGGCGCACAAGTCACTGCAACATCCCGAAAGGCGTGCGCGACGCGCACAGTGAAAGCGCACAACCTCGGCGCATACACCAGAAAGTGGGCGGGACACGGGGCGTAACGTGCGGAATGGGGAACAGCGCGCGAAAATAAGGGCGTAACTGGGGATGTACTGCAGGGAAGCAGACGGAACGCCCACACGCACTCGAACCACACGTATTCATGGAATCGAATAGGGCAAAGCCACGCACAGCCAAAGACACGCACAAGCTGAAACACGTCCGCCACACGAAGGCAGGCGGTAGCGTCCCTGCGCATTACAAAAGTGGCAACATACAGCAATTGGGCCTGTGCGAGCGGGCTACGTGTATTTCAGGGGTTCGCGTGACCTTTTTCACGCGATCAGGCCTGGGGGAGCGGGCTACGTGTATTTCAGGGGTTCGCGTGAAGTTTCTCACGCGATCGGGCCTGGGGGAGCGGGCAACGTGTATTTCAGGGGTTCGCGTGAAGTTTTTCACGCGATCGGGCCTGGGGGAGCAGGCTACGTGTATTTCAGGGGTTCGCGTGAAGTTTTTCACGCGATCGGGCCTGGGGGAGCGGGCTACGTGTATATCAGGGGTTCGCGTGAAGTTTCTCACGCGATCGGGCCTGGGGGAGCGGGCTACGTGTTTTTCACGCGATCGGGCCTGGGGGAGCGGGCTACGTGTATTTCAGGGGTTCGCGTGAAGTTTCTCACGCGATCGGGCCTGTTGGAGCGGGCTACGTGTATTTCAGGGGTTCGCGTGAAGTTTTTCACGCGATCGGGCCTGGGGGAGCGGGCTACGTGTATTTCAGGGGTTCGCGTGAAGTTTTTCACGCGATCGGGCCTGGGGGAGCGGGTTACGTGTATTTCAGGGGTTCGCGTGAAGTTTCTCACGCGATCGGGCCTGGGGAAGCGGGCTACGTGTATTTCAGGGGTTCGCGTGAAGTTTTTCACGCGATCGGGCCTGGGGGAGCGGGCTACTTGTATTTCAGGGGTTCGCGTGAAGTTTTTCACGCGATCGGGCCTGGGGGAGCGGGCTATGTGTATATCAGGGGTTTGCGTGAAGTTTCTTACGCGATCGGGCCTGGGGGAGCGGTCTATGTGTTTTTCACGCGATCGGGCCTGGGGGAGCGGGCTACGTGTATATCAGGGGTTCGCGTGAAGTTTCTCACGCGATCGGGCCTGGGGGAGCGGGCTACGTGTATTTCAGGGGTTTGCGTGAAGTTTCTCACGCGATCGGGCCTGGGGGAGCGGGCTACGTGTATTTCAGGGGTTCGCGTGAAGTTTTTCATGCGATCTGGCCTGGGGGAGCGGGCTAAGTGTATATCAGGGGTTCGCGTGAAGTTTCTCACGCGATCGGGCCTGGGGGAGCGGGCTATGTGTTTTTCACACGATCGGGCCTTGGGGAGCGGGCTATGTGTATTTCAGGGGTTCGCGTGAAGTTTTTCACGCGGTCGGGCCTGGGGGAGCGGGCTACATGTATTTCAGGGGTTCGCGTGAAGTTTTTCACGCGTTCGGGCCTGGGGGAGCGGGCTACGTGTATTTCAGGGGTTCGCGTGAACTTTTTCACGCGATCGGGCCTGGGGGAGCGGGCTATGTGTTTTTCACGCGATCGGGCCTGGCGGAGCGGGCTACGTGTATATCAGGGGTTCGCGTGAAGTTTCTCACGCGATCGGGCCTGGGGGAGCGGGCTACATGTATTTCAGGGGTTCGCTTCATGCCATCGGGCCTGGGGGGGAGCGGGGTACCACTCACCATCTGCCTTGCGTGTAGAAGAACGTGTAGCCAACACCCACTGTGAAGTAATAGCGTGTGAACCCCAACGGATGGAAAACACACGCACCGCACGAAAAGCACGTACAGAGCAGTTCAAAGGCACGCGGGATCTCCAAGCCCTGCCAGGGCAACGCCCATGCGCGAAACGTCACAGACGCGCTTACGCTGTAAGGGCCTTTGGTCCAATGAAATCGCGTCCGCGTGCTGACGCGCTTACGTGCTAAGGGCCTTTCCTCGAATATCACGCTAACGTGCAGGATTTTCACGTGCCAAATCACTCCGTATCAAGCTGGCCACGCGAAAACACACGGAAGACCACGCTCCTGCCCAGAAGGCCGAATTACTGCCCCCCAGTGCCCCGAGCAGCCTCCCACGTGCCATCTGCTGCTGCCTGCCTGCCTGCCTGCCTGCTGCCACCGTGCCCTGCCATTTGGTGCCTGCACATCAGCCATCTGCAGGAGTCCATTTGCTGTATCCACCCCTGCTGGAACAGAAGACTCCTGACTCGGATAACATCGCTCCACAGCCCAGCCCCAGGACCCAGTTGCCCACCCACTCCTGCCCCTGGGGTTGCCATGTCGGGCACATCAACATCTGGCACCAGTGGCAATCCCCGGCCAGAGGGGCAGAGGGGCACCAGCTTCACTGCCACTGAAGTTGGTGTCCTGGTGGACCAAGTCCTGGGGCAGTATGATGCCCTCTTCGGATCGTCCCGCGCCAACAAGGAAGGACGGGAGAGGATCTGGGCCGACTGTGTGGTTGCCATCAACGCGGAGGGGGTGGCAACCCGCACCATCCAGAAGGTGAAGAAGCGCTGGGAGGACTTGAGGTCCAGGACCCTCATAAAGGCCCGGCGCCTCGTGGAGGGGGGCCGGGGCCGCATGAGTTCCATCCAGATGAGGGTCCTGGAACGCGTACACCCAGCGCTCCACGCCCAGGTCCTTGAGAGGGAGACCCGTCTGGAGTTGAGCGGTAAGTGGCCAAGCATTGCTGTGTGAGACAGGGCATGTTGCAGTGTGCTGGTTGTCTGATACTTGCCTGTATGTGTGACATAGGCCATGTACGCATGTATGTGTGCAGGGACATCATGGTAATGCATGTGCGACCAGTAATGTGTGAACCACACGGTTGTTGCAAGTGTTTAAATGCGACATGGGGAGCCCTATGCATATTGTACACATGAGAGCATGGCAGTCTCTGTTCCTGGACATGGGTGGGGGTGAGGGATGGGTGCTGATGCCAGGTACATATATGGTATGCATGTCTGTGTGCCTGACCTGCGTGTCTGTGACTTGTGAATGCTATGGATGCATGACACATGTCTGTGACAATGTACAGATTCACTGATGCAGCCTAGTCATCCTTGTATCCACTGTGATTGGGGTGTACGGGGCCAGATGGATGTGACTGAGGTGAAGTGTGTGCATGTGATAGGCATGACCCATGATGCATGTGAGTTCCATTACATTGTATGTTTCGAGAGTCCATTGGACATGTATGGAAATGTCCATGGCATGCACCATGACTGTCACTGTGTGTGTTTTGCCTGGACTGACACATGTGTTGTGGAGGGACATGATGGAAGTGTACTCTGACAGTGGCACTCATCTGCTATTGCTTCCTGTCTAGGGGACCATTGTACAGTACCCTGATGCTTGTGTTCTATGTCTCCCTTTACGCAGCAGCTAGTGAAGAAGAGGGCGGAGACGGCGCTGTGGAGCAAGGCGGCGGGGATGCCCCCACGGCTGCAGTGGAAGGGGTGTGTGAGCCCCCACAGGGGCCTGCTATGGCGGAAGACGGTGAGGAGCCATCCAGGTTGGTGGTTTCCACAGAGGAGGAGGAGGCCGCCACTGAGGAGCACATGGGGCCTGGTGGGGGCATCCCTGCTGGTGCAAGTGGTGCAGTCCAGGGGCAGGAGGCAGCACAGGTCACCGTGGAGGGGCCTGTGCATGTCGCTGTCCCTGACCCTGTGGGTGCACCACCATGCACCAGCAGGAATGCCCCATCCCAGGCCCGTCCGCAGGTAGAGGGGATGTCCATGTCATCTGACTCCCCTCCAACTGCGGATGAGGGGACCCCTGGCCGTATGGAGAAGGTCCTGATTGGGGTCGCGATGCGCACGGCTGTGATTCGTGATGCCGTACGTGATTGCCCAATTGGGATCGTCCATGTTCGGGGGTTTCCTGCATGTGTCGGCCAATCTGGCCGCCCTCTCCTCCTCTGTGGAGAATATACGCCAGTCGTTCTCCTTGCCGTCTTCCGGCCCAGATGCCACCAGGGCCCCCTGTGGACCTGCCCTGACCAATGCAGCCAGCTCGGTAGGGATCCCATCCCTGCCACAGTCGGGAGTCGGAGGTCCAGCAGGGGTGGACACCACAGCAACTGTACCCCAGCAGATGGAGGATGTGCCGGCATCATCAGGCAGGGCACGTGCACGACGGCGTCGGTGGATTCCATCAGCCTGGATGCCGTCGTGCTGGCAGAGGCAGTTGCGTCGGAGGCAGCAGCAGAGTCAACGTGGGAGGCATCATGGCTGGGGGCCATCAACATCGGAGGGGCAGGCATCGGCCGGAGGGCAGGAGGACCCAGGACAGGAAGTGTCTTCCGTGTGGCTGCGGTTGGGCCAGCAGATAGGTGCGGAGCGGCGGCGGGCGGAAGAGGCACGGCTCACGATGGTCAGGGCGGAGAACTCCATGCGGAGGGCCCTGAGGCGGGCCGAGTGCCTCGAGGCAATCAGCAGGGGGTTGGAGGAGCAGATGGCGCCGTCCCTGCGGACCCTCGGGGCCATGGAACAGGACCGCCTCCGGGACATAGACGAGGAGTTTGATGATGCCCTGGCCCGGAACACCACAGAGTGAGCCGTTGGACTTGCCTGCTGTTTGTATATGGTTCTTTAGTTTTAGGTTTCATTTGTTTCTTCTTATGATTTGGAGTCGATGGACACAGCTCCACTTTTTGTATATAGTTGCATTTTAGTTAGGGTTTTTTGTAGGTTTACTTTGTTCAGTTGGGCTCATGGACCCTTGGATGTTTTGTACATAGTTCTTCATTGGATTGTTTTATTTTTTTATTTTTTATTTATTCTCCATGGAGCAATGGTCTTTGCATTTATTTTTATCTCTCGGATTGATTTTATTTTTAATGTGACTTTGAACAACATTTTTTTGGATTTGGATTTGTAGTTTTGATTTTTTTGGACGGACATGCAGCTTATCTTTTTTTCATTGCCATTGTAGTTTGTTTCATTTCATTTGCATTCAATTTTTTTTAATACAATTTTGTTTTCATACTTCACTGTGTGGTATCATCTCATTGGTTTCATGCATGTCATGTTGGGTGTTTTCCCATTCATTTGCAACCATTGTGTGTGACGGACATGGGTTCATTTGCTTTATGCACATTGGGGGTGTAACATGTAATTTCCATTTCCATGTGGTTGAATGGGTTACTTGGTAGGGCCTTTTGGCTGTGGAGGCTGACCATAACGCACATGATTGGGGATTGTGAGGACCTGGGTGCAGGGGGACATGAGTGGGGGCCTGGTGGAGGCTGCCCCTGGTGGCTGGGGGGTGGGGGTGGTGGGAGACATGAGTGGGGGCCTGGTGGAGGCTGCCCCTGCACTGCTGGGGGGTGGGGGTGGTGGGAGACATGAGTGTGGGCCTGGTGGAGGCTGCCCCTGGTGGCTGGGGGGTGGGGGTGATGGGAGACATGAGTGGGGGCCTGGTGGAGGCTGCCCCTGGATGCTGGGGGGTGGGGTTGGTGGGAGACATGAGTTGGACATGAGTGGGGGCCTGGTGGAGGCTGCCCCTGGTGGCTGGGGGGTGGGGGTGCAGGGGGACATGAGTGGGTGCCTGGTGGAGGGTGCCCCTGCACTGCTGAGGGGGTGGGGGTGGTGGGAGACATGAGTGGGAGCCTGGTGGAGGGAGCCCCTGGATGCTGGGGGGTGGGGGTGGTGGGAGACATGAGTGGGGGCCTGGTGGAGGGTGCCCCTGGTGGCTGGGGGGTGGGGGTGGTGGGAGACATGAGTGGGGGCCTGGTGGAGGCTGCCCCTGCACTGCTGGGGGTGGGGTGGTGGGAGACATGAGTGTGGGCCTGGTGGAGGCTGCCCCTGGTGGCTGGGGGGTGGGGGTGCAGGGGGACATGAGTGGGTGCCTGGTAGAGGGTGCCCCTGGATGCTGGGGGGTGGGGGTGGTGGGAGACATGAGTGGGTGCCTGGTGGAGGGTGCCCCTGGATGCTGGGGGGTGGGGTGCAGGGGGACATGAGTGGGGGCCTGGTGGAGGGTGCCCCTGCACTGCTGGGGGGTGGGGGTGGTGGGAGACATGAGTTGGACATGTGTGGGGGCCTGGTGGGGGCTGCCCCTGGATGCTGGAGGGTGGGGGTGGTGGGAGACATGAGTGGGGGCCTGGTGGGGGCTGCCCATGGTGGCTGGGGGGTGGGGGTGTTGGGTGACATGAGCAGGTGTGCAGGGTAGTCCCCTATGGTGTCGGCTGCCTGCAGGGGCCGTGGAGGGTGTACAGGGAATACCTGGGAGCACACAGCCAAATCGCGTGTGGAAATTCCCGCGCACCCCTGAAATGCACGTACCATGCTGAACTCGCGTGTGGAACGTCCCCCGCATCCAGAAATACACGTACCCTGCTGAAATTGCGTCTGGAACTTCCTGCGCACCCCTGAAATCCACGTACCCTGCCAAATCGCGTGTGAAACTTCCCGCGCACCCCTGAGATCCACGTACCCAGACAAATCGCGTGTGGAAATTCCCGCGCACCCCTGAGATACGCGTACCCTGCTCGCACGGGCCCAATCACGTGTGGAAATTCCCACGCACCCCTGAAATGCACGTACCATGCTGAAATCGCGTGTGGAACGTCCCCCGCACCCAGAAATACACGTACCCTGCTGAAATCGCATGTCGAACTTCTCGCGCACCCCTGAAATACACGTACCCTGTGGAAATCACGTGTGGAAATACGCGTACCCTGCTCGCACAGGGCCAATCGCGTGAGGTACTTCCCGCGCACCCCAGTGATACACGTAGCCCGCTTGCCGTGCTGGTACAGGGTTAGCGCAGCCCTTTGCGCTGGATTGGGTATATTGATGGCTTTTCCCTGCGCGAGAGGCGTTCTTGGGGGCGTAACTGGCGCTGCTGCAGGGTCACTGCGCCACTGTGCGCCACGGCTGTTTTTGGTGGCTGGAATCCATGAATACACTGTGCGCGGAAATGGATTTTGGCGCACGCGGCTGGCGCAGGGATTCGCACGCGCACACTTTGCGCCTGCCGCGTGCGCCACTTGTGCACTGAATTCTATGAATTACCACCTAAGGCTTTTACACCATGTAAAGAGAATTACACCAACATGGGCTTGTAAAGATTCCCAGAATCTTTATTGCAATACTGAACAGTTTACAAAACAAAGAACACAAATAGCTATTTGGCCGTCAGTACTTCACAAAGACCACCAGCAGGTTCAATGTGAGCAGTGAACAGGAATTGCTAGCTGGACATCAGCATATTTACACAGTTTCTTCATAACGATGTCCAGACTCCTACAAGTTAATCATGTACTGGGCTAGGGTTCGCGCCAGGTTCATTCCTAATTTACATATCTCGTGCATGCGGTTTACTTCTTAATACATTTACTAACAAGCACTATTATTCTCTGGGTTTAACTTTACACTCTTTACACATTTGCCTCAATGCAGGTCAAACAGATGTTTCGCATGTCATGTTTAAATAGCGTTATTGTTCTTGTATACTTGTAGGTTAACATCGCCGATTCAAGTACTCCCCTGATCCCGAGGTCAACAAAGGACAAGGTCTACATGACCCTAACATGTAGCCTGCAGGCAGGATGGACATTAACTTGCCTACAGAGGTTGAAGAGGTTAAAGTAAGAACAAGAGAACACAGGTCGGCCATTTTAGGCCAAAGAATGACTTTGCACGATAAGCCAGAATGGCGGCTTCAACCTAAAATGGAGGATTGATTAACTTAAGGTCACGACCTTGCAATACAGATTTCCTCGCAAAGCGACTGGGCATAGGCCAACATATACAATGAGGACGAAACAATATTTATATCAGTTTTAACAAGACGCCCAAGGGGGAGGGAGACCTGGGTGTACCCGTTCCCATGGAGGGCCCCAGGGAGGCTAGGGAGGGGGATGGGAGTGTCCTAGGTGGAACCACAGACAAAGGGCATTAGAGTTGAAGGGGGAAGAGTGGCAAATGAAAAAATAAACCACATGGTGCAGGGAGCCCAAGGGCACAGGGAAGAGTCTTCCCCCCTCAAGGGGCCCAGGGAGGCGATGGGAGCTGCACACCAGGATATTCCAGGGGACAAAGCTGTGTAGACATCCATTAGTGTGAACATAGGGGGTGGAGGAGGCATCACAATTAAACAGCCCCACTGACAAACCACAACTCTTCACAGAATATAGAAGGAAGACCAACCTAGCACACCACAAAGCCTGACACAAAACACAACCATACCTAAACAGCACAACAGACTGTACACACTTCACTACACCGCAACAACGAAACACACATAGCCTTGCACAACAGCACATGACAACTACCGACTGAAAAATCACACGTATGATCAGCGAACGGTGTAAACCAAACTCAAGCTGCCAACAGCACATCACAGCTTTCTTGTGCTTTCTCCCTATCAGTCCTACTAACTTACCCTAGCCTCTTGCTTTTCAGATTTGCCAGAGTGCCCCACTCAGGTGGTGATAGTGCAAGGTATAAATACCCTTAAACATAACATACAATATGTACTATTATCTGTCTTATTGTCTGTATGTCTTCATTACTCATCAATTTATAAGGAACTGATTATCCTATGATATACTATATATTACCTTTTATGATTTTTGAGACTATCAATACTACAATATGAATAATGTGCATAGTAATAACACTTTTGTCTTACTGACATAGCTCAAGGATTATTAAAGGTGATTAAGTGTTAAAGGAATTTCTGCTCCACTGGAAGACAAAATATACTATCTTGCCAAACAAAAGAAACACACCTTGATCATGTTGAAAATACTAAATTACCTGACGTATGGTTTAAAAAATGTAATGTCTCCGGCACATGCTAAAAAAAATGAAGTAACTATGTTATTGTCCATGAAAACATCTGCACCGGTAATCCAACAAGACAAAAAAACTCAGTCGGCAGATTGGTATTTAACTCCATACAATCCACAGGAAAAATCTTCAACATTGTCAACGTATATGGTGCCAACGCATCAGACCCACTCGTTTGGAAAGATCTCTGTCAATGGTTACTCGGACATCAACTCGTTAACTTAATTATTATGTGAATACTGTAATTAAATAATACATTTTTCTTTGGATCATAAATCCCAATCTAAATTCATAAACTCTAAATTACGTAATTAATTTTTGAAATTCAATGATCAACTTGGTTAATTAATACTTGGGGACTCGTTAATCCTGATGACACCAAACTCTCACATGTTCATATATCGTTTTCACAAATTGATTATCTTTTCTCTGCTTAATCCCTATCCTCTAATCTTATTAACTCATGTATTGAGACCCACATTATCTCAGACCATACCTGTATAAGCGCTGTTAATGATCGAGATTTTCAAAAATCCAAAAACTCCCATTGTAAATGTTATAACTCTTTATTTGCTAACAAAGACTTAATTCAATCAATTATAAAAGTACATACACATTATTGAAAAACAACATATTCTCTGATATCCCGGTTCCCATAATGTGGGATGCCTTTGAAGCTACTATGTGTGATTTCATTATTAGTTACACTGATAAAAAGAAAAATATGTATACAACTTTAGCAAACAACATGCTCATCATAATCAAACAATTTGAAAATATATTTTTAACAATTCTACTGATGTTGCATGAATAAACCTAATCATCAAACACATTGAATATAATAAATATATTACCTGCAGTTCGAGTAATATTCTATTAAAATTGAAATCAAAATTGTATGTTGGATCAAATAAAGCAGGAACCCCTGTGGCTGCATTCCTTAAACATGAATCTGAACCTACTCATATAAAATCTATTTTTAGTCCGGATACCAGGAAATCTTTCAGTAAAACTTCAGAAATTGTAAACACCTTTATCAATATTATCGAACACTATACCCTCCTGAAAATGTTCCTCCTGTATCACTAATTAACCAATATCTTATCAATGTAATTCATCAGAACATACACCAAGCTGATTTATCCTTTTTATAAACCCATTTATCTTTAGATGAAATCAAGCAAGCCATCTTTGGCTGGAAAAAGGGTAAAGTCCATAGTGCAGATGTTCTTTCTATTAAATGGAAAGTGTTAATTGATCTTCTGGCCCCTATTCTTCTTGTATTGTTTAATATGTTAATTAATAATCAACAGTATTCTGGAACTTTTTCTGAGGATTTTACCATCCTGTTCTCTCACCTAGGAAAGGAAATGCAACTCATTCGACATTTCCATCCGATATCCCTTATCAATACAGAAAGCAAAATTGTTTCCAAAATATTGGGCCCCATTAAGAGTGCAGCAGTAACGGGTTAACGGCGCCGGTAAGGATGCCGGTGCCATTAACCCCTTACTGCTGCATTACGAGGTCCCTTAGTGGGAGCCGCTAAAGGACCAGGGAGCTAATAACGGGCCCGTCATTAACAGGCCCGTTATTAGCTCCCTCCCTATTCCCATTGAGCCCTATGGGGGCTTGAATGGGAATGGGGATGGGTATTTTGAATGAGGAATTACCGGGTCTTCCAAGGTTGGAGTGGACCGGTAATTCCTCATTCAAGGAACCCGGACCGCGTTTGGAGGCAGCCATGGCGCTATTAGCACCATGGCTACCTCCAAACTCGTAATGAGACCCATGAATTATCTAATTTATCCAGATCGAGTTGGCTTTGTTAAAGGTCGACAGGCTGCTTCAAACTCTCAACTTCTTTGTCAGATTGCTGACCTGGCAAAACAATCTACAGACCCTGTCATTTTTACTTCATTAGATGCAGAGAAAGCATTCCATTTGTTTTCAGGGGATTTTATGTTTATCCTACACGAAAACTCACCCAAATCTCAAATACAGCCTAACAATAGGTTCCTAGATCATATCAACCTATGCAGTGGCACTTGACAAAGTGGCCCATTATCCCCTATTCATTTTATTTCAGCTTTAGAAGATCTTCCCCAAAACATTCATAAGAATTCTGAAAACCAAAGATTCAAATTAAATAATTAAGAATGAAAAGTCTCAGCTTATGAGTATGACATAATTTTATACTTCACAAACCCTCAAGTTACCCTTGATAATCAATTAAATGTATTAATCAATATTCAATAGTCGCCGGTTATAAACTTAATATCAGTAAATCACAAATCCTACCTCTCTCAAATCTCTGTCTGCAATCTGAATTAGATCATTTTGGCATGCGTTCGGAATGTTTATCATTTCAAATATTTTGTTTATTGATAACTAAAGACATTCATTCAATTGTTGACCTTAATTACACAAAATAATTTCAAAATATAAAGAATTAACTTATAAATGGTCACCATTTTACTTGTCATGGTGAGGCCATGCAGAAACTATTAAAGATAATGCTTTCTCCTATGACCTTGTACCTTCTATCCATGCTCCCAATTGTATTCCCTGACTCTTTCTTTGAACAATTGAGCTACATTTTATAAAGATGTCTAAGGGATGATACAACTCTGTAGGTTATTATCAATAAACTCAGATTACCTATAAACAAAAATGGAGTCGATTTTCCGGATGTTCATTTTTACCATGAGATATTTGTTTGCAGACATTTTCTAGGCATATGATTTATCATGAAATATCAGACCACTCCCCTTCCTTGCATCATCTAGAAACATTCTTATTAAAACCATTTAATATTTCTGACTTTCTGAAATTTCTCGATGGACCTCTTACCAAATAATACTAATTAATTTTTTGAGTAAAGCGAAAATGGAATATATTTTTAGATATGATTAACATACATTACGCTGAATCTTGTACACCTATCTGGTTTGATAAAGAAATATAATTTCAAAAAGATAAATACACTGGAACTAATAGTTTTGATTCCACTGTTCCATTTACATCACTCCAAACACAATACAGCCTTGGTGATACAGAACAGACTTCAAATTTAAGTCTGATTAAGATTATTACAGATTATGATCTATTCCCTTCTTCTAAAACTATTCCCAAACATATTTCCTCATTGATAGAATCTACTTCGATTAAAGCATCATATATTTATAAATATATGAAAGCAACGTATCTCTAGATTGTCTTCTCTTCAACCGGATACTTTTTGGTCCTGTAATGTAAACAGAGAAAGCTTTAAACATATGATTTATGAATGTAATTTTGTTCATTTATTGTGGTGGCAAATGTGACAGATTCTGCAACAGATCTTCAATTTTACTGCTCCCCTCACATTGGCAAATATACTGGTAAATTCATTGCGTACATCAGACGTAATATATATTAAATCTCCAAATGTATTTAATGTATTCATTGAAATCTCTCTGAAATTATTACAAAATCTTGGAAATATGTACACAATCTTAATATTTATGAATGGTGGAATGCGGTATGTTTTGCTCGTAGGATTGAATCTTATATTCAGTGAAAAAACTTTGTTAAAGGGACGTTATGGTAAAGTTGCGCTACTAAAAACCTATGAAATTCAGTGAAAAAACTTTGTCAAAGGAACGTTATGGTTCCAAGTAAAACCGAAAAACCCTTGAAATTCGCCAGTTATGGTAAGCTAAGCAACCATAACTCGCACCACCACTGTGCACTGCTAAGACTAACACCCAGGACATCAAAGATGACATCACAAATGTCATTGATGCCATCACTGATGACATCACATGTGTATGTACTTTTCATGAAATATGTGTACAAGGGATTCTTATTATAATGTTGCGAAACAAGTTTCAAGGATCATTGCAATAAATATCATACCCTAATTAGTGCATTGAACGATGCATTGATATAAATAGCATTCTATTATGGGGTTCTATCTAGTATACTAAGCTACTGATACAGAAACATAACATGGTGTGCAGTGTACAAGATGAAGGTATAATATTCGTAATGTTAATATGTTGAATAATTAAATGATAATTGTTTTCTTAATAGATTTTTGTGTACTGTGAAATATGTAATACGTAGCTAATAAAACATTACTATAGACAAAACACAAAGACACAAGAACACATACCAATATGGGTATATACAGGGAAAGTGAAGTTAGCAAAAAAGCACAAGTAGTAGCAGAAACAATTAATAACTTAACTGATTATTTTCACGCAAATAAATGATTGCTCTGTTTCAAAGCTGCTATTCACCCTATGTATATGTATCACTTGATGTGATTGGACCCACAGGGAAAGTACAGCCATAAAAAAAAACAACAGAACTATCAGAAAGTGCTCATAAGTCTGTGGATTATCTTTATGCACAAAAAGGATGGCTGTCTTTCAAGCTTGTGTCTTCCCATATGTATATGTTTCATATGATGTGATTGGACTCTAATAGAATTACTGTAAGAACCTACTTGAAGGATATGTCTACAAATAAAATAAAATGTTTAGTTTCTGACTGTTACTGAAGAAAACCATGTGGCCTAGATATGTCAGCAAAAGAAAAAAAGAGTGAGCCAGACATGTGATGTCATCAGTGATGTCATCAATGACATTTGTGATGTCATCTTTGATGTCCTGGGTGTTAGTCTTAGCACTGCACGGTGGTGGCGTGAGTTATGGTTGCTTAGCTTACCATAACTGGCGAATTTCAAGGGTTTTTCGGTTTTACTTGGAACCATAACGTTCCTTTGACAAAGTTTTTTCACTGAATTTCATAGGTTTTTAGTAGCGCAACTTTGCCATAACGTCCCTTTAACAAAGTTTTTTCACTGAATTTCATAGGTTTTTAGTAGCGCAACTTAACCATAACGTCCCTTTAACAAAGTTATTTCATTGAATATCATAGGTTTTTATTAGTGCAACTTAACCATAACGTCCCTGTTACATTTTTCTTTTACTAAATTTTAAAGGTTTTTATTAGTACAACGTGACCATAACATCCTTTTCAATAGAAGAAGACCACTAACATCTTATGTCCTCAAAGTGGGAATGCCGGGCGGTAAAAAAAAACAAAAAGATTTTCCTTCCTACGCCGGGACGCCTGCGGCGTCTCGGTGTAGGAAGGAAAATCTTTTACCAAGATGGCCACCATGGAAAGGGAAGGCGGGGTGTATAAAGAACACAACGGTGCATGAGCGGGGTTGGGGGGGCACAGGGGAGACACATGGGCATGAGCGGGGGGTGAGAGGGAACAGGGTACAAACGGGGCATGAGCAGGGGGTGGGGGGAAAAAGGAAGGAAACACAGGGCATGAGCGGTGGTGGGGGGAACACGAGAGAGACACGGGGCATGAGCAGCGGGTGGGGAGGAACATGAGGGAGACACGGGGTATGAGCAGGGGGTGGGGAGGAACACGAGGGAGACACAGGGCATGAGCGGGGGGGTACAGGGCACATACGGAACATGAGCGGGGGTGGGGAGGAAAGGAGAGAGACAAGGGGCATGTGCGGGGGTTGGGGGGAACACGAGGGAGACACGGAGAATGAGCGGGGGGCGGGGGGTAACACGAGGGAAACATGGGGCATGAGCGGGGGGTGGGGGGAACACGAGGGAGACACGGGGCATGAGCGGGGGTGGGGGGCAACAGGAGACAGACACGGGGCATGAGCAGGGGGTGGGGTCAACAGGAGAGAGACACGGGGCATGAGCGTGGGTGGGGAGAACAGGAGACAGACACGGGGCATGAGCGGTGGGTGGGGAGAACAGGAGACAGACACGGGGCATGAGCGGGGGATGGGGGGAACAGGAGACAGATACGGGCCATGAGCGGGGGTGGGGAGAACAGGAGACAGACACGGGGCATGAGCGGGGAGTGTGGGGGGCATCAGGGCAATAGGAGAGAGACACGGGGCATGAGCGTGGAGTGGGGGAATGCAGGAGACAGACACGGGGCATGGGTGGTGGCAACAGGAGACAGACACTGGGCATGAGCGGGGGTGGGGGAACAGGAGACAGACACGGGGCATGAGCGGGGGGTGGGGGGAACAGAAGACAGACACGGGGCATGAGCGGGGGGTGTGGGGGGCAACAGGAGAGAGACACGGGGCATGAGCGTGGAGTGGGGGAATGCAGGAGACAGACACGGGGCATGGAAGGGGGCAACAGGAGACAGACACGGGGCATGAGCGGGGGTGGGGGGAAAAAAGACAGACACAGGGCATGAGCGGGGGAGTCGGGGGCAACAGGAAAGGGACACGGGGCATGAGCAAGGGGTGGGGGGTACAGGAGACAGACACGGGGAATGAGCGGGGGTGGGGGGCAACAGGAGAGAGACACGGGACATGAGTGGGTGGGGGGAACAGGAGACAGACACGGGGCATGAGTGGGGGGGCAACAGGAGACAGACACGGGGCATGAGCGGGGGGTGGGGGGAACAGGAGACAGACACGGGGCATGAGCGGGGGCTGGGGGGGTACAGGAGACAGACACGGGCATTAGCGGGGGGTGGGGAGAACAGGAGACAGACACGGGGCATGAGCGGGGGGTGGGGAGAACAGGAGACAGACACGGGGCATGAGCGGGGGAAGGGGGGGAACAGGAGACAGATACGGGCCATGAGCGGGGGTGGGGAGGACAGGAGACAGACACGGGGCATGAGCGGGGAGTGTGGGGGGCAACAGGGCAACAGGAGAGAGACACGGGGCATGAGCGTGGAGTGGGGGAATGCAGGAGACAGACACGGGGCATGGGTGGTGGCAACAGGAGACAGACACTGGGCATGAGCGGGGGGAACAGGAGACAGACACGGGGCATGAGCGGGGGGTGGGGGGAACAGAAGACAGACACGGGGCATGAGCGGGGGGTGTGGGGGGCAACAGGAGAGAGACACGGGGCATGAGCGTGGAGTGGGGGAATGCAGGAGACAGACACGGGGCATGGAAGGGGGCAACAGGAGACAGACACGGGGCATGAGCGGGGGGTGGGGAGAACAAAAGACAGACACAGGGCATGAGCGGGGGAGTCGGGGGCAACAGGAAAGGGACACGGGGCATGAGCGTGGGGTGGGGGGGTACAGGAGACAGACACGGGGAATGAGCGGGGGGTGGGGGGCAACAGGAGAGAGACACGGGACATGAGTGGGTGGGGGAGAACAGGAGACAGACACGGGGCATGAGTGGGGGGGCAACAGGAGACAGACACGGGGCATGAGCGGGGGGTGGGGGGAACAGGAGACAGACACGGGGCATGAGCGGGGGGTGTGGGGGTACAGGAGACAGACACGGGGCATGAGCGGGGGTGGGGGGTACAGGAGACAGACACGGGGCATGAGCGGGGGGTGGGGGGAACAGGAGACAGACACGGGGCTTGACCGGGGGTGGGGGAACAACAGAGACAGACACAGGGCATGAGCAGGGGGTGGGGGGCAACAGGAGACAAACACAGGGCATGAGCGGGGGGTGGGGGGCAACAGGAGACAGACACGGGGCATGAGCGGGGGTGGGGGGCAACAGGAGACAGACACGGGGCATGAGCGGGGGTGGGGGGCAACAGGAGACAGACACGGGGCATGAGCGGGAGGTGGGGGGGAACAGGAGACAGACACGGAGCATGAGCGGGGGTGGGAGGAACAGGAGACAGACACGGGGCATGAGCGGGGGGTGGGGAGAACAGGAGACAGACACGGGGCATGAGCGAGGGGGTGGGGGGCAACAGGAGACAGACACGGGGCATAAGCGGGGGTGTGGGGGCAACAGGAGAGAGACACGGGCATGAGCGCGAAGTGGGGGGGTACAGGAGACAGACACGGGGCATGGGTGGGAGCAAGAGGAGACAGACATGGGGCATGAGCGGGGGGTGGTGGGAACAGGAGACAGACACGGGGCATGAGCGGGGGGGTGGGGGGTACAGAAGACAGACACGGGGCATGAGCGGGGCAGTGGGGGGCAACAGGAGAGAGACATGGGGCATGAGCGGGGGGTGGGGGGGTACAGGAGACAGACACGGGGCATGAGCAGGGGGTGGGGGGCAACAGGAGAGAGACACAGGGCATGAAAGGGGGGGTGGGGGGAACAGGAGACAGACACAGGGCATGAGCGGGGGGTGGGGGGAACAAAAGAGACAGACACGGGCAATGAGCAGGGGGTGGGGGGAACACGAGGGAGACACGGGACATGAGCGGGGGGTGGGGGGCAACAGGAGACAGACACGGGGCAGGAGCAGGGGGTGGGGTCAACAGGAGAGACACGGGGCATGAGCGGGGGTGGGGAGAACAGGAGACAGACACGGGGCATTAGCGGGGGGGGGGGAACAGGAGACAGACACGGGGCATGAGCGGGGGATGGGGGAACAGGAGACAGATACGGGGCATGAGCGGGGGTGGGGAGAACAGGAGACAGACACGGGGAATTAGCGGGGGTGGGGAGAACAGGAGACACACGGGGCATGAGCGAGGGGGTGGGGGGCAACAGGAGACAGACACGGGGCATGAGCGGGGGTGTGGGGGGCAACAGGAGAGAGACACGGTCATGAGCGCGGAGTGGGGGGGTACAGGAGACAGACATGGGGCATGAGCGGGGGGTGGTGGGAACAGGAGACAGACACGGGGCATGAGCGGGGGTGGGGGGTACAGAAGACAGACACGGGGCATGAGCGGGGTAGTGGGGGGCAACAGGAGAGAGACATGGGGCATGAGCGGGGGGTGGGGGGGTACAGGAGACAGACACGGGGCATGAGCAGGGGGTGGGGGGAACAGGAGAGAGACACAGGGCATGAGCGGGACGGTGGGGGGGTACAGGAGACAGACACGGGGCATGAGCGGGAGTTGGGGGGCAACAGGAGAGAGACACAGGACATGAGCGGGTTGGGGGAACAGGAGACAGACACAGGGCATGAGCGGGGGGGCAACAGGAGACAGACATGGGGCATGAGCGGGGGGGTGGGGGGTACAGGAGACAGACACGAGCATGAGCAGGGGGTGGGGGGCAACAGGAGAGAGACACGGGGCATGAGCGGGGGGTGGGGGGAACAGGAGACAGACACAGGGCATGAGCGGGGGGTGGGGGGAACAAAAAAGACAGACACGGGGCATGAGCAGGGGGTGGGGGGAACACGAGGGAGACACGGGGCATGAGCGGGGGGTGGGGGGCAACAGGAGACAGACACGGGGCATGACCAGGGGGTGGGGTCAACAGGAGAGACACGGGGCATGAGCGTGGTTGGGGAGAACAGGAGACAGACACGGGGCATTAGCGGGGGGGTGGGGAGAACAGGAGACAGACACGGGGCATGAGCGGGGGATGGGGGGAAAAGGAGACAGATACGGGGCATGAGCGGGGGTGGGGAGAACAGGAGACAGACACGGGGAATGAGCAGGGGGTGGGGGCAACAGGAGAGAGACACGGGCATGAGCGCGGAGTGGGGGGTACAGGAGACAGACACGGGCATGGGTGGGAGCAAGAGGAGACAGACATGGGGCATGAGCGGGGGGTGGTGGGGACAGGAGACAGACACGGGGCATGAGCGGGGGGTGGGGGGTACAGAAGACAGACACGGGGCATGAGCGGGGTAGTGGGGGGCAACAGGAGAGAGACATGGGGCATGAGCGGGGGGTGGGGGGTACAGGAGACAGACACGGGGCATGAGCAGGGGGTGGGGGGCAACAGGAGAGAGACACAGGGCATGAGCTGGGGGGTGGGGGGGTACAGGAGACAGACACGGAGCATGAGCGGGGGGTGGGGGGCAACAGGAGAGAGACACGGGACATGAGCGGGTGGGGGAACAGGAGACCGACACGGGGCATGAGCAGGGGGGGCAACAGGAGACAGACATGGGGCATGAGCGGGGGGGTGGGGGTACAGGAGACAGACACGAGCATGAGCGGGGGGTGGGGGGGTACAGGAGACAGACACGGGGCATGATCAGGTGGTGGGGGGCAACAGGAGAGAGACACGGGGCATGAGCGGGGGGTGGGGGGAACAGGAGACAGACACAGGGTATGAGCAGGGGGTGGGGGCAACAGGAGAGAGACACGGGGCGGGAGGTGGGGGGCAACAGGAGACAGACACGGGCATGAGCGGGGGGTGAGGGCAACAGGAGACAGACACGGGGCATGAGCAGGGGGTGGGGGGAACAGGAGACAGACACGGAGCATGAGCGGGGGGTGGGGAGAACAGGAGACAGACACGGGGCATGAGAGGGGGGTGGGGGGCAACAGGAGAGAGAAACGGGACATGAGCGGGTGGGGGGAACCGGAGACAGACACGGGGCATGAGCGGGGGGGCAACAGGAGACAGACACAGGGCATGAGCGGGCGGTGGGGGGTACAGGAGACAGACATGGGGCATGAGAGGGGAGTGGGGGGCAACAGGAGAGAGACACGGGCCATGAGCAGGGGGTGGGGGAACAGGAGACAGACACGGGGCATGAGCGGGGGGTGGGGGGAACAACAGAGACAGACACGGGGCATGAGCGGGGGGTGAAGGGCAATAGGAGACAGACACGGGGCATGAGCGGGGTTAGGGGGCAACAGGAGACAGACACGGGACATGAGCGGGGGGAGAGGGGCAACAGGAGACAGACACGGGGCATGAGTGGGGGTGGGGGGCAACAGGAGACAGACACGGGGCATGAGCGGGGGGTGGGGGACAACAGGAGAGACACAGGGCATGAGCGGGGGTGGGGGGCAACAGGAGAGACACGGGACATGAGCGGGGGTGGGGGGAACAGGAGACAGACAGTGGGCATGAGCGAGGGGTGGGGGGAACAGGAGACAGACACGGGGCATGAGCAGGGGGTGGGGGGAACAACAGACACAGGCATGAGCGGGGGGTGGGAAGAACAGACACGGGGCATGAGCGGGGCGGTGGGGGGCAACAGGAGACAGACACGGGGCATGAGCGGGGGGTGGGAGGAACAGGAAAAAGACAAGGGGCATGAGCAGGGGGTCGGGAGAACAGGAGACAAACACGGGGCATGAGCGGGGGTGGGGGGCAACAAGAGAGAGACACGGGGCATGAGCGTGTGGGGGGAACAGGAGACAGACACGGGGCATGAGCGGGTGGGGGGAACAGGAGACAGACAAGGGGCATGAGCGGGAGGGGTGGGGGGCAACAGGAGATAGACTCGGGGCATGAGTGGGGGGTGGGGGGAACAGGACACAGACATGGGGGATGAGCGGGGTGTGGAGAGAACAGGAGACAGACACAGGGCATGAGCGGGGGGAACAGAAGACAGACATGGGGCATGAGCGGGGGGTGGGGGGAGGGAGAGAGATACACAGGGCATGAGCGGGGGGTAGGGGGAGGGCGAGGGAGTGAGACACACGGGGCATGAGCGGGGGGTGGGTGGGAGGTAGAGAGACACACGGGGCATGAGTGGGGACTGGGCGGGAGGGAGAGAGACACACGGGGCGGGTGTGGGTGGGAGAGAGACACACGGGGCATGAGCGGGGGGTGGGTTTTAGGGAGAGAGACACACGGGGCATGAGCGGGGGCTGGGTGGGAGGGAGAGAGACACACGGGGCATGTGCGGGGGGTGGGCGGAGGGAGAGAGACACACGGGGCATGAGCGGGGGGTGGGCGAGAACAAGAGAGACACACGGGGCATGAGCGGGGGTGGGCGGGAGGGTGAAAGACACGGGGCAAGAGCGGGGGCGGGCGGGAGGGCTAAAGACACGGGGCAAAAGCGGGGGTGGGCGGGAGGGAGAAAGACACGGGCAAGAGCGGGGGTGGGCGGCAGGGGGAAAGACACGGGGCAAGAGTGGGGGCAGGCGGGAGGGCTAAAGACACGGGGCAAAAGCGGGGGTGGGCGGGAGGGAGAAAGACACGGGGCAAGAGCGGGGGTGGGCGGCAGGGGGAAAGACACGGGGCAAGAGCGGGGGTGGGCAGGAGGGGGAAGAGACACGGGCAAGAGCGGGGGTGGGCGGGAGGGGGAAGAGACACGGGGCAAGAGCAGCGGTGGGCAGGAGGGGGAAAGAGACACGGGGCAAGAGCGGGGGTGGGCGGGAGGGGGAAGAGACACGGGGCAAGAGTGGAGGTGGGCGGGAGGGGGAAAGAGACACGGGGCAAGAGCAGGGGTGGGCGGGAGGGGGAAAGAGACACGGGCAAGAGACACGGGGCAAGAGCGGGGGTGGGCGGGAGGGGGAAAGAGACACGGGGCAAGAGCAGGGGTGGGCGGGAGGGGGAAAGAGACACGGGGCAAGAGACACGGGGCAAGAGCGGGGGTGGGCAGGAGGGGGAAAGAGACACAGGGCAATAGCGGGGGTGGGCGGGAGGGGGAAAGAGACACGGGGCAAGAGCGGGGGTGGGCGGGAGGGGGAAAGAGACACGGGGCAAGAACGGGGGTGGGGGGAGGGGGAAAGAGACACGGGGCAAGAGCGGGGGTGGGCGGGAGGGGGAAAGAGACACGGGGCAAGAGCGGGCGTGGGCGGGAGGGTGAAAGAGACACGGGCCAAGATCGGGGGTGGGCGGGAGGGGGAAAGAGACACGGGGCAAGAGCAGGGGTGGGCGGGAGGGGGAAAGAGACACGGGGCAAGAGACACGGGGCAAGAGCGGGGGTGGGCAGGAGGGGGAAAGAGACACGGGGCAATAGCGGGGGTGGGCGGGAGGGGGAAGAGACACGGGGCAAGAGTGGAGGTGGGCGGGAGGGGGAAAGAGACACGGGGCAAGAGCAGGGGTGGGCGGGAGGGGGAAAGAGACACGGGGCAAGAGACACGGGGCAAGAGCGGGGGTGGGCAGGAGGGGGAAAGAGACACGGGGCAATAGCGGGGGTGGGCGGGAGGGGGAAAGAGACACGGGGCAAGAGCGGGGGTGGGCGGGAGGGGGAAAGAGACACGGGGCAAGAACGGGGGTGGGGGGAGGGGGAAAGAGACACGGGGCAAGAGCGGGGGTGGGCGGGAGGGGGAAAGAGACACGGGGCAAGAGCGGGCGTGGGCGGGAGGGTGAAAGAGACACGGGCCAAGATCGGGGGTGGGCGGGAGGGGGAAAGAGACACGGGGCAAGAGCGGGGGTGGGCGGGAGGGGGAAAAAGACACGGGGCAAGAGCGGGGGGGGCGGGAGGGGGAAAGAGACACGGGGCAAGAGCGGGGGTGGGCAGGAGGGGGAAAGAGACACGGGGCAAGAACGGGGGTGGGCGGGAGGGGGAAAGACACACGGAGCAAGAGCGGGGGTGGGGGGGTGACAGACACACAGGGCAAGAGTGGGGATGGGGGGAGGGGAGACAGACACACGAGGCATGAGCGGGGGATGGGGGAAGGGGAGAGACATGCGGGGCATGAGCGGGGGGTGGGCGGGAGGGGAAGAGACACACGGGGCATGAACGGGGGTGGACGGGAGTGGGAGAGACACACGGGGCATGGGTGGGGGGGAGGGAGAGAGACACACGGGGCATGAGCGGGGGTGAGGGGGAGGGGGAGAGACACACGGGGCATGAGCAGGGGTGGGGGGAGGGAGAGAGACACACGGGGCATGCGCTAGGGTGGGGGGGAGGGAGAGAGACACATGGGACATGAGTGGGGGTGGACGGCAGGTGGGGAGAGACACACGGACATGAGCGGGGGTGGGCGGGAGGGGCAGAGACACACAGGGCATGAGCGGGGGGTGGGCGGCGGGTGGGGAGAGACACACAGACATGAGCGGGGGTGGGGAGAGACACACGGGACATGAGTGGGGGGTGGGCGGCGGGTGGGGAGAGACACACGGACATGAGCGGGGGTGGGCGGGCGCGGGAGAGACACACGGGCCATGAGCGGGGGGTGGGCGGCGGGTGGGGAGAGACACACGGACATGAGCGGGGGTGGGGAGAGACACACGGACATGAGCGGGGGGTGGGCGGCAGGTGGTGAGAGACATATGGACATGAGCGGGGGGTGGGCGGCAGGTGGGGAGAGACACACGGACATGAGCAGGCGGCGGGTGGGGAGAAACACACAGACATGAGCAGCGGGTGGTAGAGACACACGGGGCAAGAGCGGGAGGTGGGCGGTTGGGAGAGGCGAGCGGGGCACGAACGGGGCATGAGCGGGGCATGAGCGGGGGGTGGGCGGGAGGGAGAAAGACACACGGACATGAGCGAGGGGTGGGCGGGAGGGAGAAAGACACACGGACATGAGCGGGGGTGGGCGGGAGGGAGAAAGACACACGGACATGAGCCGGCGGTGGGCGGGAGGGAGAAAGACACACGGACATGAGCGGGGGTGGGAGGAACAGGAGACAGACACGAGCATGAGCGGGGGTGGGGGACTTACTGTGCAGGCGGGATACAAAGCCTCTCATGGGAGGAACAAAGATGGCGGGCGTCTGTGAAGCCAGACGCACTGCACGCTTTCACGCATCCAATGAGAGAGCAAGTCAGATGTCCGCGGACATCACGCAAGCTGCTTGCCCAATCACCGTCCTGTCCGCGGAGCGAACAGGGAAGTGTGTCCGCGAAGCGAACACAGATATCACTAATTTTTTTCACTTACATTTTTGTCATTTTTTTAAAAACTACTGGACGGATTTACACCAAATAAAGCAAAGCACGCTTTCGGGACCAAGCCGAGTGTAAATCCGTCCAGCGGTTTGGGCTGTAGGTCATATGTCTATGGGAAAAAAAAATGTTTTGGGACCACCCCTATAACTTTGCCCCCCCTGGACGAATCCTCACCAAACTTTGCAAAAAAATTCAGAGTGACCCAAATACTAGTTTGGTGAGGATCCGTCCAGGGAGAGCGAAGTTATAAGCCACCCAAAAAGTGCTCTTCCTATGGAAACAGCAACTTAACCATAACTACATGGCCATGTAATATATATATAGCTAAGCATGTTCATGAATTTCATACGTTTGAATGAAAATTGGCTCCTTGCATTGCTTTTCTAAATTCTTATCCACCTCTTGCTGGTCTTCAATGATTTGATTTTAGCACCCGGGGAAAGGCGCTCAGCCAATCAGGTAGCTGGAAACGTGGTTGAGTACTGCAATTGTACGGCCCGTGTGTTTCCATTCACCCAAGCTCCTTTCCCGTGTGACACCCTCTTCTTTTTGGTGTTGTTAGCCATGCAAGACAGTCACTCCCCCAGCCACACTCCCAACCCACCCTCGACCCTAAGTCATCCCAACACACCAACCCCACTCCTCCCCCGTACTTACCTGCAGGCCCTAATTGGATCTCCGCTCTTCCTCCCATCTTTCTCGGCTGCCACAATGGAACGAGAAAGGGGACCCACTCCCACTCTTTTTTTTATGTCAGCTTGTCTCCCGCTTGTCGGGCTGTATATCAGGGCTCTGAGCCTTCACCAAGCCCCTCACTTCTCTAGGGCCTGCCTGGGTTGGTTGGCCGTCACTGGCCCTGATACATCCCCCAATGCAGGGGTGAGTTTCATATTAATACTATTGCTTCTAAACCTCCAAGAAAGTTTTATAGTTTTTTATATCACCGGTTTCTACCCCATTCCCCTTGTGTCTGTCCTGTCTGTACTTGTAATATGTTTATTAATGTATTCATTATATTTCAGAATGTATTAATGAAATATAATATTAATTAATAACCATATTATTCAAAATAATTAAGAATACTTATATTGTCTCATGTTATGTATTACCTGGGAATATTGTTAATACTCGTGGTTCATATATTACTTGTATTTATTGAAAAACATAATAAAAACATATTCAAATAAATATTACTGCAATATTGAGCAAAGACAGTGTCACGTTGTCTTTACCCATTATTCCAGTAATGTAATTAATATTTCTGGAATAATGGGCAAAGACAACCTGAGTGTTCAATAATGCCCTTCCCCCAGTCCCTCACGCTGTGATGACTGACGAGTGAAGAGAATATGTTCACTCGTCAGTCATCATCAGACACACAGCATCCTCGTCCACCAACACACAAGCGCTCATACACATAGGGCCGGATTCATGGAAATGTGTGCAGAAATCCAGCAAGGGTCCCGTGCCGAGAAGGACACTGCGCAAGCCTGCACGCAGATTAAAAAATGCACGCCCTGCCTATTCATGGAATTGTTTGTGCAAAGTAACTGTATTCGCAAGTTGCGCCCGAAATGCGCCGACACACCCACACACAATTCATAAACAGCCAGATCGGCCAACTTTGCGCGTGCCCCCTGCAGGATTACACACACCCTTCAAAGAGTTTGTGGAGTCCCCCGCAAGCAGGCCTGCATCTTGGGGACCCTGCGCAGGGTCCCTGTAACTGTTCCAGGCACCCTGACAACCTGCATCTAACTCGGTCTAAACTCAGAAATTCTGCGTGCGAACCCCTGTGAACCGTTCCTGCACCCCGCTATACTGCTTGCACGCACCCCTAAGTAAGTTTGGAACCCAGTTGTGTACACACACCCCAACATGCAACCCCGCCTCCTTGCTGCAAATCCTATGCACAAGTGTACTTAGGCCTGCCATCGGGTGGCAGATCATATGAAGGACTTCCGTGGCCATTTCCCGGCTGATTGCACGATCAAATCCATTAATACATCTTTTGCCATGAAATTGTGGGCATGCAAGGGACTGCCTGTTCAGTTTTCTTCTGGATATGTCTATAGATTTGTAGCAGTTGGCCCCTAGCCATTTCTTTCCTGGTAAGATGGCTGAGAAGTATATTTCAGTTGTGCGAAGGGCTTGCTAGGGAGGAGCAGATTTCTTCGCATAGGATGCGTCTAGCTTTTTTGACTAGGTCGTTGCCCCCTAGATGGATGATCAGGAATTCAGGGGGGTCCCTGTATGCCACCAGTTCTGCTAGTGTTTCGTGGACGTCGGCCCAATGTAAGCCTCTGTATCCCCACCACGAAATAATGTTGTTTCTGAAAGGTGGCCCTTCTTTGGTCTCTTCTGCCATCTGCCTGTCCTGAAAACGAATGAGTGGCCAACTATCCATGCTGATCGGAGTGTGGTCCTCGATTTGCCTGTTGTTTCTGTGGTGGTGGGAGGTAGGGGAAAGAAAGACATTTTTTTAGGGCGGATGGCTATATCAATTTTGGTCTGATATATCTCTTATAACAGTCTGACTTCCATCCCCCTATGTTTTTTAGTAGTTGCAGTGCTAAACCTCCTTGCCATGCTGCGGTGGCGGCACCTATCCTGAAGGAATGAGTGCCAAACTGTTTGGGATCCCACCCTGCTCTGCTGATTGCTTTTATCAGCACTCCTTTAAATTGGTAGCGGCTTAGGGCCGATGCATCCTTGTAGATTAAAAAACTCCCCCCCACTTTGGGTCGTTGTGCGTAATAGAGGTTGGTGATGCAAACCGGGCAGTTTGTTGCCTCATCGATGCAACAAATATTGATCGTTCTTTTTACACCCGTTTTAGACTGTTGTATTTCTATGTTAACACTCTCCTGTCTCACCCTGATTTCCTTGACGCCCAGGCCGTTTGTGGCCTTGGTGCTGGAAGCGATGAGTTCTCCTACCCGGAAAGCCCCGAAGTAGGCTAGGAAAAAAGCTGTTTTAAATAACATTATCTCGTATGGGTGCCAACATATGGTTTCCAAATGGCTTGCTATCTGCACCAGGGGTCGGCGGGTGTCCACTTGCGGACGCTCTATTCTGCCCCATCCCTTCATTGCATAAGAGATGAGGGCGTTCTGGGTGGGGTCTGAATCGCCCCGTATTTTTGTAAAGTATGAAATTGCCACCAGGTGTCTTTTAGCCCAATCCCTTTTGAAACCTTGATCCCCGGCCCATTTTAAAAATACTTCTATATCTTTAATCGTTATTAGTTCTACGTGGTTTACACCTGTGGCTTTAAATACTGTTTGCAAACACTTACTGTACTGTGTTGCAGTGGTGCTTGCCACCGCCCTCTCTGCCATCTCTGTTAGGAAGCCTGTGAGGTTGTTGGCACCCGTTGTTGATGTGCCTGATTCTTGTTGGGCATCCCGGCCTGGGCTCTCTGACGCTGGCGTTGATGCCAAAGTGTTGCTGGCACCCCTTTTAGAGGTGCCTGCTTTGTATTGGTCATCCCGGCCTGCACTCTCTAGTGCTGGCGTTGATGCCAATGTGTTGTTGGCACCCGTTTCAGAGATGCCTGCTTTGTATTGTTCATCCCGGCCTGCACTCTCTGGTGCTGGCGTTGATGCTGATGTATTGTTGGCACCAGTTTTAGAGGTGCCTGGTTTTCTTTGGGCATCCCGGCCTGTGCTCTCTGGCGTTGGCGTTGATGCCGTTATTCTGCTGGTATTGGCGTCATCTGTTCTTGGGCGTGCGGCGCTAGCTCTCGGAATCTTGTCCACTGGAAATGAGATAAGGCATCAGCAATGTTATTATCTGCCCCTGAAATGTGTTTCGCTTTGAGTACAACGTTTACTTGTAGTTTGACTGTTGTAATGGCTCGTAATACTTTTAGTACTAGAGGGCATTTCGTAGACCTTCTGTTTATGGAGCCCACTACAGCCATGTTATCGCACCAGATCAAAAGTTCCGTATTCGCTAGTCGCCTGCCCCAGATGTGTAATGTTAGCCAGATGGGGAATATTTCTAGTAGGGTGATGTTTCTTGTCCACCCTGCTCCTTACCATGAATTGGGCCAGTGTCCTGCCACCCATTCGGAGTCTAGTATGGCTCCAAACCCCTTGCTCCCAGCTGCATCGGTGTTTAGGACCCTGTTTGACCGGGTATTTACAGGCATTCGCCAAAGTAAAGACCCGTTGAAATTTCTGAGGAATTTTCCCCATGTTTCCAGGTCTTGTTTCACCTCTCTGCCTAGCCGGATATGCAAGTGTGGTTTGGTCAGTGATTTGATTTTGAAACTCCAGGCTTCTGGAAAATATCCTTCCTTGAGCTATTATTTTGGATGCAAAATTGAGGCTGCCTGCTAAGGATTGTATTTCCTTTACAGTCCCCTTATCTCTCATTATCAGGTTTTGTATTTTTGCCAGGAGTTCTGATATTTTTGTTTTGGGGATTCTGCAGAGGCCCTTTGCTGAGTCTATTTCGATGCCCAGAAAAAGTATGTTTGTGTCTGGTTTGGTGGTTTTTTCCCTCGCTAGGGGGATTCCCCACTGTGCGGCCATGTGCTCCAGATTTTCTAACGCCTGGCCGCATTCCTCGGAGTTTGGTGGCCCCATGACTATGAAATCGTCTAGCTAATGCACTATTTTTTGTCCCTGGTCTCTGCTTTAGGAAAGCCCATTGAAAAAAAGAACTGAATTGCTCAAATAGTGCACAGGATACTGCGCACCCCATGTGAAGGCATCTATCTACGTAGAATGTGTTGTTAAAAGTGAAACCTAGCCACTGCTGTGACTCTGGGTGGACTGGCAAAAGTCTGAAAGCAGATTCGATGTCCAGCTTGGCCATCAAGGCATTTCTGCCGCACTCTTGTATGAGCCTTACCTCCTCTTGGTGTGCGTGTAAGAAACAGTGGATTCTGTGTGTGGGATGCCGTCGTTTAAAGACTGGCCTTTAGGGTAGGAGAGGTGATGGATTAGTCTCATTTTTCCGGGTTCTTTTTTGGGGACCAGGTCTAGTGGAGATATTAAATAGTCCTTTAAAGGCATGGCGTCCCAGGGACCTGCTACCCTGCCCAGTTGCAGTTCTTTCTTGATTTTCTTACTATCTGGGGGTTGTCCCTGGCTGATTTTAGGTTTATCGGGATGCCTTGTGACCCAGTGCCCTTAAATGGGATGAAAAAACCTTTGGTGAAACCCTGCCATAGTATCCTGCTGGTTTGCTTGTCTGGGTAGCTGTTTAGGGCGTCCCTAAAATTGCCCGGATTGATGGGCGTTCGTCCTGGTTCTAAAATTGGGATATCATTCTTTCTTGGCTGGCAGTCTGGTGCAGTTGCTTGCTGCATGGTCGCCATTGCAGTTGGTGCAGGCGTGTTTTTACCAGCATTCTTTGCCCCATGTACAACGTTTTTTCCCAAAATTTCTGCATGGGATGTTGGATTTGACAGCCTGTTGTTTGTTCTGTCTGAGGGCATTATCTTTAGCCGCCCAATGCTCGTTCCTCCGAAAGGGCTGCTCCCCTTTTTTGGATTTATCATTGTCATGGGGTTTGCTTACATGCAGATTTTTCTATTTTTGGGAGTAGAATGCATGGTATCTTCTTCCTGGGGAGGTTCGGCGTTGAGGGTGTATAAATTGTTCTGGACTTCATCCCACTCAATGGACGGCCTTTCTGACATGCTCATCCTAAATCTGATGTCGTATGCAAGCCATGTCTTCCCCCTCTGGGTTACTTTTACTTCCCTTATTTTATCAACGTATGCCCAGATCTTCTTACCATCCATGGGAATTTTTCTTCATATATTGTTGCTAAGATGGCAAAGGCCTGTAGCCAGTTGTCCCAGTTTTGTTCGACCTGGGCGTTTCTGGCAATAGCTTTTTCTTCTATTTTTTTGCGATCTCTGAAAGCGTCTTTCCATTTGCGCTGGGCTTCTATTAAGGAAAAGATTTCTATAAATTCTTTGGCCCATATGGCTTCTTTGATTGTAGTATCGATGTTCCATGCCAGGCATCTTTTGTATCTATTTAATATCTCTGTTTGGAAAGATTTCATTTTTAGGTCTAATTGTGCATTACAGATTGTTACATGTCAGTTCTATTGCTGCCGGGTGCCCCTGTCGCGCCCGTGTTGTCTGTGCCTGGGGTTGTCCAAGCTTTTAGGGCACCTGCTGGAGTTGTGGAGGCTGTTGTATTTATAGCTGTTGGTGCTATTGGCAACTGCTGTACTTGTTGTTGCGGGATTGCTGTAGGTAGTGTTACGGGTGGGTTGACAACCGTTATTGTAGGTTCTATTGTAATGGTAGGGTTTGAGGCCCCAGGTTCCCTTGTGGGCAGTGTCTGTTTCCCCCTTATTTCTACCATAAGTTGCTGTAATTCTGCTACATTCTCGCGTAGTTTTGACAATTTTTTGGTACCTTTTCTGGCTCCTTTGGATATTTTTCTCCTTTTAAATGGTGCAGAAACCTCCTCCTGGCTGTGTGGGCTGGTAATTCCTTCCTTGGGAAGACCGTACATGTTTTCTCTGACCCATGCCCATCCGTGGTGCCCTGTCGCTTCAATGGCTGCTAGCAATTGTGGTGATTTGGGCTTCTGCACCGGTGTTGGGGGTGCCCGTATTTTCCGTTTGGGCCCTATGTTCTTCTATGCCTGCTATGTGAAAAGGAAAAAGGTTATATCAAGGAGTTAAACTTTTGTTATCGGCAAGTTCTCTGCGCCTGTTCTATTTGTTGCCTGTGCTGGGTAACTGTTGACTGGTGCCTTCTTGACCGGGTTCAGAAAATTGAGCAGCCCCCAGGCTTGATTTACTGGATTTAACTAATTGGTTTCACTTGTGAGGTCGCCCTGCAATATTACAGAAATTATTTTAAATCTGCAGTATTTGGACCCGCCGAGCTTGAAACTGTGTTCACCAGCTCTGCGTGGCTGTCAAGAAAAAAACAAGCTCCCGACTCGCTGTGCTACCAAGCTGGCTTGTGACGCTGTCCGAGTTTAAAACTGGCTTGTGTGATCTTGCCCCGCCTGTCTTATAAAATGTATCTCTTCCGGACATAAATGTCTATTTTTCCTCCCTCGTAGCCCCAGCACGGTGGCTCACCTGTAAGTTGTTTAATCGGTCGCCGTCTGCGCCGTGCTGTCCGAGTGCCTCTCTCTTCTTCGATCGCACTGATTTTGGGGATGATTCCGCAGCACGTGTCTTTGTTTGTTTTGTTTTGGACACGCTCGCTGCTCGCTTTTCCCTCTATGCTGAAAATGTTGAGGTTGACAGCGTCCGTCCGCGCTGGCCGTTCGGTTGCCGCTTCTTCCTTCGTTAAGGCTGCATTGCAATTGCTTTGAACAGTACAATGTTCAGGAAGGAAAAAAGACACTGCGATGTACAGCGAACTTCGAGAATTGCTAAAGAAGCAAGAAGATTTCGAAGACACTGAGTAAACAGTGAACCTCCTGTTTGCTTGGGTCCCCGTTCAGGGTCCACAAACAGATTGTGTTTACTCTGAGAATGCTGCTCTCATTTATAGGACCCAGGGAGGCCCAGGGTCTTTGTTGTGTATGTGGTGGGGGCTGCTGTTGTCGCATCCGCCGGCCAGATAGCCGACTGTCTGACCACCTGTGGGGGCAGATCTTTTGAACCGGGGCCCTGCCTGATGGATGTTTTCCTTGTGGCGCTTAGCACCTTGCTGTTTGGAGGAAGGGTGCGATGACTGTTCGCACCTTACCCTTCCGTGGCTTTTGTGCTGCTGAGACTGCGTGTCTCCGTAGCTGAGGGGGGGAGAGAGGAGCAGGCGCGGGGAGGTTGGAGCTGCCCCTCTCCCAGCTGCCGATGGTAACAGCAGTTACCCTGCCTCGCTTGTGGGATGCCCTTGCAGCATTGCCAAAAAGAGAAGGGCATTCCTGCCCTGGCCCCTGTGCAACCCTATGGAAGACAGAATGAAGTGGACAGTGCAGCGCGCTCCTCCAGTTGCCCCTTTGCAATCCTATGGAAGACAGCATGAAGGGAAGAGAGAAGACGCTCCAGCTCTCGCCTCTCTGCACCCCTAAGGAAGATTGTGTGATGGGGACAGAGCAAACCGCCTCTGCTCTGGTCTCTGTGCAACCCTATGGAAGACAGCATGAAAGGGACAGTGCAGGGCTCCTATCCTGGCATCTATTCAAGCCTATGAAATACAGTATGAAGGGGACAGAGCGGGGTACTCTTGCCCTGGCCCCTGTGCAACCCTATGGAAGACAGTACTAATGGATAGAGCAGGGCGCTCCTGCCTTGCCCCTGTGCAACGCTATGGAAGACAGTACGAAGGGGACAGAGAAGGGCACTCCTACCCTGCCCCAGTGCAATCCTATGGAAGACAGTATGAAAGGGACAGAGCGGGGTACTCTTGCCCTGGCCACTGGGCAACCCTATGGAAGACAGTACTAATGGTATAGAGCCGGGCACTCCTGCCTTACCCCTGTGCAACCCTATGGAAGACTGTATGAAGGGGACAGAGCAAGACGCTCCTGCCCTGCCCCTGTACAACCCTATGAAAGACAGTACTAATGGTATAGAGCAAGGCGCACCTGCCTTGCCCCTGTGCAACCCTATGGAAGACTGTATGAAGGGGACAGTGTGGAGCGCTCCTGATCTGGTCTCTGTGCAACCGTATGGAAGACAGTATGAAAGGGACAGTGCAGGGCACCCCTGCCCTGGCCATTGTGCAACCCTATGGAAGACAGTACTAATGGGAGAGAGCAGGGCGCTCCTGCCCTGGCCCCTGTGCACCCTATGGAAGACAGTACGAAGGGGACAGAGCAAGGCGCTCCTGCCCTGCCCCTGTACAACCCTATGGAAGACAGTACTAATGGGAGAGAGCAGGGCACTCCTGCCCTGGCCCCTGTGCAACCCTATGGAAGACAGTACGAAGGGGACAGACCAATGCGCTCCTGCCCTGCCCCTGTACAACCCTATGGAAGACAGTACTAATGGTATAGAGCAGGGCGTTCCTGCCCTGGCCCCTGTGCAACCCTATGGAAGACAGTATGAAGGGGACAGAGCAAGGCGCTCCTGCCCTGCCCCTGTGCAACCCTATGGAAAACTGTATGAAAGGGACAGTGTGAAGCGCTCCTGATCTGGTCTCTGTACAACCGTATGGAAGACAGTATGAAAGGGACAATGCAGGGCACTCCTGCCCTGGCCATTGTGCAACCCTATGGAAGACAGTACTAATGGGAGAGAGCAGAGCGCTCCTGCCCTGGCCCGTGTGCAACCCTATGGAAGACAGTACGAAGGGGACAGAGCAAGGCGCTCCTTCCCTGGCCCCTGTGCAACCCTATGGAAGACAGTACTAAGGGGACAGAGCAGGGCACTCCTGCCCTGCCCCTGTGCAAACCTATGGAAGACAGTATGAAGGGGACAGAGCAGAGCTCCTGACCTGCCCCTGTGCAACCCTATGGAAGACTGTATGAAGGGGACAGAGCAGGGCGCTCCTGCCCTGCCCCTGTGCAACCCTATGGAAGACATTACTAATGGGATAGAGCAGGGCACTCCTGCCCTGGCCCCTGTGCAACCCTATGGAAGACAGTATGAAGGGGACAGAGTAGGGCGCTCCTACCCTGCCCCTCTGCAACCCTATGCAAGTCAGTACAAAGGGGGCAGAGCAGGGCACTCCTACCCTGGCCCCGGTGCAACCCTACGGAAGACTGTATGAAGGGGACAGAGCATGGCGCTCCTGTCCTGGCGTCTGAGCAACCCTATGGAAGACAGTACAAAGGGGGTGGAGCAGGGCACTCCTACCCTGGCCCCTATGCCACCATATGGAAGACAGCACGAAGGGGGCAGTGCAGGGCGCTCCTGGAATGGCCCCTGTGTGACCCTATGGAAGAATGTATGAAGAGCACAGTGCAGGGTGCTCCTGCCCTCGCCCCTGTGCAACCCTACGGAAGACTGTATGAAGGGGACAGAGCAGGGCGCTCCTGCCCTGACCCTCTGCAACCCTATGGAAGACAGTACAAAGGGGGCAGAGCAGAGCACTCCTGCCCTGGCATGTGAGCAACCCCATGGAACACAGCACCAAGGGCAGTGCAGGGCGCTCCTGCCCTGGACCATGTGCAACCCTACGGAAGACAGTATGAAGGGTGCAGAGGGGGGCACTCCTGCCCTGCCCCTGTGCAACCCTATGGAAGACAGTACAAAGGGGGCAGAGCAGGGAACTCCTACCCTGGCATCTGAGCAACCCTATGGAAGAAGTATGAAGGGGGCAGAGAAGGGCGCTCCTGCCCTACCCCTGTACAACCCTATGGAAGACAGTACTAATGGTATAGAGCAGGGTGCACCGCCTTGCCCCTGTGCAACCCTACTGAAGACAGTACGAAGGGGACAGAGCAAGGCGCTCCGGCCCTACCCCTGTGCAACCCTATGGAAGACAGTACAAATGGGGCAGAGCAGGGAACTCCTACCCTGGCATCTGAGCAACCCTATGGAAGACAGTATGAAGGGGGCAGAGAAGGGCGCTCCGGCCCTACCCCTGTGCAACCCTATGGAAGACAGTACTAATGGTATAGAGCAGGGTGCACCTGCCTTGCCCCTGTGCAACCCTATTGAAGACAGTACGAAGGGGACAGAGCAAGGCGCTCCTGCCCTGCCCCTGTGCAACCCTATGGAAGACAGTACAAAGGGGGCAGAGCAGGGAACTCCTACCCTGGCATCTGAGCAACCCTATGGAAGACAGTATGAAGGGGGCAGAGAAGGGCGCTCTGGCCCTACCCCTGTGCAACCCTATGGAAGACAGTACAAAGGGGGCAGAGCAGGGAACTCCTACCCTGGTATCTGAGCAACCCCATGGAAGACAGAATGGGAAAACCACCCGTCTGTGCATTTGCAAAGAATCTAAACATTTTAGATTATTTGCTAATGCAAAGACTTTGCTTCACGAAATGCAAAAAAAAACAAAATGATTTTCTTTTTTTTTATGTTGCATCTATGCAATGGGACCCATACATTAAGGAAGGGTAGAGGGTGGCACCTGGAGTCCCCTGTGGGCGGACCCCGATTGGTCTTTTGATCGCAGTGTTTGAACCCCGAACCAACTTGACATTTCTATTGCCATCAACTTATGAACAACTTGACATTTCTATTGCTATCAACTTATGAACTGGAAATTTAGGGGAGAACATGTGAAGCATTTCAAAAGGTATGAAAATCTGTTTTTAGGCTACTCCCATTCATTTTCCCACAGAGAAAAAAGGTGCTTGCATTATCCACTGCTGGATAGAGTTCGGCCTAATAACGAGCAATTTGGGCACAGTGCATCCCAGATATTGCTTTTCTGTGGTTTGGTGTAAATCCGATCAGTAGTTTTTACAATTTGGCAGAGAACTGTCTTTCCCGGTCCAAAAATCGTACATATGCCCCAGATAGGGGCACTGCTGCACTCAGGCTTTTCTGAAATGAAATCTGACATTTTTTTCTTTTATTTTTTTGCTGAATGCACCTGAGTCATTACTGTAACATTCATCTGGGAACAGAGCAAAGGAAAGCTCGCAAAATGACTTTTAACTGTAACTAAGTCATTTGCTATGGGCTGCTGTGCGCTTTACAAATTCAAAAATAAAATAAAGACAATAAAGGAGAGAAGTGGAGGTTTCACATCTGGGAGGATAGAGGAAGGGTGAAAAGGGAGCAAATGGAGAGTTGGAAACTTTGAGAAGGTAAAGAGAAGCCTTTTTCAGTCAGACCATTTTCATTTTACTGTGGGAATCGCGCAGAATAACCGCAAGATTCCCGCAGAAATAGAAGTGCGTCACAGAATGAGATGGGAGGATCGAACGATGATGTTTGGAGTGTTCCGAGGGGAGGAGAGACAGAAGAAGGAGGGGTGCCCATATAAAGATTTAAATGTTGTGGTGTTTTCATGTTACCGTGGTAATCAAAACATGTGGCGTTTCCGTGGTATCCTTTCTGGCAGGAATGGCAATCCGTGCAATGGTTTTCACAGCTCGGGACCGATGGATAATGGATAATTCTTGGGAGAATAGGTTGCACCGAACTGGCCTCGCCAAAATGAGGTGTACCGACGGCCACAGGCCGTGGCCAGCTTTGGCCGTAGCCTGTGAGACATTGTTTACGGTTATTTACTACTAAAAGGGATACAGGCCACAGTCTTTTACTACAAATGGTTCAAAGTGACAGGGGCCATTGCTGAAGGCCAGTGGGACATGTATATGTACAAACAAAGGGACTATGGGACACCTATGTACTTCCATGTAGATATTAGGTAGGTTACATGAACAGTACAATTCAAGTGAGTGTTAGAGTTGGATTTGCAGTGGTATAGAGTGAGTGTTTGTCCCCACACATGGTTATTTGGGTTAGATGTCTTCCTTTGTCAGGGAAGCGTTAGTGAGTGCCTGTGCCACTGCGTGATGACCTCGTTCTGAACCCGATGAGTTCACCAACGCAATGACATAGTGCTCACTCAACGAACCGGAAGGAGACACCACATTTATTGAGGTTGAAGCTATCACACATCTGGTCCCTTTCTGTTATTTCTTCAGTACAGAGAAGGGCCAGTGGTTTGAATCCCAGGTCCCTCTCCATGTGGCATGGACCTTGCAGTCTGGTTTATAGTAAAAACCATTTTAATTGATGTGCTAAACCTCTCCTTAAAGAATTGTTTTTGATTCCGTAGACACAGCACAAACCACTCAGTGGAAAAGTTAACATGGAAAAAGCGCTAAAAGCCAAATGTTCTTTTCATGACCATCTGAGGCTTGACGGAACTTTAAGGAGGAAAGCAAAATACAGCAAAAGTAATGTGACGGACACCCGTGCAACCGGCCCTCCATCCGCCGGAAGCGCTGGAAGGTCAGCTAGCTAATTGACAAATCTTTTGGTGGTACAGTAGAAAAACTGTAGATCTGTGAGTACCGCGCGCAGTTATACCCTCCTTGCTTCACTCAGAAGTCAAAATGAAAAGCAACGACAAATCCAGTAGTTCTGATTTTTTTATGGTGAAAAGGCTGTCCATGTTGCCTCAGTCTTTCATTCCCCCTTTGCCATCCCTTGGTCATTCTTTGGACTGCAAGATCAGCAAGGCACAAGAGACAGGTAAGAGATGGTGGAGGGGTGTTGTTAAGTGTTGTCAAAAGCTGGATTAAGTGCATTGCCCCCCCCCATGCCTGCCTTTGGCTTTGTGTGTCAAAGTCCACTCCACACCAGTTACATGTTCCCATCCAATGAATGAGTGAAAGTGTGAGGATGGGTGGATGACTAAATGAATAAATGTGACAGCGGGTTGATGAAGGAAGTGGATGATGGATGAAGATGTGAATTAGCGTGAGGATAGATGAGCACATTCCAAAGTTCTTTTTCACCTTCTTTGAGCATGTGTGCATACAATGGGCTTTTCTGCAAATTCCAATGCCATCCCAAATTCACAAATAGAATACGCTTTGAAATGAGTAGAAAGCAAAGCCATTGCCCTATGCCTTTTTAAATCAGGTGAAAGGGAAGACGAAGCACATTAGAGTTTCTGAACTATTCATGCTTTTTCATGCTGACCTCCTTCCTCACTGACCGTGCCTCCCAGGTTATCCTGGGCTCTTTCTCCTCTCGCACCTCTATCTCCACCTGTGGCATCCCCCAGGGCTCCAACCTTTCTCCCTGGATCTTTAACATCTATCTTGCTCCTCTTGCTCACCTGATGTCCACCTTCTCCCCATTCTTCCAGTGCTATGCAGATGACGCACAACCAGTTGGCTTTATTTTTCACTATAGGTGCACGAGTTACATGTGACCTTGGTGGTAGTTCAGCTCATAGCAGTCTGTCTCACTGATAGCAATTCATATTAAGACGATTCCAACATTATCACATATGATAAATGATTTGGGCAATCGGTTGACACTATGTAAAACTTTTTCAGAACCATTTGGCTTTGAGGCATCGCATTAGTCACATTGACTAATTGTCCATTTACACTAATGGTGCAGGAGAAGGGAGGTTTCATATCTTATGAATCTGTATTTATTTGTATTTATTTATGTTTTATTCTATTTTATGTTTTCACACAACGCGATAGATAGCTCAGATATAATTCTATGCAATTTTCTATTCTTCCCTCTGTTTCTCTTTTTCACCAACCCGACATCGTGAAACTTGTTTATGGTATGTGACATTTTGCTCCACATATTTTAGTTTTATTTGGAATTACTTTTTGTTTGCTGTGCCTGATGACATCAATGTATTACTTGTGTCGCTTTATCATTTGATAACAATATGGTCTTATCACTTATGTTTGGTGATGATCATGTCATGTTTTATTTTTGTTTACATTTTGTGTCTGTATTAACTTGAGCAGCCTTGACAACGACCGCTGTTGTCGAAACACGTGTCGGCTGAATTACCTGGAATGGATTCGCTGATTATTCGCAGAACTTTCTCTTTGAATATGATTATCGATATTTTAATTCGCACTAACTGTTAACTCATAGACAGTGCGCGATATACTCCTTTTCAATCACTATTCTTAATTGTACAATAACCAGACCCTGGTCTGGGCGCGCCTTGTGGAGAGGAGTGCGCTGCCTCTCAAACCCCTATAATATTTCTGAAGGTGGTCATTAAGTGCACAGGTGTCTATTCGGTAGACGTCCTTTCATCGCCTGCCTGTTCATAATCCCCAGGCTTTTTAACGTGCACATTCCATCGAATGTGCTCATCAAATTTTTTAGGAGGGGTGGGAAAAGGCAGATAAGGGTTTGGGCGGGTGGGCAATAGCAAAAAATAAGTCTGGGAGGGGAGGTGGGCGGACTTCCCCCCCCCCCCGACCTCCCCAAAAAAGAGCATTTTCAATGGAATGTGCATGTTAAAAAGCCTGGGGATGAACAGGCAGGCGATAAAATGACATGGGACCGTATAGTCGAACCCTCTCGCTGACTTGATGTATACGTGACTGACACATGCACAATAAAATAAAATAAATAATAAATACAACTTTTTTGTTTGAAATAGAAAATAAATCAAAGTTGGGACCACTGATCTCTCACTTCCATTTCTTTTTTGAAAACAAGGAGAGAAATATGTGTTCCTTTTAACAGCATTTCACAATGACAGGCCCATTAAGGGCTGGTCACTGTGAAATGCTCTCCCAGCACCCACGTGGCTGCTGGGTGCCTCTCAGAGATTAGTGTCAGGTGTGCACTCCCGACACTGATGCATGCAGGGGCGCTAGACAGAGCATTGTCTCCGCTGCAGTGCAGTCACCTGAAAATGCAGAGCGTGCAGCATTTGAGAAGAGTACTTCTGCTGAACAGCTCTCAGGGTATGGATTGCTGGGTGCATTCTCGGTTACCAAAGCACAGTCATCCTAAACAGTTAGATATAAATATATAACATTTCCGTGTCATTGGCCATCAAAGGATGAACGAATTCAGCAACAACAAAGTACCTCTTTCAAGTATGAGCGATCTGAGGCCCAGCCAATGGAATAAAGGCTGGATGCGGAGCTTCTAAACCAGTGGCGAGGATGTCCTGTTCACCCTGAACAGCACCGCCTTGAGAGATAAACCGGAAGTGGAAGTCTGCCTGGCGTGCAGGCCATACTTGTCTCTTTTTCAACTGGAAGTCATGTTTCATCATTTGCAAGAAATACTTCAAGCACTTCATGATTTACAGGAACAATTAATTCTCTGCTGCAGAATTCAGTCTGGGGCGTCTGCACCTCTCCATTGCTCCCTTCTGCTCCCTGCTCCTCATTTGTCGTTCTCACCCCTCGGTCATCACTCCTCACTCTTCACTCCTCCTCTTCTGACACCTCGTCCCTCCCCCTGAGCTCTCCTTCTCCTTCTCATTCATTGGACATTGTCATTCGCCCACTCCACGCATCTTCCTCGGTTCCTCTGAAGTCATCACTCGTTGCCCTCACACCTCATATCTTCATGCTCCTCTTCCTAACTCATGTATCAGTCATCACTCCTCCTCCTTAGCTATCATTCTGCCGCTATAGTCATTATTCCCCAATAAACCTGGGTGGATCTCCCCAGCCCCCGCTCGTGAATGCCTGCTGGCTTGGATGAGCACCCAGGGGCCCAAAGAAGAATTGTGAGTAAAAAATGGTGAGATCCAGAAGCCTCTATGCAGATTCGGGCATCACGGGAGTATTTTTTTTAATTTTTAAATAAGATTTTTACAATATATTTGTCACGTTGCATTTAATGTCCTTATCTTAACATCTGAATATTCGTTCGTAGCATCTGGGCTTGTCGTTTTGCTTCGGCCATAGTCAGCTTGTTGCGACGTTATTGACTTTGAATAGATCATTCACAATGAACTCTAATATTTTTGCTGTGATTATTTGCCAGCTCGTTCTGTAACCCCAATAAGCCTACACCACCAGGTTTGCTCTTCCATCAGTAAGTCATCATGTAATTCGAGCGCGAAATAACTTTTTCTTATAGTGCATGTCGCCGGGCAGCTCGTCAGGAGATGAAGAATGGTTTCTTGCGTTGGAGGCATGGTGTTTTGGCAAAAACGACAATTTGCTGTTGCAGATAGACCTCTTATATGCAGGATTTCATTAGTTGGCAAGAGATTTAACCGCGCTCTTAGGATTAGATTTCGTGCCTGTTTGTTCGGAAATCTCTTTAAGAAGCTTTGTAGCTCATTTAATTTCCTTGTGTTACCTGGCAGTTGGGAGGTGAGTCTTAAAGTGGCGGCTGTTTCGGTCGTCTTCGCCCAGTCTGCTTCATTCAGTTTGCGCACAATTCTGCAAGGATTGAAGATGAGATCATCTTCATTGGCAGCAATGGTGTCCAGGAGCTGGATGTTTTCTTTTTGCCATGTTGCGAGCAATTCAGAGTTGCCTGTGTCCATCTCACGTTTTATCATGTTGTACAGCTCATTACCGTCGTTCTGTTGTCGGATTTCCGAATTTTGGAGGAAAAGCGTGCATAGTAGTTGTATGCACTTGTAAGTCGCCTATGTAAGCTAGAAACAAGGCTGATGCTAAAGGGCATCCCTGCTTGACTCCTCGGGTAGTTGGAATTTTGTTGGACAGCTCACCATCGCGACTTAGACAAACTCTCATTGAGGTGTTATGATGCAAAGCTTGGATAGGTGCTAGTATGTCTTCAGGACAATTCCACCCTCTTAATTTCTTCCAGAGGTGGGATCTTTCAATGCGGTCAAACGCTTGCGTAAAGTCAATAAATACGACAAATAGCCGTTGGTTGAGTTGCAATGCTCTGCTTTTTAAAATGCTGAACGCTAAGATTTTACCCGCTGTTCCAGCGTTTTTTTTAAAGCCTGATTGTAGCTGATCATTGCATTTGGCTGATGCCGCCCAGGATTGAAATTTCTTTAACAGAAGTGATCCGAAGACTTTGCCAATGCAGTCGAGCAAAGCTATAGGATGAAAGTTTGCAGGGTCCTTTATGTCTCCTTTTTTATAGATGGGAATTATGGTCGCTAAGGTCCACGATTGAGGCACCGAACTTGACCATACACAGCGGTGAAAGATTTCGCTGATGAAATTGGCCCATTCGATGGGATGAGCTTTAAGCTCGAAGTTGGTGATCCCATCCGGGCCGGGCGCTCGTGAGTTTTTAATCTTTTTGATGATTTCTAAGATTTCTTCTTTGTCTGCTAAGTTGATCCACTTTACTGGGTGAAGTGGTCCTCCTCTACATATGTTGTTATAACAGATTTAAACACTTCTGCAAAGTGTGCTTCCCAGGTGGATTGTGAGATGTTGCTAGTTATTGTATTTTCCACTGAGTGTTCAGCTGTTTTTAGTAAGGATAGAAATCTCTTGCATTGTTCGTTATTAGTGCTTTGGTGATGTTTTCTGCATCTAGCTGGTAGAGGTTGAGTCGATGTGAACGCACCCAGGCTTTGTACTTAGACTTTAGATTTCTTTGTGTCACAAGGCTGTCAGCAGTTGGTATAATTTTGCTTGCAATCCTCATGGCTCTTCTAAACTCTCGTCTTCTGGCCACTAAATCGCTGTTATATGAGTGTTTTTTTGTGGCACTAGTGGTCTTCGTACCTGTTCTTATATGCGTATATGCCTTTAACAAAGGTTGGTAATCAACTAGTGTAGTTTCTGTTGAATGTACTTTGCCTTTGTATCTTTGTGTTAGCTCTTTGATTGCAGCTGTACTTAGTTTGAGTCGAGTGCCTCTGGCGTTGTTCTCGGTGTCCAAGGCTACTCCAATGGTCTTAACAGGTTGAATTGTCCAGCTGGCCTCCAAGGGATTGTGGTCACTGGCTAAGGTGTGGCGTACATTGAAAAAGGTGTTAATGCTTAGCAGTGGTTTGGAGACAAAGATGTAATCGCTTGTTCCAATCGAATCCGCACGTTCCCAAGTGGGTATTCTGTTAGGTTGAAGGAACGCGCTGTCGAGGTTGTACAATTCACGCGAATGCATCAGGTCTAGCCAGGCTTTGCCTCGCTGTTCTGCTGCTGAAGACTGTTTTTTGTATCCAGAGCTTTTTTGAGGGTTGCAGACTACATTTAAATCTCCGCATATCAGTCAGGGTGTCGTCAATTACCTGTTCACACATTGTTATGAATCTGTTTTCCCCAATTCCAGCAGGGTTCCAATATGCGTTGATGATGACTATAGTGTAATCTGTTAGTTTGGCATTGGTCATCTGTTTCCATGTGACAGTTACTGCCAAGAGAGATGAATTTGCAATCAAGGTAGAGTCAATGGAGAGGCCAGAACCTGTACGGCAGGCGATTAAAGGACCTGACGTTGGCCGACCTAGAAGGCCCTTTTCTGCTGCTGCCAAAATTATTTGGTATCCTTCTATGGTCGGGGGGCTTGTGAGCCAGGTCTCTTGTAGACATATGATGTCATATTTGCCTAGATTGATTTCACCTGGAATTGTTAGGTGCGAATGCCCTCTTGTATTCCATGAACATAATTTCACTTCATTGTGCAGGTGTTCTTTTTGAAATGTTGCTGTAGGGCTGAGGTCACTATTGTCGGATTGCTATTTTTTCCGATGTGTTGCAAGAGCCTTTGGTAACCAAGCCCAGATCCCTTGTTTATTTTCCGTGGGAGGGCTAATGCATCTTTCCGTGGGGTTATTTTGCACAGTTTGTGAAATGCCTCTTTTTGTTTCACCAATTTTGATCGTTGAATTTGATTCCCTGTCTGAGCATTGTTCACTTTTGCGAGTTGGCTTCTTGTGTTTTTCAATCTTCAAAATGTTGGTGTTGCTCAATCGTTGGTCCTCTGAGTTGTTGTCAGGTTCTGGGACTTTTCGTTGATCTTTTGCGGCATACTTCCTATCGTGACTTTGAACGAAATTGTTTCGCTCGTTTCTGTCATGCGTATTTGTACGCGAAATGTGGGAGTCGTGAGTCCTACTTGTTCTTTGAGCTTTGCTGGTACTACATCCCTGGCTACTTGTTGTTTCAATGTTGAAACCGAGCCTGTAGATTTCATTCTCGCTCTCATGAATTTGCCTGTATATGGTTGAAGAATCGATATATATCAGCATTACAGCTTTACGCCTGTCATGCCATGGTTCCACGATAAGCAGGTTGTCTGCTTTTATGTGCTTCAGCTTGTGGGTCTGCTGTAATATCACCAGCACTGTTGTTCTTCTATTTAGCGTGAGTTCCTCCTTGTTGCTGTTTCTTTGTGCCATTTGTACTGTCCACTTTGCCTCTGTGCACTTTGCATTTTGTCTTTTGTAGATATCTGTTCTTGATCTGTAGTGGACTTTTTTCCCACTTAAATCCGCTTCTTCTTTGGCCTTGTTTTGAGTGTTGTGTCTACTTCCTCGTGTGCCAACTTCATGTGTGCTTTTTTCTTTGGACTTGAGCAGTCTGCATGAGACCCGTGAGTTTTTATTTCTGGTGCATTTTGTTGCTTGTCTCTTCGTTCATGTTCTTTCTTGCCCTTGCTTATAAGCTGTTGAGTATTTTTGGCGCTTCGACATTGCTCTTCCGTTTCCAGCTGTTTTCCTTGACTCTGCGTAGGCACCTTCTTGTTTGTTTGTTGCAGCCATTTGTATGATAGACGATTTTGTTTCTCTTCAAGCGTCTCGAAATCTCGTTCAGGCTGCCTCTTGTTATTGTTTTCTTGATCTGCTGATGTGATGTCATTATCTAAGAACGATGCTGTCTTCTTATGAATTGAGCTAAATACAGTCGCAGAGTCATGCACCACGTCAGTGTCCGAATACACACTGATATTCATTAGGTTCGCATCTTGTAGAAAGTCTGCTGTTGATTTAGGTGAAACCAGTGTAGGCTGTTTAATGTCAAAGTGGGTACTTTTAGTGGTTTTAGTGTTAGAGGTTGTGCTGTTAAATATGGTACTGGTTTGCCGAGCTTGCGTTTGTTTGTTACTCAGTTTTGTCCTCTGATCAAGGTTCTCAGGAGGCACGTTGTTCGTACATGGCAGAGGTCCTTTATTCTTTGCATTGGCTTTGTCAAAGATAAAGTACGCTGCTTCAGGGGCCTCGCTGCTAGCCTTAGTAGTTGTGGTTGTTTTATCCACGACGAGTACCACCGTAGAAGTGTCTTGATTGGCGACTGTGATGCCTGTAGATTCTACTTCAATTCCTGAGTTCTTCGCATTTTGGTCTGTAGTGGATTTTGTAGTAAGGTTCGTGGTTAAGTCAATGAAGTCAGTTGTTTGTGAACGTGAATTTCTAGTAGCTGCGCTGGTGGCTAACTTACAGTCGTGTCCAGGTTTTGCGGATAGTTTTGTGTGGATTCTTTCAATTAGGCTGTTCGCCAAATTATCCAATTTGTTATCATGTGCATTATGCTCATTTTTTGCTGCAATAAATGCTTCAAGGTATGTGACTTTCGTCAGGATCGTGGCTATCATAGTTTGATGATCTTTTGTGGTCTCATTAAGTGTTTCATAAAGTTTGCAGAAAGGATTTAAGGCAATCGTGATGGCAGACATAACACTCAACAGGTCTGTTTGTTTTGATGGAGTTTCCGAAATAGTCGGCCCAGAGTATGACACGTGGCCTTCTCCTGCGGCCTGAAAAAGGTCACTGGATCTTCGTGTTGGCGTTTGACATAAGTTGAATGCACTGTTTGGCGTATAAGTGGGATTAAGGCCAGGTTGCTGGGTGGAATTTCTCCTTTTATCTGGCTTTTTCACCTGTTCTTTATCTGTGTCCTCACGGGGAGCGTCGATCAAAGGTTTAATGAGGTTAGATGGTTTCAGAAAACTTTGTTCCACTTTACGCCGCTGTGTTGGGGACGTCAGGTCACTGTGTACAACTTCCTGAGCACAGGATCTTTCCTTGTGTTGTTTGTCATGAGGTAGCAAGGGTTTATCTTGCTGTGAGGAGCTCAGTTCTTAGGTGCTGTCAGTCAGCCAGCTTTCCTCTAAGACTGGGCCTGGGATAATTGCATCTTCCATTGGGTCTGGCCACCCCTCTTTAAAGCTGTCCTTGTTGAGGCCGGTGGTGGTTTTATTGTTTTCTACTGAGTTTAGTGCACTCTCACTTTGCCGCGGACAAGGACTAATTTCCTCGACGGTTACGATGTCAGATTTTTCAGCAGAGGAAGAAACTATGAGTACTTTTGCCGGAAACGTACGCAGCGCCACCAGGGGGGATTTTTGCAGAACAGCCATCGAGCTCTGCTTGGCAGATCTTTCGTCGTCTATTTTACGGTATTTGGAGCATGATAAATTTTCCTTGACAGCGGCGAGCATTTCATCGTCAGAGATTTCTCTGAAAACTTTGTTTTTTGTTGTTAGATGTGTTTTGAAGAAGTCAGTTAAGATCCGCATTGTGGTGGGTTTAGTTTGTGCTGCATGACTTGATGCAGCTGTCCACCTGACATTTTTTCTTGTTTGTGAGACTGATCATTTTTGGCCACTGTTTTTGTTTTGGCATAGGCCATGTTTTTTCTTGTTGAATTTTATCGCTCTTGTTGCCTGCCCGCTGTTTTGTCTCGGTCTCTTTTTGGAGTTAGGCATTGTAGAGCCCTCTAAAGGTATTGGGTCTGTCACTGATAGAGCGGGTACAATACAATTGTTTAGCGGCTCGTTTAGTCAAGTAGAAAACATTGTAAATCTGTAATTCACACTCCTTTATGACTAGAAATGTATGTAAAATAAAATATCCACTTTTACTTTATAGTTTCTCTGCATATCGGGCAGAAATTGTATAACGGCACAGATCCACCGCTGCGGTGTGGATCTGTGCCGTTATACTTTGCACTGAGGATTGCTCCGCCCCCTCCGTTCCAGGAGCCAACTTCTCTCCGACTACAGGCGTACTCGAGCTCGCACAATTCTGCGCCAGGGCCGCACCCACAACTGAACTCCCGTCCTCGGAGGGGGAGCCACCTGAGCTCTGCTCCCGGTCCCTCTGTTGTCGCCCGCCATCCGGCTCGAAGCCTACTGCTTCAGCACGCTCCGCCCTACCTCTGGCCGGCGTGAGCGAGACGATTGCTGAGGCGACGTGTCGCGGCGGCTGGGGCTCCACAACGGTGTCACTGCTGTGGGGTGGCACATGAGTGCTACATGCAAGCGTCCTCGCCCGCACCCCAGTTCCTCCAGGTAAATGGAGAGGACACAGCGAGGGGCCCAAGTTAGTGTGTGAGACAACGTTCAAGTCTGCCAATTTCTCATTGACATTCAACTGGTTGATGGTACGTACTGTTTTGCTGCTGGTTGTAGCACTACACTTGTGGCTTGTTATAGAAATGTTCCTTCCATTTGCGGCAGTGGAGGCGCTTTTACCTCCATCGTTTTTAGGGTGTGAGCTTCTAAGGCAGCGCCTATCCTCTTCTTCTAGCCCCGCATTGTCTGCTAAAGTTCTAGGTTGTTGTTTAGCAGCCATTGTTTCGAAACTCGCTTAATGCAGTTGTTACACAAATGTTGGGCAGCTTACGCGTGTTATTTTTTATTCTCGCCGCTTACCGTAATGACTTGCGTGTCTTTAGATGGTCGGAGTAGGCGTTGTCATGCAGTAGATTGTGAGGCGATCTCCTTCGTCCTCCGTCACTCGGTGGTCTTCACTGAACCATCTGTTACTCGTGGTCGGTCGCGGTCAAATGTTGGCATTAGGATGTTAAAGGTTGGGCTCCTGCTCCGCATCTCCGCACAACAGCAAACCAGCAGCTATGAAAAGCGTTTGTCCTTTTGCGTTCGGGCATCACGCGAGTATTTGGTTGAGAGCTTCATGTTGATTTTTGTTTTATTGTTTATTTATTTTATTTAATATTTATTCTGTTCTCTCGCTCTGTTCTGCACTTTCCACTCCCCCCGGCCCTTCCATGCAATTTCCCCCTTTTCCCTTTTCCATGCACTTGGGCTTTCTTAATCTCACTGGGCCTATTAAGATCGCGTTTTCTTTTTTTTGTTCTCCCTTGTTCCCCTCCCTTTGTGCCTGGTCGCACTCTGAAACACTTGTGTACGAGCGCGATATAAATAACAAATCATTTAATTTCGTTTAATTTCATTGACGGCAGATTTGGGTAATCCTGTGTGGATTCGGGTGAGTTCTAAATTGAAAACAAGTTTGGAAGTCCATCTAAAGAAGCAGCAACGTCCTGTTTCCTTTGTGGTTTGAGTTTGGCGGCAGGAATGCGAGTTAAGGTAGAGCCACACCAGAAGTTGCAGAAGGAAATTTAGGTAGGGTTTTAGGTAGGGTTTCTTTTTTCTTTGGGGATTGTTTGTTATGTTGAACTTGAAAACGTTTTGTTTTTAACTGGGAAACCCTTATTTTGCTTTCTTACTTTGTGAGACAGGCACTCACACCGTTTATTTGAGAACCCTTCATTTTGCCTTTTTACACAGAGAAATCATTGTACTTTTATTTAGAAGATTGTGTTTGGAGATGTGTCGTGGGGGGTCTGACATGCTGATGTCTGTGTAGGAAGACTACAGGGGTCTTGATCCACAGGGGGGCGTGGATCGTGAGCTGGTGGCACCACCGGAACTGCAGGGGTCCGGATGGGGCAAAAGACCTGTGAGTGTTCAAGGAAGGGCCAGGGGTTCATCAGAACGTACAGGAAGGGCAGTAAGACAGCCCGCCTCTTTGCCATCATCATCCTCTTGATAGTAGTTTTACTTTAAGATGGCGTACAGTCATTATTTTGAATACAAAAGGGTCGAATACAATACGTTTGAATCAAAAGGATCGAGAAAAAAAATGACTGAATGGTTTTTTTTTAATGTTTTTTTTTTTGTGTGTTTGGTGTAGGAAAAATTAGTGGTTTTTCCCCAAAAATAGGGGTTTAGGACCCCCCCCCCTGTCAAAAAAAACTGTGCATTCGGGCATTTTTTATTCGATCCTTTTGGTTCGAACGTATTGTATTCAACTCTTTTATATTCAAAACTTTAACTATAAACCCTTTAAGATACCTGCTAGGGTTTCAGCACCATAGGCTGAACCCTTGGACTGCATCTTGTGCTGGAGGCACGGACCATTGGGAGGGTTAAGGTCTGTGCTACCCATTCATTAGGTTCCATGCCCTCCTGAACCACCTGCGATGCTGGCACTGGCACGAGAAGTTCACCCAACCCAAGCCCCCATAGCATTAGAGAAAGGGGTGAATGGTGATGCTGTCATCATAAGCAAAGACATGGCCATACAGTGAGCGAGTCCTGCTCATTCAGTAACCGGTCGGTACCTACCCACAAAAAGGCGAGTCCAATCCCATGTGCTACTAGAGTGTGTGGGAAAAAGGGTCACTGTCCCGGAGGGCAGAGCATTGGACAACACTGCTCGGCAGATCGGGACTTAGTGTGCAGGCACGTCTTCAGCCGGGGAGAGTTGGTGCATGATTCGGTTATCCCCAAAGCACAGCATCCTTCCGAGAAGCACCACCCTGAGTGCATTTGAAAATGCTGAGAGTTTTGCTGTGGCAGCGTAACACAAGGAAACTGTGAAGTTTTCTTTTTCCACCTTCCTCTCTTGAAAAAGACAAAAACATTTGAAAACTAGATTTTAAGAACCAAAAAATAAAACTCCAAAAAATGACTTTAAACTTTGTTTGTTTTGGTTAAGTGTATGTTTTGGGTGTTGGAGAATAAACGTTCAGAATGGAATCAATTTGGATAGTACTGGAATCATATGACACTAACTGAACATTTATATAATTTGAATTGTATAATTTGTATCTTTAAGATAGCTGGTCATCATTCACTTGTCTAGGGAGAGAACCTGTAACTATGGGCTTTTATCTTCTGTTGCACAACAGACACTAAGGATTCAGGAAGTTTGAGTTTGCCTTGCCGTTATCTAGAAGTGATGTTTTAAAATAAGCCCAGACTTGGCAGTGGTTTATTGATCAACTCGTGTTTATTCAGGTTCATGTGTCCTAGTACAGATGTAAACATTCAGTGTGTGCGCCCACTCATGTGAGAGAAGAGAGGTGTAAACATTCAGTGTGTGCGCCCACTCATGTGAGAGAAGAGAGATGTAAACTTTCTGTGTGTGCGCCCACTCATGTGAGAGAAGAGAGATGTAAACATTCAGTGTGTGTGCCCACTCATGTGAGAGAAGAGGGATGTAAACATTGAGTGTGTCCTCTCACCCCTACTAGACAGGAGAGATGTAAATAGTGGGTGTGTGCCCCCATCCTTGTGAGACAAGAGAAATGTAAAAAAATTCAGTCTGTGCCCGTCCCCTGCTAGAAAGGAGCAACATAACATTGTATCCTGTTTCTCAACTCCTGTGAGAGAGTAAAAATGTGTTGGGAAGCGGGGGCGATCGTCCCAGGGGCCCACGAGACACAGGCTCAGGCAGAGGCCTTGAAGTGTGCTGTAGAGACTTGGGCAGGTCACAGGGGCCAGGGGGGTGTCACCCCACAAACCAATTAGCGCCTGTAGAGGTATAAGGTGTGTATTGGGAGTGAAACGCCATTTTAGATGGCACACTGAGGTTTCCAAAGGGCTGGCGTCTGAGGCTTATCCAATTGCATGATTAGAAAGCATTATTGATCTAGTTCTACGTGAAGTGCTCTCCAACATGGTGCACCGATACATGATGGTACGGCAAGTCGGATGAACATGAGCTTTATCACCTGCATACATGACTCATCCATAGAAGACTGCACAATCGGAATGGGATTCACTAATACAGATCACTCACCACATCATTGGAGGATGCACGCATAAATTACGTGCATTACGTGAAATTTAAGTGCCCCTTGTGTATGACTACACCTGATGGGAGAATCCCATTTTGCAAAACCATTTCATGTCCTGAAGACGGATTCAAGGATGCACTGAAAAAAGGAATAGATTCATCTATATGTGTTGTTCTTGTTATCCAGAAACACAATCTTGTGTTGACACCTACTAGAGATTGCTATTTTCTGATCGCTATTGCAAGTAGTTCTCTCACGTGTGCTACTAATAACACCTGAAACAGAACTGTTCTTAAATGTTAGAGAGTTTATTCTACAATTTGTTTCTGCTTTGTTTTGTATATTTTCGTTTTGATACAATGCCAAAAATGTGTATTTTTTACTTTGAGTGTTTTTATCTTGCTTTATGAATAAGAGGTGTCACGTGTGTTGCTGACCCTTTGGTTCTACTTAGTAGGGTCCAGTAGACCCATACTGAGCTAATCCCTATTGTCCACGCCCCTGTGAATAAGAGTGGTGTCACTTTTGTGGAATTTTATATTCTGAGCGTCAAGGGGACCAACACTGTCGACCCCTACCCTTTCAAATGGCACCCCCACCACAGGGAGTGGCACCGATGCAGCCTGGATTGTTGAGACACTCTTACCAGAAATCTGACAAGTGACGCAACTCCTACAATGTCCTTCTGCCCGGATCACCATCGTGGGCCAGTAGAAATGCATGGATAGCCTCTGCTTGGTTCTCTTGATCCCAAGGTGACCAGCTAATGGAACTTTATGCACCAGTTGTAGGAGGAAGGGCCTTACTTGAAGGGGGACCACCAACCTCCTATGGTCACCTTCGGTAGACTCTGTGGGCTCACTGTACAGGAGCACACCTTCCCAATAAATCCTGTGTTTCCCAGGAGGTTCTGCCTCAAGCTGGGAGCAGACCTGTCTCCTTAGGCCTTCTAAAGATGGACACTCACCTTGGCCCTTACTAAGCTCTTCCCTATCAGGACCACCTTCAACCAATAAACTTTGGTGTTCAGGATGGTTATGTGGGTGAGGATTTCAGGCAGTGCCTCTTCCTCATCAGGTTTGGGTGCTTGGCCAACTACCTCCACCTCAGTGGCAGGTGTGTTAGGGGGCATATTCTCTTTTCCTCTTCTGAGTTCTTTGACTGCCTTAGCCTTGGGTTTCCACTTTGGCTCTGCCTTGGACTTGACCAGGGCAGCCTTTGTTTGTTACCTTGTGAATGGGCTTTCTGCTGTGTCCCGCGAAAGACCTAAGTCTCTGAGGTCATTTCCCAGCAGAACCTTTCCAGGAACTTGCCCCTGAACACTCACAGTTATCCTTACTACTGTACCATTAATGGTTAGATTTACACGCATTACTGGGAACTTGAGAAGGGGGCCATCAGCTAACTTGGCGGGCATTAAGGGAGCTCTGGCAAGCTCTTGTTGGTTTACCAAAGTGGAATCCACCACAGTTCTGCTGGCCCCGCTATCGCTAAGGGCAGGAGTATCTACTCCATTGATCAGCACACTGTATTTAAAGTAGTGCTTGGTATTGTCTGGAATACTAGCATAGACCTCTGGAACTCTAGGCTCCCAGTAACCCTGGGATAATAAGACTACTTCAGACTCTATCCCTCTGGGGAAGGCGCATGAAGAGAAGGATGCCCCTGTGACAATGTCTTCCTCCTCCTAAGAGGGGAAGGCCAGACTCACAGAGTGGACCCCGAATGTTTTGACCTTACATCTGGTGTCCCCCTGCACATGGTCACTTGCGCCACATGCCACACAAGATCCACTGGCTCTTGGGAGATAGGGAGGCTGCCTGTAACCAGAACCATGCTTGCGAGGAGGATTCCCATGATTCTGAACATTCTCGTGTGACTTGCCCTTGTAATGCTTTTTGTGGCCCTTATGGGAGGACGTTTTATCAGATCCCCACCCTCCTTATCTTTGTGCTTTTCCCCCTCCTCCTGCTTACCAGACGTAAGCTTGTCCTTATGGGACACTCTTTGTGATACCCATGAATCTGTGTAATGGCAAGCTTCTTTGGATCTATCTCCTTATAATCAGTCAAGCGCGGCTTAAGCGCAAGGGAACAAGAAGCAAACATTAATTCAAGCATGACTGAACAAATCATACCCTCAAAGGTGGTGACCTTATAACCTTCCACCCAGCCAGTCAAGTTTGTCAAGCAATCAGTTACATATGAGGCCCAAGTATTACCTTATTTCTTTTTGGAATCTCTGAACTGGACCAGAGTTTCCTTCAATTTCGCAAAGTCTTTCCTATCAGCCTTTCACATTTCCAGAATGGCACTGCAGCCAGAATGGGGTAGTCGACTGAACAACCATGCACTCTTATCAGCATCCACAACTTCTTGCACTTCAAATGCAGTCAACCAATCCATGATGTCATTCTTATCATCATACATACCAAGCAGATCTTTTGGGAACCGTGGATGAGAGTAGGAGCTAGACCCATTACCAGGTCCTTTAGAGAAGCTATTGGCAGCTTGTAATCTGGCAAACCCCAACTGGTGATCCCTGTCTTTCTGTTTCTCTGCTTTCTCCAGTTCTAATTAGCCATGCAGAATTCAAGCTCCTTCTGCTTAAACAGCAGTTCTTGTCTTTTGAATTCCAGAAGGGCCTCGGCCTCGGAGCCAGCAAAAGAAGGATGAGATTCTACATCATCCCTATCATCATCTATCTTCTCAATGACGGCAGCAACAGCCCTTTCAGCACTCTTACAGGGAGCAGCCCCAGAACCTTCTGCACTGTCATCTGAGGGACAAGCTGTGATCTGGGTTTCCTGCGATTTCATGATCTTTTGGATCATCTCTGCTTTTTGTCTCGACCCCTATGGGTCTTTATCAAGGTTAGTATACTGGTGGTAAACCTGCTTGTGCAATTATGCTGGGGCTCAGTTTACTGTTCTTGCCCGTTGTTAAGACAATCTGATGGATACAACAAAAAATTGCCTGTGCATATCACCTGCAAGTGAACGAAATCTGTGAGTGCTTGAATGGTCTGCTCAAAGAGAAAATTGCAAAAATAAAAGCCACTTTAAAAAGGCGATGGCTTCACTATTTGCCCTAAGCACTGTTCGCATTGTGCAATCAGCCCGGGTCTGACCATCACTTAACTCCCCCTGAGGTTGTAACAGGAAGGCACATCCGACTACTCCTGGCTCCTCCACTAGGGTATTGACAGACGTACATGAAACTTCTAATGTTTTTCGAGATGAAATGTATGAATATGTGGCTTCCTTGATGGCTTTTACATCTTTTATTTCTCATCTGAGGGATACTGTCCTATTGCAAATTTTTGTTAGGCCCTAATAAAAACCCAGGTTCAAGGGGGCCACAGATTGTGCAGTTAAATTGAATGTAACAAAAGTATGGAATTACAATGGAGCCCTGCTGAGGTGAGACCTCTTCCCGTCTAATATAAGACAAATTCATTGAAGAAGAATACAAAGACAAAGAAGAAGGACGACAACCACGGATAACGCGGTCCTGGACCAAAGAGTTAGGGATGTACAATACACACTCCTAGAGTAGGCACATGTTATTTTACTTACTTTAGGTATTCGTCGAGAAAGTATGGACTGTTCAAGCCATATGATAATCAATAAACGTAATTCCTTTCAAGAATGTTTAATCCGATTCAAGATACAGACAGAGACTGAACGAACGATTCCCCCAAGGCTATTTTTTATGCATTTCTGTTATATGTAGCCCACACCTACCCACAGCTGACATGTGCTAAACCGCCTATCATAACTCTGCTTGGTGATTCGAGAATCCGTATAGTGTGGGGGCGATTGTTTCTTGCAGCACTCACCCAATACTATAGGCCTAGAGCTTAACATAACACATAGTAACCTAATAATAACGCATTCCCTAGGCTTTTCAGGTGAGTTGCACAGACGTTTGGACCAACACAAAGAAGCACTCAAGAATAACAAAATGGGAAATATAACACAACCTGTTGTGATAATGTTTTGTGTCTTCTGCTGTCCCTACCTCTTTACACTCCTTGTTCCACGAAAATTGTTGGTTGCACATGTACAAGATTTGACCCTGACTAAAGTAATTCTGATCCATGCTGTTATGGAAGCCATATCTAGGCAGGCAATAAGCACTGCTTGGGAAGTAAAGAGAGGTAGGTGCAGTGCAGAAGTAGATTTCAACCAGATAAATTGTTATACAACTGATTTCAAATACGGTAGCAGGCGCTCCTCTCCAGAAAGACCATGGCATGATAACCTGTTCTGAGATGATAATTTGCAGCACACGCTTTTTGCTCACTGTATCTTTCACAAATGGGAAATATCCATTTGCATATCAGTCTTTGTCCTGCCCACATGGGCAGTCCAGCACTGAAATGCAATGGCAATTCCTCTCTGAACAAGAGTACCGACAGCAACCCCATACACGTGTTTCAGCCTAGTTGGGCCTCATCAGTGAGGTGAAGCTGTGCCTCTCTGAGCACAGTGAGCAGGGAGTCCACGTCTGGTTGCCCCCAGGTAATTCAGGGTGACCAACCCCAAGTTCCTTGCAAATATTTCAAAAAAGGTAGCAGGCGCTCCTCTCCAGAAAGAACATTGGTTGATAACCTGTTCTGAGATGAGAGTTATGCTTAGAGAGGCACAGCTTCACCTCACTGATGAGAACCATTAAGGCTGAAACACGTTGGTACGCCTGAACGTTGCTTCACACGGTCCAGAAAACACTGGATGCCGCGCTCCTTGACTTTCAATTACGGAAAGAGGATCTTCTTTTTTGTATTCTTATACAACTGATTCCGCCCGTATATCAAACAACATGTGGTATAGCCACATGAACAACGTGGGGAAGGAAACAACAAAAGAGAGCTGTTACGTCTGCTCTCTCATCCCTATGCCATGAGTGCATCCAGAACATTCATGGCAACTGAAATCCCAGCGTCAAAAGCACAATGCCTCATGCATTTATCACTCCGCACCACAAGAGGACGATATCAAGAGAAGCGAGCCACACTAAGGTGGATGTCCAAAAAGAGGTTCCCGTACTAGATAACTACATCAAGACTTGATTATTGGAATGCCGATAAGAGTATAAAATACATCATAGAAGGTCTGCAAAAGGGAGAAGTGCAGATAGTAACACAGAAAGAGTTACATTGTCCAAAGACAGGACCCAGAGAAATACGATGTCATACCCCTGAAGTATCTTGCAACTCCTTTCTATCCATGGAAGCCAAATGCATTTGACCCCTCCCACCTTGGTTGGCACAGGCTCCTGATTTGTATTCACAGGTAACCCGAGGCAACCAATGGGGGAAGAGGATTGGGGGGAAGTTGGGGATAGGTTGGGGTGTTAGGATAACTGGAAAGAGGGTTAGGGTGTCTTGAATTGGACAGGAATGGGGAGTAAGGGAACAATCATACACATCATCAAACACATCAATGTAACTAACTTCCTTAATGTGTGAGTTACTTAACCTCCTGAAAACCTTCTCCTAACAACAGTGCAACATCCTTCTTGTTTTAGGGCATGTATCTCAAAGAGTCATTCCCTAAACAAGCGACTTACATAAGCATTTGGTGTGCTCAGGGTAATCTCCTGAACAGCAATTGCACACAACATGAAACGGGACATACACCAAGCAATCCAATGTAGCATATTACATATATCAGCAGCACCCTAAAGTGGTCTCCAGGGTACCCCTTGTTCTGCTGCCTGGCAGTAATGTCTTCCAGTGGGTGCACCTGTGAATTGGGATGTGGTAGAACATGCCACTTACAGGATCTTGACAAGAGCAAGCAGCATGAAACAACACATAGCGTCTCTAACACATCAGGTCATACCTCAAACATTCATTTTCACTGAATCTCCACTCTCCATGGCTCAATGAATAGAGCTCATGAAGAGATAGCGTTTGGTCAGAAATACACGTGGCAGCAAATCAATGCACAGTGCTTCCACTCTCCGCAGCCTTCACTAATGAGAGTTTGTGAAGATACTGCGTTTTAGGCAGTAATGCACATGGCGTTAGAAACAGAATTCACAGCCTCCTGTGTGACCTCCCTTCAGCTACCAGACACCCCGCGTGAACTTAACTGAGGGCTGGGGGGGCCGACGGCACCTCCCCAGGTAATCCAATTCTAGCGTTAAGTGGCCGAGCCACATTCTCTGTGTTGTGGTCTGTTCCTCTGTGAGGGACACGGAAGGAGCCATGGCTCCTCAGAGCTCCAGCAAGAATGTCCCTCATTTCTGCTCACCTCCTGGGGCCCGGGTCCACCAGTTCTCTGTCCTGTTCTCCTCTGGCCTGTGCCTGCATGCCAACAATCGCCAACAAGCAGCACAGGCTGGGGAGTTGCTAAAATAGCACTTGAAGGTGTGCACAGGTGCGCACACACAACCCCCCATGTCCTCATGGGAATTGTAGTTTCATAGCTCCCAACAAGCCCCTTTTCCTCATATAAGAGGAATTCCAGGATGGTGGGAAAGACCACAGATGCTGGTGTATGGACAAGTATACACAACAGACAGATGGGAGAAAGGAGTGGTTGGGGGCAAGGCACATGCCCTCCTAACAATGTCAGTGGAAGTAGTACATCAAGAAAATGACAAGTGCCTCAAGGAGTGGGAACCAGGCGCCAAACTGCTCACATGGGTAGAAAACAAAGCAGGGCCAATGCCCATCGTACTGCTCAAAGGAGCCACTTTATGTTTCCAGAATGATGCCGAAGTAGAGGTTGGGGGAAATGGAGGGTGTAAACAGATTTTGAAGATACCAGGCATTAAGGTTGGAACAGAAGTGCTAATGAACCACTACTGGGCCTGCAGGCTGAAGGCATATTTGCAGCTGCCACCCAAGTGGGGAGGAATATGTTCACTTGTACATCTGAATACCACAGTGTTGGTATTGTCTCAGAAAGACAATAAACACAGAAAGGTTCCCTAAAATGGATATGAGCAAAAGAAGTAAGAAATCTGAAGGGTTAACAAGAGTGAAAAGAGGGAACTGTCTCATAGGGTATGGAAAAGGCATTGGATGCAATATCACCAGAACACAGGCTGTTCAGCAGAACTGAGATGTTCTTTGCATCTATCATTCCAGCAGTCCAAACAAGCACGAATACCAAATGACTCCAGATCACTCATTAGCAGCTGATGCAGATAATAAACTCAACCGTCAAGGGGTTCAACGCCATCAAGGAAGAGCTAAGAGCAGTTAGGCTGATGGCCTTCTAGAATAGATACATTCTAGATCTCCTCACAGCCCTGGAGGGAAGAGTTTGCGGCAGGATTGGGTTGTGTTGCTGTACATTCATTCCTATCCATGATGAAGACAATGGGACGCTGACAGAGACCATCACCCGGCTTTCTGAACAGCACACGAAGATTGTGGAAGAAACGAAAAATATAGGTAAGGACGAAGGTTTGCTGTCTTATATATTCTCATGGGTACCAACATTGATGGCCAACGGACTGAAAGTATTGGCAGCAGCACTGATAATAGTATTACTAGCATTTTGTGTCATCATGATAGCCATCACACAATGTAGGAACACAACTAAAAAGACTTTAGGAATGAAAGTACTAATGCAATGTCCTCTGTTTCCGACATGAGGGGTGTTCGAGTACCTATACAACACCTGTGATTATGTCATGATTCATAGAGCCTGGAAACTATGGTGGAAATGGAAGAAGGGCTAACCGAGTGGAACCGAATGCAGCATTCTAGTCGCACACGTTGCGTCGCGCACATATACGCGTCACACAGAAGCAATGATGCGTTGCAACCCTCCTTCCTTGGGTTTACACGCTGTGTTCTCTGTCCACGTTTCTAGTGGCTCTGCTACCCCTTGTTTACCTGTTGCTTACCTGCTTTCTTCTTTCTGATAGCTCCGTTTCACCCACCTTCTTTCTTGTGGCTCGTTCTGCCTTTGTCAGCTTCCACTTTCTCGCTCCTCCGCTCCGCGTTCGCTCGGAGCTCTCTTCTGCTCCGCGTCCACTCGGAGCCTTTAGCCTTCCCGCTTGCTCTGTGTTTCAACTACGGGTCTGTTGCCCTCAGCAGAGTCTTACCCACCTGCCTTGCTGACTCAGGTTTTTTCACAGAGTGTCCATACCATTACTCCTGTGTCTTCTGGGAATTGTAGTCCCTACCAACCAACGGCAGTATTACTCCCCGAGAAGAATTTTCATCAGTGACTTCTGGGAGTGGTGGATCCTTCCTTGTTGCCCCATGACGTTACTTGAATTCAAGATCAGCAGCCTTATAACATCCCAGGGATTTTCAGCCTTGCTTTTCCCTGGTCGTGGGGTGGGCCGCCTGGAGGTCCCACTGCCGAGCAGGCTGTTAGTAGGCAGGGTGACCTTCAACGGGGCTCATCCTAAAACTCACCCAAAAAAGCCGGATCTCACATGGAGAGCCAGAAGGGAGATATCCTCTGAAGAATCATCTGATGAAGCACTGACAGGTGAGGAGGAAGTGGAGGCTGGGTCAGAGGATTTGTTATTGGTTTGTCCATCACGCAATCCTGATAGTTTGCAACGCCACATGATGGCCAGCCTAGAACAATACCAAGAGCTTGTTAAAGCCATACAAGGTATTACAGTCGAACTACAGACATTAAAGTCAGAGAATTATGTGTTGAAAGCAGATAATGCTGCATTGAGACAACAGTTCCTACAAAGAGAAGAAAACCGGGGAGATCTCCCACTATTATCCTTGCCATGTGGAAAATATGACAGGAATCCCAAGAGACTAAAAGAGTTTCTGGACGCCTGTCAGATTTACTTCGCCTTTCACCCAAATATGTTTGAACTAGACCGGGCTAAGGTAGGATTCCTTATCTTGAATTTACTGGGCAATGCCATGGCCTGGGCAACCCCGTTGGTTACCAATTCAGACCCAGCACTTACTGTTTATGGAACATTTATCCAACAATTGCAGGCCAGATTCGACCGGCCAGAGGTGTTATTTACATCCTATGAAAACCTCTTAGACACCAAGCAAGGTACATCTGACGTACAGACTTACGTTACAAACTTTCAGAGGATTGCCCAGGAAACTGGATGGCCAGACTCAGCATGACAGACTTTATTTAGAAGAGGTTTACAGGATGAGATAAAGGACGGGCTATCACGAATCACCAGACCTGCATCATTTCAAGAACTGATTTCCCTAGCCCTACAAATCGAATTCTAGCTCTCTGAACGTCGGGCAGAAAAAATACGACCCAAGCTGTTTACTCCACATGTTCCTTCTCCCTGTATGCTGACCTCATCAGAAAAGAGCAAACCTCAGACGGAAGAACCTATGCAGATCGGGACTACCAGAGGTCCTCTAACTGCAGTTGAGAGAAAATGGCGAAAAGACTTAAGTCTGTGCCTGTACTGCAGATCCAACAAGCATCTTTTGAGGGATTGTCCTGAGGTGCCTCCTACGAGGTCGGGAAACAAACAACCCCGTCCGTGAACAGGGACACGGAAGGGGTCTCCAGGGCCAATCCCTGTGTTACCCAACCACCCATAGCTGTGGATGCCTCACACCAGCTCATGATTCTCAAAGTGGAAATCGAATGGAAGAAGGACTCTAAGGTGGAATGCCTGGCCATGCTAGACTGCGGAGCAGCTGGCAATTTCATGGACGATGAATGGGCAAGGAAGCAAGACATCCCAAGAAGAAGAAAGCATCTACCTATACCTGTCAAAGGGGTAGATGGCACCCCCCTGTCTTCGGGTCCCATCAAAAAAGAGACTCATGAGTTAACGGTCAGAATGAACACCCACAGAGAAAGAATAGCGTTCGACCTTATAAGGGCGGCCCACTTCCCAGTGATATTGGAAATTCCTTGGCTAAGCAGACATAATCCTTGTATCGACTGGAGCTCTAACACAGTTGAATTCCGCTCTAATCTTTGTTTCCATACCTGTCTGTTCCAAGAAACAGAGCAGATTCAAGCAAATGGCACGTTACCCATCAGGAGTGTGAACTGTATTCCTGTAGCCTATCAGGAATATTCAGATGTGTTTTCCGACATCCAGCCCGAACCTCTTCCACCTCACAGACCAGAAGATTGCAGAATTGAATTAATAGCGGAAGCGGCAGTCCCGTTCGGAAGAATGTTCCCATTGTGCTTACCAGCGAAAGAAGCTTTGAGGGAATATCTAGCCACCAATATTCAAAACAGTCTTATACAAGAATCAACCTCTTCTGCTGGAGCTTCCCTGTTCTTTATCCCCAAGAAGGGGACTACAGAGCTTAGGCCCTGTATTGACTAGCGTGGCCTGAACAGTCAGACAATTAGAGACCGCTATCCAATGCCTCTGATCAAAGATATCCTGGAGGCTGTGCAAGGAGCAAGATGGTTTACCAAATTGGATCTCAGGGGTGCATATCATTTAATAGAATACACAAAGGAGATGAATGGAAAACCACTTTCCGTACACCCCTGAGTCATTATGAGTATAAGGTGATGCCTTTTGGTTTAGTTAATGACCCGGCTCAATTCCAAAGGTTCATGGATAAGATATTCTCCGATCTATTGTTTATCAAGGTGGTGGTGTATTTGGACGATATTCTGGTTTACTCAAAAACACTTGAACAGCATCGCATGGACATAAGGGATGTTCTGGTGAGACTCCGGCAACACCATCTATTAGCAAAACCAGAAAAAAGCCAGTTTGAAGCCTCTTCTGTTCCATACCTGGGCTTTATACTTTCTGAAAACCAACTGACGATGGATCCAAGTAAAGTCATGGCAATCTCTCAGTGGTCCACTCCCACCTCGGTAAAAGATGTACAGCGGTTCTTAGGCCTAGCCAATTTTTACCGGAAATTCATCACCGGTTTTTCCAACATTGTTCTACCCATTATAGCCCTGTTAAAGAAAGGGATAAGATTCAACTGGACAACCGAGGCCGATCAAGCATTCAATCAATTAAAAGAAGCATTTACTACCGCTCTGATACTCAGTCAACCTGACCAAACACTGCCCTTTATCATTGAAACTGACGCCTCCCTTGCGGCCCTCGGAGCCGCCCTTCTGCAGAAGAAAGAAGACCAGTTGGAACACCCAATCGCCCACTATTCGAGAACTCTCAATCCTTGTGGAAAGAACTATTCTGTGATCGAAAAAAAACTCCTTGCCATCAGACATGCTTGTGAGGAGTGGAGACATTTTATGCAGGGGGCTAGGTATCCTTTTCAGGTCCGCACCGACCATAGGAATCTTAGCGTCTTGCAACAAATGGAATGCAGGAATTCCTGCCATGCCAGATGGGGATATTATTTTTCCCAATTTGATTTTGAGCTTACTTACCTTCCTGGGAAAGAAAATTATTTAGCTGACGCTCTTTCTCGAAGCCATGGGGACGAATCAGGAAAGTACTCAGGACACAAATTCTTGTTGCAGGGGAAAACCTTCATAGGCACCATAAACACCTTCTTACAAGATGTTCTTGAAGCACAGAAGAATCCGTATACCACTCTTATTCCTCTCTTGACACAAAGAGGGAACCTTTGGTTTAAGGAAGAAGGGATGTATCTTCCATCTCAGGAACTCAGGTCCAAGGCCCTTACATGGTGTCATGATATACCTACTGCGGGCCACAAAGGTCAATCAGCCACCCTGGAGTTATTATGCCGACATTTCTGGTGGCCTATGATGGCTCAGGATGCCAGAAAGTATGTTTCCTCCTGTCCCACTTGTGTCAGGAACAAGTATAATACGGCAAAACCCTTGGGACTCCTTCAACAAGAAAGATCCTCTTCAGGACCCTGGCAACACCTATCAATGGATTTCATTGTGGAATTGCCAGACTCGGCAGGATACACGGCAATCATGGTGGTCATCGATTCCTTTAGCAAATTAGCACATTTCACTCCATTGAAGGGCACTCTGTCAGCTTCTGATACAGCCAATGCCTTTCTCAGAGACATAGTGTATCTACATGGAATACCACTTACCATCGTATCAGACAGAGGTACTCAGTTCAGCTCCAAATTCTGGACAACTCTATGCAAATAATTGCAGATCCAAAGAGCTCTATCCTCAGGTTTTCATTCGGAGTCCAATGGACAAACGGAGCGTCTCAACGCCACCCTCGAGCAATATCTGAGATGTTTTTGTCACCAAACCCAGGACAATTGGCATCAACTTTTACCGGTAGCTGAGTTTTCTTATAACAACACAGCATACTCAGCGATTGGTATACGTCCTTTTAAGTGTACCTATGGATACCATCCTCGACATCACCCATTTCCCACCATGCAGCCCACCTCATTACCTACCGTCGATCAGCTGATGCACACACTCAAAGACACACATAAGAAGGTTCAAGAAAACCTGTCGGTCAGCCTCGAGAATTACAAGAAATGGCCCGACAAGTTCCGAAGACCCAATCCTGAATGGACAATCGATGATAAGGTGTGGCTGTCAACCAAGTATCTTCCGAGATGGGTCCACCCTGGAAAGATCGCCCCAAGATACATTGGACCGTTTTCCTTTGAGAAGTGTGTGAATCCTGTAGCCTTTAGGCTTTCTTTGCCGTATTCCTTACGTAGAAGCCATCCTGTATTTCACACATCTCTTCTCAAGGAATACAAATTCGACCCGTATAAAAGGCACATTAGGAACGCGACACCTACTACTTTTCATCAGTGACTTCTGGGAGTGGTGGATCCTTCCTTGTTGCCGACAACGTTACCTGCATTCAAGATCAGCAGCCTTATAACATCCCAGGGTTTTTCAGCCTTGCTTTTCCCTTGCTTTTCCCTGGTCGTGGGGCGAAGAATCATCTGACGAAGCTCTGACAGGTGAGGAGGAAGTGGAGGCTGGGCCAGAGGATTTGTTATTGGTTTGTTCATCATGCAATCCTGAGAGACTATTGGAGAAAATGTGTTTGGTGCAACCCTGGTGGAGACTGCAGTTACGTGACATGGAGCTTGGATGATCATGCAAAATACTATGGACATCTCGCCGGTAAAGGTTTGGTTCCCGAAATTGCAGATAAACAGAGAGAGTCATGTAGTAGAGTCAAACCAGAGGGGGGATTGTAAGCAGGGGCCAAATATGACCCGCATGTCTCCCACACGGTTTTCAACATGAAGGCAGAGAAACAACAGATGTGCCTCACTCGTAGGCCCATCACCGCAGGCAGCGATGTATAGCAGGAGTGAGAAACGTTATTCTTTCAGACAGCCATTCAGACAATACCCAATTGATGATTTGGCGATATGGAAATGACATTTATCGAGCAAGTCGACTGACTGCAAAGCCAGAAATCATCACTCACATCACTACGTAGCCGCAATTATACATGAAGTACAAATGCATCCATTCATGAAGTTACACGAATATGCACTAGTTTATTGCATGCAGGCACGAAGCACATGCTAATGACCCACGTAGGTAGAGGACGGACACACATACATATCTCTATATTCATTTATTTGCCAAAGCTGAAACCGCAAGATGCAAAGAATTCATATATCTAGCTTGCACATGCTTGATTGACACTAACATGGAGAAGCCATAAGGAATAAGATGTAAGCTATAGGCCTCTGACGGGAATGAGAAAGGAGAGACAGGCTTTGGGTACATGAAAAGGCTGACATGATCGCCGCAGCCAGAGGCAAGTAGAAGGAAGGCACCCAGCCAAGGACAAGTAGAGACGAGAAAGTTCCATTTACCAAGTCAATGAGCCACCTGCAGAAAATCAGGCTAAAATCCTCATAATTACAAGCAGGACAGCATCATTTTGCGGTCTCAACATATGTGACCCAGCTAAATTGGACAATGCCCATTCAACCAAGTTAGACAGAGAGGGCTGTTCCTATCGAACCAGAGGAGACATGTTACAAGTGTTGCCCACAAACTGCTAACTGAATGCACTCTCACAGGCTTAGGTGATCAAATTTACAAAACAGAAAAACATTTTAAGTGCAGGGAAAAAGTAGGTAAATTGCACTCTGGAATTGTGTAAGGCAGGTAGAGGAGCTGCAACCTGGAAAAGCCACACCTCATGGACTGAGGGGCTACATCAGGCATAGAGACAGGCAGTTGTAGCAATAGGGATGAGAGGTACTGTCATGATGCCTACCCCCAGGCATCCGGACCAAGCCCATCAGCCCCGGGAGCAGGCATCTAGACATTTAGTGAAACCTCAGCAGCCCCGGCTAGGGGCTATCTGGGTTCAGTCCTGGCGCTTTAGGTGCCAGGCTCATAGTAGGAATCAGTCCTGGCTCCTAAGGCACCAGGCTCATAGTCATTACTTACCTCAGGCTGCAAATGACTCCAATCCAAGATGAAGCCTGAAACAGACTATTTTTCTTCAGGGACTATTTTTTTACTCGGGTGTGGTTCTAGGGACTTCTTACCTGTTACTACTTTTGAGGCTATTTAAACCACACCCGACCAGCAACACACGCACCGCGTTATTCTGCATCCAGCAGCGTAACACTCACCGTGCCTGCAGCCTGCATCCAGTCTTCTGCCACGCCCGCCTCGAATCCGGAGCTCCTAAAACAAAGAGGAAAGAAAGGGACAAGGATAGAAAACAAACTTATTTCTATTCCACACCTGATTCTGGATCCATCTTGTCTCCGGACCTGTAAAGAACATCATTTCTGCACGCGCCGCACCTCCAGCTGCAGCGCCGCGCCATACTCACCAGTCTTCACAGCAACCTTTGGGTCGGCGCTGCCTCCATAATTTCTTCGCCGAACTTTGGCACCTAGGAGACAAAAGAAAACCACAAGGTGAGCCGAGGGAACCAACAAATATAATTCTTACCACCATAGACTTATCTGATTTACCACCGGAGGCATCCTCTTGTGACTCTCCATAGTTTCACGTGCCGCATCTGTAAAGAGAGACAAATCAACACTTTTTCCTCGTGCAACATTTACCAGACAGCGCCGGGTAATAGAGACTCTTACCTGAGCGCCGCCAGCTGCCACAAGAGCATCTTTTCACGAGCCAGCTGCAAGACAAGAACGGAAGGGGGAACAAGAGTGCACATCGGACATATTGAACTCTATGAACTTAATACTTACTGGTCCTCACCAGGAACCTCAGAGTCAATACTCTCCGGAAGTCTCCAGAGCCTTCAAACCAGTGAAGTAACTGGAATCGACGCGCCCCTGCAAATCCACGCAGGATGGAGAGCTCATCTTTCAAGAATATAAGGAGAATATTTCTACGGGTTAACCAGACAAGATTAAGAGGGCAGATTCAGTCAGTCATCGCTGCACAACGCATCACGTGGGTGGAGACCGCAGCTGTCCGGGTCCGACCAACGCCCCTGTGGGAGCCAGGTGAGCGTAACAGGTACTGAACATGAGAGCAGGACAGAGGAGGGGATGCAAGGAAAGAGATCTGAGAAAACAAAGAAAGGATGAAAACAGCAAAGGAACATTTAGGAGTCAGCAGGGGAGTGCTACGGAAAGGGAGTACAGTTGGAGAAGCAACAACAAGAGGAAGGGGCAAAAGTGTTCAGGTAGGCAGAAATAGACCCACAGGTGCAGGGGGCAACAATGGTAACTGCACAAATGAATAAAACACATCATAGGTGAACCCAGTGAAAAAGCAGTTAACGAGCAGTACACAGCAAGGTAGCAGAAAAAAAAGACAAAACTTTAATGCAGGCCGGAAAGGTGCAATGAAAAGCAAAGCTTGCAAAAAGTCAATAGTAGGGACAATATAGGTAAAGTGCAGTGTGCAGCATAGCTGCAAAAGTCAGCAGTTGGGGCCATGTAGATGAGGTGCGGTGGGCCGCATAGCTGCAAATGTTCACAGGAAGGTCCAGGTAGGTGTAAGTAAGATGTGATGTACAGTGAGGGCTCTGAAGAAGCAGGCAGCCTAGCAGCAAACAGTTGAGGTAGAGACAGGTGCAGACAGTGGAAGGTGTCTTCGGGGCACCTCGGGAAGTCACACACACCTTACACTGGAGAGAAGCTAAGTCATGTGCTGTTCATGTAAATCGGATAGTTGCCGTCAGCCTATGGAGTAGGAAAAAGTCAGAGTCATCTCATTGGTAATGCCACACCAATGGTGCCTAACACCTGCGTCGCACAATACCACACTTATAGCCTGTGCGGACGTCGCCTGTGTGGGCATCGGGGTCCAGCTTTTATTCAACTTGTGTTGCTTCCACTCTTCCCGTCCCTCGATACTGAAGTACAAAGGATCCAACAGGAGAGATTAGGGAGTGGGTGCTAGAGAGGTGCGCTAGTCTGGGGGCACTGGTTTAGTAAAGTGGCTGCAAGACCCAGCAAGAAGAAGGAGCTTATTTTCACTTCATTCTGCTTGTGTGCCCAGCGGTAGGGGTATATGGATAGCTCTCAACCATTTGTGTCACAAAGGCGAGTGAAAACACCCGATTTTTATTTTTGGCGGGTTAGAGGCCCATTGAAACGAATGGGCGTGCTGGAGGCTTGGTGGGTGAGTCAGCTGTTTGCAAGGCGGGTGACACCCGCCAAAAGCGTGTGAGTTGAGAGCTATGGTATATGTGTAGGCGTGGTATTTATATAGCTGAAACTCAGCTGGCAGACATCAGGACAGGAGGGCAGGCAACTGTCGTTTTATAGCAGTTAGACGGTAGGTGAGAAATGCGGCTGATCACAGATCAGGCAGTGGACAAAATGGAAGTAGTGGACGTTTCTGCACTGGAGGCGCCATGACGCATGCGTGCCACCTCCGTCTGCAGCGTGTCTGTCACGTGGCTGCAGATGAGATGCCGGAGACACACTGCTCCCTGTCCAGTAAGGGGTAGTATCGTGGTGTGACACTGTCTAACTGTCCAGCACTGGGCCAATTTTGTTTCATGGCAGAATTTACTTGCCGAATGCACACAGTAGTGACAGAAATGGATTGTCCTATTGGGAAACGGAGCAATGCCCTGACAGGTTGTTGGCTTTTAAGGTCGGTAGGGTTGGGCAAGAGGCATCCAAATGTAAGACACAATTAAGGAAGGCAACAATTGGCGCCTTTAAAAAAATGCAATTGTTGGTGCAAAGTGAGGATAAGTCAGGTAACGCCATGCAAAGACATGCCCTGGAATTGTCGTGCTGCCTTCTTGAGCTCTGACACTCTCACAGGCACTGGCCTGTCAGACAGTCTTCTGGTTTACATGTAGGCCAGTCCGGTTCTGGTGTACCAGAGTAGACATGTGGCATTACAAGGGGCAAACCTGAGCCCAGGAGTGTGTATGCCTGCAGCTGAGCCACCCACTCCACCCCGTCCTAATGCTTGCTCCAAAATGACTGCTTACCTGTTGATTTGAAGAATATTGTATAATACGTTCAAAATCCACAGGAGGGAATGGTCCACACTGCTGTTGTATTAACAATATCACCACAAAGGGCTTGTCGTTAAGGGCAGAGAATACCTAGGGTATAGTGGCGGGAGCTCTAATTTCTGTTATCTTTGACTCTGGAGTCTCTGCTGGACATTGCCGCTTGCAGGTCGGGGCTATGCACCCCTTCTAGAATGAGATTGGAAATCTCTGGATTTCTTGTCAAAGCTTGACTTGTAGAATCAGAGGTAAACTTGGCACACGTGAGGAATCGTATTTATTCATTTACTTATGTTTTACATTTGGAACGCGCATCAACCCGAGGGCATCAGGGCGCTATGATGGAACCAGTCACACGCAGAGACATAGGCAAGGCAGAGTGAGGGGCAGAGCGCTTAACTCACATATTTGATCATTCAGTGTCTGTACTGATCTTAAACAGAGTTTTTTTGTTAGGCAAAGAGCCAAGTTTTTAAGGTCTTACAGAAAGTCCAGTAAGATTCCTCTGCCCTTAAGGCAGGGGGGAGAGCGGTCCAATGTTGCACTGCCATTGATCGTATTATTTATTTATCTATTTATTTACAAATGCACAATAAATAAATAAATTACATGTACAAAGTGGTTCTATAATACCTTTGTTTTGACTAAACATGTATGTCCTTGTTTTAATAGTAACTGCTCAGATTTTCTTTTGTTGTATGTTGGGTGAAAGTGGCTTCAACCTTATTTTCTATTTCTTTTCTCTTAGTTTGAACAAGGAATTACAATATGTGCATGGACAAGAGTCAGCAGAAGTTGATGCGGGGTCTCTGTTTCCTCAGACAGGTTAAGATCTTGAGCGACGTTTGTGAAGAATCATGAATCCCATGAATGCAGCAGGTTCTTCATAGAAAATGTAGTGTATGCTTCGGCAGCTTTTGGTGCAAAGATGGGGGCAGGGGGGCACATGGGCCCTGTGGGGCACCAGTAATCTAAATGATTTGAGGTTAGTAGTGAACAGTGACATTATTTTCAGTTGTGTGTTGGATTCATGACTACCTCATATTAGGGTGAGCGACCAAGCGTAGTGAGAGAGCTCTGCATAATGTAATATGATAATGCTTTTGAAATAATGGGTTGAAATGGTGCACAATGAGAGCATGGGGCAAAGGGTATTGCATTTACAACCAGTCTTCTCTGGGTACTCATAAAACCCCCAATGCATGCTAGGCCACAAACAGTACCAAGAAGCATTTGACAACTTTTTACGGATACCTGTGTCCACAATATTTGTCAGAATTACCACTGCACATCACTTCCATGATGCTGCACCCACAATATATGCCAGCATTGACACTGTCAATCACTTCCATGAATATCTCCCTAAAATGTATACATGCAGTACAACTGTAAATCAGTATGATGTTGCACACAAGTATCGTATCATTCCCACTCTGAATCACTTTTATGATGCTGTGTCCACCATGTATGCAGGCATTGCCACTGTAACTCACTTTTATTATAATGCACACATAATATATAGCAGAAATCCCTCTATAAATTACTTTTTTTATGCTTTCCCCACAATATATGAAACAACGATTACAGACAGTGAGATAATTAATTGTCTCACTGTCGGTAATAGTTGTTTCATTATATACATCCACTGCACTTGTTTATCAAATATGACCCGTGTCGTGTCTGATTGCGACAGCAGTATATATATTGTGTTGAATTTATGTACTGTATTGCAAGGAATATAACTTGCTGGTTTATGTTTTGCAATCTATTTTGCCTATGTTGAAAAATTGAAAAATTGGTGTTCTGTGTTATGCACAACTAGTCTGTACATATGCTCGAACTCTGAATGAAAATCACTTTAACAACTGAGAGGTGAGACCGGTTTTTATTCATTTAATCTGTTTTCTCTAAACAGAGCTGTAAGGGGGCGTGCTTGTTCTACTGACTCTTTCAACTGTATCTGCAGAAGTATTAAGACATCTCTGCACCTGCTATTGCAATACATAAAACACAAATGTAATCCATAGTTATATGATTAATGTCAGATGTTCTAGTGGGGGTCTAAATAGGATGCCAGTAGAACATGTTGCCACCTAAATCTTTATTCAGTTCACATTAGTAATATGATGGCTGTGCATCTTGTCGTCTTCCAGATAACCTCTGAAGGTACAGAGAGATACACTGTCAATTTCCGTAAATTTGCATCTCTGATGTTACATCATTGCCATCCTCTAGTGGTGAGCGATTTATACAGCCATTTTGCACCTGATATTGTGATGGATTGCCATCTGGTGAGGGTGTAGAAGCCCTGTATTTTTTTTTATTGTTTATTAAATTAATACAAATGATATGGGCAATTCCATCCTTGGAAGGTAAATCTGCTAATCAGATTCCCCTTTCACAAGCTCCATGCCGAAAGCAAGTGTACCCCTCTGCCCTGCTGCATCAGTAGTCTGATGTGCATGCAGTGTCACAGACAGGTTCAGAGGTCACAGGTGCCCATCTGGGAGCTGCAGTAACAGTCACGTCTCTGAAGTATAGGGGATTCATTTATGATATAGACTCTGTTCCCAAACCCCATAATTATGAGTTTGCTGTCCTCCTGGTGGCACAATAAACATTAAATATAATCCAGGCCAGAGTTAAGGTGTGGTGGATGGCATTTCTCATGCTTATTACAGCCACATCAGATTGGTATTACACTTGTGTCAGCCCTGTGATCCCAGCTCAGCTGTGGAAGGATTATGTGTACTCCCCAACCAGGCTGTCTCTGCTTCTTCCAGTACAGATGTAGCGCTGGGGGTTGCTTCCCTTTGAACTATTGTGAGGGATAACACCCTCTCCAGTTAGACAGACACCCTACAGGAAGCTGTCCTCGGAACATGAGTCACCAGCATCTATGTCATTGAACTGACTATCGAACGAACCCTGGTGTCCCTCACGATCCACACTTCAATGTGAATCTCTTCGAATCGTAGCGAGCTTCAGTTCACCATCATCACATCCATAGCTTAGCCCGTCACCTGCTTGGCTCATTGCCAGACCTTGTCTCGAACTGCTGGAAGCTTTGTATCATGCATTGGCCCGAACCAGTGGTTCCCAAATGGCTTGAACCAGCTCGACATTGAATTGCAGCCTCGTCAAACCACACCTCTGATATCAGGATCACCGTTTCAATCTATCACTGAATTTTGACTCAAACTGCTGGATTTTCATTCACCAACCCTAACCAAAAATTACCACCTCTCGAACCGGCCGATCTCCAAACCAACTCTGGTGAGTAATCTGGCCTGCCTCGCTCAAATGTCGCCCTCAAACTGCTCGTAGTTACAGTTTCAGTTTCAGACCAGCTCAATAATACCCGTGCCCCGCTTGGGATTGCACAAACCGCTGCACCCGAACTTGGCTCGACCTGCTGGCACAGCATTAAGAAGCCTGGACTGATTCTGTCTAGCTGCCAAAACCGCTAAAAGGTATTACTGACTGTTAACTGCCCCTTTGGTCCAGTAGTCACTGGTTAGGTCACCTTCAATCTCTTTTTGCATCAGAACATATCCCTTTTACAAACCTTTTTGGATTTTACTTGCCTTTCACCTTGATTCATTACCCAGAGTGCTGCATCTGGATGTCTTTACCTATTCTGTGTTATTTCCTTAGGGATGGGTGATGTGTAGTGTTTTCTATTTCATTCTTATATATATGGTCTGTTAAATTTAAATATATACATATATACTTGCTTGGGAATTCCTTTATTTTGGACTGTTATACTTCGCTGTTTGGGCCACTACTTTATCATATTCACACCCCTCTTTAGAGTACAGACTTCCCTTGGCCCAAGTTACCACATAAGGTGAATTATATCTATTAACTGTTGTTATACGTTCATGATTGTGTTGGCTCTTGGACTGTAGAAGTGTGAGGGCACAAGTCCATTTGACACAGTTACATAGAAGCAGGGCCAGCAAACTTGAGGCCTACTCGAGTCCTTGAAAAGGAAGCATTGATGAACAGTCTCTCTGGCAAGGGGTATGCTCTATGTCGGAAGCTTAAACATCCACTCACATCCTCCAATAGTCATTAAAACAAGTTGTGCAAGGACATTTTGTGCCGCCACCTTTTTAGTGATTTGGTGTTTTTTTGTTTGTTTTGCACACACACAATGTTAAGTGGGAGCCGCACTCTCACTTTCATACAGTGGTGCGCCATGATACCAAGCATATCCTGCAAGTACATGATGCCCATATGGTCGCCGCCGGTATCAACTCCAATCTTTATTCAACTGAATGAACTTCCTTTTTCTCCCCCATATCCTGTCACACCCGTCCCCTGGGTCCCGCCCATGCCATCGCACTACCTTCCACATAATGTTGTGGACATAACAGATCTGTGGGTATGACAACATGACAACCGTCCCCCTTTTTAAACATTTAGTCGAGTATTAACTCATCTCTTCAATGAGTCTTATGGGTTTAGTCTTTGTTCGCACTGGTCGGCTTACCATCATCAGTTCAGGGCTGAGGAGAGGGGACCTCTCTGACAACCACTCACCATCGTCGTCTGCGGCCTCACATCCTAAGTCTTCCTCATCTCTCCAGTATGAGTCATCAGAATCTTCCCTGACCCATGTGTCCTCACCGTCCTCCTGTTCCTCCTCCGATGATTTCCAAGATGTTGCTTCGTTGTGGCATTCTTTGAAGTGCGACACATTCTGTGTGATTTCCTGTCCTCTCTCATCCTCTGCCGTGATCATGGTGCCTTTCACCTTCATCACTGTGAGAGGGCAAGGTGCAAAGTGGGAGTCCTCCTTCCTTCTTTGAGTCTGGCATACCAGTACTCTGTCACCTTCCTCAAAACTGTGTCCACGGGCCCCTCAACTCTCGCTAGCCACAACCTTCCTTTGCCTCTTCCCTACAGCATCCCTGGTACAGATCTTCTCGTCCTCTGGTATGGTGTTGCCCTCCAGGGGTCCTTGCAGCAGCCGTGGCCATAGTCTGCGACCAAATAAGAGGATCCACAGGGCATTTGCCCGTGGTGCTGTGGGGAGTGTGGCAGTAATCACGCAGAAGCTGATACAGAGTCTGTTTGAATGTTTTGCTGGACGGCTGTACCACTTGCAGTGCCCTCTTGAGGTTCCCCATGAAATGCTCAACCATTCCTTTGGCTTGTGGTCAAAGAGGTGTAAACCCATGTATTGGGCAAAATTGGCAAAGTCTATGCTGCTGAGGTGTGATGCTGGAAATGCCTTATGGAGGGACCTCGCCTCCTTTCCTTGTCCTTTCGCTTCTGTGTGAGTGTTTTCTCTATGTTGTCTGCCACTGAGGTGCTGCCTGGACCTCTGGCAGTGCAGCACTTCATTCTTATCTTTTGATGAATATCACCCATGAGATACCCTTATGGCACCCATGGGTGGGGGTACACCCTTGTACCCCTTATGTGTGTTTTAGGCACCTGTGTGTGGCCCACAGAGCAGGGCATGGGCTGGTGGCAGCAACATGCTGGCTTGACAGTGGCTCTGAGTATCCTCCATTTTTGGATACCCAGGACCTGCTGTAGGAATCAGTGGATTTCTGAGAGAAGACAAGATGGCCCCTGTGACCGCTTGGTTTCCATTGCCTTTTACCTTGTTTCCCAAAGCCCTGGGAAGCCCTGACTGTGTCCCGTCCTCCTGAATGGCTGGTTAGTGGAAACACCATATATGTCTCTGGGGCTGCCTCTTGTCAGACTGACTGGAGCCTTCCCAGGTTTTGTGTGTTGTGGGTACACCCTAGGGGTGGGACCTGTGTGAATGGAATCTGAAGCGAACTAACATTCTCTGTTGTGGGTGCCTGGTGTCTGTATGTGTGACACAATGAATGGGACAGCCTTGACTGAAACTGACATGAGTGCAGTGTGCTGAAAGGCTGGGTCTTTCCCTAATCCACATTCCTTTGTTATGGGTGACTGGCTAGAGTGAACGGCCTGAATAACTGTGAGCCTGATTGGCTGCCTGCCTGCATGAATGCCCTACTGTGTGATTGGCTGACTGAGCCTGGCTCAGCCAGAGTGAATGAGGCACAGATGTCTATATCTGGGGATGTCTCACTTAACAATTTGTTCAGGACGTGAAGTCGAAGCTTAGCAAGTCTGCTGCTTTATTTCTTCACCAATCCGAAAGCGTATTGCAAGGACTGATCCAGAGTGGGACTGCAAAAGAGACCTCTCTTGAGCTATGAGGGACCATCATTCAAAACTGCCACTCTTTGGCGAAGTATCGTGGGAGCCAGTCCTGTATGCCTGCCATCCGGAGAAGGGGTCTTTGAAGTCCAGAAGAGGAGTGCTAGACATCTCATGCCAGAGAAGTTCATTTGTGTTGCCCATGGTCCGAAGACAAGTTTTGTGACTGCTGGTAGCTGTTGCAGTCGCTGGACACTGGAGCTGCAAAAATTCCAAACTGCCTAAGAACATTTGAAAGGACATCCTTGCAGTCACCACTGACCACTTTTTCCCACCGGCAAGATCCCAGAGTGGTGGAATGCCATGGGAGGTGCACTGGTGGGTTTCCTGCCACCAGAAGCTAACAAAGTCGTCCAGAGGGTCCAGACCTGGTGAGGGTCTGAGGTCAACTCCAGTGATCAAATCTCGGTTACCAGAAGACATCCAGAGGTCCGTGTTGCGGCTGCAGCACTGAAGAACTGAAAGCCCAACAACTGTGATATTCAGAAACCAACACCAAAAGTGACCTATGCACCCGTCACCGCCTGAAGTCACTGAACGGTCCCAGGGGTCTTATCTTCATCCACCAAGCCTTTAAAGAGACCACAGCAAGTTTCTTCTTCACAGGACTTCTACAGTTGGAGAAACCGCCGACCAAAGAAGAGCACTGCGAAGAGCCAAACTGCTGCCATTCTGAAAGACTTTGGTTCCTTGTTATTCTTGGGCTCAGCATCCCACTGGCTCCTTCTTCCAAAAGGGTCCATTATCGGAGGGAATCCTTGAGTAAAGCCAAAAAACTCTGCCACTTCGCCTGCCAAGGCACCAAAGGTACTGCAATGAGGAAGAGCATCTTCTAGCCTTAGGAGTCATCCAGGGGTCCCCGATGTGTCTGTATCCTGTTCTCCTGTGGCCTCTCAGGTACTATGCAGTAGTAAAACCTTTTAAAAGAAAGCACAAATGTTATTGAACAATATTAGACTGGGCTGTAAAAGACAACATAAGTTACTCAGTAACTTTTCCATTATAGGTCGCCCAAATGGGGGATCTTCACTCGAAATTACTTGTCTAGCATGAAGGCCACTGTTCATAACTAAGCTGCCTTTATTTCCTATTCTAGTTACAGCTTATTTAAGAATTCACCTGCCATGTAAAACTGTCAGCAGTTTGTGCAGTTCTTACTTAATTTAAGTAGCATGTGATGCCACAGAGTGTATATATTTACCATTCTCTGAATAAGTATTCCATGTACAAAGTGTAAATATTTAGATGTATATATTTGGTTGTGCAGTAGCAAACCTTATGTTATATAAAGAAACTGTGTTATCACCTAACATAGTGTGTGGACATTCCTTTATGGGGGCTTTGGGGAAACACTGTACTTAAGAATCTGCCTGCATCACCTCGTGAAAGCTTAAGCGTGGCTGCTCACCACGTTTTATCAAATTGAGAGCCTTGTGTGGATTGTTATGTGCCTTTACTCTACCATATAGGGGGCAGAAGTATAGATACCCCCCTCCAGTTTTTACATGAAGGGTGGGCCATTGTCATACTTGATTGTCTGGGGGACACCTTAGGTCATGAGTATGCAGTCCAGGGCCGGGACGACGGCTGTTGATGCTGTGGGCGGCACTATTTGTACCTCTGGGTATCTTGAGCATTTGTTGATCACAACTAGGGCATACACGCCATCCCATAGGGGTCCAAAGAAGTTGACTGCCAGTTCCTCCCATAGGCCCCTGGGAAGCGAGGACATCGGCAATGGGTTTGGGTCTGGTGCTGGAGCCATTGCGCAGCAGATGGCACAACTCTTTAAGGTGTCCTCCACTTGTCTGTCCAGACCTGGGAACCAGATTTTCTGCTGCAATAACTTCTTCTTTGAGAGTACTCCTCAGTGTCCCTCGTGGGCGATGTCGACCGCCTGTTGGTGTAACAACTTGGGCAGGACAATTAGGCAGCCCTTCATGACAATATGATCCTCAGTAATGGGGACTTTGTCCTGAACCAGCAGCATTGCTTTGATTTCACACTGTAATGTTTTGTCTAGGTGTTTGGCTCTTTCCTTCGCATGCCTTACTTTTCTTTGGCTGCTGCACTGTGCAGCAATGGCCAGTTCTGGGTCTTTTGCTGACTCCTGTTGAACCGTCTTCCATGCAATGGGGAACGTTTTCGATTGGTGAATAATGTACTGTAAGTATGCATCAGCGATTGAATGTTCTGGTTGCGAGGGTCCTGTGGGGTGGCGTGAGAGGTAGTCGGCCAGATTTTTGTCCTTGCCTGGTCTGTGCCAAATAGAGAATTTGTAGTTCAGAGAGACGGAGTCCCCATCTTTCTATCTGGGGTGACATCTGGACTAGGGGGTTGCCATAAATAGTGAGAAGGGCCTGGTGGTCTGTGACCACTGTAAATGCCTTTCTGAATAGGGCTATATGGAAGTGTTTGCAGGCCCAGACGACTGCCAACCTTTCCTTTTCTGCCTTTGAGTACTTCTGTTCGGTGGCAGATAGGCTGCGGGTTGCATATGATACAACCTTTTTGAGGTGTGGGGTCCTGAGGTCATATTGTGCCAGTATCGCACCCAGACCTACTGGACTGGCATCCACGGTCACTTCCGTGTCTTTGGCTGAGCTGAAGAAGGCCATGTCTGAAGCGGAGGCAATGCGAGTGCGGATCTCTGAAAATGCGGCCTTACATTCTGATGTCCATACGAAATGTTGATTGTTTTTAGTCAATTCCCAGAGTGGGGCACTGACCGTCGCGAGGTTTTCTAGTTAGCAAGAGCAATAGCTTGCGAGTCCTAGGAACGACCTAAGGTCCACCACATTCGTTGGGCAGAGGGCTTCTTGTAAGTCCTTGACCTTCTCTGGGTCTGGACGCATGCCCTGGTCTGAAAATATGTGGCCAAAGAATTTGAGGGTTTGTTTGCCAAATTCTCATTTGTCCTTGTTGAGCATGACATTTGCTGCTTCCAGGGCCGTGCAGACCTTGAATAGATTATTGTTGTGTTCCTGGGTTGTTTTGCCAAATACCTGGATGTCTTGCTGTAGTTCAGACACCCTGGGATGTCTTTGATGACCTGGTGGATCTCTTCCTGGAAAATCTCTGCAGCCAAAGATATGCCAAAGTTCAAGCACTTGTAGTGTTACAGCCCCAGATGGGTCCTGAAAGTGGTAATGTATCTGTGCTCCCATACTAGGTCCAGCTGATGGTAGCCCTTATTGAGAATGAGCTTTGAAAACACAGTTGTACCATTGAGGAGATGGATCATGTCCGTTATTCTCGGGGCTTGATGTCGCTCACGCTGGATGGCCATGTTGGGGAGGCGCATGTCTACGCAAAGGCAGATGGAACCCTCTACTGATTTATTGGGGACCAGTACTATTGGGGAGACCCATGGGTTGGGTCTCACCACCGACTCGATGATGTGGAGGTCCAGTAGACGTCTTAACTCCTCCTCCACCTGTTTTTGAATGTTTATGGGGATGCCCCTGTAGTGCTGGGCAACAGGTTTGATTTGTGGATCAATATGGAGCTTCACTTTGCAATTTTGCAGTTTTCACAGGCCTTTGAAGAGGTTTGGGAAGGCTCTCGTGATGTCTCCATCTGGGGCCAGATATTTGTGGGCCATCATGCGGTATAGAATGTGGAGGAGACCCATGTCCATGGCTATTTTGAAGCTTAGAATGCATCCACTGCTGGCTTCTGTAGTGAGAACATGCAGCTATATGTGGGCCGTGTGAGACTTGTGTGCACAGACCGTGTTAAAGGTACCCTTGCATGGCATGGGCATGTTCGAGCCATATGGGAAAATGTCAATCTGCGAGGGTCCCAGCATAGGTGGGGGTATGAGGCGGTTGTAGGCCTCTTCCCTCAGGACATTTACAGTTGCTCCTGTAGAAATTCTGTCGATGTGTTGTGGACGTGGAGGGTTAGAATGGGTCTGTGTTCCTTTGCCGTCTCATTTCCCAGCGCCCACACATACCCTTTTCTCTTTTGGTCGTCTTGTGAGGATGAAGATTCACTCCCAGAAGGTGAGCGCACTTCTACGTATCGGACACTTCGTCTTGGCCTGTGGGTGGTCCTCCTGTCAGGGGACCGGAGCGATCTTCGGGGCTGTTGTCAGCTGCTGTCACCTTCCGTGGGACGGTATTGTCTATTTTCGTGGCTCAACCTCCTGTCACCCGATTGGTGATTGGGATGGTATCTACTGCTACTCGGGGAGGCAGCTAGGATGATTGGTGCAGGGGCATTTCTGCAAATCGCTCTGAAATGGTTGTCTCCCCCACAAGCTGTGCACTTCTGGCCATGGGGGAACTCGTAGCCGCACCTGTAGCAAGATTTTGTCGACTGGTTGGCTTTGCCGGGCGAGGTAGGCGTTAGCTTTTTGATGACCTCCTGATCTCTGGGGTCTGACAAGATCTACACTTGTCCTAAACCAACCACCAGTTGGGCAACTGCAGAGTCAGTGTGGACCATCGCTAAGATTTTGTCGAGGGTCCCCTGTTTCTGGAGCAGTTTCTTCTTGAATTCCACAGACTCGGGAGCATAGTGCTTCGTCGTTGGAGTACCAATGGAAGGCACAATGCTTCCTGCGGATGCGTAGTCGCATGACATAGTTGTCCATGGTTTCACCTTGCTTCTGCATAGGCGTGTGAAAGATATGGCGTGCATAATCCACATTGGTACGTGGTGCAACATAAGTATTTAGTGCCTCACGAATTTCCTGACATGTTGCCTTTTCCTCATCCACTGGTTCGTAGAGGATGTCCCTGGTGGCAGTTCCCACTGCTAAGGTGAGTATATTTTTCTTTCTATCTTCGTCCATGGGGCCCATCGCACCCACATACACCCTGAAGTTCTTCATCCATCGGATCCACCGGGGCCCCATGTTACCTGTGTCTCTCAGGTTGAGAGGGCAGTTGCCATGGCATAACTTCTTCTCCTTGGCCCTGAGGAAATGCTTCTAAGAGCCTAGCAGGCACTGTGGCAAGGATGTCATCATCCAACATTGCTGGTGTTACAGTGTACCTTGCCTTATTGTTTGGGCCTTGCCCCTTGTTTGTAGCATGTGCATGACTGTTCTTGCTCTCCTTCCTGCAGGAGGGACAAGGTTCCTTCCCTCGTGCATTAGTTGGGCCTTGCTCCTTACCTGCAATATAGTCGTGGCCACCAGGGGGCCTCATGCACTGAAATGTGCTTGAAACTCACCTCCGCAGCCCAGGCAGGGAGTCTCGCAGTGTGCGCTGTTTATCTCTGGGCACACTAGTGTAGGATTCACCGCTGCTCCTCCGGGTACATTCACCCTGGTAGCCCGGGTCGGCATCAGTGGCAGAGGCGGGCCACCCCTCCTGCTCCAGTTTGAAAGGAGACACCAAGACAGGGATGTCTGCGCCGGGTCCGTCTCTCTCCTCGTCGCTAATGTTCAGTGGGAGCAGCGCACTCACTTTCATACCGCGGTGCGCCGTGACACTGAGCGTATGCTGCAATTAAAGGAGGCCCACGCGGTTGCCTTCGGTCTCAAGTCCAATCTTTATTCAACTGAATTAACTTCCCTTTCCTACCCCATACTCCTTCACATCTGACCCCTGGCTCCCGCCCCCCCCTCTACCTTCCACATAACGATATGGACAGAACAGAACTGTGGGCATGACAACATGGCACACAATGTCCTTTGAAGCACTAGAATAACACTTACTGCAGTGGTCTGCAACATGTGGCGCTCCATTGGACCACAACTCCCATGATCCCTCACCATTGACTATCCTGGCTAAAGCTGATGGGAGTTACATTCAAAAACATGACAAGGGTCCTCGGCCATAATGGTACAACTTAAATTTCCCATTAATTTCCACATGTGTCGGTGGGTTACGGCAGCCATTTTTGATTTAAAACTAAAGTGAAATGCCATTGCGTCCACCAAACCAGGCTCTCTCCCGAGCTGTGTAGCAGAACGTGCATTACTTGCCCCCGTGCGTGAATCTACCCCTTTGTGCCTTTCACATAATTTGAAGTGCCTGGGCAGCCATCTTCAGGCGAGAGGATATACGGCGGTCAAAGCTTCTTTAAATGTCTGGAAAACAACCGCTGATTTACTGTTGCTGCTCCCGGAGCTTCTGGCAAGGGCCTGTTTCCATTCGCCAGCCTCGCTACTGCTTAACATGCGTGTCTTTTTTCACTCCCTAGACGCCTGTTACCCCCTCCCCTGCCCGGATTGCCTCCCCTTGACTTGGTTCACGCCTCCCCCGTTTTTATGCAGTATATTTAGAAAGGAGCCCAGGTAAGTGTGGTTTGAACAGTTCTGACAAACGGTGACGGTTTTATAGAGTTCTTTTGGCCGGAATTCCCCTCGTGGAGCTGATGCCAAAAGCTTAATACAGCTCCAACCAACCGCTTTGCTTTCCCTAATTTCCCTCTGGCACAGCGGGCCCTGAACTCTTTTGGTCATGACCCAAAAATACAAAGGCCCGTTTGTCTCAGAGCTCACGACATATGCAAATACAAGGAAACGTGTTTTGCTGGCGACTTTTACGCGTCTTTGATTTGCCATTTGACACGTGGCGCCATGCCACGTGACGTGTGCGACCTCCAGCCATTACGGGATGTTCAGCCAACTGCGCTTTGCATAGGGGTCATACAAACCTTCAGGTCCCAAAATTGAAGCCATTGTTGTCATACTAGTCAGGAAGACTGTCGCACATGTCATGTGACCATGCCTTGCTCTTTTGATTGGCAGCTAAGTAAGCACGTGAACTGTCAGCTTGATTTTTCTTGTTCCAATGTTCTTTCCTTGTTCTTTCACCATCTATCTCTGTCTGATTCATGGCAGTAATGGGTTCAGATTTTGAATGTCACACTTTGGGGAGTGAACCACTGTTCTCACCCCTTGTACGCTTACAAATCTTATGCTGTGCTAACTTCGCCTTTAAAATCACCCTTTTAGGCCGCGTTTAAACCTTTTTTTAAATTGGTGATTTATGTTGCGGTTATTTAGCTTCTAAGTTTTGTATTGTGCGGGGTCGGCCGTTGGCCGTCACACATCCATGCAACCACACACACTCATGCATGCAGAGAACACACGCCGCAGACGTGTGATGGCTCCGGTCTCTGGCGCGAACTGCCGGGCACCGCCTTTATTATTACAACGCGCATGCGCGAGCTCCTCCTTTTCCCCCGGAAACAAACAATTAACACTTAACTGCAGAAACAACAACAATTAACAATTGACTGCAGAAGTACAACCTGGTTCCTTCTTCGGATTTGCACTGACACCTTTCCCCGCCTATGGTGCAGGGTCCATGATAAAGTCTCGGAACCTCTGGGGAAGTCGTCGTCCGGCCCTGTTCGGGTATCGTGGTGCAGCGTCACCAGGAGCCTCCGATGTCTCGTGATCTGCAGTTGGGGTAGCTTCCTCCATCCTGTCTCTGCCCCTTGTTCCGGGACCTGTTCTGCTGTTGTCTCGCCACCAGCGGCCTTGATGCGATTGAAAAACGACACATTTCTGGTGACGGTTCCTCTGGCATTGGCTGCGGTGACCATTGTACCTTTCACGTGTGTTACACCCAGTGGTTGGGTCTCGTAAGTTGTCGACAGCTTTCCCTCTGCTCTTCTGTTTCGTACCAACACGGTATCTCCAACTGCAATCTGTTTTTCCGGCAGTCTCCTCCGCGCTGTTTCATTCTCGTTTCTCCATGACCTTTCTAGTTGTACTTGGTCATTGTCGATCACTCCTGGTTGTCTCCCCTCTGATTCAGGTATGAGTCCTCTTGGGATCCTCTTGAAAAGTGCCTCTGCAGGGGCTATTCCAGTTGATCGATGAGGTGTTGTGCGATACTCCCAGAGAAAGTCAAATAAGTTCCGTCGAAGATCTTCACCTCCATTTTTGGATATGCGAAACACCTTGTTTAGTGTGCGCATGAACCGCTCTACTTCTCCATTGGCTCTTGGCCATAGTGGGGTGACTTTTCGTTTTTTTATCTCTCTCTCTTCGCAGTATCGAGCAAACGATTGTCCTTGAAAAGGTGACCCATTGTCAGAACATAACTCGATGGGAAAACCGTGGGTATCAAATATCTTGTCCATGGCCAGGGTGGTGTGGTCTGTGGCTTGGGACTCGACCAGTTCCACCTCTGGATATCGGGACCATTGGTCAGTTACTACTAGGAAATGTAGTCCTCTTCCGGTAGAGCCAAAGTCAGCATGTACTGTCCCCCAGGGTAACTCACTCCTTGCCATGGTCTGAATCGGGGGTCCCTTCTCCGCCGGGCTCGTGGCTTGGCACGGGATGCATGCCCTCACAAACTCTTCCACTCTCTTTTCCAATTCGGGGAACCAGACTTTGAGTCTGAGACGTGCCTTCATTCTGGTCATCCCCTGGTGTCTGTTGTGTGCCAGCTGAAGGACCTTTGGCACGAGTGACCTGGGGATCACAATCCGGTGCCCTCTCAGCAGGAGACCATCGGCAGTTACTGACAGTTCATGTCGTGCACCCCAGAGCAATTGCAAGTCTCTTTGCGTTCCTGCATTTCTCCGGGCATTGTTCAAAAGGAGCTCCCTCCATGCTCCTGAGGCTACCGCACCCTTTACTTTCAGAAATGCCTCATCCAAGTTCGATTCGTTGGCAATTTCTTGTCTTGTCAAAGCAATGGGAAGCGCAGACTCGACGACCATGTAAATGATGTCCACACAATTTGCAACCTCCGTAGTGTCTCTGGGTCGTCCTGCGCCGGGGTGACGAGACAAATAGTCTGCAGGGTTGTGCGTGCCCGGGCGGTATACCAGCTTCACCCCGTACTCCATGAGGGATAGCATCCACCTCTCTATCCGAGGTGGCGGTTTGGAAGAGGCGCCTCCCAGAATGGGAATTAGGGGCTTGTGGTCCGTCACCACTACAACAGGCTTCCCTAGGATGTATAATCTAAAATGTTTGCAGCCCCATAGTATTGCGAGGGCTTCACGTTCAATTTGAGAATATCTTCTCTCTGTGTCTGTGAGTGTCTTGCTGGCGTATGCAACTGGTCGCATGGATCCCTGTTGATCCGCCTGCACGAGAACCGCCCCGAGTCCCACTGGACTGGCATCCACTATGATTTCAGACTCCCGGGCCGGGTTGAAATATGCCATGGTATCTTGTTCAGACAGAGCATCCTTGATGGCCGTGAATGCTCTCTTTTCCTTTCCAGCCCACGTCCATGCTACTTCATTCCTAGTGAGTGCTCTCAGGGGTTCAGAAAGGGACGCTAAATCTCGAATAAAACGCCCACTGTAGTTCACCATCCCTAAAAAACTGCGGACCTCTGCCGGGGATGTGGGAGGTGACGCCTCTCGAATGTCTCTCACCTTCTCAGGATCTGGGGATATGCCTCCCGCATGGAAGACAAATCCAAAAAACTCTAGGCTGTCCTTCAGGAATTCGCACTTTTCTTGGTGCAGCGTCAGGCCGAGGCTGTGTAGTCTGTGAAAGGTGTTTTCCAGCCGCTTGATATGTTCTGCTTCGGATTTGGCAAAGACTAGGATATCGTCTGACATGTTTATTACTCCTTTTAGTCCGGACAGAGCCCCCCTGATAGCATTTTGGAAGATTTCTGCCGCCGAGGATATTCCAAAACTGAGTCTTTTGTATCGATACAGTCCTTCGTGTGTTGTGAAGGTCGTAATATATCTAGACTCCGGGTGAAGCTCCAACTGGTGGTAACCCGCTCTCAGGTCTAGTTTCGAAAAGAATTTCGCACCCTGAAGTTCTCCAACAATGTCGTCCAGAGTGGGAGTGAGATGACGTTCTCTTTTTATGGCCATATTAGGAAGTCTCATGTCTACGCAAAAGTGTACAGCCCCAGGCTGTTTGGGCTTTGGGGCCACTACAATTGGGGAGACCCACGGGGTGGGCCCTTCCACCTTTTCAATGATATCTCGTTCCACTAAGTCTTGCAGCTCCTTTTCCACCTGAGCCCTCAGATGAAACGGTATGCGACGATGTTTCAGCGCCGTCGGTCTGACTGACTCATCAATGTGGAGCCTTATTGGCTCAGCCTTCAGTTTCCCTATGCCCCTGAAGAGTCCCTCAAAGCGTGTCAGCAGGCTGTCCAGATCCGTATGATATACAGCAAAAGTGAAATGAACCAGGTCTAGTGCTTCAGATGCTGCGCAGCTTAAAAGAGAGTGCGGACTTACACTGTTTACAAAAAACCTTGCTTTGATGCTGTTTTGGCCATGGGTCACTGGGGCTACGAATACCCCTTGGATGGGTAGGGGAGTATCTTCACCAAAAGCGTATATCTGAGCCTTGGAGGGCGACAGGGTTGGTGGGCCTGCCAGTGCGTTGTAATGTCTGTCCGCCAGTACGCAGACTGAAGCTCCCGTGTCGATGAGGACTGGAGTGGGAATCTCTCCAATGTCTACAGTACATATGGGTCTTCGTCGAGTTCCAGGGCCATTTGCGATGCTGGAAATGAAGAAAATTTCTTCCTCCTCTTCTTCCTCTTCTTCGGCAATGTGTAGGTCGTGCACGTCCTGTTCAAGGGACGATATGCCCCTCACAGTGCGAGCGCCACCTCTACCGGCCCTCTCAGGTCCTCTGCTTGCTGCCACGGGCATGGCGGCCCTACACATCCTGGCATAATGCCCAGGTATCCCACGCCTGCCGCATGTTCGTGATTTGGCTGAAGATTTGCCTCTGTGTGGGAGGTCATATCCACAATAGGAGCACGACTGAGGGGTACCTGATGCCGTGGGTCCTTCTCCCCTCTTCGGTGACCATCTGGCCTTCCCAGGTGCGAAACGTCCGACTGCAAGTGCCTCCTCCTCATTCTTGGGATGCGTGGCTGCGTCCATTTTCGATCCTCTGGCCTCCGCCAGCTCATACGCTCTTCCCATGTCCATGATCTGCTGGAGGGTCAGCCCTGGTTCCCTCAGGACCTGCCTCCTAAGTTTTCCTGAGCAGCATCCTTGCAGCAATTGGTTGCGGACCATTTCCTCTTCGTTGACCCACCTGCAGGAGCTCGCTAGGTGTCTCAAACGGGCACAAAACTGGTCCAGTGACTCTTCGCTCCGTTGTTTTTCTGCCCCCATGACAAACCTGTCAAAGTCAACATTCGCTAAGGGTAGGAAGTGATCCCGAAGTGCTTGTTTGACAGCGTCATACGTTGCCACTGGAATGTCGAGGGAGTCATATATTTTCTGGACTTCAGTGCCTGCGGAGTACATCATGATGGCGATCTTTGCCTCGTCTTCTGTCTCCCCCGAGGCTCTGAACATCATTTCCAGTCTTTTGACCCATATGAGCCATTTTGGGCCAAGTTTCGATGGAGGCCCCATGGTGTCGAATTCAGGCATGGGAGCCAGAGTGGTGCGCACTCTGCGTGGTATTGGGGCAACGGCGCCCTCATCATCTGTTTCCTCACCCATCACAATAGGTACTCACAGTATTGTCTTTGCAGGTTGATGGGTGATCCGACTCCCAACTGTGGCAGAGTCTTCCTGTTGGCTCTTCTGCCACGTCTTGTGTCACAGCCCTGCACCAGCTGGGCTGTGGAGTGTCCAAAAATTGCTGCAACTGCTTGCAACGGGCAGATGGCGCACGACCACCCGAAGCGGGCCGCAACCACTGCGTATATCATAGTGAACGAGCACTCAAAATGGCCGCCGGCTGTTAGAGCGGGTCCGCGACTGCGGAGTTGTGTTCCGTTTCGCCGACGTCGTCGGAAAAACGGGAAGAACAGCTCCGATCCCGCCTCGTTGCCAATTTTGTATTGTGCGGGGTCGGCCGTTGGCCGTCACACATGCATGCAACCACACGCACCCATGCATGCAGAGAACACACGCCGGAGACGTGTGATGGCTCCGGTCTCCGGCGCGAACTGCCGGGCACCGCCTTTATTATTACAACGCGCATGCGCGAGCTCCGTAGAGGCTCGCGCATGCGTACCTCGTGTACGCAGTACACAACATCAAGCGCTGGACTGTGAATTGCACCCGCATTGAGTGCCTGCCCATTTAAAGTACTGCCGACCCTAACTTCTGAGGAGGCTCAGCGACGAAAACAAAGAAAACCTTTGTCAAGCATCGACTCACCCAACAATTCCCTGCGCCCATGCCTGGCGCCCATCCCATTCCATCGGAGTCCTAACTAGACTCAGATGATGACTGTGAGTTAGGGAAAAAGTTACCTTTTTGTCCACTTTTGAGTTCCCTTCACTTTCTCCTTGATTTTACCTGAGACCCTGGCTATTTCCCAACTGAGTTCCATCCAGACGCCAATGTCGGAGCAACTCTTGTATGCATGTGCCCCTTTGGAGCACTTATGGCCCACAGAGGTGGTGGCTGCTGAAATAGTGTCCCCTAATATACCAGTCAGTTCTGGTTGCTAGCAGGGACGTCATTTATTTATTTATTTATTATTTTTGTTTTATATATATATATGCAATGCAATTCAATGCAATCTCCTGGGCTGTGGCCAGCACCATGTGGATCTTTAATTCTGGGGTGGCTAGCTTTCTTTTTCAGGCCCCTTAAAAAAAGAAGAAAAATAAGAACAGGAGTGCCACAAGTCTAACACTTTCAGCACTGACCCTAAATAAGAAAGAATAGGAATACCAAATAATGTGTCTTTCTGGAATTCTATACAATAATTGCTAGACTGTAGTGTACAGTGCTATGTGATGCCACTTGCTATTTTGTGAACGGTCATGTTCCATCGCTTCCCGCAATATCACTTTGGGGTGGGGTCAAATGACATCACTTCCTGTGATGTCATCAGGGGGTCAAGGGTCGTGTGATGTCACTTCCGCTACCCCTGGCATTGTGGTGAAATGACGTCCCTGGTTGCTAGGAGTGTACTTAAAATATTACTTTCACAAGTTGGAGCAAGTTTGGCTTACAAGAAGCTTTATTCTTCCTGGTGGCTCTGAAAATAGCGCCTCTAGTTCCTTGGAAAAGTAGTAGCCAGGCAACTGTACTTCGTTTGTATACAGTGTTTATATCGAAAATTATATAGTGAAAGAAACATTTATCGAAAAAAAGTGCATTCACTATAACATTTTTCATTATATAAATTTTGATATATAATCCTTCTCTATATATTACCTCGATATAAAGACGTAACCACTTTGTTGTCCTTGTGAAATTCGATGGATTCCCAGAATGGCCCCCTAAGGCATTGATGTGAGTTCTGGCCAACAAAGAGTATGAGTGGGCATGCCCGTGTGCCCACATAAGTTGTTGGATGGGCGACCAGTGCGGATTGGTCGACTGACAAAACATGGAATGGTGCATGAGGAGTACTTAGAGGTTCAGGGCCAGTCCTTATTCTGGATTTGGGGCCATAAACTGCCACTCTGCACATTCAAAATAAGTGCTGAATGCTAGGGTTCGTTCGATCCTGAAGCATCCAAAAGGACAACTTGCATGAGTGAGATGATAGAAGCTCTCCAGCAGCATCTACGGAAACCTGAGAAAGCCGACGGTGAAGCACTGCCTCACAAACCTCTTTAACCTTAACCCAGCGAGGCTAGCTAAGTCAGGTGTTCTTAAAGCTTATTTTGTGCCAATGCAACTCTCAGAAACTCACCTGTGATGCCTGACCTTGTAATTGGATCACCCTACGCTTTGGATATTCACTGTGGCGGTTGCGGTTGCTGGGCTTTTATTGAATGATTGAACTGGATGGCGGGACTGTGGTATTGTACTCTCTGTGTGGAGACCCTGAGCAGCTTGTCCAGCTTCACGTAGTTCCAGAGGGGAGACCACTGTGTGGGACAGATCTTCAGCTGCCCACTGCCTCATCTCTAGAGAGCCTGAACTCTGGATGAAGTCTTTGCTCCGTTAGTCTGCAGGGTTCAGGACTGCTGCCCTTGCCCACGCAGGAAAAAACCGCAACCTTTCTGACTACTCATCCAGCCTCCCCTCTTTGCAATCTCAGAGTATATGATTTCTTCAAGGGGATTTGCTTTGCCCACCAAAGAGTGTTTGTTCCATCCTTTGTGGCTCAGGGTCTTCTACTGTTGACTAACCCCATCCAGGAAAGAATTGCAACTAAATGTGGCCACATGAACACCAGCTGCCTGATAACATGTGTTGCTCCCATGGAACCTTGGATGACTGCCGCCACAAAAATGGAATGTATTAATAACTCCAATATGAAGTAAACTATGTACATACTACACTATAGAACGTTGGCTTTGCATTATGCAACACAAGGCTGCAGTTTTACCCTCATGAAGCCAATCCCTCATGTAGCCTCATGCAGCTTCGACAGGAGCACAGAACTCAAATTGAAAATGCACAAGTACAGGCAGCGTGGTACCATATTTTAAACGTCAAAGAAATCATGCTTACCACACACATAAGCACACGCACATACACGCCCACTTTATACACCCACACATCCATTTTTACGCACACATCATCTTAAAAGCATAGTCCAACCAGGGATTATATTATCACCCAATTACAAAGTCAATGGGCCTCATTACGAGGTCGGCAGTAACTCGCCCGTAGCCGCCGAACTTGCAAAACTGTTTCCGCTGCCTGATATCCCGATGCCACTGGAATATTACAAATCCCAGCGCCCCAGGATGTCAGGCAGTCGGAACTGTAAGTCCCCATTCACGTGGGGTCCTATAGGACTTCACGGGAATGGGGACACGGAAGCACCAGCACCGTTGCGAACAGTGCCAATGCTTCTGTGAAATCCATGCCTGCACCGGCCCCTGCAAGCATTCTCGAAGTCTGGCGGGCCAGAAAGGGTGCCTTCCCTCCACAACAGAGAAGGCCCGTCTTCCCACTCTGGACAAACGAAACCTCTGGGCTGAGACTAAACACACGCCAGCAGAGCACAAAGCTCGACCTGGGAAATAGGGAGGCAACTTATCACGAGATAGTCCGCTTCTGGAAGGTAATATGGCTCAATGAACTAACCAGAGAGCCTTAAATTCCACCCGCCTGGCTACAGGAAGCCAGTGAAGAGACCACAAGACAAGTGTGATATGAAATCTCAGGGGAGTATTAGTGGCCACTCGAGCCATCAGGTTCTGCAACACCTGCAGCCAATGGATGAGCTCCACTGGCTGAGCCAAAGATAGAGCATTACAATAGTCTATTTGGCTCAAAAACAGTGATGCCACTACCAGGGGCCGCAGGTGACAAGGTAGAAATGGAAGAACTTTGCGCAGATACTTAAGGTGGAAATGGCCCATTTCCAGACTGCACCAACCTGAGGTGCCATAGAAAGTGGGGAAGACACAAACACCCCTAGATTCTTAACAACCGTCACTGGAAGAGGAAAATCACCAAGTGCAACTTGCCAGAATGACGGAGTCCAGAGAGTAGGATTAGGGGGAGAGCCGACCACCAGGACCTCCGTCTTATCCGCATTTAGCTTCAGCCAATTGCTGCCCATCCACCCACCCCCCCACCCTGAATGGAGAGAGTAATGGGGCGTGAAGACATAATAGGGTTGGGAAGAGTGTTGAGATGGTTCTGAGCGGAGCAGAGCGAAGAGAGAAGTGGAAGGGAAAGGAAGAGATAACATGAGAATTGCATGGTGAGAGCGGGGCTGGGAAAAAGCAATAATACTTCCAGACAAGTACCAGAACGCAGCAAAGCAAAGGCACATAGGCAAGAGGCTGAGGGAAGAAGGCTGAGAGATTTCCCTTTACTTCAATACCCTTAACTGAAGACGCCCATGGGATGCACACCCATATGGAGTTACTAAACTATGTGATAGGGCAATGTCACCTTAAGATGATCAATGCTTTCGGGTGCAGGCCCCCATCACGTGATCTGGGACCAGTGCCCCCAGTCAGTGGTTAAAATGGAGACAGGTCTCTGGGAAACTGGGAGCAGTGCTGGCTGGGAGCGGGAGCTGTTGCTGGGATCTCCAGTGGGCAAAGTCACCTTAAGATGCTTGCTGTTTTTAGCTCCGGGATACCAGTCACATGATCTGAGATCAGTTCCCCCAATTGCCTTTAGAATGCAGGCCAGTCTGTTGGAAAGCCCGGAGCATTGCTAGCTGGGAGAAGGAGTTGTTGCTGGAGGTGGAAAGACCTTTCAGAGATGGTGGTCAAAGGTTGCATGAGCAGTCTTTAGATCGATCCTGGATGCTTCTTGCAGGTCCCCCGACCTCTGCAGGCAGCCTCAGGCAGATGGAAAGAGTGTCTCTGGTCGTGCTGTAATAAGCCCTGTGATGCTCTCAGCCCAGTTGAAGCCCCTCTTTATTGATGCTTTTTATAATAATGCATAATCTTCAAGACCTAATACATAACATGCAAGCATTTATCAACCAAAAGACCACCCTTTCTGCCAACCAACTTGCCAAGGTAACTGGCTGTGTCAAAACCTAAAAATACACCTTTTTAAGAAAACAACACAGACTCTGGCACACGCTCCTGCCCCAGCTCAGACGTGCACCATGCTAATTCAGGAATGTAACAGACCCCTGTTTAGGCAGAATCTTTTGACATTTCCAAAATCACTCTGCAGTTGAGCTCTTACAGCCTGATGACAGACTCAAATATAAAACCCAAAGTTGTGTGAGTAACTCTCATGGATTATCCCGGAAGGATAGCTCAGGGGCAACACACTCGCATTGGAAGCAAGACGATGTGGAGCAACACAGGTTGGGTCCGCGCTTAGAAACCTCTTGGTATCTATCCAGTAGGCCACTATTCACTGTGTAACTGGCAGCTTTATTGCGGTGTTTATCGGTGCATTTGAAGTCAGGTCTTGTGTAAAGTAAATGGGTAATGTAAACAATGTGCTTCCTTTTTGGTACTGGGGTTCATGTAAATTCCATGGCACGCCATAGTTGCAGTGACAGAAACTCATGAAGGATCCATCTGTTGGAACTCTGAAGGACAGTCCCGCCATGCCTGCTGTGCTCTTGAATACCCGCTGAAATGTGATTGGTACTCCATGCGACAAGCACTTCCTCCTAACACGGAACTCAATACCTCTCTCCAAATGAGCCCTTCCCATTGAGATGTGGCCCCTTTGAGTCACAGAGAGTTCCAGGCCCTTAGCCAGTCAACTGAAGAGACAGAGAAAGGAGGAGAGCTGAGACCCCCAAAGCCCGGGGTGCTGGCCTGATCCCGAGTGTTCACAAAGCAAGGGTTCAGTATCTCAGTGTTGTTTCACTCAGTGCCAACAGTCTTCCAGTGGCCTGCCAGTCACCCAGAGTTGATATACCGAGGAGAGGGACAGTGCAACTAATTCTGTCAGCCTTTCGTGAGATCCCCCAAAGCATGTTCTTAGATGAAAGTTTCTCACATTGGATTTTTATGTGTAGCACCAGGGGTTTAACTCTAAGTGTGTGAGGTCCTCCAAATGTGGACCCTCTGCTCCAGAGAGTGAACAGTGCCTCCCCGATGACACCAAACAGGCAGAATCAAGTGTCAGGAAGATTGCTGGTTGTACTCTGTCCAGAGGTGCTTGTCTAGAATGCTGTTGGTGCTGGACCGCCCTTATGCACTTGCGCGTTCTCAATGTCACTGGGCCTAGTAAGATCGCTGTTTTGGTCTCCCATGTTCCCCTCCCTTGCCTTGTCGCGCTCTGAAACACTTGTGTACAAGCGCGATAGAAATAAAATATCAATATCAATATCAATATCATGGGTGGGACCAGACTGATAAGCAAAGGAATATTCTCCTCTGCCAAAGACACTGGTGGGTCTCATGACAAGCATGGCATAGCAGGAAAAAACGTGCGCTAACGGAATTACCACCAGTGTTCCTGCTCTGCCATACTATGACTATGTGAATCCTCCAACTCTCTGCCGAACAATCGGCAAAATCATCAGATCTACTGCAGTGAAATTATCGCCAAAGTAATTCCGCCAGAAAAAAGCCCCATAGACACCTACAGACTCATAGAAAATTCGGATGTGCACCGCTTCCGCAATTTGCAATCCGGCAGTAATTCCGCCACAGCAAGTGAAAATAACGGTAATTCAGGTGGGTGGCATACCAGCAAATTTACTGCCGAAATACCGCCCAACTCGTAATGAGGCCCACTGAGCGCTAACACCTAATAAACACTGTCTCTAGTGGGCCGAAGCCCATGGGATGGACTACTATAACATTTGATGTTCTTTGGTTGAGGGTTTCTCAGATTGCTTACTGTTTAACCCCATCAACCCCTGCATCCTTTTCCCATGACTGCAGCCCATTGTCACTCTCTGACATTTGGTTTTATCTTATGGAGCTTCACTTGATTTCAATCTATTTCCTAATGGCCTCCTTAGGTCAGAGGTTCTCATCCCAATCTGGGTCATTTTCTGGCTAAAGTTATTTAAACTTAAAACCAAGAGTCGCCCTCCTGGGCTTGAGGCCACTACAGTTTATTCTCGAGTTCTCAAGTTTACAAACTTCCTTTCAACTGTAGTGGCGTTTTAGCTCCCACTGAGATCTGAGCTTGAGCCCCGAGCAGGCTACTCTATTTCGACTCCACTTTAGTATTCTCTGAGTCTTGAGAACCTCAGGGTCAAATCATCATGCACGCGCCTTGCACTATTTTCTCCTGCAGGTATTAACTCTCATAGTGTGCGCATTCTTGGAAAAAGTAGAGTTGCTACGCAACTATTCACCAGAGTCGAACAACTCCACCTCCTAAATGACTATCAGTTAGGGTTCCAACCAAAGTGGAGCACCGAGACAGCCACCATCCCTGTGGTGCATGAGGCTCTCCAAATCGTGGATAAGGGTGACTCATGCCTTCTCGTCCTCCTTTACCTCTCGTCTGCATTCAACGCCATTGACCACCACATCCTTCTCTCCCTCCTTGCTGACAGGATTGGGATTCGCCGGCATTGTCCTAAATTGGTTTCCCTCCTCTCAGGCAGGCACCGGCCGGTTGAGATGAACTTGCTGCATTCTAACCGACTCCAGGTCTCCTGCGGAGTCCCCCAATGCTCCATCCTCTCACCAATCATGTTTAACCTTTACATGGAGCCTCTGGACACTCTCCTCCAACATTCCAATATAGCCATCCACCAATACGCCGACGATGCTCAGTTGTACATGAGAGTAAATAGAGCGCAGGACATCATTCATCTCTGCCATTACCTAGCCATCATCCAGTCCTGGATGTCGACATCCTACCTCAAACTAAACCCACCCAAGACTGAATTCGTCCTCATCGGTCCACCTGCTAAAAAAAAACTTGTCCAACAATGGCTCAATAATATGCACCTAGAAGGATTTGATCCACAACTCTCAGACACCGCACAATTCTTAGGCTTCACTATTGACAGCAATCTGTCCTTCCAGAAACAAATTTCCTGTCTCAGAATATCTACCCTTCGAAAAACCAGACCCTTCCTCCCGCTGCAGTACCTCATGACTGTAGTGCAGGCCCTTGTAGTCTCGCACATTGATGGTGGAAAAGCTCTACTGACAGGGCCCCCAGTTTCTCAATTGGCAGTCCACCATGCTGCAGCACGTCTTATTGATATGATATGGCATTTATAATGCACCTGTACACAAGTGTTTCCAGGTGAGACAAGACAAGGAGGGGAAAACATAGGGAGGACAAAACAACGATCTTACTAGGCCCTGTGTCATTCAGATCGTGCAAGTGCAGGGGGAGGAGAAGTGCAGTTAACTCAAGAAGTGCAGCCAACGGGTAGCTCATAAGTGCAGAGAGAAGGGATTGTAGGGTTGCAGATACAAACCACAAGTGCCAGGGGAGCCAGGAGGCAGTGCAATGTACAACTGGACATGCAGGAGACTGGGCCCAAATTCAGAGGGGAGCCAGGTGACCAGTGCGTGTAGCACTCGGGACATCAGAAGGGGAGAGGAAGAGAGAAAGCGGAAGCTAAAAGGAAGGTCTTCAGTTGCTTCCGTAATCAGAGGTGGTTCTGGTCAAGTTTAAGAGAGGCAGGGAGGCTGTTTCAGAGGGAGGCCCCAGCCCAAGATAGATATCTGCCCCCAACTCTCTGCTTAGAAAAGCGACTGACCCTCAGAGAGTTGGAGGTGGATGAGCAGAGAGCTCGAGAAGGGCGATGTTTAGGAAGAGAGAGTTGGAGGTAGTGCAGTCCCAGGCCCCAGCAAGCATTGTGGATGATGCAGAGGGTCTTGGACTTGATCCTTGCCACCACTGGGAGTCAATGAAGAGATTTCAGAGCTGGAGAGGTACTATCCCTGCACTTGAGGCTATGGACAAGTCTTGCAGTCCTGTTCTGGATGATTTGTAGAGGTCGGAGAGTAGATGCAGGAAGATTTAGAAAGAGGCTGTTGCAGTAGTCCAGCCTAGAGAGGACCAGAGCTCTGGAGACAGTGAGCTTCTGGGGGAAGGAGAGGAAAGGAAGAATACCTCTGAGGAGGTGCAACTGGTAGTGTGACTTCTTAGAGATGTCAGAGATGTCAGGAGAGAAGGAAAGGGTGGAGTCAAAGATGACCCGAAGGTTCTTAGCCTCACAGGTAGGGGCAGGAAGAGGGCCCAGAGTGGGCAGCCAGAGAAACTGAGGAAAGGAGGGAGCTGGTGTTCCGATGAGGAGGATCTCAGTCTGGCATTAAGGCAGAGGTCATTGGCGGCACACCATTCCTGAATTGCACTCAGACAATCTGGAATGAGAAAAGGAGAAGAGGTCGCTGAGGGAAGCCTGAAGGAGAGCTGGATGACATCTGCTTAACACTGAAAGTTGGAGCAGATGGAAGTGATGCAGTGGGCAAAAGGTACCAGTTATTGGTTGAACTGCCAGGGAGAGACGTTAGACCCATGAGGAACACCACAAGTAGAGAGAGAGAGATGAGGAAAGACCCCAGTTGTACGTTATCACAGAAACGATTGAGCATGATGGCATGGTTGACCATATCAAAGGCAGAAGAAAGATTAAGGAGAATGAGGACAGAAGGACATTAGAATCAAGGTTGGAGAGCAGGTCTTCATGGGTGTTCAGGAGAGCAGTTCCTGTGCTTCTGGCAGCTCTGAAGCCAGACTGGTGGTCGTGGAGACAACCAACAGATTCAGTGTGAAGATTAAGCTGGGAGATGGCCAGCTTTCCAGGAGTTTGCCCAGGAAAGGAGTGATGGAGATAGGGCGATAGTTAGCTGGAGAGGAATGATCAGTAGAGGGCTTCTTTAGCAGGGGGTGTACAAGGGAGTGCCTAAGAGGTAGGGGAACATTCAAGTGGCAAAGGAGTGATTGCAGAAATCAGCCAAGGGTGGAGCAAAGGTGTTAATGTGGTCCTTGATGGTTATGTATGGACAGGGGAGAACTAGTATTGATGCGACTATCATGGATCAGACTTGTCTAGAAACATCATCAGGGGTGAACAAGGAAAAGGAAGAGAAGGGAGCATGGAACTTTGACCGATTTACCACCAACCTACGTGAACTACATTGGCTTCCACTCTAAGTCAGGATATGGTTCAAGACTGCATGTATCATCTACACGGCAGTCACGAATAGCACACCAGCGGCTAATCTCCCCATATCTGGTGGCACACGCTCCTTGCACAGCAAATCGACCAACACGCTGGAACCACAACTCGTCTGCAAAGAGAGGACTCGCAAACAATCCTTCTCTTTTCATGCACCCACCCTCTGATACTCAATCCTGGTGTCATCTCGCAATGCCCCCAAAATTCTCCAGTTTTGCAAATCTCTCAAAACATGGCTCTTTCAACAACACCTAATCAAGGACTGATTCCAATGGACGCACATAACGACGTACATACCACACAGTACTGCGCTATTGTTAAAAGATGCTAGCCCAAATGCCAGCTACCCACATTCTATACAGCACTCCCTGCTCTCGAGCTAGATCTGCGCTTCAAACAATAAAATAAAATAAAATATAAAATAAATGTGGCCTACTTGCCTTGGTCATCTCCTGTTCTCGCCCTCTGATTCTCCTGCTCCTCTTACTGCTACAACCCCAAATTTCTTTGTGATTTTGTTCCATTTCCTTCCCATCTTGACGTCAGGCTCTAATCATGGAAGCTGGCTGTTGTTCCTGACGCTCATGCCTCCAACAGTTGCACCCCCTCGCTCTGGTCCAGTTTGTGATGTGCGTGCATATGCCCTATTTAATGACTCCTCTTCTATTGTACTTGATGTTCCCCAGGTTTCAGTCTGTGATTCACTCGCAGCTTTTGTGCACACACTGCTAAGCCCCATTGGACTTGTAGATTAAGTACAGGGTAAGAGGCCTGATGCCAGTAAGTCTGTTGCAAAACTATCCTTAGGCTGATATGCTCTGGGTTTCCTCACACTATGGCCCTCCCATTCCCTTTTGAATGTTTATTTGCACCTAGGGATGGGCCATTGGCCAATCAGGTGGCTGGAAAAGCAGGCAAGAATATACTTTCTCCCCCCACTGTGCCAGCCACCGGAAGCCCTTCTCCATGTGGATCCATTTTTGTGGGGAGGCAACACATACCCCCATACCACTGCCAACAAAACAAAAACTCTCGCCCACACCCTCCCTCCCGCTCCATTTACCTGCTGAACCAGAGCTTTGAGCTATGGTATGCCATACCTCTCGCTCCATCTGCCACCATAGAAATAGAAAGGGGACTATGTCCCTTTTCACTATGGCAGCAGCTATGTTTGTTTCTGAGTTTATGGCCCTTGGAATGTGCATTTATGGCTGGATGGGATTACACCAGAATAATGCTCAGTCCAAATAACCAGACAAACTCAAGAAGATGGCAAGTTGCTGTTTTATTAGCAATTATCTAAAAGAGGGAGGTCACAACAAACATCAACAGACGTACACACAGTGTCTCATCGATTTCTATGATTAAATCCAATTATATAGTTCTTTCTATGTCAGAGTGACGTCATACTACGTGGCAATAGTAAAAAATCTACCAAGGGTTGGGATCGGTTAAGGGACTCATCTAGATATAGAATCATATAGGAGCTAGGTTTGTTATTGGCTGCCCGATATCAGGTGGACAACTCATATCTACCTCCTTGAATGTGTCATTTTAGGAAAAATCAGCTACACAGTATTTCATTGGTTCCTTAAGCTATTAGGTCCTTTGTTACACAGACTAATACCATTGATGGGCATGCTTGTGCCATGTCTAGAACATTCAGTTCAATAAGCAGATCGTAAACTAAGACCTGGGTGCAAGTAGACAGGACATGAGGCTGCCCTACCACCCAATTAGCCCAGCATCCCTCATCACCCACGCCTTCTGCCATGACATTCTCCTTGTACTCGGCCTTGCAGAATATTCTTGTCCTGGGAATGCACACGAATTAAGGCACTTAATCGTGTCTGGAACTTCAGGTTCAGGCCCTATTTCCATCGTTGACTCACGTGACCAGAGACCACGATTCTGTTCATTCTACAGCTTTTAAATTCTTTAAATGAATTAAGACGTGGCATCCTTTGTGTTCTTTCTTGCAACTTAACGTGAGAGGATTCATCCCCTAGATTTCTTTTTTCTGCCAGAGATTGGTGCCCGAATCTCCGGAAGAGAAAAAATGGGCCATTCTCACCCCGGAGGAACCCCAGGATGCGAATGGCTGTCATTCCCCGGTGGGAGGGCATACATAACCGGTAACGCCCCACAACCCAAGCCGAGGCCTTTGCTTTGCTCAGGCATACCATGGGCCTGGCTTGCGGGCCATTACCTGCCATGTCCGCCCTTCCACCTGGGCATGTAAACCATACTAATCGGGACCGCCCCTCAATAAGTATTGAGTACATTGCACTAAGTGCATATCACTGCAAAATGTCTGGCGTCGCAACTGATGGGATACTGGGGGGCTCTGTGATTCCCCCCTTGTACCACCTCGAGGGTTCACATCCCTCAGATGGTGGTACCCCTTCGCCCCCAGATATCTCCAGTCCCCTCCATGGTCTTCCCAGTGGTGACTCTGTCACACGCTCTCCACCTGCATACATTATACTCTCAAATTCTACTGCTCTCTCTCGCCTTCTCTTATGAACTATGCCATCTTTGTCCTGATGATAGTTTTGGACTACACAAACAAATCAAGTAACATGATGCATATGTTACTGGAATTCCTATGAAGCAATGAACCTTGGGGTGATCGACAGGCTGATGCTGTAGGCATTTTATCCAACAATGCACAGAAAAGCCATGTCTTCAGGGCACGTATTGACAGAAAACATCGCAAACTTTCTCACTCTACAAGTAAGAGGGGATTTATTTGCACATCGTGCACTTATTGGTCATATATGAGGGGAAGCGAGATATCGCCAGTGTTCCATCTGTATAAAATGCCACGTCAAATGCTGGCACCCTCCCACTGTAGTGATCCAGTGCTCCTGGGCTAGGCTCATGCTACAAGCAATTCAATAAATAAATGAATAAATAAACAAACAAATTTTTTTTTTTTTTTTTTTTTGTAAATTATAGTTTATTACAAACTTTTGTTACAGAACTTCACTTTGATTACAACATTTACTTCAGAACTATTCCCATTTTCTCATTCCCATCTCTATTTAATTGTATTTCGATGGTATCGCCGTTCTTCGCTATCGTCGACGTCACTTTCTGTTCAAAGTATCACTGAATCCATGAAGTTTATGATTGCACATGTCAAGTGGACCGAGCTTCCACTTAAAACGCGAAACCACCACTCGTCCATATTCGTGTGTAAGGGCGCAAACTTCGCTAGATGGAGTGTTCGTAGATCTTTGAGAGTTGCACATTCTGCTATTAGATGTCTAGAGGATTCTACTGCATCTCCACAATGTCTACAGATATTATCCAAAGTGGACTGATCATGTCTCATAAATAGCATTTCCTTTACTTTGATGGCATTTAGTCGGAGGCGGAGGAATTTGTCTCGATGGTAACGTGATGGAAATTGCACCAAATAGCTTGGCATTACATTCCGTTGAATCTTGATAGGGCCAAGTTTTAGTGCAGATACTAACTTATCTAGTTTCCCTAAGTTTGTCATCCAAGCCCATTCATATAACTTGCGTTTTGCAATTTGGGGTTGCCCAAGGAGCAACTCCATCTTGATGTCTGCAGCAAGCATGATCTCCCTTACTCCTTGGACCCATTTTGAAGTTACATCTGTGTGCGGGTGTCCGATTGATGAGGCAAATATTTCATACGCTGGTTCGGGATTTGGGATCTTCATCTTTCGTAGAAGCGCTAAAGATTTCCAAAGGACGCTAGAGTATAATTCATCTAGCGCCAACTCGTGTCTAATGGCAATAATTGAAACATGTTTTGGTAACTGAAGCACTGTCTTCCAAAACATGCTTTCGAGCTTGGCCCAAATTTGATAGTCTAAGTTCCATCCAGCTTCTGACCCGAAGGTGATGGCGGGTATTGCCTTTTGATAGTAGAATGTTCTAACAGGTGTTAGCGAAAATTTGCCATAAAGATTGTGAATTCGACGCCCTTGAATTGCCAGCGTTTTCATACGTTGTATAATATCCTGTGCCCAGCTCCATTCTCGAATCGATTTGTTTAGCGTTATCCCAAGATATCGGATTTCGTTAACTTCAGCAATTGGATTAGCGTCGATCTTCCACACAAATTTTTTATTTTTGGTGCCTTTTGCCAATCCAATTTGCATTATCTTAGTTTTCTTTACATTTATTTTTAAGTCGTTTGTGGTCATGTATTGTTGTAGTTTAGTTAAGAGACGTTGCAGTCCTATCTGGGTTGTATCAACTATAACAATGTCGTCAGCATACGTTATACAGTTGATGTGCTGTCCATTTACTTTAGGCGGGAAACACTTTACATTTTTCAGTGCTAACGGCAAGTCCGCGATGTAGAGTTTAAATAAGCACGCGGCAATCGGACAACCTTGTTTCACGCCCCTATGGGTCATCACTGAGTCTGACAAAGTTCCTTTTTCGTTTAGTCGGATCTGTATAGATGTTGTCGTGTGTAGGGCTTTGATGGGTTGTAATAAGTTCTCTGGGCAGCCCCAAATGGTTAGCTTCTGCCATAGTTTTGTGCGATTTATTGTATCGAATGCTTGATACATATCGATAAAGGCCTTGAATAACTTTGACCGTTTTTCTAAGGAATTCAATTTTAGTATATTTACCAAGGTCAAGTTGATTTCTGTGCCGACACCCTTGGTAAAGCCGGTTTGACGGCAGTCATTGATGTTCTTCGACTTAGCCCAGGCAGAAAGTTTCTTTTGTAAGAAGCCAGCGAACACCTTTCCAATTGTGTCAAGTAAAGCGATTGGGCGGTAATTTGCCGGATCCGCCCGATTACCCTTCTTGAAAATGGGTACTATGATCGCTGTTGTCCAAGAAGGCGGGATTTTTCTCAGCTCTGCAATCTTTATGAACAGGTTACAGATGAAGGCCGCCCATTCTTGTTTGTTGGCTTTCAGCATCATATTGGTGATGCCATCTGGGCCCGCTGCACGGGAGTTGTTAAGTTTTAGTATGGCCACAATGATGTCTTCGATATTCTCATCACAGTCCCATTTAGCTTTGGATTCTATTTGGACAGGGATCATTTGGTTAATTTCAGTCGCAAACACTTTGCTAAAGTGGCTTTTCCAGTCACTCTCAGCGACTCCACTAGCCATTGTGTCGGCTTGATTACGAGCAAATTTGTTCATGATTCGCCAAATTTCTCTACAGTTGTTTGTTTTTATGAGCTTCAACATGGCTTCACCACGTTCTTGGTCGCGCATGTGGGCATAAGATTTCACCCAGTTGCGGTATTTTTGTTTATGTTTTTTTATCCTTAACTCAGATTCCACCCCTCCCTCAATTTTTAGTCTATGTATGTCTTTATGCAGTTTCTTTTTTTCCATCTTGACTTTGAGGCTCCAATCATGGGCATGTGTTTTGTGAGGTGGCAACTTCAAAAGAGAAATTTCTTTCCTGCATGGTAAGAGCATACAATAATTTAGCACTGTATCCTTGGTCCATATCAAGTTTTGGAAGTCTTTGTCCAGCCTAGTTATTTGTTTGCTGTTTATTCTTAATCTATTATGCCCATTGTTTATCTCTAGGTTCTGGTTCATTTTCATTCCATCTGATTTTGAAGGGAGAATCATAGTTAGAACTAGAGCATCATGATCGCTATTTAATGTCTCCAAAATTCTCAAGTTCTTGATTTTATGCCATGAGTGCTTTGAGATCCAGAAATAGTCCAAAATTTTTTTGTGGCCCATATTGTTCCAGGTATATTTCGGTGGTATGTCGCCCTCTACACGTCCATTTATCATTTCGCAATCTCGTGCTTCCATTGCGAGAGACCATAGTGCACTTCTCGATTGTTGGCATGACACTTCTTTCCTGGTTTCTACGATATGGCATCTATTTGAGTCGAACCAGGATGTGTTCATGTCGCCGCAAATAAGAATGCAAATTTCACCATCTATTTGTTGATATTTATCTATGGTCTTCGTTACGGAAGAAATGATTTTTTTTGGAGTTATTTGAGCAGGATTCCAATATATATTAATTATCAGGATGTACTGGTTATTGGAGTTTTTCCCATTTTGGTGTTGTAATAACGTACTTTGTACGAAGATGTTTGGGTTGTCCGTTTCGATAATTTCCCAGGCGGTTCCGATTTTAATCATGGTTATGAGTCCAGAAAACGGGCGGCCCTGTACATTTTTCTTTGCCGGATTTAACAGGGTCACATATCCATCTTTAGTCGGTAAGGTCCTCAACCATGTTTCTTGTAGACAAATGGCTAGATTGTTGGTCAAATCGTCCGGAAAATCAGCATACAAATGATGGAATCCTCGAGTGTTCCAGGAAATCAGTGTTAGCGGGATTCCATCCCAACTCTGGCATAGCTAATAGTTAGTCCTTCCTGATTTCCACTTGCTTGTCGACGGTTGTGGTCCTGGGGCATTCATTAGATGCTGGCGTAACTCTTCACAGCGATTTGCATGGCCCGATATGTTCAAGGCTTTTAGTCTGATTTCTGACTGGATGTGAGTTTTTTCAGTCTGCACTTCAGAGACTTCGAAACCCAAGAATAAGAGTTCGTCTTTTGCCGATACGATTGTCTTGCGCACCGCCTGTGATTTTATATGGAGGTAGACTCTATCTGCATGTGTCTCAGAGATGTACTCGACGATTTGGATGTCCTGAGAGGACACCGTTCTGAGTGCTGGAACTGAGTGAAAAAGTCGTATAACGTTTCCTCTATTTAGATTGACCTCATTTTCGTCTACAAAAACATTTTCAATAAGAATTTTTGTTACCATGGCATTATTCTCCTTGGGCGATGCCTGTTCGAAGTGTTTTTGTGCTTTAAGTCTCTGTGTGGCCGTTTGTTTCGGGTTCAAAGTCTCCTTCATTACTGAGATCCGCTCGTCGCTACCAGGACGTTGTTCTTGTTTAGCTGCTTGGCGAGGAGCTGCTGATTTCTCCGTCAGTTGTGCTTCAGATGCTCTCAATTTCGCATGTTCAGGTACAGTATCGTTTTTACCAGACTTCGGGATTGCGAGCCATGGGTTTAGTGTTGTCTTCCTGGCCGATTCAACCACACCTTCCATCTTGTTTTGAACGATTGTAGTATCGATGAGTTCCTCCCCGCTTGGCTCGTCCTCATTCTCATCGTAGTATGTAGAGAGATTACATAAATCATCAGATGACGAGTCTGAATGAACGGATTCAACATCTGAGTCTATTCTTTGACGTTTTTTAGAGTTATTTTTTTGAGGTGTAGTCAATTTGGATTTCACCAGTTTCATTTCTTTTGTGTATCTCGGTTTTGCTAACTCATCTTTAGTACCTCTTTCGAAGAGTCCAAGTTTGGCAGGTGTGGTCAAGTTTCTTATAAACTTATTTGATTTACTGGTTTGCTTGTTTTCTGGACAATGCTTCTTTTTTTCTTTTTGTTTCTTGTTGATAGGACCAGAACTGATCCCTTGCAGATTCTTTGTTGGGATCTTAGTCGTCAGCGTTTTAGCTGGCCCATTGAAAATTCCGAATGATGTTTTTGCTGACGAACACTGCGCAACCACTGGTGGATGAGGTATTTCGTTTGTTTCAAGATGCTGATTGGTTGCTATTGTAACTACATTGACGGTTGAGTCAGGAGCAGGTGCTGCATTTAAACAGCTGTGGAGTTGATTAGCAGTTGTGACGGAGGTAGGATCGCTCAGAATAACGGCACTCTGGACTGCGGGAGTCACGCTCGCCCCGGGGGTCTTGATGCCCTTTCCAAGGTTTAGTTGATAACTCCCGTCGCTCAAGGTGGAAGCCGCATCCACTTCAGACGGATTTGAAACGGGGGTCGTTTTATTAGCTTCCATGGTACCCAATTCAGTCAAACTAACTTGCTTTACACTCTTAATTTCCAACAGGTGTTTCATACATGCAGATATTGTATCCATCATTGTTTTTCTTTCGGCAGTGTCTTTTCCTGTGATTTCATTCAATCTGTTATGCCACAGTTTAGAGGTTTCAGCTTCTTTGTCCAGACGGTCTTGCAACATCAGATTCATAGTTTCTAGTTTTGAGAGCTTGGTGTTAAGCTGGATCATGTATGCACCGTTGTTTTGGACTGCTTCGTGGAGATTCTCATATAGTTTTGTAAATGGAATTAAAGCTAATGAAGTTGCTGCGAGGACATTGTTGTGTATCTGTATCGCGGCTGCGACTGACAGATTTGATTTCGAAGATGAAAGGGCCTCCTTATGGAGATGGGCTGAGTTGTTTTCATCGATCAATATGCTCGAGTCGGAGATGCCTTGCGCTGCGTGATCTGCAGTCCCTTTCCCCGACTTAGATGCTATATTCATGTGTTGTTGTATGTTTGGAGTGGAGTAGTATGAGGAGCTCCTTGCTGTCGATGAATTTGTAAGTCGATTCGAGTTAAGCGTGTTTGCTTGATTGATGGTGTTTTGATTCCGGGGAGACAGATTTTCACCGCAGCTAGCATCGCCTATTTTGTTCCGCATATGGTCATCTGAACATTGTCGAGCTGTATTATTCGAAGCTGTGTTCTGCAGAGCATTTGTCCATTCATCCATCAGAGATTTGACATTTGAGGAGCACACTGTTTTTTTTTGTTTGTTTTTATCAATTATGAAGCTCTCAGACAGGCGTTCCTTCATTTTTTCAAAGTCAGCTTTTAGGCGTTCAGTCAGCCTGGCTTCACGACCTGCTAAGTCTACTCCAAGAGTGTTTATCTTTGGGATACTGGGCTCTGCTAATACCAATTGGGAATTTGATCTTGACGGCGTGTTTTGTATTAGGGTGCCAGGTGCTCCCTTTCCTCTCTCTGGCTTTAGTTTTTTTGTTTCCAACAAGGGGTCTTGATTTATATTGAGCGTACTTGGTGATCGCGGCGTTTTAGGTGTTTGCTCCATTAGAGATGTAGGGTGTACCGGGTTGGACCGGCTTGCGCTGTCATCAAGGACATTACAGGGAAAAGTGAATTTGACCAGGCCGGAATCGCTCTGGTTTACAGGTACCTCTAATTCTAGTAACTCGATATCGGTTACGTCAAACGGCGATTGGAAGGCCGTTATGTTCACTTCAATCACGTTTATAGCGCTTTCTATGTTATTCTCCAAGTTCCAGGTAGTCCGGCCGTCGATCGTTGTCTTTGCGGTGGCGCTAAGGTCCGCTTCCACGGCTGCCACACGTGGCGAGACCTCTGCTTCCACCCGCAATGCGCCATCGGCGGGGTCGGCTGGAGGACGAAGTGGAAGCTCATTTCTTAGCCATGGTCGTTTAGGGAACATGTCAGTTTCATCAGCTGGTCTGGAGGCTATTTTTGAAGTCCTTAGACTCTCTGACACAATGTGTACTAAAGTTTTTGGTTGTTCACTTGTTAGGTCCAATGCTGGTATATTGCATACTTTCTGGTTTAATCCATTAGATGGATTACATGCGAGTGTTTGTCCTTCCACACGCTCATCGAGCTCTCCTCTTGACCAATCATACCCTTCAAGCGACCCTGTTTGGTCAGGTCTCCCCCCAAGCTCGCATGGTGACCTCATGTTAACATTGTAGTCACGCATTTGTAATGACTGTTTTAGTTTAGCACAAGTTTGAGGGCCCTGATCGGCCATTTAGAGGACTTACCTCTTCACTCTTGGTTTCGCCGCAGACTGCTTCCCACCCGGCTCTGGCCTGTATTGTGGACTTGGATGTATCTTCCCAGCTCGCCTAACAGCCACACAACAGCCCTGCTATCGGCCTTGTCCCCGCCGAGCTTAACGCCGCAAGGGCAGTAGCTTCGGTGTTATATGCGCCTCAGTAGTCACGTGACGAGTCACGTGGGCGAAATAGCCCCGCCTCCTCCAGGAAGCGAGGGGAAATCCGGCAAGAGCAGAGGAGCCGCTCGCAGTGTCGGTCCGCCGGTAGGTTTTTCAATTCACTGATCAGCGTTTGTCCTCAGGGCAAAAAGAAACAAAACAAACAAATAAATAAATACATAAATAAATAAATAAATAAATAAATAAATAAATAAATAAATAAATAGCACTTCACTTTCTAAATCTCCCCGGATCAGATCAAATACTATTGCTTCATATGTCCCATAGCATCTCTTTGATATAATTGAATCATTATTAAAAGTCTGTGGGAAACATGTATTCTGTGAATGAGAATGACAATGGCAATGCCTCAGACACAGAAAAGCATCTGAAATGACCAGGGTTGCTCTTGTACAATAGCAAATGGCGTGCTTTTGGAATGCAGAGTTGTGTGTAGCAGACCCATCCTGAAACATGAAGCAATGGCAGGCTGGAGTCTGCTGTGGAAAGAGCTTTGTGGCAGGAACTTGCCTGAGGAATTTCCAGCAGTGCCCCCCTTTTAAGACATCTCAAACATGCCCACGTGTGGCCCATATTTCGGATTGCACATCGCGTTGTCGAACCACGGGCAATGAGAGAATGCCCGGGAAGACCCTGAAAGTACCCCCTGCCCGCCCACATGCCACAGGTTCTCTCTTCCTCAACTCCAAATTCTTAGCCCGATTATAGCTGTCTTCCCAAGACCGCCACACTCAGGGCCAGCTAAAGGGGAGCATGGGCCCATTCCAAAGGCCTGCCTTCGGGCACCTTGCCAAGACCTGAGATCAAGGCAGGCTCAAGCTGTTTACTGGCTCGCAGGGCCCATTTCAACATGCTGTTTGGGCCCCTCTCTGCTTAGACCAGAGGAAAGCAGTCTGAAGCACCCATGTGGTTCATACATTATAATTTTCACGAGACCGCCACGCAGCGGAGAGCTGAAACACTAAAAGTGCACCCAAACGCTATCAATGCTTCCTTGTCAGCAAGGGGTGAATATAGAGAAACCGGGGTAAAAGGGAACTTCTGTATACCCCGAGAGAGGATGCAGTCCTCCTGCAGGGTTCCAGCAAATGTAGCTTGTAACTGGAGCGCCGCAAAGCGCACATTTAAAGCCATGAATGAAGAGAATATGTTGCTGTGTCCAAAGACTGTTGACAGCCAATATAGGGGCTGTAGGCTCCCACGAGGCTCGAGGCCCCTTTTATTTGAAAAAGTTGAAAGTCCCGGATGCCATCCCTGACCACACTGCATAAGTGCTGAACACGAGGGGTACCTTTCTTTACCAAGCAGCCAAACTCTCAGACTCTGTAAACCTATGAATCAGAGCAATTGTCAGCCTTAGGTGAGGAAAGGCCTTCAAAATATGTCTGCCCCGCTGCCTTTGCCCACACCGTTCTGCACAGAATGGATCAAGTGCCCATGGGCCAGTCATAGGGTATGTGTTCCCCATACAGATTCAACGTGCATCCATGCATACACATTTGCACAGAGAACTGGAACCGTGGTATCCTCTATCAACACAACATTTAAAAGGCTCATGTGATCCGATTACGGCAGAATGCAAGAAGGGTGAATTCTGATTGGCTGCTGAGCCAGTCAGTACATGCATTAGCATTAAGCAGTAATACAGTCTCTAGTTACACAGCAATGCTGCATTCTAATTGGATGATTAGTTACTCGGTACCTACCCCAAAATTAGACAGGAATGCTGCAATGTCATTGGTGGTCAATGGACCTCATTAGGAGTATAGCGGAAAGGCAACAAAGGCATCGGTATCGCTACCAGCACCGTTGCTACCGTACCACCATACTAGGACTTCTGCTCGCGGGTGCCCTTGCAGCCACATGGTCTGACCAGATGGCCGTACCGGCACCCGCGAGCAGAACATGATGGTGCTACCATCCTCCCCATTCCCATTGAGCCCTATGGGGCCTCAAAGGGGAATGGGGACGTACCGGTTCCGGCACCCACGCAAGGTTGGAATGGCCCGGTGATGCCCCTTTCACGGGTGCCGCAGCCGGATGCAAGTTTTGGGGCTACCTCCATCCTCGTAATGAGGCCCAATGTCTTTCCTAGAGTCACACAGGGATTCTGCATTCTCATTGGCTGATGAGTCTTTTCTGCATTCTCATTGGTAGTCAATGTCTATCCTAGAGTAACACAGGAATTCTGTGTTCTTAATGGTGGTCAATGGTCCTCATTAACCCTGTACCGGTCCGGTAACAGCAGTGCCGGTGAGCCTACAGGCACAGTTGTTACCAGACCAGCACAGTACAACTCTGCGGGCGGGTGCCGTTCCACCTGCCCGGGCCAGACCTGGCGGTAGGAAACGCACCCGCCTTCAGAGTTTCACGGAAGCACCAGCACTGTTGTTAATGGTGCCGGTGCTTCCCTGGTCCCCATTCCCATGGAGTCCTTTTGGACTCCATGGGAATAGGGACTTACCAAATTACCGGTGCCTGACTTCCTGGCTGCCGGGGTCGTAATACCCTGGTGTTACTGGGAAGTCAGGCGCCAGTAATTTTTTACAGGTCCAGTGGCAACCTGGCGGTTTTACCAGCAGGGTTACAGCCAGTCCCGTAATGAGGCACTATGTCTATCCTAGAGTAACACAGGAATTCTTCATTCTCATGCGTGGTGAATGTCTATCCTAGAGTAACACAGGAATTCTGCATTCTCATTGGTGGTGAATGTCTATCCTAGAGTAACACAGGAATTCTGCATTCTCATTGGTGGTGAATGTCTATCCTAGAGAAATGCAGGAATTCTGCATTCTTATTGGTGGTCAATGTCTATCCTAGAGTAATAAAGATGTAGAGGAGCAGTTACATGCCTCTGCAGGAAATCCCGCCCCTACCTCCTATATGTTGTAAGCCTGATATCGTGCAGTGTTTGACACCAGCAATTGTGCAAATACCACAGCGAATATTTGAAAGAAGGTATCCGCTGAAACAACCCTATCGAATGTAATCTGAGGGAGGAACTCCCTGAAGGAATATGAAAAGAGCAAAAAGAGAAACTAGTGATGTCACAAGAGACGTGTAACGGCCCAAGAATACTGGCTGAAGAGAAAGTATGGATCTTACATAAACGGATGGCGAAGTTAAAAATCAAGTAAACTTTCATATGCAAGAAGACGATTACATGTGTGCAAAGTGCTGCGGAAAATCAACCGTTCAATTGTACAGATGCTGAAATGCAAGGTAGATTAAGTCATTATAGAAGCTGGCTATATGTAGTGAATAGCCGCCATTGTATAGGAGCTGGACATCGGTGTCATGAATTTATTAAGCCAGGACCAATGGACAGAAAAGGCAAGAATTGTGTCACAGCAAGAATGAGCAGAGATCGTGGAGGGGCATGGCGAGGCTGTCTGGCCAGGTATCAAAACTGAAAATTAACAAGTGGGGTCCCGTGAGTCCCTCTGCCAGACATTAGTCCTGGTTACGAGAGACTTACCCAGAGTCCTTAGCTCACTATCTTTCACAGAGAAGAAATATCCCAAACATATCAGTCTTTGTCCTGCCCTGGGGCAGTCCAGCCCTGAAATGCTAGGCAATTCTCCTCTGAACAAGAGTACCAACAGAAACCCCAGACACGTGTTTCGGTCTGGTTGGACCTCATCAGTAGGGTGGATCTGTGCCTCTCTAAGAATAGTGAGCAAGGGGTCCACGTCTGGATTCCCCATGTAACTTAGGGTGAGACCCAAAGTTAGTTAAATATGCAAATTAACAAGTGGGGTCCTGGGAGTCCCTCTGCCAGACATTAGTCCTTGTTACGAGAGACTTACCCAGAGTCCTTAGCTCACTATCTTTCACAGAGAAGAAATATCCCAAACATATCAGTCTTTGTCCTGCCCTGGGGCAGTCCAGCACTGAAATGCTAGGCAATTCTCCTCTGAACAAGAGTACCAACAGAAACCCCAGACACGTGTTTCAAAACTGAAGCAGCCCAGGCCAGTTTATATTCTGGAAATGAGCGAACGTGCGCAGGAGGAATCATCTCTTGTTAAGGTGCAAGGAAAGAACACCAAGAGTGTCAAGTTCCATTCATTGAAGACATTTAAATGCTGCAAAATAGACCATATCGTGGTCTCCTTTCATATGAGCCAATGATGAAAATAGATTTGAGCTTGGAGTCCTAGAACAACAATAGTGAGTGCTTGCACTGCCATATATTCCCAGAGACAAGGACGTTTGGTTAGCTGGATTGTCTGGACAGTCCATGTTAGATTGTGCCAGTTTCTTCACAACCAGGGGACGCTTGTGCAACCGGAGTACCGTGGACTGGCATCTGGTGGTGGTGCCCACATCTTCTGCCCCTTCTTCACCTACCTACACAAAGCACAGTGGGAAGGTAGCCTTGTGCCACACCGTTAGAGCCACTTTTTCCAAGTGTGCACTGGGCTTCCCAGTGTGGTGGAGGAATAGTTCGGAAATGCTGGCAGGTATGGCTTGGAGCGGGAATTCTGCACCCTGATGAGGAGGCATATGGGCACAGACCCAGCCGTTGGTTCGATTGAGTTTGCGGGTTGCCAAATGGCAGATCTAGAGGAAAGATTTCTCTTGGTAGTCCGTTAGCACGGGAGTGAGGAGCAGAGCAAGCATGATTAACTGGCTCATGGCAGACATTACAGATTGGCTTTGGGGACCCATGGGAAGCATGAACACCCAGTTGGTGTAGAGCGTTTGTAGATGAGTCAGGGTGTCTCTGCTCTTTAAGTCCTTTGGTGAAGCATATGAAGAGTTCCCTTGTTGCTGGGCAATGCAGAGATCTTACATGAGAGCAAGCTGGAAAGAAATCAAATATAAAGGCAGGATGATGGCATAGTACAATAACAACAGATGAAATGCACGGCTAGTTTCTGGAACAGAACATTTAAATAAATACACTTAAGGAAAAAAGATCTTGATACCCTGTAGCTGTATGGTGGTCACAGTGAGATACTAGGAGACTTTCATATAATACTTCAAATTTTGTAATTGACAAATGTTGACAAAAAAGATATAGAATATCTTCTTTCAAAGACATAAAACTACAAATTGAAAGTATCACAATTACAATCACCAAATAACTAATTATAATTTGAGACTAAAATCAATCATATTTAAAATATAATATTAAATATGAAAGTTTAACAAAAGGGAAAAAAATACAAAATGTTGTCCAGCAAGATAAACTATTCAAGAGACCCGAATAAAAACAGAGTTCCAAAAACAGCAAATCAAAAATGTTTGTATTTAAAAGAAAGAAAAAATGAAAATCACACTTCCAGAAAATGAAAAGAAAAATATTGAAGTTCAGGCTGTGCTGTCTTTTGAGCAAAGGTCACTTCCCCAGAGAGAGAAGAAGTACTTTTCCCATGCCGGCAATGCTTCAGAGTGGGGTTGAGGGCAGATATTTTCTAAATGTAGGGTTTAAGGTCATGTTATTTTTTGGGCATCAAGATACAGAGTGGCTGTGCTGGGTCGGGTCCCTGACCCTTCAAGGCATGGTGGGGTGGATGACAGGGTCCCACCTTTGTAGTAGGCATCACTGGGGGTTCCACTTCATGAGCAGGAGGGGTCCTCACCTTCTCAGTATGGGTGGCGTGAACCCAGATTTTTACACCTTGCAGCTTCAGGGCTGTGTCTGTGGTCATAATGACAGTAAATGTTCCTTTCCACCTGGGTGGTAAGCTATTTTCATGGGCAAAGTCCTTGAGCATCACTAGCTCTCCTTCCTGTATTGAATGTAGTTTTTGCTGGCCTGGCACGGGATGTGCCTAGCTGACCTGATGGTAGATCTGTCTCATGACAGAAGTAAGGTGTTTGAAATAAGCCAGAGCTGAATCATCAGTCAGTGCCAAAGGAAACTTGTTCACAGATGGAGGAGCTGCAGCCAGCAGGGGCATTGATGTTTTCATCACAATGTTGAATGGAGAGAGTCTAGCAAAGGGCCTGGACATACCTCTCATGTACATGAGGGCATGGGGCAATGCCTCAGGCCAGCTCAGTCCTGTCTGTGTGCACACTTTTGCCAGCTTGTTCTTAGCTCCCAATTCCCATTTCCATCATCCCTGAGCTTTGTGGTCTGTATGGTACATGCAACTTTTGGTTAATCCCTATGGCCTCACACATGTACGTCCTCACCTGGTTGGCAAAATATGGCTCTCTGTCACTAGAAAGGACAGAGACCACTCCCCACCTAGGACATATTTCGCTAAGTAATCTTCAGGCCACTGTGATGGCATCATCCCGGATACATGGGAAGGCCTCCACATATCCACTGAACATCTCAACGAGGACCAGAGCATACCAGTATTTATCCACTGGTGGCAGTGTAATGAAATCCATGGCATCTTGCATCTCGGGCTCTTCGGGCTGTCATGCTTACAGGGGTCAAGAGGGGCATTCCAGGGACCCTCTCTTCACAGTGAGGCAGGTACTGTTCCCCTGTGCAAGCCTTAGCGGCAGTGGCTTTTCCAATACAAAAGACTTCAATCACTACCATGGGCTGTCTAGTAACACTGTTTGTGGAACATGTGGTTTTTGCGATCCTGGAAAAGGTGAAGTCGACATATACGAATCAAAGAATTTTAGGATACAAGATTATTCTATCAAATGCGTTGGCACATCCTATGCAGTGTCACCTAGTGAAAATGTCAACGTTTGTAGCGAGCCAGGAAAACCTGATGACATTTTTCATGGTTGTGCAACCTATGAGGGAGGAGAAGAAGAGAGGACAAATGTTAAAGAGGATACCTTGGAGGTGGTCAGGTACTGTTCGTTGATGGGACTTCAATATTTAATCAGGACACAGGTGAAAGGCATATGGGTGCAGTCCTTGTGCGCCTTGTGGAGGGGGAATACTGGGTCAGACTGAAAGGACATTTGCCTTCGCATTACTCCACATAAGTGGTGGAACTAGTGGCAGTGCTAGAGATGAGTAATGGGAAGGCAGTCACTAATTATTCTGACTCTGCATATGTCACCTCCACTGTGCATTCAGGGTTATCAAGATGCCAGAGATGCCAGAGGAGAGGGTTTAGGAGATCAAGCATGCTGCACTGCTATCCAGAGTAAGTGATGCATTGTCACTGTCCGCAAAGGTAGGCATAGTTAAATTTGCTGCGCATACTAATCGTACTATCTGTATATCCCATGGCAGACAACGGACAGGGACAGTTTAGTTTACAGTTTCCCTTATTGATGGCGGGGGTGACCAAGTTGATTTATGTTTTTTTAAAAACAGACAGCAGGAATCCCATTGACCATGGGAGACATAAAAAGTTTGTTGGCAGTATTTGTCGGGGAGAGGAGTGACAAAATATGGCCAGATGCCGGATAGATATTCGCTCCAGCTTCGCTGCTTCAGAAAAGTTTCGACAGGGGGCGTAGCGAACCTTGACCCGGCCGTCTACTGTTAATCCGTCTTACTCGGTGGCTGGTCATTGGCTCCCAACGTGGCATCAGGAATTGTATAAATACCACATCACTATGCCCCCATCTCAGGTCCCCCTTTTTTTCCCCGAGCAACATATGCTACCAAGGCAGAAAACAAGTGTGTTCAGAATAAAACGGGCAAAAATGCATGTGGAGGGAGCAGTCCTCACAGGGCCAGTTGTTGTTCCACAAGCTCAGCAGGGACAGCTTCCAGTGGCCATGGTAGTGCCGGTGGGAGGTTACACTCAGGTGCCACCCAACCAACAGTGGGGAACGGTACAAATGCAGCAGCAACCCCCATTCATAAATGTGCAGCAGCCAGGGGCCATGCAGGCAGCCTGAAAAAGTGGGTACATGGGACAGTATCAGAATGGGAGAGGATTTTATGCACGTGGAAGGGGAATGGGATACAGAGGAATGATTCCACGTTTCGGAGCACAGTGCTTCTCATCTGGGAATTTTTTACATTTTGTACGAACATGCCCACTCATTGCACAGGCAGAAATACATGCAGCAGACTCCTCAACAGGTGCAGGTCATGCCACAGCAACAACAGACATACATGCAGCAGACTCCACTTCAGGTGCAGGTAATGCTGCAGTAACATCAATCACAGATACAGCCCAGACAAACACAGGGTTTTACCACCCAGGGACCAGTGCAGGTACAAAGTGGGGAAATGGCATGAACTCAAGGTACAGGGACAGGGACGTACTTCAGGCTCAGGCACCAGTACAGACACAAATCCCAGAAGGGGTAACACTATTTGGACAGAATACTGCGCCCCAATACACAGGAGTGATATTGGTGGGCGGTAACCCATTTATGTAATCCACAAACACATTTTCCCAATCGGGCTGTCCACAGAGAGTGCAAGTGTTTCATGTTCTAGCAGTAACTGAAGACCCTGAGGAGGAAATGGAGGTACCAGTTCAGATAGGACAGAGGGAATTTTCCTTTCTTTATAGATGCTGGAGGTAAGGATGGGAGCAAGGATGGGAGCAAGCTATAGTCCTAGTCAAGTCTCTGTCAAATAAAAGGGCCTACACTAATAAACCTATTGCCAATCCTTACTTGTAAATACAAAAGAGTGTGGGATAGTGATGCCTGCAAAAGAAAAGGGTTCAAGAAAAAATATGTCAGGATGGTTGATCAGTTGGCTTCACTTCCACACATTTTCAGCATGGGGCAAGTCGGCACGCTCGAGCTTCCCACACACTCTGGCTTCTTGGCCATGAGGATGCAGTTCAAAGCACAGACATTGGGGCCTTCTGCCAAAGCCTCTTTCCAATAAAAGTCTATTACTGCAGAGGGCCTGTCATAACAAACAAAGTCTCAAAGTTCCATTCCTATCAGGATTTTCACATGCTCAGGTTCTCGCTTTCAGTGTTCATCATGGGTCTCCCTTTTCAGGCTAAGACCCCCATTGTATCACAATATTCACACTTGGTCTCCCTCATTCAGGCTCAGACTGGGGATCTCCCTCATTCGGGTTTGGATCCCCGTGATATGGATCTCCCTCATTCGGGCTTGCATCCTTGGGATGTGGATCTCCCCTGTTTGGGCTCGGATCCTCTTGATATCAAAACCGAAGACAATGGGTTTTGCTTAAACCGGTGCAGGACCACTTCGATTAACTTCATACAATTATTCTCATCAATCTTCCACTTTGGTTTCTCTTGGTGCGATGCCTTACAGAGACTTTCAAATGAGTACATTCATGGTGCCGGATCACTCTGTCAATGGTATCGTATCTTTCCTTTTCAAGTTCAGACATTCATCGGCAGTTTTAGCTTTACTCGCATCTTTCATCACACACATTTAACAATATTAATTCCAGCGCTCATTATACAATGTTGTCGCTTGCAACCTTGAGATCATCACAGACGGTCTTGCATTGGTCTTCCCAACTCACTGGCTGTTTTGCTATTTATGGCACTTCTTTGTTCTTGAAGCCAAGGATAATACCACGGCAGCTGCTGCTGCTCCTTTCCGCCTTGGTTCGATACATGTGAGGTTCTTCGGTATCTCTGACACACAATGCAGGATTCTTTAGTCTGATTTCCTGGCTTTACGCTTTCTGCCTCAAAGGTTTCTTGAAAGTAGCAGCAGCTGGCCGAAAAGGCCAAGGGTATTTCCCTTCTTAGGAACTCTTCTGGGTTTGCCATCTTTCTCCCCTCGTTCAGCAGCCAACTTGAAACTGCTGTTCCTTCTTGTGCTTTTCCTCGCTCAGAGTGTGCTTTTGTGCTCCGCCTTTTATCTGTGTGGGGAAGTCTAATGAAAGTCAGGTGTGAGTAACTGCCTCTCCTTGCCTAACCAAAGTAGCGGGACATGTCAGATACACTGCTCGGGTTTCAGTCTGTTCTCTCCCAAAGTGGGCCGTCCGTGTGAAAGTGCTGGAGAAGGGAAGGGAGGGGGGGGTAAGGTTCCCACATATTCTACCTGGTAAAATGGGGTAAAGGTGTTACAGAGAAGAAATGGATACCACGTCTCGCCATCCGGTGTCCCACTTCCTCTCCCTGAAGACCCCACACCCAGGTGATCCTCCACACCCAGGTAGTCCACCCCCAGGGTCTGGCTGCAAAGGCGATGGCCGTAACCTGACCACCTGAGAGAGAGATCCGCAGGGACGAGTGAGTGAGACACCTTCAGGTTTCTCACAGTGTGCAGCATGACAGAAGAGGTGTGTAGAAGGGACTCAGTGTTCTCTACTGACTCTGCTAGTAGACAAAGGAAATAAGGTGGAAAGGGAGAAATCACAATTCTCTCAAAAGGAGGTTATGAGCATGGGTCGGATGTGTCAGTAGATGGGAGAACAATAACACCAGAAAGAGTATAGACCATACACAAGACTCCACAACCAAAAAGAGTGAAAAAGATGCAGCAATTTTTGGACTTGTGCAACTATTGCAGGGCATGGGTTTTGATTATTTCACATATGCCAGGTCATTGTTGCAAGCACTAAAACAAGAACAGAACAACAAAACACACATAAAATGGACAGCTGAAATGGTCAAAAGCTTTGATGAGCTAAAACCTGAGCTAGCGCATTCTTTACTCGGCTGCGTGCACCAGCCATCCTTCCCTCTGCCGCTGCGCTCACTGCATCCCCCGTGGGCCTTCCCTCCTCTCTTCCTAGCCCCCCCCCTGATCATTTGTGTACTGTTCCTGACGTTGTTGCTTCTCCAGGGTTGTTTGCTTACATTGTACTGCTTGCATTCCTGCTGTGTTCATCTTTACCTCTAGGTTCCTTTGGTGATAGTTCTGTTCCTTGTTGTTTTTGTTCCCCAGGGTTGTTTGCTTACATTGTACTGCCTGCATTCCTGTGTGTTCATTCCTTACTTGTAGGTTACTTTGGTGACTGGCTTGTCTACATTGCATCTGATTTTCTGTCTGTGTTCTGTTCTTTGTGTGCCCCCTCCTACTGTGTCCCCCTAGTGTTTACCCCGCTGTCTGCTTCCCAGCGCTATCCCCCTCAACCCCCCTGCTTGGGCTCCTCATCCCCTCTCTCCCACCCCACACTTCCTCTCTGCACCCTCTATGCTGTTCTCTGTCTCACCTATTTTCTCTAACTGCTTTTCTACCGACTATCCTATCCCTCTCACTAAGTCTGGCAGGAAGAAGCTCAACAGGGATATCCAGGTCTCCAACCAAGACCACCCTATCGCTGATACCTACACCAGTGCTTCCTCCAGACAGACCCTTATTGACATGCTCTTTGTCATTCACTCTCCAGGCCTATAGACCCCCATATGTTTTCAGTTCTCTCTCCTTTTTGTTCTTCACCCATTAATGTTGGCACCCGGTGGGAGGCCCTCCTGGCCCCCTTCCACTCCTCCAAGAACATTATCAATGTTTACCTAAATGGCACCGTCTTAGTCCAAGGCCCTCAAACCAACCGCCTCCTTTTTGATAGATGCTTCCCACACCTTATCAACTTCCGTTCTTCTCCTGCTGTTCCTTCTTTCCCCTCTCGGGATTATCTTCCACCTCTTTCCTCTGCCACCTCTACGGCCTACTCTGCAGCTTCTCCGGCCACCCTGTTGCCTTCATCCTCCGCCAACCCTCTGACACTCACGTTCTCCTCTCTGGCTACCTTGCCTTCTCCTCCTTCCTCCTCTGCCCATCCTCAGGCACCTGTAACACCTCCGCAGGGCGTACCTCTGACCTGTAATCCTCCACATAAGTCCATCAAAGGGGGAAACCTGCTCCATATTGCTACTTTTAACTTTGGCTCAGCTGTCAAACACTCCTATGGCATTTGCCGTCTCCTGGAAGAATTTGATTTGAAAATACTGGGTCTGACCGTAACTTGGTTCACGGCCAGCTCTGTCACAAGCTTTAACCCTCTAATTCTTGATGGCTACAAGATCCTCTCTGAACCCAGAATAAACCGTCCCAGTGGGGGTGTAGCCTTGATCTTCCCAGAATGGATCCCTGCTTCTGGCATTCCTATCATTCCTCTTTTGAATGCATGGTCTGCAGACTCTCTATCTCTCATGTCCTTTCTCTCACTTTGGCCAATATCTACAGGCGCCTGGCCAGGTCGCCTCCTTCCTCACTGAGTGGGCGGACCTCTCCTCCTCTTTCATTGTCTCTACCTCTCAACTTCTCCTCCTTGGAGACCTTAACATCCACCTGGATGCTACCTGCCCTTCTTCAGGACTCTTTTTGCCATCTCTGCGACTCTTTCTCTCTCTCTCTATTCTTCCCTCTGGGCCGACTTAATCTGCAAGACACACCCTGGATGTTCTGATCTCCTCAGACCCACCCCCCTGAAACTCTCACAACACTCCTCTCTCCTTGAGTGACCACTTTCTCCTTTCCTGACACCTCTCTCTCTCTACCCCTCAGGCTAAGCCGACTCCAGCACTGCCACCTACCTTCTCGGTCATCCGACCCACAAAGCGTCTGTCAGCTGAGGCTTTCGCTACAACCTTCTCTTCTACTTCTGCACCTTTGGCTGACTCACACCCTGAGACAGCCCTTTCTAACCTTCATCTTTCTATCTATAACACTATTGGTGTACTTTCTCCTGTCATGAGGCTCTGCTTGAAGCCCAAATCCAAGTCCAACTCTTGGTACGAATCCACCCTCATCACCCTCAAATGCAAGTGCAGGGTGGCTGAGAGGAAGTGGAGGGCATCAGGCACACCCTCTGACAAAATGGCCTGTCATCTGCAGCAATGTCAATAAAAACTCTCTGCCCTCTCCAAGAAGAGAGCCCACATCCAAGCATGGATCTCTCCAGCATCTAACTCGGCCGAACTCTGCAAATTCTGTAAGGAGCTGGTCAATGCTGCTGCCACTCCTGTTCCCTTCAAGGCCCTCTGTACGAAGTTGGCTTCTTACTTCATCACTAAAACGCAGGACATCCTCTCCTCCCTCTCTTCCTCTTGCTCCTCCTCCTCCACTCCTGGCCTGCCTGTGCCTGTGTCTCCTCTTCCCTTGTCTTCCTTTCCCTTGTTCATCCCTGATGATGTTTCTAGACAAGTCTGATCTATTTATTTAAAATTCTTGTAGAGCGCCTTGTGCCCAAAGGCCTCAAAGCGCTTACAATAAAAGACATTACATACAACAAACAAAAATAGGGAAACATGAAATCAGACCGTTAAGAGTGAAAGCGTATGCAATGAGAGCTCAGTGGAGAAACACATAAAATAAAAACAGAATCAGACAATGAGACCAAGATTTGTGTAGCCCATGGGCAGATATTTACAAAGTCTAAAGTACGTAGGCAGGGTGCAAGCTCCATATCCCAGCAGGATACAATCATTATTTACTTGGGTACACCAGTTGGTCAGTTCAATCCTACACAGGAATTTCAAGTCGGAGGAGCTCACTACCCCTTGCCCTGTTCTTGCGCGTAGCCAGGCAAGTACTTTGTTACGAAGTGCGTCTCTGGGTTCATTCTTAGATGATATAGGGACATTGGAGATTATAACAATATGTTTGTCCAACACCAGGGCCTTCAGATCTTCATCCTCCGGTAATGGCATGTTGAATTTCCTTAGGCGCACAGTCCTTAAATCAGTCGTTCTGGGCTTCAGAGACTCCCGCCGACCGGCCAGACGTGCTAGCACAGGAACAAAGAGAGTTTCTGGTGTAGCCAAGCTGTGATTCTGTAGTGGCTTACTAAGTAGAGAAGAGGAGAAACATGCTGCTTCATTTCGGGGAGAACCGGAATCAGAGCTAGTGCCAGTGCGCAGGACCCCCCCTTGAATGAGCATGGTTTACAGCTTCTTTAAAAGGAAAATCTGTCTGTAAAGAGCAGGTCACTTTAACAGTGGGCAGCACACTCACAAGTGGAACGTTGGCTGCTTCTGTCCAATCTGTCTGGGAGGGGCAAGGCACTTTAGTAAAAGGCAGCACACTCATAGATGGAACGTTGGCCGCTTGCACACTTTTGTAAAGTATGAAAGTCTCATCAAAACAGATTCTCCCGTGTTTATCCATAGCTATCAAGGACCACCTCGACATCCTTGCTCCAGCCTTGGCCGATTTCTGTAATCGCTCCTTTGCCACTGGAACCTTCTTACCCCCTTAAGCACTCCCTTGTACACCCCGTGCTAAAGAAGCCCTCTGCTGATCCTTCCCCTCTGGCTAACTATCCCCAAATCTCCATCACCCCTTTTGGGGGAAAACTCTTGGAAAACTGGCCATCTCCCAATCTGCACACTGACTCTGTTGGTTGTCTCCACGTGTGTGAGGAAAGGGGGTTTGGGTGGATAGGACCTCCCCAATTAAAAAAAATAATATTCTTAGTTATTATTTAATTTGTTTAAATCACATGTAACAGTCCACACTGTCGACGTTCGCAAAGGCAAGAGCACCGTCTCCCAAAGCTCAACATAATGGGGAGCGTAAGCAGACTTTTTTTTTCATTTTCTAACAGCCCATAGAATTTATAAAAAGCCAGTGAAAGAGGGTGTTGAAGAAGGTTAGTCTGCAAAATGTGTGACAAAAAAGACATGTTCAAGTTTCTGGAGCGTAATGATGTTAATGGTTTTTTAGTGTAGTTTTAATTCTTTTGTTTTACTTGATTTTGATTTTTAAAGAAAAAAGTGAAACACAATTCAATGAAAAAAGAAAAATGGGAAAAAGAAATGTGATGAATGGGAAAGGCTTCCACCATGGAACTGAGGAAGAGCATAATTCACTTAACAGGAAATATTTGGTATGATGAGATGATGCATGTGGGAAGAGAGAGAGAGCAAATGGCACATGCTATGTGTGATCTCTCATTCCAACGTAGTTGGAGTTTCCAACCGTTTCCTGACCCTTGCTGCGTCCTATGAAGATACAGGATGCCTAATGCACCTGTCTCTCTGTAGAACCCGAAGTTTATTCCAGGGGGAAAAAGTAGAAAAGTAGCCATTCACTGGGTGGATAAGGGGAAAATGTACATGAGGACTACTTTGTAAATTTAAGACAAATGGTTAAAAATCAGGAAACCTGGCATAAGGTAACAGAGTATGTCACTGAAGGTCGTAAACAGGGTGAATTACAAATAAGACACCATAAAAGATTGCAATGCACTACCAAAGAAGGGCAAAGGGTCCCCAGTGTAATATAAGGCCACTGATGAGAATAGAGGGAGCAGTATGATATGGGGACAAATGGGCGGGGGAATAATGCAGTGTCGTGCTGAAGTACTGGTGGGGTTTGAACAAAACATCCCAGCCAAGGTTAATGACAGCCGCCGAGCAAGTTAGGGAACATATGTTCATGTGTTAACTTGATTACATGAAAAACATCAATCAGTTAACATAAGGAGCTTTACATGATTCAGGTCAAGTGGGTCAATTTTCCTGGGCACTAATTTGGGCTGCACCAAGGTGGTGAAGAATGCAGCGCTGTTCCAGCAGCACTGATGGATTTTTGGTGAGCCTGCAGTTCCAAAGCATGTGCCCAGCTTCTATCTGACTGGAGTGGAGTTTGCGCTCTCGTTACTTTGCACAGCCCTGCACTTGTGGTGCTTGAGAATAGCACTGACATGAAGATTGAACTGCAGGCACAAATGGCACAAAAAAATGAGCAGTAAAAAATAATGAGGAGAAACCGGGGAAGCAAGTATTTTGCGAAAAAGAGCTCAGAGAACATAGCTGCTATCCCAGATGAATACTGTTTATTTTCCACAGCTGCCACTTTTTTCACTTCATTGTTGCTTCCAGGAGTACAGGCTGCAGCAAATTCAAAATTGCTGCAGCTGACTCGATAGGAGTAATTGCAACTAGCCAACTCAACGCAACAGTCGTCTGTCTGCTCGCCACTCTAAACACTCTTCTTTTTTTATTCTTCTTGATTGATCAGCTGCTTTCGACACTGTTGATCACTCTTTACTTCTTGACTCTCTCTTCTCTTTTGGTTTAATGGGTTCTGCTCTTTCCTGGTTCTCCTCTTACCTTTCTAACAGAACTTTTTCTGTTTCGTGGGGGGGGACTTCTTCACCTCTCCCCCTCGAGCACGGTGTTGCCGAAGGTTCTGTGCTGAGTCCATTTCTATTTTCACTTTATACTTCATTACTTGCTCCTGTAATGACTTCCTTTGGAATCTCTCATCACTTCTATGCTGATGACACACAACTTTTCCCATCCTTCTCATTTACACCTGAAATTCACCTCACTCTCACTTGTTGTCTTTCCGCCATTAAATCCTGGATGTTATTGCGCTTTGTTACCTTGAACGCCGGGAAAACTGAAGTTCTATTTTTCTCTGCCAACTCTTTTTCTCCTCTGCCATCCATTTCTTTTCCACCCTTTCTATTTCTCTTACTACGTGAAATCTTGGTCTTTATTTGGATTCTAATGTTTCTTTTACGCATCACATTTCTCTCACATCCCGGTCCTGCCGTTTTCATCTGTATAATATTTGCAAAGTTCGCTCTTTTCTTACCTTCCATGCAACTAAACTTCTTATTTCCTCTCTTATTTTTTCTCGACTTCTCTATTGTTCTGTTATGCTCTTTGGTCTCCCTTCCTCTCATCTTGCTCCTTTGAAATCTATATAGTACTCCTCTGTACATTTACTCTGTCTTCGCTCCTATCGTGAATCTATTACAGCATCACTTGCATCTCTTGGATGGTTACCTTTTCATTCTCAACTTAAATTTAATTTTCTCTCCTTAGTCTTTAAATCTCTCTATGGGTTAGCTCCAAACTATCTTGTTGCTCTCCTGTCCTTTTATACTCCTTCTCGATCTCTTCGTACCTCTTGTCTTTTTAAGTTGACTGTTCCACGTCCACCCTCCGCTCATTCTTGCTTTCGTTCTTTTCAGCTTCTTGCTCCTTTTCACGGGAACACTCTTCCCCCATCTCTTCGATCTATCACTGTCTATTCTCTTTTTTGGGTCTCCTTGAAAAATCGTCTCCATTGTCCAGAATTGTTTGCTTTCAGAACTGATATTTGAGCCTCCCTATTTTTTCATATTTTTGTACTGTTGCTTTAAAATTTTGTGCAGCGGTTTGGATAAAAAGCGCTTTATACGCTCTTATAAAATACAAATGAATACAATAGCAAAAGGTTTAAATTCAATTAAAGAGGAGATGAGGGCCTTGTGCTCAGTCAATAGGCTCAGTCATCTAAGGAGGTGCCTGGTCCAAGTTTGGGACAAGTTGCTGCATGGCCATACCTGATGGTGAGGCGTCTAACGGAACTCTAAATGCAGATATAAAAGAGATACAAACCCTCCAGGGAAAGATGACATGCGAGGTCAATAGAGTGCAAGCAAAAGACTGGCTTGACAATATCTTCACATGGGTACCCAACTGGATTTCCAGATTGTTTTGAGTGCCTGTCCCAGTGTTGGTGGTCATTCTCATCACCTTCTGTATTTTTAAGAACATTTTAAAAGTATATTTTAACAAACAAAAAGGACATTTCATGTTACCCTTGAGTGTTGACAAAAATGGGTTTGAACTGAAGGGTAGAAACAAAATAGTGGGGTAGGATGAAGAGGAGGATCCTGACGGATGGGTTTTTACACAGCCTGCAGATGTTGAAAATTACAAAGAGTTCTGGATTCAGTGTCTAAAGGATGGGACAGGGTGAGTATGTGTGAGGGAAGATTTAAATGGTTGGGGAGAGATTGGGGGAGACATGACACGATTGGAAAACAATTGGATACATAAAGATGAAGTAGCTAAGAAGGAATGGGAGACCCAAAAATATTTAGTTATTAATAAATTAATAAAAGGGGGTAATAATGTAATAAAAGTGCAAGTTGAAGCACTAAGAAGGAATGCACTTACCTGCTGCGAGAGTAGCACTGTAAAAGGGGAGGGGGCTCTTTCTGAGATATGTGAAATAAAATCCCTAATAAAACAAATCCATAAATACAGTAGCACAGGTAAGTATAATCAAACTCAGTGGTAGAACAAAATGCAGTAAATAGGTCTTAAAAGATTGCTTTTACTTTAAACGCGTGTTAGCATTTTGTGCTTGGCAAAGGCCGCTGTGGCTTGTATTTAGTGCAGGGTATACAATCCCTTGCCAGCGCTGAGAGAAGTACACAGTGGCTAATATTTTTTCGAGGTCACAAATTAGAGCTCACAGGTTTCGCCAACGAGTAAGTAATACATGACCATATTATAATACAAAATCATTTAAGCCAATACAATTTCCTACTGGAGTCAAAAAGAACCACAGCAGTTTCAAATTGCCACGTAGGACATTTTCACTGGGAAATGCGTTAGAATGTCCCCAATATGCAACATTTGTCTGGTAGTATGTCCATGGTTCAAGGCTATGATGGAGTCATGGTGAAAGGTCATTCTCATGAGAATCAGGATGAGGTCACCAAGTCAGGTGAATAAGGTTCTGCTGGTTATCTCAAATGCTTCAAAGACTTAACTTTGAGGTGTGGGAATTGGGGGTACATTGTGACATACTAGGGTGTAAATTAGGGCAGTATAGCAAGGTTTGGTAACCCAATTATTGATTGCAATGCATGTTTGTCTATAAGGGTTCAAAGTGCGAAGTCCAATCAGATTTTTGTGGAGAGATCTTTTCATGTTGCACGATCATGAATACTAATTACTTGCATTGTATGAAAGTTCTAACCTTAGGGGTGTTTCTTTGACAGCACTGTTTCATGCAGTTGTGCTCCACGATCCGTCTGCTCTCCCAGCTGCATCAGGGGCCCTGAATAAACCTGCCTTACTTCTTGCACCAGCGTACACTCCTTTTGTAATTTCTGGTGAGTTCTACGAGGCGACCCTGATACAATTATGAACAATGAGGATGATGAAATAGACCTCATAGTAGATGCACATGGTTTTTCAGCAGATAATGTTTGGTACAGCCACGTGAGGAAAGTTGGGAGAGAGAGATATGTAGGATTGTGCTACATTTGCTCTCTCATCCCTCATGCTTCTTGTGTCTTGAGGGTGTTTATCCCAAATGAAGTAGAGGTAGCAGACGCACTGTGTCTAGTGCACCTATCATTGTGCAGGGTCCGAGGGTAGTTCAAAGGGTAATCAGTTATAGCATCCGTTTTACCTATTCATGTAAACTTTCCAGCCACAGGTTATAAAGAGCAGAAGAATGTTTGGTGCACACAAAGAGCTCAATTGAGTTTGGAAGGGACTATTGTAACCCGAAATCGATAAGAACAAGGGTTGTATGTGATGTTATCAAATCAAATTACACAGTGGTACATTTCACTGCAAACCAAACCACTGAAAAATTACATAAGCCCCCTATTTTTCTATCCTTATAACCCCACCACAACCCCATCCCGACACATTTGAGCCCCTTATCCAACTACCCTATATATATTCATTTAATATTTTTGGTATTTTTCGGTATTATGGTCGCGCTGAAATGTACCACTCTGAGATTTGCTTCGGTAAATTAACCGGGTACCGAGAGGCAAGGGGTGAAGATTTGCAGAGCTGGAGGAATGAGGGGATTCTCAGAAGGGGTGGCACAGGTAAATCAAGAATGTGGAAATGTGTGGCAAAGTTATCTGTGGCATCTGACGTGGCTCAAGGAACCAGAAAAACCTGTCAAGAAACAGACACCCGTTGTTATCTGTGCTTTAAGGTTGATGGCACATGTGTAATTTCCATCTTGCACTGCATAGGACTGTATATGGCCTGGCAGAGCATGTGCACTCATTGGATTAGAGCAGTGTGTATGTGTTGCAGACTTCTCTGATTAAATGTTTCACCATGATGCTCACATCACCTGCCTTGGGGCCAACCCCAAGGATACATCCAAAGACTTTCTGGATGGAACAAAAGACTGGTTCAGCTTCTTCTTGGGAAAGCTGCATTCATATATCCTGTATGCTGTTGTAGGGTTGCTTGTACTAATTGTCATTTGCAAACTACTCTGGTACTTCATATCAAACTATTGCCAAACCCCTAGGCACTACTTAACCATGGCATACATCCCTCTCACATCCTGGAATCCGGACTCCTTAAACCAAGAACTTTACAAACTGGTTGATGGGATCCCTTTCGGGACCATAGGCAGGGTCTGGAAATGGCTGTGCATGACTTTCATGTTTCCTAAATATAATTTCCATCTTGCACTGCATATGACTGCATATTTTCCCCTGACTACAGTTTCTGCGCTGTTTATGCTTGCTCTTTATTTCTGTTTAGTGTTTGCATGTTCCCCTGTGTGTGTATTTTGTCCTGTATTTAACTATTGCATTTAAGGCTTCACTGTACTTGATTCCATGAGGCGTATATATCCTCTTCTTCAGCCCTTCTTCTCAGTGCATCACGCTCATCTTTTGTGATGTCACCAGCTTTTCTTTCTTTTGTCTTCATATTCCTTCGGGAACTTCCTTCAAGAGATTGTCATCTCCTCGGGGATTCATCAGATAAGGTTTCCTTAGTGGATAGCTCTTCTCGAAGGCTCTGCTGAATAGGCACAACCACTGGTGTCATGCATGGCACAACTTAAGGTTTCCAGCATACAGGAAGTATGGGGGCGGGACTTCCTGCAGAGGAATTCTGCTGCTCCTCTACACTCCTTCCCCAGCACTCCACTCTCTCCAGGAATTTGTTCGAACTGTTTTTCAGCTGAAAGCCTGGGATTTTACCCTTTCAGCCCTTCCTGAGAATGTACACCCATATGCTCTGGCCCTGTAATTTCCATCCCCCCTTTGTCCTGTCCTTCCTGGTCCCTGCAAAACTAGTTTCACTTGTGTCCATCAAGGAGGGAAGGCTCTGGAATGCCACTTGTCCCATACCCAACAATTAACCTCCCCTTTGGGCCTTATGGCCCTGCACTTTATCATTCTAATGTCCCCTGACCTGGGAATCACACATAATCCAGTTTCCCCTGTTGTGGGAATGGGTGGGGGTTGGCTCTATAAGGACATGTGTACCACACCATGTAATTACCTAGGAATGGGTGCCTGTGATCCCATCTCCCTCCCAGGAATCCACACAAAAACACATGTTGTGTTCCTGGGTGGGGGAGGGGCTGGCTCTGGAGTGGGTGGAGTCGACAGCCCTAGATAAGTCTGTGGAGAGAGGACTGTGCTCTTCTTTTGGTTGCTGGTGGCAGTGTGCTGATGGGGTGCAGCAGAGCTCAGAAGGCCCCTTCAACAAGTCCCCTTCTCCTCCTTTTCCTCCTCGACGTGTTCTATTTTTCCACCAGTTGGGTTCCTGGGCTTTCTGCCATGCCCCTCATGTCTCCCTCTCCCTGTGTCTCTGTGCCGGTCCCCCTCTCCCTGTGTCTCTGTGCCTGTCTCCCTCTCCTTGTGTCTCTGTGCCAGTCTCCCTCTCCCTGTGTCTCTTTGCCTTTCTCCCTCTCCCTATGTCTCTGTGCCTGTCTACCTCTCCCTGTGTCTCTGTGCCTGTGCCTGTTTCCCTCTTCCTGTGTCTCTGTGCCTGTCTACCACTCCCTATGTCTCTATCTCCCCCTGTGTGTCTCTATCCTTGCCTCTATGCTCTCTCCCTTTCTTTTGTTCCCTTTCTCCCTCTACCTTTCTTTCTCTCTCCATTTCTTTCTCTCTTTCCCCCTCACTGTCTCTAGCAGCTCCCAACTCCAACTCCCTCTCCAACCCTTCCCTTTCTCCCTTGGGGTACCTACCCCCTGTATCCAAGGGTACTCCCGAGTCCCTGGGTTCCATGCCAGTGGGTGTGTCTAGCTAGTCCAGCGTGTCTAATGTATCCTGCTGCCAATGGGTTTACTCCTCTTCCTGTAATGAAGCTGTTACTAGTTTCTACAAAGCCTTTGGTGCCTTCATTGTGTTCACACTTTTGAGTGTATCCTGAATGTGATTGCCAGAGGGAGGTCCAGTCCATCTGCGTAAACAACATACACCCACCGGGTCTGTTGACTCCATGGTCCAAAACTGTGGCCCTGCCTGGGGTCTCCCACATGGCCTCCTCCATTTTGGCCGGTCTCCCACATGGCCGCCTCCATTATGGCCTGCCTCCCACTTCGACAATTACACAGTGCCCGTTGGCACAAATGAGAACTGCAGCTGCACACTTCACATCTCTGATCTGGCTGGAGGTACAACTGCCCTTTTGGACATTTTTTGGACATGTTGATTTTATGCCAATGGGGAGTAGCCTCCAACCTGGTGAGGTGTGTGCAGTTTCACTACACTATATGTGCCAATCCTTGTTATCTCCAAGGAACATTTTCCCAATAACCAAAGTCACATCTGTGCCCCCTTTGTCCCCTGTGCCCCTTGCGTCCTCTTCATCATCACATACGGAAAAATCAATGACTTTATTTGACGACGGGAAGCAGGTACTATTGCAACAGTCTAAGGGCCACATCACAAGTTGGGCGGTATCCCGGCGATAATACTGCCAGGATCTTACTCGGGCTATTAGCGTTACTCCCCGGCAATATTAGCGCCAGATCACAGGTTTGACAGAATGGCAATTTTATGCATTTGCGACGTCACAAAAAATCGGGTCCAACCCAAAAACCTACGGGGTGTCCTCATGGTCAGTTTGGGCTAACTATGTATATAAAACCTATACATTATTCTGTTTATTGGTCCCCCATAACAGGTGGCTCTGTCTGAGACTACCCCTAAATGTTACAAACTACACTGCAGGGTTGCAGGAAGACCAATTGCCTGTGCAACATTTTATACCACCTCACAAATGGTTAATTGGCTACAGTGGGTCCTCCCAGGCCTGGGACCCTGTCTGGTCACAGAGCACAGTGTACCTTTTCAAGATGATGGGAAGGAACATGGAGGGCTGTGTGTTCCATATTGTTACCACTGTCTGATCACCTAAGTCTGCAGATTGCAGTTTTGGTGGGCAACACTTGTATCATTCCACTCTATCTCGCTGGAAATAGGTTCTCGTCCTACCTTGGCTGTAAACACCAGCTTTGCGAACATCAGCTCTGCGCCTCGTGCTGCAGGAATTGTGTCTCCTGGTCCATGTATCTGAGGTCTGTCTTTTCAACCCAATTCACTTCAGTCACCCTATAGGTTCCCTGTATGTCTTCATAGCTTCTTATAGTTAGTTGAAATAAAGCATATGCAAGCTCGGTCCACTTATATTCTCCATCTTGCAGTTTTGCTTTGGCAAAAGAAAGGAAAGGCTCTTAGCATTATGTAAATGTATCCGTCCTCTACCTAGCGGAGTTATAAGTATGTTTTTCATGTCTACAAGCAATAAACTAGTGCATGTCTATGTAACTTCATGAATGGATGCATATTCAGGCATAGTCCATGTGTGGCCATCCATGCCTGAATGATGCAATCTATTTTGTTTACCAAGGCCGTATCCATGTTGAAATTGCCCGAAAGGGGTATGAGGATCTGGGTGTCATCTGCATAATTTGTCTAGGTGACACCCAGTCTGTCCAATTTGTCAAATAAGGGCTTGGTAAAGATATTGTATAGAGTTGGCGAGACACAAGAACCTTGGGGTACAACGCAAGTTATTTTGATAGGGTCTGCTGATGCCAATTTAGAGAAGACTCTCATTGTGCGGTTGTCCAAAAATGGTTGGGTCCAGGCTATAGCCTCATTTGAAAAGTGGGCAGCCGATGCCAGGTCTTTGCATAACACTGCATGATCCACCAGATCAAAGGCCGCCGACAGATCAAGGAGGAGTAGCATGGCAGTGTTTCCCTTGTCATTGAGTTTGTAAATCTGTACTTTAATATCAATTAAAGCAGTTTCTGTGCCGTGCTGCGATCTGAATCCTGATTGACGGGTGCCTAAGAGTTGGTAAGTTTCAAGGTAGGGCTGGATTCGCAGGTATGCTACTCTGTCTATTATCTTGAGGAGAAATGGTACTGTGGTGATAGGTCTATAGTTAGTGGGAATGGCGGGGTCTAGGGTTTGTTTTTTGAGGAGGGGTAGGACCCAGGACTCTTTTAGGTTACTTAGGATAGTGTTGGATTAGAAGGAGGCATTGATCAGTTTGGTTATGAAGGGGGCTAGGTCTCTTGCGGCGTCCTTAATTAACTTGGCTGGGCAGCTGTCTCCCTTGCAGTTGGATGGTTTGAGGGAGACAATGATCTTTTCAGTTTCCAGGATGGATGCTATTTTGAAGTTGAAGGGGGTGATGCCGGGTGAGTTAGTAGTCGTGGGGATGGTTATAGGTGATGTTTCATTGGGAGTTAGGGAGTATTTTTTTAAGGCAATTTTAGTTTGGAGTGTCTTAATTTTATTTGCTAGGGCATTTTGGATGCTGGTGCACCATTTTTTGTCTTTGGCAATGTTGTCGGGTGGTGGTATGGGGGGTTCCAGCTCCTTTTAGGATGGTAAATAGTTCTCTAGTGTTGGAACTTGCGTTGCAAATTCTTTCATTGAAGATGGGTTTTTTTTTGTGAGTAGGATTTCTTTTTTGTATTTATTGCCGAAAATTCTGAGTTGTAGTTTATTGTCTTCAGATGGGTTGTGGCGCCATTTAGACTCTAGTTGCCTTTTTTGTATTCTTAATTCTTTTAGCTCTGGGGTGAACCAAGCGTTTAGGTGAGCTTGTTGTTTACTTTTTTGGAGTTTTAGGGGAGCAATGGTGTCTAATCCTATTTTCATAGTGTTATTGTAGCTTTCTACTAGGAGCTCGGGATGCTGATTGTTTGGTAGAGCATTGATAGTAGGTAGTAGCAGTGGTAGGAGATTGTCTGGATGTTTTTTTCTGGCTCTAGTGGGTAGGGGGGGTGCCATGATTTTCTCTTTGGTGGTTTGTGTATTCAGAGTTAAGATAAAGTTGATGAGGTAGTGGTCAGTCCAGTGTTGAGGGGTAATGTTGGTGATAGTGGTATCACAATTCAGGGTAGTCACCCAATCCAAGGTCCTTCCTTTGTTGTGGGTTGGGGTGATAACTTTTTGGTTTAAGCCATGTTCGGCTAGCATAGTGGCTGTAGATTGGGCTGGTTTGTCATCTGGGTCATTAAAACCTAGGTTAAGGTCGCCTAGTAATAGGATTTGTGACGAGTCGTGTTATTAGCTAGGAGACTGGATAGATCCCCGTCAAAGGATCTAATGGGGCCAGGTGGCCTGTATATTAGGTCGATAGTTAGTGTGTGGCAGTTAGAGATGGGCAGTTTGACTATGAGGAGTTTTCATGATTTGAGAGGAGATGAGGCTTGTAGTCTAATAGCAAGGTTGGTTTTAACTATAATAGCTAAACCCCCTCCTTTGCTGTTAGGTCTACCATTCTAATTAATAAGTCATTTTCAGGGATAGCTAGGGAAAGTACTGGACCTGCAGCTTCATGCAGCCATGATTCAGTGACTGCCAAAATGTCAAGGTTATCAGATGATAGAGTGTCTGCTATTTCAGTGGCGTGTGCCACTAGGGACCTGCTTTGATCAATGCACTAGATAATATAGTTACATTAGGTGTGTTTTGGATTTTTATTGGAATGAGTTTGGGCTGAGTGGTGTTCTTGCAGGGTACAGTTAGGTTGGGATATGGCTTGGTGTACCGTGAGGTAAGTTTATGATGAGGGTTAAAGGCCTTGTTGCTATGACATATGGGCTCGTAAAGGTGGGATAGTCTAGCTCAAAGTCTGTTGTTTCTATCCATGGTGGGACACGGTGCCTATTTATGGGAAGACATAATGATAGCAAAGCTGAATATGGTAAGGCACAACAGGGATGCTATCTGGGTTTTGTTATGGCACATCGTGGTAGGTGGTAGTGGAGAGCAGGTAGTTTAGCGCTGTTTGGGCAAGGGGCAAGAGCGAGTATCAAGTGTACTTAAGTTAAGAGCACAGCTCAGTGTCTGGCAGTGGGCTGTTCCCAGCGGGCGCACAAGTCTAGTGGTCATTTATTTCAGGTAGGCGGACTCGTGGTGGCTGACATTAGGCATTGGGCAGTTTTAGGATCTGCAATAGCTAATAGAGGACTGTGTCAGAGGGGCACGTGGTGCTGGGAGGCTTTGCTGAGCCGAACAAAGGGTCTCAGGTAAGTAACAGAATGCAGTGGCAGCAAGCAGCACACTGGGTGCAGTGCAGGGAGCAGTCTAGTAACACTGGTTAAAATGTTCAATCAACACAATGGGTGCAATTCAAAAGGCAATCTGGTAATGCTGGTTAAGATATGCAGACAGCACAATGGGTGCAGTGCAGGGAGCAGTCTAGTAACACTGGTTAAAATGTTCAATGTTCAATATGCAAACAGCACAGTGGGTGCAGTGCACGGAGCAGTCTAGTAACACTGGTTAAAATGTTCAATTTTCAATGTTCAGTGTTTAATATGCAAACAGCACAGTGGGTGCAGTGCAGGGAGCAGTCTAGTAACACTGGTTAAAATGTTCAATCAACACAATGGGTGCAATTCAAAAGGCAATCTGGTAATGCTGGTTAAGATATGCAGACAGCACAATGGGTGCAGTGCAGGGAGCAGTCTAGTAACACTGGTTAAAATGTTCAATGTTCAATATGCAAACAGCACAGTGGGTGCAGTGCAGGAAGCAGTCTAGTAACACTGGTTAAAATGTTCAATGTTCAATGTTTAATATGCAAACAGCACAGTGGGTGCAGTGCAGGGAGCAGTCTAGTAACACTGGTTAAAATGTTCAATCAACACAATGGGTGCAATTCAAAAGGCAATCTGGTAATGCTGGTTAAGATATGCAGACAGCACAATGGGTGCAGTGCAGGGAGCAGTCTAGTAACACTGGTTAAAATGTTCAATGTTCAATATGCAAACAGCACAGTGGGTGCAGTGCAGGGAGCAGTCTAGTAACACTGGTTAAAATGTTCAATGTTCAATATGCAAACAGCACAGTGGGTGCAGTGCAGGGAGCAGTCTAGTAACACTGGTTAAAATGTTCAATGTTCAATGTTTAATATGCAAACAGCACAGTGGGTGCAGTGCAGGGAGCAGTCTAGTAACACTGGTTAAAATGTTCAATCAACACAATGGGTGCAATTCAAAAGGCAATCTGGTAATGCTGGTTAAGATATGCAGACAGCACAATGGGTGCAGTGCAGGGAGCAGTCTAGTAACACTGGTTAAAATGTTCAATGTTCAATATGCAAACAGCACAGTGGGTGCAGTGCAGGGAGCAGTCTAGTAACACTGGTTAAAATGTTCAATGTTCAATATGCAAACAGCACAGTGGGTGCAGTGCAGGGAGCAGTCTAGTAACACTGGTTAAAATGTTCAATGTTCAATGTTTAATATGCAAACAGCACAGTGGGTGCAGTGCAGGGAGCAGTCTAGTAACACTGGTTAAAATGTTCAATCAACACAATGGGTGCAATTCAAAAGGCAATCTGGTAATGCTGGTTAAGATATGCAGACAGCACAATGGGTGCAGTGCAGGGAGCAGTCTAGTAACACTGGTTAAAATGTTCAATGTTCAATATGCAAACAGCACAGTGGGTGCAGTGCAGGGAGCAGTCTAGTAACACTGGTTAAAATGTTCAATGTTCAATATGCAAACAGCACAGTGGGTGCAGTGCAGGGAGCAGTCTAGTAACACTGGTTAAAATGTTCAATCAGCACAATGGATGCAATGCAAGAGGTAATCTAGGGTCACAAGGTAGCAGTAGTTAAGATACTATCTAATACTATCTAAGCAATCGAAATGCATTGAGAACTTGTTGTTTAGAGCAAGCTATACAAGCTGGGTAGAAGGTGTATGCTAGCGCATTGGTATTGCTATGGGGCAGCAATAGTGACGTATGTCACACAGGTGGTGAGGGCTATAGGTAACGCCACACCAAGCAGTTGCAATAATCATGAGTATGAGCAACTAGAATCACATACAGAATGAGGAAAGTTGCAGTATTACGTGTTACAAAGTAGCAGGCAAGCAAATGAAAATGTGGGGGGTCATACAGAGCAAGTTTAAAGTTAGGTAGCATTTGCGTACATGTAGGAGGGCAACTGGCTGTTGTGACAAACAGAGTACACTTGTCAAAGCTGCACGTTGAAGATGATTGAGACAATGGAGTGTCAGTGTGGGGCCGTTAATGGCACGTCGTATTGGCTCAGGAGTGGCTCCGGTGAGGGAAGGTGGCTTACCAGTAGTCCGATGTCAGCGAGGTAGGCGGGTGGCAGCAGGGTACAAACAGGCAGGGGTTCTAGCCCTGGTCACTGCCGTCACTCAACAGGCACACGACAGGGAAGGTGCCTTATTCTGTGTGCCTTGGTATATGGGCCGTCTTGAGCCTGCCGGCTCATAATTGGGCAGAATAAGGATGCAGTTGTCCAATCAGGACATGTCTTTGGCCTGTTGTTGTTATTCAGGCAACAAGGATTGGGCGAAATGGCGAGTGGCCATTTTGGAGTGGCTTCCAGCCTCGTGGCAAGCACTGTGATGTATTACACTAAAGTGTAATCGTGGCAGGTTGCAGTGGGTTTTGAAGTGGAAAAGGCATCTGTGGAGCAGGAACGAGATGTAGCAAGGATCCGGCAATTTAAGAGAAAACAAATTGCACAATCAAGCTGCAGCCTTCAGAATGCAGAGGTAAAAGCCAGTTGGTCTACCTGCGATCAGGCTGCGCTTTTGAGGCATCTACGGCGGGGCACTGTTCCTGCAATGGGCGGAGGGGGGTGCTCCAGCTCCTCCTGGGGTCAAAGGCACGAAGTGGAGGATTGAGGACAATGATTAACCAAGCAGATGTTTGGCCGTTGAATAGGACACAGTGCTTATAGCTTGGTCCTTCTGCAGGAGGAGTTGTAATCTCTTTAAGTGCATTGCAGTTTTGCAGAGGGACCCAGCCATTTGGTTTGACCAGTAATAAATATGGGCTGAAATAATTCTCAAGGCTGAAGTGATTGATACCCAGTAGTTTGAATTGTATTCTCAGATGTGCTGTGCATGCTGAAATCCTAGTCATTTAGATTAGGATGTTCCAATGGTGCTAGTAAGCCGAGAGAACCTGTTTATTCAGCCTTCCTCATGTTACTTGAAGTATTCATACGAACCATGTGCAATTACGATTAAGGTTAAAGAGCTCAGGCCAATTGTTACTAGTAATGAATTATGTTTGCACACAAATGTTTAACTGTGTGATGATGTGATGACCTACCATGGACGAATCCCAAGAAGGGGTGTGCTATGAATATGATCTGATGATGGTAGTTAAGATAACAAGGGGCCAAGAAGAATGGAAGAATTGCAGAAAGATGGGATTTCATGGTATATGTTCTGTCCAATCACATGTGGAGGGTGGATTGTAATACAATATATGGGTGTGTTTTAACTGTTGCAGAAATGTATAAAATGTGTCAACTTATGTGGTTACCAGAGACTTGGGTTAGTATGGCTCGACTGGGTCATCTAGCTCCTCCCCCTGACCATTGTACAATAAACTTGCTTTATGTACAAACATGCACTAATTCCTTAAGTGGTGGGCCTGCTTGGGTTAAGGTGATTAGGGGCCCACCCATACAAGGTCAAGGACTCTTCATGCCTCATCATTTTAGTGTGAAATGGCAACTATGCAAGCTTGGTGGGGGAACCCCTGTAGCTCCAATTGGCCATGCACCAAAACAGCTCATGTGTTGGTATTGGGCCTTAGCACCACTCCCCACTGCACATGTGCAGTTCAACCAAAATGTCATTGGTTTGAGAAAGCTGAGACAGGCCGCCTGCCACTCACGAGAGTGACGGCAATGGCCAGGCTGGTCCAGTGAACCTGGTGAGAAACTGCACCGGTGCAGTAGATCAGCAACCCTTGGGACTCACCTTTGCAATTTGAAGAGGACTGAGGCCATGCATTGCTTCCCTGAAGCTTGCGTGAAACACAGGATGTGGCATCTGACCCCTTGGGCTGCAGGAAGACTCCAGCTGCAGCATTCAAGTGGTCTTTGAGGGGAGAGGGGGATGTAGAGTAGGGCTTTTACCCCAAGTCACGTCTGGACATGACCAGGGCTTGGAAAACTCACGAAGAGCAGTGGGAACTCACCCACAAACCGAAATGCAAAAGACTAGAAAACCCTCACCCACACTCAAAGAAAAGGTGCACACAGCACTTACCAAACAGCGTGGCACACACTAGATCTATTTCCAAACTTCAATCAATAATCCCATTCACAAATCTGATAGTCCCAGGGCACAGTAAATCTACAAAAATTCTAATGAGTTCATGGTCATTTCTTCTACGTGTAAGAAACAAAGACGTGTTGCCCCATCCGTGCTGTGGGCGTGCATCCGTGCAGTGAGAGTGCATCCGTGCAGTGAGCGTGCATCCGTGCAGTGGGCGCCCCATCTGTGCAGTGGGCGCCCCATCAGTGCAGTGGGCGCCCCATCCGTGCAGTGGGCGCCCCATCCATGCAGTGAGCGTGCATCCGTGCAGTGGGCGTGCATCCGTGCAGTGAGCGCCCCATCCGTGCAGTGGGCGCCGCATCCGTGCAGTGGGCGCCCCATCCATGCAGTGAGCGTGCATCCGTGCAGTGGGCGTGCATCCGTGCAGTGGGCGCCCCATCCGTGCAGTGGGCGCCTCATCAGTGCAGTGGGCGTGCATCCACTCCTTGGGAGGCACTGGGTGTAGCAGAGACAAGAACCGGATCTCGTGATCTTAAGCAGACATCCGAAAACGCCATATTTTCCGTCCGTTCTTTCCAATTGGGCTATTTTAGCATGAGGTTTGGATTGCATCTGCAGCATCTGTAATCTGTATTTTTGCGGATGCCTTGGGTTTTAGAGCATTGGAGATGCACAAAGCTTCTTAAAATGCTTAAAAAAAATCAACAGCTATTATTTTCCAAACTCGGCAGCCATCCTCCTTAAACGAGGTGTGAGTTCTCCGGCACTCAGACAAGTGCGCCAACCACCGCCCAGTAATAATGGCCCGATGGCCTTGGTTCCAACCTTTGTTTATGTTTCACAGAAATGCACACTCCAATAGAATTCCACTAAAACGCTGCCTAAAACCAATGCAGGGCCATTCCCATTGGAAGGCTGGATTCTTGAGATCTTAATTTTTATGTTATTTTTTCAAGCGCTGACCTGTTTGTTTGTTTGTTTGTTTGTTTGTTTGTTTGTTTTATTATTTATAAAGCGCGCCACCAGACCCAGGGGTATCAGGGCACAGAAAGCAGTAAGAATATTTTCAGCTTGGTTACAGTGCTGTACATTGATATATGTATATATACAGAAGAGCGAGTGCAAAGTACAAATACAGGATAGATGCAGAAATCAGCAGTTTACAATATGTACAGGAGGGAGGAAGCTTCGGGTCACAGAGTGGGAGCGGACAGGTAGGTAGGGGTTGAGTTGAGTTGACCTAGGTTGAGAGCAGGGGAGCGCTGTACCAGGTTTGGGTAGCCATCTTTTTACAGTAGCGTGGTTCTTTGAGTTGCGTTCTGTGCGTCCATTGCGCTTAGTCCATGGTCAGGAGAACCCGGTTGATAACAGTCTTCCGTACTAAACCTCTTATGTGTGCTCTTCCCTTTCCAATCCCACTGGAGCCTCCAGTGTGGGAACATGATATGATATGATAAGGCATTTATAACGCACCTTTACACAGGTGTTTCAAGGCGCGACCAGGCAAGGGGTGGGGAACAGAGGGGAGACAGAGACAATGATTCTACTTGGCCAGGTGACATTAAGATCATGCAAGTGCAGGGGAGGTGGGAAGGGGAAAAGTGCAGGGGAAAGGGGAGGGGGCAGTGCAGTACATAGGATAACAGTGAAATAAATAAAGACAATAAAGACAATAAATAAAGACAATAACTAAGGACAATAAATAAAGGTGCGGCCAGCTAGTGGCAGTGCAAGGATAAGTGCAGACATCAGGTGTCAAGTGTCAGTAGGAGCTATAGGGATACATAAACAGTACCAGTTTACAAGAGTTGCCAGGGGGGCAATGCAGGTGTGCAACTGGCGGGGCGCGGACCTTGGCCCGAAATCAGAGGGTATCTAGGTAACCAGTGCAGATTCACATTCAGTTAGGAGATTAGCGGGGGAGAGAGAAAGCAGAAGCAAAGAGGAAGGTCTTGAGGTGCTTCCAGAACCGGAGATGGTGCTCCTCAAGTTTCAGAGAGGCAGGGAGGCTGTTCCAGAGAGAGGCCCCAGCAGAAGAAAGAGATCTGCCACCAACTCGCTGCTTGGAGAATCGACTGACCCTGAGGGAGTTGAAGGCGGATGAGCGGAGAGCCTGTAAGAGAGGCCTGTCCCTACTACCCCCCAGAGAATAAGGTAGCCACAGGGAATCTACCTTAATCAGGCTGTGCCTTGAGCTTCCCAGATTCGTGAAGGAAGCAGGAGTCTGAATTCTGAGCTATGGAGGGGTTTCACGTTTGAGATACAGGTGTGTCATGCTAGATGCTTTGCTGTAATCAGACCCCGATTCCGGTAGTCCTACTTACTCAGTAATAACCAATGATCACCATGCTTGGGGCCTTCTTTGGGGTACAGGGATGTTCACAATATACTGAGGAAGTCCTAGAAACCCTGCTGCTGGCTGACCCCAACTCCGAGTGATGTAAGTGGGAACCTGCTAGACTCTTGTGCACACTTGCACACCGCAGCTGTCCAGTGCATGCAGAGCAAGCTTTCCACATAAGACCAGAGGCTGGTTTGTTGCCCAAGCATGTTCCTGTGCAGGCAGAACTGCTTGTTGAACAAAGTGTTATCTCTGATATCAGCCTTGATTTACACCAGTTTCTGAAGGCAGTTGGGCATGTTTGGAGGCCAACCACTTCACAGCGGCATACACGGTCGCCTTCTACTATTAGGTTTTCCAATCCATTTAAGAAAAAGGCTTTTGAGTACGCCTGTCCTGAAGACTGTTAGTTTGTGTGGTGCTCAAACTCTCTACCTGTAGCTCTCCTCTGTGAACCCATCCTCATTATTGTATTCAGGCTTTTCTCTACAGGAAGCTCAGGTTGCGTTGGGCCCATTGCCCCTTCTTAGTAAGACTTCCTAATTTCTTTGGTCGCTTGATCCAGATTTCCTGACACATCAATGCATAGCCTTGTGTTCTCTGATGGATAGATGTGAGTGAGCCAAAATGTCTAACAAACCTTGAAGCTTTAAAGATAGCAGGGAGAGTGGTGATATGGTTCTGCAACCTCTGGACAAGCGTATTTCAGAGCAACCTCCCCCAGGTTAGCCCTCCCTTTTCATCCTCTTTTACCAAAAATTATCAGTTTCATTAGATCTCTGTTAGATCCGGTTTGATCAACCATATTTGATGTTAGATCCATTACAGAACAGGAGTTATAAGCAATTCTTTAGTGGGGGGCAGGTCGGCTAACCCATAGCTAGCCCCGGGGCTAACCTGGGTGAGGTCAACATGGGTACCTACATATTGATTTCTTTTCATCGGCCAATTATGCACCTCACCAGCATATCTGACCTCTATTTTGGATGAAATTGATCTTCGCTACATGCCAGATGCAGCTTTACCAATGCGTTTGTTCACCATTTCACCACTAGGTGGCTCTTTACCCTTCTACAGGCGCAGAAGCACAACTCTGTAATGCTAGACCCCATTTTGGTGCGGCCAGTACAAAACAGGCCGGTTTGGCGCAACCTGTTAAGTGCAGGGATGTTTTGGTGCCAGCATGTTTTGGTGCGGCAGTACAAGTAATTAAATTCAATTAAAAAATGTAAATATAGTTTCGAACCCTGGCCTGCAAGACTGATGAACTAACCACTAAGCTACAGAGATGTTATCATTTCCCGCTGCATCAGTTACTTATATTAACGTGGGTTATTCAGAATACATTATGGTTAGTATAACTAACTTTTGCAGGGGGAATGCATAAGATCTCTATGGCCTTGTGGTTAACAGTTCCGCCTCACAACACTCCAGGCCACAGTTTGCAATGCTGTCATTCTATATTGATACATTTTGTTGAATTAAAATTCCAATTTCAATACATTTTTTAATAAACATACGCCAAACTGGTTCCTGCGGAGACACGCCCTTACCCAATCGGGCCACGTCAAACTGGCGGTGCCGAAATGTCCTGCTCCAATTCACTAATGTGCTAACCCCGGCTAGTGAGGAAGAGGAGAATGGTACATAGACATCCGTCAAAAAAAAAAATCAGGCACCTGTCTTGTTTGTCACAGTAGCATAGCCTAGTTGAGTGCCGACCAGATGTACTGGTGATAGACTGTGGTCCAGGGTTCGGACCAGGTGTGCACCTCCTCAACTGAATGAATGTCTCATTGATCAACTGCTCTTTTTTTTGTTTATCTTTATTCGGCTCAATAAGCCATAAAGAAAGCAAACAATACGAACATCATAAAACGAACATCATAAATACATACAACATGCAAATAAAATATAATAAAAATCACAAAAATGGACCATAATTTTAAAACAATTGCTATAATTAAAACACATAATAGTGCAGGGAAAGAAATTTGTAGCCCTGCATTACAAACTATTCTACACACCTCCACTCAGGGTGCCAGTCAATCCCTATACCTTACACCGTATCTCGCAACAACCACAGAACCTTGACACTTCAACAATACTGACATTTCCAGACAGGCAAAGAATCTCCCCGAAAACCGAAAAAAGACAAAAGGACGCAACAAAGAAAGACAATACCAACCCCCTTACTGCATATATCACAAGAATAGAAGGACACTACCGGCAACCACATAGATAGCTGATTTATTGCTATGTGATACATCTCTGCCCAGATAAGATCAATTTTGTCAGGAGCGTGTTTACAAATAAATCAAATCAAATCAAATTACATCAAAACACAAATGATGATGAAGCTGTAGAATTCACCAACCCAACTATCAATCTACGAGACCGATTCAACGACGAAGCAACCTCTATGGAACCTCAACCAACTGGCATCAACAACACAGAAGCACTCTAACTGAACATTCACAAGTCAAAACAGAGAACAACAAATAAACCGAACCACACCAAAATGATCCACTGCAATCTAGTCAAAGAAAAGTCAATGGGCCTCATTACAACTCAGGCGTTAAGGGTTAACGCCATCGTTAACCCTTAACGCCTGATTCCGATTTATAAAATCCATGGTGCTAAACCGCCTTGGTGCTAATTACGCCACCGTAATTTACGGTGGCGTAATTAGCGCCTTCCCCACTCACATTATGCCCTATGGGGCAAAAATGGGAATGGGGAAGGGTAAAATGGGAAATGGGGATTTACCGCCCCACTCACCTTGGAATGGGGCGGTAAATCCGCCATCCACCATGGTGTAAACATAAAGTTGGCGTACTTATCGCCTGCGTCGTAATGACCCCCAATGTCCAAACATGCCACTGAAATCTAAGACCTCTATGTGACGGAGGTATCGACATCCTATTCGTAACTGATACATGGCTAGATGAAAACTACAAAATAACTCTCAACAACTGGCTGCCTCAAAACTTCAAGTGCGTCCAAACAAACAGGAAAAACTAAAGCGGTGGCAGATTGGCAATAATCCACAAGGAACACCTGAAAATTCAACTGGAAGACTCACTAAACATTGAAAACTGCTAATCTCAAATATTTCGCCTATCATTACACCACAGAACAAACCTGAAATTCATACTGGTATACAGACCACCAATTTATGAGGCGACCTTCGTAGATGCCTTCACTGAAGCAATCAACAACCTAGACATTGAGCAGGATCACTTATTATCCTCGGTGACTTCAACATTTGGTTAGATGAAAAAAACTACAACCACACAACAATCACTAGCCAACCAACTAGAAACAATGACATTTCATCAACTAGTCAAAGGAGCAACCCACATGGCAGGAGATACACTAGACGCAATCTTCACCAACAAAAAACTCATTACCACGGCACCATCAGTTCAGATCCTCTAGAGCGACCACCTCATCATCCCCTTCGTGATCACGCTGGCTACACCAATAATCAAGCAACAGGACAAGCTGCCGAGAAACTGGAGAACCATAAAAAAACTGCAACTTAACTGAACTACTGGAAATCAGCAAACCACAAGCAACAACTATGGACGAAGCTGACCTGGACAAAAAATAGAATTACTTCACAAATGGATCACGACAACAATAGATGAGATCACCAAATAAAAACCTTTTAACCCATCACGCAAAAGAGCAATGGCAAAATGGTTTATCCTGCTACTCAGTGCCATGAAAAGGAAAAATTGAAAACTTGAATTAGAATGGAGGATCAAAAAAGACTGCGCAAAGAAATTCCAATTTCAACAACATATCCGGTCATACAAGAAGGAAATACAAAAAGCAAAAAGGAAATACTTCGAAAACAAAATCATCAAAGCACCAAACACCCAAAAAGAAATGTTTAAACTCATAAACGAAATTAAAAAAAAAACCTAGCTGCAACAACACTCCAATACCATCGAGGAAACTATGCAACAACCTTGTAGACCATTTCAAAAACAAAATCATCACCATCCAACAGACCATACAATGCAGACTGTGTGACCGCAATATGCAACCCACCTATCTGTACGAGGAATGCCCGAACAAACTCTAAATCTTCCCCCAAATATCAGCAGAGACATTTGTAAAACGGGTAAACAAAAGCAATAAAACAGGTTCAACCACGGATCCCTGTCCCCCGACATATACAAATCAATCCTCTCACAAGGAACACCCATGGATTACTACAAAAACCTCTTCAACTGCTCAATATCAACAAGGAAAGTGCCACTATCCTTCAAATCAGCATATCTCAAGCCGCTCCTCAAGGACACAGCAGGAAACGTGGAGGACCTCTCCAATTACAGACCTATCTCCAACATCCCGTAGCCAGCGAAACTACTTGAAACATACATCTATAGAATAACCCAATAATTCATAGAAGAACAGTACCTAGTGGACTAAGCACAAGTGGATTTTAGACCAATAAGAGAAATGGAAACAGTACTTCTCGCAATCTGGGATGATCTACAGGCAAACGCTGACTCAGACAATAGTATGATATCCCTCTGATACTTTTAGATCTGTTTGCAGCATTCGATACAGTTAACCACTACATCCTCATCAGGAGATTGGATGAAATTGGAATCACTGACAACACCTTACTCTGGATCAAATCCTTCCTAAGAAACAGAGCAGAAACCATATGGATCAAACCTTTCAAATCCAACCCACGAGAATCCTCACGCAGAGTACCACAAGAATCATCCTTCTCACTGCTATTATTCAAAATGTACCTGGCTCAACTAATCAAGATCATTAAAAGACACAGCCTCACTTGCTACAACTATGCAGACGACACACAAATAGTCTACAAAATACAAGACACACAAGAAGAAAACACAACATTAGAGAGCTGCCTTCATGAAATCTGCAGCTGGATGAATTCGAACTACCTCAAACTCAACCCAGCCAAAACATAAATATTGATCATCTCCACAAATGGAGAAAACAATCACTACATCCCTTGGCCAATGGAACTTGGTACAGCGCCGGTTCCATCGAAGATAGTAAAAAACCTGCGAGTCATGATGGACAACAAACTAACTCTAGAGCCACAAGTAAACACTCTAATAAAGAAATGCTTCTTCCTGCTACGAGCAGTACAAAAAATCCTACCATTCCTCTGATTCACCCACAAAACACTCACAGTCACCGCTCTCATCATGTCCAGAGTAGACTACGCCAACAGCCTATATCTAGGCATGCCAGAATGATTTCTAAAAAAACTACAATGCATAAACAATTTGGCGGCCAGACTGCTCCTCAGACGGCTGTGAAGAGAACACATCACACCACTTCTGAAAGCGGTACACTAGCTATCAATAAAACAGCAAATAAAGTTCATATCAATGTGCATAACCCACAGAGCAATCCACGACCAAGGCGCAAAGTTCCTAAGAGAGAAAATAAATGTCTACCACCCAACAAGACCACTCAGATCTAGCAGCGACATCGGTTTGGAACCACAACCATACAACAAAAGAACATTCAGAGGGTCCTCTTTCTCTCACTTTGCCCCAAAAACCTGGAACGAGCTACCAAAGAACATGCGTAACACAAGAGATCACCTCCTAATCCAAAAACTACTCAAATTTTGGCTCTTCACCCCATGACTCGACGGAATGCCTATGGGGGCACATACGAGCTGAAACAATACTCAGAAAGGGAACCGATCCACCTTGTCTCCCTAAGCTAGCTCCCATAAACAGCGGGAGGGGAAGAACAATCTATGACATATCACTCTACCGAAGAAATGACTGATAAATTGACTCATACTAAAGAACGATTACGGCGCGATCAGGATGGAAGGGTAAGGATGACATGTAAAGAACACCATAGTCGACAAAGCAAACATAGGCAGCAGTGGATCACAGACAGGGAAACTGATAGGAAGGGAGCAGATGACTGTAAAATATAAAGCACCGATACCAGAGTGGGGGGCAATGCACGCCTCATGCTGGTACACAAAGGTCAGAAATAGCACAGATGGAAACTTGCCATCCTATCACACCTATTAGACGGACGGACTAAAGTGCCAACTCCATAGGACAATCAGAGAAGTGGAACAAGGAATACAAAGACTAAGAGACATAAAACCCACTAACTCAAAAGCTCAAATTCTGCAAACATATCTCACACAAAAACCCACACAACCACCTCTTCCCACAGCAAACCGCACGCACTTCACCACACTGCAACAAACAAACAACACATAACTCGCACCAACAGCACATGAAGACTCACATCGATTTGATATTCACACCCAAGCTCAGCGCACAGTGAAAACCGAACTGAAGCTGCCAACATGACACCACTTTTCTCACTTTCCTACTCCCACTTCACCCTACTAACCCCCAGCCCGCCTTCTTGTTTGCAGTTCCGCCAGAGCACCTGGGGAGCAATTCCGTTGGTGACCGTGTGCGGTACAAATACCTTTAACGTCAACATTAACAATATTCAAAAGTCCTTGCAGATCCGGTCCTACTAACAACCTGGCTCCCAGTTAAACCTAACTCTCACCAGCCAAGTCAAGGGGGCCTTGTTTATTAGCCAGACAAGACATTGCTGCTGAAACAGTCGTTACTCCTGGTGCCCTCAGAATTGGCCTTATGCATCCATCGCACCGCCTTCGTTTTACACCGGAAAATAGAAAAGTGTCATACAGCTTCTGTAGCGGAAGAAAACAATGGGTATGTACCTGCTCCTCCCTTATCCCAAGACTTTGCAAAAGACGCCCTCTCAACGTCCCCAAGCGGAAATCAAGGCACAGGGCGCGTGCACATGGGGATTCCAAGAAATCCAAAGAACGTCCTGCTCTGTGTAGTATATACAGTAACAACATTCTCCGTGCATTCTGGGACATGTAGTAAAGCCCAAACAGATTCTAAGAGATGCATTTCGGTTTTTACTACATGTCCCATAATGCATGGAGAATGGCGTTACTGTATATACTACACACAACACAGTACATGCATCCTGAAAAGGCTTGCTTCACTTCTGGTTAAATCCTATTTCCCCATGTCCGGTTCAGCTGAATCTGGCCTCCCCTTGCCCCCCCCCCCCCATCGTTTCAGGCCTAATACAGTGCAAATTGCCGGGGAGTGTTTTGGGCCTATGGAGCCTACAGTACTTTGCACTGTGAAACAGCAACTTTTTGACACGCTCCATCATTGTTTTTTTAATGCTTAAATAAATAGCACATTTATCTCCGGAAAGTATGTAACACATGAAGAATTAACTTATGTATTGTTTTGATGCATTGCTCGCTGAATAGTGGATGTTTTTAATACACGTGCAGTTCTCATTGGTTAGCTTTTACAACACACTTTGGGAGAAGCTCACAGCAGCCCGCGGAGGTACAGGTAAATGTGTGCAATTGTAATGTGTGCTTGTTACTATTCATTGTGTATATGTATACTCTACTATTTCAATAACACGTATGTTTATTACTTCCTTTATTGTTGCTTGTTTTTTATGAGATACTGACTGTCAATGATGCATTTTTGTTTTAATCATTAGAGGACTACATCTCCCAGAATGCATGAGTTACATTGCTATATACTGGGCACAACCAGGCTCGGACTGGCCTTTAGGGCAATAGGCCCGTAGCAGAATCTGAAACGCAAAAAAGACTGGTGGGCCTGTTTTTTTGGTCAAAGTGGGGCACTATTTTGGCCAATGTTGGCCAGTTTGATGAGTTACTTCACTCTGGGGCTAGTAGTTTTGACCAGTGTTGCTGAAAATATATTCTTTAAAATGCACAATTTCCATCACATTGTATTTAAAAAATCCCCCTTGAGTACTATTGAAACAGTCTGTCACAAAAGGACTGAATTGCCTTTTGCAACTGTGGGCCACTTTTCCATTGGTGCCCGAGACAATGTTATGGCCCAGTCCGACCCTGGACAATGCTTGCTTCACTTCTTATTGGCCCCTTGCTCCAGCATGGGATTGTTCAAAAGTGCTTTTCAGATAAAGCTGCCCTCCCCTCTCTCTCCAGCCCTCCTTCAACCTGTCCGTCCCTGGCAGAGTGGGGAGTGCTGAGTGCTACAGTGCAGTTCTCTAGCCATCAGGAGCCATCCGGGAGACTTAGCGCCACAGGGGGGCGGGGATATAGCAATACCTTCAAGGTGTAGCCCTGTTGTAGGGTGGCTGCGCGTGCCCGATAGAACGGCCGCTACATAGTAATAGCCCATGCAGAGCTTAAGGGCGAGACTGGCAAGAGTATCTTTTCTGCTGGCTTGTTTCTGAGCACAATATTTGCCATGATGGGAGGGACGTCATTTCACCAAAATGCCAGGGGTAGCGGAAGTGACATCACACGACCCTTGATCTCTGATGACATCACAGGAAGTGATGTAATTTGTCACCACCCCAAAGTGATATCACGGAAGCGATGGAACACGACCTTTCACCCCTTGACAAAACAGTATACTATGAAAAATGTGGCTATGATATCACTATAATGTGATATACGTTTCATACAAGAATGGATCACCATATGTATCATTAAGATCAGTGTATATAGGCCTATATTACCAAATTACTGTGAATGCAAGCAGATGTCCATGGCCAAATGATAATGATGTGTTATTATATAGCACTTACGCTTAAGCGCTTCAAATAGAAAAAATATACACCCAATATCCCCCAACCTGTGATGGTACTCATTTATCGACTTCAGAAGGATGAAAGGCTGAGTTGAAGCGTTTAAGAACAGATTAAATAAGTGACTCTCCCCCTGAAGTATGCTTGGAATAAACCTTTAATGAGTCTAGCAATTATTGTATAGAATTCCAGAAAGACAAATTATTTGGTATTCCTATTCTTTCTTATTTAGGGTCAGTGCTGAAAGTGTTAGACTTGTGGAAACCCTGTTCCTTTTTTTTTTTTTTTAAAGGGGCCTGAACAAGAAAGCCAGACACTCCAGAAGCAAAGAGCCAAACGGTGCAGGCCACAGTTCAGGAGTTTGCATTAAAAAAACAAAAAAATACACATTTTTTTAGGGTAGCAAGGGAGACCTCAGGGGCCGCAGTTGCGACCCCCCAATGATGTCCCTGATCTGATTTGATCTGACTGCACCAGTCTCTAAAAGGAGAGCAACCCTTTTACATCGAGCAGCAGACCAGACCCCCAAAGTCGCCTTCTCCGTCATCGACAACCACATCCGAAGCCCCCTATGAAACTACAGAGACCCCACAAGGTGAAGATTGTCATGCCCCCGAAGTCAAGAAAATGGATGCCTACAGCAAAGGATAAATTCCTTTTCAGTGGCCAAGGTAAGTTAAAGCACTTTGCAATTGTAAACTACGTTTTATGGTTCCACTTGCAAACCGGGGGTACGTTACTGTCTGCTTCTCATTACAGCCCTTCCGAATCCAAGTGCCGCCTTTTCTCCCTATCTGCATAGGAAGGGCACAGCGCCGCCCGCTGCAGTCTGACCACTGCAGCCACAGTTATACTAGCGCCCAAAGACTGGCTATTGGCATTGGAGCGATTTCAAACACGTCTACATAGTTTCTAAACATATAAGAAAAATGGCAATCCTTTGCCATTGCTTTCACAACACTGCAAAGGCACAATGATGTAAAAGCAATGAAGTAAAGACCTGCCACCAATTTTGCCATTTATGGACCACGCGTTAGGGAGGCCAGTGGTGCAAAGCCACCATGTGGCATAGACAAGCTTACAATACCTCATTGTGAACATTCCCTGGCCTCAGGGTTCACAACCATAACCCGGACATGCTGTAACTTCAGCCAGCACCCCAGCACCCTCAAATGAGACGCTGAGGCGACCACCTTCTCCACTCCTTTACCAATCACCCTAGAACTCGCATTGCCTCGTTGGCATGCTGCCATCTAATTGATATTGATATTTTATTTCTACCGTGCACAAGTGTTTCAGAACTCAACAAGGCAAGGGAGGGGAACAGGGGAGATCAAAACAGCGATCTTACTAGGCCCAGTGACATTGAGAACGTGCAAGTGCATTGGAGAGGGAGAGGGGAAAAGTGCATGGAAGGGGGGAGAAATGGAAAGTGCGGAGCAGAGGAGAAACAGATAAATAATAATAAATAAATAAATAATAAAGGCAAGAAACAGTGGTAGTGCAGCCAGCAAGTGGCAAGTGCTAGGTTTAAGGCAGCAGACAGGGTAGGTCTGATAAGTGCAGGAAGAAAAAGGGGGGCGGGGACTGTATGGGTACAGAAATCTGTCTGTTACCCCCTCAGTGCCCATCCCATTGACAGCATCACCCAGGGCAGCTTTGCCTACAGCGCCACCACAAACCAACACTCCATTTCCCCTCTTTCCTGCTTGCAATCCGTTGCCATGATTTCTCCCCGTGGTCAGGGTCGGACTGAGCCATAAAATTGTCTCAGGCACCAATGAAAATGATGTGGCTCACAGTTGCAAATAGCTATTCCTTCCTTTGATGACGCTGTTTGAATGGTGCCCAAGAGGGAGTTTTTAGATAAATGTGAAGCAAATTGTGCATTTTAAAGAATATTTATTCAGCAACACTGGTCAAAACTACTAGCTGCATAGTGAAGTAACTCATCAAACTGGCCAACATTGGCCAATAAAGTGGCCCACCTTGACCCAAAAAACTGGCCCACACAAGGATTTTGCATTTTTGGTTCAGCCATGGGCCTATTGCCCTATAGGCCAGTCCGAGTGTGAATCGCGTGCCCCCGGCTCATGGTTCCAAGGAAAATAGCCCAAGTTCCACTTTGCCTGCCTACCCATTGTTGCTATGGAGATGAGCAGGTCATCGTTAGTGCTTGCTAGAACTCCGCTGGGGGAATTGTATGAATAGTGTTGAGGCACGTGCTGATGTTTCAATAGTATCCAGACAACAGGGCGCCCCTGCCTCTTATTATGAGGACCACTGTACTTTCTGCTCACACACTTCACTGGGGAAACGTAAAGAATGATTACTGATGCTGCAGTGAGATTGTGTGCACCCTGACTTGCCCCCACCCCGTCCCCCTTCCTGCCAGCTTCACCCTTCCTGTGTCAGGCAATTTTCACTGACATCCAACATGCACAAATATCTCCCGGGTGAGAATTCCAGCTGATGAATGTCATTGTGTGCCTTTCTTTCCTGTATAATTTATAAAGCTCTGTATTGGTATAATTTAGCACGTGTTTTTTTAAGCGCGGACCCGGGGATCGAACCTGCGTTGCTCCATGTCATCCTGCTTCTAAGGCACTTTGCCACTGGGCCATGTTCCACAGACTTCCACTGTCTGCAAATGAAGACCACAACACATAACCTCTCAATTTCTCTCTGTGCATGGCGATGCATTGCAGTGGGGGAGGGGATGGTGCGAATTGAAAATAAATCACAGCAAATGGCATTGTTAAACAGGGTTTAGGCATATGAATAATAGGACGAAAGATACAATGGACTACTGTAAGCAGAGCAGATTCAGTAAAAGGTTACATTCTTATAAACTAGTAGCCTGCTAAGATTGCTGTGTATACACAGTTGCTACAGCGGCTGCGATACACTGAGGCATGAAAATCGTACCTTGCACACCAGGTGGACGGAAACGACCCACCGAAAAGGTGCAAATTCAGACCTTTACGCGACACAAAGAGTCAAAAGGCTAGACCTTCACAGGAGGCTAAAACATGACTCCCTAAACTATCAGTTGGCACCACAAGTCTGGATTACCAAACAGCAGACATACTGACCCATTATGCTCTGCACAGTGCTGCCCAGCTGCCAGGAGGATCTGTGGCGTCTCCAGGAATCAAATTTAGGGGGAACACGGAAGGGGCCACAGGCAAAATTATGGGGCCCGCATATAAAAGGGCTGTTAGTATGCTTTCCCAAACTGGCATGGTCCCCACATCTGGCATACCTCCCTCCCCCCATCATCCAGAACCCCAGCCCTATACCTGCCATCCTGCATCCCCTCCACCGGAGCGCAGGCCCCATACTTGGCAACTTGCCTCTGCACCACCAGAACCCAAGCAACGTTCCTGGCTTCCTACCGCCATAGCCCAGACCCCTTACCTGGCATCCTTCTACCCTCACCATGCAGCGCCCAGGCCCCATACCTGGCATCCTGTTTCCCTACCACCAGAAGCCAAGCACCATACCTGGCATCCTGCCTCCCTACCGCCACAGCCCAGACCTCTTACCTGGCATCCTTCAACCCCCACCATGCAGCGCCCAGGCCCTATACGTGGCATCCTTCCCCCCAACACCTAGAATCCATGCACCATACCTGCCATCTTACCGCCCCACCACCAGCGCCCAACCCACATACCTGGCATCCTTAACCCCAACACCTAGAATCCATGCACTATACCTGGCATCCTACCTCCCCACCACCAGAGCCCAAGCCACATACCTGGCCTCCTTCCTCCCAACACCTAGAACCAAAGCACCAAACGAGGCATCCTACTTCCCCACCACCAGAGCCCAAGCCACATACCTGGCATCCTTCCCCCCAACACCTAGAACCCAAGCGCCATACAAGGCAGCCTACCTTCCCACCACCAGAGCCCAAGCCACATACCTGGCATCCTGCCTCCCCCACTACCAGAGCCCATGTCCCATACCTGGCATCCTTCCCCCCAACACCTAGAATCCATGCACCATACGAGGCATCCTACCCCCCCACCACCAGAGCCAAGCCACATACCTGACATCCTGCCTCCTCAACAGCGATAGGCCAGAATGCAAGCCACATACCTGTCATCCTTCCTCCCCCACTAACAGAGCCCAAGTCCCATACCTGGCATCCTTCCCCCCAACACCTAGAATTCAAGCACATACCAGACATCCTACCTCCTGACCACCAGAGCCCAAGCCACATACCTGGCATCCTGCCTCTTCAACAGCGAGAGGCCAGAATGCAAGCCACATACCTGCCATCCTACCTTCCCACCACCATAACCCAGGCAACATACCTGTCATCCTTCCTCCCTCACTAACAGAGCCCAATTCCCATTGCTGGCCTCCTTCCCCCCAACACATAGAATCCAAGAACATACCAGACATTCTATCTCCCCACCCCCAGAGCCCAAGACACATACCTGACATCCTGCCTCCTCAACAGCCAGAGCCCATGTCCCATACCTGGCATGCTTCCCCCCAACACCTAGAATTCAAGCACATAGCAGTTATCCTACCTCCCCACCACCAGAGCCCAAGCCACATACCTGGCTTCCTGCCTCCTCAACAGCCAGAGGCCAGAATGCAAGTCCCATACCTGGCATCCCCCCCCCCCAACACCTAGATTCCAAGCACATACCAGGCATCCTACCTCCCCACCACCACAGCCCAAGCCACATACCAGGCATCCTACCTCCCCACCACCACAGCCCAAGCCACATACCAGGCATCCTACCTGCCCACCACCACAGCCCAAGCCACATACCTGGCATCCTACCTCCCCACCACCACAGCCCAAGCCACATACCTAGCATCCTACCTCCCCACCACCACAGCCCAAGCCACATACCTGACATCCTGCCTCCTCAACAGCGATAGGCCAGAATGCAAGCCACATACCTGTCATCCTTCCTCCCCCACTACCAGAGCCCAAGTCCCATACCTGGCATCCTTCCCCCCAACACCTAGAACCCAAGCACATACCAGGCATCCTACCTCCTGACCACCAGAGCCCAAGCCACATACCTGGCATCCTGCCTCCTCAACAGCGAGAGGCCGGAATGCAAGCCACATACCTGCCATCCTACCTCCTCACCACCATAACCCAGGTAACATACCTGTCATCCTTCCTCCCCCACTAACAGAGCCCAATTCCCATTGCTGGCCTCCTTCCCCCCAACACCTAGAATCCATGCACCATACGAGGCATCCTATCCCCCCACCACCAGAGCCCAAGCCACATACCTGACATCCTGCCTCCCCCACTACCAGAGCCCATGTCCCATACCTGTCATGCTTCCCCCCAACACCTAGAATTCAAGCACATAGCAGTTATCCTACCTCTCCACCACCAGAGCCCAAAACACATACCTGGCATCCTTCCCCCCAACACCTAGAACCCAAGCGCCATGCGAGGCATCCTACTTCCCCACCACCAGAGCCCAAGACACATACCTGGCATCCTTCCCCCCAACACCTAGAACCCAAGCGCCATACGAGGCATCTTACCTCCCCACCACCAGAGCCCAAGCCATATACCTGGCATCCTGCCTCAACAGCGAGAGGCCAGAATGCAAGCCACATACCTGCCATCCTACCTCCCCACCACCAGAACCCAGGCAACACACCTGTCATCCTTCCTTCCCCACTACCAGAGTCCAATTCCCATTGCTGGCATCCTTCCTCCCCCACTACCAGAGCCCAAGTCCCATACCAGGCATCCTATCTCCCCACCACCAGAGCCCAAGCCACATACCTGACATCCTGCGCCGCCACCACCAGAGCCCAATTCCCATACCTGGCATGCTTCCCCCCAACACCTAGAACCCAAGCAACATGCAAGGCATCCTACTTCCCCACCACCAGAGCCCAAGCCCCATACCATCCTGCCTCCTCAACAGCCGGAGGCCAGAATCCAAGATTACTTCCTGAAATCCTGCCTCCCAACCACCATAGTCCAGGCCCATTCATGGCATCACGTCTCCCCACCAGCATAGCCCAGGCCCCATATCTGCCATTCTGCTGCCCCACACCTGGAATACTACCTAATCAACAGCCAGAGGCCAGAATCCAAGCCCCACACCTGGCATCCTTGCCCCCAACACCAGAGCTCAGGCCCCATAATAATGTTCTCCATTGATATAAGCAAATACATGACTGACTGTGATCGTTCCAAAGTTAAAAGGGCTGCTCCCAGTTCTTATCAGGCGGTCTGTTGAGCAATGTATGGTAACAGTAACACAATCATTCTACACCCCCTAACAAATAACCCATCTTCACATACAACTCCTCACTGAATCAGTGCGGATTACACAATAGAATGCATTCCATACATAGCACACTAGCCTACCACAGATATACCAATACAGCTCCCCACACTCCTTAACACCACTAGGACAGACACAATAATCACAAGAAAAGTTGCCACCCTGGAGCAAACATTAACCATTGCTCCAGAAAACTCTCAAAGTATATAAATCTTTCACGCCACAGAGAATCCCACCTTTTCAGATCATGCACACATCAACATTACAACAAAGCAGCCTTCCCCTGCTTCTGCCTTAGTCTCCTACTGTCGGGGGGAAATTCTCCCGGGGTCGGCTGGGCCGTCCGCGGACCTCCGGGCAGGGAGGCCCCAACCCCTCCCGTATATCCCAAAAAATGAGTATGAGACACACGCAAGAAGCAAGGTGATTCTGCTGTTTATTAAACAAAACGGCAGGGATGGGTCAAGGATGGTACGCGTCCGTCCTGACACTCTCTCTCATTGTGGGGCTCGCAGGCCCTTTTTACCTTAGTATGACGCGCTACTTGCGTCACCTTGGAAAGTTAGCAAAAAACCTATCGCCACTCTGGATTGGTTCCTCGAGTGGTAGGGTTAGTATAGCATACGTATAGAGAGCGATATTAGTGGTTGAGGGTTAGTCAGGTGGTATACTTGGGTTGTCCCTTCAATTCGATACATGAAAATTGTTACATGAAGACCCCTGAGGATTGGCTAATGATAATGGCGTCAGTGATAAGAGCCCCATGTTCTGATTGGTCCATTCGCGAGCCCCCCAGTCTGGGACCATCGCTGTTCCCAGCTCGCGGTGCACCTGTCATTTGCAACAATGTTTCACTATGGGTATGTGCAGACAATGTGAAGATTTATTCATATGCTGGAAGGCCGACTACTCCCACCGCCGCAGATGTCCATTGAGTCGCTTAATTGTATCTGCCTGTGTCTTGAAACGGGGGATCCAGGCGCCTCCCTTCTCCTGGGCCTGGCTTAATTTGTAGGTGTGACCTTGGCGTCGGCTTGCGGCATGCGAGTTTGCAACATTGTGCCCTTGACTGTCTGCTCTCGCCGGGCTCATTCTGCAGGGTCAGCAACTGTACTCTTGCTCATTCAATGTTCATGGAAGTTCTTGCTTGCGGCCTACTTGGGCCTGGTGCATGGGTGGAACCATTTGATACACAGCGCTTTAGGTTATGGTATCATATTGCTTTATCCCCAGTATCAGGTCTTTGTTATATTTCTCATTGTAATACATGTGTTTAGGAGAAGCGTGAGCAAGCGTTTTGGATGAGTTCATTGTGCGTCTTGCGTTTCTGCATTTTGAAAAGCCTATGTGAAAAATAATAAAGATGCGCGTCGGTGGGTGTGTCCGTCACCTACGTCATAGCACTGAATATGTTCTTCGTGTGGATTGGTGTGGGAGTGTCCAGTGTGCATGTTTGCACGGGTGTGCTGACCGTAGGCTGGGTCGTCATGGCATCTCTAACAATGTGTTGATTTAGTGTTGGATGGTTCAGTCGAGTCCATCCATGCCGCAGGTGTCGGCATGGGCAGGGCAGGCGGGTGGGCACATCCGTATGTTCCTGTAACAGGGTATTTGGTCATCTGGTAGATGGGCAAACTCCTCTCGTGGCGGGTGCCTAGGCCGTGATCCTCTGGGCCAGTGGTGTGAGGGGATTGGGGGAGCCTTTTGTTCCATTCTCCCACTTCAGTCCCCCCTCTGGTCGACTTGTCGACCACAAACATATCCTTTTCCTTATCTCCTCTCACTCTCCATATTTTAGTTACTTCTCCCAAATGTCCATAGTGGTTGACATGGTCTTCGAATGACCAATACATATATACTCAGGTTCCTCCAGGTGTGCAGTATACCCATTTCCCTATGTAGCTCCTTGGGTTTCTTGGGTTTTCGAGCTTCACAGATGGTGGGTCCAGGTGATTGGTGATGATCTGGTTGCGCAATTTCTCTCTTTCTTTTATTATTGCGCCTGTGTGTTGGCCATCATCTGCCGGCATCAAGGGGTGCATACCAACCATTTCGATCATTTCGTCTGTGGTGCGTGCCTTCCGGGCCTTCCAAAATCTTATTATGATCAGTGCAGCTCCGGCCAAAATAATACATCCAACTATAATCTTCAGTCCGTCCGACAGCCAAGATGGCATCCATGACCATAATAGCGAAAACCAGCTGTCATCCTTTTTCACACCTTTACTTTCATCCACCATTTTGGAGTACCTCTGGGCCAATTGTGATACTGCTACTGTCAGAGTACCATTGTCAGCATCATTAGCAGGAATTAATGTGCAGCATGATTGTCCTATCTTTGCGCAAACTCCTCCTTCCATTGCCGTGAGGAGGTCCAGTACATATCTGTTCTGTAGTGCTACCATCCTCACTGCTCGCAGTTCCTCTTTTATTGCGTTCAATCCATTTACTGTAGAGTTAATTGTCATCATTAGTTCCCATCGAGTTATCTGGAGCCATTTTGCGTTTGCGTAAGCCTGCAGTCCCGGATGTATTATTGAGGAGAAGAACATTGCTGGTCTGCTGAATAGTCTGTGTTCTGGCGGGATTGAAGTGAGTGCTGTTTCCGACCTTCCCCATATGTAATTTCCTGTCAGAGGTTCTCCTTGTCTTTTCTTTCTACTCAGGACAGTGTTGTTGCGTTGTTTCGGTTTTCTGGCCCCGTCTGAGGTTGTACAGATCTCTTCTTCCTCTTGTTTCCTTCATCCATTTTAGGGAAGTTTGCCACATTCACATGTTTCTGGGGCACCACTAGTGATGGTACATTAACGTGTACCATTGTGCATATACCATTCCACAGAGGGGGCAGTGTGTGGTATGCCTTGTCTCCGCAGGCCCAGTAATGGTCCATTAATACTGCTGTTCCTGCTCCCCCCTCAGGTAACTCGGTCACGCTTGCACAGTTGGTGTTGTATCCCACGTCCACTTCTCCTCTATGTTGGTAGCATACCTTAGGTGCAGACAGCGGCAGTATGGTTATTGGGTCTTCATCATTCTCTATCCACGTTAGCATGGGTACATACTTGACCCAAATCGTCCAACATCTGTCATTGTGTTCATTAATAGTTGTAATATTTTCTCTTGTTACCATGTTGCTGCCAATCACTCCTATGTCCCATTTGTTGTCCATGTACACCTTCCCTGTTATTGTTACCAGTGGTCTTTCCCAACATCCTTGTTTACCAGGAACTTCAGTGGCGTACCAGTCACATGGTAGGTATTGTAGTGTTACTTCCTTTGTTTCTCCCTTTTCAGGACCACTTGTCATGTATCTGAAGGCCTCAGCATGCAAACTGCTCTTGTGGTAACTCAAATAAGTCTTGAGGAAGTTGTTTTCGTATGGATATGTGTCTCGTGTTTTCCATTCCAGTTTCACCACCGTCCCTTGAAATCTCCCTTTCGTTTGGAACAGTGCCAGGTATATTATACATCGTGCTGTCTTCTCATCTATTTCCGTGGCAACGAATGTTCGAGAAGCGCTCATGGCGTATGGGATCAATGAGCAGACGTAGCAGCTGTCTTCTGTTGTCTGCTTACCTATTTGAGTCATGTGTTGGTACCACATGTTGTTCGAGACGTGTGCTGAATGTTGTATGTAGTTGTCAATACCTTTATTATCTGAGTATGTGCTGCGTTTAACTCTATTTCCCTTGTGTGGAATTTTGCTAGTACCACCTGACGTAGCACCTGTTGCAGCCGTGGGTGGGGGTATATTAGGTTTGGGTACAGCCAAAATACTGATAGCATAACTGTTCTGCCATACAGAGGCAGCCAAGAACCCGGTGATCATCAAAATCCCTATCATCTTTATTACAGAGGCTAGTCTCACCGGCATTTTGCTCTTACCTTGCTGCAGTCCGGCAGCTAATTCTTGCGACGTTAAAGTTGCCCGCCTGAAAATTCTCAATATGCTTGTTATTAGTGTTAGTTGTTGTTTTCAAGCTCTCCCTATCAAGTAGTCGTTCAGTGCCCAGGCGAAGAGCTGTTCCCACGCCAATCTAAGTGATCTATCTCTTAGGACAGGCAAGTATTGGTGCAGATGGGGCATTGATTGTTCTATGGCCAAGAGAAATGCTGTGTAGTAGACACGTACCCTCCTTCTTTTTAGGTACTTTGGCCTTTTTATGTGATAGACAAATTGGTGTGATAGCTCTTCAGGGTAGTTATCGTCTGAGGGTAGCATCTACTCCTGGGCAGTGAACCTTGTTAGTTATCTGTTTTCTTAGCAGTACAATAATACACAGTACCTGCATGTGCGAGAGAAAAAAAAGAGAACATTCAAGTGTTTACATGTGTATATGTGCAAGATAATGTCCTTCAGTCGGGTTATTACTGCAGTGGGTAGGACGTCGATAGGCAGAGGGTTTAGAGCTCAACTGGCGGAAGTCTCTTTACTCTTTGATCGTGTGACCATGGGATGGGCGGTATGGGAATTACCCTTCTCTATTTCAGTAGTTGTCTCTGGGGAACCTGGGGGGTGGTAGGGTAGGGAGACACTTAGGTCGTTGGCTGTGGTAGAAGTCTCTTCCTCCGTGGGTGACGTTGTTGCTGTTCTTCCAATGGCCCTGTCGGTGACGCTAGGGCGGGTCTGGAGTTTGCAGATCTTTATGTCCTGTAGGTGATTCCAGGCACGTTTGTCCTGTAACTTTACGGCTCTCGCTGATACTTCCTCTACCAGGTGGGGGCCAGTGAAGCGTGGGCTGTTCCACTTTCTGTTGAAATTGCGGAGTAGTACGTGGTCACCTTTAGCAATTTTCCACAGTTTTCCCTTTTCCAATTCTTTATCCGCGTCTTCTTGTTGATCACTCTTAGACCCGCCCCGCGTGCGCTTGAGCTGTTGAGACACAAACACCACACTAGTAATCAAGGAAGACACATATTGGTACATTTCATCACCAAGAACAATTGCTGTATTTTCATAGTCTGTGAATGCTCTTGATGTAGGCGTTAGAGGAAGGCGCATTTGACGTCCGGTCACCACCTCGTGAGGGGTGAGGTGGTGATCGGAGCCTGGTCTATTCCTTAGCTCGAATAGGGCTAGCGGAAGGCAATACAGCCAACTCTTCTTTGTTGTCTGCTGTATCTTTGCAATTGCCTCCTTCAGTAGGCCATTCATGCGTTCGCATACTCCGATGGCCTGCGGGTGATATGCACATGCAAATTTATGCTTGATGTTTCGTAAGGATGTGATGTGCTGGAACATTTCATTAGCGAAATGCGGACCATTATCTGACCGCAGTACCTCGCACACTCCCCACCTGGGGAAAACCTCCCTCACTAGAAATTTAGCTGCTCTGAATGCATCTGGGTGTGAGCAGGGTCCTGCCTCAATCCACCTGGAGAATGGGCATACTACTACAATCATATACCTATTTCCTTGACATACGTTGATCATATCAACATAGTCAATATGGATGTGCAGGAAGGGTCCCTCAGGCCGGGGTATAGTAACTTTTATCACCTTCAGCGTGTGACCGGCCGTGAACTGTTGACATGTGAGACAATTGCTGATAATATTCGTCACATGGGAATCTAACTCGGGACAGAACCAATCTTCCCTAATTCGTGCTGCGATAACTTCCTTGCCTGTGTGGGCTGGGTGGTGGAGTTGGCTCAGGGCGGTGTTCAATAGTGCCAATGGCATTACCATCTTTCCAGTGTTACCCTGGCGCCATAGTGCGTCCGTTGGTGACATTGTACATCCTCTTTTTACCCATATTTCTTTTTCTGCCATTGGTGCAGCCGCTTGTAGCTCCATTATCTGTGTGGCTGGGAGTTGGGTGTACCCTTCTCTTATCAACATCTCCTTAGCTATTCCCCTCCCTCTCCCTCTCTCTGACTCTGGGGGGTTCCATATCTCGCCAAAATATGCAGCATACTTCGCATGTGCGTCTGCTGCTGCATTCCCTTTTGAGATATGATCTTCTCCATTAGTGTGTGCGGTACATTTGACCAAAGCTAATTCTTGGGGGTCATTTATTACTTCAATTAGTTCAGCCAACAAGAGAGCATGTTGCACTGGGGTGCCGTCAGCTCTCCTAAACCCTCTTCTCCTCCATTTGGACAACCCGGAGTGGACAGTAGACGTGACATATGCGCTGTCACAATATATAGTCACTCGTTTGTCGAAACTTTCCTTCAACGCCAAGATCAGTGCAACCAATTCAGCTGCTTGAGCAGAGTAATGCTGTGGTAATTGTACGCATTTCATCGCCACACACACCGGTTCCTCTGTCATTTTTACCACTGCTGCCCCAGTTCTCCTTATCCCATCACTTTGGTCTATTGTTGAGGACCCATCAATGAACAAGAGCTCACCTCCATCTAGTGCGTTCTCTTCAACCTTTCTAGTACATGAGTACATTTCGGTAGTCTGCGTACAATCGTGTGCATAATCTCCTTCCTCAATTACTTCTGCTATAAACCTTGCAGGGTTAACCGTGCTGCATCTAACAATTGATAGTTCTGGTCTAGATAAGATGATCTCATAACCTGACGCCCTCTGCGTGGTTAGTGTGGACTTAGGCTTGTTCAATATTGCAAATAGTGCATGTTCCACAAATAGTGTGGTTGGGCACCCCATTGTGATTGCTGATGCTTTCTCTACCGCAAAGGCATCTGCTGCGAGACCTTGTTCGCAAGGGAAATGTCCTAACATTACAGGATCCAAGTGACCACTGTAAAACGCTACTGGTTTGTAGCCCATGCTTGTTTTTTGAGCCAACACTGCTTTCATTACTGCTGAGTCGCAATGTGAAAATATAAAGAATTGTCGTTCATAATCTGGGGTGGCCAGCACCGGAGCAGTTGATATTGCAACTTTCAGTTCATCAAAAGCCTCTTTCATTTCCATTGTCCACCCCAACTTTTTCTCCCCTTTATTAGCTTCCTTTAACGCCTCAAGTAGGGGTCTTATGTATGAGCTGTAATCAAATACCCAGGCTCTACAGTAGTTGCACAATCCCAGGAACTGCTGCAGTTCCCTCACTGTGTGGGGCGGCGGTGTTTTTGAAATGGCCTGTGCTCTTTGTGGTGCAATCTTTCTTCCGTATTGAGATATGAGCTGACCAATGTAAAGTACCTGTTCCTGACAGTACTGTAACTTTTCCTTGTCTACCTTGTAACCCTTTTCAGCCAATACCGTCAGCATCTTCAATGAGTCCTCTCTACATCTTCTTTCGTTTGTGCTGCAAATTATTATGTCATCAACATACTGCAACACTGTGCTTTCCACTTCAATGTTACCCAAGTCCATCTGTATTACTCTGTTGAAGATTGAGGGTGACTCGCAGTACCCTTGTGGCAATCTGGTGTGTTTCCACTTTGTGTTCCTGTACGTGAAGCTTGTCAGATCTTGTGAGTCTGGGTGCAGGGGTATTGAGAAAAAGGCATTTTTGAGGTCTATCACTGTAAATCGTGATGCCTCTGCTGGAATGCCGCACAATATTGTGGCCGGGTTTGCTGCTATGGGGTATTCTGCTTCCACTATGTTGTTCAAGGGCCTGAGGTCCTGTATGAAGCGCCAAGACCCCCCTTTAGCTTTGCGCACTGGGTATACAGCTGTGTTACATGGTGATTCTGATGGTACCAATATGCCATTATTTATAAGGGCCGTTATTGTTTCATATATGCCCTCATCTGCCTCTTTTGATAGTGGGTACTGTTTCACTCTGGGGAGTATTGCACCTTTTTTCAATTTTATTCTTACTCCCTCTATACTTTTTATACACCCCACGTCATAGGGACTAGTAGTCCATAATGATGTCGGTACCTTTGCCATATCCTCCTTAAAGAAGGGAGCTGGGGTGGATGTGGGTGCTTCAAGTGCCATTGCAATTTTCTGTGCCACTTGTTTGTACGTCACTCTAAGCCATATTTCTACACTCATCATAAACACCATTTCACCTTCTTCCTTTTCTTCTGAGAAGAGCTCCTCATCTGACACCTGGGTGAGTCTACATCCCTCTGCTAGTGCTATCACTGCCCTCCATGCTCTTCCTTCTCTGTCTTGGGCATGTACTGCAATGTAATCAGCAGTTGCTATAATGCTCTCTATGTTCACTGAAATCACCTTTCCTTCTGGTTCATTGGCTGGTGTTTCTGGTCTAAACAAATAGGCTGCTGGCCTCCTCCAGATCTTTCCTTCTATTCCTGGCATCCATGCAAATGCCATGTCAGTCCCGTACTGGAACAGTTCACCATCTAATGGCTCAGCCCTAATCACTGTCTGTCCACAGTATGCTTGCATAATTTGTCGTGCAGTGAGCATGTTAATTCCTGGAGTGGAGCAAATTATGCCGTCCTCCGTAAAGGAGATCGTCATATTCAACCTGCTCATTATGTCTCTCCCCAGTATATTTACTGGTGAGGCCCTAGAATATAAAAGCGGGACTGACATGTCATAATTCCCAATTGATAAGGGAATGTTATCAGTAAAGGGAACCAATCCCCTAGCCCCAGAAAATCCTTGGGTGTTCATGGATTCACCTGACATCTTAAATTTACCTTCCCTTATGCAAGACCGGGTCGCCCCGGTGTCAACAAGGAATGATAATCTTTTGTCACCTATCGTTACCTCTATGCGTGGTTCCTCCGCACTATTAGGTGTTACCGACAGGATGGGAGACACCAAGGCCGTCTGTGGGCTGTCCTATTGAGGGTATAATGATTGACCACTTCCTGTGTAAGGGTTGTGTCCCAGGACCGTCACCCTTCCCAGTTGTGTTTGCTGTAGTTGTGTATTGGTAGAGGTTATGTTATGGTCTTGGATTTGGGCAGGTTGCTGTGCTTGCTGTACTTGGGGTTGTTGTGTTATCGCTACCCGTTGTTGTGGCTGTGAATATGTCTGTGGCTGTTGTTGTGTTACTGGTTGTTGCTGCCCATTTCCCCGTTGCAATATCTGCTGTTGCTGGATGCCCTGCTGTTCCTGTGTGGGCCCTTGTTGTCCCTGTTCACTCCATGATGGTTGCCTGGTCTCACTCTACACGTGCGTGACATGTGCCCTACTAATCCACAAATCCAACACACCGGTGGTTCCCTGTTCTGCCATGGAAAGCTTCCTGGGTTGTCCTGGTATACTGGTTGCCCGGTGGGGTAGAAATTTCGAAGTCCTCCCCCCTGCTGTTGTGTGCTATATCCGTATCCTCTCCCCCTCATTATTCCTCCCCTTCCCCTGTTGTAATTATAATACCCAGCTCCTGGCGTTGAGTATCCTCCTCCCATGTTAGTCGTGTATGGTTGGAGTGGTGGCAGCTGTTGTGTTACAGTCTGTGATGATTGTATTTGGGAGGGATCTTGTGCAGCTACTACTTGTGTGGGGTTTAGAGTCATTGTTGCAGGTGTAGTTATTAGTGCACCTTCCATTGTGTATTTAGTAAGTTTTTTCTGTACTAATTTAGCCTCTTCCGTTTTCCTATCGTCTTCCTTTTGTTTCATTTTTTCTTGCTATGTCCTACAATGATGCACTATTGTCAGTTGTATTTCTGGCCATGCTTTTGCTTCCATCCCCACTACTTTCTTCAGTTGTTTCTGGACTGCTTCTGGGAGCCCTTGTACTAGTATATGATAGAATATTGCTGGTGTCTTGTCCCATTGTTCTCTAGTTTCCATGCGCCACTTCTCTTGAATTTCCTGGATATAATCAACAGGATCTTCGTTCTCACGCATCTTGCGTGAGGTAATTGCTCCTATGTCTGATGTGTCCGGGTACTGTACCCTCAGTGCCTGCCATAATGCATGTCTGCAGTTTGCGAACGGTGCCCCATCGTGTGATGTGTTTGTTATTGTGACCCCGGGGAAGCCTGCTCTCTTCCAGATGTCATCTGCTGCATCCCCTAATATTGATATTAGAAGGCCCTTTACATCCCCCACTGCCAATTTCTGTCCTGCAGTGTGTTTTTCCATTTCATATATCCATTTTCCCGCACCTCCACTTAATGATGGGAGCCTGCACTTTATATTTTACTTGTCTGCATGCTTCCAGGGGACGTATTGTGGTCTAACCCCTCCCTTCTCCAGAAGTGGCATTAGGTTGTGTCCTGGTTGGCCCTTTGGGTCCCACACAATCGAATCCGTACACCCCTCCTCTTCTTCCCTGTCTTCTACATCGTCAATGGAGTCCATATTTCCCCTGCTCGTAACTGTTTCTCCTCCATCTCTTCCCTTTCTTTTATCATTTCCTTTATTTAATGTGGGCGTGTGTATTCGTTCTCCCTGCCTGCGTCCAGGGAGGTCTCTAAGCCTGCCTGCATAGGGTGTCAGTTTGTGTGGGAAGGGCGCGAGTTTAGATGGGCATGTTGCACATAATGAACGTGAGGTAGTGGAGCATGTGGGACGGGATGGTGACGGTGTGGCTGCACGTGTCTGCCTTTCCGCTATTCCTTGCTCTTCCTCCTCACTTCCCTCCAGTTCTTCCTTTCTCCTGCAGATCCATGGTGATTCTCTGTTTGTCCGGGTGATGTATAATTTATCTAAGCTTTCCCTTTCACTGTCTCTCCCTTCCTTCTCTATCCCTTCTCCTTCCTCACTGCAAAAGTCCTCCATTAATGGCAACCCCAAATCTGTCTTTTTCCCCTTAATCGTTACTGTTTTTTAGTCTATTAGATCCGTTCCTCCCTTGTCTTCATTGCCAATTGCTCCCCTTTGTGCTGAGGTTGTTGCTACTTCTGTGTCTCTGTATACATACCTCCTTACTTCACTCCCCCCTCTCCTTTCTTCTCTTTCCCCTTCATTTTTCTCCGCTATTTCTCTACCAATTTCCTCTCTTTTCCTTTTCAATTCTTCCATTACTTCAATACTCATCTTTTCCATTATCCTTTCTTCTTCTTTCTTCTTTTCCCATCTCGCTCTTTCCTGCTCTAATATACCCTCTATCATCCTTCCTTCTTCGTATTTCCTTGTCGTTTCTGATAGTAATCTCCTTCTCCATATTTCCATTTCCTTTTCTTTCTCTTCTTCTTCCCTTTTCTTGTCACGCAGTGCTGCTCTCGATACCCTTTCTGCTACTGCCTTCACCCTTTCTGCTTCTCTCTTTTTCTCCTCAGTTCGTTCCCTCATTCTGTCCAACTCATCCTTGCTTTCTTTCCTTTCCCGTGCTCTCTCTCTTTCCTCTCTCTCGAGCTGCTTGATCAGTGTATTCTGCTCATCCCTTAATTCTGCTAATCGTTCTTCCAAAATCTCTTCCTTTTGTCGTAACAGCTCCTCCCCCTTTCTTTTCCCCTCTTCCCTTTTCCTTTCGCTCTTCCTGGTGTTGTCCCCGTCCATTTTCCTTACTACCTCCTCCTCTTCTTCTGTTAATGAACCTCGTAATTTTAATAATACCTGCGCAGCTACCCAGTCATCCTGTCCTATTCCTGCGATTTGCTCTTTGTCAATCCCCCCTTCCCCCGCGGGTATTTTCGTGCGAGCTGATCCCGTCGTGCTACTCTGCTCCCTTTCTGTGTGGCTACCTGTGGCTGTACATGGTTGCGGGCTGTATGCCGGGTTCGAGTACCCCTCAGCCGCCCTTAATTGAACCATGTCTCGTAGTTCTGTTAAAGGATATAACCCCCCTTCCTCCTTTTTCACTACCTTCGCTAGGGGTATATCGTCGCTCTGTTCCTTTTTTATTTCCTTTTCTTTTATGTTGTTACTCTTTTCTCCTCCCTCTTCTCCGTTCCCCGTGTTCTGTGTGCCTTCACTCTCTTTGTCCCCGTTCTCTTCTTCCTTCTTAATCTTCTCTTCCGTTGGTTCCCCCATAATAAACATTCCGTTTGGTCCTGGTCGGGACCCTTGGAACATCCTCCATAAGTTAAACACCTCTACGTGGTGCATCAACTTCTTCCCCTTGTATGTGTTATGCAGATGGTTTAATAGTGAATGTTGGGTATATGGATCGAAACTGCCATTAGGCGGCCATGGTGTCTTCATTTTGTTATCCGTCCCCTGTGTCCATTCTATGCTATACTTGATCAGTTTCTCCCTATGGGGTGACAGTGTTTTACATATGTGCTGTAGTGGGGTAGTGAGGGTGTTCCCCTACCCTCCCGATCCTGCCCCGTATGACATAGTAGCGCTTCACTTGTTATCCTTCCCCTATTTGGTAGCGGTTATCTTACTAACAGTTTACACTATACAGCCTTAGATCTTTACCTTGCCCCGTAAGTTTGGGGACTTGCGATAGTCCACTAAGGAAAATTAGTAAAATATAGCATTTACATTTGTATATTCTTTTCTTTCTTTTCTTCCTTTACCGAACACCTTTACGGCCCCCTGCGGCCGAGGCGCACGTAGCCCCCTGCGGCTGCGTGCCCCTTGTGGCGTTCTTATACAGCCGTCCCACTCTCTTATACCCCTCCTCCTCTTTCTTCACTTGCTGTCGTCGGCGTTCTCCGTGCGCATCCACGTCCCCCTTTTCACCCTCCCCCAATCTACTCGTTACCGTTTATCTCCGTCTCCACTCCCTTACCATAATTCTCTTCCCCACCACTCTCCAAAAGAAAAAATGCCTCGTGTTCGAGATGTCTTATGAAAGTCCTACTGGTGACGTCACCGATCTCTTCAAACTACTGGTAAGTTCATCATATGTTTTTTAAAAGTTCAAAATACGCTTGCAATCTACCCCCGTTAACCCCACAGCTGTCCTCCTGTCACGCCTGGAACAATGTAATCAACAATATAATCAGACTGCGCACACTGCGTCGCCTCGCGTGTGATACGCCCCTCGACAGGAGGGCTTAACCAGTCAATTATGTTCCGTATTGGGCAACCAGCTAGCTACCGCCTACAGGGAAACGTCATCTATCTATCGAGTTTCCTGCTCGATCAATAGGGATCCTCATCTACTCATTGATCAATAATTACCAAATCGTAGGAAACCGTACACACACACACACCCTTACACGTGGTCGCGATCTAGGCCAATCAGTGTCTACGAGCGGTCGCACGTGATGTTTTCGTGCTTTGCCCCCTTTTCTCCCGTAACATAGCGGACTGCTCTCGCACTTGTCCAGCTACCATTCATTGCACCGTCAACACTAATTTATCAAATCTTCGCCGCGCGCCTGTGCAACACCTCCCGCCTCCCGTATTCAGTTCCTCCCCCTCCCTCACAATTTCACATTGCTTGTTGGGCGTGGCATACTCACCAAGTTCTCTTGATGCGGGGCCGCTCGACTGCGTGCACCCCTTCAAGCGGCTCGCCGCCTCCCCTCGTCTGGACCACGTCTGGACACTCACCAACCGCGGGCGGGATACTTCTCAACCGGCTCCCGAAGGCCAATATCCGGATTGCGCTGTCCGGTCTTCTCGCAGTTCTGCGATGGTCCTGTAGTCCTCAAAAGGGGGCAGCGGCAGAGGGGGCCGCGCCGCCGGGCCTCCTCGCAACGGGAGCACTCGGAAAAATGAAAATAAAATCAGATCTTAAACAGATCTCAGCAGTGCCTCCAACTTGTCGGGGGGAAATTCTCCCGGGGTCGGCTGGGCCGTCCGCGGACCTCCGGGCAGGGAGGCCCCAACCCCTCCCGTATATCCCAAAAAATGAGTATGAGACACACGCAAGAAGCAAGGTGATTCTGCTGTTTATTAAACAAAACGGCAGGGATGGGTCAAGGATCGTACGCGTCCTTCCTGACACTCTCTCTCATTGTGGGGCTCGCAGGCCCTTTTTACCTTAGTATGACGCGCTACTTGCGTCACCTTGGAAAGTTAGCAAAAAACCTATCGCCACTCTGGATTGGTTCCTCGAGTGATAGGGTTAGTATAGCATATGTATAGAGAGCGATATTAGTGGTTGAGGGTTAGTCAGGTGGTATACTTGGGTTGTCCCTTCAATTCGATACATGAAAATTGTTACATGAAGACCCCTGAGGATTGGCTAATGTTAATGGCGTCAGTGATAAGAGCCCCACGTTCTGATTGGTCCATTTGCGAGCCCCCCAGTCTGGGACCATCGCTGTTCCCAGCTCGCGGTGCACCTGTCATTTGCAACAATGTTTCACTATGGGTATGTGCAGACAATGTGAAGATTTATTCATATGCTGGAAGGCCGACTACTCCCACCGCCGCAGATGTCCATTGAGTCGCTTAATTGTATCTGCCTGTGTCTTGAAACGGGGGATCCAGGCACCTCCCTTCTCGTGGGCCTGGCTTAATTTGTAGGTGTGACCTTGGCGTCGGCTTGCGGCATGCGAGTTTGCAACATTGTGCCCTTGACTGTCTGCTCTCGCCGGGCTCATTCTGCAGGGTCAGCAACTGTACTCTTGCTCATTCAATGTTCATGGAAGTTCTTGCTTGCGGCCTACTTGGGCCTGGTGCATGGGTGGAACCATTTGATACACAGCGCTTTAGGTTATGGTATCATATTGCTTTATCCCCAGTATCAGGTCTTTGTTATATTTCTCATTGTAATACATGGGTTTAGGAGAAGCGTGAGCAAGCGTTTTGGATGAGTTCATTGTGCGTCTTGCGTTTCTACATTTTGAAAAGCCTATGTGAAAAATAATAAAGATGCGCGTCGGTGAGTGTGTCCGTCACCTACGTCATAGCACTGAATATGTTCTTCGTGTGGATTGGTGTGGGAGTGTCCAGTGTGCATGTTTGCACGGGTGTGCCGACCGTAGGCTGGGTCGTCATGGCATCTCTAACGATGTGTTGATTTAGTGTTGGATGGTTCAGTCGAGTCCATCCATGTCGCAGGTGTCGGCATGGGCAGGGCAGGCAGGTGGGCACATCCGTATGTTCCTGTACCAGGGTATTTGGTCGTCTGGTAGATGGGCAAACTCCTCTCGTGGCGGGTGCCTAGGCCGTGATCCTCTGGGCCAGTGGTGTGAGGGGATTGGTGGGAGCCTTTTGTTCCATTCTCCCACTTCACTACCCCACCTCTTGAGGATCCTGAAAACCCAAGAAACTGTGGACTCTCTACTGCACACAACTCAATAACATTGCATACCAGGGCATAGCAAAATGTTTCATTCATTGTCCTGTGGGGCCATACTATGGACGGCCCATGCCATTTTGGTGACTGGCGGCAAAAGGGGAGGAAATAATGGTTGGCTCTGCTGAGGTCAGTCCTCTATACATGAAGAGATTACATTATTTGCCCAGGATCACACACTTTGGGTTAAAATCCCACTTTTACTGTTTAGTCAATCTACAGTTTAGGCATATGAACACATACCTTTCAAGCTCAACTTGCTACAAATATGTACATTTTGGATTTCAAAGTCTACAATAATACTGCCTGACATAGCAGAGTGCTCAGGTTTCCCATGGCCATGAGTGAGAGGGCGGCCCAGTCGTTTTTAGGATGTATACTAATTGACCTTTTTCGCAATTGATCTAGGGAGAATTGACCTTGGGAGAATTGACCTAATTTAAAAGGTCAATAAGGACATATATGCGGGGGGGGGGGAATCCCCTGCATTCCCCCACCCAATCCAAAATCCCCCGCAAGCCCCCACCAAATCCCCTTATATTATTTATTTTATAATCCAAAACCAACCCAATACATATATAAAATAACTAAAATAGAATAAAGCTCAATTTTGCAGAAGGTCAATTAGGACCACAATAATTAGGTCAATTAGGACAAAAGGTCAATTGTAAAAGGTCAATTTGTGTAATACCAGTTTTTATGCTTGTAATTGTGAGATGTGTAGTTTTCTTACATTTCGAATGGAATAGAAAAAATACAAGTCCCAGAATCCAGAGGGGTAAAAACAGGACGGTATGGTATTCTCATGCCTGGCCACTGGCGGCTTGAGAGTTCTGATAGTTTACTTGCAAAATGCACATATCTCAAATGAATGTATCCTTACAATATGTAAATCCTTAGTGAAGCATGTTAAGCCAAAAGAATATTGTTGTAGTTTTATTTTCCACATCCTGAAAGGAAAAATTGGAGTCCCAGAACGCAAAATAATGCAAGCCTGAAAAACAACTTCCTTTTACACAATTGTACTTTTCTCACTTTAAGAATCATAAAAGTAAAGTCAATAAGATAAAGATTACATTTGTCACAAACCTCCAGCTTGGGCACGTGTTTAAGAACATTTAATTATCCCTACAAGGCACTTCGATTTGTCCATGTTAAAGCAGTAGACTTAATTACTAACTTTGAAAAAGTAAACTTTCTTGTGTAACTTTAAATATCTTGTAAGTGTACACCCATGTACTAGGTCAGCCAGCAGTTAGGAGAGTCTCTGATAGAATACACAACCCATCAGATAAGACATAAGACAAAGGCGTACTTGCAGGCCATTAAGGCCATGATAAAGGTTAGGGCTGCCTGCAAGCCAGTCAAGGAGCTGTGTTCAGCTGCGAGAGGTAATGGGGTCTTCTGCAATGTCAACAAGCCCACTTTAAGCAGACTTGGCAACACTCCCAGGGCAGGTCTCCACCTGTCCCTGGGGACGGGGCTTGGGGTGGCACAAAGTGGGGCACATCATTTTCCAGAGGAGGCCAGTGCCCCTCCACCCCCCAAGCCTTACCCTAGAGATGCCACTGAGGAGGATACAGTTAAAAACTGTTTGTGAAGAGGGATTGGCTCAGCCCTTACATATCCATTATCTTAATTATTCATATTTTTATTAGAATTGATTGGTATTGTGCAAAAAAAGGCATGGGATGTCAAGGAGACCAGGAGTCCTATTTAATCATTGGATTGATATGACCTGTCCTCAGCAACTTGATATAGGAAAGGAATACCTCTGACTCTCAAGTCACCAAACAGAAAACAGAAACACTAGGCCAACCAAACCGCAATCTAAATTGCTGTGCCATTGGCAACGAACTTCGACCGCACATTGTCTTGTTGTGTTTTTTGCTATTTTCAGACATGAAAGGAAAAGCAACAAAAGCTACAAAAGAAGAATGGAGATTAAAAAGTGTTACTGTTTAGTTGAGAGGGCACTAAAAATCAGCAATGGATGTCAAGGATGCTAAGCCACACAGTTCTGATTGCTGGAGAGATTACACCGAGGCCAGTGCAGCATCCCCTCAGATTCAAGCTGCAGGGTAAGTTCCCACTTCCGCTTCAAACCTATATTGCGCAAAATATTTATGTGTTTGATCCATTTGTCAAATAGTAAATAAAAGCCCAAAATTAACTAAAACACACAAACACACTTCAAAAAGGTATTTGCAGAGGTTGTATTTGAGCTCCCAACCCTAACTCTCGTTCAGAGTCCAGTTTCCACCCAAATCACTGTACAACCAATGCCAGGTGCATGAGGCCTATCGAAGTGCAGATCAATATTAACATGCCCGGATGTGTCACCATGCACTCAGAAAGACACACACTGACTTTGGGGTGAAAAGACAGTCTCAGAGTGATGGAGATGGAGAGGCCATGCTAGGCCCCTATTGTGAGAGTGAAGCTGGCTAATGTGAAGTTCCATTGAAATGTAAAAGCCAGTACAAAACAGTGATTTCCTACATGACGCCTAGTAAAATGGAAAGAAATGGGCCTCGGCAACTCCACTAAAATGGACAGGTGCGCAGGTGAAGGGGAACCTACCTGAGAGCTTAAAACTGATGCATATGCCAATGAATGGGTAATAACATGGGGTGCTGCAGATGCTGACTTTGTGTGAACTGGGAAAAGGCACCTTTTGACAGATTAAAAACTGCAGCAGTGCACATGGGAAAAGATATATTGAAAGGATAGGCATGTGAAAAATACCAATGAGGAATCGTGCCTTACATTTGAAAAGTGGAGCCAAATGACATATTTCAGAGAAAGACACTTACTTTTCACAAATAAACTGACATTCAAATGGAAAGGCCCACTTGTTGGATTTCACTATGTAACTGTGGCCTGTGTGTGAATAATACCTAAAGTGAACTTATATCTGTCCGAGCCGTATGTCAAGAAAGATTGTATTTTAAATCACATGCCCAGATATAATGCTAAAATGTTACATGTAAGCATGTCTTGTTTATTTAAAGCTGTATTTTCTGAAGTATGGATGCAGCTGGTATTTCCCCCACTGAACTGAAAGGTCTGTGCCTTTGAAAATTTGAACTCAAGACCTGGGCTGCCAGCCCTCCCCCCCCAGGAAAGCAGGCCAGGTTTTCAGTTTAGATGCTACGAATTAACAGAGAATTAAATCAGAATTGTGGGATTTGCAGATAAAACAGCCAGCAGAAATTACCTTTATGGTCAAGTCTCCCGTTTAGCTGTGCATTAATGGCCAAAAGAAATTGTCTTTTCTGGGCTAACTCGACCTCAAGAAATGACTACAGAGCCACTAATAGATGATCAAACATTGCGTATGAAAGAGATTGCTGATAAGCAGATGTTCAGGTCAGGTGATGATGGAGAAATGCAATTTAGGAATAGGTGGGGGCTAGGTGAAACTGAAGGACCCATGTGATACCTTGCCATTGATTAACACTAGGCCACCTTTTCATTAATTAAAAGAAAATCGTATGTCACAGTGAGCTCATCCCGGTCTCATATTCAAGGGGATATAAAGCCAGTCAGTACCATGTAAGTATGAATCCTGTGTGATGTATACAATGTAAGTTATGAAGACAATTATGATTTTTGGCACAGGAGTAAATCGATAAAAAATTGTAGCTCCTCTCGGGAATGGCGTGCCGAGATATGATTAGTATTTTCTGACTCGCCATAAAATATAGAACTCAAAAATATATATGTGCCTGCAGTTATCTGAAAAAGTAGGGCAGCTGCCATGTTGTTAGATTTTCAGGACACTGAAGAAGTTAAACCAACTTGTCATTTTGGGATTATGAAACATTCTCCTCCCTCAGCCTCCATCATTCACACCCCCTAACTCCTTATCCTATCATCAGGCAGTGGGCTTATTGGGGGAGGGAGATGGTTTGAGCTGGCCAATCCGTTGCATGGGAATGTATATAATAATGGAGTGTCTCCAGCTGAGAGGGATCTTTCTTTGAGTTTTTGACTCTTGGAACCTTTCTTTGGACTTTTGATTTTTCCCTTGACATACTCGCTCTATTGCTGGAGGTAGTCTGCTTCTGGACTCTTGCAAAGAACTAGCAATGAGACAGGAGATCTACAAAGGCCTTAAACATTGCATGGGAGACAAAGACTGGGAAATCTAGGCCTGCTGTTTGAGGAGCCAGAGGATGTCTGGGTGCTGGGGACTACCCTTGACCGAAGCCTCTTGCCAGATCTGTGATGTCCTCAGAGGAGCCCTGCTGTTTCCATTGATGCCCCATAACCAAGGTCTCCCATGGAAGTAGATTAATCTAAATGACAACAAAAGTGTAGGGGGGAATCTGCCTGCCTTAATCTCCATCTCGCATAGCGGGTAGGGGGGTGGAACTGGGAAGACCTTTGGTACATTTTATTAAATCCAACTCAAATTAATTCCACTATAGAATATTACCCTATCCGTTTAAATTGAATTGTGTTGGGAACTGCTTGCCTTAATCCTTTCCATTAAATTGTGGGTATGGGGGATGCTGTGTAGATCATTAGCATATTAAATTGGAGTTAAAACAATGAATTCCCATATAGAAAATCATGGGATGAGTGTTGTTAGAGTTCAAAACTAACAAAGTTCATGCCCAGTGTGTTAGAGCTGAGATAGAAAATAAAGTACTTGGGTGACTATACCTTTCTGAAACCCCTGTCTTCTGTACCGAAGGGGATGTCCATAACCCCAAAATGAGTACCCCTAAAACGCTGCCATTCAAGTGAGTGTAAAGTGTGCAAAATGAAATTTCCCATTTACTTGCATCCCAAAACAATTTTTCCAAGGCCCTGAATGTCATGCAAATAAAAAATCCAAAATAATGCTCCCATTGAGTTCCTTTCCTGACTTTGCCTTGCAATTAAACATTTTTTTTCATTGTGACCATTCGTCAAACCCTGCCTTTTAATAAAAAGCCAAAACAATTGTGCTACTGTATCTTGCCTTTAAATTAAGGGGGTCACATATAACTGATGCCTGGGGGTGGGGGTTGCAGGGAGAGAAAAGCATTGTGATAACCCAAGCACAGGGGGTTGCTAAATCTTCACAATTGTTGACGTGCAAAAATCCTCTGTGTGTGTTTGTTGTAGAGCCTCTAAATTTTACCCGTGTGTTGTATTATCTGTAAATTCATTAAAATACAAGTCAATCAATTACTGCAAGTAATTTGAATTGAACATTGTGTTGTGCCACGGCATTGGGGGCTGATGGTTGATTGCTATTATTCTTTATCAAACCTTAAATAAATCTATTTCTTACTATACACCAGCCTTGTTCCTAGCTCATTGGTGGTACAGAGGGTATTGGCTGGGGTGGTGTGAGACAGGTTAGAGGCCTCACTAAAGTTGGATCTGTATAAGCACTTTAGGTGTGCGCCACCTTGCTTCGGGAGAAAGGAACTCCCTGAGTTGAGAGTCACCATCTACTTAATTGAGGCAAATCTGGAAGCTTGTGGCCGGGATTTGTTTGAGAGTCTGCACTTGTAACAGTGCAGTAGGAGCAGACTATTCATTTGGGTGTAATTGGAATGCAGTGGATGTAAAGTAGTGTTGCATTGTGAAGGTGCCATTCAGACCTGCACGGTTTATAGATAAATAAGTGTTGATTTTGAGTTGTCATTGTGAGTGGAAACTAAGCAGGAACAGGGATGACATTTCTGCCTTTGCATATAGCGTCTATCAGGTGCAGAATACATTTCAGAATGAGCACCGTTTAAATCAATATGGCCAGTAAACACGTCCTATCCAAATTGTTTATTAAAGGTGAATGGGTAGAACAAGAACATGAAATGTGGCAAGCCAGAATGATGCAGGAGGTTACGTCTACAAATGTTGACATGTGGCAGGATAATGGGCTGTTACATCAGGCCCTGACAAACATTTCCATGACACAGACCAACACAGATGAGCAAATTAAAATGTCTCAGCTCTCAGCATACATGTATTTCTACATGCTGATCATGGAAGAAAGACACCAGAATAGTGTGGCCTCTGTGCAAAACCAGGCTGAGCTTTTGAATCAGGCCCAGACAGAGCTGAAACAATTAGAAGCAAAAGTGCAACAGAGCCAAAACCTAGAAAATATTATTGAACAGCTAAAAGATGAGTTGCAAACACAGCAGCAAGAAAATGGAGAGTGTGAAACTCAATTTTCTACACTGCAAGGGGAGTATAAAGAATGTGTTGAACATCTGAGCGCAAGTCAACACAAATTAAATGAGCAGGTTGTTCATAATAGAGCCTGCTTAGAGGACTTTTTCACATTTCAATCACAGGTAAAACAACTGAAAGCTGAAAACAGCCAGTTCATTATTAAGGAGGTGGATTCTCAGGGTGAGTTGTTTGATCAAATGCACCAAGATCTGAACACCTTGAAACAGCAGAGAGAGCAGTTGAAGGAAGAAAACAACAATTAAGTCAAGAGAATATTGCCCTGTTTCAGGAAGTGCGTCAGTGAAGGATGGACATAGAGAAAAGTAAGTCATGTTCTCTGGAACTGACTGACATTAGGTTACAAAATGCACAATTAATGGAATGTATGAGGCAAGCAGAGATTGACCTAGAGTAGGCAAGACAGGCCAAAATTGCGCAAGGGGAGGAGATCAGTCTCCTGAAAAAGAAACGCTCTGAATATGCGCAGACAATGCAAGTCTCACAGAAGGTAAATTAGGACCATTGTGAAGAGAACAAGGGACTCAGACACTGAGTATTGGCACCAAATAAAGTGCTAGAAGCCACTCAAACACTGGTTTCAGAATTGAAAACTCAGGAGACTGCAATGTATCTTGGGTGAGGTGATGACATCACTGTACATGGAATCTGGTGAGGTCAGTGTGAGTGGAGTGTTGGTGTGTTGCTATCTGAAGTGGGGTTCTATGCTTGGCAGTTAGAGGTATGCTGGCTTGGAAAGGACATGCCAATGTTGTTCCTGGCTATTGAACTACAATAAACCTACTTAATATCTTACCTGCTGGTTTGGGTGTTCTTCAGCTACCAAGATATTACAACTGCTTATCACCAGGAGATAGGCACTGAGAAAAACAAATGTGAGAGATTGGAAAGTGAAAAAGCCAAATATAAACAAGCTTTGAGGCACCCAGACCAGTCAGGATATGGAAAAGCGTCCTCCAATTATGGAGTGATGACCTCTATACCAGGGACATCAAGCCAACTCACCACCTCATATGAATGGAAGACAGCACAGGGGTAACGTGCTGGTCCCAAATCCGCGCTTAGAAACCCAACTCGGGTATTAAGCAGAGTTGGACTGGCAGAAAATGAAGTTACAATGGGACCACCTGGTCTGCTTTACAGAAAGAGAAGAACCAAAGTTTAGGCCTCAAAATAGCATCTTAAAAACCTCCAGACATTCAGGGAGGTGGGGGAATTTCCCACCATCCTTGGAAGGAGGGATGAGGAGGATAAGTACTCTGCGGTGCGAAAATGCAGTATAAGGGAAATTATCCTGAGAGCCCACAGCACCACAGGAGAGAAGAGTCCAGGCCCCGTAATTCTGACAGCTATTACCGGTCTCACAGAGGTAGGGATCGCCAAGGGGACAGGGAATTAACCACCAACAGTAGCAGCTCTGAGTCAGAGAATGAGTGGACTCAGGTGCAGCAGAAAAGGAGGTCTGCCAAACAGAGGAAAAGTCTGGTGATAGATCCAATTCGGCAGATAAAGACCATAAAAAGCTTTATGACTCTTCTACCATAAGAATGCAAAATACTCAGTATGGGAGCATCTATAGCTTTATGACCAAATGATGACATCATTTGGTATTAAACATTATGGGAATTGTATGGAATTTGCTAAGTGGGCATTCACCCTTGAATACTCCAGCTTCTTTGCAGGGCTGGAGGACCAAGACCCCCAGAAATGGGCCACCTATAAGGATGACATTCTTAAACACTTTTCAATCCATAGGAACCCGCAGGAGGCCCACAGGGTGGCATACAACCTGCAGTGTGGGTCAGACCAAGCACCTAGAGAGTTTGTGCAGGAGCTGAAACAGGTATTTGCAGAGACTTCAAGGCGGGTGAACACCAATAGCCGGGAGTTCATCAACACATATTGTCATGTGCTGCCAAAATACATAATGATCCAATTAGTCAAGGATTTCTATGAGTATAGGACCCTGGAGTGGCCGATAGAACAGGCCTCCAGGATCTATGGGGTCCAAAAGCCCTCTGAAAGTAAGAATTATCAAACAAAAAAAAACATCAAACAAACCTGCCGCTGCAAATGTAGCATAGGTGAAAAATATTCCCCCATTGGACTTGCAGACAGGGGGGCCTAAAAATACTGCTCCCACCAATGAGCAGAATGAGAGACAGAGGAGGCCCTCGGATCCAACCCAATCGGGTGGTAGCCAGGCAGGATTCCAGACCAACACTCCATCTGACCCTGCCACCTACATAAGTCCAAGATACAAGGGTAACAGACACATCCTGGGGTACATCTACAGAAAGGGGGGCCCGACCAGGTAGGTACTACCCGGTAAACATTCCTCAAAACTTCCTTCAAAACTTCCCTCAGGACGGAGCAAATACTCCACCCCCCCCCCAACCTAAGCTTCTATCCCAGATACCATTCAAACCCGAATTTCCAGAATAATTCTCCTCTCGCTCCCCACTTTCAGGACAATACATTCCTGAATCTGGGAGAAGGGAGACCTAGGATGGAAGGTGATCAGGGGAAATCCCAATACCCAAGCTATCCACAGAGAAGGGACAGCTATCCTTTATGGGAGCAGAAAAGGTATGAATTGAGACCGCCCTATCAACCAAAAAGAAATTGACAACTGGTGCGACAAGCCCAACAATTAACCCATGACCTGAGTCACATGTAGAGGGCTCAGCAGAACCCTCAACTGGAAACTACTGTCGAAAATAACTCTTGGGGAGCAATGATGGGAAGGAAACTCTGACAACCAACAGATTCCAGAGGAGTAGGCCCGGGTAGAAGGGAGATGTTACACCCCAGAGGCAGCTTTCTTTTCCACTGGAACAAAACGCCTGGAAACCTGTGAGCCTGAACATAAATTGTCTACCTCCGAAAAGCTGTAACGTAAAGAACAGAGGGTAAGTAGGAGAAATCGAAATCCAAAGACAACCCACTTTGTGGAGGAATTCTGCATCATCCCTTTTGAAGGAGAAGCATCCCTGGAGGATTTAGGGAAAAAAATATTCTCTTTCAGAGATGGAGGAATCTCTCCCAAGGAAAATTGGGTCCCAAAAGACCCTGAATTTGACAGGATACATATGGAAACCGACCCACAGCAAGAAGTGTTTAAACCCAAACAATCTCAAAGAGAGGACCAAGAAATCACAGAGATATCCCACCCCAAACAGGTTTGGGTAACTATTTCCAGGAAAAGGGGTGGGAAAGGGGACTTCCCAATCCCACCTGTTTCTGGGTGCAAAATTATTTTTACAGATTCCCGGACTCCGACACAGAAAACTGTTCAAGATCACACAGTTCAATACAAAAAAGTTAACGGCCTAGCTGGTGTAGAGGAGGTCCCAAATAAAACCTGCACTCCAAACGTCCATTTTGAAGTACCAGGAACGTTCACACCGAGATATGTGACGTATGATGTATGACGAGCAAATAAACCAGCAGAGGGCCGCAGTAGGACTCTGCCCAGTGCCTATTAGAAGAACAGCACCTATTGAAATACCAATACCCAGAAAACCATGGACAGTAAGGTTTCCATTAAGAAAACCCTATGAACAGACGAAACGAAGATCGCCTAAGTACAGTCCCTGAAGAAACCAAAAAGGCCTTAATAGAAGACGAATGGTGACGTCACGAGGGCCCGGACTAACTCACAGATAGGAGAAATGACAACTAAAAAATGATGCAAAGAGACAAAACGCCATGAAGAAGGATATTGTGAACCTAAAGTGAAAGGACGATATCAAAATGCAAGAAGTTTAAGCTGTAAGCAAGATGAAGATATTCGACCAGTTTACACCTGTAAATATGCTTGGAAGCGCTAGAAAGCTAAGAAAACAGTGCAGCTTGCCATGCTTAGTAGAAAAATAGTGTGGCAAGCACCACTATACATAACCTACCTCAAACAAAGCACCTTATTATACGTTTATTTCTACTTTGCACAAGAAGCAGAATCAACCCAGGTTACTAAAGGCCACATGAGAAAGCTCCACATTTAGCAGAAACGAGAAGAGACGGCTGAAAATGAAACTCAGCAGAGTGAACTTGTGCCAGGAGAGCCAAGGCCATACCAATAGAAGAAACTAATAGTAGCTACATCTAATTGAAACTAAGAACAGAATATCCTGCCTCTGAAAGGTTGAGATAAGAAGGAGAAAGGCAGGTGGCGGGTGAAACGAAAATCAAATACACAAATTGATGGAAAAGAGGCAAATTCGCGGTGTCTGAATCACGTGACAAGCCGAGCAAGAAGAAGCAAGGGTTCACACCTATGCTTGGCACCAGGCCAGATGAATATATCAGAACTTTTTCCAGACAGAAGATGTAGTTTTGAGGCCAACAGCTGAGAACTAATTGACACATGGCTACTAAAGTTATGATTGATTGTAATAAGGACTGGAGGAAGGCCGGGTAACTAAGGGCACCTCGCACCTGGCCGACCATTCAGCGTGCTGTTAAGCAAAGTAGAAAAGAATGCATGGGGTTGGTGCCAACCCAATCACAATGGACCAAATAATCTAGGGTGCTATAGTTAGTAGAACCAATGGGACGTCGTACTTTTAGTGACGTTTCCAGTAGTCATTTTGAAGGAGAGGCTTAGATGCCCCCCTGACAGTGTTTACACAATCCCCTCACTCCGTTACCATATACAGATATAGTACCAATAGTAGAGTTATCTTTTCCTAACCAATAGAATTGCATGTCAACTTTTGAGTGTTACACGTCAATGGTGACGAGATTTGAGTATAAATGTTACAACTTGCATGAAGTTCATTGGAGTTGAAGCGAGAAGGAAGATCACATCACTGCTGACATCCATAACTCCCTGTTTTTTGTACTTGTCATTAAACGGACTCCCTTTGCCAAACCGTTTGAGTTATCCTTATTGATTGGTGTTAATTAATCTGCACCCCCATCCATCTCACAGGTGCTGCTATCTTGTCTTAAAGTGCTTCTGAGCAAACTCCGACTCTATGGGCCGGTCGGGGGTATCAGAGTACACTTGGTAGCAGAGATTGATGGTTAGCGATTATCGATTAGAATAAGATACCCATTGACCGTCGACATAATGTAACTCTAGGTCTTCACCAATATCACAAGTCCTTTGCCATTCGGCTGAGTAGACTGTGAAGCTCCCGTAGACAGTGGGGGTCATTACGATTAGGGCGGTAAGGGATACCGGGCACCGGTAAGGAGACCGGTGCCGGTAATGCCCTACTGCCCTATTCCGAGGTCCCTTGGAGGGAACCGTAAGGAATGTGTGGTCCGACCACACATCCCTTACGGGTCCCGCTAAGGGACCAGGGCACTAATAAAAGGCTTGCAAGTTGCGAGCACGTTATTAGCGCCCTCCCCATTCCCATTGAACCCTAAGGGGGCTCAAATGGGAATGGGGAATGGTTTGTTCAATGGGGACTTACCGGTCCCGCCAGGGTAGGACTACACCGGTAAGTCCACATTGAACAACACTGGTGCCGGACCCGTTATTGGTGGCAGTCATGGCGCAAATAACACCATGAGAACCACCAATCTCGTAATGAGGCCCAGTGTTAGTGTAAAGAACAAAGTCTGCAGAACGAGGTCTGAAGGGACCTGTGTTCCCCACAAAACCCCTTCCCACTCCTACGGGCAGCTGAATGGAAGAAAAGCCGAAGAAGGTGGTGACAAAGGCGGTGATCCCGAGGGTCCAGAGAGGAAACATGTGAACGGTGAGTGAAAAAGACTAAGGGCCTCATCACGAGTTGGGCGGTAACGCCAGCGCTAAAAGCGCTGGCGTTATTAGCCCTACCGCCAAACCCACTGGCGCTATTAGCACCGGATCACAGGTTTGGCAGAACGGGTATTGCCCATTCCCCATTGAGCCCATTTGGGAATTCCCCATTCCCCATTGGGCTCAATGGGGAAATGTTGCGCTTTTACTGTCGGCGGATTTCCCGCTGTCGGTAAACGTAGCGAAAATCGGCAAATTCTCAGCAGATTTCCCCCCAGCTCAGAGCTGAGGGGAAATCAGCTGAAGCCGTGATTTGGCAGACCCTTAAATGAGGTGGTAACAGCGCTACCGCCGCATTTAAGGGCTACTGCCAAGCTTGTGATGAGGCCCTAAGTGTTTTGGCAAAGTCAATGCTTTAGAACAAGTAAAGGGAAAAGGTAACAGAGGGAGGCGGGAAAACAAAATATATCTAGAAGTAGAGAAAAATGTATATAAATAGGGGGACAGGAATAATGACTCAAGAATAATTAAGTGGATAAAGGGAAGATACCGGGCAGGACACCCGAGAAGAGAGAGGTTACCGTGGAGGACACCCAAGAAGAGAGAGGATTCACCTTATTCCTATGTGTAATATAGCGGCTAGAAGAAACGTGTATCCAGAGTCCCAAATAAATGGGAACGAATAGACTACCACAGCGATTAAAGGCGCCGCGAAAGGAATACATTTAAACACCATGTCGCGGTAATTTCAGAGGCAGAGATACGTGTGACCAGCTGGAGTTCGTCTAGTCTGTGAACGTCTGTCTTATGTGTTGATTGTTGTGACGTCATAGGACGGAAAGTTTTCCTTCAAGGAACTACCATACAAACTGTGCGATTGGACATTTGGCAGATTGTAGAAGACAACCTGATGTTTTTTGAGTAAAATAGAAGACATAACATTTTGTGAAAAAAATCGGGATTGGAGCTTGCAGTGATTGGTGCTCGCTTATATTGTTGAAATTGTTCAAATCACATGAATCTTTGATAAAAGTGTTATATAAAAGGAAAGGGAACAGATTTAAACATGGAGGACATAACTCCACGAGCACACCTGTGCAAACAGTTGCCAAAACATGCACCTAAGCTGAAAAAATACAGTACAGAGTGGGTTAAAGGAACCACCCACAAAATGGTTATGTTGTGGCCACAGGGCGGGTCCTTATCTTAAGCTGTTTTGCAACACATGACGACATACTTGCACGCCACACACACAGGCAAAAAGTTAGACAAACGCCTAGCTGTTCCAGAGCTTTGGAAAATGTATGAAAAGGGAAAGGAAGAGGAGCCGCCAATAGATTTGATACTTAATGTATGTACGGAAGGGGGTGTGACACCTACCGCGCCACCCAACCCTTCTGAAACGGAAATTGAAAACCATAAGGACGAGGGGTTATACCCACTGAGAGAACTTAAAGCAGCTATGGGGTATAGCAACCCAGCATATGAGTCACCTAGGCAAAGTAGTGATGAAAATCAAGGTAAGGATAAAGATAAGGATATCACCTCCACAGTCCCAAGGGACAAGGAGAGACGCGATGATGAGAGAAGGGACCAGACACAAACAAGTGCATCTCTTGATAAGGAGGGAAAAGGTAAAAGATGGAAAGGAAGCAAAGATAGAACTGATGAGATAGCATTCGCAAACAACGAATGGATGGGAGGGCAGATTTTATTGAAACTCAATGTAAAGGCATTGATGACGTGAAACAAAAGGAGAGGCTAGACAATGTACAGAGAAAGGAGAAAGAGAAAGAATTGAGAGACGAAAGAATAAGGAAAAATGATAGGCAACAACGAGAACAGTTATATCGCGAAGAGCAAGAAAGACAGCTTGATCGCAAACAGAGAGCAGCCAATGATCAAGACAGACAGGAGCAGCGTAAGTTAGAAGAAGAGCAGAGGATCTGAGAGAAAAGAATAAAGAGATGAAGGGATGAGGAAATCAGAAGGGCAGATGAATGTAGAAACGAAAAGAAAAAGGAAGAAGCGCAGAGAATTTGATGATGATGTAGAACGTAAGCAAAGACAGAGATCACGAGATGTGAAATGAATATGCCTTTATTATATTCATTACAGACCCCAGTAAACATTTTGGGTCAAGATCTAATGACAAAGTTAAATATGACGATCTCATTCACGGAGGAGGGCATAATATGTTCAACTCCAGGTATGCACTATTGAAATGTATGCAAAATGATTAGAGCATACGTAGGACACACAGCTATGAGGGCTACACCATAAGCGCCCGAAATATTCACGTATGGATTACGTATGTTAATGGCAGGGCTGCCAGGCCTTGCAGACAAAATCATGAGGACCCCAGATGAATTTCTATTCAGACCAAGAATACCAATGCATGAGGAAAAGGGACAAGTATTTCCCTTAACGATACACACGCTGCAGTATGAGGGAAAATGGCTTTGATTGATGGTTATGACGATGAAGGCCGGAAATGGTGCTCAGTAATCTCCATTGAAGAAGGATACCGATTGACTGACATTACTGATGACGATCTGTTTGAAGAGCAAGCAGATATGGGAGAGACCATAGTGGAGGTGAGTTTCAACTTTTGGGTGAGAATGATCTAAAGAGAAGTGCCTCAGAGAATGATGTTGGCACAGAACCGTCCTGAATATTTTGATGACGACATGGCCCAAGTGCCTGTCTCAGTATGGACTACAGGCCCCTATAACGTAGGGTTACTGAAAGGAGTTGGAGAGGTGAGAATCAAACTGAAGCCTGGAGCAATTCTTCCAAAAGCACGACAATATCCCATGTCCAGAGAGGCAGATGAAAGAATTTTTAAGACAATTTCTGGTATGATAGACAAGGCATTTTAGTGACATCAGAGTCGTCATGCAATACTGCGGTTTATCCGATCAAAAAATCAAAGGGAGGGTCTTGGAGGCTAATCCAGGATTTACACCCAAAAAATGATATTGTTGAGGCCGAGTTCCCTTTAGTCCCGAACCCGGCTACAATTTTATGTAATACACCTGTTGAAGCAAAATATTTCACGGTGATTGACTTGAAAAATGCATTTTTCTCAATCCCTTTGCACTGTGACTCACAAGATCTGACGTCATTCACTTTCAGATAGATGCGACCTGAGCAATATTGCATTAGAAAGCGTTGCCCTGCAATATGTGGATGACATCTTAATTTGCACCACGACAAAGGAGCAATGTAGATACGATTCTATCCAGCTATTGACCATATTGGCTGAGAAAGGATATAAAGTTGACAAAGAGAAGTTACAATATTGTCAACAAGAAGTGCTGTACATAGACCAACTGATCTCGCATGAGGGGAAAATAGTTACCCCAGAAAGAGCTGAAGCCATATTGAACACCGCTAAGCCACACACGATAAAACAGATGCAGAGTTTCTTAGGCCTGTGCAACTATGTCAGGGCATGGGTCTTCGACTACAGCTCTTACGCCAAACCTTTGCTTCAGGCCTTAAAGAAGGCCCAAATGACGAAAGAAAAAATTGAACGGCCAGAAACCATGGAGGAAGGGTTTGCTGAACTCAAGAGAGTCATTTGCACGGCATCCGTTTTGGGGATTCCCAATTATGCAGAGGAATTTTACCTGTTTTCACACACAAATGGCAGCGTTATGACAGCAGTGCTCACTCAGAGAACCACATTGGGGTACAAGCCCCTGGCATATTATAGTGGAAATTTGGGCCCAGCGATGAGAGGCCATTTCCCTTGCGAACAAATTCTAGCTGCCGCAGAGTTCGCCATTGAGAAGGCTACAACCATTGTAATGGGATGCTCAATGATGTTGTACGTCAAGCACTCACTATTTGCTATCCTAGAGAAATCTAAGGGCACACTGACATCTCAGAGAGCTTCTGCTAATGAAGTGATCATATCGAATCCTTCAATTAAGATAGTCCTATGCAAAATAGTGAACCCAGCTATGTTCATAGCAGAGCAAGTCACTGAAGGAGAGCCAATACATGACTGTACAAACTATGAAGAATTCTATGACGAAATACCCAGAGTAAAAGAAAATGCTTTGACAGAAGGAGAAAGTGTCTTTATTGACGGTTCTTCGAGAATTGATCAAAACGATGGGCAAAGATATACAGGCGTCGCTGTAATGAAACACACCGCAAATGGAGAATTTCGAGGACTCCTTAGTGCGCAAATACCATCTCATTTTTCAGCACAGGCTGCAGAATTATTGGCGTTGATACTCGCCTTTGAGAATCACGCAGACCAGGAAGTAACGGTGTACAGTGACTCTGCCTATGTGACATCCACAGTGCACCAAGGCTTAGCGTGCTGGAAGAGAAGAGGCTACCTCCAAGCAGAGGGCACACCAATGCAGCATGCAGCCTTATTGGACAGGCTGATCAAGGCACTACATCTCCCAGTGGGCATAGCGGTCGTGAAATGCGCCACCCACACGAAAGGGACAGATTTTATCTCAAGCGGATATCAAGCAGCAGACACGGAAGCCAAATATATTGCATCCAAAAGAGAAACGATCATGGAAGTCCCCATACAAATGAGAGGATGATGGTTGCACGGACCACACTTGAAAGCTAGAACCATCTAGGACAAACACAGATGATGGAACTCCAAGGGGAGGGACCACAGGAAGAGAGAAATCTGTGGAAACGACAAGGGTGTTCTTTAAACCCCTCTGACAGCTCGTGGTGACAAGACAGCACTGGTAAACCGGTAATGCCTATAGTCCTGTTAAACATAGCGCTGGAACAATTACACTACCCAGCACACATGACAAAAGAGAATCTAGCGGCAACGCTCGCAGAAGACTGGTTCATATCGAATTTAACCGTGCACGTTACATTTTTTATAGTGAACTGTATAATTTGACAACAATTCACAGCTGGGCACACATTAAAAGTAATGAGAGGAGTCATCCCAAGGCCAAATGGGCCTTTTCAGCACTTGCATGTCGACTACGTCCACATGATTCAAGTATGTAACGGGTACGGATACCTAATTGTTGGGGTGTGTCCATTCTCTAGATGGATAGAAGCAGGTCCATGTACACACCCAGACTGTACCTGTGCGGCCACATTTTTGTGAGAGAGGTATTTCCCAAGTGGGGGGGTATGTGAAGTAATGAGATCAGATAATGCGTTTCAATTTGTAAATGAGATTTTCAAACAGATTATCTTGTTGCTTGGTATAAAGCACAAGTTCTCGTCGGTATATCATCCATATGGTAATGGGATCTGTGAGAAGCTCAATGGCTTATTAAAGGAAAGGATAGCCAAGTTGAAGCTTACTCTAAAAAAGGGATAGTTGCACTGCCTTCCTTTGGCACTGTATGCACTCAGCAATCAACCCGGTTCCGACCATCATTTTACGCTGCATGAAATAGCCACAGGAAGAAGAATGCGCACTCCCATGACACCTCGAGACAGAGCTAGATGTGATGCCCAGTCAACAGGAGAAATGTTAGGGTCTGAAATGCAAAATGACCTGAATTGCATGACATCTTACCTTACTGTAATTTCAGACCAGCTGCCGTGACGACAAAAAGGGTGCAGGGCAGCACAGCACACAGAAGGAGATACTAACACAGGCACAGCTCAAGGGCTTTGTGTACCATCCATTTTCCCTGGGGATACCGTCCTGGTAAAGAACCATACGAGGAAAAGGTGGGACAAGCCAAGATTTAACTGTCCCTTTACAGTGGAAGACTGCACTCCTTCCGCAGTAAAACTACAAGGCAGAAGAGCTTGGATTTTTCTGGGCGATATCAAACCCTACATCAGAGAAGGCCTCCTGCCTGCAGCCCAGCGCGAGGAGACTATGAGCGACGGGAACCACAACACCTGCAGACGAGATCCATGACGAGGAAAAAGGACGCATGAGCAACAACAAAGTAAAGACAAAGGAACTTTTGTGAGATAGTTGTGGTTCCACTTTGGACATTACTCTGCGCAACAAAGAGGATAAGGACAGATAACCTGGGCACTCTGTGCATCCTAGTTGCAGGGTGAAGAAGACAATTGCACGGATAAACCACAACATAGTCTGTTGACTTTGAACCTTGGATTGAGATACAATAAAATTGTGACGAGAAACTAACATGCCAAATTTTTATCGAGAACACATAAATTGGAAGAAAATACAGTACCCCGATTCCTTCCACACAGAGTCTTTGTTCGGAACTACCTATGGTACGCTGCAGTAGCAGCATCACCAAAGACGTGGTAACATACTTTGATCTAGTTCTAAGATTGTACCCATCACTGGTGGGGAGGCTCACTGACTTTCTTCAAGATCCTGAAAATGAAAACATCATAAGGAGACTACTTACTGTGATCACTGAGCAATTCCTCCTACTTTCTGAATACAGCGAAGAAAAGCCAAATGTCCCGAGCAAAGAAGGAAGTAAATGAGCTTGTCAATACACTGTTCTTTTGCATAATCAAAGACTGTCCAAATCTTGTCGGGAGAACGACAGAGGTACTCATGTTTCTTTGAGACCCAACAAATAAAGAACGTCTAAGCAAACTCCTAAATAACATTGGGATCTAAGTTGCACTCCACGCAAATGGAAATTGCAGACACTCTTTACATTGAATGAGTGCAAATAGTTCCAAACCTCAGCAAGACAGGACAAATGTCCCTGTTACCAGAAGACAGTAGATTGGCCAGCAAAGTTTTCTTTTGTTTAATTACTGATTTTCCAGAGCTAGTGGGGAGACCTGTAGATGTTGTCGTCCTCACCTTCATCAGAGATCCAGCTAATGCTACACAGATGGGCCTGCTCTTGCATGGCATAGTGATGCAAGTGGAACTCTCCAACCATCAGCAGAACTATTTGAGAAGATTTTACACTTCCTGCCAAGGGACAGATCGAGGGAACATTGCAGAGATTTCCTTTCGTATTTTCTATTGACAAAGACAACATGTCTTCAGGACTGAAGCAGATAAGAGGCATAGCCTGGGAGCTGACATACTTTGAACATGCACAGTAAAAGAGACTTGCTGAATGATTGCTTGATATTGACACTCCCCATAGCCTAGTAAACGAACTTCATCCCGAGATAATAGACAATTCATTCTTCACAAGAGGGGGGACAATTGTGTAACACCTGAAACTCACAACAAAGAATCCAAAAGACAATATTGTTTAAAGGAGTATAGTAAAAGTTAACATTTTGGCGAATGATCGAGATGAGGATCAGAGCAGCAACCTTGTCCTCCCGCAGGAGGAAAGACGTCCTCATTTCTCTGGAAGTAAATGCTGCCGCCTGACCTACAGGGGCATAATGGATTTGTGTATTATATTCATCATTGTTTTACTGTCATTAACAATCAGAACTGCATCTTTTATTGGTGCACAAAGGTTCCTATTGCAGTGTACCCACCTAATGATGTGTGCATGAAACATACGAAATTACCCAGACCTTACATAGTCATTCCATTCCCTAGAAGATCTGACGGTGGAATGAATGAACTTGAGATGGATGTGATTAGCAATGACACACACACACACTTGTGGGAACAGATTCATCGAAAAGCCGGAGACAGGGTCGGCAAAGTATGAATGTGACAAGATTACTAACGACCACACATGCAAACATTGAATGCACATACGCCAGGCCTAGTGTCAATGACTGCAGAAACACGAATTGAGAGATTATATATCATGAGACGTTCCGCTGCAAGTGAACCGAAGAGACACATGGGAAAAGATGAAGTAGTGGAGAAACAAAAGAAAGTAGAAAAGAAGCCCGTAGCAACAACATTAATGGACATTCCCGATACAGCATTTATAGAAATAAGGGCAAGCCAAGAGAAGATTCTTCCACAAGCAAAACTGATAGCAGATTCACTATGGCCGTTCATAGCCAGAGCCAGGAAGAGACAAGAGGAGTCAAAGAATAAACCCACAGAGACAAAATTGCCGAGCATATATGTTCCAGTGAAAGGGACAAGTACAAGTTCCACAGTACAGCCATATACTGAACCAATGCTAGAGTGGATACGGACATTTCTAACCAGAAAGAAAAAGATACATGAGGACAAGGAAAGAACCGCCAGACTTGTGTCTACTCAAATGGCACAGATGAGGAGGCCTGCACCATGGACCAGGATACCTGAGAATCCTCCAGCAAGAAAGAGCCATTCAGATGCATTCAGAACTACAGGAACACATTAAGAATCAAGAGAAGCATGCATGGAGATGACAGTGAATTAAATGATTACTTGTACAGCACAGCACACTTTGAAAACAACATTTGGTACCAGCACATGAAGGAAGTTGGAAGACGAAGTTCAGAGGGAGAACGCTTTGTTTGTGCACTCCTACTATACAGCATGGGGAAGTCCAAGATCTTTGTAGCTGTAGAAATTGATGTCCAGACAGCACACTGTCTTTCACATGTAGCCATGTGTAAAACAAGAGGCCAGTTCATGGGCAGTGGTGCCTCACTAAAATGGGCAACTGAAACAGCCTATCCCGATGAAGATGATTATGTCCAAGACATTAAGACAACAAACAGAGCTCAAATGAGAAATCACGTGATCAGGTATGAGAAACCTGGAGTAAAAGGAGCTGCAATTAGATGGGAAGTAAATCAGAAGCTAAATGTCCAAGGAAAAACTCCAGAAAAGGCTTGAAGTTGGAAGGACAGAGGCCAAATGCAGATTTGGTGAACAGTGCTTTCACCAGATGGATGGGAAAAAGGAGTAGTGATTTGAAGGGCATGAATGGTCCTCGGAGCCTGCAAAGAAGCAATTGAAAATCACAAAGGATATGCCAACCATTGTGGCCAAAGCTTGCAAAACTACTGACATGGGTTGAAGACAGAGGAGGACCCTTGCAGATAATGCCATTGGAAAGCTCAAAATTGTGCTTCAGGAACAACGGCACAAGAAAGATGGGAGGGAATCAGAATTGTGGATGAATCTTTGAAGCCTCTGGCATGGAAAACGGAACTGCAGTAATTATGGATCACTATTGGGCATGTGGATCCAAAGCATACATCAGACTGCTGAGAAACTGGGGAGGTATATGCACAATATGCAAAATAGTGAATGTCCATGTTCCAGCTTTGGTGATCCCGAAAGGCGACTTGAATATCGATAGTTTCCCGAAAGCAGATGCTCACCTGAAGAAGAAGAGATCTGTGGAACTGATGACCCGACTGAAGAGGGAAAATTACTTTTCTGCCAAATCAGAAGAAGCCTTCCATGCAATCCCATATGAACACAAACTGTTTAGCCTCACCTCATCAGTGTTTGTGACAATCCTCATGCCAAAATTCCAAGTTGGAGCAAATACTAAATGGTTGCAGATAACCAGATGGGAGTTACTGCAGACCATCAACACCACCATAAAGGGATTCAATGCAATCAAGGAAGAGTTAAGAGCCTTCCGACTGATGACTCTCCAGAACAGATATGTCCTTGACATGATTACAGTTATGGGTGGAGGGGTTTGTGCAAAAATCGGAGAATCATGTTGCACATTTCTACCATCTCACAATGAGGAAAATGGAACTCTAACAGAAGCCATAGGTATACTGACAAAGCTGCAGAATCAGATGATTGATCAAACCGACGAAGTTGATGATGACAGTTGGTTTGGATCACTATTTTCATGGCTTCCACAATGGATGGTAGATGCATGCAAGTTCCTGGGAGCCCTGCTAGTGATGATATTACTAGGATTCTGTGTTATTAAGATAATGATGTCCCATTGTCAGAAAACTGCAAAGAAAGCCATAGGGATGAAGATCATGATTGATGTCAAGCCAGGATGGAAGCCCAAAGACCTGCCTGATGAAGAAATAAGGGACTTTGTGAAATCTAGCATTCATGCACCAGAAGGAACAAAGTTTCTCTATCTCAGGAAACATTGAAACTATGTGGGAAGTTGGATAGCCCAAATGGACAGTGTCAACTGATGACATGGAATAAAGACGTAAGGACAGCAGGAAGCCTGAAGGGAGTCATAAAAATATGGACTCCAAAGAGACACTTCTTCAGACCATCATGTGTAGATCCAGAAGATGAAGAAGGAATTAACCCAGGCGATGAAGTGAAGGTGAATGCAGGAGAACAGAGTAAAATGAATCCAAAGATGGAAGTGAAGGTGGTCGATGAATCGCCCAGAGTGGGGAGTGTAGAGGAAGCCAAATAAAACCTGCACTCCAAACGTCCATTTTGATGACGAGCAAATAAAACAGCAGAGAGCAGCAGTAGGACTCTGCCCAGTGCCTATTAGAAGAACAGCACCAATTGAAGTACCAATACCCAGAAAACCATGGACAGTAAAGTACCCATTGAGAAAACCGTATCAACAAATGAAACGAAATGAAGATCGCCTAAGTACAGTCCCTGAAGAAACAAAAAATGCCTTAATAGAAAACGAATGGTGACGTCACAAGGGCCCAGACTGACTCATAGATAGGAGAAATGACAATCAGAGATTGATGCAAAGAGACGAAACACCATGAAGAAGGATATCGTGAACCTAAAGTGAAAGGACGATGCCAAAATGCAAGAAGTTTAAGCTGTAAGCAAGATAAAGATATTCAACCAGTTTACACCTGTAAATATGCTTGTAACTGCAAGAAAGCTAAGAAAACAGTGCAGCTCGCTATGCTTAGTAGAAGAATAGTGTGGCAAGCGCCACTATACATAACCTACCTCAAATGAAGCACCTTATTATACATTTATTGCTTCTTTGCACAAGAAGCAGAATCAACCCAGGTTACTAAAGGCCACACGAGAAAGCTCCACATTTAGCAGAAACGAGAAGAGACAGCTGAAAATGAAACTCGCCAGAGGCAACTCATGCCAGGAGAGCCAGGGTCATACCAATAGAAGAAACAAACAGTAGCTACATCTAATTGAAACTAAGAACAAAATATCCTGCCTCTGAAAGGTCGAGATAAGAAGGCGAAAGGCAGGTGGCGGGTGAAACGAAAATCAAATACACGAATTGATGGAATAGAGGCAAATGCACGGTGTCTGAATCACGTGATCAGCTGAGCAAGAAGAAGCGAGGGTTCACACCTACGCATGGCACCAGGCCATAAGAAGATATCAGAACCTTTTCCAGACAGAAGATGCGGTTTCGAGGACAACTGCAGAGAACTAATTGACAAATGGCTACTAAAGTTATGATTGATTGTAACAAGGACTGGAGGAAGGCCGGGTAACTAAGGGGCACCTTGCACCTGGCCGACCATTCTGCGTGCTGCTAAGCAACGTAGAAAAGTATGCATGGGTTTGGTACCAACCCAATCACAATGGACCAAATAATATAAGGTCCTAAAGTTAGTAGAACCAATGTAACGTCATACTTTAGTGACGTCTGCAGTAGTAATTTTGAAGGAGAGGCTTAGATGCCCACCTGACAGTGTTTACCCAATCCCTTCACTCTTTTACCATATACAGATATAGTACCTATAGTAAAGTTACCTTTTCCTAACCAATAGAATTGCATGTCAACCTTTGAGTGTTACACGTCAATGATGACGAGTTTTGAGTATACATGTTACAACTTGCATGAAGTTCGTTGGAGTTGAAGAGAGAAGGAAGATCGCATGACTGCTGACATCCATAACTCCCTGTTTTTTGTAATTGTCATTAAACTGACTCCCTTTGGCAAACCGTTTGAGTTGTCCTTATTGATTGGTGCTGGAGTAATAAATCTGCACCCCCATCCATCTCACAGGTGCTGCTATCTTGTCTTAAAGTGCTTCTGAGCAAACTCTGACTGTATGGGCCGGTCGTGGGTCTCAGAGTACACTGGCACATAATGCACATTTTCTTTGCCCCTTTGAGGAGAGAGAAGGAAGATTTTATGCGTTCATCAAGGTACAGGGTCAGTGTGCATTATCAGCGCTGGTGGACACTGGATCCCAAGCCACCCTTCTGTCCAAAAAGGCCTTCAACCAACTAAATTCAGGAAGGGGGGAAAGTCACCAAATTCACCTCAAACCTCTTCCCGGACAACTCCAAAACTTTGATGGGAATAATATCTCTGTCGAAGACACTGCGGATCTGGATATAAAAATTGGGTGACATAGGGCGAAACACCCAGTGAAATTCGTGACTCCAGAGGGCACACCTTGTCTCTTGGGGAATTCCCTCCTTCGGAGGTGGTTGTCACCCCTGATTGACTGCGTGAAAAGGCCCCTCTGTATCCAGACTAGCTGTCCAATTAAATTAAAACATAGCACAAATTATGTGAGTTTGAATGGCACAAGACACATGATTTAACAATGGTCCGATGAAATAGAATTCAATTTTAGGAACAATCAAGTCCCAGACTACCGTCATCTCTGTACGAGAACAAACTGGTGATGGGAACCCTTCTCCATTCTTCAAAATCATCCTCCCTCCCAGTTTTAAGTGGCATTCCACAGTGGTGGGAAATACTCTGATGTTTTATACCAATCCACAATCAGAGGAAAACCCAAATCCCATGACAAAAGATGATGAAAATCCAGCCCAAACTTTGGCCGACATCCAGAGAAAGGGTGAACAGCTGTTTTTGCCCATTCAAATAAATAATGGGAGTAACCTGAATAATGGAAGAAGCTTCTTCAGTGAAGCATTGTTCAGGAGATTCCCGAAAGATCAGACCATTTCCACATTTAAATTGATTGATAAGTGCAAACTGGGCCTGGAAACTCCAAAATTCCGAACATAGCAGGTGTATGCTAGACATTTCCATTGGCAACAACAGCATAGAACATAATTTAGGGTTGTGAGAGATGTCTCCTCTGCCTTTTATTTAGGCAGTGACATCCTCAATCGATTTGCAATTAGTTTGGACCCTATTAATAACAAAGCCTGGTCCTGACTGGGGGGTGACCCCATGGGCTTTGACAACACTGAGAAAGCATTCTGGTCAGCTCAATTGCTGCTCTATGCAGTTGAAGTTCACGTGAGAAAAGAGGTTACCATCCCAGGACATGTGCGTCAATTTACAATTCCGCTAAAAATTAAGCGAGGACAGAACCACAAAAACCGGGACACCTACATACATTTGAATTATCATCTCCAACAACAAGGTTCGTATTTACATTCAACACCCCTAGTTGGCCTAGAAAACAACACCATTCGAATATTGGTGGATAACAGTGGCCCTCGAAGTATCACTTTGGGTGCAAACACCTTTCTTGTAGTGGCGGTTGATGCCCAACATTATTCTATTGATTTAGGCAATGCGATCATTGGTCCAATTCCAAATGACTGCTTACATATTGACGCCGGTATCCCTCTGGACAAGATTTGTGTTATATCCTGATTCCTCACCTCCTAGCCCATCTGTGTAGATTCATCCTGTGTGGCTGTGATGTCATGGAATGCACAGCACATGCTGATGCTACAGCCTGGAATGTTATGCCTTGAGCGTGCAATGTTATGCCTTGAGTTTGGTTCTGCCCGAGGACAGTTAGAAGCGAGAGAGACATGAAACCTGGGTGGTGGGAGTCAGTGGGCTCTCCCTGCATTATCTATGATCCTGCTCACCATGTCCTGTACCTGAGGTTTCTGATGTAACCTGAATGTGTGCAACTTAATAAAGCAACTTAAGGACCTACTACAAAGAGGACTCCTGAATTTGCATTATATCACTGGCGATGAGGTGGTCTTCATGCATACCCACAAAGAGAAGAGAACAGGTACCCATTGAAAGAAATAGAGAAGTGTGATGTGACCGTGCCAATGTTGTATTGTTGTGCAGGCATGCATCAGGGAGGATGCTGAAAGGCCTCATGAGGCAAGAGTCAGGGAGGACGCCATAAGGCCCCACTTGGAATGTTCTGGTGTTGCAGCAGATGTCAGGAGGGCACTGCCAGGTCACGGTTGTATTGTTGTGTAGTCATGCATCAGGGAGGATGCTGTAAGGCCCACAGCCAAGTGTTTGTGTTTTGGAATGTGTCAGGAAGACACTGCAAAGCCACGGTTGTATTGTTGTGTAGTCATGCATCAGGGAGGACGCTGTAAGGCCCACAGCCAAGTGTTTGTGTTTTGGAATGTGTCAGGAAGACACTGCGAAGCCACGGTTTTATTGTAGTGTAGGCATGCATCAGGGAGGACGCTGTAAGGCCTCACGGGGTGTGTGTCAGGAGATTCCTGTAAGGTCCCACGGTGAAGTGTTTGTGTTTTGGAAAGAGTCAAGAGGGCACTGCGAAGCCACCACGTGCTTAGGTAGTGAGTTGAGTTCTCAAACTTGTGGTCTACGGTCATCTCACATGGGAATAAAGATGTGTGCTGAGGTGCTCACAGCGATTTTGGTTTAGGGTCCGGACGTGTGGTTCACAGTTGTTTTCAATGGTAAGGGAAGCATTTGCTGGCACCTGTGAGTTGATGGGGATCCGATGTGCGGTACACAGTCATAGTTAGCGATGTAATTTACCAACCCCCTCATGCATTGATTTTCTTTCAGTATTTTGTGCTGATCAACAGCTCAGTCTGTTGCATCCCTTCCTGGTTGAGCACTGTGCTCGGTCAGCCGGGTGACAGGTTCCACCTCCCCATCTGGTCCTCATAAGTGTGTGGTGCAATAGCAGTTCAGTTCTTAGTAGCCTGGCCAGCAGTTCTGAGCACAGGGTGTTGACAGTCTGGTGGACATTTGTGGGGTTTGTCACCCTTAGGTCACTGTGAATGTGACCGAGTGGTATATTACTGCCTCACATGGGTGTTGAAAGCAATGTTTCACTTTGGCATATTAGTCCTGGTATGTCTTGTTTTGGTGTTCCATTTGCCCTTCAGAAATCCATGCATCTAGCAGTTTGATGTCTTGGTGTTTTTCAGGAAGGAGCGGGAGGTTGTTTCATGCCTGTGTTTCTCCCCCCCCCCATGTTCTTCCTGTGTGTTATCTTGTGCAGGTCTTTCCTGCTTGCTGGTTGGTTACAGAGATAATGTGTGTTGTGTGTGTTTCCCCCTCCTTGTTTGGTGTTTGCAGAGTCTGCCTTGTTGGTTGTCTAACGGAAGGAGGTGTGTTATATCCTGCTTCCCCACCTCCTGGCTCATCTGTGTAGATTCATCCTGTGTGGCTGTGATGTCATGGAATGCACAGCACATGCTGATGCTACAGCCTGCAAAGTTATGCCTTGAGCCTGGAATGTTATGGCTTGAGCTTGGTTCTGCCTTAGGATAGTTAGAAGTGAGAGAGACATGAAACCTGGGATTTAGGAGTGGGCTCTCCCTGTGTTATCTATGATCCTGTACCTGATGTTTCTGGTGTAACCTGCATGCGTGCAATTTAAGGACCTACTACAAAGATGACTCCTGAACTTACATTATATCACTTTTCACCAGGCAAGGGGGGAATTTCTTGGTGTACTCTTTCTGCCCTTATGGTGTGGAAGAGGTGACCATTGACATCAGGAAGGATGAGGTGGTATTCCAAGTCAACAGTGACTACCTCCCATCCTTGTAAACTCACTCCACCCAACTGGAGGATACTACCAAAATTGCTAAGCCCGAGCTCGTTCCATGATTTAAGCAGATGGTCGAAGAACGAATCAATCTCGCTGATGCCTATGAGACTGAGGAGCAAAATCGGAAGCTGAAACAGGTGTTTCTGGATTTTCAAGATATCTTTTCCGTGGATTCATATGACTGTGGATTCACAGAGATACATTCAACCACCATACCCATGGACCCCGAGATGGCTCCAATATTTGTGAAGCAATATCGGTTACCTCTGGCATCCATGGAGTCACCGTGGGATAATTCATCCAATCCACAGTACCTTTAACAATCCGGTACTGGGGATACTCAAACCCAATGCCCAATGGAGACTTTGCGCAGACCTAAGGGAGTTAAATGGGACCACATGTCAAGATGGCCCCTGCCCTCAATCGATCAGGGACTGGCCCGGATCCACGGTTCAATGGTGTATATCACCATTGACCTGACCTACAGATACTGGACAGTACCCGTGACTAGGGAAGACCAGTAAAAGCTTGCCTTTACCTTCAGGGGACAGCAATACATGTGGACCCAAACCCTTCTTTGGATATATAAACTATGGCAATGAATTTAACATCGTCCTACATAAGGCCATGCTCAATTTGGGCAAAAGGGGAAACCTGGCTTATGTAGATGATGTCTTAATCAAGAGCTCAACTGCGGAGGAACATATAGCGGAAATACGCTAAGTTCCGATCCAGTTGCAGAAAGCTGGAGCACAACTGTCCTTTCAGAAGGCACATTGATGTAGGATGTAAGACCTGAGTGAACTTCTTAGGGCACAAAATCACCCCTGAGGGTCTCAGTCCCCAGGTGAAAAAGATGGAAGCATTTTTAAAATTGAAAGACCCTAATACACTGCGAGAACTAAGACACCTTTGAAAGTTCAATGAAGACTACGCAGAGGTCACTTGACCATTGGTCCATTTATTAAAGGCCGGGGTCAAGTGGTAGTGGGGTCTGGAAAAATCTGAGGCAGTAAAACAACTAAAGAGAAGCCTTTCCGAAACCCCTTGTTTGGCTTAACACATAAAGAACAAGGAGTTCTTCTTGGAGACAGGGTTCTCAGATACTTGCTTAACAACGGTATTATACTAAAAGCACAACAAGGTCAACAAAGTAATCTGGTATGCAAGCAGGAGTTTGTACTCTGTGGAGGAGGAATTCAATGATTGCAAAAAAGGCACTCGTGGCAACGCTGTGGGCATTGAAGAATTACTGCCCATTCATCCATGGGGAGTACATCATAGTGGAAACTCCTTACCAACCCTTGCAATACTTACAAAGCGATCAAATCCAAACAGGGAACATAAGGATTTCCAGAATTACTTCCTGGATTCTGTCCATGCAAGGCTTTCTTGTGGAGGTCAGATATGGCAAAAAAAAGAAGAGTCCTCTAGCGCAAGGATAGGCTGACTTGTATGACAGTGCTCAAGAAAACTGTCTTGAGGACGACTGTCTAAGGATCAACAACAATATGTAGGAGTACCTTACTTCCCCTGCACAAAGTATATGAGGAAGACATGTGTCAGGGGATACCCACAGTTTATGTGGATGGGTGCTCCTACCATCTTGACAATCATGGGAGAAAATAATTAGTGGCTGGCATTGGGAATGCCTGAGTGAATGATGCCCTGGAAACCCTCTGCTGGCTACAAAATAGGTCCCCGAAGTAGTCAGGTGGCAGAGTTGATGGTTGTACATCATGCCATCCTCACTGCAGCACACCACCAACTCAAACAACTGGTCATAATCACTGACTCAGATTATGTTAGAAATGGGTTTGTGGAATACCTGATTAACTGCAATAATCGAGGCATGCTGTGTGCAAACAATAAACCGCCAAAGCATGGGACATTAATTCAATCAATTGATGATCTGGTAACCTCTAATGAGATGACCATCTATTGGAAGAAGATCAGAGGTCACTTTAAAATAGAGGGACCAGACAAAACTGGAAATTACTTGGCTGAACAATTTGCCAAAACAGGAGCCATTCAAGGGGATCTCATAGAAAGTGAATCCCTGTTGGGGGAAATCCAGGTCACTGCTGTCTCCAGGTCCCAAACCCATGCCAAAAATTAACTCTTAACTGCCCAGTGGAGTAAAGAGACCCCAGATGCAGATCTGATTACTGCACGAAAAGAGGACCCAATTATTGGGAAATGTATCAACATATTGAAGACCCTGTTACTTTTACTCTGACAGAATGCGATTATATCAGGAAGGAGGATCTCTGGGTGTTGATGACGTTTTCCAAAATGTTCCGAGTCCAAGCCGGTTTGTTGGTTTGGAGATCCATATCTTGATGTGACCAGTGGGTGATACCTACCTCATTCCGAAGCCTGATGTTAAGTCACGCCGATGACGCAGCCACAACTGGTCAAATGGGGTTTCATACAACTATAGAAATCTTGCGTGAGGTCACATATTGGCCACACATGGGCCAGCACCTCGACATCTACTTAAAGGGGTGTCTTGTGTGTGCTCAATTTCAGCCAGGTTTTCTCACACACAGAGCTCCCCTACAGAAAAGGGGAATGACACTGCCTTGGTCGGATTTGCAAGTCGATTGCATCAGGCCAGTGATTTGCTCCTCTAGAGGAAATAGGCACAAGTTGACCGTGACTTGCTTGTTTACCAAGTGTGTAGAATGTCTTCAGGCCCTGAATTGTAAGGCGGAACAGCTGCTGCACTAATGATTTATCACATCTTCGCTCGTTTCGGCCTTCCCCAAAGGATTGGGTCGGACCAAGGTAGTAATTTAACCAGTGAGGTAATGACCAAGATGTGGGAGATACTAGGGTAAAGAAAGAAAACACACATTGCCTACCACCCAGCCTTGAGCGGGGGAGTTTAGAGTTACAATAAAACAATGGTGGGCATCTCGAGAAGTTTGTGATGGACTCTGGACCAAGTTGGGACATCCGATTACCGCTTGTCTTAATGTCCATTAGGTCCATGCCGTCTTCTGCAACCAAAATGTCTCCATTTGAGCTGATGACTGATGATAAATGGTGCTACCTCAGCATCTGCTTTACAGAGCTCCAGAGCAGAACCTGATCAACGCCTCCACTCCCCATGAGTACATTGAGAATTTATGGAAACACCTTCAGCACGCTTTTGCTTAGGTTCAGTGAAATTTATCAAAAAGGCAGAAGAATTGAAAGCCTACTATGGGCCTCATCACGAGTTTGGCGGTAGCCCTTAAATCCGGAAGTAGTGCTGTTACCACCAGATTTAAGGGTCCGCCAAATCACGGCTTTGGCTGATTTCCCCCCAGCTCTGAGCTGGGGGGAAACCGCAGAGATTTTGCGGATTTCCGGCGCATTTACCACCGGCGGGAAATCCGCCGGCGGTAAAAGAGTGAAATTTCCCGATTGAGCCCAATGGGGAATGGAGATTTCCCGTTCCGCCAAACCCGTGATCCGGCGCTAATAGAGCCGGTGGGTTTGGCGGTAGGGATAATAATGCCAGCGCTATTAGTGACGGCGTTACCGCCCAACTCGTGATGAGGCCCTATGACTTAAAAACTACCAAGAAGCAGTATAAAGTTGTTTGTTTTATGTAATTGTGTAATGATGACAAAATAATAGATGAAGTCGATAAAAATAAAGAGGAGAAACGCAAGAGTTCGAGGAACTAAGTATGTATTTTTTATTGATGATGTTTTTAGCAGATTAAAGTTAAAAAAAAGTGACAAATAAAGGGTTTAGAGCCTGCAACGATGGTGCATGCTCATAGTACGTTTTCCATTGAATAAGTGATGTTGAAATTTTGCAACGAGTAAATGGTGATTATGGACAGTCAACGGGTGATGTGTCAAATATGGAGGATATTTCCCCACTTATACATTGCTGAAAATACACACATTTGAGCATAGATAGTACACCGAGGAACATGGTAGAGGAACTGCAGACTAAAAATGTTTATTATAACCACAAGAGGGATCGCCATTAAAGGCAGTTCTGCAGTACATGACGATATATTTGCATATTGTACATGCAAGAAAAAAGTTAGACAAGCGACTAGCGAGCTTTCAATTTTTTTTTAATATAGTCCAAGAGGTAAAAGATGAGTCGCCTCCTAGCGATCAAATAATTAATATATGCACAGAAGGGGATGAAGAGCCTTCTGAACCACCCGCCGCGCCCAAAAACAGACGCTGATAATAAAAAGAAGGTTGGACTTGGACCCATTAAGGGAGCTCAAGGCAGTAACAGTATATAGCAACCCGGCATATGAGTCGTCTGTGTAAAGCAACAACGAGAGCCTGGAGAAACATATTGAGAGAAAGGTATGATCCCTAAGGTCCCAAGAGACAAGGAGAGAAGTGACGATAAAGGAGCAATAGCTGAGAATATCTTTAGATACAAGACGGGATATAAAAGGGATAGTAAGAAGGAAAAAGACAAAACTGATGGGCTAGCACATTAAGAGCATTGAGGATATGAGAGTGCACAGTATTGATTGTATGGAAAAGGAAGTAGTGAATCCTAAATTCAGCAGTGACAAGGGAAGACTTAGAAGAAGCTCTTCCCGACACATGAGTTGTTAAGTAGATCTGTCCAGAACAACTCTGAAGGATGAGGCAGACTCGAAAAGCATTGGGGACGAGATCGTCAAAGTCTATCATTACACAAGAGCTAAGGAAGTCCCGTAGGGGAAGGGTAAAGATGATAGATTCAATAGTACGCTGCTACATGGTTTGAAGAAAGCCTCACGCAGCGTAAAACCTGAGGAGCTGTCTTTCTAATAGACTGACTCTGATTAAGAGATGATGAAACGAACGGTTATACATGATGAGAATAGAGTATGGCAAAAGGGAGAGAGGGCATATTTATGAGGAGATAGGTAATATATGTAGCCTTGTAGAAAGCTTTCAAGGAGTAGTAAAGTAAGGCGTCTGGATTTAGACCTCCCAATATGTCGGCCGTTAAACTTACTGACGTGGCTAAATTGATCTTGAAATAGCAGTCGCACAGTCAGAGGGGGGACTCGCCATTATATGTGAACAGGTTAAGTCCATTGCCAGATAGAAGGCAATGTAGGACCAGTGTCCCTGCCACGAGTAGTCAAACGTTAAGTGACAAATGTGAGCTTTTGGGATTTTTCATTAAGAAAGGAGACCCTCGAGATAGGAACTTCGAGAATGATTGGGGAAACTCATAGAGTACCAGAGACATTAAGATGAGGTAAATGAAAAAACTTCCACACGTAGGATAGGTATGGGGGATGACAGAACACTTCTTTGCTATATGAAAAGGTTAAGGATTCATACAGCATAACCAACTGTTGAGAAGAGGGATTTAAAAACTCTGATTCGGTTGGTTGGAGTTTAAAGGCTAACAGGCTTTCTGGTATGGTTAGTTAGTTGCTGTAATGTGACCTGCACATGTTTTGCCTGGGAACACTGGGAACAAAAACTCCAAAGGTACCAAAGAAAGGATTACTGGATGGTTATACAAACCTTGTTGATTAATGGCACTGGTGGGCGGTTGCTACCCCTGTGTTGTAGCCATGAGTTATTTAGTTCAAGGGTATTGTAACAGAGGAGCAAAGATCCTGACTTGTCATCAGTAAAGATTTTAATGTTGTTGCATACATTTTTGATGACCGTCGGATCTCCGAACTACGGAGCATAACCAGCCTGCATTCAGATTGGCTAACCAGCCCTCCACCCACAACAATTGGGAGACCACTACCAGGCATCACAATCCTACACAGGATCACCTATTCTTGCCCTGCCTTGACAAAGACTACGAAACGCGTTGGCTTCCTCCTTTCACCTGTACCTAGCATGTTTACTAGGTCATTTGTTTTATGTAATCAACAACATTAAAATCTGTATGGATTGAAAAACTCGCCTTCATAGTAGCAATAGAATGAAAGATGACTTTGTCCAGAATCAGAGGGTGCAGTAGACAAGCGCCTAGAGCGCAGTAAAACTTTCAGACAAAGTAAGTCACTTATGAAGACATGAGAGAGGATAAACATGGATTTAACATCCCCATGTATGGGAGAAGAAATGTCTGGGTTATTTTTTGATGCATTTCAGACAGACAAGGGTTCACATATTGGGGTAAACTTAAATGACAAAATTAAGTATAACGATTTTTATTTTTTCTTATAAGACAAAGGCACAGAATGTTTTTTATTAAGAATGTAGTGTTTAAATGAGAATTTGTGTATTACGGCACATTTAATAAGGATGGCTATATGAGGAGAATTGATAGAGTTTAAAAGGTTTATTATAAAGGATTTATACTGCTTTTGTATATTTTTGAAAGAATCTTAGATCCAGAAGTATGGGGTCATGTCCAGTATGAACAATTTTTGACGATCGCCACTTTCGCCATTAGGACTCTCATTGCAGTAATGGGATGTTTTATGATGTTAGTTATTGAATATATGTATTATTCGCTATGAAGGAAGAGGCTAAAGGTGCATTGATATCTTAGAAAGCTCTGTTTATGGGGTGATTATAGTGAGTGTAGTGATTAAAAAACTTTAGTGTAGAGTAATGAACCCTGCCATGTTTGTATTGAAATCATCGGCAGGGGTGTACACTCATATGATTGAGTGGGAACTTCATCCCAAGGGTGAAGGGAAATGCATTGATAGCTGAGGAATGTCCTTTTATTTACCATCTCGTTTAAGAATTGATGAAATATTGGCAAAGATATAGGGGATCCATTTGGGTAAAGCAGTCCAGTGTATGACTACCGTCTCACATTTCGGCACAGGCTGCAGAATTAGCAGCGCTGATTGTCGCACTCGAGAAGTATGCAGACCAGGAAGTAACGGTGTACTGTGACTCCACCTTTGTGACATCAACGGAGCATGCAGGATTAGCACATTGGAAAAAGGGAAGTGCCCACCTCTAAGCCATTGCAGTTGTAACATGCGCAGTTCACATTAAATGGGTAGATTTTAATTTATATGAAAATTAGAAAGCAGAGAAGAAAGGGAATGTGTTGTATGTATTAAAGTAGGTATGTTAGTTGAGATGTTTAGAAGTGAATGGAAATATGATAATGTTGAGTATGTTGAATTATTGTGATAAATGGGTACATTTTAACAAATAAAGATTTAAGGAGAAGCGCCTCAAGATAAGAAAGACGTGTGGACGTGGACAAGGTGTTTTTTAAACACCTCTAAAGCATTGTGGCAACAAGATAGTACTGGTAAACCAGTGATGCTTGCAGCTTTATTAAGGGTGGCGTTGGAATAGCTAAACTCCCCTGTGTACGTCATTGGGAAAAAACCTTACCGCAACGAGTGCAAAGGATTGGTTTGCTTTTTGCATATAGTAGAAAACGTTGCATTTTGTATAGTAAAATGTTGTGTGAGTAAAAAGATTATTATTGGGCACACGTTATGCACAATTAAGGAGTTAGACCGAGAGGTTATGATTACTTTAGTATTTGCATCTAGATTCGGATATATGATCAGTAAGCATATGCATTTCTTAAGGTGAATTAAGTCACCATAGCTAAGAGCCATAGCACAAAAGTGGTTTCCTAGATGGAAAATATGGGAGTTAACAAAGAGTCATATTTTAACTTTGTTTTGTGTCCAAAATCAAGTTTGTGGATACATAAGATTGTTGCTTAGAAAAGGCACAGGTTTTCATGGACAAGGTCACCAGCGGGCGAATAAGGTCTGTAGGAAGACTTAATAGCTTGCTTAAGGAAGAGAATAGAGAAGTTAAAAAGACCCTGAAGAAAGGATGGTTGCATTGCCTATCACCGACATTATATGCTTTAAGAAATGGAATAGGTTTAGGGAAAACATCTTGTGTCAAACAAGAGTGATAAGGAGGCAAATGAGGATATTTCTCACACCTCTATATAGGATTAGGAGTGATGCCCAGCAAACAGTAGATCTGTTAGGAAAGGAGCTATGTGCGTCTTTTTATGTATATTGCTTCAAATATCCCTGTCATTTCAGCTCTACTCAGGGCGACAAGGGTGTGGGGCCACAGAACACAGAAGGTGATGTTGCAACAACCAGAGATGAGGAGTTTCGTATTTCAAAACTTTTTTTCCGGAAATCCAATCATAGACTCACAAACTTTGTAGAAAAGGTAGCATGATTGCTCAAGTAAGCCCTTTATATTGAAAGACAGTATACCGTCTGCAGTCACGGTGTAAGGCAGACGTGCTTGGACATTCCTTGCTACAATGTAAAGATCCAGGCTGAAAAAACCCCAGCACACCCACACCCATCGGAAGCAAGCATCGGGGAAGAACCACAGCACGTGCAGGATAAGTCCATGGTGAGGAAGAAGGACGCAGAGCAGTCAAATAAAGGCAAAGAGTTCATTGAACTATGGCTTATTTCGAGACACTCTTTTCAGTCACAAAAAAACCAGAGCGTTACAAGAGCTCATTGACATTGGACTGAGACACATTTTAGCCTTGAGTAAACAGAACAGTATGCAAGATTTGAAATTCTTGTTTGACAATTGGAAAAGAGAGCAGTATCCTGATTCCTTTCTTACTGACTTTCTCTTTAGATGTGCTTATGCTGATGCCCAATGACAACGTTTCACAGATGATACTTGCTTTTCTCGAGTTTGTATTGCGCGCATACCCTACGCTGGTGGGGAGAACTATTAGCATTCCTATTTTCCTGCAAGATCCTAAGAATGGCCCAGTTGTGAGAAGATTGCTTAGAGTCATCACTGAACACATTCTTCAGCTTCCTGAGTACAGTGGGGGAAACACAGATACCCCTTTCACCGGATAATGCCCATAGACTGGATAGCCTCGTTTTTTACTATATGATTGAAGATTGTCCACATCTTGTAAGTAGAAAAACTGATGTCAGAACTTTCCTGAGAGACCCGAGAAATAATGCAGAACTCAACCGAATATTGAGAGACATTATATACCAAGTGAGTGAGTACTCGGAGAGAACCTTGGGGACTGAATGAAATTTGGTGAAAAAGAAAAGAAAAAAGTTTGCCAAGTGAGGACCTTTTGTTTCCTGCTGAAAGAAAATCTCTATGTCATCTGGTCTAAGACATATTTGTGGTATCGATTGGGAATTGATGTATGTCATTGAACTAATCAAGTCAGCTAAAGTAGACTGAGGACATCCTGGATGAGACTTTTAGGGGAAGAGATCCAGAGCCTACTTGCTGAAGTCTTCTACTTCTTGTTGGAGAGGCTTCCACATTTCACCTGGAAAAAGGACGATTCTTTTCTATACATCAGGAACCCTGTTAATCCTACTGAGATCAGCCAGCTGATTGTAAAACTTATTGAGAAAATTAAGATATCACTAGAGTATTATATGTTGTTGCCCCATTAAAGTTACTTTTTTCCTTCCTTAAATAAAGTATGGGCAGCACCAGTAGCAACTTCATCATGGGAGATCACTAGATACATCCACGTTGTGTACGAAGGTCATGGTGCAATTTTTCGTACATGTGTCTTATCTATGCCTGCATTATATTCATAGTGGTATTGCTTTCACTTCCAATATGTACTGCAATTTTTGTAGAGACACATGAAGCAAAGATTCCTGGGTATCCTCCTGTGCATGTGAAGGGTACAAACGTGGAAACTACTAGGCAGTTGAAACCTGAGGAAATGTTCCCTGTACTAGATAAACCTGAGTTGTCTGTTGAAGAGAGGTCACGTATGGAGATTATAGCAGACTTTCTATGGCCACATACTGCTGCTAGGAAATGGCATTGCAGTAGACAAAGGCTGCTAGAACTTTCTCCTACACAGGTAGCACACGTGAATACACACAGTCCACTGATAAATGTTTCTATGCTTGGTCCAGTAAAAAGAACACATGCTGACACACTTCATGACATTATTACAGAGGCTCATGACAGAAAAATGAAAAAGAGAAATACTAGAGAGAATAATCATCAGCTAAATGATTACCTGGACAGTACAGCACATTTGGAGAATACTCTATGGTACCAGCACATGAAAGAAGTGGGAAGAAGAACTTCAAAGGAGGAATGCTTTGTATGTGCAATCCTGCCTTATAGCATGGGAAAGTCTAAGATCTTCATAGCTATTGAAATAGACGTCCAGACAGCGCATTGTCTTTCGCATGTAGCACTTTGCAGAACAAGAGGCCAGTTCATGGGTCATCTCAAATGGGCAACTAAAAGGACAGATCCAGATGAAGATGACTATATACAAGACACAAAGACAAGATATAAGGCACAAACAAAGAACTTTGTGATCAGAAATGGAAAAGCCGGAGTGAAAGGAGCAGAAATTAGACGAGAAGTGAACAGGAAACTTGAGGTTTCAGGAAATTCTTCAGAAGAAATTTGTAGATTGAAGAACATAGGCCAGATGCAGATTTGGGGATAAGTGCTATCACCAGATGGATGAGAAGAACAAGTGGTAATCTGCAGAGCCTGGGTGATCATTGGTCGTTATCAGCCAACCATTGATATAGTGCAGAATGAATGTAAACCACTGTGGCCAAGATTTGCTGAACTATTGACCTGGCTCCAAGATAAAGGAGGACCCTTGTAGATAGTGCTGTTGGAAAGATCGAAGTTGTGCTTCAGAAACAATGGCACAAGAAAAGTCGGAAAGAATGAGGACTGTGGTCGAATCTTTGATGTACCAGGAATGAAACTTGGGACAGCAGTAATTATGGAACATTATTGGGCTTGTGGACCCAGAGCATATATGAGATTTCCCAAAGACTGGGGAGGAATATACACCTTGGTGAATGTTCATGTTCCTGCATTGGTGATTCCTAAAAGTGACCCAATCATGGACAGTTTCCCAAAAGCAGATTCTCATCTAAGAAAGAAGAGATCTTTGGAACTGGTTCATCGGATAAAGAGATAGAAATATTTCTCTGCCAAGTTAATAGAAGCTTTTGACTCTATCTATCACTCAGGTAACCTTAACAAATGGTTTCTGTATGAACTAGCCAACCACTCAGTGCTTTCCAAATAACAACAGAATCAAATGAGTGTCCTACCTTGTCTTCAGACACAGCTGGGAGAAATAGAGAATTCACCTGCGTCACCCTCCTTCCGCCTCTGTCGCGGCAAAAAAGAGGACGCCGCAGGGAAATCCTCGAAGAGGAAAACACCCGCTGTGGCTTGTGAGCGTAGGTTGGAATTTGTGGTCTGGATCCCACTGGAGCAAGGACATGTAGAATTAGAGGATTGATTGTTCCGTTTGCATGGCTCTAGGATAGAAAAAAGGATCATAGCAGATGGAAAAAAGTATGGCTGTTACCCCAGTTGAATAGAAGATATACCTTTCCTGAATTCGGAAGGAGTCGTTATTGAGACACGGAGATGAGGACCTGGATGCATCAGAGTGCCATGGGGGTTCTGAGACACAAACGGTAAGAGGTAAGTGTTCGTATAGAAAATGAATAGATATGGAAAGAAGGTTGTTTTATATGTATTCCACCTACCCAGCCACTGTGTATCACTGCTCGCTATAGAAATGGGTACCCGGAATTGACTGCTGGGAATTGTAGTCCTGGTACATGCGGTTACCTGTATGTTTTGGTCAGAAATGTGAACGTGTTGAAAACAGAATCTATCAACTAGATGGGGAGAGAAGCACAGGCGAAGGGAAACAGCAAGACCTACATATCTGGGAAGGCTACTTGGTGCCGAGTCTGTGATTATTTCAAATTTCACGCCGGTAGTGCGGGTTCGAACAAATGGCTCTTGTCTGGGAAATAATAGGAGTTGAAGAAAAGGTTAGCAGCAAGATACAGTCGTAGTAGGGAAGATAGGAGATATATTGAGTGATCATAAGAGTTATTGACTAAGCGATAACTTACGGAGCGTAACCACCAAAGGCAGCAGCAACGCACTGTGACTTCAATTCCGGCATCAGATGTACTGCATCAGAATCCAGAGGAGGAGTTTCCGCAGGCATCTGCGGGAGCAATGGAACGGTACATTGTTGGAAGTAATACTATGAACCAAAGGCATGTAACGCCAACGGCGCCACAACGAACAGCCCCTTACACCTTTTATAACACTATCCCGTATGACCACAGACTGTTCAGCCAGACGTCATCAGTGTTTATGATAATTTTCATGCCGAGTATCCAGGCTGGAACAAATACTAAATGGTTACAGACATCCAGATGGGAATTACTGCAGACAATTAACACTACCATAAAGGGATTCAATGCAATCAAGGAGGAGCTGAGAGCCTTAAGATTGATGACTCTTCAGAACAGATACGTCCTGGACATGATCACAACTATGGATGGAGGTATTTGTGCAAAAATCGGAGAATCATGTTGCACATTCAACCCTTCTCACGATGACGAGAATGGCACTTTGATTGAGGCCATAAAGATGCTGAGGAAGTTACACGTCCAGATGATAGATGAAGGAGCAGACATTGCTGATGACAGGTGGTTTGGATAACTTTTGTCTTGGGTTCCACAATGGATGGCAGACATGTTCAAGTTCCTTGGAGCCCTGATATTGTTGGTGTTGCTAGGAATCGGTGTGATCAAGATAATAATCACACAATGCAAGAAGACAGCAAAGAAAGTTATAGGGATGAAGATCATGATCGATGTTGAACCAGGATGGGAAGCCAGAGATCTAACAGATGATGAAATCAGAGACTTTGTGAAGGCTATTATCCATGCACCTGAAGGAACAAAGTTTCTGTATCCAAAGAAACATAAGAAGTATGTGGGAAGATGGATCTATTGCAGTCCAAGTGGACAGTGCATGCTCATGAATTGGAATAAAGATGAGCATGTAAAATCAGCTGTATGTCTGAAGGGAGTCATAAAGATATGGGTCCCAAAGAAACAGGTCTTCAGAAAAGGATGTCTAGAGATGAAGACTGAGGGGAGAGTGGTTGATGAATCGCACAGAGGGAGGAGTGCAGAGAAGGATCTAAGTACCCCCATCTCAACCATCTCGCCCAAAGCACCTATATGTTGGATGCCGGAGTGTGAAACACGTGCTGCACCAGCAAAAATACTGATACCAAGGAGAATCTGGGATGCAAGGTTCCCATTGAGGAAACCGTACTTGCATACAAGACAATATGATGGTCGTCTCAATGAAATTTTGGAAGAAACAGGACGCTTGAATGGCGAAGATGAATGGTGACGTCATCACCATCATACAGAGCAAGGTTGACTTATGAGGGAAGAGATGCAGAGACTAGAGAATGTAGACGATCCTATAAGGTATTAAAAAGTATCGAGATAAGTGACAACTTGGGATCAAGATGAAGGATCTTATGCTGCAGACATAATGAAGAGATAAAGCTATTTCACACTCACCCGTATATGCATGCAAAGAAACGCAAGCAGATTAAGTATTCTTGAGGCTAGCTAAATAGTGAATAGATTGCGGCATGTGCCAACATGAGCAGATACAAATATATATATTGGCGTCAGTAAAGGATGGATGTTTCCACTATGTACAATAGAAGTGCTGAGCAGAAGATGGAAGGCCGTCTTTTCCTAAACTCAGAAAGGCGAGGTTGGATGAGCTAAGAAGCCAAGGCCATATCAGACTGGGTGAGCTGATATTGGATCCAAATCGTGTGAAAGATCAAAGCTCCTGTTCAGAAGGCATGGACAAAAACAAGAAGACGTCAGAGGTCTATTAAAGAATAGTGTTTTAATACACTGAAAGCTCAATTTCGTGGTCTCTAGTCACTTGGGGAGAATAAGTTGGATGAGCATGATGGTCACACCTACGCACGAGGGCAGAGTGTGCCTTCACTCCCCTGAATTGCCCTGACCAAAGAACATGTTCAAGGCCGAATTCAAAGACCTAATTGATAGTGGATCACTGAGGTGATGATGGATGGATATGCTAATTGGTGGGAAGCTATGGTTAAGACGAGCTCATCTGCACCTGGATTTTCAGCCTGCGTACCGCCAACGTAGGTTGGGAGGGTAGTGATGGAGGTTGGAAAGTAACCAATGATAGGGGGTTGCATGATCAAATGTCCTATGGTTGTGTAGCCAATTAGATGTTGGATATTTAGTGACATATTTTAAGGGAAGGGCTTAGTTGCCCCACCTGATGTTAAGAAACAAATCATTTTCTTCCACTGCCCTAAGTGAGTATGGATTGTATAACTAGATGATCCTTGTAGAAAACTCACCATTAGGTTTTTGTAGTTTGCCACGTAGAACGGCGTTAGTAATAAGCAGGTTTAATGTCACCTAATATGATTTGTTACTATAAGAATGTAATTTTTTATGAAATGCTTTTAGAAGTCTCTAGAGAAGTCTCTAGAGAGAGCATGATGAGGGATGTCTGTAGATATTCGTTGTACTCCCTGTTTTAGATCATTGATATTAAAACAGTATATTTTTCCAACTACCTCAGTTGTTCCTATTATTGATGGTTGAGTAATCTCTTCACCCTACATCCATGCTAAATTATTGCTAACCCATCTTGAAGGGCTGAGAAGGAACCTCAGTTCAAAAACAAAAACGCCACTCTTCCTTCCTCATTTCTATGGGTCAACCGAGTCAAAGGCCCGGGGAAGGGAATGGACTTGTGGGGTGAAAAGACAATCTCAGAGTGACAGAGATGGAGAGGCCATGGTAGGCCTCTATTGTGAGAGTGAAGCTGGCTAAGGTGGAGTTCCATTGGAATATAGAAGCCAGAGCATAACAGTGATTTCTGACATGCAGCCTATGAAATGGAAAGAAATGAGCCTGGTCAACTCCACTAAAATGTACAGGTGTGCAAGTGAAGGGGAATCTACCTGAAATATTAAAACTGATGGAAATGCAAAATAAATGGGTAATAACATGTGGTGCTGCAGATGCAGTGTGAACTGGGAAAAGACACCTTTTGACAGATTCAAAACTGAGCAGTACACATGTGGAAATATAATTTGAAAGGATAGGCATGTGAAAGATACCAAGGAGGAATTGTGCCTTACATTTAAAACGGGGAGCCAAGTGACATATTTACACTTACTTTTCACAAGTAAACTGACATTCACATGTAAGGCCCACTTGTTGGATGATGTTTCTATGTAACTGTGGCCTATGTATGATTAAACCACATGCCCAGATATTATGCTAAAATGTTCTATGTAAGCACATCTTTCTGATGTAACACTCTATTTTCTGAAATATGGATCTAACTGGTGTTTTCCCCACTGAACTGAAAGGCCTGTGCCTTTGAAAATGTGAACTCAAGACCTGGGCTGGGGCCCCCAGGAAAAGCAGGCCTTGTTTACAAATGAAATGCTAGGAATTAACAGCGGATTTGATCACAATTGTGGTATTTGCAGATAAGACAGCCAGCAGAAATTACCTTTAAGGTCAGTTCTCCCCATTAGCTTTGCATTAGTGGCCAACAGAAATGAACTTTTTCAGGGCTAACTTGACCTCAAGAAATGCCTTCAAGGCCACTAATGGATGATCAAACATTGTGTATGAATCAGATTGCTGATAAGCAGATGTTCGGGTCAGGTGAAATGCAACTTAGAAATAAGTGGGGGCTAGGTGAAACTGAGGGACCCATGTGATGCCTTACCATTGATTAACATTGGGCCACCTTTGCTTTAATTAAAAGAGAATCCTATGTCCCAGTGAGCTCATTCAGGTCTTATATTCAAGGGGATAAAAAGCATGTCTGCACCATGTACGTATGAATCCTGTGTGATATATACAATTCAAATTATGAAGACAATTATGATTCCGGTCTTCTCATAATTCCAAGGAAATAGAAAGTTGTTGTGATGATAGGTTATGGAGGTAAGGTTTGAATCAGGAAGGGGCAGATTTGTGACTATTTCGGCTCAGGAGTAAATAGATAAAAACTGTAGCTCTTCCCAAGAATGGTGTGCTGAGATATGATTAGCATTTTCCGACTCACCATAAAATATAGATACCAAAACTATTTATGTGCCTCCAGTTATCTGAAAAATGTGGGTGGCTGCCATATTGTTAGCTTTTAAGGACACTGAAGAAGTTAAACCCACTTGTCAATTTGGGATGATGACTCTGTCTCCTTCCTCAGTCTCCATCATTCACACCCCCTAACTCCTTGTCCTATTAGCAGGCAGTTGGGGGGAGGGAGTGGGAGAGTGCTGGCCAATCCGTAGTGTGGGAATTTAGAAAATAATAGAGTGTCACCAGCCCTACATGAGATCAGTTTTCAATCTGTGAGAGATCTTTCTTTGACTTTTTGACTCTTGCAATCTTTCTTTGGTATTTAATTTCTTTTTTGACTTTCTCACTCTAATGCTGGAGGTAGTCTGCTTCTGGACTCTTGCAAAGAACTAGCAGAGAGACAGGAGAGCTACCAAGGTCTTAGACATTGCAGGGGAGACAGAGACTGGAGACGGAGACTGGCAAATCTAGAAGCTAGCTGGGCCTGCCATTAGAGGAGCCAGAGGAAGTCTGGGTGCTGGGTACTATCCTTGACCAAAGCCTTTGACCATATCTGTGCTTTCCTCAGAGGAGCACTGTTGTTTCCCTGGATGTCCTTTAACCATGTCCTCCCATGTATGTAGATTAATCTAAATGCCAACAAAAGTGTGGGGGGAATCTGCAAGCCTTAATCTCTATCCTGCATAGCAGGTAGGGCGGTGGAACTGGGGAGCCCCTTGGCACATTTTATTAAATCCAACTCTAATTAATTCCACTATAGAAAATCATCCTATCCATTTAAATTGAATTGTGTTGGGAACTGCCAGGCTTAATCCTTTCCATTAAATTGTGGGCATGGGGGAAGCTGTGTAGATCCTTAGTGCATTGAATTGGAGTTAAATCAATAAATTCCGATATGGAAACTTACAGGATGAGTGTTGTTAGAGTTTGAAACTAACAAAGTTCATGCCCAGTGGGTTAAATCCGGTGTAGCCAATAAAGTACTTGGGTGACCATACCTTTCTGAAACCCCTGTTTCTGTACCAAAAGGGCTGTCCATAATCCCAAAATAAGTACCCCAATACACTGTCAATCAAGTGAATGTAAAGTGTGCAAAACAAAACTTCCCATTTATGTACTTGCATGCCAAAATTATTTCCCCAAGGCCTTGCATTTCATGCAAATAAAAAACGTCAAAAATGTTGCAATTGAGTTCCTTTCCTGACTTTGCCTTTCATAATGAAAAAAATGTAAACATTTTTTTTTCATTGTGTCTATTTCTCAAACCCTGCCTTTTAATAAAAAGCCAAAACGATGTTGCTACTGTATTCCCACTCCCTGTACCTTGCCTTCAAATTAAGTGGTCATATATAACTGATGCCTCCGGTGGGGGTTGCTGCGAGAGAATAGCATTGTGATAACCCAAGCAATCCCTGGGGGCTGTTGAAATTTCATAATTGTTAATGTGCAGGAAATCCTCTGTGTGTGTTTGATGTACAGTCTTTGAATTTTACCTGTGTGTTGTAGTATCTGTAAGTTCATTAGAAATACAAGTCAGTCCATTGGTGCAAGTAATGTGAAATTGTGACATTCTGTTGTGTCACAGCGTTTGGTGCTGATGCTTAGTTGATATTATTCTTTGTCAAACCTTAAATAAATATATATTGTTACGATTAACCGGCCTGGTTCCTAGCTCATTGGTGGTACAGAGGGTATTGGCTGGGGTGGTGCGAGACAGGTTGGAGGCATCGCTAAAGTTGGATCTGTATAAGCGCTTTGGTGCGCGCCACCTTGCTTGTGGGATAAAGGGACTCCCAGAGTTGAGAGTGACCACCTAATTAATCGTGACATGACCCATCACACATGTCATGGGGCCGGCTTGGGCAATTTGGGAAGGGTTATTTCACGTAATACTGGTGCTTCTGATAAATATGAAAATGCTGCTTAAAACAGTAAAATGCAAAAATGAAGCAAATTAGCATGTGTTATTCTGTAGTAATTTAAATGTCAAGTTTTTATATAGAGGAAACTAAAATGTGTAATTGGATGACAGGGGCTTTTAACTTCTGCAATTTGACCTGTGGAGGGGGCTTCTTAAACCTCTCTGTCATCATTCCACTGGCCGTGGCATATCCTCATGACCACCAAGACACGAGGCAAAATTTTGCTCCAAGTGCAAATAATCTTCGAGACCATATTGCTAATAATATTTACGCTTTTGTTCCATTTGCCCTTTGAGTAAAATATAAAAACACAAGACTAATTCAAGAAGGCGTTGGAGTGGGTTTTATTCAAACCTATGTATTTGTGCATTTATAGCAGCACACAAAGCCCATGGCATCTAGGCGCTATCTCGCGTGGCATGTCACTCGGTGTACAGTTTCCTGAGAGTTCACTTCAAACTCCATACACATGAAGCCCGTAGAAGGGTGGGTGAGCTGTAATACGTCAACACGTGCTCAACCAAAACCTTACGTGTGGGAGGGGCATTTCCATGTAGCCCCCAGCATGTTGAGGGTGGACAAGAGCTGTTGGTTTCTACTTGGCCTACCAATGATAGAAACTGGGCATTAATCAACAAAGGTTGCCTCTCAGAGGCAAATGGGTCTTGTTCGAGCAAGAAGGTGTCTCATGTGTCGGTCGATTTTTCAAATATTGATTCCAAGTACAATATCCTGCAGACAATTATTGCAGGGCAGTTGTTATGTTGTTTTGTTACCGCCAAACACCTACGCCGTAACAAGTGATCTGCACCAAGGAATTATTTATCACAGATAGACCGGTATTCCAGCCACTCGTGTCTTCTGCAGTGCTCGTGTCTTCTGCAGGGCATTACGCGTCTTTGTGCACAGAGGCAGCTGTTGGCTATCAATGTCACAGAACGTAGACCCCTAGATGGTTGCATTTGCCAGAACAAGCTTAAACAGAAGACGTGTTAGCCTACGATTCCGAGTGTTCAAAGACAGGATGTCATATAAAAAGGATGATTCTCTTCACATGTTTGAACGTGGGGTGATTACTTCCCCATAATGGGAAGAAGTAGGCGTACCCTGGAGTACGGAACCATTATGATGAATTCAATCTGGTTTGGATTTCATTCTGTTAAATTCCCCACCATCTATCCAGCCCACCATGGATGGAAGGTGGAAAAAAGGGATGAAAAAGAACAGTGGACAGAGCTCCCCTGACCGGGAGTCGGCTGGGCCGGAGAGAGAACTTTCTAAAGACGACGTTTTAGGAGGAGGGAAGCAGTAAGGGGCAGCGTATCTCAGGCAATGCCGGATTATCCATTAGGCCTAGTAGGCGCCGGCCGTTGGGCCCCACTCCTTATAGGGGCCCGCAACAACGGATCAAAATAAAGCGGTGCAGAAAATTAAAAACGCATTAGGAGATAATTTGCAAGTAGGGGCCAGACATTTCAATTATCTAGGGACCTCCACAGGGTTTAATCCGGCACTGATGTCAGGTGAGGCCCAGCATCTCTGTGGACTGGGGCTATGTACCCAGTGCAGGTGAGACACTCAGAGTGCCATGCGATCTGTTAGCCAGCCCGGGGGCCAGCCCAGTTGGGCCCAAGATCAAAGTCCTGGACTGCATGTGCGGGGCAGTCTAGGTGAACAGACTTACCATCCAGCCCGAACCAGTAGACCCATGGAGCCAGATGGGGTGGGCCCCAGAAAGTAAACCTTCCTGGACCGCGTCTACCACAACAGCCAGGCCGGTGAAGGTGGGGAGGAGGCTGACTGAACCACTCCCTTCCACGTGTGGTGGGTGGTGAGGGAAAAGTCTGAGGGAGCTGTGTCCTTGCGGCCCTGGTGTAGAATGGGGAAGAGGATGAAGTCTACCCCGCTACATTGGTTGGGGCGGTGAAGCAAAGTCTCAAGACGCGGAGTCCTTGCAGTCCGGGTGTTGCATGGAGCTCCGGCACACTGGTGGGAGCACCGAGAATATAGGCGGACCCACGCCCTTGCGCCACACAAGTGCACAGAAGAAAGTGAATGAGCCACGGCAGTTCCATGCCAGAGCATGGCAGTGAATGACAGCAGCTTTCCCATGGCTATGGGGACACAGCCACGGGAAAACATGCAAAGTGGTCAGTGCGGCAGCATACGTGCACTGCATACAGGCGCTGTCTCTGCGACAGGTCACCACAGGGTACAGAGATGGAGGATGGAGGAGCCCAGCCGCAGAATGGGATTTCGGTTAGGCTGCGCCGGCGCGCCACTTTCGAGTGTAGCTCACTTTCTTTATGTTCACATATTTACATGCTGGATATTACATGAATTCTGTTACTCCAACATGTACCATGAGAGGTTTGCACTCAGAGTCTGTTCAACAGGCATGCCCACAATCACAGGCTAAATAACATTGCAATGCAGTGACTGGCCAATCGGGATTCACCAGTACAGGCCAGTGCGAGTGTGCACTCATCTGCCTGCAACTCAAAAGATGCCCTGCAGGCATGACCACAGAAATGATAGTGACCCTGAGACACTCAACCACTGGCGAACACTAGATGCAATCACTGATCCACAGGTGGATATTCAGGTACAGTGTAACAGTGACCGCCACCAATTCACTATCCTATAAAGCAGAGCGGGCCTTAAGGAGGGTGAGCCGGGCGACCGCCCGGGGCGCCACGCCCGCCAGGTTGCCATTAGCCCCCGCCACGCCAGCTCGGGGAGTCTTTCAGGGGCTCCCCCGAGCTGGCGTGGTGGCAGAAGGCCTGGCAGGTGCTTCATTGTCATTAAATGCAACCGCGGCAGCAGCCTCATTTAATGACAATAGGGTGCTGACGTGCCCTATTCACATCATTACCTCCTCGCTGTAGCGAGGAGGTTAAAAAAAAAAGGTGGCCAATCCCGGCCCCGCCCCCCTTCCGCCACGCCCCCTGTTAACCAAGGGGCGAGCGGAGGGTGAGGGGGGTGCCAATTCGCCCAGGGTGCTGCTGCCCTTAAGGCTGGCCCTGCTATAAAGACAGAAAGGGCCATTTCCCAACCAAGAACACGTGATCAGCATTGCAGTCTCCCCACACCCAATGGTTAAAGAGCAACCTTCAAGAGCAGGTATGCCTTCTGGCCTAGTAGCGGGGCGCTGCATCTAATGGCTTCTGCATGTCTGTCTCAGTGAGAATGTAGGGTCGTGAATGAAGCTCCTGTCCTATTGCCCTGTAACCCTCTATAAGTCCCTACACTCTTCGTGACCTGATGTAACCTCAGTCAAGTCAAGTTAACACGAAGACTTCCATTTTCCTTTTAGCCCGTCGTGAATCCCCAGCAATGACCAATCCCAAGGTTTCTCGATGTTATTCGGGAGGCCAATGTCTGGTTGGGTTTCGGGACAGATGGTGAGATCACTCACTAGACTTGTGCTTGGGTTTCCTCCACCGACACCCTATATTCTGTACATTAAACAGATGTTTCGGGAATGGCATTGTGCAAGAAGCTTCCAACTCGAGGAACAGAAAGGAAAGGCTTGTTGTTCACGTATGTATGCATGTACGGCTCAGCTTCACATGAGCGCAGGACGGTTCAGGGGTATTGGGTGCAGTGGGAGGCCACAGGCGGACTCAGGCTGTAAGCCACGTACGCTCCTGAAACTAAAAAGGCGCACCACCGACTCTTGCTTCTGTATCCATCCGCCGGCTCTGTTCCCACCAGGACAGCTGGATTTCACAGTCCTGGGAAACCTAATAATTACTGCAATTAGGCCGCAATCAGTTTCACATGAAAATGAGGCCCCTTTTCATTCACTCTGTTTAATGTTTCATTTTTTAAATCTTTCCGTCCTGGATAAATATTTTCCATTCTGAACTAATCACTAAATTTAGGCGCCCGATGAAGCTCAGCGGGGAGAAGAGGTATTTTTATATTTTCAAGGAAATTTCGAAATCTTGTTTTTCCTCTGTTTTTCCACATTTTTTTCCAGCAAAAACCTAAACCAGATCTGACATTTTGCGAAAGGATGCCTTTTGTCGAAAGCCCACACACGCACACATGTACTCCTGCTGCCCGACCGCCACCCTCCCACCCTCTGCGAGCGCAGGGGATCAGCGGCCCATGGAGAGGGTGTGAGTGAAAGGAAGGGAAGATGGGAAAAGAAGACAGGATGGGAAGAGGGGTAAGCAGAAGAAAGTTGATTGGAGAAAGAGGGCTCCCCAGAGGGTTAAAGACTTCTTTTTTTTTGTTTTTGCAATTTATAAAATGTACAACTTAACCCCCACAGACAGAATCAAATACAGTGTTAGTACAATTCCATGAATCTACCCCAAATCTTCTCAAAGTTATTTTCTTAAGTCAATTAAATATTATTCTCTCGAACTTTAAACATGTCCTCTAAGCAAGACTTCTTTGGCGGTAGTTCAGGGCGTATAAATCACTGGGTTGAGATAAACATTCTTGGCGTTTCTCATAGTAGTGCATCGTAGACTGATCTTGTATAGCGCCCTTCCACCAAGTGTGTTGGTCTCTTGCTCGAGGCTCTATAAGACAGATGGGAGGCAGGGTTGTTAGTGGGATGGCAAGAGAGGCAGGTGCGCAACCTGGGGTGTTGATGGCTGAAGGTCGGAAGTAGCTGAGGCTTGGATGCCACTCTCCTGTCATGAGTTGGGCACAGACACTTGGGGGCATGATGTGGGTGGGTGTGAAAGGGCTCAATCAGAGATTTTAGTCATAGTTCAATTCAGAGGCATTGCTGAGGGGCAACTGGGGGCGATATAGCCTCGGGTCTTTTGGTTGTAGAGACAGATAGAAGCTCAGGGACTACAACCAAAAGGCTAACTCCCAGCAGTCCCGACATTAGCGTAGCCGGGATCGTTTCCAGACCAGGCAAGAACCCTGGTTCAATTAGTGTTGATATGCTAATGGTTGGTCCTTCCTCTGTGAGGGATTTGTAAGTCTTAGAGAGGAGTCGGTGAGTCAGGGGGAGAAGGGAGCAGGACCTACAAGGCAGAACAACCTGATACACCCCACTCTTTCTGCTGGTCTCTTGCACACACCTCTCAACCTCTCCCTATCATTCTCTCATTCTCTGTCGCTTTCTCTCTCTCAGCCTCTCTCTCTACCACCAGTAGATACATCTGTACCCCATGTTAAACGAGGATGTGTGACCTGACACCTGAAGAAAGTGGGCTGTCTGGAGACTGCACTCATTACCATGACGGTGGTGATGGGCGCAGTATAACTATCACATACCGTAACATAAAATAATAGGACATACATGCAAGTCCACATGCCCTGGCCTCGGGGAGCACTGTTCATGCCAGGAAAGGTATTCATTCTGGTTGCAACGATCATAACGCTTCATAAATTTACTGCTGATCGACCACGTCCATTGATGAATGCTACGGCCCTCCCTTCCTCTGCATGTTGATAATGACTGGAGCAACAGCGAATTGCTCCCCACCCATTCACTTTGGTAGCCGGCCTCCCCCGGCTTTCTTAGCAAATCTCTGTGCTTAGTTTGCAGTCCTGTCCGCCACCGTGCGGACCATCGCTCACCCGGGATCTACCATTGGTCCATACGTCATGCACAGTCATCTTCCCGCACCCTGAAGGACTCGCCCCTCTGCCTGCCACGCTCTACTCCTCGCTTTATCTTTGCCCCGCATCCTGAATCATTGCACCCAATCCTCTGCGCTGAGGTGACCAGAGAACACTCCCGCCTGGGCCGGTCCAGAGCACCTATTTTAACTGCTAGGTTGTGGATCCTTGAGATCATACCAATGGTAAAAGGCGCTATACAAATGCCCAATAACATAACATAACATAACATAACATAACCAGTATAATACATCTCTAAGGGGGGAAGAAGGGCGGGGTCTAAAAAGAGTAGGAATAAGGGCCCTGGATATGATGCTGTGATCTCATAGGTAAGTGCCGGGCGCGTAAGAATAAAGTTGCAGTAATGAGTAGCCGAGGGCAATTAAAGGAAGTAGTCTGATGTAAGACAGTCAGAGTGGAAGGGAGTGAGAAAGTGAAATGGAAAAGCAGAGGAAGAGAGAAGAGTAAAAGAAGAGAGAAACAGGAGGCAAGGGACAGAGAGAGAAATAGACGAAGAACTCGAGAAATGGAGGAATGGGTGCAGTAACAATAAATAAAATAGCATTTTACATAGCGCTTCATGCCTGATGCCTCCAACTTCTAGACGCGAAAAAGGAAGTGAAATGTGTGTGGGAGAAGAGGAGGGAAGCGAGCTGCCTCAAAGAGTCTTTATTTTCATCCATTGGATCCGAAAGCAGAGCTCGGGGCAGCGTTTTCATGCGGCGCGGCCCCAAGTGCAGCTGTGTCTGACAGCAGAGCGCTGTGAAGTGCAATGAAGGCGGCCATGCTAATTCCCCATTCTAATGAGCACCTGACACAGTGCCCCATGCAGGGGAAGAGACCATGACTAACCCACAGGCCCCACCCTCTCCCAACAAAGCCTGCCTGGCACAAAGACACTGAGGGGCCGATTCATGGAACAAAAGTGCGCCGAAAATCTTGGTGCAAGCAGGCGCAAGCAGGCGCAATCAGGCGCAAGCGCGTAAAAACAGGCACACGTGCACGCGTGCGATTCATGGAAGTCCCTGCGTGTGTTTTCCTCGGGATGTGCGCCAAACCCGTGCATGGCGCACACGTCACTGCAACATCGCGAACGGCGTGCGCGACGCGCACAGTGAAAGCGCACAACCTCGGTGCATACATCAGAAAGTGGGCGGAACACGGGGGCGTAACGTGCGGAATGGGGAAGAACGCGCGAAAATAAGGGCGTAACTGGGGATGTACTGCAGGGAAGCAGATGGAACGCCCACACGCACTCGAACCACACGTGTTCATGGAATCGAATAGGGCAAAGCCGCGCACACCCAAAGACACGCACAAGCCGGAACACGTCCGCCACACGAAGGCAGGCGGTAGCGTCCCTGCGCATTGCAAAAGTGGCAATATACAGCAATGATGAATGTCCCATACTGCGATTGGGCCTGTGCGAGCGGGGCACGTGTATTTCGGGGGTGCACGGGAAGTTTCACACGCGATTGAGCGGGGTACGTGTATTTCGGAGGTGCGCGGGAAGTTTCACACGCGATTGAGCGGGGTACGTGTATATCAGGGGTGCGCGGGAAGTTTCACACGGGATTGAGCGGAGTATGTGTATTTTGGGGGTGCGCGGGAAGTTTCACATGCGATTGAGCGGGGTACATGTATTTCGGGGGTACGCGGGAAGTTTCACACACGATTGAGCGGGGTATGTGTATTTCGGGGGTGCGTGGGAAGTTTCACACGCGATTGAGCGGGGTACGTGTATTTCGGGGGTGCGCGGGAAGTTTCACACGCGATTGAGCGGGGTACGTCTATTTCTGGGTGCGTGGGAAGTTTCACACGAGATTGAGCGGGGTATGTGTATTTCGGGGGTGCGCGGGAAGTTTCACACGCGATTGAGCGGGGTCCGTGTATTTCGGGGGTGCGCGGGAAGTTTCACACGCGATTGAGCGGGGTACGTGTATTTCAGGGGTGTGCGGGAAGTTTCACACACGATTGAGCGGGGTATGTGTATTTCAGGGGTGCGCAGGAAGTTTCACATGCGATTGAGCGGGGTACGTGGGAAGTTTCACATGCGATAGGCCTTGGGCGAGCGGGGTACCACTCACCGTCTGCGTGTAGAAGAATGCATAGCCAACACCTACCCGCTGTGAAGTAATAGCGTGTGAACCCCAACGCCTGGAAAACACACGCACTGCACCCCACGGAAAGCACGTACAGAGCAATGGAAATCCACGTGGGATCTTCAAGCCCTGCCAGGGCAACGCCCGTACGCGATATGTCACAGACGCGCTTACGCGCTAAGGGCCTTTGGTCCAATGAAATCGTGTATGCGTGCTGACGCGCTTACGCGCTAAGGGCCTTTGGTCCAATGAAATCGTGTATGCGTGCAGACGCGCTTACGCGCTAAGGGCCTTTCCTCAAATTACACGCTGACGTGCAATTTTTTCACCTGCCAAATCACTCCCTATCAAGCTGGCCACGCGAAAACACACGTAAGACCACGCTCCTGCCCAAAAGGCCGAATCACAGCCCCCCAGAGCCCCGAGCACGCTCCCGCCTGCCATCTGCTGCTGCCTGACTGCCTGCTGCCCTCGTGCCATGCCATTTGGTGCCTGCACATCAGCCATCTGCAGGGGTCCAGTTGCGGTGCCCACCCCTGTTGGAACAGAAGACTCCGGACTGGGTTACCATCGCTCCACAGCCCAGCCCGAGGACCCAGTTGCCCACCCACGCCTGCCTCGGGGGTCGCCATGTCGGGGCAAACACCATCTGAGACCACTGGCGACCCCCAGCCAGAGGGGCAGAGGGCCACCAGCTTCAGTCAGAATGAAGTTGGTTTCCTGGTGGAGCTTGTCCTGGGGCATTATGATGCCCTCTTCGGATCATCAGGTGCCGACAAGGAAGGACGGGACAGGATCTGGGATGACTTTATGGTTGCCATCAACGCGGAGGGGGTGGCAACCCGCAACATCAAGCAAGTCAAGAAGCGCTGGGAGGACTTGAGGTCCAGGACCCTCATAACGGCCCGGCACCTCGTGGAGGGGGGCCGGGGCAGCATGAGTACCATCCAGCTGAGGGTCCTGGAACGCGTATGCCCAGCACTCCATGCCCAGATCCTTGAGAGGCAGACATGTCTGGAGTCGAGCGGTAAGTGGCCAAGCATTGCTGTGTGAGACAGGGCATGTTGCAGTGTGCTGGTTGTCTGATACTTGCCTGTATGTGTGACATAGGCCATGTACGCATGTGTGTGTGCAGGGACATCATGGTCATGCATGTGAGACCAGTAATGTGTGAACCACACGGTTGGTGCATGTGTTTAAATGCAACATGGGGAGCCCTATGCGGAATGGACACATGAGAGCATGCCAGTCTCTGTTCCTGGACATGGGTGGGGGTGAGGGATGGGTGCTGATGCCATGTACATGTATGGTGTCCATGTCTGTGTGTCTGACCTGTGTGTCTGTGACTTGTGAATGCCATGGATGCATGACACATGTCTGTGACAATGTTCAGATTCACTGATGCAGCCTAGTTATCCTTGCATCCACTGTGTCTGGGGTGTACAAGGCCAGATGGATGAAACTACGGTGAAGTGTGTGCATGTGATAGGCATGACCCATGATGCATGTGAGTTCCAAAACAACATTGTAGGTTTCAAGAGTCCCTTGGACATGTATGCTAATGTCCATAGCATGCGCCATGCCTGTTACTGCATGTGTTTTGCCTGCACTGACCCATGTGTTGTGGAAGTGATCTTTCACAGTGCCACTCATCTGCTATTGCTTCCTGTCTAGAAACCATTGTACATTACCCTGATGCTTGTATTCTATGTCTCCCTCTACACAGCGCCAAGTGAAGAAGAGGGCGGAGACGGCACTGTGGAGCAAAGCGGCGGGGATGCCCCCACGGCTGCAGCAGAAAGGGTGGGTGAGCCCCCACAGGGGCTTGCAATGGCAGAAGACGATGTGGAGCCTTCCAGGTTGGTGGTTTCGACAGAGGAGGAGGAGGCCGCTACTGAGCCGCACATGGGGCCTGGTGGGGGCATCGCTGCTGGTGCAGTCCAGGGGCAGGGGCAGGAGGCAGCACAGGTCACCGTGGAGGGTCCTGTGCATGTCACTGTCCCTGACACTGTGACTGCACCACCATGCACCAGCAGGGATGCCCCATCCCAGGCCCGTCCGCAGGTAGGGGGGATGTCCATGTCATCTGACTCCCCTCCACCTGCGGACGAGGGGACCCCTGGCCGTATGGAGAAGGTCCTGATTGGTGTCGCGTTGCGCACAGGTGTCATTCGTGATGACGTGCGTGCTTCCCGGGGGGAGCATGCACGTCATCACGAAGAGCACCGTGCCAACGTGGCCCAGTTGGGAGCGGCCGTGGTCGGGGGTTTCGTACATGTGTCGGCCACTCTGGCGACCCTCTCCTCCTCTGTGGAGGCTATGCGGCAGTCGTTCTCCATGCCATCTTCCGGCACAGATGCCACCAGGGCCCCCTGTGGACCTGCCCCGACTAATGCAGCCAACTCGGTGGGGATCCCATCCCTGCCACAGTCGGGAGTCGGAGGTCCAGCAGGGGTGGACACACCAGCAACTAGACCCCAGCAGATGGCGGATGTGATGGCATCATCGGCCAGGGCATGTGCACGACAGCGTCGGTGGATTCCATCAGCCTGGATGCCGTTGTGCTGGCAGAGGCAGTTGCGTCGGAGGCAGCGGCAGGCTCGACGTGGGAGGCATCATGGCTCGGGGCCATCAACATCAGGGGGGCAGGCATCGGCCGGAGGGCAGGAGAACCCTGGAATGGGAGTGTCTTCCGTGTGGGAGCGGTTGGGCCAGCAGATAGTTGCGGAGCGGCGGCAGGCGGAGGAGGAACGGCTCACAATGGTCAGGGCGGAGAACTCCATGCGGAGGGCGCTGAGGCGGGCTGAGTGCCTCGAGGGTATTCGCAGGGAATTGGAGCTGGACACCGCATTATCCCTGCGAGACCTCAGGGCCAGGGAACATGCCCGCCTCCAAGCCATTGAACAGGAGTTTGATGATGACCTGCCCCATGACATAAACCAATGAGCCGTCGGACTAGCCCGCCGCCTTTGTATATAGTTATTTAGGTTTAGGTTTCATTTCTTTATTATTATGATTTGGAGTCCACAGACTTTGCTCCACTTTTTGTATATAGTTGTATTTTAGATAGGGTTCTTGGCAGGTTTCATTTGCTTTTGGGATAATGGACCCTTCAGTCTTTCGTTTTCAATTTTCAGGACATGTATATACTTTCTTTTAGTCATATTCACATGGAGTAATGTTTTTTTTATGCTTTCCATCTTTGGATTTCGTTCTATGGACTTAGGGGATGCACCACTTATATTTTTTCATGTTTTGGATTTCTATTCTTGCTTGGACTTGACTTTCTTTTTCTTATTTCAAATATTATTTCTTCATTTGCATGTGTGCTTTTCATTTTGACATTTGTTATACTTTTTAATACATTTCTTTATTCTACATTATTGGTGTGGTGTACAGTGATGATTTTGGTGCCTGTCTCCATGAGCATTGGCACAGTCATGTGTTGCAACTGTGTGGCTCTGGAGGGCATTTGCTGATGGGCATGCTGGTTCTTTTCAGACTATCATGGAATGGGTGATTTACTAGGGAGTGGGTGCAGTGGTTCGTTGGGTGTTTGCACTGGGGGGTGAAGGGGTGGGATTTGGGTTGGCATTAGGGCCATGGGTCTGTATAGTCATGGCGTGGTGTTTGGGGGAAATTTGTGGGGGCCTGCTGGCAGGTGCCCCACACTGCTGGGGGGTGGGGGTGCAAGGGAACATGAGTGGGACATGAGTGGGGGCCTGCTGGCAGGTGCCCCACATTGCTGGGGGGTGGGGGTGCAAGGTGACATGAGTGGGACATGAGTGGAGGCCTGCTGGCAGGTGCCCCACACTGCTGGGGGGTGGGGGTGCAAGGGGACATGAGTGGGACATGAGTGGGGGCCTGCTGGCAGGTGCCCCACACTGCTGGGGGTTGGGGGTGCAAGGGAACATGAGTGGGACATGAGTGGGTGCCTGCTGGCAGGTGCCCCACATTGCTGGGGGTTGGGGGTGCAAGGGAACATGAGTGGGACATGAGTGGGGGCCTGCTGGCAGGTGCCCCACACTGCTGGGGGGTGGGGGTGCAAGGGGACATGAGTGGGACATGAGTGGAGGCCTGCTGGCAGGTGCCCCACACTGCTGGGGGGTGGGGGTGCAAGGGGACATGAGTGGGACATGAGTGGGGGCCTGCTGGCAGGTGCCCCACACTGCTGGGGGTTGGGGGTGCAAGGGAACATGAGTGGGACATGAGTGGGTGCCTGCTGGCAGGTGCCCCACATTGCTGGGGGTTGGGGGTGCAAGGGAACATGAGTGGGACATGAGTGGGGGCCTGCTGGCAGGTGCCCCACACTGCTGGGGGGTGGGGGTGCAAGGGGACATGAGTGGGACATGAGTGGAGGCCTGCTGGCAGGTGCCCCACACTGCTGGGGGGTGGGGGTGCAAGGGGACATGAGTGGGACATGAGTGGGGGCCTGCTGGCAGGTGCCCCACACTGCTGGGGGGTGGGGGTGCAAGGGGACATGAGTGGGACATGAGTGGGTGCCTGCTGGCAGGTGCCCCACATTGCTGGGGGTTGGGGGTGCAAGGGAACATGAGTGGGACATGAGTGGGGGCCTGCTGGCAGGTGCCCCACACTGCTGGGGGGTGAGGGTGCAAGGGGACATGAGTTGGTGATCTGTAGTGCAAGGAGACATGTGCCTTTGCTGGGGGGCATGCCCATGTTGGGTGAGCTGCCTGCAGGACATGACCAGGGGTGCAGGGTAGTCCCCTGTGGTGTGGGCTGCCTGCAGGGGCTGTGGAGGGTGTACAGGGAACACCTGGGAGGACCCACACTGCCAAATCACGTGTAGGACTCCCCGGCACCCCCTAAATACACATATCCTGCTGAAATTGCGTGTGAAACTTCCCGCGCACCCCTGAAATACACGTACCCTGCTGAAATCGCATGTGAAAGTTCCTGCGCACCCCTGAAATACACGTACCCTGCTGGAATCACGTGTGAAACGTCCCGCGCACCCCTGAAACACACGTACCCTGCTGAAATTGCGTGTGAAACTTCCCACGCACCCATGATATACATGTACCCCACTCGCACAGGGCCAATCACGTGTGTAACTTCCCGCGAACCCCAGTAATACACGTACCCTGCTGAAATTGCGTGTGAAACTTCCCGCGCACCCCTGAAATACACGTACCCTGCTGGAATCCCGTGTGAAACTTCCCGCGCACCCCTGAAATACACATACCCTGCTGAAATTGCGTGTGAAACTTCCCGCGCACCCCTGTAATACACGTACCCCGCTCGCACAGGGCCAATCGCGTGTGAAACTTCCCGCGAACCCCAGTAATACACGTACCCTGCTAAAATCGCATGTGAAACTTCCCGCGCACCCCTGAAATACACGTTCCTGCTGGAATCGCGTGTGAAACTTCCCGCGCACCCCTGAAATACATGTACCCTGCTGAAATCGCATGTGAAACTTCCCACGCACCCATGATATACACGTACCCTGCTGAAATCGCGTGTGAAACTTCCCACGCACCCATGATATACACGTACCCTGCTCGCACAGGGCCAGTCGCGTGTGAAACTTCCCGCGAACCCCTGTAATACACGTACCCTGCTGAAATTGCGTGTGAAACTTCCCGCGCACCCCTGTAATAGACATACCCCGCTCACACAAGGCCAATCGCGTGTGAAATTTCACGCAAACCCCAGTAATACACATACCCTGCTGAAATTGCATGTGAAACTTCCCGCGCACCCCTGAAATACACATACCCTGCTGGAATCGCGTGTGAATCTTCCCACGCACCCCTGAAATACACGTACCCTGCTGAAATCGCGTGTGAAACTTCCCACGCACCCATGATATACACGTACCCCGCTCGCACAGGGCCAATCGCGTGTGAAACTTCCCGCAAACCCCAGTAAAACACGTACTCTGCTGAAATCGCGTGTGAAACTTCCTGCGCACCCCTGAAATACATGTACCCCGCTCGCACAGGGCCAATTGCGTGTGAAACTTTCCGCGAACCCCAGTAATACACGTACCCCGCTTGCCGTGCTGGTACAGGGTCGGCACAGCCCTTTGTGCTGGATTTGGGATTTTGATGGCTTTTCCCTGCGCGAGCGGTGTTCTTGGGGTGGTAACTGGCGCTGCTGCAGGGTCGCTGCGCCACTGTGCACCACGGCTGGTTTTGGTAGCTGAAATCCATGAATACGCTGTGCGCAGAAATGGATTTTAGCGCACGCGGCTGGTGCAGAGATTCGCTCGTGCATACTGTGCGCCAGTCGCGTGCGCCACTTGTGCGCTAAAGTCTATGAATTACCCCCTGAGTGCGGCTCAGTGGATTAATGCATCCACTACAAAGGCCTGTCTTTCACCACATGGTTGCAGGTTCGAATCCAGGCAGGTCTACTTAGCCATTCATCCTTCCAACGCAGATAAAAGGAGAAACATTGAATTGGGTACCAATACACATCTGTTATCTGACAGCGCCAAGAGGCCCTTCTGGCCGTGAACGTGCGCTGTACCAATAGACCTGTTATATTATGGCTGTGATCTGGCTATCCCCTTGAAAGACACAGCATTAAGGCAGACAAAGCCAAATACAGTATGGGGCAATAACACAACGGTGCCCAGAAATAACTGAGGGAGTTCAACTCAAAAGGGCTCAACCTCGTATCAAAAGTCGTTTTTAAATCAAGCGTCAAGGTTAAGTTGTGCGCCTTAAAGGCCTCCGGGCGATTCTGTGCGATATGAATAATAAAAATGATAATAAATAAGGTGACAAAAAGTTAAAGTTTACAAAGAGCGAGAATAACAAAGTTGATGTACAAACTCTGACTGTATACCACTACAAATGCAACAGACAAATGTAAAGTATCCACTCTGGCTTCCTACCATGAACGATTGCTATTAATGTACCTGCCTTCTGATTGACGCGTCGGGAGGATAGCTCAGGGGCAACGTGCTCACCTTGGAAGCAGAATCACGTGGTGCAAAACAGGTTCGAAACATTGGGTACGTGGTTATAAATAACCAATTACAATAGGAGAGAGTTGTGTGGTGGACGTTGTAGTGGTGTACAGTACTTTGGCGACATTCACCTTAACTCTTGATTTAGACATGTTTTATTTATATATTTAATTGCAACTTTTTGGGTGGGGACTAAGGCGTACAGCGCATGCGTGCATGTGGTCTAAGTGTACGTAGTATACGGGTGAATTAGAGCACGTGTGTATGGCTTATCAGACGTATGATTGACATTTTACGTATTCGCCCCATTCACGGCCTGTATATTTCTTTTGTAAATATAAACACGAGCATCAAAGTTAGTTGTGACTTTGATGTCAATTTTGCTATGTATTGTGGCATAGATGTGGGCGATGTATTTTTAGACACACTTGCGGCAACCTTTTTAGGACTGTGTTCCCAAGGCGAATTCTAGTTTGTTAGCTTGTTTTGGTTGTCAGCTGTGGTATTGCATCATTCTCTAGATTGCCATAGATAGAATTAAACTATTTTCAACATGTATGCATATCCACTTGCGACATACCAGGTGTACCAGGTCAGCTGAGAGTAAACAAAACTGGTGAGTGCCATTTCTACAATAGTATTCAATCCATGTTTTGAAACAATGTTGCCCTTAGAAAGATGAAAGCCATTATGAAGGTTGAAAAATAATAATGTGATGAGAGAGTTTAATATGTCATACTTTAAAATGATGTAACATTGTATTATTGGATATATTTCTATTGTTTAAGAATCATCCCTTCATTTTCTCTTCTTTTTTCTTTAGAAAAATATATTTAAATTTTTGAAAATAGTAGAACATCTCTCCTGATGATCCCTTGTGATGGAAACAAGGGCGAAACACGTGTAGAGATTATAAGTTAATGAATGGAATAAAAAGACACCCTTTGAAGAGCAACTTCACAAGTGTAAAGACAATTATTTGGCACTCCCAATTGAGAATTAAAAATATACCTGGTATGTCGAAAGTGGATATGTGTACATGTTGAAAAATGTAGGCAATGTACATGCCTTCCTGTTTAAGTAGCTCCTACCCGCGCCTTTTTCTTTGGATCAGCTACCTTGCTGGTCCTGTCTTTAATAGTTGTTGTCTGCGTGCAATTGAGCGCCCGATGCCGCGGGGCTACCGGCACGGTACTAAATAAATAAATAACATAAAATATTGAGTTTGTGTGGAATATGGCCATTAATTAAGCACATGCCCTCCAGCCAATCTCTGTGTGGGTGAGTGGGTGTCAAAAGTGGGCGTCGCAAGTGCGCATGTCATAAGCGCATGTGCTTTAAGAGTGCCGGGTGTTTGTTTGTTTATTTTTAAAGCGCTCCCAACCCAGGGGTTTCTGGGTGCATTACAATAATATTCAGTTTCTTAGGCACATTTGCATAAAATGTGAAGGTCTGGCGTATGAAAGTTTCACAGCCCGTATACGTACGCAATGTACACCTCCCATACGTTTCAGTACACATGAAGCATTTGTGTTGTAAATGTGTAAGTCATGAGTGAATGCGTGATAAGTACCTGTGTGGTAGGTGTGCTTGTGCGTCGTAAGAACGTATGTGTCATAAGAGCGTTTGTCCTAAGAGCCTGTGTTGTGTTTGTGTCAGTGTGTTTTTAAGAGCATGTGTCATAAGCACGCGTGTTGTCCGAGTGTCTGCTGTAAGGTATATCTGTACATTATAGGGCGGCGATCGGCCTATAATTGTTTTGCATGAAGGCCCAGCGCCAGAAATGCTTTATGAGTGACATGCTCCCCATAGAATTGCCCCCACTTTACTGAGGGAGGGTGTTAGCATGTGTTTACGCCTCAACCCCGCCTGTTTCACACTTCCTGCGTGCCCATTCTGTGTTCCCTTATCACCGGTGGTCTTCCCACTGCCTCTGTCACTCCCTGAAAGCCCACCCTTACACCCTAATGTAGGGCCTGACTGTGAATGCTGTTGCTTTTACCAGTGGCATTGTCATGTGGGCACTGTGACCCAACACCCATCAGCACGTGGGAAAGTGCTCAGGGAGGCTGGCAGGGGACTGCTAGCCATGTCATGTGACTTCCATCTAGGGATGAAAGGCTGAGCTGGGATCCCAGCCGCGATCACCTAACTCACTGAGCTATCCGAACACTCATTTGAGTATTTCCCATCGCCCAGTCCCACACAGGTCAACGTTACGTTTGGGGGGCAATGGATAATGAGAGCGATATTTTCTTAATGACTTGCTCTGGAATAATAGTCTTCCGGCGAGTGAGGATACATGCACATTCTAAGACATATCAACTTTTTTACTCAAAACTTCCTGAGCCTCTATACCGGAAAGACTTGGTATGCATCGCCCCACTCTACATACTCCCTGCCTCCCCTCCTTCCTCAGGGCCCCCCATCTCTCTGAGGGCCGTTGGTCGCCAGGCTGCCAGGCTCCGGCAGCAGCTACAGACCCTCAGAGGCCCGGATCCTTATTAAAAGTCTGGCAAACAGAGCCCACAGTCTCATGGCAAGGGGAACCCCCCGACGGAAGGCCACTGTAGCCACGGGGCTCTCCTGGAAGGGATAAAAAGCCTCTTTGAAGCCTCTCGGCGTCCGGGACCTGCTACAAAGGGCGCCTGTAGGCCCCGAGAGGCCTAGCGCGCCGAGAGATGCCGGGGCGAGGGGAAGTCCTGGTCAGCCGCCAGCCTTCGTGCCGCCTTCCTCGGCCTGAGCGCGGCGTCTGCTCTTCACAAGGCCCAGCAGGGCACGCTCGGTGACAGAAAGTCGCAGGCAGACCCGAGGCCAGCAGGCCTAATTCAGAGCACGCCTGTGGGCCCGATTCATGGAATCTCTACACGGTTCAGAGTGACTTTCCACTGCTGAAAAGTGACTTTGCACCTCTTTGCAATCCCTGATTCATGGAACTGTGCAAAGTGTATTTTTGCAGTGCAAATTAATTTTGTACTGTGAAATTGACATTGCACTGACTTTGCACACAAAAACACACTTTGCAGAGTTCCATGAATCAGGGTTTGTGTGGGTCGTGCAGTCCCTTTTTAGCAGTGCAAAGTCACTTTGAACCGTGGAAAAAATGCCATGAATCAGGCCCTGTATGTTAAGCCACCGCATTCTGTGGCATGGCGCAAAACATTCAACAATACACTTATTTTAGATAGAAAAATGTTGTTTTGGGTCCAAGGTCACAAACAGCACAATATGCCGACTGTAATGAAATGACTAATTCTCTGCAGGAGTTCACACTAGAGGGGTGGTCAAACTGCCTACTCAGCCCCACACTACTACCAAACAGCAGTGCTCCCAATCATAAAGGTGAAACAGGCACACCTCCTTCATCGTGCGTGGTAGCGCAGGCCGAGGGAGCAGGCTGGGTCTTTGGAAGGGGTGTGAGCTGATAACAGTCGCAACCCAAAAAGCAATAGTACAAAGACTCCCAAAAAATATACTCTCCCATCAAGGTTTTATAAAATATTCAACACTAGAAGCACTCACCCCTGTAAAAGAAAATACAGAGTACAAACTTGTGTGAAAGGGCACTCTGGGCAGAAGAGCTGGGTGTTCCGACAATCAGGTTGGGCAACAATGTCACTATTCAGTGTTCTTGAAGAAAAAGGTAGAGAAGGTGTCTTACCAGTGGCCGGGGTACACAAAGTGGCCAGTATTCTTCAGACCACCTACCTTTATTCTTGCCTTTGGAGGAAGGACAGTGCCGACCCAGGCTTCTTGACCCTTAAGCTGTGGTCGAACCGATGTTGAGACATTTTGAGTCGATGCAATCCCACTTGTGGTCGGCGTTGTGTCGGTACGATGGTGCAGGCTCTTAAAGGGTTGGGGCAGCGTTCAAGACTGTGAGACAATGGGCCTCGTTACGAGGCCGGCGGTAAGGGGTTAACGGCACCGGTAAGTATGCCGGTGCCGTTAACCCCCTACCGCCGCATTCCGAGGTCTCTTAGCGGGAGCCACTAAGGGACCAGGGAGCTAATAACGGGCCCGCTATTTGCTCCTTCCCCATTCCCATTGAGGCTTATGGGGGCTCGAATGGGAATGGGGAATGGTTTTCAGAAATGGGATTTACCGGGTCCTCCAAGGTTGGAATGACCCAGTAAGTCCCCATTCCCACTACCCGGACCCAGACACGACTTTGGAGGCAGCCATGGTGCTAATAGCTAATAGCACCATGGCTGCCTCCAAAGTCGTAATGACCCCCCCAATGCCTTCCAACAGTTCGAGCAGTGGTCAAGTCGACAGGGAAACAATGGCTTCTGCTGTGTCGAGGTGGCATTCGTGCTGGCGATTTTGATGGCTTACAGCAGGTTGAGTTGGCCCATAGATGCATTGCTCTCAGGAAAGTCAGACCTGCTGTCAGGTTGCTTGAGACGGTCCTTGGAATAGGTTGGGCCAGGACTGCATGGATCAAAATGCAGCGAGCGGTTAGAAGCAGCGCAGATTGCCAAAGCAGTGGTGGTTTAAGGGTGTTGAGAGGGCTCGATTAGCTGCATGATGTCTTGAGGCATGGAAACAGGTTTCTAAGCAGCTGCTGGACTTCCGGGTTGCTGGGGGTCCCAGTCCAGGTACTCCAAAACAAGGTGAGTATTTCTGTTCTGCACTACCATTCCAGGGAAGGTGGCTGGCACCTACAGAACATCCTCCACTGTCAGTGAAGAGTTTTCTGGTTCCACTGCAACCACCAGCGAGGCCTTAATCCAACTATAGTCACCCCCACTTTTCCAGGGGATGGTTAGAGGACAGGGCTCCCCTCTGTCTTGGATGCCTTCTGTCTTCACCTTTACGGCAGAGGAGCAGAGGACTTTAAAAAACAAAAGTCAGCACTTCCAACAGGGTACAGTGAACCATTCTTGTCCTTGTAAGAGTCCAAACATCATTTTCAAAATGAAGGAGTGCCCCACTCATTTTAAAGGTAAATTGTCACAGGTCATTGGTCCTAAGCAAGGGTCCAGTCCCTGCTGTAACGAGTGCCCTTTGCCTTATGACATCTGACCCTGCGCACCTTGCTGGAGGGGACAAAAAGGAAAGAGAGTCCTAATTGAAACCAAGATGGTGTGACTCTTCCCTCAGCCTGCCTCTCCCTTCTGGCTACTCTAACTTTACCCCTCCCATTTCAAAGGAGCTCCAGTGGTCATCGCCCTGAATGAGACCGTGGCTTTGTTATGTCAGTGCTGCCTGTGGTTCCTCTGGCCTAGGGGAAGGTGTTACCCTTCATACAGGAGAATCAAAGGGGCAGTTTCCTGGCCGTTGTTCAACATGGCTGTAGTCAAGACAGTAAAATCAGACAATACTGCACTTCAGCCCTTTCATGGAGGGGCTCTTCTCACAGAGCAGAACTACTGTGACACCAAATTGCTATAGTTCTAAAAATCTGTGCTCTTATTTTTCACCTTTCAACAACGTGGCATGGTTTATTTATAAAAATGAATGTGCTACCAGACTGACTAAGGCAGACAATAATTATGTTTGAAAACAGAAGTGCAGACAATTAAGGAAGATGCAGGAAGGCAGAGTTCCAGCAGTGGTCTGGAATGCATGTAGGACCTTTGAACCTGCCCTGTGCCACCAGGAGTGCTCGTGCTGAGGGCACCAGGAGGCTGTCTCAGCAAAGTTACATGTGTGCAGTACAATTTTGGCATGGAGCATTTATGAAATATGGGGTTCTGATGAGCACATATTCCTTCCAGAAACAGTATCATTTTAGTTTTAAAAATCAATAACATACCTTAAATCATGGCATTCTGTTACACTGATCATCAGACGACCTGTCATGTGCAGACCCCCTTAAGTTCTGGGGTGGTTTTGTGTCAAGGGTCTTTCTTTCTATCCCAACATTTTGTACTTTGCCAGTTGGTGTAGGAGCAGAGGCGAGAAGGGGAACTGGCCTTCTGTGTTCACTAAACCTGAATTGTTAGACTATTATTAGGGTATGCATGGAGCTTTGGTAAGCAACAGAGTGCTCTACAATCAAAGGGGGACAGACAGGATGAGGGAATCAGAGAAACAAGGGAGCTAACAACAGGAAAGGGGGGGGCAATTTAGCAGCAAGCAATCTGCAAGCAACCCACTCTCAAGTAGGATGATGAGTGGAGGGTGTGTGCACCTAGGTGTTAGGGAGGAGCCATTTCGTGAAGAGGAGGGTCTTGAGCTCCTTCCTGAGCTGTGTAAATGAGGCGGGCGAGTCTGGTATTGACAGGGAGTAGGTTCCAGAGTCTTGGAGCGTAGACAGCGAAGGCCTGTCTTCTGGTTCTTTCCTTCCTGCACAAGCGCAGCCCAAGTCTGCACTTTTATTGACTTCTGGTGGATCATAGAACTCTGGAGAAGCTGAGTTCCTCAGTGAGGTATGTTGGGTAAATTCAACCACAGTACATTAGTGAACTGCCCCTGACCAGGTTGGGCCCAATGGGTCAGAAATATAAAAGCACACGGTTGAATGGCAAAGACAAGGCTAGGATTTTATTCTCAACTGACCAAACATCAAACGGATGATTTCAGGAAGGTATACATTAATTGTGGCCTGTATTCCAATGACTTGGCCGGAAAGCCTGTTTAGCTACAACCGAGCTGCATTGGAGAAATTGATGCCTTCTGCTGCATGGAAATGATCATGTACAGATGAACCTCCATTGCCAGAGCCATTCCAATATAGTTTATAATACAGAGATGAACATTGATGGCATGGTGCAGGAGATACATATGCATGTTGCATGTCAAGATACAGGTGCACGTCTCCTGTAGAAGAATGCAGAATGTGATAGCATCCTTTATTTTGCTGTTCGTAGGAAGTGAGATAAGAGCCGTGTTAAGCCCAGTGACCTTTTCCCATGAGATGCAATGGGCAAGCACTGCCTTCCCCCCTCTATAAGGAAATCTATTTTGAAGCTTCTGCAGAGCCATGAAGGCAAAGTGGGCTGGTCATTTTTTAAGTGGAGGGGTGTAAATATTTCTCACAGATATGCCATTGCGACCGAGTGTAGCGAGGGAGCCTAAACCAATCATGGAGGTTCCGGGGGGATTCTCCCCCCGAGAAATGTTTTCAAATAATGGGTTAAAATGGTATATTTTAGAGCACAGGTTTTTTTTTTAGAAAACTTGGGTAAAGCGCCAAACAGTTTGTAATTGTTTTTTTAGGGTAACGCATGACGAAATCCAATAGAAGCAAGTCACCAAGAGAGCACAGGAGCATTTTTCCAACACATGTTCATGATGCCGTTGCCCAAATATAAAACATTTTCTTACTGGCTGTGCCCATACATTTCCTTGATGACTGCACCATTATACACTCATATTCCCTTATAAGAATATACTCATGTTTGCTTTGTGAATCATGCTAGTGATGATACTATAATGAAACATGTCAATGTTTGTTCTGCCAATATATGGCAGTATCTACACATAAGAACATACTGCAGTCGGCATTACCATTAAAATTCATCCCACAGTATGAAAACATTTCCAAACTGGCTGCACCAAAATGCCAGTCTAGCTACAGAACAACTATTATCATACTTACTTTGTCAAAGATGACGTCCCACGATGAAAAGAAGATTGCATATGTGTGACGCACTGCAGAAAATGCAAACCGTTCAATAACAGTAGAAATCCAATCACAATGCCACCTCTCATAGAAAGTATACTTAGATGCTCCCCTTGAACGTATCACAAGCCTTCGTAGGTTTTTCTCATTTGGCTTTCAATATTAAACAACCGCACAGCGCTGTACTTACCTTAACGGATTCCGGGGGCCTGTTTTTCATCGCGATCTCATCCACTCGCAGCACCACAGCGGCCTGTGAGGAGAAGAAGAAGAAAACACAGGTTAGCTTTAAAAGACAATAAAGGCGCTGCACTTCACGCTTTCTCTTACCTAAAGAATTGGCTAGACTTGTTGCACAAAAATGCCATTCTAGCTACCCAATAACACTTATCATGCTTGCTTATCAAGGATGCCCAATATAAATGTCATGCCACAGTAAGAAATTGGTAGAATGGTTGCATAACATGCTATTCTAGCTACATAACTTTGAGGATCAGCTGCATGCCTCTGCAGGACAGCCAACTCCCCCTACTTCCTGTATGTTGGAAGCCTGAGATTGTGCCATGCTTGACGCCAGCAGTTGGGAACCATATCACGACGAATATTTGAAAGAAGGTACCCTCTGACAAAACTCTATCAAATGAATCCCGGAAGACGTTATAATCTGAGGGGGGAACTCCCAGAAGGAATATGAAAAAGAGAGAAAGAGGAGCTGGTGACATCACAAAAGGCGAGTGTGTCGTCCTAAGAATACTGGCTGAAGAGAATGCATGGACCTTATAGACACTGATGATGAAGTTAAGAATCAAGTAAACTTCCAAATGTGAAAAGAAGATTGCATATGTGTGACGCACTGCAGAAAATGCAAACCGTTCAATAACAGTAGATATCCAATCACAATCCCACCCCTCATAGAAAGTATACTTAGATGCTCCCCTTGAACGTATCACAAGCCCTCGTAGGTTTTTCTCATTTGGCTTTCAATATTTTTTTTTTTTAGTTTTTTTTAATTATTTGTGTTTGTCAAGTTTACTTGATTTGACGAAAAGTTAATTTCTTTCTGTATTTAATCTGTTCTACGTTCTCCTTTTTTTTTTCTCTTTTCGCAGGTGTAAGTTGCACATTATTCTGATTTGTTGGTGCTGTCCAAGTTCACCTTGCTGCATTGAAATAAAGCGGCTTGTAAGATCTTTAGTGTGGTAATTGACCAAGATGTTTTTTGGCCGCTCATTAGTCGTTGCCACCATGCTTCTTCTTCGCTCGCGATGTAGGTATTCAGTAGCGGCTGTAAATATGCTAGTCGAGTCTGTTGGATCGCCGGGCAGGGGATTAGCAAGTGTCTCACTGTCTCCGTCTGGTCGGTTCTTTGGCATAACCGGCATGTTTTAGTGGTCGATTGGCCTCTTACAAATAAGATCTTGTTTGTGAGGAGCAAGTTCAAACGCACTCTTAAGAAAGTTTGTTGCATCGATTTGTTTGGGAATCTTCGCAGCAGCTGCATTGTGCCGTTTAGTTTCTTTGGTGCAGAAGGGAGATGAGACAGGATCTTATTTGCACTCGCTTTATCCAGGGTAGTGATCCAGTCAGCCTTCGCCAGTTTTTTTTTTTATTTTGGTCGGGTTCTGGATCAGGTCCTCTTCTGTGCAAGCGATGTGCTCCAATTGGACTCTTTTCTGAGTCTTGCATCTTCCTTCTTTGATTTCAGCATCTATTAGTTTGTAGAGAGGCTGAGCGTCTGGAAGGATTGTTTTTCTGAACAAAGAAATGCTGGAGCGAATCCACCGTCGCTTTTAGGGAGGTGAGGCCTAGCTCTCTTCGGATGGCATCAATCTGTGTCGATTTTGGCAAGTTCAGGACAGCTTTCCAAAAATAGCCCTCCAGTGTTTGCCAGATGTTAGTTGGAATTGTTGGCATGGCGTTGGCATCGTATATTAGCCGGTCAAGTGGCACAGCGAGTAGAGCGCTCGCTTTGACACCCGTGAAGAGCCTGCTAACACAGGTTCGAATCCCGGTGGGGCCAAACTCAGCCTTTCATCCTTCCGAGGTCGATAAATGAGCACCACACACCGTGGGTAATAATAAGCAGCGCTCAGATACCTGAGGGTTCGTAGCGCTATATAAATGCCAAATTATTATTATTATTATTATTATATTAGAGCGGGCACCACCTTCGCTTTGTAAAACTTTAATGTCGGTATCGGGGAAAAGCGGCCATATCTTTTATCCAGGACTCTGGCTTGTGTTGTCAAGGAGCGTACTTTCCTCCAGAGTTCATTTTCCATGGTCTTTTCTGATGATGTGCTATCAATCATTGCTCCCAGGTATCTGATGTTTTTAACAGTCTCAACCTTGACTTGTTCCATTGGAAGGTTTTGGATCTTCTTGGTTTGTGTTCCAGAATAAGGACCTTTGTTTTTGCTTTGTTTATTAGCAAGTTAGCCTGTTCGATGTATTCTGTCAGCTCATTCAGCTGTCTTTGTAGTCCAATCTCGGTTCTGTCCACCAGAAAAACGTCGCACTGGGACGACACCGATTCTTGATGAAAATGTTCTGGTCGCTTGATCTGAGTCTTTTAAGTCACCAATGAATGCTATAAACAGTGCCGGGGACAGAGGGCATCCCTGTTTCACTCCTCGGTTCATTGATATTTCCGCCGAGAGTAAACCGTTTTGGTTCAGTTTTACCCTCATTGTTGTGTCCTTGTGTAGAGCTTTTATTGGTGCAAGAATGTTTTCTAGGCAATCCCAGGCTTCGAGCTTCGCCCACAGTTTCTCTCTATCCACTAGGTCAAATGCTTGCGATAGATCTATGAACGCAAGGAATGCTCTTGATGTGACTTTCAATATTAAACAACCACACAGCGCTGTACTTACCTTAACGGATTCCGGGAGCCTGTTTTTCATTGCGCTCTCATCCACTCGCAGCACCACAGTGGCCTGTGAGGAGAAGAAGGAGAAAACACAGGTTAGCTTTAAAAGACAATACAGGCGCTGCGCTTCGCGCCTTCTCTTACCTAGAGAATGTGCCTCTCCATCCGGCATGCCAGCATCAAGACCTTTGCACCTGAAAAGAAGGCGATAAAGACATTAACGAATTCCCACCATAAACAGAACAAAGACTTACAATTAACAAACCTACCTGCCTACCAGCAGATTCGGGGTCACACCAGGCCTGGGCCCAAGGAAGGCGTACTGCACCAGTGAAGCAACTTGGGCAGCTCGCCAACAAACATCAAGTGCCCCTCCACAAGAAACGCAGGGCGGATAGCTTACCCTACAAATAACTAAGATTCATTATTCAGCACTGGGCAACTATGCATCCAGGGTTCCAGATCTCAGAGCCTTCCAGACGCCCTCGGGGATATCAGCGTAACAGATCTATCCTTACCTACTTTAGGAGTTATTCTCCTAACATTAGGATTTGCGTTGGAGTCTTCTGTAGAGGGTCCAAGAGTCTGAAGGTTTTTGCCCTTAGACTTTTCTTTTCTGGTTTTCCACCAGCACTGAGAATTACCAGTTCTCTTACGCCTAGAGAGGGGTCCAGTAGCTCTATCCACCTCTTACCTAGAAGCAGGGGGAGTCAGAGACCTTAAAACTGGAGAAACAATGATGGAGCTTGGTTTGGGCTCCCATTTCCCTAACATACTACCCTGGAATTTGCCTGGGTTAGAGGTCAACTTACTACACCAGGGCTTGTAGTGGGTTTCTCTGTAGAGGATCCCACAGGTTAAGGTGGCCTCTCCAACCAATTTGGTTTTGTTCTGCTTCCCCATAGTGGGAGGCCTGGGGGTACTGGATACTACTCCTAGAGTTTTTAGATCATTCCCCAACAGGACTCTCCCAGGCACCTCACTCTGAATACTGACAGGGATCCTCACTGTCATTTTATTATACTGAATGAGAGCTGGTAGAATAGGAACCATTTGGACAGGGCCACCAGCAAGGTTGGTGGGGCCTTTGGGTGCTTTAGCAACATCCTCAGGCCTGAAGAATCTTTCGTCCACAACTGCTCTGCTGGCTCCAGTGTCGCCCATGGCAAGGGTGTCCTGGCCATTGACAAGAAAACTGTCCACATAATACTCCTCAGAGTTTTCAAGAAGGATTCAGACACAACACTATGTTGTGTCTTACCCAGACCATTGGAATTTAAAGATACAGTTGCTTGAAGACCCAAGGGTGCTTCAGCAAATAGTTCAAAGTGAGCACTACCCACGTGTACTTCTTCCTCTGGGGAGAAGGCTAAGGAGGCAGTGATGATCCCTGCAGGTTTATCCTTGCACCTGGGATGTCCTTTGATATGGTCAGTTGACCCACAGACATAGCATTTACCAAATGCTCTCTGGAATGGGGTCTTCTGCTGACCTCCCTCTGGTTGAGCACCAGAGGATTCACTAGCCCTATTTGGTTTCCCCTGTGGCTTACCCTGGTTATGTTTAGGGACCTCTTCTGGATGGGAGGTATTGGAATTCTCCTTGTTACCTTTCTTTGGCTGCTTTCCCTCATCCTTCTTCTGAGTTGCCCCAGAATCCTTGTGAGTAGCCCTGTTGGCAACCCACAAGTCAGCAGCCTTAGCTAATTTCTTAAGATCTATCTCCTTTGAATCGGCCAAGTGTTGTTTAAGCTCCGGAGATCAGGCATCATAAATTGACTCCAACATAACAAGATTCCTCAAACCTTCATAAGTGTTAACCTTGTAACCCTTAACCCAACCATCTAAGTGTTTCAAACATTCACACACCCAGGTAGCACAAGGGGTACCATTATGCTTTTTGAGGGTCCTGAACCTCTTAAGGTACTGGGAAGGGGTCTTCCCAAATCTAGCAATTAAAGCTAGCTTCACACACTCATAATCCGGCTTATCCTCCTCCCCAACTCCACTGTAGCATCACTCGCAACAGGGGGAAGCCTAGAGAAAAGCCAAGGAATCAACTGATTCCCTGTGATACCCTGAATCCCATGATTATACTCAAACATTGCTAACCAATCCAAAACATCAAGTTTAATCTCATACATACCAATCATTTCCTTTGGCATACAGGGTCTCTTAGGGCTGGAAGGCCTAGTAGATTCTGGGAGAGAAGCATTTTCCAAAGACAATTCCTTCATCTCTGAAGCATGAGCCATCTCCATTTCTCTGAGCCTTAACTCTTGATGTTTCACGGCAGTTTGTGCATCAATACGTTTCACTTCCAATTCAAGTCTCATTTTCTCGAGGGCAATACATTCAGGAGTAAGTGCAGGACCTGTGGGGGTCCCTGTGGACAGAGGTTGTGCTTTCTGAGCAGGCAAAGGAGTTGTAGGGTGCCTAACAAGGACTCATCTACTTCTTCTAAATCAACACTCTCAGAATCAGAAACATCAGTATCCACATGTGCTGGAGTGTTAGGCCCTTCTGACCCACTCTCCAGACTTTGTTTCCCAATAAGTTAGCAACCAGTTCAGATTTCTTTCCTTTACCAGAGAGTATCTGTTCTCTACACATGGTTCTCAAAACCTTAGCAGTGTAGTTCAAGAGATTCTCCTCACTGTAGTTTTCCATATTTGACATGATTTTTCAGTTATTAGACTATAGTGGTGTTTAGCCTTGTGATTAGTTGACCAAAGGTAATAGCAGCACTCTAAGTGTAATCACTATACTTAAAATTCCCAAGGCTGCCACCAGTGTTAGGCAGAATCCTATGCAGTGCCCTTAGGGACCACTGCACAGAGTTAAGACTACAAGTGGTAATACAAGTTCACCTTTGGTACAAGCCTGTATGACACAGAAAGAGTGGTAGCAGTGACTGAGCAGCCAGACTTATCTCAAGAGCAAATGAGCAGTAGTAGAGATTACACAAAGGACCACAATTACTGTGACTCAAGCAAACACTGATTCAAGGTTTCTGGGTAAAAAATATAAGTACATTTATTTTTATACCATCTGTTCACAAAACACTTCACTACTAGTAAAATAAAACCACACTTCAAATACGCTGCAAAAAACCAATTCCCCCTGTGCAGAATAATTCAATGTAAGTATCTTAGGATTTGTTAGACCAGTGTTATGAAACAAAGATGTTACCGGGAGTACATATGCGATCACTTTTTGACAGTAATGACAGTTTGGTCTTACTAAAGATAAGCGTACCCGCGTGAAGAAATGTAACCTTAGTCCGCGGGAAGAAATGTAACCGTAGTCAAGACTTAGCACATGAATTAACACAAGAGAGTTGGGGATAGAAATCATAGGCAATACTTTTGTCAAGGCAGAGAGAATCAGAGGGCACTTTCTAACAAGAAGATAAAAGTCAATAGGCCTGTGCCAGTGTCAAGTGGAACAGGGTTCCTGTTGCTGAGGATCACACAGTTAGAACAGTTCACGATTCAAGATTGCCAGGAGTACTTAGATATCGTCAGAAGAGGAGAGAAGAGCTAATACAATAGCCTGGAACAGTACCATGTTTATATAGTATAATCGCGGTAGAAAAGTTAGGGTAGATACCACTGCCATCAGCCAAGTCTAAATGTTAAGAGAGCGAAACAAAGCTCATAGAGGCACAGACAAAAAGGGGTAGGAGTTAACCCTCTCCAATACTCCATGAAAGATGGGGTGTACTGGGTCTGTAGTTTAAAGTGACTACATAAAGTTAATGGCAACTTTACAGGTTTCTGGGGGACAGCAGTAGCCACAGAAAAATGGAGTCAGTGGGAAGTCTCAAAGACAAACCTGTGTCACTGCACTGAAGGTGCTGTGTAACACACACAAAAACTGGGGCTCATGGAGTGGTGTGGCTCCAGAGCCCAAGATCACACAAAAAGTAGAAATAGACAAGGCAAAACACATGTAAGAGTGGGAAAAAGGCTCACACTCTTAACAGGTGGAAAAAATAAACCCCTGAAATCCAGCAAAGCAGCTGAGGGACTCACTAGATAAGGGAAATTAGCCATAAATGAGACTTCTCCCTAACAGCGACGCGCACAAAGACTTCTGGAGACTGGAGAACTTTGTGGTATGCTGCGGTAAGTGAGTTTTAATGTCTGTACCTTGCTTTTCAGATTGTGCTGTAATTAGAGTTTGCAACTCAGCGACTGGAACGAGCGCGGAGGAAGTCTTGCGGAACTCGAGCGTGAGACTCAAGCGAGAGATCCGCTGAACTAAAAAGCTGCTGCGGATAGTTGCGGTAAGTATAATTCTGCTGTCTGTAGTTTTCTTGAAATTAGTAAAAGTCTGTAAGGTGTCTTCTCTCTTCTTTTTCAGGTCTGGGGACAGGAGCGCCAGTAAGCGTTGTGCCGCTGTCAGCAGTAACAACGCGAAGCATGTGAGACAGCACGGACGGGGCTTAAATAGCCCACCAAACCCAACAACTAGTCTTTCCTGCAGACCAGCCAGAAGCCCATTATGCTGCCATCTTGGGAGAACACGGAACACTTGTTTTCCCCTATGATGTTTGCTAAAGTGTGTGTGAATATAAGCACGAGGAATGCCTAACACGCCAGACGAGGACCCATCTAACTCCCACATGATTCTTCCAGTAGCTGTTGCTACACTGTGGGGGGGTGTCTGTCCCAACCAATGAGAGGTTTTGGTGATCATGACAATATCATATATTTTTAATCACACAACTGTATTTTTATGTGTACAATATACATACTCCAAAACAATTGTATAAATCAGTGGCATCCTGATTTGTGTTCCCAGAAAGCTCCATAAAACACACTGTTATCTCGCTGCTGTCCCATTTACAACCCAGCCTCATTCAGATGCAGGTATTCCAGTTTATAAATGAGATTCATACATATCTCAAGGAAGCAAAGATATGCTTGTATATGATTTTTAGACATGCATATTTGAAGTTGCATCAGACTCACACTAATTGAAGACTGACATTATTTCGAGCTTTTGCTTAGAATTATTGATGCTAACATTTAGGTATTTATAATCTGTTAATTTTCTGATATTATCTGCATTATAAGCTGCAACTTGCAGATCTCTGCAGTGAGCACTTATTCCACTGAACTATTTTGACAGCTACTTCACCTTAAATATGCATACCAATAGGTTTTTATAACGCCCTGACTTTGGGTATTACATTTATTAATATTACCACCAATTACTGTGTTTAGAAGCCAGAGCGATATATAATTTCACACTTGTACACGTGCTAATCACATTGTTATATTTTGTATTAAAGTATTGGAGTGGACAGGAGAGGGTGGTGAGTAGACGTCATCCATCAGCGCTCCTGTCACCACTTCATGAGGGGTTATTATTACCAGAGATTGGTTTCTAAGCGTCGGTTGCGGATTCAAACCTGTGTTATGCTGCATTGTCTTGCTTCCAATACAAACGCGTTGCCCCTGAGCTATCACCCTCACTAATAAATCATTAAATGGTGGTCAGATTTTAGCTGCTTGCACAATGTGAATAATGCTAAGGCAAGCACTGAAGCCATCCCTTTTTCAGTGTCATTTTTATCTTTGCAAATTCTTTCTTTGAGCAAGCTATTGAGGCGTTCACAAAACCCATTCGCTTGAAGGTGATAAGTGCAGGAAAACGTATGCTTAATTTCCAGCAGGGTTGTGATGTGCTCAACCACTTCATTTACGAAATTAGGTCATTTATCTGATCATAGGACCCTGCACACCCCCCACTGTGGGAACACCTCTCTAATGAGGAATTTTGCTTCACTGAGGACATCAGGGTGTGAGCATGGACCAGCTTCGATCCAGCGAGAAAATTGTCATACTCCTACAAGCATATACCTGTAGCCATCACAGTTTTGAATCATGTCCATGTAATCTATGTGAAGATGTTGGAAGGGCTCATTAGGGCAGGGTATTGCTACTCACACTTCGTGCAATGTGTGACCTGCAATGTATTTCTGGCAGACAATACAGCTATGCATAAAGGTAGCAATATATTCTGCCAAGTTGGGGCAGAACCAGTCTTTCCCTCTATGTGCCACAACCACATCTTTGCTGAGGTGGGTCGGATAGTGCAGCTGTGTGAGTAGAATCTGTAATAATGCAAAGGGGATAACTTGCTTTCCGTTGCTTTCTTGTTGCCACATTGCTTCTGTGGGGGATATCGAACACCCTGTCTTTATCCACACCTCTTTCTCCTCTGCTGGTGGTCATCCCTGGAATTCTATTATTTGGGTAATTGGCAATGAACTATATCCTTCTCGCAATATCATGCTGAGCGCTTGCATATGTCTATTAGGTGTAGTGTCAAATTTGTTTATTTCTGTGAAATATACTGCTTGCTTTGCTTCTGTGTCTGCGGCTTCATTGCAGCAGGAAATCACATCATCCCCCCTCATGTGGACTTGGTACTTGACTACCACTATGGCCGATGGGAGCTGCAGCTCATCTATGAGCCTAGCCAATAGGGGTACATGCTTTACCGGTGTACCGTCAGCAGGATAAAAGCCCCTCCTTTTCCAACGTGAAAGCTCCCGCGTGTACTATTGATGTGATGTAGATGTAGTCAGAGTCCATTGTGATCTCCTCATGCTCATACACTTCTAATGCCATTATAAGAGCTACCAATTCCACTGCTTGTGCTGAAAAATGTGAAGGTAACCTTGCACTTGCCACTACTTCAACTGTCCCACTCGCCTTTTGCTTTACTATTACCATCACAGCATGTCTTTCTCATGTCATCTGGTCAGTGGTTGAAGAGCCATCAATAAAGAGTACCTCCCCCAAGGGAATTCTCCCTAGCTCTGGGAATGTGATCATAATATTCTGAGTACCTGGTACAGTCATGTACATAGTCTCCTTCTTCTACTGGTTCTGCTATGAATGTCGCTGGGTTCACAATTCTGCACCTCACCACTCTTATCACTGGATTCGAGCTATTCACATTGTATCCACATGCTCGCTGTGTTGTCAATGTGCTCTTGGGCTTTTCAAGAATCTCAAAAACGTCATGCTCCATAATGCAGCAGTGGCCAATGCTTGTTCGCAATGATAATGACCTCCCATCACCAGGCCTAAATGCCCACTGTAGTAAGCTATCGGTGTGTGCCATAGGGTAGTATTCTGTGTGAATACTGCCGTCATCACTTCTCTATTGGAGTGTGAAAACAAATTAAATTCTGTACTGTAGTCTAGGTTGCCTAATACTGCGGCTGTGCATATTGCCCCTTTCAGTTCTTTGAATGCTTCAGTCATCTCCCATGTTCATGTTAGTTTACCGTCCTCTTCTGGGCCACCCTGACCATGCTTAAAAGAGGTCTAGTAAATGTACTGTAGTTAAACACCCAGGCCCTGCAATAATTACATAGACCTCAAAATTGCTGCATTTCCCTCACAGTTGTTGGTGGTGGCGTTCTAAAAATCACCTCTGCTCTTTCAGAGGTGACCTTCCTGCCTTCCTGCGATATTAACTGTCCAATATATAAAGCCTTGTTCTGGCAATACTGTAGTTTCGCCTTGTCCAACTTATAACCCTTTTCTGCTAGTAATGTTAATAATTGTACTTAGTCTTTTCGACGCTGCTATTTCGACCTGCTGCATATATATTTATTATTTATTATTACTTCATTTATTTTTGCATTTGTTGCAGCGCACTGAACCCTTAGGTATCTAGGTGCTAGTTACTTTATGAGACAAGAAATACAAAATACAGAAAATACAAGAGACAAAGAGAGAACCATGGGGGGTTCACAATTTCTAAAGTCTTGGTTTCATGAGGTCTTTACATGCTGAGAGTAACAGGGGTGGGAGGGGAAAGAGGAGACAGGTATCCGATTTTCTTAGTGACTTAGCTTAGGGAGCTTTCGGAATAGAGCCAAGTTTTTAGTTTTTTTTTCGGAACGTCCAGTATGAAGGTTCCATTCTCAGGTTGACAGGGAGATTGTTCTGTATCTTTGCAGCCATGACAGGAAAGCTCAGTCCTCCTGTGGTCTTTTGTGTGAAGGTGGGCTCTCTGAGGAGATGGCTGTTTGTGGATCATGGAGGGCGAGGGGGTATATTTCTCCACCCGGCATGATAGGTAGGCTGGGACAGGGTTTGTGGAGCGCCTGTGTGTAATGGAGACGGTCTTGATTTTAATCCATTCACAGATCGGGAGCCAATGGGCGTCTTTCCTGGCATTTGTGACATGGTTGTGCTTGGACAAGCCTAGGGTTGCTCTGAGGACATTGTTTTGGATAGTTTGCAGTTTGCATAAATTACATTCAGAGGTTCCTGCAAAGAGGGCGTTGCAATAATCCAGTTTGGCTCCAGTGATGGCTCTGGCTATAGTGAGACAGTTGGTTGTGGTGAGGAATGGTTTGCTGGCATTCAGTAGTTTTGCAGTGTGGGTAGCGGAGGAGGCAATGGTGTTGACCTGGTGAGAGAGGTCGAGGGTGGCATCTAGGTGAATGCCTAGGGCTTTGTCTGCAGAGGATGTTTGTATCCAGTTGCCGTCAATGTCAAATGCTTTGTAAGCTGGATCCATGCTGCGGAGGGTGGTGTGAGAGCCTACAATGAGGGTCTCAGTTTTGTCATTGTTGAGGCATAACTGGTGGGTTGCCACCCAGCTCTGGACATTGTCATAAACTGAGTTGGTGGTTGCGGCATCAAGGTGGTAGGTGCCTTAGAGAGGGAGGAGGATTTGGGTGTCAGCGGCATAAATCATGTAGGATATGCCAAAGGCATCCAGGTGACCAAAAAGCATTTAGTATAAATGTCATACAGGGTTGGGGAGATGCAGGACCCTTGTGGGACACCACAGGTTACTGGTGTCGGTGGGGCAACATGGTAGTCCATAAAGACACGTGAGGATATGTCTTCCAAAAAGGATCTGATTCAGTCTGCTGCTGCCGGGGAGAAGTTTGCTGTTGTGCTGAGGTGGTTTCAGAGTTCTGTTAGTCAACGAGTTTGAATGTTGCTGATAAGTCGAGCATGAGGAGCAGGGTGCGTTTGCCTGAGTCTTTGAAATCATCTAACTGTTTTTTAAGGTCCAACAAGGTGGTTTCAGTTCTGTGCCTTGGTCGGAAGCCTGATTGGTGGATGCCTAGGAAGTGGTTGTCCTCAGGGTATTGTTGGACCGGATATATGCTACACAATCAAGGATTTTAAGGATGAAGGGTATATGGTAATGGGGCGGTAGTTTGTGGGGTTGGTGGGGTCAAGGGATGTTTTTTTCAGTATCAGGACGATCCAGGCTTCTTTCACGTGGTTGGCACAGTTTCTGTTGCGAATGAGGACTTGACAAAAGTTCTGATGAAGGATGTGGGAGTCTGTGCGCAGTCTTTGATGATAGGGCCGGACAGGCATCTCCTTTGCATTGGGAGGGCTTCAGGTCTTTGATGATATTTGCGACTTGGCGTTTCGATACCGGGCAGATTGGGTGATGGGTCGGCTGGTAGGAGGTATAAGGGGTGTGGAGGTGGCTGGTGGTGGTTTGGCGAGGATGGCCAGTTGCTTAGCACAGCTTTTCATGTGGAGCAAGATGATTTTCTCTGTGAGGGCTTCTTCTACCTTGGTACACCATGAGTCATCTTTGATGAGGATTGTGGGAGGGGGACTGGCGACTCAAGTTTGCGTAAGTTCAAGGGTGTTGGAGTGTGTGTTGTTTATTCTGGCATTGTAGCTGCTGGCTTTGTGGGTGTGAATCTCTCTTTTGTAGTTTTTGGCGTGGGAGGTATACTGGGCTTTGAAATCTGGAGTGGGGTCTTTTCACCATGCCGTTTCGAATGTGCATTTCTTGGGACGAGGCAAGGAGCATGGGGGTGAAGCAGGCGTACGTCTTTAGAGCTTGCTTGGTTTTGCACTTTTTTAGCGGGGCTACAATGTCAACAGCTAGTGCAATGGTGTTGTTGTACAGTTTGACCACGGTATCCACCTTCCCTAATACAGGACCTGGCCGCCCGCATTTCTAGGAGAAAAAGAGAAAGTCTTGTCACCTTGTTTAGATTGGGTGTAACAGACAGCATTGAAGACATCAAGTCAGTCTGTGGGCTGTCCTATTGTGGATATAAAGTCATCCCTATACAGGTGAAAGGGTTCCCTCCTAGTACAGTTTTTCCCCGCAGTCTCTGTATGGGAGTCTGCATTGTGGTGTCTGCATGTCTCAAGGCTGTAGCATGCTGCTGCGCAGGTGTGATGCTGTTTGTGGTGGCTGCATGCATATCTGTGCCTGCGGTGCATATGTCATGGCTGTTGGGACTGTACTGGTGCATGTTGTGCTGGTGCCATTTGCGGCGCATGTGTTTGTATCTGCGTCTGCATGTGATCTTGGGCATAATAGTCAGGCTGTTTGGCATGTATGGCAGCTTTTTTTTTATTGATTGATTGATATTTTATTTCTATTGCACTCGTACACAAGTGTTTCAGAGTGCGACAAGGAAAGGGAGTGGAACAGGGGAGAACTAAACAGCGATCTTACTAGGTCCAGTGACATTGACAACACGCAAGTGCATTGGAGAGGGGGGAGGGGAAAAGTGCAATGGAAGGGGGAGAAGTGGAAAGTTCGAAGTAGAGGAGAAACAGATAAATGACAATAAATAAATAATAAAGGCAACAAACAGTGATAATGCAGCCAGCAATTTGCAAGTGCTAGGTTTAAGGCAGCAGACAGGGTAGGTCTGATAAGTGCAGGAAGAAAAAGGGGGGGCGTGTATGGGTACAGATACAGACCCCAGTGCAAGGGCTGGCCCGGAGGCATTGTGGGAGGGTGGCAGGATGAGCAGGTACCTGGGCCCGAAGGACAGAGGGTGGCCAGGTGCACGGTGCCAAGAGAGAACAGATCAGCAGGGGAGAGGGGGAGGGAAGGCAGAAGAAAAGAGGAAGGTCTTGAGGTGCTTCCGGAACCAGAGATGGTTCTCCTCATGTTTTAGAGTGGCAGGAGTCAGCCGAAGACAGAGATCTACCCCAGATGGTTTCTTAGAAAAACGACTGACCCTGAGGGAGTTGGAGGTAGAGGAGCGAAGAGCTTGAGAGGGGAGGTATTTGCGGAGGGATAGCTGAAGGTATTTTGGACCCAGGCTCCAGAAAGCCTTGTGGACAATGCAGAGGGTATTGAATTTAATCCTTGCATCCACTGGAAGCCAGTGGAGAGATTTCAGAGCTGGAGAGATACGATCCCAGGGCTTGAGGCCAAGGACAAGTCTCGCAGTCCTCTTTTGGATTAGTTGCAGAGGGTGGAGAGTAGAGGCAGGTAGATTTGGAAAGAGGCTGTTACAATAGTCCAAGCTAGAGAGATCCAGAGCTTGGGATACCATGACCTTCTGGGGAAAGGCAGAGTACTTCTGAGGAGGTGCAGTCGGAAATTTGACTTTTTAGAGACCTCAGAGATGTGGACGGAGAAGGAAATGGTGGAGTCAAAGATGACCCCGAAGTTCTTAGCCTCGCAGGTGGGGGTAGGAGGAGGGCCAAGGGAGGACGGCCAGAGAGTGAGGGGAAAGGATGGTGAAGGTGTGCCGATGAGGAGGATCTCCGTCTTGCTGGCATTCACACAAAGATCATTGGCGGCACACCAATCTTGAATGACAGTTAGGCAATCAGAGATGAGAGAGGGAGAGGAGGTGGCAGAGGGCAGCATGAAAATGAGTTGATAGTCGTCAGCGTAGCACTGGAAATTTGAGCAGAAAATGGCAATATAGTGAGCGAGAGTTGCCAGGTATTGGTTGAAAAGCCAGGGCGAGAGGTTAGACCCCTGGGGAACACCACAGGTGGAGCAGAAGATAGATGAAAGGAAGGACCCAAGTTGGACCTGGGAGATTCGATCTGAGAGGAAAGAGGTCAGCCAGGCTAGAGCCTGATCAGTGATACCCAGGTTTTCACGGAGATGGTTGAGTAGGATGGTATGGTTGACCGTGTCGAAGGCAGAAGAGAGATTGAGGAGGATGAGGACAGAGGGAATGTTAGAGTCAAGGTTGGAGAGCAGATGTTCACGGATGTTCAGGAGAGCAGTTTCCGTGCTTCTGGCAGCTCTGAAGCCAGACTGATGGTCATGGAGACAGCCAACCGAATTGGAATGAAGGGTAAGCTGAGAGATGGCCAACTTTTCCAGGAGTTTGCCAAGAAAGGGAGTAATGGAAATTGGGTGATAGTTAGTTGGATAAGAAGGATCAGCTGTGGGTTTCTTGAGAAGAGGATGCGCAAAGGAGTGCTTCAGAGGGGAGGGGAAGGATCCAGAGGCAAAGGAGTGGTTGCAAAAATCAGCAAGGGCCAGAGTGAGGGTGTCAATTTGGTCCTTGATGGTTTTAGACGAACAGGGATGAACCTGTTTTGTGGTATGCTGGTATGTCGCCCTCCATTACTGCTTTGCTCCTACACACTTGCAATATATGGCCTATCTTCCCGCACGTCCAGTATTTTGTTGGACCCCCTATGGGTCTAGACTGTCCCCTGTTAAACCCATCTCCACCTTGCTGCACTAGGTACTGTGAGAAACCTGAGGGCGTCCTCACATCTACTCTCCATGAGTCCTCTTCTCAGTTGGCCAGGGAACTACCATCACTTTTGGATCCTCACCCTGGGAGTAGAGAAGCAAGAGAGGATCAGCTGAGTGGAGGGTCCCTCTGGATTGCGAGAGGACGTCCTTGGGAGGGACGCAGTATTCCCCCTTTCCCTTCCATAAGGAACCCAAAATCCCAGGAAGGAACCCAAAATCCCAGGATAACTTATGGGTGTTGTTACCCCTTTTCCTCTGACCATGGTAACATCAGGAAATATACATCCAGAAGCCATAGAAGGAGGGTAAAGGAGAGGAGGGTTAATAAGAAGACATGGGGGATGCCCCTTTCCTCTATGAAGACCAGCCTAACCCTCCCCCGGCCTTTATGGGTTATTGTAAAACATTTCCCCATATTTCCATCATTTAAAACACTATGGTACTGGAACGAGAAAAAGGCAACTAAGAGTGATGAACACTGGTAGATTATTTCACCACTCTAGTACCGAGACGAGGAAGAGGCCTGCAGAGTATTATAAAGATCAGGCAAGTCCCTTTAACTATGGTCAGGCAATTGGACTAAATGACACACACTTGAGTCACTTGACAATCCTCATGAGTATAAGAATGCAGGCAATTCAAGATGAAAAGGACCTAGAAACCTGCTGGCGGGGAGCCGGAGCTGTGCCGAGCTGCATGAAGGGAACCGGAGCTCAACCTGTAGGCTGCCCAGGGGAAGCACGGCAGAGAGAGGGAGCAGGCAGCTAGACAGCAGGCCACAGCAAAAGGATCTGTGAGAGGACCGGAAGTGAAGCAACCGGTTTGGAGAGTCGGCCGCTCACCTGCCCAGAGAGCACTGCTCCAGGCATGGAGAAAAGGTGGGCAAGTGTGCCTGGAGCCGTGTAACAGGTGGGAGAGGCAGCTCGACTTCCCAAGTGAACAAGCAGCAGAAGCCACATTAAGAGGAGGGTCGCAGGCTGAGAAATGAATGCTGAAAGGAATGGTGAGCCTACCAGACACCAGTGGGGAAAACGGGTGGTCTAGAAAGGGCAGCGCTCTATGCTAAAAGTCTAATACATGAAGGGGACAACAGACTGCTGATATGTCTTGAGAGACCCAAAATCGAATGAAGCATAAGTGCAAGAGAGAACCTTGAGGTATATAAGAGAGAATGCTTGGAATCCTAAATAGCAAAGCTAGCGTGTAACATGCGTGAGTCCCGAATGCACCCTTTTCAATACTGAACAAACTGAAAGCATTAGTTAATGTTAAATGTTAAAGGTATTTGTACCGCGCATCTTCACCAACGGAATTGATCCCCAGGCGCTCAGGCGGATCTGCAAACAAGAAGGCGGGGTGGGTCAGTCTGGTGAAGAGTTGAATAGGAAAGTGAGAAAGTGGTGCGCTGTTGGCAGCTTCAGTTCGGTTTTCACTGTGCGTTGAGCTTTGGTGTGAATATATCGGATCGATGTGGGACCTTGTGTCCTGTTGGTGCGATCTATGTGTTGTTGGTTTGTTGTTGCAGTGTGGTGAAGTGCCTTACATAATTAATAACTTACAGAATTAGCGCAACATGAAAGATTGATTGTATACATATTTATGAATGCCACACAGAGATAAAGCAAACAAACAGAATGTTTTTAATTGAACAAAAGCAATGTGGTGCAGGTGGCAAAGACCACAAAGCAAGTAGAATGAAATACAAGTGTTGGCAAAGCAAGTAAAATCCCAAGAAGGGTGTGAGATGAGAAGCAAATATCAACAGCATAACCAAGTGAACCAAGGGAAGGTGCTGATTTACTTCGGGACATGTTCCCACCCTATATTCCTTCTCTGAATCTGCATTCCATAAATTATCACTTTGTTCAGGGCCCCAAATTCTGTTTTCAGAGAGTTGGTAGCTGAGCCTTTCCGGTGGCAGCTACTAAACTACTGAATAGTCTTCCACTTAATTTAAAAGAGACTGAGAATCACTTGCGATTCCGTCGTCTGCTCAAACCTTTGCTCTTATGTTAAGCCTTTGCTCTTATATTAAGCCCCGTTGTGCGCTGTGTTCTGCGCTGTCACTGCAGGATAGCCTTCCCATTTCCAAACATCGCCAGCTACCTCCTCAAGGATGGTGGAGAGTAAGCTCTTCATGTCACCCACTGCCAGTGTCGTCCCTGCTGTCAGTCCTTCCAGCTCACAAATCCATGTCCCCACTCCTGTGGTCAGCAATGGCAAGTTACACCTCAAATTAACTTTGTCCATCTAATGCCACAGTATATATTGTGGCTGCCCACCACCTTTTTTTAGCAGCGTAAACTGTGTCAGTCCCACACATATGTCATATTTCCCTACTCCTTTCGTAGTTATAAATGCTCTCATCTTGCTAGTTCTCTTTCGTTCTGATATTATTGTCAATCTCTGCACATATGGAGTAACTTTGCGCTGTGTGATCTGCCTTTGGAGTTCTCAAGTCGTCCGTCAAATTCTAGGTGTCCTCTTTTGGTGTCTTCCTCTTCGTCCCACAGCATCTCTCACTCTGGGTTTACTTCCTCACAGGGGCGATGTGGCCTCCTCTCTTCATCATCATCACTCCCCCTAGGTCTTCGTCTGACCACATTGTCCCTAAGCTATAATCACTGTCTTCCCCCCATTATCCCCAAAGTGGAGCCTCCTCAACATGTTCTTCCCTTGTCGTCTCCCCATTGCTCTGTTCAGTGAATCACTCTCCCTCCTAAATGGGGACCCACTACTCTCCTGCCCGCTTTAGGAGGATGGAAGCGCTATCCCTCCTGCTCCTATACAGTATGCCTATTCTCCTCTTTATTCCCACTTCCTTGTCATCATCTAAAAATGTGTGTCCCGTCAATATGTCCTTTACTTCCTAGAGGTGTCTCTCTCTACTTCTCTCTCTCTCCTGCTTCTGTCTTTTACCCCTTCTTGATCCTCTCGGTGCCAACATTCTTTGACAAGTCACACAATATCCATTTTCTTCTTTTCCCTTCTCAATTGCATCTGCTTCTCCTTCTCCTCTTCAGCCTTTCTCTCCATCTTCTCCTCTATTTATTTCTGTCTTTGTTTTTCCATTTCCTCTCTCTTCTTCTCTTCTACCTTCTTTGACTCAACCGTTCCTGTTCCTTCCTATCCTCTCTTTCTCTTCTCTTCACTCCGTTGATTACCTCTGCCCATTCTCTGTCCTCATCTTCCTTATTTTCGTTTTGTTTCTTAGCTTCCCACTCAGTATCTCTGGGTTCTGTTACATTCCTTCCATCCAGTTTAAGCAATATCTGTCCTCCCACCCACTCATTCGGCGGAACGGCCGTCTCATTGTCCCCTATGTGTCCCTGAGTCACCTCATCACACCCAGTCAAATTTGCTTGCAAGTCGCTGTGCTCCTTACGCTCATCGATCATAGCCCCTGCCTTCTTTTTCACCAGCTTAGCGCCACTAAGTGCATCCTGGCTACCATACACAGGTGGTGCATAAATGGGATTAGTGTACCATGCCTCGGATTTTAACTCCTTCAAGGGATAAAAGCCCTGGCCTCCTGTCGATGGGTCAGCGGTTTAAGGAGGAAGAGGGAGAGCCGTGGGTGCTTTGGCCCCTGCATCATGCTGGTTAAGCATCCATTCTCTCTTGGGTGGATCATCTTCCTTGTCCTCAAACATCTTTAATAACGCCATTATTGCTAATCTGCTGGTTAATTTCATTCCCTTGTATGCAGCATGTAAATACATGGTCATGTATTGCAGCACAGATTTAGAAAGGCTGCCCGCCCGGGGCCATGGCATCACCCTTTTGCCCTTTGTATCGTGAGTCCATTGCGTGCTATACTTTCATATTTTATCCTGATACAGCAGAAGGGACTTGCACAAGTGCTTAAGGGGTGTGCCCCAATGGTGGTACGTCACTCTCTGACTCTCTGACTGCCGATACTTACTTGACCGCAAATCGGGATTTTTTTTTACAATTACACAATGGCAGATTTAATGTCCCAATTATTGTCACCAATTAATCAACTTCTCCAAAAACATTACAACTTTGGCTTCATTCCACCAGCCTCTCCGGTTCGCCAACACCAGCAAGGGTGTTCGTCATGCCCACCACACACTCTAATCTCTGCCCTCAAAGGCCAAGCCACAATTCTCTAAGCACCCCTCAAGCCCAACCCTAAATGGTGCAACAATCTTCTCACTTTCTAAAAGTTTTATCATCAAATGATTTTGCTACAAAACAACACCTCCTCTGTTTTTTCCTTAGCAACAACTATGTGCCCACTACAGGCCGTCAACTTTCCACTGTATCCTATTAACAACCCTTACCTGACGTCACCACCCACTGTGCATGTAAAATGATTTAAGTACTTTGATATCTGAGTGCGCTCTTAAACCCTGCGATACACAACAACATCACAATAAAAAAACACCACAAATGAAAAACACGGTCATCTTCCTGCTCTTTCTTTTCCAAATCACAGGGGAATCCATCTTAATTGCGCACTCAAGAGCATATGGTCCTTCGTCTACACTGTAAATAGCATAGGATAACCTCAAATATTTTTTTTCTATTTTTTATTTTTTCTGTAACTTCAATAAGGTTCCACCTTCTGCAACCTAAACTAATTGCCTAGCCACAGGCAATTGTCTCATTATCCATAATGTAGCTAATGCTCGGAAACCAGGAATCTTCCATAAATCACATAAAACAAACCACAACATAACAATCTTTGCTCTCCCAACATTTGTCGAATCGATGGACTTATACTCACACACCGCAGATCCAGTGTAGCCCTCAGAGGCTGTCACTAACAATCGTCCACTCTGCCTTCATGTCTACTCAGCGTCCCATGGGGAGTGGGCAGGAATTTCACCAAGGGTGCTCCTGACAACCTTCTCAGTGTCCACGCGTGGTTAGTTAGTCCAGTTATTGTGGGTTGCGACGCATCCCTTCGGGCACACAGTGGGAAAAAATAGAAATTGCTCCGGGGTTTTAGCAATCATCCTCTGCTGCCACCTAAATTAAGTCGAGGGAAGATCAATATCCCTGATTACAAGCAGGAGGAGCTGGGCCGAGGAAATCACCTGCACTCAAAAATGGAAGAGTCCACCAATATGACAAACGTTTACTGTGTATTGAGAGCTCTCATAACAGGGATCAAGTTAAAGGTCAATAAGCAATTCTCCGATACTTTCTGGTCATTCTCAGGCTCGTACTTGGGATTAGTTAGTGAGGTAAACTACATATGGGGTACATATGGGTTAGTAGTCCTATAGGCTCGGCTATATCTGGTGGTTCCTCCTGTGACCACCTGCTAAATGTTGTAACTACAGGTATGTAAGGTTAGTGTGCTGTGATTGGGCTCGCAACAAAGTGTGAGCTAGCGAGAAAGGTGGATTGGGATTGGTCATAAAGGGTCTTCTCAGACTTGGTGCCTTTGAAGGGTACCAGACCATGAGCAACTATTCAAGGTGATGAGAACTGCCACAGAGGTGCTGCTTGTACTTATCAAGTTACAATCTCTCATCATCTAGGCCTTGAGACAGAACATTAAGCTTTCATTCCTGTTATTACTTTTGTATCATTGTGCCTTCATTTGGATGGGAACAATGGTCCCTGTCTGGCTCTAATGAATAGACACTTTCTTGCAGATTTCAAGTTGCATGCGTAGGGACCACAAACTCAATTTTCCTGCTTGCATTTATGTGGAATGTTGGCTTTTACTCTGGCAGGTGTCCTATCTCTTCTGTTAACTTGAAATTTCCCTTCCTCAGTGTCCTTAGCAAGGCTGTGCACAATGGATGCACAGACAGCCTGGTCAGCAAAGTCAGCATGTCAGGTCTTTCTCAGAATTCTATATCCTTTCCAGCATCTTGCATTTATTTCAGTGCGGCTTCCATCTTTATTTACATGGCCGTTCATGTTAGTTGCATTTAAGCGTCAGCAAGCAGTTCATATGTAATCTTGTGCAACTTGCGGTTACTGCATAGCAAAATTGCATCTTTCCTCTAGCTATGTGGGTCATAAGCATGTTTTTCGTGTCTAAAGGAAGTGCAGCATAAGTGTCTGTATAACTATCTGCAGGAATGCGTGTGTGCTCCATGTCTAACACATCTACGTCGCAGTCTTATTCGTGACATCATTGGCTTTCGTTGTGGTTACAGTCAGTCGACTTGCTCCACTGATTGCAAACCTATCTTTTTTCCGTGACGTCATCACGATAGGGTCTAAATTGCTGTCTGAGTGAGTAACGTTTCTCACATCTATGATACATTGATGATGGGGAGCAGGCGGCCAGGAACGATGTACACCTCTCATTTCTGTGATACCGAGATGAGGGTGTGACCGGTGCAACGAGGGCCAGGCCTAGGTCTCTCTCTTCACAGGACTGAAACAATGACCATTCAGGTGGTCGATGACATCCTTCAGATTATCAATAAAGGGGGCGCATGCCTGTAGTTCTCCTTGACCTATCTGCTGTGCTAGATATGGTGGACCATCACACGCTACCCACCCTCCTTCAACACAGGATTGGCTTCTCTGGCGCCATCCTGAAATAGTTCACATTCTACCTATCTGGCAGACTCCAGACTGTCCAGATGGTCACCACCAGGTCTGAACACTGCCCCAGGGTTCCACCCTCTCCCTACCCATCTTTAACCTCTATATGGAACTACTGGACTCACTCCTAGATGACCCCAACATGGTGATACACCAATAAGTAGATGATACACAGTTATGTCTAAATGTCAAACTCCCATAAGATATTGCTCACTTTCACCCATGCCTTTCAAAATGGTTGACAAGTGCCTACTGAAGGCTTAACACCACCAAGACCAAATTTGTACTCCTAAGCTAACTCTCTAAACAGGAATCGCCTCAAAGGTGGCCATACAAAATGTCCTTGGATGGGTTCAACCCAGACCTCACCCACTCATCAAAATCCCTTAGATTCATTGTGGATAGCAGTTTATCTTTCAAAAACACAGCGTGGTAAATGCCTAAATGGCTTGGTATCAGATCTCTCTACTCCGCAAGATCAAGCTCTTGCTCCCACCCCAGGACTTCTGAATGGGGTACAGGAACTAGTCATCTCACATGATGATAGGGATAATCCCCGGCCTGCAAGACACTAGATGTTCACTTAGCACCCTCTAAAGCGGCTCACCACGTCTCACCTAGTCTTTATCACGGCTCTAGGAAATCTGAACGCATTCCCCCCTCCTCCCACCCATGCCCAAATTTCACTAGTTGCCTATCCTAGCTAGGATCGGGTTCAGAACTAGACGACTCGCCTACCAAGTCCACAACAGCTGGTACCTACCTGTTGGCCAAACTAAAAACATCAGGCGGGACACATCACCTCACAGGAAGAGTATGACCAGACTGGAAACTAGACTGACTCACAAAGGTGAACACCAGGACACAGTCCTTCTCATGCTACGCTCCAGCCTCTGGAACTCCACCCTGGTGGCCATCTGGACACCTCCAAGTCTCCTTCAGTGTATGAAAGAACTGAAGATCTTGCTCTTCCAATAACATCTTGGTGTAATCGAGATCCCGGCTATCTTGTGCATTTCCCATATTTATATTTTATTGTAATAATGATAACTTATGTTGGCTTGAAGACTTGTTACTTTTTCACTACCGACATTTTGCTCGGTGACCTGTATAGCGCTCCTTTGCTCCCGACCTAGGTTTGAGCTATTATAGTAGTAATAATTCCTTATAAAATATCAAGCTCCACTTTTCAGCGTGATCACAATATTAACAAGCAGAAGAGCCGAGCCACAGGGAAAGAATGATTTGCCAAGGATCACACACTGTGACTTGGCAGGAAGACCATGGTTAGGACCTGGGTCCACTTAACTTGGCCTCCTCTCCAGCTGCTGTTTCGCACGCTGGCTACACATAAAATAGGGCTAGTCATCTATTGCGTCAAGCAAGACACGTCTGTTTGCATGCTTACACCATTAGAACATGAAGCCAATATGTTTTGCAACTGCACCTCTAGTGGGTGAAAATTAATAACAGTGTTTCACTTTTACAATAAATGCGCTTAATGTCATCCTTCTGTTTGTTGGCCACTGTCTGCAAAATGATGCATTGGAAAGTGTCTCCCTCTTGTTTAGTGTTAGTTTTGTTATAGAAACGCAGAAGGGCTAGTAATAATAACTATTATTATTACTATTATTATTCTATGTCTGCGCTGTCCGTGGCTGGCTGTGCCGGTGTGTGCAGCTGAAGGACAATGGGACTGCGAGCCACCGACCCAAGGCATCCTGTGAGGTGAGGGATATGATACTGGCGTGGGCACTGAGCATATAACATTATTGGAGCTCTCACATCACGCCCCAAAACCTAAGTGGTCTAAACCCCTAGTCTGCTTGGTTTGCCTCTGACTAATCCAAATGAATCCTGACCGGATTTTCATCTTGCTGGGCGTGGCACGGTGTGGCAAATTCACTTTTGACATTGGATTTGATAACCAGAAAAGCTATGGTCAATTCCAGTCTGGAGTAGGGCAGGGGGTGGGGAGACAGGGACTATGGCAGCTCCTTAAGCTGTGGGGCGTTCCCTGTCTCCCAGTGTGCTACTGTTCCACGTTCTGAGCAAAATGCTAAAAGCTCGTTTAAGCAACAGTGAAAGAGAAGTGGAATTCTGTCAACCCATCAACTGGCAAATCTGCCACCTGGGGCCCCGCAGGACTGAGAGCTTGCTCTCCCTCAGTGTGGTCTGCTGGTGGCTAGCTGGGTACTGTGGCTTGGTAGATTGTAGCAATGGTTCATAGTGATAATTTCGACTACAAAAATGTCGAAAGTCAAAATTTCGAAAAAAAAAAGTCGAAAAAAAAAATTTCGCCTTTTTTTTTCAATACATTTTTTTTCGAAATGGGGGGTTCCCCCCCAAACCCCCTTTTTTAAATTTTTAAAAAATTTATCCCTTTTTTTTTAACTCCCGAACCCCTAAAATAAATATATAATTAAAAAAAACGAAAGTCGACATTTTTTTTTTCGACATTTTTTTGTCGACATTTTTGTCTGTCGACATTTTTTTTCGAAATTATGACTGCCCACCTGTAGCAACATCTCGGTGGACTCTGGATCCGGATCACCTGGAAAGGATATCTACATTTTTACTATTGATTTTATACAACAACATCATCAGTTTTTAAATCATCAATGGGCTCAATTAATTGTTGTAACAATTTTTAAATTATTCTTGTATTGAGTATCACTTCCATTTTAACCGTGTCATTGTATAACCTGAAAGTTGGGAAGGAGACAGGGATCTTGATCCACGGCCACAGGTGAAAAATCAAATTCTACTAACCTGTCGGGGGCGGGGAGACAGACTATGGCAGCCCTGTAAGCCAGTCGGGCGTACACCTAATATATATTGACAGATACTGGCACTAATACTGATTTGCCCTGGTCATAATAATAGACTCTGGGTACTTTTCATTAATAGAACCTTCTAATGTTCCTATTTTGTCATGACAGTGGTGTTACTCTCTCGCTGATCTCTTAATTGGACTCTCTACTGGCCTCTTGTGGACTGGTTGGAGAATTCCCAGAGGTATAGTGATCGACCTGTGGTAAATCAAGGTTGCCACAGGACCGACAGAGGAGAGCAACCGTATGCTTGTGGCCTAGAGGGTGCCAATAATGGTGAAACAAAAAGCGGTGACAAGCCTTCTGGCAACCCAGGGTCCGAAGAAAGTTGGAAAAACTAAGGAAAAGGAAAAATCCCCTCTGCTGGAGAATATTGTGTCACTAGCAGAGGGTGCACCCGCAGTGTTGCAGAGTTCTAAGGGGGTGGGAGGGACCCTGGAACCTTACCTACAAAAAGTCATACGACTTAATGAGCAGATCAGGGTGGCAGAGCTGGCAATCTCCTCCACGGGTAAGCGGGCCACCCTGCGTAAATCTCTCTTACCAGGTACTCAAGAGTCACCTGGACCAGTACTCGGGGTGAGAGACAATCTATGCCCATTGGCTGTCTCAAACCAGACACCCGGCCTAGATGTTGTATCAGCAACCCCTTCCGTACCCCCTGTAATGGGTGTCCATGACCGGGCTGACCCGCCTAATGTTGCTCAAGAGGGTATAATATCTCTCACTTATTGGCAGCCGATTCACAGAGTATACCTAGAAGGCTGGGGCCGAGGAACCAAATAATGAACTGTTGCTACCCCCTGAAGAATTTTCTGACACATTTCTAAACGGGCATTATGAATACCTTACTGATCCTAGATGATCAGGGAAGGTCATTGAAAAAGAGGTTGAGGTACTAAGCACCCATATTAGACAATGCCTGGACCAGGAACCACTGGTGAAGGGGGCGGGCCAGGGAGTAGTAGGCTTACCCGTTGGGCAGTCTGCTAATCTCGGAAGAGCTATGGGGGAAAGTGGGGAGAGGGTCACGAGTCAAGAACTAGTCATTCCCGTTGAAATACATGCTCCTTCTAACCATCCTAGAAGCCAGAACATGCTACCACCAATGTTAGAATGACCCCTGTCTCTAGCCCAGCCCTTGAAACCAGTAGGTACACAACGTGGAGCTTTATTCACAACAAGAGGGGCACCTCTGCCAGTACAGGATAAGGTGGACTTAACGTGTCAACCCCTCCAGCTGCCCCGGAATGCTCTACCATTGGTGGGTGTAATATTGAACGTACCAACCATGGGAACTGGGTGTGCTGAGGACTGCGGGGCACCTGATTAATAAATCTGCTCAGTGGGTGAATTCAAATATTTGGGGTCACTTCATAGACCCTCGTTTAATCCTTATGGCCAGCAGAGTGCCTTGGGTGAGTTCCATGGCCAAATCAATACCCGGGGACGGTGTGGTGGTAACCTTTAAAAATGCACAGGTGACCAAGTACCTGTTAGAGTCTAACCTGGGCACCGCTAGTCATAATCGGAGGGCATGGTTGGTCCTGTTAAATTTTTTCTACCCCCACGACTGAAAGAATGGAGGGACAGCATCCAGGGACATGGGCTGTGTTCCTCCGGGCCCATGTCGGACTCCCTCCCTGGCGGCCCATATCATAGATGGTTTTGGTTGCAGGGTGGAAGGCGTGATTGGTCTAGAGGGTTGTGTATCGGACTCAGTGTTTGCCCGGAATCCATTTTCCTGTCTGACCGTTATGGACAAAATTGAATGATGCCAGTCCCGGGGAGGCCCTGGAACAGCCGCAAGAGATGATACCAAGAGCTGCACTGGGTTCTTCCAATGTGGGAGAGGATGGGGCTGATCTGCAATTACTGGCTTGGAACGTGGCCGGAATAAGAACTAGGCTGGCCTGTTCGGAGACACAGATCACATTTAGTGAAGTAGATGTCGTATTGATGGATGGTTGTGTCTCTTACCTGAGGTTGGCAGAGAGGAACAAGCGAGGGAGAAGCTATGGTGGGCTATGTGCTCTGGTTGAAACACACCTGGAGATTGTGCAGGTGACATTGACAAACCAGTGCCATATATAAGGGTGGTCAAAATCTTTAGACCGAGCCAGGTGAACCTTTTAGTAGATAATGTCTACAATTTTCCCCACGAAAGGCGTGGGAAAAACTCTCTGGTGTGCTAGCTAATGTCCTGGAGGAGCTGTCCGCCAGGCTCTCTATGGGTAATGTGTCTCTGGTATTGGGAGGAGACTTTAATGCAAGACTGGGATGTGGGCCGGTTGACAGTTTGTATGATAATACTGAAGATGCCATAGGAGGGATGTCTCCCCCGTCATGGTGGACACCAGGCTTTGTGTGGAAGAGTTGCGCCTTTGGCACTACCTTCATGAGTGGGGATTACAGACAGTAAATGGGTAATTGGGTGGGGACACTCCAGGCGGAGACACTTTCTCCTCTGCAATGTGTAGCTCAACAGTTGATTATTTTTGTGTGCCAGTTGAGCACTGGGGGCTCATAAAAGGGTTTTGGGTGCTAGATAACATCTGTAGTGATCATTTTCCCATCAAGCTTGATATCAAGTCAGCTTCAAGGGTGGAAGGATCAAGTCAAGTGTATCCCTGGAAGTATATCTAGACACCTCTGGGCAAAGGCTCAAATGGAGGAAGAACAAGAAGGACAATTTATTAAGAAAGGCAGTCCTATCAAGCTTACGTGAACTTGAGAATTTGCTCTCGGGGAATCTGGAAAGTGAAACTATGCTGGAGGAGTTTGGAATAATGTTGAACAAACTCACTCTGGTGTTTTCCTGTCCACCAGACGAACGAGGAACAGGTTATCATGACATGTTCTTTCTGGAGAGGAGCGCCTGCTACTTTCTTTGAAATATTTGCAAGGAACTTGGGGTTGGTCACCCTGAGTTGCCTGGGGGCAACCAGACATGGACTCCCTGCTCACTGTGCTCAGAGAGGCACAGCTTCACCTCACTGATGAGGCCCAACAAGGCTGAAACACGTGTATTGGATTGCTGTTGGTACTCTTGTTCAGAGAGGAATTGCCATAGCATTTCGGTGCTGTACTGCATATGTGGGCGGGACAAAGACTGATATGCAAATGGATATTTCCCATCTGTGAAAGGTACAGTGAGCAAAAAGTGTGTGCTGCAAACGCTCATCTCAGAACAGGTTATCATGCCATGTTCTTTCTGGAGAGGAGAGCCTGATACCTTTTTTGAAACGAGGAGGCAAGAAAAGGGGCGGTTTAACTCTGAGTGCACCAGAGCCAGAAAGAATCTTCTACTAGCCCTGAGTTGTAATGGAACTCCCAAAACCGATTTCATAGGTGCTAGAACCCATTACAAGAACACTTTGGCCACCACAAAAAGGAACATAGAGGAAGAAGCATGGGAAGCCTGGGTGGTAGCCGCGAGGGATAACGACTCCAAGTTGTTCTGGGAGATCACCCAGAGGGGTCCCTATTATAAATTTAAGATGGACACTCGATTAATAATGTACCAGGTAAGGCTTGGGTGGACCATTTCTCAGACCTTTATAGTGCGGGGAGTGGGGTCGATGAAGATGGGCAGGTGGCTAGGGGCAGTCAGGGATTCAGTGAAGGGATGGGAACTGAAGCAAGTATGGTGTTCTCTGTAGGTGAAATAAAGAAGGCTGTTGGTTGTCAGCGCTTTAATAGAGCTCTGGCCCGGCGGATTTGTTCATTATGGCTCCGGATCTCTGGGCACCAGTACTCACACAAGGGTTTAATGCAATGTGTGCGGGCAGGGCCATCCCACCGTCATGGTTCATGGCGGTCATTCAGCCAATATACAAAAAGGGATCCTGGGCTTCCCTGGCTTCGTACAGACCCAAATCTCTCTTGGACTCTCTGTTCAAGCCATTTTGGCCCCACTAGAGGATTAGGTTGTGAACAGTGGACTCGTCTCACGGGTTTAGTTAGGATTTCGGCCACAGCTGGGCACAGCTGAACAGGTACTCAACCTTTATTTGGTAATGGCACACTCACTCGATCTGAAACAGGGGCCAATTTACCTGGCATTCATGGATCTGAGCACAGCATCTGACAAAGTAAAATGTGCCAAGTTATGGGACATGCTCAGGTCCAAGAATTGCCCATGGCCCCTGGTAAATCTTCTAGCCAGGTTACATGGCTCCACGGAAGCATGTGTCAGGAGTGGCACAACTGGGCACTGTATGAGTGCTTTCCCTCATGGTATTGGGGGTATGCCAGGGATGCATTTTGGCACCCCTACTCTCCTGCTTATATATAAATGGCCTACATAACCATCTACTAGAATCCTCTGCAGACGTAACAAAATTGGATAGCCGGCTCTTACTGGTCCTAGTGCATGCAGATGACTCTGTCCTAAAGGCCCGCTCACCCAGAGCGCTGCAGGACCTTATTTCAGAATATACCGACAGGAGGGGCTGGTCTTGGTGGTAAACGGAGCAAAGTCGGCAGTGATGGCCTGTTGGAAGGGGAGGCATAGGATTAACTTCAGGGCTATGTACTGCAGGAACAGTGTTATCCCCAGGGTCGACTCCTTTGACTATTTGGGGGTGAGATTCTCTGCTAAAGTTGGCCCCATGGCCCATATAACCAAACAGGCTCTGCAGTTCAAGCAGGCCTGAGTGGGGTCTCTAGTGCCATGACCATGTTTAGAGCTAAACCAATTGCCCCATTGCTGCAATTGTATAAGGGCAAAGCGGCCTTGGTTGCCAGGCTTGGGATGGAACTGTGAGGGTATTCAAACTTTAAAGAGGTTCAGACTTTGGAAAATCAATTCCTTGAGAACCTGTTGGGGCTGCCAGTCTCAGCTCAGAATTACAGAGTACTTATGCAATTGGATTGTACACCAATTGGGGATGTGGTCTCCCTGCATCCAATACTGCACTGGCTCAGGTCATGGGGCAACAATAAAGCGTCTCTTACTCATGAACTAATCACCTTCATGAAAGGTAAGGACATAGGAGGTAAGGTCCAATGGCTGTCCCATATTAAGAAACAGCAGAGGGTGATTAACACTTCGCATTTGTACCCTTCCAGAAAGCATGCTGTCTCGGGAAGAGATAAACTGATGGACGGTTTGCTTATATGAGTCTGTGAGAATGGAAAGAGAAAACACAGAAATATTTAAGCCATAGAACCGTGGGTTGATAGCACATATGTCCCCGGGCGTCCAGCCCTATTTGCTATGCTCAGAGTTCCCCGCGGATCGTGTTTTTGTAACAAGGGCAAGGTTTAACTGTATGCACCTAAGGGCTGTGGTGGTAGCATGTTCCGGTGGCGGGTACAGATCGATCCTGCCCGATGTGTGATGCATTTTACGAGGACCTGGCGCATCTGATCTTTTTTTGCCCGGCTCGTGCACAAGCCAGAGAGTGGCTTATACGACCTCTATTATAGGAATTGGGTTTTGTGCAGTATCGGCCTGCCCTAATATATCTGTTATGGGTGGAACACCATGTGTGGGCTTGTCCTTACTTATATATTTGAAAATTGCACTTTCTCTCAGGAAATTACTGTTATGTACTTTATCCTAAAACTTTGATCTATGTACACTTGTTATGAATTGTAGCTGTGAATTTTCCCAGAAGCTATTTTGAACAGGTTTGCAAGATCATATGTCTTATTGTGCTACAATTGGTATGCATTTTTGTATTTGTATTGTTTTTGAGGATTGTTTTTATGCATATCCGAAATAAACATGATGATAATTAATATTAATAGTGCTTCATCTTGGATTCCTCTCACTCCTAGGCACTGTAGTAGCTTTGGTTGTTTTCCAATTAATGGTGGTCATTGTGTCCTGCTCGGGAAGATGAGTGGTTTAGTCATCCGCGCTGGGATTCAAACACGTAAAGCACACGCACATTCTATAACTCTCTGGTGAATTTCCCACACCTGGACTTCTGTCCCCCAAGGGCGTTCAACCTACAGCGCGTTGGGACCATACCAGCAGTGAAAAGTGCTATACAAATTATGGTTACATTACATTACAAGTGCTGACCTTCCTTTGTCAGAGGTGAGCGCTTGCATAATATACAAGAAAATGTACCCGTTGCCAGATCTTAAACACATTGGGCCTCATTATGACCCTGGCGGTAAGTGGCAAACGATGCCGGTAAAGGATTACCGGCATCGTTTACCGCTCCGACCGATTATAACCTGACAATGCGCAATTAACGGCACCGTAATAAACGGTGCCGCTAAAAGCGCCAAGGGCGCGGGCACGCAACCTCCCATGCCGTAAATACCGGCATGGTGCAAAGTGGGAAACATCACGAATCGGGCGGACATGCAATTAACGCCATTGTGAAGGGCGTAAAGTACCTTACTGCCATAGTGCTAATACCGCCATCGCGGACCACCCGTAAACTGCCATGTGCAATGTTCCCTACTGCCACAGGTGCAGACAATCAGCACAGGTGGAGGCTATACAGACTGGGCAAGCACAAAAGGAGCACACCCCACCCCTTCCCACACCCAGTCACACTCCACAATGATCCCAATAGTACGAGCAATGCTGGGGCTGGAGGACCTGATTGCAGTAGAAGTTCTACAACAACAACAAAAACAAGAAGAACAACAACAGGCAGCACAGAGGAGACGCAGGAGGAGAAGGAGGGCAAGGCAGGGCTAGCATGCCCTACCAGCACAGCCAGTGGCACCACGCAGGCAGCCCCCAATCCCACGCAGCAGAGCCAGTCCATTCAACCTAACCACTGAGCAGATCCACACCCTGTACCGTCTGGACCGGGACACCATCACCACCATTGGGGACATGATACATCACAACATTGTCAGCCTGATTGAAACACGCACCGCCATCCCACCCCTACTGAAGGTAGTGTCTGTGCGCCACTTCCTGGCCACAGGCACCTACCAGCACATAGTGGGGCACTTGCATGGCATTTCACAACAATTATTCTCACGTACGCTGAACCAAGTGCTTGATGCCCTCCTCAAGCACACAGATGACCACATTTCCTTACCACGGTCTGCCCAGGAGATCTCAAACACCAAAGTAGGTTTCCATTCACTGGCTGGCATACCTAGTTGCATTGGCATCATCGACTACACCCATGTGGAATTGGTGGTCCCACATGCCATGGAGGTAGCGTACAGCAACCGTAAGCTATACCACTCAATCAATGTGTAAATGGTATGTGACTCAAACAGGATCAGCACACATTGTTGTGTCCGAAACCCTGGATCTATCCAAGATTCAATGATCCGGCGGAACTCGACGCTACCATGCTACATGGAGCAGCATGCAGGGCAGAGATCCTGGCTTCTCGGTGAGTCGCATGTTATGCCCATGGAAATGTGATGTGGGTAGGTGATTGACGTATACATGCATACTTCACCTGGCTGCGAGTGCCAGAGGTAATGGAACATGCTCATGCCCCAAAGCAGCCCAGACTGGACCTGACACATGACCACATAATGCAAGATGTAAGCAGCCCTACCATGTAAATGAAGCAGTGTCACAACCATTCCACAGCCATCTGCATGTGCACTGTACCAAATCAGATTGCATCCCCCACATCAAAATGCAGCTACAAGCAATGACTATGGCCAATACACAGCACCAAACACCATCAACTGAAAGGACAGTCCCCCATTTACTGCGTACAAAGGAGTCACATGAGGGTCAAAAACATCAATACACCACTACACTGACAAAGAGGCCCAACTGAATTGAATGACACCTTTTGTTGTGCGTAGTGAGATCATCATGAGGCTGACATCAACGGTGCCAGGATGAAAGCATACAAATCACCGGACATCTGCAACATCACAGAAACTACCACTGTGGACTAACACAGTGTGCGCCCACTAGTAGATGGCATGCAAACCAGTCCTTAAGAGGAATACACACATAGCAGTCACATCGTGTGTCTTCATCCAAGCATGGAAAAGGGTTTGAAAATAAGAAATACATGCATGCCATGTTGTCACTCAATGAGGTCAAATATGATGTGGTAACTTACACATACATTGTTGCCCACATGCAGATGATGCAGGCTATCTCTTGAAGAGGTGGCTCCTTACCACAATCCGGAACCCGCAGAACAGTCACGAAGAGGACTACAATCGTGAGCATACACGTATCCGTGTGGTGATTGAGAAGACATTTGGCCTTTTGAAGGCATGTTTTCTCTGCCTCAGCAGGTCTGGTGGGGCACTCCTGTACGGGCATCAGGAGGTGGGCAAGATCGTCATGGCATGTGTCATGCTACACAATATGTGCATCAGACGGAATGTGCCCCTGCCCCCTGACGCTGAACTGCAATCACCTGACAATGAGGATGAGGAGGTTGGGGATGGAGCAGCACCTCAGGGACGTAACGATGCACAGGAGGGACATGCCATGCGTCAGACTCTGATCAACCAATGTTTCCAACATGGATGTGGGGGGGTAACATGGAGATGGCACTCGGGGCACAGGGTGTGTCCGGGACATGGACACTGTAGACTGTTACCCAATTAAGCACACGTACACAATAAGCAATGTCCACACATGGAATTCTGATTAACCAAAAAATGAATTGAATAAGCAAAACTAAGTGAACAGGTCCTCCACCCCACACACCCACTACCCCTTGCCCCGTCAACTCCCCAACACACCCACTCCCCCCTCCCCCCTCAACTCCCCAACACACCCACTCCCCCCTTCCCCCTCAACTCCCCAACACACCCACTCCCCCTTGCCCCCTCAACTCTCCAACACACCCTCTCCCCCCTCCCCCTCATCTCCCCAACACACCCACTCCCCCCTCCCACCTCAACTCCCCTACACATGGTGTTTAGTACTGTGCACCAGTGGACCACGTGGCACCAGTACACAAGGCTGTGCCTACTGGCATCCCCCTCTTCCAGCACCAGGTGCACCCCTGTCTGATCGCCGTAGGTTCCTGCCTGACCTGCGCATGGGGCTGGTCCTGGTGGAACTGGCAGCCGAGGATGTACTCGGTTGCTCGGATGGACGCATGTCCCGCATTGCTTGCACCATCTCGGACAGTACATGCCGCACTGCGGCCAGTTCTGCGCAAATGTCCTTTGAGCTGGACTCAATTGCTGACCTCAGGGAAGCAGCACATTCACGCATGTCCTCCCTTGCACTACCACATTCTGTAATGTGCTGTGTCAAGAGGCCAGTGAGCTGCTGCTGGCGCCTTATAATGTCTTGGATCCCCTCTTGGGTGTTTGGGGCTGGGGTGGATGGTTGAGGGGTGCCCAAAATACTCTGTTCCTCCGGCACAGGTGTGGTTGGGCTGGGAGTTGCCGGCCATGAGTTAGCCGGAGATAGCCCGTGCATGCTGGTGTCGGGCAGGCTGCATTGGGACAGGTGGGGGGAATGCAGGGGGCCAGTGGGGGAGTAGCAACATGCAGCACATCCCCTTCCTCGTTATCCGAGATTGCTGCTGTGGCAGCTGTTTCCCCAATGGTGCTGCTTGCAGCCGATGCAGTCCTTTCGGACGCCGACACTTGGCTGATTCTGGCTGTTGTGGGTGCCAAAGTGGTGGACGTGGAGCACATTGGTGCTGTGGCCTGTGGTGTACTCTTGGCCTTTTCGTGTCGTAGGGGTTTCCTTATGCCCCTTGAAGTGGAGGGCCTGTGTTGTCCCTCTTCGGCCCTGGCCTTCTTAGCTGGGGTGGCACCAGTGTCATCATCGGCGCTGTCTGATTGTGTGCCTGTGGGGGACCAAAGGAAGGAGAGGGTTAGTGATGGGTCTACGGGCATTGAGCATGCATTGTGGTGGCTGCATTGATATGGATCGGTGAATGAGTCACATTGGAGGGAGTGACATACAGGTTGTCTCACTCTTGGGCGGTGATGCATGGAGGCATGTGGGTAGCAATAGAAATGGGGTGCATCATGCATGTGGACAAGGTGATGCTCTGCACTGCCTGTAGGCAGTCTTGTGCTTATGTGTCTGGTGGACCCTGGTATGCATCATTGCACTTCCCATTCATCTGGATATCATCGTGGTGGTATTGGCATAGTTAGATTTCAGACACCTACCTGCATCGGCTGATGACGGGGCTCCTCTCTCCATGTCCCCAACTCCCTCTATGGACTCCATGCCTATGGTGGAAGCACATATCTCCTCCCATGGCTGGAGTTTTAGGGGCGACTCTGCACCTCCACCAGTCGCCATCCCAAGATTTCTGTTTGCCGCCAGTATGCTTCTCACGCGGAGACGTAGGTCGTCCCATAGCTTGCGGCAACATTTTGGGGTGCAGGGTGTTGTGCCGACAGCACTGACCCTCTGGGCGACCAATGCCCAAATCTGCTTTTTCCACAGCAGTGCCGGTCGGGTCATCTCTGTTGCTCCTGAAGGGTTTCATCCAACATGGTCAGCTCCTCTCTTGAGAAGCGCTTCTGGCGCAGCCGATCTCCACTTTTCTTCACAACTTTTGGCATTTTCAATATAGACAGGTGGTGGTTGAGGTGTGTGGGAGTTCTGGGGGTCAGATGTCTCCTGGTTGTGGTGGATGGCAATGGATTGTGTTTTTAAAGATGGCCACCATGCTCTTTCCTGTTCATGTGAGATGACGCTACTTCCGGATCCGTTTATTTGCGGTCACCGCTAATAGCGGTTCCCGCTATTTGCGGTTACCGCTATTAGCGGTGACGGCTAATGCCGATAGTTAGGATGCCGGAGGTGCTATTTGCAATGCATACGATGCCGGTAAGGGGGATTTTTCGGCCTTTAGCGGCATGGCAGTGATTTTATTACCGGCATGGCGCAAAGCTTGTGCCCGCGAACTCGTAATGGGCCGCTTTTAGCGGTCTATTGCCAGCACGGACACAGTAATTGCGCCATTCCAGTAATGACCGATACTTACCGCCAGGGTCATAATGAGGGCCATTGTTTAAAAGGGTCAACATTTATGGACAAGTTATGGTATGTGATATACAAACATAGGTATCCTCGAAGTGCTTTTCGATAGTTTAATCCTTTTCTATTACACCAAATATAATAAAACCACATCTTGCATAAATCAATTGTGCCTATAATGTTTGAAAAAAAGACATCCAGTTACAGGTAACAAAATAATCTATTGCTCTCTGGCCAGAGGATAACTTTAATTACACGCTAAGGAGCTGACTAGTTGTCCGACAGTGGTTTACTCCAATGCAGTGACTCAATTGAGCCACAATTATGTGCTTCTTCAGGACTTCATCAAATGTTGTATTCCTCCAAATTCAATTGGCTTAGTTACACTCCGTCGGTTGGAGTTTGTTTATTAGTAATAAACCAGCTGTGAGATGATGGTATAGCTTTTTGTTTGTAGAAGGGTGTGTCGATAACAGTGGTGAGCATTCTGTTATCCTGTATCAATCTAAGGTAGTAGGTGATTCTGCACCCACAATATTTGAATAATTATTCAATGTTTGTCGGTCACATGAACAATCTTCCATTTCCACTGTTTTTGAGTTACATAAACAAACTTCAGTTTCCAATGTTTTTTGGTTACAGGAAGAAACTTCTGTTTCCACTGTTTTTGGTTACATGAACAAACTTCTGTTTCCACTGTTTTTGGTTACATGAACAAACTTCTGTTTTCACTGTTTTTGAGTTACATGAACAAACTTCAGTTTCCAATGTTTTTTGGTTACAGGAACAAACTTCTGTTTCCACTGTTTTTGGTTACATGAACAAACTTCTGTTTCCACTGTTTTTGAGTTACATGAACAAACTTCTGTTTACACTGTTTTTGGTTACATGAACAAACTTATGTTTCCACTGTTTTTGAGTTACATGAACAAACTTCAGTTTCCAATGTTTTTTGGTTACAGGAACAAACTTCTGTTTCCACTGTTTTTGGTTACATGGACAAACTTCTGTTTCCACTATTTTTTGGTTGCATAAATAAACCTCAGTTTCCACTGTTGTTTGGTTACATTAATAAACGCGCATTTCCACTTGGTGGTTACCTTAAGTAACAAGAAAAGAAGAAATGAGTTAAGGAAGCTGGCAGGGGGTTGTTGCATCACATTTCTTTGTGCACTTAATGCTACTTTAATGGACGTTGGTATAGTGTCACTTTTGCCATTTGTGTGGCTTCATGATTCTTTGGACCTTACAAATAAAAGGTGGGGTTATTGGTGGGTTAGTGGGAACAGAGGGAGCAAAGCAGAGCTTTCTAACATGTTATATATCCATTCCAAGTTAGACTGTGTTTTACTGTTGCCTTCAAACTATGCCTTCAAAAAAGTGATGGGTGGAAGGTTTTGAATTAATCTGACCCAATGGCACTGCTCTGGGCAATATTCCACACCACAGTTTTTTAGCCCGTCTGTGCCATTGCAAAAGGGGTCCAGCCATATGCAAATCAGTCGCGTACTGCAACCATTGGGATGCAGCCCAGCCTGAACTGCTAGGTCAGGTCTCCGCTGCACAGACTAAACAAGCAACCGCAGACAGTTACTGTTGCCTGCGCTCAGGGTGCGCGTGTGTGCGTGCGCGCAAGTGCGCACACTCACTTTGTGTGTGGTATGCGTTACTTTTTTGCTTGGTGCTGGCGGCAAGTTGGAATTCGTTGTCTGCGTATGGATTAGTGTAGAGGTATGATGAGGTGGCAGGAGAGGGTGGGTTGAGGAGTACAGTGATTAATTAATGTGTCTGAGGGAGGTGGAGGGTGCTATAGCACAGTTGGTGGCCTCTGGAGGCCTCTCTCCACTCCGAAGCAGGGAGCCCAGCTTGCTCTTTCCAATTTAACATTTAACCCCTCACAACCCCCACCCAGCCCCATCCTTCCCAAAGAAACCCACAGCTGCCTTCCTGATAACAAGGTCAGACTTGGAGTAAAAAAGCGTTTTTCTTGAAGCAGACACACATATGAGCGTCCGCCTTAACTTGGAATTCACATGGCAGCAACATACAGGCGTTTCCAAATATACAACTGGAAACATAGCTGCTCGAGCATAGAATGAAGGATTAAACTTTAATTTCAAGATGTGCGACATGTACTGAAACAAAATGGCGGGCGAAACGACAAACAAACACACCCTGGCTGTCAATAAACTCGCAGGCCAGCATCTGAGCCGCATACTTGGGGTGAGCGTCCTGCAGGCCCCCGCGTTCATGTGGGGTGAGTGTCCTGCAGGCCCCCGCGTTCATGGCGGGGACTCACGCTGCGCGGTTTATTAACTGCACACGGAGGTTCCCAGGTTTCTTTCCAGTGCGTGTCTGCGGCTGCACATTTTTACGAGTCGCTTCACATGTCAGCCACATCTGCCACAGCTGTGGTCCTGGGGGGCATGGAGGGGTGGGGGCGAGGGGGTTGCACATCACCAACTTGTCAGTATAATGTGAAGGGCTCTCCCTGGACCCCGCGTTTTATGAGTACTCTGAGTTATTGCTATTTATAGAGCACAGAACTGCCAGCGAGGTGGCGTCTTGGCACTAGAACCCCCCCCCCCCCACCAACTGAGCCTGAAGGATCAGCTACTCAGGCTCACTGTTGAGAAGATCAGTGATGTAACCAGTCCATGGAAATTAAGATCTGAAGAACCTCATGATTGGTTGACGACCTTTCACTCCAAAACCTCATTGCCAGGACCGACAGTGCTAATTGGCTGCCCTTTTTGCATAAACCACTGAAACTTCCCCTTAGGCGGATGCAAGGGCTGGAGCTAGATTAGGACGCCACATGGAAGGAGAGCGCGTGCGGACACAGAATGGGCGGCTTTAAGGCACTCACCACTCCCCATCAACACCCAATGCAGAGTCACGCCAGAGGTATATGCATGTGCTCTCCGCCTGGGGTGTTGCTAGGTCTGGAAAAGATCCGGGGCTAGGCTAATTTTGGGACTGTCAGGACTGGGGGCTAGTTCGCCTTTTTGGTTGTAACCCCTGAGCTTCTATCCGGGGCTACAACCAAAAGGCCCGGGCCTATAGCCCCCTTAGCCCTCACCTAGCAACGCCTCTGCTTCCGCCTTATCGTCCTTAGGGTCACTGAGGATACACTCCACCCCTCCTCCATGTAGTACCCTCTCCAAGCGGGTAGATGGCAGGGCTCAATATGCTGGCTGGCTTATCCTGAAGAAATTGTGGTGCTCACCTCTAATCACATGCGAGGTGCAGTCAACAGTGGAACGACACAATGGGCCTCATCACGACCCAGGCGGTCGCCTGGGCCGTGACTTTACCACCATGGCGTAAACTACGTTTACGCCATGGTGGTTGGCGGACTTACCGCCCCATTCGGACCTTGGCGGGGCGGTAAGTCCCCAATCCCCATTTACCCTTCCCCATTCCCATTTTTGCCCCATAGGGCATAATGGGAGTGGGGAAGGCGTTAATTACGCCACCGTAAATTACGGTGGCGTAATTAACTCCATGGTCCCTTAGCGCCATGGATTTTAACACCTGCTAAAAGCAGGTGTTAAATTCGCCATGGCGCTAAGGGACCTCGTACTCAGGCGGTAAGGGTCGGCGCTGTTTACGGCGCCGTAAACCCCTTACCGCCTGGGTCGTGATGAGGCCCAATGCAAAGATTAGGTCGGCACTGGACACGCGCGCCGGCTGTCGCATGCCCAGGCGGTACTATGGGGAGTTGGGGCTCTTCTCAGGTAATCTAGATTCCAACTTCAAAATACAAGGCAGCTGCTACAACCAGCAGTGGGAGAAGCTCGAGGTCCACTCGGCCCACACCCTTACCACCATGATCTTAGTAGGATGGCAGGAAGACTATGGTTTGGGTTTATCAATAAGAGACAAGGGAAGCCAGCCCAGAGCCTATCACCCAAGGCCACCCGGATGCAGACACGTCTGATAAGTGTAATGATCCTGCCTTACTTGCAAGCACGTGCCACACTTATCACACCAGTTGTCTGTGTCTGATGAGGTTTGGGGTTGGATCTCTGGACCCAGTGACGCTGCACAGACACCTTGTGACCAGCTCCATCTACCCAGATGCACACATTCAGAGGCCCTTTGTGGATTCGGGGTGCACCTTTTTTACTCTGACCCACTGTGTGCACTACAGTGAACACAGAACGCTTTACAGGATGCATTGATCTGAACAGGATGTTCCTGTGAACAACGTTCAGGCAGCAAGTTTAGAGCTTTAGCAGCGCACCTTAAAACAACTGGGCATGTTTTGCAGAAAATGGCAACTGACTGCCTTGTATCAAGGAGCCCGGTGTGCACCCCCCCCACCCGTGGTCAAAGTTCCTTTTGACCTCCCATAAAGATGCCTCTGCCTTGACTGCCAAAGGTCAGTGGGCCTCATTACGACCCTGGCGGAGTGGGTTTATGCCAGCGTTATTCGCGGCGGACCCGTCCGCCCTACTACGAGTTCCCGTAGCGCCATGGAACGTTTTCCGCCTGGTTTTTCCGGGCGGAGAAATCCATGGCGCTACGGGACCTTGTTGTTAATTACGCCACCGTATTTAACGGTGGCGCAATTAACGCCTTCCCCACTCCCATTATACCCTATGGGGCAAAAATGGGAATGGGGAAGGGTAAAATGGGGGATGGGGATTTACCGCCCCGCCAAGGTCGGAATGGGGCGGAAAATCCGCCAACCCCCATGGCGCTATCGACAGCTTTCCGCCGTGCTCCGCGGTGCATTTTGCACCGCGATTTCCGCCAGGGTCGTAATGAGGGCCAGTATCTTGTTGAATGGCAAGATGTTCTGTCCAAAAGCTCCTTCCAATTTCCAAACAGTGTGATCTTGGTCATTTCAGGGTCAAACAACTGTAGCCAATTACTGTCCCTCAAGAAGTTCAGTTGTGGAATGCATTCATTGACACGCGTGGCAGCCTGAGCAGCATCAGCAGATGCATAGAATAGCAGCACATGCTGCAGGTTAAGGCAGAGAGGAAGCCAGCGGCAGCCCACAGTCCCTAGCCTGGACTCATAGAGCGACCTCAAGACTTTAGCTCTGATGCCAATGACTGTAACAGACCCAGCAAGGTCCGGTGATAGTTGTTTTTCAATGATCCTTTGAATACCATACACCAGGGGGTCCATCACAGCTCCAGTGCTGTGTGTGGGGTGTAAATACAGCTCCAGAGTGACAGAGATGGAGAGGCCATGATAGACCCCTATTGTGAAGCTGGCTAAGGTGGAGTTCCATTGAAATATAAAAGCCAGTACATAACAGTGATTTCTGACGTAAGGCCTATGGAATGAAAAGAAATTGGCCTAGTCAACTCCACTAAAATGGACAGGTGTGCAAGTGAAGGGGAAACTACCTGAGAGCTTAAAACTGATGGAAATGCATAATGAATGGGTAATAAGATAAGGTGCTGCAGATGCTGTGTGTAAATTGGGAAATGGAACCTTTGACACATTTAAAACCGCAGCAGTACATGTGGAAAGAAAAGATACATTTGAAATAGGCCGCATAAAAAGAGGTATGATACCTGACATTTAAGAAATAAAGTCAAGTGACAGATTGCGTTATCAGGAATAAAGAGAAAGGCCTATTTGGTTTTTGTAAAAGTGAACACTGGTTTCCTATGTTCATTCACTGTGTACTATCTGTGTGCATACGATTAATAATGAATATACCTCTGTTCTAATATGGTAGAAAAGAAGGATTGTATTTCTGAACAGCAGGGCTAGGTGTAATACAAAATGTTACATGTTGAACACATCCGGTCAATGTAAAATGTTATTCTTTTAGAATAATGTATGTAGCTTGTTATTCCCCATTGAAATGGAAAGTCTGGCTTCTGAAACTGTGACCTTAAGACCTTTGGCTGAGGACCTCTAGGAGCCCAGGAGGGGAGGGCATGATCACATGGGCGAGCCAGATGTCCTAATCAGGTCACAGAAGAGAAATGAAACCTAAGAAATGGTGGGGGCTGGTGTGAAACTCAGGGACCCTTGTGGTGCCTTGCCATTGACTAACATTGAATACATTGGGCCTCATTACAGGTCTGGCGGTAACCCTGCCGATGCTGCCGGCGGGTTGCCACCGGACTTGCAATATTTACCGGTGCCTGGCTTGCCGGAATCACCGGGGGATCACGACCCCGGCAATCCGGGAAGTTAGGTGCCGGTAAATTGTTAATCCACATTCCCATTGAGTCCAATAGGACTCAATGGGAATGGGGCTGATGGAAGCACTGGCACCATTAATAACAGTGCCGATGCTTCCATGAAAGTCTGCGAGCGGGTGCCGTTCCACCCGCCAGGTCTGACCCCAGTGGCCAGGACGGCACCCGCATGCATCCTCGTAGTGTGCCGGTCCGGTAACAACGGTGCTGGTAGGCTTACTGGCACTGTTGTTATCAGATCAGCACACTTGTAATGAGGCCCATTGTTGTGAATAAAAAGTGCATCATATGTTCCACTGAACTCATTGTGGGTTTATATTAAAGGGCATCAGTAGCCCATTGGCACCATGTAAAAATGAATTTTGGGTGACGGATGCAATTTGAGTTATAAAGACAATTATGATTCCGGCCTTCTCATAATTCCGAGGGATTCAAAGTTTTATGTGGTAATAGGTTATGGAAGAAAGGCTTGAATCATGAGGGGTCAGAGTTGTGACTATCTCGGCTCCGGAGTAAATCAATAAAAACTGTAGCTCCTCCCAGGAAGGGCATGCCGAGATATGATTAGTATTTTCAGACTTTCCATAAAATGTAGAATTAAAAAATATATAGGCTCATGTAGCTATCCGAAAGATTAAGGTAGTTGCCACGGTGGCAGACTTTCAGAACCCAAACATGTAAAACTACCTGTCATTTTGAAATTATGTATTTCTCCTCCTCCCTCAGCTTCCATCACCCATACCTCCCAACTTCTGGTCCTATCAGCAACCAGTGATCATCTTGGTGGGAGGTGAAAGGAGAGAGCTAGCCAATCCATATTGTGGGAATTATAACAATATGTAGGTGTCATCAGCACTATATCTTGCCAATTTTCAATCAAAGAAGGGTCTTGCAAGAAAACAACTAGGGAGAGAGACCAGGAGAGCTGCATAATCCATCGGGGCACCCCTTGCCAGGGGAACAAAGCTAAACTAAGGCCTACCTGGAACGAGTAAGTCAAGGAGACCCAGGGACTTTGCTTGGAAACCTGGAAGCCCAATCTGAGAGACGCCTGTGGCTGGAGGGACCTGACTGGTGGATAGAGGCTTGAGGTGTGAGCTGCCTGCCTGATCTGGTGGGCCTCCTGGGCTAAGAACAGAGATCTCTCATGTAAGTAGATATATCCCAAAGCTATCAATTGTCTGGGGGAGCTACCTGCCTTAATACCTTTCCCTTAATGGATGAAGGGGGGGCGCAAAACTGGGTAGACCCTGTCCATATTGAACAAAAAAGTTAATAAATCCTCTATAGAAGAACACATTATCCAGTTACCTTGAATCGTGTTGGAATCTGTCTGTTTAACCCTTACCTTTGCTTTAGTGGGGGGGGGGGGGTTAAAGTGTGTATACCCTTAGCACACTTAACTTAAAATATGATGTAATTAATCCCCATAGGGTCACTTATCACGTGGTGATGTTTTTGTCAACATTTGAAATTGACCAAAGATTTTCCCAGTACACTGTAAATGACTCTAGTGTGTAATGTAATTGGGTGGCCCTGCTCTTCCATTGAATGTGCTAGTGTCCCCAAAACGAAAATCCCAACACCTTGCATTCCCTTTGAAAAAACATTGTGCAAACAAATGTTCCCTTTCAGTCCAAACCAGAGTCCCAAAGCAGTGCCTTTTCGTTGTAGGAGTGGTGCAAAACGAAATTCCCCATGTGTTCCCTTGCATCCCAAAAAGATTTTCTCAAGGCCCTGCATTTCATGCTAATAAAAAGTCCAACACGATTTTCCCATTGATTTCCTTTCCTGGCTTTGCCTTTCAAATAAAAAATCCAAGACAATTTTTTTCCCATTGTGTCTATTTGACAAATCCTGCTTTTAATGAAAAGCTAAAGTGATTTTGCTACTGTATTCCCACTCCCTGTACCCTACATTCCAATTAAGGGGTCATATATAACTGAGGCCTGAGGGTGGGGTTGCAGGGAGAGAAGAGCACTGTGATAACCCAAGCAATCACTGGGCGTTGTTAAAATGTCATAATTGTTAATGTGCAAGAAATCCTCTGTGTGTGTTTGATGTACAGTCTCTACATTTTACCTGTGTGTCTAGTATCTGTAAGTTCATCAGAAATGCAAGTCAGCAAATTGGTGCAAGTAATTTGAATTTGTGACATTGTGTTGTGCCACGGCATTGGTGGCTGATGTTTTGGTTGCTATTATTATTTGTCAAACCTTAAATAAATATATATTCTTACTATACACCGGCCTGGTTCCTCACTCATTGGTGGTACAGAGGGTATTTGCTGGGGTGGTGGGAAATAGGTTGGAGGCCTCACTAAAGTTGAATCTGTATAAGCACTTTGGTTGTGCGCCACCTTGCTTGGGGGTACTCCCTGAGTTGGGAGTGATTGCCTAATAAATCACGACATGTGGGACCCCCTCAAAATATTCTTGCAGAGGGTCCAAAAGGTCATTATCCAGGAAATAAAATCTGCAACAGGTGTAGTGTTGCTGATTGCAACAATTTAGCTGGAAATTGACATAATACAAAGGGCCTACAATGACCTGTGTCTGCCGGACCCAACGCTGGCTGCTTCAGCAGTGGACTGACCGTGGCCACCTTCATTGCACAGGCGCTACGCCTAAGAGCGAGGCAAGTGTTGAACAGTGGCTCCCAGCTCTGCAATCAGGACATTAGATGCTGTTTTGGCAAATCCGACTGGATAGAGATCCCAAGGAGAGCCCATGGCTTAGCCAGGGTGGCCATTTCAGGACTAGACAACCCCTTACATTGTTTTAGCAATGGCTAAGGGTATTCCCCACATCACAGGTCCAGCTTTGGATGGTTACATTATAAGTCTGATCGATTTGTCAGCACTGTATATGCAAAATATTCTCCCAGTGGTCCCTGCAAATGACAAACAGGTATCCCATGAGCAGGACCCCTCGAGTAGATCCCACTGCTGCACATGTTCCTATGGCTGTAGAATGCACAGTCGCAATGCAAGCAACACTAACGCAAGGGTTGCCCCTTGATGTGTCCTGGGCACAGGGAACAGGGTCCAGGACACCGTTACTGGGGGCACCCAGCAGGATCACCTTCAGAGACTGTAGCGGGCTGGTGAGGGAACCCACCATACTTAGTTGCAGGGGTCACCCTGATGGGCCGTGATCACACAGACCCGGACACTGGTCTGGGGGCACCCAGACTATCGCAGCCGGTGTTGCCCGGCTTGGGCTCCGGAGAATTACAACAGAGTAACCCAGCAGTGGCTCTGTTACACACTGGCAGCCAGGGCATCAGGGATAGCGTTGCCCAGCAGGGACACTGTCCAGGCTTCTGCCTGCCATGCAGAGCCAGCATTGTGCTACAGTAACACAATCACAACAGGCAGGAGTCAGGTTTCATTGACTGACGAGCCGGAACTAGCTCGTCCCTTTTATTATTTAGGTCACATGGTCTCCACCATGTGACCTCAGCATGAGCCCTGGGAGATACCATGCTCCCAGGAGGGTTGACACACCACAGCTCTATGCATTGTAGGTATACCCTGCCTTCCTGCATATGCTGCAGAATTATAATGCACGCCGCTGGCGTGAACCAAACTGTAGTACTTGTGCAGCTTGCTAGAGGGAACAGCTTAGTCCTGTTGACTTTAAAAGTACAAGCAACCATGCACCCGCAAGCTGAACTGGCTCTAATGAGTGATTCCCTTATTCTGCCACTGTCGTCAACAAGTGTGTGCTGTGTACGGGACAATAGTGCAAAGCTGCGGCGTCCCCTTTACAGCATAGAGCAGGGTCTGCAACCTGTGGCTCTCCAGATGTTTGTGGACTACAACGCCCATGAGCTTGCATCATGGACTATAATGGCAAGGGCTGATGGGAGTTGTAGTCCAGAACATCTGGCGAGCCAAAGGTTGCAGACCCCTGGCAGGGCTGTGGGAAGACATAGTCCCCTGGAGTATAGGCTCTGACTTCACTGTACTGTGACCTTTTAGTTGTAAGGATCATTGAAGTCTACAACTTTGGCTCACAAACTTTGTTAAATAAATTCTCTGTCCTCATTGGCGAGACCCTTTTAAATGTGGCTCTTAAGTGGCACTATAAGCGCTGTCTATAAACCTAAACTCTTGTCATGGTAAATGAAGATAGAGACTCTCGGAATGGGATAAAGCACGTACAGCCTGTGGTTATTGTTTGGCTCCACCATGGTCATTCTACTCCATATGGCCATTCCCTACCACTACCTGCCTCTTGCCACGCAAATCACACCCGTATAGAATCGCTTTGTGCCAGTTCTGTGCATGCCAAGCAGTGTTCCAAATGTTGATGACATTATTGAAGCTCTAAACCGGTGCCTTGTGTAATCAAAATGATTAAACCAAGACTGGCGTCAGTGATTTAATCTATACGAAATATGTGTGTTCTTGCATCTGTTCTTTGCACTGAATTCATGCTCAAAACAAGCAAGCATTGGCAAAGCCAACAGTTGTGGCTCTTGCACAGGCATTAGATAGGCATTTGCCAGGGACTGCCGTAATATGCTTATGTACGAACACCATTTACCAACCATTGCCATCACACAGGCAGACAGCACCATTATAACGGTGCCGGGAAATTGGTGATCCCATGCGTACTGTTGATTTTGCCAATGCTTGTTTAATTTCCATTGGATGATCACCCACACTCATTCTGGAAAGCAATATCCATACTCTGCAACAGTTCACCACATGTATTTACTTCCATCAGTCCTATTCAGCATAGGCATTGGGGAGGCATGATGGGATTTGCAGTCCAAAACATCTTTAGAGCCACAGGTTACAGACCCTGCCTTCACATTACTTGGTGTACTTAGTGTCAGAATAGAAATGTGTATCCTTGTGTTTAGTAATATCTAGCAATGCCTTATTTGGATTTCCTGTCTACCTGCAACCCACACTGTTCTGAAAAGTGATGCACTTTTCTGAAACTGTGGCCAGATCATGCACACAGCCATAGGTAATGCAGGAGGGAGGGGGATCTTTTCATGGGAGTCTTCGTCTGAAGTATCAGAAAAGCTGTTTGTTTTCTAATTGATTTGACAACATCTCCCAAATCACTACCCAGCACAGTCAATGTGTAGGATTATGGGAGTTGTAGTCTGAAAAATATTGTGTGCCGCCGGATGTAAACCATGCCCTCAGTTCTGTTGGTATGGTTACGGCAGCATAAACTAGCAACTCACTCCCTGAAGATTAGCAATGTTCATTGATGTAACTTTTATTTTATTTTCTGCAGGCTTGTCCCCCCCCTGTAAAGAGCAGCTTGTTTTTGGCATTTATATTTGCAGATATTAATTCAGCAGGAAAGCATCATTAAACAAATAAATAAAGAAATAAAAAAGGAATGCATGAATAAATTAACCTGTATTCATCAGGGTGCGTTTCTAAATAAGGTGGGCAGTCTTGTGGTTTGTCGGGTAGCGCCATTAGGTGTTGGCTTGATGAGGATGTAAGGGATACTGATTTTGCTAAATGGGGTGGGGGAGGAAGCAGGCCAGTGGGGCCACAGATGTTACCATTCATGTTGGTGGTACATCGGCAAGAATGAGTTTGCCGTGTGATCCCCTGTAAATCGCACATGCACAACGCAGAGTATTGTTGTCCTCATATTGCCTTGGTTTCCAGCCCATCACTGTTGTTATACCAAATGTAAAACTGTTTAGGTGCTTGAACGCATTACTGATCATCTCACCCAGGGTACCTTTGAAACTGCTAACAATGACCTGCTCATTCTCTGTGGGTAATATCTTTCAGTGGCAAATGGGCATTGGTGCAGTATGAGGTGGGTGCAATGGATCTGTGCTGCCGCAGAAATTAACCAGGACAAGAGGTTGAAAAGAGGTGTGGGGTTTACTGGTGTGTAGATATCCAGTACACAGGGTTGTGACAGTGCGTGGGAAGTGCCACTGGTGGATCTGTCAATCAATGGGATAGGTGGCATGGAGGTGGACATGAAGGGGAACACGAAGGGAGCAACAGGCATGCCAGTAGGTGTCAAGGAGAGTATAGGCAGCACTGGGATGATGGAGAAGTGTGAGACATTCTTAACAGGTAAAGCTATAAGGGGCTGTTATGGGAAGAATACCACAGACTGTACTGGTCCCCCATGCAGCAGCAAACCCCTTTGATGACGATACAGGAAAGAAAATGTAATCGTTTGAAATACGGAAAGGGGTTCGAACCAGAGACACAGTGCAGTTCAGTCATGTGTGTTTCAGGCAGTGCTGCATCTGCTTGCATGTTCCTGGTCTTTGAGGGCATCTCCTCATCCTCCTTCTCCTCTGGGTGCTGCTCTAGTTCATGGCAGGCGTCTGATGTCCCAAAGTTGGTCTAATCACGAAAAATAGCCGTTTGATTGGCACGGTTCACTTCTTGTTTTAGAATCTGCAAGTCTCCCATTAGTGAATGTTTCTTGGCAAACACTGTGTCCAGAACTGAAAAGCCGTGGAGGTGCGTTTGGCAGTCTCTCAGTTTTAATCACTATGCAGACCTTTGGCACATCAGTGCAGGTGCCCTCGTGCACAGCAGCCCTTGCTTGTTTTCTCTTTGAAGTGCTGCCAGGCTACACCAGTACGTTTGGGGCGAAGGCATGCAGGCGTGGGTGCCCCAGCCACAGTGACTGATAAGGAGCCACCTAGTGGCACGATGATAAATAGCACCTTGGAAACCTGAGTCTGATGGGCATCAAAGATATACTGGGGACAGACACGTGCTGAGGTGTTGTAAGAGGGCCGACTCGAGTGCTAAAAGAGAGTTATGAGGACACATGCGGCTCTCAAATAAGTAAACCTGCAATGACACCGAGAAGAGGTGGGGCATCACTAGCTGCGGTGTGCAGCCTGCATTGTGGCCACAGAAGTCATTTCCGGGGCATAGCTCAGGGGCAAAGCGCTCTGCTTGGAAGCAAAACGACACGGAACAACACAGGCTCAAACCCTGGGTTCACACTTAGAAACCTCTGGGTATTAAGCGCGTTATAAATAACAGATAACAATTATCTGCTCTACCGCATAGTCTGACATGCCAGGTGTCGATGAGGAAACCCAAAATGGAGGAGGCACCCCGATAACCCTGGCGGTGTCCTCCTCCGAAAGTGCCCTCCTAAGAGGAGGGGAGGCAGAGCACGGCAAAAACAGGAAAAGCCTGCAAAGAGATGAGCGTGGCAAAAGGAAGAGAAAGCCCGCGAAAGCGGGACAATGGAAAGGGGAGGAGTTACCCCCCTTTAAAGCAGGCGGGTCCCCACTGCAGAAATCATTCACCCCTGGCAGTGGGACCCGCCTGCCACCGAGGAATTCGTTTTCGTTTTGTTTTGGAGGAATTCGTTCGTTTTGGGACGTCGGCGTGTGTGAGGACTGCGTGGAGTCCAGCCAGCGGAAGCAGACCTCACCGAACGAAGAAAGTGCGGCGGCGACAGCGATACGAGGAGAAAGCCGGGAAGAGGAAGCCGGCGACACAGAGGGAGAGCCCAGCTGCAGAGGAGGAACCACAGAATAAAGAACCGGCAACGAAGTCAGGTGATCGGCGGGGGAGCAGCGAGCCAGGGCACGGCTGCGGCGGAAGAAGGAGGCCGCGGCCGCTCACAGGGAAACTCACGGCAGCTGCAAAAGCGGGCCGGCACACGAGTGAGGCAGGTTGGAGCTCTCCCCTAAGAAGCCGCAGCGCGGCGAACAAGCGGGTCCCACCCACGGCAAGGGGCTCGCGGCAGGCCACGACACAACAGGCGGGGCAGGTCAGCTCACCCAGTTGGGAAAAGCCAGGGACACTCGGCAGGACTCGACTCGACGGGCTGGGCAGGTCGACTCACCCCGTTTGGGGAAATAAATCAAGGCCGAAGTGAAACGGCCTGTGCCCGCGGCTGAGCCAGAAATAAGCAGTGAGAGGTCAGGGCACGACCCCGCACAGGAAGGCGAACTGGGGCAGGCAGCAAACAAAGAAGGCAAGCGACTTCCAAGGGGAAGAGGAACCACAGCAATGAGAATGGACCTTGCAGCATTCATGAACATGGCCAAACAGGCTGCTGCAAAGCATGGGCCCAATTGGATGGAGGTATTGGCGGCGCAGCAGGAAGGGGAAGGACAAGCAAGCACAAGCCAAGGGCCTAGCTCCCCGGTGCTTTTCCCAGACAAAGATGAGGTGCAAGAGCCGGATGAAGAGGAACAGGTCGAGGAAGAAGAGGACGCGCCTGGAAAGAGGAAGAGGTTTCAGACGCAGCGAGCCAAGGCGAGCAAGGAATAGGCAACAAAGAAGCGCAGGACCGTGGGGGCAAAAAACAAAGGGCGGGCACAGGAGGTTGTAGCCATGCCGGTACCTGCACCTGTGGCGCCACCAGGGGAACCAGGTCCACCCAGCACGCCTGCGACCTTACCGGTGGCTGCAAGGGAAGAGGGGCCAGCATCCCTGGAGGCGGTTAAAGGTATGCTAATACAATGTATGCAGGCATGGGGTAGCGGGAGTGCGGGGCAAGTACTAAGTGGAAATGTGAATGCATTTAATCATGTGGGCACCGGCACAGCAATGGGGACACAGCCAAGGGGTGCATGGGGACCAGGGGGCCTGGGGGCAAGGGGATTCCAGGCAGGGAACCAGGGCATCAATGGGTTGCCAGGGGGGACGAACCTAGTTAGTGGGAAGCCACTGGGGGCAAACCAGTAGTCCGGGCCTGGTTGAACTCTCCGGTTGCAAGTGGGGTGCCACAGCAGGGGCACGGGCCCACTGCCATGCACAATGTGAATTCTTTAGGTCAGAATGGCCTGGGGCAGGGGCCACAAGGTCCACACACCACGGCTGGGAGCAGTCCTAACCTCGTTGGGGGGCACAGTTTAGCTGCAGCCTAAGGAGAAGGGGAAGTGACAGGGGTGGCGCAAGTACCACCTTGGTGGGGGCAAGGCCTTACAGGGGCAGGGATACCTCAGGGGGGAGGGCCCGTGGCAGGGGCCGGACAGGCGCCGGCCTGGTGCGGCCAAGGGGTGGCCGGGGCAGGTCCAACCCCGGGGCCTAATGGCAATGGAGGCTTAGAGGGGATGTGGGGACCCATGATGACACAGTATGGGAGGACAATGCCAGGGTTTGGACCAGTAAGGGTGGCAGTGAACTCTTTGTCATGGCATATCCCATTGACGGTGAAAGAGAGGGTGTGGAGAAAGGAATTTATTGAGATTCTGGATTTTGTAGGGATGGAACCTCTGGGTAATGGGTTGAAAGAATTATCAGAGAAGGAGAAAGAGAAGAGGGACAAGGAGCAACCAAAAACAGAGGCATCCATACACAATTGGCTGAAATCATTTAAGGTTTACACATCAATTATGATTGAAAAGTATCCACAAGATGCGTCATCAATGTTGGCATATGAACAATATATCCATGACCTGTATTTAAAGCATGGGGGGGACGGCTGGTTGCAATATGACCGAGCGTTTCGTCTAAAAATGCAAGTGTGGCCAGCTTTGTCTTGGGATGAAATGGATGTGGGAGGTTTCTTAGATAAGATGATCCAGCCTGGGACGGGGGGAGAGGAATCCCCGGGGGAGAAACCTCAAGTTTGGAGGGGTAGGGGAGGATACGCCAAAGGGGGGAGGGCGTCCTTTCGCGGGCACTCCTCCTGGACCAGTAGAACCAGCTACCAGGGGGAGCAAGCGGAATGCTGGAGAGTCAATTCTGAAGAAGGCTGTCCTTTTGGGAAGACATGCAGATTCAAACACCCCTGAGGGGGGAGGGCCAGGGAACACAACTCCTCAGCAGCGAAGGGAAGCGTAAAAGCAGCCCCAAACCAAAGGAGAAAGTCAAGAGGGATTGAGGGGGCTAACGGCATGTCTAGGCCAAAACTGCTCTTGTGTAAAAATGTCATTAAAGAAGGACTGCCGACTCCGGTCAAACTGCAAGCGATGACTCCATGGTTGAATATGTATCATAACAGCAAAGATGCTAGACTTTTATGGGAAGGGTTCAGATGGGGGTTTAAGATACCATGTGCAGGAGTAAAGAAAGGAGCGGAGGCGGTGAACCTCAGGTCAGCATTAACAATGCCAGAGGTGGTGGCAGCCAAAGTTGCCAAGGAAATCAGGTTGGGAAGGGTGGCAGGCCCTTTCCTTAAACCCCCGCTGGACGACCTGGTAGTATCCCCGTTAGGGCTGGTTCCTAAAAAGGAGGAAGGGCAGTACCAGCTGATTCACAACCTCTCTTTTCCTGAGGGAGACTCAGTCAATGATGGGATCGATGAGGAACTGTGCAAAGTACAGTATTCCTCCTTTGACGATGCAGTGGAAGTGATAAGAAAGGCAGGGAAAGGAGCCGTCTTGGGGAAGGCAGATATTGAGTCTGCATTCCGGTTACTACCAATCCACAAAGACAGCCAACATTTATTTGGGTTCAAAGTTCAAGACATGTACTATTTTGATAAATGTTTACCGATGGGTTGTGCCATTTCTTGTGCGTATTTTGAGGCATTTAGCACCTTTCTAGAGTTCGCAGTCAAGCACGAGTGCAGGAAGGGGGCAGTGGTACATTATCTGGATGATTTCCTGTTTGTGGGAAAAAAGGGGTCTGACGAGTGTGGGGATCTCATGGGCACATTCCAGAGATTGACGGAGGTGATGGGGGTCCCATTAGCAGGGGACAAGACAGTGGGGACTGTGACTTGTCTAACATTCCTGGGAATCGAAATCAATACTTTAAAAGGGGAGTGCAGGCTCCCTCAGGAAAAGGTACATAAACTGAAGGAAATCATCAAAGGGCCAAAGGGGAAGAAAAAGGCTACTTTGAAGGAACTCCATGTTTTGGCCGGCAATCTCAACTTCGCAGGGAAGGTCATCCCAGTAGGCAAAGTGTTTGCAAGGAATGTTGAGCTGAAAACAGTGGGGTTACAACATGCAAATCAACACGTAAGGTTGGGTTTGGAGGTTCAGGAAGACCTTGACATGTGGGACAAGTTTCTGAACCATTTTAACGGGGTACGAATGTGGAGAAGGGAGAGGGACAGAGATGGCAGGTAAAGGCTGTTCACAGATTCATCCGGGGCTCTGGGTTTCGGGGCAATCCTGGGCACCAAATGGTGCGGCATGGCCTGTCCAGAGGAATGGCACCGGGCAGGGGTCACCAAAGACATCACGCTGCTGGAACTCTTTCCAATTGTAGTTGCATTCAGATTATGGGGAGAACAACTGAAAGACAGCAAAATCATGCTATGGTCCGACAACCTGGCGGTAGTCCAGGTCATTAATCAGGGTTCCGCTAGCAACACCAGGGTTTTGCGGTTGTTAAGGGTGCTCAACAAATGCATGCTGCAACTCAACATTGAGGTGCGTGCTAGGCACATTCCGGGGGTGCAGAACACAGCTGCTGATGCTCTCTCGTTTGCAGTTGGAAAAATTTCGAGGGAATTGCCCGGGAGCGGACGAGACGATGGCCACTTTCAAGGCACAGTGGTGGGGCATGATTGGGGCAATCTGAGCGCACTGATCCAAACGGCGCTGGCCCCGGGTACCACGAGCAGATACAAGGCATGCTGGGAGCGCTATTTGAAATTCAAGCAGGAGCTGTTAGCGGGCATCGAGGGGGAGCAACCGGTAAGGGCTTTTGTGGGTTGGGGTTGGCACGAGGGGAAGTCCAGGGCATGGATGGCGTACCACTTGGCGGCCATCGCACACCACTACAAACTCGAAGGTAAATTGGATCCCACCAAGGAACACTACATAGTGACGGCCATGAAGGGGTGGGCTGAACAAGGAGCACACAAGAGTGATGATAGGAGGCCCATAGACGTGGTCAAACTCCAAAGAATCGTGGCACATTTGCAGGAGGTGTGCCGAGGGGGGGGGTCGAGGCGGCCCTTTTCAAAGCAGCATTCACACTGGCGTTTTTTGGGGCCTTCAGAGTTAGTGAATTAGTGCCCGAAAACAAGGAGGCAAAGGGGAACGGGTTTTTGAGGGTAAAAGATGTCCAGGTAGTAGGGACGCTGCTGGCAGTGTGGGTGAGGTGGTCTAAAACAGACCAAGGAGGCAGAGGGTGAACAGTAACCCTCCAGGCCATCCGGGGCGACCCTATTTGCCCAGTCAGGGCGGTGGCGGGGTTCCTAAAAGTGAGGCCTCCCTCAAGAGAAGAGGCGCCTCTGCTCATCCATCACAAGGGGTCGGCATTATGCCGCTTTCAATTCAGATGGGTAATGGAAATAGCTCTGGAGGGAATTGGGGAGACCAAGGGCGTCTTTGGAACACATTCATTTAGGATTGGGGCGGCCACATCTGCCGCGGTGATGGGTATGGGAGAAGGGACGATCAAACAGATTGGCAGATGGAAGTCAGGGTGTTTAAAGAGATATATCAGGCCCGAGAAAATATAACTTGACATGTCACCTTCTCTCCCCTCAGCGGCAGCCCCGAAAGAGAAACGGACGATCTGGGTGGTAGGACACTCATTTGTGTCAAGGGCAGGGGCAAGCTGGTCGGCTGAACAGGAGGAAATGACGGACGGCAGATTTCGAGTAGAGTGGCATGGGGTACCAGGCATGAAGTGGGCTCAGCTGCAGGGGCAGGTGCGCAGGCTGCTGGCGAAGCAGCAGAGACCGGATTCGTTGATCAGACACCTGGGGGGGAACGATCTGACAAGCATAGGGAGAGGGGCGCTGATGCGGGCGATGATGGCCTCCTTACAGGAGCTGGAAGGTCAATTGGGGGACACGGAAATCATCTGGTCTGAGATAATCCCGAGGCAGGAATGGCGGGGGGCAGATAATCATGCAGCCGTAGAGAGGTCCAGAAGAAAGTTGAACGGTGCTATGGCCAGGTTCTGCAGGGGCAGGGGCTTTGGCCAGATCAGGCACGGCTTAATCAATTCAAAATCACCCGAGTATTTCCTGAAGGACAGGGTGCATTTGTCCCCACTGGGGTTGGATTTGTTTTTCTGGAACATTTGCTCTCATTTATTAGACTTATAAGCAAGGGGGCGGGGGGAGCCACAGAGGGCGGTAACCCACTTGTGGCGTGGCGGTGTTTGGGCAACCAAACACAAGAGACAGACTCCGGAAGAGCCAGTAGAAAGCGGGAAGGGTCTTTGCCCTTTCCAGACCCAGCGCCCCTTGGGAGCCTAACACGGCAGGGGCGTCTGGGGGGAACAACAAGGGCTCAGCTTCCCCCAAGGAAACAGCACTCTCCCCGCCCAAGGTTACCTGCAGGGGCAGGCGAGGCTCAGGCACAAAGGGTTGGGAGAGTTGGGCCTATGATGGACTTTTGGAAAGCAAGGGGGAAGCAGGTTTCGGACACGAGCAGTCGCCGCATCTTCCAAAGTATCTCCACTAACGTGTGCAGTGTGTTTTATGATCTGTGGAGAATAAATCTGCGGCATTTTATGCCAAAAAACCAAGCAAGGCTCATGTAACACTTTTCTGGGGGGGGGAAGGTATGAGTTATTGCTAAGTAATGGGTCCAAAATGGACGGATGCATGGGTTATTCAATAGAATCTGGCACATCAAGTGTTGCAATCAAGAGGCTCAACCTAAAGCATGGAATCGTGCATGCGTGTTCAGGTTAGGGTGACCAGATTTTCAAAACAAAAAAACGGGACGGCCAACAACATAAAAGAGGGACTACCCCATTGCAGCCGACCAATTACCGCCCCTCCCCCAACACGCCCCCACAACCACCCCACAACCATATTTCCAGCACTTCTCCTTTCTATACACTGTATATAATCTCATTTGTGCAGTTTTGTCTGTGCATCGTGGCATGTTAATTCAAAAAGAGCGTTAGCTCTAATTGATGTTACATGGCTTGCTGTACAATAATTTCCACGCCAGTCTCTGTGGCACAGTCAGTAAGTGATGTGAAAAATAATTACGGTTTTAATTACCGTAGCCCCCAAAACATGCAAACCCCGGCCGGGGGTTTCAAAAATGAAGGGTTTCAAAAATGAAAAAACTCCCGGGACCCCGGGATCCCGGGATGGAGGGTTATTTCCCTGGACTGTCCCAGAAAACCAGGTGGACTGTCAGCACCAGCTGGGTGATCGGGGCGTGATCAGGCGTTCTAGGTAACACTCCTTCTTGTTCTTTCTTATAGATCTCCTGCAGTGCGAAACAGTCTATATCGAAAACCGGAAGAAGGATTCAAATGTGGAAAATCACGGCGTTACTCTTTGCAATATGTTAGCAGAACAGCCATGTTGTATGGGTCTCACAAAAGCTAAAATAATTGTCCAATCTATGAATAGCCAATGGTGAGGTGTTCCAGCACGAGGAGCAAGCAGCTGGCCCAGATCTGCGGATGCTCCTTGATTTGAACAAGGATTTGGGCATTACTGGCAGGCACTGATTCCCTGAGCACAAGAAGCGTCTGTAAGGAGACACCATGCTCCCAAGCGCTTTGGTGCAAGCCGTGCAGGCACTTGAAAAGCAAACATAAGATCTTTTGAAAGTGATTATACTTTTTACTGGTGCCCAGTGCAACAATTGATGCAGCACCATTACTGAATGAGGCTTAGCCAAGATCAGTGGAGTAACTTTTCTGAAAATGCTGGGGGGGGAGGGGACATATGACATCTGAAGAAAAGGTGCCCCAGGCAAATAAATGGGGACAGCATGGTGTGCCATGAAAGTTGGGGGGAACAAACACCCATGCCCCCCTAAAATTACGCCCATGGCCAAGATACAAATCAGCCAAACCACTGTGTTTAGAACTTTCTGGAGATGCCTGAGCTGATATCCAGGATGTCCCAAAAATAATTAATTACAATAAACTATGCTTGAGTTAATCAGGAACGACCAAAGTCGCGCAGTGCCTTGTATCCACATGCGGCACTCTCCTTTGAAACAGCCGTGAATTTAATTAATTGATCAACTGGTTCATATCAGGATCTGCTGCCCATTAAAGTCCCAGATTTGTTATCTTAGTAGCCCAGTAAGGGGCATGCCAAAATGTGTTGGGGGAGGGAGGACACAAAGTTGAGAACAGTTCTGAAATCTATTTTTTGGCGCCCCACAGCATAGCCGCTGCATTGTTGAAGGCCATTTTCCAGAATCCACGATTCTACTTCATCCAATCAGAATACCCAAGCCAGGGTCCAGCACATTTGCGCTCCGAGGTCCAACTGAGAACCTCAGAAACTGTGACAAAGTCCCCCGCCTGATGTTTGGGGTTAGGGTGTTCGAGGGGGGTATAACCTGTGTCCTGATGCTAATCACAGAGGTGGTACACCCCACTCATACCTAGAATTAAGGCAGAGGACTGCCACTAGGACACAGCAGGCCTGGCCCTTTCAGGAATTCTCCAGGGAGTAGTTAGTGATTGTGCCCCGGTCAACATTTTGATCATTTTCCCAGTCCTCGGTGACCCACAGGAGCAGACTGGGTGTAACCTCAACTGCATTTCCCAGCCACAGTAAGGAGGAGGCAGCCGGGTTTGAGAGATGTGTCCACTGCAGCTGGCAGGCCATAGGAGCCTTTGTGAGGGCGGCCCATGGGCCAGTGCTCATTACAGCAGTTCAGAGTTTTCAAAACCCACCACGCCCATCCCATCATTGTTCCAATGAATAGACCAAGGTGTACCATGCATGCATAGGGCGACCCAAGGGGAGGGGCAAGGTACAGGCCGTTTCATAGTGGTGAGTGGAACGGTGTTGGCGAGTGAGTTGTGTGGGGGGGGTTGCTGGAGACAGAGGGAGAAATGGATGAGGATGCAGTTGAGAAGCTGGAGAGAGAGATGGTGGGGGGTCAGTGGAGAAAGGAGGTTGGTATTTAAAGAGATGAGGAGGTGGGAGAATATTTCAAAAGACTAGCAGGTGCACCCGTGCTTCGCGCGGAAATTCTTAGGCTTGAAGTGGCGTACCCGTACGTGTACGGCTGAAGCATGCAAGCTGCGTACTGTTGAGAGAGGATACATTCATCAACTTCCGTGGGAAATGAAGTGCCTGTAATTATCATGAGAGATTTTCCACAATGTGACAGACAACATAATTTCGGGCACTGTTGAAGTGACATGCACCGTTTACTGTCACCCGCATTATTACAAAAGCATTGTTTTGTGTCACCCGCATGACTGCAAACGTGAGTGCCGCTAATGTCAGCTAGAATGCTGATAGCGTGGAAAGTTTGGAGCAATGAGCTGCTGAAGTTTTACTGAACTGCTGAACTTTATGAACAATTAATGTAGAACTACGGCAGAACTACAGCACAGAGAGATATATGGAAGGGCTAAGCTTTGCAGACCGCTTTAAAAAAAATCAGAAAAAGATATATTTTACATTTTATTTTATTTTACAATAAAGAATAATTCTTCCAAAAGAACATGAGTAATTTGTTCGCTTGTTACATTGTCTACACAATGGAACCTACCTACATGCCAAATTTCCGATTTGTATGCATCTTGGGAAGTTTGCTAAACATTCAAACAGACACACGCACATAGTCAAGCATTGCAAACCACTCTTAAAAAACGCTTAAAAAGAAGAACATTTGAAAAATGTAGATTGTATACTTTTTACATTGTCTACACCATTGAACCTACCCACATGTCACATTTCAGGTTTGTAGCATGTTGGGAAGTATGCTGACCATTTCGAACAAACACACACACAAATCCGCAAATTACCCTTTTATACATAGAGAGAGAAGAGAGGAGGTTGGAGGAGATACCAGTCACAGAGATGAAGGGAAACGATATTGTGAGAGAGAAGCCTGGATGAAGACAACTGGTGGAGGCGAAGTAGAGACTAGTGAGAGAAAGGCTGGAAAGAAACATCAGGAGGAGGGCAGAGAGGACCCCAGGAGGAGAGGAGGGTGGGGAAAAAGATCAGAACGGGTGCAAGTATGACCTCAGTGAAGCAGCATGCAGGTACCAGAAGAGGGAGCAGAGCAAAGGAAAGGAGGTGCAGGAGTGTCCCCCATACCCCAGGGATGAGATTGTCAGTCATCCTATATTCAGGGAACATTTCCCTCATGAAACATACCAGTAGGAATGGTATGACGCTGTCTGTGGTAGGAGAGTCTACAATGCCCACTTAGATCCACTTGCTGTAGTTTTAAACCTACAAAAAGTTCAAGCACTTTATTCCACACTTCAAAGTGCAGTTCTACTGGCTCCATTGGGGGTGAGCCCCCTCCATTTCACCATACACAAACACAGGACACCCATGGCCTAAACAGAACAGTGCTAGGTCCTTCCCAAGCCACCGATTCTCCCCTAATGGTGACTGAGTGTCCCGTGTGCCCAGAGTGGAGTCACCCAATTGTGTCTGCTCTTAATATCTCAGGGTGAAATTACATTACCTCCACTGAAAAGTTAATCTCCCTTCAAAGACAGTTCCTCCCAGACTTTCTAATAGGTAAATAGACCAGGAGCACACGTCCTGGCAGAGAGCAACCTCCACTATGATTGCTCAGACTCTTCTGATCACAGGGTCCATCTCTGCTGTCCGTAGACATATCTCATGAAGAAATTAACCCCAGTGAAAGTCATCCCCCTGAAACCTTCCAGGAAGAATGTGGTTGCACCCATCAACTGTACACCACTCGCTCACTGGCAAATATGAGAATCACTCTACATGCACATGTTTTCTTCCTACAATGTGTCTACCTTTTGAAGTTGTATTCCTGCAAACCTGCAACATGCATACCTAGCCTGGGGAACACCTTTTAAGGGCTCTGATAAAACTCCAACTAGGGGTGTTTACCTCAAAATTGGAGGCCCACAGATAATGTCATAATATTTGACTGCCCGCATACAAGCCAAGTTCTCTCTCTCTCTCAATTACAGAGTAGTTTAGTTCAGCTTCCTTGAGTACTCATAAAGAATAGGCAATATTGTTTTGCATCCCCTTCTTTATCTGGGACACACCACCCCCAAACCATTGGCATCTATTATAATGACATTGGGACTCGACGTATTAAACAGATGGAGCACTGGAGCTGGCATAACTTGCCTTGTCATCACTTTGATACTATACACTGTGGGATGTTCTTACCCAGTAGGCTGCCCTGCAACATCACTGTGTGCTGCTTTCATCAAAAACAACAGAATGGCCGCCAAAAAGCCCTATGTGCTAAAAATCTCTGAGAAGTGTGCAGGGAAACCTGAAAAATAGGCCGCCAATCCATTTTGCTTATGTCAGTGCTAAAAACAGGAGACTACACTGCCAAAACCTATCATTGGGCTACCCGCAGAGTGAAATGAAACTACTTGAAAAGGCAGTGCTGCATTGCCAGGAAAATCCAGAATTGCTTTAAAAATCAGTTTTTCCTTGGCTGTTGAAAGTGCAAAATCATGGTTCCCAAACAGCAGAGAAGATCCAACATCCTGGTGGGGTGTTCACCATTACCTTATTTAAGGAATCCCCATAAGCACAGTGTCAGGAGAAGAACCTTTCATCATAAAAAAATCCACATTCAAAAGGTGCTTGCCTGGGAAAAATATGTCAGATATGGGCGCAGTACCGCCGCTCGCCTGTATCCAAGCTGTCATCTACCTATACTGTCAGATTAAAACTTGTGTCTTAAAATCAATTTGTAGAAAAGAACAGATTTGCCATCAAAAGCAATATGGGTTGCTACAATTCAATTTCTATGTTTTAAAAAGACTGGAATGAAGAGATCTATGTGTATATTTGTAGAAAATGTAATTTGTATTTTAGAAAAGACCATTTTTAACAGTTTTTTAAAAGTGAACTAATGTTAGCCACACTGGACCTCAAAGAAATTCCACAGCTTCTCCCCAAACAAAGAAATCTTCCTCCTGCTCTTGTAAAGACTGGTAGGGGGTGTCTGTACATCCGCTCTCTATATGGTAGAGGGGAGGCACAGAAGACCCCAGCCAAGATTCTCTATAAGGTAGCAATGGACGAGCAATCAAGGCCTAGCTTCTCAGGAGGTGATGCAGGTTGGTTCTTAAGTACAGTGTAGTCCCCGAACCCCCACAAAGGAATGTCCACACACTGTATTACTGAAAACACAGTCTTTATATGATTAATATTCAAAGGTATGTACACGATCACAATAACGCACTTTGTACTTGGAAGTCAATAATGATAAATATATACACGTCTAAAGTGGTACCACCAATGTTATCAAATCTCATTAAAGTGCATCAACTGTACGGTTAAAATGTCACACAGATCAATAACGAGTAAACCAGCAATAGAGATAGGCAGGAACGTAAGCTGGTTGAAACAATAGGCAGAATGCTGGCCCCGTTACCTAGACACAGTTCTGTGTGGAGATCCCCCCACCTGGGCAACCTGTAGATAAAGATATATAGCACAAGCCCAGTCCAAATGTTCAATAGTCTTACTTCTTCCTGTTAAGGTTTTACCCCCCCAATGTACCTGGTGGAGTAGAGTTCTCCGACGATGCACCGACCGATCCTTCTTGAGTGCCTCCCTTTCAGGAGGGAGCCACGGATCGTCGAAGGGGTCGGGAAACTGGGCATTCAGTGTCAGGGAATCGACAGCCCTTCTTGAGTGCCCTCCCTTTAAGGCAGGAGTCACGGGTCGTCGAACGTCCGACGGTGAACAGGGTAATCTATGGCAGGGAAGTGGCCGCTTCATTCCTAGCGGTGCTCGTCGACGACATAGCGTTGGCGTCCTGCAAGGAAGAGGCGTGCGGGGCACCTCAGTGACAATAGTTCTGGACCGCAAAGAGATGATGAAGAACTGTGGCCCAGCAAGGGCGTCGAGTCGTCGGCGTCTCTGCGGTCTGTAGGTGGCGGGAAAACCACCGGTGGATGATCCTCAGCGCGTTGATGGTTGGGCCTTCAAGCGGATGACGATGCAGCCGATGCAGACGAGAGCGTCCGATGATCAATGGAAGTTCTTAGGCAAACGGGAGTATGGCGCCTTCGGTCGGCGACGGCGGTCGTCGACAGTGGCGGACAATAGTCAGAGTGCTTCTCCTTGGAGTTCCGCAGCAGTCCCCTTATCGGGTCGGCAGCCTGTCGAAGGTCTGTCTACCAGGGAGCGTTGGCAAAGATCAGCTGTGCATGATGGTCCCTCGTAGCTCGGGAAGAGGGCGCCTTACCAGGTCCTCTCTGGGTCAGTCCTTGGAGGCACAGCAGCTTTCAGATTTTGATGGAGAGCAACAGCAATTCTTCTCGTCCAGCAGGGCCTCAAGGTCAAGCGTCAGTTAATCCAGTTACTCATCGTAGTGGACTTCAGCTTCTGAACACGATTCCTAGCAGTGAGAGGTCCCCAGATATACTGTTGATCTCCCATTCATTATGCTGGGTCACACTCAAGCATCCAATCAGGACTACAGGCATTCATGCAGGCAGGCAGCCAATCAGGCACATGAGGTATTCAGGCCATTCACTTCTCTCCAGACACTCACAACAAGTTATGTGTATTGGGACAAGTACCGAGCCATTCAACACTCCAAGCTGCATTCATACCGGTTTCGGGCAGGGTTGTCTCGGTCATTGTGTCAACCACTAGATACTAGACACCCACAACACAGAATGTATATTCGCCACACACTCTATTCACCCAGGTCCCACCCACAGGAGGTACCCACAACATACATCACCGGGAAGGCTCCAGCTAGTCTGACTGGGCCTTCACAACAACACCATATATGGCACTTCCATTCAACAGCCAGTCAGGGGGAAGGGACAGAGTCAGGGCTTCCCAGGACTTTGGGAAAACAAGGTAATGGGTAATAGAAAGCAAGAGGCCACCGGGGCCATCTTGTTTTTCATCAGGAATCAACTGATCCCAATGGCAGGGCCGGGGTATCCCAAAATGGAGGATACTCCGCGCACCTGTCAAATTCAGCATGGAGCTGCCACCAGCCCATACCCTGCTCTGTGGGCCACCCAGAGGTGCCCAAACACATACACTAGGGGCACGGGGTTGTACCCCCACCCATGGGTGCCATAAGGGTATCCCACGGGTCTGTTCACCAAACCAAAAGAAAGAGAGCTGCACCGCCAGGAGTCCCACATGATCTCCTGCGCGGAAAACAAGACAGAACACATGATAAAAAGACGTAAAGGACAAGGATACGTCCCTCCGATGCATTTCCAGCATCACAGTCGCCACCCCCAGACTGAGGTGGAGGGTGCCTAATCTCCCACGGGATAGACACCCTCATCCAGACGGTCAACATACCTTCTGGAAAGGCCATCTGCATTATCATGACTCTTCCCTGGTCTGTGCTCTATGGTGAAGTCTAGCCCTTGCAGGCTAATGGACCACCTGAGCAGTTTCGGGTTCTCACCCTTCATCTGCATAAGCCACTTTAGGGGCTTATGATCCGTTTGGACCTTGAAGGTAGACCCCGTAAGGTAGGGCCTAAAACGCCTAAGGCTCCAAACTATGCGAAAACATTCCTTTTCAACAGTAGCCCACCTAAGTTCTCTACCCTTGAGTTGTCTACTGATGAATATGATAGGATGTTCTCTCCCTTTGTCATCTAACTGGGACAAGACAGCTCCAATTCCGGTGTCGCAGGCATCCATCTGGACGATAAAGTGTCGGCTGTATTCAGGCGCACACAACACGCGTGCCCGACACAGACTTACTTTCAAGCCTTGAAAGGCCCTCTGACAGTCTTCAGTCCAATTGACCTTCCTAGGCTGCTTGGGTGAACTCAGAGCTGTCAGTGGTGCAGCTATGGTTCCATAGTCCGCCATGAAATTGCGATAGTACCCAGTGAGACCCAAAAGGCTCTCACCTGGGTTTGAGTGGTGGGAGTCTCCCAGTCCTGTACATCCTGTACCTTACTGGGGAGAGGTTGGATTTGACCCCCTCCTTCCTCATGACCAAGATACGTGACTTTCCCCTGAGCTATATGGCACTTGGTGGCCTTGATAGTGAGGTTAGCCCTCTTTAAGGCCTGCAACACTCTACCCAGATGTGTCAAGTGCTCTTCCCAAGTGGAACTGTAGATGGCAATGTCGTCTAAATAAGCCACACAAAAGGCTTCCAGCCCACTGAGAGCATGATTGACCAATCTCTGGAAGGTGGCAGGGGCATTCTTCAACCCAAAAGGCATGACCCTAAACTGGTAGAGTACACAGTCTTTTCCTTGGCATGGTCCGTCAGAGCTATTTGCCAATAGCCTGAGGTGAGGTCAAAGGTGCTCACAAATTTGGCAGCACCTATGGTGTCCACAAGCTCATCAGCCCTGGGCAATGGGTGCGTGTCAGTTTTGGTGACGGCATTGACTCCTCGGTAGTCCACACAGAACCTCCAATCCTTGGTACCGGCCTGGGAACTTGCCTTGGGGACAAGGACCACTGGACTGGACCAGGGACTGGTTGAGGGTTCAATAACACCCAGATCCAACATCTTGGCGACCTCAGCCTGGATGTGGTTCTTAACCGTATCTGACATTCGGTAGCTCCTGCTCTTGACAGGCACGCTGTCACCAGTGTCAATCTCGTGCTTACACCACAGTGTAAGGCCTGGCGTCAGTGAAAACAGAGACGCATAATGCTGGAGCAAAGTCCGGCAGGCCCTCTGCTGCTCGGTTGTCAAATCTGGAGAGAGCTGCACTCCCTCCACGGAGCCATCCTGAGGGTTGCTATGCAGCAAATCAGGAAGGGGCTCACTCTCATCCTCTTCTTGCTCTGAAGCCAAAGGCTTCAGCCTATTAACATGGAATACCTGAGGGGCGACCCCTGGGATTCCCATGTCAACCAGATAATTGACCTCGCCCATCTTGGAGACTATCCGGAAGGGTCCAGTCCATTTATCTGCCAATGCCCGAGGCTTGGTAGGCTCCATCACGAGGACCTCCTGTCCCGGAGTCCACTCCACTTGCGATGCTTTAAGGTCATGCCAGTATTTGTTCAATTCCTGGCTGGCCTTGAGATTCGCCGTTGCTTGTCCCATCATCTGTGTCATCCTCCGTCTGAGGCCTAACACATAGTCCCCCACTTGCTTGCCGGGACCGGGAGGGGTGGCTTCCAAGCCTTCTCTGATCAAGGCGAGGGGCCCCCTCAAGGGATGTCCAAAGAGCAACTTAAAAGGGCTGAAACCAACACCCTCTTGAGGTACCTCTCGGTAAGCAAACAGTAGGCATGGCAGGAGGAGATCCCATTTCCTCCTTAGGGGCTCTTCCAAAGCACCTTGCATGCCCTTGAGAGTTTTATTAAACCTCTCAACCAGACCATTGGTCTGCTGGGGGTGGTAAGAAGTGGAGAACTTGTAGGTTACCCCACATTCTTTCCACATGGTTTTCATGTAACTAGATATGAAGTTGGATCCTCGGTCAGAAACAACCTCCTTGGGGAATCCAACGCGGGTGAAAATGCCCAGGAGGGCCCGGGCAACCACCTTGGCAGTAACAGTCCGAAGGGGTATAGCCTCAGGGTATCTGGTGGCATGATCTACCAAAACCAGGATGAACCGATGTCCACCTGACGTGGGAGGGTCAAGGGGACCGACGATGTCGATGCGCACCCTCTCAAACGGTGTGCCAACCACTGGCAATGGCTGCAGTGGGGCAATGGCACTGCCTCCAGTCTTGCCAGACAACTGACAAGTTGGGCAGGTCCTGCAGTGGGACTCCACTTCTAATCCCATCCGAGGCCAGTAGAAATGGGCAGAGAGCCTCTGCTTAGTCTTCTTGGTACCAAGATGATCAGCCAAGGGCACCTCATGCGCCAACTGCAGTAGGAAGGGCCTGTAAACCTGGGGTACCACCAACCTCTTGAGGGAACCAGGTTCAGGCTTAGTGGGCTCACTAACAAGGAGCTTGCCCTCCCAATAAATCCGGAAAGTCCGAGGCACTTCGCCTTGTGCCTGGGACAGGGCCTGTTTCCTCAGACCCTCGAGAGAGAGGGACACTCTCTCTGTCCTTTACAGAAGTCTTCCCGGGAGGGTCCCCCTTCAGCTAACAAGCATTGAAGATCGGGATGATCCTCCGGGTTGAGAACCTCTCCCACAGGAGAGTCTTCTGGCTCTTCTCCCACAGGAGTTGAGACGGGGTTTACCACTGGACCCAGCCCATCCGGAGCATGGATCCCAATGGGTGCTGTAGGAACAGCAGGAAGAGAAGGGGCTCCCTCCACAGAGGTGGCCTTCTTGCTCTTCCTTCGTCGTGCCTTTGGCCGTGCCTTTGGCTCGGGTACCTGACTCACAGCCAGACCCGGGGTCACCTGTGACCTAGTGACCGCAGCAGCAGTCATGGGAAGACCTTCCGCGATCAATCCCAACTCGACTAGATCGTTACCTAACAGAATGTTAGCAGGGACGTTGTCCTGAACCAAGACAGGAAGCTTTGCTGTCTTGTCTCCAATTACGAGTGTGACTCGGGCTACAGGCGATAATTTGGGAGGCACACCAGCTAACCTGGTGGTTCTCAGAGGAGCATCTACATAGTCCTCTGGCTTGAGCAGGGTCCTGTCCACCACTGTCATGCTTGTCCCAGTGTATCTCAAACCAGTAGAAGGCTGGCCATTCAGGAGGACACTTCTCAAAAATCTACGGGTGTTCTGTGGGATAGTCGCCAGTACTTCCGCGTACTGGTCCCAGGCCCCAGGGGACACTAAGGAAATCTCTACGGGAGCAGCAAAGGTGATCCCGGTAGAGGAGGGGAGGATAGTGGCCTCCACCTCAGACATGGGGTAAGGGTAGGTCAGGCTGACAGCCTGTACTCCAAGTGTCTTACCTTTACACTTGGAGTCACCCCTTTTGTGGTCCAGAGCCCCACAGTCCCAGCAAGTGCTGGGAGTGCGGGGTACGGTACTGGAACCACCGGGAGCCTGCTTTGCAGCAGGTGGACTACTACTCTTATTCCCACCCACAGATGACTTATCCCCACTAGATTTTTGGGTTTTAGGAGAGGAGGGTTTAGGTTTATTCGACTGTGACTTCTTTTGGGACTCCTCAGCTTTCTGAGAGGCCCCCTTTTCCTTGTCCTTGTCCTTCCCACTGGAGTCCTTAGGGGACACCCGGTGGGAGACCCACTTATCAGCCAACCTAGCCAGTTTAAAGGGATCCTAAAGGTTCTGGTCAGCAATATACTGACGCAGCTCCGGTGAACAGGCTTCAGAAAAATACTCAAAAAACAACAGGTGGGACAATTCAACAAAAGTTTTCACCTTGTAACCGTCAATCCACCCCATCATATTTGTGTGCGCAGCACTCACCCAGTCAACCCAAGACACATTCTCTCTTTTCTCAAAATCCCTGAACCTTTTAAGGTATTGGGTAGGTGTCTTGCCAAACTTGGCAATCAAAGCAGATTTCATACACTCATACTGACCCCATTCTTCCACACTCAGCTTCAGAATACAGTCATATCCAGTTTGAGGCACTCTGCTTAGCAAACACTTAGCCCAATCTCTTTTGTCAACATCATGAATTGCACAAGCCATTTCAAATGCTTCAATCCATTGGAGGATATCAGAACCCTCCGAAAACACACCAACCAAATCCTTCATAAATTTAGTGGCTGGGGACCTGACACTCTCACTGGGTTTCGCTGAAGTCTCCACTCGTGCTTTCTCTAGCTGGATTCTCTGACATTCAGTGTCCTTGGCTTTGAGTTCAAGATCCCTATTCTTGAGTTCCACTTGTTGCGCCAGCTCCTCTTCTTAAGCTCAGCATCTATTTCCAACTTGCGATATTCAATGGCCAATTTCATCCTTCATAACTCAAGCTCCAAGGAATTGCTGGGGTTCGGAACAGAGGCAGCAGGAATGGCGGCATTCCCAGAAACAGATTCAGTAGAAACCCCAGGGGCAGAGTCCTCATTGGTTGCATTCCCCCCCTCATCAAAAGTTTCACCATCGGTCTGGTAGTCCACCAGGGCAGCTATCAGCTCAGCCCTAGACTTATCCACAAAGTCTAATTCCCTGGCTTCACAAGCACTCTGGAGAGCCTCTAAGCTCATCCGGGTCAATTTACCATTCGCAATAGACTCCATTGCTTGTAATGCAGTTATTTTGTACACACCCAAACCTTAATCGAATAAAGTGCAGATATTTTGTAAGTGGCACGGTTATACACTCAGTCTTAAAACCATAAGCATCCCACCGCTGCGCCCAGTGTAAAGACTGGTAGGGGGTGTCTGTACTTCCGCTCTCTATATGGTAGAGGAGAGGCACAGAAGACCCCAGCCAAGATTCTCTATAAGGTAGCAATGGACGAGCAATCAAGGGCTAGCTTCTCAGGAGGTGATGCGGGTTGGTTCTTAAGTACAGTGTAGTCCCCGAACCCCCACAAAGGAATGTCCACACACTGTCTTACTGAAAACAAAGTCTTTATATGATTAATATTCAAAGGTATGTACACGATCACAATAACGCACTTTGTACTTGGAAGTCAATAATGATAAATATATACACGTCTAGAGTGGTACCACTAATGTTATCAAATCTCATTAAAATGCATCAACTGTACGGTTTAAATGTCACACAGATCAATAACAAGTAAACCAGCAATAGAGATAGGCAGGAAAGTAAGCTGGTTTAAACAATTGGCAGAATGCTGGCCCCGTTACCTAGACACAGTTCTGTGTGGAGATTGTCCCACCTTGGCAACCTGTAGATAAAGATATATAGCACAAGCCCAGTCCAAATGTTCAATAGTCATACTTCTTCTGTTAAGGTTTTACCCCCCAACGTACCTGGTAGAGTAGAGTTCTCCGACGATGCACCGACCAATCCTTCTTGAGTGCCTCCCTTTCAGGCGGGAGCCACGGATCGTCGAGAGGTGTCGTGGAACTGGGCGTTCGTTGTCGGGGAATCGACGGCCCTTCTTGAGTGCCCTCCCTTTAAGGCAGGAGTCACGGGTCATCGAACGTCCACCGGTGAACAGGGTGAACTATGGCAGGGAAGTGGCCGCTTCGTTCCTAGCGGTGCTTGTCGACGACAGAGCGTTGGCATCCTGCAAGGAAGAGGCGTGCGGGGCACCTCGTGACAATAGTTCTGGACTGCAAAGAGATGATGAAGAACTGTGGCCCAGCAAGGGCGTCAAGTCGTCGGCGTCTCTGCGGTCTGTAGGTGACGGGAAACCCACCGGTGGATGCTCCTCAGCGCGTCGATGGTCGGGCCTTCTCCAGCGGGAGACAAGCGGATGACGATGCAGACGAGAGCGTCCGATGATCAATGGAAGTTCTTAGGCAAACGGGAGCACGGCGGCTCTGGTCGGCGATGGCGGTCATCGACAGTGGCGGACAACAGTCCGAGTGCTTCTCCTTGGAGTTCCGCAGCAGTCCCCGTATCGGGTCGGCAGCCTGTCGAAGTTATGTCTACCAGGGAGCGTTGGCAAAGATCAGCTGTGCACGATGGTCCCTCATAGCTGGGGAAGAGGGCGCCTTACCAGGTCCTCTCTGGGTCAGTCCTTGGAGGCACAGCAGCTTTCAGATTGTGAAGGAGAGCAACAGCAATTCTTCTCGACCAGCAGGGCTTCAAGGTCAAGCGTCAGTTAATCCAGTTACTCGTCGTAGTGGACTTCAGCTTCTGAACACGATTCCTAGCAGTGAGAGGTCGCCAGATATACTGTTGATCTCCCATTCATTCCGCTGGGTCACACTCAAGCATCCAATCACGACTACGGGCATTCATGCATGCAGGCAGCCAATCAGGCACACGAGGTATTTAGGCCATTCACTTCTCTCCAGACACTCACAACAAGTTATGTGTATTGGGACAAGTACCGAGCCATTCAACACTCCAAGCTGCATTCATACCAGTTTCGGGCAGAGTTGTCTCAGTCATTGTGTCAACCACTAGATACTAGACACCCTCAACACAGAATGTATATTCGCCACACACTCTATTCACCCAGGTCCCACCCACAGGAGGTACCCACAACATACATCACCGGGAAGGCTCCAGCTAGTCTGACTGGGCCTTCACAACAACACCATATATGGCACTTCCATCCAACAGCCAGTCAGGGGGAAGGGACAGAGTCAGGGCTTCCCAGGACTTTGGGAAAACAAGGTAATAGGTAATAGAAAGCAAGAGGCCACCGGGTACCATCTTGTTTTCCATCAGGAATCAACTGATCCCAATGGCAGGGCCGGGGTATCCCAAAATGGAGGATACTCCGCGCACCTGTCAAATTCAGCATGGAGCTGCCACCAGCCCATACCCTGCTCTGTGGGCCACCCATAGGTGCCCTAAAACATACACTAGCGGCACAGGGTTGTACCCCCACCCATGGGTGCCATAAGGGTATCCCACGGGTCCGTTCACCAAACCAAAAGAAAGAGAGCTGCACCGCCAGGAGTCCCACATGAACTCCTGCGCGGAAAACACGACAGAACACACGATAAAAAGCAGTAAAGGACAAGGATATGGAGGCCCTGTCCCGCCGATGCATTTCCAGCATCACAGCTCTCTGCTCAGGAACTGGCATTGAGTTGTTAATGGAGGTGGGAGGAGATATTGGCCTGTTGCTCTGAGTGGAGACAAAAGACTCCCTTGACTGAAAGGAAATGCAAATTGAGTGTCAACAAAAACCAACTGCCAAAAGAAGCAAAGCCTGGAAGTGCTCTGGCACAGCCAACATTGGAGGCGGGACTAGACAAATATGTGTATCTTAAACTCCAAGGAAATATCTTTTTGGAAAAAGACTCATAGAAAACTGTGTAAAACTTGGAAAAATCTGTATTTTATAGGTTGTTAATATGAAATTGCCCCTCACAGTTTGAAACTACTCTGAACCCTGTGCGATATTCAGAGACCGGGCCACTAAAATGTTGATGTTATAGCAATTGTGATAAGGCTAGGAATATGAAAATTTACAGGATTATGCCCAGATGTTGTGCGCATGTATGTGGAAAAACGTGTACAGACCTGACACTGGGTAACCAACCAAAAGCATGAAAAATGGTCAATTTTGAACCGAAACTCTCAAGAAGATGGGATTCGGATGGATACGTGCTCTATTAAATAGGTGATGTGAATATGTATTATTAGCAAGTTGGTGATATTGTAAATATGCTTTGTATGAAAAATAGGTTTTCTGTATAGAAACAAAGGGGAGGTTTTTCCCTGGGTTATAAATTGCAGCATCACTATGACACTAGATTTCCTTCTCAAATCAGGAGAGGGAAAATACTCTGACCAATCAGATTCCTAGAGGGTGGGCTTAGTATAATCAGCCTACCCACCCCTTTGGGAAATACATAAATAGGGACTGTTAGGACCTAGAGAAAGACACACATTCACCCATCAACTGATTTACTGGCGAAGCGCTCTGCATGAGAACCCAGATCCAAGACTCCAGAACTCTGAAAGGAGAAGGCCCAATTCCAAAGCTGAACCCTTCTCAGCTTGGCCTTTAAAATCTTGCAACCTGATTTTAACCCCAACCTCCCAAGGGGAACCCCACAAAAAGAACAGCCGGGCGTGCTGTTTCTGCTTTCTTGCCAAGAACTCTTGCTAGAACCCAGAGATCCAAACCAGTAGAGCAGAGCTGTAACCCTGAACCAACCCATCAGATCCAGAACGAGAGGCTGTGCAGTGTCCAAAGTGCCGTGCTGAGTGCAGAACCAAGCGCCTGAATCCTGTCCGGTGGGCTAGCAGAATTCCAGTCCAGAACCCTTTGACTAGATCCTGATGGGCCTATTCCAAAACCATAGTTGTGAGTATCTAGCATAGAATTGTCCATAGCCAATCTCTTAGCCTTAAGTAATCCAATCCAAAACCATTCTAGCATCTCCATAACTGCATTATAGAATCTCTTTTGTCTTTTATTGAATCTTTCCCTCACCCATATAGTCCTTTGATAATTGTAGTGATAATATCATCTTTAGCGCTAATATATTTACTGAAGAAAGGCAAGCGTCTCGGCAGATAGAAACCATCCGGGGGCGTCACTGGATCGGTGGCTGTGCTGTCGTGTACCTTGTGGCTTCATAGACTCCCTAGTGTAAAAAATCTTTGTTTATAATATTCAAAATCGCATCTTTCATTTGAAAATCTTGACTCTTTTTGAGAAAAATCGACCTCCACTAAAACCTTTGTAACGTTTGAACCGTACATGCTAGAAACGAAATGTAAGTGTCAGATTGAAGCTAAAATCCTCAGCTTCCAAATGCATTCCAACTCCTTATAGTTATAATCGCGTTTCTCGCGCGCTGAAACGTTTGCCGCAAATCTGCATTTGGCTCAATTTCATCACATGTAAAATAGCTATTCTTTGCATCCGACCTCAGAATTCCGTTTCCAATCCGCTAGTCACTCAATCCTCATTGCTAGTGTTTATCTGAAGCTATCCAAAGTGGCTCACACTAGTTTTGAATCCAATTTAGAGAATTAAATCCATTTTTAGCATTTCTCCCATTCATTCAAAATCACATTCAAATGCATTTGACCTGTTTTTAAATCATTCATGTTTCTCTCTAAACTTGCTGGGGGGAATTGGGATTGAAACTGCATTTGTAGAGTGTTTATTCCGGAAACATGTTTTCTCTCCTTCCATCTCTATATTGCATATTAGGGGGGATTGAGTAGTATCAGGGAGACCGGGGGGTGATTCAAAGAGAGGGGCGTGATATAAGGGTACATCATTCAGAAATAAAAGAACTTTAGGCATACAAATATATAATTAAGGGTTCCAGCTGGGCATCACACACTAGGCATTGACTTAGGTGGCGTGCTGGATTGAAATCACTTACAACACTCATGTTATTCTCCTCACTCACATTTTACTCCCTTCTGCCAGAGAGGAGTCTGGGGTCTCATGATGGGGGCATGTGTAGGGTCACATGTTAAATAAAGGCCTGTGAATGATCTCAGCTGGTCCTTGTTCTCGGGGTTTGTGGCACTTTCAATGACTCACAGAAGGATTTCCTTCGGCCTTACTCTTTCTACAGGTGTTAGCGTGGTCTACGAAATTCATGTACTCCTGGAAAATTTGAATTCCTCTTTTTTGAGTGGCATCTCACTTTCTTGCAGAACAGTTACCACCTACCTCATGGTGGCTTTTTGATATATCAGAGTTGATAAATGTGTCATCCTGAAATAGACTACCCCATGGGACCTCCCCAATCAACCTATGGATGGCCCTATGGAAGATAGATAGTGTAATGCCTATGCTATGTTACAGGGCATGCAGCGGATTCTGTAGAAACCATCCTTTGCCACAGACATGGTGCATGCACTACCTTGATTCTTGGTGCAGGAGAATCCGGTGACAGACCGGTTGGAGACCAATGGCAGAAAAGACACTGGTCCCTCTTATTACGATCAGTAATTCTGAAATATTAAGATGACGATGAGAGCCAATAATGATAGTCAAGTTCACGCTGCCGGTGCCCACACATGCGCAAATCTCCATCTGTCTTCTGTGTTAGTACGTGGGTGGGATCACATCAGTGAACTCCACCTCTTATATGATCTCTGAGAATCTGTTTTACCTTTGCTCTCTTGATAATGCACACAGAATTAACATTTTGCTTCAATGGTACCAATTTATTTTTACAATGTTTTATCCAGTGGTGATGAATGACAGACATGTGTCTCATGTCCTATGTCGGAATGACCCGGTAAGTCTTCAATGCAGGAACCCGGTATTGGAACCCGGTATGAAGGCAGCCATGCCCTTATTAAGGGCATGGCTACCTCCATACTCATAATGAGGCCCATAGTGTCTCTAACTATAGTAGGAATAAAGCGCCCCTCTCACTATGGTATGAATATAGTGTCCTTGTATGGTAGGGATATAGTGGCCTCTCACTAGGGATGTCATATAGCACCCCTCTCACTATGGTATGAATATAGTGTCCTTCTATGGTTGGGATATAGTGCCCCTCTCAGTATGGTATGCATATAGTGTCCTTGTACGGTAGGGATGAAGTGGCCTTTCACTCGGTATGTGATATAGCACCCCTCTCACTTTGGTATGAATATAGTGTCCTTCTATTGTAGGGATATAGTGCCCCTCTCACTATGGTATGAATATAGTGTCCTTCTATTGTAGGGATATAGTACCCCTCTCACTATGGCATGAATAGTGTTCTTCTATTGTAGGGATATAGTGGCCCCTCACTAGGGATGGAATATAGTGCCCCTCTCACTATGGTATGAATATAGTGTCCTTCTATTGTAGGGATATAGTGCCCCTCTCACTATGGCATGAATAGTGTCCTTCTATTGTAGGGATATAGTGGCCCCTCACTAGGGATGGAATATAGCGCCCCTCTCACCATGGTATGAATATAGTGTCCATCTATGGTAGGGATATAGTGCCCCTCTCACTATGGTATGAATATAGTGTCCTTCTATGGTAGGGAGATAGTGCCCTCTCACTAGGGATGGAATATAGCGCCCCTCTCACCATGGTATGAATATAGTGTCCATCTATGGTAGGGATATAGTGCCCCTCTCACTATGGTATGAATATAGTGTCCTTCTATGGTAGGGAGATAGTGCCCTCTCACTAGAGATGGGATATAGTGCCCATCTCACTATGGTATGAATATAGTGTCCTTCTATTGTAGGGATATAGTGTCCCTCTAACTATGGTAGGCATATAGTGCCCCACTCACTATGGTATGAATATAGTGTCCTTCTATGGTAGGGATATGGTGCCCTCTCACTAGGGTACGAGATCTGTGCCCATCTCACTATTATAGGGATATAGTACTGTCTCACTAGGGTAGGGATATAGGGCCCTCTCACTATGATAGGGATATAGAGCCATCTCACTGTGGTAGAGATATAGTTTAACTCTAACTATGGTAGGAATATAGTGTCTTTCTATGGTAGGGATATAGTGCCCCTCTCACTATGGTAGGTATATAGTGCCCTTCTAAGTGTGTTAGTCATATAGTGCCCTGCTCACTACAGAAGGATATAGTGTCCCTCTCAACATAGCAGGGATATAGTGCTTAGCTCATGTTGATAGGATAGAGTGCCCAGCTCACTGTAATAGGTCTGACCTATCACCTCCACATCCTGCCAAACCCGCAGTGTGGTGCTGCGATTAAAGCAGCATTAAATCTGCTAGCACACTTTTTTACTGCACCGCCATACTCATAATGAGCCATAATGTATGAAGCAATCAGCAGCATGGGGTGGAACTAGTGAGAGGGGGTGGCTATTGGTCCTTTGTCTCATAATGCACTGCATTGGGGCGAGTGTGGGATAAAAACATCGAACAAAACTGTAGCCTAGAGGGACAGAAAGACACTGATACGCAAAGAACTCTTGTGTTTCATATGGGGGCAGTTGATGGGGATTTTCGTAAAAGTGCAGTGTTTTCGGTCCTTGGCCCAATCCAGTATTGAATGGGTGCTGACAATCCTACCATTGTGTCGTTCACTGCACATAGGTGCAAACGTGTCACTTTCAAGGCAGCCAACAATCCAGACAAATATTTCATGGACACTACCTGGACATTGAGCAACACCAGTACCTCCCATTATTCCCAATGCGTTCAATGATTGATTGATTGGATCATCTAAACGATGGTGATCATGACATTCAACATGGTCTTTCCACACATCAAAACATTAGTCATGGGTGACCCTCTATGAGAACGAACACGGCAAAAATTGCCTGTTCTATGAGATGGTACCCACTCTAGAGTCTGCAGCCACATTTTAGCTCACTGTAACTTTCGCAGATGGGAAATATCCATTTGCATATCAGTCTTTGTCCCGCCCAGATGGGCAGTCCAGCACCAAAATAGTATGTCAATTCCTCTCTGAACAAGAGTACCAACAGCAACCCCATACACGTGTTTCAGCCTTGTTGGGCCTCATCAGTGAGGTGAAGCTGCACCTCTCTGAGCTCTTAGCCTTTCCACACATGACTGGATACCCCTAGTTAGATAATATAGACAGCAGCTCTGCCAGCCATGAAAAGTAGCCACGAGGTTTTCAGGGTTCCACTGTTTTCCTGCAGAAAGGGTGTGGTTTGAATGCTCTACATTTTCCCTGCCTCCAGTAAGCAGCATCTCACTACTTGAGTCTACATGCCACCCGGACAGGAGGGTACAAGAAAACATGTAAATGTGAGACACAATGGACTTGTCATGAGCCCATCTTAATCTGTCTTGCTCAGTCTCCTAAACTGCAGTATGATTCAGCTGTCTCAAACCACAGCAATTTGCTGGGAAAATGGTTTTTATTTATTTTTGATTTTGTATTGTGCATGTGGCTCGTATTACAAAACCTTACACACACAACATTCAAAAGAAGGGAAAAGAAGAAAAGTACAAAAAAGAAAGAACAGAAAAACAATAAATCAGCAAGTGAAAAACGTGAAACATTTCATATAATACAACCCAGCTAAAAGCGTTTGAATAAATCAGCTGAGAGAAAACATCATGTATACAATATAAACCTGCTAAATACAATGAGAGCTGATTTCCCATCATTATTTGCAACCATAATAGACAGTCTGATAGCACAGCGAGTGCAGCGTTTTCTTTGACATCTCCTGGCCAGGCCAAACTCAGCCTTTCATCCTTCCGAGGTTGATAAATGAGCACCACCCACCGTGGGTAATAATAAGCAGCGCTCAGATGCCTGAGGGTTCGTAGCGCTATATGAAAGCTAAATTATTATTCTTTTTAAAAGTCTGCCGGACCCAACAGTCTCCAAGAAAGATGATCAACTCTCAGAATCTTGTGAACGGGCAGATCAATATTAAATGATATAAAGATTCAATCACTCCCTCACTCCTTCAGGTGGTAGAATCTCACAGATCCTCTGAAGCTGTGAGTAGTCTTTCCTGGGAGATCTACAAAAACATTCTGCTGGTTTGCTATTTGACCAGATTGTGCTTGCAATAATAGTTTGGTCCACGCTCAATGTTATGTTATGTTATGTTATGTATTGTTACTTGGCATTTATATAGCGCCTTATGAATCATTGGTATGACCTCAAAGCGCTGGTAGGTTGAATGCCCTCGGGAACCGCAGTTCAAGTCAATATAGAGAGAGCGTGTCGTATGGTGCATGGGCGCACCGAATATGTGTGCAGCAGTTGTGGTAGTTGCATGATAGCTGCTTCTTAGCGTTAGGTGTGGTGGACATCCAGACTGAGTTCTGGCTGCGTTAGGCCTGAGGAGATGCCTAAGCTAGCCGCTATGAGCTCAGCTAGCTGTGTTTTATTAGGATGATGAGCTGTTTGTGGGGTCATGTTAGTATGAGAACAGCTAGGCCTACTGTGTGATAGTATAGCTGTGTTCTAGTTGAATGATAATGTATAGGAGAGAGTAAGCGTAGTAATGTGATATGGTGGTTATCAGTGAAGCGCCTGCGACCAAGCACGAGAGCAGAACAGGGGGCGTACATAGCGGCATGCGTATATAAAGCGACAGGATGGATAGGGGTAAACACGTGATACAGATAACATGGGGATACAGGTACTTAGCATATACATAGCAGAACTAGGAGGTACGGAGATATGCAGAGATATATCCACTGCATCCGTTCCATCCATTCCATGCGTTCCATCCGTTCTGTGCATTCCATCCGATCCATCATGTGCGAAACGTGTTTGGAACAGGAGGCCAGTTTTAACCTTGCAAGTAAACAAATGATCAAGGTTCATTAAATATGCGTGCAGCAATCTTTCTGATCTCCTTCAGCCACAACCAAATTTAAGAACCAGTCACACCACAGTTGTGTCAGGAGCACCCGTTGATCCTTAGGACCAATGTTGAGTGTAAGAAAACAAAGTTGACCCTCGAAGCTAAAGGATGGAAGGTTTGTATAAAGAACAGAATAACAGACCCAAAGCTGAGGCTTATATGAGGACAGGGTCTTTTTCTATAGTATCCCGACCCATCGCTCCAGAACGTAGAACCTGCACGCCCTGACACAGACACCTTGAGAAATGGCCAGGAAACTGCAAGGCACCACAGTTGCCTCCTTCCCAATGATCCAAGATTACCTGGGATTCCAGAAATTAACTACCAAGTATCAAATGCCAGGTACACCACCAATGAACATTCAGATTCATGACTCAATACGAGACAGTCTCACAAAACTGCCCATACACGCTTGTTTCTTGCTCATTAGTCTTCATCAGGTCATAAAAATCATGTGTCATTTGCCGAAGAGATTTGAGGTTTTCCAGACATATCCCGGTTTTTGAAGGACTACTCATGCTGTATTCCTTCATCCGTATACGAACCGGTTTCCCAACCTTCCGAGGGTTCTTACTGCTATGCTCTTTAGATCCGCTGCTCATATGTTGGTGAGAATGAATTTTGTTTAGTACCCGGCAGGGGGGTGGTGGCAGCCTCCCAGACAAAGAGGAGGCTCAGAGCAGGGAAATGCCCTGCTCTGGGCCTCTGTAGTCTTTTCTCCCCGATCAATGGCAGCCATTCTTTTTGCTTTGTTTTCTCGAGTTGAGAAACGGCTTTCACGCCGTTTCTCAAGTGGAGAAAAATTACTTACGCTTGGGCATGTAACTGATACCCTGAGGCATTACAAGACCGATAATGCTCTCCTTCCTTGGGTTCTATTGCTTCATTAATGATCGCCTGTTGAGCTGAAACAAAATCTTTTCTTCACAACTGGCTCATTGTCATTCATTGATTGAAATATTCCAATCAATTTCCTGGGCATTGTGTTGATGTTTTCCAGCCCCGTAAGCTGACTTGAGTCCTTCATACAGTTAGGGTCCAGCAGGTGAGTCTTTGAGAGCATTGGTCAGAGGGGATTATCCGAGCCTGCAGATTTGGGCACGGTCCAGCTTTCTCCCCACTGCACCTCTCGCGGGTGTTCGAGGAACCTGACCATAGTTTTCAGATGGAGGCCAATAGCACCCAGTCTCATCTCGGTCTGCAGGGGCGAGGCAAAGACGTGGGGATCTTATTACGATGGATGTGCGTGAGATACATGGTTTGGCCTCCACTCAGCCAAGTGGGGAGTCCTCCTCGTCAGCTGTAGATCCCTGCTGTGGTGGAGGATCGCTGGGATCACAATTTGAGTGTCGTGCACCGCTTCGTCATTAACCTTTGATCTTAAGGGTTAGTGCTGTTGGATGCATCTATAGAAAAAGGATGAATGCATCGCAACGACATCAGCGTGAGAAATATTTTCATGAAACTGGGGTATTCAGTGTTTGTAACGAAAACAAATAACAACACACTTTTTTAACGACACCTAAATAACGACAAAAAGTCAATTTATTTAGTAAAAGTATGTATGGGGTGGGGTAAGGGATGAAAGGGGACAGGTATAGTTGCGGAAAGGGTAAAAACGCAGTTGAAACGGGGGGCTTGGGGGGGACACCCCCAAATAAATAAAAATGTTTTGTCATTTTAAAAGTATGTCGTTACTTAGGGTGTCGTTGTAAAGACATGGAACCGAAACTGGTTGACGAAAACCTCCACCTGCAATGAGGGTCCAGTTGACAAATGTGTCAGTTTCAGCACAGCTGAGTGTAACAATAGGCTCGTTATCTGCTCAGCAATGGTAGGATAAGCCAATTCGCCACACTCTCTGGTTAGGAGCTGTGACTCCCATTAACGCCCTCAGGTCCTCCTAGGTTTCAGGGAGTCTGAAGGCAGGTGCCAGAAGTCCCCCCCTAACACCTAGGCCCAGTCTTATAGTGGGCACTGTTTCTCCCTGATGAGCATGTATTGCAACAGTTTCCCAGTTACAGTGGTACTGGAGAGTCTTTATTGACCTGTCCGTAATGGTAGGTAGTGCCTGCTGGGTGGAAACTATCTTCACTTTTAATAATATGGATGCTTCCCGTCTGCTGCTGTGGAAACAGCACCGAATCCTTTCAGGAGTGTTTCTGATTAAAGGAGATTGTTTTTCGGTTATTTTTGGGCCTGGCTGTAATTTTCCGCCGATTCCCTTCTCTGTTTTGTGCGAGTTTTCTGTGGGTAACGCAGTGTTATAGAGCGCATGGTGTGTTCTGCGCGTTTTGAGCACCAAACTTGTTATTGACGTGGCTCACCGGATGATGCAAGAGTGTCCGTCTGTTTTCCCGTAACCGTGCACTATTCCTTCTGGAGAACTTCCCCGTCCATTATCTTTTTCATCGAGTAATGCCCTCTGAGTAGGTTTCCTATAACCTCACTGCCGTAACTCTACCTTCCAGCTGTTTTACATCCTAAATCATGGATTCTGTGCAGGCGAGCCCGCGCTGAGACGCACCAAAGGGGACAGCCTCCCCTCCCGGTTTTGAACCAGAAACGGTTTGATTTCTGAATGTTTAACTCTGTACGCGCCATTGTCTACAGCTTTCCCTTTGCTGCACACACTGTCTTCACGGGTTATGGGCAATGGCTTGTCCTGTTGGCCTCCCAAGCACCATATTTTACACTGAAAGTGAATCTGTGTCACATATTCCTCATCAGACAGTGAACCAAGATTGAAAGGGCCTGATTAATGGAAAGGTGCCCATTTCCCCTGCAATTGCTGCACGCCGAGAACGGCACTGCGCGAGCCTGTGCGCAGAACAAAAAATGCACTGCACAAAGTAACCGTGTTCATAAGTCCCGCCCGGAACGCCCCCGAATACATGCACCCTTCAAACAGTGCAGAGAGTCCCCCGCAAGCATGCCTGCATCAGGGGGACCCTGCACAGGGTCCCCCGTAACTGTTGCCAGAACCCCGACAACATGCGTATGATACTTTGTAACTCGGATTAAACTCAGACAATCTATGTGCAAAACCCTGTAAACCGTTCCTGCACCCTGCTACTCTGCGTATGCGTACCCTTAAGTTAGATCGGAACCGCGGTTGCCTACATGCACCCCTAAATCCAACATGTAAACCCTCCTCCGTGCTACGATTCTTATGCAGACGTTTCATTGCGCCTTCCTTCGGGTGGCGTAGAGATAGAGGGATTTGTGTGGCCATTTCTTTGCCGAGAGGCTGCGCGGGTGGGTCCATGAATCCGTGTCATTTGGCGCAATTGCGGGCGTGCAAGAGACTGCCCACGGGCCGTCCCTTGTAACACCCACTTTTTCACATGTTCTTCCCTATTTTCTGTGTTTCTCCCCCTTCCTAGCTCTCTGTGTAAGCCGTGCCTACATTCTGCGTGGCTCGCAGAGCAATTTTATATTTGTATTTATTGGTTTATAAAGCGCTTTACACCAAAGCGCTGTACAAGTGAACAACTTAATACATAAAACATAAACATAAACGTAAACAAGGCCGAGCCTAAGCAAACTCTATGCAAATCCTGGGAAAGTCCTGCACATTCGATTCCATGAATTGACAAATGGGATTTTGCACACAGTTTGGCGTGCAAGTTACCTATTTCCTGCGCAAATAATTCCATGAATCGGACCCGAAGACTCTGTGAGTTGTCTTGTATGAAGAGCAGCCTCCAGGGGCTGCGCTTCACAACCTCCCATCTTAGAGGTGATGTCTAAAGCAGACCTTGGGTGGAAACCTGCTCTGCATCAATCATTGGTGTATTGCTCCTTTCTTCTTAAGCACTCGAGGGAAACACCACTAAGGATTATATGTCAAAAGGCTGAATCCAAAAAAGGTGGGAGCTCAAAAGACTGTTTTCAGGGGGTTTTACCCTCCCAAACCTCCTTTTGAATGTTTCCCCCACCGGCCATTCGCCTCTCATCTCCACTTTTCTCCTGCACTGGTGGAAATGTCTTATCTGGGTTTCACGCCCCCCTGAAACTCCTTTTTGCTCCCATGCAGAGGTCATCACTGGGTGGGATTTGGCGGATTATAGCCCTGAGTGTTTTTGTTGTAGACCCGGATAGAAACTCAACTACAACCAAAGGTCTGGCTAGCCCAAAGTCCCGACAGTCCCGACATTAGCATAGCCCCGGATTTTTTCCAGACCTGGTAACACACCTGCTCCCCTGCTCCCTCCTTTCCTTCTCCAAAATTGCCCCTCCCAAACACACAAAAACAAAGACTTACAAACATAGATACCCCCTTGAAACATTGCCCCCCAAATACACAAAAACATCTACACACACACACACACTTACCTGCTCTCACTCACCTTCCTTCATCCGGGCAGCTGAGGAAGTGGCTGTCAGCCACTGCAAGCACTTGTGTGCAGCTGCAGCATGCCGTGGGGCTCGACCACTGTGGCCTAGAAGAATGCGGTCGATGGTATGTGGTCTTTTCTGCCCACATTCAATCGATCATGGGTAAACAACTGTATACCCCACTAACTGGGCTTTCCTCCAAGACAATGCAGGAGCTGTTTTGCCAAAACATCCAACAGTAAAATATTAGCTGTCGACGTTTGTGTGCCGGCCGAGTGGTATATGCGCCTCTGGCCGTTATTAATTTTAATACAACAAAGGCGCGTACAACTCTTAAGTGTTTGAAAGGTCATTATAAGGACAATATAGCCAATCTTTCAGCACACGATTGAACATACGGTGTGCTGTTTCAGTGCAGGAGTTGCGTTCACTTTCAGTGTTGAGCTCTATGTATAGGTTTGAATGGGCTGGAGAACCATGTGAACAAAACAAACAACAATCATAGCAGTCATTTAGGCTGAATGTTGGAGACATGGCACTGTAACACAGTGTGCAAGACTACTGTTACAAAACCCAGTATAGTGCACACGGACAAAGTCTACGGGATGGTACGTTAATAATTATGGATACTGAACTGTATCCTACTACATTTCAATCCCTATGAACATGTTTTGTACTTACATAACTTCTGCAAATTCCATGGCTATACTGTGTCGACGGGAACTCGATTTGTACAGCGTATTGGACAGTTGCAGACTACCTTTGCGGAAAATGTGCAGTGCGACTATACTGTAAATTATCTTTCATTTTTTTAAAAATTTCATACAATGTCTGCCCTTGGAGCAATTGATGAGTACCGCTCAAGGCTATTTTACAATGAGCATTTGCTCGGTTGAAAGAGAGGTATGTTAGGTTTCGATTTCCGGTCACCATGCGGCTAAAAAAAACGATTCAAGTGGCAACATGTTACGCTTTTATCGTGCATTTACATGTGAGTAGTGTAGTTACGTAGAAGTTAGTATTACGTACATGGAGAGATGATGGTACCTTATACATGGTACAATGAATGCACAGATGACAAAATATATAATGTACATTTAAGGGCCCTATGTACTATTTATATGTGCAGTGTCTTACGAATCAATGGTGTATGTTGGCACACAGACTGTGTGTGTGCGATGGCTGCGCATACGTGGGTGGTATTTGTATTTGTATTTATTTTTATTTGTATAGCGCAAACCAGGCCCGGAGGCTACCGGGTGCATATCTTGAAAGCAAAGGTTACATAAGTTGCATACAGTGATTATATATCAATCCATAAATATAGCATAGGAATAACCATGGGTAAGTACCACGATACAAGGTTTGTTGAATAGTACATCCAAACAAAGGTTATCGCATCATGTTTTCAGAGTGTAGTTTGGGCATTGGAGGTGACTAACCAACCTTTGGCTTTGTGTTTGAATAGGTTGAGGGAAGGGAGGTTTCTGATAGTCAAAGGGACAGCGTTCCACAATTTGGCTGCCAGGACTGGGAAGCTGGATCCGCCAGCTGTTTGGAGCTTGTATCTAGGTATCCGTAAGCTCTGGTTCAGGGTAGATCTAAGTGAGCGAGGTGGGGTGTACAGCGTGAATAGTGAGGAGAGATAAATGGGGGCCTGGTTGTTCATGCATTTGTAGGTTAGTGCAAGCGATTTTAGTGAGATCCTTTGTGTGACTGACAACCAATGGAGGTTCTTCCTGGTATCCGCAATGTGTGCAGATCTGGGGATTTTGAGGGCTGCCCTAATGGCATTATTTTGTATGATCTGGAGCTTGTCTAGGTTACCCTGATTAGTGACTTGGTACACTGCTTTGCAGTAGTCCAGTTTGGACATGACCAGGGTCCTGGCGAGGGTAATGCAGTTGTGCGTGGAAAGAAAAGGTCGTAGGGCCATGTTACGCACTTTGGTGTCTTTGGGCACAGAGATATTTGGGGCTCTCATTCATGAAAAAAACAGAATTACTTTACAACTTCTCCAAAGATTGTAAGTGGGGTATGGTTTTCAAATTGTGTCTCCATTACACATCAAAAAAGTGAAGCAGAAGTTTCAAATTTTAAGGAGTACAGCAGACTTTCAAATATGGTTGCCGAGTTGTGCACCATGTGCTCCACTCTATTGTGTGTTCGATCCGTTCCAGTCAAATGGTGTAAATAACAACAAAATTGAACTAATGGCCTAAACGATGTCAGTGGCATGCAGGGAGCCAAATCTTACAGAAGATAGGACAGTTACGTAAGACATATGGATCCATTTTTATGTTTGGGTTGTGGTGATTGTGCAGATTATTGGGTAGGTTACTGTCCTACAGTGTATTGAATATGTCCAGTTATTACAAGCTTGGGTGAAGAGGGCATTGAGCAAAGAGGTTGTCCATTGTGGAATTAATGTAATACTAAGTGAACGCAAGTGGCTAAGGGGTAGGTGGCTGTGTTATGTGTCGGGTTTGTGGTAAGTGGGTAGAAGTTTCTATGCATGGTTGTACTGTGCTGTGGTATTTGTGGCCAGGGTCTAAAATATTGTGTGCATGGCTGGAGCCCGTAGACTGTACGGTGTGCAGTGAAGAGTGTAGGCCGTGGGTACAAGCAGCACAGTGTAATATAGCTGTACATTGAACATTGTGACATTGGTGTGTGGATTGCAGAAATATGTGGACACATTACACTTTGGAGATTATAAAGAAGTATGACACCAATCGTTTTATTCTTACTGTTTCTATTGGGGAGGGCCTGTGTAGTTTTTGTGTACAGTATGTGAAATGTTGTAGTAATCGTTGTTTCATTCATGTTAGAGCAGGTATTTCATTCTTTTGTAGTTCCTTGCATTGCAGATATTGCTACTCTTTGTGGACCCTTATAATTAGTACTTCATAAGTACTATGCTGGATTAAAAAACAAACCTGCCAAATGCATTTGCTGTTACGTTGCCAGTCCATTACAGTAACATTTGCACTGATTATAGCAATGTTTAAGGTGCATTGTTGCAGTAGGAGGAATTGCAATGGTGTAGGATTTCTGTTTTGTACGTGTTGGTAGTATGGTTCCAGTCATATGCCAGTTGGTGTATTCAAAATGTTTACCTGTTTTTTTTTTTAGCAGTATTTCTTTATGCGTTCGTTTGCTGCTGATGTTTTGCAAGTATTGTGCCATTGCACTGTGATATTGCAGAATTGTGAGGGCAGTTTCATACCTGTTGGTGTATTGTAACTGTTTATAGTTTGGAGGTTTTGGAGGATATGTGTGTAGCACGGTGGTTGCTGAAGGTTGAGTTTGCCAGTTTGAACGGTCAAAGTCATATTGAAGCATTATGGTTGCATTTAGATACCAGCTGCCGTATTCTAACTGTTTACAGTTTCTCATTTGTATTGGGTATGTTTAGAAGCTCATGCATTCTTGTTGGTAGTTTCACATCATTCCACATTCTGAAGTGCTGGTGCACCATTCTGGGTTTACTTAATGATATTTGCATATTTGTTGAATTGTTCTGGGCATTGTTAGACAGGTGGTGACTTACTTGAGTAGTTGGTGGTTTCAGAGGTTACTGAGGATAGTTTTAAACCCTCATACTTAGTAGTTTTTCTTTTAAGTACCATGAAGGAAACAATATTAGTGTGATTGTTGTACACTTAGAACAGGCACAGTGATGTATTTGTTGGATAGTTATTGTATGCTAAATTGTTCGAGCTCCACAAAGCAGAAGGTAATAGTTTTTGTGTGTAATTATGTATGTACTGGTGGGTGTTGGGGAGTAGGTTATGCTAACTTTGTATATCATTGAGTACATTTTGGCTTCAAGAATATTAAGTAGGCATGTGCAAGATTTGCTGGTAATCTCTGCTTTGGAGTAATGGAAGTATCATTGCATTCCAACCTTGTACATTAGTTTCTAATGTATGAAGTATAGTGACCTGAACTGGTTGTGTCGCCTGTGATGTAGATTATGGCTACTGTTGTGAAGGTTTTCTTGCCAAGTGATGCCTGTCCGTGCGTGAAGGTAGTAAGTTTGCTGTTATTTTCGGTTCCATCTGCATTGTATCTTAAAAGCATTAATATTACATATTGGGTATGTGATTGTATTTGTAAGGTAGAATGATTATCGGAATTGCAAGAGCTACACAATATGCTATGGTTTGCATTTTGTACCAGTTGCTGAGATTGAATGGAATCACAGTTAGGTATAGATACATAGACAAAGTGCTTGTTAGGGTCTTGTTCCTGAATGACATGATTACAGAGAGGGCATGTATGTTTCCACATGTAGTAAATGTGAAACATTTCATTTATGGGTGTGTTTTTGCTTTCCAGTACTTGTAGTAAGTACATTATATGTTCCTATGGATCTTCGTGTCTGTTTAATGTGAATTTCACCATTCTAGCAAAGTAGTCCAATTCCTGCCTTATTCCTGAGACACTGTAACTGTTTTCAGGATTGTTTGCTGCATTTCTGTGAAGGACTAGCATTTGTAAAAACAACTGGTCTGAGCCGTTTAAATACATGTTTTCAACAATTGCGAGCATTTGGAATAGAACAGTGATTGCTACATTTGCATAGCAATTTACAGCAGTTGTATTGGAAAATTTGAATGGACCAGGCAGTTTTGTGCCTGAGTACTTTGATGGAAGTGCAAATGGTTTCTTCGAACAGGAAGTTCTCTTTGTGTGTGCAGTTGGATATGTATTGTCCTTTTCAGTCAATTCCTCTGTGTTTTTGGTAGTTGATAGAGTATGAGCTGATTTCAATTTCTTTGGTGGTATTGTCGGGAGATCATTTAGAACTTTTGATTGCATTACTTTTCTTTTAAAACCTTTGTGTTTTTGAGGGACAGGGTACATTTTGAGATGGGGTGTGTAGAGTGCACGTAGTCTATTGTACATTATGATGCAAAGAATGTCTGCGCGGACTGCACTTGCTTCAAAATTGACTAGAAATAGTCCTTCAAGTGTATGTAAATGTGACAGTGCTATATAACTCATGCCTTCTTTGAAGACTGTGCTGCCAATATCAATTAATGCTTGATCTAAGGTTAGACCTTGCGATTTATAAATAGTGACTGCGTATGCTAGTGATAGAGAAAACTGTTCTCTGCGTACATACATGTCTTTGAAATGAAGGAATCGGACTGTTGTGCATCCTCTCTGTTTAACATCTGAAAGTTTGTCAAAGTGGATGTTGACAAACTGATTGCTGTTGTCACATAGGTATGTCTGGAAGCCAACAACTGTACTAAGTGCTCCATTAACTAAACCTTGCTCTAAATCAAGGTTATGTTTTAGCATTACTCTACAGTTTAAACACAATGTTAAAATCTTCTCCAAACCAGCTGTGTTAGAGATAGAGTTTTCTAAGGTGTTTAGTCATGCTATGGCTTGTTGACACATAGGTATTGTCATACTGTGTACGCCCAGTTTGTCTGTGGAGTAAATTTGAACCAGTGGTTGCATTTCTTTTTTCAGCATAGTTTCATTGAATGCTGTACAGCTTGCTAGTGTTGGCATAAAGGCCATAAAGTTGACATTTTTGTGTGCTATTTGTTCCATGATATCAGTAGCACATGTGTTATGGTCATACAGCTCATGGATGTGCCAGGTATTTAGGGTACACTCCGCTTCCTTAGATAGTACACCAATCCGAATGTTTTTTTAAAAATATTGGCATAGGTGAGGTCTGCAGACTGACGCATGTTTTCAGTTAGTTCTCTGTATTGGAAATATGCTTCCAAGAGTGTTACGGCACGGTTTGTGTCCTATGGTTTTAAAGATAGGTTTACCTTTAACTGGTCTTAATTGAAGGAAATCTCGGAAAACAATAACATGTTTTCCTCCAAAGAGTTCTTCGCAGTCTGTTTTGAGAACCTCTTGCAATCTGAGGAGAATCAAAGCTAAAATTAGGAAGGAGACCATGCTCACCTCATCTATTAGGAGCATTTTAATTTGTTTCAACACTCTGCGTAGCTCCATAGCAGATTCTGTTGAAAGTGTATAGTACTCTAATTTGTTTTGATGTTCCACTGGAAGGAGTAGCAATCAGTGTAAAGTGACACCACCTATGTTGTAGGCAGCTAAACCTGTGGGGGCGGTTACAACAGCTGAAAGCTTGTTGTTTGTTAATTGTTGGAGGAATTTACTGATGGTTTTTTATTAAGAATGTTTTGCCTGAACCAGCTTGACCACTTACATATATCAGTACAGGTTTGTAGTGTTCACAAGCACAAGTTTTAGTTTTGTGCTGTATACCATGTTCAATGTCTTTAGTTACTTGTAGGAAAATGGTACACTGCTCATTGTTTAGTTGTGATTTTGGTAGAGCAAAATCCTCTGCAGATTGCTCATACTGACAAATGGTGTTCTCTACTTCTGTCATGGCTAATTCTGCCTCATTTGCTATCAGTGGCTGTCCAAGTGGTTCTTGGCTCACTGTCACAGAAGGTTCACTGTTCTCAGGAGTTTCTACATTTAGTTGTGCTTGAAGTTCTTTTTCATGTTGGCATTCATTGTCCAATATGTTTTTGTACTGCGTAAAGTTTATATCTGTTATGGTACTTTCACTTGCATTGAAAGCAGCTTCATGGGAGGCATGGGTGTCTAATGAATCTTCATCTTTTCTCCATGGTTTAAACAGTTGCATTAGGGCCAGTTCTTTGTGTTGAGCAGTTTTAAATGACAGCTTCATGTGACTAATCAGGCTGTGTTTGGTAAGTTTCACCAGGCTGCCTTCACAACTTTCCACTCTGTATTTACCCTTTCTCTCATCTGGTTTAATGTTATTTTTGTATGTGAAGTTTTTGGCTATATGGTATAGGCACATGGTTTCTAATGCAGTACTCCTGTTTGGGTAGCATGTGTCCAGTAAGTTGTTATTCAAAATGTCCTTGCTGTTGGGATCTTGTTTGGCTATTGTTTCTATGTCTTCACACGATTTCAGAACTCTTTTTCTGGATGCAGCAGAACCAAGGCTTAGCCACACTATGTTTTCAGATTTCCCATATAAGGCGGTGCCGGTTAAATGGTCTGCGGCTTCGTAGCAGCCATATTCTCTATGGGACAGCATTTTGTATGCCAACACTGTACAATTTCTGTGACACTGTTTTGTCAGATGATATGTCATCCGAGAGGTCTTTGAGCTCTGTTTTCTCTGCTTATTTAAGTAGGTTGTGACATATCGTGCAACTGCAGTGGAATTGTCTGCAATGTACTGCACATCTATATTCGCATTCCATAGGAGGGCAATGATTGCATTGTAATCATTGATGTACTTTGATGCTTCGGTTCTTTTTATGCAGCATGTGTTCTTACTTAGGAGATTTCCCTGTCACACTGTGTCTAACCGAAGGCATGAAGCTGTTTACTTGCCCTGTTCCTAAAACTGATCTAGGGAAACCAAAGCTGCATTTGGTGTAGTATTTGTTTTTATATTTGCGCCGACAATACTTGCCACACTTGTGTCTTTGAAACTGCAAAATTTGTGCATGTAGGTCACTATGTGTACTTTCCCAAGGGATTTTTGTGAATGAACTGCAAAACAGTTGCATCACTGTCGGGACCAAATTTAGGAACATTTTTAATCCACAAAAGCATCCCTTAGTTTGATATTCTTTTCTCCAAAAGAAGTGTTCCACTTCTCTGAGGGGAGGAAGTGCTTTATTACAAATGAAGTGCAGCATGGCAATGAAGCGATGATGGAAGTGCCTTAATACGTTTACAAGATCAAGAGAGCAGAGTTCTCCTGGTGTTTTCATGTCTATACCGGTTTTGTTTTTGTTTGCTATGCGTAGGAAAGTGTGCAAGTTTTCCCATGCATACTCTGCACAACTTAAAGTGACAAACCATGTGGGTGGGCCAAGGTTGCGTAGCATACACCATACATCTGCGTGCCGTTGGAACCAGTATTCTTTTGTACCACGCATGTTTGCCAAGAGATTTGTAATACTTGACTGTAAAACTTTGTCTTGGTCTTGCGCCTTTTGAAGTAGCCATGTAGCAGACATGTTTTGAAAATGAAAACCTGTTTTCAATGTGTTTGCAACTTCATAACATAGCGCTGTTAGTTCACTTTCAAAGAGGAGGTGGAATATGTATTCCACATTTTGTCTAAATCTAGGGTCTTCAGAATACATTTGTAAAGAGCGGTATTCTGATGCTGTTATTTGTGTGCCTATTTCATCGTATCTTCCACCTTTTCAAGTCAGGAAGAGTAGAGGAAAGACTTGTGCGTCTACACTTTTTTCCCATACACTGATTGGCGATCCTTTGTGCATCGTCTATGGTGTCTTTGGAGTGCAGTGGGTGAATTGTATAGTGATCTAAAATATTGGAGACTGCAGTAGGATCTAGAGGTTCAAATTGGCCAGTTGTTGAGGAGTCCTGAATTATTTCGGTGGTTTTTCTCAGGTTTATTTCTTTGTAGTAGTCATTGTTCTCTTTAAGATATTGCAAGGCTATCCTAACTTTGTTTAAGTCCACTAGTTGCTGCCAAATTATTTTGTCCTTTGTAGGTACACCATTTACCAGGATAATCAAAGATTGTTCTATTGGCCTTGGCACTTGTAGAGTGCCTCCATTTTCTTTGAGATCTAATGGTAAATAAACTACTTTCCTGCGAATACCTCTTAGTAATTCAGTGGGAGGCAATTTTGCAGTTTTTGTTTGAGGTCGTATTATTGCTTGAAATGGGTGTAATGTTTGGATTATAATGCTCTCATACAAATTAAGCTGTTGGAGTGTGTTTGGCAGTGGGAATATTTCCAAATTATTACTGATAGCCCGTCAAGGCATTTGGTTATTGTCAAGTTTTGCAGTGCAATATGTGCACAGTATGGAGGTTAGTAATTTTGTATTTGTTTTCTGCTATACGATAGAAAGCTAATTGAAACCATTGGGATTCCTCATTGTCTTCTATTTTGTGCATTATATCTATAATTTTTGTGCTCTTCGTATAGAAAGTTCTGTGAGAACACACACATACTTGGTTTGGCTCTTAAGCAGATGTGCTTTTGAACTTTCGCATTTCTTTTTTATATGTGTGACAAAGAAAGTTGACATCTGAAAAGCTGTCGCTACTGTTTTCTGAAGTGCTGGAGTTTGTAAGTACTCTTCAGTTCCAAAATTCCTTTGGATGTGGTCTATTTGTTCGAGCAGCTGTTTGGCTGCACTGTGTAGGAGAATATCATTTAAATGTTCCAGTGCTAAAGCTGGACTTTTTGCATATTACAGTTTGTAAACAAGATTTCTTACATGTAGAATGGTGTGTTGCTAACATTTTGATATGGTGAAAGGTGCTTTTGCAAGCAAGTCCAGAAATGCAGGCTAAGGAATGTCCTCGTAGTCCTGTGTATTTGCGCACTGGACAGGAGTCCATAGTTTGCAGTATTTTCATTTTTCCTTTGTCGTTGGCTTTCACATAGTGATTAAGAAACTTCTGCAAAGATTTGTTAGACTTTTGGCGAATGTTACACATTGATGTGCAAGGCCATTTGTAGATGGGGCGTATTGGTATTGGAATGGAGAGTGGAACCTACGTTTAATGGGGATATTTGTAAAAGCAGTGTTTCTTCTTCCATTATGGTATTGTCTACCTTTTCATACCCTCATCCAAAGCTATGTATGGCTATTTGGTTTGTTTGCTCTTGTTTGTATGATTCTTCATTGAAGTATGGCTCTGTGCTGGTGGTATGACTCCACTCACCTGTACAGATGTTGCCAAAGGTATCTATGCTGATATTGCGTTTGTTTCAAAGTAGTGGTTGTAGATACAAATTAATTTAGTTTGTGGTTTCATTCTGTTTAAATTTAATATAAAGAATTTCCTTTAGAGGAACATTGCACTGTCTACAAGAGCTTCCAGGATTACATTTCTGCGGTAAGTTTTAAGGGTGGAGCATGATTTCTCCCCTCTATTTATCAGATTCTGAAGGACCATGTGGTGGAACATTTATTGTAAAATGATTTTTTTGGAATGTTTCCTAGTGGTGACATTGCCATTTGTACATTCTCTGTTAGCATTAGTGCGAGTTGCACTCTTTTTAGTGCATTTCTTTTCATGTCTACATTTTGAGTTTTGACAGAGGATTTACAGTTTCCTTACTGGTAGGTGCTTTCATTTTCGTTAGTGACTTTATTAGCTGTTCTCTTTGAACTTTCTGTACACATTCTGCTAGACGTGAATGGCTACTTGCTATGCTTTTAGGTTGAGCTGATCTATTTCTGCATTGTTTTCTACGGAGTTGCTTTTTGGTAGGCATTTTGTAGTAGCTGTTGGAGAAAAAAGGAAAGTGTGGGTGTGCAGATTTTGAAATGTATATGTGTGCACTGTGCATGAGTGTTTGAATATGAGGGTAGGCATATAAATAGAGGTATGTGATTGTGTAATGGGCTGTAACTTTAGGTTGGGAACGCTATATTGCTGTCTGGGGGTTAGTATAATGGCGGTGAGATAATATAAAGTGAGGAACTGTAGATGTGTAATGAGTAAGAGTGAAGCAAATACCAGTGGGTTAATGGAATTGTGTATTTTACAATAGAAGAACACTGCACTCTCTCAGTAAGACGTAAAACACTACAATGGTACTGTACTTACTTTGTTGGTTGTTGAGAGTGGGTTTATTCTAGGTTGTGTTTTCAAGTTGACACGCCAGTGGCTTTCAGGACAGAGGTGGGTACTGCAACTGTAGAAGAAAATAGTAAGAAAATATGGATAAAGAGGTCTGGGAAACCCTCTACCGGTACGAACATGGCCCAATGACCTGTTCTTGGGTGTATGGCCCCCGAGAGGGTCTCAACCACACTTTAGCTCACTATGCTTTCCACAGAGGAGAAATGTCCATACACATATCAGTCTTTGTCCCACCCATAGGTAGTTCATCACCGTAATGGTAGGCAATTCTCCTCTGAACAAGAGTACCAACAGAAACCCAAGACACATGTTTCAGCCTAGTCGCGCTTCATCAGTGAGGTGGAGCTGTGCCTCTCTAAGCACAGTGAGCAAGGGGTCCATGTCTGCATTGCCCTGGTAATTTAGGGTGAGAACCCAAAGTGCCCAAAATGTGCACAAAGAGGTCTGGGAAACCCTCTACCGATACAAATATGGCCCATTGACCTGTTCTTTGGTGTATGGCCCCCGGGAGGGTCTCAACCACGTTTTAACTCACTATGCTTTCCACAGAGGAGAAATGTCCATACACATAACAGTCTTTATCCCACCCATAGGTAGTCCAGCACCAAAATGGTAGGCAATTCTCCTCTGAACAAGAGTACCAACAGCATCCCCAGATACATGTTTCGGCCTAGTTGGGCCTCATCAGTGAGGTGGAGCTGTGCCTCTCTAAGCACAGTGAGCAAGGAATCCACGTCTGGATTGCCCTGGTAACTTAGGATGAGAACCCGAAGTACCCAAAATGTGCATAAAGAGGTCTGGTTAACCCTCTACCGGTATGAACACGGCCCATTGACCTCTTCTTGGGTTCATGGCCCCCGGGAGGGACTTTGATTGTTTAAGTGACTTACGTTTAGTCACCCTAAGTTTCCTATGGTCATCCAGACGTGAACCCCTTGCTCACTGTACTCAGAGAGACACAGCTCCACATCACTGATGATGCCCAACAAGGCTGAAACACGTGTATGGGGTTGCCCTTGGTACTCTTGTTCAGAAGAGAATTGCCACAGCATTTCGGTGCTGAACTGCCCATGTGGGTGGGACAAAGACTGATGTGCAAATGGATATTTCCCTTTTGTGAAAGTTACAGTGAGCTAAAGTGTGGCTACAGACTCTTGAGTGGGTACCATCCCAAATAACAGGTCATTTAGCCGTGTACGTTCTCAAAGAGGGGTGCCTATGGACTATTTTTTGATTGTTTAAGGGACTTAGGTTTATTCACCCTAAGTTTCCTAGGGTCATCCAGACGTGGACCCCTTGCTCACTGTGCTCAGAGAGGCACAACTCCACCTCTCTGATGATGCCCAACAAGGCTGAAACACGTGTATGGGGTTGCTGTTCGTACTCTTGTTCAGAAGAGAATTGCCATAGCATTTTGGTGCTGGACTGTCCATGTGGGCGGGTCAAAGACTGATGTGCAAATGGATATTTCCCTTCTGTGAAAGGTACAGTGAGCTAAAGTGTAGCTGCGGACTCTTGAGTGCATACCATCCCAAAGAACAAGTCATTTAGCCGTGTTCGTTCTCAAATAGGGGCGTCTATGGACTATAGTTTGATAGTAGGACAATATGTTTGTTAATGGCATAGTGATTGCATTTGCAGAATACATTATATAAAAGTGTAGGGGGATGTCTTGGCATGAAGAGTTAGTATGTGTGTGTAATTGGATGGCTTTGTATATGAATGGGGACTTGAGAGCATCAGCAGGTTTGGTAAGAGGGTAAGTGGTTTATTTGTAAGTGTGTTGTATGACGTGCACTTTAGCAAGTGTGTGTATTGGTGTAGGACTATTTAGTTTGAAAATGGATTAATCCCAATTGTAAATGGGTGAGAAAAAGGTTTGGAAAGATATACAAATTGGAAAGGAGAATGTTTTCTTGTGTGCAATTTCGTTAATGTTTCTGAAGATATATGCTTGCTACATGAGTGGAGCAATTATTTCCGTTGTTTGATTTATTTATCCACATTTGTAAATGGTACTGTTGTCAATGCACACATACATTTGGTTTTTAAGTAATGTTGCATTCTCTGAAGTGTGCAAGGTAAGTGGCAGGCACCCTGTTGTGATGCATGAAATGTATGTCCTTGGTTTAGTTTGGTAGGATACGTTCAGTGATCCTTTTCTGTGAGAATTTTACAAATTTTATAGGCAGTGCGTTAGTGGTGAAAAAGGTTGTAAAATTGACAGAAGGAAAGAAGAGAGTAACCATTTGGATATTACAATGGCTGTTATGGCTAAATGAAAACTTTGAAAGCACATACCATTGTAGGTGGGGAGAAATGACAGTATGCTTTTTGAGTACATTATGGAGGTTCAGTGGCAGGTACCCTGTTGAGAGGCACTTATAACAGAGTTGCAAATGTACTGTATAAAAAATATTCATACCTGTAGGTCGTGGTGATGGGTGGCTATGTGGATAAATCTGGATGCAGAAATCTTGGATAGTTTTACAGTACTTTCTAGTGGAGGTGCTTTTGAATCACAGGAGACTTGTACCCTGAGTGTTTAACGTTAAGTATGGAGTGTTGAACAGAGATTATAGTGTTATATCAGGGGTCTTGGATGTGATTGGTGGGTGCTTGTGTGACTGTTTAACAGTACCCAATGAGGGAGTGCTGGAAAAAGAGTAGTGGAAAGGGAAGAAGGACTTCCCCTGCTTTACTGCGGTGCAGCCCTCGCGGTAGTTGGGGAAGCGCACGTGCCACATGCTGTCCTTCTTAGTATGCTTGGCATGGAAATGGGACTGCGGATTATCCTATCGGGTGTTGAGGGTGTGCTTAACAGGAAGGAGTGGTAATCCTTCTTTTATTGCTGTGTACCGTGATGATGGCAAAGATGCAGAGAGTCAGAGTGTTCATTGTGGGTGATTCATTTGTGGGTAATCTGCAGAGATAAGCCAAGCTTAGCGGCGTTGATGACAATTTTGGTCTCAAAGGAGTGGACGCTTTGAGGCGCAGTGTGGCTCTGGCAAGTTTGCAAGCTGTGATTGCAGTGTGCAGAGATTTGGCCACTTGGAGTACTGTTGACGTCCTAGTGGTGCATTGTGGAGCACTCCATGTGAGTTGTAGCACTGCTGCAAGTTTGCTCTGTGAAATGAAGGAGTTGGTGAAAGCACTGATGCACCTTTTTCCCACTGCAAAGGTGATTTTCTCATGCATACCACTTAGACCAGTATGGTGTCTTGTAAACAAATGTCTGCATTTTTGTCCGATGCTGGGATGTTCTTCTGTGCCAATGAGAACCTTAGTGCTTTTAATGTGAGGTTTTTCAGTGGAGCTGATTTTATTTTGTCCCTGATTGAAAATGCTCTTGTGTTCCAGAATCTAAAAGCTATTTTGGAGAAGCTCGTGTAAGGAGGAGAAGAAGAGAAGAAGATGTAAGGAGCTCATGTAAGGAGGAGAAGAAGAGAACAATCCCCAAAAAATACAAAAGAAAAGGTGTTTGTTTATAAGCACCTTTAAAAAATCCCCAAAAACTTTTCAGAACTACCAATAAAGAGGAGATCCTCTACCCTGGTTGAAATGTGTTCCTGCACCCGGACACAAAGGACAATATATCAGCGGACAGCGCTGCAGTTGGAGGAGCGCACATGCCACATGCAGGTCTTTTGAAGGTGGCAGGCATGGAAATTGGACTGTGGGGGCATGGGGATTGGTCAATAAGGTTTCCTGGGTGTGGTGTGCATGGAGAGATTGTGGCAGAAGGTGTGTTTGCAGAAAGGAGTGCAGATGGCTATGGTTATGGCTATATCGTTCAGGAGGCAGAGTGTATGGCTTTTGGGTGACTCCTGGATACATTGGTTGGAAGTGCATGTTGCTGCAGTTGGAAGAGCACACATGCCACGCGCAGGTTTTTTGAAGGTGGCAGGCATGGAAATGGGACTGTGGGGGCATGGGGATTGGTCAATAAGGTTTCCTGGGTGTGGTGTGCATGGAGAGATTGTGGCAGAAGGTGTGTTTGCAGAAAGTAGTGCAGATGGCTATGGTTATGGCTATATGGTTCAGGAGGCAGAGTGTATGGCTTTTGGACGACTCCTGGATACATTGGTTGGAACTGCATGCAGAACGCTGTGGAGTGGCTGCACACCTTGGGTTCCATGATTTGGATGTCCACTGGTACGGAGTACATGGTATGAAGTGGCTGCATGTGGTACCTCTTTCTGCCACTTTGGTGATGCTCGATCATCCAGACATTATTATTATTCATTGTGGAGGGAACAGTTTAGGACATGTTACCGGAATCTCACTGCAGTTTGCGATCAAGGAGACCCTTCAGCAAGTCATGGACGTGTTTCCAAAGTCTTGACTAATTTTTTCTCGCATTGCCCAGAGACAGATGTGGCTGCTTTCTTCCTCATTTGGTCTGCAAATGGCGAACCGAGGCGCAATGTGAACAAGGCTGTTTGCGCCTTTTTGAGAGATGTTGGAATGCTCTCCTTCCACAATGAAAATATTATGTTTCTTAGTACCAACCTTTTTCGTAGAGATGGAGTCCATCTTACTGATGCTGGCAATCAGCTGTTTCTGCGAAATATCAAAGTTCAGTGCAGTGCATTTTTGCAAGTATAGCAAACATTTTCCCAGTAGGTGTTGACCACTTCAAACCTTCCAATATCAAACAGCACAAAATGGCTCTTTTCAGAGCCACCACTTCCTTTTGGAAAGGCTGCAATGTTTTTGACAGAGCCACTCCTCAAATTATTTACTGCACTGTCCGTGGAGCTTATAGGCTGTGCGGTGGCCTGCATCCTTTCATTGGCAATTCTATTTTTGAACTGTGAAAGGTGGCTCTGAAAAGAGCTTTCTTTGTGGTTGTTTTGTATTTTTCTTGTTCTTGTAACAATCGACACAGAAGGAAGGGAAGGGAGGTTAGGAAAAGGGCACCAACCACAGGGCTAAGAAAGGGCAAGTGTAGAGAGGAAGATGTTGGGTGGCCCTTACTTCTCCCTGAGCGAAGCCTCGAAAGCACTTCAAAGTTGCTCTCACCTGCAGAATACCGTGTTGCAGTACATGCACAATACAGTGACCTTTGAAAGGTAAGGGTCTGCTGCGGTGGTATGGCCTGCAAGGCTGGTTTAGGGATCCACCGCCCCACAGGAGTTTCCCTACTGGTAGCAGGAGCAGATGCAGAGGATGATGTAGAGGAAATTAACCTACTGCTTTGCTCGAAGGGGACAACCCTCCAAACTGCTGCCTTGTGGTTTTCATTTGAGGTGTCGTGGCATGGTGGTGGAGCCGTAGCTGTACAAGCCAGGTTTTCCGCAACTGAGTACTATGTTGCACCCAGTGCATCTTACCTTGTTAGCACAAGATTTGGGCACATCTCCTACAGTGGTAAATAGTTTCCACATCCAGGACTCACGCTGGCTGCAGGCAATGGAGAATTACTCTACTTCATCTGTATTCTCCTCTTGATCTCTGGCTACATCATCACGCCTTTTCCCTTGTCCAGGCGCTTCGGAAGGTGGTGGTGAGGGTGTGGGTGTGGGTACTGCTGAGTTAGAGGCAGTAGCAGCAGCCATAAGTTGCAAAGGTAAAATAGCACAGCAGAATTGATCAGAAAGCAATTCCAGCACGAAGCAGTGTGGACCGCTGCTCTGTTCTGGAAAGTCAAAAATAGATTATGGAGTGCTCTGGGGTATAGCCTTTTATAGGGCTGATGTTAACCACTTGGAACTGGAAAGCAGGCCTAAATCATTCCCAGAAATAGTTAGATGTACAGGGGCACAGTGTGGGTCCTCTGTAAGGGTGCACTTGCCCAGTAACACTCCTTACATTTCAGAAAACAGTACTTTTTCGATGTCCGGGGGCCCGGATCGTGTCCGGCAAATAATGGCCCACGCGCAACGTGGGTGCAGTCACATGGTCACGTCGCGAATGTACTTGAATGGATGCGTAATGAGCAGAATACTTTGTGCGCATGTGCATAGGTGTCCTATCAAATCTGCAAGGAACTGGCCAATCCTGCTGCAGTCTCTACCTCTCCTGTCCCCTCCCAGGCCCTCTGCACGGCACTGGCTTCTCACTTCATCTCTAAAACTCAGGACATCCTGTCCTCTATTTCCTCCTATCCTCCCACTCCCCCCACTCTCTGCTCTCCCTCTGACCTTCCTGCAGCCACCCCTCCTCCCTCCTTCTCTGCCTTTCCCCTGTTCTCCGCAGACAAGGTTTCTAGACAAGTCCGATCTATGAAAGTCTCGTCAAAACAGGTTCACCCCTGTTCCTCCAAAACTATAAAGGACCACATTGACTCCCTGGCTCCAGCCCTGGCCGATTTCTGCAATCACTCCTTCGCCACTGGAATCTTCCAGTCCCCCCTGAAGCACTCCCTTGTGCACCCCTTGCTTAAGAAACCCCCTGCCGACCCCTCCTGCCCGGCTAACTATCGCCCAATCTCCATCACTCCTTTTCTGGGCAAGCTCCTTGAGAAACTAGCCATCTCCCAGCTAAATCTCCACACTGAATCTGTTGGTTGTCTTCATGATCATCAGTCTGGCTTCAGAGCTGCCAGAAGCACGGAAACTGCTCTCCTGAACATCTGTGAAGACCTGCTCTCCAACCTCAACTCTAACACCCCCTGCGTCCTCATCCTGCTTGATCTCTCTTCTGCTTTTGACACTGTTAACCATGCCATCCTGCTCAACTGTCTCCGTGATAATCTGGGTATCACTGGTCAGGCTCTGGCGTGGCTGACTTCTTTCCTCTCTGACCAACCCTCCCAGGTCCAACTTGAGTCCTTCCTCTCTGAGATCTTTTTCTCTACCTGTGGTGTCCCCCAGGGATCTAACCTCTCCCCCTGGCTGTTCAACCAATACCTGGCACTCTTGGCCCACCGTCTCGCCGCTCTCTGCCCCAATTTTCAGTGTTATGCAGATGATACCTAGCTCATTTTCAGGCTACCCTGGGCCTCCTCCTCTCCCTCTCTCATCTCTGAATGTCTGTCTGCTATCCAGGAGTGGTGTGCCGCAAATTACCTCTGCCTTAATGCCAGTAAGACTGAGATTCTACTCATCGGCACACCCACTCCCTCTTTCCCCGTTGCTCTCTGGCCGGCCTCTCTTGGCCCTTTTCCTGCCCCCACCTGCAAGGCTAAAAACCTCTGGGTCATCTTCGACTCCACACTCTCCTTCTCTCCTCACATCTCTGACATCTCTAAGAAGTCACACTCCTCAGAGGTATTCTCCCTTTCCTCTCCTTCCCCCAGAAGCTCACTGTCTCGAGAGCCCTGGTTCTCTCTAAGCTGGACTACTGTAACAGCCTCTATCTAAAACTGCCTGCCTCTACTCTCCGCCCTCTGCAACTTATCCAAAACAGGACTGCGAGACTTGTCCTTGGCCTCAAGCCCAGGGATCGTATCTCTCCAGGACTGAAATCTCTGCACTGGCTCCCAGTGGCTGCGAGGATTAAGTTCAAAACCCTCTGCATTGTCCACAAGGCCTTCGGGGCCTGGGGCCGAAATATCTTCAATTCTGTCTTCCTAAATATCTTCCTTCTCGAGCTCTTCGCTCATCCGCCTCCAACTCCCACAGGGTCAGTCACTTTGTCGGGGGGAAATTCTGCCGGGGTCGGCCGGGCCGTCCGCAGACCTCCAGGCAGGGAGGCCCCAACTCCTCCCGTGTGTATCCCAGATAAGATGAGATAGAGTATGAGACGCACACAAGGAGCAAGGTGACTCTGCTGTTTATTAGACAAAACGGCAGGGATGGGTCAAGGAGCGCACGCGTTCGTCCTGACACACACACAATTGTGGGGCTCGCAGGCCCTTTTTACTGTATTATGACGCGCTACTTGCGTCACTTCAGAAAGTTAACAAAAAACCTATCGCCACTCTTAATTGGATGTTCGAGTGGTAGGGTTAGTATAGCACACATATAGAGAAAGATATTAGTGGATAAGGTGTAGTCAGGTGGTATATCTGGGTTGTCCCTACAATTAGATACATGAAAATTGTTACATGAGGGCTCCTGAGGATTGGCTAAATGTGCTGGCGTCAGTGATAAGAGCCCCAAGTTCTGATTGGTGCACCCGTGAGCTTCCCAGCCTGGGACCACCGTCGTTCCCAGCTCTCGGTGTACCTGTAAGTTGCAACAATGTTTCACTATGGGTACATGCAGACAATGTGAGGACTTATTCATAGCTAGACGGGGTACCGTTCCCACTGTTGCAGATGTCCATTGAGCCTTTCAAGTGTATCTGCCAGTGTCTCGTAGCGAGGGATCCAGACGCCTCTGTTCTCCAGGGTTTGGCATCTCGTCAGGTTCGGCTTGATCACGTGGGGAGGGACCGTGAAAGAGGCGTAATTCTGCACAATTAATATTGTTTTTCTACTGTGCGTCTGGTTTAATTTGTCGGTGTGACTTTAACGTTGGTGCGCGGAGTGCGAGATTGCAACATCGTGCCTTTGATGATTTGCTCTTGGAACGTGGGTTTGCAACATTGCGACCTTGGCTGGTTGCTTCGCTAAGCTCATTCTGTAGGATCAGCAACTGACTCTTGTCTTGTTGATGTCCACGGGAGCTCTTGTTTGAGGCCTACTTTGGCCCGGTGCATAAGTTGTTCATTTGGTGCACAGGTGCTTTAGGTTATAGGAGCATATAATTCCATAATCGGTATTGTCTTTATTATATTTCTCATCGTTGTACCTGATTCCAAAGAGAAGCGTGAGCAAGCTAATAAAAGTTCATGACGCGTCTTGCGTTTCTGCATTCTGAAAGCCTATATAAAAATAATAAAGATGCACGTCCGTGAATATGCCTGTCGCCTACGTCATAGCACTGAGTATATTCTTCGTGTAGGTTGGTGTGGGAATGTCCAGTGTGTATATTTGTACAGATGTGCTTCCCGTTGTCTAGGTCGTCATGGCATCTCTAACGACGTGTAGATTTTAGTCTAGTTGATCCGTGCCGCAGGTGTCGGCATGGCCAGTGCGGGCTGCTGGACAAGCAGATGGACACATCCGTATGTTCCTGTACCAGGGTACTTGGTCGTCTGGTAAATGGGCAAACTCTTCTCGTGGCGGGTGTTTGGGTCGTGACCCTCTAGGCCAAGCGCGAGAGGTGAAGGACGGGAGCCTGGTTTTCCATTCTCCCACTTCAGTCCCCCCTCTGGTCGACTTGTCGACCACAAACATATCCTTCTCGTTATCTCCTCTTACTCGCCATATCTTGGTTATTCCTCCGAGATGTCCATAGTGGTTTACATGATCTTCAAATGACCAATACATATATTCACAGGTACCCCCAGGAGTACAATATACCCATCTTCCTATGTAGCTCCTGGGGTTTCTTGGGTTCTCGGTCTTTACTGACGGTGGGTCTAGATGGTTGGTAATTATTTGGGTGCGCAGCTTCTCCCTTTCCTGTATAATTACACCTGTATGCTGGCCGTCATCTGCTGGCATCAAGGGGTGCATTCCCACCATTTCCAGCAATTCGTCAGTATTGCGTGCCTTTCGTGCCTTCCAAAATCTAATTATGATCAGGGTAGCTCCAGCCAATATGGTGCAGCCCACTATTATTTTCAGTCCATCTGACAGCCAGGATGGCATCCATGACCATAATAGTGAAAACCAGCTCTCATCCTTGTTCACACCATTGCTTTCATCCGTCATTTTAGAGTGCATTTGGGCTAATTGTGAAACTGCTTCTGTCAGTGTACCATTGTCAGCATCATTGGCAGGTATGAACGTGCAGCATGATTGTCCTATCTTTGCACAAACTCCTCCTTCCATTGCTGTGAGAAGGTCCAATACATATCTGTTCTGTAGTGCTACCATCCTTACAGCTCGCAGCTCTTCTTTTATTGCGTTGAACCCATTTACTGTAGAATTGATGGTCATCATTAGTTCCCATCTAGTTATTTGGAGCCATTTTGCGTTTGCGTAAGCCTGTAATCCCGGGTGTATTATTGAGGAGAAGAACATTGCTGCTCTGCTGAATAGTCTGTGTTCTGGCGGTATTGATGTTAGTGCCGTTTCCGACCTTCCCCATAGGTAATTTCCTGTCAGCGGCTCTCCTTGTCTTTTTCTTCTATTTAGGACAGTGTCATTGCTGTTGGTCCTGTTCCTTTGCTCCTCCTGGAGTGGTGCAGATCTCTTTCTTCTCTTATCCCCCTCATTCATTCTAGGAAATTTCGCCACATCGACGTGCTTCTTAGGTACCACTAGTGATGGTACATTGACGTGTACCATTGTGCACACACCATTCCACAGGGGAGGCAGTGTATGGTATGCCTTTTCTCCACAGGCCCAATAATGATCCATTATTACTGCTGTTCCTGCTCCCCCCTCAGGTAACTCCGTCACACTTGCGCAATTGGTGTTATATCCTACGTCCACCTCTCCTTTATGCTGGTAACATACCTTGGGCGCAGTCAACGGTAGTATCGTTATTGGGTCTTCATCTTCTTCTACCCATGTGAGCATTGGTACATACTTGATCCACGTCGTCCAACATCGGTGATTGTGTGTCTCGATGGTTGAGATAGTTTCTTTTGTTACCATGTTGCTGCCAATCACTCCTATCTCCCAGCTGTTATCCAGATACACCTTTCCCGTTATCGTCAGTAGCGGCCTCTCCCAGCATCCTTGTTTACCCTTAATTTCAGTGGCGTACCAATCACATGGTAGATACTTCAGTGTTACTTTCTGTGTTTCTCCTTTTGCAGGGCCACTTGTTATATATTTGAATGCTTCAGCATGTAAACTGGTCTTGTGATAACTCAAGTAGGTCTTGAGGAAGTTGTTTTCATATGGGTATGAGTCTCGTGTTTTCCATGTCATGTGCACTACAGTTCCTTGAAATCTTCCTTTCGTCTGGAACAGTGCCAAGTATATTATGCACTGTGCTACCTTCTCATTTATTTCTGTAGCAACAAATGTTCGTGACGCACTCATGGCGTATGGTATTAATGAGCAGACGTAGCAGCTATCCTCAGTTGTCTGCTTACCAATGCGGGTCATGTGTTGGTACCATATATTGTTTGTGACGTGTGCTGAATCTTGTACATAATTATCAATACCTTTATTGTCTGAGTATGTGCTGCGTTTAACTCTATTTTTCTTTGGTGTAATGTTACTACTACCACCTGACGTAACACCTGTTGCAGCAAGGAACGGGGATATATTAGGTTTGGGTGCAGCAACAAAATTGATAGCACAGCTATACTGCCATACAGAAGCAGCCAAAAATCCGGTGATTATCAAAATCCCTATTATTTTTATTACAATTGCTAATCTCACCGGCATTTTGCTCTTACCTTGCTGCAGTCCTGGCAGCTTATTCTTGCGACGTTAAAGTTGCCCGCCTAAAAATTCTCAGAAATGCTCGTTTTAAATGTTAGTTTTGTTTTCTTTAAGCTCTCCCTATCAAATAGTCATTCAGTGCCCAGGCGAAGAGCTGCTCCCACGCTACTCTAAGTGATTGGTCTCTTAAGACCGGCAAGTATGGGCGGAGGTGGGGCATGTAATATTCTATGGCCAGGAGGAAGGCTGTGTAGTAAACACGTACCCTTCTTCTTTTTAGGTATGTTGGCCTTTTTATTTCGTATACAAATTGGTGTGACAATTCTTCTGGGTAGTTATCGTCTGGGAGTACCATCTACGCCTGGACAGTGGACTTTGTTAGTTATCTTTCTACTTAACAATACAATAATACGCAGTTCCTGTATGTGCGAGAGAGAAAGAGAGCATTCACGTGTTTACATGTGTATTTGTGCGACCAAGTTCTTTTAGTTTATGTTACAACTGTCCTGGGGGGGGGATGGCGTAATTATTTTTACTCTTTGAACGTGTGACCATGGGGTGGGCAGTGTAGTGATCACCCCTTTCTTCGTCAGTTATCGTCTCTGGGGTATCTGGGTAGTGAGAAGGTAAGGGAACAATTGGGTCGTTATCTGTGGTAGAACTTCCTTCCGCTGTCAGGGATGTTGTTGCTGTTGTTCCAATGGACCTGTCGTTGGCGCTGGGGCGGGTCTGCAGTTTGTATATCTTTACATCATGTAGGTGGTTCCAAGCACGCTTATCCTTTAGTTTTACTGCTCTTGTTGATACGTCTTCTACCAGATGTGGACCGGTGAACCTTTTATCGTTCCATCTTCTATTGAAATTGCGAAGTAGCACGTGGTCACCTTTGGCAATTTTGCACAAGTTCTCTTTTTCTAATTCTGTACTGGCGCCTTCTTCTTTATCTCTGGTGGACCCGCCCCGTGTGCGCTCGAGCTGTTGAGACACAAACACAACACTAGTAATCAAAGATGACACATATTGATACATTTCATCACCTAGTATATTCGCTGAACTTTCGTGGTCAGTGAATGCCCTTGACGTTGGCGTTAGAGGAAGGCGCATTTGACGTCCAGTAACCACCTCGTGTGGGGTGAGGTGGTGGTCGGACCCTGGCCTGTTCCTCAGCTCGAACAATGCTAACGGAAGGCAATACAACCAACTTTTCTTTGTTGTTTGTTGTATCTTTGCAATTGCCTCCTTCAATTAGCCATTTAGGCGTTCACATACGCCATTAGCCTGTGGGTGATATGCACATGCAAATTTGTGCTTTATGCTCAGCAGGGCTGTGATATGTTGGAACATTTCGTTTGCGAAATGTGGGCCATTATCTGATCTTAATACTTCGCACACTCCCCACCTGGGGAAGACCTCTCTTACTATGAATTTGGCTGCTCTAAATGCATCTGGGTGTGAACAGGGCCCTGCTTCAATCCACCTAGAAAATGGGCATACTACTACAATCATGTATCTATTACCTTGACATATGTTGATCATATCAACATAGTCAATGTGGAGGTGCCGAAAGGGTCCTTCTGGCCGGGGTATGGTACCTCTTATCACTTTTAGGGTATGACCGGCCGTAAACTGTTGGCATGTGAGACAATTGCTGATAAAATTTGAAACATGAGAATTTAACTCGGGACAGAACCAATCATCTCTAATTCGTGCTGCAATTATTTCCTTGCCTGTATGGGCTGGGTGATGTAATTGGCTCAGGGCGGTATTTAAAAGTGCCAATGGTATTACAACTTTCCCAGTACCACTCTGGCGCCACAGTGCGTCGGTTGGTGACATTGTACATCCTCTTTTTACCCATATTTCCTTTTCGGCCATTGGTGCTGCTGCTTGTAATTCCATAATCTGTGTGGCTGGGAGATGGGTATACCCTTCTCTTATTAACATCTCCCTAGCCATTCCCCTCCCTCTCCCTCTCTGTGAGTCTGTGGGGTCCCATATCTCACCAAAGTATGCAGCATATTTCGCATGTGCGTCTGCTGCTGCATTCCCTTTTGAGACATGGTCTTCACCATTGGTGTGTGCGGTGCATTTTACTAGGGCTAGCTCTTGGGGGTCGTTTATTACTTCAATTAATTCAGCCAACAAGAGGGCATGTTGCACTGGAGTGCCGTCAGCTCTCCTAAACCCTCTTCTCCTCCATTTTGTTAGCCCTGAGTGGACAGTGGATGTAACATATGCACTGTCGGAATATATTGTTACACGTTTGTTAAAACTTTCTTTCAATGCCAATATTAGTGCAACTAGTTCAGCGGCTTGAGCAGAGTAATGCTGTGGTAACTGTACACATTTCATAGCCACACACACCGGAGCCTCCATCATTTTTACCACTGCTGCCCCAGTTCTCCTTATCCCATCTCCTTGATCAATAGTTGATGACCCATCAATAAACAAAAGCTCACCTCCCTCTAGTGCATTCTCTTCAACTTTTCTAGTACATGAATACATTTCATTTAGTTGGGTGCAGTCGTGGGCGTAATCTCCCTCCTCAATTATTTCTGCTAGAAATCTTGCAGGGTTAACAGTGCTACATCTAACAATCGCTAGTTCAGCCCTAGACAAAATGATCTCATAACCTGATGCCCTTTGTGTCGTTAGTGTGGACTTGGGTTTATTCAATATTGCAAATAATGCATGTTCCACAAACAGTGTAGTTGGACACCCCATGGTTATTGCTGATGCCTTTTCTACTGCAAAAGCAGCTGCAGCGAGGCCTTGTTCGCAAGGGAAGTGGCCTAACATCACAGGGTCTAAGTGACCGCTATAAAATGCTACTGGTTTATAGCCCATGCTTGTTTTTTGGGCCAATACTGCTTTCATTACTGCTGAGTCGCAATGTGAAAATATAAAAAATCGTCGCTCATAGTCTGGGGATGCCAGTACTGGAGCTGTTGATATCGCGTCCTTCAATTCGTCAAATGCCTCCCTCATTTCCATAGTCCACCCCAACCTTTTCTCCCCTTTATTTGCTTCCTTCAACCCCTCAAGCAGGGGTCCTATGTATGAGCTGTAATCAAATACCCATGCTCTACAGTAATTGCATAGCCCCAAAAATTGCTGCAGTTCTCTCAAAGTCTGTGGCATGGGAGTGCTTGATATGGCCTGTGCTCTTTGTGGTGCAATCTTTCTTCCATATTGGGATATCAGTTGGCCAATGTACAGTACCTGTTCCTGACAGTATTGTATTTTTTCCATGTCTACCTTATACCCTTTTTCAGCCAATATAGTCAACATTTTTAACGAGTCCTCTCTGCATTTACTTTCATTTGTACTGCAAATTATTATGTCATCCACATATTGTAACACTGTGCTTTCCACCTCAACGTTACCCAAATCCATCTGTATAACTCTATTGAAAATTGAGGGTGATTCACAATACCCTTGTGGTAACCTGGTATGTTTCCATTTAGTATTTCGGTAAGTGAAACTCGTTAGATCTTGTGAGTCGGGGTGTAGTGGTATTGAGAAAAAAGCATTTTTAAGATCTATTACTGTAAATCGTGATGCCTCTGCTGGAATGCCACACAATATTGTGGCCGGGTTTGCTGTTACTGGATATTCTGCTTCCACTATGTTGTTCAAGGGCCTTAGGTCCTGTATGAAGCGCCAAGACCCCCCTTTAGCCTTGCGCACTGGGTACACAGCCGTGTTACATGGTGATTCTGAGGGGACCAATATGCCATTGTTTATAAGGGCCGTTATAGTTTCATATATGCCCTCATCTGCCTCTTTTGACAATGGGTACTGTTTTACTCTTGGTAGTATTGCACCTTTTTTCAATTTTATCCGTACACCCCCTATGCTTTTAATGCATCCTACGTCATAAGGGCTAATGGTCCATAATGATTTGGGCACCTTTGCCATATCCTCCTTAAAGAAGGGGACTGGGGTGCATGCAGGTGCCTCAAGTGCCATAGCAATTTTCTGCGCTATATGTTTGTGAGCCACTCGTAACCATATTTCTACACTCATCATGAACACCATTTCCCCCTCCTCTTTTTCTTCTGAAAACAGTTCCTCATCTGACACCTGGGTCAACCTACATCCTTCTGCTAATGCAATCACTGCCCTCCATGCTCTTCCTTCTTTGTCTTGGGCGTGCACAGTAATATACTCAGCTGTTGTAATAATGCTTTCAATGTCTATTGCAAACACTTTTCCTTCCTGTTCATTAACAGGTGTTTCTGGTCGGAACAGGTAAGCTGCTGGCCTCCTCCATATTTTACCTTCTATCCCTGGCATCCATGCAATTGCCATGTCTGTCCCATACTGGAATATCTCGCCATCTATTGGTTCCGCCCTAATCGCTGTCTGCCCACAGTATGCTTGCATAATCTGTCGTGCTGCTAGCATGTTAATCCCTGGAGTAGAGCAAATTATACCATCCTCTGTAAAGGAGATTGTCATATTTAACCTATTCATTATGTCCCTCCCCAGTATATTTACTGGTGAGGCACTATAATACAATAGTGGAACTGACAGATCGTAATCTCCGATAGATAACGGAACGTTATCAGTAAAAGGAACCAATCCTTTAGCCCCAGAAAATCCTTGGGTGTTCATGGCTTCGCCTGACATCTTAAATTTACCTTCCCTTATGCAAGACCGGGTTGCCCCGGTGTCAACAAGGAAAGATAACTTTTTGTCACCTATCGTTACCTCTATGCGTGGCTCCTCCGCACTATTAGGTGTTACTGACAGGATGGGACACACCAAGGCCGTCTGTGGGCTGTCCTATTGGGGGTACAATGATTGGCCATTTCCTGTGTAAGGGTTGTGTCCCAATACCGTCACCCTACCCAATTGTGTTTGTTCATTTTGGGGTTGTTGTGTTATCACTACTTGTTGTTGTGGCAGTGGCTGTTGTTGTGTTAATTGCTGTTGCTGCAGTGGCTGTTGTTGTGTTAATTGCTGTTGCTGCATGCCCTGCTGTTCTTGCGATGGCCTAGGTTGTGCCTGCTCATTCCATGCTGGTGTCCCTGGCCTGACCCTACACGTGCGTGACATGTGTCCTAGTAGTCCACAACTCCAACACACGGGTGGTTCTCTGTTTTGCCATGGAAAGCTCCCTGTGTTGTCCTGGTATACCTGTTGCCCTGTGGGGTATGAACTTCCAACTCCCCCCACCTGCTGTTGGGTATTATATCCGTATCCTCTCCCTCTCATAAATCCTCCTCTCCCTCTGTTATACCCATAATACCCAGCTCCTTGCATCTGGTACCCTCCTCCCACGTTTTGTGCGTGTAATTGTAGTGGCGGCATTTGCTGTATTATACTTTGTCGAGGTGCTATTAGAGCTGGGTCTTGTGCAGCCACTATTTGCGTGGGGCTTTGGGCCATTGTTGTGGGCGCAGTTATTAGTGCCCCCTCCATTGTATATTTAGTTAATTTTTTCTGTACTAGTTTGGCCTCTTCCGTTTTCCTGTCCTCTTCCTTTTGTTTCATTTTTCCTTGCCATATCCTGCAGTGATGTACTATTGTCAGCTGTATTTCAGGCCATGGTTTTACTTCCATTCCCACTACTTTCTTTAGTTGTTTCTGTACTCCTTCTGGGAGCCCTTGTACTAGTATATGATAAAATATGGCTGGTGTTTTATCCCATTGTTCTCTCGTTTCCATGCGCCACTTTTCTTGAATATCCTGTATATAATCAACGGGATCTTCATTCTCACGCATCTTACGGGAAGTGATTGCTCCTATATCTGATGTGTCTGGGTACTGTACTCTCAGTGCCTGCCATAGCGCATGTCTGCAGTTTGCAAATGGCGCCCCATCATGCGATGTGTTCGTTATTGTTATCCCATGGAATCCCGCTCTCTTCCAGATGTCGTCCGCTCTATCCCCTAATATTGATATTAACAGGCCTTTCACATCTCCTACTGCTAGTTTCTGCCCTGCGGTATGTTTTTCCATTTCATATATCCACTTACCCGCACCTCCACTTAGTGATGGGAGCCTACATTTTATATTTTCTTTATCCGTATGCTTCCATGGTACATACTGCGGTCTAACCCCTCCTCTCTCCAACAGTGGCATTAAGTTGTGTCCTGTATCACCCTTTATGTTCCATAATATTGAGTCCTCACACCCCTCCTCCTCCCCTATTTCCCTTACCACGTCAAATTCTTCCTTGCTACCCCTCCTCCTACCTACCTCTCCTTCCCTTCCCCTTGTTTCGTCATCCTCTGTGCTTAATATGGGTATGCTTATCTGTCTGTCTTGCCTGCGGCTAGGGAGGTCTCTAAGCCGGCACGCATAGGGAGTCACTTCGTCCATGAATGGCGCAAGCTTTATTTTGCGCAGCGTGCGTGTGGTTGTTGAACATGTAGGGTGCGATGGGGGAGGGCGTGATGGAGATGGCGATGGTGTGGCTTCATGGGTTTGTTTTTCCACTAGTTGTTGCACCCTCTCCTCACTTTGTTCCAGCTCCTCCCTTCTCTTACGGATCCATGGCGAGTCTATATTGGTTCTAGTGAGGTACAGCTTATCTAAGCTTTCCCTTTCACTCTTTCTTCCTACCCTTTCTACTCCTTCTTCCTCCTCACTGCAAAAATCATTCATAGATGGTATCCCCCACTCTGTTCTTTTCCCTTTTACTGTTACTGTTTCTAAGTCTATTCGCTCCATTTCTCCTCTTCCTTTGTTATCAACTGTTCCCCCGGGTGTTGATGTTGTCGCTACTTCTCTACTTCTATATACATCCCCCCATTTTTCACTCTCCTTATTTCTCCCTCCTCTTTCCCCATCACTCCTCTCCTCCATTTCCCTACTATTTTCCTCCCTTTTCCTTTTTAATTCCTCCATCACTTCGTTGCTCATCTGTTCCAATATTCTTTCATCTTCTTTCTTTCTTTCCCATTTCACCCTTTCTCTTTCTATTGCTTTCTCTTCTTCATATTTCTTAGCTGCCTCTGATACTACCCTCCTCCTCCATATTTCCAATTCCCTTTCCTTTTCCTCTTCTTCCTTCTTTTTTTCTCTCAATACTACTCTTGACACCCTTTCTGCTGCTGCTCTTACCCTTCCATCTTCTATCCTTTGCTCCTCATTTCGTTCCCTTAATTTGTCCAATTCGTTTTTACCCTCTTTCCTTTTCCTCACTCTCTCTTTTTCCCCCTTCTCAAGCTGTGTTAGTAATTCATTCTGCTCATCCCTTAGTTTTGCCAATTTTTCCTCCAAAATCTCTTCTCTTTGTATTAGTAGCTCCTCCCCCTTCATCTCACTCTCCCTTCTACTATCCTCGCCTGTTCTCTTTACAGCCTCCCTTTCTTCTCCCGTTAGTGAACCCCGTAATTTTAATAATATCTGTGCAGCTACCCACTCATCATGTCCTATCTCTACAATCTGTTCTTCTCCAATCCTCCCTTCCCCCACTATCTTCCTGTGAGCCACATATGGTGGAGGGCTGTAAGCCGGGTTCGAGTATCCTTCAGCCGCCCTTAACTGTCCTTCCATTTCTCCTAATTCTCTTAAAGGGTACAACCCTTCTCTCTCTGTTTTCACTCCCGGTGTTATGGGTATCTCGTTGCTCGGTTCCTTTTTTATGTCTTCTAAGGTGTCAATCTTTTTTCTTCCCTCTCCTTCATTCTCCTCATTCTTTTTTCTTTCACACCCCTTTTCCCCATCCGTTCCCTCTTTCATAATCTCCTTTACTTCCGGTGTTTCTCCCACAGAGAACATTCCATTTGGTCCTGGTCGGGATCCCTGGAACATCCTCCATAAGTTAAACACCTCCATATGGCTCGCCAACTTCTTCCCCTTGTATGTATTATGCAGGTGGTTTAGCAATGAATGTTGGGCATATGGATCGAAACTACCATTTGGCGGCCATGGTGTTAACATTTTGTTATCCGTCCCCTGGGTCCACTCTATGCTGTACTTAATTAATTTCTCCCTATGGGGTGGCAGTGTTGTGCATATGTGTTGTAGTGGGGTAGTGAGGGTGTTCCCCCACCCTCCTGACCCTTTCCCATATGACATAGTTGTGCCCTACTTGTTACTCCTCCCTTCGTTATCAGTTTACAATTTACAACCTTATATTGTTTACCTGGCCCCGTAAGTGTGGGGACTTACGACAATCCTTTACAAAGTATGCAATAATAATAAAAAAAAAACAAGAAATAATAAAACACAAATATATATATATGTATAATTTTGTATTGTATATTCCTTCCCCTACGGCCCCCTGCGGCCGAAGCGCACGCAGCCCCCTGTGACTGCGTACCCCTTACGACGATCTTATACAGTCGTCCTTATTCCTCGTTCTCCTTCCCCTTTTACATTTGCCGTGGCTGGCGTTCTCCGTGCTCAGCCACGCCCCTCTCCCCTTCTCCTCTTCCAATCCACTCGTTTATTGTTTATCTTCTTATCCGCTCCCTCATCATTTTTCTCTTCCCCACCACTTTCAAAACTCAATGTTCCTTGTGCTCGTGATATCCTATGAAATCCCTACTGGTGACGTCACCGATGTCTCTACGCTACTAGTACAGTCTCATTATTAGTTTCAAAATACACTTGCAATTTATCCCCGCTAACCCTACAGCTGTCTTCCTGTCTCTCCTGGAACAAGGTAATCTCATCAATAATATAATTGGACTGCACACGCTGCGTCGCCTCGCGTGTGATACGCCCCTCAGCAGGAGGGCTTAACCAGCCAATTATCTTCCGTATTTGGCAACTATGCAACTAGCTACCCCCTACAGGGAAACGTCATCTACCTATCGAGTTTCTTGCTCGAACAATAGGAAACCTCATCTACCTATCGAGTTTCTTGCTCGACCAATAGGAAACCTCATCTACCTATCGAGTTTCTTGCTCGAACAATAGGGAACCTCATCTACTCATTGATCAATAAATGCCAAATCGTAGGAAACCACACACGCCCACCCCTACACGTTAGTCGCGATTTAGGCCAATCAGTGTCTACGAGCGACCACACGTGATGTTTCGTGCTCCGCCCCCCTCTTTCACGTCACTGCTCTCGCACTCTTTTCACTCCCTTTCATTCCATTGCCAACACTATATTGTCAAACCTTCGCCGCGCACCTGTGCAACACCTCCCTCCTCCCTTATTTAATTCCTCCCCCCTCCCTCACAATTTCGCATTGCTCGTTGTGTGTGCCATGCTCACCAAGTTCTCTCGATGCAGGGCCGCTCGACTGCGTGCACCCCTCCAAGCGGCTCGCCACCTCCCCTCGTCTGGACCACGTCTGGACACTCGCCAACCGCAGGCGGGATACTTCTCAACCGGCTCCCGAGGGCCAATATCCGGATTGCGCTGTCCGGTCTTCTCGCAGCTCCGCGATGGTCCTGTAGTCCTCAGAAGGGGGCAACGGCAGAGGGGGCCGCGCCGCCGGGCCTCCTCGCAACGGGAGTGCCTGGAAAAAGTAAAAATAAAAGTCGATCTTAAACAGATCTCAGCAGTGCCTCCAACTTGTCGGGGGGAAATTCTGCCGGGGTCGGCCGGGCCGTCCGCAGACCTCCAGGCAGGGAGGCCCCAACTCCTCCCGTGTGTATCCCAGATAAGATGAGATAGAGTATGAGACGCACACAAGGAGCAAGGTGACTCTGCTGTTTATTAGACAAAACGGCAGGGATGGGTCAAGGAGCGCACGCGTTCGTCCTGACACACACACAATTGTGGGGCTCGCAGGCCCTTTTTACTGTATTATGACGCGCTACTTGCGTCACTTCAGAAAGTTAACAAAAAACCTATCGCCACTCTTAATTGGATGTTCGAGTGGTAGGGTTAGTATAGCACACATATAGAGAAAGATATTAGTGGATAAGGTGTAGTCAGGTGGTATATCTGGGTTGTCCCTACAATTAGATACATGAAAATTGTTACATGAGGGCTCCTGAGGATTGGCTAAATGTGCTGGCGTCAGTGATAAGAGCCCCAAGTTCTGATTGGTGCACCCGTGAGCTTCCCAGCCTGGGACCACCGTCGTTCCCAGCTCTCGGTGTACCTGTAAGTTGCAACAATGTTTCACTATGGGTACATGCAGACAATGTGAGGACTTATTCATAGCTAGACGGGGTACCGTTCCCACTGTTGCAGATGTCCATTGAGCCTTTCAAGTGTATCTGCCAGTGTCTCGTAGCGAGGGATCCAGACGCCTCTGTTCTCCAGGGTTTGGCATCTCGTCAGGTTCGGCTTGATCACGTGGGGAGGGACCGTGAAAGAGGCGTAATTCTGCACAATTAATATTGTTTTTCTACTGTGCGTCTGGTTTAATTTGTCGGTGTGACTTTAACGTTGGTGCGCGGAGTGCGAGATTGCAACATCGTGCCTTTGATGATTTGCTCTTGGAACGTGGGTTTGCAACATTGCGACCTTGGCTGGTTGCTTCGCTAAGCTCATTCTGTAGGATCAGCAACTGACTCTTGTCTTGTTGATGTCCACGGGAGCTCTTGTTTGAGGCCTACTTTGGCCCGGTGCATAAGTTGTTCGTTTGGTGCACAGGTGCTTTAGGTTATAGGAGCATATAATTCCATAATCGGTATTGTCTTTATTATATTTCTCATCGTTGTACCTGATTCCAAAGAGAAGCGTGAGCAAGCTAATAAAAGTTCATGACGCGTCTTGCGTTTCTGCATTCTGAAAGCCTATATAAAAATAATAAAGATGCACGTCCGTGAATATGCCTGTCGCCTACGTCATAGCACTGAGTATATTCTTCGTGTAGGTTGGTGTGGGAATGTCCAGTGTGTATATTTGTACAGATGTGCTTCCCGTTGTCTAGGTCGTCATGGCATCTCTAACGACGTGTAGATTTTAGTCTAGTTGATCCGTGCCGCAGGTGTCGGCATGGCCAGTGCGGGCTGCTGGGCAAGCAGATGGACACATCCGTATGTTCCTGTACCAGGGTACTTGGTCGTCTGGTAAATGGGCAAACTCTTCTCGTGGCGGGTGTTTGGGTCGTGACCCTCTAGGCCAAGCGCGAGAGGTGAAGGACGGGAGCCTGGTTTTCCATTCTCCCACTTCAACTTCTCCAAGCAACGAGTGGGCGGTAGATCTCTGTCGTCGGCAGGGGCCTCCCTCTGGAACAGCCTTCCTGCCTCCCTTAAACTTGAAGAGGACCATCTCCGGTTCCGGAAGCACCTCAAAACCTTCCTCTTTGTTTCTGCTTTCTCTCACCCTCTCCCCTGCTGAATTCCTGGCTGATACTGCACTGGTTACCTGGCCACCCTTCTGTTCTCGGGCCCAGACCCCGCCAGCTGCACACCCGCACTGCCTCCCTGGCAACCCTTGTACCTGGGGACTGTTTTCTGTAGCCCTACAGTCCCCTACCAGCACTTATCTGCACTTACCCTGCACTTGGCGCCTTCTGGCCGTTACTATCTTGTTATTCTACTATCCTATGTACTGCACTTCCCCTCTCCCCTCCCCCTTGCACTTTTCCCTTTCCCCCCTCCCACGCACTTGCGTGATCTGAATGACACTTGGCCTAGTAAGATCGCTGTCTGTCTTCCCTTGTTCCCCCTACCTTGCCTCGTTGCGCCTTGAAACACTTGTGTATAGGCGCGTTATAAATGCCATATGATATCATATCTATGGACAGGGTTGGGGTCCTCGGACTAATTAAAAGTGTGACACACATGCAGCAAACATTTTCAAACAAGCTGGGTGCTTGTAGGGTACAGCAGGTGGGATATTCATGTGCGCAGCTGCCTGTAGGACGTGGGTGGGCATCTCGAACTACTGAAAGTACATCACAAGTTTTTCTGAACTTGCTGGACAGGGGCGGTGTTACCAGGACACAGAGGATGAGATACGCATGCGCGTAGTTGTGCAATGGACAGACGTGTGCTCCCACAACTAATTAAAGGTGCATTACAAGATACGGACATGCGGCTAGTAGTGGCGTCCTACGGATACCTCCATTGTGATTGCGGATAGGTCGGGCAGGTGTGGTGTCCATAGCTTAATTGCAGACATCCTGGACAGTACTGTGCGCCGCAGATTCATAACGGGATTTCAAAATAAAAGGAAAAGCCACACACACACTCAGCAACAATTTACATATAAACCTTTATTTTCACACATACATAGATACTATTAGGAAACGGAAGGGGTAGCAGAAATGGATACATATACAGGGGAATTGGGGATTTGTACAAGTTGGCCATGAGGGGAGGAAGGGATTGAGATCTCATCACATTTGTGATGTCATCTTTGATGTCATGGGTGTTAGTCCTTGCAGTGCACAGTGGTGACGCGAGTTATGGTTGCTTAGCTTACCGTAACTGGCGAATTTCTGGGGGTTTTCGGTTTTACTTGTAACCATAATATGGATAGGTTGTTAAAAGTGCAAAGTAACTGTAATGTCCCTTTAAAAAAGTTTTTGCCACTGAATGTGATAGGTTTTTCTTAGGGAAACTGAACCATGACGTCCCTTTAACAACCTTTTTTCACTGAATTTGATAGGTTTTTAGTAGCATAACTTAACCATAACGTCCCTTTAACAATGTTTTTTCACTGAATATATATATATCAATATATATATATATATATATATACATATATATATATATATATCTGTGAAATGCTGCAGGTACATTCATTTTAATTAGGAGGTTGAGGGATGACTTCAACCTTGTGCTTTCCTCTTTGTGTTGAAAGAATGGAATGCGAAGGTTGTAGCTCTGCTCTTGGTGCAGGACAGTAGCTGGCGCCCGCGCAAAGGTCTAGCCTGGTCTACAGTCCAATTGCAGGATGCTTAGAATGGACCAATACATGAGGTGCCTCCAGCAGTGTGACCAACTATGAACCCTAGTCCGGAGAGAAAGCCTTCAGTTGTAGCGACAACGGCAGGCAGCAACTACTGTGTGAATTGGGAGAGAGAGGAGTGAATCTCTGGGTGAGTGCTAGAGAGGACTGAGAGTCTGGGTGAATAAGAACTACTCTGGAACTCAAGTCAGTTAGCATGCATGCTTTTACAATGGGTGGCTACTAGGAGTAGCACTGTAGTCTGAGTCTATCATGCTTATTATGTGAACTGCAATGATGCTATCCCATAGGACGGTGCTCTGTGGGATGTGTACAGGTGGGCATGATTTCAATGAGCTAACATGGGGTGACATGGGGGGACTTTTGACTCATGCATATCGCTGATGGGCTTATCAGTGTTCACTGTTATACAGTGATGAGATTGAGTATGGAAGGTAAAATCAGTGCGCAGATCCCAAAGTTCTTATTATGGAATCCATGAAACAAAATGCAAATTAGGCTTCAAATCCAATTTATTATACACTAAACAGCCGACACGTGTTTCGACCTATTCAGGTCATTCTCAAGGCTGTAAATTAGTCCACAAATAAAATAATCATGTATAAAGATAATCAGATCATAAATAATAAATTCAGACATAGTGACACAAATAGCAAAAGAAAATGACATAGCAGTGTTTCAATGTATGGATGTAGTCAATGAAAACAAAAGAATGTCCCAAAGTAAAACAAAAGAGAAATATAAATTAGAATATGCTGATTTAGCGTAAGAGAAAACATATTACTTTTTAGTAAACAATATGTATGCGGGAAGTTGCAACATACCGTGATTCCAATGAAATAATGGACAGGGTAGTGTGTTAAGCAACACAGTTGCAACCTAAAGTGATGATAAAGTAACCTTATTAAAATGAAATCTCTGATGTCGGTAGAGTAGCAATGAGTAAATGTCCAGTATAAGCAACAATGCTTTTAAAAAAAAAGGGATGAAGATAACTTACCCTCCAATGGGTATAGGTCTCAGTGAGAAAACAACGTGTCTACAAGGTAAACAGATACTGCTCAGCGTATTAATTCAATGTGTGGCGGCCCAATGTTAAAAAAATTTAAAAAAGTAAATAAACTGTAACTGATGCAGGTAGCTCCAAAGTTGTAACTGGGTCAAAATCCCATCTCCAAATCAATATTTTTAATGAATTAACACTGGCACCGTGCGGCAAGCTCAGTGTAAAATGGCAATAGGGAGTGAAAATGAGGCTGCGCGCGTGACGTCATGCGCACGTTTTGCGAGTGATGTCACGCGCGCACGCACCGCAATGACGTCATTCGGCGTCATTGGTGCGGCTCGGATCCGTGGCAAAATCTAGTGAAATACTAGCATAAATATGGGAAACTGTTATTTACATCATGCAACTTATTGTGCTGGAATGTATGAATGGATAATCCATAATAGTGAAAACATATTACTCACATCATATAGCTCATCGTGATGATGGTAAATGAAATACTAGCATAAATATGGGAAACTGTTATTCACATCATGCGGCTCATTGTACTGGTGGTATGTTGCTATATCAGGAATGTATAAATGGATAATCCATAATAGTGTAAACACATTACTCACATCTAAATGAAAGCGTTCTGCAAGGTGAATGTGCAAGTTCCCACAACATATTGAATCTAAGTCAACAGACAACGGTATTCTGAATTAATTACCCCCAGGGTAAGCAGGGCCTGCTAAGGCATTTTCTTTTAATCACAATATTACGGTTCATTCACAATCAATAGGTAAAGCTAGATGATGTTGTTATGCATTGTAAATGGCTATATAGCCGGCCAAAGTGAAATACAATGTTAGCTGATCTCATTATCAGTGCTAAACATTATTGGGTGCTAATGCCCAAGTATACAGATATGTGTCAAAGCAATGACAAAGTGACAAAGTTCTGAAAAACAATATGAATAATAAATTGTCCAAAATTATTAATATTGGAAGTCAAAGTTAAAACATCCATTGGCAAGGCAAACAGAATAAACATAAGTCATTATAAAAAAACATGCATTTCATGGTCTGAATTCAATCCAACTGAAGTACATCTGAAGTGGCAAATGAGTTTACATTCTAGTCTCCTTAGTTTCATGCAAAGGTCGCCACCACGTTTTCCAGTGGATGCCCTGCCCAGACCCAAAAAACGTATGTCTGATTTATTAGCTAACTGATGTTAAGTTTGCCAATGTAAGGCTAAAGGCAGGTTGGCACTAGTTTTATTAAGGCTTGACAGATGTTCCCTTATACGTATTCTCAATTGCCCAATCGTGCCTCCTATACAGAGTTTTTTACAAACACATATGATTGCATAAACTACAAATTTGGTTTTACAATTGATAAAATCTCTAATTGCAGTTTGAATACCATTACAATCTACAAAAGTCTGACAACTCTGTTGTGCATATTGCCACTGATTGTAATTACCACATTTGAAAAAACCTTTTTTGTTCTGGAACCAGGTTGCTTGTCTTTCAGAATCAGGTAAATCAAGAAAAGAAGGACTGAGTCTATTGCAGAGAGTATTGGCCTTGGTGAAAATGAAGTTGGGCCTGTCTGAGACATATGGTATAAAATCTGGGTCCAGTTTAAGCAGATGCCAATGCTTGGAAGCTAGTTTGAACAAAGTTGAAGAGTCGCTAATGTACTGTGTAATTAGAGAAACAGGTCTCTGTTTACTATCCAAATGAGTTGTAGTGCTCAACAAATCCGCCTGTTTGACAGATTGATATGTTTGTGATGCCTTAGATAATGATGAAGCAGGATAACCTCGTTGTCTGAAGCGATTGTTGAGCTGTGTACATTCTGTCTGAAAATCTATGTCCTTAGAACAGTTTCTCCTCGCTCTATAGAACTCACCACATGGAATGTTGTGTATGGTAGCTCTTTGGTGACAGCTGTTCGCATGCAATATGGCATTAACAGATGTGGGTTTACGAAAAGTTCTGGTATGCACTGTATTGTTTTCAATAAAGATTTCTTAATCTAGAAAAGTAATGTTGGTGGGACTTGAGTGAACAGACAAAGTAATTCCAAAGTTGTTAGCATTAACGTGAGTAACAAAATCATCAAAAGAATCACTGGTGCCTTGCCAAATGATTAAAACATCATATCTGTACCTTTTCCAACACACCAGTTCATTGTTAAATTCTGGCTTGTTAAGAACATGGGTTTCTTCAAAGTGGGACATAAACAAATTATCCAAGGATGGTGCAAATTTGGCGCCCATGGCAACACCTTTTGACTGCAAGTAGTACACATTATTGAAAATACACACATTGTTGGTAAGCGCAAATTGCAAAAATGCTTTGACCATTTTTATATGACAGTAGTAGGATGCAGATGTATTACGAAAGATATATTCTATTGACTGAATGGCTAAATCATGTTTGATATTGGAGTATAAAGCTGAAACATCAGGGGCAGCCAGACAAAAGGAGGGTTGCCATATAACAGTTTGCAAATATTGTAAAATGTGTGTACTGTCCCTAATATAGGTACTCATTTTGGTAACAAAAGGCTGAAAAATCTCGTCTAGATACTGTGAAATTGCTTCAGTAACCCACCCTATGCCACTCATAATTGGCCTCACTTCTGGCAGAATATCAAAGTGCTTATGTATTTTGGGCAAAAAATATAGAATCAGCATCGTTGGGTCAGTGATAGCAAGAAATTTCTTTTCCTCATCAGTTAAAAATCCTAATGTGTACCATTGTTCAATCAAGGTTTGGAGATCTAATACAATTTGTTTAGTAGGATTTTTACTGAGTTTAGTGAGGCAATCTGGCATCTGTAAATGCTTTAATCCCATCTGAATATAGTCATGTGTGTTAAATATCACAATGTTGCCACCTTTATCGGCTTCCTTGATGATAATAGCGGGTTTGTCCTCTAGTTGTTTCAAAGCTAATGGCTCTTGTGTGTCCAAATTGTGATATTTGGTCTTTTTTGATGGTTTATCCAAAAGACAATGTATATCCTTGATAATAGCTTTATGAAAAGTATCAATGATGTTATCACTTGCAAAAGTCGGTGTGAATTTGGATGCTGGTTTAAACTCCATGATATTTAAGTGCCTGGTTTGGACATGCAAGTCTGACATGATTTGATCTCTTGTTGGTGGTGTGTCTGTAGTAAAGGATACCAATGTCTCAATACAACAGTGTATGGTCACTGAGCGGAGGTACTGGTGGTTTGGGATGATACGTTTTAACCTGAGTGGCAAAACATTTCTTTAATTTCACTTTCCTGGTAAACTTAAACAGGTCGATCTGAAATTGAACAAAATCGGTTTGCCAGATTGCTACACTAAACTCAGTAAAAATCCTACTAAACAAATTGTATTACATCTCCAAACCTTGATTGAACAATGGTACATACAAGGATTTTTAACTGATAAGGAAAAGAAATTTCTTGCTATCACTGACCCAACGATGCCGACTCTATATTTTTTGCCCAAAATACATAAGCACTTAGATATTCTGCCGGAAGTGAGGCCAATTATGAGTGGCATAGGGTGGGTTACTGAAGCAATTTCACAGTATCTAGATGAGATTTCTCAGCCTTTTGTTACCAAAATGGGTACCTATATTAGGGACAGTACACAAATTTTACAATATTTGCAAACTGTTATATGGCAACCCTCCTTTCGTCTGGCCACCCTTGATGTTTCAGCTTTATACTCCAATATCAAACATGATTTAGCCATTCAGTCAATAGAATATATCTTTCGTAATACATCTGCATCCTACTACTGTCATATACAAATGGTCAAAGCATTTTTGCAATTTGCACTTACTAACAATGTGTGTATTTTCAATAATGTGTACTACTTGCAGTCAAAAGGTGTTGCCATGGGCGCCAAATTTGCACCATCCTTGGCTAATTTGTTTATGTCCCACTTTGAAGAAACCCATGTTCTTAACAAGCCAGAATTTAATAACGAACTGGTGTGTTGGAAAAGGTACATAGATGATGTTTTAATCATTTGGCAAGGCACCCGTGATTCTTTTGATGATTTTGTTACTCACGGTAATGCTAACAATCTCATGTTTACCTGTACTGGTGTTTACTAGGGGACATCAGTGGAAGGTTATCCGAGCAGCAGGCCATCTTACTTGCATTAATTTTGGTATCAACCAGTGCACTGGCTATTTACGACCCCCAGTCTGTCTTATTGTTGTTATACAGTGATCGCTCACTTTCTGAAATGGACTAACATATGCTAAAATCAGACCTACATACAGTACATACACCCCCACAAAACACAAGGACATTCACAATGCGCATCTCCCACCACCTGCTCCCACATGTCACACTATAGTGTCCTATGCCCTCCCCCACTTCAGCTTGGAACCCCATATTCCTTGGGCACTGTTATGATGTGTAACGTGGGGGATTTAGTCAAGTGCAATGTTTTGCCATGTTCATAGCTTCTTGGCATGTAATTCTGTCTTCTCCATAGACGACAAGAGGTTCTGCCTGGTGTGATGCTGGAAAAGAATTGGAGGGACAGGAACCCCATGCCCATTACCTTTACTGCCTTATTCTGTGTGTTCAATGTTATTTTCTGCACAGGAGTCCAGTTGGGACCCCTGGCAGTGCAGCTCTTCCTCTTTTTGGTTGTGGTGAACAGAGACCCTTGGGATACCCTTATGGCACCTATGGGCGGAGGTACAAGCCTGTACCCCTAGTGAATGTTATTTGGCACCTGTGTGTTGCTCACAGAGCAGGGTATGGGCTGGTGGCAGCTCCATGATGAGTTTGACAGGTGCTCTGAGTATCCTCCATTTTGAGATACCCAGGCCCTGCCATTAGAATCAGTTGATTCCTGATAGGAGACAAGATGGCCCCTGTGGCCTCTTGCTTTTTATTGCCTTTTCCCTTGTTATTCCAATGTCCTGGGAAGCCCTGACTTTGTCCCTTACCCTGATTGGCTGTTGGATGGAGGAACTATATATGGTATTATGGGGAAGTCCAGGCCAGACTGGCTGGAGCATTCCCAGTGACTGTATGTTCTGGGTACACCCTTGGGGTGGGACCTTTGTCAATGGAGTGTGTGACCAAGACGCATTATATGTTATGGATGTCTGGTTTCTATGTGTGTGTGACACATTGAATGACACAACCCTGCCTGAAACTGACATGAATGCAGTGTGGTGTGCTGAAAGGCTTGATACTTGCCCCAATCCACATTCCTTCCTCTGGATGGAGTGAATGGCCTGAATGCCTGCGAGCCTGATTGGCTGCCTGCCTGCATGAATGCCCTTCTGTGTGATTGGCTGACTGAGCCTGGCTCAGCCAGAGTGAATGAGGGTCAATGTGTTTATCATGGGACCTCTCACCTACTAATTTGTTCAGAAGCTAAAGTCAAAACTTGAAGCTCATGCTTGAAGTCCAGCTGTTGCATTTCCTTTGACAAAATCTAAAAGCAGTCGAGTCTGTCGAGGACCGATCCGAGAGAGGACCTGGCTAGGCGACATCTTCCCGAGCTACGAGGGACCATCGTGCACAAACTGCAGTTCTTCATCTGGGCACCATGGAATCCAGTTCTGTAAGTCGGACGTGCTCAGAAGGGGTCCGCCGAGAATCCTGAAGAGAATCACCAAGACATTGAGGCCATTGAAGTCCATTGCCGTCGACCGAGGTTCAGAAGATTTCAGTGACCACTGGAAGTCAGTCGTATCGTGTCGCAAAGAAGCCGGGATACCTTCATGCTGTGCTGCTCGACTACCGGGGCCTCAAAGCTCCTCTTTTCCTAGAAAATTTGAACGAGGACTCCATTGCCATCACCGTCGACCACTTTGTCCCGCTAGAGAAAAGTCGAGGTCACCGGCTACCAAGGAAAGTCTGCCGGTGGGTTTCCCACCATGAGAGGCCGACAACGACGTCCCGAGGATGCTGATTGAGTGAATATCCAAGGTCCAGCCCGTGGTCGAGTCCTGATCGCTGAAACTATCCCAAGGTACGTGCTGCGGCTGCAGCACCAACAGGCCAGAGGACCGCCAAACGCCACTCCCGACACCCGACGCCCGCTGCTGGGCCTGCATCCATCACTGAGTCTTATTTGCAGCAGCAAACGCTTTGCATCGAGGTTTACCGCACGCTTCACCTTCTCAGGATTTCCACGATCGATCGTTGAAGAGCACCACGATGGTCAAAGCTGCAGTATCCGCATCTGTGTTCCACTTTTCTTTGAGGATCTCGATGCCCAGTGGCTCCCGCTTTAAAAGGAGTCCACTCTCGAGGGATACCGTCGATGAACCATTGAAGAAACTCTTGCAATCCAGGTACATTGGGGTGGTTGAACTTTTTGGCTAGGAAGCCACACTTATTAAGCATTCATGGACTGGGCTTGTTAATACTTTTATTACAGGTTGCCCAGGTGGGGGGATCCTCCCTCAGAATTGTGTCTCTATATCTAACGAAAGATTTCCGCCATTGCCTAACCTTAACCTGCCTTCCTTCCTTATTATCAATGTGGATACACCTTGCTGTATGATTTTTATGCTCCATTATAACTGTCAGCAGTTGATGCATGTTAAAGGAATCTAAAGCTTAAGTGTGATACCACATAGAAACTGTATATATTTGTCATTTTGGAGTTACCAAAGTAAAAAGTGTGTTATAGAAGTGTGTATATATCTCTGAACCTTATTTTTATATAAAGAACTGTGTTAGCACATAACATAGTGTGTGGACATTCCTTTGTGGGGGCTTGGGGACTCACTGTACTTAAGAACCAGGCTGCATCACCTCCTGAGAGCTTAAGCCTTGGCGGCTCATCCATAGCTATCATATAGAGAACCTTGGCTGGGGTGCTCTCTGTCTCTATCCTACCATATGGGGGCAGAACTACAGATACACCCCCTCCAGTCTTTACACCCAGTGGGTGGGTGTTGACAGTGATTCTGCTCCCATGGACCTGGTGAGTTTAGCATGTTGTCTCGGGCTGGTCTAGCTGTCAGGCCTTCTGTGACACATAATTGTCAGTCTTCCTGAGAAATTGTTCATTAATATGTTAGCTGAGAGTGGTCTTGTCTCTGCACTATCAGGTCATGAGTCCTCTCATGACACTACCTGAACATCAGTGTTAGCATGAGGCAGGTCATTGTTAGGTGGGCGTGGACTATGTACTCAAAGCCATCAGGTTACGAGTCCTCATGACAACACCAGGGCATCAGTGTTTGAATGATACTGGTCATTGCTAGCTGAGAGTGGTCACTGGTCTCTTCGCCATCAATGTTATGAGTCCTTCCATGACAGCGCCTTGTCATCAGTGTTAACATGAGACAGTTCATTGTTAGTTCAGTGTGGTCTCTTTGCTCAAGGTCATCAAGTTATGATTCCTCAAGACATCACCTGGACATCAGTGTTAGCATGAGCCAGTTCATTGTTAGCGGGATTGGTCTCTTGTCTCTTCGTCATCAATGTTATGAGCCCTTTCATGACCCCACCTAGACACCAGTGTCAACATGAGACAGTTCATTGTTAGATGAGTGTGGATCTCTGTGCTCACGGCCATCAGGTTATGAGTCCTCTTATGACACCACCTGGTCATCAGTGTTAGCATGACACTGTGCATTGTTAGGCGAGAGTAGTCTCTGCTCAAGGTCATCAGGTCATGAGTCCTCATGACATCACCTGGACATCAGTGTTAGCATGAACCAGTTAATTGTTAGATGAGTGTGGATCTCTCTGCTCACGGCCATCAGGTTATGAGCTCTCTTATGACACCACCTGGTCATCGGTGTTAGCATGACACTGTGCGCTGTTAGGCAAGAGTGGTCTCTGCTCAAGATCATCATTTATGAGTCCTCATGACACCCCCTAGTCATCAGTTTTAGCATGAGGCAGTTCACTGTCAGGCGAGAGTGGTCTCTTTGCTCAATGTTATGAGGCCTCCTATGACACCACCTGGTAATCAGCGTCACCATGAGGCAGTTTGTTGTTAGGGGGGGGTCTCTTTGCTCAAGGTCATCAGGTAATAAGTTCTCTCATGACACCACATGGTCATCAGTGTTAACATGAGACAGTTCATTGTTAGGCGAGAGTGGTCTCTCTGCTCAAGGTCATCTGGTAATGAGTTCTCTCATGACACCACATGGTCATCAGTGTTAACATGAGACAGTTCATTGTTAGGCGAGAGTGGTCTCTCTGCTTAATGTCATCCGGTAATGAGTCCTCTCATGACACCACCTGGTCATCAGTGTCAGCATGAGACATTTCATTGTTAGGCGAGAGTGGTCTCTCTGCTCAATGTCATCTGGTAATGAGTTTTCTCATGACACCACCTAGTCATCAGTGTTAGCATGAGACAGTTCATTGTTAGGCGAGAGTGGTCTCTCTGCTTAATGTCATCTGGTAATGAGTTTTCTCATGACACCACCTGGTCATCAGTGTCAGCATGGGACAGGTCATTGTCAGGCGAGAGTGGTCTCTCTGCTCAAGGTCATCTGGTAATGAGTTCTCTCATGACACCACATGGTCATCAGTGTTAACATGAGACAGTTCATTGTTAGGCGAGAGTGGTCTCTCTGCTTAATGTCATCCGGTAATGAGTCCTCTCATGACACCACCTGGTCATCAGTGTCAGCATGAGACATTTCATTGTTAGGCGAGAGTGGTCTCTCTGCTCAATGTCATCTGGTAATGAGTTTTCTCATGACACCACCTAGTCATCAGTGTTAGCATGAGACAGTTCATTGTTAGGCGAGAGTGGTCTCTCTGCTTAATGTCATCCGGTAATGAGTCCTCTCATGACACCACCTGGTCATCAGTGTCAGCATGAGACAGGTCATTGTTAGGCGAGAGTGGTCTCTCTGCTTAATGTCATCCGGTAATGAGTCCTCTCATGACTTCAACTGGTCATCAGTGTTAGCATGAGACAGTTCATTGCTAAGCGAGAAAGGTCTCTGCTCAAGGTCATCAGTTATGAGACCTATGATGACACCACCTGGTCATCAGTGTTAACATGAGACAGTTCATTGTTAGGCGAGAGTGGTCTCTTTGCTCAAGGTCACCAGGTAATGAGTTCTCTCATGACTCCACCTGGTCATCAGTGTTAACATGAGACAGTTCATTGTTAGGTGAGAGTGGGCTTTCTGCTCAAGGTCATCCGGTAATGAGTTCTCTCATGACACTACTCAGTCTTCAGTGTTAGCATGAGACAGTTCATTGCTAGGCGAGAGTGATCTCTGCTCAAGGTCATCAGTTATGAGTCCTCTCATGACACCACCTGGTCATCAGTGTCAGCACGAGACAGTTCATTGTTAGGCGAGAGTGGTCTCTCTGCTCAAGGTCATGAGTCCTCTCATGACACCACCTGGTCATCAGTGTCAGCACGAGACAGTTCATTGTTAGGCGAGAGTGGTCTCTGCTCAAGGTCATCAGGTCATGAGTCCTCATGACATCACCTGGACATCAGTGTTAGCATGAACCAGTTAATTGTTAGATGAGTGTGGATCTCTCTGCTCACGGCCATCAGGTTATGAGTTCTCTTATGACACCACCTGGTCATCAGTGTCAGCACGAGACAGTTCATTGTTAGGCGAGAGTGGTCTCTCTGCTCAAGGTCATGAGTCCTCTCATGACACCACCTGGTCATCAGTGTCAGCACGAGACAGTTCATTGTTAGGCGAGAGTGGTCTCTGCTCAAGGTCATCAGGTCATGAGTCCTCATGACATCACCTGGACATCAGTGTTAGCATGAACCAGTTAATTGTTAGATGAGTGTGGATCTCTCTGCTCACGGCCATCAGGTTATGAGTTCTCTTATGACACCACCTGGTCATCAGTGTCAGCACGAGACAGTTCATTGTTAGGCGAGAGTGGTCTCTCTGCTCAAGGTCATGAGTCCTCTCATGACACCACCTGGTCATCAGTGTCAGCACGAGACAGTTCATTGTTAGGCGAGAGTGGTCTCTGCTCAAGGTCATCAGGTCATGAGTCCTCATGACATCACCTGGACATCAGTGTCAGCACGAGACAGTTCATTGTTAGGCGAGAGTGGTCTCTCTGCTCAAGGTCATGAGTCCTCTCATGACACCACCTGGTCATCAGTGTCAGCACGAGACAGTTCATTGTTAGGCGAGAGTGGTCTCTGCTCAAGGTCATCAGGTCATGAGTCCTCTCATGACACCACCTGGTCAGAATTTAATAACGAACTGGTGTGTTGGAAAAGGTACATAGATGATGTTTTAATCATTTGGCAAGGCACCCGTGATTCTTTTGATGATTTTGTTACTCACGGTAATGCTAACAATCTCATGTTTACCTGTACTGGTGTTTACTAGGGGACATCAGTGGAAGGTTATCCGAGCAGCAGGCCATCTTACTTGCATTAATTTTGGTATCAACCAGTGCACTGGCTATTTACGACCCCCAGTCTGTCTTATTGTTGTTATACAGTGATCGCTCACTTTCTGAAATGGACTAACATATGCTAAAATCAGACCTACATACAGTACATACACCCCCACAGCATGAGCCAGGTCATTGTTAGGCGAGAGTGGTCTCTGCTCAAGGTCATCAGGTCATGAGTCCTCTCATGACACCACCTGGTCATCAGTGTCAGCATGAGACAGGTCATTGTCAGGCGAGAGAGGTCTCTCTGCTCAAGGTCATCAGTTATGAGCCCTTTCATGACTCCACCTGGTCATCAATGTTAACATGAAACAGTTCATTGTTGGGCGAGAGTGGTCTCTCTGCTCAAGGTCATCAGGTCATGAGTCCTCTCATGACACCACCTGTTCATCAGTGTCAGCATGAGACAGCATGAGACATTTCATTGTTAGGCGAGAGAGGTCTCTCTGCTCAAGGTCATCAGGTCATGAGTCCTTTCATGACACCACCTGGTCATCAGTGTTAACATGAGACAGTTAATTGTTAGGTGAGACCTTCCACAACCTCTGGGCATCAGTGTGTGGGGTGCAGTCAAAGGACCCAAACTGAAGATCCTTTTCACATGAAAAGCAGGATTGTCAACAGTGACACAAAAATGCAGTTAAATGTGAAAATGTACCACTGCTAACAGAAAATGTCAGGGAAAAAGACATGGTGCGTGTTAACAAAATGTAATGTACATTGCCAGTGACATTTAGAAAGCCACTTTGTTTTCCATGGAAAAACTTCTGTCGGCCCAAGGCAAACCCTTTTGGCTTGTGGGTGGGCAAACTTCCCAAGGAAATCCCCCCACTGCAGGTCTGGATGTTACATCCCCCATCTAATTACAACTGCAATAAAGTGTGCTCTGGAAAGTGTGGAAAACCCAGTGTTCCCCAGACTTGCTGGCTCTGAAGGCAGCGATAGCAGGACAGTTCCACTTGGCTGGAGAATGACTAAAAGGTGTAAAGACTGGGGGCTACAACTTCAAAGAGCAATCAACCAACTTCAAAGAGACTCATAAAAAACCTCTGGTGAAAGGACTATGATAATTTAGGCCCTTTCCGCAGCAACGATAAGGTGTATTTTCTTCATTTATGTACGATTTTTAGGAAATTTCCAAGCATTTTTGGAGATATACAATGCATGCACCTATGAGTTAGTGAACTGTAATAGCCAGTTAAACTAAGTTTCTGTATGATCTGAAAATGGTACAATGGGAAATAGAATAGATGGTGCTGACACTGGGTATTAGAGGGGGTTGACCATGGGGAATAAAGGGTGCTGACACTGGGGAATAGAGGGGTGGTGACAATGGTCAATAAAATAGAGGGTGCTGACACTGGGTAATGGAGGGGTAGTTGCAATGGGACACAAATAGAGGGTGGTGCACTGGGCAAAATAGGGGGGGTGGCAATGGGAAACAGAATAGAGGGTGTTGACACTGGGGAAAAGAGGGGGGTGACAATGGGAAATAGAATAGAGGGTGCTGACAATGGGAAATGGAGGTGTGGTTACAATGTGGAATAGAATAGAGGATGCCGACACTAGGGAATAGAGGAGGGTGACCATGGGAAATAGAATAGAGTGTGCAGACACTGGGGAATAGAGGGGTGGTGACAATGGGAAATCAAATAGAGGTTGCTGGCACTGAGGAATAGAGGGGTGGTGACAATGGGAAATAGAATAGAGGGTGCTGACACTGACTGAGGAATAGAGGGGTGGTGACAATGGGAAATAGAACAGAGGGTGCTGACACTGGGGAATGGAGGGGTGCTGAAAATAGGGAATAAAGGTGTGGTGACACTAGGGAATGCAGGGTTGCTGACACTGGGGAGTAGAGGGGCGATGACACTGGGGAATAGGGGGGTGCTTTCACTGGGGAATAGAAGGGAGCAGCCACTGTGGAATGGAGGGGTGCTGACACTGAGGAATGGAGGGGTGCTGACACTAGGGAATGGAGGGGTGCTGTCCCTGGGGAATGGAGGGGTGCTGACATTTGGGAATGGTGGATTGCTGACCCTTGGGAATGCAGGGGTGGTGACACTGGGAAATGGAGGGGTGGTGACCCTGTGGAATTGATGGGTGTTGACACTGGGGAATAGAGGGGTGGTGACACTGGGGAATGGAGGTGGGCTGACCATGGGGAATGGAGGGGTGCTGATATTGGGCAATAGAGTGGTGGTGGCATTAGGGAATGGAGGGATGGTTACAATGGTAAACAGACTAGAGGGTCCTGACACTGGGGAATGGAGGGGTGCTGACACTGGGGAACAGAGGGATGCCGACCCTTGGGAATGGAGGTGTGCTGATACTGGGGAATGGAGAGGTGCTGACAGTGGGGAATGGAGGGGTGCTGACACTGGGGAATGGAGAGGTGCTGACACTGGGGAACAGAGGGGTGCTGACCATGGGGAATGGAGGGCTACTGACCCGGGGGAATGGAGGGGTGCTGGCACTGGGGAATGGAGGGGTGCTGACACTGGGGAACCAAGGGATGCTTACCCTGGGGAATGGAGTGGTGTTGACACTGGGGAATGGAGGGGTGCCTACACTGGGGAATGGAGAGGTATTGACACTGGTGAACAGAGTGGTGCCGACCCTGGGGAATGGAGGGCTGCTGACCCGGGGGAATGGATGGGTGCTGGCACTGGGGAATGGAGAGGTGCTGACCCTGGGGATGAGAGTTAAGCTGGCCCTGTGGAATAGGAAGAGCAGATTCTGGCAAACAGAGGCATGTTAAATTGGTTCAATGGAGCAATGTTATTGGTGTTGAATGGAGGGGTGCTGACATTGGGGAACAGATGAGTGCAGACCTTGGGGAATAGAGTGGTGCTGACACTGGGGAATGGAGGGGTGCTAACACTGGGGAATGGATGGGTGGTGACACTGGGGAATGGACGGGTGCTGACCCTGGAGAATGAAGGGGTGCTGACACTGGGGAATAGAGTGGTGCTGACACTGGGGAATGGAGGGGTGCTAACACTGGGGAATAGACGGGTGGTGACACTGGGGAATGGAGGGGTGCTGACACTGGGGAATAGAGGGTTGGTGACACTGGGGAATGGAGGGGTGCTGACCCTGCAGAATGGAGGGGTGCTGACCCAGGGGAATGGAGGGGTGCTGACACTGGTGAATGGAGGGATGCTGACCCAGGTGAATGGAGGGGTGCTGACACTGGGGAATGGAGGGGTGCTGAACCCTGGAATTGGGAGGTGCTGACACTGGGGAATGGTGTGCTGACACTGGGAAATAGAGGGGTGCCGACCCCTGGAATTGAGAGGTGCTGACACTGGGGCATGGAGGGGTGCTGACCCTGGAGAATGGAGGGGTGCTGACCCAGGGCAATGGAGGGATGCTGAAACTGGGGAATGGAGGGGTGCTGGCCCCTGGAATTGAGAGGTGCTGACACTGGGGAATAGACGGGTGGTGACACTGGGAAATGGAGGGGTGTCGACCCTGGAGAATGTAGGGGTGCTGACACTGTGGAATAGAGTGCTGCTGACACTGGAGAATGGAGGGGTGCTAACACTGGGGAATAGACGGGTGGTGACACTGGGGAATGGAGGGGTGCTGACCCTGGAGAATGGAGGGGTGCTGACACTGGTGAATGGAGGGGTGCTGACCCAGGGGAATGGAGGGGTGCTGACACTGGTGAACAGAGGGGTGCTGACCCTGGGGAATGGAGGGCTGCTGACCCAGGGGAATGGAGGGGTGCTGGCACTGGGGAATGGAGTGGTGCTGACCCTGGGGATTAGAGTGGTGCTGACACTGGGGAATGGAGGGGTGCTAACACTGGGGAATGGATGGGTGGTGAAACTGGGGAATGGACGGGTGCTGACCCTGGAGAAAGAAGGGGTGCTGACACTGGGGAATAGAGAGTTGCTGACACTGTGGAATGGATGGGTGCTAACACTGGGGAATAGACAGGTGGTGACACTGGGGAATGGAGGGTTACTAACACTGGGGAATAGAGGGGTGCTGACCCTGGGGAATAGAGTGGTGCTGACACTGGGTAATGGAGGGGTGCTAACACGGGGAATGGACAGGTGGTGACACTGGGGAATGGAGGGGTGCTGACACTGGAGAATGTAGGGGTGCTGACACTGGGGAATAGAGTGGTGCTGACACTGGGGAATGGAGGGGTGCTAACACTGGGGAATAGACGGGTGGTGACACTGGGGAATGGAGGGGTGCTGACCCTGGAGAATGTAGGGGTGCTGACACTGGGGAATAGAGTGGTGCTGACACTGGGGAATGGAGGGGTGCTGACACTGGGGAATGGATGGGTGCTTACACCACCGGGGAGTGGAGCAGTGCTGACACTGGGGAATGGAGGGGTGGTGACACTGGATAATGGAGGAATGCTGACACTGGGGAATGGAGGGGAGCTGACTCTGGGGAATGAATCGGTGGTGACACTAGGGAATGGAGGGGTTGTGAAACTGGGGAACAGAGGGAGGCTGCCCATGGGGAATGAAGGGGTGCTGACACTGGGGAATGGAGGGGTGCTGACACTGGGGAACAGAGGGGTGCTGACACTGGGGAATGGAGGGGTGGTGATCCTGGGGAATGGAGGGGTGCTGATACTGGGGAATTGAGGGGTGCTGACACTGGGGAATAGAGGGATGCTGACACTGGGGAATAGAGGGGCGGTGACACTGGAGAATGGAGGGGTGGTGATCTTGGTGAATGGAAGGGTGCTGACCATGGTGAATTGATGGGTGCTGACACTGGGGAAAAGAGGGGTGGTGACAATGGGCAATAAAACAGAGGGTGCTGACACTGGGGAATGGAGGGGTAGTTACAATGGGAAACAAAATAGAGGGTGTTGACATTGGGCAAAAGAGTGGGGGTGACAATGGGAAACAGTAGAGGGTGTTGACACTGGGGAGAAGAAGGGGGTGACAATGGGAAATAGAATAGAAGGTTCTGACACTGGCTGGAGGGCTGGTTACAATGGGAAATAGAATAAACGTTTCTGACACTGGGGACTGGAGGGCTGCTTACAATGGGAAATAGAATAGAGGGTGCTGACACTGGGAAATGTAGGGGTGGTTACAATGTGGAATAGAATAGAGGGTGCTGACGCTAGGGAATAGAGGAGGGTGACCATGGGAAATAGAATAGAGGGTGCCTAGACTGGAGAATAGAGGGGTGGTGACAATGTGAAATGGAATAGAGGGTGCGGACACTGGGGAATAGAGGGGTGGTGACAATGGGAAATCGAATAGAGGTTGCTGACACTGGGGAATAAAGGGGTGGTGACAATGGGAAATCGATTAGAGGTTGCTGACATTGGGGAATGGAGGGGTTCTGACACTGGGGAATGGAATGGTGGTGACACTGGGGAATGGAGGGGTTGTGACACTGGGGAACAGAGGGAGGCTGCCCATGGGTAATGGAGGGGTGCTGACACTGGGGAATGGAGGGGTGCTGACACTGGGGAACAGAGGGGTGCTGACACTAGGGAATGGAGGGGTGGTGATCCTGGGGAATGGAGGGTGCTGACAGTGGGGAATTGAGGGGTGCTGTCACTGGGGAAGAGAGGGGTGCTGACCATGGTGAATTGATGGGTGCTGACGCTGGGGAATAGAGGGGTGGTGACAATGGGCAATAAAATAGAGGGTTCTGAAACTGGGGAATGGAGGGTTAGTTACAATGGGAACAAAATAGAGGGTGTTGACACTGGGCAAAAGAGGGGGGGTGACAATGGGAAACAGAGTAGAGGGTGTTGATACTGGGGAATGGAGGGCTGGTTACAATGGGAAATAGAATAGAGGGTGCTGACACTGGGAAATGTAGGTGTGGTTACAATGTGGAATAGAAAAGAGGGTGCTGACGCCAGGGAATAGAGGAGGGTGACCATGGGAAATAGAATAGAGGGTGCCTGGACTGGAGAATAGAGGGGTGGTGATAATGGGAAATGGCATAGAGGGTGCAGACACTTGGGAATGGAGGGGTGCTGAAATTAGGGAATACAGGTGTGGTGACACTGGTGAGTAGAGGGGTGATGACACTAGAGAATGAAGGGGTGCTCACACTGGGGAATATAGGGGTGCTGCCAATGGGGAATGGAGCGGTGCTGACTCTGAGGAATGGAGGGGTGCCGACACTAGGGAATGGAGGGGTGCTGTCCCTGGGGAATAGAGGGGTGCAGACACAGGGGAATGGAGGGGTGCTGGCCCTGGGGAATGGAGGGGTGCTGACATTTGGGAATGGTGGATGTCCAACCCTTGGGAATGCAGGGGTGGTGACACTGGGGAATGGAGGGGTGGTGATCCCGTGGAATTGATGGGTGTTGACACTGGGGAATAGAGGGGTGGTGACACTGGGGAATGGAGGTGGGCTGACACTGGGAATGGAGGGTTTCTGACCATGTGGAATGGAGGAGTGGTGACACTGGGCAATAGAGGGGTGTTGGCATTGGGGAAAGGAGGGGTGGTTAGAATGGGAAACAGACTCAAGGGTCTTGACACTGGGGAATGGAGGGGTGCTGACACTGGGCAACAGAGGGATTCTGACCATAGGGAATGGAGGGGTGCTGATATTGGGAATGGAGAGGTGCTGACACTGGGGAATGGATGGGGTGCTGACACTGAGGAATGGAGAGGTGCTGACACTGGGGAATGGAGGGGTGCTGACACTGGGCAATGGAGAGGTGGTGGCATTGGGGAATGGAGGGGTGGTTAGAATGGGAAATAGACTAGAGGGTCTTGACACTGGAGAATGGAGGGGTGCTGACACTGGGGAATGGAGGGGTGCTGACACTGGGGAACAGAGGGATGCTGACCCTGGGGAATGGATGGTTGGTGATACTGGGGAATGGATAGGTGCTGACATTGGAGAATGGAGGGGTGCTGACACTGGGGAATGGAGAGGTGCTGACACTGGTGAACAGAGGGGTGCTGACCCTGGGGAATGGAGGGCTGCTGACCCTGTGGAATGGGGGGTGCTGGCACTGGGGAATGGAGAGGTGCTGACCCTGGGGATTAGAGTTAAGCTGGCCCTGTGGAATAGGAAGAGCAGATTCTGGCAAACAGAGGAATCTTAAATTAGTTCAATGGAGGAATGTTATTGGTGTAGAATGGAGGGGTGCTGACATTGGGGAACAGATGAGTGCAGACCCTGGGGAATAGAGTGGTGCTGACACCGGAGAATGGAGGGGTGCTAACACTGGAGAATGGATGGGTGGTGAAACTGGGGAATGGACGGGTGCTGACCCTGGGGAATGGACGGGTGGTGACACTAGGGAGTGGAGGGGTGCTAACACTGGAGAATGGATGGGTGGTGAAACTGGGGAATGGACGGGTGCTGACCCTGGGGAATGGACGGGTGGTGACACTGGGGAATGGAGGGGTGCTGACTCTGGAGAATGTAGGGGTGCTGACACGGGGGAATAGAGTGGTGCTGACACTGGGGAATGGAGGGGTGCTAACACTGGGGAATAGACGGGTGGTGACACTGGGGAATGGAGGGGTGCTGACACTGGGGAATGGAGGGGAGCTGACACTGGGGAATGGAACCGTGGTGACACTAGGGAATGGAGGGGTGCTGACACTGGGGAATGGAGGGGTGCTGACACTGGGGAACAGAGGGGTGCTGACACTGGGGAATGGAGGGGTGGTGTTCCTGGGAAATGGAGGGGTGCTGATACTGGGGAATTGAGGGGTGCTGACACTGGGGAATAGAGGGGTGCTGACGCTGGGGAATAGAGGGGCGGTGACCCTGGAGAATGGAGGGGTGGTGATCTTGGGGAATGGAAGGGTGCTGACCATGGTGAATTGATGGGTGCTGACACTGGGGAAAAGAGGGGTGGTGACAATGGGCAATAAAACAGAGGGTGCTGACACTGGGGAATGGAGGGGTAGTTACAATGGGAAACAGAATAGAGGGTGTTGACACTGGGCAAAAGAGTGGGGGTGACCATGGGAAACAGTAGAGGGTGTTCACACTGGGGAGAAGAAGGGGATGACAATGGGAAATTGAATAGAAGGTTCTGACACTGGCTGGAGGGCTGGTTACAATGGGAAATAGAATAGAGGGTGCTGACACTGGGAAATGGAGGTGTGGTTACAATGTGGAATAGAATAGAGGGTGCTGACGCTAGGGAATAGAGGAGGGTGACCATGGGAAAAAGAATAGAGGGTGCCTGGACTGGAGAATAGAGGGGTGGTGACAATGGGAAATGGAATAGAGGGTGCGGACACTGGGGAATAGATGAGTGGTGACAATGGGAAATGGAATAGAGGTTGCTGACACTGGCGAATAAAGGGTGGTGACAATGGGAAATCGATTAGAGGTTGCTGACACTGGGGAATGGAGGGGTGCTGAAATTAGGGAATAAAGGTGTGGTGACACTAGGGAATGACGGGATGCTGACACTGGGGTTTAGAGGGGTGATGACACTGGGGAATGAAGGGGTGCTCACACTGGGGAATAGAGGGGTGCTGCCACTGGGGAAGTGAGGGGTGCTGACTCTGAGGAATGGAGGGGTGCTGACACTAGGGAATGGAGGAGTGCTGTCCCTGGGGAATAGAGGGGTGCGGACACAGGGGAATGGAGAGGTGTTGACCCTGAGGAATGGAGGGGTGCTGACATTTGGGAATGGTGGATTGCTGACCCTTAGGAATGCAGGGGTGGTTACACTGAGGAATGGAGGGGTGGTGATCCTGTGGAATTGATGGGTGTTGACACTGGGGAATAGAGGGGTGGTGACACTGGGGAATGGAGGTGGGCTGACACTGGGAATGGAGGGGTCCTAACCATGGGGAATGGAGGGGTGCTTACGCTGGGCAATAGAGGGGTGGTGGCATTGGGGAATGGAGGGTGGTTAGAATGGGAAATAGACTAGAGGGTCTTGACACTTGGGAATGGAGGGGTGCTGACACTGGGGAACAGAGGGATACTGACCCTGGGGAATGGAGGGATGCTGCTACTGGGGAATGGATAGGTGCTGACACTGGGAAATGGAGGTGTGGTTATAATGTGGAATAGAATAGAGGGTGCTGACGCTAGGGAATAGAGGAGGGTGACCATGGGAAATAGAATAGAGGGTGCCTGGACAAGAGCATAGTGGGGTGGTGACAATGGGAAATGGAGAGAGGGTGCGGACACTGGGGAACAGAGGGGTGGTGACAATGGGAAATCGATTAGAGGTTGCTGACACTGGGGAATGGAGAGGTGCTGAAATTAGGGAATAAAGGTGTAGTGACAGAAGGGAATGAAGGGTTGCTGACACTGGGGAGTAGAGGGGTGATGACACTGGGGAATGAAGGGGTGCTCACACTGGGGAAAAGAGGGGCGCTGACACTGGGAAATGGAGAGGTGCTGACACTGGGGAACAGAGGGGTGCTGACCCTGGGGAATGGAGGGCTGCTGACCCAGGGGAATGGAGGGGTGCTGATACTGGGGAATGGAGAGGTGCTAACACTGGGGAATGGAGGTCTGCTGACCCATGGGAATGGAGGGGTGCTGGCACTGTGGAATGGAGGGCTGCTGACCCAGGGGAATGGAGGGGTGTTGGCACTGGGGAATGGAGAGGTGCTGACCCTGGGGATTAGAGTTAAGATGGCCCAGTGGAATAGGAAGAGCAGATTCTGGCAAACAGAGGAATCTTAAATTAGTTCAATGGAGGAATGTTATTGGTGTGGAATGGAGGGGTGCTGACATTGGGTAACAGATGAGTGCAGACCCTGGGGAATAGAGTGGTGCTGACACTGGGGAATGGAGGGGTGCTAAAACTGGGGAATGGACGGGTGGTGACACTGGAGAATGGAGGTGTGCTGACCCTGGAGAATGTAGGTGTGCTGACACTGGGGAATAGACTGGTGCTGACACTGGGGAATAGAGGGGTGCTGCCATTGCGAATAGAAAGGTGGTGACACTGGGGAATAGAAGGGTGCTGACACTGGGGAATGGAGGGGTGCTAACCCTGGGGAATGGAGGGGTGCTGACCCCGGAGAATGGTGCGGTGCTGACACTGGGGAATGGAGGGGTGGTGACACTGGGGAATGGAGGGGTGCTGGCCCTGGGAAATGGAGGGGTGCTGACTTTTGGGAATGGTGGATTGCTGACCCTGGGGAATGGAGGGGTGCTGACATTGGGGAATGGAACTGTGCTGACACTGGGGAATGGAGGAATGCTGACACTGGTGAATGGATGGGTGCTTACACCACCGGGGAGTGGAGCGGTGATGACATTGGGGAGTGGAGTGGTCGTGACACTGGATAATGGAGGAATGCTGACCCTGAGGAATGGAGGGGTGCTGACACTGGGGAATGGAACGGTGGTGAGACTAGGGAATGGAGGGGTTGTGACACTGGGGAACAGAGGGAGGCTGCCCATGGGGAATGGAGGGGTGCTGACACTGGGGAATGGAGGGGTGCTGACACTGGGGAACAGAGGGGTGCTGACACTGGGGAATGAAGGGGTGGTGATCCTGGGGAATGGAGGGGTGCTGACACTGGGGAATTGAGAGGTGCTGACACTGGGGAATGGAGGGGTGGTGATCTTGGGGAATGGAAAGGTGCTGACCATGGTGAATTGATGGGTGCTGACACTGGGGAATAGAGGGGTGGTGACAATGGGCAATAAAATAGAGGGTGCTGACACTGGGGAATGCAGGGGTAGTTACAATGGGAAACAGAATAGAGGGTGTTGTCACTGGGCAAAAGAGGGGGGTGTCAATGGGAAACAGAGTAGAGGGTGTTGACACTGGGGGAAGAAGGGGGTGACAATGGGAAATAGAATAGAAGGTTCTGACACTGGCTGGAGGGCCGTTGACAATGGGAAATAGAATAAAAATGTCTAGCACTGGGGAATGGAGGGCTGGTTACAATGGGAAATAGAATAGAGGGTGCCGACACTGGGAAATGGAGGAGTGGTTACAATGTGGAATATAATAGAGGGTGCTGACGCTTGGGAATAGAGGAGGGTGATCATGGGAAATGGAATAGAGGGTGCGGACACTGGGGAATAGAGCGGTGGTGATAATGGGAATTCGATTAGAGGTTGCTGACACTGGGGAATGGAGAGGTGCTGAAATTAGGGAATAAAGGTGTGGTGACAGAAGGGAATGACGGGTTGCTGACACTGGGGAGTAGAGGGGTGATGACACTGGGGAATGAAGGGGTGCTCACACTGGGGAATAGAGGGGTGCTGACACTGGGGAGTAGAGGGGTGATGACACTGGGGAATGAAGGGGTGCTCACACTGGGGAATAGAGGGGTGCTGCCACTGGGGAATGGAGCGGTGCTGAAATTAGGGAATAAAGGTGTGGTGACACTAAGGAGTAGAGGGGTGATGACACTGGGGAATAGAGGGGTGCTGCCACAGGGGAATGGACGGGTGCTGGCCCTGGGGAATGGAGGGGTGCTGACATTTGGGAATGGTGGATTGCTGACCCTTGGGAATGCAGGGGTAGTGACCCTGTGGAATTGATGGGTGTTGACACTGGGGAATTGAGGGGTGGTGACACTGGGAATGGAGGTGTTCTGACCAGGCGGAATGGAGGGGTGCTGACACTGGGCAATGGAGGGGTGCTGACCCTGGGGAATGGAGGGGTGCTGACACTGGGGAATGGAGAGGGCTGACACTGGGGAACAAAGGGGTGCTGACCCTGGGGAATGGAGGGGTGCTGACACTGGGGAATGGAGAAGTGCTGACACTGGAGAACATAGGGATGCTGACCATGGGGAATGGAGGCGTGCTGATACTGGGGAATGGAGAGGTGCTGACACTGGGGAATGGAGGGGTGCTAACACTGGGGAATGGACAAGTGGTGACACTGGGGAATAGAGGAGTGCTAACACTGGGGAATGGACGGGTGGTGACACTGGGGAATGGAGGGGTGCTGACCCTGGAGAATGTAGGGGTGTTGACACTGGGGAATAGACTGGTGCTGACACTGGGGAATGGAGGGGTGCTGCCATTGGGAATAGAAAGGTGGTGACACTGGGGAATAGAAGGGTGCTGACACTGGGGAATGGAGGGGTGCTAACCCTGGGGAATGGAGGGGTGCTGACCCCGGGGAATGGTGCGGTGCTGACACTGGGGAATGGAGGGGTGGTGAAACTGGGGAATGGAGGGGTGCTGGCCCTGGGAAATGGAGGGGTGCTGACATTTGGGAATGGTGGATTGCTGACCCTGGGGAATGGAGGGGTGCTGACACTGGGGAATGGAACTGTGCTGACACTAGGGAATGGAGGAATGCTGACACTGGGAAATGGATGGGTGCTTACACCACCGGGGAGTGGAGCGGTGATGACATTGGGGAGTGGAGGGGTGGTGACACTGGATAATGGAGGAATGCTGACCCTGATAAATGGAGGGGTGCTGACACTGGGGAATGGAACGGTGGTGACACTAGGCAATGGAGGGGTTGTGACACTGGGGAACACAGGGAGGCTGCCCATGGGGAATGGAGGGGTGCTGACACTGGGGAATGGATGGTGCTGACACTGGGGAACAGAGGGGTTCTGTCACTGGGGAATGAAGGGGTGGTGATCCTGGGGAATGGAGGGGTGCTGACACTGGGGAATTGAGAGGTGCTGACACTGGGGAATAGAGGGGTGCTGACACTGGGGAATAGAGGGGCGGTGACACTGGGGAATGGAGGGGTGGTGATCTTGGGGAATGGAAGGGTGCTGACCATGGTGAATTGATGGATGCTGACACTGGGGAATAGAGGGGTGGTGACAATGGGCAATAAAATAGAGGGTGCTGACACTGGGGAATGGAGGGGTAGTTACAATGGGAAACAGAATAGAGGGTGTTGTCACTGGGCAAAAGAGGGGGGGTGACAATGGGAAACAGAGTAGAGGGTGTTGACACTGGGGAGAAGAAGGGGGTGACAATGGGAAATAGAACAGAAGGTTCTGACACTGGCTGGAGGGCCGTTGACAATGGGAAATAGAATAAAAATTTCTAACACTGGGGAATGGAGGGCTGGTTACAATGGGAAATAGAATAGAGGGTGCTGACACTGGGAAATGGACGAGTGGTTACAATGTGGAATAGAATAGAGGGTGCTGACGCTAGGGAATAGAGGAGGGTGACCATGGGAAATAGAATAGAGGGTGCCTGGAATGGAGAATAGAGGGGTGGTGACAATGGGAAATGGAAAAGAGGGTGCGGACACTGGGGAATAGAGGGGTGGTGACAATGGGAAATCGAATAGAGGTTGCTGACACAGGGGAATAAAGGGGTGGTGACAATGGGAAATTGATTAGAGGTTGCTGACACTGGGGAATGGAGGGGTGCTGAATTAGGGAATAAAGGTGTGGTGACACAAGGGAATGACGGGTTGCTGACACTGGGGAGTAGAGAGGTGGTGGCATTGGGGAATGGAGGGTTGGTTAGAATGGGAAATAGACTAGAGGGTCTTGACACTGGGGAATGGAGGGGTGCTGACACTAAGGGAACAGAGGGATGCTGACCCTGGGGAATGGAGGAGTGCTGATACTGGGGAATGGAGAGGTGCTGACACTGGGAAATGGAGGTGTGGTTACAATGTGGAATAGAATAGAGGGTGCTGACGCTAGGGAATAGAGGAGGGTGACCCTGGGAAATAGAATAGAGGGTGCCTGGACTGGCGAATAGAGGAGTGGTGACAATGGGAAATGGAATAGAGGGTGCAGACACTGGGGAATAGAGGGGTGGTGACAATGGGAAATCGAATAGAGGTTGCTGACACTGGGGAATGGAGGGGTGCTGAAATAAGGGAATAAAGGTGTGGTGACACAAGGGAATGACGGGTTGCTGACACTGGGGAGTAGAGGGGTGATGACACTGGGGAATGAAGGGGTGCTCACACTGGGGAATAGAGGTTGCTGACACTGGGGAATGGAGGGGTGCTGAAATAAGGGAATAAAGGTGTGGTGACACAAGGGAATGACGGGTTGCTGACACTGGGGAGTAGAGGGGTGATGACACTGGGGAAAAAAGGTGTGGTGACACTGGGGAGTAGAGGGGTGATGACACCAGGGAATGAAGGGGTGCTCACACTGGGGAATAGAGGGGTTCTGCCACAGGGGAATGGAGGGGTGCTGGCCCTGAGGAATGGAGGGGTGCTGACATTTGGGAATGGTAGATTGAGGACCCTTGGGAATGCAGGGGTGGTTACACTGAGGAATGGAGGGGTGGTGACCCTGTGGAATTGATGGGTGTTGACACTGGGGAATAGAGGGGTGGTGACACTGGGGAATGGAGGTGGGCTGACACTGAGAATGGAGGGGTTTTGACCATGGGGAATGGAGGGGTGCTGACACTGGTCAATGGAGAGGTGGTGGCATTGGGGAATGGAGGGGTGGTTAGAATGGGAAATAGACTAGAGGGTCTTGACACTGGAGAATGGGGGGGGGTGCTGACACTGGGGAACAGAGGGATGCTGACCCTGGGGAATGGAGTGGTGCTGACACTGGGGAATGGAGAGGTGCTGACACTGGTGAACAGAGGGGTGCTGACCCTGGGGAATGGAGGGCTGCTGACCCAGGGGAATGGAGGGGTGCTGACCCTGGGGAATGGAGGGCTGCTGACCCACGGGAATGGAGGGGTGCTAACACTGGGGAATGGAGGGGTGCTAACACTGGGGAATGGATGGGTGGTGAAACTGGGGAATGGACGGGTGCTGACCCTGTAGAATGAAGGGGTGCTGACACTGGGGAATAGAGAGTTGCTGACACTGGGGAATGGATGGGTGCTAACACTGGGGAATGGAAGGGTGCTGACCCTGGAGAATGTAGGGGTGCTGACACTGGGGAATGGAGGGGTGCTGACCCTGGGGAATGGAGGTATGCTGACACTGGGGAATAGACGGGTGGTGACACTGGGGAATGGAGGGGTGTCGACCCTGGAGAATGTAGGGGTGCTGACACTGTGGAATAGAGTGCTGCTGACACTGGAGAATTGAGGGGTGCTAACACTGGGGAATAGACGGGTGGTGACACTGGGGAATGGAGGGGTGCTGACCCTGGAGAATGGAGGGGTGCTTACACTGGTGAAAGGAGGGGTGCTGACCCAGGGGAATGGAGGGGTGCTGACACTGGGGAACACAGGGGTGCTGACCCTGGGGAATGGAGAGGTGGTGACACTGGGGAATGGAGGGGTGCTGACACTGGGGAATGGAGGGGTGCTGACACTGGGGAACCAAGGGATGCTTACCCTGGGGAATGGAGTGGTGCTGACACTGGGGAATGGAGAGGTGCTGACACTGGGGAATGGAGGGGTGCTGACACTGGTGAACAGAGGGGTGCTGACCCTGGGGAATGGAGGGCTGCTGACCCAGGGGAATGGAGGGGTGCTGACCCTGGGGAATGGAGGGCTGCTGACCCAGGGGAATGGAGGGGTGCTAACACTGGGGAATGGAGGTGGGCTGACATTGGGAATGGAGGGGTTCTGACCATGGGGAATGGAGGGGTGCTGACACTGGGCAATGGAGAGGTGGTGGCATTGGGGAATGGAGGGGTGGTTAGAATGGGAAATAGACTAGAGGGTCTTGACACTGGAGAATGGAGGGGTGCTGACACTGGGGAACAGAGGGATGCTGACCCTGGGGAATGGATGGTTGGTGATACTGGGGAATGGAGAGGTGCTGACACTGGGGAATGGAGGGGTGCTGACACTGGGGAATGGAGGGGTGCTGACACTGGGGAACAGAGGGATGCTGACCCTGGGGAATGGATGGTTGGTGATACTGGGGAATGGAGAGGTGCTGACGTTGGGGAATGGAGGGGTGCTGACACTGGGGAATGGAGAGGTGCTGACACTGGGGAACAGAGGGGTGCTGACCCTGGGGAATGGAGGGCTGCTGACCCAGGGGAATGGAGGGGTGCTGGCACTGGGGAATGGAGAGGTGCTGACACTGGGGAACAGAGGGGTGCTGACCCTGGGGAATGGAGGGCTGCTGACCCTGGGGAATGGAGGGCTGCTGACCCAGGGGAATGGAGGGGTGCTGGCACTGGGGAATGGAGAGGTGCTGACCCTGGGGATTAGAGTTAAGCTGGCCCTGTGGAATAGGAAGAGCAGATTCTGGCAAACAGAGGAATCTTAAATTAGTTCAATGGAGGAATGTTATTGGTGTAGAATGGAGGGGTGCTGACATTGGGGAACAGATGAGTGCAGACCCTGGGGAATAGAGTGGTGCTGACACCGGAGAATGGAGGGGTGCTAACACTGGAGAATGGATGGGTGGTGAAACTGGGGAATGGACGGGTGCTGACCCTGGGGAATGGACGGGTGGTGACACTGGGGAGTGGAGGGGTGCTAACACTGGAGAATGGATGGGTGGTGAAACTGGGGAATGGACGGGTGCTGACCCTGGGGAATGGAGGGGTGCTAACACTGGGGAATGGACGGGTGGTGACACTGGGGAATAGAGTGGTGCTGCCATTGGGAATAGAAAGGTGGTGACACTGGGGAATGGATGAATGCGGACACTGGTGAATGGATGGGTGCTTACACCACCGGGGAGTAGAGCGGTGATGACACTGGGGAAACGAGGGGTGATGACATTGGATAATGGAGGAATGCTGACCCTGGGGAATGGATGGGTGCTTACACTGGGGAATGGAACGGAACGGTGGTGACACTGGGGAACAGAGGGAGGCTGCCCATGGGGACGGAGGGGTGCTTACACTGGGGAATGGAGGGGTTGTGACACCGGGGAACAGAGGGAGGCTGCCCCTGGGGAATGGAGGGGTGCTGACACTGGGGAATGGAGGGGTGCTGACACTGGGGAACAGAGGGGTGCTGACACTGGGGAACAGAGGGGTGCTGACACTGGGGAATGGAGGGGTGGTGATCCTGGGGAATGGAGGGGTGCTGACACTGGGGAATTGAGGGGTGATTACACTGGGGAATAGACGGGAGCTGACACTGGGGAATAGAGGGGCGGTGACACTGGGGAATGTACGGGTGGTGATCTTGGGGAATGGAAGGGTGCTGACCATGGTGAATTGATGGGTGCTGGCACTGGGGAATAGAGGGGTGGTGACAATGGGCAATAAAATAGAGGGTGCTGACACTGGAGAATGGAGGGGTAGTTACAATGGGAAACAGAATAGAGGGTGTTGACACTGGGTAAAAGGGGGGGTGACAATGGGAAACAGAGTAGAGTGTGCTGACACTGGGGAGAAGAAAGGGTGACAATGGGAAATAGAATAGAATGTTCTGACACTGGCTGGAGGGCCGGTTACAATGGGAAATAGAAAAAAAGTTTCTAACACTGGGGAATGGAGGGCTGGTTACAATGGGAAATAGAATAGAGGGTGCGACACTGGGAAATGGAGGTGTGGTTACAATGTGGAATAGAATAGACGGTGCGGCGCTAGGGAATAGAGGAGAGTGGCCATGGGAAATAGAATAGAGGGTGCCTGGACTGTAGAATAGAGGGGTGGTGACAATGGGAAATGGAATAGAGGGCGCGGACACTGGGGAATAAAGGGATGGTGACAATGGGAAATCGATTAGAGGTTGCTGACACTGGGGAATGGAGGGGTGCTGAAATTAGGGAATAAAGCTGTGGTGACACTAGGGAATGACGGGTTGCTGACACTGGGGAGTAGAAGGGTGATGACACTGGGGAAGAGAGGGGTGCTGACTCTGAGGAATGGAGGGGTGCTGACACTAGGAAATGGAGGGGTGCTGTCACTGCGGAATAGAGGGGTACGGACACAGGGGAATTGAGAGGTGCTGACCCTGGGGAATGGAGGGGTGCTGACATTTGGGAATGGTGGATTGCTGACCCTTGGGAATGCAGGGGTGGTGACACTAAGGAATGGAGGGGTGGTGACACTCAGGAATGGAGGTGGGCTGACACTGGGAATGGAGGGGTTCTAACCATGGGGAATGGAGGGGTGCTGACACTGGGCAATGGAGGGGTGCTGAAACTGGGGAATGGAGGGGTGCTTACACTGGGGAATGGAGGGGTTGTGACACTGGCGAACAGAGGGAGGCTGCCCCTGGGGAATGGAGGGGTGCTGACACTGGGGAATGGAGGGGTGCTGACACTGGGGAACAGAGGGGTGCTGACACTGGGGAACAGAGGGGTGCTGACACTGGGGAATGGAGGGGTGGTGATCCTGGGGAATGGAGGGGTGCTGACACTGGGGAATTGAGGGGCGATTACACTGGGGAATAGACGGGAGCTGACACTGGGGAATAGAGGGGCGGTGACACTGGGGAATGTACGGGTGGTGATCTTGGGGAATGGAAATGTGCTGACCATGGTGAATTGATGGGTGCTGGCACTGGGGAATAGAGGGGTGGTGACAATGGGCAATAAAATAGAGGGTGCTGACACTGGAGAATGGAGGGGTAGTTACAATGGGAAACAGAATAGAGGGTGTTGACACTGGGTAAAAAGGGGGGTGACAATGGGAAACAGAGAAGAGGGTGCTGACACTGGGGAGAAGAAAGGGTGACAATGGGAAATAGAATAGAATGTTCTGACACTGGCTGGAGGGCCGGTTACAATGGGAAATAGAAAAAAAGTTTCTAACACTGGGGAATGGAGGGCTGGTTACAATGGGAAATAGAATAGAGGGTGCGACACTGGGAAATGGAGGTGTGGTTACAATGTGGAATAGAATAGACGGTGCGGCGCTAGGGAATAGAGGAGAGTGGCCATGGGAAATAGAATAGAGGGTGCCTGGACTGTAGAATAGAGGGGTGGTGACAATGGGAAATGGAATAGAGGGCGCGGACACTGGTTAATAGAGGGGTGGTGACAATGGGAAATCAAATAGAGGTTGCTGACACTGGGGAATAAAGGGATGGTGACAATGGGAAATCGAATACAGGTTGCTGACACTGGGGAATGGATGGTTGCTGAAATTAGGGAATAAAGGTGTGGTGACACTAGGGAATGACAGGTTGCTGACACTGGCAAGTAGAAGGGTGATGACACTGGGGAAGAGAGGGGTGCTGACTCTGAGGAATGGAGGGGTGCTGACACTAGGAAATGGAGGGGTGCTGTCCCTGCAGAATAGAGGGGTACGGACACAGGGGAATGGAGAGGTGCTGACCCTGGGGAATGGAGGGGTGCTGACATTTGGGAATGGTGGATTGCTGACCCTTGGGAATGCAGGGGTGGTGACACTGAGGAATGGAGGGGTGGTGACACTCGGGAATGGAGGTGGGCTGACACTGGGAATGGAGGGGTTCTAACCATGGGGAATGGAGGGGTGCTGACAATGGGCAATGGAGGGGTGGTGGCATTGGGGAATGGAGGGGTGGCTAGAATGGGAAATAGACTAGAGGGTCTTGACACTGGGGAATGGAGGGGTGGTGGCATTGGGGAATGGAGGGGTGGCTAGAATGGGAAATAGACTAGAGGGTCTTGACACTGGGGAACAGAGGGATGCTGACCCTGGGGAATGGAGGGGTGCTGAAACTGGGGAATGGAGAGGTGCTGACACTGGGGAATGGAGGGGTGCTGACACTGGGGAATGGAGAGGTGCCAACACTGGGGAACAGAGGGGTGCTGACCCTGGGGAATGGAGGGCTGCTGACCCAGGGGAATGGAGGGGTGCTGGCACTGGGGAATGGCGAGGTGCTGACCCTGGGGAATAGAGTGGTGCTGACCCCAGGGAATGGAGGAGTGCTAACACTGGGGAATGGACGGGTGTTGACACTGGGGAATGGAGGGGTGCTGACCCTGGGGAATGGAGGGTGCTGACACTGGGGAATGGAGGGGTGCTGACCCTGGAGAATGTAGGGGTGCGAACACTGGGGAAAAGACGGGTGGTGACACTGAGGAATGGAGGGGTGCTGACACTGGGGAATAGAGGGTTGGTGACACTGGGGAATGGAGGGGTGCTGACACTGGGGAATGGAGGGGTGCTAACACTGGGGAATAGACGGGTGGTGACACTGGGGAATGGAAGGGTGCTGACCCAGGAGAATGTAGGGGTGCTGACACTGGGGAAAAGAGTGGTGCTGACACTGGGGAATGGAGGGGTGCTAACACTGGGGAATAGACGGGTGGTGACCCAGGGGAATGGAGGGGTGCTGGCACTGGGGAATGGAGAGGTGCTGACCCTGGGGAATAGAGTGGTGCTGACCCTGGGAAATGGAGGGGTGCTGACACTGGGGAATGGAGAGGTGCTGACCCTGGGGGAAAGAGTGGTGCTGACACTGGGGAATGGAGGAGTGCTAACACTGGGGAATGGAGGAGTGCTGACACTGGGGAACAGAGGGGTGCTGACACTGGGGAATGAAGGGGTGGTGATCCTGGGGAATGGAGGGGTGCTGACACTGGGGAATTGAGAGGTGCTGACACTGGGGAATAGAGGGGTGCTGACACTGGGGAATAGAGGGGCGGTGACACTGGGGAATGGAGGGGTGGTGATCTTGGGGAATGGAAGGGTGCTGACCATGGTGAATTGATGGGTGCTGACACTGGGGAATAGAGGGGTGGTGACAATGGGCAATAAAATAGAGGGTGCTGACACTGGGGAATGCAGGGGTAGTTACAATGGGAAACAGAATAAAGGGTGTTGTCAATGGGCAAAAGAGGAGGGTGTCAATGGGAAACAGAGTAGAGGGTGTTGACACTGGGGAGAAGAAGGGGATGACAATGGGAAATAGAAAAAAAGTTTCAAACACTGGGGAATGGAGGGCTGGTTACAATGGGAAATAGAATAGAGGGTGCGACACTGGGAAATGGAGGTGTGGTTACAATGTGGAATAGAATAGACGGTGCGGCGCTAGGGAATAGAGGAGAGTGGCCATGGGAAATAGAATAGAGGGTGCCTGGACTGTAGAATAGAGGGGTGGTGACAATGGGAAATGGAATAGAGGGCGCGGACACTGGGTAATAGAGGGGTGGTGACAATGGGAAATCGAATAGAGGTTGCTGACACTGGGGAATAAAGGGATGGTGACAATGGGAAATCGATTAGAGGTTGCTGACACTGGGGAATGGAGGGGTGCTGAAATTAGGGAATAAAGCTGTGGTGACACTAGGGAATGACGGGTTGCTGACACTGGGGAGTAGAAGGGTGATGACACTGGGGAAGAGAGGGGTGCTGACTCTGAGGAATGGAGGGGTGCTGACACTAGGAAATGGAGGGGTGCTGTCCCTGCGGAATAGAGGGGTACGGACACAGGGGAATGGAGAGGTGCTGACCCTGGGGAATGGAGGGGTGCTGACATTTGGGAATGGTGGATTGCTGACCCTTGGGAATGCAGGGGTGGTGACACTGAGGAATGGATGGGTGGTGACACTCGTGAATGGAGGTGGGCTGACACTGGGAATGGAGGGGTTCTAACCATGGGGAATGGAGGGGTGCTGACACTGGGCAATGGAGGGGTGGTGGCATTGGGGAATGGAGGGGTGGCTAGAATGGGAAATAGACTAGAGGGTTTTGACACTGGGGAATGGAGGGGTGCTGACACTGGGGAACAGAGGGATGCTGACCCTGGGGAATGGAGGGGTGCTGAAACTGGGGAATGGAGGGGTGCTTACACTGGGGAATGGAGGGGTTGTGACACTGGCGAACAGAGGGAGGCTGCCCCTGGGGAATGGAGGGGTGCTGACACTGGGGAATGGAGGGGTGCTGACACTGGGGAACAGAGGGGTGCTGACACTGGGGAATGGAGGGGTGGTGATCCTGGGGAATGGAGGGGTGCTGACACTGGGGAATTGAGGGGCGATTACACTGGGGAATAGACGGGAGCTGACACTGGGGAATAGAGGGGCGGTGACACTGGGGAATGTACGGGTGGTGATCTTGGGGAATGGAAGGGTGCTGACCATGGTGAATTGATGGGTGCTGGCACTGGGGAATAGAGGGGTGGTGACAATGGGCAATAAAATATAGGGTGCTGACACTGGAGAATGGAGGGGTAGTTACAATGGGAAACAGAATAGAGGGTGTTGACACTGGGTAAAAGGGGGGGTGAAAATGGGAAACAGAGTAGAGTGTGCTGACACTGGGGAGAAGAAAGGGTGACAATGGGAAATAGAATAGAATGTTCTGACACTGGCTGGAGGGCCGGTTACAATGGGAAATAGAAAAAAAGTTTCTAACACTGGGGAATGGAGGGCTGGTTACAATGGGAAATAGAATAGAGGGTGCGACACTGGGAAATGGAGGTGTGGTTACAATGTGGAATAGAATAGACGGTGCGGCGCTAGGGAATAGAGGAGAGTGGCCATGGGAAATAGAATAGAGGGTGCCTGGACTGTAGAATAGAGGGGTGGTGACAATGGGAAATGGAATAGAGGGCGCGGACACTGGGTAATAGAGGGGTGGTGACAATGGGAAATCGAATAGAGGTTGCTGACACTGGGGAATAAAGGGATGGTGACAATGGGAAATCGATTACAGGTTGCTGACACTGGGGAATGGAGGGGTGCTGAAATTAGGGAATAAAGGTGTGGTGACACTAGGGAATGACAGGTTGCTGACACTGGGGAGTAGAAGGGTGATGACACTGGGGAAGAGAGGGGTGCTGACTCTGAGGAATGGAGGGGTGCTGACACTAGGAAATGGAGGGGTGCTGTCCCTGCGGAATAGAGGGGTAAGGACACAGGGGAATGGAGAGGTGCTGACCCTGGGGAATGGAGGGGTGCTGACATTTGGGAATGGTGGATTGCTGACCCTTGGGAATGCAGGGGTGGTGACACTGAGGAATGGAGGGGTGGTTGACACTCGGGAATGGAGGTGGGCTGACACTGGGAATGGAGGGGTTCTAACCATGGGGAATGGAGGGGTGCTGACACTGGGCAATGGAGGGGTGGTGGCATTGGGGAATGGAGGGGTGGCTAGAATGGGAAATAGACTAGAGGGTCTTGACACTGGGGAATGGAGGGGTGGTGGCATTGGGGAATGGAGGGGTGGCTAGAATGGGAAATAGACTAGAGGGTCTTGACACTGGGGAACAGAGGGATGCTGACCCTGGGGAATGGAGGGGTGCTGAAACTGGGGAATGGAGAGGTGCTGACACTGGGGAATGGAGGGGTGCTGACACTGGGGAATGGAGAGGTGCCAACACTGGGGAACAGAGGGGTGCTGACCCTGGGGAATGGAGGGCTGCTGACCCAGGGGAATGGAGGGGTGCTGGCACTGGGGAATGGCGAGGTGCTGACCCTGGGGAATAGAGTGGTGCTGGCACTAGGGAATGGAGGAGTGCTAACACTGGGGAATGGACGGGTGTTGACACTGGGGAATGGAGGGGTGCTGACCCTGGGGAATGGAGGGTGCTGACACTGGGGAATGGAGGGGTGCTGACCCTGGAGAATGTAGGGGTGCGAACACTGGGGAAAAGACGGGTGGTGACACTGAGGAATGGAGGGGTGCTGACACTGGGGAATAGAGGGTTGGTGACACTGGGGAATGGAGTGGTGCTGACACTGGGGAATGGAGGGGTGCTAACACTGGGGAATAGACGGGTGGTGACACTGGGGAATGGAAGGGTGCTGACCCAGGAGAATGTAGGGGTGCTGACACTGGGGAATAGAGTGGTGCTGACACTGGGGAATGGAGGGGTGCTAACACTCGGGAATAGACGGGTGGTGACCCAGGGGAATGGAGGGGTGCTGGCACTGGGGAATGGAGAGGTGCTGACCCTGGGGAATAGAGTGGTGCTGACCCTGGGGAATGGAGGGGTGCTGACACTGGGGAATGGAGAGGTGCTGACCCTGGGGAATAGAGTGGTGCTGACACTGGGGAATGGAGGAGTGCTAACACTGGGGAATGGAGGAGTGCTGACACTGGGGAACAGAGGGGTGCTGACACTGGGGAATGAAGGGGTGGTGATCCTGGGGAATGGAGGGGTGCTGACACTGGGGAATTGAGAGGTGCTGACACTGGGGAATAGAGGGGTGCTGACACTGGGGAATAGAGGGGCGGTGACACTGGGGAATGGAGGGGTGGTGATCTTGGGGAATGGAAGGGTGCTGACCATGGTGAATTGATGGGTGCTGACACTGGGGAATAGAGGGGTGGTGATAATGGGCAATAAAATAGAGGGTGCTGACACTGGGGAATGCAGGGGTAGTTACAATGGGAAACAGAATAAAGGGTGTTGTCAATGGGCAAAAGAGGAGGGTGTCAATGGGAAACAGAGTAGAGGGTGTTGACACTGGGGAGAAGAAGGGGGTGACAATGGGAAATAGAATAGAAGGTTCTAACACTGGCTGGAGGGCCGTTGACAATGGGAAATAGAATAAAAATGTCTAAAACTAGGGAATGGAGGACTGGTTATAATGGGAAATAGAATAGAGGGTACTGACGCTAGGGAATAGAGGAGGGTGAACATGGGAAATAGAATAGAGGGTGCCTGGACTGGAGAATAGAGGGGTGGTGACAATGGGAAATGGAATAGAGGGTGCGGACACTGGGGAATAGAGGGGTGGTGACAATGGGAAATCGATTAGAGGTTGCTGACACTGGGGAATGGAGAGGTGCTGAATTTAGGGAATAAAGGTGTGGTGACAGTAGGGAATGACGGGTTGCTGACACTGGGGAGTAGAGGGGTGATGACACTGGGGAATGAAGGGGTGGTCACACTGGGGAATAGAGGGGTGCTGACACTGGGGAGTAGAGGGGTTATGACACTGGGGAATGAAGGGGTGCTCACACTGGGGAATGAAGGGGTGCTCACACTGGGGAATAGAGGGGTGCTGACACTGGGGAGTAGAGGGGTGCTGCCACTGGAGAATGGAGGGGTGCTGAAATTAGGGAATAAAGGTGTGGTGACACTGGGGAGTAGAGGGGTGATGACACTGGGGAATAGAGGGGTGCTGCCACAGGGGAATGGACGGGTGCTGGCCCTGGGGAATGGAGGGTGCTGACATTTGGGAATGGTGGATTGCTGACCCTTGGGAATGCAGGGGTGGTGACCCTGTGGAATTGATGGGTGTTGACACTGGGGAATTGAGGGGTGGTGACACTGGGGAATGGAGGTGGACTGACACTGGGAATGGAGGTGTTCTGACATGGGCAATAGAGGGGTGCTGACGCTGGGGAATGGAGGCATGCTGATACTGGGGAATGGAGAGGTGCTGACACTGGGGAATGGAGGGGTGCTGACACTGGGGAATGGATATGTGCTGACACTGGGGAACAAAGGGGTGCTGACCCTGGGGAATGGAGGGCTGCTGATACTGGGGAATGGAGAGGTGAAGACACTGGGGAATGGAGGGGTGCTGACACTGGGGAATGGAGAAGTGCTGACACTGGGGAACAGAGGGCTGCTGACCATGGGGAATGGAGGCGTGCTGATACTGGGGAATGGAGAGGTGCTGACACTGGGGAATGGAGGGGTGCTGACACTGGGGAATGGAGAGGTGCTGACACTGGGGAACGCAGGGGTGCTGACCCTGGGGAATGGAGGGCTGCTGACCCAGGGGAATGGAGGGGTGCTGGCACTGGGGAATGGAGGGCTGCTGACCCAGGGGAATGGAGGGGTGCTGGAACTGGGGAATAGAGAGGTGCTGGCCCTGGGGAATGGAGGGGTGCTGGCACTGGGGAATGGAGAGGTGCTGACCCTGGGGATTAGAGTTAAGATGGCCCTGTGGAATAGGAAGAGCAGATTCTGGCAAACAGAGGAATCTTAAATTAGTTCAATGGAGGAATGTTATTGGTGTGGAATGGAGGGGTGCTGACATTGGGGAACAGATGAGTGCAGACCCTGGGGAATAGAGTGGTGCTGACACTGGGGAGTGGAGGGGTGCTGCCATTGGGAATAGAAAGGTGGTGACACTGGGGAATAGAAGCGTGCTGACAAGGGAATGGAGGGGTGCTAACCCTGGGGAATGGAGGGGTGCTGACCCAGGGGAATGGTGCGGAGCTGACACTGGGGAATGGAGGGGTGGTGACACTGGGGAATGGAGGGGTGCTGGCCCTGGGAAATGGAGGGGTGCTGACATTTGGGAATGGTGGATTGCTGACCCTGGGGAATGGAGGGGTGCTGACACTAGGAATGGAACTGTGCTGACACTGGGGAATGGAGGAATGCTGACACTGGGAAATGGATGGGTGCTTACACCACCGGGGAGTGGAGCGGTGATGACACTGGGGAGTGGAGGGGTGGTGACACTGGGGAATGGAACGGTGGTGACACTGGGGAATGGAGGGGTTGTGACACTGGGGAACACAGGGAGGCTGCCCATGGGGAATGGAGGGGTGCTGACACTGGGCAATGGAGGGGTGCTGCCACTGGGGAACAGAGGGGTTCTGACACTGGGGAATGAAGGGGTGGTGATCCTGGGGAATGGAGGGGTGCTGACACTGGGGAATTAAGAGGTGCTGACACTGGGGAATAGAGGGGTGCTGACACTGGGGCATAGAGGGGCGGTGACACTGGGGAATGGAAGGGTGGTGATCTTGGGGAATGGAAGGGTGCTGACCATGGTGAATTGATGGGTGCTGACACTGGGGAATAGAGGGGTGGTGACAATGGGCAATAAAATAGAGGGTGCTGGCACTGGGGAATGGAGGGCTGGTTACAATGGGAAATAGAATAGAGGGTGCTGACACTGGGAAATGGAGGAGTGGTTACAATGTGGAATAGAGGAGGGTGACCATGGGAAATAGAATAGAGGGTGCCTGGACTGGAGAATAGAGGGGTGGTGACAATGGGAAATGGAAAAGAGGGTGCAGACACTGGGGAATAGAGGGGTGGTGACAATGGGAAATCGAATAGAGGTTGCTGACACTGGGGAATAAAGGGGTGGTGACAATGGGAAATTGATTAGAGGTTGCTGACACTGGGGAATGGAGGCGTGCTGAATTAGGGAATAAAGGTGTGGTGACACAAGGGAATGACGGGTTGCTGACACTGGGGAGTAGAGAGGTGATGACACTGGGGAATGAAGGGGTGCTCACACTGGGGAATAGAGGGGTGCTGCCACTGGGGAATGGAGGGTGCTGAAATTAGGGAAAAAAAGTGTGGTGACACTGGGGAGTAGAGGGGTGATGACACTAGGGAATGAAGGGGTGCTCACACTGGGGAATAGAGGGGTGCTGCCACAGGGGAATGGAGGGCTGCTGGCCCTGAGGAATGGAGGGGTGCTGTCAATTGGGAATGGTGGATTGCGGACCCTTGGGAATGCAGGGGTGGTTACACTGAGGAATGAAGGGGTGGTGACCCTGTGGAATTGATGGGTGTTGACACTGGGGAATAGAGGGGTGGTGACACTGGGGAATGGAGGTGGGCTGACATTGGGAATGGAGGGGTTCTGACCATGGGGAATGGAGGGGTGCTGACACTGGGCAATGGAGAGGTGGTGGCATTGGGGAATGGAGGGGTGGTTAGAATGGGAAATAGACTAGAGGGTCTTGACACTGGAGAATGGAGGGGTGCTGACACTGGGGAATGGAGAGGTGCTGACACTGGGGAACAGAGGGGTGCTGACCCTGGGGAATGGAGAGGTGCTGACACTGGGGAACAGAGGGGTGCTGACCCTGGGGAATGGAGGGCTGCTGACCCGGGGGAATGGAGGGGTGTTGACCCTGGGGAATGGAGAGGTGCTGACACTGGTGAACAGAGGGGTGCTGACCCTGGGGAATGGAGGGCTGCTGACCCAGGGGAATGGCTAGGTGCTGACACTGGGGAATGGAGAGGTGCTGACACTGGGGAACAGAGGGGTGCTGACACTGGGGAATGAAGGGGTGGTGATCCTGGGGAATGGAGGGGTGCTGACACTGGGGAATTAAGAGGTGGTGATCCTGGGGAATGGAGGGGTGCTGACACTGGGGAATTAAGAGGTGCTGACACTGGGGAATAGAGGGGTGCTGACACTGGGGCATAGAGGGGCAGTGACACTGGGGAATGGAAGGGTGGTGATCTTGGGGAATGGAAGGGTGCTGACCATGGTGAATTGATGGGTGCTGACACTGGGGAATAGAGGGGTGGTGACAATGGGCAATAAAATAGAGGGTGCTGGCACTGGGGAATGGAGGGCTGGTTACAATGGGAAATAGAATAGAGGGTGCTGACACTGGGAAATGGAGGAGTGGTTACAATGTGGAATAGAGGAGGGTGACCATGGGAAATAGAATAGAGGGTGCCTGGACTGGAGAATAGAGGGGTGGTGACAATGGGAAATGGAAAAGAGGGTGCAGACACTGGGGAATAGAGGGGTGGTGACAATGGGAAATCGAATAGAGGTTGCTGACACTGGGGAATAAAGGGGTGGTGACAATGGGAAATTGATTAGAGGTTGCTGACACTGGGGAATGGAGGCGTGCTGAATTAGGGAATAAAGGTGTGGTGACACAAGGGAATGACGGGTTGCTGACACTGGGGAGTAGAGAGGTGATGACACTGGGGAATGAAGGGGTGCTCACACTGGGGAATAGAGGGGTGCTGCCACTGGGGAATGGAGGGTGCTGAAATTAGGGAAAAAAGGTGTGGTGACACTGGGGAGTAGAGGGGTGATGACACTAGGGAATGAAGGGGTGCTCACACTGGGGATTAGAGGGGTGCTGCCACAGGGGAATGGAGGGGTGCTGGCCCTGAGGAATGGAGGGGTGCTGTCAATTGGGAATGGTGGATTGCGGACCCTTGGGAATGCAGGGGTGGTTACACTGAGGAATGAAGGGGTGGTGACCCTGTGGAATTGATGGGTGTTGACACTGGGGAATAGAGGGGTGGTGACACTGGGGAATGGAGGTGGGCTGACATTGGGAATGGAGGGGTTCTGACCATGGGGAATGGAGGGGTGCTGACACTGGGCAATGGAGAGGTGGTGGCATTGGGGAATGGAGGGGTGGTTAGAATGGGAAATAGACTAGAGGCTCTTGACACTGAAGAATGGAGGGGTGCTGACACTGGGGAATGGAGAGGTGCTGACACTGGGGAACAGAGGGGTGCTGACCCTGGGGAATGGAGAGGTGCTGACACTGGGGAACAGAGGGGTGCTGACCCTGGGGAATGGAGGGCTGCTGACCCGGGGGAATGGAGGGGTGCTGACCCTGGGGAATGGAGAGGTGCTGACACTGGTGAACAGAGGGGTGCTGACCCTGGGGAATGGAGGGCTGCTGACCCAGGGGAATGGCTAGGTGCTGACACTGGGGAATGGAGAGGTGCTGACACTGGGGAACAGAGGGGTGCTGACCCTGGGGAATGGAGGGCTGCTGACCCAGGGGAATGGAGGGGTGCTGGCACTGGGGAATGGAGTGTTGCTGATACTGGGGAATGTAGGGGTGCTGACACTCGGGAATAGAGGGTTGGTGACAATGGGGAATGGAGGGGTGCTGACCCTGGAGAATGGAGGGGTGCTAACGCAGGGGAACTGAGGGGTGCTGACACTGGTGAAAAGAGGGGTGCTGACCCTGGGGAATGGAGGGCTGCTGACCCAGGGGAATGGAGGGGTGCTGAAACTGGGGAATGGTGTGCTGACACTGGGGAATGGAGGGGTGCTGATACTGGGGAATAGACAGACGGTGACACTGGGGAATGGAGGGGTGCTGACCCTGTGGAATGGGGGGTGCTGGCACTGGGGAATGGAGAGGTGCTGACCCTGGGGATTAGAGTTAAGCTGGCCCTGTGGAAAAGGAAGAGCAGATTCTGGCAAACAGAGGAATCTTAAATTAGTTCAATGGAGGAATGTTATTGGTGTGGAATGGAGGGGTGCTGACATTGGGGAACAGATGATTGCAGATCCTTGGGAATAGAGTGGTGCTGACACTGGGGAATGGAGGGGTGCTAACACTGGGGAATGGATGGGTGGTGAAACTGGGGAATGGACGGGTGCTGACCCTGGAGAAAGAAGGGGTGCTGACACTGGGGAATAGAGAGTTGCTGACACTGGGGAATGGATGGGTGCTAACACTGGGGAATAGACGGGTGGTGACACTGGGGAATGGAGGGTTACTAACACTGAGGAATGGAGGGGTGCTGACCCTGGGGAATAGAGTGGTGCTGACACTAGGGAATGGAGGAGTGCTAACACTGGGAAATAGACGGGTGGTGACACTGGGGAATGGAGGGGTGCTGACACTCGGGAATAGAGGGTTGGTGACAATGGGGAATGGAGGGGTGCTGACCCTGTTGAATGGAGGGGTGCTAACCCAGGGGAACGGAGGGGTGCTGACACTGGTGAATGGAGGGGGGCTGACCCAGCGAAATGGAGGGGTGCTGACACTGGGGAATGGACGGGTGGTGACACTGGGGAATAGAGGGGTGCTGACACTGGGGAATAGAGGGTTGGTGACACTGGGGAATGGAGGGGTGCTGACACTGGGGTATGGAGGGGTGCTGACACTGGGGAATAGACAGGTGGTGACACTGGGGAATGGAAGGGTGCTGACCCTGGAGAATGTAGGGGTGCTGACACTGGGGAATTTAGGGGTGCTGACACTGGGGAATGGAGGGGTGCTGAACCCTGGAAGTGAGAGATGCTGACACTGGGGAATGGTATGCTGACACTGGGGAAGAAAGGGGTGCCGACCCCTGGAATTGAGAGGTGCTGACACTGGGGAATGGAGGGGTGCTGACACTGGGGAATGGAGGGGGGCTGACCCTGGGGAATGGAGTGGTGCTGATCATTGGGAATGGAGGCGTGCTGACACTGGGGAATAGACGGGTGGTGACACTGGGGAATGGAGGGGTGTCGACCCTGGAGAATGTAGGGGTGCTGACACTGGGGAATAGAGTGGTGCTGGCACTGGAGAATGGAGGGGTGCTAACACTGGGCAATAGACGGGTGATGACACTGGGGAATGGAGGGGTGCTGACCCTGGAGAATGGAGGGGTGCTGACCCAGGGGAATGGAGGGGTGCTGACACTGGGGAATGGAGGGGTGCTGAACCCTGGAATTGAGAGATGCTGACACTGGGGAATGGTATGCTGACACTGGGGAAGAAAGGGGTGCCGACCCCTGGAATTGAGAGGCGCTGACACTGGGGAATGGAGGGGTGCTGACACTGGGGAATGGAGGGGGGCTGACCCTGGGGAATGGAGTGGTGCTGATCATTGGGAATGGAGGGGTGCTGACACTTGGGAATGGAGGGGTGGTTAGAATGGGAAATAGACAAGAGGGTCATGACACTGGGGAATGGAGAGGTGCTCCCACTGGGAATAGAAAGGTGGTGACACTGGGGAGCAGAAGGGTGCTGACAATGGGGAATGGAGGGGTGCTGACCCTGGGGAATGGAGGGGTGATGACACTGGGGAATGGAGGGGTGCTGACACTGGCCAATAGAGGGGTGGTGGCATTGGGGAATGGCGGGTGGTTAGAATGGCAAATAGACTAGAGAGGGTCTTGACACTGGGGAATGGAGGGGTGCTGACACTGGGGAACCAAGGGATGCTTACCCTGGGGAATGGAGGCGTGCTGATACTGGGGAATGGAGAGGTGCTGACACTGGGGAATGGAGGGGTGCTGACACTGGGGAATGGAGAGGTGCTGACACTGGTGAACAGAGGGGTGCTGACCCTGGAGAATGGAGGGCTGCTGACCCAAGGGAATAGAGGGGTGCTGGCACTGTGGAATGGAGAGGTGCTGACCCTGGGGATTAGAGTTAAGCTGGCCCTGTGTAATAGGAAGAGCAGATTCTGGCAAACAGAGGAATCTTAAATTAGTTCAATGGAGGAATGTTATTGGTGTAGAATGGATGGGTGCTGACATTGGGGAACAGATGAGTGCAGACCCTAGGGAATAGAGTGGTGCTGACACTGGGGAATGGAGGGGTGCTAACACTGGGGAATGGATGGGTGGTGAAACTGGGGAATGGACGGGTGCTGACCCTGGAGAATGAAGGGGTGCTGACACTGGGGAATAGAGAGTTGCTGACACTGGGGAATGGATGGGTGCTAACACTGGGGAATAGACGGGTGGTGACACTGGGGAATGGAGGGTTACTAACACTGGGGAATGGAGGGGTGCTAACACTGGGGAATAGATAGGTGGTGACACTGCGGAATGGAGGGGTGCTGACACTTGGGAATAGAGGGTTGGTGACATTGGAGAATGGAGGGGTGCTGACCCTGGAGAATGGAGGGGTGCTGACCCAGGGGAACGGAGGGGTGCTGACACTGGTGAATGGAGGGGTACTGACCCAGGGGAATGGAGGGGTGCTGACACTGGGGAATGGACGGGTGGTGACCCTGAGCAATGGAGGGGTGCTGACCCTGGAGAATGTAGGGGTGCTGACACTGGGGAAAGGAGGGGCGCTGACCCTGGGGATTGGAGGGGTGCTGACCTTGGGGAAATGGATGGGTGCTGACACAGGGTAATGGAGGGGTGGTGAGCCTGGGGAATGGATGGGTGCTGACACTGGGCAATGGAGGGGTGCTGACACTAGGGAATGGAGTGTGCTGACACAGGAATATGGAGGGGTGCTGACCCTGGGGAATGGAGTGGTGCTGATCTTTGGGAATGGTGGATTACTGACCGTGGGCAATGGAGGGGTGCAGACACTGGGGAATGGAGGGGGGATGACACTGGGAATAGAAAGGTGGTGACACTGGGGAACAGAAGGGTGCTGACAATGGGGAATGGAGGGGTGCTGACCCTGGGGAATGGAGGGGTGATGACACTGTGGAATGGGGGGGTGCTGACACTGGCCAATAAAGGAGTGGAGGCATTGGGAAATGGCGGGTGGTGAGAATGGCAAATAGACTAGAAGGTCTTGACACTGGGGAATGGAGGTGTGCTGACACTGGGGAACCAAGGAATGCTTACCCTGGGGAATGGAGTGGTGCTGAAACTGGGGAATGGAGAGGTGCTGACACTGGGGAATGTAGGGGTGCTGACACTGGGGAACAGAGGGGTGCTGACCCTGGGGAATGGAGGGCTGCTGACCCAGGGGAATGGAGGAGTTCTGGCACTGGGGAATGGAGAGGTGCTGACCCTGGGGAATGGAGGGGTGCTGACCCTGGGGAATGGAGGGCTGCTGACCCAGGGGAATGGGGGGTGCTGGCACTGGGGAATGGAGAGGTGCTGACCCTGGGGATTAGAGTTAAGCTGGCCCTGTGGAATAGGAAGAGCAGATTCTGGCAAACAGAGGAATCTTAAATTAGTTCAATGGAGGAATGTTATTGGTGTGGAATGGAGGGGTGCTGACATTGGGGAACAGATGAGTGCAGACCCTGGGGAATAGAGTCGTGCTGACACTGGGGAATGGAGGGGTGCTAACACTGGGGAATGGATGGGAGGTGAAACTGGGGAATGGACGGGTGCTGACCCTAGAGAATGAAGGGGTGCTGACACTGGGGAATAGAGAGTTGCTGACACTGCGGAATGGATGGGTGCTAACACTGGGGAATAGATGGGTGGTGACACTGGGGAATGGAGGGTTACTAACACTGAGGAATGGAGGGGTGCTGACCCTGGAGAATGGAGGGGTGCTGACCCAGGGGAATGGAGGGGTGCTGACACTGGTGAACAGAGGGGTGCTGACCCTGGGGAATGGAGGGCTGCTGATCCAGGGGAATGGAGGGGTGCTGGCACTGGGGAATGGAGAGGTGCTGACCCAGGGGAATGTAGGGGTGTTGATACTGGGGAATGGAGAGGTGCTGACACTGGGGAATGGAGGGCTGCTGACCCAGGGGAATGGGGGGTGCTGGCACTGGGGAATGGAGAGGTGCTGACCCTGGGGATTAGAGTTAAGCTGGCCCTGTGTAATAGGAAGAGCAGATTCTGGCAAACAGAGGAATCTTAAATTAGTTCAATGGAGGAATGTTATTGGTGTAGAATGGAGGGGTGCTGACATTGGGGAACAGATGAGTGCAGACCCTGGGGAATAGAATGGTGCTGACACTGGGCAATGGAGGGGTGCTAACACTGGGGAATGGATGGGTGGTGAAACTGGGGAATGGACGGGTGCTGACCCTGGAGAAAGAAGGGGTGCTGACACTGTGGAATAGAGAGTTGCTGACACTGGGCAATGGATGGGTGCTAACCCAGGGGAACAGAGGGGTGCTGACACTGGTGAATGGAGGGGTGCGGACCCAGGGGAATGGAGGGGTGCTGACACTGGGGAATGGACGGGTGGTGACACTGGGGAATAGAGGGGTGCTGACACTGGGGAATAGAGGGTTGGTGACACTGGGGAATGGAGGGGTGCTGACACTGGGGAATGGAGGGGTGCTGACACTGGGGAATAGACAGGTGATGACACTGGGGAATGGAAGGGTGCTGACCCTGGAGAATGTAGGGGTGCTGACACTGGGGAATTTAGGGGTGCTGACCCTGGGGAATGGAGGCGTGCTGACACTGGGGAATAGACGGGTGGTGACACTGGGGAATGGAGGGGTGTCGACCCTGGAGAATGTAGGGGTGCTGACACTGGGGAATAGAGTGGTGCTGGCACTGGAGAATGGAGGGGTGCTAACACTGGGCAATAGACGGGTGATGACACTGGGGAATGGAGGGGTGTTGACCCTGGAGAATGGAGGGGTGCTGACCCAGGGGAATGGAGGGGTGCTGACACTGGGGAATGGAGGGGTGCTGAACCCTGGAATTGAGAGGTGCTGTCACTGGGGAATGGTATGCTGACACTGAGGAATAAAGGGGTGCCGACCCCTGGAATTGAGAGGTGCTGACACTGGGGAATGGAGGGGTGCTGACACTGGGTAATGGAGGGGGGCTGACACTGGGGAATAGATGGGTGGTGACACTGAGGAAAGGAGGGGCGCTGACCCTGGGGAATGGAGGGGTGCTGATCTTGGGGAATGGATGGGTGCTGACACAGGGTAATGGAGGGGTGGTGCGCCTGGGGAATGGATGGGTGCTGACACTGGGCAATGGAGGGGTGCTGACACTAGGGAATGGAGGGTGCAGACACAGGAATATGGAGGCGTGCTGACCCTGGGGAATGGAGTGGTGCTGATCTTTGGGAATGGTGGATTGCTGACCGTGGGGAATGGAGGGGTGCTGACACTGGGGAATGGAGGGGTGGTTAGAATGGGAAATAGACAAGAGGGTCCTGACACTGGGGAACGGAGAGGTGCTGCCACTGGGAATAGAAAGGTGGTGACATTGGGGAATAGAAGGGTGCTGACAATGGGGAATGGAGGGGTGCTGACCCTGGGGAATGGAGGGCCTTGACACTGGGGAACAGAGGGCGCTGACCCTGGGGAATGGAGTGGTGCTGATACTGGGGAAAGGAGAGGTGCTGACACTGGCGAATGGAGGGGTGCTGACACTGGGTAATGGAGAGGTGCTGACACTGGGGAACAGAGGGGTGCTGACCCTGGGGAATGGAGGGCTGCTGACCCAAGGGAATGGAGGGGTGCTGGCACTGGGGAATGGAGAGGTGCTGACCCTGGGGATTAGAGTTAAGCTGGCCCTGTGGAATAGGAAGAGCAGATTCTGGCAAACAGAGGAATCTTAAATTAGTTCAATGGAGGAATGTTATTGGTGTAGAATGGAGGGGTTCTCACAAGTGGTGAACAGATGAGTGCAGACCCTGGGGAATAGAGTGGTGCTAACACTGGGGAATGGATCGGTGGTGAAACTGGGGAATGAACAGTGCTGACCCTGGAGAAAGAAGGGGTGCTGACACTGGGGAATGGAGTGGTGCTAACACTGGGGAATGGATGGGTGCTAACACTGGGGAATAGACGGGTGGTGACACTGGGGAATGGAGGGTTACTAACACTGAGGAATGGAGGGGTGCTAACACTGGGGAATAGAGTGGTGCTGACACTGGGGAATGGAGGAGTGCTAACACTGGGGAATAGACGGGTGGTGACACTGGGGAATGGAGGGTTACTAACACTGGGGAATGGAGGGGTGCTGACCCAGGGGAACGGAGGGGTGCTGACACTGTTGAATGGAGGGGTGCTGACCCAGGGGGATGGAGGGGTGGGAATGGACGGGTGGTGACACTGGGGAATAGAGGGGTGCTGACACTGGGGAATAGAGGGTTGGTGACACTGGGGAATGGACGGTGCTGACCCTGGAGAATGAAGGGGTGCTGACACTGGGGAATGGATGGGTGCTAACACTGGGGAATAGACGGGTGCTGACATTGGGGAATGGAGGGGTGCTAACACTGGGGAATAGACGGGTGGTGACACTGGGAAATGGAGGGGTGCTGACACTCGGGAATAGAGGGTTGGTGACACTGGGGAATGGAGGGGTGCTGACCCTGGAGAATGGAGGGGTGCTGACCCAGGGGAACGGAGGGGTGCTGACACTGGTGAATGGAGGGGTGCTGACCCAGGGGAATGGGGGGGTGCTGACAATGGTGAACATAGGGGTGCTGACCCTGGGGAATGGAGGGTGCTGACCCAGGGGAATGGAGGGGTGCTGACACTGGGGAATAGAGAGTTGCTGACACTGCGGAATGGATGGGTGCTAACACCGGGGAATAGACGGGTGGTGACACTGGGGAATGGAGGGGTGCTAACACTGGGGAATAGAGTGGTGCTGACACTAGGGAATGGAGGAGTGCTAACACTGGGGAATAGACGGGTGGCGACACTGGGGAATGGAGGGGTGCTGACACTCGGGAATAGTGGGTTGGTGACACTGGGGAATGGAGGGGTGCTGACCCTGGAGAATAGAGTGGTGCTGACACTAGGGAATGGAGGAGTGCTAACACTGGGGAATAGACGGGTGGTGACACTGGGGAATGGAGGGGTGCTGACACTCGGGAATAGAGGGTTGGTGACACTGGGGAATGGAGGGGTGCTGACCCCGGAGAATGGAGGGGTGCTGACCCAGGGGAACGGAGGGGTGCTTACACTGGTGAATGGAGGGGTGCTGACCCAGGGAAATGGAGGCGTGCTGACCCTGGGGAATGGACGAGTTGTGACACTGGGGAATAGAGGGGTGCTGACACTGGGGAATAGAGGGTTGGTGACACTGGGGAATGGATGGGTGCTGACACTAGGGAATGGAGGGGTGCTAACACTGGGGAATAGACGGGTGGTGACACTTGGGAATGGAAGGGTGCTGACCCAGGAGAATGGAGAGGTGCTGACACTGGGGAATGGAGGGGTGCTGACCCTGGGGAATGGAGGCGTGCTGACACTGGGGAATAGACTGGATGTGACACTGGGGAATGGAGGGGTGTCGACCCTGGAGAATGTAGGGGTGCTGACACTGGGGAATAGAGTGGTGCTGGCACTGGAGAATGGAGGGGTGCTAACACTGGGGAATAGACGGGTGGTGACACTGGGGGATGGACGGGTGCTGACCCTGGAGAATGGATGGGTGCTGACCCAGGGGAATGGAGGGGTGCTGACACTGGGGAATGGAGGGGTGCTGAACCCTGGAATTGAGAGGTGCTGACACTGGGGAATGGTATGCTGACACTGGGGAATAAAGGGGTGCTGACCCCTGGAATTGAGAGTTGCTGACACTGGGGAATGGAGGGCTGCTGACACTGCGGAATGGAGAGGTGCTGACACTGGGGAATAGATGGGTGGTGACACGGGGGAAAGGAGGGGCGCTGACCCTGTGGAATGGAGGGGTGCTGACCTTGGGGAATGGATGGGTGCTGACACAGGGTAATGGAGGGGTGGTGAGCCTGGGGAATGGATGGGTGCTGACACTGGGCAATGGAGGGGTGCTGACACTAGGGAATGGAGGGTGCTGACCCAGGAATATGGAGGGGTGCTCACACTGGGGAATGGAGTGGTGCTGATCTTTGGGAATGGTGGATTGCTGACCGTGGGGAGTGGAGGTGTGCTGACACAGGGGAATGGAGGGGTGGTTAGAATGGGAAATAGACAAGAGGGTCCTGACACTGGGGAATAGAAGGGTGCTGACAATGGGGAATGGAGGGGTGCTGACCCTGGGGAATGGAGGGGTGATGACACTGGGGAATGGAGGGGTGCTGACACTGGCCAATAGACTGGTGGTGGCATTGGGGAATGGCGGGGTGGTGAGAATGGGAAATAGACTACAGGGTCTTGACACTGGGGAATGGAGGGGTGCTGACACTGGGGAACCAAGGGATGCTTACCCTGGGGAATGGAGTGGTGCTGATACTGGGGAATGGAGAGGTGCTGACACTGGGGAATGGAGGGGTGCTGACACTGGGGAATGGAGAGGTGCTGACACTGGTGAACAGAGGGGTGCTGACCCTGGGGAATGGAGGGGTGCTGGCACTGGGGAACGGAGAGGTGCTGCCCCTGGGGATTAGAGTTAAGCTGGCCCTGTGTAATAGGAAGAGCAGATTCTGGCAAACAGAGGAATCTTAAATTAGTTCAATGGAGGAATGTTATTGGTGTAGAATGGAGGGGTGCTGACATTGGGGAACAGATGAGTGCTGACACTGGGGAATAGATGGGTGGTGACACGGGGGAAAGGAGGGGCGCTGACCCTGTGGAATGGAGGGGTGCTGACCTTGGGGAATGGATGGGTGCTGACACAGGGTAATGGAGGGGTGGTGAGCCTGGGGAATGGATGGGTGCTGACACTGGGCAATGGAGGGGTGCTGACACTAGGGAATGGAGGGTGCTGACCCAGGAATATGGAGGGGTGCTCACACTGGGGAATGGAGTGGTGCTGATCTTTGGGAATGGTGGATTGCTGACCGTGGGGAGTGGAGGTGTGCTGACACAGGGGAATGGAGGGGTGGTTAGAATGGGAAATAGACAAGAGGGTCCTGACACTGGGGAATAGAAGGGTGCTGACAATGGGGAATGGAGGGGTGCTGACCCTGGGGAATGGAGGGGTGATGACACTGGGGAATGGAGGGGTGCTGACACTGGCCAATAGACTGGTGGTGGCATTGGGGAATGGCGGGGTGGTGAGAATGGGAAATAGACTACAGGGTCTTGACACTGGGGAATGGAGGGGTGCTGACACTGGGGAACCAAGGGATGCTTACCCTGGGGAATGGAGTGGTGCTGATACTGGGGAATGGAGAGGTGCTGACACTGGGGAATGGAGGGGTGCTGACACTGGGGAATGGAGAGGTGCTGACACTGGTGAACAGAGGGGTGCTGACCCTGGGGAATGGAGGGGTGCTGGCACTGGGGAACGGAGAGGTGCTGCCCCTGGGGATTAGAGTTAAGCTGGCCCTGTGTAATAGGAAGAGCAGATTCTGGCAAACAGAGGAATCTTAAATTAGTTCAATGGAGGAATGTTATTGGTGTAGAATGGAGGGGTGCTGACATTGGGGAACAGATGAGTGCAGACCCTGGGGAATAGATTGGTGCTGACACTGGGGAATGGAGTGGTGCTAACACTGGGGAATGGATCGGTGGTGAAACTGGGGAATGGACGGTGCTGACCCTGGAGAATGGAGTGGTGCTGACACTGGGGAATGGAGGGGTGCTGAACCCTGGAATTGAGAGGTGCTGACACTGGGGAATGGTATGCTGACACTGGGGAATAAAGGGGTGCTGAGCCCTGGAATTGAGAGTTGCTGACACTGGGGAATGGAGGAGGGCTGCTGACACTGCGGAATGGAGAGGTGCTGACACTGGGGAATAGATGGGTGGTGACACGGGGGAAAGGAGGGGCGCTGACCCTGTGGAATGGAGGGGTGCTGACCTTAGGGAATGGATGGGTGCTGACACAGGGTAATGGAGGGGTGGTGAGCCTGGGGAATGGATGGGTGCTGACACTTGGCAACAGAGGGGTGCTGACACTAGGGAATGGAGGGTGCTGACCCAGGAATATGGAGGGGTGCTGACACTGGGGAATGGAGTGGTGCTGATCTTTGGGAATGGTAGATTGCTGACCGTGGGGAATGGAGGGGTGCTGACACTGGGGAATGGAGGGGTGGTTAGAATGGGAAATAGACAAGAGGGTCCTGACACTGGGGAATGGAGAGGTGCTGCCACTGGGAATAGAAAGGTGGTGACACTGGGGAATAGAAGGGTGCTGACAATGGGGAATGGAGGGGTGCTGTCCCTGGGGAATGGAGGGGTGATGACACTGGGGAATGGAGGGGTGCTGACACTGGGGAATGGAGGGGTGCTGAACCCTGGAATTGAGAGGTGCTGACACTTGGGAATGGTATGCTGACACTGGGGAATAAAGGGGTGCTGATCCCTGGAATTGAGAGTTGCTGACACTGGGGAATGGAGGGCTGCTGACACTGCGGAATGGAGAGGTGCTGACACTGGGGAATAGATGGGTGGTGACATGGGGGAAAGGAGGGGCGCTGACCCTGTGGAATGGAGGGGTGCTGACCTTGGGGAATGGATGGGTGCTGACACAGGGTAATGGAGGGGTGGTGAGCCTGGGGAATGGATGGGTGCTGACATTGGCAATGGAGGGGTGCTGACACTAGGGAATGGAGGGTGCTGACCCAGGAATATGGAGGGGTGCTGACACTGGGGAATGGAGTGATGCTGATCTTTGGGAATGGTGGATTGCTGACCGTGGGGAATGGAGGGGTGGTTAGAATGGGAAATAGACAAGAGGGTCCTGACACTGGGGAATGGAGAGGTGCTGCCACTGGGAATAGAAAGGTGGTGACACTGGGGAATAGAAGGGTGCTGACAATGGGGAATGCAGGGGTGCTGACCCTGGGGAATGGAAGGGTGATGACACTGGCCAATAGACTGGTGGTGGCATTGGGGAATGGAGGGGTGGTGAGAATGGGAAATAGACTAGAGGGTCTTGACACTGGGGAATGGAGGGGTGCTGACACTGGGGAACCAAGGGATGCTTACCCTGGGGAATGGAGTGGTGCTGATACTGGGGAATGGAGAGGTGCTGACACTGGGGAATGGAGGGGTGCTGACACTGGGGAATGGAGAGGTGCTGACACTGGTGAAAAGAGGGGTGCTGACCCTGGGGAATGGAGGGCTGCTGACCCAGGGGAATGGAGGGGTGCTGAAACTGGGGAATGGAGGGGTGCTGGCCCCTGGAATTGAGAGGTGCTGACACTGGGGAATGGTGTGCTGACACTGGGGAATGGAGGGGTGCTGATACTGGGGAATAGACAGACGGTGACACTGGGGAATGGAGGGATGCTGACCCTGGGGAATGGAGTGGTGCTGATACTGGGGAAAGGAGAGGTGCTGACACTGGGGAATGGAGGGGTGCTGGCACTGGGGAATGGAGAGGTGCTGACACTGGTGAACAGAGGGGTGCTGACCCTGGGGAATGGAGGGCTGCTGACCCAGGGGAATGGAGGGGTGCTGGCACTGGGGAATGGAGGGCTGCTGACCCAGGGGAATGGAGGGGTGCTGACACTGGGGAATGGAGAGGTGCTGACACTGGGGAACAGAGGGGTGCTGACCCTGGGGAATGGAGGGCTGCTGACCCAGGGGAATGGAGGGGTGCTGGCACTGGGGAATGGAGAGGTGCTGACCCTGGGGATTAGAGTTAAGCTGGCCCTGTGGAATAGGAAGAGCAGATTCTGGCAAACAGAGGAATCTTAAATTAGTTCAATGGAGGAATGTTATTGGTGTAGAATGGAGGGGTGCTGACATTGGGGAACAGATGAGTGCAGACCCTGGGGAATAGAGTGGTGCTGACACTGGGGAATGGAGGGGTGCTAACACTGGGGAATGGATGGGTGGTGAAACTGGGGAATGGACGGGTGCTGACCCTGGAGAAAGAAGGGGTGCTGACACTGTGGAATAGAGTGGTGCTGACACTGGGGAATGGAGGGTTACTAACACTGAGGAATGGAGGGGTGCTGACCCTGGGGAATAGAGTGGTGCTGACACTAGGGAATGGAGGAGTGCTAACACTGGGAAATAGACGGGTGGTGACACTGGGGAATGGAGGGGTGCTAACCCAGGGGAACGGAGGGGTGCTGACACTGGTGAATGGAGGGGTGCTGACCCAGGGGAATGGAGGGGTGCTGACACTGGGGAATGGACGGGTGGTGACACTGGGGAATAGAGGGGTGCTGACACTGGGGAATAGAGGGTTGGTGACACTGGGGAATGGAGGGGTGCTGACACTGGGGAATGGAGGGGTGCTGACACTGGGGAATAGAGAGGTGGTGACACTGGGGAATGGAAGGGTGCTGACCCTGGAGAATGTAGGGGTGCTGACACTGGGGAATTTAGGGGTGCTGACCCTGGGGAATGGAGGCGTGCTGACACTGGGGAATAGACGGGTGGTGACACTGGGGAATGGAGGGGTGTCGACCCTGGAGAATGTAGGGGTTCTGACACTGGGGAATAGAGTGGTGCTGGCACTGGAGAATGGAGGGGTGCTAACACTGGGCAATAGACGGGTGATGACACTGGGGAATGGAGGGGTGCTGACCCTGGAGAATGGAGGGGTGCTGACCCAGGGGAATGGAGGGTTGCTGACACTGGGGAATGGAGGGGTGCTGATCCCTGGAATTGAGAGGTGCTGACACTGGGGAATGGTATGCTGACACTGGGGAAGAAAGGGGTGCCGACCCCTGGAATTGAGAGGTGCTGACACTGGGGAATGGAGGGGTGCTGACACTGGGGAATGGAGGGGGGCTGACCCTGGGGAATGGAGTGGTGCTGATCATTGGGAATGGAGGGGTGCTGACACTTGGGAATGGAGGGGTGGTTAGAATGGGAAATAGACAAGAGGGTCATGACACTGGGGAATGGAGAGGTGCTGCCACTGGGAATAGAAAGGTGGTGACACTGGGGAGCAGAAGGGTGCTGACAATGGGGAATGGAGGGGTGCTGACCCTGGGGAATGGAGGGGTGATGACACTGGGGAATGGAGGGGTGCTGACACTGGCCAATAGAGGGGTGGTGGCATTGGGGAATGGCGGGTGGTTAGAATGGCAAATAGACTAGAGGGTCTTGACACTGGGGAATGGAGGGGTGCTGACACTGGGGAACCAAGGGATGCTTACCCTGGGCAATGGAGGCGTGCTGATACTGGGGAATGGAGTGGTGCTGACACTGGGGAATGGAGGGGTGCTGACACTGGGGAATAGAGAGGTGCTGACACTGGTGAACAGAGGGGTGCTGACCCTGGGGAATGGAGGGCTGCTGACCCAAGGGAATGGAGGGGTGCTGGCACTGGGGAATGGAGAGGTGCTGACCCTGGGGATTTGAGTTAAGCTGGCCCTGTGTAATAGGAAGAGCAGATTCTGGCAAACAGAGGAATCTTAAATTAGTTCAATGGAGGAATGTTATTGGTGTAGAATGGAGGGGTGCTGACATTGGGGAACAGAAGAGTGCAGACCCTGGGGAATAGAGTGGTGCTGACACTGGGGAATGGAGGGGTGCTAACACTGGGGAATGGATGGGTGGTGAAACTGGGGAATGGACGGGTGCTGACCCTGGAGAATGAAGGGGTGCTGACACTGGGGAATAGAGAGTTGCTGACACTGGGGAATGGATGGGTGCTAACACTGGGGAATAGACGGGTGGTGACACTGGGGAATGGAGGGTTACTAACACTGGGGAATGGAGGGGTGCTAACACTGGGGAATAGAGTGGTGCTAACACTGGGGAATAGATAGGTGGTGACACTGCGGAATGGAGGGGTGCTGACACTTGGGAATAGAGGGTTGGTGACATTGGGGAATGGAGGGGTGCTGACCCTGGAGAATGGAGGGGTGGTGAGCCTGGGGAATGGATGGGTGCTGACACTGGGCAATGGAGGGGTGCTGACACTAGGGAATGGAGGGTGCTGACACTGGGGAATGGAGGGATGCTGACCCGGGGGAATGGAGGGGTGCTGATCTTTGGGAATGGTGGATTGCTGACCGTGGGGAATGGAGGGGTGCTGACACTGGGGAATGGAGGGGTGGTTAGAATGGGAAATAGAAAAGAGGGTCCTGACACTGGAGAAAGGAGAGGTGCTGCCACTGGGAATAGAAAGGTGGTGACACTGGGGAATGGAGGGGTGCTGACATTTGGTAATGGTGGATTGCTGACCCTGGGGAATGGAGGGGTGCTGACACTGGGGAATGGAACTGTGCTGACACTGGGGAATGGAGGAATGCTGACACTGGGGAATGGATGGGTGCTTACACCACCGGGCAGTGGAGCGGTGCTGACACTGGGGAATGGATTGGTGGTGACAATGGATAATGGAGGAATGCTGACACTGGGGAATGGAGGGGTGCTGACACTGGGGAATGGAACGGTGGTGACACTGGGGAATGGAGGGGTTGTGGCACTGGGGAACAGAGGGAGGCTGCCCCTAGGAAATGGAGGGGTGCTGACACTGGGAAACAGAGGGCTGCTGACGCTGGGGAATGGAGGGGTGGTGATCCTGGGGAATGGAGGGGTGCTGACACATGGGAATAGAGGGGTGCTGACACTTGGGAATAGAGGGGTGCTGACACTGGGGAATGGAGGGGTGCTGACCCTGGGGGCTGGAGGAGTGCTGACAATGGGGAATTGAGGGGTGCTGACACTGGGGAATAGAGGGGTGCTGACACTGGGGAATGAAGGGGTGCTAACACTGGGGAATGGAGGGGTGGTGATCCTGGGGAATCGACGGGTGCTGACACTGGGGAATGGAGCGTGCCGACACTGGGGAATGGAGGGGTGGTGATCCTGGGGAATGGAGGGGTGCTGACACTGGGGAATAGAGGGGCTGTGACACTGGGGAATGGAGGGGTGGTGATCTTGGGGAATGGAAGGGTGCTGACCATGGTGAACGGATGGGTGCTGACTCCGGGAAATGGAGAGGTGCTGATACTCTGGAATAGAAGGGTGGATACACTATGAACTAAAGGGGTACTGGCTTTGAGGAATAGAGGGGTTCTGGCATTGAAAAATAATGAGGTTCTGACACTGTTGAATATATGTTGTCCTGGGGAATACATGAGTGGTAGCCCTGAGAAATAGAGGGTTGCATCCCTATCAGAAAGAGATGAGCTGTCTTTGGGAAATATAGTGATGCAAACCCTGGGTAAAAGGTGCACTAACACTGAGAAAAGGAGGGCAGCTAACCCTGGGTCAGAGTGGGTTGCCATCACTGGAGAATGGAGGGGTTCTGGAAGTTAAGAATATAAATGAGCATGTCCATGGGGAACAGCACGTTGCTGACACTGGGAGTAGATGAATGCTGACCCTTTGGACCAGAGGGACATTGGCACAATAGTGCAAACTGGTATTTCCCAGGGGGATTAGACATGTTGGCCCTGGGTAGTTTAGCAAGGCTCTATCTAAAGCGTAGTCAAAAGCATTGGGAATACTGCTGTAGACACACTGGTGTGATAAACCCTAAACCGGCCGCGATCTAGGTATTGGTCTTTGTCGGAGTGACTACGCTTTAGATTGAGCATTTCTTCACATATGGATCGGTGCATTGGCACACATTACCATTATCCTTGAGAACATGTCTCCTTACTTTGTAAGCCCTGAGGAGGACCATCACTGTTAGAAACATTGAGTATTTTCTTTGCATTTGGAGCGGTGCATTGGCACACATTACGTTTTTCCTTGAGAACAAGTCTCTTTGCTTTTTAAGCCCTGAGGAGGACCATCACTGAATGAAACACATGGCGGCTGACACATCAAGAATAAATATGATCAATATGAACATATTCTCCAGATCAAATTATTGTTCCAACATTGGTGAAATCATTAAAGAAACTTGATCGCAGGTTGAGAGTGAGAGGCATACACTTAATGTATTTACATATGTTTAAATACTGGAGACACTGCTACTATTAGAGTAGGTAATGACAAGGTTTACACAAAGCAATATCCGGTCGAGAAGGGGGTGGGATAGGCCTGTATTCTCTATTTTCTTTAATGATATTGTGAATCACCTAGCCATAGAATACTCAGATGCACCTAAATCAGTGGGGGGGAGGGGGATGGAGGGGTATGTTAGGGAGAATTCTCAAAATGTGCAAATTTCCCTTACCTTTTGAGACCCCCAGCAATTTTGCTGGATTTATAGGATTTGATTTTCTACCTGGGAAGAATGTGAGCCTTTTTTCCCCACTCTTCCATGTATTTTGATGTGTGTTTTACTTTTGTGTTCTTTGGTAATGGAGTTTAAAAAAAAAATCCATGGGCATCAACTTTTTCTGTGTGTCATACAGCACCTTCAGTGCAGTGGCACATGGATGTCTTTCAGACTTCCCAAGGATTAAATACCTTCTCTGGGACTGACTACCATCTGCCAGAGCATGTAAAGTTAAATTGACTTTACAAGTCTCTTTAAATTTACTGACCCAGCACACAATATCTCAGTCAGACATGTTTATTCGAATAAAAAAAAAAATCATCAAACAATCTGTTGATAAACAAATACATACAATCCGTAAACATTTTACAATTCCTAAAAACTAGTAATTGTGAAGTTAAAATAAAACATGCAGATAAAATTGAGCAATAGCAAGTTCACATTCATTAATTTGTAAAAATCCTATTTAAACAGGCGTACAATAAAAGTCAGTGTACCAAGTATATCCACTATAAAGATGGTTCATAATTTGCTTTTCAACATCTTCCTATAAAGTGCTGGAGGTGTAGCCTAGCTTGCCCTGAGTTAAAACACTCATGTAACAGTCCTACTTTAAATGGCTGGTGGCAGTGGTTTAGATCAAACTACTGGGATTTTTCCCGACCGCTAACAACGGTAGCTAAAAATCAGGTCAGCCATGTTTTTCAAAACAGGCGTGGTCTACTTTTTTCACCATTTCTTTTAGGAAAGGTCCTTCTTGTGTTTATCTCTCTTTCGCCAAACCAGATTTGGTCCGTTTGTTCATTGGCCTTTGGCAGGCTTCAGTGCTGAAGCCCTCCTCTGGTGCCTGAGTGTTTGGGGGACAGGATGTGAGGGAGGTGCCTGAAACTCACTGTGCTTAGTCTCCTAGGAGACCTGAATGCACTCTGGCTTAATTGGCCGGCTGGCTGTCCTGCAAGAACAGCCACCCTGCTGTGTGAGTGACAGCCATGCAGGAATGAATGGGGAAAACTGTTTAAAACCAGGTCTCTGGGACTTGGAAAGCAGAGTTGATCGCTGGAACGAAAGAACCGAAGACAAGCTGAAAGAAGAGGACTGCTTCAGCTCCTGGGTGACCGGTGAAACCCTGCTGCAGGTCCGAATTGGCTGAAACTCCATCGACAGAGAAGCCCTTCAAGGTTAACCTCTTCCCTTGAGTTTGGTGGGAACAACCAACTTGTAAGCCACCTGAACACCGTCCACACCTGGTCGAATTTTCATCAGAGTGCTGTTGAAAACCGGATAGCCAGAGGGAAGGAAACCGTATTTAGTGCGAAAAGCAGTTTTCCATTCGTCCTCCTGTTTTACGCGAACAAGGTGATATGCCCCCCTCAGGTCTAGTTTTGTGTAGATTTGGGCATCTTTGACTAGATCAAGCAATTCAGGGATCAGGGGTGGGGGGTAACGGTTTTTTACATTAATCTGGTTCAGTACGCGATATTCGATGCACGTTCTCAAGACCCCCTCCTTTTTCAGTACAAAGAATAGAGGACTGGCTGCTGGAGACCTCGAGGGACGGATTAACCAGTTGGCCAGGTATTGGTCAAGATAGGCCTTCAGGTGCTGGTTTTCTGGTTCCGTGAGTGTGTAAATTTACCCCCAAGGAATTTGTGCGCCGGGTATCAGGTCGATTTGGCAATTGTATGGTCTATCCGATGGCAGGGTATTAGCCTGTTCTTTTTGAAAGACATCTTGAAAGTCCTGGTATTCACTTGGTAGGGTGCCGATTGCTACAGTCGCAAGCATGGAGGTTCTGGTGTCTATTGGTGTTTCTCTTGGCGATAACATATGTGGGCGCAAGTCTCAGGAAAGGCCAATTCTTTTGCTCGGCAACCGATTTGAGGATTGTGAGCTACCAACCATGGCATCCCCAAAATCAACCGGAACTGTGGTGCCTTAATGAGGTCGAAAACGATTCTTGGTGTCCATCCTGGCACAGAAGGGTTAAAGCTGCAGTGCATTGGAATACTGGACCAGAAGCTATTTCCGTGCCGTCGACAGCGGTAACAGTGTCAGTGGTTGATTTAGGGCAAAACGGAAGCTGCATCTTTGCCGCAAGATCCTGGTCGATGTAATTCCCAACGGCTCCACTGTCAATGTATGCTCTTACTGCGTGCATCCGAGATGGTTGTTGGTGATTGATCAAGACCACAGATAGTGCAAAATGGGAGGTCTGTAGTTCACTTTCTTCGCTCGACAAGTGGACCCCTAGACTTGCAGGGCTGGGGAGTTTTCCGATTCCTTGATGGTATCTTCCTTGTCCGTGGCCCCTACCGTCCTCCTCGGGGGCTTCACAGGGCACTCTTTAAGGAAATGACCTGACCTTCCACAGTAAAGACATAACTGCTGCTGTCTCCTTTTATCCCTTTCCGCTTTAGTCAAGGGGGATCTGACCCCCCCGATTTACATTGGTTCTCCTGAACCTTCCGCTGTGCGGGCAATATTGTCCTTTGAACGCACATACATGGGGCGAGGGCCCGGTCTGGTTCGATCTGCTCTTCGGTCCTGCAACCTATGATCCAGTTGAACAACAAGGTCAATGAATTCTGAGCAGTCTTTCGGGGGGTTCACTACTTGTGCGAGAACATCCTTGAGCGCAAACCCCGATTAAATAACGTGGTTCTCTTCTCCACTGGCCATTCTGCTCCAACTACGAGTCTATTGAACGTGGCTATGTATGTTAATAGGTCTTGATTCCCTTGGCGTAGGGACAGAAGTTCGTTGTCCAATGCCTGCCCATGAGCACGACAGGCAAACAGCTTTTCCATCTACTGCTGAAAGCCCCTGAAGTCATGCAGCAAAGGATCGTCTTGGGCCACAAAGGGTACAGACCAGTCCGCGGCGCTACCACTCAGGTAGGATAGCACAAAAGCGACCCGTGATTGGTCATTCGGAAAGGCCCCTGGTCTACAAAGGAAGTGCAGGCGGCACTGGTTCATGAACATTGCAAACCTCTTGGGATCCCCCGTAAATCATTCGAGCGGGGCCAAGGGAACTGCCCCAGGAAGGGTTATCTGAACCGGATTAGCTAATGGTGCTGGCATCGAGGGCACGCTTCCCGGCAATGGTGCATGCCCTGCTTGTGACTGGAGAAGTTGCCGGCTTAAATCATCAGTGCGTTCTTTGGCCACTCTCAGCTCTCTCCTCAGGGTGTTGGTCTCCTGCCTGGCTGCATGTACTTCGGAACATAGCTGCCCCAACATGTGGGCTAACTGGCCGGTTTCTGATGTTTCCATGATGCCCAGGTGGATTTCGATGTGAGGCTTTGCATTCTGTAACGCTCACCTGGTATCCACGGGGACGTCACTCCCTGTTCTGACCTCTTACGACCTCGAACTCTTCCCTGGAGTCTACTCGACTGGAGACTGGGCCTGAAACACAGGATTGGTAGAGTTTACCTCCCTATTGACTCTGTGTGCTTGAACCCCTTCTTCCCCGGGGTCCAACCCTTCCCTTTGATCCACAGCTCACCTTGTTTTCTTGGAAAGTGTGCTCTCCATCCTGCTTTCAGCGCAGGGGCGCGTTGATTGATGCGGGCTCGTTGCTGCCTAGTTACTTCACTGGCAAGAGTCCGACAGGCTAGTATAATGAGTCTTTTGAAGAGTTCTCTAACTTTGTTCCTTTCCTTCCTTAGATGATGGCCGGCATCCAGGGATGAAGTTTTTCTGTGTCTTTTAGGTGCTGCAATGTTTTCAGCGTGGATGCCAGTTATAAAGAAGAAATGCGGTGAGTAAGCGCGGTATGCAGCGCCTCTAGATGTTTCCACGCTAACCTGGAGTGTCTTTTCCCTCTTGTAGATGGATGAGAATTTCCAGAGACAGCGGCTGGGATTCAGGTAAGCGTTTGAAGCTCGTACAGTCTTTAAAAAATAAGCGAAGATTTGCTGAATGCTTACTAATGCTTTTTTCTGTTCTTTTCTCTTTTCCTTAGGAAGCGGCGTGCCGGGTTGGGAATGACACCGCCGAAGATGCCCGCAGAACAGAAGGAGCGATGAATGATGGGCAGAAGTGCCGCAAGGTAAGGCTGTTCCTAACGGTGTTCTTGTTCTTGCAGGAGCTGAGCGCAGAAGAAAGATGCAGGCCTACTGGAGACCGATCCGAGCACGGTGAGTGTCACGCTGCAGGTGCAGAAAACGCAAAGCATGTTTCTCAGCCTAGGCGTGGCTTAAATAGTTTCTGGGTATCCCAGGGGTCTCTGGGTTGAACCACACCCAAAAGACTAGACTGCAAATGCAGTTCTGTGAATCGAAATATGTGGGGGCATCCATCTTGTCCCCATCAATGCACTACAAGTCCAATCCCCAATGTTATCCTATGGGAGTGAGTGAGTCTGGTGCCACAAGCGCCAAGTCTGACTCCAAGTGGGTCTTTGGAGGGATGGAGAGGCCCTTGAGGGCCATGTAGGTGATCGTGGCCTGGCTCCAGCCTGACATCTTCGAGGGCTGGGGACATGAGGGGCAGGAATCATGACAGCGACAGACCATGCCAAGGAGAAAATTGCATTCTCAACCCCAGCAGGCCTCTACCAGTTTAAGGTAATGCCCTTTGGACTAAAGAATGCTCTTGCTACATTCCAAAGGATGGTTAATCAAGTTCTGAATGGAATGGAGGACTTCTGCATGGCATACTTGGATGACATCGCAGTGTTCCGCCCTACTTGGAAAGAACATGTTGACCACTTAGGATATGTTTTGGAGGCTCTTGAGCAGGCCCATCTGACCATAAAGGCTAGTAAATGTCAAATTGGTCAGAGTAAAGTGGTCTACCTTGGACATGAGGTAGTAGGAGGTGAAATCAGGCCATTGCCTAGCAAAGTACAAGCTGTACACAACTGGGCCACCCCTACTACTCAAGCCCAAGTGAGAGCCTTCCTAGGCCTCACTGGTTACTATAGGAACTTCATAGAGCACTATGGGACCATAGCTTCTCCCTTGAATATGCTCTCCTCTCCCAAATTCCCTAAAAATGTCAGGTGGAATGAGGCGTGCACTCAAGCATTTGAAGGCCTAAAGAAAGCCCTTTGTCAAGCTCCAGTCCTAAGAGCTCCTGACTATACCCAAACCTTCATTGTGCAGACAGATGCTTCAAATACAGGTATAGGTGCAGTTCTGAGTCAGCTGGATGAGAAAGGTGTGGAGCACCCCATTTGCTTTATCAGCAGAAAGCTGAAGAAACCTGAGACAAGGTGGGCAACCATTGAAAGAGAATGTTTTGCTATTGTGTGGTCACCGAAGAAGTTTAGACCATACTTATATGGATCTACTTTTGTGATTCAGACTGACCGCCATCCCTTAGGATGGTTGATGCAAATGAAAGGGGAAAACCCTAAACTAATGAAATGGTCAATCAGCTTGCAAGGGTTTGATTTTACCATTGAACACAAGTCTGGTTGTCACCACCAAAATGCTGATTGGGTCTCCAGGATGTTTGACCGACTGGAGTAAGGAGATTCATCCAGGAGTGGATTCAATCCTCCTGTCCCTTAGTCTGGGGGGGACGAGTGTTAGCGAGAATTCTGAAAATGTGTTAATTTCCCTTACCTTTTGAGACCCTCAGCAAATTTGCTGGATTTCGAGGATTTTTTTTTTCGACCTGGGAAGAGTGTGAGCCTTTTTTTCCCACCCTTCAATGTATTTTGATGTGTGTTTTACTTTTGTGTTCTTTGGTTATGGAGTTTTAAAACTACTCCATGGGCATCATCTTTTTCTGTGGGTCACACGGCACCTTCAGCGCAGTGGCACAGGGATGTCTTTCAGACTTCCCAAGCTTTAAATACCTTCTCTGGGACTGACTACCATCTCCCAGAGCATGTAAAGTTAAATTGACTTTACTAGTCTCTTTAAATTTACTGACCCAGCACACACTATCTTCCTATAGAGTGCTGGAGGGGTAGCCTAACTTTCCCTGAGTCAAAACCCTCATGTAACAGTCAAATATTACCCTTTCCTACTTTAAATGGCTGGTGGCAGTGGTTTAGATCAAACTACCGTAATGTTTCCCGACCTCTAATAACGGTAGCTAAAAATCGGAACAGCCATGTTTTTCAATATGGTGCCCCAGACCTATCTGTAAAAACAGACTTGGTTGACTTTTTTCACCATTTCTTTTAGGAAAAGTCCTTCTTGTGTTTTTCTATGCACGCCAAACCAGGTTTGGTCCCTTTGTTTGTTGGCCTTTGACGGGCTTCAGTACTGAAGCCCTCCTCTGGCGCCTGAGTGTCTGGGGTGGACTCGATGTGAGGGGGGTGCCCGAAACTCCCTGTGCTTAGTCTCCAAGGAGACCTGAATGCACTCTGGCATGATTGGTCGGCTGGCTGTCCTGCAAGGACATCCACCCTGCAGTTAACTTCTTCCCTTGAGTTTGGTGGGAACAACCAACTCGTAAGCCACCTGGAAACCGTCCCCATCTGGTTGAATTTTCATCAGAGTGCTTTTGAAAACCGGATAGCCAGAGGGAAGGAAACCAGCTCGTGGAGTTTAAGGCACTCACACCTTAAACCGACGTCTTGCTAAGCTTTTGGCCTCATCCCTGGGCAGTGCAGGAACCTCCCGACGTCCTCCTTCTTGTCCCCACGACTGAAGCTTAGGAACAGCGAGATCTACTCGAACTGCCACAAACAACTGCCTCAGCTACAGCTCTTCTTCAATACAAAGGTACTGCACAAACGCGGTCCGGAAATCTTTTCGGCCAATGCGAAAGTTTGTGGAAACTTTCTCAACTTCCCTAAACATTCGTCAAACGTTTCGCCTAGCAAAATTCTTCTCCACTCCGTGGCAAAGACTTAACCGTTTACTACCAGAACTGTGCTAACCTATATAAAGACTGAACCATTGACTTCGGCCCAGTACTATGAACTGAATTTCTGGTTGTAGTTTACTGAAACCCTTTGCCCTGCCTATGCAAGTATTTGTGCTGTCTTTTCTTATAACCTTGTCTTTTTACCCCTTTTAAAAGTATCTAAAGTGTCATTTTGCTTCCACTTCAGGGGAGCTGAACTTGTTAATTTACTTGCCGGTTATGTATTTTTGGTTTATTGTTGTGTGATATTGAGCTGCTCTTACTGGTGTAATGTTTTCAAACTGACTGTGTAAATAAATGTATATTCTTTTACCAAGAAACCTTGAGAAAGTGTTTGTTTGGATCACTGTGTATATTGTTGTTCCTTTGTGTAAATTGTTCTACTGCTCACTTTACTCTTGAGATAAGTCTGGCTGCTCAGCCATCGCTACCACTTTACTGTGTAGTACAGGCTTGTACCAAAGGTGAAATTGTACTTACACTTGTAGTCTTAATTGTGTGTAGTGTTCCCAAAGGGTACTGCGCATGATTCTGCCTAACAGGGCATGATCTATATTCTGATATATGTAGATGACGCTGTGCTTGTCTCCCGTACACCAAGTGGGTTGAAGAAACTAGTAGATCCGTTTGTGCTATTCTGTGATAGGAAGGAACCAGCGATCAATACCGCTAAAACCAAACTGATGCGGTGTGGGAAAAAAGGAAGAGATTCACCTAACTATATTAATTAAAGGAACAGAGGTAGAGGAGGTTGAGATGTTTGATTGTATAGGCTTTGGTTTTGCCAGTAATGGTAGGTGGGATAAGCACGTACACAACGCCCATTTCATATTATTTCACAGAGGTGCCGCAGTTGGAAATTTCTCCCAAAAATACAGGAATAGTGTTGTAAATCCCGCCTTAAAGTTATATAGGTCGCAGGCGGTGGGAACCGCAAGCTGTGGTGCAGAACTGTGTGGTCACTGTAAAGCCGGACGTTTAACTGTAATTGAAAATACTTTTTTTTTAAAAGACTACTCGTTCTGCCATCATGCACACTCAATATTTTTGACCATTTGGAATTGGACTTAAAATGTATTGGTGGAAAATGGTGAACATCAACCCTCTACTTTATTTGGCAACGGTCTGGTGTAATGGGGAGATTTGCTGGATCTAATGAGCTGTGAGGGGGCAACAGGCTTACCATGGATAGCATAGAATAAATCCACATTGCATACATTGAATTTGGGTCATGTTATGCTCCGTACCCCGGAACACACAAGACAATGCCCCAGAAATGATTAAGGAGGCATACTGAAACCATGTGCCCTCCAAGCAACTTACTGACAGCCTATAGGCTGGTTGGAATGTTTTACGAAGTAAAGTCATGTGGGGCGGCATAAACTATCTGACGGATACCCCAAGTGTGCCTTCTCTTTATATGAAACTTAGAATTAACACCCTACCGCTTGCCCAAGTCCCCGATGTCTGGAACAAAACAGGAGATGCTTGGTGTCCGTACGATATAATCTGTACAACATGATTTGCCCAGGTTATTCCCGGATACGAGTGGGGGAATCTAAGCTGTGTTTAAAGAACCACGGTGTGCACACATTGCTTGAAGCTGAAGTCCTAAGCAGAAACTCCTCCCTTCCCCATGTGGTGTTTCGTATTACTTGATTAGAGCTTGGAGACGAAGAAGATTCAAACCACAAATTTAGTGCTAGCTTAGTTTTAATTGAGTACGATTATCTATCACGGAAACTGGCCATTTTGTACATTGATGTTTTTTCCATTTAATGAATTTGTACAGGGATTATTCACATTTTATTTTAAGGGTTAGCCCATATTTAAAATTATTTATTGTGTTATTGTATGCTTTGCTATTATTTCAACAAACCGAAATAAAGTATGGAAATTGAAATTGACAACAATCGCAAGAATGTGGTGGTACATTAACCCACCGAAGGGAAGGAAATGTCTCCAAGAAATGATACTGCCAGGAGATATCAGATGTTATATATGGCATGAAAGGCCCCTTCTAGGCATGTGGTGTATTTCACAGCTACCATGACCCATCCAGGCGAGGTGGAATCAACGCATGGACGGCGTGAACTGCTATGCTCAATCTATGTAATTCAAGGGTATGATGTGATATGGCATTTATAACACACCTATACACAAGGGTATGGCAATGGCTCTACCTATGCCACCCATGGTGACGATGAGGGATGCCCACTGCAACTGGGGAGACCTTTTGGATATTTGTATATTATTTCTGAGCACTGAGGACATCAAGGAGCTGGAATTCTTGACCTTGGTTATTACATTTGATATGTAACTTTGGATGTGGATATTTGCGGGTGATGGTCTGACGGAGGTTCCGATTTAAAGTGGTGGAGACACGGATGCAACAGTGAGCTGTGGCAGTGGATTGTCTTCTTGGGGAGTATATTTGTCCTTTTTACATAGACTTCAATAATAGCCTGCCATTTAAGAGGTTAATTGATATGATATGATAGTTTATTTATATAGCGACTATGCACAATGTATTTCAAAGTGCTTAACCCGAATAATATCCTGTTATCTGAATTCCGGCTTTTGTACTCCAAATTCACTATCGTTCTTGGTATTTTGCTCAACTTCTGTTTCCTTCTGCCTCTCAAAACAGATCTGAAAAGATGAATTAGTGATCGTGTATTGATTTATTTTAAAGAAAATCGGCCGATGTGTTTTCTGCCCCAGGATGATTTCTGAAAACTTTAAAAAATGAAAAACAAAAACAAAACATTCTTACCAACAATCTGTGGTGTGTCCGCATCGTGAATCAGAAAATATTTCTTTAAGAATTGTGCTCAAGCCCACAATATGATTCTTAGAAAAAATTCTCTCCACAGGAGTCTGTTCGCCTCACATTTTCCAATACACTTATAATCACATAGAGTTTTCAGCCAGTAACCAGAGAAACAAAAAAGGGCATAATGGTTAGGCGGTCAGAGGCACCTAACAGAGCTTTGTGGGGTCAGAACACTGGAAGCCAGATCTATACTGTTTTGTGATATGCACCAGAGCACCGTGAACGGGTATTCACCAATTTCAAGATCCAGTTACTGAGTTTCTACATGTTATCAGTTATGTATCAATTAACGAACTTGCGATTTGTGTGCATCCTTTGAAACTACATTTCGATTCTATGGACTATTATCTCAGTTTGCGCTAGACCTTCATTGTGTGCTCCTTGGAGCTGGTCAGGAGGGTTTAATCAATGCCCAGGCATACGTCTCTCGCTGTGCTCCCCCACAGTGTCTGCAGGAAGGCCCACTGTAGTATAATGCTTTCAATGAAGACAGGAGCCTCTGATCTTGTGACGTGGTATTTATTAACTCACAAGCTTTATGCAGTGTGCACACAACGTGTGTGCCTTGATGCTAAGGGCCAACGGCCCTAAGGTGGCTGGGGAAATGTATTGCCGGAGTCTCTGTCCAAGATCCGTAAGGAGCGGGCCCCGTAGCAGGAGGGCTACGCAGGACGCTCCTTATCGCGTCCTCCTCTCGTCCCGTAATGCGCGCGAAGCGCGCGGGGGCGGAGCTTGAGCCTGCAGCGAGACCTCGCGAGAGCGCGGGCTCTCGCAATGTCTCTACACATCTCCCTTTTTCAACGCACACCGAACTCATTGTAAAACATAGTCATTATATCTCACCGGTCTTCTGTGTTCCCTTCTGGGACGATCATCAGTTTGTGTGCAATTCTCTTGTTGCTCCTGATCGGGATCTGCACCCAGTGCTTCCGGTTCAACCTCGGTTTCAACCCTCTCTCTGTCGTCTCTTTCTGGTTCTCTTTCTTCGCCTGCTCCATAGTCTCTTTCGGTTTCCGTTTGTGATCTCTCTGGGGTCTTCGCTCTTCCTCGATTCTTCTGGTATAGTGCCACTCTTTCAAGATTCCACGCTCGCCCGTCTTCCGTGCGGATGTGGTTTGCTCCTTTGTGAATCACTTTGATGGGTCGGCTAAACCGAGATCCTGTGCTTTGATCTTTCTTCGGTAACTGGATTTTAACCAAGTCTCCCTTTCCGATGTCTGACGTCTGCTTGGTTCTTCTTCTCCGATCACTCCATGATTTCATGCGTGCCTTATCGCTCTCGATTCTCCAGACTACTTCTGCCATGTCCACCGCTTCATCTTCTCGTATTTTCGACAACCATGGTGGGATCAGCGTGGATGCCGCACTCCTCCCTCTCAACATTTTGAACGGGGATATTTGGGTGATCCCATTTGGTGTGAGTCTGTGGGCTGCTATGGCCTCCTTGGTGGTTTTGAGCGGGTCCATGCCCGAAGCTGTTGCCAATTGGATGGCGCCTTTTATGAACCTGTTGGCCCTCTCAACAAGCCCATTTGCTTGGGGGTGATACAGGGCCGCTATCTTTTGTTTTATGTGATTCCTTTTTAAGAATTCCTCCATGTCTTTTGAGACTAGTTGCACCCCGTTGTCTGTGACTACCTCCTTGGGGAGGCCTTCCCTTTGAAAAATTTCTGTAAGTACTTCTATAACGGTTGCCGTGGTTATGTTCGGGACGAACGCGGCCTCCACCCACTTCGATAGGTAATCGACCAGTACTATGCCGTACCGGTGTTCGGGTGCCATTGCTTCCAAAGGCCCTATGAAGTCAATGCCGACCTTCGACCACACAGCTTATGGAATTTCTGTGGGTATTAGGGGTGCTTGGCGGACCTTGAGTCTCTTGTCGCTGTTGAGGCATTCATGGCAACGTTCTATCATGGATCGAATTTCTTGGTCCATGGATGGCCACCAGTAGGCTTCTCTCACTCTGCGACGGGTCATGGTGTTTCCCAAGTGGCCCGCGTGGGCTCTACCTAGGATGATTCTTCTCATTCCTGTGGGAGGAATAATCTGGTCTGACTTCATGATTATCCCCTTCCTTTCCGATAGTTCGTCCAACACCTTCCAGTAGGGTCTCATGCCCTCGGGTAACGCCTTTTTACTTGGCCAACCTTCCTTGGTCCATTTGCGGATCATGGCCATGGTGGGGTCTTTCCCATCTTCCTCTTCCCAGTGTCTCTCACTGAGTTCCAGGTAATCTGGCGCTCTCAAGTCCATAATGGATGCAACTATGCATTCTCCGTGGAGGAACGTGGTGGCTTTATCCTTACCCTCCGGCAGTCTCGACATGCAGTCGGCTTGTGAATTTTTCCAGCCTGAGATATGCTGGATCTCAAACGTGTACTCTTGCAGCTTGGCTGCAATGCGTGCCAATCTTGGCGTGGATACTTTTGTGCCTCCCGGGCTAAGCATATGGATAAGGGGCTTATGATCAGTCACCAACTTGAATTTGGTGCCCCATACATAGGTCCTGAAATGTTCCACCGCCCATGCGCAGGCCAACATTTCTTTTTCAATGGTGGAATAGTTCTGTTCCGCCTCCGATAATGCCTTTGATGCAAAGGCCACAACGTGTTCAGTGTCGCCTTTCTTTTGTGTTAGCACTGCTCCCAGTCCATAAGCACTGGCGTCGGTGGTGACGACTGTTACCCACGTCGGATTAAACGGTTGAAGGCATGGTGCATCTATGATATGCTGTTTTATCTTCACCATCGCTGTCTTTTGGGGTTCTTGCCATACAAATTCCGAGCCCTTTTTGAGTACATCGCGAAGGGGTGCCGTGGTTTCGGAAAACTTCGGTATGAACTTCGCATAGTACTCAGCCAGCCCCAGAAAGGACCTTACTTCCTCTTTGCTGATTGGTTCCGGTGCTTTAATGATCGCTTGCATGAGATTCTGTTTGGGACTGATCCCTTTTTCTGAAATCTTATATCCTAAGTATTCAACTTCTTTCACTCTGAACAGGCATTTCTCATAGCGTAACCGCACCCCTGCTTCTTGTAGCTTGTTTAGGACAATCCTTAACATGGCGTCGTGCGTTTGTTTATCCTCCGCATACACGAGGATGTCATCCTGGAAGTACACCACGTTTTTAACTTTCTTCAGCAAGACATCCATCATGCGTTGGAACGCCGACGCTGCTGATGACAACCCAAATGGCATTTTGGTGAATTGGTATGTGCCAAATGGAGTGATGAATGCCGTGAGGGGTTTCAATTCGTCATGTAGCTGTATTTGGTGATATGCATTCCTCATGTCCAGTTTTGAAAATATCCTGGCTTCTTTCATTAACAGAATGAGTTTGTTTATGCTTGGAAGGGGGTAGTTATCTGTGATGACTTCCAAGTTTAAGCTGCGTAGGTCTATGCATACCCTGAGTTCCTGTGATTGGGGTTTCTTTATGAGCATGACAGGGCTCAGCCATTCAGATGCTTCGATTTCTTCTATGACGCCCTCCATTTTCATCTTTTCCAACTGACTTCTAAGGATGTCCCTTGCCGTGGCTGGTACTGGCCTCACTCGGTGCTTTACAGGGACCGCATTCCTTTTGAGTATTATTTTGTGCAGAAAACCCTTGATGTGCCCCGGCTCCTCTGAGAAAAGTGTTGGGTAGTCGCTTTTGACAACAGGTCCTCCCGTCACCCTGACCGACAGGACTTGTTCTTCGGTGCTGGGATCCAGTCTGATTTTCAGCTTGTCTTGGTCGTCCCACCCTAGCACTGCTGGGCCTTCGTGACTGAAATAGACCCTGGTCGTGGTTTCCCATCCTTTGAATTCCACTTTGGCTTTGATATATCCTAGCAGTTCGACTGACGCCCCTCCAAACACAGTGGGTTTGTGCTTCGTTAATAGCACTTGCACCTTTTCCTTCCCCACCATGTCCTTATAAATGCGAAGGGGAATGATCGTTAGATCGGACCCTGAATCTGCCATGACCTTTGTTTCCATGCCATCAATCTTGATCACGCAATGAGGCTTCTCTCTCCTCGCCCTTGTGCTGTTAACCATGATGACAGTGGGTCTACCTTCATCTTCTGAGGATGACTCTTTCTCCGTATTGCGATCTGCATTGAGGCTGGAGACTTTCTTGTTCCTCCACCGACACACAATGGAGAAATGGCCAATGCGTTTGCAAATGGAGCACTCCTTGTCTCTGGCCGGGCACTCCCTGTCAAACGCCAGGTGTTTCGTGCTGGTGCACCTGTGACACTTTAGGGGTTCTTTTCTGTTCCCTCTCCCTTCTTTCGTGTCAGCAGCCAGCCTCTCTTTTCTTGCATGGAAACCCACTGCTTGTATTTCTGCAGAACTCTGGGCCCCAGTAAGCTCCTTACGTCTTCCCGCCGTTTCCTCGACTGCCCTGGCGATCTCAATCGCTTTCTCCAACTACAGTTCCTTTTCGACAACAAACTTATCTTGGACTTTCCGGCTGTTAGTGTGGAGGACCAACATGTCACATATGAGACTCTCCGCGTTGTTGCCAAAATTACACAGCGCCGTTAATTCCCTCAGCTTGGTGACGTAATCGTCAACTGGTTCAGATGTTTCTTGCCTTCGTGTGTAGAAGCGTATGCGGTGGAGCACTGTGTTCTCTTTACTGGCAAACCTTTTTATGATCCTCCTGACAGCCTCCTTGAAAACGTCGTCATTGTCGCCAGCCACCGGTATCGGGGTGAGACTCTCGAATATTCTCTGTCCTTCCACTCCCAGGGCATTTAATAGCATGGCCCTGCACCTCGCCGCTGAAAACCCCGCCCCACCTAGGGCCTCCACATATGTCGTGAATAGGGGCTGCCATTGTGGCCATGGAATGGCAGGCCTACCTGGAGTTTGGAGAAATGGTGGCGGTGGCGTTGCTCCTTGCATGTTCCTCTGTGGGTCCTGGTGGTGATCCTCGTCGCCAATTTATGTAGTATAATGCTTTCAATGAAGACAGGAGCCTCTGATCTTGTGACGTGGTATTTATTAACTCACAAGCTTTATGCAGTGTGCACACAACGTGTGTGCCTTGATGCTAAGGGCCAACGGGCCTAAGGTGGCTGGGGAAATGTATTGCTGGAGTCTCTGTCCAAGATCCGTAAGGAGCGGGCCCCGTAGCAGGAGGGCTACGCAGGACGCTCCTTGTCGCGTCCTCCTCTCGTCCCGTAATGCGTGCGAAGCGCGCGGGGGCGGAGCTTGAGCCTGCAGCGAGACCTCGCGAGAACGCGGGCTCTCGCGATGTCTCTACACCCACCCTGGTTGTTGGCTCCCTCCCGAAATGGATACATGTGCCTGGGAAGCCCAGAGCTATTATTAAAGGGAGTGGGAGCATAGGACTCTGCTAGGCACACGCCCTTTCATTTCCCTAAGCATGCTGGGATTCTGGGAGCACTAAAGCATAGGGTCCAGGAGAGGTGAAGACGATGTGTCAGTTTCACAATCTGCCAGTCAGCGGGGGACTTGCCGGTCAGACATGTGGGTTGACGTCAACAAAATAATATATAAATCGTAGTGGAGAAAAAGGCACACCACAGTAAAACAACCCCATATTTTATTTTTTTATTTTTTATTTGCTATTGCCGCAGACCAAAGGCATCAGGGCGCACACGAAAGACAAACATGGCAGGCCATCTTGAATTGGGTATTCAGATAGAGCCTGGCTATCAAGGCTAAAATGAAATAATGTGTGTGTGTGCGTGTGTGTGTACAGACACACATACATGCAAATAAAAACAAAATGATTGTCTGTCACATCAGTGCAGAAACATAAAACATATGTGTATGACTGGAACCAGCAAAGCCAATTAGTGTGTAATTCAAGCTGAACCACAGAACAGCAAAGCCTCATCACTCTAACGGCGCATCGCAATCATGGCGTATGAGGATGACGGCCACCGATGAACCCGTATACAGTCTGGCGAATGGATCAGATGTGGAGGAGAGTGGCACCCGCAGAAAGTTGATGGGCTAGTACTCTTCTGGAGGTCCATCCTTAGAAGACGCCAACCTCGAAGCAGTATTTCTGTGAGGTTCCGAGGTTCCGAGAGTTCTGAACCCCAGTGTGGGGGTAATAGTTGTGTTACCTGTGCGTGTGTAGTAGGGGAACGGTCATGCTTACTGCTCACATGCTCACTGCTTCCACTGTAAGCGTTGGGGTTACTATGGGTGCAACTGGTTTGTTTTCTTGTGGAACTGGTGGCCCATTTCGTGCATTCTGTACTCAGTCAGACCCCTGGTATTTCCAGAATGTGACCTCATAGCTCCCCCGGTCCACCCTCTCTTATGCCCATTCCAATGTGCCAGGGTACAGGACTTCTCACGAGGGTTATTTTATGTGTAAGGTTTCATTTAGCTGACATTAGTCTGTTTAGTTAGTTCACATTAGCTGCTAATTCTACTTATATTGGAAATACTTTGTTTACACCTTAGTGTGTGTGTCCAGCTTAGATTTGTAGTTTACTATAGGTGTTCTATTAGGTTGGGTGTTGAGCTTAGTGTGGTGTTTAGTTTACACCACCTTGGATTTTTAGTTTACTGTAGGTTTTCTATTAGTTTGTGCGTTCACCTTGGCGTTGTGTTTAGTTTACATCAGCTTGGATTTGTAGTTTTCTGTAGGTGTTCTATTTGCTTTCGTTTACATTAGTTTGGGTGTTCATCTTAGTGTGATGTTTAGTTCACACCACCTTGGATTTTTAGTTTATTGTAGGTGTTTTATTAGTTTGGGTGTTCAGGTTAGTGTGGTGTTTAGTTTTTCTTTTTGCCAATTTGTTTATTAATTTTCTTTTTCCCCCCAACAATCCGATTCATCAACACATACAGTCAACATCCCATAGCCCCCCAACCCACTCACCCAGCTGCAAACAAACATGGCAGTACAATACAATAACAAATGTGGATCCAGTTATCAAATGTCAACCCCCCCCCTCTCTCTGAGGCAGACTATGAATCTCATTTCCAGTGTCGGGGGTATAATGTTTCTGTTGTTGGCTTATTGCTCAGGGGCGGCCTGTTAGCTCTCCTCAACAGCCATATAATTACAGAAATGGGACCAATAGTCCAGTGGTCTACTCTGTGCTGGTAGGATGGAGGCACATAAAGTTTCCTTCCGGTCGCACATGGACATATAGGCCAACCATTCCCGAAACACCGGGGCTCTAGATTTCCCCCAAGATTTGGCAATTATCAGTCGAGCAACAACAGAGGCCATTCCAGCAAGTTTTTTCTCAGCCTTCGAGCCCGAGCCCATGAAAGTCAACATCAAGAACTCCGGGGAGTATTGCCAGGAGTCACAGAGCATTCAGGACATAGCCGTTTCAAACGCCGACCAGAACGGTTGCACCAGGGGACAGGACCAAGCGATATGTAGGGAGTCAGCCATTTACAGAGTACATCTGGTACAGTAAGATGATCTGTCCGGATAAAATCTGTGTAATTTCATGGAGGAGTAGTACACTTGGTGCAGGAATTTAAAGTGAATTATGCGCCGCCGATTGTTCACGGATAGAGATTTTGTTTGTGAGCAGATTTGTTTCCATTGATTGTCTGTTAGAGATCTACCCCGCGCAGATTCCCATCTAAGACGGGATGAGTTTTTACAAGAGATCCGCTGTACTCTAACATCCCGTATAAATAGCAGAAACCATTGAGTTTGTAGATACCGTGGAGGTAAGATATTGTAACACCGGGGGCCACATAATCACCTCCCTTAGTCTTCTAAAGTACGAAAACATCATAACCGCATTCCCTTCACACCTTGTTTTCAAAAGATCCCAAGTAATAAATGTACCATCGACAACCAGGTCCCCCAGCGAACAGGTTCCCAACTTTTAAAACCGTGCTTAGAAAATATTTTTTTGGGTGAGTGGAACCCCCCCGTCCCCTCTGACTTTACAAATCGCAAATGTGGGAGAGTAGGGAACGTCTATCCCAATGATATTTGCCACTTTTTGCCATGGCCTACAAGTGATTACAATCGGCTGGATTTCGGTCCAATCCCATGCAGGACAGGCTCGCCATAACAAACCTTTCATATCATCGGGGGACGTAACCACTTTTTTCAGGGCAACGTGACGGAGTTCCCCTGAGGGGGACCACCACCAAGTGGAGTACTACAATTGGGTGGACAGGAAATATACGTCCAAGTCAGGGTATTCCATCCCCCCATCTCATAGAGCATTGTCAAGACATCATATGACACCCTATCCTGGTGACCCGGCCAAACCAAGCAAATCATCAATTTACGGAGTCTTGACCAGAAGCTAGCAGGGGACCGAATCAGGGTGTTGTTAAATATGTAAAGGAGTTTTGGTAACACCACCATGTTAGCCAGGGACATCTGAGTGCCTGTGAAATGGGCAACATAGTCCATGCCGTGATTCTGTGTTCCATGTGTGTTAGTACATTCAGGAGATTTCTCTCAAAGAGTGTAGTCGGGGAGGTGGTGATGCAAACGCCTAAATATGGCATGCCATTGGGGCACCACCTAAAATCACTGCCAATACCCTCTTGATGGGCTACTGGTGTTAGAGGTAAAACCTCTGATTTAGAACAATTGATCCTCAGACCGGACATATCCCTGTATAGCTAAATAGCTTGCACAACAGGCAACAGGTTCACTTTAGGGTGTTTCAAATATAGCAACAAGTTGTCTGTGTATAGCGACACAACAGAAATGTGAGAGAGTACCCTGACACCACCATGAATATGATATTCCCTTAGGTAGCAGGCGAGGGGTTCGATGGCAAGGGGAAAAAGAATGGGAGACAAAGGGCACCCCTGTCTCACTCCCCAGGTTGGAGCTATGTATTCTGATAGGATTCTGTTTGTGTACATCACGGGTCTGGGCATTGTATATAGGAGTCGGACCCAGCACAGGTATATGTTACCTAGGCCCAAGCATCTCACAACCTCAAATGGAAAAGGCCATTCAACAGAGTCGAAGGCCTTCTCTGCATCGAGCGCAGCGTCTATAATGGGGATGTCTGGATTTACATTGTGTATAAGTATTAATAGTTGTCGTAGATTATTCTGGGTGGACCTACCGTGAATGAAGCCCGTCTGGTCTGGGAGGACCAGGTCAGGCATATGTGGGAGTAGACAGTCCACCAATAACTTGGCTAAGAGGTTACTGTCCGTGTTAATGAGGGATAGCGGTCTATATGAAGAGCACTTCGAGGGGTCCTTAATGGGTTTTAACAGGATCGTCACAACAGCGGACCTAGTGGATTCGACTAGAGTACCTGAGGTAAAGGCCTCCTCATACATGTGGCAAAGGTGCGGGCATTCAGGTCGATTTATTCTTTATCTAGTTCTGCTGTTAGGCCATCTGAACCTGGTGTTTTACCGTTAGGGAGGGAGAGATCAGTGGTGCAAATTTCATCTACTGAGGGAGGAACAATCAGTTGTTCCCCAGCTGTCGGGTCCAACCATGCCAGGGCTACCTGATCCAGATATTCTGATATGGCATCATGTCCAACTGGTAGTTTTGAAGTGTATAATTGTTCATAGTATTGTTCAAACGTTGCGTTAATCACTAATGTGTCTTTACAGATTACCCCATCAGGGTCCTCAATATCCACGTTTTCTGTGGGTAGGTGCTCCTGTCTAATCCCCCATGCCAGGCTGCGGCTGGGGCGGTCCCCTTCCCTATATATTACGTCGGCACATTAGGGTCTCCAGAAATCTCTCTTCCCACTCCAGGGGATTGCGTAGTTCGACACGTAGTGTCTTAAGGGCTCCTCAGGTCAATGGGGAGTCATGTGTCCACTGTTACACCTCTAACTCCTTGAAGTGCTGTTTGCATTCTGCAATAGATCCCCAGATAGCCTTTATCACACCACCCTCTCTGGTCATAGAGCATCCCCTGATAAATACCTTGAAGGCTTCCCACATCACACTATCATCAGGGACAGACCCCACATTGGTCTCAAAATAGGATTGTATGTCCTGTCTAATGTCTTGGGGAACAAGAGTATCCTCCAGTGCAGCACCCTGAACTGCCACCGAAAGAACCTTGAGGGTTGTGGGGACAGGGAAAAATGATCTTTACTGGGGAGTGGTACGACAGGGACCATGGGAGGATCTGTGCATCTGTTACAACATGGAGTAAGGCAGGAGTAACCATTAGATAATCAATCCTAGAGGAGCTCCTGTGGACCCCGAAATAGAGGGTGTATTCCTTGGCAGAGGGGTGTAGGACTTTCCATACATTATGCAGTCTGTGATATTCCACCACGTCTTGCCACTAAACCACAGCTTCAGGGAACTGTGGTTTGCTGTGTCCTGGATCTCTCAAGGGTCAGTGATAAGGCTATATTGAAGTCGCCCACCCATATGATCTCGTAATCCGAGTACCCATGTAAATGGCTAGCACACTCTTGTAAAAACTCAAGAGAATCAGTATTCGGGGAGTAAATGTTCATAATGAGAACCTGAAGGCCCAACATTTCTCTGGATAAAAGCAAGAATCGACCCACTACATCACTGATAGGTTCATGGAGTTTAAAAGATAGTGAACTGTGTATATATGTAGCCATGCCCCGAGAGTGTGATGATAATGTGGAGCCATATCTATGTACCCCCCATCCCGGCATATTTGGGAGTCTACTGTTTAGAGCTAAATGTGTCTCCTGTAAAAACATGACATTCACACCATGAATCTTGGCATAGTTTTCTAGGAGTCACGTTTTGTTATGGTTGGTAAAACCCTTTATTTTCCAAGAGAGTAGTAATATTCTATCCCTTTCCTGCACCATTAGTAGTGGTGCTACAGCATATCCACCAACTCATGTGTCAATACCTTACAATCCGAGATAGTCCACAGGCCCTCAATAGCACAATGTGACCATTAGGTTTTAGAAATTAGATATAGTAGAGCCAAGCATTACAACTGTAGTACCACCCACCCCCAATCCTTTGAAAAATACACCCCCCCCACCCACGCCAGAAACCAAAACATACCGGACACCCCCCCACAACCATTCAGATCAAACAATAACTGATCCACACAAGGCCTGCAGTATCTGCGGAAACAAGGCACCACAGGTGGCCAACAGGCTCTAAGGGGAGTGAGCCTTACCCAGGGTGTATCTTGCTTCCGAGCAGGCTTATCTATGATGAGCACGAAGAAAGAAAAGTCTGCTCAGTATACCTCAGTGTCGGAGGAGTAATCCCCAAAAGGTCCACATGTGAATAACGAACGGGTGACCTAGACCTGAGGTGATCAATCTGGAGACCCCCGGGGTCCGGCAGTTCAAGGGCGAACTGTTCAGCTGCTTAAGGGGTTGTAAAGAAAATCATTTTCCCTCTATACATCACGCAGAGCTTGGCGGCCAACAACATCAGCTAGCAGATACCCTTTTGCCGCAGAGTGTTCTTTGCCACTTGAAAAGTCATTCTCTTGTCTTGGACATGAGGGCTGAAATCGGGAAACAGTCGAACCACCTCCGTGCCCCATCGCAGCTCACCACGCTCTCTGGCTACCTTGAGGATCACATCTCTGTCCCAATAGTTGAAAATATGTGCAATTATGGGTCTCTCTTGTGCCCATGGGTGGGTTTTAGTCACCAGGGAGCGGTGTCCTCGCTCCAAAAGGAAAATCTTGGAAACCGGGGTGTCCCCCAAAATCTCCAGGAGTAGCTTTTCAACTAACTTCTCCATGTGCTCGATAGTGGTGGATTCAGGCATCCCCAGGATACGCACATTGTTGCGTCACAATCTCCCTTCCAGATCATGGTTCGAAGCTACGATTTGTTTCATGGTTTGTTGCAGAAGAGATACTTCCCTTTGTAGGACAGATACCATGTCTTCCCCCTCATGTCTTCCCCCTCGTTGATTAGGGTTTCCATCTCATTCATGCAGTTGCAAAGCTTGGCAAATTGGACCACTGAAACATCCACTTTACAGGTGAGTGCATCGGTCTTCGTGCCCAGTGTGTCTGTGCTACTTTGAAGTGCCAGTAGGGTCTGGTTGAGAGCAGTAATGTCAAGCTGAAAAGGATTGGGAGTAGCAGATGAGGAAGAAAGTAGAGAGACATCCGGTTTGGCGAACTGTTCCATCTTTGCCTGCTTTTTGGGTTCACTATGTTATCACTGTTTTCCAAGGGCCAGTGTTGCAGAAGTATAACACCAGCGTATCATACAGTGTGCAACTGTGGGATAATTGCAGTATGTTGCAGTGCTTTATTGGGGGATCACAGTTCAGGCTCTCAATGTCCATAAATGATTTAAGACACCAACCCCCCTTTCACAGTCATTTATGGCCACTAGGAGACTTGGGTGCATAAATCTTGCACGGGCCAACAGCAACTGCAGGTTGTGTACCCTCACCGGGCTGCAGATGACATATACCATGGAAGTAATGGTGTTTCTACAACTGCAATGTTTATAAGGGGGGATCACGGCATCACGCTGACAGCAAGTGGTTCCCTGGTCGCTTCCGACGGGCCCAGGCCCGGGCACTCGCCAGCAGCAAGAGCGCTCAACAGAGTGTTGATAAAGGAGAAAGGCTCCCCTGTTCCCACGTAATCAGCAGCCGCACACAGCCGAGGCCAGCAACCCCCGGAACTTCCATTCTGTGTGGTGGTGCCGGTCTCCCCGCTGCCAGCTCCAATCCATGATGGGTCACTGCCCTGACCACTATGTTCAAGGGTGGGACAGGTTCGCAGTGGATGCCCTCTACCTACTCTCTTTTTTCTTTTTTTTTAAAGGGTAACTATCCCCACCGCTATCTTCACCGGCACTAGCAGGCTCGGGGAGCCATAGACCCGCTGGTTCCTCACCGTCATAGGGCTGCCGGCTCTCCCACTAGTGTCGAGGGCGCACCAACAACTTGCACGCCGATCCATGGTCAAAGCTGTCGGCAGACAATGATTCTCAGCAAACAGGACGCTGACTGTATTTGAACACACATCCGACCTATTATTAGTACTTCTGCTGTGGGAAAGCCAGGATTTTAGGAAGGATGTGGGAGCCCAAGCCGGAGTGTAGAGGTGGAGCCAAGTAGCCCCACCCAAAGCTCCTCCCCCATGCTTCCTATATGTTGGGAGCCAGAGTTTGAGACACTTGCAGTACCAGTGAAAATACTGATACTGAAAAGGATCTTGGAAGTAAGATTTTAATTAAGGAAGCCATACAAGCATTCATGAGAATATGATGGCCATTTGAATGAAATCCCGGAAGAAATGTGGAAACTGAGCAAAAGAGAAGCCTGCTGACGTCATACAGAGCAGAGCTGACGCACTCCGAAGAAGAGGCTGAAGAATATAGACATTCTATAGAAACAAAGGAGGAGCTGTCAAAGATGAGCAACATTTCGGGCTTGAGATGATGATGCTCGTGCTATAGAAATAATGAAGAAGATATCAAGTCATTTTACAAGTGTACAGATGCAGTAACGCAAATAGACAAAGTATTCTTAAAGGCTGGCTATGTTATGTTATGTTATGTTATGTTACTTTGCATTTATATAGCGTCTTATGTACCATTGGTATGATCTCAAGGCACTGGTAGGTTGAACTTCCCTCGGGAACCGTAGTTCAAGTCAGTAGAGAGAGAGCGATAGAGTCATAAGGTGTGTGTGAGCACCGGATATGTGTGCAGCCGGTGTGGCTCTCGTATGATAGCTACTTCTTAGCGGTAGGTGTGGTGGTTGGGAGATCAGGAGTATGTGTTCGTTCTGGCAGGGTGATACCAGACTGATTCTGGCTGTGTTAGGCCTGAGGAGAATGTCTAGGCTAGTGGGTGTGCAGCCAGCTGTGTTTAGTTAGGATGATGGGGAGTATGTGGCAGGTGTTGGTATGAGAACAGCTATACCGAATGTGTCATAGTATCGCTGTGTTCTAGTTGAGTGGAGGTGCATAGAAGAGAGTAAGCGTGATGATGTGATATGGTGTTTTCAGTAGGTGCTTGAGATTGAGCGCACATCCAAATAATTTGTTCTGTCTGTTTTATTCACGCAGTCTGTTCAGTCGGCTTCATCTGTTCAACTCCATCCGGTGAGTCCGCACCATCCGTAGTGACTACTCCTAGCATTCTGTGAACTCCAACCGTTCCGTGCACTCCAACCGTTCCGTGCACTCCAACCGTTCCGTGCACTCCAACCGTTCCATGCACTCCAGCTGTTCCATGCACTCCAGTAATGAAGAGATTGCGGCGATGCGCCAACGTATATGCATAGGCGTGTATGGATTATGGATGATTCCACAACACATTTTAGCAGAGCAAGAGCCAGTGAAAAGAAAGGCTTTCATTGTGTCGCAGTTGGAAAAGCAATTGACGTACAGAGGTGAATTGAAGAGAGGGTTGGTTGGCCCAGAACCAGGAAGTCAAGGCCACCGTGAACCTGAATGTTCATGCAGTAGTTACAGAACGTGTGAAAAGAATAAATTCCTGTCATGGATGAGGAGTGAGAACATTGAAGGCATCAGAGGTTCATCATTTAATAGTATTTTAAATACCGAAAGACTCTGAAACATGGTCTGCAGTCACGTGGATGGATAAAAAACGATACTAAGTTGAGCTGTATGGAAACCATTCTCAGGCACAGAGAACATTTTCAAGGCCAAGTTCAAAACCTTAATTGACTACCATACTGCAAGAGTGATGTTTGACGACAGGCTAATTGGTGATGCTATGGTTATAACCAGCCCACCAGCACCTGGATGTTAACCTGAGTGCTGCTTGCATAGGTGGAATATTACAGAGGGGTACAAGTGTGCCAACCAATTATAGAGGGGCACGTAGTAGAGATCTTTATAGTTTGTATAACCAATGGGACGTTGTGTATTTGATGACGTTCGTAGTGACCTGCACTAGAGGATGGCTTAGTTGCCCAACCTGATGACAGAGACCCAATCACCTTCCTAACAAGTATGGAATGTATACCTAGAGTTTCCCTGTAATCCTATCACATCCCCAAGTAGGTATTTGTAGTTTGCAACCTAGATTGACGTCAATGATGATGAGTTTTTAGTATATAAGCTATATTTTTTATTAAATGCATTGAGTGAGAAGATCAAGCGAGTTCGTTGATGTTCATTATGCTCCCTGTTTTAGATAATTGATATTAAAACAGACGCACTTTGCCAACTTCCTGAGTCAGTTTGATTATTGATGTTTCAGTATATTCTGCATCCCTATCTATCTCAAAGTATTGTTACCTCGTTTTAAAGGGCTTGTGTAGGTACACGAGTTCACAAGTGCCCTTAGGCTGCAGTCATTTCTGTCGGCGTGTAACAGCGTCTCCCAGTGTGGTGTTTAGTTGACATCAGCTTGGAATTTTTGTTTTCTGTAGGTGTTCTATTTGGTTTAGTTCACATTAGTTTAGGGGTTCAGCTTAGTGTTGTTTAGTTGACTTACATGTAAAATAGTTTTGGTTGGTTCATATTTTCAGTGGGCATGCTCACTTTATTTTAGTTTGAATATTTAATTTACTTTAGGTGACTAGTTTATTGTAGTTTATGCATATAGTTGACGTTTTGGGTATTTATTTTTTATTTTACTGTTTAGTGCAGGTGTTTGGTTAAGATCACTTTACTTCTGGAGAGGAGGAGTCAAGTACCCCCACCAAAAGCTCCGCCAACATGTTGCCTATATGTTGGGAGCTAGAAATTGAGACATGTGTAGTACCAGTGAGGATGCCTGTACCACAGAAAATCCTGGAAACAGGGTATCCATTGAGAAAACCCTATATGCATTCACGAAGAAGTAATGGCTTCTTGGACAAAGTCCCGGAAGAAGCATGAAAATGAGTGAAAGAGAAGACTGATGATGTCATGTGGAGCAGAGCTGACACACCTAGAAAAGATCCACGAGATAAAATCTGCAACGAGCTGGCCAATCCTGCAGCAGTTTCTACATCTCCTGTCGCTGCCCAGGCCCTCTGTACTGCCCTGGCTTCTCACTTCATCGCTAAAACCAAGGACATTCTGCCCACTCTTTCATCCTCTCCTGCTTCTCCCTCCTTTCTCTCCTTTTCCTCTGACCCTCCTGCTGCCACCCTCCCTCCCTTCTCTGCCTTTCCTCTCTTCACCCCTGAAGATGTTTCTAGACAAGTCCGATTTATGAAAACCGCATCAAAACAGGTTCTTCCCTGTTCTTCCAAAACCATCAAGGACGACATTGACACCCTCGCTCTAGGCTTGGCCGACTTCTGTAACCACATTTTGCCACTGGAACCTTCCCTTCCCCCCCTGAAGCACTCTCTTGTGCATCCACTTCTAAAGAAACCCTCAGCCGACCCCGCCCTTCCAGCTAATTATTACCTGATTTCCATCACTCCTTTCGTGGGAAAACTCCCAGAAAAGCTGGCCATCTCCCAGCTTAATCTTCACAATGAATCTATTGGTTTTCTCCATGACAATCATTGTGGCTTGAGAGCAGCCAGCAGCACGGAAACTGCTCTCCTGAACATCCATGAAGACCTGTTCTCTAACTTTGATGCTAATCTCCCCTTTGTCCTCATCCTACTTGATCTCTCTTCTACCTTTGACATGGTCAACCATGCCATCCTGCTCAACCTGCTCCGTGATAACCTGGGTATCACTGATCAGGCTCTGGCCTGGCTGACTTCTTTACTCTCGGACCGACCTCAGAGGTCCAACTTGGGTCCTTCCTCTTCTCTATCTCTCTCTCCACCTGTGTTGTTCCCCAGGGGTCTAATCTTTCTCCCTGGTTGTTCAGCCAATACCCGGCACCTCCTGTCCTCAGCATTGCTGCTCTCTGTTCTAACTTCCAGTGCCATGCGGATGACACTCAGCTTGCTTTCAGGCTCCCCTCTTATGCCTCTTCTCCTTCTTTCATCTCGGATTATCTGTCTTCAATCTAGGAGTGGTGTGCCGCCAATGATCTCTGCCTGATGGCCAGTAAAACGGAGAGCCTCCTCATCGGCACACCTGCACCTTTTTCTCCTGCCACCCTTTGGCCCTCTTCCTGCTCCCACCTGTGAGGCTAAGAACCTCAGGGTCATCTTCGACTCCACACTCTAAGAAGTCAAACTACCAGCTGAACCTCCTCAGAGGTATTCTTCCTTTCCTCTCTTTCCCCCAGAAGCTCACTGTCTCCAGAACTCTGGTTCTCTATAGGTTGGACTACTGCAACAGCCTCTTTCTAAATCTGCCTGCCTCTACTCTCCGCCCTCTGCAACTCATCCTTTGGCTCCCAGTGGCTGCAAGGATCAAGTTCAAGACCCTTTGCTTCGTCCACAAGGCTGTCTGGGGCCTGGGTCTGCAATACCTCCAAATCTCTCTTTGGAAATATCTTCAAGCTCTACACTCCACCACCCCCAACTCCTTGGGGGTCATTTGCTTTTCCAAGCAACAAATTGGTGATAGATCTCTTTCTTCTGCTTTCTTCGGCTGGGGCCTCCCTCTGGAACAGCCTCCCTGCCCCAGGCCACGATCCGACCGTGTGCTCCGGGTTCCGCAGGGTGATCCCTGCATCCACGTGTGTCCGCTGGGTGCCCCCAGCACAGGTGTGCCTGGACTTTGTGCCCTGAGTCCAGGACACAACATTGGCGATGAGGAGTTTTCAGGCCTCCGTGCCAAGGGGCTGCACAGATAAGTGAATGTCCCCCTTCCCATATTGCGCTGTCACTCTCAACTGGGGGAGGGATGATGTGAAATGGACCTCTGCAGAAGCGCTGTGCTGGAGGCAAAGAAGTTGGGTGAGGGCATGCCCCTGAAAGCAGAGTATCCAGACTCTTGCCAGCAGCAAGCCGGCCTGTTTGAACCACCGCCATAGCCCCAGAGCAATAACCTAGCCAAGCTGGCTGTTAATGAAGAATATTAAAAAAAAAGAAGGATGATGAGTGCATGGGACCGCTGGCTGCTGTGTCGGCCTGCAACCTGCCGCTGAGACCTCCAGGGAGATCCCAGCCTGCCCGGCCGTGAATATTGTGTTCTCCAGAGTCAGAGCATAGGTAAAAGGAGATGCTGACCCTAGGCGATATGATTATAGATATATGGCCAGTCGGGGGTGCAAAGGGTAGTGTTTGGTGTGGGAGCAAAGGACGAAAGACCCGGTGGAAGTTGTAGCCGCTCGCGAGCATTGATATTGTTAGAGAGAATTCTCATTTATGGCTAATTTCCCTCATCTAGTGAGTCCCTCAGCAGCTTTGCTGGATTTCTGGGGTTTATTTTTTTCCACCTGGTAAGAGTGTGAGCCTTTTTCCCACTCTTGTGTTTTGCTATGTGTATTTCTACTTTTTGTGTGATCTTGGGCTCTGGAGACACACCACTCCATGAGCCCCACTTTTTTGTGTGTTACACAGCACCTTCAGTGCAGTGACACAGGGTTGTCTTTTGAGGCTTCCCACTGACTCAATTGTTCTGGGGCTGACTACTGTCCCCCAGAAACATGTAAAGTTGTCATTAACTTTATGTAGTCTCTTAAAAACTACAGACCCTGTACACCACATCTTACATGGAGTATTGGAAAGGGTTAATTCCTACCCCTTTTTTGTCTGTGCCTCTTGGAGCTTTGTTTTGCTCTCTTAAAATTTAGACTTGGCTGGTGGCAGTGCTATCTACCCTAACTTTCCTACCGTGATTATAGTATATAAACGTGGTACTGTTTTAGGCATTGTATTAGCCTCGAACATAAACCAGCTTGACCAAATACTTTTTATTTTGGCTGCGGTCGGGTTTAGTCGCCATTTCTTTTTGTTAAAATCCTTCTTGTGTTATACTTTTTGCGCCAAACCAGGTTTGCCTTCTTTGTTCGCCGTCCTTTGGCGGCTTCTGTGCAGAAGCCCTCCTTTGGCATCTGGGTGTCTAGGTCAGCTGAATGTGAGGGAGGGGTTTAGACACCCCCTGCACAGGGTCTCCTTGGAGTCCCAAGTAGCACTTTGTGTCGATTGGTCGAGGCAGTTGTCCGGGACGGACAACCCCACTGCTGAGTGATTGACAGCCAGGCTGTGTGAATGGGGGGCATAAAAGGCAGGACTCTTGGGCTGGAAGTCAGAGTCACCACTGGAACTGCAAAGAACCGAAGAGAAGCGGAGAAGAAGACGGCTGCTGCAACTCCCGATTCCCGGTGAAGCCCTGCTGCAGTCTTGAGCTATCCACCCTTCAACGACAGAGAAGATCCAGTCCGGAGTCTTCTTCCTTTGAGCCTGGTGGAATCAACCAGCTCACCCTCAACAGCCAGAGGACCCTCTTCTTGGTCGAAATTGCTGCACACAGCTGTAGTGGTCCGGATAGCCATCTGAAGAGCCTCTCTTGTTTTAAAGGAGCACACCTTTTATTCACCATTGCTTCGCTGCTGCTGGCCTCATCCCTGGGTAGTGCAGATCGCTCTAGACGTCCTACTTCTTGTCCCCACGACTTAAGCTCCAGCAACCTTGAGTCTGCAGGAACTACCAGGAACAACTGCCGTGGCACCAGCTTGCTTCAACGAGGGAGAACCCTTCTTCCTCACCAAAGGCTTTCCCTTTTCTTTCTTCCCTCTTATAACTTATGCTTCCCCCTTTGTGACAGTATCTAAGTACTCCTGGCAATCTCGAATCGTGAACTGTTCTAACCGTGTGATCCTCGGCAACAGGACTCCTGTTCCATTTGACACTGGCGCAGGCCTATTGACTTTTTATCTACTTGTTAGATAGTGTCCTCTGATTCTATTTGCCTTGAAAAAAGTATTGCCTATGATTTTTTTATCCCCAATTCTCTGGTGTTAATTCAAGTGCTAAGTGTGTTTTGACTTCGGTTACATTTTTTCCCGCAGGTTCGCTCATCTTTCGTAAGACCGAACTGTCATTGCTGTCAAAAAGTGAACGCGTATGTACTCCTGCTAACGTCTTTGTTTCACAACACCAGTCTGTCAAATCCCAATGTACTTACCTTGAATTGTTCTGCACAAGGGGAATTGGTTGTGTGTAGTATATTTGAAGTGTGGTTTTATTTTAGTAGAAGTGAAGTGTTTTGTGAACAGGTGGTTTAAAAATAAATGTACTTATATTTTTTTTAACCAGAAACCTTGAGTCAGTGTTTGCTTTAGTCACAGTAATTGTAGTCCTTTGTGTAATCTCTGCTACTGCTCATTTGCTCTTGAGATAAGTCTGGCTGCTCAGCCATTGCTACCACTCTTTCTGTGTAGTACAGGCTTGTACCAAAGGTGAAATTCTACTGCCACTTGTTGTCTTAATTGTGTGCAGTGGTCCCTATGATTCTGCCTAACAGATATTCACTGTGCCCCACGATCTGAGCTGTGCACAGGGGTGCATCTGCCTGCATATCCCGGGCTGCTGGCGGTGGGAAGCTGAAGTGCTCCGAGTTTTGGAGTTTTTCAGAAATGAAGGGGAACAGAACGCGGCTGACGTGCAAGAGCCTGACTCTGCCTAATCCTACAGCACTCCCGGGCCGCATCAGCAACGACACAGAAGAAGCGCTTCATGTAGGCGCAAGGCAAATTCAGTGTTAATGGACCTTTGAAGATCCCAGGGCCATTGGCGGTGAACTTTCATACTCCGAGGTTGGAGTTGTCTGGAAGCAATAATAGAGATGCTGGCTGCAGAGCCAGCCTTAGGGGGGGGCGAGGCGGGCGACCACCCGGGGCGCCACACCCCCCAGGGGGCCATTAGCCCCCACCACGCCAGCACGGTGGAGTCTTTCAAGGGCTCCCCCGAGCTGGAGTTGTAGGAGAAGGCGTGGCAGGCGGCCTTTTACTGTAAAATGTGCCCGCTGCGGCGGGTGCATTTAAATGTGCCCCTCCGCCGCAGGCACTTTTCATAAGAAAAGGTGCCATTAGTCCCCCACCATGCCAGCTCGGGGGAGTCTTTCAAGGGCTCCCCCGCGCGGGCTTAGTGGCAGGCGCCTCATTGTCATTGAATGAACCCGCGACGGCTAGCTCATTCAATGACAATGGGGTGCTAACACACCCTATTTAAGGAAGTTAAAAATTTTTTTTAAGGAAGTCAAAAAAAAAAAGTGGCCTATCCTGGCCCTGACCCTTCCGCCCCGCCCCCTCTTGACCAGGTGTGCGCAGTGGGCGAGGGGGGCGCCAATTCGCCCAGGGTGCTTCTGCCCTTAAGGCCGGCCCTTGCTGGCTGCGTGCTCTGTGTTGGAGCAATGTAATGCACAGGAAAAAAAGTGTGTGGCTGCCTGTGTTCACTATACAGAAGCGGGACCCAAGCCAGTGAAAGTGCATACTTGCACCCACCGTATGGCGTTATCCCTGCATCCTCGGGCTAAGTGGTGGGGGCTGTCAAGAAAAAAAAATGAAAAGGAGAATGGGAGTAGCACATGAGGGTTGTAGCTCTTATGAGTGCTGGTGCGCCCTACTGTACCAACAGCCCTGCCTGGAAGGGGGAGAGAAATTAGTGGTCTGCCACCGGTACTTTGCTTCTGCCTTCCCCCACTATCCATGGACTAGGCAGATGGGGCCCCTGGATCCCCCAGGTGCTGCTTACCCGCCCCTCAACCTGTGCGATTGACTGTCTGGAACTGATGCTTGTGAAATTATGAACTAGTTACCTGCAGCTCTGCTAATGCTTAAAGTGCTCTCAGTAACGTGCATTTTGATGCTATGCGCTTGCTTGTCATGTATATGCTCAAAGGGGACCTTGTTTGTCAAAAATGTGAAGTTGTGCTCCTGCATTTTGTCAGACTGCTCTACTGTATGGTACCTGTAGCTGACATTTGTTTTATTTTCATTTTTGATGTTTTTGATTTTTTTTGTTCATTTATTTATTTATCCAAAAATAAACATACAAATAAGATCAACATTACAACTGATAGAAACCAAATAAAAAGAGCCTATATACAGTATTTACAATCCTTAAAGTATACACATCGACTCTAAATAATACAGAACCACCTACGACAGATCCTTGTTCAAATCAAGAAATCTTCTCCATTTTTTCTAAAAAATGTGCATTTTCTTTTGTCTCGCGAAAATTTCATCTTCCATAGCTGTAAGAGAGTGCATCTCTGAGATCCAATCTGATGACAATGGTACAATTTGAGTTTTCCAATTACATAGTATCAACTTTTTGCTTATCAAGGCCCCTCTGAACAAAAATTTATTTTGTGTGTTTGAAAGGCCATCCAATAAAAAATCCAAGTCAATTACATATTCCAATACTCATAGACACATATTACAGACATCTGCCCAAAATCCTCGAACTCTTGAGCAATGCCAGAACATATGTTCAAGTATTCCCACATCATTCAAACACTTCCAGCATTCATCAGTGTCAGTCATTCCCAGCTTCATCATTCTTTCAGGGCTCCACCAAACCCTGTTCAGGACCTTTATTCGTCTCAACCTTTCACTCAAGTTTATCGAGCATAATTTCACATTCATACAAATGTCCATCCATTTTTCCTCCGAAATATCATAACCCAACCTCCGACTCCATTCCTCTCTCAATTTCACATTCCCTTTGTACTTAGATACAATTTGTTTGTACACCCTACTCGCAATCCCTCCTTCTCTGTCCTGGCCCTCTCACATCGGTCAAAATTCCAAGATCTACATCATTTATCCACTTCACCATACCAATACTTTTTTTTAGAAGTCTGTAATTAAGTTCAGTGAAAGTCTCAATATTCCAATTTTTACAAACCTCCGTCCCCGAAATCCATTTTCCATTCTGCCATGTCACCAACCCAGGACACAGCAGCCAAAAACCACTCCGCCCAAAATAATACCTTTCCCCTATCCTTAATCGCAGCGTTCATCCATATTGAAGCATCAGGCGAACACAGCGTATCTGACCCCAAATAAGTATATAGGTTATTCCAACTCTTTCTCAGAAACTCAGTAACGGTATTTCTCCTGCTCACAATGTTAGTCGTCGTAAGGACAGCTCTTGGAAGAAGTGGACCAACCAGACTTGCCTCTGCAATAACCCAATCATCAAGTTCTTCTCTCAGAAATGGTACAATAAATTGACATGTAAAAGCTAGATGATAGGCCCGAAAATTAGGAATTCCAAGTCCACCCTTCTCCGGTGGAAGCTGAAGTTTCCAAAGCTGCAATCTAGGGGGTTTCTTATTCCATATGAAAGATTGTATCAAATATTCAATCTCTTTCCAATATGATGATTTAATTTCTAGAGGGAGCATACTAAGTATGTAAGTTATCCTTGGCGTAGCTGTCATTTTCAAAGCATTTGTTTTACCCCATAGTGATAAATTCAACAATGACCATCTTTCCAAAGACAGCTTAAGATCTTTGCATAAATCATTCATATTCTCCGCAACCATGTTCTCCAACCGCGGAGTCAGCCATACCCCAAGATATTTAATCCTCTTCTCACACCATTGGAAGCCCCACGATGTAATAAATCATCTATCACAAGTAAAAGTTAATGGCATAACTTCCGTCTTCGAACAGTTAGGGGCGGATTCATGGAACAAATGTGCGCTGAAAATCTCAGCGCAAGCTGGCGCAAGCGTGAAAAAGCAAGCGATTCAAGGAAGGTCCTGCGCGTGTTTTCCCCTGGATGTGCGCCAAATCCATGCGTGGCGCACACAGGCACACATGTCATTGCAACATCCCGAACGCCGTGTGCGACGCGCACAGGGAAATCGCACAACGTTGGCACTCACACCAAAAAGGGGGCGGGACACGGGGCGTAACACGCGGAATGGGGAACAACGCATGAAAAAGAAGATGTAACTGGGGAAGTACTGCAGGGAAATAGACGGAACGCCCACACGCATGCGAACAACATGTATTCATGGAATCGAATACGGGAAACACGCGCATGCTAATAAACGCACACAGGCATCAACACGTCCACCACAGGAAGGCAGGCGTAAGCGTCCACGTGCACACCTCAGAATACACGTACCCCGCTCGCCCAGCGAAATCGCGTGTGAAACTCCCTGTGCACCCCCGGAAATACACGTACCCCGCTCGCCCAGCAAAATCGCATGTGAAACTCCCCGCGCAACCCCAGGAATACACGCATGCAGCCCATCCACCCTCAACATTCCCCACAGGCAGCCCATCACCCTTGTGCATGCCCCACTGGCTGCCCACACCACAGGGTGGAGTTTTACACGCGATTTCGCTAGCGCGAGTGGGGTACGTGTATTCTGAGGGGTGCGCTGGGAATTTGCCACCCATTTTCGTGGTTGGGGGCTGTATGCTGGTCCACTGGCCTTTGCGCCATGTACTGGATTTGTGCGCTGTTCATGGCGCACGGCAGGGGGTTGGGGGCGTAATTGGCGTGGCTGCAGGTTCGCTGTGCCACTCTGCGCCATGGCTGGTTTTGGATGTTAAAATCCATGAATACGCTGTGCGCTGAAATGGGTTTTGGCGCATGCTGCTGGCGCAGACTGCCGCACGCGCACACGGTGCGCCACGGTGCCGAATTCTACGAATTACCCCCTTAATCTTGTATCCAGAAATTTTATAAAATGTATTTAGAATTTCCATCAGAGCTGTTAAAAACTATTTATATTTTTAATTATTAACAAAAGGTCATCAGCGTAAAATCAGATCTTTTGCACTACCCCTTGAATCCCAACTCCACACAAGTTCTAGTTCTGCCATAACGCAATTGCCAATAGTTCAATCGCCAAAACAAAAAGTAAAGGTTACAAGGGCAGCCTTGTCTGGTACCCCTCTGTAAAGCAAATGAATTAGATCTTAAGCCATTAGTCCTGATATCAGCTGTTGAAAAGCATATAAAAGCCGTATCCAAGAAACAAAATCCTCCCCAAAATTAATTCTTCTTAACAGCGAAAAAAGGTAGTCCTAATATATCCTGTGAAACGCCTTCTCTGCGTCAAGGGAAAAGGCAGCAACATCCTCAGAAGAGGATTGAGCCTTAAACAATGTCAACAATAGTCTTTGCACATTACTAGAATTTCCGAAACCGGATTGATTAGCATGAACTAGATGTTCCATCATGTGTACTATTCTCAATGCTAATAGCTTTGCCAGAATTTTGTTATCGATTATTGCATGTTTTGTGGAGGACGCTAGTAGACCCTTTTCACTGGACGCTATTTATATGTCCCTCAATAATTTTAATTCAGAGTCTGGCAACATTTTGTATTATTCCACCGGGAGCCCATCCGGACCTGGGGACTTACCAACATTTAATTTTTGGATTGCTAATTTGATCTTGTCTAAAGTCACCGTAGTATCAAGGGTCCCCTCATCCTTATCAGAAATGAACGGAATTTCCAGGGAGTCAAAAAAGGATTCACCCAGACCAGTAATATCTGGCTCATTCTATTAACGTTGTGGGTAGTAATTTTTAAATATTTCCTTTATTTCCACTGGGTTAAATGTAGCTTGGCCACCCGAACCACAGATTGACGTAATAGCCCCTTCCGAATTTTGTTGACGCAGTCTGTAGGCCAACCAATGATCAGTCTTTTCGCCTTGCTCAAAGTAAGAGCACCTGAGACGAAATAGCTGCTTATCAGCTCTTTCGTTAATAAATCTGTTCACTTCTCTTTTTTAATCACCAAAATATTTGTCGCATCCTTGATGTGCTTTTCTTTTTTTTTTTTTTTATTCGTTTTTATTGGGTTTTCAACATTAACAATTCTCGCATTAAGGCAGAACAGAGAAAAGGTTACATATGTGAGCACAAGAGATACACATTAGCAACACGCTTTTTCACATCTCGTATTAACATCAGTAAATGGTGCTTACTACTAATAATGCTCAGACAGTAAGAACATTCAGCAAAAAGAAAAAAAAAAACACATCAGAACCTCGTTCTGTACTTCTCGTTCCTCACATATATAAACATCACTCCCCCTTCCCCACCCTCCCCCCTGGGAATGAGAGTCGTGTCGCGTAGGGATTGAGGTGTCATGGTAAAGCACGTATCTTCAGGGGCTGAGATTTATGTAGTAAGATGCATTCAAGGGGTCGCCATGAGGGGGACATATTTTGGGCCTGTGAGTGACGTCCCTGGCAAAGAAGCGGAAGAAGGTCTGAGCCAGGTGGAGGGAGACCTTACACGGGAAACAGGGAGTCAGGTACGTCTCCATCAGGGTGGGGGCACTTCATCGTCCAGTGGTGTGTGTTTGTTAGATGTGTGTGTATTTAAGAATTCCGACCATAGGAGCTCACATTGTGTCGCCCTACCATGTAGGGATGCAGTGATTTTCTCCATGGTACATATGTTCAGTACAACGTTAACCCACTCCTTCTTAGTCGGGGTCGTGGACGATTTCCAGTTAGTCGCAATTAGGGCTCGCGCTGCCAATAACAGATGGGGGGTTAGGCCCCGGACCCTCATCCATTCATCATCTATTCTCTCGAGGCTAAACAGGACCAGATGTGGGTCAGCTGTTCTATGTATTCCGTCCATGTGTCTGATCTACCCCAGGACCTCATCCCAGAAAATCTTAATCTTGGGGCATCCCCACCACATGTGCCAATAGTCAGCTACCTGCCCACAGTCACGCCAACAGGTAGGGGAGGAGGATTGGTACATCTTGGATAATTTATACGGGTCATATGCCAGCGGTGCAAAAGTTTAATGGAGTGGAGCTTATATTGACATGATATGGAGGTACGTGTAGCCATAACACACCGTTTGTCCCACTCGTCATCCTCTATTTCTGTCCCCATATCGGTCTCCCATCGCTTTCTGAGTTTATGCGTGGACCCACTACCCCCCTGGAGAATGAGTTTATACATGAGGGAAATTAGGCCCTTCCTATCGGTCTTGGAGTCTAGCATTTTCTCAAAGGGGGTGAGCTCACGACTCAATTTTTCAACCCATGCTGCTTGTGTCAGTACCCCTTTGATTTGTAAATAGTGGAAAGTGGACAGCACTCCGATGTTTAGAGCTTCAGTTAGTTCTGGGAGAGTAATGAAAGAGTCACTGCAGAGAAGCTGGCCCACCCTCTCCAGGCCCGCCTCATACCATGCCTGAAATCTGTCAACATTAGGGATGTGGTTGTTGATGCCCGGAGACCATAGGTGACTCAATGGGGACGGCCATGTTGTGATTCCCTTCATTCCTGGACCCTCCCTCCATATATCCCATATAGTGACAAAGAGTGGGTGTTCCCTCGTTTTCCTTAACACCGTCTTCCTCGGAGCCCATATCCATTCCCCAAGTGTCGCTGGGTCTAAGTAGTGATTGTCCATTGCTATCCACTGTGGCTCTTTGTGGCTGCGTAGGTGAGGGACAAACAATCGCAGCTGGGCTGCGGCATAGTATACTTTGAGGTCAGGGAGGCCCACCCCACCTTTATCTTTGGGCAGAGTAACCGTGGTATAGGCGATCCTGGCCTTTTTTCCTTGCCACAAGAATTTCAGGATCTCCCTCTTAACCTGTGTAAAGTATTGTTCGGGTATTTTGATAGGGAGCATCTAAAAGGGATAGAGAAACCTCGGGAGACAGGTCATTTTTATGGCATTCAGCCTGCCAAGCCATCAGTTTATGACCAGATCCGCACGAAGTTTGATAAGAAGCTGGGGGAAATTTGCTTCGTATAGGGAATCTAATCGTTTTGTGATATGTATCCCCAAGTATTGCATTGTGTTATGCTCGATCGTCAGTCCCAGGGAGGAGTATTTAGCGACATTTGCTTCTGCATCTCCCTGAAGGCGGAAGAGCATGGATTTGGCGTGGCTGATCTTAAACCCCGATAGGCGACCATAGTCTTCTAAGAGGGAGATGGCTCGGGGGACAGATCTCTCAGGGTCGACCACGTGTAAGAGTATGTCGTCGGCATACAAGGCCAGCTTGTATTCTGTGAGTCCTAGGTGGATCCCTTCTATGCCTACGTCCCTTCTGATATTGTGTGCCAACGGCTCAAGCGATAGGGCAAAGAGAATGGCTGACAGGGGGCATCCCTGTCTGGTGCCCCGCGCCAGTCGAAACCACCTCAAGTATTCCCCGTTCACAAATACTGAGGCTGTAGGTGACGAGTAAATTGCCTGAATTCCTTTCCGAAGGTTTGGGCCCAATCCGAATTTCTGAAGAACCCCCAATAGGAAGTCCCACTCTACCCTCTCGAACGCTTTTTCTGCGTCGATGGAAAACAGTGCAGGGTCAGTGTTTAGGCTGTGAGAGGCATGCACTAAATGTAATGTCTTGCGCATGGTATCTGCGCCCTGACGACTTGGTCGGGGTGAATAAGGCGGGGCAAAAAGGATTCAATCCTAGACGCTAGGATCCTAGAGTATATTTTGGCGTCTATGTTAATCAAAGAAATGGGACGGTACGATCCACATTTTTTAGGGTCTTTTCCCTCTTTCGGGATAACCGCTATGAGTGCCTTGGCAAACGAGTCCGGGGGATTCCCCGTTTCTAGGATTTGATTGAATAGATCAACAAGAAAGGGCGTGAGTTGTGGGGCGAATGTCTTGTAGAAACCTGCTGTATACCCATCTTCTCCCGGGGATTTTCCTAACGTGAGTCTCTTAATGGCTTCCTGAATCTCTTCCCCCGATATAGGGGCATCTATGGTTTCTGATTCAGTGCGTGTCAGTGTGGGCATGTCGATATCATCTAGATAGGATCGAATACCAGATATATCCGGGTCCTCCTCAGGAGTGTACAGAGCTTCATAATAGTCTGCAAAGACTTCCGGGATAGAGGATCGATTTGTTTCCGAGCCGGATCCTCCGTCGCATATTTCCTGAACCCTGCGTTCCGCCTGTTGGGCACGTAATCTGGCCGCCAGCAGCGCGTCCGCTTTGTCCCCCTTCTCGTAATATTTTTGCTTCAAGAGGAGGAGTTTACGGGCTACTTGTTCATGTTCTAAAAGGCCCAATTCTTCTCTCTTTTTCTTGGCTTCTACAACTTTTCAAGTCAATAACGCCCCCCTCCCTCACTTCCCTCTCCAGTTGGGTAATTTCCTTGCAGAGTTTATTTTCAATCAAGGACCTCTCTCTTTTTTTGTTGGCACCCTCTCTCATGAGAATTCCCCTCCACGTTGCCTTACCAGCTTCCCAGACTCCCTGTTTGGAAACCTCCCCGGTGTCGTTTAGTCGAAAATATTCCTCAATTTCAGTCTCCATCTCTAGCTTGAAAACGGGATCCTTCCATAACGTCTCATTACACCTCCATCGTCCGCATCTAACGGGCAGGGACCCCCAATCTAAGTCAACAATCACCATATCGTGGTCCGACCATGAGATCGTCGTGATCTCAGAATGTGAGGCCGTGTCATATAGGTCTCTTGAGGAATAGAGGTAATCAATGCGAGTGAGCGTGTTGTGCGGCGCTGAGAAAAAGGTGTACTCCCTCCCCATAGGGTGCATACATCGCCATACATCAACCAGGCCATACAATTCCATCAGTGTTTTGAATTGGGCGTGGTCTCCACCAAATTTGTCCTGCGTTTCAGGGTTATCAGGATGCCAGTCTACCTCAGGGTCAGCCCACAAGTTGAAATCTCCACCAAGGACGACATGCCCCGTCGCCTCTAGCATGATTTTGGGGATCGTCTTAGAAAGGAACCTGAGCTGCCCCACATTGGGGGATTAAATCGTGGCTATGGTGATAGACACCTTCCCAATGGTCCCTGCAACCAGGAAGGCTCGCCCCTCCGCATCTGACCAGACCTTCGTGGCCTTAAAGTCTATCCCCTTTTTGATGAGTATTCCCACCCCTCCCTTCTGCAGTGGCCCAGAGCCCCAGAACTCCAACCCGGATCGTCGTCCCAGGATTACTCCTTCCTCACCTCTCATGTACTTGGTCTCTTGTAAAAAAAAGTATATCTATTTTTGACCTTCGGAATTCTCTAAGGACAAGTGATCTCTTAGTGGGTGAATTAAGACCTTTAACATTCAGCGTTCCCACCCTCATGGCACCCCTGCAGCGTGAATCAGCGGTCATGACAAGAGCTGTCTGTGTGCCCGTATGAACTCATTGACCATTTCAATCGCTCCCCTTGATATTCAAACAACCATGCAACCACTCTCCCCTGTAGGACTTTAAATTGTATCTTTAGTATGACACGTATCCCTATCTCTCCTTCCCGCCCACCCCCTCCCTGAGTTCAGTGGCGTCCGATTGGGTCCAGTTGGAAGCACTGGCCCGAAACAGAACCGCCAGTGGAGACCGTTACCTCACGGTCCCCTTACACAATAAACATCAATGAATTACTAATGAGCCCCCTACAACCTCTCACCCAGAGTGTGCATATTGATGCATTGTAAGTGGGAGAGATAAACACAATCCCCCAACATTCTCCCTTAAATCCCTCATATTAGCGTTCAATTAAATTGGATTATACCATTTCCGTCCAGTGTCAACTGCACCCTTCCGGGGAGCCATTTCCCCTACGATATTTTCTCGAACCTTTCACCTTCCTCCTTTTTGGACCCTGTGTCTGCCATTCCCCCTCGTTCCTGGGGGGCTGGTCACGAGAACCCTCCTGGTCGTGCGGGACTAGTAGATCTGCAATGCAAGCCTTTATGTCCTGTTCAGAGTTTAGTCTGATTCTCCTGCCCTCATGCTCAAAGGAAAGAGAGAAGGGGTATCCCCATCTGTAGCGCGTGTCGCGGGATTTGAGCCATGTGGTAAGTGGTTTGCACATCTTTCTCAAGGCCAAGGTCAGGGAGGAAAGGTCCTGGTAGATGGTTATTTGAGCTCCACACAAAGTGATGGTGCCTCCGCTCCTCGCCTTTTCCAACACTCTCATCCTGTCCTGGTAACGGTGAAATCGCGCCAGGACAGATCGCGGGCCTCCAGGGGGCCCCCCCGCTCTGTGAATGCGCTCTGTCTTGGGTTCGTCAATATTATCGTCGGCGACAAGGAGCTTGATAATGTCATGTAGGGTTGATTTCAGGTCCTCTTCCGTTTCCCCCTCTTTCTCCGGAATCCCGAAAAGGCGCAAGTTATTCCTCCTTTCCCGATTTTCCAAATCGTCCATCTTGAGTTTACACTCCTGCTCTCTCCGTTCCAGCTCAGTTATTCTGAGAGTCGGCTGCGTTTCGAGAACGTCAATGGAGGCCTGATTGTTCTCAACTCCCTCGACCCTGTCCTCTATACTGTCGAGGCGCTGCGTGAGTTTGTCAATTTTCCCCCCAATGTTGGCCCCCATGTTCCTTATTTCTGCAAGCAATCCTGCAATGTCTTTGGTAGCAGCTGTATCAGTGTCAGTGGCAGGAGTTGGTGGGGTCGCCATGTTGGGGTTATCGCCGGGTCGGGGCGGGGAACTGTAAGCTTAGACGGCCAGTTTCTGTTGGAGGTTCATCCACCTGTTACCTTCTGTACTAGGCTTTGGACGGTGGAAATGTTAGGATATAGTTGCCACAGAGGAGGCACACGCCCCTTCCCTTTATGATGCCTCTGTTATGTTTTCCAAGCGGGTGAAACCGCCTCAGCGGGACTTTCCCTCTGGTATAAGGCAATCTTTTAATGGAGTCTAGACGAGGTAGTCCAATCATAATGGCAGCCGTGGGCCGTATCAGGGGCAGCTCCGGGCAGCTCCGGGCTATTACACGACCATCTCTTCGTGGTGGCTCGCAGTTTGTGCGGGGAAAGTCACTTTTAGTGTAGCCGGTGCCGTGAGATTGTCTTAGGGGAGATCAGAGTCCCCGTGCACTCCGGGGGACCAGGGCAGGCTCCTCCAGATCGTTCGTGCAGCCCTCACATGGGACCACCGATACTAGCGGGGTAAATATCACAAAGCTTGTACGATGGGGGAGGGGGGGGCGGCAGTCCCCACTTATCTGCCTTCCGCTGTTTGGGGCAGTAACCTCCACGAATCCTGGGACGGGTGCAGCCGGGGTGGTGAGGGTCTTGGGACCACGTGAAACGTGGCTTGTGTTTTTCGCGCGCTATACGCGACCAGTCCCAGCCGTGGTGCGATGGATCCCGTAGGGACCCGGCTCAAGTCGCGGGCGACGGGCGAGGTCGCAGCGGAGGCCGCTGTACTTCTCGGGGAAGACCGCCGTAAGAGTGCAGGTAGCGGGAAGAGGGTCAATGGGAGGCACTTACTTCTACTACTGTCTCTCGGGGCAGCGACAGCATCCCTCTCTGGAATCGAGCCACCAAGTTCAAAAGGCGGGACCCTCCAAGGGCTCATGCCGCTTCTTCCGTTGAAGGGTGCTTCCGTGTCACTCGGCGGACTCTTGCATCTCTCCTCCGCGGGCAGCGGTGCGGGAACGTAGGGAAGGCAGCTTCCGGGCCACGCTCCACGGAGCACGGGCGCACTGCTGACTCCGTCGAGGTCTGGGCAGGGCCGAGGCCAGCTCAGAGTTCGCCGATGGATATCTGAGGGAAGCCGGGTTCGTTTTCCCTCGGGTTTTCTGCCGCAGGTGGGGGCGACCTTCCCACACCTCCTCCACAGTTTCCAACCACGGGGGGGGTCCAAAAGCGGGGGCTCATTTGGCCTTTGGGGACCTCGGGACGGGAGCTCACGCAGGAGAGGTCCTCATCTGCGCGCCCCCTGGTGGCCACCTGATGTGCTTTTCTAAGTTCAACCTTTGAACCTCCATCCTTTTCCTCCTCCCACTAGATAGACCCAGGACTAGGCCCCTCATTGTGCATTTAAACATCTCCCAAATTATTCTAACATCGAAACTAATTTTATCAACCAACCTTTCATCATGCAAGAGTGAAGTATTCATTCCCTAAGTGTAAGATTTATGGATTTCAAAATCAAGTTTAATTACTAACCTGACAGGGGCATGATCTGACACTATAATGTTTCCTATTTCTCCTGCCATAAAATCTTCAGTAATTTTATCACTGGTCAGAAACATATCAATTCGAGAGTGTGTACAATGAGTGTTTGAGTAAAAACTGAACTCTTTCAAGTTCGGATGTGTCAAACTCCAACAATCTTTTAAATCATTTTCCTCCATCAATGACTGGAAAGATCAAAAATGAGGGTCACTTCTATTGTCCCCCCACCATTGCTCTGGTCTAATTTTGAATCGATTACCAAATTGAAGTCCCCTCCCCCCTTGTATCATTTGTAGCTGACATTTGTGTCATTCAGTGGCTGACGTTTCACTCACGCCAGATTAATAAAGGATATCTTAATAGGTGGCAGAACTACTAACGTGCCACCAGCAGTCCACCAACCCTTAGTGACACCCTCAACATGTACCCAATGGTCTGTGTCTGTTTCATGGTTGCACCTGTATGATTCTTTGTTCCAACCAATGACTCCCAAATGGAGCCAGCATTACTGTTTGTGACTTTTGGGTTTATTGTGATGTTCGTTGGATTTTTGTTTTGTTTTGTTATAGAAAAGGAGGAGTGCCATGTGCCACCCCTGTGGAGATAATGGCCCCCCCAATGCTCATGCTAATGTCACATGCTGTGACCATGGGAGCACGTGAAAAAAAGGGATGAGCCATTTCCGGCTCATCAGTCAATACCAACTGACTCATGCCTGTTATGTGGCTCTTCTGTAGCGCGATACTGGTGGTGCTGCCTAGCTGGCAGAGGACCTGCCTGCAGGGCCCTCCACCATGATTGTTCCCCTGATGGGCAACACTGTCCCTGGCTGTCCCTCATCAGCAGAGCCCCTACTGGGCAACTCTGTGTGTGTCCTGGAACCCCTGCAGAGCAGCTCCTGCCCCACAGGCCTGGTGCCCCCAGGCCACGATCCGATCGTGTGCTCACTGTCCTGCAGAGTGATCCCTACATCCACTTGTGTTGGCTGGGTGGCCCTAGCAAAGGTGTGCCTGGACCCTCTGCCATGGGTCTAGGACACAACAAGAGGCACAGGAAACAAGAGGTTCGGGAGTGGGGAATGGAGAGTTGGGGACGGAGCATGGGGGCATGCACGCTAGCCCACCATAGAGAGCAGCGATTATGGGCTGGGGAGAGAAGTCATCTGTGGTGTGAACGGAGCAGACTGTGCACAGCGGGAATAGGTCCAGAGTGCAGATAATTGGGTGGGGGGTGCTATGTGTGTGTGTGTCCCTTTAAGGTACATGATGTACGATACAACAGCAACCCTATGTGTAATTTTTTGGGGACCGTTGCAGCCCCAGGCAATACAACATTGATGATTGTGGGCAGTGTGCCATTCCGTGTGAGACATTGCACGGTCCCACAAACAGATGCAGAGAAAACAAAATGATTTTTTATGACACCCCGTGACAGACAGGGTGGCTTTTGATACCTCGGTGAGGCTCACTGCTGTGGTTGTGGCATCTCTGAAGTGCTTTTACGCCTCTGCACACAGGATATCCCGGTGGACTACAGGTGTCAAGCACAATCCTAGCGGGTGTACAGTGGCTGGTGCTAGTACAGACACTGGTACTGCACGCAAAGGGTGGTGAAGCAGTCTGCAAAGGATAGCAAGATGGAGGTAATGCTCAGGCTCCATTACCTGCTGTGCCTTCCTCCTCCTCTGCACAAGCTCCCTTGCCGACTGTGCCTTCCTTATACTCTGCTCAGGCTCCCTTACCTGCTGCGCCTTCCTCATCCTCTGCTCAGGCTCCCTTACCTGCTGTTCCTTCCTCGTCCTCTGCTCAGGCTCCCTTACCTGCTGTGCCTTACTTACCCACTGCACAGGCTTCCTTGCCTGCTGTGCCTTCCTACACCTCTGCCCAGATGCCCTTGCCTTACCCCACTGTCCCAGCTCTCTTGTCGGCTCCTCCGCCATCTTCCACTATCCCTCTGTCTCTCTTGCCACCCTCGGGGGGACCACCGTCTCCTGTGCCCCCACGCGAAAGACAAGATGGCAAGCTGCTCCATATTGCCACGCTTAACTCTCTGATGTAAAACACTCGTCTGACATCTACAACCTCCTTGAACAGATGGATCTAGATGTGCACGCCATCACGGAGACATGTTTCAAGGACAGCTCTGTCACAAGCTTTAACACACTCCTCCCCAAAGAATACAAGATCCTCTGCGTTCCCAGGCTAAAGGGGCCAGGCGGGGTAGTGGCGTTGATCTTCCCAGAATGGATACCTGTGTCCATCATCCCCACTCAGGACTACTCCTCCTTCGAGTGCCTAGTCTGCAGGTTTTCACTCTCTCCTAAATCTTCTCTCCTTACGGCCACCTTCTATCGGTCACCAGGACAGTCCACTCTCTTCCTCTATCCATGGATTGACCTGGCCTCCTCCCTACTCTCCTCCTCTCAACTCTTCCTGATGGATGATCAGAACATCCATCCGGATTCTCCTGACTCGTCAGGACCTTTCCGCAACTGTTGCGATTCTCTCTCCCTCTCCATTTTACCCTTGAGCTCCACACACACAGCGGGCCACACTTTGGATGCTCTCATCTCTTCTGACATCGCTCTCTCTATCCCTCTCACTACCTCTCTTGGATGGACCACTCTCTTCTCTCTTCACACTTGAAGATCTCCTCTCCTCTTACATCGGCACGCCCGGCGCGGCCCCTCAGATTCAAAGTCAACAGACCCATGAAAAGAGTTACTGCGGCTGGCTTTGCCTCCACCTACTCTCCAACTCCTACTCCTGCAGCTGACTTCTACCCTGACATAGCCTCGCTATCCTCAATCTCGCTATCTCTAACATCCTTGATATTCTTGCCCCTGTCATGAGGGTACCACTGAAGGCTTCCAAAAAGGAGATCTCTTGGTACGACTCTGATCTGTCTGCCCTTAAATGCAAGTGTAGGGCAGCTGAGCGGAAATGGAATTCGTCAGGTGGACCCTCTGACAAACTGGCCTGCCGCCTCCTTCAATATCGACTCTGCATCCACACCAAGAAAAGAGTCTCTATTCAAGCCTGCATCTCCGTGGCATCAAACAACACGGCCAAGCTTTTCAAAGTCTGTAAGGAACTGGCCAATCCTGCAGCAGCCTCCTCTTCTGTCACACCCACCCAGGACCTTTGCTCGGCCCTGGCAGCACACTTAACCACAAAAATCCAAGACATCCTTTCCTCTCTCACTTTCACACCGCATCATGCACCAACACATCTGGAGCCTCTGTTGGCCCCTTCACCACTTCTCCTCTCTTCTCTCACTCCCAGCACACCTGATGAGGTCCCCAGACAAGTCCGGTCTATGAAGGCTTCATCCAAACAGGTGGACCCCTGCCCCTCCAAAACCATTAAGGACAACATTGACTCTCTCGCTCCAGCCTTGGCTGACCTCTGAAATCTCTCTTTTGCCACTGGAGTTTTCCCAACTTCCCTTAAGCACTCCATTGTGCACCCTCTGCTTACGAAACCCTATGCCAACCCCTCCACTCCGGCAAACTACTGCCCCATCTCTATCACCCCTTTCCTGGGCAAACTCCTGGAGAAGCTGGTTATCTCTCAGCTAACCCTCCACACTGAATCTGCTGGTTGCCTCCATGACCATCAGTTTGGCTTTAGAGCATCCAGAGGCACGGAAACTGCTCTTCTGAACACATGTGAAGACCTGCTCTCAAATCTTGACACTAACACTCCCTCTGTCCTCATCCTTCTTGACCTCTCCTCTGCCTTTGACACAGTAAACCACATCATCCTGATCGCACGTCTGGGTGTCACCCTGGGAATCATAGGTCAGGCTCTGATGGGGTTAACCTCCTTCCTTTCTGACCTCCCATCCCAGATGGAACTTGGGCCCTTTCTCTCTACTATTACTCTATCAACCTGTGGCATTCCCCAGGGTTCTAACCTATCCCCCTGGTTCTTCAATGTCTACATGGCTGCATTGGCACGTGTGATTGCCACTTTCATCTATAACTTCCAGTGCTATGCGGATGACACGCAACTCTCCTTCAGGCTACCCTCAGCCATCTCCTCTACATCGCTCATATCTAACTGTCTGTCTGTAATTCAGTCATGATGTGCTGCGAACGCCCTCTGCCTCAACACCAATAAGATTGAGATTGTTCGCACTGGGACTCCTGCCCCCGCTTTTCCACTCTCTCTCTCTGGCCAGCCCACCTTGGCCCTGTGCACGCACCCACCTGCGAGGCAAAAAACCTTGGGGCCATCTTCGACTCCACTCTCTCCTTCTCCACGCACATTTCGGACATCTCTAAAAAGTCCAGCTACCAGCTGCACCTCCTCAGCGGTACTCTTCCTTTTCTCACCTTCCCCCAGCGGCTCACTGACTACAGAGCCCTGGTTCCCTCAAGGCTGGACTACTGCAACAGCCTCTTTCTCAACTTCCCTGCCTCTGCTTTGTGCCCTCTGCAACTCATCCAGAACAGAACCGCAAGACTTATCATTGCCCTCAAGCCCAGAGACCGCATCTCTCCGGTGCTTAAATCCCTCCACTAGTTCCCCGTGGCTGCAAGGAATAAGTTCAAGACCTTCAGCAGTCCAGAAGGCTTTCTGGGGCCTGGGACCTTCCTATCTGCAATGATGCCTAGCTAAATACTTTCCTTCCTGAGCCCTCTGCTCATCTTCCTCCAACCTTCTGCGTGTGAGCCTGTTCTCCAAGCAGGGATTTGGAGAAAGATCTCTATCCTCAGCTGGGGCCTCCCTCTGGAATAGTTTCCCCACTGCCCTCCGTCTTGAGCCTGATCTCCTAAGGTTCAGGAAACTCCTTAAGACCGTCCTCTTCTCCTCCTCTTTCTCTCTCCCTCTACCCTGCTAACCTCTCTCTCCGCTCTATCCCTTTCTCCCACCATTTCCACACAGCTTGCTGACTGGCCGCCAGGTGTACCTCAGAGTCTCACAGGTCCCTGGCACCCCGCCAGTCCTCTCACACTGCCTCCGGGCCCGCACTTGCCTCATCACTGCTGCACTTGGTCAATGACCCATGAGAGTGGCATCTCTCAGCACTTACCCCAGTTTTCTGACTGACTGGGCACACTTGGCCCCCCACCTGCACTTGTCCATCCCCCTCGCCTCTCCTGTTACCGTTTGTGCACTTGCAAGATCTGAACCTATCATGCCTGTGTCCCCTCCTTGCATGGTGGTGCCTCAATGCAATTGGAAAAACTATAGAATCATTCTCAGACCTATTTGCTGCTACCTATACTGTTAATCGTATTATATGCACTTATTCTGCCTGTGCAGACTTGTATCATTCAGAAATTCAAGAAATTCTGAATGACTGTTGTTTTCTCCTTTTGTTCCAACCCTCCATGAGCGCTTTGAAACACTTGCCTTGTGTATAGGCGCTTTACAAATAAACATTACCATACCATACCATATCTCATTGTGCATGCTTTGTCAATTCTGGTCTTTCCTAGGTGCTAATTGGGTTCACTTTTCCTACATTTTTGTGAAGCACTGCATTTTAAGATTTTGGATTTCTCAATATTAATCTGAAAATTGTTCTCTTGTGTGTATTCCCAAAATCTATTCATGCTTCGCTGCAGAACTATTGGGGTCCGATCGAGAATGACCAAGTCGTCTGCATAAATTATCCATGGTACATGGAAGCATTGGATTTTAGGGGGAAAGCTTTTTACCGCAATATGTGATTCCTGCAGATCTGATAAGTAGAGATTGAACCGGATCGCCGCTAGTGAACATCCTTGCTTCAGACTTTGTACGTGTGGCTGTCCCTTGAATAGATCCCTTGGTCTGTTAGACGGATTCTGACTGAGTTTTCAAAATATAGCACTTTAATTGCTTCAAAAATGTCTAATGGACAGTTTCATGATACCAGTTTTCGCCACAGGCCTTCTCTACTTACACTGTCGAACGCTTGTTCAAGATCTATGAAGGCCATGTAGATTTGTGTTTTAGTTTTCATTGCCTTCACCTTCATCAGATTTGTATGAAGATATTTAAGTTATTTCCTACTCCCTTCACAAAACCGTTTTTTCTTGGATCCAGGCATCCGGTGTCACTTCTCCATTTTGTAGTTTTTCCAAGAGCGTTTTTGCAAAGATTTTCTCCAATATATCAAGGCGGGAGACAGGGCGATAGTTTCTAGGGTTCTCCCTGTCGCCCTTCTTGTAGATCGGGACAATCAATGCTGATTTCCAACAGGCAAACATACCTCTCGCGTGCATTATCTGGTTGAATAGCATGTCCACCAGATTGGCTCATTCTTCTGGTGCCTCTTTGAAGATGGAATTTGAAAGCCCATTGGGACCAGCAGCTTGAGAGGAGTTCAATTTATTTATCCATCCAATGTTGTCTTCTACTCTCCCATTTTATTTGCCATGTTCCCTTGCCATTTGGTCATCTTCAGCCTGTTCTGGTGTCGTCTTGGCAAACCATGTTGAATAATGGTCAACTCATGCCATTTCAGTGACTTGATAGAGCATGACTGCTGATTGGAAGCTCCCATTATTGTTTAGCAAATCCCATAGGCCCCTTGTGTTGTTCTTGCACACTAAATTTAGCATAGTTTCAGCATCGAATTGGGCTATCATTGCCTTCGAGGACGTCAGATAATTCCTGTATTGGTGTTTCTGTTTGTTTATTTTAATTCGGTTGGTTACCATACCTTCCTTTTTCAGGCATCTAAGATCAGCCCTCATGGTGTTTCTTGCCTCTGTCGCTTCTAGGTTGTACTTTTGCTTTAATTTAAACATTCTGCTTTTGACCCATAAATTGGGTTGTTCAAAGGCAGTTAGTAGGCAATTATAATCAACTCCATTATTGCCTTGCTTTAAATGACATTCATATTTCTTTGTTATCGCAGCTGCATCTCGAGGTTTGAAATCAGTCAATTTCTTACTTGTGATATCCTGCAGACCATCTCTTGGTGTAAACTTTTTCTGGGCGACATTGACTGTCCATTTGATTGCCAATAAGCCATGGTTGCTGATGTGCGTTGTTACCACTTTGAAATATTCTTCTCGATGCCAATCATCCAGAGATACCAGGCAGTAATCCAGGGTTGCTTTTGTGCTCCCATCTTCCAGATAGGTTAAGCTGGTATGACACCTCTTGTTTGGCCGTTCAGCATCTTCAAATTTCTGTCTTCTGTCTGCTTTCTCCATGAAGCAGCATGTTTTGGTAGATTTAGCTAAGGTATGTAAAAGCCGAGTGCATCGAGTAAGGAGATATATAGATCTCTGCATATGATTATGTGCGGATTCTCTATTCCAAAGTGTGTTTCATCAATCTTCTCCATTACTTTACTGATAAATGATTGTCCTACACTTTTTGGTGGATTCCAGTATAGGTGGAAAACGACAATCCATTCTTTCTCCTCTGTTGTAATAGTAAGCATTTGTATATAAGAAATAGGATTATGGACTGTCGTTACTGATAACCCAGTTCCAATTTTTATCAGGGTTAGTAAGCCTGAATAGGGACGGCCTGTTGCACCTTTCAAAGTTGGATTCTTGTGATAAATTTAATCTTCACATTGCGGACCTGTGCGTATCCAGGTTTCCTGTAAACATAGGATATCATAAATCCCAAAATTCATCTTTCCATGGTTGAAGAGGTGTGCAAACCCCCTGGTGTTCCATGAGCCTATTACTAGATGTATTTTGAAGTAATGGGCTGGCATTAGATTTTTGTCTTAGTGGCTAGGGCAGTTACCTCTACAAAGGTAATCTGCATAAATTTGTTGTGTTCGGGGGGCCAGAATCTCAAAACGGGAGGCACACTATAAGAAAAATACTGAAGCGAGACAACTGACTACCCCACTCTATGCCTAACCAGGACAGGCGTGGTGATCTACAGGATTATTGTGATAATTGCTTACACCTTCAAACTAAGTAAGCCAGGATCATGCAAAAAGTATCATACTTTGTAGAAGGGAATGAAACCATCTCACTCATTCAACAAACACTAACAACATTACTATTCTTCAATAAGTCCACGTCGATTTATTTAGTGTTAAGACCAATTTAGAAAAGTTAAAAAAGAGAGAGTGAACAACAGCATATATATTAATCACAATACATAAAAAAAAACATAATCTTCTCACTCAATTCTTAAAAACAATATCCTTTGTATGGGGTTCATTGCCTTAATGAAAACCACTATGTTCACTTCAGCAGTTTACAGATACAAGACTATATTATTTTACAAGTCTATTGTCAAGTGTCGACATGTTTCGGCCTTTTATGGAGATGAAACACTATCCCTAGTGTCTCTACAGCCAATACTTTTTACGGCCTTCTTCAGGACAGACAATTTCTTTCCAGATGATGGGCACCAACTCTAAAAAGCAGACTTACTTGCTTCCTACGAGTTTTGAGCCTTCACAGAACAAAATAGTTCATTGAATCATGCTTTAATATGCAGAGAAACTCCACAGCAAAAAATCTGCACCGCCGGAAATTTGTGTGTACGAATGCATCTCACTCGATTTCCTACAAACACAGAAAAAGACCCAAAAACAAAGTTGTCAGCTGTTTTCCAATTCTTTTCTCTAAGGGCCTCTTCATAGTCTAAAAACAGGCGAGGCTAGAATGGCTGCCGCCTTAGTTTTTAACTTCACAAAGTTGATTAGATCTATGGCCGTCTCTACATCACTCTGGCGGTCACCAAACCCGTCCTTTTTTTTGGATGCGCGTAATTTAACACGCAAAGCCACGGAATGACAGCTTTCAATCATTCCTAAAAGAACATTCTGTCTAGCGGGCTTACCTTAATCCTTTTATGGAGCTCCAGCATCACGAAAACGACGTGTCCCAATGATCATGTTCAAGTCGCGCTGGTGTTTACCCTGGTCATTTATAACTGGTCTCGACGCCCAGCTATCCTTGACCAATCCTCTCGAGAGGCATCTTCAGGTTGGCTTTGCATACTGGATACTATCACGTCCCGTTTCCAGCTAGAGTGGTCCACCTTTACTTTTAAATGTTCATAGGTTCCCAGACAACTGGGAAAAAGTCATACTGGTGCAGCGATAGTGAAACTGAATAGAGAAGGTGAATTTGAGGTAGTAGCAAGCATGAGGTTGTCTTTGAATTATTCAGCACAGACTGCAGATCTAGTGGCGCTCATTGAAGAGCTTCAGAGCATCGAGGATGAGGAAGTGATTAAATGCTCAGACTCTGCCTATTTGACGTCCACTGTGCACACAGGTTTGTCACACTGGAAAAGGTGGGGCTTCCTCCACGCAGACGACACTCCAGTGCAACATGCAGCCCTATTGGATAGGCTTATAGAGGCATTGAGTCTTCCATTGACCCTAGCAGTCATAAAATGCTTTGCACATTCTAAACGAACATACTTAATTCCGGCGGAAACAAAGCCACAGATTTAGAGGCCAAAAAAGCAGACTATTATCCACCCACATCTTTAAAAAATGACAGAACAATGCATGTATTCTAGCATTATTGAGAGTAGCACTGGAGCCGCTTCACTACCCAGGACACAAGACTCGAGAGAGTCTAGATGCAAAAACTGCAGAAGAGTGGTTCTCACCCAATATACTGGAGTGTGCCAGAAATGTACTGCAGGACAAACTTTGCATACAGTGAGATGGGCAATCCCTACACCCAATGGCCTATTTCAGCATCTACATATAGATTATGTAGATATACTACAGATATGCAACGGCTAAAGATATATGATAGTCATGGTATGTCCTTTTTCTAGATGGATAAAGGAAAGTCCATGCACAGAGCCTGTTGCCCCGTGTGCTGCCAAGTTTCTTGTGCGCACAGTGTTCCACAGGTGGGGTGTGAGCAAGGTTTTGTGGTCTCACAATGGACTGCATTTTGTAAATGAACTTTTTGAACAGATAATTCTCCTAGTAGGTCTAAAACACAAAGTTTCCTCTGCTTATACACCCACAGATTAATGGCATCTGTGAGAGATTAAACAGAGTGTTAAAAGAACAAATAGCCAAGTTACAAATCACTTTGAAAAAGGTACGGCTACACTGCCTGCCCCTTGGCTTGATTGCCCTGAGAAATCAGCCTGGTTCAGATCACCATCTAACTCCTCATGAGTTGGCGACTGGATGCTGTATGAGAACCCTATTAACTCCTCCAACTTTGGTAAGAACTGATGCCCACAGTGTAGCAAACGCATTTGGCAACAGATGCACGATTCTCTACCAACCATGATTGCAAGTGTTTCTTTCATGTCTCAACAGATCAAGAACAGAAGGGAGGGGTCAAAACGAAGTCGAAAAGACTGTCAATCTCATGAAACAGAAGATTTGCTGAAACCCCCAAAATTGTATCCCGGTGACCAAGTGCTAGTGTGAAAATGTCTAGGCGACTGGGGTATTTCCCATTTCCCACTTTGAGGGGCCTCATGAGGTAGAAGAAGCTAGCCCCACTGCAGTCGAAATTAAGGGGAGAAGAGTGTTGCTACATTTACACAATATCAAACCTTATAAAGGTGAAACATCGACCCATCCCGAAGATATCTGCAGTGAAGCAAGAGAAGAAGTTCTGCGTGTACAGACTCATAAAAATGAATCAAGAGAAGTAATTCCGCACATGTAGACCCACCAGATGGCTAGAAATGAGAATAAGGGAAATCAAGTGTTCACAAGCACTATAGATTAGGGACCAACGCTGCTACAAAATCAGCTAAAGACCAGTGTTTCTCAAATTTGACAAGAAGAAAATAGACTTGCAGCTACCTTGCAACTCTTTTTAGACAGGCTTTAAGGAACAATGTGAGAAGAGTCCGCAATTTGAAGAAGAAAGAAGAGTATTGACCATAGTTTATGATACACATGCTTACACTAAAATAAACACTCTTGTCTTTTATTTGTTCCTACATATTACAGACTTATTCAGCTTTAATATGATGGGGAATAAATATGGCCATGTTTCTGGAAGACCCGAAGAATAACTGTATTGTCTGGAGAGTGATAATTGCAATGACACTCCAGTTTATGATATAAGAGTGATTATAAAGTAGACAACACATTTGCATATTAAAGTAAAATGCAAAATGGAGAGGCTTCAACACTTCAGAGATTCATTGCCATCCAGAAAGTCAATAGGTTTTCATGGAATATTGATGATATCAGTTGGTATTACGATTTGTGTTTTTCTCCTTATTATTATGGCAGTTTGAAATGTGGCAAAAGGTAGTAAGAATATGGAGGGTATTAATTAAACATCTATTATTGTCCCTTCTAAAGGCACAGTCTGTTTTCCAATATAACTAGGAGGTTATTTTGAGTTAAAAGGAATGTTGAGGAGGAATATGAAGATATAAATACATATCTTGATAATTTGGCTCATTTAAAAAATAACCTCTAGTACCAGCATATGAAGGAAGTGGGACAGAGGACGTCAGATGCAATCTGCTATGCCTGTTCCTTAATAATGTAGTCTATGAATACAGCAAGGATATGTATTGCAAAAGAAATACCTGTAGAAGATGCAAGATGTCTCAGTCATTTAGCAGCGTGCACAAGAGGACAATTTGAAGGAAAATGGACAACCCTAAGATAGAGGTCGAGAAAGACATTCCCATGTGAAGATGAAGTCATCAAAATTTAGCAAATGGAAAAGTACCCAGGCTGGATGAGTAGGATGCTCATGTATTCCCTAAGTGGTATGACTTGAGACCGGATAAGGGTTATCGAGCAGATGAAACTAGGATCTGCAGCTGCATGTGATACACCAGGATTGCCAGGATGCTGGGAAAGAGCTCAGCTATTAGCATATCGACAAGTAGCAACCAGCACAGGATGAGAAGACGGAATGCTTGCATGTAGTGAACACTTATTGATGGCAGCACCAGTACAGGTAGTAAAAGTGGTGAATGATGAATGTCTGAAATCATGGGCCAAGTAAGCAAAACTATGAACATGGGTCAAGAATGAGCCAGGACCTGTGTCCATACTAGCTATGAAGAATGCCACATTGTGCTTAAGAAACAGCAGATCGATTAAAATTGGAGAAAATAAGTAATGCAAACATATAATTGATGTCCCAGGAATGAATGGAGGAACAGCTGTACTGATGGACCGATATTGGGCTTGTGGATCCAGAGCTCACATGCAGATGCCACAAAATTGAGGAGGAATATGCTCTTTCTTGGTAATACATGTTGCTGCATTGGTGATTCCCTGAAGTGATCTTCATATTGATGAATTTGCAAAGATGAATGAGCATATGATATGATATGATGGGAGGGTTTATTTATATAGCGCCTATACACAATGTGTTTCAAAGAGCTTCACGACAAGGGAGGGAACAAGTGAAAATACAAAACATCCTTACAGGTCATGAACAACAAGAACGTGAAAAGAAACAATCATACTAAGACTAGAGACATTTTAGATAGTGCAAGTGCTGAGACACAAGTGGGAAGGAGATGGGAAACAGACAGGTGACTACCGTACTAGGCCTGATGACATTTCTGGTAGAGCCGGAGAATACACAAAGTGAGGGAGGCGAGGGGGGAGAGGAACAAAACAAGCAACTAGCGTACTAGGCCTAACAACATTTCAGACAGTGCTGGAGGGGCAGGGGAAGGAGTAACAAGTAGGGAGGGGGGAGGAGACAAACAAAGTTACAATCCAACTAGGTCCAGGGACTATTTAGAAAGAGTAAGTGCATAGAAAAAAGTAAGAAGGAGGGGGAGAAAGAGACAAGGGGAAAGGGAGAGGGAAGAGAACAGAGAATAAAACAGTGAAAAGAGAGCAGAGAAGCAGAGGGGAGAGCAAAAAACAGTTACAGAGGTCAATGAGGCACAAGATGTTGCAAGGGAACAGCAGGGTTTCAGGAAGACAATGGGCACTGCATGATGCAGTCCAACCTGATTGGGAGATCCAGGGAGCGTCCTGCATGAGAGTTGAGGTGGTGAGGCACCAGAGTCAATGTGTCCAAAGTCAATCCAAGAGTTGGCAAAGTCAATGATGATGAACCCTTCGTGAATCGAGACGACTCTAGCAAGAAAAAGGAGAGGCGCGTGGGACCAGAGGGGGCGCATAACCACGCATCATGGGGAATTGAGGGGGGGGACATCCAGGCATCACGGGGGATGGAGTGGGGTGGGGCACTACCATGCATCACGGGGGACATGAGGAAGAAGAGGTCGCTCAACCTCTATCGCAAGAAGAGAAGCAATTATTTATCAGCAGAATCAAGCCTGTGACAATATTCCAGATGAGCATAAACTGTTCAGTAAGACGGCAATGATAATGACATTTATATTCCTGCCAGGCCTCCAGACCGCAGTGAATGCCAAGAAGCTGCAGAATACCAGATTGGAGCTCTTACAGATGATTAATGCAACAATAAAAGGATTAAATGCAATCAGAGAAGAATTAAGGGCCATCAGTATGATGACTCTCCAGATCAGGTATGTCCTGGACTTAATTACAGCAATGGAAGGAGGCGTGCCCGCCAAGATTGGGCCTTTGTACTGTACATTCACACCATCCCATGATTAAGAGAATGGAACCCTGACAGATGCAATATCTATGCTGCCAATTTGGCATACAAAGATGGAAGATGAAGCTGATGAGAGAGCAGGAGATCACTGGTTTTCATCTCTGTTTTCATGGATTTCAACCTGGCTGGTGAATGCATTCAAATTACATGGAGCAAAACTAGTGTTGAAATTGCTGAGATTCTGTCTTTTAAGGATCATCTTGGGGCAGTGACAAAAGACAGCCAAGAAAGATATTGAGATGAAGATAATGATTGACATTGACACTGGAACGGGTAAGCAGATGCAAAATTAAGCCAGTACCAGTGAGAATATTAAGAAAAGTATCCTTGCACCTCCAGGAACCAAGTTCCATTACCGCAAGGTTCGGAATAGATATGCAGGACTTTGGATATTCTGTTCACCATCTGGAGAGTGCTGTCGCATGACTTGGAGTGTGGATGAACACATACATAATGCAGGTCACCTGAGGGGGGTGTCACCAATTTGGATCCCAAAAAAGAAGCAGGATGAAGAGAAGATGTATATAAATGATGAAGAGGAGCTAAAGACCATGGAAGACAATACTTTGGTCAAGAATTCGACCAGAGGGGGAATGTAGAGGAGCAGGCAGACACTACCTTGCCAGTGCCTGCCCCCTCAGCTGTCATATTGGAACAGTGAAAGAAAAGCAATAAATGGGACCTCCTACATTGTTCCTATACCACATTGAGTGTTTGAGAGACGTTATGCACTCAGACAGCCATACATAATTTACCCTTGCACTGAAAGCATGGAAGGATGCTTCATGGAAGAATGTTATATAGAAGGATGTCACCTGCCAAAATCTCAAAATGCATCAATGAATACTATGGATGGATGTTAAAGTAAAATCTGACGAGTACGACATGGTGTTATAAAGAAGATATATTAACCTCTGCTGTAACTATTTTAACATATTTAGAAGTAATGATGTAACTGAAGCACTAAGAGTAACATGTATTATTATTATTATTATTATTATTATTATTATTATTATTATTATTATTATTATTATTATTATTATTATTATTATTTACCTCAAGCTAAAGTAATCAAAGATCTAAAGAAGATGAAGTATCTTACTGACCAATGAAAGTAAATACGCAGTACTGCAAGGTAGAAAGAAAATGTATAGAAGGAGCTTGCTATCGAGGAATTTATAACATGGCAAGGATGGCTATAGTAGGAAAATGGACACTGGCTCATGATGAACTGAACCAAGCTACGTCAGAGACAGGCTGAGGATGTAGAATCAGGAGATGCAGAAAGACAGCTGTGTGTGCAGAGCCGAGATGAGTCAAGGTTCCCCCCGAATTAAGGATGATTTTATTTAAAGCTAAAGCACAGAGCACAAAGGGAGTACATGGATAAGCTCTGAATGTGGAACATTCTTCATAGAAGAAGGAAGAAGAAACCATCTGTGAGAGCCAAACTGCTGGTCAATTAAAGACACACAAAGTTTATATGAGATAGAGTGAGCAAGTCTCTAGAGGCCAATAAGAGCAACAGCACTCAGCAGAATTAAATCAAATAGCAGTAAATAGAAGGCTGAAATTGACACATTCGTGGTCTCTTCACACGTGACTCAAAAGTTGAAAACAAAGGCTATTCATTAGAGCCTTAAGTTAAGATAGCGGTGTGCTCACAATCCCTTGAATGTTTCAGGACAGTGAGGAGCCAACAAGCTCAAACTACAATTGGAAGACTTTTGCTGGTAGCCTACCAATGAGAGATGATGGACTAATTTGGAAAATGGGGAGTAGTCTGAAGAGATTCAAACACCTAGGTTTAGTTTCACATATGTGCTGCTAAAGATCCAAAAGCCCAAGGATGGGATAGTATGCCAACCAATCAGAGGGGTTGAGGGACAAACGTGCAATGCAGCATAGACTAATCCACTGTCTTTTGTCTGCTATAATCAGTACTACACATATTTAGAGGTAGTTCAAGGCGGCCCTACAGACAAGGGGTAGGCAATGATGTACTAATCCTTATATTTTCTATAAGTAGATATGTTCCCTTAACCAATCTCTTCCCTTGATCAGTTTTGTATTGGTTTTGTATTTTTCCATGTAGACTGACATCATAGATGACGCATATTGGGGTATAAGACCTCTATGCAATCAAGCTGCAATGCAAGTGTGCATGCATCAGTTCGATGTCTGTGAGATCACCCTACTTCATTAAATTGATAATCAAGTAGTACTTTGCCATATTCTTTGAGTCTGTCCGATTATTTGGTCTAAGATCATTATTGTAATTCCATCTAGCACAAAAGATGCTTCAAGGTGCTAGAGTACAATAATTGTTCCATTACTATTTTGTACGCACCATCAGCTCAGTTTAGCTGTTCAGACATTTTCTCCTTTGTTCTATTGGATTATGTAGTTTAGTAGTCAGCTGAGGTGGCTCAGGCACCCAATCAAAAGCATCAGGCTCCTGGGATGGTTGCACTGGAGAATGGGATACATTGTGGATGTCATGTGCGATACCTTGTAGCCTGTCCCTGATATCAAGCTCCTTTTGCCCACTGTCCATAAGCTTCAGCTGGCTTCTCGAAGGTGCTACAATTAATCGGCAAAATATATGGTGTCACCCTCAGGTGGCTGGGCTCAGTTTGAAGGACATATTCACAGACACGTTGCTTCAAAGGACTCCATCCGGGGAGGGCCTGGAACCCTGCCTAACATGGCTGGAAAATAGTCCTCACTCACATGTGCTCTGGTAATCCCCTTCCTCGTAGATGTGAAATAAACAGATCAGTGCACAATAGACGAGTGGAGCCGTGCCGATATCCAAATCTCTCCCACAATCCTCTGCATCAAGTCCGGTGATTGCGAGACTCCAGACCCAATGCATCCTCACCTGGGTTCCGCAATGCTTGTAATAATCAGAAGGGCATCAAGACTGTGGCTGCTGCTCACCTGGGACATTTCTGGGCAGAAACTTCATCAGCTTCAAAAGGGAGATCAATGACCTGTTTTACATTCGCCAAGCAGCATGTTTGCATATGTATTTTCCTGCCTGGCGTGACTGGTGATGGTATGAGGAGCCAAGCAGGACAACCAGTTTTCTCTTTTGTCCCATTTTTATAAATAAATACAGGTAGAAAAAATATTGACTTGTGCCTATATTTATGTGTACAAATCAGTAAAAACGGAAAACGGGGAGCCTTCGTTGCCTCACAGTCTCATATGCCAGCTATCATCTTACCAGCACTCAATGCCAGTGCATGACCCTCAAAGACTCCTCAATCTTGAAACCTTCATTAGAAACATACCCCATGACATCACAGCCCCATTGAGGTCTGATAGACCGGGAAACACTTTTTCTCAGCAACGCAGAGACCCTCTTCCCATGAAGTTCACTCAGTGACATTGTATGGTGCAGAACCCTGTAAGGGGCAGGAGTGGATTTCAAATCCACAATGGCGTGTGGCCTGCGATACACCAGATCAGCATCTGCTTGCCATCAATAATGTGCCCCGCACCTGAGAGAAAAAGACCAACCCCAGTAATCTCCTAAAATAGCAATACACACAGGGCCTGATTTACAAACATGTGTTCATTAACAACAAGATAGTGTCTCACAAGGAACAGCCAATATGGACATTTGTATTTTTATTTTTTATTGCTATTGTGTTTTAGTCCAAAATATAGACTTCTCACAAAATACAACAAACCATACACCCTAATCCATATAATATAAAAAAATCTTAAAAAGAAAATCAAAAAAAGAAAAAGAGGAAAAAAAGAAAAAGAAGAAAAAAAAGAAAAAAGAGAAGAATAAAATGGAAAAAGAAAAAAAAACAAGATACAAACCAAGCATTGCACACTTGAAGCATAATAAAAAAAAACTAAACAAATACATCAACTCAACAAATTGAATTGAAAAAGATCTTCATAGGAAATCATTCATCAATAAGAGCAAGGAAATGATTTTAAATGTTGTAATGCTGTACAATTCAAATTAGTAATCTACAAAGTAGAACATCTTGAACATATGGTGAATAACAAACAGGGGATCATATAAATGTACTTCAAATTCATTTATTAATCAATACAAAGCATACATCATGTCATAAAAACATACATAAAAACCAGAAAAGTGCTAAAACAAGGGACATTTAATTTTCCCTAATTGTGGAAACATTATTATTGTTCAAAATACTGCTTCAGATACAACACATGCCATCATTTAAAATATACACAATGAAATAGGATTTCAACATAACATTAAAAGAAATGATATGGGTCACACAGGGCCACTCACTGCAAAGCACAGTTTAACATCAGACCATTTGTAGTGGAAATAGGTCGACTAGAGTGTGGTAGGGACCAACTCAACAACATATAATCCTGTTGGTTGTCCTGAAATACATCAAACACCTTCCCTATAACTAGTTTCGACGGAACATCCAACAAATGTGGGACAATTCTAATAATCCATCTTCTTCAGGGCCTATTTGGGGCCAGCCTGCTGCATCGCTTTGCTGCTTTAACCTGGGATGTAAGCCTCCAACAATTCTTCCTTATTGATTCTAACTGGTTCTAATGAAAATTAGAAAAAACTAAAAAGCAAAAATCCCTCAGTCTTTTAACATGCGAGAGTCCCATTGAAAACATCTTTGTAAATCCGGACCACAGTGACCGCAACACATATAAACCAAATAAGAATGCCATGTGTTCTAGTCCTTTCTTTATGACAGTGATTATGGTAAAGCAATACTAGCCAAGTTATGAAGAGTAAAGTTTCCACAAGAGATAAGCAGCCTGCGCACAACCCCTCCCCAACCACCTGTAAAAATGTTTATAATCAATCCATCCGCTACAGACTACAATGGAACAGTGCGAAGGCCTAGTCAGCCTGTGCACACATTCAAATCCCTGTAGTTTGAACAGAGTCGGTGTGCATCTCTTTCTAACTGTTGTTGAGAGTTGAACTGATCTAGAACAGTTCTACGCCATGCCACAATACTGTGTGTCTTCTCATGAAGCACTGCGCGGTGCACGGGAGGCGGTTCAATTCAGAACTCTTCCAATTACATTTGTTGTTTTATGCTGCAGTCTCGTTGTTCTCTGCTGCAGTCAGGCCAACAGTGGAGATTTCCTGCACAGCTTCTCCCTGCTGCACCACCGGCGAAGTGAGTGCCTGACTCACTTTACTCCCTTCTCTTCTCACAGCATGGAACATGACAAGCAAGCTGCCTGGACTCTGCGGCAAAGGCCCGGTCCAGCCAGGTGTAGGGGAGGGTTTCAAATCCAAGCAGGAGCATCCCGAGGTGACATCTCCCAGTATTTACTGATCCAAGGGGCCAGAGGTATATTCTATGTGTGCCACTTCCACCAGGGAGCAGCAGGCTAGAACCTGCCCCCTGCCATAAGACCCCAAATGAAATGTGGGTAGGGGATTGCATCACCCTCCATGCAGTCAATGTACTGCTAGGAACCAGAAGACCAGGGGTGGTGCAATCTTTGAATGCATTCATGTGATTAGCCTTCTATTGCTCTGGAACAAACATGTGGCTTAGTGACTCCCTGTGTAACATGGGGGGGGGGTGACACACAGACTCCTCAGCTATCCCCCTGCTAAAGACTGACCCTCAGCTCCTTGGGGTAGTGGCCAACATGCTACTTATCTTGAGACTTGCAAGCTGGCTTCTCATTGGTGATATTAATGGCTGGCTAGACAATTAGACAAAAGTTAGACAAAAGCAATACACCTGCCTTGTACATTTGGGAGCTCCAGTCTGTAGTTCACCACTAGAAAGTAGTGCACGTGTTAAGGGTCATTCTGTCAATACTATTTTATTATTTGATAACAACTATCTTAAGAATTTGTCTGGATCACTTTGGGATCTCATTTCATTTACCTTCATCCCGGAGGGCGCCCATTGTTCAATTCTCCTCCCCACTACTCCTACTCTCAAACGGTCTACTCCTATTAATGACCAGACTTCCCTTTGCAACATTCTTCCATCTTATACTAGACACCATCCTCTCAGATAATCTAAAAAACTCATCACAAGCCCTCTTATTAGGAGATTTGAACCTAGGCTTCAATGATCACAAAGACGTACAAGCCACTAACATTGCCAATGTCCTAACAGAGCTTGGCTTCACCCAAAGAGTGACACAGCCGACCCAGGAGAAAGGCTGCACACTCGATTGGGTGGCGGACCACAACTACAACACAACCATCACCTCCGTCTGCCCACAAGTTTGGACAGACCATGTTCTTATAGCTTTCTCAGTAAACGTGAAAATCCTCCAACCTCAAAATAATACTCTGGCACCACCTACGCTAACAAGAAACAAAATAAAAATAACAACAGACAGGCTATTACCACTAATCCTTCCAACTTTAAACTCACTGCCGGACACATTAGATCCCTTATCTCTAGTCAACAAATTTAATACTGTCATGGCCAATGCCCTGGACACCATCGCCCCATTAAACATGAGAAAAAGCAAACCTAGAGCACACCTAAAAGCCTGGATTACCCCTCATGTAAAATCACTAAGGATAGAAAAACGCAAGGGCGAATCTGCCAGGAGGCTACTGCCATCAGAGACAAATAAAGCTACCCTCATCAGCATCTCTGCAAAATACAAACTTGAAATGAAACGCGCCAAAAAGGAAAGTTATGACAACAGAATAACACAAGCTAAATCAGGAACTAAGGAGCTCTTTACAATATTGAAAGAGCTAGAGAATCCCATCCCAGTACCTGATAACTGTGACAAAAATAAAACATGGTGTGCTAACATTCAGAAGGCCCTTAGTGATAAAACTGCCACACTCCAAGTCAAAATTGAAAATAACAAACTAAATATTCCCTTGGCAACTAGCCAATCTAATAACTCACCTACCAATGCCAAACCTGAACAAAGATTTAATTTACTAAAGTTTCCATACTGGAGGTAGAAAAAATAATCCTATCTTTGAAACCTTCAAACTGCCGAGGTGACAACTGCCCAGCTCAAATAATAAAAGACGCAGCCAGAGACCTAGCCCCGTTCATCACAAAATTAATCAACTCCTCATTCACCTCAGGCACTATACCCAGGAACCTTAAGGAATCTTGGGTCTTTCCCCTCTTTAAGAGGCAAACACTGGACCCAGAGATACCAACAAATTACAGGCCGATCACTATGGTGCCCTTTCTACTAAAGATCCTAAATAAAGTGGCCTACCTACAGATCCAAAAATTCCTGGAGCTGCACCAACTCCTAGATATTCGGCAGTCAGGTTTCAGACCGAAACATGGTACTGAAACAGCACTTATCGATCTCAAAGCCCAGGTTGATGAGCTGAGAGACCAAGGAAAAACTGCCTTGCTCCTCCTTCTGGATCTCTCAGGAGCATTGGACCTGGTGCATCACAGAGTGCTCTGCAACCATCTCGAATCAGCAGCACATTTTTCTCCACAAGCCATAGCTTGGATTAAATCATTCCTAAACGAGAGAACAATGAGGGTCTTCTCTACCTCAGCAGCTGCTGACCCTGCGCCAATCACATCCGGCATGCCCCAGGGTTCGTGTGTGTCTCCTATCATGTATAACAGTTTTACTAAGCCCCTGTTTGATGATTTAGACTATCTGGGCGTCACCTACACTAACTATGCAGATGACACCCAGATTCTCATCCCACTTTCTGGGGATTACAAACTGGATTTGGCCTTGGTGAATAAGATATACCTCATCATCCAGGCATGGATGGCACGGCATGGTCTATGCCTGAATGATGACAAAACGGAACTCATCATACTGAGGACTACACACAACATCAAGAAACTTAGTCAAGACTACTCATCCTTTGTCATAGACGGCCACATCATTAAAGTGGCAAAGGAGGTAAAAACACTAGGTTTTTACCTCGACTCTAGCCTAACCTTAGCAAAACAAGTGAACGCTATGGCTTCTTCCACAGCCTACACTTGTAAGCTAATCCGATCAGCTAAACCTTACCTGTCCTCAAACAGTTGCACCACGCTGGCACAAGCACTCGTGTTATCCAGACTGGATTATTGCAACGCTCTCTATCTAGGTGCTAATAAATACATCACACAGAAAATCCAAATCCTACAAAATAATGCCCTTAGAGCGGCACTAGGAATCTCGAGAAAAAGAGAACATATCACAACATTCAGCAAGCAATCCAACTGGCTACCCACAACTGACAAAATTAAACTTAAAACTGCTTCCCTTACATTTAAATGCCTTAATAACCTAGCTACCTCACTGAAAGGTTCAAACGAAGAACTACATTAAGACTCATGAGAGCAGCCTACATGAACTGCCTAGTTGTCCCCCCATTCAAAATGACTACAACTGGAGGGACCAGCTTCCCTGTCAAAGCTGTACAATTGTGGAACTCCCTCCCGCCCACTTTAAGGCTTGACCAAACCTACCCACACTTTAGGGTAAACTGCATCAAGTGGCTCAAAGCAAACAAGCCATAGTATTCTATGTTCTGCTATACTCTGCTCTACTATCTAATGTGTTACTTGCTGTATTGGCTTTGTTATGTACCTCTGTGAAGAAGCCAGTAAACTACCTGTGAGATGCCACCTGCTCCTGGATCAGCCTGAGAACTGTGCAACAGCTGCCTTACTAGGTGCATAGCACCTTCTGCCCTATTCATAGTCTGCTGGCATTCCTATGTCTGATGATTTCCAGATAAAATTCCAAATTCCAAGTAACTGTTATGTAGCCTTCAAACAGCCTAACACAAAACTGCTCAGAATAGGAACACATGCTTTCAATTAGAAGTGGTGCAAACATATTTGATTAATAATTGCATACTCTATTCTAACTGCAAATCTCAAGAGCTTTTTTCTGTCTTGTCTTCTCTGAAATCAAGGTGATTATGACCAAGAAACAGTACCTTCTGATACATTCTGTGATGAATAACCCAACTACAGCTTCAGTAAAGTTGCCAATATTGAAGAGGCCCTGGGTTTGTGATAGTACCCCACTATCTGTGGCACTCGCTCAGTTCGAACCTCTCTGACACACAGTATTTCAAGGTGTGATCTTCAGCGTCTACAAAGGACCCCTTCTCCAACCCTGGCACATTTCTTTTTTTTTAGAATTGATATCAGCTGTCATCTTGGTTTTCATGTTATATAATGTATTGTAAGTTCATATGCATTTATATTATGTCTGTTACCAATGTAGTGGCACCCCAGTATTGAGGCTTTTCCTAGTGGAGTGCCTCAGAATGCTGTTGGCGGCTGGAGAGAGTGGACCGTTTCTTTGTTGGTTGCCTTGCACCGCAGAGCCTTGAGCTGGTGACACAGGGGATGTCAAAAGCCCTGAAACAGCGCGGAGCACCGCAGAGCGTATAGGAGCGCAGTTGGCGGCTGTTGCTCCATCTCCGGTATTCTTGGCTGTGACGGAGAATGTGCCGCTTAGCTACTGATTGAAGAGAGGGTCGGTGGAATGCTCATCCTCACCCCCAGGAACAAGACAGCCTGAACAGTTTAGAACGCACGAAACAACTCACTATTCGGACAGCCCCCAGGAGGGCCAGTGACATCCACATATGCAGACAGATACCCTTTTAGACAACCATTCAATTCTTATCCAGTGATTCTGGATAAGATTTGAATGGTTTCTGGACACAAGTGCGCCAACACTGGTTAAGGACCCAAATACCTCGATGGATGAAGTTGACTAATGCCAAGAAACCATTGTTCTGACATCATTAGTGACACCACGACATAGCAAAGTTAGTCACAAAGTAAACTCGCAGCCATGCAAGAAGTTACACGAACATACACTTTAGCCAAGTGCAGAAACACTGAACGCAAGGCAACGAAAAGACTCACAGCAGGTTTGTAGCCGCTTATCGCAACTAACCCTATGGGACTACAGGATCATGTAAGGAGCCTGGAAGCAGCAAAGACCACTAACCTATGGAAAACATAGCATGGTATTAATATGTTGAAATCATGGTATAATTATAATGAGTTACATGAGGCCACAATCCACAGGATGTGAGATGAGGCAAAGCAGGACTGGGCTGCACAGAACAGCTGGCCACGGCTTGCAGCCAAGGTCAGAGACAAACAGCACATTGCAAAGCTGAAGAGACACAGAGCCATCTCCAGAAAAGCAGAATAAATCCTCATGAATTGAAGACTAGAAGAGCTACATTTCGTGGTCCTCAATCACATGATGCAGCCGAGCTAGACAATGGTCATTCACCCACGGTGGGAAGGCGATCGGTTCCCAGCAACACAGATCTGAAGTGAAACATGGAATCGTTAACAACGTTGAAATGCTGAGGGCACTCACTCTCATAGGCAAAAGTGGTAGTACTAACAGGTACATTGGGAACACATAGGCATTCTCTTCACCTTGAGAATGTGCACAGAGAGTTGAGAACAGAGCTGGGTCTCAGGCCTGGGGAGATCAGCTCCAGCCAATCAAGGAACAGAAATCCAGGGGTGGATGGCAGGGGCAAGGGCCAATGATAATCCTGCAACCCTGCAACAATGTAATGGATAATTTCTTAGGGAAGGGGCAGGCCAGCGACCTGACATGTGAGGACCAAAGAAATAATATTTATATGTGCCGTTCATATGTGATAACACCTCAATCACCCAACCAGGAGGACTCTTAGGTTTTTTGGGGAAGGGCCCATGTTGTGACCTCGAGATGAAATAAAATGTTCAGACGGACTTGGGAGCAGTGATTCTGGGAATTTACGAATGTCCTGTATGATCCCTGTCTGTTTATAGAATAAACAACAGTTCTAACTTGCCCTTGGCTGAATCCTCCATTTGTATACTGGGGGAGGGTTGTTGGGCCCTGGGAGCTGAGGCGGTGAGCCTGTAGTAACCCCCGGTCCGCTGGCATACCTAACCCAACAAGATGTATGAGCTATGGAGCAAAACCATGCCAGAAAGCGTGCACATGGCCCCTTTTACCTCCATTATGCAGGACCACCCTAGAACTTTACTTTTACTCCCTTTCCCTGTTAACCCTGTTGCCTTTGCCAATATTATTACTATTAATATCACAGCTTTGGAAGCTTTGTCTATGGATGTGCTACAGAGAGATGATTCTATGGAAATAAACGAGAATAAGGGGGTGCAGAAAACCACGTCCTACTTCAGCACCGTGAACAAGTCTGCTAAACTAGTAATGACGGGTAATGATGCAATAGTGGAGGAAAGTGCAATGGACCCGGAACAAGGAGATGCAAATAATGGAAATGAATAACTCTCTGACGTGGATTTATTCCATTTGCCAGGTGGAAAGGGGATGAATGGCCCGGCAGGTCCTGCTGGGAATGAGTCTTTCTGAAATATGCCACCTATTTTCACTGAGCACTCCTCAGCTGACGATGAAGAGAGGGAAAGTTAATTTCCAACCTCACCTGGCCAGCCGAGGCGTAAATGTTTCACAGTCTTTCTTCCCCAAGCAACGTCTCAGCATACCAATCAATCTGCCCTTTAGCACCAAACTATACGCCAAAATCACTTGTCTCCTTATATGAAAATATCAATGCAGCCGTCAAAAATCACTCTGCTCTTTTAAAGGAGACAAAGGAGAAGCTTGAAAATCTTGATTTTAAAAGGGATATTATGGAAATTGTAGAGGAGCAGGTGGACGCATTCTCCGTAGTCACCGTACCCTCACCCCGTCCTATTGGAATGACCGATTAACAATTGTGAACCTGTGTATGAACCCCCAAAATATTCCTATACCTCGCCGACTATATGAAAGACGATATGCACTTAGACAACCGTTCAGAACGTACCCTCACTTTGAAACAGTGGAAGAATGCTACCAAGAAAGATGTCCATTGCTTAGTTTACGGAATGCAGTCATGAATAAAATGGTAGGTGACATGGATGTACTTTAAACAAAGTCTAATGACAGCTAAAGAACGCCATAAAGAAGCTATGAGAGCCGATGCTGAAACGATATGAAAATACTTAAGAATGACGATGAAACTGAAGCACTAAAAGAATCTTATGAAAGTACTTATGAAAGCAAGGAATAATTAATTGACTCACTGGTCAATAACTGTAAATATGCTGAAACGCAAGGTAGAATGAATACCTAGAAGTTTATTTATGAGAGGTTGATAATGTTCATTCAATGTTTAGGACGACCATTAGAAGAAGATGGACGACGGCTGATGTCAATCAACCCAAATACCTCAGCATAAGAACCCATGATCTTAATGTGGAAACATGATGAAGAAGTTGTTTCCCTTGCAAAATAGAGCAGTATATTGGCTTGGAACCAAGGATGCCATTTCGAGCGATGGAAATAAAGCACAAAGGGGATCTATGAGCAGACCATGTGCAAGGACATATTTCCCAAAGATTAGGAGGAACAAGAATATTTACTGATGCCAAATATTGGACAACTAAAAGGGCCTGAAGTTAATATTGGATAAAGTGAGCAAATCTCTAAAGGCCAAATTAGCAACTACACCCGGCATAATTGAAATGCACCGTCGAGATAAATACTTTCATGGTCTTGTAACACGTGACGAAGAGCTCACAAACAAGAGTTATTCATTAAGACTGAAACTAAGATAATGGTGCACCTACACTCCCTCGAATGTCCCAAGACAGTGCAGACTACAAGGTCAACTTTCAAACAGAATACACTGGCATGAGGCCTACCGATGAGAGAGGGTAGACTAATTGGGGAAAGAAGAGGAAAGCTGGCGTATCTCAAAGCACCCGGGTTCCGTGTCTATGTATGTGCTGCTAGTAAGACGAATGTTCAAGGTTGGATTTGGGTTGCCAACCATTTACTTGCCATGTTGTACGTACAATGTTGCAAAGTATTATTCCACTGCTACATTCCCTGCTATAACGAGTGCCTTACACCACATGTATAGAAGTAGCTCAGGGTGTGTCCCATAGATAAGAGACCGCCAATGAGGGACTAACATGCATACTTTCTATAGGTAGACATGTTCCCCATATGCAATCCCACTCCTCCATAGGTTTTTGCAGCTTACCACATAGGATGGCATCATAGATGACACATCTAGCAGAATATAAAATAAGTATAATCAAAAAGACATTGTGATCCTGCATGAATCAACTTGATGAGTGTGTATTCACCCTGCTTTACTTTTTTGATATTAAAACAGTATTTTACCATCTCCTTTGAGACTATGTGGTTATTTGGTTTGAGATATTTTATAGGTAATTCTATCTAGCACACTGATGCTTCGGGGTGCTATAGCAGAATATTATACGATATGATATTTATAACACACCTGTACACAAGTGTTTCAAGACGCCGCAAGACAAGAGAGGGGTGCATCCAGGGCCATGCGGCTCTGGGTAAGTGCAGGAGGCAGGGGGCTGTAGGGGGTACAGTCACCGCCCCTAGTAGGTCAGGAGGCAGTGCAAGGAAGACTGGTTATGAAGGAGCAATGTACCCGGTGAGACTCTGAGGGAACCAGTCAGTGCAGCAGCAGGAGTTAGCAAGGAAGCGAGAGAGAGAAGGAATGGAGAAAAGGAAGGTCTTGAGCCGCTTCCAGAACTTCATGTGGTCATGCTCTAGTCTGAGAGGGGCAGAGAGGCCGCTCCAGAAGGAGGCACCTTAAGAGGGGAGAGATCTACCCTGCTCTCTGCTTGGAGAAGCGTCTGACCCTCAGAGAGTTAGAGGTAGATGAGCGAAGGGCTCTAGAAGGAAGGTATTTAGGCAGAGAGAGTTGGATATAGTGAGGGCTACGGCCACAGAAAGCTTTGTGGGCGATGCAGAGGGTCTTGAACTTGATCCTTGCAGCCACTGGGAGCCAATGGAAAGATTTCAGGGCTGGAGAGATGTGGTTCCTGGACTTGAGGTCAAGGATAGGTCTCGTAGTCCTGTTCTGGATTAGTTGCCGGGGGCGAAGAGTAGAGTTAGGTAGATTGGGAAAGAGGTTGTTGTAGTAGTCCAGCTTGGAGAGAACCAGGGATCTGGAGACAGTGAGCATCTGGGGAGGGTGAGAAAGGTGAGAATGCCTCTGAGGAGGTGCAGCTGGAAGTGGGCCTTCTTGGCAAGGTCTGTGATGTGAGGAGAGCCTTGAGTGGAGGATGACAACAAAGTTTCTTTCCTCACTGGAAGCTGAGGGAAAAGGGCCCAAGGAGGGCAGCCAGAGTCAGAGAGGCTTGGTTCTGGGCTTGGAGAGGATCTCATAGTCCTCCGGCAGGAGAGTGTCAAAACTCATGACAGAGCTGCCCGTAAACCATGTCTCAGTGAGAGCGAGGACATCAAGGTCAAGGTCTTTGAGAAGGTGGCAGATGTGAGAGGAGTGTTTGACAGCAGAGTAAGAGTTTAAAGTAGCTACGTGGAGCAGGTTGCCACTTTTGAAGGACTTCCAGGGTGGGGAACAGGAGTGATGAACATCCAGCAGTATCAGCGGGGCGGAGGGGCCTGATAGGGGGCAGAGGCTGCACCGGAGATGGCATTGGGACCAGAGAGGTGCTAGTGGAGTAACAGGAGAATGGAGGAAATTTATGAGTTGCGGGAGACCCTGATCAAGAAGGAGAGATTAGTCTGGGATCCCTGAACCATGGCAGTACAATTTAGATAGATATTGATGATGGTCTTGGAGGATTGGAAGGAGGCCACGAGGACCTCCCATCGGTTGCCACCATTAATGGTAGAGGGGGAGAAACGGGAGAGAACAGAGACCATATGAGGGGTCCGCACATCTGGAGAGGGAACAACAAAGAAGATGTTGGTAAGAGTCTGTCTGGAGGAAGCGCTGGTATGGGTATTAGTGATAGGAATGGCTGGGTTGGAGACCAGGATATCCCTCTTGAACTTTTTCCTTCTAGACTTACTGAGAGGGATAGGATAGGATAGGATAGGAGATAGAGTTGCAGTTTGAGAAGTTGGGAGGGATAGAGAGCACCATAGGGGGTGCGAGGAGGCAAGAGGTGAGAGTGAGGGAGGGAAAGAAGCACGGGCCACAGCCACGTCCACAGAAATCACCAAGGGGGAGTGGGATCACACAAAAAACGAGGAGGCACACAGAAGGCAACAAGCATACAACACACCAATGGGGAAGACCGGGGCAGTGTGGACGAAAGACAGATTGTGGGGGTGGATAGCGCACTGCCAAAACACACAGATTTAAAAGGAGGGGAAAAGACCTAGTTTTAACCCAACAGAAATGGCTATCTTCAAAACCTCTTCTAAACATGTAAAAGGAGACTCTGTTGGTACCCAGATCAGACTCCAGCATTCCTGTAAATAGCTTGCTTCATAAGTCAGAGCTCTATCCAAAATCAAGATGGACGTTTGGAGCTGCTTCATTGATGAATGAATGAGATTGAAATAATTGTGACCTAGATGTGATAGCTAAGAGTGAGCGCAGCCAGTCCATATTTGACTCAAGAGTCTAAGAACGTCATCTCAGATCGAGTCACATCATGATGAGTGCTGTCGGAGTGTACTTGTCCCACCTGCACTCACAGAAACATCAGTGCAAAGGAAAGCCTAACGTACAACCGTGGCCTCATCTTTTAAACAGAATTGGCTATAATTTCACACAATTGCTAACAGGAAGTTGCCCAAAAATTGCCAACAACAACAGAGTGGGCCTCGTGTCTATTTGCAACTATGTTAATAATGCATCAAGGTAAACTATGCGTATAGCAATATCCCTGTCTACAGAATTCATCTTCTGCAGTTTAAAATTGCAAAGCCTCATTATTTTAAATATTTTTAAATGCGCTCCTTAACTACCAAAAGCAGGGATCACTGGTTGTGAATCAGTAGTTCATATTGAACTTGAAATCCTATTTTATTTTTGAAATGTCCTCATATGATGGGTTGTGTCAATGTCTGAAGGCATATATCACCACACTAAAAACATATCAACGTGTAAAAATACTGTATCCGCCGAGTATTCAAAAAGCAGAATGGCCCTGACAACAATTAGGCCTATAAACATCTCTTTAGTGGAAAGTGAGTCTAGATGGTGGCCTCTCTGTTCCAGGGGAATCTTACTGCACGGAGTAGGGTGTACTATTGAATAGGCCAGATGGTGTCATCTCATCCGGGTTTGACTGTAGTGAAGTGCACTAGAACTAAGTAGCACAGCCCCCCTGGAGTTCAACATTTTCATGCCATTTCACATTGTCTTTGAGGGCACCCGAGTCATGATTACCCTCAATTTTGCTCAGGAAAATTTTAAGATAGCCCAGTTGAAACCCACTAATTGTCATGTGGCAATGTGGGTGAGATCAATCACTGGACTCCGGGATAAGAAAGACAATAGAACTAGGTTGACAACGACCTTGTGGTTAATGTAACAAATAGAGGAAAGACAAATTGAATGTTCAAGATGCCTTGTGGGAGCTGCCATTGAATCCCTCAGCTGTCCCCCATCGAGTGTACTGTCAGCGGATGTCTGTAGTGCTGCCTCGTGATTATACATAACATTCATGTACAAGATTCAGCACAATTACGATTATGGCAAGACACTTAGCTGATGAAGAGTTGTTCACCATTCCAAGTCACCCACTGGAAAGTCAAACAGAGCTGTGGACCTGTTTGGTTCTCCCAGCTACCTGAGAACTGCCAGTATGGAGTCATCTTTCGGGTGATGGTGGGTGAACATAGAACGTGAATTGGGGACAGAGAACAGATCAAAAGTGAACCAAAGAGGCGTGTTTACAAGGAGATGCCAGCAAGCATAGAGGCAGTGGTGGTCAGGCAGACAGGATCAAGGGGGCAAGAATATACGTGTAAAGTCGGGGAGCTTCTTCCAAGTCGAAGAAATGGAATTGAAGGGCCGACTGGATAGCAAATATGTTTCTAGAGTGGCTTGATGTGGCTAGAGTGGCTTGATGTGATGCAACGGCCATCATGTAGGAGGCCACCATCTCAGTTCAGCGTATGGTAGACTGCCGGGGAAGCGGGAATCTTTCCTCCTATTACAATGAGCAACAATAATACAATCAACTGCATGCCCAGCCGTAATGGATCGCTCCTTATCAGCTGCATGCCCAGCCGTAAGGGATCGCTCCTTATCAGCTGCATGCCCAGCCGTCAGGGATCGCTCCTTATCAGCTGCATGCCCAGCCTTCAGGGATCGCTCCTTATCAGCTGCATGCCCAGCCGTAAGGGATCGCTCCTTATCAGCTGCATGCCCAGCCGCAAGGGATCGCTCCTTATCAGCTGCATGCCCAGCCGTAAGGGATCGCTCCTTATCAGCTGCATGCCCAGCCGCAAGGGATCGCTCCTTATCAGCTGCATGCCCAGCCGTCAGGGATCGCTCCTTATCAGCTGCATGCCCAGCCTTCAGGGATCGCTCCTTATCAGCTGCATGCCCAGCCGTAAGGGATCGCTCCTTATCAGCTGCATGCCCAGCCGCAAGGGATCGCTCCTTATCAGCTGCATGCCCAGCCGCAAGGGATCGTTCCTTATCAGCTGCATGCCCAGCCGTAAGGGATCGCTCCTTATCAGCTGCATGCCCAGCCGTAAGGGATCGCTCCTTATCAGCTGCATGCCCAGCCGCAAGGGATCGTTCCTTATCAGCTGCATGCCCAGCCGTAAGGGATCACTCCTTATCAGCTGCATGCCCAGCCGCAAGGGATCGTTCCTTATCAGCTGCATGCCCAGCCGTAAGGGATCGCTCCTTATCAGCTGCATGCCCAGCCGCAAGGGATCGTTCCTTATCAGCTGCATGCCCAGCCGTAAGGGATCGCTCCTTATCAGCTGCATGCCCAGCCGTAAGGGATCGCTCCTTATCAGCTGCATGCCCAGCCGCAAGGGATCGCTCCTTATCAGCTGCATGCCCAGCAGCAACAGATCGCTCCTTATCAGCTGCATGCCCAGCCGCAAGGAATCGCTCCTTATCAGCTGCATGCCCAGCCGTAAAGGAACGCTCCTTATCATCTGCATGCCCAGCCGCAAGGGATCGCTCCTTATCAGCTGCATGCCCAGCCGCAAGGAATCGCTCCTTACAAATCTATGGAAAGAAATCCCATTCTCACCTATCTCTGCACAGGGACATTGCAGGTGTCTCAATAGTGTGTTGCTACTGATCCAATGGGCTACATTAACTAATATTGGGACCCCTACCTTTTTTATTTTAAAGACTGAACATGTGTGTCTAGGTGCCTGGATGAATGAGTGGCACATACATGTATGCAGTGGTGTAACAATGAAGTAGCAGATATCCAACAAGCTCTCCATATTCACATAGAAGACATTACCTCGCAGAAGTAAGGTTTTGTTTTCCGCTTTTTACCCTGATGAAGGTCAGGTCACCGAGGTATGTTTAGATTTGACACAGTGGTCGCAACAGGTTAGGAGGGGGTTGGGCAGGATAGTAGCTGGGCAGGAGGTGGCAGGTTCACAGTCAGAGTCCCTAATCCTGTTTGGAAGGAGAGGGTGACCCTGGCAGGTTTTGAGCAGGTGGTGGATCCTTAGAAGGGGCCTGGGGCAGAGAAAGCTGCTTGGGATGTGATGAGCATTCTCATTGCAGGTTTTCCCCAACAATTATTTTCTAAAAGATTTCTAAACGCTTTTCAGTCAAAAGTATAGGGGTGCGACTTCCCATTTACAAAATGGGTCCTACGACTTTTTATTCACAATTCACAGGCAACATGGATTTGGTCTGATTGCCACACAAGGTTGCTGCCTCACAACAGTTATGTGATGCTCTTCTCCACAAGCTGACACAGTAGGGCATGTCCATGAGTGTCATGAAAGGCAAGTAGAATGTGTTTCCTTATTGCAATGTTTTACCTCCCCATACAACTAATTCACATTGTAATCTTCTACCAACCCCTCAAATAAATCATACACTCAGCTTCAACCTCCCTGTCGGCTCATTCTCAGCCGTGTGCTGCCTCTTCCTCAAGGAAGCCGACTGTCATCTCTATTCATATAATCCTCATTCTCTCTCTGCCTATACAAGGGCAATACCAAACTTCGGCCACACCTGACCTATTTTGATTATTTCGCTTGAACCATCCACCGGTTTGGAACATAATTCGATGTGAGGGGGGGAGGCCGGGATGTTGATTTGTAGCAGAATATCTCTACCCCTGCTTGCAATAGAGCAATATGCAAACTAGAGCCTGGAGCAGTCAAACACAGGACGACTTTAACATTGTCTATACACATGAACCATAATAACAACTACACAAATGATAATAATAATGATAATAATAATAATAAAATTACAAGAAACATCAATACAAACCATGAAATGGACAACGTCCCATAGAGCAGAAGTGAGGTGTATCCTCCAATCCGCGGTTCTTGGAGGTTCATGAGTAATCTGTGTGTTTTCTATCGAACCCGGGCCTAGGGTCTGATACCATAGAGAGCCAGGTGTCCCCAGAGTCCCAGACAAGCAGGAAATAGGCACCCGTAGGATCACTGCTTTTACGCTGCAGCCGACCCAGAATCGAGAGTGCTAAGGGGACAGGCAGCGGTCAGACACTGGATGTGTTGGATGGAGACATGGGTGTCGATGGTTTTCTCTATGAAAGGCGAGGCATTTACAAGAGGACAGTGTGGCAAACATTCAGGGCCCAGAGGAGCTTTCGCAGTCAGAGGAGTGATATGGCCATCCTTCAGGGCCTGGAGGGGTATTCCCTGAGAAAGGGGAGAATTGATCATATCACGTCAAGTCTTTTCAAGAGCACACACCGTTGCTTATACCTTCCCCCTAGAGAGTGTTGGGGCAATACCCTTTGCGGTAAATCCCTACCCTGGCCAGCATTACCCTGGTTACATGTCTTTATATCGAAAGATTTTATATTGAATGCACATATCTCGAATATTTTATATTGAAAATGTTTATAGTGAATGCAATTTTTTTTTAGGGGTCCTCCCAACCCCCTGTTTCCAACCCGTGAAAACCCACCCCGACCGTTTGCCAAAAATATTTAACCCTTTACCTCACTCACTATAAAGGTTTTCAATATAAAAAATTGGATATATGGGTATTCAATATAACAAATTTGACATAAACACTATATACCCACTTCCCTTCCACAAGTCGGTATCCGCCAGCAACAGTAATGTCATACTCCTCCTCTTCCCACTTCTCCTCCCCCTCATCCTCCTGCCTTGCATCCTGCTGCCCCAGGATCCACCTTGTGGGGCCCCTCTTCCGCCTGCATCTGCCAGGAAGTGAGCTGGCCCTTTTATCAGAACAGATCCTGTCCAGAGAATGGGCGTCTCTGATTGGTCCACCAAAGCTCTGTGGAATTTCAGTAGTTTTGACTGACCTGTTGATACATGGCCGCCATGCCGGATCCTTAGCCGGTCTTATTCGGGTGGGATTTTGGTATGCAAGCAGATTCCACAAGATCTCATGGGAACACCAAATATTCTAGATGATATTCGTCCTGTTCTGCAAGATTAGTCTGTGATGTACATGTTCAGTCTCACCCTAGTGTACCTTAGTGTTGGGCTTGCACCTTAGAAGAACGATGAAACAAAATAACAGACGTAATAAAGCTGGAGGTGAAGCTGCCACTTTTCCTCCAAAAATTGGCGGATTTAACGCACAGTAATTCCGCTGTTGGTAAATCTGCCCAAATCTATAATTTGGCGGTGCGGGAAAAACAGTGGCAATTCTGTTATCGCCCAAAAAAGTTGTCTTAATGGAATCACCACCAATTTTTTCCTGCACCACCAAACTTGTAATGAGGGCCTATGAACATTGAAAAGGGATAACAGCCAAGGACTCAGGCCACCATTGAAATGCAAGGCCATCACACAGAAAAGGTGTATATTGAGTTAAACGCCAAACTCACTGAAAAGCGAAAATAAAAACGAAAAGAAAGTACAAAGAAGTAAGTATCTTCACATTAAAATAATGTATAGACATGCATTTATTAATACCTCTCCCCCTCCCAGAAGCAGCATCCACATCCTGGATCCGTACCGCAGCACAGCCACAGCACACAGGGGCCTGCCTGACCCTGTCCCACTACCCTGCCTGACCCTGGGATGCCGGGCGCAACGCGGCATGAAAACGAGGCTCAGCCTCGATAACCAGCACTAATTCGAATTCTGCATCCGCCAGCAGGCGGACGCCGGCGGCCACACGAAGGCCATACAAAGGCCTGTTCTACGCCTGCGACCCCACTCCGACGCACACGCCAAGGGAAGAGGGCAGGAGCCCTCTCCCCCTCCCAGAAGCGGCATCCACATCCTGGATCCGTACCGCAGCACAGCCACAGCACACAGGGGCCTGCCTGACCCTGTCCCACTACCCTGCCTGACCCTGGGATGCCGGGCGCAACGCGGCATGAAAACGAGGCTCAGCCTCGATAACCAGCACTAATTCGAATTCTGCATCCGCCGGCAGGCGGACGCCGGCGGCCACACGAAGGCCATACAAAGGCCTGTTCTGCGCATGGGAGCGCGGAGTGGCCATCAACTCGGCTCAACTTGCACCCTATCCTTTACCAGAACCTTCTCGCATAAGGAGAACGCACTGTAAGTACCTGCAAGTACCGGGACATTACTGCATGCACGGACTCTTAGCCACCCCCACTCAGATGGGTCTATGGTCTCTACTACTAGTCACATACCCTTTGTATTTAGACCACACTACTGTGTTGTGCCTTATGGTCGTATTTAGACCACACTACTATGCTGTGCCTTATGGTCGTATTTAGACCACACTACTGTGTTGTGCCTTATGGTCGTATTTAGACCACACTACTGTGTTGTGCCTTATGGTCGTATTTAGACCACACTACTGTGTTGTGCCTTATGGTCGTATTTTTTTTTTTTTTTTTTTTTTAAACACTTTTTATTGGCATTTTCTTAAAGGTTACATTTCAAGGTTGCATTTAATGAAGGTACTCATAGCCAAATAAGGTGTGAAAGAAACAGGTAACAACAAAAAGTAACAACAAACATGCACAGTCTCTTTGTGAGGATGTCTTCGTTCGTCAGGTATCCTGGAGGAAAGGAGTATGAAGGCAAGGGGCTTGCGACTGTTCAAGGTTCAGATGTTGGGTGGATCCGTGGTTGTTTTGGAATTGGGGTGGACAGGCACCTCAGGGGGGCTTGTGGTCAGCAGAGAAGGGTACGTCGCGGAGGAGAGCCCTCCACGCTTCGAGGGTGTTGTTCACGTCGGCGGTCCCAGTAGTGGCTCCATCTTGCCAGGCCCTGGTCTCGGCTGTGGTCCAACGCTCTAGTTCTCCAAGCCAGTGTTGGTATCTCGGGCCCGGCTTGGATTTCCAAGCCATAGCTATGGTTCTTTTAGCTAGGATGCAGGAGATGTCCATTAGCTTGACCACGTGCTTGATCTTGCTCAGTCTAGGGTAAGTTCCGAGGAGGCATTCTTGGGGGTCCCAGTTGTATCTGGTGATGCCAGCTTCCGTGCAGGTTTGTTTTATTCTGGACCAGAATTGCGACACCCTGTTGCAAGACCAGAACATGTGCAGTAGGTCTGCTGGGGTGGTGCCGCACCAAGGGCAGTTTGGTATTGCCTTGTTGTTAAAGCTGGAGACTCTCTTCGGGGTCATATATGTTCTGTAGAGAACATTGAGTTGAATTTGTCGGAATCTGATGTTCCTGGAGACCTCGCTGGGGTATTGTAGCGCTCTCTCCCATTCAGTGTCCGATAGCGTGGCTCGGAGGTCGAGTTCCCATCTCTCTTTTAGTGTAGCGCTTTTAGGGTTGGGTATGTCTATCAGTCGGCCGTAGAGGCGGGTTACCGGTTTCCAGCCGTCTGAAAGTTCGTGCATCTCGTTAAGAAGGGGGTTGGGGATGGGTTCTTCTGGCCATTCAGGCCATTTCATTTTCGGTATCTGTCTGAGGCGATGGTACCACAGGAATTGGCCTCTGCTTAGGTCCTCTGATTCTAGGATCGCCTCGAAGTCTTTGAATTTGGCATCTTCGTATATGTCGCCCCAGGTGTAGATCCCAACGCTCTCCCATTTTCTCGCCACTTTGAGGTCCGATAAGGATTGGCATGCGTCCACGAGGATGGGGGTGTCGGGAGAGTATGGGTGTGTGATTTGTTGGGTGGAGCAGGTTCTAGTCCAGATTTGTCTGCCCAGTTGCACAATCATAGGAGCCCCCAGTGTTTGTTTAAGTGGGTTCCAAAGTAGTTCCTTGGGAAACTGGTTGGAAGGTGTAAGACTTAGGAGACCTGATTCAGGGTTTGGGTCGTCATGGAGCCACCTTGTGACGTGGCTGAGTTGGGCTGCCAGGTAATATCTGTGTAGGTCTGGGAGTTGTATCCCTCCCTCCTTGTGTCGCAGCGTGAGGATCTTCAGAGGTAGCTTGTGTCTGGCTGGGCCCCACAGGAAGTCCCTGATGAGGGATTCCAGTTTTTTGAAGAAGGGTGTAGGGATGTAGTGGCAGACGTTTGTGAAGTAGTAGAGGAATCTGGGTAGGATGATCATTTTCACAATTGCTGCCCTGCCCATCATGGCAAGGGGTAGCTTAGACCAGAACTTCATGGAGTTACGGAGCGCCTTTGTTGCTCTTTCAGTGTTGTGTTCGTGGGCGAGTTCTGGGGTATGTGTTATGTTGATTCCCAGGTAGCGGAACATCATTGGTTGCCATTTTATCCCCACCTCCGGCAGTTCCTCCATATTGGTCTTGATGAGTCTAGCTAGTGGGAATGCGCAAGATTTAGACCTGCTGAATTTGATTCCTGAATAATGGGCGTAGTTGTCCAGGACGTCGAGTAGGACTTGTGCATTCACCTGTGGGTCCTTTACGTACAAGAGTACGTCATCCGCATATAGGGAAGTTATGAAGTGTCTGTTGCCCAGTTTTATGCCTGCATCGAAGAGCTGTCTTCTGCAGTAGATGACGAGCGGCTCCAGTCCCAGAACGTACAACATGGGTGATAGCGGACAGCCCTGCCTGGTGCCTCTTTGTATCGGCCAGGCTTCCGATATTATTCGTCCGGTCTTCACTCTGGCGGTGGGTGAACTATAAAGGACCCTGACCCATCTTACAAAGCCTTCTCCAAACCCGAATTCAATCAGCACCTCGATCAGCCATTCCCAGAAGATGGAGTCGAAGGCTTTGACGCGTCGAGTGAGAGGACCGCCAGATCTTCAGGGCTTTCATGGGTTTCGGCTATGACGTGTTGCAGTCTCCTCAGATTGGCCGAGGTGTTACGTCCCGGGATGAACCCGTTCTGGTCTTCGTGTACAATAGACCCAATCACCCTCGCGAGCCTCTTAGCCAGAATGGTGGTTAAGATCTTGGCGTCATAATTCAGCATCGCTAGTGGGCGATAGGAATCGCAGCATTCGGGTGGCTTGTTTGGTTTGAGCATAGGGATTATGATGGTTTCCCTCATGGTGCTAGGAAGAATTCCTTCTTCGTATGCTTCCGTGTAGACTCCCAGTAATATTGGGGTGATGATGTCTTCATAGGTTTTGTAGAACTCTGGGGGGAGTCCGTCGCTTCCCGGAGATTTGCTGGTGGCTAGAGATCTGATCGCGTCCTTGATGTCGTCGGCGGTGATCTCTGCATCGAGTGCCGCTCGCTGTTCTTCGGCTATTTTAGGGAGTTCGATCTCTTCCAGGGTGGCTCTGATGTCTTCTCTGGGTATTTGCTTGTCGTGGGAGTAAAGCTCAGAGTAGAATTTTGCAAAAGCGATGTTGATGTCAGGTTGTGATTTGTGTGGGACTCCGCGTTCATCTTGGATCTCGGTGATGTAATGTCTCGGGTTTTCTCGTTTGCATAACCAAGCAAGTAGTCTGCCTGGTTTGTCGGCTTCTTTGTGTATCTTGGTGGTGTTAGTTACAAAGTCGAATTTCGCCAGTCTGTCCCATGCCGTTCGGCAATCGTCTCGGAGTCCCCGCAGGGTCTCTTCCCCTTCAGTGGTGGTGCTTAGTTGGGACTCGAGGCGTGCTATATCCGCTTCATGTTCTTCTAGTGTCTCTTTCAGACGTCTCCGGATACCTCCTGCTCCAGAGATGGCCTCACCCCGTGTTACCACTTTCATCGCCTCCCATAGCATGCTCCAGCTTGACACAGAGCCTTTGTTGTTATCTATGTAGTCTTCGAGTTTAGTGCAAAGGTCTTCTTTGAATTCTTGATCAGTGAGTGCCGCAGGGGACAGTCTCCATGTCGGTATCGGAGGCCTGGGACCAGTCGATCCCCATTGCATGACCAGCGGGGAATGGTCAGATATCGATCTGCCAAGGTATGTGACGTCCTTTACCAGGGCGACTTGTTCTTTGTCGGTGAAGAGGTAGTCGATCCTTGTGTGAACCTTATGGGGGGCAGAATAGTGCGAGTAGGACCTTTCTTTTGGGTGTCGCGCTCTCCATATGTCCACTAGGTCTAAGTGTTCCAGAGCGTTGTTGAGGGCCGTGGTGGCGGCATTACGTGGTTGTAATGGAGGCACCGATCTGTCCATCTCACCATTGCTGATGCAGTTGAAGTCGCCTCCCCAAATGAAGGTGCCCTCTCTGTGGTGAGCTAATTTGGGGCAGAGCATTGCGATGTGCGATGGTATCCCGTGTTGCGGGAAGTAGGAGTTGACCAGGCAGATTGCAGTATTTTCAATGGTCCCCCAGAGTATCAGATATCTGCCCTCTTTGTCTGCTTCCGACCCTAGTAGGCGAAACGGAACGCTTGGGTTCACCCATGTGAAGACTCCCCGTGCGTACTTGGAGTACGATGCTCCCTTTCCAGTACCACCCCATCTCTCTGCTAGTTTGGAGGAGGATTCCGCCGTCAGGTGGGTTTCCTGGAGCATGGCTATAGAGACCTTCTGCCTGCGGAGATAGGAATGAATTCGATTTCTTCTCAGGTAGGAGTTCATCCCGCGAACATTCCACGTTAGTATCTTCAGTTGTGATGTCATTTGGGAGAGTGGGTGCTCTTCTTCGTCTCCTCTTCAGGGGGTCTGTCCAGAGGGTTCTGGTTCCTGTTAGGGCGACTAAGCATTCGGCCCTCGTACTCGCCTAAGGTGGAGTGCTGTGTCGGAGTGTCCTGATGTCTATTCAGGCGTGAAGACATAGTGACTGTGCTTATAACATAACAAATAACGTAACTGAAACTTGTGCGCCTAGCGACTGCGTTCTTTTCGCTGCGCTCAGGCGCTCTCGCACCGTCGGGACCCATCCGGGTGTCGGGTTCGAGTGGGGTCGGTCAGGCAACTGGCCTGTCCTGGTCTGTTCGCGGGGGCGAAGTCCTGGATCCGGTGTGGGGCCAAGCGAGAGCCGCGTTAGTTTGGCGAACTGTAGTGTTGATTGCTTCCGCACCGCAGAGTGCGTGTGTTTTTTGCTGGGTCTTGCGTCGTCGATTGAGCGTGCTTTCAGGTGCTTGATCGCAAACATTAGTCTTTGGGGCTAGTGTCAGCGCCTTGAGCTAGGTTGTTGTCTTCCAACCACATGTTGGCTGCTTCTGGGGTTTCCAGGAAAATCGAGCGGCTCTTGTAGATGACTTTAAGTCTAGAGGGGTACAGCAGCATGTACTTTAAGTTCAGGTGTCGTAGCCTGGCTTTAATTGGTACGAATGAGTTTCTCTCTCTTTGCACTTTTGGGGTATAATCTGGATAGACAGATATTCTTGCGTTGCCGCGTGTGATTGGGCCGGTTTCCCTGGAGTGTCTGAGGATGACTTCTCGGTCCTGGAAGTTAAGTATTTTGGCAATTATTGGGCGAGGGTGGGAGCCCGGGGGGGGTTTCTTTTGGAGGGACCTGTGCGCCCTCTCAACAGCGAAGGCTTGCGTGAGTTTGCCTGCGCCCACCTCTTGTTGTAGTAGGGTCTCTATGTACTCGGTTGGGTTCGGGCCCTCGTCGCCCTCAGGAACTCCGAGTATTCTGATATTGCCCCTTCTGGCACGTCCCTCGGCCTCCTCAGCCCTCGCCTCGAGAAAGGCCACCTTCCTTTCAAGGTCCGACACCTTGGACCTGAGTTCCATAGTGGTTTCAGTGGTTTCTTTAATGGTCGTCTCAGAGGTGCCGACCCTATCCGTTAGATTCCTGGCATCCTGTCTCACAAGCTGAATGTCTGACCTGAATTCGTCGATTTTGGTGTCAATGAAGGTGCGCAGGGATGCTATGGCCTCCAGGACTTGTGCTTGGTTCTCGGTGGGATCTGTATTCTTCGATTTTGGGGCCTCGGGGCTGGAGGGGCGTGGGTCGGCCGGGGTTCTGGCTTTTGTGGAGACGTAGCTGTCCATCGTAGGAGGTTTCGATTTGCCTCTGGCAGACATGGCGGGCCTGGGGGCCGGGCGACGCTGCCTTGGTGGTGCCTTGTCGGCGCGCTGCTCTCGGGTCTTGCGGGGGGTGTTTCAGTCCGCCAGGCGGGAGGTGCTGGGTGGGATGATGGAGCTAGCGTTGGGAGGATGAGGGGGGGGATTTGGGCGCTGTTGGGCTCCGGGCTCTGGGCTCGGAGCGGCGGGTGTTGAAGCGGGGCCCCCCGACTCCTCACCTCCTGAACAGCAGTCTCTACCGCAGGCGTGTCGATGGCGGTCTCGGCGGCGATCAGGATGTTTCCCGCCCGGGGAGCAGGAGCAGATCTAGCGGCGTTCGTCCACGGCCTACGGCTTCTCTTGTGGCGGAGGGGCCGCGGGTGCCAGAGTCGGGTCTGTGTGGGAGTGTGTTCCTCAGGGTCTCGTCTGCAGGCGAGTCGCGCCTCCGTAAGCTGGAGTTCCCGGCCGCGGCCCGTTCAACAGCGTTAGGGCAGCGCGGGGGCCGCCATCTTGGATGTAGGCTCGGGCGGAGGGGGGAAGGTGCGCGGAGGGCAAAACTCGGGACTCCCGGCTCCGATTTTTCTCAGGGTTGCTGTCGCTGCTCGGCGGCAGATTCCGTCGTGTGTTGTTCGAGTTTGTGGCTCGGAGACAGTCTGCAAGCGGTCCGACAAGGATCGTAACGCGGCGTCTCGGCCGGAGCTCGGCGCCTCAGCCTCCTACCACCATGAGCTCCAGGCCACGCCCCCCCTTATGGTCGTATTTAGACCACACTACTGTGTTGTGCCCTATGGTCGTACTTAAACCACACTACTGTGTTGTGTCCTACGGTCGCATAGTGACCACACTACTGTGTTGTGCCCTATGGTCCCATAGTGACCACACTACTGTGCGGTGCCCTATGGTCGTACTTAGACCACACTATTGAAACAAGGCTAGTGCCTGTTTCATGCCTGTTACGTGCCAGTGTCTGCCGTCTGCCAGACCCCCGGCATCACAGCCTTATCAACTACCCTTATCTAGGGGCTACATAGACCATCCCATCCACGTGCGGCCACCCCAATTCAGGTATTATTTAGCGCTCCATAACACTCTCGACCCCACCATTTAGCATGTATCTACTCACCTCCATCTTGCTTGCCTACTTCATGATCAGCCTCAATAACACATTTCCGACCAAGATGGCTCCACACCTACCTAACATGCCAGCCCTACCCAGACACAACAACCAAGTACCTTACCTAGATTTAAACGACTCTCAGACACTGCTACCTTCCAGTCACCCTCGCACCACCACAGAAAGGAACTTAGGACTTAGAGCCAGACTAGCCAAAATCCATGAACCACTTGCCCGCTCACTGCCCACTACACAAAACTCTAGATCGCTGCCACCGCGACCAAACACCCCCACACAATCCAGTAACCCATTACAAACCCTTCAGAACTCCCGCAACCAGAGTACCCCTAAACTCACACAAGACAAGCGCCATACTACTACTACTTCAAAAAACATAGCCACTATCTCTAAAAACAAAGCTAGCCCCAATATCAAGGGAGCCTTGATCAATGCCAGGTCGCTAGTAGCTCATGCTACAGAAATTGCAGACTTAATACTCACCGAAGACCTTGACTTCCTCGCCATCACTGAGACCTGGCTACACCCAGCAGCAGGCCCTATGCTTATGTTGGCAGTCCCAGATATCTATTCCATCCTGAGACAAGACCGCCCTAATTCTAGAGGAGGCGGTGTCGCCTTTATCCATAAGTGCAGTCTCACCATGAGACTAGCCACCTCGACCAACGCCCTCTCTTGCGAATCACTAGCAGTCAAAATACCACTCACTAACTCCCAAACTCTTAACATCTACTTGATCTACCGTCCGCCAGGCCCCATTGGCACCTTCGATGAAGACCTTAACTCCATCCTATCCAGCAACCTCAAAAGCTCCACTCAAGCTCTCACCTTAGGAGACTTTAACTTGGGCTACAATGACCTAGAAGACCATTCCGCTAGTACCATAGCTAATACTCTTACTGAATTAGGCTTTGTGCAAAGATGTATGACACCCACGCATACGAAAGGTAGAACACTTGACTGGGTGGCCGACCACAACTGCCTAGTGAACATTACAAATATCTCACCCCAAGCCTGGACTGACCACCATCTGGTATCATTTATGCTCTCCACCGACAGACCCTCACCCCCGCCCACCATTAAGGCCCCACCCACTCTCACTAGAAACAAGAAGAACATGACAGTAGAAAGACTTATCCCTGACCTACTCCCCACTCTCAACTCACTTCCTGATAACCTGGACCCTGAGTCCTTAGTTGAAGAATATAACAAGATTATGGCCACCTCACTGGACCGCATCGCCCCCCTTAAACTGAGATCCAGTAAACCAAAAACGCACCTTAACAAATGGTACACACCATTCCTCAAAAAACTAAGACAGCAAAAAAGAAACTGCGAGGCCATCTGGAAAAAATCCCCTTCAGTCTCTAACAAACTAAAACTCTCCAAACTAGCTGCACTCTACAAAAAAGAAATCTACCTGGCCAAACGAGCCTCCTTTGACTCTCGTATATCCCAAGCTAAATCTAACATGAAAGAACTTTTCTCCATCCTTAAAGAAATAGAAACCCCCATTGCACCCCTTGACACGTGCACCAAAGATAAAAACTGGTGCTCAGAAATTCAAAGAGCCCTAGCAAACAAGATTGCGACTCTTCAAAGTAAAATCACCAGCAAAAGAGCATCCCTGAATGACACCCTCAACTCAAAAATTCCGGACAAGCCCATGCCCACTGACCTAGCCCGCTTCCAATTCGCCAAAGTCAACATACTGGAAGTCGAAAAAATGATCCTGTCCCTGAAACCGTCTAATTGCCAGGGAGATCTATGCCCTGCACAGCTCATTAAAGATGCTGCCCGCGACCTCTCCCCTTTCATTACAAAATTGATCAATGCCTCCTTTGCCACTGGCTCCATCCCTACTAACCTAAAACAATCCTGGGTACTACCTCTACTGAAAAAACCCACACTTGACCCAGCCATACCCACAAACTACCGTCCCATAACTACTGTTCCCTTTCTACTAAAAATTCTGGACAAGGTTGCCTATGTACAAATACAGAAGCACCTGGAAGAACACAACCTCTTAGGCTCTAGACAATCTGGATTCCGTCCCCAACACGGGACTGAAACCGCCCTTATTGACTTGAAAGCGCAGATCGATTCGCTCAGAGACAACGGGCAAGCCGCCCTACTCCTCCTCCTCGACCTTTCTGCAGCCTTCGATCTGGTCGATCATTCTGTCCTTTGCTCACACCTCCACACTTCGGCTCACTTCTCTAGTGAGGCCATCACCTGGATCACATCCTTCCTCAACGGCAGGACTATGAGGGTCTTCTCTCCCACGGCGGCAGCAGACCCTATACCCATCACATGTGGTGTACCTCAGGGCTCCTGTGTCTCCCCCACATTATACAACACATTTACCAAGCCCCTTTTCGATGATTTGGATCATCTCGGTATCACCTACACTAACTATGCAGATGATACTCAGATCCTCCTTCCGCTTTCAGGAGATTATGGAAAGGATTTGGCCTTGCTAAATAGGGTGTACATCATCATCCAGGCATGGATGGCTACTCATGGACTATGCCTGAATGATGATAAAACAGAACTCATCATCTTAGGCACCACAATCAGTATAAAGAAACTTGGCCCGGCCTATAACTCCTTCATGATTGACGGGAACAACATCAAAGTCGGACAAGAGGTCAAAACATTGGGATTCTATCTAGATTCCAATTTTTCCCTCAAAAGACAAGTGAGCTCCCTTGCATCTTCCACGGCTTACACGTGCAAATTAATCCGTGCAGCCAAACCTTTCCTGTCTGACACTAGCTGTCTGACACTCGCCAGAGCCTTCATACTGTCTCGCCTCGACTATTGTAATGCCCTCTACCTAGGATCCACCAAGGCCACCACCAATAAACTGCAAACCCTTCAGAACAACGCTCTCAGAGCAGCTCTGGGCATTTCCAGAAGAGAACACATTACAGGTTTCAGCCAACAGAACAATTGGCTCTCCACCAGAGATAAAATTCTCTTAAAAACGGCATCTCTCACCCACAAGTCTCTCAACAACGCAGCCCCAACCTACCTGATCAACAGGTTCCACAAACAATCCTCCTCAAGACCCGTCAGAACCGCATACAAAGATTGCCTATCTGTCCCCCACTACAAACGGGCCACCATAGGAGGCAACAGCTTCCCGGTAAAAGCTGCCAAGCTCTGGAACTCCCTGCCTCCAAACCTTAGAGTAGACTTGCCTTATCAGAACTTCCGTTCCAAGTTAATCTCCTGGCTGAAACTGGAGACCCACTAAGACTAGGTAGTGTCCAGCGCTACACGCACACATCGTAACCACGTGTGCCTCTTGCTTACCTGTATATTACATTACCGCCTGCTGGCCTTACTGATGATTTGTATATACTGTATATAACATTTGTGCACCTATTTTTGTATTATGTATATTCCTCGTGTACTGTAACCAAGCTTCGAAAATTCTTGTAAAGTCTGCGCCCTGATACCCCCGGGTACGCCCGCGCATTATAAATAATAAAACAAACAAACATAAACAAACTAAACCGTATAGGGGTACAGCAACTACACAACAAAGAGTAGTGAAGGAGTGAAGGGGAGTGGTCAGTAGAAGCCAAAAGTGCGACAACTGGAGATCTCATATTTTGCAATAGAGAAACATAAATTTAAAAAAATATATTTTTTTAAATGGTTACTTGGCCAGAGGGGAAGTAGCCCAAATAGGGCCTTTTTTGTTCATATGTTTTGCATTGATATGGCTGTATTGATCTGAGCTTGGGCGAGGTGGCTGTCATTGAAATGTCATTGATCACAACACGTGCATGACTAAAAACCCACGGTGTCGCTGTTTTTTAAGAAATGGCGGCAAAGCAACATATGGGCGATTTCTGCTATGTTTACAAGCAGTGAAACGGCAAAAACAAGAAATGCATGTCCATTACTAATAACTCAGAAACTGACATGCACCCGCCCGAACCCACCCGGCCCAGTATACTTCCTCCCTCTATATCCCACCCCCGTTTCACCCCCTCAACCCACCTCTCAGTACTGTTACAGGTTCCTCATTAACTCGAAATACTAGCAATTCCCTCCTACTGAAAGTGCTCAGGTAATCAATGCTATGATGTAAGGAATTCACCCTCTTATAACCATCTACCCAGTGCCAATGAGCAGGTATAACGTTGACAGTTAAGCTTGTTTGCCACCCCCGACGCATAATAGGCTCCCTAGCTTGTTGAAAATGCCAATTTAATGTTAAATGTAGCCCTTTCTGAATTTCTGCACTTCTGTCCCACCAGCCCTATCGCGTGATCTATGATGCGATTCGCCACTGCGCATTCCTTCTGCCTTACAAAGTTGTTTACCAACTCAGCTTCTTAAAATGAAAGGTGATTAAGAATGGATGTAAATTGACCCTCCACTGTTTTCCATTACAAACTTTGCACTAATATAATCACGTTGACTAATCACAGTTCATGGCCCTCATTACAAGTCGCAATATGGTGGTATAGCACCCCTTTTTTGGAATCCATTGGACTCCATTGGTGATCTGGCAGGTTTACCACGGTGTTAACTAGGCCTGCGGTAAAATTGCCACTTTTGGCAGGTTAAGTGGCGTAGACACCTCCAGCCATATGCTGGCATTAACTTCTAACTCTAGCTCTAAACCTCTGATTTGACGCCGAGGGAAAGTGGCAGTAACAGATTACAGTTATTTTCCCGCCAAACTCGTTCTGAGGCCCATAGCCCAGTTTTTGCTGTTGTTGTTTAGCCTACAAAAAGACAAATATCCTGTTTTGATCCCTGTGTTGTTCCTTGAGAGTCTCTGCCGGCATGGATTGGCCACTGATAATGGACTGCTGGTCTTAGTGATGTCTCCGGCTGGGGGATCCACCACTGCGCGCATCCCTTGCCAGGTTCTGAGAAGTGCTGCGGGGGCAGGGGATCTGCAGCAGGTGCCTGAAGCATTTCAAGGATATTTTTAAATGCCCGGAAGCTGTGAATTGTTGGGAATTTCCTGAAGCAGGAGCGGATGTTTCTATCAATCGGATGACCAGAGTGACGAGGACATCCTCAAATATTTCCTGTTTGTGGCTTCACTACCGGCTCTCGAGCTGGGAGGAGGGCTTGGATCTTGGGAAAAGTGCCTGAGATGGGGTGCAGAAAGGCCAGTGTGGTAAATCAGTGCAACAACACTCCTGCAAAGCATGGCCGCCAGCCAGGAGCCGCCTTAGGTTTCAGGAACACAATATCTCTGCAGGCCGGGATGATGTCAGCAGCTCCCGCACGCATACTTGAGCAAGCAGAATCTCAGGGAAGCTCTTACACTCAGAGAGTGAGCAGAGAGCAGCAGCCCCTTGCTCTCAAGGAGAACCCTCCACAGCTGCAAACAAGATCAAACAAGGCTTTTCCAAGGGCAAGCAGCCACCACTGGCATGCAAGGAAGGATGTGCAGGGAGCGCGATGTACGATCGTGAAGCTATGCATGGCCAAGTGTTGCCCTGTGTATGGAAAGGGAAGAGTGAACGCGCAAGAAGCCATCTTGTGCCTTGCTCATGCAATCAGGCGGCGGTCTGTAGCTGCAAGAGCATGCGGTCTGCCATATCTGAATGAAGGGTTTATAGTTGCGCCAGTGGCAGCCAGAAGACTGCTGCATTGATGCAACCCCACCCCATCAAAAATGAGCAAACATTCTCAGGCTTCAAGAAATCCCTGAAGACGTGGCTATTTAACCAAGACTAATATCCCTTTCCATGCTTCAGGAAATATCACTGTACTGAAGCCCTGCATTAAATGTCTTCATGTATGAATATCTTGTATTCACATGCACTGCGCCCGATTGGCAATCTCTAAGAAATGTTTTAACCAAGCTGTCTGTAACATCGCCGTGGTACCCAAGGGTTTGGGCGATTAATAAATGCAATAAATAAATAAATAAATAAATAAATTGAAAGGATGAAGGCAAGGGCAGCTGCGCCTCAGTGATCAGACCCAAAAAGACTGAAACACGTGTCTGGGGTTACTGATGGTACTCTTCTTGTTCAGAGGAGAGTTGTCTACCAGTTTGGTGCTGGACCAACCTCGTGGGTGGCACCAGACTGAGATGCGAATAGATAGTTCTCCTCTGCGAAAGGCACAGTGAGCTAAAAGGTGGTTGTAGACACTCCTGAGTTGGAACCACCCCAGAGAACAGGTTATTTGAGCCGTGTTTGCTCTCCGTAGCGGAGCTTCCACACTCTTGCCTATTATTAATGTAGTACACACTTTTCATTTTCATCTTTATAATGTTTGTAAGATTAGACACCATTTTACTTAATTCTGCAAACCTTACTTTGGTCTAAGCTGAAGTCTTGCTGGTCACTTCACACTGGCTTGCCATGGTATGCGATTCTGTCCTTTCGCTCACCTCCACACTCTGCTGTTCGCAGTCTCTTCTCTTTGGACTTCTCATCTTCCATGTCTCTGTTCTCAGCTCAGTTCTTCGGTTCGCGCAAGGTTTTGATTTCACTTCATATGCATCTTTTCTAAGTCTATCCAGGCACCCGCCCCAGTGCGACTCTGTGATCTTATTTCTCCCCATCAACCTCTCCTAAATTTCTTCTTAGCTCTCATCGTCCTTTTACATTGTCTCGTTATTATTCTTCCCAACCTTTAGCTCCTAAACTTTGGAATTCATTACCTATAGATATTCGCTCTTTTCCTACTTTGTTTTCATTATTCAAACAAACCTTTAAATAGTATGTAGAGGAGCAGGTGGGCACATTTTCCATAACTGCCACCCCCTCACTGTGTCATACTGGAACACCAGGAGAAGGGCCCTGCGTGAGACTCCATGTGTTATGCCTATACCTTGAGTGTGAGAGACGATATGCACTCAGACACTTTATCAAATTTTCCCTCACACTGAAAGTGTGGAAGGATGCCGTATGGAAGGATGTCAGCACGCACCATTGGACACCAGGGAGGGTTGAGTGAAATCTGATGAGGGCAGAGTGTTGTCATAAAGAAGATATACAGAGCCATGCTGAAACGATATTAAAATACTGATGAGTGATGATAAATGAAGCAATAAGGGAAACATGTAGGAAAGGATGAAGTAATCATGAATGTAAAAGAAGACAAAGTAATTTGCTGACCCATAAGTGTAAATACGCAGTAACGTAAGGTAGAAAAAATGCATTGACGCTTGCCATAGAGGAATATATAACGTGGCAAGGACGGCCATAGTTGTAAAGTGGATGCCGGCTCGTGCAAATATTCAATTCAACTATCTCAGAAGCAGGTCAGGGTTCCAGAGTCTGGAGATGCTGGAAGAACAGTTTTGTGTGCAAATCAAAGAGGAGTCAATGTTTGCTTGGGATCAAGGATGCTATTTTTAAGGAACAGCTGCAAAGCACGAAGGGCGGCAGACGGATAAGCCATGGACGAGACATATTTCTTTTAGAATAAAGAAGAAGAAAACAGCTGCAAGAGCCAAGCATTGGACAATTCAAAGTGTATCAATTCAATACAAGGTAGAGTGAGCAAGTCTCTAGAGGCCAAGGGGAGCAATGACATGCAGTAAAATTAAATCAAATAGCAGCAAATAAGAGGCTGATATGAACAAATGTGTGGTCTCTTCACATGTAACTCGGAAGTCGAAAATAGGGGCTATTTATTAAGACTCTGATGAAGATTCACTCCCTTGAATGTCTTACAACAGAGAGCAGGCTACAAGGTCAACTACAGGTTGGAAACCTTGGCTCATGGCCAGTCTGATGGAAGATGATTGACTAATTGGGAAAGTAGGGCGTAATCTGACGGATTGAAGAACCTGGTTATCGGTTTGCTTACGTGCTGTTAGGTGAGCCGAAAGTCCAAGGTTGGGTGAGAATGCCAACCAATCAGTGGGTCTATGGGGCAACCTGCTATACAATGTTGAATAGACCAATCAGCTGCCCTTTTGTTTGCTGTAATCAGTATTATACATTTTTAGAGGTAGTTTGTGGTTTGTCTTACAGATAAGAAACAGCCAATGAAGTACTAACCCGTATATATTCCATAAGCAGAAATGTTACCCTAACCAATCTCCGCCACTAATACGTTTTATGGTTTGCCACACACATAGGATGCCGTCACAGATGATGCATATTGTGGTATAAGTTTGTGTGTGAGCGTGCAAGCATCAGTCTGATGTTTGCCAGTTGACCCTGCTTTTATAAACTGAGAATAAAGTAGTATCTTGCCATATCCTTTGAGTCTGCACGGTTATTTTGTCTGAGATCTTTACTGGTAATTCAATCTAGCACAAGAGATGCTTCAAGGTGCTAAAGCACAACTACTTGTTAATAGCAGCTGCTACCAGCTGATATTCCTGGTTTCTAGTTTCACACATTTTATTTCGCGATTGCCTCCTTAAGTTTGTCTTTACTCTGAAGGCAGTTGCACAGGGCACATTATAGCTCTAGGAATAGATGCCACCTCCCAACAACTCTCCCTTGTCCCAACTCTAGGCACCCATCGCCCAATGGAGTGACGGGCATCATTCAAAATTTGAAATACGCCTGTATCAATAAAGCAATGACAAACCTGAAAACAACACACACGTTGAAATTGACTGCAAACTAATGCAACTGACAACAAATTGCAATCAGTGTGGTTAGGATTTCGGGTAATTCTAGTGTATGGTTGCCGCTCCATTACAGAAGAGTTCTTAAACCAGTGCTCAAGCGCTATCCACGCAATGGTTTGGTCAACGTACAGCAAAAAAGTCCCAAAGAGCACTGTGTTTGTTGGATATTTGGATGAGGGGGTGCACAAATACCACCATGAATGCTGTAAGTGGGGGATCAATCCAGGAAGTAAACTCGGATCCTATGCGCTGCAGGGGATCTTTCTTGAAAAGGTTGTTTAGTTTGTTCGTGACAATGGCCCTCTTGGTGAAGCTGTAGTCTATGGAGAATGCTCACTACCCATGTAGATTATTTGATACAGGAAGTGGAGAAGGGGAACATGTCACTGGCCAAAGCAGGAAGTCTCGCAAGCACCTCTCCCGAGACCTTCCAAGAGGCACATTCTGGGGAACCACCTTCATCAGCAGAAGCAGCAGCAGTGGCAATGGGGCAGGAAGTAGGCCCCATAGCGAGCGGAGGCTGGCACAGGGGCAACCTGCTGGTCTTGGAAGCAAGACCACACAGAGCAACAGAGGTTTGAATCCCCGATCTGGGCTTAGAAACCTAACTGGGGTATTAAGTGCATTATAAAAAAAAAACAATAGAATAAGATCCCAGGTTGGTAAGAATTGCACCCTCTACCTTTTTACCCAAGGAAGGGTCGGTCAAAACCCATGGAGCTTGCAAAGGGTTAAATGACGATCAAAAGATTTTTGAGAGCCACTTATACATCGTTCCCGCTGCCTGCATCTCACCCGGGAATAGAAGGTCATAGCAGATCATTATTTTCCGTAGTTGGTAAGAGCACCACAGTAAGAAGAAGAAAGGCCTTAGACTTGTATTGCGCCTGTGTGCTCTCCACCAGTGGGTGGTCTACAAGGACTTCCCAATGAGCATCAGTTACATTTCCTCAGTGATCCTCTAATAAGCCACGACTGGATGGTGAGACTGGGCCTAACAAATGCAGCAAATTTCCAAAGATCAAAAGGAACAATCAATATGGGGGTTCAAGGGCTTCACGTCCATTCTCACAACTACTCATTGGTCCTTAGTAGTTTGTTATTGCGCACCTGCGCACAAGATGAAGATTTGTAGGAGCCTCTTAGAAATTTTGGGCTTGCTTGCCAACTATTAGCAATCCCTCTGCACTGCAGCCTAGACATTGCACTTTCGGCATTTCATGATCATGACATGGCTGTGCGTCTTGAAGCTACTGCTGAAGCATCTACGTCAGATAAAGGAAATGACACCCACCAATCAGTTCTGCCTAGTAGACTTATTATTTTGCTTCCATCCAGGCAGCCATTTCATGTTTGTGAGAATATTTTTTACTCTGTATATTGTTAAAGCCGTATCGATTGAGGGAGGAGTAATTTTCCGCGGGTCAATGGTGATGGTCTGAGGGGAAGCTGAGGGCCATACGATGGGGAAGGGTCATTATGCCAAGCAATAATGACCCTTCACGAGGTCTATTGTAATTGGTTATTTATAACGCGCTTAAACCCACAGGTTTCTAAGTGCGGACACGGAGATTGAACTTGTGTTGCCCCGCGTCGTCTTGCTTCCAAGGCGAGCGTGTTGCCCCTGAGCTATCCTGCTGGCCATATAAGGCTATAAGCACATCGTGGCAGTAGCAAAACACGTTTTTGGCATTTTGGTGTTGAAGCAAAAAACGTTACTTTAATAGTGAGTAAAGTAAATAGACAAACTGAGTTAGTAAATTAAGAGGCCGATTCATGGAATAAATAGCGCGGCGCAAGTGGGCAAAAACGTGCGAATCGCAGTGGAATTGCGAAAATCGCAGTGCAATTGCGAAAATCGCACGAAAAGCAGCGCACATCGATTCATGGAAGGGCGTGCGCGAAAAAACCATCTGATGTGCGCCAAAAAAGTGCGCGGCGCACGTTGGCGCACAGGCCATCTAACGGCGTGCGCCAGGTCACAGCGAAAATCGCACAGGCCACAGCGAAAATCGCACATAGCGCGGCGCACGCTACAAAAGTAGGCGGAACACGGGGCGTAACACTCGGAATGGGAAACAACTTGCCAAAATGTGGGCGTCACGGGGGAAGTACAGGGTGCAAGTGCGCGGAACGCCCACACGCTCGCCTACAACACGTATTCATGGAATCGAATAGGGCAAAACAGCGCACGGTCAAACCAGCGCACAGGCACAAACACGACCGCCACAAGAAAGCAGGCGGTAGCGTCCCTGCGCCTGTAAAAAATGTGCGCCAAAAGGTGCGCCAACAAATAGCACCTATATACAGCTATGATGAATGTCCAATACTGTGGCCCTCCAGGACAAATGACGTGCAAAGGGGTACCTACAAACACGGACACCCGCTGACTGAAAAATAACGTGTGCGTGGCGCGGGAAGTTTCACACGCGAATTGGCTGGGTACGTGGATTCCAGGGGTGCGCGGGAAGTTCCACACGCGATTTGGCTGGGTACGTGGATGACAGGGGTGCGCGGGAAGTTCCGCACGTGATTTGGCTGGGTACGTGGATTCCAGGGGTGCGCGGGAAGTTCAACACGCGATTTGGCTGGGTACGTGTATTTCGGTGTTGCAGGGGAATGCTACACGTGATATGGCCATGTGGGACCCCCCAGGTGTTCCCCCTACACCCTCCACGGCCCCTGCAGGCAGTCCACACCACAGGGTACTACCCTGCACCCCTGCTCATGTTCCACAGGCAACCCATCCACCATGGCCATGCCCACCAGCCAACCCACATGTCACCTTGCACCACTGATCACCAACACATGTCTCCCACCACCCCCACCCCCCAGCCACCAGGGGCAGCCTCCACCAGGCCCCCACTCATGTCCCCCTGCACCCCACCCCCCAGCCACCAGGGGCCGCCTCCACCAGGCCCCCACTCATGTCCCCCTGCACCCCCACCCCCCAGCCACCAGTGGCAGCCTCCACCAGGCCCCCACTCATGTCTCCCACCACCCCCACCCCCCAGCAGTGCAGGGGCAGCCTCCACCAGGCACCCACTCATGTCTACCACCACCCCCACCCCCCAGCCACCAGGGGCAGCCTCCACCAGGCCCCCACTCATGTCTCCCACCACCCCCACCCCCCAGCAGTGCAGGGGCAGCCTCCACCAGGCCCCCACTCATGTCTCCCACCACCCCCACCCCCCAGCAGTGCAGGGGCAGCCTCCACCAGGCCCCCACCCATGTCTACCACCACCCCCAGCCCCCAGCCACCAGGGGCAGCCTCCACCAGGCCCCCACTCATGTCTCCCACCACCCCCACCCCCCAGCAGTGCAGGGGCAGCCTCCACCATGCCCCCACCCATGTCTACCACCGCCCCCACCCCCCAGCAGTGCAGGGGCAGCCTCCACCAGGCCCCCACTCATGTCTCCCACCACCCCCACCCCCCAGCAGTGCAGGGGCAGCCTCCACCAGGCCCCCACCCATGTCTACCACCACCCCCACCCCCCAGCAGTGCAGGGGCAGCCTCCACCAGGCCCCCACCCATGTCTATTACCACCCCCACCCCCCAGCCACCAGGGGCAGCCTCCACCAGGCCCCACTCATGTCTCCCACCACCCCCACCCCCCAGCAGGGCAGGGGCAGCCTCCACCAGGCCCCCGCCCATGTCTACCACCACCCCCACCCCCCAGCAGTGCAGGGGCAGCCTCCACCAGGCCCCCACTCATGTCCCCCTGCACCCCCACCCCCCAGCCACCAGGGGCAGCCTCCACCAGGCCCCCCACTCATGTCCCCCTGCACCCCCACACCCCAGCCACCAGGGGCAGCCTCCACCAGGCCCCCACTCATGTCCCCCTGCACCCCCACCCCCAGCCACCAGGGGCAGCCTCCACCAGGCCCCCACTCATGTCCCCCTGCACCCCCACCCCCCAGCCACCAGGGGCAGCCTCCACCAGGCCCCCACTCATGTACCCCTGCACCCCCACACCCCAGCCACCAGTGTCAGCCTCCACCAGGCCCCCACTCCTGTCCCCCTGCACCCCCACCCCCAGCCACCAGGGGCTGCCTCCACCAGGCCCCCACTCATGTCCCCCTGCACCCCCACCCCCAGCCACCAGGGGCTGCCTCCACCAGGCCCCCACTCATGTCCCCCTGCACCCCCACCCCCCAGCCACCAGGGGCAGCCTCCACCAGGCCCCCACTCATGTCCCCCTGCACCCCCACACCCCAGCCACCAGGGGCAGCCTCCACCAGGCCCCCACTCATGTCCCCCTGCACCCCACCCCCCAGCCACCAGGGGCAGCCTCCACCAGGCCCCCACTCATGTCTCCCTGCACCCCCACCCCCCAGCCACCAGGGGCAGCCTCCACCAGGCCCCACTCATGTCTACCACCACCCCCACCCCCCAGCAGTGCAGGGGCAGCCTCCACCAGGCCCCCACCCATGTCTACCACTGCCCCCACCCCCCAGCCGTGCAATTTGCCTGGGTATGTGTACTTCGTGGTGCGCGTGAAGTTCCACACGCGATTGTACATGTACTTCGGGGTGCGCGTGAACTTCCACATGCGATTTGGCTGGGTACGTGGATTTCAGGGGTGCGCGGGAAGTTCAACACGCGATTTTGCTGTGTACGTGGATTCCAGGGGTGCGCGGGAAGTTCAACACGCGATTTGGCTGGGTACGTGGATTCCAGGGGTGCGCGGGAAGTTCAACGCGCGATTTGGCTGGGTACGTGTATTTCGTTGTTGCAGGGGAATGCTACACGTGATATGGCCATGTGGGTCCCCCAGGTGTTCCCCCTACACCCTCCACGGCCCCTGCAGGCAGCCCACACCACAGGGTACTATCCTGCACCCCTGCTCATGTCCCACAGGCAACCCATCCACCATGGCCATGCCCACCAGCCAACCCACATGTCACCTTGCACCACTGATCACCAACACATGTCTCCCACCACCCCCACCCCTCAGCCACCAGGGGCAGCCTCCACCAGGTCCCCACACATGTCCCCCTGCACCCCCACCCCCCAGCCACCAGGGGCAGCCTCCACCAGGCCCCCACTCATGTCCCCCTGCACCCCCATCCCCCAGCCACCAGGGGCAGCCTCCACCAGGCCCCCACTCATGTCTCCCACCATCCCCACCCCCCAGCAGTGCAGGGGCAGCCTCCAGCAGGCCCCCACCCATGTCTACCACCACCCCCACCCCCCAGCCGTGCAATTTGCCTGGGTACGTGTACTTCGTGGTGCGCGTGAAGTTCCACACGCGATTGTACGTGTACTTCGGGGTGCGCGTGAACTTCCACATGCGATTTGGATGGGTACGTGGATTTCAGGGGTGCGTGGGAAGTTAAACACGCGATTTGGCTGGGTACGAGGATTTCAGGGGTGCGCGCGAAGTTCACATGCGATTTGGCCGGGTACGTGGATTTCAGGGGTGCGCAGGAAGTTCAACATGCGATTTTGCTGGGTACGTGGATTCCAGGGGTGCGCGCGAAGTTCACACGCGATTTGGCCGGGTACGTGGATTTCAGGGGTGCGCGGGAAGTTAAACATGCGATTTGGCTGGGTACGTGGATTTCAGGGGTGTGCGTGAAGTTCACACGCGATTTGGCCGGGTACGTGGATTTCAGGGGTGCGTGGGAAGTTCAACACGCGATTATGCTGGGTACGTGGATTCCAGGGGTGCGTGGGAAGTTTCACACGCGATTGGGCCTGTGAGAGTGGGTCACATGTATTCCAGGGGTGGGCGGGAATATTTACCCGCGACTGTGCCTGTGAGAGCGTGCTACGTGTATTCCTGGTGTGGGTGGGAAGATTCACACGTTCGCCTACGACGTGCCCAAATTTTCACTCCCAGAACCAGCCTTTTTGGGATGCCTGATGACCAGGTTTATGGGAGGTACAGGTTTCCCCCACACATGTTACTTGACCTGGTCAGTGAGTGGGAGGATGACCTCACATCACCCACCCTGTGCTCCCAAGCACTCAGCCACCTGGAGAAGGTCCACAATGTACTGTACTTCTTGGCCACAGGATCATTTCAGCGGACAAGTGCCATAGTGGGTGGGGTGTCACAGGCCACGCAGTCACGCTGCCTACACCAGGTCTTGAACATCATCACTGCACGCCCATCAGTCCGTAGGCACATATACCTGTCCAGGACACCTGCAGAAAGGCAGGCTGCCACCCTCGATTTCTACGGTGTGGCACAATTTCCAAAAGTGCTAGGTGCCATTGACTGCACCCATGTGGCACTACGCCCCCCCAGGGCATCTGAGCACATCTATAGGAACCGCAAGCACTGGCATTCCATCAACGTGCAGGTAGTGTGTAATGCTAAGGGAATCATCACCTCAGTATATGCAATCTATCTAAGGTCCACCCACGACAACTTCATTTACCGAATGTCTACCCTAAGCCGGGACTTCGAAGCTGGGCGGCATGGTGATACATGGCTGCTTGGTGAGTATGAATGCCACTGCACATGCGTGCATGTCAGATGCAGAGTAATGTCACTACCCCACTAATGATACCCATCACCTCCTCACCAGGGGACAGTGCCTACCCTCTGAGCACCCACATGATGATGCCAATTCGGAACCCCATCACGCCTCCAGAGGTAAGATACAACACAGCCCATATAGCAACCCGGGGCATAGTGGAGCGCACATTCGGAGTGCTCAAGTCACACTTTCGCTCCCTTGACCGTTCTGGCGGGCAGCTGTTATATGCGCCCTCAGTAGTGTGCAGGATCATAGTGGCAGCATGTGTCCTGCACAATGTTGCAACATGCTGGGGCCTGGCCGTGGACATGGTGGTGCCCCCACATCCCCAACCACATGCACGCCCACTGCGCATGGGAGGGGAGAGGGCACGGGGTGAGGCAGCCCGTACGCAGCTGGTGGCTAATTACTTCACATAGAAATCACACCCCAGTGGAGTGCACACAGGCCTGGCACATACCATCTGATTAGCAATGATGACTCGGCCTGACAATTAAGACGAACAAAGGGACTGTCAACTGTCAGAACCATAGCAGCCTGAGATTGTTCATGTGGAAGTGTCACAATGTGTGCATCCCTACCTACACAAACACCACCAATGTAGTGTCATCAAAATACACTTCCATGCTGCATAAATGAATACCCACTTGCAAAATACTACATGAAAACAGTGCCATGTCACCCACCCCTCCACGACACGGCCACACAACACACCATGGCATGTCATGTAATGTGAGAGGAAAGAAATTAATCCCCACAACATGCCCCAAGTGTCAGCAGCTACAGTGTCCCTAATGGAAACCTGTCCACACATGAAATGCTCACAGTAATGCACGACCTACAGCCCACATTATACTTACCAATAATACCAATCACCTACACAACCTCCAACCCACCTCAAACATGACATTACAGACTTAAAAATTAGCTAGCCTCACCACCTGATGATGACAGCCCTCCGAACACTTGCAAGTATACAGTGTTGGCGCCACACAAGAATGTAGGTGCACTGCTTACAACATGGACTCCAGTTCCAAGGTGGACCGCATTGTGAAGACATGAGGAATGGACCTGCAAATATGGAGGATGAGATGGATGCAGAGGCACATATGAATACACCACGCAGTGTACAATACAACAACAATATGCACTATGAATGTATACACAGTATTGACTACAGACTGCCCACACAGCTCATGGGAGTCCAATGTCACCATGTACGTCAATGTCACTTGGGCACACCCTTTGCAAGCCAATGGAAACGGGAAGCAGAAGGGGTGGGTGTGACAAAAACCCAAGCATCTGAACCAAATCCATGACAAGCCTGCATGTGCCCAGCCACAATCACAATGCAGTGTATGCCCAGGGGAGCCACACAAGGCAACACACTGTCCCAAAAAAAAAAAAAAAAAAAATGGCAATTAATGGGCCCAGGGGGGTTGGGGAGGCCACCCAGGAGGTCCGAGGACAGGGTGCACACCAAAACCCACCTGTGTGGATCTTGCGAAAAAAAAAACACCTCCATGGGCTCATGGCCCACACGGCTACCCTATTGTGGGAGTATCACTGCTGTCACTATTCTCACCCTGTGCAGCTGCACCCGGAGGTGGTGGCACTATGGGAGGCAGCCCACGCAAGGCCCTAGTCTGTTCCTCCATGGCTGCAAGCATGCGGGTGTGGTAGGTCTCGTTCTGGAGGATGAGTGTGCGGAGGTCCCCATGCAACAACTCACGGGATGCCCGGACCTCCGCCCTAGTTGCCTGCATCTCAGCTGAGAGCATACGGGTGAGACGCTCCAGCTGCTGTTCTGTCCTTCGGTCTGTTGAAGCCTCAAGCTCAACAAGAGTCGTCCTGAGGTGAAGGAGTTCCAGCCTCAGGGCTTCCCTGTGGCCCTGGGACTCTATGGAGATGGCTTCCTGCAGAGTCGCCAGTGCCGCCAGCCTGTCCCTGTTGGACGCCAACATGTCCTCCCTGTGTGACTGGCAGATGGAGTCGGTTGCCTGCTGTAGTCGCTCCATCAGCCTCTCGGGGGGGACAATGGAAGTGGCCACCCTATCCATGGCCTGAGCCATCATCTCTGATGATGCTGCTTGTTGCGTTGCCATACCGTAAATGGATTGCTCCCATGCGGTATTGCCAGGTGGCGTACGGCCACCACGTCGCCGGGCACCACACCTGTCTGGGGCAAGGCGAACTGCGCCTTGCTGTGCCGGCACTGCCTGAGGCTGCAGGACTGCATTCACCCTCTGATCTGCTGGCCCAGGAACAGGATCAGATGTCGCGGAGTGTGACCCTGCATCCGTAACCACCAAAGGCGTACCTGCCAACACTGACATCCCCATTGAGGGTTCTAACCCTGGTGCAGGTGGGTCGCAAAGAACAGAATCCCTCCTAGGAACACTCACCTGCGACGGCACGTAGGTCTCATCATCCGAATCAACACCTGAGTACAGCTCGGGGGAGGTGCAGCAAGAGACACCCCTTGAGAGCACGACCTGCAGCAGTTGTGGGTTCTCACCCACCACCACACCACGTCCCTCACTGGTGGTCGGTCGGCCCTCAGACCCCCCCTGGGTCTGCACCATCTCCACAACCCCAGCAGTATCAGGTGCGTCTTCCCCTGCAAAGACATAAAAGAAAACAAATGGAAACAGGCATTAGCACCATGGCACACAATGAGGGCTGAGAGGCTATAGAAACAGTACTTGATTGACACATGTCCCACATGACTAAAACACTCCCATGCATGCACCGTCACTGCGTGTGATGGGGAGGCAGATGCCACACATTGATGACACCAAGATGGAAGATGAATACATTTGCTGCATGCTGCCTAGCAGTGGCATCACACATTGGCCAGTGATTGGCAGGTCAAATACACATGCCATCACACAGATGGCAGGTACCCTAGCCATGAAGTGAAGAGGGAGAGGAGGTCACCAATTGTTCATTCAGTCCAGTTTGTTCATATGATTGATCATTTTCATTGTAATGGTTCTAATGTTTAACATGCAGCTGCCAGTCAAAAATGGTCCTATAGCACAGGGACATGTCCAAACTAATCATGTCCACGAAACAGAGCCAGTCCACTGTACCATAGCCATGTCAGACATGTGACAATAGGACTGAGAAATCCCGAGTAAAAGTGGTGGTATGCAAACAATCTGCCTGAATAAGCAGAGGTAAATAAGCAACAGTGTAGTGGCAAGATGACACTTCAAGGGCAACTGGCGTGGTGTTGGGCTGGATGTCTAATGTTGGCCGGAGGGACGCTGCTATACCCAAATGCTGGTGCAAAGAATGTTTTGGAAGAGGCACATGGGTGAGCCGAACCACTCAGGCACACACACCCTCCCCTGGCACCCAAACAGAAGCCCTCCCCCACACAACATGCACATGGATGACACACACATGCATGTGCACTCACCGGACAATGCCTCGTAATCTGCCACTACTCCCACGCCTTGGATCTGTTCCTCCGTGACGTAGGTCCCAGCAACCTGCTCATGTGGAGTGAGTTCTATGTCGTCTGCTGGAGACCCACCTCCAGTCACTAGAGTTGCGGCATGACTTGAGGCCAGCTTATTCTTTGCCCTGCGTTCAGGTCATTCCAGCGCTTGTAGCAATCATTAGCTGTGCGCCTTACGATTCCAAGGGCACTTATGATGTCCGCAATGGTCTGCCAGTGTGCCTGACGTTGTGCAGGTGTGGTCTTAGATCCTGCAACAATCACCATTTCGCGGTCATGTGCGGACACATACTATACAAGTGCATTCAGTTCGGCCTCATTGAAGCTGGGCTTCCTTGACTGGCCGGACTGTGTAGCCGTGTCTGGGGCATCAGCCTCTACTGGACGAGCACTCTTCCTCTTCCGCTTGGAAGGTGGTGGGGATCCGGAGTGTCCTGCGCCGCTCTGGACACTAGGGGCAGGAGCGTGGGATTGCACACTCAGCATGGGAGTTGGTGCAGGCATTATCTCAAGTGTGATGGTGTCAGGGGGAATGTCAGCATGATGGACTTGGACCGACACTGTCCTGGCTGGGTGTGTGAGAGGTGGGGTGGATGGAGCCGCAGCTGCCCCTGCAGCCTCCCCAGCCTGCCTACGCGGGGCAGCAGATGACCTAGCTGCCCCTGATCCACATGGCCTGATGACACCAACGTTCACCGGCGCACGTGGCCTAGACCTGCTGACCTGGAAGTCAGCCATGGAGTCACCCTGTGCCAGGTCTGGTTCCACAGTGGGCTGGTCCAACAAGGGCTGAGCATGGATGGTGTCAGCCACGGTAACCTCAACCGGGGGGGGCATGGGTGTCCCTGACTGCTCCTCCACACATGGGGGCTAAGGGCACCCTGCAAGTCACGGCCACGTCTCCTACCGGATCCACCACAGCCACCACTTGGGGCTCGGCCACCTTTGCCGCCCTTACGGCTTGTTCGCCTCCCAGCCATGGCACTGATGTTATTGTGCGTATGGGAGTTGATGTGAACTATTGTCCTGGGCAATTGGGGGTCAAAGGGCTTTGACGGGTCACGCAACGCACAGGCAGCCCAAAAAAGGGAAGTAAGGTGCACGCAACCCCTCCTAGACCACGTGCGTGGAAAAAAAAACCTGCACTACGCTGTGGCACCCAGGAACACAAGAATGATCGTATGCGTGTCACACGCAGCCTAGAATGACCTCTGAAGGGGTACGCGACACACGGGGCAAGCACAGATGTTAGATACGTGCGCGACTCACCGTCTGCCAGGAACAAAAGTGTGAAGAATATGCGCGTGTGCGCTTTGGCAAAACCCCCGCCAAAAGAAGAATTGTACGCTGTCTGAGGAGACAGGACAACAGTAGTAGGGGAGCTGTTTGAGGAAACAGGCCCAGGGAAAAGAGGAAAAGAGAAAAAACTGTCAGAGGTAACAGGGAGTGCGAACTGGAAACGCCATGAAGTAAATCTCGTGTGAACCGACAAGAAGTACAGATTTCACCCACTTGCTCTCCACGAAAAGCACGTACAAGGAAATGGCGTCCTACACGTACCTTTTATACACATGTCACAGACGCGCAGACGCGATGAGGCCATTTCCACCAATTACGCGCTTTGACACTCGGACGTGTATCTCTTCATTTTTACACGCGCCATTCTCTACGGCCATGCGCGTGACGTCACAGCTGCGCATGGTGGCCTTTGGGCCAATGAAATGAAACTGCACGTCCGAGTGTCATCGCGTGTAATCGGAGGTAAGTGAGCGTACACGCGATTGGCCTGGGTACGTGTATTTCTGGGGTGCGCAGGAAGTTCCACACGCGATTGGTGGAAATCCACGTGTGCTCTGTCATCACGTGTAATGAGGGAAACATCTGCGCGCCTCACGTCACAGACGCGCTCACGCGCTACGGGCCTTTGGTCCAATTAAATCGCATATGCGTGCTGACGTGCATAGGCGCTAAGGGCCTTTCCTTGATTTACACGCAGACGTGCAGGATTTTCACGTGCCAAATCACTCCGTATCAAGCTGGCCACGCATAAGCACACGGAAGACCACGCTCCTGCCCAAAAGGCTGAATTACTGCCCCCCAGAGCCCCGAGCAGCCCCCCACGAGCCATCTGCTGCTGCCTGCCTACCTGCCTGCCTGCTGCCACCGTGCCCTGCCATTTGGTGCCTGCACATCAGCCATCTGCAGGGGGCCATTTGCTGTGTCCACCCCTGCTGGAACAGAGTACTCCCGACTGGGATACCATCGCTCCACAGCCCAGCCCCAGGACCCAGTTGCCCACCCACTCCTGCCTCTGGGGTTGCCATGTCGGGCACTGCTACATCTGGCACCACTGGCAACCCCCGGTCAGAGAGGCAGAGGGGCACCAGCTTCAGTGCCACCGAAGTTGGTGTCCTGGTGGAGCAAGTCCTGGGGCAGTATGATGCCCTTTTCGGAAGTAAGCGCGCCAACAAGGAAGGACGGACTCGGATCTGGATGGACATCGTGACTGCCATCAACGCGGAGGGGGTGGCAGTCCGCGACTACCAACATGTCAAGAAGCGCTGGGATGACTGCAGGTCCAGGACCCTCTTGAAGGCCCGGCGCCTCGTGGAGGGGGGCCGGGGCTGCATGAGTACCATCCAGATGAGGGTCCTGGAACGCGTAGGCCCAGCGCTCCACGGCCAGATCCTTGAGAGGCAGACCCGTCTGGAGTTGAGCGGTAAGTGGCCAAGCATTGCTGTGTGAGACAGGGCATGTCGCAGTGTGCTGGTTGTCTGATACCTGCCTGTATGTGTGACATAGCCCATGTATGCATGTGTGTGTGCAGGGACGTCATGCATGTGAGACCAGTAATGTGTGAACCACACGGTTGGTGCATGTGTTCAATTGCAACATGGGTTTCCATATGCCGAATGGCCACATGAAAGCATGCCAGTCTCTGTTCCTGGACATGGGTGAGGGATGGGTGCTGATGCCATGTACATATATGCTGCCATGTCTGTGTGTCTGACCAGCGTGTCTGTGACTTGTGAATGCCTGGGATGCATGACACAGGTCTGTGGCAATGTTCCGGTTCACTGATGCAGCCTAGTCATCCTTGTATCCACTGTGTCTGTGGTGTACGAGGCCAGAGGGATGAAACTAGGGTGAAGTGTGTGCATGTGATAGGCATGGCACATGATGCATGTGAGTTCCAAAACAACAGTGTATGTTTGAAGAATAACTTGGACATGTATGCTAATGTCCATAGCATGCGCCATGCCTGTTACTGCATGTGTTTTACCTGCACTGAGCCATGTGTTGTGGAGGGACATGATGGAAGTGATCTTTGACAGTGCCACTCATCTGCTGTTGCTTCCTGTCTAGGGGACCATTGTACAGTGCCCTGATGCTTGTGTTCTATGTCTCCCTCTACACAGCGCCACATGAAGAAGAGGGCGGAGACAGCTCTGTGGAGCAAAGCGGCGGGGATGCCCCCACGGCTGCAGCGGAAGGGGTGGGTGAGCCCCCACAGGGGCTTGCAATGGCGGAAGACGGGGTGGAGCCATCCAGGTTGGTAGTTTCCACAGAGGAGGAGGAGGCCGCTACTGAGGCGCACATGGGGCCTGGTGGGGGCATCCCTGCTGGTGCAAGTGTTGCAGTCCAGGGGCAGGGGCAGGAGGAAGCACAGGTCGCCATGGAGGGGCCTGTGCATGTCACTGTCCCTGACACTGTGACTGCACCACCATGCACCAGCAGGGATGCCCCATCCCAGGCCCGTCCGCAGGTAGGGGGGATGTCCATGTCATCTGACTCCCCTCCACCTGCGTACGAGGGGACCCCTGGCCGTATGGAGAAGGTCCTGATTGGTGTCGCGTTGCGTACAGGTGCAATTCGTGATGAGGTGCGTGCTTCCCGAGAGGAGCATGCACGTCATCACGGAGAGCACCGTGCCGACGTTGCCCAGTTGGGAACGGCCATGGTCGGGGGTTTCCTACATGTGTCGGCCAATGTGGCGACCCTCTCCTCCTCTGTGGAGACTATGCACCAGTCGTTCTCCATGCCGTCTTCCGGCCCAGATGCCACCGGGGCCCCCTGTGGACCTGCCCCGACCAATGCAGACGGCTCGGTGGGGATCCCATCCCTGCCACAGTCGGGAGTCGGAGGTCCAGCAGGGGTGGACACACCAGCAACTAGACCCCAGCAGATGGAGGATGTGACGGCATCATCGGGCAGGGCACGTGCACGACGGCGTCGGTGGATACCATCAGCCTGGATGCCATTGTGCTGGCACAGGCAGTTGCGTCGGAGGCAGCGGCAGGCTCGACGTGGGAGGCATCATGGCTCGGGGCCATCAACATCAGGGGTGCAGGCATCGGCCGGAGGGCAGGAGAACCCTGGAATGGGAGTGGCTTCCGTGTGGGTGCGGTTGGGCCAGCGGATAGGTGCGGAGCGGCAGCGGGCAGAGGAGGAATGGCTCACAATGGTCAGGGCGGAGAACTCCATGCAGAGGGCGCTGAGGCGGGCTGAGTGCCTCGAGGGTCTTCGCAGGGAGTTGGAGCTGGACACTGCTTTATCCCTGCGAGACCTCGGGGCCAGGGAACATGCCTGTCATGATGCCTGCCCCCAGAGCACCGGGACAGGCCCAGCACCCCCGGAAGCAGGCATCATGCCCTCGGGAAAAAACCCAGCGGCCCCTAATAGGGGCTCTTTGACCTTTGTCCTGGCGCCTTTGGCGCCAGGCTCATATTGGACATCAGTCCTGGCGCCAAAGGCGCCAGGCTCATAAAAGAAGGTGTTTGGTGCACTTACCTGACGCAGACCATGCTGCATAAAGCCTCAAGCCAAATAAGGCTTAGGAGGGACTACTTTATTAAAGGAACTATTTTACTTGGGTGGGGACCGTGGAAGAATACTTACCTGGGACTTCTTCCAAGGCTATTTAAACCACACCCGGACTGCCACACGTGCTTCGCGTTGTTCTGCATCTAGCAGCTGGACGCTCACCGTGTCTGCTCCTGCATCCTGACTTCTGCCATGCCTGCCAGCATCCTGAATCACCTGCAAAGGAAGGGAACAAGAGAACAGAAGAAGGAAAAGGCCTTACCTGCTAAATCTGCATCCCAGAGACATTTCGCCGACGATCCTGAAAAGGAAGACATTTATTTTTAAAAGCACATCGCTTCGATCGCTGCAGCGCCTCATTCTACTCACCTTACAGGGCGCTTCCATGTTCTGCAGCGACCATCCGGATCCGCAGTCGCGCCCCAGCGCCTAGGAGAAAAAGACAATAACAAAGGTGAGAGAAAGAAGGGAAAAGGGAAGCTAAATCTCCATGTTAAGACTTACCTGCTGGGTCATTCCCTTTTCATTTCGGGTCCGCGCCTCATCCAGGCATTTTCGGACCCCGGCCCCTAAAGGGAAAAAGACATCAGCGTTAATGAGCGAATGAAAAGACATTAACAAGACGCTCATTAAAGATTTACCGGATTTCCACAAGGATTTCACCTCTCATCTCGGGTCGGTGCCTGTTCCCCGGCATTCCGTACCCCGGCCCCTATGGGGAAAAAGAGACTAGCATTAGAACATTAATGCATGGACACAAGGGGAACCACTTATCAAAAACTTACCTGGAAGCCAAGCAAGTTTGATTCTCACCAATCCGAAAATCCAGTGAAGTAACTGGATACCAACGCGCCCCGCATCAGAAACCACCAATCCGAAAATCCAGTGAAGTAACTGGATACCAACGCGCCCCTGCATCAGAAGCAGGATGGAGAGCTCGTCCTTCCAGACCCTAAGGTGAGACGCCACGGGGAAGCACAGAAGGGTTTTGAGGAAGGTGAGAGGGGTAAGTGGGAGGCCGACGCATTACCCCGCAGACAGCTAATCCCCTATTTCCACCTACAGAAGGATACTTCTGCGAGCCAGACAAGCAAGATTTGGGGGTCAGGTCCAGTCTGTCTTCTGAGTCCTGCGCATCACTTTAGAAGAGGTCACAGCAGCTCAAACCAGGCCGGCGCCTCCGTGGGAGTCAGGTGAGCGTTACAGAACGCAAAGACTTCCTACAAAATCCCACCCAGGCGCTATGGAAACTTCTGAGACTGATCAGTTGGCCCAGTTACTGTGGGAACTCTGGACACTTTCTACGAGATTGCCCAGCAAAACCGCCCAAGAAGGTGGTAGGCGCCGCTGATAAAAACCATGAAGACTCTATTTCGGGAAACGACTCCGCCCGACAAGTGTAGGGGTCCGCTTGCCGAGCTTGAAAACTAACTCTCAGACCTCGCATTTCATTGTGCCAATGGTTCTCGTAGATCCGGAACAGCCTAAGCGGTTGCATGCAATAAAGGCATACATCGATAGTGGGGCTATAGGAAACTATGTGGATCGTGAATTGGTCTCTAGGATTAACCTCCCTCTGTGTCCTAAAACCAGCAAAGATGTCATCACCACAGTCGATGGAACTGAAATTGCCTCTGGACCGGTAATACATTCCACTACTGAGGTGACTCTTACTGGTCCGGATGGCCATCGGGAGGCAGTTGTGTTTGATGTAATCAAGGCTCCACAATTTCAGGTTATTCTTGGAATTCCTTGGTCAGAGACACATAATCCTCGAATTGATTGGCGAGCTAAGAGAATAACCTTCCCGGATTGTGCACAAACCTGCTACCCAGAAAATCTGAAGATTAGTCTAGCATCTGTAACCTCTGCCTCCATGCAACTACCTCCGGAATACCAAGACTTTCAGGACGTCTTCCAAAAGGAACAGGCCAACACGTTACCTCCCCACAGATCGTACGATTGCCAAATCGATCTGGTGCCCGGTGCACAACCCCCTTGTAGCAGGATTTATGCCCTTACCGAACCTGAGAACCTGCATTTGAGACAATATTTGGATCAATACCTAGCCAATGGTTTTATTCGCCCGTCAAAATCCCCGGCATCCTCGGCTTTGTTCTTCGTGCCCAAAAAAGAAGGCGACCTTAAAACTTGTATCGACTACCGCGCATTGAACCAGATAACGGTTAAAAACCGTTACCCTCTGCCTCTGATCCCTGAACTCCTTGACCAGGTGAAGGACACTTGCGTATATACCAAGTTAGAGCTCCGGGGGGCTTATCATCTGGTGCGAGTAAAGGAAGGCGACGAATGGAAAACCGCCTTCCATACAAAATACGGATTATTCGAATACCAAGTGATGCCTTTCGGGTTGTGCAACGCGCCTGCTGCCTTCCAATTCTTCATGAACGATGTCCTTCGGGAACTCATCGATGTTTGTGTTGTCGTATATATCGATGACATTCTTGTGTACTCCTCTTCGGCATCTGATCACAGAAAGCATGTCCGGGCCGTCCTTGAGAAATTGCGTCAGCACAAACTGTTTGCTAAGCTGGAAAAGTGTGTTTTCCATACCACCGAGGTAGAGTTTCTCGGATTCATCCTGACACCTAATGGGGTCCGAATGGACTCACGGAAAGTGGAGGCCATCCTCAAATGGCCATCTCCTAGTTCGGTGAAAGGGGTCCAAAGCATGCTTGGTTTTGCCAATTTTTATTGCAGATTTATTCCGGAATTTTCACGTGTAGTACAACCCATCACTGCACTCTTGCGGAAAAATAAACGTTTCGAATGGACCAAGGAAGCTGAACAGGCCTTTCAGGAATTGAAAGCTAAATTCACGTCTGCACCTATTTTGAAGCACCCGCGTCCCGATCTCCCATACATAGTCGAAACTGACGCATCCAGTTTAGCCATGGGAGCTGTCCTGTCTCAGAGAGACCCTGAAACCAACCAACTGCATCCTGTAGCATTCTGGTCCAGAAAGTTCTCACCGCCTGAGGTAAATTATGCAATAACCGATAAGGAATTATTAGCCATCAAGTCCGCCTTTAAGGCTTGGCGGCATTATCTTCTTGGCGCCAGGCACACCATTACCGTGATCACTGATCACCGAAACTTGCAATACTTAAAGACTGCCAAGGCTCAATCGTCACATCAGCTCCGATGGGCTTTGTTCTTTGCTGAGTTCGATTTTGTAATCACTTACCGTCCCGGCTGTAAGAATGGCAAAGCAGATGCACTATCTCGAATAGGAATGGGAGAAATAGACACTAATTCAGAACCTGTGCCGATCATTCCCGAACAAAGAATTTTGGGATTAACCTCCTTACAAACCTTCAAAGACATTCAAGCACGAGTAAAACAACTCCTGGACTCTACCGCCTTGCAGGATTGGATCCAAAGAGGATCTTACTTTTCGGTCAACGATGGCCTACCTTACTTCCAAGGACGCTTATTTCTGCCAGAAAAGGAATTACAAGAACTGGTTATTTCCCGTCATCATGATGCCCTGATGGAAGGACATCCTGGCATTGCCAAAACTGAGGAAAAAATTAAACGACAATTCTGGTGGCCTTCCTGGTGAAAGGATATTAAATCTTTTGTGATGTCCTGTGGAGTTTGCGCCCAAAAGAAAGGCCAAAAGACAAGACCCGCTGTTTTCAGCCTTTAGACATTCCACCAGCGCCTTGGCACACCTTATCACTAGATTTTATCACAGTCCTGCCCCCTTGTAATGGATACAATACCATTCTGGTTGTGGTGGATTTATTTTCAAAAATGGCTCATTTTATTCCGTTGAGAGGATTACCTTCAGCTTCTGTCCTTGCCAAGGAATTCCTCGAAAATATTATCCGTTTGCATGGATTCCCGTCCATATTAGTCTCCGACCGGGGAAGCCAGTTTATTTCACACTTTTGGAAAAAGTGTTGTCAACTGGCACAAATCGACGTAAAACTCTCAACCAGCCACCACCCACAGACCGATGGTCAGACGGAGAGAACGAACCAGACCCTTGAACAATACCTACGGTGTATGTTGCACCAATCGGAGGGTAATTGGAAGGATTTGTTATGGGTGGCCGAATATGCATACAATAACTCGGTGCACTCTGGAACTGGACAAAGCCCCTTTTACACCCTATATGGACATCACCCTCGTACTTCAGACCTGGACTCTCCTCTGAGCCTCGAAATGCCCGCAGTGGACCATTTGCATTCCACTGTAACTAAAGCCTTCAAGAATGCAACTGCCCATTTGCAACAAGCGAAAGAGAAATACAAGAAAAATGCAGATCAGCATCGGAGGGAGGCGCCTTCATACCAAGTAGGAGATCAAGTATGGTTGGCTACAAAACATTTATCGCTCAAGGGACCTCGAACTTTTAATCCAAGGTATTTAGGCCCTTATTCGATCAAAGCTATCATTAATCCAGTGGCAGTCAAGCTCGAGCTGCCAACCAACATGCGGATTCATCCCGTTTTTCATGTGTCACTTTTGAAACCAGTGCAACCAGGAACCAGATTAATAAAGCCTCCAGAACCAATTCAGATAGATGGGGAACCTGAATTCGAGGTAAAAGACATTTTGGATTCTAAGATCTCAAAATCAAAACTTTTCTATCTAATTGATTGGAAAGGGTATGGGCCTCAGGAAAGGTCTTGGGAACCCAGCGACCACGTACATGCACCTCGGCTGGTAAAAAGGTTCCATCGGAATTTCCCAAACAAACTGAAACCTCCAGAAGGAACGACCTTGGGAGGGGCCTTGGGTGGGAGTGCTGTCATGATGCCTGCCCCCAGAGCACCGGGACAGGCCCAGCACCCCCGGAAGCAGGCATCATGCCCTCGGGAAAAAACCCAGCGGCCCCTAATAAGGGCTCTTTGGACTTTGTCCTGGCGCCAGGCTCATATTGGACATTAGTCACTCATAAAAGAAGGTGTTTGGTGCACTTACCTGACGCAGACCATGCTGCATAAAGCCTCAAGCCAAATAAGGCTTAGGAGGGACTACTTTATTAAAGGAACTATTTTACTTGGGTGGGGACCGTGGAAGAATACTTACCTGGGACTTCTTCCAAGGCTATTTAAACCACGCCCGGACTGCCACACGTGCTTCGCGTTGTTCTGCATCTAGCAGCTGGACGCTCACCGTGTCTGCTCCTGCATCCTGACTTCTGCCACGCCTGCCAGCATCCTGAATCACCTGCAAAGGAAGGGAACAAGAGAACAGAAGAAGGAAAAGGCCTTACCTGCTAAATCTGCATCCCAGAGACATTTCGCCGATGATCCTGAAAAGGAAGACATTTATTTTTAAAAGCACATCGGATCGATCGCTGCAGCGCCTCATTCTACTCACCTTACAGGGCGCTTCCATGTTCTGCAGCGACCATCCGGATCCGCAGTCGCGCCCCAGCGCCTAGGAGAAAAAGACAATAACGAAGGTGACTGAAAGAAGGTAAAAGGGAAGCTAAATCTCCATGTTAAGACTTACCTGCTGGGTCATTCCCTTTTCATTTCGGGTCCGCGCCGCATCCAGGCATTTTCGGACCCCGGCCCCTAAAGGGAAAAAGACATCAGCGTTAATGAGCGAATGAAAAGACGCTCATTAAAGACTTACCTGATTTCCACAAGGATTTCACCTCTCATCTCGGGTCGGTGCCTGTTCCCCGGCATTCCGTACCCCGGCCCCTATAGGGAAAAAGAGACTAGCATTAGAACATTAATGCATGGACACAAGGTGAACCACTTATCAAAAACTTACCTGGAAGCCAAGCAAGTTTGGTTCTCACCAATCCGAAAATCCAGTGAAGTAACTGGATACTAACGCGCCCCGCATCAGAAACCACCAATCCGAAAATCCAGTGAAGTAACTGGATACCAACGCGCCCCTGCATCAGAAGCAGGATGGAGAGCTCGTCCTTCCAGACCCTAAGGTGAGATGCCACGGGGAAGCACAGAAGGGTTTTGAGGAGGGTGAGAGGGGTAAGTGGGAGGCTGACGCATTACCCCGCAGACAGCTAATCCCCTATTACCACCTACAGAAGGATACTTCTGCGAGCCAGACAAGCAAGATTTGGGGGTCCGGTCCAGTCTGTCTTCTGAGTACTGCGCATCACTTTATAAGAGGTCACAGCAGCTCAAACCAGGCCGGCGCCCCCGTGGGTGTCAGGTGAGCGTTACAATGCCCGCCTCCAAGCCATTGAACAGGAGTTCGATGATGGCCTGGCCCATGACAACATCCAGTGAGCCGTTGGACTAGCCCGCTGCCCGTGTAAATAGTTATGTAGTTAGTGTTAGGTTTACTTTGTTTTTGCTTTTTCTTTGGACCTTTTGGACAATGGGCCACATTTTTGTATATAGTTATTTTTTATTAGGTAGTGTTGTTAGATAGGTTTCATTTCTTTTGTTGGGATCATGGACCCTGGCTTGTTCACCTGTACATAGTTATCTGTTGGATTTTCGTTTGTTTTTACCATTTACCCATGGAGCAATGGCTTTCTATTATAATTTCACATTGGATTTTCTTTTCAGGACTGTGACTTTGGACACCATTCCTTTGGATTCTGATTTTTGGTTTAGCTTTTTTTCATGGACATGCTTCTTTTTACTTTTTTTAAATTCACATTTCTGTTAGTCTATGTTTGATTCAATTCTTGTTTTCTTTAATACATATTTTTAGATCAAACTTCAATGTGTAGTATCATCTCATTGGTTTCATGCATATCATGATACGGGTTTGGAGATTCACTGACACCCATTGGGTGTATGTGAGGGACATGTGTTCGTTTCCAAACTTGCAATTGCAGTTCTATCATGTTATTTCCATTTCTGAGTGGGTGGATGCAATACTCGGGTGGGTGTTTTGCATTTGGAGGCTGACCATGGGGGCCGGGGATCTAGATTGTGATGACATGTGGGCTGGGGTACATGAGTTGGACATGAGTGGGGGCCTGCTGGCAGGTGCCCCACGGTGCTGGGGGGTGGGGTGCAGGGGAACATGAGTTGGACATGAGTGGGGGCCTGCTGGCAGGTGCCCCACGGTGCTGGGGGGTGGGGGTGCAGGGGAACATGAGTTGGACATGAGTGGGGGCCTGCTGGCAGGTGCCCTACGGTGCTGGGGGTTGGGGGTCCAGGGGAACATGAGTTGGACATGAGTGGGGGCCTGCTGGCAGGTGCCCCACGGTGCTGGTGGGTGGGGGTTATAGGGGACATGAGTAGGGGCCTGTTGGAGGCTGCCCCTGGTGGCTGGGGGGTGGGGGTGGTGGTAGACATGAGTGGGGGCTGCTGGAGGCTGCCCCTGCACTGCTGGTGGGTGGAGGTAATAGGGGACATGAGTGGGGGCCTGTTGGAGGCTGCCCCTGGTGGCTGGGGGGTGGGGGTGGTGGTAGACATGAGTGGGGGCTGCTGGAGGCTGCCCCTGCACTGCTGGTGGGTGGAGGTAATAGGGGACATGAGTGGGGGCCTGTTGGAGGCTGCCCCTGGTGGCTGGGGGGTGGGGGTGGTGGTAGACATGGGTGGAGGCCTGGTGGAGGCTGCCCCTGCACTGCTGGTGGGTGGGGGTAATAGGGAACATGAGTGGGGGCCTGTTGGAGGCTGCCCCTGGTGGCTGGGGGGTGGGGGTGGTGGTAGACATGGGTGGGGGCCTGGTGGAGGCTGCCCCTGCACTGCTGGGGGGTGGGGGTGGTGGGAGACATGAGTGGGGGCCTGATGGTATCTGCCCCTGGTGGCTGGGGGGTGGGGGTGGTGGTAGACATGGGTGGGGGCCTGGTGGAGGCTGCCCCTGCACTGCTGGGGAGTGGGGGAAATAGGGGACATGAGTGGGGGCCTGGTGGAGGCTGCCCCTGGTGGCTGGGGGGTGGGGGTGGTGGTAGACATGAGTGGGGGCCTGTTGGAGGCTGCCCCTCCACTGCTGGCGGGTGGGGTTAATAGGTGACATGAGTGGGGGCCTGTTGGAGGCTGCCCCTGGTGGCTGGGGGTGGGGGTGGTGGTAGACATGGGTGGGGGCCTGGTGGAGGCTGCCCCTGCACTGCTGGGGGGTGGGGGTGGTGGGAGACATGAGTGGGGGCCTGATGGTATCTGCCCCTGGTGGCTGGGGGGTGGGGGTGGTGGTAGACATAGGTGGGGGCCTGGTGGAGGCTGCCCCTGCACTGCTGGGGGGTGGGGGTAATAGGGGACATGAGTGGGGGCCTGGTGGAGGATGTCCCTGCACTGCTGGGGGTTGGGGGTGGTGGGAGACATGAGTGGGGGCCTGGTGGAGGCTGCCACTGGTGGATGGGGGTGGGGGCGGTGGTAGACATGAGTGGGGGCCTGTTGGAGGCTGCCCCTGCACTGCTGGTGGGTGGGGGTAATAGGGGGCATGAGTGGGGGCCTGTTGGAGGCTGCCCCTGGTGGCTGGGGGATGGGGATGGTGGTAGACATGGGTGGGGCCCTGGTGGAGGCTGCCCCTGCACTGCTGGGGGGTAGGGGTGGTGGGAGACATCAGTGGGGGCCTGTTGGAGGCTGCCCCTGCACTGCTGGGGGGTGGGGGTGGTGGGAGACACGAGTGGGGGCCTGGTGGAGGCTGCCCCTGGTGGCTGGGGGTGGGGGTGGTGGTAGACATGAGTGGGGGCCAGTTGGAGGCTGCCCCTGCACTGCTGGTGGGTGGGGGTAATAGGGGACATGATTGGGGGCCTGTTGGAGGCTGCCCCTGGTGGCTGGGGGGTGGGGGTGGTGGTAGACATGGGTGGGGGCCTGGTGGAGGCTGCCCCTGCACTGCTGGGGGGTGGGGTGGTGGGAGACATGAGTGGGGGCCTGATGGCATCTGCCCCTGGTGGCTGGGGGGTGGGGGTGGTGGTAGACATGGGTGGGGGCCTGGTGGAGGCTGACCCTGCACTGCTGGGGGGTGGGGGTAATAGGGGACATGAGTGGGGGCCTGTTGGAGGCTGCCCCTGCACTGCTGAGGGGTGGGGGTAATAGGGGACATGAGTGGGGGCCTGTTGGAGGCTGCCCCTGCACTGCTGGTGGGTGGGGGTAATAGGGGACATGAGTGGGGGCCTGGTGGAGGCTGCCCCTGGTGGCTGGGGGGTGGGGGTGGTGGGAGACATGAGTGGGGGCCTGTTGGAGGCTGCCCTTGCACTGCTGGGGGGTGGGGGTGGTGGGAGACATGAGTGGGGGCCTGGTGGAGGCTGCCCCTGCACTGCTGGGGGGTGGGGGTGGTGGGAGACATGAGTGGGGGCCTGATGGTATCTGCCCCTGGTGGCTGGGGGGTGGGGGTGGTGGGAGACATGAGTGGGGGGCTGATGGTATCTGCCCCTGGTGGCTGGGGGTGGGGGTGGTGGTAGACATGAGTGGGGGCCTGTTGGAGGCTGCCCCTGCACTGCTGATGGGTGGGGGTAATAGGGGGCATGAGTGGGGGCCTGTTGGAGGCTGCCCCTGGTGGCTGGGGGATGGGGGTGGTGGTAGACATGGGTGGGGCCCTGGTGGAGGCTGCCCCTGCACTGCTGGGGGGTAGGGGTGGTGGGAGACATCAGTGGGGGCCTGTTGGAGGCTGCCCCTGCACTGCTGGGGGGTGGGGGTGGTGGGAGACACGAGTGGGGGCCTGGTGGAGGCTGCCCCTGGTGGCTGGGGGTGGGGGTGGTGGTAGACATGAGTGGGGGCCTGTTGGAGGCTGCCCCTGCACTGCTGGTGGGTGGGGGTAATAGGGGACATGATTGGGGGCCTGTTGGAGGCTGCCCCCGGTGGCTGGGGGGTGGGGGTGGTGGTAGACATGGGTGGGGGCCTGGTGGAGGCTGCCCCTGCACTGCTGGGGGGTGGGGTGGTGGGAGACATGAGTGGGGGCCTGATGGCATCTGCCCCTGGTGGCTGGGGGGTGGGGGTGGTGGTAGACATGGGTGGGGGCCTGGTGGAGGCTGACCCTGCACTGCTGGGGGGTGGGGGTAATAGGGGACATGAGTGGGGGCCTGTTGGAGGCTGCCCCTGCACTGCTGAGGGGTGGGGGTAATAGGGGACATGAGTGAGGGCCTGTTGGAGGCTGCCCCTGCACTGCTGGTGGGTGGGGGTAATAGGGGACATGAGTGGGGGCCTGGTGGAGGCTGCCCCTGGTGGCTGGGGGGTGGGGGTGGTGGGAGACATGAGTGGGGGCCTGTTGGAGGCTGCCCTTGCACTGCTGGGGGGTGGGGGTGGTGGGAGACATGAGTGGGGGCCTGGTGGAGGCTGCCCCTGCACTGCTGGGGGGTGGGGGTGGTGGGAGACATGAGTGGGGGCCTGATGGTATCTGCCCCTGGTGGCTGGGGGGTGGGGGTGGTGGGAGACATGAGTGGGGGGCTGATGGTATCTGCCCCTGGTGGCTGGGGGGTGGGGGTAATAGGGGACATGAGTGGGGGCCTGGTGGAGGCTGCCCCTGCACTGCTGGGGGTGGGGGTGGTGGGAGACATGAGTGGGGGCCTGGTGGAGGCTGCTCCTGGTGGCTGGGGGGTGGGGGTGGTGGTAGACATGAGTGGGGGCCTGGTGGAATCTGCCCCTGGTGGCTGGGGGGTGGGGGTGGTGGTAGACATGGGTGGGGGCCTGAAGGAGGCTGCCCCTGGTGGCTGGGTGGTGGTGGGAGACATGGGTGGGGGCCTGGTGGAGGCTGCCCCTGGTGGCTGGGGGGTGGGGGTGCAGGGGGACATGAGTGGGGGCCTGGTGGAGGCTGCCCCTGGTGGCTGGGGGGTGGGGGTGCAGGGGGACATGAGTGGGGGACTGGTGGAGGCTGCCACTGCACTGCTGGGGGTGGGGGTCGTGGGAGACATGAGTGGGGGCCTGATGGTATCTGCCCCTGGTGGCTGGTGGGTGGGGGTGGTGGGAGACATGAGTGGGGGCCTGATGGTATCTGCACCTGGTGGCTGGGGGTAGGGGGTAATAGGGGACATGAGTGGGGGCCTGGTGGAGCCTGCCCCTGCACTGCTGGGGGGTGGGGGTGGTGGGAGACATGAGTGGGGGCCTGGTGGAGGCTGCTCCTGGTGGCTGAGGAGTGGGGGTGAGGGTAGACATGAGTGGGGGCCTGGTGGAATCTGCCCCTGGTGGCTGGGAGGTGGGGGTGGTGGTAGACATGGGTGGGGGCCTGTTGGAGGCTGCCCCTGGTGGCTGGGGGGTGGGGGTGGTGGGAGACATGAGTGGGGGCCTAATGGTATCTGCCCCTGGTGGCTGGGAGGTGGGGGTGGTGGGGGCCTGGTGGAGGCTGCCCCTGCACTGCTGGGGGGTGGGGGTAATAGGGGACATGAGTGGGGGCCTGGTGGAGGCTGCCCCTGCACTGCTGGGGGTGGGGGTGGTGGGAGACATGAGTGGGGGCCTGGTGGAGGCTGCCCCTGGTGGCTGGGGGGTGGGGTGGTGGTAGACATGAGTGGGGGCCTGTTGGAGGCTGCCCCTGCACTGCTGGTGGGTGGGGGTAATAGGGGACATGAGCGGGGGCCTGTTGGAGGCTGCCCCTGGTGGCTGGGGGGTGGGGGTGGTGGTAGACATGGGTGGGGGCCTGGTGGAGGCTGCCCCTGCACTGCTGGGGGGTGGGGGTGGTGGGAGACATGAGTGGGGGCCTGTTGGAGGCTGCCCCTGCACTGCTGGGGGGTGGGGGTGGTGGGAGACATGAGTGGGGGCCTGGTGGAGGCTGCCCCTGGTGGCTGGGGGGTGGGGGTGGTGGTAGACATCAGTGGGGGCCTGTTGGAGGCTGCCCCTGCACTGCTGGTGGGTGGGGGTAATAGGGGACATGAGTGGGGGCCTGTTGGAGGCTGCCCCTGGTGGCTGGGGGGTGAGGGTGGTGGTAGACAAGGGTGGGGGCCTGGTGGAGGCTGCCCCTGCACTGCTGGGGGGTGGGGGTGGTGGGAGACATGAGTGGGGGCCTGATGGTATCTGCCCCTGGTGGCTGGGGGGTGGGGGTGGTGGTAGACATGGGTGGGGGCCTGGTGGAGGCTGCCCCTGCACTGCTGGGGGGTGGGGGTAATAGGGGACATGAGTGGGGGCCTGTTGGAGGCTGCCCCTGCACTGCTGGGGGGTGGGGGTAATAGGGGACATGAGTGGGGGCCTGCTGGAGGCTGTCCCTGCACTGCTGGTGGGTGGGGGCAATAGGGGACATGAGTGGGGGCCTGGTGGAGGCTGCCCCTGCACTGCTGGGGGGTGGGGGTAATAGGGGACATGGGCGGGGGCCTGGTGGAGGCTGCCCCTGCACTGCTGGGGGTGGGGGTGGTGGGAGACATGAGTGGGGGCCTGGTGGAGGCTGCCCCTGCACTGCTGGGGGGTGGGGGTGGTGGGAGACATGAGTGGGGCCTGGTGGAGGCTGCCCCTGGTGGCTGGGGGGTGGGGGTGGTGGTAGACATCAGTGGGGGCCTGTTGGAGGCTGCCCCTGCACTGCTGGTGGGTGGGGGTAATAGGGGACATGAGTGGGGGCCTGTTGGAGGCTGCCCCTGGTGGCTGGGGGGTGGGGTGGTGGTAGACATGGGTGGGGGCCTGGTGGAGGCTGCCCCTGCACTGCTGGGGGGTGGGGGTGGTGGGAGACATGAGTGGGGGCCTGATGGTATCTGCCCCTGGTGGCTGGGGGGTGGGGTGGTGGTAGACATGGGTGGGGGCCTGGTGGAGGCTGCCCCTGCACTGCTGGGGGGTGGGGGTAATAGGGGACATGAGTGGGGGCCTGTTGGAGGCTGCCCCTGCACTGCTGGGGGGTGAGGGTAATAGGGGACATGAGTGGGGGCCTGTTGGAGGCTGCCCCTGCACTGCTGGTGGGTGGGGGTAATAGGGGACATGAGTGGGGGCCTGGTGGAGGCTGCCCCTGCACTGCTGGGGGGTGGGGGTAATAGGGGACATGGGTGGGGGCCGGGTGGAGGATGCCCCTGCACTGCTGGGGGGTGGGGTTAGTGGGAGACATGAGTGGGGGCCTGGTGGAGGCTGCCCCTGGTGGCTGGGGGGTGGGGGTGGTGGTAGACATGAGTGGGGGCCTGGTGGAGGCTGCCCTTGGTGGCTGGGGGGTGGGGGTGGTGGCAGACATGAGTGGGGGCCTGGTGGAGGCTGCCCCTGCACTGCTGGGGGGTGGGGGTGGTGGGAGACATGAGTGGGGGCCTGGTGGAGGCTGCCCCTGCACTGCTGGGGGGTGGGGGTGGTGGGAGACATGAGTGGGGGCCTGGTGGAGGCTGCCCCTGGTGGCTGGGGGGTGGGGGTGGTGGTAGACATCAGTGGGGGCCTGTTGGAGGCTGCCCCTGCACAGCTGGGGGGTGGGGGTGGTGGGAGACATGAGTGGGGGCCTGGTGGAGGCTGCCCCTGCACTGATGGGGCGTGGGGGTGGTGGGAGACATGAGTGGGGGCCTGATGGTATCTGCCCCTGGTGGCTGGGGGGTGGGGGTGGTGGTAGACATGGGTGGGGGCCTGCTGGAGGCTGCCCCTGCACTGCTGGTGGGTGGGGGTAATAGGAGACATGAGTGGGGCCTTGGTGGAGGCTGCCCCTGCACTGCTGGGGGGTGGGGGTAATAGGGGACATGGGCGGGGGCCTGGTGGAGGCTGCCCCTGCACTGCTGGGGGGTGGGGGTGGTGGGAGACATGTGTGGGGGCCTGGTGGAGGCTGCCCCTGCACTGCTGGGGGGTGGGGGTGGTGGGAGACATGTGTGGGGGCCTGGTGGAGGCTGTCCCTGGTGGCTGGGGGGTGGGGGTGGTGGTAGACATCAGTGGGGGCCTGTTGGAGGCTGCCCCTGCACTGCTGGTGGGTGGGGGTAATAGGGGACATGAGTGGGGGCCTGTTGGAGGCTGCCCCTGGTGGCTGGGGGGTGGGGGTGGTGGTAGACATGGGTGGGGGCCTGGTGGAGGCTGCCCCTGCACTGCTGGGGGGTGGGGGTGGTGGGAGACATGAGTGGGGGCCTGATGGTATCTGCCCCTGGTGGCTGGGGGGTGGGGGTGGTGGTAGACATGGGTGGGGGCCTGGTGGAGGCTGCCCCTGCACTGCTGGGGGGTGGGGGTAATAGGGGACATGAGTGGGGGCCTGTTGGAGGCTGCCCCTGCACTGCTGGGGGGTGGGGGTAATAGGGGACATGAGTGGGGGCCTGTTGGAGGCTGCCCCTGCACTGCTGGGGGGTGGGGGTGGTGGGAGACATGAGTGGGGGCCTGATGGTATCTGCCCCTGGTGGCTGGGGGGTGGGGGTGGTGGTAGACATGGGTGGGGGCCTGGTGGAGGCTGCCCCTGCACTGCTGGGGGGTGGGGGAAATAGGGGACATGAGTGGGGGCCTGGTGGAGGCTGCCCCTGGTGGCTGGGGGGTGGGGGTGGTGGTAGACATGAGTTGGGGCCTGTTGGAGGCTGCCCCTGCACTGCTAGTGGGTGGGGGTAATAGGTGACATGAGTGGGGGCCTGTTGGAGGCTGCCCCTGGTGGCTGGGGGTGGGGGTGGTGGGAGACATGAGTGGGGGCCTGGTGGAGGCTGCCCCTGGTGGCTGGGGGGTGGGGTGGTGGTAGACATGAGTGGGGGCCTGTTGGAGGCTGCCCCTGCACTGCTGGTGGGTGGGGGTAATAGGGGACATGAGCGGGGGCCTGTTGGAGGCTGCCCCTGGTGGCTGGGGGGTGGGGGTGGTGGTAGACATGGGTGGGGGCCTGGTGGAGGCTGCCCCTGCACTGCTGGGGGGTGGGGGTGGTGGGAGACATGAGTGGGGGCCTGTTGGAGGCTGCCCCTGCACTGCTGGGGGGTGGGGGTGGTGGGAGACATGAGTGGGGGCCTGGTGGAGGCTGCCCCTGGTGGCTGGGGGGTGGGGGTGGTGGTAGACATCAGTGGGGGCCTGTTGGAGGCTGCCCCTGCACTGCTGGTGGGTGGGGGTAATAGGGGACATGAGTGGGGGCCTGTTGGAGGCTGCCCCTGGTGGCTGGGGGGTGAGGGTGGTGGTAGACAAGGGTGGGGGCCTGGTGGAGGCTGCCCCTGCACTGCTGGGGGGTGGGGGTGGTGGGAGACATGAGTGGGGGCCTGATGGTATCTGCCCCTGGTGGCTGGGGGTGGTGGTAGACATGCGTGGGGGCCTGGTGGAGGCTGCCCCTGCACTGCTGGGGGGTGGAGGTAATAGGGGACATGAGTGGGGGCCTGTTGGAGGCTGCCCCTGCACTGCTGGGGGGTGGGGGTAATAGGGGACATGAGTGGGGGCCTGCTGGAGGCTGTCCCTGCACTGCTGGTGGGTGGGGGCAATAGGGGACATGAGTGGGGGCCTGGTGGAGGCTGCCCCTGCACTGCTGGGGGGTGGGGGTAATAGGGGACATGGGCGGGGGCCTGGTGGAGGCTGCCCCTGCACTGCTGGGGGGTGGGGGTGGTGGGAGACATGAGTGGGGGCCTGGTGGAGGCTGCCCCTGCACTGCTGGGGGGTGGGGGTAATAGGGGACATGAGTGGGGGCCTGCTGGAGGCTGTCCCTGCACTGCTGGTGGGTGGGGGCAATAGGGGACATGAGTGGGGGCCTGGTGGAGGCTGCCCCTGCACTGCTGGGGGGTGGGGGTAATAGGGGACATGGGCGGGGGCCTGGTGGAGGCTGCCCCTGCACTGCTGGGGGGTGGGGGTGGTGGGAGACATGAGTGGGGGCCTGGTGGAGGCTGCCCCTGCACTGCTGGGGGGTGGGGGTGGTGGGAGACATGAGTGGGGGCCTAATGGTATCTGCCCCTGGTGGCTGGGAGGTGGGGTGGTGGGGGCCTGGTGGAGGCTGCCCCTGCACTGCTGGGGGTGGGGGTAATAGGGGACATGAGTGGGGGCCTGGTGGAGGCTGCCCCTGCACTGCTGGGGGTGGGGGTGGTGGGAGACATGAGTGGGGGCCTGATGGAGGCTGCCCCTGGTGGCTGGGGGGTGGGGTGGTGGTAGACATGAGTGGGGGCCTGTTGGAGGCTGCCCCTGCACTGCTGGTGGGTGGGGGTAATAGGGGACATGAGCGGGGGCCTGTTGGAGGCTGCCCCTGGTGGCTGGGGGGTGGGGGTGGTGGTAGACATGGGTGGGGGCCTGGTGGAGGCTGCCCCTGCACTGCTTGGGGGTGGGGGTGGTGGGAGACATGAGTGGGGGCCTGTTGGAGGCTGCCCCTGCACTGCTGGGGGGTGGGGGTGGTGGGAGACATGAGTGGGGGCCTGGTGGAGGCTGCCCCTGGTGGCTGGGGGGTGGGGGTGGTGGTAGACATCAGTGGGGGCCTGTTGGAGGCTGCCCCTGCACTGCTGGTGGGTGGGGGTAATAGGGGACATGAGTGGGGGCCTGTTGGAGGCTGCCCCTGGTGGCTGGGGGGTGAGGGTGGTGGTAGACAAGGGTGGGGGCCTGGTGGAGGCTGCCCCTGCACTGCTGGGGGGTGGGGGTGGTGGGAGACATGAGTGGGGGCCTGATGGTATCTGCCCCTGGTGGCTGGGGGGTGGGGGTGGTGGTAGACATGGGTGGGGGCCTGGTGGAGGCTGCCCCTGCACTGCTGGGGGGTGGAGGTAATAGGGGACATGAGTGGGGGCCTGTTGGAGGCTGCCCCTGCACTGCTGGGGGGTGGGGGTAATAGGGGACATGAGTGGGGGCCTGCTGGAGGCTGTCCCTGCACTGCTGGTGTGTGGGGGCAATAGGGGACATGAGTGGGGGCCTGGTGGAGGCTGCCCCTGCACTGTTGGGGGGAGGGGGTAATAGGGGACATGGGCGGGGGCCTGGTGGAGGCTGCCCCTGCACTGCTGGGGGTGGGGGTGGTGGGAGACATGAGTGGGGGCCTGGTGGAGGCTGCCCCTGCACTGCTGGGGGGTGGGGGTGGTGGGAGACATGAGTGGGGGCCTGGTGGAGGCTGCCCCTGGTGGCTGGGGGGTGGGGGTGGTGGTAGACATCAGTGGGGGCCTGTTGGAGGCTGCCCCTGCACTGCTGGTGGGTGGGGGTAATAGGGGACATGAGTGGGGGCCTGTTGGAGGCTGCCCCTGCACTGCTGGGGGGTGAGGGTAATAGGGGACATGAGTGGAGGCCTGTTGGAGGCTGCCCCTGCACTGCTGGTGGGTGGGGGTAATAGGGGACATGAGTGGGGGCCTGGTGGAGGCTGCCCCTGCACTGCTGGGGGGTGGGGGTAATAGGGGACATGGGTGGGGGCCTGGTGGAGGATGCCCCTGCACTGCTGGGGGGTGGGGTTGGTGGGAGACATGAGTGGGGGCCTGGTGGAGGCTGCCCCTGGTGGCTGGGGGGTGGGGGTGGTGGCAGACATGAGTGGGGGCCTGTTGGAGGCTGCCCCTGCACTGCTGGGGGGTGGGGGTGGTGGGAGACATGAGTGGGGGCCTGGTGGAGGCTGCCCCTGCACTGCTGGGGGGTGGGGGTGGTGGGAGACATGAGTGGGGGCCTGGTGGAGGCTGTCCCTGGTGGCTGGGGGGTGGGGGTGGTGGTAGACATCAGTGGGGGCCTGTTGGAGGCTGCCCCTGCACTGCTGGTGGGTGGGGGTAATAGGGGACATGAGTGGGGGCCTGTTGGAGGCTGCCCCTGGTGGCTGGGGGGTGAGGGTGGTGGTAGACAAGGGTGGGGGCCTGGTGGAGGCTGCCCCTGCACTGCTGGGGGGTGGGGGTGGTGGGAGACATGAGTGGGGGCCTGATGGTATCTGCCCCTGGTGGCTGGGGGGTGGGGGTGGTGGTAGACATGGGTGGGGGCCTGGTGGAGGCTGCCCCTGCACTGCTGGGGGGTGGAGGTAATAGGGGACATGAGTGGGGGCCTGTTGGAGGCTGCCCCTGCACTGCTGGGGGTTGGGGGTAATAGGGGACATGAGTGGGGGCCTGCTGGAGGCTGTCCCTGCACTGCTGGTGTGTGGGGGCAATAGGGGACATGAGTGGGGGCCTGGTGGAGGCTGCCCCTGCACTGTTGGGGGGAGGGGGTAATAGGGGACATGGGCGGGGGCCTGGTGGAGGCTGCCCCTGCACTGCTGGGGGTGGGGGTGGTGGGAGACATGAGTGGGGGCCTGGTGGAGGCTGCCCCTGCACTGCTGGGGGGTGGGGGTGGTGGGAGACATGAGTGGGGGCCTGGTGGAGGCTGCCCCTGGTGGCTGGGGGGTGGGGGTGGTGGTAGACATCAGTGGGGGCCTGTTGGAGGCTGCCCCTGCACTGCTGGTGGGTGGGGGTAATAGGGGACATGAGTGGGGGCCTGTTGGAGGCTGCCCCTGGTGGCTGGGGGGTGGGGTGGTGGTAGACAAGGGTGGGGGCCTGGTGGAGGCTGCCCCTGCACTGCTGGGGGGTGGGGGTGGTGGGAGACATGAGTGGGGGCCTGATGGTATCTGCCCCTGGTGGCTGGGGGGTGGGGGTGGTGGTAGACATGGGTGGGGGCCTGGTGGAGGCTGCCCCTGCACTGCTGGTGGGTGGGGGTAATAGGGGACATGAGTGGGGGCCTGTTGGAGGCTGCCCCTGCACTGCTGGGGGGTGAGGGTAATAGGGGACATGAGTGGAGGCCTGTTGGAGGCTGCCCCTGCACTGCTGGTGGGTGGGGGTAATAGGGGACATGAGTGGGGGCCTGGTGGAGGCTGCCCCTGCACTGCTGGGGGGTGGGGGTAATAGGGGACATGGGTGGGGGCCTGGTGGAGGATGCCCCTGCACTGCTGGGGGGTGGGGTTGGTGGGAGACATGAGTGGGGGCCTGGTGGAGGCTGCCCCTGGTGGCTGGGGGGTGGGGGTGGTGGCAGACATGAGTGGGGGCCTGTTGGAGGCTGCCCCTGCACTGCTGGGGGGTGGGGGTGGTGGGAGACATGAGTGGGGGCCTGGTGGAGGCTGCCCCTGCACTGCTGGGGGGGTGGGGGTGGTGGGAGACATGAGTGGGGGCCTGGTGGAGGCTGCCCCTGGTGGCTGGGGGGTGGGGGTGGTGGTAGACATCAGAGGGGGCCTGTTGGAGGCTGCCCCTGCACTGCTGGGGGGTGGGGGTGGTGGGAGACATGAGTGGGGGCCTGGTGGAGGCTGCCCCTGCACTGATGGGGGGTGGGGGTGGTGGGAGACATGAGTGGGGGCCTGATGGTATCTGCCCCTGGTGGCTGGGGGGTGGGGGTGGTGGTAGACATGGGTGGGGGCCTGCTGGAGGCTGCCCCTGCACTGCTGGTGGGTGGGGGTAATAGGAGACATGAGTGGGGCCCTGGTGGAGGCTGCCCCTGCACTGCTGGGGGGTGGGGGTAATAGGGGACATGGGCGGGGGCCTGGTGGAGGCTGCCCCTGCACTGCTGGGGGGTGGGGGTGGTGGGAGACATGTGTGGGGGCCTGGTGGAGGCTGCCCCTGCACTGCTGGGGGGTGGGGGTGGTGGGAGACATGGGTGGGGGCCTGGTGGAGGCTGTCCCTGGTGGCTGGGGGGTGGGGTGGTGGTAGACATGAGTGGGGGCCTGTTGGAGGCTGCCCCTGCACTGCTGGTGGGTGGGGGTAATAGGGGACATGAGCGGGGGCCTGTTGGAGGCTGCCCCTGGTGGCTGGGGGGTGGGGGTGGTGGTAGACATGGGCGGGGGCCTGGTGGAGGCTGCCCCTGCACTGCTGGGGGGTGGGGGTGGTGGGAGACATGAGTGGGGGCCTGGTGGAGGCTGCCCCTGCACTGCTGGGGGGTGGGGGGGGTGGGAGACATGAGTGGGGGCCTGTTGGAGGCTGCCCCTGCACTGCTGGGGGGTGGGGGTGGTGGGAGACATGAGTGGGGGCCTGGTGGAGGCTGCCCCTGGTGGCTGGGGGGTGGGGGTGGTGGTAGACATCAGTGGGGGCCTGTTGGAGGCTGCCCCTGCACTGCTGGTGGGTGGGGGTAATAGGGGACATGAGTGGGGGCCTGTTGGAGGCTGCCCCTGGTGGCTGGGGGGTGAGGGTGGTGGTAGACAAGGGTGGGGGCCTGGTGGAGGCTGCCCCTGCACTGCTGGGGGGTGGGGGTGGTGGGAGACATGAGTGGGGGCCTGATGGTATCTGCCCCTGGTGGCTGGGGGGTGGGGGTGGTGGTAGACATGGGTGGGGGCCTGGTGGAGGCTGCCCCTGCACTGCTGGGGGGTGGAGGTAATAGGGGACATGAGTGGGGGCCTGTTGGAGGCTGCCCCTGCACTGCTGGGGGGTGGGGGTAATAGGGGACATGAGTGGGGGCCTGCTGGAGGCTGTCCCTGCACTGCTGGTGGGTGGGGGCAATAGGGGAAATGAGTGGGGGCCTGGTGGAGGCTGCCCCTGCACTGTTGGGGGGTGGGGGTAATAGGGGACATGGGCGGGGGCCTGGTGGAGGCTGCCCCTGCACTGCTGGGGGTGGGGGTGGTGGGAGACATGAGTGGGGGCCTGGTGGAGGCTGCCCCTGCACTGCTGGGGGGTGGGGGTGGTGGGAGACATGAGTGGGGGCCTGGTGGAGGCTGCCCCTGGTGGCTGGGGGGTGGGGGTGGTGGTAGACATCAGTGGGGGCCTGTTGGAGGCTGCCCCTGCACTGCTGGTGGGTGGGGGTAATAGGGGACATGAGTGGGGGCCTGTTGGAGGCTGCCCCTGGTGGCTGGGGGGTGGGGTGGTGGTAGACAAGGGTGGGGGCCTGGTGGAGGCTGCGCCTGCACTGCTGGGGGGTGGGGGTGGTGGGAGACATGAGTGGGGGCCTGATGGTATCTGCCCCTGGTGGCTGGGGGGTGGGGGTGGTGGTAGACATGGGTGGGGGCCTGGTGGAGGCTGCCCCTGCACTGCTGGGGGGTGGGGGTAATAGGGGACATGAGTGGGGGCCTGTTGGAGGCTGCCCCTGCACTGCTGGGGGGTGAGGGTAATAGGGGACATGAGTGGAGGCCTGTTGGAGGCTGCCCCTGCACTGCTGGTGGGTGGGGGTAATAGGGGACATGAGTGGGGGCCTGGTGGAGGCTGCCCCTGCACTGCTGGGGGGTGGGGGTAATAGGGGACATGGGTGGGGGCCTGGTGGAGGATGCCCCTGCACTGCTGGGGGGTGGGGTTGGTGGGAGACATGAGTGGGGGCCTGGTGGAGGCTGCCCCTGGTGGCTGGGGGGTGGGGGTGGTGGTAGACATGAGTGGGGGCCTGGTGGAGGCTGCCCTTGGTGGCTGGGGGGTGGGGTTGGTGGCAGACATGAGTGGGGGCCTGTTGGAGGCTGCCCCTGCACTGCTGGGGGGTGGGGGTGGTGGGAGACATGAGTGGGGGCCTGGTGGAGGCTGCCCCTGCACTGCTGGGGGGTGGGGGTGGTGGGAGACATGAGTGGGGGCCTGGTGGAGGCTGCCCCTGGTGGCTGGGGGGTGGGGGTGGTGGTAGACATCAGAGGGGGCCTGTTGGAGGCTGCCCCTGCACTGCTGGGGGGTGGGGGTGGTGGGAGACATGAGTGGGGGCCTGGTGGAGGCTGCCCCTGCACTGATGGGGGGTGGGGGTGGTGGGAGACATGAGTGGGGGCCTGATGGTATCTGCCCCTGGTGGCTGGGGGGTGGGGGTGGTGGTAGACATGGGTGGGGGCCTGCTGGAGGCTGCCCCTGCACTGCTGGTGGGTGGGGGTAATAGGAGACATGAGTGGGGCCCTGGTGGAGGCTGCCCCTGCACTGCTGGGGGGTGGGGGTAATAGGGGACATGGGCGGGGGCCTGGTGGAGGCTGCCCCTGCACTGCTGGGGGGTGGGGGTGGTGGGAGACATGTGTGGGGGCCTGGTGGAGGCTGCCCCTGCACTGCTGGGGGGTGGGGGTGGTGGGAGACATGAGTGGGGGCCTGGTGGAGGCTGTCCCTCGTGGCTGGGGGGTGGGGGTGGTGGTAGACATCAGTGGGGGCCTGTTGGAGGCTGCCCCTGCACTGCTGGTGGGTGGGGGTAATAGGGGACATGAGTGGGGGCCTGTTGGAGGCTGCCCCTGGTGGCTGGGGGGTGGGGGGGGTGGTAGACATGGGTGGGGGCCTGGTGGAGGCTGCCCCTGCACTGCTGGGGGGGTGGGGGTGGCGGGAGACATGAGTGGGGGCCTGATGGTATCTGCCCCTGGTGGCTGGGGGGTGGGGGTGGTGGTAGACATGGGTGGGGGCCTGGTGGAGGCTGCCCCTGCACTGCTGGGGGGTGGGGGTAATAGGGGACATGAGTGGGGGCCTGTTGGAGGCTGCCCCTGCACTGCTGGGGGGTGGGGGTAATAGGGGACATGAGTGGGGGCCTGTTGGAGGCTGCCCCTGCACTGCTGGTGGGTGGGGGTAATAGGGGACATGAGTGGGGGCCTGGTGGAGGCTGCCCCTGCACTGCTGGGGGGTGGGGGTAATAGGGGACATGGGCGGGGGCCTGGTGGAGGATGCCCCTGCACTGCTGGGGGGTGGGGTTGGTGGGAGACATGAGTGGGGGCCTGGTGGAGGCTGCCCCTGGTGGCTGGGGGGTGAGGGTGGTGGTAGACATGAGTGGGGGCCTGGTGGAGGCTGCCCTTGGTGGCTGGGGGGTGGGGGTGGTGGCAGACATGAGTGGGGGCCTGTTGGAGGCTGCCCCTTCACTGCTGGGGGGTGGGGGTGGTGGGAGACATGAGTGGGGGCCTGGTGGAGGCTGCCCCTGCACTGCTGGGGGGTGGGGTGGTGGGAGACATGAGTGGGGGCCTGGTGGAGGCTGCCCCTGGTGGCTGGGGGGTGGGGGTGGTGGTAGACATCAGTGGGGGCCTGTTGGAGGCTGCCCCTGCACTGCTGGTGGGTGGGGGTAATAGGGGACATGAGTGGGGGCCTGTTGGAGGCTGCCCCTGGTGGCTGGGGGGTGGGGGTGGTGGTAGACATGGGTGGGGGCCTGGTGGAGGCTGCCCCTGCACTGCTGGGGGGTGTGGGTGGTGGGAGACATGAGTGGGGGCCTGATGGTATCTGCCCCTGGGGGCTGGGGGGTGGGGTGGTGGTAGACATGGGTGGGGGCCTGGTGGAGGCTGTCCCTGCACTGCTGGGGGGTGGGGGTACTAGGGGACATGAGTGGGGGCCTGTTGGAAGCTGCCCCTGCACTGCTGGGGGGTGGGGGTAATAGGGGACATGAGTGGGGGCCTGTTGGAGGCTGCCCCTGCACTGCTGGTGGGTGGGGGTAATAGGGGACAAGAGTGGGGGGCCTGGTGGAGGCTGCCCCTGCGCTGCTGGGGGGGTGGGGGTAATAGGGGACATGGGCGGGGGCCTGGTGGAGGCTGCCCCTGCACGGCTGGGGGGTGGGGGTGGTGGGAGACATGAGTGGGGGCCTGGTGGAGGCTGCCCCTGGTGGCTGGGGGGTGGGGGTGGTGGTAGACATGAGTGGGGGCCTGGTGGAGGCTGCCCTTGGTGGCTGGGGGGTGGGGGTGGTGGCAGACATGAGTGGGGACCTGTTGGAGGCTGCCCCTGCACTGCTGGGGGGTGGGGGTGGTGGGAGACATGAGTGGGGGCCTGGTTGAGGCTGCCCCTGCACTGCTGGGGGGTGGGGGTGGTGGGAGACATGAGTGGGGGCCTGATGGTATCTGCCCCTGGTGGCTGGGGGGTGGGGGTGGTGGGAGACATGAGTGGGGGCCTGATGGTATCTGCCCCTGGTGGCTGGGGGGTGGGGGTAATAGGGGACATGAGTGGGGGCCTGGTGGAGGCTGCCCCTGCACTGCTGGGGGGTGGGGTGGTGGGAGACATGAGTGGGGGCCTGGTGGAGGTTGCCCCTGCACTGCTGGGGGGTGGGGGTGGTGGAAGACATGAGTGGGGGCCTGGTGGAGGCTGCCCCTGGTGGCTGGGGGGTGGGGGTGGTGGTAGACATGGGTGGGCGGCTGGTGGAGGCTGCCCCTGCACTGCTGGGGGGTGGGGGTGGTGGGAGACATGAGTGGGGGCCTGATGGTATCTGCCCCTGGTGGCTGGGGGGTGGGGGTGGTGGTAGACATGGGTGGGGGCCTGGTGGAGGCTGCCCCTGCACTGCTGGGGGGTGGGGGTAATAGGGGACATGAGTGGGGGCCTGTTGGAGGCTGCCCCTGCACTGCTGGGGGGTGGGGGTAATAGGGGACATGAGTGGGGGCCTGTTGGAGGCTGCCCCTGCACTGCTGGTGGGTGGGGGTAATAGGGGACATGAGTGGGGGCCTGTTGGAGGCTGTCCCTGGTGGCTGGGGGGTGGGGGTGGTGGTAGACATGGGTGGGGGCCTGGTGGAGGCTGCCCCTGCACTGCTGGGGGGTGGGGGTGGTGGGAGACATGAGTGGGGGCCTGATGGTATCTGCCCCTGGTGGCTGGGGGGTGGGGGTGGTGGTAGACATGGCTGGGGGCCTGGTGGAGGCTGCCCCTGCACTGCTGGGGGGTGGGGGTAATAGGGGACATGAGTGGGGGCCTGTTGGAGGCTGCCCCTGCACTGCTGGGGGGTGGGGGTAATAGGGGACATGAGTGGCGGCCTGTTGGAGGCTGCCCCTGCACTGCTGGTGGGTGGGGGTAATAGGGGACATGAGTGGGGGCCTGGTGGAGGCTGCCCCTGCACTGCTGGGGGGTGGGGGTAATAGGGGACATGGGTGGGGGCCTGGTGGAGGCTGCCCCTGCACTGCTGGGGGGTGGGGGTGGTGGGAGACATGAGTGGGGGCCTGGTGGAGGCTGCCCCTGGTGGCTGGGGGGTGGGGGTAGTGGTAGACATGAGTGGGGGCCTGGTGGAGGCTGCCCCTGCACTGCTGGGGGGTGGGGGTGGTGGGAGACATGAGTGGGGGCCTGGTGGAGGCTGCCCCTGCACTGCTGGGGGTGGGGGTGGTGGGAGACATGAGTGGGGGCCTGATGGTATCTGCCCCTGGTGGCTGGGGGGTGGGGGTCTCGGGAGACATGAGTGGGGGCCTGATGGTATCTGCCCCTGGTGGCTGGGGGGTGGGGGTAATAGGGGACATGAGTGGGGGCCTGGTGGAGGCTGCCCCTGCACTGCTGGGGGGTGGGGTGGTGGGAGACATGAGTGGGGGCCTGGTGGAGGTTGCCCCTGCACTGCTGGGGGGTGGGGGTGGTGGTAGACATGAGTCGGGGCCTGGTGGAATCTGCCCCTGGTGGCTGGGGGGTGGGGGTGGTGGTGGACATGGGTGGGGGCCTGGTGGTGGCTTCCCCTGCACTGCTGGGGGTTGGGGGTGGTGGGAGAGATGCATTGTTGATCAGTAGTGCAAGGTGACATGTGGGTTGGCTGGGGGGCATGCCCATGGTGGATGGGCTGCGTGCGGGACATGAGCAGGGGTGCAGGGTAGTCCCCCGTGGTGTGGGCTGCCTGCAGGGGCCGTGGAGGTTGTAGAGCGAACACCTGGGAGGACCCACACGGCCAATTCACGTGTAGTACTCCCCAGAAACCCTGAAATACACGTACCCTGCTGAAATTGCGTGTGTGGAACTTCCCGCGCACCCCTGAAATACACGTACCCTGCTCGCAGGGGGGCAATCGCGTGTGGAACTTCCCGCGCACCCCTGAATACACGTACCCTGCTTGCACGGGGCCAATCGCGTGTGGAACTTCCCTCGCTCCCCTGAAATACACGTACCCTGCTGTAATCGCGTGTGGAACTTCCCGTGCACCCCTGGAATACACGTACCCTGCTCGCACGGGGCCAATCGCGTGTGGAACTTCCCTCGCTCCCCTGAAATACACGTACCCTGCTGGAATCGCATGTGAAACTTCCCACGAACCCCTGTTATACACGTTCCCCGCTTGGCGTTTGCTGTTTGCCAGCCCTGTGTACTGGTCCAGGGTTAGCGCAGCCCTTTGCGATTATTTGGGGATTTTGAAGGCTTTTCCTGGCGCGAGGGCGTTCTTGGGGGCGTAACTGGCGCTGCTGCAGGGTCGCTGCGCCACGCTGCGCCACGGCTGGTTTTGGATGCGAAAATCCATGAATATGCTGTGCGCGGAAATTGATTTTAGCGCACGCGGCTGGCGCAGACATTCGCACGGGCATGCTGTGCGCCAGTCGCGTGCGCCACTTTTGTGCGATTTTGTATGAATTACCCTGTAAATGTGTTGTTTGGTATGTTGCAATATTTAAATAACATAGTTGCCATCGCATGTTAGGCAAGTGGAGCCGGTTTAAAATAAACATGCATTAGGGGTCATGTAAAACTCAACCGTTTCCCTTAAAGAACGTGAAAGCATTCCCCATGTTGTAAACTTTCTCTTCCGTGAGCTTAGTTAGATTTTACAGTAAAGAACGTTCAAACCAGAATGCAAGTATTATGATGCAAGAAACCTGGCCGGAAGTTGCTGTGTTGTTTCCCTGCTTGTTTTGAAGCCAGAATGTTCAGAATGCAGCCAATATTTGTAGTTATTGACTGCACACTGTACATTCTGACTGGCTAAGAGGAGGTCATTAACAATCTCCAGGAGCTAAATAGTTTTAGTATGTTTTTTTAAAAACTAGTATCCATGCCTTTTTTATTGAGCTGGATCAGTAGCCTGATCTGATCACGTGGTCCATGCTTCAGCCATTTCTTTGGCACAGCTATAGCTGCAAAACCTGCAACATCAAAAATCGCTTTTTCTCGCTGTTCCAAGAAGCTCATCTCTCAAAGTTGCAGTCCAATCATGGGGCACATTTGCTCTCTGACCATTCTTGCTTTACCGCCAACGACCCATTTATTTTAGGAAAAGCTGCAGGGGGCACTAATGGAAGTATGCAACAAGATACACCTGCTGTAGACTGGCACCCCTAAGTGCCTGTCTACACTGTGGTTCAAAGGCAATCGGAAAAAAGCCAGATTTAAATATTGCCAACTAGAGATTCATTGGCAAAAATCACTCAAAGGTTATGACCTTTTGGAATGGAAAGAACTGACAGGAAAGCACGTGTTTGTTATGTTATGCTAATTTATAACATGCCCAGCTACCACCAAGGGGCAGTCTCCATGCACTCACGTGGCTCTGCAAGAAAAGAGGGTGGGGGTGTTAGTGAGGATAGGATGATAGGATAGGTTCAGAACCAGGAGAAACTGGCGTATGTGTGTGTTGTCTTGCGTGTGGGTTGGTTGTGTGGCCCAGCTTGTTGTAAACCGTAAGGGTAAGACTCAGTGCCTCGGATGTGTATTAATGTTGATGTTGGGTGTGTAGGTCGTATGCGTAGAGGGTGGAGGTACATTTGTGTGCACTGGCTTGTTGTATCCGTACAGGGGGTGGGGGTCCAGTGTCATGGTTGTTTGTTAGATATTGGATGGAGTTGTGTTGGTGTGGATGAATTTATGGATTATGTGCACTGGTATGTTAAGTCTAAGGTTATGTCCAGAGTCTCTGAAAGTTTGTTGAGTGTGAGAGTTAATTAATGCCAGGTGTTTCTATATGTAGTGTGGCTACCTCATAGTCGTGTATAGTTGTGGATTGTGTGGAAGGAGCAGGAGTGGGGAGCATTGGTTAGTACATTGGTTAATCTCGACAGCACCTCAGAAGTATGTCTTCAGCGCAGACCCAGTTGCCGCCCAGTGGTACCCTCCAACACTCCTGGTTGTGGTCTGTTGGCCAGCCCCATCCACCTCTCCAAGCATAGAGGCTAACTTCCCCCACTGGTTCCTCCGAGTGCAAAATAACATTCTCTCAAATAAAGTTTCAAGTCGGCTAGACAGAGCTCGGGACCAGCCTCAGTTAGTTCAATCCCTTTAATCTGTCTGGCCACCCCATTTGACTTCCGGGCCTTTCCTTTGCGGGATGCTATGTTCAGTTTAGAGATAGTCAGAAATCTACTGTTCAGGAACATAACAAACATGTGATCACATTTCACCCTGATAGCTCAAACCCCTTCATGAGTCATTTGTTTTAGTTTCCAGCCAACTTCCTCTTCAGATATTTGCATTTGACTGAAAAACATAGAGCCCATATATAACCCTGTGGATATGATGCCGACTCGAGCAACGAGAGAGCTGTCAATTTCCCTGCCTCCTCTAACGATCAACCTTATTCGTTTCTCTCTCTTTATTGGTGAGGTACTGCATTTGTTAAAGCAATCGGTACTCAACGCCCTGTTAATCCAGAATCTATTCTTGGCCCTTACAGTGCTAAGCAATAACCTTCCAAATGGGTGTGTGCAAAAGACTGCAGTAACAGGCAATAGCAGCCCAGCTACAGAGGTCTACAGAAGATCATTAGATGTTGGGTGCAGATAAATCCAGCATTCGCTCAGACAGGGGATGAAGTCGGCTTTGGTTGCTGTCTGGGGTGGTCTTCCCCAGATGGGTAATCGGGGTGCTCTAGCCATTCTTATAATGCTTGGTCACTTGATTACATTTGATTCCATGGATCGTGGGCTATCGATTGACCATTTTAAATGTGTGTCCTATTTCTGAAGTGCATCCATGGATTTATTTCAGTATTTTCTTTCTAATCAGGAGCATAGAGTACAATATGGGGTTTGTATGCTAACTGACGTTATCGTGGATTGTGGTATCCGCCAGGGGTCGTCACTGAGTACTATTCTTTACCCTCTTTTTGATTACCTGAGAGAATGACGGCTTATTATTCGCTCCTGTGCAGATGACATTCAGAGTTGCCTGCGTGTCCATTGTCCGCACAAAGATTTTACTTGTATATCAGCATCACTTTCTAAAGTTGGAATCTGGATTTTCAGCCAATGGCTTAACACCAAATCCAGAAAGGCCTGAAGTGCACCTTGTAGACGTTCTGAACTTTCTGAACCAAAGTAACACAATTCCTTCTCCCTCACAACTTTTGCCCTCCAAATAATCTTGAGACATGGGCTCTACACATCACCTGTGAAGTGCTGCAAGGATCCATCCTGCCCCCCCCTTGATCTACACCCTTTACATGGAAGTACTCGAAAACCTCATGGCTTCACACAACAGCTGACAACCTGCGCCAGGTCCATTGGGTTCAGCATCAACAGATACGTCTCCTTCAAACAGCACATAGCAAGGAAGACACCAACGGCTTGGTACCAACTTTCCTTCCTCTGGAAAATCAAGTCCTCCATCAAAGCAAACAAGTTCAGATCTGTTGCCTAAACCTTGGTCTTCCCCCACCTGGATGGTGGCAATGCTTTTCTGGAAGGCCTTCTGGAAACTATTGTGGAACTGCTGAGATGTTTCCTACATGCTGCAGCACAACTCATCAAAGGACTCAGCAAATGCGACCACATCACCCCAACCCGTATTTAACTGCACTGGCTCCCACTACAAACATGTACAACCTTCAAATTCTGCTGCATCCTCTTTAAGGCCATCGCCCTCAAGCCCCAAGTACCTCACTAAGAAGCTCAGCTCTCTAGAAGCCTACAAACCCATGAAAGACCCCATGCTGCCTTACCATCTGCTTCCCTCACCATGTACTTCTCCCTAAGAATTGTAAAACACGCCATTGCTTCCTCAAGCTAGCAATAAATACCCTCACAATAGTAATAGTATAACAGAGCATTGTCCTTGGTCTCTAGGCATCTATTTGAATGGGTGAGACTTCTTCCATCGTACCTGGAATAGTGGGATGACGTCAAAAAGCTTACGTTAGTCGGAAGCATCCTCAGTGCTCCGTGCTTATCTCATGAGTAGAGGCAGTCTATCTCTACTGAAAACTTTGCGAAAAACTGCTGGAAAGTTCCATAGTTACAAAGGGGGATCTGTTGTAACTGTCAAAACATTTTGAAATCTGAAGATGATTTCGATAACCTCCAAAGAATTTTGAAAGTCTGTGCTCATGAGAAACCTGCATTTTCTGCCAAAACATACGACATGCAGATTTGGACTGCCATCTCATGAGTATCAGGAGAGCGCTTCCTCATGCTGTGCAGCAGGAGCACTTGCATTCTGAAGGCAGGCAGGCTACCATTTTAATATAGTGCACAGTCACACCTTTTCAGGGGTTCCAGGATGCCAGTTCTAGGGAGCATGACTACGGAATAGGGTAGGGAACCGTATGCGCCAGCGGCTCAATCCTTCCGACAGGTTCTTGCTCTGCTCCACTGACTACGGGCAGGTAGCCTTGTCACCATTTGTGTCACTAGTCCCAGAGGCAGCAGGTGAATGGATACATGGCAAGTTCATTGGATCAATAGGAGACATGCTCACGCTCTCTAGATCCCTTGGCCCAGCCACTCACGTAGAAGGGTTTTATGGCGGAATCCACATGGGAGCTCTTCTCCCACTTCTTCCTTCAGAGCATAAGTTTGGGGTCCTGGATGAGCTATTGGTGTATGATTCCTACAACATGTAAAACCCTTGTGATGTAATCACACTGCCATTTACTGCCCCGGAGTAAAACAATATGAGGATAAGGCACTTGACATCACTTGCTCTGTACTAACATTTAGAGGTTAAGAACATACTCTTTCACTTGCAGGGAATTATTGTGACTTTCCCAAACAAAGCTTGGCTTTGTGATGTTTAGACGCTGTTTCATTCATAAACACCAGTATTGTTTTCTTGTTGACTTGCAAGGAGGATGTCCTGAGGAAGGGCCCCCACCAAACACGCCTCCTCACACGGGGCGAAATGGACGCAGCGGATGTTATCCTCTTTCTTTTAGCCCAAAGCAGAGTAGTTGCAATCTGTATTTATTTATCGTTTGCTTGTTAGGCATTTATACAATATGAAAATACCGTTTCAAAGTGCCCTCAATGAATCCTCCTTAGTCCACCTCCCAGAGTGCACTGCAGGAAATGACGAGGAAAGAACCCTCCTTATCCCACCACCCTGAGTGCACTGCAGGAAATGACGAGGAAAGAACCCTCCTTATCCCACCACCCTGAGTGCACTGCAGGAAATGACGAGGAAAGATGCTTCCCAGTAGACATCTCCTGCACGTCTCAGTTGCTTCGCTGTATGAAAAACCAAGGATTCTGGAGTACATTACTTGAAGATGGATAGCACCCCCCTGATGCCCTGGGGCATTTTTGTTTTTGGTACATACGCTGGTGCAGCACCCTGAGGCCAAAAACAATGCAACAAAGAGAAGGGAACGACAGCAGAATATCTAGTTGTTTGTTTGTTTGTTTATTTGTAGGGCGCACCAAAGCCGAGAGTACCTGGGCGCAACAGAGAGGTAACAAGAATACTTTAGGCATGAGTTACAGTGGTTATAGCAGAAAATACACAAGATTAAGGCATAATTACAAACACAATTACAACAAGGCATGAATTGACATAGGTAGCTGTAGCTGATTGGTTACAGGAAGTGTCATAGACAAATACATGTGAGTATCATAGCAGTTATATGCAGATGGGGTCATAGCAGTTATATTGGTTACAGGAAGTGTTATATACAAATACATGTGAGTATCATAGCAGTTATATAAAGATGGGGTCATAGCAGTTATATTGGTTACAGGAAGTGTTATATACAAATACAAGTGAGCATCATAGCAGTTATATAGCATTTATATGTAGGCAGTTAAAATGCAGCCAATGCTATGCAGGGGTACAACTCATACAGCAGACGTTAGGCAATTGACATGGGACAATTATCCTTGGCTCTGAGCCAATTTAAGGTATTGTGCCTGAATTTTAGGAAGGTTTGGTACGCTCTCAGCGGCTGCGGGAGGGCGTTCCACATCTTTGCTGCCATGACAGGGAAGCTGCTCCCCCCAGCCTTTTTTAGTTTAAATTTGGGAACAACCAAACCGAAAGAGTTTACAGTTCTTGTAGGGCGTTCTGACGTTCTTCTAGTGATTCTATCAGACAGGTAGAGAGGGGCAGCTTTTTTAAGACATTTGTGTGTCAGTGAAATGGTTTTCAGCAAGATTTTATCGTTAATGGATAACCATTTATTCTCAGCTCTGAGATATGTTCTGTCCTAGAGATGCCCTGTGCCGCTCTGAGGGCATTGTTTTGGAGGATCTGTATCTTATTGATGATGTGCTTGCTAGCCCCTAGGTATAGGGCATTGCAGTAATCCAACTTAGAGAGTATCAGGGCTCTAGCTAGAACAGTGCAGCTGTCCTTTGAGAGGAACGGTTTACAGGGTCTTATCAAGTTACAGGTGTATGAAGTGGCTGAATCCATGACATTGACATGTTTGGCTAATGTAAGAGAGGAATCTAAACAGAAGCCAAGGGTTTTGACCTCTTTAATCACTTTGATGAGGTTACCATCGATGTTAAAGGCAGAGACGTTCGGGTTCATTTTGTTAAGGTTAGCCGTGGAGCCGAGGATAATAATCTCAGTTTGTTTTCTCATCATTCAAGCATAGGCCATGGTCGGCAATCCGTGCTTGGATGATGAGATACATTTTATTCACAAGAGCAGTGTCCATGTCGTAATCACCTGTGATTGGTATGAAGATCTGGGTGTCATACTGTCAGGAAGGTCAGTAGACTCCTCTTCTTCCTGTGATACCCCAGACTCCCCTTCCTCCCCTTCCTCCTCACCTTGAAGTCTCCGGCGTTGAATTAGCGTAGGATTGTCCTTAGTTCGAGTCTTCACCCCTTTTTTTTGAAGATAGGGACGACCAAGGTAGGACGCCACAGTGACACCCTCTTGGGTGATCTGTGGCAACCCTCCTCGGGCGCAGTTATTCGGGGAAAAAGCCAATGGCACAAAAAACCCCGGAAGAGGCTGCAGTAGAAGGAGAGGAATCGGATGAACACGGTCCAGTTATCGAAGAAATTCCAGGAAGAATCGGTTAAGATCCAGATCAAAGAAAGTTCCAAAACAATAAAACAGAGGTCGGCACACGGGAATCAACAGGAGGTAACTCTGGTACAGATTTAGCAGGCAAGGGCTGGGCGAGGCAATCCACAAGACAGGCTGAGGTCGACTCCGGGATATCACTGATAGAAAAGAAGGAGGATAAGAGGAGGAACAAGAGTGGAGAAATCCTAACGGGAAGCAGACTAGAAAAGACGGAAAAAGAATAGAAGGAAAAACTCAAGACGGAAGGGAGGAAGGGTGATTAGATGGGAATGGAACCGACAGGGAAGAGAGGGCGAGTAGGAGGGGAAGAAAAACCTAGATGAAGTTCGGAGCGAAAGAAAGGGAAGAAGAAGTGAAACAAAGAATACGGAAGGGAAATCTGTTGCTACTTAGGAAAAAGACAGCGGCGCAGGAACAGGACGAAAACACTGTACGTTGCAACGCACCTGACCCCGGAAGTGAAAAGGCTTAAATACCGAGTGCAGGTACGCCGCAACGACAACTAGACCTGCACTGCACGCTCAAATTTACGTGACGGAACCCGCTAGGGCGGGTGCAGCTTCCACTTCTTCCAAAGCCGCCAGTTTCCCTGCGGCGTGACACATCTGCATAGTTCATGTAGGTGACACCCAGATGGTCAAGATCATCAAACAAAGGCTTGGTGAATATAGTGTACATTGTTGGTGAGACACAGAAGCCCTGTGGCACGCCACACGTAATAGGGATGGAGTCTGCCGCTGCTGATGGTTATTAAGGAAGGATTGAATCCATGCTATGGCGTCTTGTGAGAAATGGGCTGCAGAGTCAAGATGTTTACACAACACTTTGTGGTCAACCACGTCGAAAGCCGCAGAAAGGTCAAGGAGAAGTAGAAAAGCTAATTTCCCCTTGTCTTTCAATTCATCGATTTGGGTTTTGAGATCGATCAGAGCAATTTCGGTGCCATGTTGAGGCCTGAATCCAGATTGGCGGACTCCTAGAAGGTGATTACTCTCTAAGTAATTCTGAAGGTAGGCTACTTTGTCTAAGATCTTGAGTAAGAAGGGTACTGTCTTGATGGGCCTATTTGTTAGTGGGAATCGATGGGTCTAGGGATTGTTTTTTGAGTAGGGGTAGAATCCATGACTCTTCTAGATTACTGGGGACAATGCTGGATGTAAAGGAGGTGTTAATTAGTTTAGAAATGAAGGGTGACAAGTCTCTGACGGCATCTTTGATGAGCTGTGCTGGGCAACTGTCCCCCTGGCAATTAGAGGGTTTGAGGGATAAGATCATTTTGTCGACCTCAAGGATAGAGACTCGTGTGGATCTAAAGCGTTGAGGCGGGTTGGTAGCCTCTCAGGGGAGCGTTGGCATCAGTGCTAGGTTTAGATAGGTTTGCTTTTTTATCAGCAATATTGTTCTGTAGTAGGGAAGTTTTGCTGGAAAGGGCGTTCTGAATGTTGGTACACCAGACTTTATCCTTCATGCAGTCGTCTGTTGGCTGTATGGGAGTTTCCATCTCCTTTAGTATCACAAATAGTTCCTTCGTGTTCAAACTGCCTTGGTGAATCCTATTGTTATACGTATCCTGCTTAGTACGTATCATTTCTTTTTTGTACTGGGCGGAAATATTGATCAAATTGGTTTTGTTTTCCTCAGTGGGTAAGTGTCTCCAAAGGAGTTCTAGTTTTCTCTTTTCGGATCTCAATGTTTTGAGATGGGGGGTAAACCAAGAGTTCGGGTGTGCCTTTGGTATACTTTTACGCAATTTCGGTGGGGCTATAATGTCTAAGAGTATGCTCATGGTGGCATTGTACTCATTGACTAGTGAATAAGGGTCGGAAGATGCTGGCATTGAGTTGAGGGTAGGGAGGATAAGAGGTAGAATTCTTTCTGACGTAATGTGTCTTTTGTTCTTAGTTGGGATAGGAGGGGCTATGGTGCTCATCTTGGGGGCAAAGGTGTTGGCTAGAATGGTGAAGGAAATCAGGAAATGGTCAGTCCAAAGTTGCAGAGTGATGGAGGTTATGTCTATATTACAATTGAGGTCCGTCACCCAGTCTTGGGTTCTGCCTTTGTTGTGGGTAGGTTGGGACTTTCTTTGGACAAAGTTGAGTTCAGCAAGCACATTGTTTATAGCAAGAGCTTGTTGGTCGCTAGGGTCATCAAAACCCAGGTTGAGATCCCCCAACTTAAGTATTTGTGTAGTGGCTTTGGTGTTGTTTGATAGAATTATGGAGATGTCCTCCTGAAAAGATCCAATAGGACCTGGATGTCTATAAATCAGGTGTACAGTGAATGTTTGAGAGTCTGATATGGGAACTTTAAGTGTGATTAATTGACAGGATTTAATCTTAAGAGAGGGGGCTAGTCTCATTGCAAGGCTGGATTTGGCGATATTTGGTATACCTCCTCCCCTGCAGTTATCCCTATCTACTCTGAATATAGTATAGTTGTCAGGGACAGCCAGTAAGAGGGTCGGGCCTGCGTCAGTGTGTAGCCATGACTCTGTCATGGCTAAGAAGTCATAATCATTGGCCTGGATCAGGTTCGCTATCTCTGTGGCGTGTGCCACGAGGGACCTGGCATTCATAAGGGAGCCCTTCATGTTGGAGGTGCTCATGATGTGGTGATGGGAAGTCTGTTGTTTATCCTGACTGGCTTTTTTTGTAGTCAGATTGGCAGTGGGTTTGCCCTGGTGTGGTTTAGGTGTGGTATGATTGCCAATCTTAGTCAAGTGAGTCGAGTGACAGGCGTTGTTGTAATATACCAGAGATCACTTTGGCAGGTAAGTTTTTCAATATAGGTAGTTGCCATGTGCTAGTTCTGGGTCCGTGGAGTCTAGTTAATCTTGCACGGAGTCTGTAGTTTCTCAATGGGGTGGGACAAGGGAGGTTCAGTGCGGGTGAGATGGTGATCGCCCGTGGCTGATGGTTTTTGGCTAGGTTGCAAGTATATTCAGTAGGTTAAAGTTGTCATGGCAAATATCAGGATATGTGGCATGCACTGGATGCAGTACTGATTGTTATTTCCTATGCCTTCTGCCATGTAAATCAATGACTGAATATTTGGCTGGGTTTGTGGCAATCAGTCATTTGCATGTGGGGAGGTTCTGTTTTCTTTGCCTAGAAAAATGTGGGCATGCCTGTCACTCAAGCTCACTTTGGTCAAGTCTGTGGTGCCACCACTTTCAATCAGCTTAGGTTCCTTCTGAGTGCTGCTGCATGGCATGCCTTTCACCTGTCCAGGTGGATCTCATGCTGGCAGCCTTTCGGGCTGCTAAGATGGCCAAAGCTCGCCCCCACACTCCACCAATGGCTCTGGCTCAAAGTGGCAGCATTGATGACTTTGGACTCTCCCCTGCTGCAGGACACTGGAGACTGCACATCTCCACACAGAGCCTTATTCATCTCACAGCTGCGAACGTGCCTGTGCTGGGACCAGTGTGTCCGTTCTCTCTCACTCTAGAGAGTGCTGCTTCGGAAGGAGAAGGTCGCCCGGTGGCCCAGTGACTGGAGGGCTTGGCTCTTTTTTCTGGACTCATCCTCATCAGCTGCTCTGGGATACTCCAGTCTTCGGTCAGCCGTCCAGGAGGAGCTGCCATTCAGGACATCAGTTGGTGGCTGAGAGAAGTCCAGCTTCAGCACAGGTTTTCTGAACTGCTCAAGTAAGATTGGGCATTGCGAACTATTCTGGGGGCTGGGTCCCGATCTAAAAGCATCTGTATTAGTCCATTGTTAGGTTTTGCCAGAGGCTCCTAGGAGATAGCAGAGAATGATGCCACATTTTTTTTTTTTTTTTTACTTTTACTCATTTACTCGATGTGTACGTGCATGTGTGGTGTATGCGTGTGTATTTGTGTACAGTGTGAGCATATGTTCCATGGGGATGTGTGTGTGTGTGTTTGACTGCATGTGTTTGTGGGGTGGCAAGAAGGTAAATGTCCCTACTACAGTGGTCTGCTGATATATATAGTGCACAGCAGTCAGCATGAAATGTGTTCTGATAGTGGCAATGCTGGCATACGTATGGCACCGTCTGCATGGAAATGTTTTCCTGGGGTAACATTGGCATTCAAAAACATCCCTACATCTGCATACTAAAAATCTTGTTAACAACTAGCATGCAAATGCTTTTCTGTGGCAATCTTGGCATACATGTGGATGCAGGTAGGCAGGCAGAATAACCATGTCTTTTACAGGGCAAGGCGGTCAAATATTGTGGAGACAGGCCCTGTGTTTTCTTTGGATGCAGCAGCCATCCTGAACACATGTGGCATAATGCTCCTGGCTACTGTAGATGGCCTGGTATCTAGTTTAGTTCCCTGCACCCTCACTCTCTACTTGAAACCTCACCCACCCTACCTTCACTCTCTCTCTTTGCACACTCACCCCTTCCCTTGCTTGCACCTCAGGTTTCTCTTGCTGTCTTCTCTCTCTCACACTTGCTCCCTCTCACTAACAAGCATCTTTCCACGCACCACCTCCTGCACTGTCATTACATTTCTCACACTGTCACCTCACTCTCACTTTTCCTCTCAACCTTGCTCTCTCTCACCTTCGCCCTCTCTTACCCTCCCTCTCTCATCCACTCTTGCTGACAAATACTCCTGAACAGCCTCACAGGTTTCCTCCATCGTGTGCACTGGTATTCTCTGTCCCACTTTTTTTTCCGATCCTCTCACCCACCTGAGACCCTTCTCACCTGTTGACCTTATATCTCTACATACAAACTACAGCGAGGAAGAGTAACCAGCAAATGTGGGGCTTTCTGCCAATGCTGCTGCTCTCCTAGGTTAGCATTCAGTGTTTGGACGGGTCACAGACGGGCATTTCTAATGTGAATTTCATTAGGGAACAGATCCCATTCTTTGGACCTCCTCACAGACATTCTATGGTGCTCGGCAGAGGAGACTCTGCTATTCCTAGAAGTAGTTCACAGAGGCAAAAAACACGAGGAACATAACCTGAGGTGCCCTTTTCCCAGCTCTCAGAATCTCACTGTCTTCCCTGCTTGAATATCCCAGAAATGTTTCAGTGATTCAGCAAACTGGCGGCCAATCCTTTCGCTTCCTTTCGCTTCCCAGGAAAATGTGAAGGGGCCTAGTTTCTGCTCCAGGCTTACTGACAGCTTAGCTTGAATGGAAGAGGCATGGCCCCAAATGTGGCCATGGCCATATTGTCGGCTGCCCCCTTCTTTCCACCAAGGCCACAGTGTTGGTTCTCTCCGAACCAGAATGCCCAGTTTACACTCCATGGACTATTTGTGGTGGAGTGGAATGGATCCAACCAAGCATCCTGTCCTATGGAGGTTTACCTTCTCCAGAGGTGAGCTGCTGTTGCCTTCATCCTTAGGATTGTAAGTGTAGAGGAGGGTACTCAAGCGGCAGCAGCGGTTTAGCAGTAGATTCCCAGGAGGCTTTCTACATGTTTCATTAGCACCCTTGGTGGGTGCCAGAGCCAAAGAAGGTTGCTCCATACCCGGGCTGAGTCTACCGGTGCAAGCCTGGGTTGGTCGCAACCCGAGTGCTCTGTGCATCCACCCTCCATCGGCGCTACTGTCTTCCCTCCTCCCGTCCCTCCCTCGTCCAAATCCTTCCCTTCATAACCCCTGACCCCACCCAATTTACCTTAAATGGGCTCCTCCGTCCCGGTTCCTCATCCCGCTCCAATCCAACAGATTAGCTTCCTGGTAAGCCATGCAAATGGAAGAGGGGCTCCGAGCGGAGGCCCTGCCTTCCATTTCCATGGCAACCCTGACACTCCCCGGCCACAGCTGCGAACAAAACATCGCAACCAGGCGCTTTTTTTTCTCTTTTCAATTGATATTACCACCTTGAGGGTTTGCCTCGGGGTGCTTAAAGCAATCATACCACATTCTGCGGGCTTCACCAGCCCGGTAAAGACAATGAGGCCTGGCGTTAAGGCCCTCGCTTTGCTGGAGCCTGCGCCTTGGGACCCTGGCAGTTACCGGACGTTGAAGCCGGCAGAACACAGTGTATTGCTTAAAAGGTCTGCCATGATCAACACTGCTGACGACATGAACGTGCAGCAAACCTTTCTTTTTCATTGCTACCAAAGGAGAAAAGGCCAGGAAAATTAGGGTGGGAAATGGACCAGAAGGGGCGTGGAGGTTCGGCGCGCTCCCTGAAAAAAAAGAGTGTTCCTAACATAAAAACACCCCAGCTAACATGAGACAAGACAGCATTTTCACTGATGCCTCAGGTGATTGCAAAGATGTGACATTTCATGTCCGATGGCCTAAGCATTGCACATTTTATCAACTATAGTGAGATATGTTCAAGAGTGGCTTCATAACTTTATAATGTGATGTCCTCAGGTTGCGATCATTGTTTTTCTCAGGGATATGTCACTACACTGATTTTTAAAAGGTCTCTCAGTATGGCCATTGCGCGTCAATGCTTCACGCATTCCATGGACCATGAGGAGATCTGTCGAGGGCTTGATGGTCACGTCTTCCGATTTAGGAAAGTCTTCTTTTCTATCTTGTTTTTGGATTTATTTGAAGAACTGGGATGTCAATTTCGATCAGAAATGGTTTACAATAACACATTAGAGATGTCAGGAGTATTCCCATGAAAGAGTCTGTATCTCAGCACAAAGGTGATTATTATTCTTCTTCTTCTTATTATTATTATGATGAGAACAAGTGGTGAGCCAGTTCATGATGGTGCACAAAATTAGGATATATATCAGGGACAAAACTTCCCTGGTATATGAAACACCTGTGTATAGGCACGTTAAAAATGCCGTATCATATCAAAACAAAAGAAACATAGACAAAATTAAGAAAACAGGAGACTTACAGAAAACTAGCATTAACCTAAGGTCGCAAGTGCTCCAACTAAAGAAGAGTACTTCATAGAAATACATAGAATTGCATTATTAAGCATCCATAGAGTCAGTGGTGCGGTCAAGTAGGGAGGTTGGGGGAGAGGGAAAGGGGAGCTCCGTCTTTATCAAGTGAGTGATGTTTAAGCTGAACCTTGAAGAGATCCAGTTCGCCTGGGTTTGATTGTTATGGGCAGCGACTTCCGGTGGAGAGCGGTGAGTAGGGAGACAGAGCAGAAGTGGGAGGAGGCACACAGGGCACATGGAATGGTGAGGTTAAGTGCACAGGAGGATCGGAGGGAACGAGATGGTGAGTGAACTGAGATACAATCAGACAGGTACAGAGGAGCAGGACTATTGATAGCTGTGCAGTATAGGAGAAGAAACTTGAAAAGGGAGTAGGGAATGTGTAGGCTTCAGCAGCAGTCCAGTTTCCTGCACACAAGACTGGAGATTAGAGTTTTTGCAGAGTGCTTAGTAAGAAAAGGAAGAATTTTCTGAATGTTGAGGAGGTTAATACAAGCTGCAGAGGCAGGGGTAGTGATGAATTGATGCAGTTGTGGATCGTTTTCAAAGAGAACCCCAAGATGGCAAGCCTTGGCTCAAGCAAAAAGAAGCTAGGGGAGAGTAGGGAGGGAGGGCGGGCATTAGAAGCTGGAGAAAGATGACTTCCATTTGTGACTGGTCAGCATGAGGCAGCGGAGTGCCATCCAGTGATGAATTGCATTGAGACACTTGATAATCTCTTCCAAGATGGCTGGGGTTAAGGGGGAAAGGAGAAAAATATTTGAGTGGCATCAGCAAAACGGTGGCAGTGAAAGCCAAAGGATGAGGTAAGTCTTTCTAAGGAAGAGGCATATAGGGTGAAGTGCAGAGGTCCAATGACAGATCCTTAAAGGGGACACCCACAGAGATTATGATGGAGTCAGAGATTTGCGAGTTACAAGAGATTTCAAAGGACTGACCTTCCAAGTAAGAGGCGATCCAGGCAATAGCAGGTTTGCAAAACCCAAGGTCATGGAGAGAGAGAGGAGTAGAAAAGAGTGGTCGAGAGTGTCAATACCAGCAGAACGGTCAAAAAGGGCGGGTATCGGAGAGGGTTTGGAGTGGAGCGCTTTAGGGAGAATGTTTGAGATATAAATGAGTGCAGTCTCGGCAGAGTGTTTTCTACGGAATCCAGATTGAATTGGATTTCCAAGGCCATCATCCTCAAGGTATTTAGTAATCCAGTCAAAGACAACCTGCTCAAGGATTTCTGAATAATGGGCAAGGTGAGAAACTGTGCAATGGTTTGCTGGCACGTATGGGTCAAAGGAGTGCTTCTTCAATTGGAGCATGACAGTTACAGATTTAAATGAGGCAGGGAACAGTCCAGCGGCGAGAGAGAGGTTAAAGAGGTCAGGGAGATACGTGGAAGAGATTGACTATTTGGGGAGCAAAAGGGTTGGTAGGAGCAGAAGATGGCTTGACGCTGCGAAGGATGGGTGCTAATTCAATACTAGAGATAAGGGAGAAGTAGTCGAGTATAGAAGAGTTAGGGGGAAAGATGGTGGACAGAAGGCAGGCTGGTGAGGGAGTGAGAGGAGGGTTGTAAGAGTGTCATGAATTTTAGTGATTTTAAAGGAAAGGTAGTGAGCAAAGTCGTTAGCAGAAAGGGGGGAATGCAATCAATATTGGCTTGAGAGGTTTCAGCAAAGGTTGAAGGGAAGATTAAAATTTGCTGATTTTATTGGAAAGGAAGGGGCCTAGGTTTGTGTAGTATGAGGATTCCTGCAGAGGTTAAGGCAGTAGGAAAATATTTGTAGGCTAAGAGTAGGGAAGTTGTCTGTAATTTGTGCCATCTTCCTAGTTCGCAGTGCATGTTTGTTTTGAGGGTCTGAACTTCACAGGTGATCCGTGTCTGAGGAAGGAGACGGGAAGGTGTGAATGTTACGAGCAGGATAGTTTTGGTGAAATGGAGTCATAAGTGCATAGTGAAAATCAGAGAAAGCAGGGTCAATGGAAGAGGCGTGAATAGGGGGGAGGCGCAGGAGAGGGGTCCTCACATCATGAAGGTGAGGGGCAAGAGGGACCTGCCTGAGTTTCCTCTTAGTCATTAAAGAGGGGAGATAAGGAGTAAAAGGTGGAGGAACCGAGATGTTAAAGTGAACAATGGGTGATCAGATGGAAAGGGGTCATTGGAGAGGTCAGAGGAGGAGAGTGAGTTAGAGAGAAAGGTAAGGCCAATAGTGTCCAGAGTGGGTCGGCTGGTCATGGAGGGAGTGGTAGATATGAGAGAGTTAAGCTCAAGGCAGGTGGCTGCAGGGGTTTTGGGAAGGCTACTCACTGGAATTTGCAATTGACTTCATGTACTTTACAGTTTCCAACTTTTGTGCCCTTGGCTGAGGTGACTTTGATATTTCTTATGTAGCCACTTAAATGCCCAGGATTTAGCCATCCACGTCCTTGCAGCCCTTGCCAGTTAGGAGGTTCAGCACTGCAGGGAGAATTCCTGTAATGCTTAAGTCGTTAAAAAGTGCCCATGTTGATGTTGATCCACTCAACACCAGGGAGCCCCTACAATGGGCTTCCTTTTACCTGAAGTCCTGTCTGAATTTAACGTGAACCAGAATATTGCCCTTTCCTATTTTATTCTGTCTTCTTCTTGCCCCAAGGCCAAGAACCATTTTGTATTCAATATCCAAATGTATGTGTTAGGGTAGGGTTCCATTTTTGGAGTGTTTGCAGTCTCATTTTACTCTTTCTGCTTTTCTCCCTTTTCTTTTTTGGGGTTTTCTAATATATTTTGGTGGTCAGAGGGACTCAGCTGTGCCACTACATCCCCTTTTAACTCCTTGATAGTATATGGTCCTGGTAACCCATAAGGCTCCCAGGTCTAGGCCATTTGTGCCCTAGGCTGATTTTAACACCCTACATTGGTGTTTATGGGTTAGGCTGGGGCAACTAATATATAGTTTTGGCTTCAACAGGGGTTCAAACTGATGTATCACATTAGAAGCCCAATGTAACTTTATAGACGCCATTGTGGTACTAAGTCCTACCCTTTACCATTTATTTTAGGGGCTTCCTTTGTACAGGTAATATATGAGACTAACATTGCCACTATGCCCACGTGATCCCAAAATGGCACCCTGCATAGTGCTATGAACTGATTTAGACCAGTCCTTGACACAGGGTAAGCCACTATGCTTCCTGAGGAGTGAACCTAGCTGCTTGGCAATGTTTGGGGCCACCCTGATTGGCTGACTGACAAAACCTTTGCTTTAAATTACCTAATGGGATTGGTTGGCTGGCAGAAACCAGCCCCTGTGTGTGAAGGTACATATAGAGGAAACCTTGGTCCTAAATCTGTGTTTCTACATTTGTGGAAGGATGGAGGGAAGGATACATTACCTGCTGGATGATTTCTCACTGTGCCCAACACTTTAGGCATTTGTAGGCGTTCTTCCAGCCATACTGGCTAGATACAGTGGTCCTGGCATATCTCCAGTTTGAGATTTTGGCTGATGGGCGTTTTACTGCCACCTGCCACATTTTACCACCAGGACTGCTACCTTGGCTTTGGAAGTTGCTGGCACCTGAAAGGGTGTTGGGACCCCAACATCATTCTAAGTTTGCTTGTCTGGGTTGTCTTTGGTGCCGCCTGATGCAGAGGCAGTATTTACTGGTGTGCCATCCACGTTTGCCTGCCGAACGGCCGGGGTGGGCCACGTGCAGCACCCTCTGTCCTCTTGCCTAAATCTCATTTCTAGATTGTACTCCTGGATGTGAGGTCCCACTCCTATGAAGGGTGATTTTGTTCTTATTTTGGGCCGGTTTTGGCCATCTTTGGCTCAGGGTTCAAGTCCATGCCCGGCTGTATCCTCATTTACTTACCGGGTTGTAGTGCTTTCTTGGAACTTTGTTTTCCAGGACCAACCTTCTACGTACTTACCTCTGGGCCCTGGCTTGGCGGATTATTCGAGATACTCATGGGCTTGGGCCCGTGGTCAGTGGGGTCTGAAAGTCCCAGTTAATGGCATTTCCCCATTGGTTAACATTGGGGCTGCATCGCTGCTCGTGGGGCTGCTCGGTCTTAACTCCTCCACTGGTTCGTGTCTGTCTTCAGGGTCTCCACTGGTGACCCCTGGAGTCGACTGCTTTCTTCTGAGTCACTGCTGGAAAGAATTAGGACTTGCCTGGCTAGCTCGCCTTAACCGCAGGCCATCCTGCAGATTTTGTCCGGGTGTTTCCTATGAGGCCCTTTCGTCACCTTTACAACGCCTACAAATGAAACTGGAAGGTGTGAATCTGCTCTGTGGCCTTTCTCTAGAGCTCCCCACCGATGATATCTGGAGTCCTTCACCAATCCCTGCACTTGTGCAGATTCTCCATAAATTACTACGTTTTTTATAAACATGTGTACTAAACACTGTGGTATCCCTCCTTGTATTGTTTACACATATATTATCTACGATACTTTCCCATAGAGTGTAGAATAAAACATGTAACTAAGTTTTGGGTGGTACCCTTGCTTTCGGACAGGTCATTATTAAAGTGTGTAATATTGTCTAGCGCTCTGTTATGCATCTGTACTGTTGCATACCTCTGGAAAGCGCTCCGTTGTGTATCTGTATTGTTATATACCTCTCTCTGGAAAGCGCTCCGTTGTGTATCTGTATTGTTATATACCTCTCTCTGGAAAGCGCTCCGTTGTGTATCTGTATTGTTATATACCTCTCTCTGGAAAGCGCTCCGTTATGTATCTATATTGTTGTATACCCCTGAAAAGTGTTTTGTTGTGTATCTGTATGGCTGTATACCTCTGGAAAGTGCTCTGTTGTGTATCTGTATTGTTGTATACCTTTGGAAAGTGCTCAGTTGTGTATCTGTATTGTTGTATACCTCTGGAAAGTGCTCCGTTGTGTATCTGTATTGTTGTATACCTCTGGAATGTGTTCTGTTGTGTATCTCTATTGTTGTATACCTCTGGAAAGTGCTCCGTTGTGTATCTGTATTGTTGTATACCTCTATAAAGTGCTCCATTGTGTATCTGTATTGTTGTATACCCCTGGAAAGTGCTCTGTTGTGTATCTGTATTGTTTTATACCTCTACAAAGTGCTCTGTTGTGTATCTGTATTGTTGTATACCTCTGGAAAGTGCTCCGTTGTATATCTGTATTGTTGTATACCTCTATAAAGTGCTCTGTTGTGTATCTGTATTGTTGTATACCTCTACGAAGTGCTCTGTTGTGTATCTGTATTGCTGTATACCTCTGGAAAGTGCTCTGTTGTGTATCTGTATTGCTGTATACCTCTGGAAAGTGCTCTGTTGTGTATCTGTATTGTTGTATACCTCTATAAAGTGCTCCGCTGTGTATCTGTATTGTTGTATACCTCTATAAAGTACTCCATTGTGTATCTGTATTGTTGTATACCCCTGGAAAGTGCTCTGTTGTGTATCTGTATTGTTGTATACCTCTATAAAGTGCTCCGATGTGTATCTGTATTGTTGTATACCTCTATAAAGTGCTCCATTGTGTATCTGTATTGTTGTATACCCCTGGAAAGTGCTCTGTTGTGTATCTGTATTGTTGTATACCTCTATAAAGCGCTCCACTGTGTATCTGTATTGTTGTATACCTCTATAAAGTGCTCTGTTGTGTATCTGTATGGTTGTATACCTCTATAAAGTGCTCCGCTGTGTATCTGTATTGTTGTATACTTCTGTAAAGTGCTCCGCCGTGTATCTGTATTGTTTTACAACTCTGTAAAGCGCTCTGTTGTGTATCTGTATTGTTGTATACTTCTGTAAAGTGCTCCGCTGTGTATCTGTATTGTTGTATACTTCTATAATGTGCTCCATTGTGTATCTGTATTGTTGTATACCTCTGTAAAGTGCTCCATTGTGTATCTGTATGGTTGTATACCTCTATAAAGTGTTCCGCTGTGTATCTGTATTGTTGTATACCTCTGTAAAGTGCTCTGTTGTGTATCTGTATTGTTGTATACCTCTATAACGTGCTCCGTTGTGTATCTGTATGGTTGTATGCCTCTATAAAGTGCTCCGTTGTGTATCTGTATTGTTGTATACCCCTGGAAAGTGCTCCATTGTGTATCTGTATTGTTGTATACCTCTATAAAGTGCTCTGCTGTGTATCTGTATTGTTGTATACCTCTATAAAGTGCTCTATTGTGTATCTGTATTGTTGTATACCTCTATAAAGTGCTCCGTTGTGTATCTGTATTGTTGTATACCCCTGGAAAGTGCTCCATTGTGTATCTGTATTGTTGTATACCTCTATAAAGTGCTCTGCTGTGTATCTGTATTGTTGTATACCTCTATAAAGTGCTCCATTGTGTATCTGTATTGTTGTATACCTCTATAAAGTGCTCCGTTGTGTATCTGTATGGTTGTATACCTCTATAAAGTGCTCCGCTGTGTATCTGTATTGTTGTCTACCTCTGTAAAGTGCTCTGTTGTGTATCTGTATTGTTGTATACCTCTATAAAGTGCTCCATTGTGTATCTGTATGGTTGTATACCTCTATAAAGTGCTCCGCTGTGTATCTGTATTGTTGTATACCTCTATAAAGTGCTCCGTTGTGTATCTGTATGGTTGTATACCTCTTTAAAGTGCTCCGCTGTGTATCTGTATTGTTGTATACCTCTATAAAGTGCTCCATTGTGTATCTGTATGGTTGTATACCTCTATAAAGTGCTCCGCTGTGTATCTGTATTGTTGTATACTTCTGTAAAGTGCTCCGTTGCTTCTCAAAGCTAGGTCCACACTCAATAAATACAATAATAATAAGACGGTATGTATGAACTCTACCACCAGGAGTGGGGCCTACGTATTAGGTTAAGGAGTGAGTTAGGCCTTAACTAGAGACTTACAACTTACTCTTTATTTGCTCTAAGCTCTGCTATGTGCAAGGTTTAACCTGCGTATACATTTTTCCTTTTCTACATATTTTACGTGTGACCTTGTTTTGTTTGTTTGTTTGTTTTATTCGTATTTATATAGCGCACAACAGCCCGAGGACATCGTGGCACTTGTTACAGTACAAAGCTTAGTTACTTAGTTACATGGTCATTAGCAATATATATACAGGTTGCAATATAGTTAAAAAGTCATTAGCAGTATATACACAGGTTACAATATAGTTATATTACATTTGTGTTATATTACAATAAACATGGCAGAAGTGGAGGAGGCAGTCCTCCACTTGCTAGTTGAGGAGAGTGGCCTTGAGGTTGTTGCGGAAGACAGAGATGGAAGTTTCAGCTCTAAGGGTGGCAGGGAGTGAGTTCCAGAGTTTCGGTGCAATATAGGAGAAGCTTAGACCTCCCGCTGTGGCTCTCTTTATGCGTGGTATGTGTAGCTGGTTGGTGTACTGAGCTCTGGTGGGGCGAGTGGATGTGGTCCTTGATATTGCTTCAGATAGGTATGCTGGAGCAGTTTTGTTGATGCACCTGTGAGTGATGGTAGGATTTTCAGAGTAATACGATCTTTGACCTGGAGCCACCGTGCTTCACGTCTGGCGTGGGCTATATGGTCTCTTCTAGGGATGCTCATGGCGGCTCTGAGGGCATTGCTTTGTGTGGTTTGCAGTCTGTGAATGTTTTTGGCGGAGGTGCCAGCTAGAAGGGCGTTGCAATAATCGAGTCTGGCTCCTATAGTTGCTCTAGCTATGGCCAATCGGTTGGGGGTGAATAAGTAGGGTTTAATGGCATTGATGAGCTTGGTGCTGAACGCTGATGCAGAGGCTATGGCGCTGACTTGTTTGTTCATCGATAGATTAGCATCAATGTGAACACCTAGAGTCTTGACAGAGGATGATAAGGAGATGGTTGACTTGTCTATGTTGAAGTTGTTGTATTGGGGGCTTAGTTTCGATAATGTGTTTGTCTGGCCCAGGATGAGAATTTCAGTCTTCTCCCCGTTAAGACAGAGGCCATTGATTTCCATCCAAGCTTGGATATTGGCATAGATGTTGTGAAGGGCCATAGCGTCTTGGTGATACAGTCCAGATAGGGGTAAAAGTACTTGAGTGTCGTCTGCATAGTTTGTATATGCAACACCCATGGAGTCAAGTAGGTCGAAGAGGGGTTTTGTGAAGAGGTCATAGAGGGTGGGGGCTGTACAAGATCCTTGGGGGACACCACAGTTTATAGTGGTAGGATCTGTGTTAGCTGTGTCGGAGTAGACCTTCATGGCTCTTCCTTCAAGGAAGGAAGTGATACAGGATGCTGCTTGATTAGAAAAATTGGCTGCATGGGTGAGGTGGGTGGTGAGGGTTTGGTGATCTACCAGGTCAAAAGCAGCTGATAGATCGAGGAGGAGGAGCAAGGCAGGTTTGCCTTTGTCCATGATCTGTGAGATTCGATTTTTTAGGTCTAATAAGGCGGATTCTGTTCCATGCCCGACACGGAAGCCAGATTGTCTTTTGCCTAGTATGGAGTTAGCTTCTATGTATGATTGGATCTGGATGTGAGCTGCTTTTTCCTGGATTTATAGAAGGAACGGGACTGTCGTTATCAGTCTGTAGTTGTTGGGTTGAGCTGGGTCAAGTGTGACCTTTTTTAGAAGTGGCCGCACCCAGGCTTCCTTGAGATTGTTTGGGACAGTTCCTGTTTGGAAAGATGCCTAATGAAGGCAGTAATCAGGGGTTCTAGGTCATTGGCACATTCCTTGATGATTTTGGGAGGGCAAATGTCTGCTTTGCAGAGGGATGGTTTGAGGTTTTTAATGAGATTAAGGACCTCAGGTTCAGTGACGTCTCTGAAGGAGAATTGAGCGTGATTGAGATTACTACGCTTGTCTTGTGTAGGGTGGTTGGTTTTTTGGTTTGGTAGGACTTTGCAGTGGTTTTGGAGTTTGTTCTGGAGGTTTTATTTTGTTGAGCATGGCGGACTGAATGCTGGCACACCAGGCTTTGTCTTTAGTTATCTCGTCAGCGGTAGCCGGAGGAGTGACTAATTCATTAAAGATTGCGAATAGTTATTTAGCTTGGGAGTTGGCCTTTGAGATCCTATCATTGAAGGAGTTGGATTTTGCTGCTAAAATGGCTTTTTTATATTTGAAGGCTATTTGTTTGAAGAGGCTCTTATTTAGATCAGTCGGGTCCGTTTGCCAGTTTTTAAGCGACTGGTGCTTTTGAGCTCAGAGGGTTTGGAGTTCTTCCGAGAACCAAGGGTTGCAGTGAAATTATTTTTTTTCCTTCTTGCTTTCAAGTGGGGCTTGGCATTGGTGAGAGTATCATTGAAGATAGCTGATAGTATATTTGGGTCCTGAGAGAAAGGTGGTGCTAGACAGGGGCTTTTAAGGTGGGGACGCAAGTTGCCTGCGTTGAGTTTTTTAGAACTTCTCATTGTGGCAGGTGGTGCGCGGGTGAGAGTCTTAGGGTTAGGGTTGGTGGGGATGAGGAATTCGATGCATTTGTGGTCCGTCCAAGGAAGGGCGGTGTTTGAGGTAATGTTGGATGCAGAGTTGTGATCCATGACCCAGTCAAGGGTGCGGCCTCTGGAGTGAGTAGGGGTGAGGACTCTTTGGGAGAAACCTAAGTCTGTGACTTCTTTAGCTAGGGTTGCGGCAGATTTATCCTTAGGATCGTTGTATCCTAAATTTAAGTCTCCTAATAGAAGGATTTTGGAGGACTTTTTAATGTTGTTGCTGAGTCGATGGGAGAGGTGCTCTTGGAAGTCAGCTGGGAGTCCGGGAGGTCTGTATAGGATGTGGATGTTGATTAGATTATTGGGGGAGAGCGTAACCTTGGCTGATGGGATATCAGCATTACCAGCCCATGTACTATGGACTGCTAATCTGATGGATAGTGAGTCTTTGTGGATAAGGGCGACTCCCCCTCCAATCTTATCACATCTATCTTGCCTAAGGATGGTGTAGCCTGTGGGTAGGGCTAGTGCGATGGCTGGGCAGGAGGCATCATTGAGCCAGGATTCGGTGATGCAAAGTAAGTCCAGATTAAGTGTGGATAGTAGATCATTTATCTCGAGGGCATGTGCAGGTAGGGAGCGTACGTTCAGTAGTGCACATTTAAGAGGTGGGTGTTGTGTGCCTTTGATTTTTTTGTTTGTACTAGTATGGGGTGAAGTGAGCTTGTTGTGGTGTGTGGTAGTGAGGAGCTTAATGTGAAGTAGTGTAGAGGCATTTTGGGGTGGTGGGGGGAGAAGGGCAGTGCCTATGCTCATTTTAGTATGGGGTAGTGGTGCAGTGCGGGTGCCTAATCTGGTGTTTCTAGTCGTGATGGGTGTCGGTGAGCAGAGTAAATACCTAGGAATTGATCTATTTCTGAGATTACGGAGTCTTGTGGCTAGGCTAGGTGGCCGAGACTGTGTGATGTTGTAGTCTGGTGCTGCGGCATGTGAATTTAGTGCCGGGCGCTGGGTGAGGTGTGCTGGGAATATGTGGGGAGGCGTAGAGGCCATTATAGTGAGGGCTATAAGGATGGCTGTTAGGCTGGCTGAGCGGAGTGTGGCAGGGAGAGTGCGGGAGAGTGAAACGATGCTATGATTGGGAGGTGCACTCTTGGACATCATGATCGTGGAGAGTGGCTGTGTGTGTGTGTGTGCAGCTGGTGTGTTCCGCTGGTATGTGACAGAAATGACAGGGGGATCGTGCGACTAGTGCTACGTAGTTCAGAGGCAGGGCATAATAGGTAGCAGTTCATCAAAATACAATACCTAAATTCGATTTTCTATGTGGGGCAGGCAGATGCAAAATGGTGGCAGGGCATAAGGGGCAGGCAGAGGCTAAATGGTGCAGGGCATAATAGGTAGCAGTTCAACAAAATACAATGGCCCTCATTACGACCCTGGCGGAAAGTGACTGACCGGACCGCCACAGCGTAAATAGCGTTTCCGCCATTGCACGATGGAGCAAAGTGCGGCCCATTCCGACCCATCGGGCACGAGCACCACGGCATGGCGGAAGTGCAAAGTCCGCGATGGCGGAAATGACCCCAAAACGGCCCACACCGCCGCCGTACGGCGCCCTAGGTGCAATACCGCCACCCATCACAGCGGACACCGCAGTGTGCGCCTACCGGAAAGTACGGTGACCGTAAATATACGGAAACGGAAGTAAAAACATGGGGCCGGAACGGGAAACATCCCGCCGTACACCTATAAAACCACAAAAACCACACAACCACTAAAAACACTACCCTGAGACACACCCCAACCCGTCATCCACCCTAGCGAAACCAAGAAAAATGGGAAAAGTAGCGAAGAAAGCGTGCGACCGCAAGCGGCAGGTCCACTTCTCCCGTGAGGAACTCACCGTGCTAACAGAGACCCTCCAGGAGAATGCTGCCGTCGTCTTCTCCACGCAAATGACCAGGACGGCACTTGCGAACAAGAAGGCCATATGGGCTCTGGTGGCACAGCGGGTAAGTGCGGTGGGGACCGCACCCCGCAACCCACAGCAATGCAGAAAGCGATGGGACGACCTGCGGATACGCGTCCGCAGCATACTCTCTGCCAACCGCAACATTGCCACAGCCACCGGGGGAGGTCCTGAATCACCCATCAAGTTGACCCCCTGGGAAGAAATCTGTGCCTCCACCATCGGAATGGAGAGCATAGAGGGAGTCGGAGGGATGGAGAAAGGAGTGCAGACATCCGAAGATTCAGGTAGGTGGGCCCGATAAAACAATGCTAAATCCACAATGTCCAATCATGTGAAGTACCATGTGTCCACATAGTGCAACAGAAACACATGTCCAGGAGAACGTCCACACACATCGGCCTGATAGCGCACTTTAAAACTCACAATGAATACATAAATAATTAAAAACCCCTAAAACACGCACTACACGTGCAGCAGGCACACCCTAACTGCAGGCTGCCAAACAACTGCACCCTCACTCCACACACAAATGAAAGCACCTCCAAGGCCCCGACCCAAATCACCCTCAGGTACCACCCCAATGCATGTGATACAATGACATTCCAATTCCCACAGACCCATTAATAACCCTCGCCCTCCTTTACTCCACCACAGGGTCCGATCCAAACGACGAGCATCAGGACACCCCTACCAGCACACCTGCAAAGAGGGCCAAGACCAACGGCCAAAGACCCTCCACCTCAGCTGCACGCATCAAGACACGGCAGCAGCACAAATCAGGTGGCAGCACAGAGGAGGGAACATCAACAGGCACCCCAGCAGCCAGCATGCCCACAACACCACCACCACAGGTCCCCCCAACGGATGCCACAGAAGGCACTGCCTCTGGTGGCAGCAGCACCATAGGTGACACCCCATTGATGGCAGCATGCTCCGACACAGAAGACGGGGATGTCGAAGTCAGATCCATCCATGACCTGTCCCAATCCCCCTGTCTGTCCCATCCCGTACAACATGAGGATACCACGCAGGGGCACCCACAAGACGACGACTGGCCATCCCCCACAAGCCCTGTGGCAAGGCAACATGAGGTCAACAGCCCCTCTGTGACACCCCCGCAAATGGCCATGGCCCGGCAGAGGCAACAGTCCCTCGACCAGTTAATCGTGCAACAGCAGCAACTGGCCACGCTCCTCAAGGACCATGCCGATGAATGTGGGGGCACTAAGGCAGACATAGAAACATCAACTGAGACACTTAGGGCAGAAATGGAGAGAAGTACAGAGACACTAAGGGCACAAATGGAGAGTAGCACCGAGAGCCTGAGAGTCCAAATGGAGAGTAGCACCGAGAGCCTGAGAGTCCAAATGGAGAGTAGCACCGAGAGCCTGAGAGTCCAAATGGAGAGAAGCACCGAGAGCCTGAGGGGGGAACTGCATGCGACGTCCAAAGACGTATGTGCCGAACTTGCCGCAGTGCGCCGTGTGCTCACTGAGCTCTCGCAAACCCTTAGGGACATGCATGGACGTGAGCAGGCAGAGACATCATCCGTTGCAAGTTCCGTCCAGGGCAGCCCCCAACGTAGATCCGGGAGGAACCTGCGCTCCACAGGCAGGGGTGCCCCTGATACCCGCAGAGGGGGCTTGCAATAGCGACAGCCCACTGACAATGAGCATCTTTGGACACTGGTGTTCGGGGGGGAGGTAGGAGGGTGGAGGGGGTGTGTTGGGCTCACTTGGGTGGCGGGTCGATAGGGTGTTCAACATGATATCACATATGCCATAAACAGTGCACAATCAACCAATGAGATGTGTGGACAATGATCTTTGTGTACTAGGCCATCATAGGCGTACAGTCCATATTGTGCATGTACCAGACACACACAGTGCCACGAGTACCGTGTCCATGTATCAGCCACCAGGCGTGAGTGCTAGAAGCATGCATCAATGAGATGCTGACGAATGTCACGGCCCTCCGGTGCCTCGCAGACTCCTTGAGGTGCTGCCACATCCCCACCCTCATCATGACCATCATCAGGTGCTTGCAGTTCTGCGTCAGGGGGCATGGGCACATTTCTACGTACGCACATGTTGTGGAGCATGACACATGCCATGACCATCTTTGCAACCTTCTCATGGCGGTACAGGAGTGCCCCGCCAGACCTGCTGAGGCAGCGGAAACGAGTCTTCAGTAGGCCGAATGCCTGTTCAATGACTACACGGGTACGTGAGTGGGCATGGTTGTAGTCCTCCTCATGCTGGTCCCGTGGGTTCCGGACTGGTGTGAGGAGCCATCTCTTCAGTGGATACCCAGCATCACCTGTATGTGGACGATAAACGTATGATGTGGAATGCCATTGCTACGTACACACACCCCCCCCCCCTTCCTGCCAGGTCATTGCCGCATCACATACCCCACATCATCATGCATGAAATGAGACTCACCGAGTAGCCAGGATCTGTTCCCTGCGTGTCGCTCCATGTAGCGTGGAATAGTAGAGTTCCTCAAGACCATAGAATCATGGGTTGATCCAGGGAATCTGGCACAACAATGTGTAATGATCCTGTTGGAGTCACACACCATTTGTACATTCAGGGAATGAAATTGTTTTCGGTTGCGGCACTGGGCCTCCATGGCATGTGGGACGACCAATTCCACATGGGTGCAGTCGATGGCACCAATGCAACCCGGTATGCCGGCAAGTGCATGGAATCCCACTTTTGTGTTGGTAATTTCCTGCTCCGAGCGTGGTAGAGAGATGTAGTCGTCTGCGTGCTGCAGGAGGGCATCGAGCACTTGCAATAGTGTCCGTGAGAACAGTGGCTGAGAAATGCCATGCAACTGTCCGACTGTGTGCTGGTAGGTGCCTGTGGCCAGGAAGTGGAGTACAGACACCACCTTCAGTAGGGGTGGGATGGCGGTTGGGCTATCTATCATGCTGACAAGGTCAGCCTGTGTCATGTCCACAATGGCGGCTATGGTGTCCCGGTCCAAACGGTAGAGGGTGTGGATCTGCTCATCAGTGAGGTTGAACGGATGTGCTCGGAGGCGTGGGATTGCGGGCTGCCTGCGTGGTGGTAGTGGCTGTGCTGGCGGCCCTTGCTGGCCCTGCCTTGGCCTCCTCCTCCTCCTGCGTCCCCTCCGTGCGGCCGGTTGTAGTTGGTGTTCGTCTTCTTCTTGGAGTTGGAGTACTTGCAGTGCTATCAGGTCCCCCAGGGCCAACATCGCGAGTCCTGCCGGTAGCATTTCGGAGTGGGTGTGGTTGTGGGAGGAGACTGGGTGTGCAATTTATGTGTTTTCAGGCTGTATGGCCTCCACCTGTGGTGATTCATTCCACCTGTGCAAACTGCTCTCCCCTTTGGCCGAGCACGTCCCGCACACAACGCTGCAATTCGAGGAATGGCATCTTGCTATTGCAATCATGTATTTGTACCCGATGGCCGTGTAACATTGGTTGATATGTACATTCGGCTATGGTCCCATTGTTTCACATACTATCTGTGCAGTCGCGAACAGACTTGTGAAGGGTCAGTGGAACGTAGTACTCGAGTAACGGTGGGCCCTCATGCATCACTGTACCGAGTTGCAACGACGGGCGGGGCGTCCCATTTGTGGGTGAAGGTAGTTGCCATTTCCACACACAGCCGCACTAGATGGATTAATTAGTGATTTCAAACGGCCACAGATGCCTTTTCGACGTGATGTTGCAAATGAGGAATTCGAAGGGCGGCGCTTTCGGTTTTCAGCTAGCGGCGAGGAGATGCCCACAGGTCTGACTGCAAATATAACGTTCTATTGTTCAATGTCCTTGAGACAGGGGCCATGGCGAGGATGCAATGATTGATATGAATAGTTTGGGATGCGCAATAGCGACGTGGGCGATGAGGCCGGACGTTCCCAAATACATGTTACTTCACAACACTGGAATTACGGGCTGGGGCACTGTGGATTTTGCAGGCTGCATAACGCACAGACTCAATGGATATATCTAATGTTATGTGAGTAAATATTCAGGCGTTTTTATACCGGGATGAGGGAATGATGAATGGATGCATGGGCAGATGATTTGATACAGAGTTTGCCATGTACAGGGCTTCTTGGAATCTATACGCCTCCCCTGCGCTATGTGATGCAGGGCTGCCATAGTGGGACCATCGTCTATCTGGCCTTGTTGAGCCCTCCCTGTCTCGACGCGCCCTCAGACACTTGTGTCCATGCACGTTACCAATCCCATCTGATGGATTCTGTTTTGACAGACGCATGCACAGGTACACTCGTTTGTGATGGTGTTTACACCTCGATATAGATGGTTATGAGTCGCAAGTGGTTTTGGGGTGGTGATGATCCTTTGGAGTGGGCTAGCATGCATATGGCTGTGGATTTAGTGTGATCATTGATGTGAGTTGTTCGAATGTAGTTCTGATGGCCATTCTGTTCTTTTTCTTTTCTTTTGGTTGACAGGTATCTCCTCCCCTTTTGCCACTGCCATCTGTATGCCACTCCTGCAGATGGCTTTTACTCCCGACACCTGCTGCTTCGTGTTAATCAGTGGAGCAGCATTACGATCTTATGGGACGATCGCCAATGGGCCACATGCCCTTACGCAGTACTAGTGGCTCGGAGCAACATTTCGGCCTTTCAGCTGGACTAGTGCCTCCCCATTGGGACGGCCCTGCGGTTCTGTGCGCTTCCATGTTGCCTTTTCGTACGTGAATGTGGCTCTGTGTACCATGATGGAACAGGGCGTCACACAAGTAGTGGCTGGTCATTTCTTGCGGATGCAGCCCACAATGGTGAAATGTGTTTTGGAGTTCATGGCCTAATGGCTGTGTGGGCTTGGTGATTTTGTTGTGCATTAAATTTCTATTCTGATTTGGCCCGTGTAGCGTTCTTCTTTGCAAGTGATGTGGCATATTCCTATTTGGGGAGCGATGTATTGGGAGGAGATCTGCATTGGGTTCCAGCTTCGGAGTTTAGTTGCGTGGTACTGTACTGGGCGCGTTTGCCTACGAAGCCCAGTGAGGTCAGGGATGGGGGCTGCCAATATGACTGTTTGAGTGTTGTCATGCTCAGGGGCGGGGGATTGGGTTTTGTGTAACAGATGCCGGTCAGCCAGGTGGACTGGTGGAATGATGTGATTTTCGGAATATTGCTGGTCACAGGTGCCTGTGTTTGCGTGCGTTTCGGGGGGGGGGGGACTGTGGTCATGTCCATTGGAATGGCTTCTGTATTCGTGCCATCTGTGCCCTGCAGCTCCCATTGGCCCCTCTTGTGATTCTTTTGTTCGTTGGCATGCATGGGTGACTTGTACATTTCACTGGTTGCATTGTGACTTCATTGCACCTACGGGGAGTTGTACTTTGTGAGCAGGGAGCGGTGTACAGGCACTCAGTGGGGCCGTTTACGGTTGATTCGCGATGCCGTACTTCTCACCATGGCGGAATGGTACATTCCGCCATGCTTGATGGCGTTAGGTACATGTCCGCTAGGGTCGGAATTCGCGTACCCTTGCGCCATGGTGGTATTTACGGTTTGGCATGGCACGCACGCGCGTACTTGGTGCAGTTAGCGTTGGCGTTCACTACGGTGTCGCTAATGGCTTCGTACTTTGCGGTGACGGGTCATAGTCGCACCGAGCGCTATTCGATGGCGGTATTGCATTTCCGCCATCGTTTTCCGATTTCCGCCAGGGTCGTAATGAGGCCCAATGCCTAAATTCGATTTTGTAAGTGGGGCAGGCAGAGGCTAAATGGTGGCAGGGCATAAGGGGCAGGCAGAGGCTAAATGGTGCAGGGCATAATAGGTAGCAGTTCAACAAAATACAATGCCTAAATTCGATTTTGTAAGTGGGGCAGGCAGAGGCTAAATGGTGACAGGGCATAATAGGTAGTAGTTGGCTGCACAAGAGGATACAGTAGAAGCGGATAAGCAATACTAGTAAATGTGCTAAATAGTATAGTGAGATATTATATATCAACAATAGACCAGGTGATAGCAAGCAATTGTCCAAAGTCAGTGAAAAGCAGAGGCACCCATGAGGTGTATTGCATGAAGAGATTAGGTGGAAAGGTTAGGTTCTGAGGAGGTGTGGGCAAGCTGCAGGGTCAAGTCAGGTGACTTGTGAATAAAGTCCATATTCTTTCAGTATACCAGTGTTCTGTGTTCTTTGGTGGTGAGGATTGGGATTCAGTGCCCCTCCCTGCCAGCCTTCTTCCCTCCTGAAGTTAAGTTTGGCTGCTCAGTTCTAGCTGCCATTGGGGAGTCTGGTATTTCCTTGTGGGTGACACACTGTTCCACCAGTAGGAAAGATGGTTATAGACAGCCCTCTACCAGAGGGTTAAACATACATCTCCCTAACAGAGAGTTTTAGTATGCTTGGATGGAGTTTAGGTTTTTCAATACAACGAAATTGTTTAGATCTTACTTTTGGGTCAGTCATTGCAATGCCTGCTTTCAACAGAATCGTCGAGAGATAGTTTCAAGCTGCACTCACAGAGATTTACTCCGGGTCTAACACTATTCTTTCTCCTGTTGTGCGGGGTAGGATACTTAGAATTGTGAGGGGCCCCATCACCCTGGTCGGGTGATTTACTTAGAAGGATGTGCAAAAAGCAGCCAGGGTGTCGTAAGGGACAAACTAAGGGAAAGCTGATCTTCCTCGGATTCCCAAAACTAGTGATCCTTACTCGTCTCAACAAGAATTATTTCTTCCCCCTCGCTTAGGGTTTTTGTTAGCATGTGGTAATATCACCCTCTGGCCATAGATCCCCCTCCTGGGCCAGCCAGCCAGATATTCCAAATCTCTTCCAACGATTCCCCCCTCCGGGGCTAGCCAGAAGGCCCCAGATATTCCCACTCTCTGGCAAGGATACCCCCACAATGGGCAGGCTAGCAGTCAACAGATATTCCCACCCTCTGGCAAGAATTGTCCCACCCCACGGGCAGGCTAGCAGTCACCAGATATTCCTATCATCTGGCATGAATTCCCCTCCTAGGCCAGCCAGCAGGCATCAGATATATCCACCCTCTGACAGAGTACCACTCCTGGGCAGACAGTAGTCACCAGACATTCCCACCTTCTGGCAAGTATCCCCCTCCTGGGCCACCAAGCAGTCACAAGGTATTTCCACCTTCTGGCAAGGATCCCCATACTGGGCCAGCCAGTAGTCACCAAATACTCCCACCATCTGGCAAGGATACCCCTGCTGGTGAAGCCAGCAGTCAGCAGATACTCCCACTCTCTGGCAAGGATCCCCTTCCTGGGCCAGCCAGCAGTCACCAGATATTCCCACCTTCTGCCAAGGGTCCCCCTACTGGGCCAACCAGTAGTCACTAAATACTCCCACCATCTGGCAAGGATCCCCTTCCTGGGACAGCCAGCAGTCACCAGATACTCCTTCCTTCTGGCAAGGATCCCCCTACTGGGCCACCAAGCAGTCACCAGGTATTTCCACCTTCTGGCAAGGATCCCCCTACTGGGCCAGTTAGTAGTGCCCAAATACTCCCACCCTCTGGCAAGGATCCCCTTCCTGGGCCAGCCAGAAGTCACCAGATATTCCCACCTTCTGGCAAGGATCCCTCTACTGGGCCAACCAGTAGTCACTAAATACTCCCACCCTATGGCAAGGATCCCCTTCCTGGACCAGCCAGCAGTCACCAGATATTCCCACCTTATGGCAAGGATCCCCCTACTGGACCAGCCAGCAGTCACCAGATACTCCCTCTGTCTAGCAAGGATAGGGTCCAGGGTTCAAGTCCCTATTCGGGCGCCAACTGTGAAAACAAAGAAATTGATATGAGGCTGGGAAGCCCAAAAGAAACACACCAACACAGGTTACAAAGGACATACAAGTGCTTTATTTAAAAGCTACAACAGTTACCAAAGTCAATTGACAAACAGATAGCTATTCTGCTCTCAGAGTAACGTAACAAACTTCAACGAAGGTTCAATGCATTAGTAGAGAGACCGTACATTGGAATACTTGGGCTTTTATATCCTTTATCCAGCCCTTGGCCAACCCCCTCGCGGGTTAACTATTCTTGGGACCAGGCCTACGGTTCCTTGCCAGGTCAATCCTATAATGTATGCATTTTGATCAATTCCGCTGATACAGTTGTTCATTTACACATAGGTCAGCAATAGGACAAGGTCTCAGTTCGCGACCCCGACAAGTGGCCTGCAGGCATATTAATTATTCGTGTGTGAGGAGGTCACAACGGCCAGAATCTCACTCAGAATGTTATTCGGCCTCTATTTTGATTTTCAGGGTGACTTCCACTTTACAAGAGAACCTAAAATGGCAGCTAAATCCAAGATGGCGACTTACATAACTTTTTGTTAAGGTCAAGACCTTGCCGCGGAGTCTATTCACATGATATTTTAGACAACTTGGCGTAGGCGAATACACATTCAATTACTGCGATAGGAGGCATAATATTATTTCAATTCCAACAGAGGTACTCCCACCCTCTGGCAAGTATCCCCCTGTTAAACGGGATATCATATTGTACCTACTTTATTGTATATATTGGCCTAAGTCCAGTCGCTCTGCAAAGAAATCCGCTTTGCAAGGTTCCAACCTTAGATCGACCTAGCCGCCATTTTAGGAACATCCCCATTTTGATTTCCATTTCGAAGTCACTCTGTGTTCTAAAATGGTGGGCAGTGTTTCCCGCTTGTAACCTAGCCGTCCTGACCTTCGCGCAGAGTTAATGTCCAAGCTGCCCGTAGGCCAAAGGTTAGGACCGTGTAATGAGACCTTGCCCTACGTTTGACCTGTAGATCGAGGATTACCTGTGCAAACAAGTCCGATCCGCTGACATACATCAAATAAAATGTTGTTTAAATACTAAACGTGAACATTTGTTGAACTACATTGTATAGGACGTGTACTAAGGCTTAATGTTAAATTCGAAGATACACTGTTGCCATTGTGACTTGTTGTACAAACTGGAAATAATCCACATGCATATAGTCGGATAAACTAGAGGTGAACTCGGCACAAACCCTAGACTGAGAAGTATTAACCTGCAAAGGGGTTGGACATTGCGATTGGAAACTGTATAAAATATGCAAATGTTTAGACGTCCAGTACCTCTCACTTCTCACTTCTGGTATTTGTTGTGATGTACTGAGGGCCAGATAGCTATCTGATACTTTGTTCCTTTGTAAACTGTACAGTTATTTGAATAAAGATCTGAGAATCTTTATAAGCCTGTGTTTGGTGTATTTCCTTTTAGGGTACTCAGCCTCGATAGTTTCTTTTGCTTTTACAGATGGCGCCCGAATAGGGACCCTCAAGATTGATGCCAGCTCGTTGAAGGTTGACGCGGCTATCGGACCGTAATCGGACAGTGTAAAAGGGGGCCCTTTCTTGGATTAGACTCGCCACCTCAGCATTGCTGCACGACCCGATCCCTGGACGGTGAGCCCGTGGTCCGAGTCGGCATCTTGACGAGGGTCCATATATCGAGGCAGGCAGATTTGCCAAAATCACCAACCACGTGGGACCTTAGTTAGAACTTTTGCAATCCGATCGGACCTCCTTAGGATTTGATCAGGTGAGTCGTGACCCGATTCTTAGGTATCCTGATAATTTGCTTTGGCGTATTGTTCTTGCAAGTTCAATTATTGACCAGGTAGCACCAGCATTCTGATATGCCTGGGAAATTGTCTGCCTGCTTCAGGTCGTTACTCCGCAGTGACAATCTTTGGAATTTGGCCGACCAGCGCCAATGGAGGGGTCGCCGGCATGTACTATGTACTATAAGCACGGCATTGGTAGTATAGTATTTAATGATATTTGGCACAGACAAACTAGACATGCTTCTGAACTTCAGTGGCCAATCAATGGTAGTTTTGAAATTCCTCATATTGAATACTTAGAATCCATATTATTGAAGAAAAAGGCTAGACCTGCAGTATTCGATGTATTACAGAACTGGAAGAAAGAAGCTATGAAGCAGTTTAAGAGTAGAGAAAAACATGCACGCCGTCATATGACGAACGCCGAAAAAGCGTTGTTATATGACCAGAATAAACAGTCTGAGTCATTTAGGAATATGGATAGGGTTTTTTCACTCGGTATTCAGAGAATTTATCCTTCCAAAGACTTTCATGTATCTGATGAACTTATTGACAAACTTCTAAATGAACGAAGGCCTGGTGCTACTGCGCCACCTCCGTATGTTCCTCTTCCTGCTGTTATTCCTCCTCCCGTAGCCCCTCATGCTCCTCCTATTGCTCCTCTTAATGTTCCTCTTCTTCCTCCCATTGTTCCTCCTCTTGTTGTAGCTCCTCCACCTGCTCCTCCACCTTTGCCTGCTGTTACGGGTCCGGTGGTCTCACCTGTCGCGCCAGTGATAGTACCTTTGTGTCCAGATGTTCAAAAATTGCCTACTCTCCCTCTTCCAAGAGGTTCTACACCGCTTGTAGTAGATCGGGGAGCGGGATCGCGGGTTGTAACTCGTAATACTGTGTCTTCGGAGAAAAAGCGTGAATTAACTGCGTGGGCTAAACATTGCATGGAGAGGGATGAACAAGATGATGCTCTTGCCACACTCTGTAATTTGGATAATTTTCCTGAGAAAAACGTTTTTATTGAAGGATTAGGAATTCATTTATCTATAATGTGGAATAGACTAAATGATATAGATCTCCCACAAGGGTTAAGGGATCTGAATACTTTAGCATTCTCTAGAGATACTGCGGAGAAAGTACAAGAACATGTCGAGAGAGTTTTTGAGCATAGAAAGGAGTTGGAAAGGTTGAAGAATGAAGATGAAGATGGTGATAGTTTGGACGTTATGTTTGTGCAGAAACGGTTCTTTCCTTGTCGAAAATCGATAAATGAGGAAACACGATTTTGTACGAAAGATGCGATTAGGTGGATCTCAGATACGTCGATGAAGTATATGACACGTATAGTCAGTATACGCCAGAAATGCAGAGGAAAGTGATACAGGTAATGGTAGAGTACCTGCAGGATGAGTGCGTAAAAAGAAAGATTTGTTGTCCCGCAGAGTTATTGAGTATTTATAAGAGGGCTTTTTCGTTTGAAACTTCTTCAGCCGCTTTAGCGCTCGATTTAGCTCTGTTGCTTAGTAAGCGTTCGGAGTTGCCTATTTCTCAGTTGCCTATGAGAGAGGTTCCTCGAACATTTGTCCCAAAAGTTGAGATTCCAGCTAATGTTGGAACAGGTGCAGCTGCTCAAGATATTCTTGCACATTATGTGTCGCAGTTCGTTCACGTCCCGTTCTCGAGACAGGAAGTGAACACCATTAAACAATCTATTCCCGATATTAGGAAGAATCCGACAGGGTTGTACAAAGAAATAGAGTCTGTCTTACAGTCGTCAGTATTCACCTTAAGTGATATTGATTTGTTATTTCCCGTACTCCTGCCTGTTGATTAATGGAAGCAGTTTAGGACTGTAGATGATGTACCAGGGTTAGGAGATTCATGGAATACTATGGCTAGACTCGATGGAGAAAGGCCAGCTGGTGAGAGACCTCCACAGGTAATACTAACTTTGCCTGATAGAATAGTTACAAAGTTGAAAACTATAATTCCTGAAAGAAGGATTATTTGGGACAAGCTTACGGCCTGTGTCCAGGGAAAATCCGAGAGTGCTACTGAGTTCTTTAACCGGTTCGAACAAGTATTTTCAGATTACAGTGGGCAAGACTTAAGCACAGAGTCTGGGAAACGACTATTCGTGGATACATTTGTGCATGGATTGCTGACTGACATCCAGTCACAAATGATGTCTTCCGAGAGCGCTTGGCAAGCGAAGTCTCAGTCAGAAGTACTGCACATGGCTCAGTAATATGAGAATTGTGTAAATAATGAAAAGGAAAGAGTTGAAAAAAGAAAAGGTGACTTAAAGACAAAAGTACTATTGCAACAAATTGTTAGAGGCCCTAGAGGGGGTACTTCGCAATTTAGAGGTCAGTACATTCCACAGGGAAATGCGCCATTGGGTCCTGTAAACATAAACCAGTGTGCTTATTGCAGGCAAGAGGGTCGTTGGCGTGCACAATGCCCGATCCACCAGCAGAGGTCAAATAACGCATTTGGGAATATGAGTAGACAATCCAGAGGTCGCCCAGGGTCAGGGGCTCCTGGTAGAAGTCAGTTTTCATAGGATTCAAAGCAACCTTTTTCGCAGGACAATCAGCCACCAAGTGTGGACAATAGAACATTTTTTTGATCATCCTTCTGCCGCTTACCTCTCTGAAGAACTTCCTTTCAATGACATTCTGTTTCGCTAGGATTGCCCGAAGCAAGGTTTGGAACCAATGCCTATTCCTGTTAATCAGAAAGGTCCCTACGTTGAAATGATAGTGTAAAATAGGAAACATCTTGATAGTTACAGGGGCACAGAAGTGTTCCATTGATCATTCACGGGTTCCAAACATTTCACTGTCAGGGCAAACCAATGTTTCTGTAAGGTTTTCTGTCACCCCAGTCGTCTGTCCGGTTTCTTCGCCGGTACCTATTACTTTGGGTCCATTCACGGACCACTGTCCATTCCTTTTGACGACAAATTGTGGAGAGAATTTGTTGGGGTTGAATCTGTTGAAAGAATTAAATGCAGTAATTCATTGTTCTTCTGATGGAGTGCGTTTGACGATTTCACCACAGCAACTTTCTGTCTCTCAATTCTTAACCAGACCTTTGCCGCCAGAATTTAGTAATATTCCAGAGTGTTTGTGGGCAATTGATGATAATAATGTCGTTGTTTTGCAAATTCGAGCCTGTTAAGATTATTCTGAAACGTGGAGTAAAGTTGCCACGTATTGCCCAGTATAAGATCTCGGTCGATGGTGAGCAAGCTTTGATTTTGTGCATCAAGGGGTGATTGAGGAAATTGCAGGTAGTTTGTGCAATAGTCCGATTTTGCCCGTGTACAAAAAAGGCGATAATGCGATTCCCTTCCGTTTTTATTATTGATCTACGTGCCATTAATAAGATCGTTGCTCCACAATTTCCCATTGTGCATGATGTGACAACAATATTGACCATGATTCCGGCTTCAGCTACTCACTTTAGTGTTGTGGATCTAAATAACGCTTTATTTAGTATCCCTATACATAAGGACAGTAGATACTTGTTCGCGTTCACCTTAGGGGGACGCTCGTTTACCTTTACCCGTGCACCGCAAGTTTACACGTAAAGTCCTAGCATCTATAGTAGGACTTTGAAAGAGCAGCTTGACACACTTGAGTTGCGCTCTACTTGTACACTGCTTCAGTATGTAGACGATCTTCTCTTAGCTGCTGACTCAGAGAGCGCTTGTAAAGAGGGCACTGTGTTGTTGCTTATTCACTTAGCACAACATGGACATAAAGCTTCACTTAAAAAATGTCAATATTGTCGACAGGAGGTCACCTATGTAGGCTATCTCCTGTCAAAGGAGGGAAGAAGGTTGAAGCCTGAACGAATAAAAATCATTTCTAGCATGTCGGTCCCAAATACAAAGAAGGAAGTCAGAGCCTTGATAGGAATGGCTTCTTACTTTCGGCAGTGGATCCCGAATTTCTCCTTAGTGATTAAACCAATGTTGGCCTTGACGAAGAAGGGCAGTTCTTTGCCATTGCCATGGAACTTGGAACTGCATTGTGCTTGGCACCAGTTTTGGGCACACCAAACTATGTAAAGGCCTTTGTGTTGTATGAGCATGAATGTGATGGATTTACTTTGGCTGTATTAATGCATGAACATTAAAGGAAGAATAGACAGTGCGGCTACTTTTCTTCCGCCCTTGATCCTGTTGCATGTGCTTTGCCAAGATGTTTGAGAGCTGTCGCTGCTGCTGCTGTGTCCATAAAACAGAGAGAGGGAATGGTCCTAGGCCATGCTTTAACCCTGATGGTACCTCACTCTGTAGATGTTCTATTAAACAGAACACAAATGCAATACCTTACCTCTGCACGATTAACGAGATACAAATTGATCTTGTTTGCACTGCACATCCAAATCAGGAGGTGTTGTGTTCTTAATCCGGCTGAACTTTTACCTTTCTCGCAAGGTACTGCTTGCAGTGACGAAGAGTCACATGACTGCCTTTACACTACAGAACAAGAGACCAAAGGCAGAATCGATCTAAGAGACATTCCTTTGAACAATCCACAAGGGGAGCTGTTTTGCGATGGCTCCTGTTTCAAACTCCCGGATGGTACATCTACAGCTGCTTATGCAATCACCACATTGAGCACGGTCGTGGAGACCAAAAGAATCACGCATAACTCAGCGCAGGCCACAGAGATTATATCATTGAACAGAGCTTGTGAACTTTCCGAAGCGCTTATCGTAAACATATATACTGACAGTCAGTATGCCTTTGGGGTGGTTCACAACTTTGGCAGGCTTTGGGCAGAAAGAGGTTTCTTGACCTCACATGGCACTCAAATTCAACATGGCTCCTTGATAGTACGGTTACTCTCAGCGCTTGCACTCCCTACTCAGCTAGCGATTAGAAAATGTGCAGCACATCAGAGGATTGTAGATAATATAGGAAAGGGGAACGCTTTCGCTGACCAGATAGCCAAACAGACTGCCACTGATCTCTCTTCAGAAATGTATACTTCAAGGGAAGCCACAAATGCCTGTACTTTGGATGAGGGTATCGAATCCATAAAGAACATTCAAGCCAATGCCACGTTAGAGTAATCTAAGAAGTGGGCTGAGGGTTTGGCGTAATTGGATGATGACGGGTGTTGGGTGTACAAAGTTGAAGGGAAGTGGTTATTGCCCGACGCGTATATTATGATGATGGTTGTTATGACTCACCTTCCCACCCATATTTGTACTCGTAATGTCACCAAAATGTTGCTAAATGTGTGGGTAAATGACAAAATCCGTAAGGTAGCTGAACGCTTCATTCAGGGGTGTATAATTTGTTTACAGCACAATGTGGGAAAGGGCACATCAACTCCTAGGGGTAGTTTTGGTCCACCTTCTGTTCCCTTTGAAGTAATCCATTTTGACTTCATAGAAATGGAGCATTGTAACAACTTTAAATATGTACTAGTTGTCATTTGTGCCTTTAGCAAATAGGTTGAAGCTTTTCCCGTCAAAGATGCCACCATGCTGAAGGAATATTTTCCAAGATTTGGTCTTCCAAGAGTCATCTGGTCAGACAATGGTCCACATTTTATCGCTGCTGTAATTCTGCAGATTTGCGCGGGATTACAGATCGATAAACGGTTCCATTCGGCCAGACATGCACAGAGTGCTGGACTAGTAGAGAGACACAACGGCATCATCAAGAATAAGCTTGCTAAAACGTGTGCCGGCACCAAACTAAAATGGCCAGATGCCTTACCGATCGTATTATTGTCCATGAGGACGACCCCTCAAACTAAGAGTGGGCTCTCTCCCTTTCAGGTGGTCATGGGTAGGCCAGCTAAGATTTGGAATGTCCCAAAGCCCCGTTCTTTATGAGATGTTGAAAGTGTACTTCTTTCTGACTAATGTGGCCAGTTAACTAAAAATCTGTATTTGATTTATCACCAGGTGCGAGAGGCTTTACCTGTTAGATATGAGGGCCCGGTCACAGCATACAGCCGGGAGACTGGGTCCTCACAAAAGCATTTGAGAGATCTTCTTGCCTCGTACCTCGTTGGAAGGGCCCCCACCAGGTCCTCCTGGTCACACAGACGGCGGTGCGGGTAACAGGCAAGAAGAACTGGATCCACGCGTCCCACATCAAGAGAATTCCGTGCCCCGTGCCACACGCTACAGAAGATACAGAACCCCTTACCAGTACTGCAACCAACGATCACGAAGCAGTAAACAGCATCGAGAGTGCGTCAGAGACTCTCCCTGAGCCCGTGGGGCCTGGGGAAACAGCCATTCCCCCTCCACACTCTCCAACAGATCCGTCTTTTAAATTTGTTCCAGATCTTGCATCAGATCCTGCTTTGGATTTTTCGCTTCCAACGGGAAGTGACGACACGTTGTTCACAGATCACTCAGTACCAGGAGTCACATGGTACGATCTGCGTCCGAGGAAATAGACCTACTGCACGATTCGGCTGTGCCATCGAGAAAATCATCAAAGGGCTTGCCTTTTTGGCCCGATCATTTGCATATAAGGGGATTCTGTTGGCTAGGGTATGTGAAAGGACTAAGAAGACACTCGGCCTGGAGGTCGCAGCAAATAAACTTTGGTGTAAATCGTTTGAAGAAAACAATGCCTGCAACTGCTCCCGCTCTTATGGAACAGATAAGAGACAGTGTGACCAGCTACGAAAAAGAACGATCAAATGTGTGGGCCCCGAAAACGTATTGTTATTTAGTGATAATGTTAACTGGTTTTACAATAGTCATTGCTTTTGGATTTTGGTATCTGGAAGAAGTACATCCGTTTGAAAATGTGTTACCCACTGAAAATATACCCACTGTTTCTACTCCATTCATGCATCTGCACACTCTATCTCCTAGAGACTCTCAGCACAGACAGAGTTACCAGAACAACACTCTGCTTCTCATTATGAATGCTACACATACCATTTTTAATAGATCCAACTGTTGGGTTTGTTCACATTTATCGCAACACAGGGATAAGGGGCTGGGTTGGTATATTCATCCTTTACCTTTGACAACTGCTTGTTATGCTTCTCTTAGAGCACTATTCTTTGGCCAATGGAACGATAGCATATCAGGGAATTTTGATGGAAATAACTTAAATGATTTTGAAAACGTGTTCTAACGCCCCTGGGATGCTCACTCTTTGCGAATAGGAGCAAGCCAAATGTTGCTTCTATTAGGCCTTCTGACAGACTGTCCCATCCTTTTCAATCCTTGATCTCTTTCAAGATGGCTCCTATAGGCAATAGGGATGCCACGCCTCCTTCTTATACTGTTAACCACAGCCCCGATTCAGTTTCTTTCTGCAAACAGAGGAATGGTACTCAGTCAATGGGTGATTTTAAGGGTTGCGCCAACGTTGTGAATTATTTGACTAGTGAGGACAGACATTTGTATGTCGACGAACCTGTCTACTTTGTTTGTGGTAATGTAGCATTTCCATGGTTACCCTGGGATTGGCAGGGAACTTGTTATTTAGGGATTCTGTTACCCGGGGTATTCATTGCTAGCACTATAGAAGTTTCAAAGGCTTGTCCACGGCGGGACGAGAATGGGGATACTTCAGCACAAATTCTGGGCGATGTAGCTAAATCCGTTGTGCCATTTTGGGGACAAATACTAAATTCAGAAGATATCAGGAGACTAGCAAGAGTACTGGAGAGGACCATCAACCGGACCACTATCATACTCTATTATATGACGTTAGAACAGAAAGCAATAAGGTTAGTGGCACTTCAGAACCGGATGGCATTAGATGTCATTCTGGCTGAACATGGTGGGGTATGTAAATTAGTGGGGTCCGCTTGCTGTGTTTTTGTGCCAGATTCCTCCCTAACGATTTTCAGAGCAATTCAAAATCTGCACGTCCTTAGTTCAGAAGTGCATGTTCCCGAGGGAAATTTGGATCTTAGAGCTTGGTTCTGGGACTTCTTGCGATCTTGGGGATGGAAGCTGCTCTCGGTCTTGCTGATTATTTTTGGTATTTAGCTGTTTCTCTGCTGTTGTATACAATGTCTTCCTGGTATGTGTTCGATGGTAGGAGGATGTTGTGCACAAGCGATGGGTGCATTAGAGCACAAGGTATACGCCCCAAAGAAAATATCTAACAAATTCGTGCTGAAGGAAACCTTAGTTTCTGACCTCATGGCAATTGATATCTCTGATAGTGATTCAGGATGCATGGACATTGAGACGTGGAGTTACTCGTAAAGTGACTAGAAGTAGTTTAGCGCTTGGCTTAGGCCAAAAGGAGGGTTTGTTAAATGGGATATCATATTGTACCTCCTTTATTGTATATATTGGCCTAAGCCCAGCCACTCTGCAATGAATTCTGCGTAGCAAGGTTCTGACCTTAGATCGACCTAGCCACCATTTTAAAAACATCTGCCATTTTGATTTCCGTTTCAAAGTCACTCTGTGTTCTAAAATGGTGGACAGTGTTTTCCGCTTGTAACCTAGCCGTCCTGACCTTCGCACAAAGTTAATGTCCAAACTACCCATAGGCCAAATTTTAGGACCGTGTAATGAGACCCTGCCCTACGTTTGACCTGTAGATTGAGGATTACCTGCGCCAACAAGTCCGATCCGCGGACATACATCAAATACAATGTTGTTTAAATACTAAACGTGAACACTTGTTGAACTACATTGTATTGGACGTGTACTAAGGCTTAATGTTAAATTCGAAGATACGCTGTTGCCATTGTGACTTGTTGTTGTCCAAACTGGAAATAATCCACATGCATATAGTCGGATAAACTAGAGGTGAACTCAGCACGAACCCTAGACTGAGAATTATTAACCTGCAGAGGGATTGGACATTACGATTGGAAACTGTATAAAAGATGCAAATGTTTAGACGTCCAGTTCCTCTCACTTCTCACACCGAAAGGACTGGTATTCGTTGTGATGTACTGAGGGCCAGATAGCTATCTGATACTTTGTTCCTTTGTAAACTGTACAGTTATTTGAATACAGATCTGAGAATCTTTATAAGCTCGTGTTTGGTGTATTTCCTTTTGGGGTACTCAGCCTCGATATTTTCTTTTGCTTTTACACCCCTTCCGGGAAAGCCAGTAGTCGGCAGATATTCCCACTTTCTGTCAAGGTTCCCCACCTGGTCCAGCCCAGAGTCACCAGATACTCCCACTCTCTGGCAAGGATATTCCTGCTTGACAAGCCAGAGGTCACCAGGCACTCCCACCCTCTGGCAAGGGTCCCCCCTTGGGCCAGCCAACAATCACCAGATATTCCCCCCCTTCAGTTGAGGATCCTCCTCCTGGGCCAGCCAGCAGTTGCCAGATGTTCCCAACCTCTGGGAAAAATATAATGATATGCTTTAAAGTTTCAAGTGCATTCATGTCATAACAAAACCAACCAAAAGGCAGATTATTTTGATATTTGCTGTCTTTTAAATGACATTTCTTTGGCAGACCAACGATTAAACAAACCTCTCTTGAAACAATTTCTATCCCAATTGTTTGCAAGGACTTTCAGGTACAATGGGAGAGCTCCCAGCTTTTTATGGTCCCCTTTCAAGTAGAATAGAGATTCATAGTTATGGTTAGCCTCCAAACGTTCATAAAAAGAGACTGTTTTATATTCTTAAGATTCTGCATCAGGACTTCCAAAACAAATTCCAAGTGCACTACTAATTTGAAGAAAAATGTCACAAAATTAAGAACCATTGTAACTTTGTTTTCTCTCACCAGTTTGCCCAGATCTCAATACAATACATTTTTGGGAGGCATAAGCATTTTGTTTTAGCAGGGAGAGATACTTCCATTTAGTTCTCGCTTTCTTTGACATTAAGCCTAACTCGTGTCTAATAACTGATACTGGAATACAGTTGGGTAACCTTAATACTCAGCTCCCGATCATTGCCTCCAAGTAGTCACGATACTAAATTACCCATGGCTGCATGACATCCACACCATACATCAACTTAGACTCTACTTTACATTCGTAAAATGTGATCGGGGGCGTATCGAGAATGTACCATACTTACCATTAATTTCAATTCCTTTGTCCTGACAGCGACTTCACTTTACATTTCAAGTTTTCTATAGTCTGGGCAGGTTTACAAAGGATTGGAAATCCTAGATATAATTAAATTGTCTGTGACATTCAACTTCTTATTTTTTAACTACCAGCTGTAATTAATTGGAGCTTTAAAAGAGGAAAAGTGCATGATTTGAGTTTTTGTCTGATTAGTTTTAAGAGAGTTTCTATCAGCATGAAGCACAAATGCATTAACAATTTTTTTAAGACCTCGCTGCGTGCAATCAAATACAAGAAAATAATCATGTACGAGTTGTATATGATAGAGCTGCCCAAACGGAAAGCTGGTTGGAGTCACAGGTGATAGCCATTAATAAGGAAGCCGCATTGGGAAACAAGGTTTGGTTTGCTCAAGAAAAAAACTTGGTGGCTGTTGGGAATGTGGTATTGGACGAGGACAGTGGTCCTCAAGTAAAAGTACATATACAGCTTAAGAAGAAATCAAAGAATTTTAAAAATCCAGAGAAACAGTGTGAGAATGGTTTGAGGAAGTTAAGGCTCAGTTACACAAAAAAACCCAGAATTGACTGTTCTAATCTTGGTTGTGTGAGTAATAATGCTCTAAGTGCACCAATGGTGAAAATACGGTAACTTCCAAACCAGAGGACTCTCCAGTGCATAGCGACTGTTTGACAAAGCCCTTAAAAGCTAAAAAGAAGCATTTATCTCCAATGGTAGGAAAGTGTGAAAATACACATTTTTTCAGACCTACATATGAGGTCAAAGAATTGCCAGACTTGAGTACCTTGTCTGTTTATTCAGACATGGTGTCTGAACACAAGAATGAGGAGACTGTTTCTTCTTTGGTTTTGATTGACCCACATTTAAAGGGGTAGTACGATCAGAAATGTTATTGGCCCAATCGATCGGGCATGTATTTCGGAGCATACGTCTATCCTTCATGAAAGAAATTCAAAAGCAATTTACCTGAGTTTTTCGCACTTTAACACATGAAAACAACGGGTCAGGTATGGTTCCATGTGAAATAAACATTGGAAAAAAATAACAAATCAAATTTTAATGAAGAGAAAATAAAAATAAATATATTTTTCTTTGTTGGGGGTCCCTCCAAACCCGTTTCCCCTTTCTTTAAAACCACTCCAAACCCCTCCCCACAAGATTTAACACTTTACTCCACCGCCCACATATATTTATTTTAAAAACCCACAATGTGTTTGGTATTTTCATTTCGTTAAAATTGTCGTTCATTATTTTTTTTAGTTATATTCACTGTATACCGTCGAGTACCGCCATCTTGTGCTAATCTTTTCTGTTGATCCATCGCCCTAAGTTCAAGTGCCCTCACGGCACTAATTCAGATAACTTTCCCCTAACGCTGACATCACTATACGCTCACGCCCCATTTCACAACGCCAATGCACGTCTCATGTCAACGTCCTCTGTGCGCAATCTATTTACGTGTCTCCATGGAAATGACAAGAAGCCTTGTTTCGGTACTTATACTCTCTAAGATCAATTAAATCAGTACTCGCATTTCATTTCTTATATTATGTACAAATGGCTTTACCAAACAATATTTAAACATGTGTCCTTGCAAACATTTAAAGTATACGCCTATTCATCTTGTCTTTTCACAATGCGGTTTTGTAACATGGCTGTTTCGTCGCTACTCTTTCTTTAACATTCAATGTTAATGGGAAACCTCTTTTCTTTACTGTATACATACAAACACGTTTTTATTTACCTCACTGTAAATCTGTACTTCTTCGGTATTCAGGAACTATGGCAAGAATTCAGCCCTACCTGTACGAGCCTGAATATTCAGAAGAGGAAATCGTTGAAAGAGACTCGAGACGATGTGGAATCAGGTGGGCCGCCTGCCTTACAAGATACGTGTTGCGAATGATGATCGTCCTTATGCATGAACTTCTAGCTACAGTTCTCCATTTGTAATACAAGTAACGAATAAGTTCACACTATATATCTTGTGTGTTTGACAACCGAGACGGCTCACATACTATATTGTTCCCCTACATCAATATAACTTCGATGGATCACTGACAAAATCATTCTTCTGTATATTGAATGAATTACTCATTCGAATCTGAAACCAAAGTGTTCATCTTGAGATTTATCGGGCAAACAATTACGTTTCTTTCACTTACAGGTATCTCCCAAACTGTTTTTGCTGGAATGTGCATTCACATTTCTATGTGATCCCTACTTGAAATCACAAGTACTGTCAGTACTTTTCACGAAAAGGTATTTTTATTTTGTAAATTTCTTTTTATTGGGTTTTGACATGGTCAAGCATCAATTTACTAAAACAACATGAGGGGTGTACCCTCCAACAGTACGGTAGACAAAAGGCAATTTTTAAAGCATAAAAAGGCCTTACATTTTACAAGGTAGTGCAAACAAATAAAATGCATTCAAGTAAAATATTTCTGTATCTCTTACGCAGGTGGTACAGGCATGTGGCATATCGTGCATCTACATGGTAGATTCATGGAAGACTGGGATTTGTCATTCGATGAGTAATACCTGCATGTGTGGTACGAGCCCTTCGTGATGAATTCCCCAGTGACCATGGACAATACCGTGGATTTATACAGAGAGTACCTTGACCGCTGCAGTATAATTTGTAGTGCTATCGCCATCCACTTTACCAAACTAAATAAAAAAAATAAAAAATTGTTAATCTGACCAGTTGTTAGAAACACGTCCAAACGTCTAAGAGTATCATAAAAGATTGGTGTGCTTTAACAAGTTTACTGGCCTATCGCGCTCCCCTCATCTATATCCATCCCTCCTAAGCTATCAATGACAGTTCCCACATGGGAGAGTGCACTCGCAAGGGGGCTTGGAGGGTGGGAACTCTCAAGGTGTCGAATACCATGTACACCTCAAAGGGTTCTTTCACATGGGGACCCTTATACACATGGCCACCCTAGACCCAGTGTCTCCAGTCTCCCCTTTGACGACCACGTCCCTGCAATCAACATATGTATGTGCCCATTAACTGTGTTCCGGGCCTATTGTGCTCCCCTCATCCTCATCCATTCCCGTCCGGTATCAATGGCAGTTTGCACCTGTGGCTTTGCGCTTGCAAGTGGGCTGCACTGCCGGGATTGAGGAGGTCAAGCACTGTCATAGAGGCCTTGTGGATGTGAACAAACACGTCTCGCATTCACATACACACCCACTTCTGTTAGCCTTTATAAACACTTTAGAAGTTACCAAGAAAACATCTGTGAGATTGACAACGGATATCGCTATCTCTCCACTTTTTACCTTGGTCGCTGAATCGGCTCATCTGTTCTTCTAAGTAACGATTCGTCAACTTTTACTATTGTTTTCTGTAGTGTCAATGTTCTCTGCTAGGCCACTTACTATTGCTTTATACTCAATGTACACCCTATTCTCATCTTATTTTATTCAAAAAGTCTACACCATTATCAACCGTCCTACGCAATTTTATCTCTGTAATTAGCACCTAACATTACAGAGTATTTTTTTCAAATGTAATCTTTCGTAGTGCATGTGCTCAATGCATGTTTGCTTTAGGTGCCATTTTTTATAAAGTCAATTCTGTGTTTATTATCAAAGGAATGTGATGTTTGGTTTACTCACTGTGATACTTTTTTAATAGTAATATTTATTTATATGTATATAACAGATCAGAAGGACAATCTAACAATGCCTTCTTTTCTCGTTTTGGGTTGCACCAATAACAGCCATGCTAAAAGTTAGAGTACAGACCTGCATGTTATTTAAATTTAATAAGAAAATGGCTATTGAGCTGCAGATTTGCAGTGTCCGAAATTGAAGGCAGAGCCAAGGATGTTTTGGATGACGTGAGGGGCAATCGATTACACGACTGCAACATGCACTTCTCAGAGGAAATGTACAAACAATCACAGGACACTAAAAAAGCGTTGCCACAGACTCCTTCTCAAATTACTTCCCAAAGCAGTTCTAACTGAATTTCTTCAAATGCTGACCCAGGTGAGTAGTGAACACTGAATTTTCAAACATATTTTACCATTTTCTAAATGTGCCTGTATAATATGTCTTATAAACAACCACTCAATATTTTGAAATAGTCTGTGAACAGATAACATAAGGAAAGGTTTACAGTTTTTTGGGAATATTTCCATTAATATTTTATTACACAAGTTTCCTTCATGACCCGATGTTTTGTGGTTTATACATTTTTAACTTTAGATTACTTTGTGTAGCCCCACTTTAGGGATACTCAAATAGTTCAGTGCAATGGGAGCCTTTCCAAAGACACACTCACATTGCGTCCTTTAAAAACAGGTCGTTTCTTTTAAATTAGCATGTCTGTCTTTACATAGACTGCACGGATGGAGGTCCAGACCACTACCAGACACGACGAACATCCTGACAGAGAGGCCAAGCGACTTGCATACCATTTTTAAAAAAATCATTTTTTATGTGGTCTAAATTATAATACGGATGCACTTTTTCTATCAAATAAAGGTATGAATATATACATGGATTACATGCTACATCAACCACTCTTCCGGAGTCAACAGCAACCTCACTCACATTTCAAGTCAATTTTTTAGAATAATACTTCAGATGCCACTATACAAAATATGTATTTGTTCAAGTTTAACTTAAAACATATTGATTATTATTTGTAATATTAGCTTTTGATACAAAGTGGCTTGTATGCTTCTTTGTCAATATCAACCATATTTCTGCATGTACTTTTTTTTTGTTGCTTTTGCATCTTTATTATTACAATTACTGTTATATAGGCAGAGCCTGGAACTTAAAAACATACTTTTTCGTCTACTGTAACCTGTCTGAGGATGAGAAGTGAAAATGTATTGATTTATGCTAATAGTTATAGGTCAACAATTTATTTTTTCCATTTAAGCTGAGTCACTTTTTTGATAATTTGCAATACTGTCAGCAAATTGCAAAGCATTATATCAACAACCTTGATGTATTTAACGCAGAAACACATGGAATAATAAAAGTAAACATTCAGAAAAATGTACTTTCTCAATGAATAACATAGACCCTTTCACTATATGCATGGTGTACGGTTTGGTTCATAAACTTCAGTGCTTAGAGTAAAATGGAGTAGGTGAAACAAAATAAAATTACATACACATTAAAGGGACCACAATTTAATCAATATGTTTTGCAGGTGATTTCGCACCAACTCCCTGTGTCATCCCTGAAGGTTATCAGGTTCATTTTTCAAATATGTCTTTTTAGAATGTTACATTTACAGAGTGTTTGACTTTATGTTAATACTAATTAAAACAATTTAATCAGACGATTCTTTGAATTTGTTATGTATAAGGAATGTACTACTGAAGTGGTTGAAATTGGAGAGACACTTGGACAAGAGGTATACATAAGATATTGTAAAATATCAGTTATCATCCATTGTTGAGCCCTGGACTGCAGAAGTGCCCATACATTCGTTTTGCCATTTGGAATCACTTTGGAACGTTCTTTTTCACTTGATTAGAAGGAAACATTGTGAGCGCTGATACAATCGAGGCGCTCCTGTTTCTTTAAGGAGGCTCAGAAATATGTGGGTCACATGTGGCTGTAGGAAGATTTAAGCCACGCACAGCCGCCCTTAAGCCCTGGGGCATAAAGGGCTGGCCTTACTGTTTCGCTGTTTAGCTGGTGGCTGGAGTAAATGGTATCCGGTATCGTTAATCTGCATGGACAGATATAGACGAACCGAGCAACACGCTCCATCGAAGCAATTTGTAAGTATTCTGTGCCTTCATCTTTGTGGTGGTATCCCACGGTAATTGGAGGATGCACATCCCACGACACGGTGCACTTCTGCCTCCCGCCTTCCTACCTTCATGCCTGTTTAAATTGGAGCTCAAATACTGTTTTAAACCGCCGCTGAGCCTGTTACTTGTTGTTAAGCACAGCTTGGCATACTCTGGCTGGCTCATTGGACTTGTGCTTCCTTATCACTACATTACTGATTCTGTCTGCAGGGTGAGGGGAGAGAGACAGACTCTGGCAGCTCCTCAAGCTGTCGGGCGTGCCTTACCCTGTATTTCCTGGCTATAATGGTTCCTATTGATAGCCTCGACATCCAAAGCATCAAATGCAAATGCCTCGAAAAAAAATGCATCGAAGAAATGCATTTAAAAAAAAATATATATAATGGGGACTCACTCATTCCCACGGGATTCGCCTCATGCACTGCATGTGGTGGGACTCATCCCTACATGATTAGCCTCATCCACTTACCTACAGTCTCCCTCACTTCTACCAGATACTGCCTATAATTACATAGTGACTCACTCATTCCCATGGAACTCACCTCATGCACGCCTCTCTGTACCCCTTAAAACCCATTTTTAAAAACAAACCTTTACCTACAAGGCTTTTGCATTCGATGCTTTTGCATTCGATGTTTTGTATTCGATGGAATCACCGGATACCGCTATAATACCTTGGACAGTGCGGACAGTGTTAACTTTGGAAAGTGCTGCTAATACTCTAATCCTTTGTTTCTGCCTTTTTTGGATTATAACTTGGGAAGCTGCAAGATTCTCTCTTCCTTTAGGATTATTTGACCTGTGCACATACGATTTATATGAGCACTGTCAATTTAATCTTTAATCACCCCTATATCTATTTTTTATTTTTAACACTGCTTCTTAAGATCATACACATTCTGTTTCCTTTCACATATTATGAGCTTTTTATTCAGTGCAACTGTGTGAGGTTTTAAATCTTATTTTTATATTATGATTTTTATTATCATTGATATATATCTGTGGGAAACACATTTGGGCCGATTCATGGAACAAACGTGAGCTGAAAATCTTGGGGCAAGCAGGCGCAAGCGCGAAAAAACAGGCGCACGCGCACGCGAGCAATTCATGGAAGTCCCTGCGCGTGTTTTCCTCGGGATGTGCGCCAAATCCGTGCATGGTGCACACGTCACTGCAACATCCTGAACGGCGTGCGTGACGCGCACAGTGAATGCGCACAACCTCGGCGCATACACCAGAAAGTGGGCAGAACACGGGGCGTAACGCGCGGAATAGGGGAACAACGCATGAAAATAAGGGCGTAACTGGGGATGTACTGCAGGGAAGCAGACGGAACGCCCACACGCACTCGAACCACACGTATTCATGGAATCGAATGGGGCAAAGCCGTGCACAGCCAAAGACACGCACAAGCCGAAACACGTCCGCCACACGAAGGCAGGCGGTAGCAAAAGTGGCAATATACAGCAATGATGAATGTCCCATACTGCGATTGGGCTTGTGCGAGCGGGGCACATGTATTTCGGGGGTGCGTGAGAAGTTTCACACGCGATTGAGCGGGGTACGTGTATTTCGGGGGTGCGCGGGAAGTTGCACACGTGATTGAGCGGGGTACGTGTATTTCGGGGGTGCGCAGGAAGTTTCACACGCGATAGGCCTTGGGCGAGCGGGGTACCACTCACCATCTGCGTGTAGAAGAAAGCGTAGCCAACACCCACCCGCTGTGAAGTAATAGCGTGTGAACCCCAACGCCTGGAAAACACACGCACCGCACCCCATGGAAAACACGTACATAGCAATGGAAATCCACATGGGATCTTCAAGCCCTGCCAGGGCAACGCCGTTGGGCGATACGTCACAGACGCGCTTACGCAATAAGGGCCTTTGGTCTAATGAAATTGCGTATGCGTGCAGATGCGCTTACGCGCTGAGGGCCTTTCCTCGAATTACACGCTGACGTGCAATTGTTCACGTGCCAAATCACTCCGTATCAAGCTGGCCACGCGAAAACACACGGAAGATCACGCTCCTGCCCAAAAGGCTGAATCACTGCCCCCAAGAGCCCCTAGCACGCTCCCACCTGCCATCTGCTGCTGCCTGACTGCCTGCTGCCCTCGTGCCCTGCCATTTGGTGCCTGCACATCAGCCATCTGCAGGGGTCCAGTTGCGGTGCCCACCTCTGCTGGAACAGAAGACTCCCGACTGTGATACCATCGCTCCACAGCCCAGCCCCAGGACCCAGTTGCCCACTCACACCTGCCTCGGGGGTCGCCATGTCGGGGCAAACACCATCTGAGACCACTGGCGACCCCCAGCCAGAGGGGCAGAGGGCCACCAGCTTCAGTCAGAAGGAAGTTGGTGTCCTGGTGGAGCTTGTCCTGGGGCATTATGATGCCCTCTTCGGATCATCACGCGCCGACAAGGAAGGACGGGACAGGATCTGGGACGACGTTGTGGTTGCCATCAACGCGGAGGGGGTGGCAACCCGCAACATCAAGCAAGTCAAGAAGCGCTGGGAGGACTTGAGGTCCAGGACCCTCATAAAGGCCCGGCGCCTCGTGGAGGGGGGCCGGGGCAGCATGAGTACCATCCAGATGAGGGTTCTGGAACGCGTACACCCAGTGCTCCATGCCCAGATCCTTGAGAGGCAGACCCGTCTGGAGTCGAGCGGTAAGTGGCCAAGCATTGCTGTGTGAGACAGGGAATTTTGCAGTGTGCTGGTTGTCTGATACTTGCCTGTATGTGTGACATAGGCCATGTACGCATGTGGGTGTGCAGGGACATCATGGTCATGCATGTGAGACCAGTAATGTTTGAACCACACGGTTGGTGCATGTGTTTAAATGCAACATGGGGAGCCCTATGCGGAATGGACACATGGAAGCATGCCAGTCTCTGTTCCTGGACATGGGTGGGGGTGAGGGATGGGTGCTGATGCCATGTACATGTATGGTGTCCATGTCTGTGTGTCTGACCTGCGTGTCTGTGACTTGTGAATGCCATGGATGCATGACACATGTCTGTGACAATGTTCAGATTCACTTATGCAGCCTAGTTATCCTTGCATCCACTGTGTCTGGGGTGTACGAGGCCAGATGGATGAAACTACGGTGAAGTGTGTGCATGTGATAGGCATGACCCATGATGCATGTGAGTTCCAAAACAACATTGTATGTTTCAAGAGTCCCTTGGACATGTATGCTAATGTCCATAGCATGCGCCATGCCTGTTACTGCATGTGTTTTGCCTGCACTGACCCTTGTGTTGTGGAGGGACATGATGGAAGTGATCTTTGACAGTGCCACTCATCTGCTATTGCTTCCTGTCTAGGGGACGATTGTACAGTACCCTGATGCTTGTGTTCTATGTCTCCCTCTACACACCGCCAAGTGAAGAAGAGGGCGGAGACGGCGCTGTGGAGCAAAGCAGCGGGGATGCCCCCACGCTGCAGCGGAAGGGGTGGGTGAGCCCCCACAGGGGCTTGCAACGGCGGAAGACGGTGTGGAGCCATCCAGGTTGGTGGTTTCCACAGAGGAGGAGGAGGCCGCTACTGAGCCGCACATGGGGCCTGGTGGGGGCATCCCTGCTGGTGCAAGTGGTGCAGTCGAGGGGCAGGGGCAGGAGGCAGCACAGGTCGCCGTGGAGGGGCCTGTGCATGTCACTGTCCCTAACACTGTGACTGCACCTCCATGCACCAGCAGGGATGCCCCATCCCAGGCCCGTCCGCAGGTAGGGGGGATGTCCATGTCATCTGACTCCCCTCCACCTGCGTACGAGGGGACACCTGGCCGTATGGAGAAGGTCCTGATTGGTGTCGCGTTGCGCACGGGTGTCATTTGTGATGACGTGCGTGCTTCCCGGGGGGAGCACGCACATCATCACAAAGAGCACCGTGCCGATGTGGCCCAGTTGGGAGCGGCCATGGTCGGGGGTTTCGTACATGTGTCGGCCACTCTGGCGACCCTCTCCTCCTCTGTGGAGGCTATGCGCCAGTCGTTCTCCATGCCGTCTTCCGGCCCAGATGCCACCAGGGCCCCCTGTGGCACTGCCCCGAACAACGCAGCCAACTCGGTGGGGATCCCATTCCTGCCACAGTCGGGAGTCGGAGGTCCAGCAGGGGTGGACACACCAGCAACTGGACCCCAGCAGATGGAGGATGTGAGGGCATCATCGGGCAGGGCACGTGCACAACGGCGTCGGTGGATTCCATCAGCCTGGATGCCGTCATGCTGGCAGAGGCAGTTGCGTCGGAGGCAGCAGCAGGCTCGACGTGGGAGGCATCATGGCTCGGGGCCATTAACATCAGGGGGGCAGGCATCGGCCAGAGGGCAGGAGAACCCTGGAATGGGAGTGTCTTCCGTGTGGAAGCGGTTGGGCCAGCAGATAGGTGCGGAGCGGCGGCGGGCGGAGGAGGAACGGCTCACAATGGTCAGGGCGGAGAACTCCATGCGGAGGGCGCTGAGGCGGGCTGAGTGCCTCGAGGGTATTCGCAGGGAGTTGGAGCTGGACACCGCATTATCCCTGCGAGACCCCGGGGACAGGGAACATGCCCGCCTCCAAGCCATTGAACAGGAGTTCGATGATGCCCTGGCCCATGACATCAACCACTGAGCCGTCGGACTAGCCCGCCGCCTTTGTATATAGTTATTTAGGTTTAGGTTTCATTTCTTTATTATTATGATTTGGAGTCCACAGACTTTGCTCTACTTTTTGTATATAGTTGTATTTTAGATAGGGTTCTTGGTAGGTTTCATTTGCTTTTGGGATACTGGACCCTTCAGACTTTCGTTTTCAATTTTCAGGACATGTATATACTTTCTTTTAGTCATATTCACATGGAGTAATGTTTTTTTATGCTTTCCATCTTTGGATTTCGTTCTATGGACTTTGGGGATGCACCACTTATATTTTTTCATGTTTTGGATTTCTATTCTTGCTTGGATTTGACTTTCTTTTTCTTATTTCAAATATTATTTCTTCATTTGCATGTGTGCTTTTCATTTTGACATTTGTTATACTTGTTAATACATTTCTTTATTCAAAATTATTGGTGTGGTGTACAGTGATGATTTTGGTGCCTGTCTCCATGAGCATTGGCACAGTCATGTGTTGCAACTGTGTGGCTCTGGAGGGCATTTGCTGATGGGCATGCTGGTTCTTTTCAGACTATCATGGAATGGGTGATTTACTAGGGAGTGGGTGCAGTGTTTCGTTGGGTGTTTGCACTGGGGGGTCGAGGGGTGGGATTTGGGTTGGCATTAGGGCCATGGGTCTGTATAGTCATGGCGTGGTGTTTGGGGGAAATGTGTGGGAGCCTGCTGGCAGGTGCCCCACACTGCTGGAGGGTGGGGGTGCAAGGGGACATGTGTGGGGGCCTGCTGGCAGGTGCCCCACACTGCTGGGGGGTGGGGGTGCAAGGGGACATGAGTGGGACATGAGGGGGGCCTGCTGGAGGTGCCCCACACTGCTGGAGGGTGGGGGTGCAAGGGGACATGAGTGGGGGCCTGCTGGCAGGTGCCCCACACTGCTGGGGGGTGGGGGTGCAGGGGACATGAGTGGGACATGAGTGGGGGCCTGCTGGCAGGTGCCCCACACTGCTGGGGGGTGGGGGTGCAAGGGGACATGAGTTGGTGATCAGTAGTGCAAGGAGACATGTGCCTTTGCTGGGGGGCATGCCCATGTTGGGTGGGCTGCCTGCGGGACATGACCAGGGGCGCAGGGTAGTCCCCTGTGGTGTGGGCTGCCTGCAGGGGCCGTGGAGGGTGTACAGGGAACACCTGGGAGGACCCACACTGCCAAATCATGTGTAGGACTCCCCGGCACCCCCGAAATACACGTACCTTGCTGAAATCGCGTGTGAAACTCCCTGGCACCCCCGAAATACACGTACCCTGCTGAAATCGCGTGTGAAACTCTCCGGCACCCCCGAAATACACGTACCCTGCTGAAATCGCGTGTGAAACTTCCCGCGCACCCCTGAAATACACGTACCCTGCTGAAATCGCGTGTGAAACTCCCCGGCTCCCCCGAAATACACATACCCTGCTGAAATCGCGTGTGAAACTCCCCGGCACCCCTGAAATACACGTACCCTGCTGAAATTGCGTGTGAAACTTCCCGCGCACCCCTGAAATACACGTACCCTGCTGAAATCGCATGTGAAACTTCCCGCGCACCCCTGGAACACACGTACCCTGCTGAAATCACGTGTGAAACTTCCCGCGCACCCCTGAAATACAAGTACCCTGCTGGAATCGCGTGTGAAACTCCCCGGCACCCCCGAAATACACGTACCCTGCTGAAATCGCGTGTGAAACTTCCTGCGCACCCCTGAAATACACGTACCCTGCTGAAATCGCATGTGAAACTTCCCGTGCACCCCTGAAATACACGTACCCTGCTGAAATCCCGTGTGAAACTTCCTGCGCACCCCTGAAATACACGTACCCTGCTGAAATCGTGTGTGAAACTTCCTGCGCACCCCTGTAATACACGTACCCCGCTCGCACAGGACCAATCGCGTGTGAAACTTCCTGCGAACCCCAGTAATACACGTACCCTGCTGAAATTGCATGTGAAACTTCCTGCGCACCCCTGAAATACACGTACCCTGCTGAAATCACGTGTGAAACTTCCCACGCACCCATGATATACACGTACCCCGCTCGCACAGGGCCAATCGCGTGTGAAACTTCCCGCGAACCCCAGTAATACACATACCCTGCTGAAATTGCGTGTGAAACTTCCTGCGCACCCCTGAAATACACATACCCTGCTGGAATCGCGTGTGAAACTTCCCGTGCACCCCTGAAATACACGTACCTTGCTGAAATTGCGTGTGAAACTTCCCGCGAACCCCAGTAATACACGTACCCCGCTTGCCGTGCTGGTACAGGGTTGCGCTGGATTGGGGATTTTGATGGCTTTTCCCTGCTCGAGGGGCGTTCTTGGGGGCGTAACTGGCGCTGCTGCAGGGTCGCTGCGCCACTGCGCCACGGCTGGTTTTGGTAGCTGAAATCCATGAATACGCTGTGCGCGCAAATGGATTTTAGCGCACGCGGCTGGCGCAGAGATTTGCTCCCGCACACTGTGCGCCAGCTGCATGCGCCACTTGTGCGCTAAATTCTATGAATTACCCCCAAAGTGTATTTTAACTAATTTCATATTTATTCTGCCTATCTGTTACGCCTCTGTGAGTCTGCGAATCCCCTCTAGTTAAGGTTTATTTTCTCTTCCCTGAAGCTTTACCTTTTGGGGTGCACTTCATTCTTGGTCCTTCCCAATGGCACGCAAAGGCCTTAGGAGTCAGTCAGCCATGGAGGCTACTTCTGATCCTCTGAAGTCTGCAGAGGAGTCTAATGTACCTGATATTAAAGAAGGTATATTGGACCAATTGCCCAATACTGCCCTGATTGGCAAAGATGAGGCCCACCTGGAAGAAATTACTAGAGAATCAAGCCTATCCCGAATGAATCATATAAAATTAACAACTATTGCGCAAGCCCAAATACACCCCCAAGATAAGATGGATGTCCATAACACCTTGGGCATCACTCCCCTGGGGTTGCGTGACAACAGATGTATAATTTAATGGGAAAGATATCTCTATTGATGCCCAGGAAGAGCGATTAGCGGCTACCTTAGCCCTCAACTTGGGTGACGGTGGCAGCATCATGAGGGAGGACTCTTCTAATGGGGAAGTTGATAAGAAAATGGAGATAGCCACACAAATTGGGCCTAACTATCCTCCGGCTAAAACTACTCTGCCTATTATATTGACGGATGACAATGGATTGTACTCCAAAAAAATCCTTGATGTTAAAAGTTCAGTATTACATGTTTCTATTACTGAGCATCTAACAAACATTGGAGGTACTGTCAATAATACTGCTTCTCCTACTAAGTCACTAATGGAGGACTCTACTCTTAAAAAAAGGTCTGAATTGCATATGAATTTATCCTCCACTAAAGAGGGGAATTTGCATAGCTCCATTCAAGGAGTCCATTTGTTTAAAACACCTCTGATGAAACCCCCGCTTAGTGTGCCTAAATATAAATTTCCAATGGGTAGATTGGGGGAACCAATTCCCGGAAAAAAGATATCCAATTACTTTGGCAAACGAACTGCCACTAGCACCCAAATCAAGCCAGCTTCCTCGGCTTTATCAGTTGTTAGCTTAGACCACTTGCACTTGGCAGAAGTAGTAAAAAAAAAACTAGATACTGAGGAGGCTCCACACAATTATATCGATGACATCAGCATTATTGAGTGTGCAGGTAAGGCAATTGCTCAGAGTAATTTGGAACCTAGTTACTCGGATACTAACAGTGTCACTCAACAGACATGTGACGCCTCCTATATGGGTTCTCCATCTGAACTCATGGATTTTATTGACGAATATGCAGAGAAGCGAAACTGGCTAAGAGAAAGGGGTCTATACCAGAACCTATAAAAGAAAATCCCAGTGATTCAATGCATCATCATACTCTTAGGGAAGCTGATGAAAGGATTAGGCTTACTCAACCTACAGTCTCCACATTAAATATGGTGTTGAGCTCCTTCGTCAGTCTATATGATAACATTTGGGCTGAAGTGAGATCTCATTCCCAATTACTTACAGAAATTTACGCCAGGTTGGACTGGAAAGATTAGAAGGACTACTGAGGATTATTAGGGAGGATAATCTTCTAACATCTAAGCCGCCACTGTCTTCATCCTCCCTACCTCTGCCACCACAGGCAGAGCAGGAGGGGGGTTCTAGCTTGCTGGCCTTAGGTCCTGTAGTAAAAAGTGATTCTGATTTCACTACAGATAAGATGCATCTGCTCACCTCTTGCCCACATGCACTTACAAGTGCATTTGAATCTGTACCATCGAAAGAATATCTGTTGGGCAAGGGAGTCGAACCTGCTACTACTTCAGGGGAAAAGGCTTTGCCAAACCTAGAGAAGGTTCCCGCCATCATAGATTTAACTTAAGATGACCTCCCAGTCAAAAGTAATGTTTTAGTGGGGAAAGGGTATTTACAACAAATTAAGAAAACTAAAAACCAGAAAAATATTTAAAAAATGAACTCGTTAACAAATACATTTTTCAAAAACTTGGTTTTACCAAAGTTATCTTATCCTCAAGGGACAATTGTGCAATCTAAGGGGGCAGTGGCCTCTGATTCGCTGGGGGTGCCCATTGCTATGGTTCAAGGTAATATGATTGCCGGAGGAGGAACCGAGGAGAAAAAAGGACTCCCCCGTCCTCCAACCTTGGGACTATGGCTGACGGGGCAAATTTAACTCCTTTGAAAATAGCTATAGGCATTCAGACTGACCTACTCTTAAAAACTCCCGGTTTGGGGGAATATAACAGCCATCTTCCATCTGTTCCCGCTACTGAACACTCAGGTCATCCTGCATCTGATATTCTCATTGATAAAACAGAGGTGATTGACAGTGAAGAGAGAGGGTTGCCACCAGACAATACCCAAAAAGAACAGTTAATAGATAATTCTCTAAGTGAGAACCTGTTAACCAACTCTAAGTCATCGGACATTCAGATCCCCATAACTACTAATACTCTGACCCTTGTCAATATTGCCTCGGCTAAACAACTTCTACTGGATCTATACAGAGTGAAGTCTATCCCAGTGGAAGGCGCTATCACTTTTCAGGTACTAATAAGGTAAATACTGATGAGACCCGAAATCTCCAAAACTTTGTTCAGGTAAGATATTTTTCAAGGGTTCATACGAGTATCCCCCAATCACCCTCAGGGGATTCGTTAACTGGTCTCAAGACAATGGGAGATATTTATGTCCCAAAGATCTTGGATTCTATTCAAATGAGGCCTACTAATTCAGGATCCCTTGGTAACCAGGATAGACTAATTATAGGCCCACACACCATACAGAGGGAGTCAATTTTACAGGGTGTGAAGGGTCCGGAAACTCAAGAGGATCCGTTAAATCAATTTAGTATGGACATTTCTGATACCCTGCTACAAACTTTGGGAAATAAAGAACCCCTTGAGACTTTACAGCTTATTAGTCTCTGGGGGGCTGATATGCCCATATGCCTCAATCGAGGGAATATTTTGAAAATATTTCACCAAATACTGAAACTGTCTCTCGTGTCCAGTTATGACCTAGAAAGGATCTATTTTCCAATCCAGGAACGAGGAGATCTGAGTAATATTGTCCTTAAATCAAGAGTGGTTTTGGATCTGATACTGGGAGAAATTGGTGGTCTGCAGGAATTAGGCTTTGAAATGAAGTCTGTGAAACCTACTCAAATTCCTGTGAAACCTGGAAGAATTGAGGATTACAGGGGAAATTTGACAATGGTTTATCATCCAGAAAGATCTTTCCAACCCCAGCGGAGGCAGTTTCCAGCAAGGAATTATGGAGATGTACGAGACTGGGCCAAGGTTACCTCAGCCCTGTGGAACTGATTAGTGCAAGAAAAGATCGGCCTCTCCGATGGAGCTACTCCATTCCAGTACCTTGAGATGCCTCTCCTGGAATAAAGGGGGAACCTACACCTACTTACAAACATAGATGCAGCTTCTATGTTAAAACTTAATGAATGTTTCTTTCATCAGGAAACTTGGTTGCTTTTGACCCCTTCCATTGATGGCTATGAAACTTGTTTCCAAATCACTAAACCTAATCTTGGGGGTAGAGCGTCTGGGGGACTACTTATTGGTCCGAAGTCAACTCTTGGACTTCTGACTACGGTGATACCCGATATGCCTCTAGGAATACTTGTGTAGAGGAGGTCTCAAATATGGCCTGCACTCCAGCCACTCATGTCAAAATGCAAGAAGCATACTAACCAAAATTTGGGACATATAAGGAGCAAATGAATCAACAGAGAGCCACGGTGGGGCTCTGTCCAGTACCTATCAGAGGGACATGTATACCTATTGAAGCACCAATAACCACACAACCATGGGCTGCAAGGTATTCACTGAGACAACCATACCAGCAGATGACACGATACGAAGACTACTTACAGACTGTCTCCGAAGAGGCCCACAGCGCCTTAACGGAAGGCAATTGGTGACGACATAAGAGCCTAGACATGACGTACAGACAACCATATAACGACAAGCAAAAGAAAGTACACAAGGACGAACTGTAAAAGAATAATGATGTGACAAATGTATATGAAGATACCACGTTGTAGCACAAAGAACGTACCCAGGATCGAATCGTGCAACTGACTGAATGCATGTAAATAGGCTTGGAACGCAACAAGCTAAATAAACAACACTGCTTGCAATGCTTAGTAGAAGAATAGAGCGGCATGCGCCAATTATATCTCTACCTCAAAGAAGCACGATACATGAGTGTGACTCCCTTTTGTAAAGCAGAACTAAGCCCAGGCTGCAAGAGGGCCACCAAGGCCGAGATTCATATTCCAGCTAAAGCCAGAAGGGAAGAGCAGAATCGAAACTCAGCAAGACGTAGCTCATGCTTGGGAATTCGAGGTCAACTCCAGGAAGGGAGAAGAGCGGCTTCTCTGAAGACTCAAAACATCAGAGCAAAGTTGCTGTCTGAATGAAGAAGTTGGGAGTTGAAGCGAGACAGGCGATTGCACTATTGATGATTACCATTTGTTTTCCCTTTTTTTGTACTTGTCATTAAACGGACTTCCCTTTGCCAAACCATTGAGTTGTCATTATTGAAGTGTGTCGGAGTAAATGAATCCTGCACCCTAACCTCCTCAAGGTGCAGCTATCTTGTTTTACAGGTACTAGAGGGTGAGTTCTGACCTATGGGCCCGTCAGAGGATGCTCTGCCCTCCAGTACACTAGCGGTTGAGGCCTCCTCAAAAGAGGGTTTGGGGGAAATTTTACTGATCAACATTTACTGGCATCAAGGGTTAGCACCTCTAGAGTCCTTTTTGGAAAGGTTAACGGAAGTGATCTTAGCATGGAAAACCATAAACACAAGTGGGAAAGTGATCCTGGCTGGGGACTCGAATTCAGATTGTTCTACCACTCCCGATGATGATTATGGGGATCTGGGCAAGGACATGGGGGACCTTTCTTGTAGGGGCCAGAAATATCTTTGGGGTAGATTATGGAACCTCTCTTTGGAATCTGTGGGTCTTGTATGTCTCAATGAACTTCTGATACTGCCCGTTCACTTCTTCCAACCTGGTGGAGGGGTCTATCTACTTCTACCATAGACTACTTCTTTGTAGACCATTCTTTGGTTCCACTATCCTCCGAAGTTCAGGTGAACTTCAATGACAGGAGTGACCATGGGACCCTGACCGTCTAAAAAGCTGCTTATAGGGGGTCCAGGTAATTTCTAAAGGACCTTCATGGTAGGGTCCATGATAGTCTGAGAAAGGGCCACTCTAAAAGAGAACATTTGCATATGTTTGACGAAGAAGTGGCTAAGGAAAAGTCCCTTATGCTGAAGTTTCTCAGAGAAACCCGTAATCTTAACACTGACCAGTTAAACAAAAATGCTAAGATTAGATCTATCCGACAGAAATATAAAAATGTCTGTATTGCAAAAAAAAAGCAGCATGCTCCAAAAAGATGCTGAGCTGAAGCTACGTGTCTTGGTGAAAAGAAACCTCGGGGCTTTCTGTGCTCTCTTCTCTTTCCAAGACACTGTTTCAGTAACTGACCAACTGAACAGCATTTCTGAGGTTCAATGGGTAGTATTGTTCTCTGAGTTATTTGGACAAGGGGCAGGGGGACTCCAAGAACCAGCTATAGGGGAGGGTATAAATAATATTTCATGGGATACGATCATTGACTATGAGAATGTATTAAATCTAATTATTAAAGCCAAGAACTTAAGGGCTTCCAGTCCGAATGGACTGACAAATAATACACTGAAAGCGTTACCAGAAATGTGGGCTAAATTACTCACCATGCTTTTTCAAAATGTAGTGAGGAGCGGCACAATACCCACTAGTTGGCAGACTGCACACATCATTCCTATCTTTAAGACAGGTCAGTGGAATATCGCTAAAAACTATAGACCGATTGCACTGATCGATGCGGACTGTGAGCTCTTTGCCTCTTTGCTGCTATCACATGTTAATGAGTGGATAATCATATCCACTGGATAAGAATCATATTTTAGATAAATATCAGACGGGTCAGGGCTGGACACTCTACTAACCTAAATGGTTTCATTTTAACCGCTCTTCAAGATTCAGCATGGAGTAAATATGGGAGTTCATTATATGTTGCCTCCATTGACCTGTTAAATGCGTTTGACTTGGTTATTAGATCGCGACTTTGGACTAAACGTTCCAAGTGGGGCCCCCCCTGCAGGTTTATTGAAATTTATCATGGCTACGTATGAGAACTCGGGGATACATGTACGCCTGAATATGGAAGGCAATCTATCCAAAAGAATAAGAACACGGATAGGTGTGAGACAGGGTTGCTCCTTGGCACTCTGTCTCTTCATCCTATATCTGGCAGATGCCAGTGAGTTTCTCAGGGATGCCGGGCTGATGAGTGCTAAACTGGGGGAACTCAGGTTTTCGTGGTTGGTGTATGCCGACAATTTCCTCCTTTTTGACCACACCAAGGTCAGACTACAACGACTGATTTATAAGTTTGAACAGTATTCTGTAACTAATGGGTTAAACATTAACCCAAGTAAAACCCGTTTAATGGTAATTTCTAAGGGAAATATTTTTTGAAGGGAAGGTCATCCCAAAGCTGACATATGGCATGAAGCTCCACTATATGGATATTCATACTTTCTGGGATACCCTATAGGGCTTCATCTGGAGAAAGGTGTTGAAATTGCCTAACAATATTACAACTGTGGCCATAAGGTTTGAATTGGGACTTGTGTCATTGAGAGCTAAATCCCTCTGGCAGGTTTGGGCTTTATTCAGCTCTCTGCTCTGCCCCAAAGAGGATTCCCTCTATGTCGATCTAGGGAAAATTCTTTTCTTCCAGGGGTGTTTAGTTCGGAACGCATACCTTACTAAGTTCAGAGAACTCTGTGATAGGACTCTGTTGGATTTGTCCACAGACAGGGTAACATTAACAACTAATCCAGACAAGGTAAAAAAAACTCCTCTATACCCATGATTGGACTAGTACAATCAAAAAATGTCACTCTTACCCCTCCTTTAGTGACTTAAAATGTGATCATAAAAAAAGAGGAACTTAATCTCTTATTATGACACAATTCCCAAATCGCTACTATCGTTCCTCCTTTTGAAACTTACATGGAACATTCTTCCTACTAAAGAAGTTCTGAATAGAAGGAATTAGATTAAAGAGACCAGCACTCTTTGTAGATTCTGTCATAGGCCAGGGGTTTTAGAAGCTGCTCACCATTTGTTTCTAGATTGTGTGGAATTGAAAGGATCCAGGGCTTTATACCGGGGGAAATTGAATACTCTAGGACTTCTGGGGACAGATGACTATATCTGGCTAAGATGTCTCTCTATTTCTAATGTCGTGGAGGGCTTGGCGGTTGCAGGATTTATTAAATCTTTAGACCTTGATGCCCCCTTGAATTGATTAGGGCTTCCCCTGTTTAAGGGCTCCTCTTGTTTGTAATTCATCTGCAGTTTTCCTCCCGCTGAAGTTTTTCTAGTCAATCAGTTTACATTTTAAGCTGCTATTGTAGACTATGGGTGGTGGCAATGATTTTTGCTATGTATGAAATCTGGAATGAATACTGTAATATGAGATTATGAATTTCTCCACTTTTGCACTGACTTTGTATACATTTTGATATGCATTTTGATTAATTGTATGGCTGTTGCTATTAAATGTAATTGTAAACGTTTGATATGTAAACCATGTACAAATAAAAAACAAATAAAAAATAAACTGTGATGTAATATTTTATATTTTTTAGTGGTTTCCATAGTGACATTTTGTTATATTTGTATATATTTATATATGATTATTTAAGTGGAAAAGCAAATGTCAAGGTTTATACAATTTTGAAATGCTGTTTTTCAGCCTGATTGAGATTAAGAAAATTATTAAATGTGATCATAAATTTCATAGGAGGATTTGTAGGGAGCCATTGGTGAAGTTTATTCGTGTAGTCAAAGGCACCAACCTGAAGATCAAGGGTAGCTGTGTACACCACCATATCTAAATTTCATGGCCTGCTTAACCTATACTTAGAAAAGTGCCTACTGGAAATGTGCTTTATTCATCTGCTTTGTTGTTTAGCAGATCAACGTTCAGTACAATTTTAGGTTTTTCTATCTCGAGTTCCTTTCAAAAACCCAATGCTACAAATATCAGAAGGATTTCTTGTTCCCCGCTATTAGCCAGGCATGGACACTCTAACAGATGGACAGTGTGAAAGCCAAGGGTTTTCTGCTAAATTCTGCACTTACAACTTCCAAGACATGGAAACCAAACAAATAGTGACTTTAGTTATCGGGCAAGTATCTGAATGTACTTCTTCTTTTGCCATGGAAAAATGTGGTTTCATTAAATCCATTCAACGTCTGCAATCCGGAGGAATGCAAATAGACCTGATAGCCACTGGCAGGCATGCTTCAATAGCCAAGGCCAGGCAATAGCAGTTTCGAGACATAAAGCTTCAATATGATGTTTGGCACATTGCAAAATCAATTTAGAAAAGAATTGCTGCTGCTGGAAAGAAAGGTTACAAAAAATATTTTAAATTGGTCACAGTGTATCAGTAGCCAAAAGCTGCAGGAATTTTCAGGATGCCTAGTTACAACAAGGAGTTTACCAAAAGAAGCAAACTGTGGGTGGCAAAGCCAATCTTCCAGCAGATGGATTTAGAATGTGTGAAAGATCTGACATTGAATGTGCTGGTCATGAACATGTATAGACTTGATCCCAATTTGGTTCCAGGGCCCAGTCTATGCCATGGAACGTTGCAAAAGAGGTTTGCCCTCCCAAACCTGGACTTGTGGAAAGGTTGACTTGAAGATTCAAGTGATGTGTGGCTCTGTTTACAATGTTTAACAAAGCCACTTTCAAGCTTTTCCACAGTGTTTGGAAAATGTTTTCATTGCACAAAGAATGGAATATAATGTGACTTGAGATGTGACTTTCCCTGTTCTCCGCAGACGAGGTTTCTAGACAAGTCCGACCTATGAAAGTCTCATAAAAACAGGTTCATCCCTGTTCCTCCAAAACCATCAAGGACCACATTGACTCCCTGGCACCTGCCCTGGCTGACTTCTGCAACCACTCCTTTGCCACTGGAGTCATCCCATCCCCCGAAGCCCTCCCTTGTGCACCCCCTTCTTAAGAAACCCTCTGCCGACCCCTCCTGCCCAGCTAACTACTGCCCAATCTCCATCACCCCTTCCTGGCAAACTTCTAGAAAAACTGGCCATCTCTCAGCTCAATCTCCACACTGAATCTGTTGATTGTCTTCATGACCATCAGCCTGGCTTCAGAGCTGCCTGAAGCACGCAAACTGCTCTCCTGAACATCTGTGAAGACCTGCTCTCCAACCTTGATTCTAACACCCCCTGTGTCCTCATCTTGCTTGATCTCTCTTATGCCTTTGACACAGTCAACCATGCCATCCTGCTCAAATGTCTCTGTGATAAACTGGGTATCACTGGTCATCCCTGGCGTGGCTGGCTTCCTTCCTCTCTGACCGACCCTCCAAGGTCCAATTTGGGTCCTTCCTCTCTGCTATCTTTTTCTCTACCTGTGGTGTCCCCCAAGGGTTTAACCTCTCTCCCTGGCTTTTCAACCTACACCTGGCTTTTCTTGCCCACCGCATTGCCGCCCTCTGCCCCAACTTTCAATGCTATGCGGATGACACTCAGCTCATTTTCAGACTACCTTCGGCCACCTCTTCTCCCTCTCTCATCTCTGACTGCTTGTCTGCTATCCAGGAATGGTGTGTCGCCAATGACCTCTGCCTCAATGTCAGTAAGACTGAGATTCTCCTCATCGGCACACTTTTCCTCCTTTCCTGTCGCCCTCTGGCCGGCCACTTTTGGCCCCCCTCATGACCCTACCTGTGAGGCTAAAAACCTTGGGGTCATCTTAGACTCCACACCCTCCTTCTCTCCTCACATCTCAGACGTCTCTAAGAAGTCACACTACCAGCTGCACCTCCTCAGAGGTCTTGCCTGCCTCTAATCTCCGCCCTCTTCAACTCATCCAGAACAGGACTTCGAGACTTGTCTTTGGCCTCAAGCCCAGGGATCGTATCTCTCCAGGACTGAAATCTCTGCACTGGCTCCCAGTGGCTGCGAGGATCAAGTTCAAAACCCTCTGCATTGTCCACAAGGCCTTTGGGGCCTGGGGCCTCAATACCTTCAACTCTCTCTTCCTAAATATCTTCCCTCTCAAGCTCTTCGCTCATCCGCCTCCAACTCCCCTAGGGTCAGTCGCTTCTCCAAGCAATGAGTTGGTAGTAGATCTCTTTCTTTGCCTGGGGCCTCCCTCTGGAACAGCCTCCCTGCCTCCCTGAAACTTGAGGAAAACCATCTCTGGTTCCGGAAGCACCTCAAAACCTTTCTCTTTGCCTCTGCTTTTTCTCCTTCTCTCCCCTTCTGACCTCCTGGCTGAAACTGAATCTGCACTGGCTACCTGGCCACCCTCTGTTCTCGGGCCCAGGTCCCCTCCCCCGCCAGTCATACAATCCAGCATGGCCTGCCTGGCAACCCCTGCACTTGGTGACTGTTTCTGCATCCCTTCAGTGTCACCACCAGCACTTGACACCTGATGTCTGCACTTACCTTTGCACTTACCACCTTGACCGTTACTTTACTATTGTCATTATGCTATGCCCATGTACTGCCCTGTGCCTTCCCCCGTCCCCCAGCACTTTCCCCCTTCCACATCCCACACACTTGCACGATCTGAATGACACCTGGCCTAGTAGGATTGTTGTCTGTCCTCCCTTTGTTCCCCCTCCCTTGCCTCGTTGTGCATTGAAACACTTGTGTATAGGCATGTTATAAATGCCATATCATATCATATCATATCATATCATATAACTGTCAAATAAAGTGTTTTTAATTATTTACTGTTTGTGGAGTAATGTCACTAGATAGGCCTTAAAATTTCTATTTTTCATTGCTTTTTGTATTTATTACCATCTAAAAAATTGATTTGTATTACAGCAATAAATGTCAGTCTGATTATTTCAAGTATCTGACTCACATCAAATCAAATGTAGAAGAGCCTGGTGAGCTTAAAACCAACAGTTACCAGGAGCTACATTTGGCTCCCCAGGCCAACTAATGTAACACTATAAATTAGCTCCTTGTTTCCTAGTGTTAGCTCCTGGTGACGGGTTACTGCTGGATACCCAGGTGCTGCTTGTAACTCCTGCTTATCCAATCCTAATTTCGAGCCCTGATATGATATGATATTTTATTTATATCGCGCCTATAGACATGTATTTCAAGGTGCGACGAGGTGAGGGAGGGGAACAGGAGGGAACAAGACAACAATCTTACTAGACCCAATAACATTGAGATCGGCAAGTGCAGGGGAGAGGGAAACAGAGAAAAGCTAGGCGAAGGGGAGGAGGAACAAGTGCAGGACATAGGATTAAACATTGAAACAAGAAGTGTGGACTGCAGTAGGCAGTGAAGGGTTAAGTGCAGAAAAAGGTGATAAATAAGTGCAGTGTGGAGGGGGGTGGGTTGCAGATACAGCCTCAAGTGCAGGATTGCCAGGGGGCAGTGCAGGTGTGCAGCAACTGGGAAGGCAGGAACCTGGGCACATGGTTCAGATGGTAGCCAGGTAACCAGTGCAAAAACATGCAGGAGATCAGCAAGGTAGCAAAAGAGAGAAGACAGAAGCAAAGAGAAAAGTCTTGAGGTGCTTCTGGAACCGGAGAGGGTTCTGCTCAAGTTTCAGAGAGGCAGGGAGACTGTTCCAGAGGGAGAAGCCAGCAGAAGAGAGGGATCTGGCCCAAACTCATTTCTTGTGAAAGCGAACGACCCTCAAGGAGTTGTAGGTGGTGGAGCAAAGTGCCTGAGTAGGAAGATACTTCATTAGAGAAAGCTGGAGATATTTTGGTCCCAAGCCCCAGTACGCCTTGTGGATATAGCAGAGGGTCTTGAACTTGATCCCTGCAGCCTCTGGGAGCCAAAGGAGAGAATTCAGTGCTGGAGAGATGCGATCCCTGGGCTTGAGGCCAAGAACAAGTCTTGCAGTTCAATTCTGGATGAGTTGCAGAGGACAGAGAGTAGAGGCAGGCAGATTTAAAAGGAGGCAGTTACAGTAGTCAAGCCTAGAGAACCAGAGCTCTGCATACAGTAAGGTTCTGGGGGAAGGAGAGGAAGGAAGAATACCTCTGAGGAGGTGTAGTTGGTAGTTTGACTTCTTAGATATATCGGACATGTGAAGAGAGAAGGAAGAGAGGAGTCAAAAATAACCCAGAGGCTCTTAGCCTTGGAGGCAGGAGCAGGAGCAGGGCCAAGGGAGGATGGCCAGAGGGTGGCGGGAAAGAGGGCTTTGGGTGTGCCGATAAGGAGGATCTCCGTCTTGCTTGCATTCAGGCAGAGATCACTGGTGATGCACCACTCTTGGATTGCAGTCAGACAATCTGGGATGAGAAAGGGAGAAGAGGCTCAAAGCGGATCCTGAAGGTGAGCTGGGTATCAGCCACATAGTACTGTAACATGGAGCAGAGAGCATCAATACGGTGGGCAAGAGGTGCCAAGTATTGTTTGAACAACCAAGGTGGGAGGTTAGACCCCTGGGGAAGACCACAGGTGGAGAGAGAGATGGAGGGGAGGAAGGACCCACGCTGGACCTGGGAGGGTCTGTCAGAGAGGAACTAAGTCAGCCTGATCAATGATAGCCAGGTTATCATGGAGCCGGTTTAGCAGGATGGCATGGTCGACCGTGTCAAAGGCAGAGGAGAGATCAGGTAGGATGAGGACAGAGGAGAGATTAGAGTTAACATTTAGAGAGCAGGTCTTCACGGATGTTCAGGAGCACAGTTTCCGTGCTTCTGGGTGCTCTAAAGCCGTACTGATGGTCATAGAGACAACCAACAGATTCAGTGTGAAGATTAAGCTGGGAGATGGCCAGCTTTTCCAGGAGTTTGTCCAGGAAATGAGTGATAGATTTTGGTCCATAGTTAGCCAGAGGGAGGGGTCTGCTGAGGGTTTTTTGAAAAGGGGGTGCACAAGAGAGTGCTTCAGAGAGGAAGGGAAGTTTCCAGTGGCGAAAGAGTGGATGCAGAAGTCATCCAGGGCTGGAGCAAGGGTGTCAATGTGGTTCTTGATGGTTTTGGAAGAACGGGGAAGAACCTGTTTAGAATAGCTTTTCATAGATCAGACTTGTCTTGAAACCTTGTCAGGGGAGAATAGAGGAAAGGCAGAGAAGGGAAGGGGGATGGCTGCAGTGGGGCTGGAGGAAGAGGAGACTGCTGAGGGATAGGCAGGAGAAGCCGAGAGGGTGGACAGAATGTCCTGGGTTTTAGAGATGAAGTGAGAAGCCAGGGCCGTACAGAGGGCCTGGGAAGGGACAGGAGAGCTAGCTACTGCGGCAGGATTGGCCAGCTCCTTTCAGATTTTAAAGAGTTCAGCTGAGTTGTTAAATGCCGCAGAATCGTGGGCTTGGTTGCGGGCTCTCTTCTTAGTGAGATCAGAGAGTCGATACTGCCTTTGGAGAAGGCGGCAGGCCAGTTTGTCAGAGGATGTACAAGACGGCAACCATTTCCTCTCAGCCACGCTACACTTGCGTTTAAGGGTGACGAGGTCTGAGTCATACCAGGAGTTGCGCTTGATTTTAGGCTTCATGCGGATCCTCATGACAGGGGCAAGTACATCGAGAGTGTCAGAGATAGCAGAGAGTAGCATGGAAAGGGCTCTGTACGGGTGTTAGTCAGTGGTAGTTGGAGTAGCGGGAGAGAAAGATGAGGCGAAAGACTCAACTGTCGCACGCTTCATGGGTTGAATGACTGAGAAGGTGGGTGGCAGTGAGGGGGAAGGCTTGGACTGAGGGGTAGAGAGAGAGAGATGAGAGGAAAGGAGGAAGTGGTCACTCCAGGAGAGAGGAGGGGTGCTTGGTTAGAGAGGGGGAGGTCAGAGGAGATCAGAACATCAAGAGTGTGCCTTGCTGAGTGAGTCGGGCAAGAAGGAAGAATAGAGAGAGAGAGAGAGAGAGTGAGAGTTGCAAAGGTCGTGAAAGAGTCTAGTAGTGGGACTGGATGCATCTAAGTGGATGTTGAAGTCACCAAGGAGGAGGAGTTGAGTGGTCGAGGCCAGGAGGAGGAGGAGAAGAGGTCTGCCCACTCAAAGAGGAAGGAGGTGATCTGACCAGGTGGCCGGTAGATAGTAGCCATGGTGAAAGAGTGTCCAGTAGAGAGAGAAAGCCTACAGACCAGATACACAAAGGAGGAGTAGGCCTGTATAGGAATGATAGCAGCAGGAATACACTCGGGGAAGATGAAGGCTACACACCCACTGGAGCGGTTGGATCTGGGAGCAGAGAGGATCTTGTAGCCATCGGGACGGTGAGTCTCAAAGCTCATGTCAGAGCTGGCCTTGAGCCATGTCTCAGTGAGACCAAGGAAATCAAGGTCATGTTCTTCCAGGAGACGGCAGATGTCAGAGGAGTGTTTGACAGCTGAGCGAGAGTTAAGAGTGGGGAGGTGAAAAAGGTTGCTATCCTTGAAAGACTTCCGGGGAGGGGAACTATTCAGAGGTACTACCTGCAGAGGTATAGAAGGAGCCAGAGGGTGGGCAGGAGAGGTAAGAGGAGTGGGCAAGGTAGCTGAGGAGGAGGTAAAGGGCAGGCGAGAAATGACAGAGGGTGGGGGCTAGGAAGCCGAAGAAGGGAGAGAAGGGACAGTGCGAGAGGAAAGGAAATTGATGAAGCGCGGGAAGCATCTATCAAAGAGGATGAGGTTGGCCTGTAGGCCTTGGACCAAGACGTGCCATTAAGGTAAACATTAATGATGACCTTAGAGGAATGGAAGGAAGTGAGGAGGGCCTCCCACCGTTAATGGGAGAGGAGGAGTAAGGAGAGAGCACAGAGACCATATGAAGAGTCCATAGGTCTGATGAAGGAACGACAAAGAGGATGTCAGTGAGAGTCTGTGTAGAGGAAGCGTTGGTGTAGGTATCAGCTACAGGGAGGCCTGGGTTGCAGAGCAGGATATACCTTTTGAACTTCTTCCTACCAAACCTAGGGGGAGGAGAGAGAAGGGCTTGTGTGCAAGCAGAAGAGAATGAACTTGACTGGCAAAACACTGCAGGCAAAAACACAGCGGTCACTGGGCACAGCTAGGTTGAAATATAGCAGGCAGATGAAACACAGTCACTAGGAACAGCTAGGCTAAATATAGCAGGCAGATGAAATGTAGTCACTGGGCACAGCTAAGTTGCAGATGAAACACAGTCACTGGACACAGCTGACTTGAAATATAGCAGGCAGATGAAACACAGTCACTGGGCACAGCTGAGTTGAAAAGCAGATGGAATTCAACATAGGACGGAAGAGGGAGGGAGAGTCAGAGGTGTGGAAGTTGGTTTTGCGACTGTCCCACAGGTGTTGATAAGTCAGGAAATCCTGCCGCGCTCTTGAGAGTGCAGGAAGAGAAAGAACACTACCTGGTCATAAGATGAGGGGGCCCCCCAGGCTGTCCAGATAGCGAACAGGGAGCAGACAGGTGCCTTAGGAGTGGGCCTTGCAATAGGCCAAGTTAAGAGGGTCTCAGCCAATCCTAGGCCGCTTGCATCTGTAACCAAAGCACTCTGGTGCTCTGGGTGCGTGCAATCCTCTTTGAATGCCAGCACCGGCAGCAGATCGTATGACAACACAGTTACACAGTGACCCCACAGAACACCGCAGGAGCTGGGGCCAGGAGTGGCCCTGGGGAGGAGGGCTGGCCATGCCTGCCGGCCTTGCAATAGGCTAAGTTATGTGGGCCTCAGCCAATCTTAGGCCGCCTGCATCTGTAACCAAAGCACTCGGTGCTCAGGGTGCATGCGGCCATCTTTGAATGGCAGCACCAGCAGCAGATCTTACAAAAAAACAGTTACACAGTCACCCCACGGAACGCTGAGGTCGGGATTCCTTTTGAGATCTTTTTTCAGGTTAATAAATTAATTGAATTCAGCATGATACAGAAGAAAGAAACATTCTGGCTGATTAGCGTGATCATGTGCACGCTCTCAATGAGCCCGGGGTGGGCTTACCTTCAATGCAGGCAGTGCACTGAGTGCACGGTAGGGCTCCAAGTGGTGGGGGAGGCACTCATACAAGCGTCTCAGGCAGACTTCGGGAAGAGAAAACACCCTGTTTGTAATGAAATCACAATATTAGAAGCAATACATTGGAGCAGCAGGCATACAGAAACTCAATATCTCCAGAGCTCTGGTCCTCTCCAGACTGGACTACTGCAACACCTCTTCATCAATCTGCCTTTATCCTCCCTTCACCCCCTTCAACTAATCCAGAACAGGGCTGCAAGACTTATCCTTGGCCTCAAGCCCCGGGACTGCATCTCTCCATACCAAAAATATCTCTTCACTGGCTCCTGGTAGCTTCAGGGATCACATTCAAGACCCTCTGCATCATCCACAAGTCTTTATCGGGCCAGGGACCCCGCTACATCCCTAAATGCCTCCCACTTAGACACTTTCATCATCTAGCAGCAATTCTCTGCAGATCAAATGCTATTCCAATCAGAGAGTGTGGTGTAGATTTCTTTCCTCTACAGAAGCCTCCCTCTGCAATGACTTCCCTGCCCCCTCAGGCTTCTGCCTGATTCCTTAAGTTCCGGAAGCTTCTCAAGATCCATCTTTTCTCTTCTTCATTCCCTCACCCGCCGACCCCTGCTAATACCCCACTCTGTTGCATTGACTGGCTGCCTGGTCCCTTCTGTGCTCCATAGGGCACCAAGTCCTCCTCGCCCAGTAAACCCCAGCACCCTGTCTTCCTGTCCCCCTCCCCCCACAACCTGCACTTGCCCTTCCGTGCCCCTCTCCCCTGACAAGCCTGGTGGGATGTGGATCCCTACCGAGCCTGGTCCACCCCATACTCGTGCTTAGCATGTGGTCCTCACTCCCTGATTCCCCTGGCACTTGCCCACCTGTCCTCGCCTTAGCACTTGCCAAGCCTATTGGCACTTTAGTTCCCCTCCTCCCCTCCTGCACTTGTATACCTCCTCTTGCCCCGCATCTCCCTTGCACCCTAGCATTTTCCCTTCTGCCCCGACCTACAGCCCCAACCCCACTCCCTCTCCCCTGCACTTCTTTTTACTGCACTTGCACGATCCGAATAACACAAGGCCTAGTAGGACAGTAATTTGTTTTTTTCCCTGCACCCTGCCATTGTTTGTTATGGGGAGCCTTGAAACACCATTTGATGTATATCCGCTTTAGAACTAACCAATAAATAAATAAAATAATTGAAGTCTGAATTCGCTGGAAAGTAGGAATAAATGGCTGCAGATTGCAAAAGACCAAAGTTTTATGTGCCACAGTGTTAGCCAACATTGAAATAACCGGCAAAGTAATATGTTTTGCCAATTGGCACTATAAACATGCGCCTGTGGCCTTTGCACAGTTACATTTTACTGTGGAGGACGACATGTGGAGGACAATCAGGTGCGCCTGCATCAATGCAGAAATCAATATGACTGCCGAACTAGATCTACACAGAAGCTAGTTAGCCTTTCAAAACCGCACTCATTCGAAGCATGCTGGAATGTTAGTGATATCATTTTTTGGTTTGTTTATTGTTGCTCATTGCACATGTTGCCCTGGGTGCAACAGTCCACCCAGCGTGGTAGGAAATCGTACCTTTAGCCCCCACTTGCCCGGTGCGGCAGTGCCGTCACTATATATTTACCCACCGCTTTTCATTCATCTATATCAATGAATCTGTATTTCATGCTGTAACCATCTCTATATGTGAAGTATGATTAATGAAATGAGTTAGCTTGTTTTTAAGCTGCACTGATGGTTGGTAGCGAATGGCTACTTAGCTAACAGCAACACATGCTTATCAGGTGTTGGGTACTAGGTGTACAGAGCACTGTTGAAATAGGTTGCATGGTCCCAACTATGAAATCATTTAACCAATTGACAGAATTGCCGAAGTCGTCGTATTGGGCTCAAGATGCAAAAGCCTGTTTTCCTGATTTGTATACGAATCCTGTTAATTTCAGAAAATAAGTCATCCACGGTGGCCAAAAAAAATGGCCCACACTATTAGTTTTGCTTTCTTCAAGCATTACCTTGTTGACGTATAGGGAAATCCGAGCCTGTCTGCACCTCGCCTAGGGTCATCTTTGAAACAATACGTACATGTTGTGTGACCAGGCACGTTGACACCGCTGAAATGGAAGTAAATATGTTCATATGTGGGATACTTAAAACATGTTGTTTTGCACTGCACAGCTTTCCATTAATATTGTTCATGTTTGTGGCATGTCTTCCCAAAAACAAAACTCACTCTGGCACACTGTGAACGCTAGCGGAATGGTCCCATTGTTATTTATCCTTGAATCCACTGCACTAAAATTTGAAGGACAAAATGTGTCGAATATCCACAAAGAATTTATGAGATTCACTATATTTAAAGCTTACGTTGGAATGCTAAGTTTATATTACTGCGATCTGCCTTTCGAAGCAGTTGGTCATCCGTACCGCAGGGAGAATGGAACCACAAGACACAATGGGCCTCATTACGACCCTGGCGGAAATCGTGGCGCCAAATGCACCATGGAGCACGGCGGAAAGCTGCCGATAGCGCCATGGGGGTTGGCGGATTTTCCGCCCCATTCCGACCTTGGCGGGGCGGTAAATCCCCATTCCCCATTTTACCCTTCCCCATTCCCATTTTTGCCCCATAGGGTATAATGGGAGTGGGGAAGGCATTAATTACGCCACCGTAAAATACGGTGGCGTAATTAACAACAAGGTCCCGTAGCGCCATGGATTTCTCCGCCCGGAAAAACCAGGCGGAAAACGCTCCATGGCGCTACGGGAACTTGTAGTAGGGCGGACGGGTCCGCCGCGAATACCGCTGGCGTAAACCCACTACGCCAGGGTCGTAATGAGGCCCAATGTAAGCAAAGTTTTCAATAATATTTATGCAAGTGGGGATGGAAAGTGTGCTGTATGCTTCATGATTACCGTTTTGACGCATGAATGTCCAATTCGAAGCAAAGAATAGACATTGTATGTGTTACTTGTTACTTAAATTGATAGTTAACATGAATATGTACTGTGTATATTCATTATGTATTTATTTATTTATACATTTATATAGCACACCTAACCCTTGGGCATCTGGGCGCTTATGCTTAAGAATGCGTCTACATTATGATCTTAATTGTGTGGTTACATTGGTGTAATCAACTTATAGTGTTGATACATGAGTGATCAGTTGCATTGTCATCGGAAGATCCAGTTACATTTCAAACTTAGTCCATGTCATAGTATTTAACCTATAGTATTGATACATTCAAGTTCAGATGCCTTGTTATTAATAAATCCAGTTGTATTAAAGCTTAGTCCAAATCATTACTTTTGTACATTTGCAGAATGCTTTTCCTAGTTCCCTCAGCGTGCCTCGTCTGCCGGGGCTGATAGGATACTTAATGTTCAGTTGTGGGCTATGGTTGATTTTTGATGTCTTGGTTGAAATGCCAAGTTTTCAGTTTTCTCTGCAAGGACCAGAATGAAGTGTCTGTCCTTAGCTCAGAGGGCATGGCAGGCCAGTAGTTGGCTGCAATAACAGGGAAGCTGGAACCTCCTGTTTTTTGTCTTTTGTATCTCTTTGTGGTCAGCTGCCCCAGATAGGCAGATCTGGTTGGTCTGGATGGTTGTGTTTTGGAAATTAGATCAGAGAGGTAGCGTGGGGCGGTATTGGATGGACAGTTGTGTGAATGATAGTATTTTGAATTTGATACGTTCTCTGACTGGTAGCCAGTGAATATTTCTTCTGATCGTGGTTATGTGGTCTGATTTGGGGATACTGAGTGTCGCTCTGATTCTGTTGTTTTGGACTATTTGAAGTTTCTTGATGTTTGTAGCCGAGGAGCCTGCGAAAATGGCATTGCAGTAGTCGATCCTGGAGAGGATCAGGGCTCTGGCCAGTGTGATGCGGTTCTCTACAGTTAAGAAGGGTCTGCATGCAGTGATAAGTTTAGCCATATATGCAGAGGCTGAAGTGATGGATTTGACTTGTCGGGTGAGTTTTAGTGCTGAGTCTAGATATACCCTTAGTGTTTTGACTTCTTTGGCTACTGTGATGCTGTTGCCATCGATATCAAAGGATTTGTAGGAGGGTGGGAGGTTCTTGATCCTAGAAGGGCTGCCTACAAGCAGGATCTCTGTTTTATTGTCATTGAGACAGATTTTGTGTTGAGCCATCCAGGCCTGGATAGCAAAGTAGATGGAGTTCAGGGATTTGGATTCTGTGTCGTAGTCGCCCGTGATTGATAGAAGTATTTGGGTGTCATCCGCATAATTTGTGTATTAGACACCCAATTTATCTAACCGGTCAAAGAGCGGTTTTGTGAATGCATTGTACAAGGTGGGGGAGGCTCAAGATCCTTGTGAGACTCTGCATGTGACTGGGGTGGGAGTTGCTGCCACCGTGGGGGAGAAGACTCTCATGGGTCGATTTGATAGAAATTATTCTATCCAGCTTATGGCATTATTAGAGAAGTGGGCATCACTATCTAGATGGCGGACAAGATGCTGTGATTTACTAAATCAAAAGCTGCAGAGGGGTCCTGTAAGAGAAGAATGGCTAAGTCACTTCTATCTCTGATTTGATCCATTTGGATCTTGAGATCTAACAGGGCCGTTTCGGTGCCATGGTCTGGTCGGAATCCTGATTGGCAGAGGCCAAGAAGATTGTGTGTTTCGAGATAGTTCTGGATTTGTACATAGGCCACTCTGTCTAATATTTTTAGAAGGAAGGGAACTGTAGTAATGGGCCGATATTTGAACGGTACTATAAAGTGGGTACTGAAATATATTTTTGCATTCTCAATTTTACATAGTTATATTATACCGATGTGAGCCTGTCATGGGTACAGTCAACAGCTTCTTCACCCGTAATTGGACAAAAATCATCAACAACGCATCTGTGATAGCAATTATCTAGGACTATCGCCAGACATGAATCTGTCCTTTTGCGTTTGCACCAATAAGGTGCAACATGGCAGCCTATAGGTTCTGAGAAAGTGCAGATGTGAAAGTGTTGCACTTGAAATTTAAACCACTCATTTCTTCTCTGTAATGGAACGCCATGTGTGTCGATGACAGATAGGTGATGGTAGTTAATAACTTTCTGTGAAGAATGCAAAGACTGAGATTAATTGATCAATGAATGGAATCGGCATTATAAGTCCATCGTTCACAGTTAAATAACAAAAGAGAACCATGCGATATTCGTTAGCTACAATCTCTATTGGAAAAAGTTACCATTGTTTTCGTGGACTTAATTACTTTTTTTCAGCGTTATGTCAAAATAAAAAGTACTTGTTACACTCGCCACTATTGCTGTTTTCTTCAAAATGAACAGTTTTTATATTTTTAGGGAAAAGAAATAAAGATTTTGCATTTGTTGTGGATGTGTGTGTTTATGTTCCCAGTTCTGCATTAGATAACGTTATGACGTTGGTGATGACAGGGTACATTTGGCTACGCTGGCCACTAACATCAATATAACAGGTGGAGCTCATCGTGAGCATCTACTGATGTCAGCATTAGGGGCGGGTGATCTGAATTAGTGCCTCAAGGGCACTTGAATTCAAGGCGATGCATCAACGGATACGATTAGCACAAGATGGCGGTACCCGACCCATCATTTTGGCATGTATTAAATTGCGAAAAATTCAGGTAAATTGCATGTAATGTATTTTACGAACCATCGATGTATGCTTGGAAACACATGCTTGATCGATTGGGCCAATACAATGTGTGACCAAACTACCCCTGTAATTGTATCTGGCGTGGCGCAAAAAGAGTTAGCAGCACCCTGTGATACTCAAGGTTTATGGCAGTTATCATTTGATGCGCCCCCGTTTAATCCAACTTGCTCAGCAGAACCCAAGGGTGTTATGGTGGCACCATTTTTTTCAATTTCTTCAATCAGGGAGGATAATATAAAACAATTGTGCTCACAGGGAAATAAGTAATGTGAAGAAAAAAGGCCAACTACAGGTTAAAAGTCAAACACTTTGTAATTTTGACAAAACCATTAATTCCCTTCTTAGAATGTACACGGTCAAAAATCTGGATTCTGTGGTCTGTAAAGATGAGAATATATTGTATGTTGCACGCATGTTTAAAGATGTTGAAGGACATCCATTAAACAGACAATATATGATAAAATTGTTGTCTGATATACCTAGCCTAATATTTCTGACATCGAAGGATATAGTGACCACAAAAGTGATGGGTGGAAGGTTTTGAAAGAATCTGAACCACTGGCAATTGCTCTGAGCAACCTTCCACACCACCGGTTTTTAGCCCGCCTGCACCATTGCAAAAGGGGTCAAGCCATATGCAAATCAGTCAGCTGCCGCCACCAATGGTAGCAGCCCAGGACGAACTGCTAGGCCAGGTCCCCTCTGCACAGAAAACCAAGCAACCCCAGACATGTTTCGGCCTTGTTGGACCTCCTCAGTGAGGTGCAGCCTGGATCCCTATGGCACAGCGAGCAAGGGACCCGACCCACGACTGGGCATACACTCTCCCACATGCAGAGACAAACTGTGACCACAAAAGTGATGGGTGGAAGGTTTCGAATGAATCTGAACCACTGGCAATTGCTCTGGGCAACCTTCCACACCACCGTTTTTTAGCCCGTCTGCGCCATTGCAAAAGGGGTCCAGCCATGTGCAAATCAGTCCAACATGTCTGGGGTTGCTTGGTTTTCTGTGCAGAGGGGCCTAGCAGTTCGGGCTGGGCTGCTACCAGTGGTGGCTGATTTGCACATGGCTGGACCCCTTTTGCATGGGAATGGGAGAGGGAGCTAACAATGGCCGATTACGACCGGCTCGTTGTTAGCTCCCTCTTCCCCTGGCGGACCCGGTAATGACGCCTGGTTTTACCAGACATCCTTACCGGGTCCCGCAAGGGGACTTCGTAATTAGGCGGAATGGTGTTAACGGGTCAACACCCATTAGCGGAACCCGTTAACTAATTCCGCCTGGAGGCCCATGGATTGTTGGAACACCAATAATTGATGGATTTAATGTATGTTGTATAGCTGCTTCCAAGAGGGCAGGAGTAGACATCATGGTGGTCTGTTTTGCGCCTTAAAAATGAATCTGGACATATCATTTCAGAAAATTGATTTGCATAGAAGAAGTGATATTCTGATAGTTAGACTGCAATGGCGGGACAGGATTACCACCAAAAATGTTATATTTTATTATGTAATGTATATTTTAATCCCACCAAGGAAGAGACAGAAGTGTTTCTACAGACTATTTCAGAACTTTTACTTGCTAAAACTTCTGTTGAGGGTGCATGGATTTTAGTATGTTGGAGATTTTAATAGTGCATGTCTAGATACATAACACTTTGACATAATATTGGGTCGCCTGAGTCCAATGTTTCTAGAGTTTGTGGGGCCAGAATACGGGCAGAGTTTGATTCCTGGGACCTGTTATTGTTGAGCAGAAATATAATGGGTGATATTCCACCTCGGCCCACATGGTCCAATCCATCTTCTGCATCTACCCTGGACTATAGACTTGTTTTGAGAGATTTGAATAGTTACTGCTCAAACATGGAAGTGGTCTATTCAGATAAGAGTGATCATTGTCTCTTAAGTTTAAGGTCTAGTATCTTGGTAAATAGTGCTGACACAATTACCACTCCTATGATATTGGAAACTACTCCTAGAGAACATGTTTTGAGGTGGCATCCTGTTAAGTGACTTCAATTCAGCAATCCCACTAAGTCAGTGCCTCGCCTGGGACGCCCAAGGGAAGCCCTTATTTATATATTTTTATGACAAGTTATACTCTGGATGATAAACCCTTATATAACACCCCTCTCTTTGAATCCCCCTGACCTCACTGAGCCAAGAAGTAGGTTTGTTTTGTAATTTAAAAGATTTATTGGAAAAATTAAACAATATGTATATATTACACTTTTATAATAAATTAATATTTGATATCACACTTAAGAATATGACAGTGATCAACACTGGGTGATGTTACACTAGCACACTGATTTAATTACTTAAGAGTTAGTATAGGGAGGAAAAGGTAACTGAGAATGCTTTTATGGTTTCAAGGAAAAACAATGATGGAAAGAATGCATTACAGAAATAACTGGTAGGGTTTCACAAGAGATAATATGTTCACTTTTCCCCTGGTGGCAATTCACTCCCCCCCTATGCAATAGAAGGAGATGGAAGTAAACCACACAGTTCTCAGGAATACAAACAAAATGCAATACAAAGTTCCAGTTCCCCCCAGCGAGCTTAGAGGAAAACAGGTATGGTTTTAAAGCAAGCAAATCCTTTTAAATGTGGTGGCAATGAAGTAAAATATGCTAAACAGGCTTTTAATTCCCTATAGGAGGTTCAGGAGGTGATAGCTATTTAAGATTAATTCAAGTCACACTTGCGATGCTCAATGAGGGATTAGCAGGTTCAAAACGAATTTTAGCAGTTCAAGCAAAAGCGGCTATTTTGACAGGAGCTAATTTTTCAATTTGCGGCAATTTTTCCGAATGCGTCAAGTGCGATTATGGAAGAACTATAGGCAAAGGGTTTGTTGGAAAGCCTGGAATCTTAGCTTTAAAATGAAAGTTAAATCTCGCTTCTATCACAAACGGTTCAAGAGATACGGACGATCTAGTGGAGGTAGATTTTTAGAAATGAAATTACAGTTTCAGAATGACAGATGCGCTTTGGAAGGTTTGAATCAACAGGACGGACACGCGTTTCTATGATGTCATTCTAGATAGGTTAAAATAGTTTGAATTAGATTATTTTAAACTAAGAGATTAGTCTTGCACAGGTCTCAGGATACTCACTCCTAATTTTGGAAGGAATGGGCCTCGTCACGGATCTGGTCAACAGGTTGGACTGGACTTCTGCACACAGCAATCTGGTCTGGGTCTGGTCTGCAGTTCTGAATACAGCAGTCTGGTCTGGCACTCGGCATTGCACGGATCTATGGTTCTGCTGGTTCTGGATACAGCTCTGCTTTCTGGGTGTTTCTGGCACAGGGTCCTAGGCCAGAATCAGACAGCTCAGCCCGGCTGTTGAATAGTTTGGTTAGGTTTGCTGGATGCTGAAGCCTCTGAAAAGGATTCAGTTTGTGGACTGGCACCTCTGCTACAAGTTCTGGAGTCTGGATTAAAAGTTCTGGTCTCTGGAGATTGATGGATTTGAAGTCTAGAGTCTCCCGTCAAAATGCTCCGCAAGGAAGTGGAAAGTGAATGTCTCGCCTGTCCAAGCAGTCTCTTTTTATGTGTTTTGAAAGTGGGTGTGTGCGTGAGCATAACTAAGCCTGCCCCTCACAACTTATCATTGGCCAAGCTCTCCTCTCTCCCTTGATTGGGGGAAATGGAGTGTCATCGTGATGAGGTAGTTTATGGGCCAGAGGATCCACCCCTGGTCAATTTGCACACAAATCTATTCTTGATCCAAATACATATTTATCTACGTACAATTTTTCTAATATTATATGTCCAGTTAACATATTTTCTGTAGCACCAAACCATCCGATCCCTGTCTTTGTAAGATGTCGTGTCCACTTATGACAGAATTCTGCCCTTTTCATCAAGAACACAACCTCTAAACTTTTCCAGAATTTACACGACCATGCACGAGGAATATGGGCATCAGATGATAAAGTGTCAGATTTTTAACATACAGACATTCGGAGTAATACCTTATTTTCCAATACTACCCCCAAGAACATACCACAGAGTCCTAACACCTCTTAAAATGTGCACAGAAAAATCACAAGAATAATGATATTATATATATAATTTTGACAAGTCCGTACTATGAATTATCCATCTTTTTAAAATTATGCTCTGGCCCAGAGGCGTGTGGTTTCCCTAAGCACATGGTGGAATTTCTGGTTTGTCCACTTCCTCCAACTCAAGTTGCTCACAGAGGCACTGCCCCTCCCAGTTTCTCTCAAGAGGAAGCCATTTACGACCCCCCCCCTAATTTAACATTTGCCTGAGCCAAGGAAGGCTCATTGTTCTGTTTCCCTGCTCCCAGGTGCTCCTCCCCTGATTCAATCAGGGAGGTGTCATCTCCTTTTGGTGGGAACAGCAGAAGGCAGCCAGGCCTGCGAATGCAGTGGCTGAGCAAGTTTCAACTCCTGTCGGGGGTAGTTGCCGGGCAGAATTCAATCTCTTCAAGCGAGGCTTCAGCCAAATGTCACTTTTGTTCCCAGTTTTTCTTCATCCAAATCAAACTTACAATTTTTACACATGCAGCTAGAATGCTGATTCTAAGTTCAAAACTATGACATTTAAATAGTTGCATCCTATGTGACACTCAAAGTAGGTCACTCATTTATTTTAAACATTTCGATTTTAGTGGCTTTAAGTCCAATTTCACTTCAGCTGCTGACATCCACAGCTCAGCCAGTTTTGTTATAAACATTGTTTTGGGCTCTTCATCTTTCCAGATTTTGTATGCACACAAGAATACATTCTGCCAAATGTCTGCTGGTGTTCATTGAGATTTTTGAATATCTTGCAATGTTTAAAATAGGCATTTTTAGCTTGCATTTCAGAGAAACAAAGGTGATTTCAAAGCGCTTTTTGAGCTAACAGGCACTGCTGTTTTTCCTTTGGCACGCATTCCACTCATGGCACTCCTGGCCCATCACGCTCACACTGGTGGGTGGTAGGTCAGGCGACCATTTGGTGTGCGCAAAAACTGCGCGGTTTTCCTGGATCCTGGCGCAAATGTGGGCTTTTCCGCCATCTTGGATTTCCTAAGCCCACAGCACCAAATGTTGCAGCATAATAACTCGAACAGGGGTCAAAACCCCTGACAATCCCTCGCTGGCTAACAGGTTAAATGCCCTGGTCTATGATGAAATAGCAGCAAAGTAGTCAGACTTTTCTAATCTACTTAAATATGTGGCAAAAATACACATTTTTCTTAATGGGTTAACAAACCATAAGAAACTAGCTAACGATTATAGCAGGAAAAGGTTTCCTCGTACTTTCGATTAAACTGTCCAATATAAAAAAGGGAACTATAAGAACTTTGAGAAGTCGAGATGGGTGTGCATGTTTATCTATTAAGAAGCTAAAGCAGGCAAATAAAAATTGGGGAAAATCGCATAGATATATGTTGTCTATTAGGGATGCTGTGGCTATGCTGCAGTGTTTTGCTCATGAGACACTAGAACCTTTTGGCACTTGATTAAACCTCACCAAAGGCAAGAATATTTACAGTGTCAGCCAATTGCAGCGTGTCAATTTTGCTGCATTATATTGTAATGTAAATACAATGTAGAGGGGGGGGGCTGCAATTATTGTTCAAAATGTATCTTGGACAAACTGCTTTGCTATAGATGAAGATGATGTGTATAACGCACTTGTGAAATGTAAGCTTTTGAATGCCCTGGGGCCTGACAGCTTCTCAAATATTGCATTAAAAAGTAATCAGGCCCTATGGACCAAGGTTTTGTCAGCACCTTTTAAAAATATACTGTTGATTCAGGCTGTTCCTGAGTCCTGGCTAATATAATACATATATAAGCATAATGACAGACTACATCCTACGACATTCAACGAATACTACTTTTGGTAGGAGTTCCATGTTTGCGCGCGAGCTTCAGCCTGTTTCTACTGTTTTCTGGAAACACGGTAGATCAATGTACTTTTCCTTTTTGGACATCTCCCAAGGTTTGGCCAGGGTCATTAGATCTAAACTCTGGCAAAAGCTGAATGATTTTGCTTGTCTGCCGTGGCTGGTTAACTTGCTGAATGCCCTCCATACCGGTACTAAAGTTAAGGTCTGAAGGGATGCGCCAGGGTTGTGTACTGGCCCCCTTTGTATTTAATGTTTTTATAAGTGACATGGGTTTGGCTTTGAAGGGGGTCAGTGCACATCCACAGAAGTTGGGTGGTGTGAATCTACAGTATTTAGTATACGCGCATGATATTGTACTTAACCAGCATAGGTTTGCAGTGCTCACTTTCTGCCTTTAATACTTATTTAATTGACTTAGCTTTGAAATGGAATGCTGGCAATTCTAAAATATTAGACACAAATCTAGGAAAAAATAAAAAAGACTTCAATTGGTATATTGACAATATTAAGTTAGAAGTAGTAAGTACTTTTAAATAGCTCGGGGTTACCATTTATGCAAATTGTGTAAAACAAGCCATGAATAGAAATATTAGAGCAACGATTTTGAGTGCATCGGTACTTTACATCAGTACTTTACATCATACATCATACTTTACATCAGTACTTTACATCATACATCATACTTTACATCGGTACTTTACATCATACATCATACTTTACATCGGTACTTTACATCATACATCATACTTTACATCGGTACTTTACATCATACTGTGCTCGTCCTGATCTGTCTCTCTCACCACTGACCTTATTGACTATCCCCACTCTGCTGACCGCAGCCAACACCAGGCTTTACCTGCCTAACCTGTGCCTCACCAATCACTGCACCGCCCTGGTCAAGCGTCATGTAACTGTGCCTGTATGCCTTCACCTGATTTGCTTGCCGTAAATTCGTAATGTGTGTAGACTGCCACGTATACTTACATAACGTCATAACCCCATTTAGCCTCACACCGATTTTCATCGTAAGGCTAATAAGTATGCCTAGACTAATCTTAACAGACTACGAATTACTCAAAACAACACACTGAAAGCAGCCCTCAGTATTCCTAGGAGGGAACACATCTCCCTAGCAAGACACAATGCCCACTGGCTCCCAGTCAAAGAGCGCATCCAGTTCAAGACCCTCACTATTACCCATAGATGCCTATCCCAATCTGCCCCTAGCTATCTATCCAAACTAATACAACAAGTTCAGACACTTAGACCCAAAAGGGATCTGTACACAAACCAACTCTCAGTCCCTAACTTCAACACAGCCAGATATGGTGGCTCGAGCTTCGAAGTTCTAGCACCAAAATCCTGGAACTCACTACCACCTAAACTGTGAGCTGAAACATCCCTCGTGACCTTCAGAAAGGCACTGAAAACCATCCTATTCAAGTACATCTGTACCTAAAAATGCCAATGTAAACATTAATAATGCTGTAACCAACAATTTACCTATGCTCACTGTTCTCATGTAACCTTGGAACATTGGCAATGTCTGTAACCAAGTGCCCACTGTTTTTATGCCAAGTAAGTTCTCTTGTAACAGCATCACGATGCCCGAGGGCAGTTGTGTGCTTTAAAAATGCAAATAAATAAATAAATAATCTACCTTTGTGCTCTGATAGCCTATTTGACCTCGCCAAGTCCTCCTTCGCATAGTCTAATCACAACTGGCAAATTTGGGACTTCAGGTTGCCCTAATTATCGGACTGCTACCTGCGTTATCTTGTATTGCAACGCTTTGGTGCTTAGTAGTACCTTTACATTAGCCTTAGACGATCCTGCCATGACATGTAGTGGTACTACTTAATAACGCTGCTTAACTGTGCCTCTCATCTGATCCATTTAGATCCACAATTTAACTGTATTATGCATAAATATTTCTAGACTATGACAACCCTGTTTCTTATCTAGCCTGACACCCTAGCAATGTCACTAACTTGACCCTTGCAACAGTGCTCCTAGCCAGGGTCAAATACTTTTTATTTTTAGACAAATTACTCACCTGTACTGATTAGTAGTGCCCGTCTACATCTACTGTCATGTTGAGGAACACTGCTGGCACGGCTAGCCATCTACTAATGATCACATTATAGTTTGATACGATATAGAAGTTTACATTGTTTTTAATTGACTGTGGTGCCTCTAATCACAATGTGCATGAACACTGAATTGACACTGATTATACTGTAATCCAACTGTGCGCGCACTACTATTGTATTGCTAATGACTACATAGTTGCTGCCCAATGGTATTGCTACTGTCTACAACATGCCAATCTAGCCCTGCACTATAGAAGGCTTCCAGGCATACCTCGAACATGCACCTTAGAAAATCTTCATGTTGTCCTCACTGTAGTCTCCTCTTAGGCTGTATCTAGCCGTATTCTCTAGAAATGTTTCCTTGTTACTCCCATTATAGATGGTACTCCTGTTGCATCTAGCTCCGCACTGCAGAAGACTTTTACACTGCAAAATACATCTACTGTAGAGGGCTCTAGGCACAGCACTTTGCTGACATCTAGAGTGCCCATTACACACAATAAAGTCCAGGTGACTGACCCCCCTATCATAGCCCGGCTTACCCAGGAGCCACCACTGGCTATACCTAATACTGTATTGCTCGCCTAGGCTAATCATGCTACATGCTCACTTAAAGGTTTCCATCAAACCACTCCTACTTTTACTTACAATCATTCGACTTCTACTGAACCATACAGCTAACCATACTAACCATATGGCTTTACCTTCCCCATTTCAGGGGGGACTCAGATCTGCCAATAATATGGACCTCCCACCTTCTCTGATTAGAATAACTCCACCCCAATCTAACCAAATCTATCCTACATACTTTCTGCCACCTCTATAGCCTACACAGGACAGAACATTTCTGCGCTCAGGGACCACCAAATCCCTACCCGACCTTATGACACAAGTCCAATGGATCCAGAAATTCACTAGGTGACCCAAACCTAACCAACCTTGCCCTACTAGTGTATGTAACCTTAGATTAGGCTCCAGACTCTCCTTATCATCAACAGCCAATTTATGTAACAAACAGACTGCCATTGAACTGCGAATAAGGAACACTAAATTTGCACTAACTGCAGAGTCTAGTATTCCATCCATCCACCTTAACAGCCTAGACAAGATTTAGGTAAGAAACCATATACGAAATGAAAGGAGCACTGATCAATGCAAGATCCTTAGTGGCCCATGCCACCGAAATTGCAGACATCATCTCGGGCAATCAGCTTGACTTTTTAGCCGTCACAGAGACCTGGCTTCATCTAGCGGATGGCCCGGCCCTTTCACTAGCTATCCCTGAGAACGACACCATCCTCAGGGTAGATAGAGAAACCTCCAGAGATGGGGACATCGTCTTCATCACCAAATCCAACTTGGGTTTGAGAGTCATACAACATCTGCTTCTACTCTCTGCTGAACTCCTCTTAGTTAAATTACCCCTGTCAGCATCACATACTATTACGATGCACCTTGTTTATAGGCCTCCTGGGCCTATTGCGTCCTTTGAAGAGGACATAACAGCCCTACTTAACACTAACACCAAACCTGGGTCACAATCTATTATGCTCAGGGACTTCAATTTAGGCCTGAACGACCCTAACAATGCTAATGCCTCCACACTAGCTAATACAATCACTGAAGCTGGCCGCCTTACTCTCAGAGGTAATGCACCTACCCACATAAAAGGCCGTACCTTGAGTTGGATTGACGATATTGACTGCAAAACCACCATAACTGCAATCGAACCTTGTACATGGACATATCACCATTTGATCTTGTTCTCCATACAAGATAACCTACCAATCGACTCAGTGAAAGCCATTTCCCCACCAGCCTTAACAAGAAATAAACAAAATATATCTGTCAGCAACATCATGCCCCTCATCCAATCTATCACCAACATGGCTAGCCTCCCACTGACCCTACCTTACTTGTTGACCTGTACAACACTACTATCAACCAAGCTATTGACTCTATCGCACCACTTAAGCTCAGCAAAGAGAAACCTTGGGCCCACCTAAACACCTGGTTTACTCCTAGTCTGAAAGCCTTACCCAATGAAAAAAGACACGTGGAAGCTCAATGGAGAAAGAATCCGTCTGAATTGAACAAAAATAACCTAACTACTCTTGCAGACAGATATAAAAAGGAAATCATCCAAACTCAAAAAGCTACCTTTAACGAAAGAATTAAAAAAGCAAACTCCAACACAAGTGAACTATTCTCTATTCTAAGGGAACTAGAATCACCTGTCAACCCCATCGATACGTGCATCAAAAACCAAACGTGCAGTAACATACAAAATGTCCTTTGTAGCAAAATAACTATGCTTCAAGAAAAAATCATAGCCAAAAGAACTTGCTCCATAACAATATACTAGTGGCACATGAAACTATACTTCAGGAAGCCGCCAACAAACAAGCTAAACCGAATAATCAGTTTAATTTCAAACCCATCTCTACAACAGAAACGGTAAAGATCATCTCATCTCTCAAACCATCTCGGTGTCTAGGGGACTCATGTCCAGCACCTGTAGTTAAAGAAGCAGCTAGGGATCTAGCTCCTTTCAATACTACACTAATCAATTCAATTATTCAAGTCCTGCTCAGTTCCGACAAATCTTAAAGACACTTGGGTCCTACCCCTTCTAAAAAAGGCTTACCTAGACCCAAGTGTACCTACAAACTACAGGCCAATAACAACTGTACCGTTTCTCCTAGAAATCCTTCATAAGGCTGTCTACCTTCAGATTCAATCCTATCTGGAGGCTAACAACTTACTAGGTACCCGTCAATCAGGATTTAGGCCGAGACATGGGACAGAGACTGCCCCCATCGACCTAAAGGACCAAATGGACGAACGTAAGGATAAAGGAAAAGCCTCCATTCTCCTTCTATTGGATTTATCGGCGGCATTTGACTTGGTTGACTATAAAGTCTTGTGCAACCACCTCAAATCTGCTGCCCACTTCGTGAATGAGGCCACCACATGGATCAAATCTTTTTTAGATAACCGCTCCATGAGAGTCGTCTCTCCTACCTCCACAGCGGACCCAGTACCTATCATATGTGGAATGCCGCAGGGATCCTGCGTCTCCCCAACTATCTATAACATATTTACCAAGCCCATGTTTGATATAATTAATTCAATAAAATCTACCTGATCATACAAACTTGGATGGCCACACATGGCCTTTGCCTCAATGATGATAAGACTGAGCTCTTACTCATTGGGTCAACTAACAGACTGAACAAACTCTCTCACCAATACAACTCCTTCATCATCGATGGACTAAATATTAAAGTTTCAAAGGAGGTAAAAACCTTAGGATTTTATCGGGACTTAACTCTGAACCTCAATAAGCAAGTTAACGCTACAGCTTCGGCCACCAGCTACACGTGCAAACTGATCTACGCATGCAACCCATTCCTCTCCACTGAAAGTTGTTTAACGGTTGCTCGACACCTCATATTATCTAAGCTGGATTACTGTAATGCTCTCAGTACAAGCAAACACAACATCAGCAAACTACAAACACTCCAAAATAATGCCTTTAGATCTGCCTTAGGCATCCCGAAAACTCACCATATTTCTCACGCGAGGCACTCCACCAACTGGCTCTCTATAAAAGACAGAATAAAGCTCGAATGATTAAACCTCATCTTCAAATTTCTCTCCAACATGGCACCACAATACCTAGTAGAGAGATTTACCAGACACACTTCAGAACGTCCCATCAGAATGGTGCAAACCAACAGGCTTAGGGTCCCTAAAATTAAACTTAAAAAGGCAGGAGGGTCCAGTTTCCCAGTCATGGAAGCCCAACTATGGAACTTAATTTATTGTACCTGCTGTAACCAGTAAACTGTACTGCGCCCAGATACCTCAGGGTGGGAGCACCAAATAAATAAATAAACAACAACAACTGTGCCAACTGGGCAAAAGATATGTACAATTTTTCGATAATTCCAGTGTGACATGGTTATCATCAGATAATTGTCCCAAATTTGCTATATGGATCTGAAACGTTCATTGGTTCGGAGAAGTGGGTTAATTGGGAAGCTCTCCTGTGGAAAAGAGTATTGGCCTTACAACAGGGGGCTCCTGTGGCCGCTATTTGACCGGAGTTAAGTTTAATATCTTTGCAAGCACGTTGTGACTGGAGAGTGCATCAGCTGTGTAGAGGCTTTTTGCCTCCGCCTGACAGCTTTTTTAAATTAAATTTCAGGCTTAATTAAGCACTGAAATCTTGTAGTGTTTTGACAAAATGGAATATTTAATGTGTGGCTTTGCTGCGAAGAATTTGTCCCTCTGAGGATGAATTATGTTTGCTTCCGAGTAACACCAAAAATAAGGTTTTTGTTCTAGACTGAGTTAGGACCCACGAGCTGTTAGCAACCTATCGACTTTATGAGCATTTGAAATGGAATATTAAGCCGTTTAATACAATTTCACCATAATTGTGTAAGCACCACTCATAGACTTTTAGAAATTCGATTTTACGTTTTAAAATTAATGTGTTCAACACTAGAGATGTAATTGGTGCCAGAGAGGGCATCCCAAAAATAGAGAGACTGTGCCGATACTGTAATGTTGCTGGGAGGACTTAAAACATCTGTTTATTGAATGTACTGTATTGTGGGATGTACAATGGGAGATTTAAAAAAAAATTGTAAAATGTGAAATGATGTTTCAAATTGGGACATTTTCTAGTTAATTTTAAATTGTTTGGGAACCTCGCTATGTATTGCTGTTATTGATTATTTAAAAAAGGTTTTAGTATGATCGTATGATGAATTTCTAGATTTCATTTCGATGTGATTTATTGAAAATTTGAAATGCTAAATTTACTTTGAAAATGTTTGTGTAAATGTGAAAGTTTGTAAAAACTATGACACACATAAATACATAAAAGTAATAAAGTGCAAATGTATTAATTAATTTTTGAAGACCTCGATGCATGCAATAAAATAAAAGTAAATCATCAGTGTATGCTATCCAGCAAAGTTTAAGATCAAATAATTTAGGATATGTGAAAGCCATGCTATCCAGATCCTCACCAATATTTGAAGCGTAAAGATTAAAAAGACAGGGTGCCAAAATGCACCCCTTTCTAAAGCCCATTTTGGTGAGTATCTTCATAGACAGTTTTCCGTTGTAATTTAGTTTTACTTGAATGTTGGAATTTTCATGAATTTGAATTGACAATTTTAACAGGCCTTCTGAGATACCCCACTTAGATTATTTAGTCCAGAATAGTTCATGGTTAACTACACTTTATCCCATGTTAACTCCTGCAGACATCTCAAGATATGATCATTAAGAGAGGTCCCCCGCTGCTTTCTAAAAAACACCTGAAACTTTTTTTTACTCTTCCTGCTTCTTCAGCCCACACATCTACATGGTTTAACAACAGAGATGCAAAAATGTTACTGTCTGCATCCATGACCATTATTGGTCTGTAATTCTTAGGGTTGTTACGCTGGCCCATTTTATTAAGTTAGATAGGCTATTTGGACCCATAGCTCGAGTAGAGATCGCCTTAATGATTAATCTTGTTGAAACTCTACACTGTATTATCTGAGGCACTAAACAAAACTGGGACAGAGTTAAGATTGGATATTTTATAAATAGCCTCAAATGCTGAACCCCGTCTCTTCAGATATAGGACTTGACTGAATGGTAGTTTCATTAGTTTCCAAATCATTTATTACTCTCCATGAATTTCAATCTTTCCTATTTAGCAGGATTTGTTTCCCCATCTTTTTGATACATAATATGTCGATCATTTTTGTATCCAGTTTGTAAATGCTTGTTTCACCTTTTTCAGTTCCTGCACTTTAGTAACTTGACAAGATCTACAAGTTTTTATTTCCCGGATAGCACGTGTCAACTGTCTTTTCCTATCTGCTACAATGGGATCAACAATATGAGTGTGGCCAGACCTTCTGGCCAGGATCAGCTGGAATTGTATTTTAGACCGCAGTATCTGTTTTGATAGACCTTCCAAAAAAGGGTGAAGGTAGAAAGTTTCCAGCCATATGAATTGTCATGCCAAATCTGGGACAAAGATTTGTTTAAAATATCTGTACGGTGCCCATTCCATTTAAACTACCCCCTGTTACTTTGAACTTCAAACTTAACCACTAACATATTATGGTCACTTAAAGAGGTCTCTATTACTTTGAAATGTTGATAGCATCGAAATAGACCTTGGTCAGCAAACACGTAGTCAAGCACAGATTTGGAAGTACCTCTCCTCCCGGTTGACTGCATAGGGATATCACCAAAGATATTACCATTGAAAATGTTTAGCCCCAGAGCAGAGAGACTAGAGAACCACGACCACATCCATGGAAATCTTTCAAGTTGGTAGGATTGGATGGCAGCAAGTATTCTGGATCAAAATCCTGTTCGACATCACATGTTTCTGACATCCATTTTTCTACAAACATAATGTTGCTAAAAAAAACTTTACCATACAGATGCCAGAATTCCAGGACATGTTAATTACCAGTAACTCCCTAGACTTATGGTCTACCCCAGGGTCTACAACCATCCCTAGAGCCCCTTTCTGAATATTAAACCCGCAAAAGGATGTGCCAGTGAAAAAGCGTGTTCACCACTTAAGAAGCCCTCCATAGAGACTAGCCACGTTCCTTTTTTTTCAACCTGTAAGACTATACTGTAACCATCTAAAAAGGTGCTCCATTAGCCATGTTTTCTGGACCAGAATAATATCGTGGTGTTTTATAACTTTGCCTAAATCTTGATCAGTAAATAGATGAGCATTCCCCCGTAAATTCCATGAGACCAAATTCAATTTTTCAGTAAAGGTCCTGGTTCCTCACCCCCGTACATTGGGCGTTTGAATTTAGCACGCCCGAAACCCACGACCAGTCATTACCATCCACCTTATAGTTATGAACTTGAGGTACAAAATATATGAGGTGATTGGATTTAAGTCGCTAGTACCAGTCACTGTGTATGAGGCAAGAGGAGTTATGTTGCCTTAGTGAAATAGACTCTTTCAAGATGTTATTGAAAACAATGTTTGAGCTGATGTCCATCGTGACCAAGTCAGTTCTTTGCTCCTCAATAAATTAAACTCTAGCAATATCTTTGTGGAAATCGCCCTCAAATGGGGCACTTCAGAGAAAAGAGCTAAAATATTGGATCTGTTCAAAAGAACCGGGCATTCGTCAAGTAAGATGCTTTCCAATAGTAATCTATTGGGACGATAGAGGATGGGGGAACCTTACCCTGCACGCCCATTCTCCTGGTTATTTGCATAGAATTTTAAACAAAGCACCACACAGCAAGGTCTTTTAAAGGCAACGACGACGATGATACCGCTCCTCTTAAGATACTAACGTTTTTTGACGATTTCTGTTTCGAAAGCCAATTACAACCTTCTGCAGAACCATTTGCCTCTGAAAATGAATGAACACCGCAAAAACCTCTGGACGTCGTTGTCACGTTTCCACTGGGACCGCTACAAGTAGCTTCATTGACTACAGAGACCTTCGAAACTGCAGCAGGACCAGTAGCCTCACACTCAATCCCTACTAGCAATTTAGTCAGAAAAGATTTTTGATGCTCATGTTGAGACTATATGAGCAATAATAGTTGATTGTGTAACTGCGTCGGGAAATTGCTCATCAGATCTTTACTTTTATCCTCCGCTCTGTCATTGGAATCTGGCCGGTGAGAACCTAAAGCTAGGTTGGAATCACGGTGTTGAAAACCATCATGTGACTTATAGCTAACCTTAGAGGTAGTATTAGGTGCCTCTGGGACCTCTTCCACTGCAGTGAGGTATACATTTCTTAAGACTTTTTGTGAGGAGTTGCTGTTTCCTTTCTCTCCTTGGTATTCTTTGGTTTCTTCTCCTGCAAAGCAGGACCCTTCTTCTTCTTTAGAGCTAAGTGGTTTTCCTGTTGGGTTGCAGTGATATCAATAATTGGGACAGGGTGCGACAGAGCTGAAGCCCCCTGTTCCGGGGAAACTGTTTGCGTGATTTTGTCATAACAGGTAAGGAAGCTGTACCCTGAGATAGTTGATTTCCCAATTGGGTGATTGTGTGGCACTGATATCAATAATTGGGACAGGTTGCAGCGAAGCCACAGCCTCTTCCACTCCTCCACTATTAGGGGAAATTGTATAATGTTGGTGATCGCAGCGGGTACGAACGGCATATCCCGATTAGACACGCTAGTCGGAAACCTGCAGCATCTCTCTCCCGTGAGGCCATGTCCACATTTGGAGCCTCCAGATTATTAAAATAATATTTAAAATTGTCAATGTTTTTTTAATTTGGCGTGAATATTTTCATAGAGTGTCACGAAAGCGGCAAGGCCGCAGATAAAGTCAATTATAGCTGATTGGTTAGAGTCCCCACATTGGGATGGTCCTAAGAAGGACGTTAGCCCACTTCTGCGTGATTGCTCAGGAGTAGACACGGAGGGCGTGTCACTGTTTTCACTAATCTAACTGTCCTTATCAGTGAAGATGGGGGGGAGTATTTCCTTAGAAGCCACTTTCTCTGCCCTCCATTAAACTGGTAGTTAGGTCTAGCAAGTCCAAGTCAGTGATACAGAGTCTAGCTTCTCTAGAAGCATTTTAAAAAAGGAAGTCATTTTGGCTTCTTTATTTATTCCTATGACCACTGGTGGATGGTAAAGACTCCTCAATGGGGAGGCAGGGAGAGGAAAAGCCTGAGCGTGCTCCAATTGATGTAAAGTAAAGCTATCAGTAACGTGAGGTGCTGCCATTGAGGAGTTGCTTCTACGTGCATACATGTGTATTAATTGCACTAACCCACCGTTTTGAGGGTAGACCATAACCTAATAGAAGCACCTTTCACAACTTAAACTGCTACATCTGCACTTCGAGCACTTCACAGCGCTTTAGAGGAGGTTTTAAAGGGCAGTCCTCCTCCTCTTCCTGGTATGTTGCATGGCAGCATCAGTTGAAATAAACAGAGGACTGCCAGTAGTCATAGGTTCCAAAACCAGCGTTTGAAAGAGCAAACAGTGTGTCAGGTAATATAAGCTTGCTCCCTCCAGCGTCTCCAACAACAAAAAAGCGCAGCTCCCACTTCTTCAACAGCACGCCCGTGCACTTCAGTTTCCCTAGTAATGCCACTTGTTTATTATTCTCATTTCAGTTTGCATGAAGCGGTAAGGGGAATTCCAAGAGTTCTGACTGCTCCAAATTCACCATATCCTCTCGTGGTCCTAAACCGGTCACCTTAGAAACACAACGAGGTTACACAATATCCTAGCTATGCCCAACTTTTACAAATTTGACAAATCCCAATTAGCACTACGCAAAGCCACAATGGGCCTCATTCTAGATCTGGCGATCTGGAAATAAGGATTGCGGTAGCAACATACAGGCACTCTTTCCGGACTGCCAGACTTACAGAGTGTAACTTACAGGTCTGACCTGCCAGGAGAACCGGCCCCTCCAGGCATGTTTCTCACGGAAGTACCGGCACTGCTAGCAAAAGTGCCAGTGCTTCCGTGTCCCCATTCCCGTGGAGTCCTGTGGGAGTCGACGGGAATGGGGACTGCCGCCTGAAATCCCAGGCCGCTGCGACTAGTAATGTCCTGGTAGCAGCGGAATATCAGGCAGCGGGAACAGTGTTACGAGGTCGACAGCAACACATCAGTAGCCCCGGCGGGTTACGGCCGACCTCGTAATGAGGCCCAATGCCCTCAGTTGATCTATTCAGTTCATGATCTGTCAAACATGGATGCAGACCCTCCCACAACTAGCTGGCACTGCCGCCCACTGTCACCACAGTTTCAGATTTCATGTCTAGGTTATGAAGGCAGGAACATTGCTAATGCCACTGTCAAGGAACTCAAATGCACCCTAACCCTTCACCTCTCTACTTCTGAAACTATCCCACTATGTGTGGCTGTCTGGAGGGCTTTAGACTTGAAGTAGTGCCCCACAAACGCCATAAAGTTCAAAATTAATTTGTATATTTCAGAGGTGCCACCTGGATGACGAACCCCGTTGTTATAATCCGGACCCTCAATGATGTGACACTCGGTCTTTCACCCGCATTCAGCTTACTACTTCTTACCCCACTTTGCTATTCGTCCCTCAATATTTCATGCAATTCTCAATATTGCTAAATCACTGGTGCACCACGTGACAGGAAACAGCAGCGCGAGTTACAATGTCCAAAGCAACACACTTTTAAGAGACTCAGAGATGATATTAATAGAAGACACACAGGTTGAATATTAGTTTGGTGATAAGCAGACAATGGGCCTCATTACGACCCAGGCGGTAATCTTCCGTCATTACCGCCATGGCCGTGGGCCGATGGCGTAAAGAGCGCCACATTATGACCCATCGCGCACGAGCATTACGACATGGCGGTAATGCAATTAACGCCATGGCGGAAAAGGCCCCTACCGGCATCGTAAAGCGAGCAAGGTGCACTTCCGCCACCGTAAGTAGCGGCCACCGTAATTAGCGGCCACCGTAATTAGCGGCCACCGTAATTTGCGGTGGCCGTAAAAAGCAGGACCGGAAATAGCGTCATCGCGCCGGAACGGGAAACAGCACGTCGGCCATCTTTAAAAACACAATCCATTGCCATCCTACCGAACAACACCAGATCCAACCCTGACACCTGTCCCAACCAATCACCCACCCATCCAACTACCCAAAAATGCCTAAAGCTGTTAAGAAGGCATGTGACCGCCAGCGCCAGGAAAGATTCAGCCGGGAGGAACTCTGCATGCTTGCGGAGACCCTGCAAGACAACGCAGCTGTCGTTTTCTCCCCTGAAATGACCAGGACAGCGATAGGGAAAAAGAAGGCCATCTGGGCCCTGGTGGCCGAGCGTGTCAGCGCGGTGGGGACCGTACCCCGCACCCCACAGCAGTGCAGGAAGCGCTGGGACGACCTCCGCATATGGGTCAGAGCGGTCATCTCTGCGAACCGCAACCTAGCAATGGGTACCGGTGGAGGGTCGGAATCCCCACTAAAACTCCAACCGTGGGAGGAGATTTGTGCAACCACGATTGGCATGGAAGCCATTGAAGGCGTCGGAGGGATGGAAAGGGGAGCTCCGACATCAGGCGATGAAGGTAGGTGCCTCAAACAAGACATGCCATAGTCACTGCAGTCCATTCATGTGTAGCACAAGGTTGCCCTAGAGTGTAAATGCAACACATTTCCACACTGCCCATAGCCACATGCGAGCACCACCCTGTATACACTGCTGGCACCCGCATACCTGCATCCACATCCCACACTAAAAGGAGACAACCTGCATGGCCCTGCCTGAAATCTGCCTCATCTACTGACCAGAATAATGTCTATCATTGTCATTCCAAAGTCCGCAGACCCATCAATAACGCCCTCCCTCCTTTGCTCCACCACAGGCACAGATTCACACCCCGAGGACCAGGACACCCCTGCAACGAAGAGTGCCAAGAAGGCCAATTATACCGTCCCCGCACCCTCGACCTCAGCTGCAGTGAGGCAGACCCCACAACAAGCAGGACCCACTGCAAGCATACCGGACGTCCCACCGGCAAGCACTCCTGTAGTCAGCAGGCCAGCAGCAGCTGCTCCACCTCTACCAAAATTGCCTGCCACAGAAGGCACCGGGTCAGCGGCCAGCAGCAACATGGGTGAGACAGCTGCAATAGCTGCATGTTCAGACTCAGACATTGAGGAGCACGAAGTCCGAAGCCCCACTGACCTACTACATTCCCCCTGTTTGTCAGACGCCAGCCCCCATGAGGATCACACACAGGGGCACACAGAGGTAGAGGAGTGGCTTTCTACCCCATGCCCAGTCCTCAGTCCACAGGAGGGGAGCAGCCCCTCCAACACACCACCAGCACTGGCCATGGGCCAGCAGGGGCAGCAGTCCCTCGAGGACATCACAGAACGGCAGCAACAACTGTCCACGATGCTGGCTGAGCATGCCGCGGAATTTGTGTGGGCTAGGGCAACCATTGAAAAGGCCACGAAGACCCTAAGGGCCGAAGTTGCGCAGAGCACTGCCACCCTGAGGGATGCCATGCAGGCCATGTCCAGGGACATCTGTGCTGAACTTGCCGGCTTGCGTCGTGCGCTCACTGAGCTCACCCACACCCTACAGGACGGGCATGCACGGGGGCAGGCAGGGACATCCTCCACTGCCAGTTCTGCACAGAGCAGCCCCGTCCGACGTTCCGGACGTAACCTGCGCTCCACAGCCAGGGGTGCCCCGGGGGCCGGGAGAGAGGGCATGTAACAGCCTGTGCCCACTTTCACAGGCATCTGTTGACACCTACATGGGGTGTGTTGGGGTGTGCAGGGGGGAGGGGGGAGGGGGTGTGTCACGACGTTTCATAGTTTAAATACACTTTTTTCTTTCCCAAAATGAAATGTGTGGGCATTTTCATTGTGTATGTGTGCTTTATTGCTGTACAGTCCACAGTGTGCATGTCCCAGAGACACACAGTGCCCCAAGTGCAGTCTCCATGTGATTCACACCAGCCGTGTGTGCTAGAAGCAGTGGTCAATGATACTTAGGCGCATTGCACGCCCCTTCTGTGCGTCGCCTCCTCCATGGGGTGCCGCCCCATCTGCACCCTCCTCATCCTCATCGTCAGGTGGTTGCAGTTCTGCGTCAGGGTGCAGGGGCACATTCCGTTTGACGCACATATTGTGTAGCATGACACATGCCATGACGATCTTTGCCACCTTCTCATGGTGGTACAGGAGTGTCCCACCAGACCTGCTGAGGCTTCGGAACCGTGCCTTCAATAGGCCGAATGTCTGCTCTATGACCACACGAGTATGTGTATGTGCACGGTTGAAGTCCTCCTCGTGCTGGTTCTGCGGGTTACGGACTGGTGTAAGGAGCCACCTCTTCAGGGGATAGCCTGCATCACCTGTATGTAGGCGAGAATGTATGTGTCAGTCATGTCGTCTGATCAAGAACATGATGTGCCAACATGGCTTGCATCCAACTGTTACTTTGGCTCACTTCTACATGCACTAATTGATTCACACAATGCAACCAGTATATGCTCATGGCTCCCATGGCCTGTTTTGCATGCCATCACCCAATGTATGCAGAGGGGTTGATTGCATTGTGAGTGCCCATCCTCTGTCTCCGTTCTCTGTGTTACTCACAGCCAGGTGGAGTATGCATCATCCCCACCCCCCTTTCTGCCAGGTGGAGTATGCATCACCCCCCCCCTTTCAGCCAGGTGGAGTATGCATCACCCCCCCCCTATCAGCCAGGTGGAGTATGCATCATCCCCCCCCTTTCAGCCAGGTGGAGTATGCATCACCCCCCCCCTTTCAGCCAGGTGGAGTATGCATCATTCCCCCCCCTATCAGCCAGGTGGAGTATGCATCATCCCCCCCCTTTCAGCCAGGTGGAGTATGCATCACCCCCCCCCCCTTTCAGCCAGGTGGAGTATGCATCATTCCCCCCCTATCAGCCAGGTGGAGTATGCATCACCCCCCCCCCTTTCAGCCAGGTGGAGTATGCATCATTCCCCCCCCCCCTATCAGCCAGGTGGAGTATGCATCATCCCCTCCCCCCCTTTCTGCCAGGTGGAGTATGCATCATCCCCACCCCCTTTCTGCCAGGTGGAGTATGCATCATCCCCCCCCCTTTCTGCCAGGTGGAGTATGCATAATCCCCCCCCCTTTCTGCCAGGTGGAGTATGCATAATCCCCCCCCCTTTCTGCCAGGTGGAGTATGCATCATCCCCCCCCCTTTCAGCCAGGTGGAGTATGCATCATCCCCCCCCCCTTTCAGCCAGGTGGAGTATGCATCACCCCCCCTTTCAGCCAGGTGGAGTATGCATCATCCCCCCCCCTTTCAGCCAGGTGGAGTATGCATCATCCCCCCCCCCTTTCAGCCAGGTGGAGTATGCATCACCCCCCCCCCTTTCAGCCAGGTGGAGTATGCATCATTCCCCCCCCCCCCTATCAGCCAGGTGAAGTATGCATCATCCCCTCCCCCTATCAGCCAGGTGGAGTATGCATCATCCCCTCCCCCCCTTTCTGCCAGGTGGAGTATGCATCATCCCCACCCCCTTTCTGCCAGGTGGAGTATGCATCATCCCCCCCCCTTTCTGCCAGGTGGAGTATGCATAATCCCCCCCCCTTTCTGCCAGGTGGAGTATGCATCATCCCCCCCCCTTTCAGCCAGGTGGAGTATGCATCATCCCCCCCCCCCTTTCAGCCAGGTGGAGTATGCATCACCCCCCCTTTCAGCCAGGTGGAGTATGCATCATCCCCCCCCCTTTCAGCCAGGTGGAGTATGCATCATCCCCCCCCCCTTTCAGCCAGGTGGAGTATGCATCACCCCCCCCCCTTTCAGCCAGGTGGAGTAAGCATCATCCCCCCCCCCTTTCTGCCAGGTGGAGTATGCATCGGTACGTCATTCACCTGCCCACTTCCATGACATTGGACTCACCGAGTAGCCAGGATCTTGGCCCTGCATGTCGCTCCATGTAGCGTGGTATTGTGGAGTTCCTCAGGACCATAGAATCATGGGTTGATCCGGGGAATCGGGCACAACAATGTGTGATGATCTTGTTGGAGTCACAGACCATTTGCACGTTGATTGAGTGGAACTGTTTCCGGTTGCGGTACGGTACCTCCATGGCACGTGGAACCACCAATTCCACATGGGTGCAGTCGATGGCACCAATGCAACCGGGTATGCCGGCTAGTGCATGGAAACCCACTTTGGTGTTTGCAATGTCCTGGGCAGTCCGTGGTAATGAGATGTGGTCGTCTGTGTGCTTGAGGAGGGCATCGAGCACTTGGATGAGTGTTCGTGAGAATAATGGTTGTGAAATGCCATGCAAGTGCCCCACTGTGTGCTGGTAGGTGCCTGTGGCCAGGAAGTGGAGTACAGACACTACCTTCAGTAGGGGGGGGATGGCGGTTGGAGTGTCTATCATGCTGACGATGTCGTTGTGTATCATGTCTACGATGGCGGTGATGGTGTCCCGGTCCAAACGGTACAGGGTGTGGATCTGCTCAGCAGTGAGGTTGAATGGATTGGCTCTGATGCGTGGGATTGGGGGCTGCCTGCGTGGTGGCACTGGCTGTGCTGGTGGGGCTTGCTGGGCCTGCCTTGCCCTCCTTCTCCTCCTGCGTCTCCTCTGTGCTGCCTGTTGTTGTTGTTGCTCTTGTAGCACATGCATTGCTATCAGGTCCTCCAGCCCCAACATTGCTAGTCGTATTAGTATCATTGTGGAGTGTGACTGGGTGTGGGAAGGGGTGGGGTGTGCTCTTTTTGAACTTCCTGAGTCTGTATTGCCTTCACCTGTGCTGTTTCTGTGCACCTGTGGCCACTTTACATGGCCCTTTACAGTTGGTTCGCGATGGCGTAATTAGCACCATGGCGGTAAGGTACTTAACGGGCTGGGTGATGGCGTTAGGTGCATGTCCGCTTGGGTCGGCATTTGCGTACCTTTCCGCCATGGCGCTAAGTACGGTGTGTCCGGTCGCGTGCGCGCACCCTTAGCGTAGTTAGCGGCAGCGTTAACTACGATGCCGCTAATGGCATGGTAGTTAACGGTCACGGGTCATGATCGGACCTGGCGGAAAACGATGGCGGTAACCATTTACCGCCATCGTTTTTCACTTAGCGCCAGGGTCGTAATGAGGCCCAATAGGTTTAAGGCGATAATCCATTGTGCGGCCATCTGGGTTACCAACATCTAATCAATATTGATATGTCCTGTCGCCCAGACACATATTCTCATTAAAGCTGCACAAAGCCACACATATTCTAATTCCCCTGCAATGTTTCTTGGTGATTCTAAAACACCTGCCACTCAGTACCTTTGCTTGATTGCTCTGGTGACTGGTCACACCATCATGACACATTTTCGTGCCTTCCTTTAACTTCTCTTTAACTGCCACTCACTGTATCACCTTTTTGGCTGCTCGTATTGACTTCTGACCAAGCAACCTCCATTATTACAGCTTGCTCGTAAACACGTGGGTACAGGTATTGCCTTCAGCATGTGCCACCTGGCATTCAGCACCAGGCCTTAACGCCTCACAGGGGCCCTCAATCCAAAAGGGAACATCTGGGCTCGACACAAACACTGCCCCAAAGTCGTCTACCACTTAAAGGTATCCACCACGTTAGACTATCATAAAATGGCAACACACATGCCTCCATATTTCCCTGGACTAATCTACTGGTAGTTAGTCCCGCCTAACAATCCTTCCACTGACATTTCTTTTTCAATTAACCTAAAGGGTGCACCAGACTTCAGAAACATATTAAAGGTTTTCTTCCATACACTAATCCCACATTACAGATCCCAGCCCAGAAATCCATCCCCCTGGGAAAGTATATTTTACACAAATTAAACCTCTCCTGCCCCCACACACCTGACACCGCCTTTTACTTGGATTTGATAAAAACCAAGAAGACCTGCCACCTCATCTGCACTCACGTCTATTATCAAACATTCCCTGGCACCTGCTGGGTGTCCCACATTCCAGCAGCAGGCGCGCAATTTTAGATGCACTCCACATCCCATCCACTTGCTCTGCTTCAACAGCCCTTCACCTTGATTCCTAACAGAGACGACCCCTATGCTTTACTTTCCCTTATCTTGCACACACCCCACCAGACTGCCATGCTCCGATTTCTTCTCATTCGTCACCTGCACACTCAGACGGCGGCCTTGGGTCATGGCTTCCTGCCAAGTCATTGCTTTGCCAGCCATAATGTGTTTCTTTCCTTGGCATCATATTAATGGTCCATTCAAGGATTGATTGATATTGTTATTGATATTTTATTTCTATCGCGCTCGTACACAAGTGTTTCAGTTACTGTGCACCGACAGGCAAGGACACAGGGGGAAGAAGCCTTCCCAGATAAGCAGAAACAATAGGGCACCTGCAAGAAGCCAAAGCAGAACATCCCCATACTTACAGACAGAAGAGAGCCGTGTTGTGGTCCTCACACATGGGACCGGAACGTGGTGGACATGCCTATTGATAAAGGCCACCCATCATTGCAATGCATTGACTCTCTCTGTCTTTATGTTGCTCAAAGATATTTGTGCTGCCGAGAACAATGTTAACTTTCTAAACAAACTGATTCTTTGGTGAAGACGGGGACCTAAACATTGCCCTCGTTGCACCTATCCCGCTTTCAGCCCTTCGAAAGAGAAACAAGAGATGTACACTGCTCGTGACCCCCTCCTCCCCTTCATCGATGATGTATCGTAGGTGTCAGAGACGCTGTTCAGTCATGGAGCTGATAACGTCACAACTTACATCATGACATAGGGCCTCATCACGACTTTGGCGGTAACCCTTAAATCCGGCGGTCGCGCTATTACCGCCGGATTTAAGGGTCCGCCAAATCAGGACTTTGGCGGATTTCGCCCCAGCTCTTGGCTCGGGGGACATCCGCCAAATATTCACGCTATTAACATCGGCGGGAAATCCGCCGGCGGTAAGAATGCAAATTGTCCCCATTGAGCCCAATGGAGAATAGGGCATTCCTGAATGGGCTCAATGGGGAATTACATTACCGCCAAACTCATGATCCGGCGCTATTAGCGCCGTGGAGTTCGGCGGTAGGGCTTGGTAGGGCTAATACCACCGGCGGTAATACCGCCGGCATTACCGCCAAAGTCGTGATCAGGCCCACAGATTCGATAGACATGAAGCACAAATAAATTCCTGCACAGAGCTATGCAGACATTTTAGTTTATTGCTGATAGACACGAAGCAAACGTTTACGACTCACATAGTTAGAGGACTGACACACACATTTCTTTTGCTAAGCAGAAAACCGCAAGATGCAGAAGTATGCACATGGATAGATTGCTGAAGCTCAATGCAACTAACAGCAAATAAAGATTGACGACATGCACATTGGAGTGAGTGGGAGAGGCTTTGAGAATTCGAGACGCAGAGAAAGCTGATAGACTGATCCAGCTCAAGCTGACAGAGCAGGCTTCCAGAGTAGTGACTGTGTACCGACAAGCAAGGACACAGGGGGAAGAAGCCTTCCCAGATAAGCAGAAACAATAGGGCACCTGCAAGAAGCCAAAGCAGAACATCCTCATAATTACAGACAGAAGAGAACCATGTTGTGGTCCTCACACACGTGACCGGAACGTGGCAGACAATGCCTATTCATTCAAGCTAGGTAGAGATTGCGGCTCCCACTGGACTAAATACAGGGGGATACAAATGTAGCATAGATTCCAAGATAAATGTATGTATTAATTTATTTTTGTATTTGTATTGTGTGCTAAGCCCTGGGCATGAAGGCACATATAATTGATCAATTAAATTTCACATTGAACATATCAGATCAGATTCAGTGAACATCAGTGTTTTTAGTGCTTTTTGGAAAGTCCAATAAGAGTGTTCGGGTTGCAAGATAAGTGGGACAAGGTTTCATTGATTGGCTGCAATGGCCAGGAAGCTCGAACCTCCAGCTTTGGCCCATTTAAATTTGGGCTGGATGATGCAGTGGGCACAGGCTGATCTAGTAGGTCTGGAGGAGGAGGCTTTAGTGATCATTTGAGGTGAGTAAGGAGGGGCATCCTCGGACAGGCTCCTATGTGTGATGGACAGTATTTTGAAGAGGATCCATTCACGAATAGGAAGTCAGTGGGACTTTTTATGGGCTGCAGCGATATGTTCCACTCTGGGGATGTTCAGGGCTGCTGTAAGAGTGTTAGTTGGAGCTACCTGCATCTTTCGAATGTTGTAGTTTGAGGTACCTGTGAAGAGAGCATTGCAGTAGTCAAGCCTATATCCTATGGTGCTCTGGCAAGTGTCAGGCAACTGTCTGGGGAGAGGACGGGTCTGGAGGGTTTGATTAGTTTAGCTGTGTAGGCAGCGGAGGAGACAATGGTGCTGACATGCCATCTGAGAGATAGGGAGGCATCCAGGTATATGCCCAGCGTTTTCACAAAGGGTGAGACTGTGATCGGGATGCCATCGATATTAAAGGAGGAATATTGTAGGTCGAGCCTTTTGATCATTGATGGTGGTGTCATCAAAAGTATCTCTGTCTTATTATCATTCAGGCATAGAAGGTGGGTGACTATCCAGGCCTGGATGGTCGTGTAGATGGAGTTGAGTGTGTAAGAGTCCTTGTGCTAGTTGCCAGAGAGGGGGAGTAGAATATGAATATCGTCAGCATAGTTTGTGTAGGATATGCTGTTTGAGTCCAGGAGTGCATATAGTTGGATTGTGAATATATTATACAGTGTTGGGGATACGCAGGACCCTGAGGTACCCCACAGGTGATATGTGCAGAGGCGGCACTAGCATTTTCTGAGAACGCTCTCATAGTTATATCTCCTACGAAGGAGGCAATCCAGATTGTGCCCTTGGGTGAGAAGTTGGCAGAGGTAGAAAAGGTGGTGACCCATGATTTTGTGATCCACCAAGTTGAATGCTGATGATAGACTGAGGAGTAGCAGCAGGGCGAGTGTGCCTTCATCTCTAATTTCGTCAACCTGAATCTTTAGATCAAGTAAGGCTGATTCTGTTCCGTGGCCTGGGTGGAACCCTGACTGGCATATTCCTAAAATGTGGTTGGCTTTTAGGGGTCGCTGGATTTGCAGATAAGCAGCTGTCTGTATTTCTTACAAGAATGTGACTGTTGTGATTGGGCAATAGTTGGTTGGGATGGTAGGGTCTAGAGTAGAGGGAGCACCAAGGCTTCCTTGAGGCTAGTGAGGACTATGCCAGTAGAGAGGGAGGCATCGATGAAGGTGGCAACTAAGGGTGCTAGGATGGTAGCACAGTTTTTGATAAGACTAGCTGGGCAGGTGTCACCTTTGCATAGGGAAGGTTTAAGACCTTTTAAGATGGATATAACTTTCTCTTCAAAGACATTGGTAAAGTGCAACATGGGAAGATTTTGAGGGTTGCTAGTGAGGGGTGGCGGGGATGTCGTTGATGCTTGTGAAAGTTTTAACAAGAATTGTTTAGTATCAATTTTCCTGTGTAGGGTGTCTACTTTGTTGAGCATGGCATTTTGAATGTTGGCATCTTTGAATATAGTGTCAGCGGGTCTGTGGGCTTTTCTAGTTCCCGGAGTATAGTGAACATTTCTCTGGTGTTAGCTCTAGCCTTGGCAATGGGGGCATTGTATGTGGAGGATTTGGCAGAGAGGATGGCCTTTTTGTAGTGGTTGGTGGCTGTCGTGAACAGTAGATTTTTGGCTTCTGAAGGTGATGTCTTCCAGTTGGCTTCTGCTAGCCGTTTATTGGAACAGAGCGTTTGAAGTTCTGGTGAGAACCATGCGTTTCTGTGTGTAGATGGTTTGAGTTTACGTGGTTTAAGCGGGTCAGTCGTGTCAACTGCGATAATAAGGATTTTGTCATACAAGTCTGCAAGTGTATTTGGGGCTTTGTCAAAGGGATGCTCAGGTAAGTGTGAGCTGAGCAAGGAAATAAGGCAGTCCTTGGTGAGGTTTATGGAGCTTTGTGCAGGTGTGGGTGGCAACGAGGTGGTAGTAGGTGGGGCGTGCCTAGTGGGTGAGATAGAAAAGTGTACCATGTTATGGTCCGATCACGGGCAGGGGAGTTGGTGTGGATATCCACCTGACAGTTAAGGTCCACGATCCAATCTAGAATGCAACCTTTGTTATGTGCAGGGGTGCTGATGCATTGTTGAAAACCAGGAGCGCTAAGTGAGTTGGAGAGAGATGTGGCTGCTGGGTCATTAGGGTCAGTAAACCCTAGGGTGAAGTCTCCCAATAGATTAGAATTAGAGGTAGGTTTGATGTGGGTGCCCGAGGTGTGTAGGTGGTTCTCCTCAAAGGACATGACTGTGCCCAGAGGGCAGTAAATGGTGTGAATGGTGACGGTGTCGGAATCTGAGAGGGTCCGTTTAACTGACAGTATGTCGCAGTTGCCAGACAGGGTGGTGCTCAGTTCTTTAATGGAGAGTATGTCTTTTGCTATGATTGCTACTCCTCCATCTTTGGCATTAGTTCTGTCAGAGCGGAAAACAGAATACCCTTATGGCAAGACAATAGAGAGGGCCGGACCAGTGGCACCATCTAGCCAGGTTTCTGTGGTTACTAGAATGTTTAGGTCTAAGGTAGTGATGAGATTATGTATGTTGAGGGCGTGTAGGGATGGATCCTGCATTGATTAGAGCACTTTGTATCAGTAGGGTAGGTGGATGTCTGTTATGGATGGCAGGTGGAGCCTCAACTGAGTCCTTCTGCTGTGTAGTGGGCTTTACTGGTTTGGGGATGATGCGGGTAGCTAACCACTTGGATCTGAGTTTAGGGGGCTGTCCATACAACTAGGCAAGTGTGCCTTCCGGCAGTAGTTTGGGGGGGTGGTCAGCAGCCTAGTTCTAGGTCTGTATGACAATACTGTCTTAGACTACTCCTACTCTTACTACTAGGCCAGCGTTTCCTAAGGCAGTGGTCTGCGGAAGTGGGGCGTGTCAGAGGAGAGATGATGCTTGAGGGATAGTGTCACAAGGGGGTGAAGGGGGTAGGTGCAGAGGCCATAGAGGATGGGGGCTGAGCAAAAACCCCTGATGCATCGTGATACAGTTTTGATAGCCTGAGGGGGCTGTGCCAGGTGTAGTAGGGGCAGCCCGAGGGTGGCTACTAATGTACTCGAATGATGGGGGAAGGCTGCTTGGAGTGTGCTCCGAGTGGAAGTCTGGGCTGAAGTTCTAGGAGCAAGTAGTTGCAAACCAGAGTTACTGTGCTTTAAGCACAAGATGCCCTGTGGTGACGTGCCTTTGTGGGTAGGGCTAGGGGGAAAGAGCTCTAAGTGCTCTGGGTTGGTTTAGGTGTGACAATGATGGAGCTGAAGACAGGGGTCCTGTGGATGTGGACAATGGCCTCCTGACTATGGGTTCTACAGCCTGTGGTAGGGGCGGAGAGGCGTGCAGATAGGCACGGAGCAGGGTTGTAATATCTTACTTTGCGTGGGCGGGATGAACAGCTCTGTGTGCCCAAGGCAATCTGATTTGACAATCATAGCTGAAGGGGCAGCATGGCAAAGTGCAGGGAGGGAGGATGTTGGCAGAGGGAGGGAGTGCAGATAGAGGTTGGCTGCACTTGTGCCACTTCCAATAGCAGACAAAGTGCAAGCTGGGAAATAGCACATTCCCTTGATGCTGTGGTGAAGAATGAGGTCCGGCGAAGGACCTGGTGGGTGAATTGCTTCAAGTTGGTTAGCCTGCAAGGGGATGGGCGGTGGCGCCAGCATCCAGGTCCAGCCAGGACGGGCCAAGACAGGAAGATGCCTTTGGCTGCTGCCTTCGGGTGATGCCGGCTCTGGGGTTCCAAATGTTCTCTCTCGCGGTGCCGGAGATCGTGGAAGGTAATTTATTGGGAACATGAAGTATCCTCAGAGTCGTTCCCACCATCTTGAGTGTTGCACCTGGCCTGTTCCCTGTCCTAGACTCCGAGGCTGAGAAGACCCTGTCTGTCCAATGGTATGATATGATATGTGGCATTTATAACACACCTGTACAAAAGTGTTTCTAGGCGTGACAAGACAAGGAGGGGGAAAGAAATGGAGGACAAAACAATGATCTTTCTAGGCCTTGTGTTATTCAGATTGCACAAATGCAGGGAAGAGGGAAGCAGAGAAGTGCCACGGGGAGAGGAGGGGAGGGGAGAAGTGTAGTTAACTAAATAAGTTCAGCCAGTGGGTTGCTCATAAGTGCAGAGAGAAGGGAGAGAAGGGACTTTAGGGTTCCAGCACGAGGGCAATTGAACATGCAGGAGTCTGGGCCCGAGTTCAGAGGGTGATCAGTGAGCAGAGCAGTCGGGTACATCAGCAGGGGAGAGGAAGAGAGAAAGCAGAAGCGAAAAGGAAGAGCGGTCCCAGGCCCAGAAAGCTTTGTGGATGATGCAGCCACTGGGAGCCAGTGAAGAGGTTTCAGAGCTGGAGAGATATGATCCCTGGGCTTGAGGCCAAGGAAAAGTCTCACAGTCCTGTTCTTGATAAGTTGTAGAAGAGGCAGGAAGATTTAGAAAGAGGCTGTTGCAGTAGTCCAGCCTAGAGAGGACCAGAGCTCTGGAGACATTGAGCTTCTGGGGGAAAGTGACAAAAAACAAGAATACCCCTGAGGAGGTGCAGCTGATAGTTTAATGTTTTAGAGACATCAGAGATGTGAGGAGAGAAGTAGAGGGTGAAGTCGAAGATGACACCAACACATTTAGCCTCACAGGAAGAAGCAGGGAGCAGGAAGGAGCAGGAAGAGGGCTCAGACTGGGCGGCCAGAGAGAGAGTGGAATGGAGGAGGATCTCAGTCTTACTGGCATTAAGGCAGAGATCATTTGCGTCACACCATTTCACACAGTCTGGTGTGAGAGAAGGAGCAGAGGAGGCTGAGGGGAGTCTGAAAGAGAGCTGTGTGTCATCCGCATAACACTAAAAACTGGAGCAGAAAATAGCGATGCGGTGGGCAAGAGGTGCCGGGGAGTGGTTGAAGAGCCAGGAAGAGAAATTAGACCCCTGAGGAACACCATAAGTAGAGAGAGAGATAGAAGAGAGGAAAGACCCCAGTTGGACCTAAGAGGGTCAGTCGGTGAGAAAGGAGAAAGAAGGTCAACCAGGCCCGGGCCTGATCAGTGATAGCAAGGTTTTCACAGAGGTGATTGAGCAGGATGGCATGATTGACCGTGCCAATACCTTTTCACCTACTTCGATGAGTTTATACAATGTTGCACGGGCCAACCATCTTTCACTAACCTGTAACTTTGCATTTGATACATTTTGGAGGTGGTCTCTGGAGGAGCCACCAGATATGGTTGACCAATGAGTGCACTCACACATATAGAAAGGTTTGTATAGTCCACCTTACTAACCTATCCCGGTTCACATTAGGTTTTTTGGGATGTAACTGTATTTGTAACATCATTAGTGGACAAAACGAGCTGACAACCACCTGGACACTGAGAGTGAACGTGGAGAATGTTACATTGTTCATGCTGCAATCTCTGTCATTTGAATGGCAATAAAGACTGCTGAAACGTGCTGTATGGCTGGGTCTTCTGTTCTTGGGGCAGGGGATTTCCAGGGCCCAGTTCCTCTTGCCTGTACAATTGGGAGGCTGCTAATAGTCCCATGACCGCTTTTACACTGGCCTGTGTAGAGCCCAACTCCTTGCCTCGGCATTCCCGACATCACTGTGTGTTCACAGGTGATTCTACCCTAGGTTAATTTATCACCAGCCCAGGAGCAATTTTGCCCAACTGGGATTGCCTGCTGAGGCGTCACACTCCCCCCTTCACCCAGTAGCCTCCTTCTGATGACGGCTGCCTTTGTCATCCTCTTCTATGTGTTTCTTAAAGGGCTGTCTGTCTGTCTCTGGAGGTCTTCCTCACATTGCTCAACTGTGATCAACGACTAGGGGTTGACAAGGCATTCTGCCAGGAATGCCAACCAACTCCAGGGCACTTCAGGGCCTGTCCACAATGACACTCTTTAAGGTGCCCCACTACTAGGAGATCAAACCCCAGAACCCTACATCTGTCCAATAAGATGATCACAGTCCCAACTGGCGGATCCTTGCACTTCGCCACAGCAGGTCCCGCCAACTGAACACAGGTAATACCGATTCTCAGGACACTAACTCCTAGAAACTGCCTGCACACAGTACCTTACGAGCTATATACGCCGACAGCAAAGCTTGAGTATCTTGAATTTTCCCTCTCTTCCCATGAACCCAACAGAGCACTCTCCTTTGCAGATTCCAGAGCACCAAGATGCCATGAAAATGGCAGTAAGTTAAGGTGCAGTATGAAAACCAAAAAATATAATGTCATTTGCATCGTGCATCGTGCAAGTATAGTGACAAGAAGTGCATAGGGAGGGGGCATGTCAGGGCAGAAGGGATGGAATAAGGAAAACGGGGAGGGGTATGTGCAGGAGGGAGAGGGCACCAGGGGGCTGTAAAAGTGCTAAGGGGAGCCCAAGAAGGCAGGTACCTGGGGAGCAAGGGTTAAGGGTCAACTAGTGCGACCAGTCTCAGTGGCTAGTCAGGGAAGGTTGCCCAAAGGCAAGTGCTGGTATAAGGGTGCTGGAGTATACAGATCGAGGAGGCCCTGTCCCCTGTAAGACTCATAAGGGTCCAGGCAACCAGTTGCAGCGGCAGGAGACACTAGGAGAGAGAAGGAGCAGGAGAAAATGAAAGTCTTGAGAAGATTCCAGAACTTAAGGCGATCCGGCTCAAGTCTGACAGGGGCAGGGAGGCCGTTCCAGAAGGAAGAGATATACCCCCCACTCTCTGCTTGGATAAATGTCTGATCTACAGAGAGTCGGGGCTAGAAGACCAAAGGACTCTAGCAGGGAGGTATTTAGGGAGAGAAAGCTGGATGTAGTCAGGTCCCAGGCCCCATAAAGCCTTGTGAATGATAGAGAGGGTCTTGAAATGTATCCTTGCAGCCACCGAGAGCCAGTGAAGAGATTTTAGGATTGGCAAGATGCGGTCCCTGGGCTCGAGGCCAAGGATAAGTCTTGCAGTCCTATTCTGGATCCGTTGAGGAGGGCGGAGGTCAGAAAGAGGCAGATTGAGGAAGAGGCTGTTGCAGTAGTCCAGCCTGGAGAGGACCAGAGCTCTGGAGACATTGTGATCCTGAAGGAAGGTGAGGAAAGGGGGAATGTCTCTGAGAAGGTGTTGCTGACAGTGGGCCTTCTTGGCATGGTCAGTGATATGAGGTGAGAAGGAGAGAGAAGAGTGAACGCGTCAAAGATAACACCCAGGTTTTGTACCTCACACAAGGGTGAGGGCAGGGAGCTAAGCAGGGTGGCCAGAGAGTAGGAGGGAAGGAGTGGGTAGGAGTCGCAATGCTGAGGATCTATGTCTTACTTGCATTAAGGCAGAGATCGTTACAAGTAAACCATGCCTGATTATTATAAAGACAATGAGGAATGAGAGAGGAAGGAGAGGAGTTAGAGGAGGGAAGCTTAAAGAAGAGCTTTATGTCATCAACATAGCACTATAAATGAGGAGAGAAGGTGGTGATCAAGTGGGAAAGAGGGGTAAGGTAGGTGTCAAAAAGTCACAGCATGTCGATAGAGCCCTGAGGGACACCACTGGTAGAGAGTAAGCATGAGCAGAGAAGAGGGCGCAGTTGAACCTGGGAGGGCCGAGCAGAAAGGAAAGGGCTCAACCAATCCACTGTCTGGTGCATGATTTATGTGAGTTGCATGATTGACCGTGTCGAAGGCAGTTGACAGATTGAGGAGGATGAGAACAGAGGGAGAGTTGGAGTCAAGGTTTGAGAGCAGGTATCCTGGGAGTGCAGGAGAGCAGTTTCCGTGCCTCTGGCTGCTCTAAAGCTAGACTGGTGGTTGTCGAGACAGTCAACAGATTTAGTGTGATGGATTAGGTGGGAAATGACCAACTTCTCCAAGAGTTTACCCGAGAAGGGGATAGTGAAGATAGGGCAGTAGTTAGCCAGGCAGGAAGAGTCCTCAGACAGCGTTCTCAGGAGGGGTGCACAAAGAATTGTTTGAAATGTAGTGGGAAGGAGCCAGTGGCAAAGCAGTGGCTGCAGAACTCAGCCAAGGAGGGAGTGATGGAGGCAATGTTTTCCTTGACAGTTCTAGAGGAGCAGGGAAGCACCTGTTGCGAGGAGACTTTCATAGAGCAGACTGTCTTGGTGACCTCATACGGTTCTATGGGTGAGAAGGTGGAGAGTAGAAGGAAAGGAGAGAGGAGTGTTAAGGGGAAACATGTGAGCAGGTGGAGTGGGGGGTGTAGGACGGTAAGCACTCGATGTCCTGAGTTTTAGTTGTGTAAAACTAAATGATTTATGAGAGTTGCATGATTGACTGTGTCAAAGGCAGTTGTTACACTAGTTGTGTCGTGTTGTTGGTGGCCCGAGAGATGCGGGCTCGGATTTGGGCCCGCTTCTTGGAGTGGATGGAGAGTGTGTATTGCCTTTGGAGCAGGTGACAGGCTAGTTTGTCAGAGGATGTGCTAGAAGCCAACAACTTTCGTTATGCTTGCGTTTCAGCGAGGCTGGGTCGGAATCATTCCAACTATTGCACTTGGAGGCAGGCTTCATGTGGATCCTCGTGGCAGGGGCAAGAGTGTCAGGGGCACTGGAGACGGAGAGGTGGAGGTCAGCAAGGGCTAAGTCAGTGTGAGAGTCAATAGCAGGGGTGGGAGATGAATAAAAGAGGAAGCAAAAGCAGCTACTGACACTTGCTTCATCGGTCGAATGACAAAGAAGGAGACTGGCAGCGCAGGCGGAGGTTTAGCCGAGGAGCCCTGGAGCTGCAGATGAGAGGAGAGCATGGTCAGACCAAGAGAGAGGCGTAGTGAGAGGGTTAGAGAAAGGGTTTCCCGCTGAGATGGCTGTACGCTGAGATAAGCGTATCCAAGGTGTGCCCAGCTGAGTGGGTCAGGCCAGAGAGAAGAATGGTGAGGAGAAAAGAGTCGCAGAGGTTGCGGTAGAATAACATGGGTGCATCAGGAGTGGCAAGATGGATATGAAAGTCTCAGAGGAGGAAAAGCTTAGAGGGAGAGGTCAGGAGAAAAGAAGCGAGGTTGACCCACTCCGAAAGGAAGAGGGAGACTGGTCCAGTGGTTCTGTAGATGGTGGTGAGAGTATCGAGAGGGTAGGTGAGACGCAAAGCTTACAGACAAGGCATTCAAAGGAAAAGTAGGATTGAGTGGGTATGATAGAAGCATGAACCCATTCAAGGAAGACAAGGGCCACTCTGCCTCCAGACTGTTTAGGCCCTGGTTTGGAGAGGATCTTGTAGCCCTCAGGAAGGAGAGTATCAAAAGCAGTGACAGAGCTGGCATTGAACCATGTCTCAGTGAGAGCGAGGACGTCAGGGTCAAAGTATTCAAGGAGGTGACAGATGTCAGAGGAGTGTTTGACAGTAGTGCAAGAGTTGAGGGCAGCAAAGTGAAGCTGGTTACACCCTTTGAAGGACTTCTGAGGAGGAGTACAGGGAGGAGGCACACAAGTTGGTGGGGGAGGAGAGGCTAGAGGGGGGGCAGACGGAGGATTGGCAGGAGAAGGGAGAAACTTAATAAGAGATGGGAGATGCCTATTGAGAAGGAGGAGGTTAGGCTGAGAGCCCCGGACCATGATAGTGCCATTCTGGTTGACGTTAATGATGCACCTGGATGACGGGCGGTGTGGCAAGAGCGCTTCCCATCTGGTTCCACCATAATGGTCAAAGAAGAGAAAGAGGAAAGGACTGAGACCATATGGGAAGTCCATAGGTCCGGAGAGGGAACGACAAAGAGGATCTAAGTTATAGTCTGCCTGGAGGAAGCATTGACATAGGTATCGCCAATGGGCAGGCTTAGTTTAAAAGCCCACGAGACCCTTCCTAGGCTTTTTACTTTCAGGCTTTGAAAGAGAGGGAGGGTAGGTAATCGAGTAGCAATTAGAATAGAGAGGGGAGATCGAGAGCAGCATAGGGTGCCAGCGGGATACCCAGGAGTGCGAGAGGACAGAGATTGCACAGTGCACTAAAAGAAGTCTGCAGGTGGCCTAGCAGCAAAACAGGCACAGGTTGTATAGATGTGGCCAGGGCTCTCTGGCAGTCATCCCAATTATCAGCAGAGAACACTTGGGCCCATCAAAAGCTCTCCACCACAAGAATGGAAGACTCAGCCATGGGGCAAAGCAACTGTATTTTATTAGCAAAAATAATGACAGGAATCACACCAGAAAAACAAGTATCCTTCGGAACTCTCAGCCTCTAAGCGTGTGTCCCCCATTGTTATCCTGGTGTGATGTCACAAATACAGGTTCCATCCCTAGAAACCTATCAAACATTCACATTTGTCAGTTTGGGTGAACTACATATAAGAGTTATTGGGGTTAGTTCTACCATTGGATAGCCGTATCTGATGGCTCCCCCTGGGACAACCTCTACTGGTGCTAATCTACAATGTTGCAGGGTCGCAGACAGACCATTGGCCCTTGCGACAAACTATATCCCCACGTGAAAGGTGACTCTGGATTGGGCAACACTTGTAGGTTTTCCCCTCTGGTTCGATGGAAACAGTCCTCTTAGTCTATCTCGGTTAAATTGGCATTGTAGTGTCCGGCTGGGTCACGGTGTTGGGACCACGAAATGAAGCTGTCTTGCTTGTAATTACGAGGATTTTAGCCTGATTTTATGCAGATGGCTCATTGTCTTGGTAACTTTGTCCTTGGCTGGTTGCCTTGTTTCTGCTTGCCTCTGGTTGCGGCGATCACGTCAGCCCTTCCATGCACCTAAAGCCAGCCTCTCCTTCTCTGTTCGCTTCATAGGCCTATAGCGTCCATATTGTGCCATACGGCTTCCCCAGATTAGTGGCAGTCAAGCATGTGCAATCTAAATCTATGAATAGTTTGCATCTTGTGGTTTCAACTTTGGCGAAAGATGTGAATATAAAGATATGTATGTGTGTCCGTCCTTTAGCTACGTGGGTCATAAGCATGAGTTTCGTGCCTATATGCAATAAATTAGTGCATGTTTATGTAACTTCATGAATGGATAAATATGTACTTCATGTATAAGTGCGACTATGTCGTGATATCAGTGATGACGTCATTGATTTCTGGTTTTGCAGTTAGTGAACTTGCTCGATGTATATCATTGTCATGTCGTCGCAAATTATTGATTGGTAGGGTCTGAATGGCTGTCCGAGAGAGTAACGTTTCTTAGGCCTGCAATGCATCGAGGATCGCGGTGATGGGCCTATGAATCAGGCACGTCTGTTGTTTCTCTGCCCTTGTGTTGAGAGTCAAGTGGAGCGGCAGAGGGTCAGATTTGGCCCCCCGTCTACAAAGTGAATCAGGGGCAGGTCGTCACACACGTCAACGAAATGGGGGGTGGTTGTAGGTGCCTGTTGTTGTTGGGGGTTTTGCTGCCGCCATGCCATCGCAGCAACTCGGATGGGTTTTGGTGCTAATATAAATTCTCCACCGCTGCTTCCCCCTTCAAGTCGTCGAAACTATTCTTTGGTCTCTGATCTCAACTGCTGTTCCTTCCCTGCCTGAACCCCTTCCTTCAAGGAAGTCAACTCTGTGCCAAGAAGATGATGTCCTTGCCATCTCAACCTCACCGGCATTCCTTGAGGATTGGAAAAATGCCAAGACATTCTCAGCTCTTCTATACCTACGCAATGAATCAACGTAGACCATTTGGGTTCCAGACTCCTCGGTTAATACTTTATCTTTTTAGATGAACTTCTTTTCATCCCAAGGAATCGCAGGATCTGCTGGAATGTTACCAATATACCTTGCCAGCTACAGGAGTACAAAACAAATTGGTTCAACTGCCACCGAAACTTCACTGGTCAATCTCCAATGTTCCTTGTTATTTTTCTCACTGCTTCTGCAGGATGCCAGCACCAATGAACCATGACCCAAGTCACTGTTGCCTTCTGGGCTACAACTCGTCCTCTTCTCTGCTGCATTGCCCCAAACCTGTGATGTCCGCGCTCAACCATTCCTTTTTCAGGGAACTCTCATACCTGCCAGCGCAATCAAAGATCACGTTCTCCTTCAGCAACCGCAAGTTGTTGACACACCCTACATTTCTACACACCCAAGAAGCAGGCCTGTCCTACTCCCCTGGCCAAACAAATAGGGACTGATAACCACCATCAGTGTTCCAACCCTGTCTCGGGAGGATAGCTCAGGGGCAATGCGCTCGCTGTGGAAGCAAGACAACGCAGAGCACCACAGGTCCGATCCCCGGTCCGCACTTAGAAACCTCTGGTAATTAAGCCCGTTATAAATAACCTATCATATCATGACATCTTGTTCCCAGGTAGCTAAGCGGAGAGATCAATAAATGACTTCTTTCGGTAGACAGACCACATGTGTCACTCCACACATACACTCCACACACATACAACACTGACTTCCTTACAGTGGTGGCAAAAGCAAGGCAGGTGGGGCCACCCAGCCCTCACCTCTGGATTTTCAAATTGGCTGGAACTGGCGCCCTTCCTTCCCATGCTAAATCATGCACCCATGACTTTCACCTTTCAGGGTGACCTATCTTCAGAAAGCCATAAGGGTGGCATCAGGCTGGGGTAGGAGCAGGTCAAGAAGAAGGGACCGCATGCCCACATGCCCACATGCCACGGCTGGAGGCAGATAAGAGTCACACCTTACTATGACATCGAGTCCCCAACAGACCCTAGCATGGGGTGCTGTCAATTACTCACCATAGTCCAACACCCTTGATCATTTTGGAGGTGTTTGGGATAGAACAGAGTGCATGACGCATTAAAGACTGAAATGCAGTATCCATACCCCCACCCAATACATGCACCATCCAGAGGCGTGACTTGCCCCGATGTTGCCCATCGCTTGCACCTCTCATTCTATATCCTGTTCACCTTTTTTCCCATTCCACATCCGAACCCAAGTACCAAGGTGTCAACCAACATCCTCCTACTCCAGGTGCCTCCATGGCCATTGAGGATGGCCATGGACCAAGCATGATTTTGCATGCTTTATTCAATACAATGCAGAAAGGTTTTATTGGCATGACTAAGAACACACATATTGACAAAACTGCGTTATATGCGTCCTCTAATCAAGAGGTCTGCAACATAAATTGACTTTCCGGATATTTTGGACTACAATACCCATCCTCTTTACCCATCATAGTCAATTATGAAGGATCATGGGAGACGCAGTCCAACACATTGAGAGAACGACAGGTTGCAGACCTCTAGCTGGCATTCATCTCTATAGTGGAGGATGCCTGTCGCTGTGCTATCTCACAGGCAATGTTTTTCTGGGGTGGAAGCCTGACATGGGAGCAGGAACCCAACAGCTCGCTCCACCCAGGGCCCCTGAAAAGCCAACACATAGGGCCTCATTACGACCCTTGCGCTGACGGAATGAAGGGGGTTGGTACGGGACCGGCCCCCTTCATTCCGTCAGCGCTGATTACGAGGTTCCCTTTGCTGAACCTGGCTCAGATGTCTGGTAAAACCAAACGTCTTTTCCGGGTCCCACGACTGGAAGAGGGAGGTAACAACGGGACACTCATAATGTGCCCGTTGTTACCTCCCTCCCCATTCCTATTGAGCCCTATGGGGGCTCAAATTGGAATGGGGAATGGTTCCTGCAAGGAGGACTTACCAGGTCCTCCTATGTCGGAATGACCCGGTAAGTCCCGCTTGCAGGAACCCAGTAATGGAGCCCGGTTTCGAGGCAGCCATGGAGCTAATAGCAATATGGCTACCTCCATACTCGTAATGAGGCCCATACTGTAAGTACACAACCACAGTGGCTGCACACTGGTGCTCGCTCCTAAAGCTGACACACCTGGGTATCCCCGTGCAAATAAAGGGGTTCCCAGTCATTTCCAGAAACATATAAAAAATGGCACTTAGGGGGAACTCGTTCAGAGCTCCCTCTCCCCCACCAGTTCCCGGGCCTGAGCCACGGGGCAATCCAGGACACTGTAGAAGAGTCAGCCGCACCTCCCCCTTTCCACTGACTGCCTCACGGATGCCTGCTTCACAGCCTGCAGAGTCTCAGACAGGAGCTGGGAACCCCCACCCCTCTCCCCAGCCTTCCCAAGCAAGAGTCTGCAGAAACGGTTACCCAGGCTTTGCAATTCCCAGCTCAGCATCGCCCTGACACAGACCCAAGCGCTGTGCTCATGGCTGCTGGGGCTTCCAACATCATACCCTTCCATCTTAATTTCCTGTGATATACATGTCTATTTATAGACCTTAAATGCCCCACTGCGCTGGCCACGACCTCACATGTGAAATCACAGATGACAGCACACATATCTGCACCAATCTCACCACTCAGATGCATCCACCATGGAAGTCATGTTCCCATGTTCCTTGCACCGTGCAGGAGGCAGTGTGCACAGCGGAATGTGCAAGGCATTGCCAGACTCAGGGATCCACTGCATGTGTTTGCTCGCTCCGGCTGTGTATGGAGGCTCTGCTCATTTGCATAATCCGCAGGGTTTGCTCTTTGTTCAGTAACTGTTACTTCACTGCAACTAATGGGCTTTAAAGGGATTTGCAAGGTGTGTCATTGGCACTCGGCGGCTGTTCTGCTTCGTGGGAACCAGAGAGTGCGCTCTGCTACACGTGTGTCATTGCAGTTTATGTGGTTGGCAATTATATACCATGACACGTTGCTATCTATCATATGCACACGCGGTCTCTTTCACGTCTATGAGGGGAACACAGTGCACAGATGTTCACTGGACTCGTTGCACTCTGCTCAGATAACTTCCAATATGGCCCACAGCTATGGGCTGTGGTCTGTGTGTAGTGCAGTGGTGTGGGGTACAAAGTTTACAGCCTGCACCTTTCGGGTGCATCAGGCACGGCATCTTTAGTAAATATGTAGGACTCTGTTCCCGACATGGGTGGGGTGCTCACAGTGCATGGCCTTCTAAAGCGCTTGTCCATCTCGAAAAGAGGTTTCTTGGCGCTGCACACAACTACTTAGAGGGCGGAGTTAAGGAGTCGATAAAGGTATGTCTCAATACAGTTGTACAATCACAAGTGAGCATCAATCATTCAACGAGCCAGCACCTTTGAACGAGTCAGCAGCAACATTTCCCACAGTTTGGCAGTCAAAGCAAACAAGCATTGGCAATGCCAACAGTTTGAGCTTTTGTGTATGCCTGGGAAAGGCACTTGCCAGGCACTGCTGTAATAGTATTAACTGGCTATTGATGGCAGCAGGTGTAAAATGGAGCGAGTACCTGGGCATCGAATAGCAGCGACTGACAAATACCTAATACTTATACAGAAGCCAAAACTGTTGGCTTTGCCAATGCTTGTTTTTCAAAGGACTCCCGCGAAGGACAAGCATAGTGCTTAAAAGGAGAGTGGCTAAATGCAGAAATTTTTATTACACCAGCAGCTAACAGATCCAATGAAGTCATTACCTCTCAGAAAACATGGCGGTCACATAAGTGGGAAGTTTGATGGTAAGCCTTGCTTAAAGCGAGCTCAAAAAGTTCCCATGAGGAGCTGTCTTGGGTGGGTAGGTGGCAGAACTGGGTGGGAATGGCCATAGGGTTTAGCATGGCAGTGGGCAGTCAATGGGTGGGCGAATAGCCAAACCCCACCTACAAGCTGTGTGTCCCTCCTCATAGGCCCTTTCTCCCTAGCTAGCGCTGCACTAATGCAATAGTTTTGGCGTATAGGTAGCGCTAACGAGCCACCTAAAAGTCAAACTAAAAATGACCCCACACCTCTGCACGCCAATCAGAAGGTGGGTGCTGTCTTGGGGTGGCTGTCCACAGCTCAAAGAGTCTGGAGTGTTGCAAGTGCGCAGATATTGGGGTCTGCTGAGATGGAATGGCTTTAAGGCGCATGCACTTCTCCCCGCACCCTCCAGTGACGGATGAACAGGGCTGGGGGCCATGATATGGGAGGCTGCTGGTTCAATACACTAGAATTTCATAATGTATTTAATGGGAACATCCAAGTCAATATCACTGCAGCGCAGGCTGGAGGAGAGAAACTCCTTCCCCGCCATTTGTCAGTAGGAAATGTTGAACTCTGCTACAATTGACAGAGACAAGGCCAGTATGGCCTGGAAGCAGTGGCTGCTTGAGGTCCAGTAAGAGTTCACCTTGCAGTAGCCCACCAAGAATACAGAGCTTGGCCAAGTGGCTGCGGGAGGTTCCAGGGGAGAATGGCCAGAACTATGCTGATTGCAAGGCTCAGATGTTCTCTCACAAAGAATATTTTTGGATTTGATCAAATTCTTCTTCTTGGCCATCCATCCTGCCATGACTTCCAAACAACTGTCAGAGGTTTGTGCTGATGGACCCAAGTCTCCATTCGCCTGGAGGAGCACGGGGCGGCGTCAGCATGGATAGAAAGAATTCCAGGGAACGCTTCGAGAGGGAGCAGAGCGCAAAACTGAAAAGACATCAGTGATTGTGCAGAACACGCAGTCATGCCGCAGCGCAACCCTTGAGGAGCAAACCTTCAAGGAGGGCGAGGATCAGACTGGCTCAACTTTGTTCTAAAGGAGTAAATCCCTCACAGATCCAAGCCAGATCCTGGTCAAGATGTCCTAGGAGGATCTCGGGATCCTCAATGCCTCAGAGAGATGCAGCAACACTAGGGCACTGATGTCACCATTGTCAAGATCCCTCTGATATCATCAACCAGGACCAGCCAGTGATCCCTCCTGGATGGAATATGGCTTGCCAATTATCAACAGATGGTTGGCCTCAACAATTGTCTGAAGTTGGGAGAGTCCAATCGTTCTACATTAACGCGGGCAGGACTAGTAAAAAATGTCCCACACCCTGTTGGTGCAGTGATCCGCTTCGACACAATTAAAAAAAAAGAATGTTCTATGGAAAAGGTTGGGAACTATCTCTGTTGCTAGAAAAATCTGTCCATTTTGTTGCTTTTTTTCTACAATTTCTTACCACCAAATGTGGTGGTTCTGGGGAGACTCCCGTGGCTCCTCCCAGCTCTCACCCGACCTCCACCAATATTGGCTGACACCAACCCTGCATCTAAATTTTGGTGGTAACATTTTGTTAGGGAGAATTCTCTTCTAAGGATAATTTCCCTTACGTATAGAGTCCACCAGCCCCCAGCAGCTTTGCTGGATTTGAAGGGTTTCTTTTTTTTCCCCTGCTAAGAGTGAGACTCTTTTTCCCACTCTTAGACATATTGCTGATGTGTGTTTTAGGCTATTTTTGTGCTTATGGTCTAGGGTTTTTTTCTCACCCTCATAGCTATCATCTTTTTACATGTGTGTTACACCGCACCCTCAGTGCAGTAACACAGGGGTGTCACAGTGACCCCCAAACATAGACTCCATACCCTGCGACTGACTACTGTCTCCCAGGGCATGTAAAGTCCCCATTGACTTTACTAGTCAATATTTATGAACAAAACCAGTACAGCCCATCTTACTATGGAAGTACTGGAAAGGGTTAATAGTTTTTCCCTGGTCTTCATTTTCGAGAGGGTACCGTCCAGTCCCTCTCTCCAAAGTTTCTGGCTGGTGGCAGTGGTTACTACCGTAAATATTCGACCGCAAATATTTCCCTATGGGATTTTTCCATTGTTCGAGGCTATCACTTTTACTGACAGCCTCTAACAAACCGCCGATTTATTTTCTTATTAACTTTACTCCGGTAGGTTTTTATTGCCAGATATTATTTTTTTCTCGTGTCTTTCTCTGAAATCCTATCCCGGGTCAGGGATCCTGTGTTCGTCCTTTTGGCAGGCTTCTGCACAGAAGCCCTCCTCTCAGCACCACTGAGTCTGGGGTAGACAGGATGTGTGGGAGGGGGAATAGGCACCCTGGACAGGGGTACCTAGGCAACCCAAGTCACACTCTGCTCTGATAGGCTGGGGGGGTTATCCCGCCAGGATAGCCACCCCACTGTGTGAGTGACAGCTAGGCTGTATGAATGGGGGGTTTTCTGCATAAAAGCAGGGCTCTGAAGACTGGAGGACAAGACGTTGCCACTGGAACTAATAAACCCGAAGAGGAGAGAGGCTGAAGACATCTGCAACTACTGAACGACCGGTGAAGCCCTGCTGCAGAGCCTCACCACTTTTCTCCAACGACTCAAGAAGATCTTCACCTGCAAGAGTCTTCTTCCCTTGAGCAGGTGGGGCCAACCAGTTCACCAATCGCCTTCCAGGACCTGCCTTGGTCGAATCGCCAGTGCCCAGCACTAGGAGACCGGATAGCCAGGTACCCATCGACCGCGACTGCAATTTAAAGGCGCGTACCTTTTATTTTGTTTTGGCAGCACCGCGGCTGGCTTCATCCCTGGGCAGTGCAGTAACTCGAACCTTCCTCCACGACGAGAGCCTCTCTTCCTCTGCTGGATCTCCTGAACTGCAGGAACTGCCAGGAACTACCGCCACCGCAGGAGCCTCTTCCACTTTCAAGGTACATTGTTCAGCCAGGCCTCCCGTTTCATTGGGTACTGCTAAAGGTGGTTTAATTCCTGTACTTACCTACTGGGCTGGCCACCCCTATCATCTAACATTGGCCCTCATTACGACCCTGGCGGAGTGGGTTTACGCCAGCGGTATTCGCGGCGGACCCGTCCGCCCTACTACGAGTTCCCGTAGCGCCATGGAGCCGTTTTCCGCCTGGTTTTTCCGGGCGGAGAAATCCATGGCGCTACGGGACCTTGTTGTTAATTACGCCACCGGCAAAAATGGGAATGGGGAAGGGTAAAATGGGGATTGGGGATTTACCGCTCCGCCAAGGTCGGAATGGGGCGGTGAATCCGCCAACCCCCATGGCGGTATCGGCAGCTTTCCGCCGTGCTCCATGGTGCATATTGCACCACGAACTCCGCCAGGGTCGTAATGAGGGCCATTGTCTTTTACCTTCTGCAACCGCCTTTCAAATAGTTAAACAAAGACTTGGACTGCAGCTACTAGAACAGTTTGATCCTGGGCACTTTTCCTTGTACCACTGACTCTGGCACAGGCCTATTGACTCTGGCTAAATCTGTTACACCTGCCTTCTCTAGATTGCTTTTCACCAAGAAATGTGTTGGTGCACCTAAATTCTTATAACCACCTTTTCCTTCCCCTCTTTTTAATATTGTGAAGTGCCAATTTGCTCGGTTTTCACCTAAGTATTGCTTATGCTAAAGTACTGCCTTGCCTAACTTGTTCAGAATGTAACTGGGAAGTGTTGCCGGTGTGCTTTAGAGTCTAAACCTGTATAACTTGTCCTTTCCCTCGCTTTTGAGAAATTGTTAGAGTGCCATTTCTGCTAGGTTTACACTGTGCCGTTTTGATCAGTTTTCACTCTTGCTCAAACTTTTCAACAATTTAAATAGGGAGTTGTGTATACTTTACTTGACCATTTTAACTTGCTTTCAGGATAGTGATTTGTGTCTTGAACTTAAGAGTGTGTAAAATAAATATATATATTATTTTTGATACAAAGCTTTGGGAGGTCATTACAACCTTGGTGCTAAGTGCACCAACTGTTTACACCATGGTGGATGGCGGATTTACCGCCCCATTCCAAGGTGAGTGGGGCGGTAAATCCCCATTTCCCATTTTCCCTTCCTCATTCCCATTTTTGCCCCATAGGGCATAATGGGAGTGGGGAAGGCGCTAATTACGCCCCTGTAAATTACGGCGGCATAATTAGCACCATGGCGGGTTAGCGCCATGGACTTTAACGCCTGCCAAAAGCAGGCGTTAAAGTGGGAATCCGGCGTTAAGGGTTAACGCCGTCGTTAACCCTTAACGCCGGGGTTTTAATGACCTCCTTGGTCAGTGTTCCCTTGTCCCATAGTACTGGAGTCCTAGGGCCTCATTACATGGAAGGAGGTGATCCAGGGTGCTATTAGCACCCTGGACCATGCCGGTAAATTACCGGCACCGCCTTGGCGGAAAGGGGATTTACCGCCCCATTCCAAGGTTGGTGGGGCGGTAAATCCCCCTTCCGCCATTGCCCTTCCCCATTCCCATTTCTGCCCCATAGGGCTCTATGGGAATGGGGAAGGCGCTAATTACGGCACCGCAATTTTGCGGTGCCGTAATTAGCTCTGAGGTCCCTTAGCGGGTTGGTTTTTAACGCCTGCAAAAAGCAGGCGTTAAAGCACCAACCCGCTAAGGGACCTCGTAGTAAGGCGGTAATGGTTAACGGTCACCGTTACCATTAACGGTGGCCGTTAACCATTACCGCCTGGGTCGTAATGAGGCCCCTAATGTGTAAACCCTGAATACTGCTCATCTCCCTCTTGAGATAAGTCTGACTGCTCAGCCACAGCTACCAACTAAATCTGTGTGGTACAGACTGATAGCAAAGGGGATTTATTGCATATACCTGTAGTCCTAATCTTCTGTAGTGCTCCCTAAGGGAACTGCATAGGATTCTGCCTAAGACATTTGAGAAAGAAAAATGCGCAAAATTAATTTGAGAAGTTTTTGGTTGAGCAATAGCGTCCTGCCAAAGATCTTAATGGGTCAGTGGGTAAAGCGTTAACTATATACACAAGGATTCCAATGCCGAGCTTATGCTCCTCGAGCTCCTACATAGATCTGCAGTGTGATCCTTCTCCTGTTGCAAGGATCATTGGAGAATCAGACAAGGCTAGCCATGGTCATGTGAAGTCGAAGCTAGATAACGCACAGTGGTTCCTAGCAAGTGCCAGATAAGAGACAGCCATGGGAGGGGGGAGGGCTAGAGCAGGGTAGTCCAACTCCGGGCATTGAGGGCCAGAAACATGTCGGATTTTCAGGATACCCCTGATTAATATTCATGAGATAAATTTGCATACAATGATTCTAAATGTATGCTCATTTCTTCTAATGAATATTAATGAGGGATATCCTGAAAACACGCCAGGATTCCGGCCCTCAAGGCCTGGAGTTGGACAACCCTGGCCTAGAGCATCTGCTGCCTTCACTTGTTTCAGATGGAGCCCCATTGGTTGCTAGGAAAACGCACCCCTTTTATGGAATTGTGAAGGGACATGGTTAAGATATTCATGTCCCTTGGGAGCCAAGTCCAACAGAGAACAAATAGGTGACCAGTCCCCATTCAGTCAACAGCAAGCCTGGGCGAACCCCAAAATAAGTGACTCCTGAATATTTGCAGGTTACTGACCAAAGGCTTAGTGACCCACAAATAGGTGCAAGTCCCTTTCTGTTGGCCTACTGGGGGGGAAACACCCCTCCCCCAAAAGCACTTATTTGCGCCTCACTCCGCCTCATGGCTTCCCTCGTGCCCTTTTTTTTTTGTTTTTACAATTTCCAGTATCAGACCCCTGGAACTAAAAAGAAATGGTACCATTATGCGCCCCACCGCCCTGCCGAGAGGTGGGGGCGGGGCTGACAGGCTGCACTAGCAAAGTGTGGCAAAATATGGGGCCCTGGTTAGGAAGGTGCAGCCTGCCCTCTTTAGTAGTGATTTAGCTACTCTTGACTCTGGGTAAACCTCACTTTTCTGGATGAATGCCTGCAAAACAGTCCCCAGAACATAAAATAACCAGAAAACGTCAGTTTCTGTTATCCCTCAACTCGGCTGCCTATCACTGGACAACAACAGCATGATGCCTGTTTTAGGAGGTCATCTGATTGGCTGCACTGTGCGTTTACCTGGGTCTAGTCAGCGATTAGAGTAGTATGCACTCTGCAGCACACCACTACCCCACCCGCAAGCATTGGTGTTGTGGAATCACACTCCACAATGCCTCTTGCAGAGATGGCTGGACCAGGATGGCAACAGAAGCAGGTGCAGGCGACCTGCTCCCAGAAGAGCCTGTCAATTGCAATGCAGCACATCCTGAGTTAGCTTTTCACTCAGTCTAGCGGGGCCTCATTTTGAGGTCAGTTCATGCTTGCTTTGCATCACCCTCATTCTCCTATAAGACCTCTCTTTGGGTTGCACGAGTTTGTAAGTAAGCCTTACCCTCACTGTAGCAGGTATCAACATCAGAATGGCAAATTGAGTGTTTAATCCACCCCCTTCCAAAGCCACCATTCCACCTGTGGTTCGGAATGTGGGTTTTGGCCTCAATTGTCTCCCACATTGGAAAAAAATCAGTCTGTAGCCTGTTTGCTACAAAGGGACAGCGCGAGGTTTCAGTGAGGGGGGGCTGAAGGCCGCTGTTGCTGAATAGCAGCCCCTGCCAGTGCATGGGGAAGGATGCCCCCCGTAGTCAGGGCAGAGACCTGGCCCTGCCCAGCTGTGAAACTGAGGAGGTTGCATGCTTCAGAGAGAGTTAGGAAAGACATTTTTTTTCCCATCTTTCCCTGCATTGGTATCAATGGAAAGCGCCCACCCCCGCCCGCTCATCACACACTTTCTGCCATGCTTCTAGCACGCTCCTGACGTTTGGAGGTAAGTAAAGCCTTTCAGATGCCTTTCCTTGATTTATTTATTTATTTATTCATGCTGACTTTTGTATAGCGCACCTAACTCTGAGGCATCTAGGCGCTTTTGCTTAAGAAGGTTGGTTACATCAGCTTTACCTCTGTCTTTTGGGAGCACTAGCCATCCCATATGGATACCGGTTCAGGGGGACGGTATCCTCTTTGCGGGACTACTTGGTTGTTTTACCGTAGCACACATCGCCCCACAGTGAAGTGCTGCAGCTGCACTTTATATCCCTTTTCTTTTTTCCTTGTCACACGTTCCATTACATTTCTGATGTCCAAGATGGGGAGTGGACATTTCTATACCGTGCAATGGGTTTTTACTTGGGCAATTTTATATGTCACTGCATAGTGCCACTTTGAGTACCACACACTGAAAATGTCAGCGCCAGGCGTTTTTCTTCGCCCTGTCCTTTTGCCATATTGTTCTTTGTGCTTCTTCCTGCCTTCTCAAGCCAGGAAAGGCCATATATATTAATCCCTTTCCATGGGTAACACCTCAGGTTTCACGGGCAAAGTGGCAGTGTGTGCACCCTGGTCGGATGCAGGGTTTGGGAATGTCTTGTCCCAATCCACACTCCAGCATTCCAGCCAGGGGGTGTATGCTACTGGACAGATGTGCTGCAAGAGGCTGTCCAGTATTGACAGCCCTTGAAAGTTTGGAGGGTACAACTCCTGTGTTCTTAAGTTCGTGTGGCAGTAGTTTTATATGTTGGCTTCATTCAACATAGTTTTCCTGTTGGTGTACTCTCATTGTGAAAAGGCATCTTTTTGCTTTGAGGTTGGACTAGAATACATTTCCTAATTTAATATAGAATTCCTTTTCGCTTCCACTTTCTCTCTTCCTCTTCCCTGCTGATGCACCTGACTGCTCCGTGCACTGGTCACCTGGTCACACTCTGTACTTGGGCTCAGGCTCCTGCATGTCCAGTTGCCCTTGCAGTGCCTCCGGGCTCCCCAGCACTTAAGTTAAGGGTCTGTATCTGCATCTGCGTCTGTATCTGCAACCTACAGTCCCTTCACTCTGCACTTATGAGCCACCCGCTGGCTGCACTTGTGAGTTAACTGCACTTCAGCCTTCCCCTCCCCCTTGGCAATTCTCCCCTTCCCTCTTCCCAGCTCCTGCATGATCTGAATGACACAAGGCCTTGTAAGATCGTTATTTTGTCCTCCCTTTGTTTCCCTTCACTGGAGACATCTTAACGTTACTGTCCTGATGAAGGCCGCAGCATTTCGAACGAGCAAATTAGAAGAAGCTCTATGAGGCCGAAACACATTGTGTCAACATCCTTCGACAATGCCCAGAGGCATTGACAGATACCTCAAAATATAATTTCTTAGGAAACTATACATCCAATGAGGTGGATGATAATGACGATTTATGATCTATACACATGTCCCTAAAACAAGCACTACAGTGATGAACCCATGCAGCGATTGTGTCTCTTTCCTGTGTCTTTTTATGAATGTTTGTTATAAATATTTTTTTTAAATGTCTTTCTATAAAAGGTGTTGAAAATATCTTGTGATGTATTATTATGGTGTTAATACATCTGTTTTATGACTTCGATCTATCTGCTTAGATAATAATAGTGATATTAACATTTTGAATAAACAATTCGTATGTACATGGTACTTAGTTTGATATAATCATTTTTTGTCCATCCACAGAGACCTCTGAGCAGCTGTGTATTTTGTATTGTCTATTGGATCCTGGGAGGTCAGGGTTGTTGCCAAGCACTCCCTTTTGTAATGTAAGAATGTAACTGCAGACATTTTTGTAACCCCCACTATCAGAACTTAATTTTCAGTCAGCTTATTCTAATTTGAATCACCTCTGACCAGTATGACGAATAATAAATAAATATCAATTGATCTGTAAAATATTCAACTGAATGGGGTGGCCACATCAGCGTCCAGAGATTGGCAAGTGTAAAGAGAAGTGTTATCAATATGATAGGGCACTGTATTTGTGGACTTTTCATTTAAAACTGACTGCAGTGACCATGACTACATGTGACTGGTCTTTCGAACTGCACTGACCCCTGCAGCAAGCATATATCAACTTTAAATCTTGCTGCATCATCTACAATGATGTCGCCCTGGAGTCTTCAACTTGCCTCACTCTGACACTTACCATTACTGGAGGCCTACAATATAACAGAAGTAAGGACATGTGCAGACTTGAACTCTGCCTTGCAGGAAGGAAAGAACCAGAAGACGGGCCTTCTTGATCTATGCCCCCAAACTCTGGAAGCTCCTGCCCATCAACACCAGACTCACTCCTTTGTTTCTACATTTCAGGAAGGAACTTAATACCCTGCTCTTCAAGGAATCGTTCCTCCCTAACACCTAGGTCTACACACCCTCCACTCGCCACCTAACCAGAATCATCTTCTCCTCCCTGTTTCTTTCCCTCTTTGCTTGTAGATGCCTTGCTACCAAATTGCCCTCCCTGTTGTTACCTCCGCACTGCCTTGTAGCTGTTTCCCTAACTGAGTTCTTCACCTATGTTTTGTGAAGCACTCCATTGCTACTGGAAGCTAGGTTCCCGCACAAATAATACCCTAAAATGAAAAATAATACTAATAATACTACAAATAACAATGATGATATTAATAATAATAATAATAATAATAATAATAATAATAATAATAATAATAATAATAATAATTGTTTCAGGATTCAAGGAGAAATTCACATCTGGAGAGTTTGCATGGGAAGGACTGTGCAAAGTTGGGATAGGGCCTCCTCCCCTAATTGGGTTGCTGCTAACATGCTTTAAAGAATAGGAACGTTTGACTGGGGCTTGCACCCTTACCCTTCCCCACTTCCATAAAATAAATGTGTCTTCTTCATTGACTTGTGGATGATTTGGGATCGGAAGATTCCCGGCCTTGCGTATCCGTCCCTTCTGACCGTTTCCACGTGTGCTTCCCCACGCAATTTAGGCCCCGCTTCCCCTGGCCTTCCGCGTCCTTCTCCCCTTCTGTCTGCTCCATGTGTGCTTCCCATGCTTCTTGGGCCCTCTCCCTCCTCTTCCGTACTCTCCAGGTCCCCCTCAGCCGCTACTTGTCTTGTCTCTGCTCTCACATGCTCTATTGTATTGTAGACTTGTTGCATCGCTTGCATTTCTCTTCTTATTCCTCCATGTCCCTTACGATTACTATTGTTTGCTGGCAGAATCGTGGAAAAACTCGATCACTATCCCGATCTATAAATAAGGGATAGACTCTAGGCCTCAAATTATCGACCAATCTCATTGCTAGATGGAGGAATGGCTTAAATCAAAAGGAATCTTACCAAAGCAGCAACCCGGCTTTGGAAGTGACTCTCCACCTCCCTGAACGGTTTATTACTCAGTTGTTTGAGTGCGGACTCTGTCCATAAGGGTGGTTTTCCTCTCTTCAAGGCTTGGATCAATCTATCCCAAGCATTCAACACAGTCAACAGGAACCTCCTGTGGAAGAAATTACACGCTTGAGGGGGGTCCCCTCCAACCTGCTCTCTATCCTGATTGAATTACATCTAAACACAAAGATGAGAGTTAGACTATCTAGAGTGAGCTTACTATCTGGACTGATACCGGTTGATAGAGGGGTTCGTCAGGGGTGCCAAATAGCTCCTCTGCTTTTTATTCTCTTTATGGCTGACCTTGACCTACATCTAAATGAGATGGGTCTAATATCACCACGTATCGGCAATATTCAAATCAGCTGGTTGGCATATGCTGACGACTTTGTGATATTGGACCGCTCCCAGGTCGGATTCCAACGCCTGTTGTCCGCATTGGAGGCCTATGCCCGAAATAAAGATCTTATGATAAATCCCAAAAAGTCCAAGATCATGATATTTAAACATCCAAACAGAAGAAGAAAGAATTATTCCTGGAAACTGGACCACCGCCCAATTGAAATTGTCTCTGAGTTGATCTATATGGGATCTTCAATCAAGTCGTACCCAACGAAAATTCACTTACGTGAAATTATTAATTTAAAAACAATTAAGTTGGGTGTGCAGATTAAAAGGATAAGATCTAGGTTTTGTACATTTTCAATATTGCCACTGGTGAAATTATATCTGGGAAAGGTGGTCCCAGTCATCCTGTTTGGACTGGATATAAATCCAATCTCTATGTACGTGAATTGGGATACAATAGAGGCCAAGCTCTGGAAAGGAACCTTATCCCTCCCAAGCTGTGTTCCCATCATCTGCCTTAGGTATGAATTGGGCCTCTCCTTCCTGAGATCGTCGATGGAGTGGAAGTGGATTTCATTATACAGGTCGCTCTTGGATCCCCCAAAGGGATCCCTGTATGAGGATCTGTCCCTTCTAATGCATTCTAATAGCAATTGGTTTTTGGAAAAGTAAAAGCTCAGATGTTCTGAGATACTGAACAACTCAGATTGTACATTAGAACTCCTTATCCAAAACCTAACAAAAGTAAAAGAATGGCTGAAACATTGGGATTGGATAGAAGCAGGAGATAAAATGAGGAGGGCAAAGCTGTCAGTGTCATTCTCTGTGACGAGGAAACAGAGGTTGGTCTTACCCTCTTATATGAATAAATATCCAGAACCTAAAGCAAGGGAACTTTTCCTAAGATTTAGATTGAATTTACTCCCTACCCTGGAAATCCTAATTGCCTGGGACAAAGAACCTACTGATGATTGCTGTGATAAATGTGATGATAAAGAACGGCAAACGACAAAACACTTGTTATCCAGGGTCCTGGTACCTGGGACCTGAGAGTTGTTAGATTTAAAAAATGTGTTCATGATGTCCATTGGTTAGGTACGGATGATTTTTGGTCTAGGTTATCATCAGGAAATGAGAGATTTCTGACCACAGAAGTGGTTTGAATTTCAAGAGATTTAAATTTAGATGGTAATTGACAAATTTGAATTGTTAAAGAATGTAATTGATTTTATGTTTTTAATTTGTTTTCTTTCAGTCTTAAAATGTGTGAAAAGTCAAAGTTGTGGCTAATGCACAATAAAACATTATATATATATATATATATATTGTTTGCTTATTTGTTTATCGTACACTCTCATGTTCTTTTATAATGTGACTATTGTATCGTATACATGTTGGGTCATTTGCATCTCTCTTCTTACTCCTCCAGGTCCTCTAGGATTACCAGTAATGTGTGTTCTGTATTGTATTTGCACTCTCAGGCTCAGGAGTATTGTGACTATTGTATGTTATATTTCTTGCTTTGTTCTGCATTCTCTACTTACTCCTCTAGGTCCCTCTGGAGTTACTAGTGTTCTGTGTTCTGCACTTTACTTGCTGTGCCCCCACGTTTTGCGCCTTGTGTGTACCCCTCTCATGCCTCCCTCCTTGAGCGCCCTTTGTATGTGACCCTCCACGACTCCTGCTTGGGGCAACCTCACCTCTTACTCTTCACCCTGCACTCCACCATGGTGCTCTCAGTTTCCCCTATCTTCTCTAACTGCTATTCTATCTCCTATCCTATCCCTCTCACTAAGTCTGGCAGGAGGAAGCTCAAAAGGGACATCCTGGTCTCCAACCCAGGCCTCCCTATCACTGATACCTACAACAGTGTTTCCTCCAGGCAGATTCTAACCGACTTACTTTTTGTCGTTACCTCTCCAGGCCAACAGACCCCCCTTAGGGTCTGTGTTCTCTCTCCTTTTTCCTCCTCTCCCATTAATGGTGGCACTCGGTGAGAGGTCCTCCTGGCCCCCTTCCACTGCTCCGAGACCATCATTAATGTCTATTTGGATGGCACCGTCTTGGTCCAGGGACATCAGTCCAATCTCCTCCTTTTTGATAGACGCTTCCTGCATCTTATCAACTTCCTTCCTTCCCCTGCTACTACTACCTACACCTCTCTGGATCTTCCACCTCCTTCCTCCTCCTCCATCTCTCTGACACCCTCCTCTACTTCTCTGGCTGCTCTGCCTCCTGCTTTCTCAGCCACCTCTTCAGCACCCTCTTCTTCCTCTCTTACGAACCTGTCATCTCATCTTTCCTCCTATGCCCATTCTGGGGCAACTCTAGCCCCTCCGCAGGGTGTATCTCATGCTTGTATCCTTCCACAGAAGTCTCAAATGTGGCAATTTGCTCCACATCGCTACTCTTAACTCTCGCTCTGCTATCAAACACTCCTCTTACATCTGCCAACTCCCGAAGAGCTTGATCTGGATGTACTCGGTCTCACCGAGACATGGCCTGCTCTGTCACGAATTTTGAATCTGTCCTCTCTGATGGCTACAAGATCCTCTCTGAACCCAGAACCAACCGTCCTGGAGGTGTAATAGCCCAGATGTTCCCGGAGTCGATTCCTGCTTCTGTCGTTTCTATGCAGGCCTACGCCTCCTTTGAATGCCTGGATGCAGACTCTCTATCTCTCCTGGCCTCTCTCTTACTGTGGCTACCATCTACAGGCCACCTGACCAGGTTGCCCTCTTCCTCTCCAAGAGAGTTGACCTCTCCTCCTCTTTCCCCTGCACTTTCCTCCTTCCCCTTCCCATGCACTTGCACGATCTGAATGTCACCTGGCCTAGTAGGATCGTAGTCTGCCTTCCCTCTGTTCCCCCTCCCTTGCCTCGTCGCGCCTTGAGACAATTGCGCGTTATAAATAACATATCATATCATATCTACCTCTCAACTTCTCTTCCTCAGAGACCTCAACATCCACTTGGATTCTTCTAGCCCCACCTCTGGGCTCTTTTGCAATCTCTGCGACTCTCTCTATTCTTCCCTCTGGCCCGACTCACTCTGCAGGGAACACACTGGATGTTCTGATCTCGTCGAACATCTCCCTCATCACCTCTCTCACCACTTCTCTCTCTTGGACTGACCACTTTCTTCTCTCCTCTCACCTGTCGCTTTCTGTCCCCCAGGTTAAGCCGACCCGAGCACCGGCACCCACCTTGTCTGCAATCCGGCCCATGAAGCTTTTGTCAGTGGAGGCTTTTGCCGCTATTTTCTCTCTTCCTTCTACTCTTGTGGCTGACTCATACTCTGACACAGCCCTTTCCAACTTTCATCTCTCAATCTCTAACTATCTGGATGTTCGTGCCCCTGTCAGGAGGACCTGTTTGAAGTCCACATCCAAGTGCAACTCTTGGTATGATTCCGACCTCGCCACCATTAAGCGCAAGTGCAGGGTTGCTGAAAGGAAGTCGAGGGCATCAGGCTCATCCTCTAACTAAATGGCCTGCCACCTGCTCCAAAGGCAATATAGGCTCATTGCCCTGTCCAAGAAGAGAGCCTACATCCAAGCCCGTGTCTCTGCGGCCTCTAACAACTCGGCCAAACATTTCAAAAATCTGCAATGAGCTGGCCATTCCTGCAGCAGTTCTGACCTCTCCTGTTCCCTCCCAGGCCCTTTGCATGGCTCTGGCCTCTAATTTCATCACTTAAACACATGACATCCTGTCCACTCACTCCTCTTACTCCTCTTTCTCTCCCTCTACCATTCCAGGCCCCTCTCCGCCATCTCTTCTCCTCCTTTATCCTTCTTCTCCTTCTCCTTGTTCAAGCCCGAGGATGTTTCTAGACAAGTCCGATCTATGAAAGTCCTGTCAAAGCAGGTGCTCCCCTGCTCCTCCAGAACCATCAAGGACCACATTGACACCCTCGCTCTAGCCGTGGCCGATTTCTGCAATCACTCTTTTGCCACTGGAACCTTCCCTTCCCCCCTTAAGCACTTCCCTCATGCACTCCCTCCTTAAGAAGCCCTGTGCCGATCCTTCCTCTCTGGCAAACTACCGCCCGATCTCCATCACTCCTTTCATGGGCAAACTCCTGGAAAAGCTGGCCATCTCCCAGCCTAATCTTCATACTGAATCTGTTGGCTGTCCCATGACCACCAGTCTGGCTTCAGAGCAGCCAGAAGCACTGCAACCGCTCTCCTGAACACCTGTGAAGACTTGCTCTCTAATCTCGACTCTAACCTTCCTTCTGTCCTCATTCTCCTTGATCTATCCTCTGCTTTTGATACAGTCAACCATGCCATCCTGCTCAATCCTCTCTGTGACAACCTGGGCATCACTGGTCAGGCCCTAGCCTGGGTGACCTCCTTTCTCTATGATCGACCCTCGCAGGTCCAACTTGGGTCCTTTCTCTCTACCACCTCTCTCTCTACATGTGGTGTTCCCCAGGGGTCTTTCCTCTCTCCCAGGCGCTTCAACCACTAATCTGCACCTCTGGCCCACCACATGTGTACCTTCTGTTCTAACTTTCAGTGTAAAGCGGATGACACTCAGCTCTCCTTCAGGCTCCCCTCAGCTTCTTCTGCTCTCTCACTCATACCTGACTGTCTGTCCGCAATCCAGGAGTGGTGAGCCTCCAAGGATCTCTGCCTTAATGTCAGAAAGACTGAGATCCTCCTCATTGGGACACCTGCTCCCGCTTTCCCTCTTTAACCCTGGCCAGCCTCCCTGGGCCTTCTACCTGCACCTTCCTGAGAGGCAAAAAACCTTGGCGTCATCTTTGACTTCACCCTCTCCTTCTCTGCTCACATCTCTGATCTTTCTAAGAAGTCACACTTTCAGCAGCACCTCCTCAGAGATACTCTTCCTTTCCTCTCCTTCCCCAGAAGCTCACTGTCTCCAGAGCCCTGGTTCTCTCTAGGCTGGACTACTGCAACAGCCTCCTTCTATATCTGCCTGCCTCTACTCTTCACCCTTTGCAACTAATCAAGAAAAGAACTGCGAGACTTGTCATTGGCCTCAAGCCCAGGGATCATATCTCTCCAGCCTTGAAATCTCTTCAGTGGCTCCCCGTGGCTGCAAGGATACATTTCAAGACCCTCTGCATTGCCCACAAGGCTTTCTGTGGCCGGGGAGCACACTACATTCAACTCTGTGTTGCTAAGCATCTTCCTTCTCGAGCGCCCGGCTCATCTACCTCCCACTCTCTGAGGGTCAGACGCCTCTCCAGGCATAGAGTGGGGGGTAGATCTCTGTCCTCAGCTGGGGCCTCCCTATGGAACTGCCTCCCTGTCTCTCTCAAACTTGAGCAGGACCACCTAAGGTTCTGGAAGCAACTGAAGACCTTCCTTTACTTCTGCTTTCACTCTCCCGCTCCCCTGCCAATACTCCAGTCTGCTGCACATACTGGTTACCTGTCCACCCACTGAACCTAAGGGACCAGGCTCCTGCACGACTGGTTGCCCGTTGCACTGCCTCTAGGCCTTCCAACCACTTAGGGACTGTATCTGCAACCCTACAGTCCTGTGACTCCCTGCACCTGTTGAGCCACCTACCTGGCAGCACTTACCGAGTTACCATCGCACTCACCCCTCCTACCTCCCCTGGCACTTTTCCTCCTTCCTCCTCCTCACACTTGCATGATCTGAATGACACAAGGCCTAGTAAGATTGTTTGTTTTGTCCTCCTTCTGTCTTCCCTTCTTTGTTGTGTTGCTCCTAGAAACACTTGTGTACAATGATGTAAATGACTTATGATATGATATGATATCATATAAGAAGACATTTGCCTGAGGATTCGACATGTGGTAGTCCTGATGGATCCCGAAGCCTTCCAAGATCCTCTTGGTGGTGAAGCTCTGCATTGTGATTGTGCTACTGGATCTCCTTCTATTTTAGTGAGACCATGGGTCATGTTCACTCCCTTTGTCTCAGCCAGGAAAGCCATGTTGTAACCCTTGACCTCTTCACCCTCCTGAATACTTATAGAACCCTCTCACAGGAATGAGAGCCAAACGCACTATCACCTGCAGCTGACTAAGCCCTGAACTATGAGCTAAGCAATCCGAAGTTCTATCGCAGGAGATCTCCTGTAACCTTCTGCCACTAGATCCATGGTTCCACTGTGCTGGTCTGGTGTGCACAGTATTCTGGATCCAGCAGTTCACTTTCCGTGGCTCCCCGCTACGTCATCTGCCTGGACATCCATCTCCTCTGCTCACAGACACCACTCATATATGTAGACTCTTGGAAAGCCGTTTCTGCATCCTCTGACCCTAACAAGAGCTGGGCTTCTGACATCTCTAGCCAGAAGCACCCCAATAATGCTGACCACAGAGTTCTTGAGCATTTAAGTCAATGACCCTTCTCAAGAGATGGGTATTGTTGTGAGGTCCAAGGGGTCAGGGCAGGGAGGAAGGTAACACTCACTCCGGGAGCCAGAGGAAGCTTTGCTAACCCTTGGTACATGGGGATCCCACAAAGACACTTGCGCCTCCGCTGCCTTTTCTCTAAAAGTACCCCAACAGCAAGTTAGAGATAAGCTGCCAATCAAAACACCAAACATTGACAGGGAAATCAGCAAACCATTCTGTAAAGCCATGGAGCTAATTATCTCTAGCTAGGCTGTTCATACAAATGCAGGAATGGTCAATGACACTTTGAGGGAGTTAGGATGGTGTTCCGTGGTGGTGAGTTCTATCAAAGCGAGGCGAAGACAGAGAGGGCAGAGTGGGAGGAGAGAGAAGTGTGAGATGGGTTGGTGGAGGTAGGGAGAGCAGCAAGGGAAAGGTTTCAGGAGAAGAGGAAACAGGGGGATGATGACAGAAAGGGCAGGGAGGGGTTGGGGGAATTGAGTGAATAGAGGGCTAGAAGAGGAGGAGGTGAGAGAAAGAGACATATTGCAAAGGAGTTCATTGAGTTGGGCTGCCTGCAAGGCAAGGACCTCGCTCAGGGCCCGCTGGGGGCTGTAACCCAGATCCTGCCATTTAAGAAGGGGGGGGAATGCCCTGTTAGGGGTGGGAGGACCCTAGGGGAAGGTGAGCATCTATAAACTGCATTGTTGGAACTGAGCTTTTAACAGCCTCCAATGGTTTCAATCGACTGACGGCTGGGGGCCAGGATAATGACTGCAGTCTGAAAATCCCCTTGGTGCTTAGGAGCTAATAAACATGCCCCTTATCAATTTGGGATGTACCACTGTGTAGACACCCCTTTCTTGTTTCCCACATCACCATCCTGAGAACTTGTCCTTAATTGTTCCACCAGTGCTACTAATAAATGAGCTAAGGGAAGCATAATCCATCCTCGCCTTCATCAGTTGCTAACTTGGAACATCACATCTAGTGTCTGGGAAAATTCCTGACAGCAACCCAATAATAATGCAGACTCATATTTATCACACATGAATGGCTGGCCATTGTGCAGCGTCTCTCCACATCGTACTGCGCACAGGTAGCCTCCAGCATTACTCAATGGGTGAGAAGCACTGAAGTCTTGCAGACTACCTTTTGAATACAACAACAAATTGCTTCTTCTCAGTGAATTTTACCAGACCACACGTCAAGTGGTCTACAAAAAAATATAGAGAGAAGAAGCATTCCTTCACGTTCCTGTCACTCCACAGAAATTGCTCTCATGAATGTGTCCAAATTCCTTGCCTCTGCTAAGCACTCCAACCTTTCCTCTGCCCTAATTCTCCTTGACCTGTCTGCTGCCTTTGACACTGACGATCATTCTGATTTCCTTAATACTCTTTTTCATTTTGGGATTTGCGATCAAGCTCTTGCCTGGATTGAATCCTCCCTGGCGCCTCGCCAGTTCTCTGCCCCCTGGAGCAATAACACTTCTCATCTCACTCCTCTAAATGGTGTTGCTCCACAGGGCTCTGTCTTGGGTCCGCTCCTCTTTACACTCTGCACTTCTGCTCTTGGGGCACTAATCGCCTCCTTTGGGTTCTCATACAAACTCTTTGCGGATGACACCCAAATATTCTTCTCTTTTCCTGAACTCTCCTCTGATCTCTCCATCAAAGTTTCCAACTGCCTCTCTGCTTCAGGTTCCCCTTACATCTGCAGGCTGTGAAGGGACCCTGGAGGTGTAATGAAGGGATGAAAACTGAACTGAAAATGTTGGTCAACAGAAAAGTCTTGCCATGGACAAGTTTTCCTGAACTTTCCTATTGTAGCAGGCAGGTGTGATCCCATCTCAAAATGGTGGAGGAGATTCCCAGAGCTGATTGGTTGGACGGCATCAGCGAGGTAGTTTGGAATTCTCTCAAAGATTCTAAACTGCCTTTCATTCAGCCATCTGTCAAGTAAAGGTTAGAGAATTTGAGCTCCAGGGATAATTCAATTAGAATTCAAGTTTTAGGATAAGAAAAGGGTTAGTTTATGAAGATTTGAACCAAGCAAAATAAGAAAAATAAGAAAGTCAAGGGAACTTCAGCAACTACAAAGCTAAGTGAATGTATTTCCTGTAAAATAAGTATTATTATGTCTTCGCAGTCTCTAGTGTTAAACTCTCTTCTTACCTACCAAATGCTCTCTCATATCTCTTCCTCTGCCTATCCAGTTCCCACCTCAATCTCTCACCTACTCCTCTTCAGCTAGTAACCTCAGTGTCATCTATGACCCTTCCCACACCTTCACTACTTTCATCTCCAAAACTGGAACAGCAGCTCGCCTCAACCTCCTAAATATTAGGAAAATCAGGCACTTCCTTCCTTTCAGAACCGCCAAGCATCTCTCAACCACTCTTGCCTTCTCTAAACTGGACTACTGTGCCAGCATCCTCTTTGGTCTCCCCAGTTATGCTTTCTGTCCTTTCAACAAGATCATTAACCTTGTTACCAGGACTCTCTTTGAACTCCCCCACTTAACTCCTACTTCCTCATACCGTCATCAGGCAAGATGGCTGATGATGCAAAATAGGGCCAGATTTAAATGTCGTCTCCTGGTGCACAAATCTATCCATGGCAAGGCACCACTGTATCTATGCTCCTCTAGCCTTCTTGTAATCTCCACTCTGCCTCCTTAACTACCCTTGTGGCTCCTTGCCCTCCCTGTGCTTCCTCTCGCTCCCACTATTTCTCTCTTCTTGCTCCACTTGCATGGAATTCTCTTCCCCCGGACATCTGAGAAACAGTCCACATGAATTTGTTCAAGAACAATCTAAAAGCCTACCTCCTCTCCTTGGAGTTTCCCTCTTAAAGTAACTTTCATCTGCCTGCTAGCTAACTTCTTTCCCTCGCCTTTAACCTGCCTATGTCCCTAACCTCCACTCTATCACTTCACCCATCATGATCACATCCCGAGATCAGCTGGCCGTAGTGCGTACCTGCACTTAAAAACATCCAATGTTGGTTCTCCTTAATCTATGTATGTTCACTTATGTATTGTCCCCGGTGACTGTTCCATTTACTCTCCTCCACAAAATAGTCAGAATGTCCCTCAAACTCGCCCCATTGTGAGAAGCCCACTGGTTCCCATTCAATTTGATTCTGTATCTATTGTACAGTCTTTTGTGATCAAAAGAGACTTGTTCCTCCTGTATATAAATAAATACATTATTCCATATTTATTGAAATAATTATTAAGAAAATACTTTACTCAAAAGGGTACAAAGACACTATAAACAAATATTTTAAAAAAATACTTTAAATATCACATAACACTGTTATTGCCGGCCAGGCCACATTGCCTGAAATACCCCACTAAGATGCAGCAGACACTTTTTCCAAACTAAATATATTTATAATTCCGGGGGATTGATTGATTGGTTATTTAAAAACTTAATACTCAGAGGTTTCGAAGCACAGACCCGGGGAATCGAACCTGTGTTACTCTGCATCATCTTGCTTTGCAAGGCGAGTGCGTTGCCCCTGAGCTATCCTCCCGAGTCTGTCTGAGGTTGAGCAACAGATGCAATGGGCCAAAGGACAGAGCAAGATGAAGTGTTGTTGGAAAATTCTGTCCTGTTTCTAAAAGCCACAATTAGCAATTGAATTGGTATATAACACACACTTGTGTTACCAGACTGATCCTCAAACGATACAATAAGAAAACCATACAACCACCAGAGAGACCCTTTGACCGAACGGTGAAAGACCAGCACCGCCTGATCTGGGATACAAAGGGTAAGGCCCAGCCACCATTTATGAACATACTCTCACCGGAATGTTTCAGTGCAGCTTGTGTGCACATGCACGGTACAGCATGCAGACCTGACACGTGATGCCATCAATTACCCCGCGATGCTGTGCTAGAACCATTTGTTTCCTTACACCAGGGTCAATCGGGGGCATCTGGTTGACCATAGCCACCTCCTGTTTTCTGCAGTACATCTTCAATTAAACTCTTCGAATGTACTCATACCTGCACTTTGGTCCCAAAAGGCTATCCAACCACCAAGTGCATTGAAGACATACAAATGGGGAAATGGCGTTATATAAATGGCGATTGCACTACAATACATGATCTACCACAAAGTCCAGGAAGTATAGGCATGGTACCAGCAGAGATTTGTGAACAATATATGATTAGACTATATTCACACCAAAAGTCATGTGTCAGAACAAAAAAAGAAGCATAGCTGATACAATCATAACAAAAGAGCTGAACGGTGTTGTATATTTCAATTTTTCAATTCAACAGAGCCAACACTTGTTTCATGCCTGCGTTAGTGCTTCCTCAGGACTCTCAGGGCTCCTCAGATTTGCTCTTGATACCTTATGCCTTATTCATAAAGACAAGAACTGGAGAACGTCTGCAGCTGTCTGAAGCATCTCTGGAAGCTCTTGGGGGCAAAAGGAATTCAAAAAGATTTGCGCAAGGGCTTCAATTCTGGGATTCTTGGATATCCCAAGGCAGGAGTATATCTGAGATGCTTGGGACATCTCCTGTTCAGCTCCAATGCAATACGTTTGTGAATCAAGCCTCAGGTCTTTATCGTGACCAGGCGGCATTATGCATTTTGTGTCAGTGTAGAGAGCATAGGAAATGGCACACTACACCATATCTAGGGTGCTCTGGTCCTGACACACTTGGGATTGGGGCTGTATTACCAAATGTCCTGGTGCCCAGAAAAGGGAGTATTCCCCTTAGGCGCTTGAAGAGAGAAACCACAATGCAAAGGTGAGCTGGAGGGCGACTGATGCCACTGATGCAGATCACCGACAGCATGCAGTTGGTCCTGCTCATCCCTTTGGGTGCAGAGGTTGCATACATTCCCGGGCTGTTCGTTTGGGGGATTGGAAGAGGGCCAGGAAGGGTCCACGCAGCCTTATCATGGCTCCTTTAGAGAGGTGCGATAGAGAAGTAGAGAATGTCTCCAGTGTGGCAGGGGGGAGGTTGCCCCGCATCTAAGTCAATCCAGCAGAGCCGGCTGCTGCTTGGTTCACATAATTGCTTAAAGCATCTGTCTTCAGACTTTGCTGGGTGGCTTGGGGACAAGTCTTTATTAGCACCAGAAAAGTCTGGTCGCAGCGGTGAATGAGACCGCTCTCACGCGACGGTGGACGAGATGGAGCCGCGCGTGCCACAAGAAAGTGCACGCACCACAGTGCACCAGAGCCTACCGCTGCTTTATGGGATTGGCTGTAATGAAAGAAATTAGGCTCTACACCCTTTGCATGCATATTTATCGCCCACATTTAAATGATGGTTTCAATAATGGGGAAAAATCTGCCTCTTTTATTAATCAGAATAAATTATCCTTTTTACAGGAGATCCCGGCAGATGGTAGAATTGAAGCAGAACGGTTTGCGCTCTGGAGCAGGGTTGAGTGGTCAGGTCACGCTGCCAAGGCGTGTGTTGGGGTACTCACAGAAAAGCTGGCCTCAGTTGCTGGCTCGGTTACGCTCTTTTTAGCCTGGGTTGGAGAGTAGGAAAACACCAGTTTCCTATTAATGATAGGCTCCCTGGTATTGGCCGTGAGAGCATCCCGTAGTTTCAGACCCTTTGCAATACCTAAAGAATGCACAGCTTGAATAAAGCACAATTACAGGGATGGTTTTAATTATTTGGTTGTTATTTTTTTAAGCAACTTTTCTGAACCACACTTTTTTTTGATGTGCACATTTACTATACAAATTAATAACCGATGTGGTGTGTAGAAATGTTTTATACATATATATATATATATATATATATATATATATATCTTATAAGACAGCAATTGGCACCCTATAGTTATGATAAAACCTAATTGAATCGACTTTTCCTAAAATTCTATTGCTAATAACTTTTGACACAACGAACTGATTTGGTTGAAATGTTCTCTCCAAAGGTTCTAGAACGCTTGTCTATGAACCGGTACATGTGGGGAATATTCGTCAAATGGTTCAAAAGTTATTATTAAAGCAAAATAATCTCTTTTTTTTCTACCTGCTCCAATTCTTTTTCCCATAGAGAAAAGGTGCTATCATTGAACACCCGTAGTGAAAAAACCACTGGGCAGATTTGCACCAAATAAGAAGAGTGTTGGGCACAAAGCTATGAACATGTGCCTTTTTTTGGTTTGTTGCAAATCCTTCCACTAGTTTTTAAAAATGTGATGGAAAATGTGGTGCCTTTGGTTCCAAAAACTATTACATATCTCCATGGTGTATTGCAGCAGAAAGGCTTTTCAAGAATGAGAAGTCAACATGTATTCTTTTCTTTGCTTGATGTGAGCCATTTCCATGGGAATGACATGAGTAGGAGAACAAGAAAAGTGCTCAAAGCAAGAATTGGGGTGGCGATAAGGGGTGCCTTCACATTAGGATAGAGGTAGGGAGGGAAAAAGAAGACCTTATGTCTAGTGGGAGAGTTAGGGGTGGGCTGGAGAGTGTATTTTGTGACAACACGTTTTTGTCTTGCTGCAGGAATCTTGGGGGCTTTCCGCTGGATTGCATCAGGAAGGTCTCAAGTGTGCTTGGGAAAAAAAGATATCATTGGAACTGGTGAAGGAAATGGCATGTTGGGAGAGGGTTTGGGGTAGAGTTACAAGGGGTGGGGCAGATAGGGGCGACCTTGATAATAGGATTGCACCCATGGGGTGCAGCAGTGTATAAAGGGAAAGCCTTTTCAGATGTCAAGCATGTTCTCATTACCACAGAAATCAATAAATAATTAATTATAGCAGCAATGATTACTGGGAATGATTAGTGTGGTAATAGAAGGTGCCATCAGTGCAATGGCGGTTTGTTAACACAGAAAGTGCCAGGGAAAACTACAGTGGAAAAGAGGGACTGACCCAATGGTAAGTGGATTTCTTTTCTTTTTTTAAAAAACGACTTTATTCATTTTACCATCATACAAATACATTGCTAAAGAACTTCAACTAATACAACTTATGCATAAGCAATACTATACATAGAAAATCAGAGACAATTTCCCCCCACAACAGCAATCAGAGATTTAAAAGCCAAAGAAAGGAATTAGAAAGAGTGAAAGAGAAAATAAATTAAAAAAAATAATAGGAAATTCATTCTACCCCATCCATTACCCATATGCCACTGTTAAATCCAACTTCGTAGAAACATCATAAAGTATATTTTATGCTATGGACAAGTGGATCTTATGCTTTCAGCATGGACTGTGGGTATGATTGAAGGTGGGATCTGGTTAGTTACTTAGCAACGTGACAAAAAAACATATTATGTGTCGATAACAGCAAGATACCTCTCTAGGGGTGAGCGTACACTGCACTCGTTATGTTCTGTTATGTTATGGTATATGGGCCAGAGCCATTTGTCATGGCCAGTGGCCTTTGGATATTTATAGGGTTTGGTGCAACATGGACCTTTCCCCGGAGAAGTTATAGCACAACACAACCTTTGAAATTCAGTCAATATACTTTATTTAAAGGAAAGAATCACCCACATGTTTAATTCCTCCAAGATTTATATCAGCATTGCGCTATAAGGCAATGTATTCACGTTTTATTTTGTGATGTTCTACTTAAATTTGGAATGATTAATATCTGTGCACCGCACCTGTTCCCATCCGCCCATTTTTGATAATGTAATCCCCAGCGTGATCAAACTAAGGTCATCCACAATAAATCATAACACGCACCCTAGCTTTTGACATCAGCTGCTGCTCCCGCCAAGCAAGACCCCTGGTTGTGATGTTTGGGGGCGATGAAGCTAGACAAACTCTTGACTCACTTACACAATCAAGTTTCTTCATGCCAATGCGGAAGCATTCATTTCAGTCCCTGACCTCTCCTAAAAACTATTTTAGTCAGGTGTGTATGCATAGTGAATGAAATGAGTCGAGACCTAGGTTTATCTATATGTGTTGTATTCAAATCTAAATTGCGAAACATAGCCATGCTAGCCAAGCGTCATCACAATGGCTAAAACATCACATCTTTGATTCTAATTTGGCTCGAACTTGAAACCCACACAGCGCCAATAACATGTGCCCAACGTTCACATGTTGGTTGTGAATCCGGTCCAGTGGGCACTGGCGTAACGGGGGCCCCCTCAGCCACTGCAGTGCGGGGGCCCCGCCAGCTCATGTCCTGGCAGGGGGCCCCACTTGGAGAAAAAAAAATGCAAACAAATAATATTTACGCAAAAATAAAACAAATGTTGCTTTTGGAATTCTTTCTGCATTCATAAAGAAATCATTTCTGTAATAGAAATAAAAAAAATGAAGGCAGAGTGACTATAAAAAGAATCATTCTTTGTGAAGTCCAAGTGCTTGCCCCGCCCACGACATGGAAAACCCTAGGCTGGAGACCTCCATGTCATGGGGTGGGGGGAGCCCTATGACTTCAAAAAGAAATAGTTTATTTTTGAAGTCACTCTGCCTTCATAAAGAAATGATTTCCGTTATGGCGTTATGCTTCGGTCTTTAACAAAAATGATTTCGTTATAAAGTCAGAGTGACTTCAAAATGAAACTGTTTTTGAAGTAATAGGGCTCCACTCGACCCCATGACATTTGTGTGTGTGAATGTATGGTGAAAGGGTGCACACTTAAATGTATAGGTGGCTGCCTGTGTGAGTGTATGGTGAAAGGGTACACACAAATGTATGGGTGGCTGGGTGTGCATGTGTGCATGTACAGTGAAAGGGTGCACACTTAAATATATAGGTGGCTGCCTGTGTGAGTGTATGGTGAAAGGGTGCACACTTAAATGTATGGTTGGGTGCCTGGGTGTGTGTGCCTCTATTGTGAAAGGGTGCACACTTACATGTACGGGTGGCTGCCTGGCTGTGCCTGTATGCTGAAAGGGTGCACACTTAAATGTATGGATGGCTGTGTGTGCGTGTGTGTGTACATGGTGAATGGTGTGTGTGCTTGTGTTCAGGGGAGCAACAAAACCTAAACTTTGGGCGGGCTAATCCTTCAAATGTTGGGAGAGGCACTAACTTCATGGCCAGTGGGGGAGGGGCAAACCTATTTGTGTGGGGGCATCTAACTTCTTCATGCATATTAATGAGATTATTCTAGTGCAGCTTCAATGTTACAAGCAGTTAACTCTCTACTTTAAGTCTGAAAGCACCCACTTATGTACTGCTGTGATAATGAATGGTCTCCTGTTCCCACTCTACCCTTCCAAACACTCCCCTGGCATGCAAGTACTAAACCCACATCACAATTTCAATTGCCTAAAGAATGTGGCAATTGAATGCAGGTACTAACAGTGAAATGCTTTATGTTTGTAATTGCTGGGCCCTTGATAACAGCGAAACCCAGGTGCCGCTTAACATCTGTATCCTGTTCAGTCCGGCAACTGCTCTGAAGGTCAGCTAGGTTGAGTCAACATAGCCCAATTCGGGGGGGGGGCGCTGAATCCCAGTCAACTCAATGGTGTTGCACCACAACTGCTTTAATGCCTTGATTACTTATTGGTAATCTTCATTACTCCTAGCCCTTTTTTCTTCATTTTCCCAGAATTTGTGTAAGAGGCAGTATTTGTTTATGAGGCACTCTGCCTCATACAAAAGTACTGGGATGAGGTAAAGGTACAGCAAAGCATTGCCATACTTATCTACCTGTAATCTCCATTACTCCTAATCCCACTCTTCCTCATCCCAGTACTTACCTATGAGGCAAGGAGCCTCATATGAAAGCTGTGGGACAAGGAAGAGGGATGTGTAGGTAATTCTGGGCAAAGGAGCTGATTTTGGAGGTTGGGGTAGGGAGTGGGAGGGAGAGAGGATTTGTGCGGGGGAGGGATTGTGCGATAAATCATAATGGTTGTCCATGGCCAGGCAAAGCAGGCATGATATGTGGTATTAGTGGCTAGAGAGGCATTTTGGTGCAGCCATTCTAGTTATTCCTCAGTTTGGTAATATTTTTTTTAACTGGGCATTTCTGAGAAAGGAGCCCAGCTAAATGTAATTACCTGGCTAGACTGACATTTGGGTGCTGCCAGTCTAGCGGTTCCTTACTGTGGCATTGTATATTTTTCTGGGCATCTGTGATCAAATTATATATGATATAATATAAGTCATTTATAACGTGCCTGTACACAAGTGTTTCTAGGTCGCGACAAGACAAGGGAGGGAAGAAAGAAGGAGGAGAAGACTAACAATCTTACCAGGCCTTGTCTCATTTAGATCGTGCAAGTACGAGAACGGGAAGTGCAAGGGGAAAGAGAGGGGCGAAATGCAAGGGGGAGGGCGAAACAGGGCAGAAATGCTCTGAGAAATTGCAGCCAGGGCAGCACGGCTCTGGGCAGTTCAAGGAGAACAAGGGACTGTAGGGTTACAGTTACAGCCCCTCAAGAAAGAACCTAGGCTCAGTGACAGTGTGAGGGTAGCCAAGCAACCAGTCAGTACAGCAGACAGGTAGAACATGTAGGTCAGCAGGGGAGGGAGAGAGAGAAAGCAGAGGAGAAGAGGAAAGTTTTGAGCTGCTTCCAGACCTTCAGGTGATCCAGCTCAAGTTTGAGAGGGGCGGGGAGGCCATTCCAGAGGGAGGCACCTGCAGAGGAGGGAGATCTACCCCCCACCCTCTGCCTGGAGAAGCGTCTAACCCTTAGAGAGTTGAAGGCTCGAGAAGGAAGGTATTTTGGAAGAGAGAGTTGGATGTAGTGTGAGCTCGGGCCCCAGAAAGCCTTGTGGACAATGCAAAGGGTCTTGAACTTGATCCTTGCAGCCACCAGGAGCCAGTGGAGAGATTTCAGGGCTGGAGAGATACGGTCCCTGGGCTTGAGGCTAAGGATAAGACTTGCAGTCCGGTTCTGGATTAGTTGCAGAGGGCGGAGAGTAGAGGAAAGCAGATTGAGAAAGAGGCTGTTGCAGTAGTCCAGCCTAGAGAGAACCAGGTCTCTGGAGACAGTGAGCTTCTCGGGGAAAGTGAGAAAGGGAAGAGTCCCTTTGAGGAGGAGCAGCTGGTAGTAGGACTTCTTGGCGAAGTCTGAGATGTGAGGAGAGAAAGAGAGAGTGGAGTTGAAGTTGACACCAAGGTTTTTGCCTTGCAGGAGGGCATAGGAACAGGCCAAAGCAGGAGGCCAGAGTGAGGGAGGGAAACCAGGGGTCCCAATGAGAAGGATCTCTGTCTTACTGGCATTTAGGCAGGGTGCACCACTTCTGAATTGCGGATAGACAGTTAGGAATGAGCGAGAGAGGAGAAGAGGTTGTGAGGAGCCTAAAGGAGAACTGTGTGTCATCTGCATAACACTGAATGTTAGAGGAGAAGGTGGAGCTCAGGTGGGCTAAATGGCCCAAGCAGAGGTTGAGAAACCATGGTGAGAGGATAGAGCCTTAGAGAAAGCTACAGGTGGAGGGAGAGGTAGCATAGAGAAAGGTACCAAGTTGGACCTGGGAGGTGCGGTCCAAGAGGAAGACGGTCAGCCACTCCAAGGCCTGATCTGTGATGCCCAGGTTCTCATGGAGTTGATTGATCAGGATGGCATGATTGACCATGTCGAAATCAGAGGAAAGATCAAGGAGGATGAGGACAGAAAGAATGCTGGAATCAAGGTTAGAGAGCACATCTTCACGTGTGCTCAGGAGAGCAGTTTCCATGACTCTGGCAGCTCTGAAGCCAGACCGATGTTCATGGAGACAACCAACGGATTCAGAGTGGAGAATAAGTTAGAAGATGACCAGCTTTTCCAAGAGTTTGGCAAGAAAAGGGGTGATGGAGATTCAGCGATAGTTTTCCAGGCAGGTGGGATTGGCAGACGGCTTCTTGAGGAGTGGGTGCACAAGGGTGTGGTTAAGGGGAGAGGGGAACGTTCCAGTGATTACAGAAATTGGCCAAGGCTGGAGCGAGGGTGTCATTATGGTCCTTGATGGTTCTGGAGGTGCAGGGGAGAACCTGTTTGGATGACACTTTCATAGATCAGACATGCCTAGAAACCTTGTCAGTTGTTGACAGAGAGAAAGAGGAGAAAGAAGGAGGAGAGGTAGAGATGGCCAAAGGGGATAGGGGGCGAGAGAGGAAGAGGGGGAGGAAGAGGAGATAAAGCACAGGATGCCCTGAGTTTTAGCTGAGAAGTTAGAGGCCAGAGCCATACATATTTTAAAGAGTTTGGCCATGTTGTTAGAGGCCTCAGAGAAGCAGGCTTGAACATTTGCTCTCTGAGTGTTATTCCTTCGACTGGTATTTTGGTGCAACCAGTCTAGGTATGTCTAAATGTGGCCTGGCATGTTTTACTGTAAGGTTATTATGTGTCACAATAACGGCAGCCAGCGGTTTTGTGTAGGATTCCTATACCCATGCGTAGCGTTTCGATTTCAAAATCACTTCGGGACGAAGAGACTGCCACCTTCTCTCTTTCTGCACTCGCCAACCCTCTAATAAGACAACCGTCTTATGCAGTGATTCGCAGACGGCGTTGATTTTTCAGGCTAAGTTCTGCTGCCCCTTCATTTTCATTTTCCAATTTAAGCAGCTCTGGATCTCCCTAGATTGTATAGGGTACCCTCCAGGTCAGGATTCAGTCTTGAAATCCTCTGGTGTGATTGGCCACACTCCATTGCAATGGTCGTTACAGCAGCTTGGTATTCACCAGAATGGTAACATCCACCTCCTGAGGAAGACGTTGTGTTAACTACCACAACACGTCGAAACCGCTCGAGAGATAAACTCTACAGGGATGCGGTCTTTGCATTTGTTCCTCTGATCCACCCTGACAATAGATTGTCTGTGAATTATTTCTATTGTTTGTAAACATAACAATAATGTTTGTCATCATGGGGATTAGCTATGAATTCCTTTTCCTCATAGGTTTTTAACATGTTTCTTGTGTCTTCTAGTATTTTGTACGTATGTTACATATGTTATGTATGTTACGGTATGACGAGTTGTGTATTGAATGATTGCACCATGATCGGCTAGTATGTGTGATGATGATTTAGCCTATTTTGGGCATATTGTTGCTGCTGTTTTGCTATATTAAAGTGATCAGTGTATAATAATTTGTGATTTACTCACTAGTGTTCAATTATTTGTATCACTTTAAATACATTTTGATACATTATTCCAAACATACCCTTCTCTGGATATATCCTTTCTGTTTTTTGAGGTTATTATGTGTCTACACTCGTCTACATTGTGCAGCCAGTTGGATGTGTTTTCATTGTGGCCTGGCATTTTCAATAGCAAAGCATTAATGTTCCAGTGCACTGTTGGTGACTTGCATGTATTGGATTGGTGTTACCCAAAACAACAATTGAAAACACTCAGAAAGTGTGCTGTACATTCCTTTAAAACACATATTTATATCTTTCTTCTAGTGCAGTGTGTGGCATACCCCTTCAGCAACACGTTTGTGAGTATTAAGCAAGCGTGATAATCTAGGCCGGCCCAGAGTGTGGCGCGACCCGTGATTTGTTGCTGAGTTGGAGGGGGCCCCATCTGCGGCAATGAGTGGTCAGGCAGATGTAACCAGTGGTCAATAAAGAAATATTTAAATTCTGTCCTTTTGAAAACATCTTACGCCATTATCTTTTTTATTTGTTTATTAATAAGGTTCAAATCCCGTTTTTGAATGTCCAAAATAGATAATATGTTATTAGTATAAGCATAAATAAATCACTTAATTACACCAAATGTGCTTGTTTGATTTTTACTCTGTTCTCTTATTGCATGCACACCTTTTTCCTTCAAGTATGTAATATGGCAACATTAAATTGCATTCAATTGGGTTCAAAGAACTCCTTATTCAAAATAGATAGGTTGCAACATTTTATCAGGTGGCCTACTATGCTGCGATTAATTTTCATGGTCGCGTTTCATGCAGAATCACAGACATGGCTGTTCAAGGTCATCAGCGCATGTACAATGGACTAGAATATTTTTATGTTTTTCAAAAGTTCATTGTTTTCAAGCAGAGATTGCTAAGGAGTAGCTTTCCTAGCTCCTTTATTTTTGAATTGGAGTTAGTGTAGAGAACAGCTGCAAGTAGACACCTATTGCTAACAGGTAACATGATCTTTTGTAATATATTTATAGCAGTGGGTATTCTTGTACATCGTTACCTCCACCTCCTCTTCCCTTGTCCCAGTACTTACTTTTGAAATCCAGAATTCCATTGAAAGCATTAATTAAAACATTTCATTTATCTGATTAATGAAAAGTGGTCCATTCTATTATGTATGTATGATGTATGCACTGTCCACAAGTAAATACATTTTACTAGTAACTTCCTCATTGCTTTCCAGTTTGTCCTGATAAATAAAAAAAAAAAATAATTCATACTTTAAATGTGACTTGAAGAGCTTACAATCAGTTGTTGCACCTGCAGCATCAATGTTAGAGCAAAACAAAAGCCTTAAGTTTCATTGTTATATAAACATTCAAAAAATGTACTTGGCACTTATACAATGTTGACTTTCCTGTGGATCACGCCGTAGCTTTCTATGGTGGGACTAGAAAACAGAGGTTATAGTTCCTCTAATGATTTATTTGAAAGGTTGTCTGCCTTTCCTCATTCTGAGATGTTAGCAGCAAAGTCCACGATGTTACCTAATTGGTGGAGGAGAGAGGAGAGGCTGGAGCGAAGCAACATGTGTGACCTTGACAAAGTTGTGCACTACCTTTCTATTACGACAAGCAGGAAAATGTGTAGACCATAAGGCCTAATGAGTGGCGAGAAAGTTTTCACATGCTCTTTGGATTTGCACAGTCAATAATCCTGACCGGGTTAAACACCTTTAACACAAATCGATATTGGACTACTCATTACTAATACTCTCCTGTAGCTTTACTATGTGTTGTGCCCTCTTTTAAACATATCTCTTCCAATATTATTGACTCAAACTATCCTAGTATTCATTGCAACATTCAAACATAGACTCTTGTCTCTAGGTACTATACTTTACCTTTTCTTCTTAGCTCAAAACGCCAATGATAAATGTTCAAACTTCCGTCTTGGTAGATACTGTTTCAAATGTTGAATTGGTACATAGAAAAGTTAAATAGTTATGAGGAACTCAGTGGACATTATAACTGTGTTTCTTCCAACATTTGTCAATTCAAGGGAAACATAATGGCTCTAGAACTTGTTTATGGCCAACCAATGAAAATGAAAACTGAACCCTTTGATTGATGCTGCCGTGTGAAGTGTTAATACACATATTGTTTAACACAATAAGTACTGTGCAGTAGATGGAACACTAGAATTCACATACATGAAACGTCACTAGTTGTAAGGGCAAATAACATCATACAAAGCAGATACATGACACTTTATTATTCAACCATTAGGTCTCCTCCATCTGTCATACATGCTATCAATAATCACTTCAAATTAGTACATTTCTGACAAACAAAATCCTTATGCAAACATTAAAAACATTTGATTTATGAACCGACCACATTCTTGATTACAAATTATTCAAATGTCATTTTATACATTTCATTTAAATGGCAATGCAGTTTTTAAACAAGACATTCTTACACTTTAAATACATTTTCGCTGACAATAACACTGTTTTGTTTGAATCTGCAAATTAGTTTGGCTACAATAGCAGACTTGGGAGGACAATAAACTGGAGCTATATTCTTGGGCATAGAGTCTGCTTGTGGAAAGAGATTTGTTCTTAGACTGTGTGTTTCTCTGTACGACTGTTGAAGTGAGATGGTTCACAAACTCAAAATCCCTTCATCCAAAGATAGACAAGGGTGACCCAGACCTATTTTCTTTTTGTGAAGGCCAACCCATAATGGGATTTGCCTGCAACACCAGATGATCTAGCCTGTTTCCTACCAACATTCTCATTATGAGCAATCACAGCCATCCATGTCTGAGCCTTCATACCGTCTATGCTGAAAGGCAACCTTTTCTTCCTGTATTTGAGATGCATGTTGTGGAACACCTCCAAATCCTCGATGTAGGTGGCAAAACTCTTTGAGGCCCTTCATATATCTGGTGAGTTTTTTTGTCGAACACTATCTTTACTAGGGCTGTAGGAGGAGGACCTGGCTACTGTCAGGTTTTCCTCTGCTGATCTTCCTCACTAAGAGGCATATGTTGTGAAGCATGATAATGTGTGTTTGCCCCCCATGAAAGTTTGTGAGCAACATGGTGGATAAGTGATTGCCACCTTTCCACCAGTGTGTCCACTAAACCTTCACAGTGTTAAAAATTCTACCAGAGATGATTACCTATGGACAGAGGTAATTTCAATAGCTCTTCCCATCCCTTTCTCCCCAGCCACCCAGCCACATCTCCCCAGCCAAGTCTTTGGCAAAAGAATTTGGAACATCACATATGCCAAATTGCTGCTGGTCTGTGGGAACCTCCCTCATATGACTTTAGCAATGCCACATGTCTGTTTGTGGCTATTAATTTGAAGAATGCAAAACAGTGTCTGGGTGCCTTTAACATGTTTTCATTTTTGGTAACTAAACATCCTTATAAAACCTACCAGCAGATGCGCCTCACCATTCTTCCCAGCCATTCTCTCTCTATACTCTCTCACGTTCACACTCCACATTCTCCTTTCTACATTCCACATTACATTTAATTCCATGCTGGCAAATTACACATCTCCCTTTTATCCATAAACGATATAATCTCTGAAATGAGTCTCACCACTCTTTCAGACCTCCTCACTGTGGGTTCTCATCTCATCTCAATTCTTCCCTGGCTTTCCAACCCTATTTTAACTACTCTATTCACATTCCATGTTCTTCCATCTTCTGTCCTGACAGACCTATGCAATACCTCAACTTCTTTTCGGGGTAGTGACCCCCATCGTAGGGGCTCTCCTCTTAGCACACAGCAACTTCACCCTCACAAACTCATCTTCCGCTATCTCTCTCTCTTTCACTGCTTTCCTTTCATCATATCTCTTCTTGTCATAGTTTTTGTTTCTCTTTGATGCAGGACTTGGCTCTCTCCACACCTTCACAGGCCCATTTTGCTCTTCCTAACCACGGTGGACACACTTTACTGTTGGGTTTCCGTCCCCAGGTCCTTTCAAAAGGCGATAAACCTGTGGTGATAGGTGGTGAGAACCTATGAGCTGTTATCCTGTCTAACAGCATCTTATCCCAGTCTTCATTGCTGCACCATGCCTATCTGATGCAATTCTTTATCACGTTATTGAATCTTTCCATAAACCCATTGGTATGGGGGTGGTAAATCAATGTGATCTTATGCATAATGCCATTCTCTTGAAGAAATTCCTGCATCTCCCTGGACTTAAATTGCACCCCGTTATCAGTCAGGGTTTCTCCTCAATATCCTTCCTGTATAAAGATTTCCCCCATTAAATCTATCACTTCTCTTCTTGTTATGTTTTTAGTTAACCTCACCTCAACCCATTTAGACAACATGTCTACCAACACAATACAGAACTTGGGTATTCTTCTACTGTGGATTGGCTCAACTATATACATACCAACCCTCTCCTAAGGAATTCTGGTCCCCCTGCCACCCTGCAGCATCGTGAAGCTGCCTTGTGGTGCTAGGCTTCATACATTTCTACTGCCCGGGACTTCTCAAACATGGTCACTGGGCTTGCAGTGGTGAACTGAGGCACTTGCCTCCAACAAGACGTAGAATAAGTAGTGACTGCATACATCTCTGTTAGGCTGGACGGGAGCTGTCAGGCAAAAGCCGGCCTCCTTAAAGACCACTTCAAAGAGTTACAAAGAAACCCTCTCTGGGTCTGTATGGGCATGGTAGGGTGCATGCCAAGCCCGTTACCCCAGGATCTCCATCGCTCAAACCGCTGGATCCGAGGGTACGCTTTGGTGCTATTCCCCCCTGTTCAATGTTCCTTGGAGTGTGCACACTCTAATTCTCTGCTGCGGGAGTCTGCAGCCCTCTCCTCAGTCCCACCTGCACCCAGTCTCTTCTCGCACCATTCGGGGCTGTGTCTACATGGCAGTTGTAAAAGCTCTCTGATCCCACCCCTCGCTGTTGCATCTTTGTGCATTTTCATTATGCCTTGAGCCACTGCCTTCCATGCCTGATCCTCGTGACTCCCATCTATTTCCTCGGTCTCCAACAAGGCATTCTCCTTTCTGCACAGTTCTGCTCTGAGTGCTACACCTACCTGACTTCTTACTCAAGTAAACTCTGAGGCTGCTGACTTATCCTCTGGGACAGTGGCCTGTTCTAACTAGTCCTTCACGACTCGCCATCTCTTTGGATTGGCCAAGTGTTCTGCTGCTTGCTTTGCCTTCTGCCTCTCCTCTCTTCTATTTTCAGCCTGCTTGTGCAAAGGTCATCACACCATCTAGACTATAACACCCCTCAAATGTTTTCCATCTACTGTTCAGTTACATTGTAACCTTTCAATTGTCACAGTGTCTCCTAACTCTTACCTCTTCAGTTCACTATGTGTGTCACTGTTTTTTGTGATCTCTGACTGCATTTTTCTTTGATAAATTATTTTTGAATTTGGTCATTTGTCTGTGCTAAATGATTTTTGAATCTGGGCATTTTTCTGTGCTGAATGATTTTTGATTTTGGGCATTTATCTGTGCTAAATGATTTTAGAATTTTGCATTTTCCTTGCTTGGGTGTCTGTGATTGTTTTTTGTAGCTCAAATCCAGCACCCCCCCTTTTTTCTTGCTGCCAGCACCATAGGTCTGTTTATTAGCTGTGCTTCCCTTGGAATTCCTCACCAGACATGAAGATTTGTGCCCTGCTCTGTCATTCCTCATGTATGCCTGAACCTACATTCTTGTACCTCTAATTCTGCTGCCCTCATGGGGATCTTGTTTATAGTGCTGGTCTTTTCTGCTCCTGGTTGGCTGCTAAGCCACCTTGTAAGTTGTAACATGCACTGCAAAATACCTTCCCTCTCCCTTCCCTGCGCACCTCTCTGACTCCCCCCCAATTACCCCTTGTCCCTATGTTGCACTCCATATCTCTTAACTATACTAACTGCTTCTCCATCACCTATCCTCCCTCTCTCTCGAAGTCTGGAAGGAAGAAATTTAAGAAAGATCTCCTGGTCTCTCAACCCTAGTCTGCCCATAGCCGACAATTATGTCAATGCTTCCTCCAGACAGACTATCACTAACATTGTATTTCTCATTCCTTCTCCAGACGTATGGACTCCCCATATAGTTTCTGGCCTCTCCCCTATCTCTTCCTCACCCATTAATGGTGTTACCAGATGGGAAGTGCTCTTGGCATGATTCCCATCCTCTAGGTGCATCATCAATGTCTATCAAAATGGCACTATCATGGCCCAGGGCTCTCAGCCCAACCTCCTCTTTCTTGGCAGGCAGGCATCCACCATCTATTTTCAACTCCCCCCTGCTGCCACCCATCTTCCTTCTCTCCTCTTCCCCTGCTCCAGTGGTGGTACCCTGCCCCTGTACCCCTCCATGGAAAACATTTAAAGGGTGCATCCAGCTAAACTTAGCTACCCTCAATATTCGCTCTGCTGTTAAACTCTCCTGTGACATATGTCTCCTCCTTGAAGACCTTGACATTGACGTCCTTGCTCTCACTGAGACATGGTTCAAGGCCAGCTATGTCTCTGCTTTTGACACTCTTCTCTCCAAGGCCAACCCAGTCTGGGGCTGGAGTGGCCCTGATTGTCCCTGAGTGGATGCTGCCCACCATCATTCCCACTCAATCCTACTCCTCCTTTGAATGCCTCGTCTGTAGGCTGTCTGTCTCTCCTACCCTCTCCCTCTCCCTCACCAATATCTACAGTCCCCCCCCCCCGGACTTACCCCCTCTTCCTCTCGCAATGGGCAGACCTCTCCTCCTCTCTCCTGGCCTCCTGCCGCAAACGTCTCTTCCTTGGGGACTTTAAAATCTATCTTGACTCTCTGGATGTGGCCACTGTACTCTTTCATGACCTCTGTGACTCTGATATGATTATGATATGATAGGTTATTTATAATGCGCTTAATGCCCAGAGGTTTCTAAGCGCGGACCCTGGGATCGAATTTGTGCTGCTCCGTGTCATCTTGCTTCCAAAGCGATCACATTGCCCCTAAGCTATCCTCCCGAGACAGGCTATCTCTTTCCCTCACTATTCTTCCTCTAGCTGAACCCACTCTGCCGACACACCTTTGATGCTCTCATCTCTAAAGACATCCCTATCTCCAACCCTCTAACTACTTCTCTCTCCTAGTCTGATACACTATCTCCTCTCCTCCCACCTTGAGCGCCCTATCCCCCCGATGATGCCTCTGCCCGCACTGCCAGTGTCCTCCTCCATCATTCGACCAATGATACATGTGTCAGTCGCTGCATTTGCCGCCACCTTTATCCCTTCTCCTGCAACCTACTTTTGACTCTCCTACTGACTCTGCACTTGCTATCCTCCTTCTCTCCATCTCCAAAACTCTGGACATCCTTGCCCCTGTCATGAGGATCTGCATGATGCCTGCCTCCATATGCAACTCTATGTGTGACTCCAACTTGGCTGCTTTGAAACGCAATGTGCAAAGCTGCTTTGTGGAAGTGGCAGGCCTCAAGTACATCCTCTAACAAACTGGCCCGCCGCCTGCTCCAAAGGCATTATCATCTCCCCATCCACTCCAAAAATGGGGCTCATGTCCAAGCCTGCGTCTCTGGGGCCACCAATAACACAGCTCAACTTTTCAAAATCAGCAAGGAACTTGCCAATTCTACTGCAGTCTCCTCCTCCTCCCCTCTTCCCCACCAGGCCCTCTGCACTGCAGTGTCCTCCTTCTCTCCCATTGCACTGAATGAGGTCTCTAGATTAGTCTGCTCCACGAATGTCTCCTCCAAACAGGTGTACAGGTGTACCGCTGCTCTTCAAGAAATATCAAGGACAACATTTCCCCTCTCGCCCTTTCCTTGGCTGACCTCTGTAACCACTCTTTTGCCACTAGCAGTTTCCCACAAAACCTCAAGGACTCTCTTGTGCACCCTCTCCTAAAAAAGCCTTCTGCAGACCCATCTTGCCGGCTAACTATCGCCCTGTCTCTATCACCTCTTTCTTGGACAAACTCATGGAGGAGTTGGTTATCCCCCAACTGACCCACCACACTGAATTGGCTGGCCGCCTCCATGACCACCGGTCTGGCTTTAGAGCATCCAGAGGACCGGAAACTGCTCTCCTAAACACCCATGAAGACATGCTCTTAAACCTGGATTCAAATTCTCCCTTTGTTCTGATCCTTCTTGATCTATCTTCTGCCTTTGACACCGTCAGTCATGGCATCCTCATAAATCATCTACATGATACCCTTGGCATCATGGACTGGGCACTGGCGTGGTGACCTCCTTCATTTCAAACTGACCCTCCCAAGTGCAATTGGGCCCTTTCCTATTCTCCACCTCGCTCTCTACCTGTGGCGTCCCTCAGGGATCTATCCTATCCCCATGGCTTTTAAACATCTACCTTGCCTCTCTGGCCTACTTTATCTGCACCTTTGTCCCCCTTCCAGTGCTATGCTGACAGCACACAGCTCTCCTTTAAGCTTCCATCCTCTACCTCCACTCCTTCTTCTCTCATACCTGACTGCCATTCAGGTGCTCTGCTAATGATCTCTGCCTTAATGCCAGTAAGACATAGATCCTTCTCATTGGGATGCCTGTTCCCTGTTTCCCCCCACTCTCTGGCCACCCTCCTTGGGTTCCCTCACCCTCTTGTGAGTTTCAAACCCTTGGGGTCATCTTTGACTCCTCTCTCTCCTTCTCCCCGCACATCCCAGACCTTGCCAAGATGCCCAACTTTCAGCTTCACCTCCTCAGAGCCATTCTCCATTATCACCTTCCCCCAGAAGTTCAATGTCTCCAGAGTTATGGTTCTCGCTAGGCTGGACTACTGCAACAGCCTCTTCCTCAATTTACCTCTTTCTTCCCTTCACCCTCTTCAACTAATCCAGAATAGGGCTGCAAGACTTATCATTGGCCTCATGTCTCCAGCCCTATAATCTCTCCACTAGCTTCCGGAGACTGGTAGGATCAAATTCAAGACCCTTTGCATCATCCACAAGGCTTTCTGGGGCCTGGGATCTCTCTACATCCAGCTTTCTCTCCCGAAATACCTCCCTGCTAGAGTTCCTCTGTCCTCTTGCTCCAAATATATGCAGGTCAGACATTTATGCAAGCAGAGAGTGTGAGGTAGATCCCTCTCTCCGGCAGGAGCCTCCCTCTGGAATGGCCTCCCTGCCCCCCTCAGACTTGAGCTGGATCTTCTTAAGATCTGAAAACTTCTCAAGACTTTCCTTTTCTCCTCCTCCTTCCCTATCCCCCTCCCGTGTTAATGTCCCTCTGCCAGTGATACTGGTGCCGGGTTCCTTAAGAGTCTTACAAGGGCCAGGCCCTCCTTTTGACCAGTCTCTCCCAGCATCCTGAACCAGCACTTGCCTTTGGGCACCCTTCCTGGACTAGCCTGAATTTGGTCCACCCCGTCCACTGCACTTGATTTCCCCCTCCCACTTATCCCACGTCACTTGCTCTTTTTGGATCCCCTCAGCACTTGCTCACCCCTGGGCCCCCACACTTGCTCTTAACCCCTTCCCCATCCCGTCCATTCCCCCTACTTCCACCCTCCCCTGCACCTTTGTCTCTGCACAGTAAAAATGTCACAAGGCCTAGTACGACCAATACTGTTGTTTATTCCTATGTCCTCCCGCCCTTTTCTTTGTCTTGTGGCACCTTGAAACACTTGTGTATAGGCGCCATATAAATGTCCAATAAATAAATAATAAATACATAAGTAGGACATTTGCCTTATTGGGCTTTCTGTTGCTTGAGATCTTTCTCACTTAATCCACATGAAATGCACCGCCCATTCAATCTCCAAATCGCAATGAGGCCACCAACATTGTGATCGAAAACATTGCTTGTTTTTGGTGATACCTTGAAGGCATTCATGGGCCACTTGTATATTCTACTGCCTTACTCCAGGGGGCAGCATTACCCTGTCACTTCTCATTATACACTCTCCAAACCTAATGGCCCGGATGCCTTCCAATGCTGTTCCTTCCACACATCCCCTTGACACTGACCCTTTCTCTATCATCTCATTTTTCACTCTCTTAAATGCTTCATGTTCTCCCAAGCATGCATCCCATTCACCTTTTGACACCATCAGCGTTCAGTATAGAGTACTCTTCTCCCTCATTTTTGTCATCTTGAGAGCCCTCTCCAGTTTATGCCACTAATCTCACCAAACAGTTTCCAGGTATATTCCTTTTTCCTGGCATATATTGAACTTAAAAGGCATATTTTTGGAGTGTCATCACACATCTCCTTTTCCTGGAAGGAACTCGATTCAACCCTTTAATCTGTAGTGTGTCAGTGGTTTGTGGTCTGTGTGGATTGTGAATAGAAATGTCCTGAATTTTCATGTGGACCATTCTATTGTAAGTGCTTCTTTCTTCATGGTTGAATAGATCAGGTCTGATCCTTTGCGGAGTCTGGACACAAAAGTGATGATGTCTTTCTTGCGCTTTCGACTTGATTTATGACCGCGCCCAAGCCTGTATTGGATAAGATTGTTTGTCTTCCCACCTTGAAGTTCTTGAGTGACTGTTTTTGATCCAAAGCATCTTTGATTGTAATGAACTTCCTTCTGCATTCTGCATTCCATTAATATTTTGTTGTGTCTTTCAATAGTAGTCTCATCTTAATTGTCTTGTCGGTGAAATTTGGAATACATTGGAATACTATCCCACCGTGCCTAAACACAAGTGGTGTTCCTCCTTATTGTCAGGTTCTGGTGGATTTCTGATGTTGTTGACCAATTCTTTGATTGGGTTGATTTTGCTAGCAGATATTATGTGCCCGAGGTTATCTATTTTATTTTGATTGAAATTGTATTTTTCTTCACTTAGGGTGAGACCTTTTTCCACCAATACGTTATTACTCTGGTCATTCTTGTGCCAATTGTAGGTTGGTCGTTACCAGACACCAATATGTCATCCTGAAAGCATGTCACGTGTGGTTCTTTCTCGATGATTCAATACATGCTTCTTTGGAATACTCATGCAGCAGAGACCAGGCCGAAAGGCATGCCAACAAATTGAATATGACCTTTGTGTGTGATAAATGCCATCAGTTCCTCAGAACGTGGGTGAAGAATCACTAGGTGACATGCAGAGGTTAGGTCCAACAAGTAGAACACCTAAGCATCTCCTAACAAGGATAGTGTTTCCTCAATATTGGGTAACGGATGACGGCCTGGGACTGCACACATGGTTAGGGAGCTGAGATCTACACAGAGTCTTGAGTTTCCATTTGGTTTCGCTACAGTGACGAAAGGCAATACGCATTTGTAAAGACTGGAGGGGGGTGTCTGTACTTCTGCTCTCTATATGGCAGAGAAGAGGCACAGAGGACACCAGCCAAGATTCTCTATTATTGGTAACATAATCGAGTAATCAAGGCCTAGCTTCTCGGGAGGTGATGCAGGCTGGTTCTTAAGTACAGTGTACCCCAAGCCCCAACAAAGGAATGTTCACACACTGTATTACTGAAAACACAGTCTTTATATAATTAATATACAAAGGTATGTACACTATCACAATAACTCACTTTGTACTCAGAAATAAACAATGGTAAATATATACAGTTCTAAAGTGGTACCACCAATATTATCACATCTCATTAAAGTGCATCAACTATACTGTCAGAATGTCACACAGATCAATAACAAGGAAACCAGCAATAGAGATAGGAGGGAAAGAAAGATGGTTGAAACAATAGGCAGATTTCTGGCCCCTACCACTAGACACAGTTCTGTGTGGAGATCCCCCTACCTGGGCAATCTGTAAAATAAAGATATAGCACAAGCCCAGTCCATATATTGCTCAATAGTCTTATTTCCTCCTAAAATGTTTTTACCCCCCCAATGTACCTGGTGGAGCAGAGTTCTTTGAAGAAGCATCGATGGATACCTCTTGTGTTACTCCCTTTCAAGCAGGAGTCACGGATCCTCGAGAGGCGTTGAAGAAGGTGAACTTGGCATTGACAGCGTCGATGAGAAGTTCGAGGGTGCCGAGACCACGGCGTCGATCCAGAGGGTGCTCTTCGGCGACGTTCTGCGAGGATGAGGTGTGCGGGGAACCTCTGCGTTTGATAGTTCTGGACCGCAAATAGTTTCAGAAGAACTGTGGCCCAGCAAGGGCTTCGAGTCGTAGAAGTCCCTGCGACCTTCAGGTGGCGGGAAACCCACCGGCGGATTCACCTCGGCGCGTCAGCGGCCTTGACTCTCTCCAGCAGGATAAAGCGGTCGTCGGTGAGGACAAGGGCGTCCTTCGATTCAAATGTTCTTAGGCAAAGGAGCGGGTGGCTCCGGTCGTCGGCGGCATGGTGTCAAGCGGACCCTGCTTCTGGGGCAACACGACTTCGACGGGCCTCCAGTGGTTACACAAATCTGCAAACCCTGGTCGACAGCAATGGATTTCGACGGCGGCGATGTCCGGGTGCTTCACTTCGATCTCCTCGGCGGTCCCGTGTCCGGTCGGCAGCCTTTCGAGGGTCTGACTTCCAGGGAGCTTCGGCGAAGGTCAGCGGTGCTCGCTGGTCCCTCGGAGCACGGGAAGAGGGCGCCTTACCAGGTCCTCTCTCGGATCAGTCTTCGACGATTTCGGCAGCTTTCAGATCAGGTCGAAGCAAATGCAACAGCAAGTCTTCTTCTTCCAGCTGGGCGTCGAGGATCAGCAGTTCAAGTTACTCTTCAAGTGTAGACACAGCTTCTGAACAATTTCCAGTGGTGAGAGGTCCCCAGATATACTATTCTGTCTCTCATCCACACTGCTGGGACACACTCAGCAGCCAATCATACAGAAGGGCATTCATGCAGTCAGTCAGCCAATCAGGCACACAGTGCATTGAGGCCATCCTCCTCCCTCTCAGACATTCACAACAAGGAATGTGGATTGGGACAAGTACCCAGCCATTCAACACTACACACTGCATTCAGGCCAGTTTCGGGCAGGGCTGTCTCAGTCTTTGTCTTTCATACCAGAAACCAGACAGCCACAACAAGAGGTGCATATTGGTCACACACTCCATTCACCCAGGTCCCACCCACAGGGTGTACCCACAACATACAGTCACTGGGAAGGCTCCAGCCAGTCTGAACTGGACTTCACAACAACACCATATATGGAACTTCCACCCAATAGTCAGTCAGGGGGAAGGGACAGAGCCAGGGCTTCCCAGGACTTTGGGAAAACAAGGTAACAGGCAATAGAAAGCAAGAGGCCACAGGGGCCATCTTGTTTTCTATCAGGAATCAACTGATTCAAATGGCAGGGCCTGGGTATCCCAAAATGGAGGATACTCAGAGCACCTGTCAAATTCAGCATGGAGCTGCAACTAGCCTATACTCTGCTCTGTGGGCAACCCACAGGTGTCCAAAAACATACACTAGGGGCACAGGGTTGTACCCCCACCCATGGGTGCCATAAGGTTATCCCATGGGTCTGTACACCAAACCAAAAACAGGAAGAGCTGCACTGCCAGGAGTCCCACATGGACTCCTGGGCAGAAAACAATACAGAACACAATGAAAAAGGACTACAGGACAAGGACTTTCCTCTTTTTCTTGGAGCTCTGGATTCGAGGCGGGCGTGGCAGAAGACTGGATGCTGACTGCAGGCACGGTGAGCGTTACGCTGCTGGATGCAGAATAATGCAAAGCATGTGCTGCTGTTCGGGTGTGGTTTAAATAGCCTTCAAAGTAGTCACAGTTAAGAAGTTCCCCCAGAACCACACATGAGTAAAAAATAGTCCCTGAAGTAAAGTAATCCCATTCAGGCCTCACGTTGGCTTGTCTTCATTGCAGCATGGTCTGCATGAGGTAAGTAATGTACATGAGCCTGGAGCCTATGGTGCCAGGACTGATTTCCTCTATGAGCCTGGTGCCAATGGCGCCAGGACTGTACCCAGACAGCCCCTAGCCGGGGCTGCTGGGTTTTTAGTAAGCACCTGGATGCCTGCTCCCGGGGCTGATGGGCTTGGTCCGGTTGCCCGGGGGTAGGCATCATGACAGCACTCCCCCCCAAGGCCCCTCCTAAAGGTGTTCTTCCCCTTGGTCCTGGTTTGTCTGGGAATTTTTTCACCAACCGAGGTGCATGAATATGGTCACTAGGCTCCCATGACCTTTCTTGTGGTCCGTAACCCTTCCAGTCAATTAAATAAAAAGGTCTTGATTTAACCATTTTAGATTCCAGGATATTTTTAACTTCGAATTCGGGTTCCCCATCTATTAGGATGGGGTCGGGTGGTTTGGCTAGTCTTGTCCCGGGTTGAACTGGTTTCAGGAGTGAAACATGAAAGACAGGATGAATCCGCATATTAGAGGGTAATTCCAATTTGACGGCCACCGGGTTGATAATGGCCTTAATAGTGTAAGGTCCCAAATATCTAGGATTAAAGGTCTGAGTCCCTTTTAGAGGTATGTGTTTTGTAGCTAGCCAAACCTGATCCCCAATCTGGTATTGTGGAGCATCACTCCTATGTTGATCAGCATTTTTCTTGTATTTCTCTTTTGCTTGTTTCAAATGTTCTGTTGCTTCCTTAAAGGCTTGTGTAATAATAGAGTGCAGATGATTCACTGCGGGCATTTCTAAGTGTTGAGGCGAATTGAGTTCTGAGGTTCGAGGATGATGTCAATATATGGTATAAAAGGGGCTTTGTCTGGTTCCTGAATGTGCAGAGTTATTGTATGCGTATTCGTAAATCCATAAAATATCCTTCCAATTGCTTTTGGTTTGGTGTAGCATGCAACGTAGGTTCTGTTCAAGAGTCTGGTTGGTCCTCTCCGTCTGACCATCGGTCTGGGGATGGTGACTGGTTGATAACCTCACGTCGATTTGCGCTAATTGACAACATCTGTTCCAAAATTGTGAAATGAATTGACTACCTCGGTCAGATACCAATACAGAAGGAAATCCATGTATTCGAACAATGTTTTTGAGAAATTCCTTGGCCAAAATTGAAGCGGAAGGTAATCTCTTTAAAGGAATAAAGTGGGCCATCTTGGAGAACAGATCCACTATAACTAGAATGGTGTTAAATCCATTATATAGAGGTAGATCAGTAATAAAGTCTAAAGACAAAGTATGCCATGGTGTAGGTGGAATATCCAAAGGTTGTAAAAGACCAGTTGTTTTTTTCTTCTGACTTTTGTTTTGGGCGCAGATACCACAAGATAGCACAAATGTCTTTACGTCTTTTCGCCAGGTGGGCCACCAGAATTGTCTTTTCATTTTAGCTTCAGTTTTCGCGATACCTGGGTGTCCTTCCATCAAAGCATCATGATAATTGGAGATAACTAGTTCTTGTAGTTCCTTGTGTGGTAGAAATAGACGCCCTTGATAGTAAGGTAGGTCATTGCTACTGAATAATCTTTGCCTTTCTTTACCCAGTCCTGCAGGGCTGCAGGATCGAAAAGTTGTTGGATTTTTAAATGAATATCTTCTAAAGTCTGTAGAGTAGTTATGCAAAGAATTCTTTGTTCTGAAATTATAGGCACCGGTTCTGGGTTCGAATATGCTTCTCCCATCCCTATTCGGGATAAAGCATCTGCCTTGACGTTTTTACAGCCTGGTCGATAAGTGATCACAAAATCGAATTCGGCAAAGAATAATGCCCATCGAAGTTGACGCGATGATTGGGACTTGGCTGTTTTCAAATACTGCAAATTCCTGTGATCAGTGATTACAGTGATGGTATGCCTGGCACCGAGAAGATAATGCCACCAAGCCTTGAAGGCAGATTTGATGGCTAATAACTCTTTATCAGTAACCGCATAGTTTAACTCGGGTGCTGAGAACTTTCTTGACCAGAATGCTACTGGATGAAGTTGACCGGTTTTAGGATCCTTCTGGGACAGGACAGCTTCCATGGCTAAACTGGATGCATCGGTTTCAACTATGTATGGAAGCTCAGGGCGTGGATGCGTTAAGACAGGTGTAGACGTGAATTTCAATTTTAACTCTTGGAAGGCTCTTTCAGCCTCTTCGGTCCACAAGAACTGTTTGTTTTTTCGCAAAAGTGCTGTGATGGGGTGTGCAATATGTGAGAATTCAGGAATAAATCTGCGATAGAAGTTAGCAAATCCAAGCATGCTTTGTACCCCTTTAACTGAACTGGGTGATGGCCACTTGAGGATTGCGTCCACCTTTCGAGAGTCCATTCGAACTCCTTTTGGAATCAGGATAAATACAAGGAATTCAACTTCTGTAGAATGAAAAACACATTTCTCCAATTTTGCGTATAACTTGTGCTAGCGTAGTTTCTCAAGGACTGCACGAACATGCTTAACATGGTCTGATTCTGAGGAGGAGTACACTAGAATATCGTCTATGTATACGACAACACAGACGTCAATGAGTTCACGAAAGACATCGTTCATAAAATACTGGAAGGCTGCTGGTGCATTGCACAACCCGAAGGGCATCACCTGGTATTCGAATAACCCGTACTTGGTGCGAAAGGCAGTCTTCTATTCATCGCCTTTCTTTACACGTACCAGATGATATGCCCCTCAGAGATCTAACTTAGTGTAGATACCAGCATCCTTTACTTGGTCTAGTAATTCGGGGATCAGAGGCAATGGGATATCGTTTTTTTACCGTAATCTGATTTAATGCGCGGTAGTCTATGCACGTTCTAAGATCACCTTCCTTTTTAGGCACGAAGAATAAAGCTGAGGATGCAGGAGACTTGGATGGAAGAATGAAGCCATTAGCAAGGTATTGGTCCAAGTATTGTCGTAGGTGAAGATTTTCGGGTTCCGTAAGGGTGTAGATCCTACTGCATGGAGGTTGCGCACCGAGTACGAGGTCGATTTGACAATCGTATGATCTGTGAGGTGGTAAGGTGTTTGCATGTTCTTTTTGAAAAACATCCTGAAATTCATGATATTCCTGAGGTAACTGCACGACTGGATTAGTGACTGTGGCCAGGCCTTTGTTCAAGGTTTTTTCCGGGTAACAGGTGTGTGCACAATCCGGGAAGGTGACTCTCTTCTCTCGCCATTCAATACAAGGTTTATGTGTTTTCATCCATGGCATTCCCAGAATTATTTGGAATTGCGGGGCCTTGATTAAATCAAACACAATAGTTTCTCGATGCCCATCTTGACCCAACAGTGTCATCTCAGTAGTGGAATGAGTTACGGGCCCAGAGGCAATTTCAGTTCCATCGACTGTGGTGATGACAGCCAAAGCGGTCTTATTGCAAAGGGGTAGATTCATCCTTGAGGCCAATTCGTGGTCCATGTAGTTTCCTACGGCCCCACTATCAATGTATGCCCTTACTGCGTTCATACGTGATGGCTGCTTTGGATCAATAAGGACCATTGGTATGATTAGGTGAGAGGTCTGAGTGTCCTTCTTTAAACTCGGCAAGCGGACCTCTACGCTTGTCGGGCGTGGTCGTTTCCCAAATCAGACTCTATTCGGCTTTTGTCAGCAACTCCTACTACTTTCTTGGGTGGTTTTAGAGGGCAATCCCATAGAAAATGTCCTGCGGTTCCACAGTACAGACACAATTGCATCTGCCATCTCTTTTCTCTTTCCTTTTGAGTTAAGGGTCCTTTAACCCCCCCCGATCTGCATAGGTTCTGATGCATCTGTTCCTTTGGGGGTAACGTTGGGTTTAACCCATACCCGATTCTCGAACTTAGCTCGATCAGCCTTTCTATTCTGAAGTCAGTGGTCAGTGGTCTAACTGTTCACTCTTGTCCCATTCCCTTCTTGTGTTGCAGCTGGGTCCAAGAGAAGATTGTCTTGTGGCAGCGGATGGCGTTCAGGTAAGAGTCTGTATTACCAAACACTGTCCGGTAAAAGATGTGTTTATTTAACTTGTTGTTTTCTCTCTCCTTAAGAAGTTGCGGGATGTTAAAGAATAATGCCTCTGGTGGTAAATCAGGTAAGTCTATGGTGGGAAAAGAGATTGTATTTGTTGGCTCTCTCGGCTCACCTTATATTTCTTTTGTCCCCTATATGCTGGAGTTCGGCGAGGAAAATGATGGAGGCAGCGCCGAATCGTAAAATGCTGTGAGGACTGGTGAGTATGGCGCGGCGCTGCAGCTGGCAATGCGACGCGTGCAGAAAAATTTCCTTTGCAAGTTCGAAGACGTGATGGATCCGGAATCAGGTAAGGAATTAAAATAAAGTACGTGTTCTAACCTTTCCTTCTTCTTTCCTCTTTTTCTAGGAGCTGTGGATTCGAGGCGGGCGTGGCAGAAGACTGGATGCTGACTGCAGGCACGGTGAGCGTTACGCTGCTGGATGCAGAATAACGCGAAGCATGTGCTGCTGTTCGGGTTTAAATAGCCTTCAAAGTAGTCCCAGGTAAGAAGTTCCCCCAGAACCACACCCGAGTAAAAAATAGTCCCTGAAGTAAAGTAGTCCCATTCAGGCCTCACGTTGGCTTGACTTTGTTGCAGCATGGTCTGCACGAGGTAAGTAATGTACATGAGCCTGGCGCCTATGGCGCCAGGACTGATTTCCTCTATGAGCCTGGTGCCAATGGCACCAGGACTGTACCCAGACAGCCCCTAGCCGGGGCTGCTGGGTTTTTAGTAAGCACCTGGATGCCGGCTCACGGGGCTGATGGGCTTGGTCCGGATGCCCGGGGGTAGGCATCATGACACAAGCTCCAACTAATTGCTGGGGGTCGGAACAGAGGCAGCAGGAATGGTGGCATTCCAAGAAACAGATTCAGCAGAAACCCCAGGGGCAGAGTCCTCATTGGTTGCATTCCCCCCCTGATCAAGTGTTTCACCATCAGTCTGGTAGTCCACCAGGGCAGCTATCAGCTCAGCTCTAGACTTATCCACAAAGTCTAACTCCCTGGCTTCACAAGCACTTTGGAGAGCCTCTAAGCTCATCCTAGTCAATTTACCATTTGCAATAGACTCCATTGTTTGTAATGCAGTTATTTTGTACACAACCAAACCTTAATTTAATAAAGTGCAGATATTTTGTAAGTGGCACGGTTATATACTGCTTCTTAAAACCATAAGCATCGCACCACTGCCACCAGTGTAAAGACTGGAGGGGGTGTCTGTACTTCTACTCTCTATATGGTAGAGAGGCACAGAGGACCCCAGCCAAGATTCTCTATTATTGGTAACGCAGTCGAGCAATCAAGGCCTAGCTTCTCAGGAGGTGGTGCAGGCTGGTTCTTAAGTACAGTTTACCCCAAGCCCCCACAAAGAAATATCCACACACTGTATTACTGAAAACACAGTCTTTATATAATTAATATTTAAAGGTATGTACACTATCACAATAACTCACTTTGTACTCAGAAATCAACAAAGGTAAATATATACATTTCTAAAGTGGTACCACCAATATTATCAGACCTCATTAAAGTGCATCAACTATACTGTCAGAATGTCACACAGATCAATAACAAGGAAACCAGCAATAGAGATAGGAGGGAAAGAAAGATGGTTGGAACAATAAGCAGATTTCTGGCCCTTACCACTAGACACAGTTCTGTGTGGAGATCCTCCCACCTGGGCAACCTGTAAAATAAAGATATAGCACAAGCCCAGTCCATATATTGCTCAATAGTGCTATTTCCTCCTAAAATGTTTTTACCCCCCAATGTACCTGGTGGAGCAGAGTTCTTCGAAGAAGTGTCGATGGATCTTCTTGAGTGACCCCCTTTCAAGCAGGAGTCACGGATCGTCGAGAGGCGTTGAAGAAGGTGAACTTGGCATCGACAGCGATGAGAAGTTCGAGGGTGCCGAGACCACGGCATCGATCCAGGCGGTGCTCGTCTGTGACGTCCTGCGAGGATGAGGTGTGCGGGGCACCTCGGCGTATGATAGTTCTGGACCGCAAAGAGTTTCAGAAGAACTGTGGCCCAGCAAGGGCGTCGAGTCGTAGAAGTCTCTGCGGCCTTCAGGTGACGGGAAACCCACCGGCGGATTCTCCTCGGCGCGTCGGCGTCCTTGTCTCTCTCCGGCTGGATAAAGCAGTCATCAGTGCGGACAAGGGAGTCCTTCAATTCAAATGTTCTTAGGCAAAGGAGCGGGAGGCTCCGGTCGCGGCTGGATGGCATCAAGCGGTCCCCGCTTCTGGGGCAACACGACTTCGACGGGCCTCCAGTGGTTACACAAACCTGCAAACCCTGGTCGACGGCAATGGACTTCGACGGCAGCGATGTCCAGATGCTTCACTTCGATCTCCTCGGCTGTCCCGTCTCCGGTCGGCAGCCTTTAGAGGGTCTGACTTCCAGGGAGCTTCGACGAAGGTCAGCGGTGCTCGCTGGTCCCTCGGAGCACGGGAAGAGGGCACCTTACCAGGTCCTCTCTTGGATCAGTCTTTGACGATTTCGGCAGCTTTCAGATCAGGTCAAAGCAAATGCAACATCAAGTATTCTTCTTCCAGCTGGGCGTCGAGGATCAGCAGTTCCAGTTACTCTTCAAGTGTAGACACAGCTTCTGAACAATTTCCAGTGGTCAGAGGTCCCCAGATATACTATTCTGTCTCTCATCCACACTGCTGGGACACACTCAGCAGCCAATTATACAGAAGGGCATTCATGCAGTCAGTCAGCCAATCAGGCACACAGTGCATTCAGGCCATCCTCCTCCCTCTCAGACACTCACAACAAGGAATGTGGATTGGGACAAGTACCCAGCCATTCAACACTACACACTGCATTCAGGCCAGTTTCAGGCAGGCTGTCTCAGTCTTTGTCTTTCATACCAGAAACCAGACAGCCACAACAAGAAGTGCATATTGGTCACATACTCCATTCACCCAGGTCCCACCCACAGGGTATACCCACAACATACAGTCACTGGGAAGGCTCCAGCCAGTCTGGACTGGACTTCACAACAACACCATATATGGAACTTCCACCCAACAACCAGTCAGGGGGAAGGGACAGAGTCAGGGCATCCCAGGACTTTGGGAAAACAAGGTAACAGGCAATAGGAAGCAAGAGGCCACAGGGGCCATCTTGTTTTCTATCAGGAATCAACTGATTCCAATGGCAGGGCCTGGGTATCCCAAAATGGAGGATACTCAGAGCACCTGCCAAAATTCAGCATGGAGCTCCCACCAGCCCATACCCTGCTCTGTGGGCCACCCACAGGGGCCCACAAACATACACTAGGGGCACAGGGTTGTACCCCCACCCATGGGTGCCATAAGGGTATCCCATGGTTCTGTACACCAAACCAAAAACAGGAAGAGCTGCACTGCCAGGAGTCCCACATGGACTCCTGGGCAGAAAACAATACAGAACACAATGAAAAAGGACTACAGGACAAGGACAGGGAGTCCATGTCCCTCCAATGCATTTCCAGCATCACAGCATTCAGATGCTTCAATTCTCTCTATGATCCCCTCTGCTTCCAGTTTGAACAATTCTTCCTTCCCTTTTTCTCTAGTGGACATTGGAATGTTCCTCACCTTCTGTGCTACATGCTTGGAACCTTGGCCTTTTCTGATTTGGTGTATAAATCCCTTCAAGCATCCTAGTTTTCTGTTAAATGGGTGGTTTACTTTGCTGTCGTCACAGTACATCACTGTCTCACTCGCGTTGGTGTTAAGTTTGATCTCCAGGTTTTTTGTTGTTTAAGTCAATTCAACAAAGGAGTAGTTGCTCTTTCCTTAACATATATCTTGCCAGAGACAACCTTTCCTTTGAACCTAAACTTGCTCATGAACCATCCAACTATTCCTATCTTGGCACCCCATAGGCTACTGGCTTAATATCTACTTCCACTAGTCTCTCTCCTAAGGACAGACCTACATATATTGTTTTTGAAAGGTGGGTGTACTTTGCACCTAAATCGATCATCATTGCCACTTCCTACCCAAATAATCTCTAGGTCCATCAAATTCTTCTTCTTGTCCCCCTGCTTTGAATACAACCTTTCAGCATATATGTTCATGCCTTCACCCAGCTTGTCTGACTAAGAGGTGCAACACTTGGTGACCAGTCCTATTGCACCTGGCACATGTTTCTTCTAGAGCAAGGTGTGAGGGTCTATTTGCAAAGTGACCCAACAAGTCACATTTGAATGATCTCATGTATGGGGGCATCGTCCCTTGCGGGTACATTTGCCTGTCTCCTGGATTTCCGGCCCCTACGTAGGTCTTGACTCTTCTATTGGTCTCAGCGACAGCTTCAGTAATTTTGACTCCTTTTCCTTAGGCTTCTTTATTTTGCAGGGATTTGGAAACACCTGTTGGTGTGCTCAACTTCTTTGGCTGTCATCGGGACCTCAACGAGATGGGAATCATCTTTACCTTATAATTACCCTCTAATCCTGCTGCCTCTGCACTCAAGCATAAACTGATCCCTAAGTCTTTCATCTACTTGCTGTCCAGAATCGTAGGTTCTAGCGAGGCCCCTCAGCGCTGTGATTAACTGTTCCACCGACTTCTACTCTTTGTATCCTCTTCCCAAACTTGTATCTTTCCAAGATAGCACTGATGTTGGTCTTGTATTGTCTGTCCAGCTTGCCAGTGCACTTCTCATATTCCACTGAGTCTTCTGCGAAGAGGTCGTGGAGGTCATTGAACTTGTCCTGACCAGGGGTGCCTGAGCAAAACATTAATAGGGATATATTTCTCTCTACCCCATAGTGGTGTCGCATACTGCCGTTGCGTAGTGTTCAAAGGATTTTTTCCAGTGCTTCCAACAGACAGTGGTTTCCATGGGGAAGAGAGAAGAGCCATTGGAACGGATCTGTTTTGTAGCATTGTGTCCCTAGGTTGAACCTTTCATTTGTGTCTCTTGTGCCTTCTATCCTGCCAGGTGACGTTTTAAGAATTAGTTCTTTATTTGTCCTTTTTGTTTCACCCATTCTCCCTTTTTCCTTTCTTTTGTTTTGTTTAAGTCTTGCCACAGTGGGGTAATCCCTCTTCTTTTGTCAAAGTGGTTGCAGGGAGCAGTGGTTGAGCGTTCCTGCTGTTTGTTTGTTCGTTGCTTGGCAACACTATAGCTCACCGCATGGAGCAAACTTTAAGGAGTCCTTTCCTCGTGAGCATTCCTGCTCTTTGTTTATTCGCTCATTGGCAATGCTGTAGCTCGCCACACGTAGCACACTTTAAAGGGTCCTTTTCTCTGAGCTTGGGCAATGGCTTGGTTCTGGAGCGCGTTGTGCAATCATCGCTAGTTAGGCCCTTTGGTGTTTTTATACCTATGTATTTTCTTTTTTAGCACTACATTGACAGACAATGTGCTTGGTACTTCAGAGATGAACACAATTCCATGAAGAGATGGCGTCCTTGCTAGTGGAGCAGTGCCGACATGGGATGAGCAGCAAATCGGGGCTGGTGGGACAGCTGGTCGCGCCATTGAAATATCCACAGCCGTGTCTGGGTACACTTAACATGTATTTTCTTTTGGTAAGTAAACATCCTTATAAGCCTCACCAGCAGCTGCTCTCCACCTTCCTTCTCAGCCGCTTCTCTCTCTCTCCACTCTCTCACATTCACGCACCACGTTCTCCATTATCCTTGCCACATTCCATGCTGGCATATTACATGATTCTATTTGTAATCCTCTCAATTGGAGAAATTCAATAGATTTTACAAAACCATATTTCTCCATGGCAACAGAGGATGTACATTCAGTCACCTGCACCACCACAGATTTTAGAATTGTTTTATTGTCCATGTTTAGAAGGTGATAAGCGCAGTACTTCATTGAAAATCCTGGAATGTCACACTGTCCATCATTTGCCAGCCAAAGCCTTTTGCCAGCGAGAGCATTTGCCACAGCTACCTGCTCTTTATTCCACACATCCTGCATCCAGCACTGACCTCCAAATAGAAACAAGACACTGCGAGAAAAGAGAATTCGGATTAACTGCCTTTTCCTATCTGATAGCCAAACTATGGAACTTGATCCCTAAGGAAATAACAATGATGGACATTTCAACACTGATCAACCGGTTAACAACCACTCCATGAACAGACCGCCCAACACATACAATGCTTGCTTCTAGAAATCATAAATCAGAAACAAGGAAAACAAAGGACACATTTAGAATGGAAAACAATCAAACAGCTACAACTAACCAGAGATCACCCAAAACCCACTAAACACTTCTTCTATCCCAAAGAACCCACACTCCTCACGAACAACACACCCACCAAAACACGCAAACCGCACATCACTCTAACCAATCTACAAACCCAACCACCTCAGACAACAACCAAGTCGAACACTGGATGCTGCCCTTCCAGCCACAGCAAACCCACTGCACAAAACAAGGCGCACCCAGAAAGCTTGCATGCACAGACGCCAGTTGCTGCTTGTTCTGCACACATCAAGAGATGAGCACAACATTCTATTCTATCCCTCTCTCCCTCACTAGCCAACCCTAACCACTTTTCCCTGCCGAGCCACATGAGCACCTGGAGACCAGGAAAATGGCAGCGGAGCACAGTATAAATCAACTTAACATAACATAACATGTATTGCAGGGAATACATAATTACAATGGCATTTATAGGAGGAGGTTTTTTAAAGGAACTTCAATCCTAAAAATATACAAAAGCTAGGAATGTTTGTAAATGTGGGGACAGTAAATAACAGTGTGCAAGAACTTTGTAAATTACCAGCTGGAACATTCTCGAGCATTGGTTTCGCGGACTGAAAAAGGCTGCAGTGTTCGACTCACAGTTCTTTGAATGGTCAGGTTTGTTCCAACTATTTGTCATTTTTAAAAAATTTAAAATATTTGCCACAATAGTTACCCTGGGTCAATGTGTTTAATTTCAGCATCTTAAAAATGTCAAGCAGGCAGCAGTCAAATACTATGTATTTTGGTTCCCACAAAAGCCACTCATCAGGCATACCATACCTGAGTTTGGTGTCTATGCGCAGATCTGGGATTCGAAACTCTGTTGCTCTGCGTGGTCTTGCTTTCAAGACCAGCGTGTTTCCCCTGTGCTATCCTCCACGAACCCGAGATGATGTAGTCATGGTACTTCTCTTCATTAATTAATTCTGAGGTAGCTCCAGCAGTTTCCAATAGGGATAAATTGTGTGGCTGCGATTCAATCAGTGAAACTGGGAAAAAGACAGAAGAATCTTGCCCTAAGCCTTTCAGCGGTGCTGATTGCATGACTTGATTGGCACAGAATGGCGCTTCATCTTCTGCTGATAGTGGGAGGTGAGCATGGCATGAGGAGTCCCAAAGATCCTCCTTTACTTTTCATGGGTCCACGGCAGTGTCCACGTCAAATTCCGGCCACCGCACATCATTACAATGATTGATGCTCAGAAATCTGCAACAATAGTTGCAAAGTCCCCCTCATTTGACAGAAGCCCTTGGGTGTAGCGTTGTCTGAGTGTTCCTCTTGTTTCTTTTGTGTAGGCCTCTGTTTCAAGGGAATAATGTGTAAGCGTGGTATGTCAGTGCACATTGTAAATGTTCAAAAGATAGCAAGGCAAAGTCTTGATACAGAGCACATTTTAGAAGCCATTATACCAACAAGACAGTGAATTACAGTTGTATATTTTCATGAATGATATGTACACATGCTCAGTTCTTTAGTGCGCTAGGCAACAGTAACTTCTGTGCCTGTGCCAGTCTCATGCCACAATCCGACTCTGACAATCATGCAAAGATAGATAAAGAAGTGTACTTTGTTTTCAAAAGGACACTCAATTAAACATGTTATTCTGTTACATTTTTCTTGGTCTCTTCCTTAAATGTGTTCACAATTAACTACACATGATCAATGCAGACAAATTTAAAATCCCTGTGCACAGATAATTTCAAAAAGATGAACACATATAAAAAGCATGTGACAATGTCACAGCTGTGCTCCTTGGGTGGCACCTTGTGGTCCAGAATCAATACTCTCCATTAGGTTCTCATGCTAATATAGAGGAAGAATAACGGCACAAGCACAGGCCGACACTGTATATGTTACGCTTGGCATCCATATACGACTACGACATCAAACAAGAGCCTAGTCTAAAGGACAGCCTGGAACTCTGAAAATCAAAACACCTTCTTCACTGGTTGGGTTTTATGATGCTGACATTAGAGTCGACATAAAGTTATGTGCCTAATGGTATTGGAGTTTTCCTAAAGTCCACCTGAGGTGAGACTTCATAAAACTAACCCTTGTCATACAGGTCCCAAACTCTTAGCATACGTCTGTACTACCCAAAGGATCTTGGTAGAATGGCAGAGAAGCCAGGCTTATCATAGAGGAAGATGCGATCTGTAGGTAAGTACACTGAACCCAGTAATTGCATTAGTCCAAAGAAACTCTTACACAGTAAATGTTATATTAGAAATATAGATGTATTATTATTTAGACAAGGAAGGTAGATAAATAATAACCAACACACATATGAATTCTTAATAATACATTTAATGGGTGATTACTTCAATAGTAGTTGCTTGCAGTTACAATTGTTACAACGTTTGATACTAATGACGGTTCTACTGTATTATCAACACTACTGTGCACTCGCGTTACTTTACAGATAAATGGTAATTGTATTTAGTTAGCAAAACCACATCTGATTAAGTCTTTTGTAATGAAAAAGGTTGATTATACACACAGCAGCAGAGCTTATCATTCTAGAGACACTTTTACTAGCTTCTAACGCTGTAAAATTCCAATCCCTAACTATATAAAAAAGTCATTGTAGGGGGGAGCCAAAGTCTTACGAAGTAGCAGAATAGCAAAGTTCCACAGGATACTTTCAGTCTCTAGGATAAGATACTTAAGAATATAACACAAGTTAGCAGGACCCTGCAAAAGGACTCCCTAAAGGGACACAAGCTGACAGCCTGGGTCAGAGGTAGGGTGCACACCCTGGACACCTCTTCAAGCACTCCAGTCACATTGGAGTGACTCTTCAGTTCAAGGTAAGTTATACCATTCACCCCAAATTACCTTTGGTTAGAAGAAGTAAACAGAGCTGGATTCTCCTCTGTGCAGCAGCGATGGACCTGGTCTCCTGATTCCTCAGTCTGGTGACGAAAGGAAGGTCTCTGAATGGGATGTCTCAGCAACAGTCTCGAGATTGAGAGAGGACCTTTGGCATGGATTTCTTCAGTCTCCTTGGTCGGTCTTACATTTTGGCACCTTTTTCTCACCAGCCACATAGGACAGTATTTGCGCGGTTGATCTTCAATCCTGAAGGCTGCACTCTGGTGACGGGACTTATATGAGAGGGATTGTGCCTCTGGAGGTCCAACTAGAGCTCACCAAAGTTCTGGATGGTTTCGGCCTTGCAAAAATGTTGCACTACAAATGGGTCAGAGGTGTGCAGCCCTGGAAAGGCAAGCACCTCGGGAGATGGCTCGATCTGTAGTTTGTCGCTTGGTCCCACCAGCAAAAGATAAGGAGTCATCCTCTTCAGAGCTCCTCTGTCAATTCGAAAACGTGGTCAAGACAGCAGTGGTCCCTTCACGGTTACTGGAAGGGTCTGCAGGAATCTCTGGTCGTCTTCAGCTTCAGATCTTCTACTCCACAGGTCGTCTTGCCTTCTGCCTCAGGAAACTCACCTTTTATTCAGATTTCCCACTCACTCATCTGCAAACTGTCTCAGCATTTTACAGAAAGGGGCGGGTTGTTTTCCAATCAGGAGAGCCAGCCCACCAGTGGGAACTGGTTCCATTCAGACACACTGGAGCCTAGGCGTGCACACCCAAGTGTTCCTGACAAATGCAAAACACACACACAGACCTCCACTTCCCAGAATGGTAGAAGCCCCATTTGTTGACATCCACAGGCCCATCTCTTACATCTCCCTTCAGGTAATATAAGAGAAAATCCTCAAGAAAAAATCCTTGTCATCCCATTTTATGCACCACTGTGGAACCAAAAGCCTCTTCCATGATAATTAATGTGGCTTCCGCCCATCTAGAAGCACAGAACCCAACGTCTCTTCACCAGAGAAAAGATCCTGGAAGCTCTTGAACGAGATTGTCCAAGTGGCTCTCATCCACATGGACATGGCAGCAGCTCTTGACACCATTAGCCTTGATGTCCACATCCACAGACTTCATGCAGCCGTCAGCTTAAATGGTACAGATCTCAAAGGCATCGGAAATTGACTGCAAGATTGTGCTCGTCACGTCAAACGGGTTCTATGTGAAAATGTCCACCTGGAAAAAGTCACCAGGTAGGTGACTTTTTTTGATGCACCCCTAAAAGCCTTTTCCCATATATTCTAGGACAGGTAACATGTTATATTTTAACCATAGTCCTAGCATAGTTGTGGAAAGTGATTTTCGTGGGAGTGCACATTTGGGGAAATGTCACCCTGCAGCGACCTTTTCCAAGGTGACTTTATCACTGGATACCGTCAAACTGGGAGACTTCACATCAACCTTTTACCATCTACCTTGTGGTATCCCACAAGGCTCCATAAACTCCCCGGGGCCTGTTTAACATCAAGGGAATCCCTTTGGCCAAGTTAATAAACTTCTTCACACCACATTTCCAGATCAATGCAGATGATTCGCAGATCCTAATCCAAAGATCCTCCCTTCCTCCCACAAATTTAAGACTGAACCATTGACAGCAACCTTCATCTCAGCCCCTCAAAAAGAGGAATGGTGGTGTTTCCCATCCATGGACTGTCCTCTTTCACTTTCAAATGGCCTGACTCTTGCAGACCCATCCCTTCCTTGGAATCAAGCAACTTAGCTTTGTGGGTTCACAGCAATTTGGCCTTCATACCTAAAATGAATCCAACAGCATGAAAACTAATTTCCAACTTCCTATGATGTAGATAATCTTTCCCTAATTATGAACACCACAAATATTGACCGTTGCTCAAACACGTGCAATCTCAAGATTGCAAAAATGCAGAAATTGTGTACTTAGATCAGTGCTAAGTAAGGAATCTCTCTGACAGCTGCAACTCTTCCAGAACAAGTCACCCAAACTCACGGGACCAAATTCTCAAAATCTAGCACACATTAAAAAAGTGCTTTTTTACTGGCGTTCGTTTAAGGAATGTGCAAATCACCTTATTCTCAGGGAGGCTGGACAGCAGCAAAAATGATGCGCTGGCCAGCGGTTGCATAAGGATGACAGACACGAAGCACCCACGTGGGTACTGGGAACACAATTCCCTACAGGGCCCACAACGTGAATTGTGAAAAAGGTGTTCTATTACTGTTTAGTGGCTATAAATGTCACAGTTGTACACTTAGAATGCACTTTAAGATGTGTCGCAATGCCCCATTATTTGCACAAATGCGCAAAGGGGTTAAAAAGTGAGGAGAGCCCTGTGCTTAGTTTGCAATAGAATAAGTGCCAGGGCCCAAATATTTTCTTGAACGTCACTGCCACATCGGGGGGGTGGGGGGGCAGGGGGTAGCTCCCAGCCCAGTGACAGCCCCCATGCCTGCTCCATACAGTACCAACATAATTGGTATGAAGGCTGCAAACACCACAGGTGAACTGAGGGTGATGACTGCATGCTGTGATTTACAGATACCCATCGACATAGGATATTGTGGCTTGAAATAATATAAATATTGATGTGCTTCTCCAAAACTCATCATTGCTCAAATGTTGCTCTGATTTTAGCATTGGCAAGTGGAACATTTTAACAATCTAGCAATAGAAAATAAGAGCCAGCATGAATGATTCAATGGTAAATTATAGGACAAATGCAGGCACATCATGAGTGATCTGATGAATGTGCCTGTCAAACTCTGCAGCAGGATCATAATCCTTGTTTTAGTTATTTATTTATTTATTTATTTATTTATTTATTTAATTGGTTTTGTGTGGCTGCGATTCAATCAGTGAAACTGGGAAAAAGACGGAAGACTCTTGCCCTAAGCCTTTCAGCGGTGCTGATTGCATGACTTGATTGGCACAGAATGGCGCTTCATCTTCTGCTGATAGCGGCAGGTGAGCATGGCATGAGGAGTCCCAAAGATCCTCCTTTACTTTTCATGGGTCCGCGGCAGTGTCCACGTCAAATTCCGGCCACTGCACATCATTACAACATTGGGTCGATGCTCAGAAATCTGCAACAATAGTTGCAAAGTCCCCCTCATTTGACAGAAGCCCTTGGGTGTAGCGTTGTCTGAGTGTTCCTCTTGTTTCTTTTGTGTAGGCCTCTGTTTCAAGGGAATAATGTGTAAGCGTGGTATGTCAGTGCACATTGTAAATGTTCAAAAGATAGCAAGGAAAAGTCTTGATACAGAGCACATTTTAGAAGCCATTATACCAACAAGACAGTGAATTACAGTTGTATATTTTCATGAATGATATATACACATGCTCATTTCTTTAGTGCGCTAGGCAACAGTAACTTCTGTGCCTGTGTCAGTCTCATGCCACAATCTGACTCTGACAGTCATGCAAAGATAGATAAGAAGTGTACTTTGTTTTCAAAAGGACACTCAATTAAAAATGTTATTCTGTTACATTTTTCTTGGTCTCTTCCTTAAATGTGTTCACAATTAACTACACATGATCAATGCAGACAAATTTAAAATCCCTGTGCACAGATAATTTCAAAAAGATGAACACATATAAAAAGCATGCGACAATGTCACAGCTGTGCTCCTTGGGTGGCACCTTGTGGTCCAGAATCAATACTCTCCATTAAGTCATCATGCTGATATAGAGGAAGAATAACGGCACAAGCACAGGCCGACACTGTAAATGTTACGCTTGGCATCCATATACGACTATGACGTCAAGCAAGAGCCTAGTCTAAAGGACAGCCTGGGACTCTGAAAATCAAAACACCTTCTTCACTGGTTGGGTTTTATGATGCTGACATTGGAGTCGACATAAAGTTATGTGCCTAATGGTATTGGAGTTTTCCTAAAGTCCACCTGAGGTAAGACTTCATAAAACTAACCCTTGTCATACAGGTCCCAAACTCTTAGCATAAGTCTGTACTACCCAAAGGATCTTGGAAGAATGGCAGAGCAGCCAGGCTTATCATAGAGGAAGATGCAATCTGTAGGTAAGTACACTGAACCCAGTAAGTGCAATAGTCCAAAGAAACTCTTACACAGTAAATGTTATATTAGAAATATAGAAATATTATTATTTAGACAAGGAAGGTAGATAAATACTAACCAAGGACAAGGGAAGCCCAAATGATAGAAACACCTGCCCACTCAGGGACGTAGAGAGGAGGGACACTTATGCAGAGTGCCAAGCAGCCAGTCAAGTTACATGTTATATGTTATATGTTATATGTTATACTCGTTTGTCTTGTAATGTTATTAAAAAAAAACAATAAAGAGTATTAAAAAATACTAACCAACACACATATGAATTCTTAATAATACATTTCAAAGGTGATTACTTCAATATTAGTTGCTTGCGGTTACAATTGTTACAGCGTTTGATACTAATGACGGTTCTACTGTATTATCAACACTACCGTGCACTCGTGTTACTTTACAGATAAATGGTAATTGTATTTAGTTATCAAAACCACATCAGATTAAGTCTTTTTAAAGGAAAAAGGTTGATTGTACACACAGCAGCAGAGCTTAATGTTCTAGAGACACTTTTCAAAGCTTCTAACGCTTTAAAAATCCAATCCCTAACTATACAAAAAAAGTCAGTGTCGGGGGGGGGGAGGAGCCATAGTCTTACAAAGTAGCAGAATAGCAAAGTTCCACAGGATACTTTCAGTCTCTAGGATAAGATACTTAAGAATATACCACAAATTAGGGGGACCCTGCAAAAGGACTCCCTAAAGGGACACAAGCTGAGAGCCTGGGTCAGGGGTAGGCTGGAAACAGTTCAAGGTAAGTTATACCTTTCACCCCAAATGACCTTAGTTTAGAAGAAGTAAACGTAGCTGAATTATCCTCTGTGCAGCAGCGACGGACCCATTCTCCTGATTCCTCAGTCTGGTGAAGAAAGGAAGGACTCTGAATGGGATGTCTCAGCAGCAGTCTCGAGAGAAAAAGAGAGGACCCTTGGCACGGATTTCTTCAGTCTTCTGGCCAATCTGTGATTTTGGCGCCTTTTTATTAGCACCCACATAGGACGGTATGCGCCCTGTCGATCTTCTTCAATTCTGAAGGACTGCACTCTGGTGACGGGACTTGAATGAGTGGGATTGTGCCTCTAGAGGTCCAACTGGAGCTCACCAAAGTTCCAGATGAATTCGGCCTTGCAAAAATGTTGCACTACAAATGTGTCAGAGGTCTGCAGCCCTGGAAAGGCACAGCACCTCAGGGGATGGCTCAATTTGTAGTTCGTCACTTGTTCCCACCAGCCAAAGAGAAGGAGCCATCCTCTTCGGAGCTCCTCTGTCCATTAGTAAATGGGGTCAGGACAGCAGTGGTCACTTCATGGTTACTGGAAGGGTTGGTAGTTGTCTCTGGTCGTCTTCAGCGTCGGATCTTCTGTTACAGTGGTCAAATTGCCTTTCACCTCGGAACCTCACCTTTTATTCCGTTTTCCCACTCACTCCTCTGCATCCTTTCACAGCCTTTTACCGAAAGGGGCGATCTGCTGTCCAATCAGGAGAGCCAGCCCCCTATTGGGAACTGGTTTCATTCAGGCATGCTGGCAGACAGAGGGCAGGGGAGTGAATAACTCATCTCCCACTTCCTGCCTGCCCAGACACACTGGATCCTAGGCGGGGACACCCAAGGGTTCCTGCCAAAGGCAACACACAGACCTTCCCCTTCCCAGAATGACAAAAGAAGGGCTAACAAAGAACAACCATGAGAGAAATGCCAAAAAAAGAAGGTAGCCACCACGTTAGAACATAGATGACACTATTCTGCATAGCCAAGACTGTGAATACAGACTGCGGTTGAAATTTTCACAAAAGATGGTAGAACATGTCTACTGCCACCAGCCATTACTATAGGGTTGCTTATGGTATGCTATGTTATGTTATGTTATGGTGCATATGTATGTAGCCTTAGATACCACTGGTATGATCTCAAAGTGCTGTGGGTTGAACGCCCTCGGGGACCGTAGTAGAAGTCAGTGGAGAAAGTAGGGAAGTATATAGTGCATGGGTACACTCAGTATGTGTGCAACCAGTGCAGTTTATGTGGTGTGTAGATGCATTCTAATGTTAGGCATGGAGCAATGGTTGTGTGAGAGCAGTGGAATGTGTGCAGCAAGGCCATTGACCTCAGAGTCTGCATTCTGGCAGTGGTGGAGCTTGTGTATGAAATTATGTGTGCAGCTAGGCCGATTGTTTTGTGGGGTATTGCTGCATTCTAAAGATTGTTCAGATGTTCATGGAGGTGTATAGGTATGTGTGCAGCTAGGCCAGATTGATGGAGGGGTATAGCTGCATTCTATTGTTTGTTGGTGTAGAGGAGTGAGCATATTGGTATGTGTGAGTGTCTGTGCGGATTGGTGGGAGACCCCTATTCCTGATTACCTTCCAGTGCCGGCTGAGCTGACTGTATCTTTTCTAGATGTTTGCAGCATTGGTTCGCTGAGAGGAATTATCTGTCTAGTGCAAAGTTTGTTCTGACTACCAGGCTTGCTGGTGTCTTTCTCTGCTTGGCAGTGTATTCGGTGCTGAGTTGCCCTGTTCCTAATCTTAATAGGGTTACGCAAATGCAGGTCTGTGGTCGTCCATGTGTCTCGTTGAGTCTGTCATTGTTTATTGGATGATACCTTCTCGTTATGCAGTTACATCCAGTTTTGTTCTATCGGACTTCCGAATACGAACTAGATTCGAAGACTGGTGTTCAGTGGACTCAAGGACCAGCAACAGCTACTATGGTCATTCCTATGTCTTGTTGGGTCTGCAGTTTTCTTTTAGGATGACATCTTCTAAGTGTGCATTTACTTCTGTTCTGTTCTATTGGATGTACAAGTACATCCTCAGTAAGGAGAGTGGTACTCGGTGGGCCCAAAGATCAAGCCACCGATCAGGCAGTGATGTTAGTGATGTGTCTGACTGGCATTGTTATGCAGTGGGGGTTAGGGTGTTCCTGAACTGGTGTGCAGTTAAAGTGTTGATGACAGGTGGCCGTTCTTCAATGTCGCTTGCAGTAGCAAGCCATGCCAAATTCCTCGCCTGCTAAAGAGCGTATTCCCTTGAGGTGGAACAGAGTAGGCCCATTTGTGAGGCTTGGTTATAAGTGATAGCAGGCTCATTTTGTAAAAGGTCACAGGAGCATTGAGAAGGGGGTTACTAGGTATCCCCTTAGCACTCTACCTAAGGTGCTGTGTGCTCATCTCTCAGAGTATAAGGTTTGAAGAGGAACACAAAGTATCCCTCTACCCTAGAGCACTGTAGTTCTCAAGGATAGTGAAAGAATCTCAAAGGAGAACCCAAAGGTTTCCCAGCAACACTGCACATAGGATGATGTTAAATACAGATGCCTTTAAAGAGATATGGAGGAAAGCAGCCTCCATAGGAAAATATGAAACACAGAGAACAAACTTCCAAAAGTCAGAGCAAATAAGATATGAATGAGGGGAAAAACGGCTCCCCTCATTCAGGATAGACAGAAAAAGGTCCAGATGTCCAGCAGAAAATTCTGAGGGTCTTACTAGGAGAGGGGATGAAGCATACAAATGATAAATCTCCCTAACACCTTACAAACAAGAAAAGATAAGAGAAGTAAAAAAGGCACACTATTGAAACAGGTTGATGTGCATTGTAATAGTATAAAAGAGCAAGCAATGCCTTTCACCTGTGATGTGGTTGATGTCAGCAAGCCTGCAAGCCCTACACATGGATATGCACAAGCAGGCACTACCAGGATACTTGTTCTCCTTGAGTGTAGTTGTTTGTTCCGTAAAAAAAACTGCCCATCACAGTATCTCGTTCGGTACAAGAAGTGAATAGATAAGTGAACAAATGCAAGAATAAAAATGGCATGCAATTGCTTGATGCTATACATCTAAATCAAAGTATAGAGATAAAAGGGACGTAGGGTATTGACAGGGTTGCTTACACTTCACTATGGTGACACCTATCAACATGAAAGCATTAAGACAAATACATCTCAAATAGCTGTTCCCCTTTATTAGTGTAGTATGACCTGCTGTCAAAGTAAGCACATCTGTTTCCTCCAGAGGGACAGAAAAGAACAAATTGATCATGGCAATCAATATTTACACATGGAAATGGCTTGATGATAACCATTTATCTATGTCAAGAGACGCCAAACACGTCCATTTGTGAAATACATTATGATGCCAGAAACATTAGTACATCAGAATCGGTACTCGCACAACGGGACAAAGTTTAAAGGTTTTCTATCAGAGATAAAGAAGGGGGAACTGTTCCAATATGTGACAGGTGTTCAAGTATTGAAGCCCAGACTATTAAGCATTTACTTTCTAACTGTCCTGGGACCTGGAGCATCAGGGCAAGTTATTTTGGTAGATTTGTTCATAATGAGTCTTATTTGAATACTGATGATTTTTGGGCAAGATTATCTTCTGGTAATGAGATGGTTTTATCGATTGAGGTGGGAAGAATTTTAAAGGAACTGAAGTTATTAACAATTTGATTTTTTGTTAATTTGTGTTGGTTAGAATTTCTTCTATTCTTTCTCTTTTTTTTCTATGATGTATGTTTTTTATTCAAATTTTGTAAACTGTTTTGATTAATATTACTTTTTGTTTAAATTGCTTCATGTTATTACATTGTGTGTTGAAATGTGTTAAAAGTCAAATTTTGGCTATTGCACTACATATAAAAAAAAAGGGTTTATTCTTGTAAAGTTCAAATAATCTCTCTCACATTCTACAAGCTAAATCCCTATTCTATAAAAAAAAAAGTTTAAAGGATGCTAGTCAGGATATCCGTAGCATAACAACAAAGTCCTCAGTCCAGAATCCTCTTCTAACCCATTCACTTTCTCTACCTCCAAAAGAAAACATCCAAAAAAACAAATGAAGACTTTGCAGGCGTGGTTGCTGGCTTCTGACCCAACCCTGTCCCTTTTAGTAAAGTTCATAGTTCAGGTTCCAAGAGAAAAGGCAGTTCTTAGTGTACTGGAAGTGGTTCTAGGTCAAAGTTTCGAATTCAAAGGATCGAATGACCAAAGGGTCGAATCAAAAGGACCGAAAACCAAAGGGGCGATTTTATTTTGATATTTTTTTTTAATTTTGGTTTTTTTTGGGCCACCCCAAACCACCTTTTCTGTGGTAAAAAACACTTTTATTCCAAAACGGAAACCCCAAAAATATATATATATAAAAAAAAAAAGAATGTGTCCCTTTTGTTTTAGGTCAAATTGACTCTCACCTTTGCCATTCGATCCTTTTGAATTCGGTACTTTAACTGGACACCACTGGAAGCTTGACGCGGTGTTCCGGACCTAGTGTCTCTCCATCTCTTCCCACTCTGGGATTCTTTCAGTCTTTCTCTCTTCTGGGATTCTTTCAATATTTCTTCCTCCCAACTCTGGGATGTTCTCACTCTCGCCCCAGTCTGGGGCTTGCTCGGCCTCTTTGGAATCTGGGGATCTTTCGCTTCTCACACCCTACTCTAGGGTCTTCTCGGGCTCTCTCTTTGCCCGCTCTCTTGGGCTCTGTTTCTTCTCACTCCCCATGCTGGGAGTGGGGAGTGAGAATACAAAGTGTGTGTCTAGCTGTAGCCTGGAAGGGTCTTGGAAGGGTTTTAGCGTGTCTTTGGTTGGTTCCTGGGCTCCAACCTCAGCCAGGCAAAGATGCTCCCAGGAATCTGCACAGGTGGCTCTTGCACATTCCCGCAAGGTGAGGTTCTTCCTACTTCCCAGAGCTGGGAAAACAAGAAACCGCCTCAATCCTGCCCAAACTTGTTTGCCTTCCATAGTTAGCAGCTTGCACTTGGCAGGTAGTACAGCAGAGGGATGCTCAGACTTAGCTGAGAGCAGCCAGACCATAGAGAAAGATGAGGGATGCTTCCACCATTCAGTATTTCCCCTTAAAAACATTTGAAACACTGAAATCATCACCTCTGAAAAGCCTCAGCTCCTGAAAGGCATCAAAAGTGATATTTAAAAGGTTTTGGTGTCAGGGCAAACCCAATGCTACACTTTTACAAAAATTGGACAGAGTTCTGCAAAACAAAAAAATAACCTATTCCTGTTTAGCCCCCAACAACAAAAAAATGAAGAAAAAAAATGATCAGCGGCACAAGGACAGGAACATTTGCACATTTTCCCTATGGAAAAACCCATTCAAAAAGTTTTAAAAAACTTTTTTCTGCACTCTAACTTTTAAGCCAGTCAGTAAATTGCCATACACTTTCCAGTGTTTTGCTTCTGGGGTGACCACATTTATTTATTTTTTTTAACTTTTTTTTCGGTATTTCTAAGCAGTTACAAACAAAGTAACACCTCATGGGTGTATCAACAGTTGCGCCTTCCAGTCCCCCTGCCCCATTCACCCACCCCCGTCTCCCTTGTTCTGTACACAGGATAGTTCTTCTGAACGAAACGTCATTTTACTGCGAACGTTTCTGCACTGAGGATGTCCGATAGCCGTCTCAAGGTCTCTGCTGTGTTGGTGATTTTGGGGTTGAATTAGCTGACGTGGATAGCAGGTATGCGACATAGGGGCCCCATATGTCGGGGGGGGGCATGCATGCAAGGGTAAGGTTCTGATAAATTCAGCTTCCACATCTTGATAGTACACTATGTCTTTCTGCCAGTTTGCCAGGGTGGGAGCAGGGCCGCAGCCCCATGATATTGTAATCCTCCTGCGTGCGAGCACCAATAGAATAATGGCGAGCTTCCTCATTGTCGATGACGAGTGTTTTATCAGTCCGAGAAGTGCCACGATGGGAGTGGGTGGTAGGTCCTCTCCTATGATTGCGGCAATGGTCTGTAGGACTTCAGTCCAGAACCAGGCTATCTTGGGGCAGTCCCAGGCAAGGTGGAGAAAGTCAGCTGCTGGCATGCCGCATCTCTTGCAGGAGGCCTCCGATTCGGGTTGTTGCCAGCATTTTTTGGCTGGAGTGTAGTATGTTTGATGAAGGTAGTTGAAGTGGATTTGCTTAAAACGTGTATTCAGTGACACTTTTTGCACTTGTCGTAGGATATAGGACCAGTCTTCGTCTGGTATTCTGATGTGCAGTGATCTCTCCCAGCGTGCTTTCGTTTAATTATCTGTTCGTGCAGTGTCTGTTAGTAAGGATTTGTATAGTAGTGAGACCAGCCTACCTTGCCCTTTCACTAGGATCACAGTGTGCAGGAGGTGCCACGTGGGTGGCTGATGTGGGAATGTTGGAAGAAGTGTCTGTAGGGTATGCGGAGTCTAAAATATATAAATGTATCGAGGGATGTCTCACCTCTCTTTTCTCTGGCTAATTGGGGTGTCATGAACATGAATAAGTCACCCATTGTTTGAATGTGTAGTTTATCCGCCCATTGGTGGAAAACTTTTTCAGTGGTTAGGGGGACTCCCGGTATAAACTTAATTGGTAGCAGGGGGGAGAATCTGGTTTGTATGCCGCACTTCTGTGCTATTTCTTCCAGATGGCATATGTGGATAGGACGACGTTCATCGTAATGTGGGGTACTGTGAGGTGTCCAATAATGACTGCTCTTAATAGATTAGGGGATGCAAGGGCCCGTTCTATTTGCACATGGGGTCTAACAAAATGCGTGGTATACCAAAAACTAAGATATTGTGCCTCGGCTTTCCAGAAGTATCGTTCCATATCTGCAAGTGCTTGGCCTCCTTGGACTGTTGGTAGTATGCGTGTCGTGTAGGCTACTCGAGCTGGTTTCCCCCTCCACAGTAATCCCAGAATCAAGCTCTTAACCCTTTGGAAAAAGGATTGTGGCAGAAGCAAGGGTATGTTGGCAAAGAGGTAGAGGAATTTTGGGAGAATCCACCATGTTAACTAACAAGGCTCTACCCCATAACGTCAGCGGGAGTGTTTTTCATCTAGTCCCATCGTTATCTCATAGTTGTCTTTGTATATCTCGTGGTGATCAATGGACATGAAAATACTGAGATATCTTACATGGGAGGTTTCCCATTTAAACCCATAATCGTCTATGAAGTGTTTGGTGTCTCGTGTTAGGGGAAATATTACAGATTTTGATTGATTGATCTTTAAGCCTGAGATGACGCCAAATTGAATGACCTCGTGTATAATGGGGTTCAGGTTCTCACGGGGGTCACGAACATAGAGTATTATGTCATCGGCATATAGTGAAATCACCAATCTGTGGGGGCCGAAAGTAAGGCCTCTGTGAAGCTGTCAGGAGCGCAGCCCTGACACCAGAGTTTCCATAATCAATGTGAAAATTAAAGCCGATAGCGGGCAACCTTGTCTGGTACCCCGTTGCAACTCAATGTATGCTGATTTTGCGGTGCCTAGGATGATGGAGGATTGGGGATTGTTATATAGGAAATAATGTTGATAAAGGAGTTCAAGTACCGTTTAAGTACCGCAAAGAGATAGGGCCATTCGACAGAGTTGAAGGCCTTCTCTGCGTCGAGCAATACCGCGATCACCTGACATGTGGGCCAAGGGCTTCTATAACACAGAATATCCTCCTAATGCCAAATGATGTACTCCTCCCAGGCACGAAACCCGACTGATCTCTCAGTACTAGGCCGGGCATTGGAGGCAGTAGTCTAGCAGTTAATATTTTGGCTAGTATTTTGTTATCAAGATTGATCAGTGAGATTGGCCTCTAAGAGGCACACTCTTCTGGGGGTTTACCGGCTTTGTGTAGGAGAATAATGTTGGCCTCACAGAGGGTCGGTGGTAGGACCCATGTTCTAGCGCCTCCTCGCAGACGCGGAGAAGGAGCAGGGCCACCATAGCTGCTAATGCTTTGTAAAATTTGCCTGTGAGGCCATCAGGGCTTGGGGCTTTAGTGTTGGCAGCTGTTTTATAGCCTGCAAGACATCTTCTAGTGAGATGGGCGTATTTAGGGGTTCGCGTAGATCTTCCCCCACCCAATACAGTTCTATGTCGTTTAAGTAGGTCTGCATGGTGTCAGGGTGGGTGGTGTGCTGTGAGCTATACAGATTTTGGTAGAACGAGTGAAAGGTGTCCACAATTTCCTCCTCTGTGTGTACTAGTGAGCCTTGGGCGTTGCGTACTATCTCCACGTAGGTGGGTTTCCTATGGGCAGCTATCAGGCGAGCTAAGAGCGCTCTGGGCTTCTGACCCTCACCATATTGTCGAATCTGGTGTCCTCAACCTGTGGAAATCGAAATAATGTTGTACCTCCTATCGCATTGTTTGAATGTATGTTGGCCTACGCCAAGTTGTCTAAAAACATCGTGTACATAGATTCCGCGGCAAGGTCTTGACCTTAATGTATTGTGCAAATCGCCATCTTGGATTAAGCCGCCATTTTAGGTACTCTTGCAGTGTGGAAGTCACCCTGAACAACAAAATGGAGGCCGAATGACATTTCGAGTGGGATTCTGGCCGTTGTGACCTCCGCACACATGAATAAGTAATATGCCCACAGGCCACTTGTTGGGGTCGCGAACTGAGACCTTGTCCTATCCCTGACCTATGTGTAAATGAACAGCTGTATCAGCGGAACTGTTCAAATTGCATACATTATGGGATTGACCTGGCAACGAACCCTAGGCCTGGTCCCAAGAATGGTTAACCCGCGAGGGGGTTGGCCAGAACTGGATAAAAAGTATAAAAAACAGAGTATCCCAATGTACGGTCTCTCACACTAACACGGCGAACTACCGTTGATGGTTCGTTCTGTTACTCTGAGGGCCGAATAGCTATCCGTATGTCAATTGACTTTGGTAATTGTTGTAACTTTGAAATAAAGCGCTTTGTATGTTCTGTGTAACCTGTGTTGGTGTGTTTCCTTTGGGCTTCCCGGCCTCATATCAATTTTTCTGTTTCCACAAACCAAGGAACTTCAGCTCAGGTTCAGCTCACGTTCTGACGTGGCCCTAAATGTCAGGAGTTCTTCTTTGAGTTCTGCCTGGATCTGAGAGTCATTCGATTCGGCGCACTCGAGTTTGAGCTTTTTTAATCGGGTCTCGCTAGTGGTTAGCTCGCGTCTGATCAGTTTGAGGATCCCGTTCTCTTTTACTATGCACATTCCTCTGATATAACCTGCTGAATCGACAGAGTTTTGGTTGATCTCCAGAAATGTGTTGATTTCACACTGAAGTTCTGTTGCAAACACCCGATCCGACAGTGAGCCCGGTTTGAACCTCCAGTGGGGTGGTCTGGAGTTGGTGTTGGAAAGGTCGTATTCGAGCGTCACCATGGAGTGATCTGAGAATGTTCTCGGGAGGATCTGACATTTCCCTCACTGAAAAGGGCTGTGGGTGGATAACAGGAGATAGTCGATGCGTGAACTGGTGTTGTGGGCTGCCGAATGGAAGGTTTGTTCCCTGGTTTCCCAGTTAGAGTGTCTCCACACGTCCACCAGATTGAATGCTTGACTGATTTCCTCGACTTGTAGGCTTGCCTTCGACGGTCTGACGTTCATGTTGTGAGACTTGTCTTTTTGGAATTTAGTGGTGTATTCAAATCAGCTCCCCAGATGAATTTCCAAGGTGTGATTGAATCCAGTTGAAGTTATTGGAGCCGTCGACATTAGGGTCGTATAAATTTGCAAAAGTCACCTCTTTGCCTGCTAGGATCCCTTTCACCCAGAGCACACTGCCCTCAGTGTCTTTTTTGGACTTTATGAGGCTGAAATTGGCTCTTAGTATTAGTATAGCTACCCCTCTGGCATATGAAGAGTATGAGGAGAAATACCTGTGGCACCCCCATTCTTGGGCCCAGCAGTGCTCCGATTCTGGAAGGAGGTGGGTCTCTTGCAACATGGCCACATTGATCTTGTGCCTCTTGATGTACTGAAGGATTTTGTGAGTTTTAGCTGGCAGATTGCCCCGTCTAATATTCCATGTGGCCACCCTGAATTTGCTGAGCTAGGGACATGGTATCGACGGTATTGGTTTGTGATAGTTGCATGGGTTGATAGTGATGATGAGGCAATGTGTAGTGAGCGCTTTGTTCCATCTTTTCTCGTGATGTGGTTGATCGTAATACTGAAAGGACGGGGAGTGGGAGGCCCGGGGGCCGGGTCTCAGGAGGCGCATTGCCACAACAGTTTCATTGAACCTTCCTTCACTCGGGCAACCCCCAACTGACTCAAAATAATCTCCCTCCCAAGAACAGGGATGACCACATTTACTACAAAGTTTCCTTAGCTCAAGAGCAGTCGAGCACAGCACAGAGTGTGGGTAGCCGGTATTTGGGCTGGCATCTTTTAACAGTAGAGCAGCACTGTGAGGTCTGTACATCTGTAGTTGAAAGAGCCATGTTTTGAGAATTGTGGGGGCATTCCGAGCTGACACCAGGATCGAGTTCCAGAGGGTGGGTGCATGACAAGAGAAGGATTGTTTGCAGGTCCTCTCTTTGCGTATAAGTTGTGATTCAAGCCGGTTGGTCGATTTGCTGAGCGTGTACCACTAGATATATGGAGTTCAGCCGACAGGTATGCTGGTGTGATTCTCGTGACTGCTTTGTAAATGATATATGCAGTCTTGAACAGTATCCTGGCTTGGAGTGGAAGCCAATGCAGTTCGCATAGGATGGGGGTAATTTGGTCAAATATCTGAGCTCCCGGAATAAGAGGTGCTGTAGCGTGGTGGACTGCTTTTATGGGAGCCAAGTGTGCAGCTGGGAGCCCTGTCAGAAGAGCATTTCCCCCATCGATGTGCGAGTCAGGGGCCTGCTATATGGTCCGGATGTCCTGCAGCAGGATGAAGGGTTTGAATTTTCATTTTCAAAGGGTAGAGATTCTGAGCCAGGCTATTTGGGACTTCTTGGCTACATGTTTTTGAAAGGACAGATTGCTGTCAATGGTGAAGCCTAAAGATTTTGCTGAGTATGAGAGTTGGGGGTGAAATCTTTCTTGGCGCATATCATTGAAATATTGTTGGACAAGTTGTTTTTTAGCGGGGAGAGCAATGAGGATAAATCCAGTCTTGGATGGGTTTAGTTTGAGGTACGCAGTCGACATCCATGACTGGATGATGGCTAGGTAATCATGGAGACGAATGATGTCCTGCATGCTATGTATTCTCATGTACAACTGAGTATTGTCTGTATATTGGTAGATGGCTATATTGGGATCTTTCAGGAGAGTGCCCATAGGTTCCATGTAAAGGTTAAAAAGGATTGGTGGGAGGATGGAGACTTGGGGGACTCCTGAGGAGACCTGATGTCGGTTAGAATGCACCAAGTTAATCTCGACAGCCTGGTGTGTGCGTGCAGAGTAGCAGGTAAACCAGTTCAGGACAGTGCGAGAGAATCTCATCCTGTCATGATGCTGTGGACAACCATGTTGAATGCAGCCGAGCGGTCCATCAGGACGAGGAGGCATGAGTCGCCCTTATCCATGATGTGGAGAGCATCATCCACCACCTGTATGGTGTCTGTCTTGATGCTACACTTTGGGAGGAACCCTAACTGATAGTCATTTAGGAGGAGTTGTTTGATTCTGGTGGGGAGTTGTGTAGCAACTACTTTTTCCAAGAGTTTTCCAATAAATGGGAGGTTCATAATAGGCCTGTAGTTGTCCCGGCCCATCTGAACCTAGGGCTGTTTTTTTCAAAAGAAGCCAGTCTTGAGGGTGCCCGGGAATTACCCTTCTGCAAGAGAAGCAGTAATGATGCTGAGGAGCGCATTGATCAAACGGGCCAAAGCTGGCGGTACCAGATTCCCGTTCACTGCTTCAAAACAATGGAATGCCCTCCCAAATTCACTAAGGAACGAGTCCTCGCACCGGTCCTTCCACAAAGCCCTCAAAACGAGGTTCTTCCACTAATTCCCTAGGTACACCCATATACCGGTGGTCCGTAAGGTATTAGTTGTGTCCGATTCCCTGTAACCTTTGAACCATAGAGCCCCCCATCCTTTGTAATTTTGCATGTCTAACCGCTACCTGTCTCGTACTAGGTAAGATGTAACCACAAACCATAGTGCCCCACCCACCTGCTTTAACTTTGCATGTTTTAAGCTCTACTTGTCTGGTACCAGGTTCAATGTAACTATGAACCACAGACAGGCTGTCTTTTTCCCACGATTTCTTTCCTGTTGTGTCCTGTAACTAAGTAAGCCAATCCTGTAACAGCGCCATGATGCACGAGGGCTGATTTGTGCGCTTTATAAATGTCAAAAATAAATACAATTTGAGTGCTGGGCCCATCAATTATTTAATGATGGAGGCCGGAATTATATCATCGAGTAAGAAGTAGGTATGAGGGAGGCAATCATTTTTAGGATTACTGGGGGAAAGAGAGGAGAGAATCCAGTCCAGATGGGTAGTATGCATGCCACGGTGCATTGGATGCTAATGCTGTCAGAGGGTGATTCAGTGGTGTCTCTGATCTTGTCTATTTTTTCAATAAAAATGTGTTGATTCATTGCATTTTTCCTGAGTTTCTGGTATCTCAGGGTCAGCTGAGGGTTTGGTGTAATGGTTTACTACTTGAAAGAGAGCTTTGCTCCTGTTGGGGGCTGCGGCAATGGTGGTGGAGCAGTAGGCATCTTTGGCCTTGGTAATCAGAATCCTATGGTTTACGTGCAGAGAATTTAGGTTGGTGAGGTTGCCCGAGTTATGGTTTATGGTCGACCTTTTCTATAGGGCTCTGATTGAGCATTTGTTGGAGGCTAGCTTGGGGGTGTTCCATTGGACAGATGGTTTGGTCTTAGCCCGGCTGGATTTTAAGGGGGCATGAGTCGTCACTAGTTTCAATAATTCCAGGAGGCCCAAGATGTTCCCTGTGGTGACAGAATCTGCAAAGTTTGCTTCTAGCTCATTGGTCAGGAAGGTTTTGAATGAGCGACGTTGAGTGAGGGGGCATTTAGCCTGACCATTGTGAGCCATAGTCGAGTGGTTGACTGATAATGGGGTGGCGACGTGGTCAGACCAGTCAAGTGGGATGGGGTCTGCACAGGTGATGAGGGGGGATAATGTGAAGGCTAAGTCTAGGGTGTTTCCTTTGTTGTACGTGGGGGAGAACACAATTTGCTTATGATCCATGGAAACGGTCAGTGTGAAAGCATGATTCGAGTGTGGTTGTCAGCCTGTGACTTGGGGAGGTTAAAATCACTGAGAAAGACATTATTTGAATGTGTTAATTTGGCAGATTAGAGTACGTTGGAGATGCCTGCAATGAAGGAGTCACTCCTGTGAGGTGGTCTGTAGATGAGGGGGAAGGTGATGGATTCCTCTGTGGAAATCGATATAATATTGTGACCCTAATCGCATTGTTTAAATGTATGTTGGCCTACGCCAAGCTGTCTAAAGAATACCATGTACATAGGTTCCGCGGCAAGGTCTTGACCTTAATGTATTGTGTAAGCCGCCATCTTGGATTTAGCCGCCATTTTAGGTACTCTTGCAGTGTGGAAGTCACCCTGAATCACAAAATGGAGGCCGAACGACATTTTGTGTAAGACTTCGGCCATGGTGACCTCCGCACACGTGAATAAGTAATATGTCCGCAGGCCATTTGTTAGGGTCACGAACTAAGACCTTGTCCTCTCTTTAACCTGTGTGTAAATATGTAACTGTATCAGCGGAATCGATCAAACTATGTAAATTGTGTGTTCGACCTGGCTACGAACCCTAGCCACGGTTCCAAGAATGGTTAACTTACGAGAGGGCTGGCCGATGCAGGACAAAACATATAAAAACCCAAGCATCCTGATGATCGGTCTCTCCCACTTTCAGTGCGAACCTTACGTTGAAGGTTTGCGTGTTTGTCAGAGGGCCGTATAGCTATCCGTATGTCAATTGACCTTGGTAACTTTGTAACTTTGAAATAAAGCGCTTTGTATGTCCTTTGTAACCTGTGTTGGTGTGTTTCCTTCTGGGCTTTCCGGCCTCATATCAATTTCTTTGTTTCCACAGTTGGCGCCCGAATAGGGACCCTCAAGATTGATGCCGGATCATTGAAGGTTGACGCAGACTATCGAATCGGGATCGGACGGTGTGATTCTGCGGGCCCGACCGATCGAGACGCGATACCTCGGCAGCGCTGCACGAGCCGATCCTTGGGTGATAGTCGTGTGGTCTGACACGGCATCTTGACGAGGGTCCAATTCCGAGGCGGGCAGATTTGCCGAAACCACCGAACGCAGGTAAAAATTCGTTAGTTGAAGTCCTTTGTAAACCGTACGGCCCTCCTTAGGTTTGGTCAGGTGCAGTCGTGACCCGGCTCTTAATTTAACCCTGACAATTTGAATTTGGCGTATTGTATCTGCAGACACAATTATTGGACCAGGTAACACCAATTCTTTGAGAAATGCCTGGGAAATTGTCTAGCTACTTTAGGGCTCTGTTCCGCAGCGATCGACAATCTTTGGAATTTAGCCGTCCGGCACCACAGGAGGGGTCGCCGGCGTGTACTATGTACTGTAAGTATGGCATTGGTAGTATTGTATTTAATGACATTTGGCACAGACAGACCAGAAATGCCTCCGAATTTCAGTGGCCAATCAATGGTAGTTTTGAGATCCCCCGTATTGAATACTTAGAATCGATCTTGCTTAAGAAAAAGGCTAGGCCAGCAGCCTTTGATATGTTACAAAATTGGAAAAAGGAAGCACTGCAGCAGCTTAAAAGTAGGGATAAACATGCACGACGTCATAAAACGAATGCCGAAAAGGCATTGTTGTATGACAAGGAAAAACGATTAGAAGAAACCCAGAAAATGGATAGAGCTTTCTCGCTCGGGGTCCAGAAAATTTACCCCTCTAAAGATTTCCATGTTTCCGAGGAGTTTATTGAGAAAATATTGAACGAACGGAGGCCTGATTCTTCAGCGCCACCTCCGTATGCTCCTGTTATGGGCACCTTGCCCGTTCCTGCTATTGTTCCCGTTGCTATTCCTACTCCTCCTGCGCAGCCTACTGTTCCTAGTTCTTTGGTCGTCGCTCCTCTGTCTATTACACTGCCTCTCTCCCCTGCACCCTTGTCAAGCCCACCTACGCTTTCGATTCCGGGGAGTCCCGTGTTCGTTAAAACAGATCCCGGTGCAGGGTCAACAATTATAACTCGTAGTACTGTTCCTGCGGGCAGGAAACAGGAACTATTTGCCTGGGCTAAGCAATGCATGGAAAAAGGTGATCAAACTGATGTATTTTCAACATTATCTAATTTGCACGATTTTCCCGAGAAAAATGTTTTTATTGAAGGACTGGGGATTCACTTAGGTGTAATGTGGGGTAGATTGCAGACTTCGGATCTCCCACAAGGGGTGAGAGATCTGAATGCCTTGGCACTCTCGAGGGATACAGAGCAGAAAGTATATGGACATGTTGACAGATTGTTTGAGTTTAGGAGGGATTTTGGAAGGTTACAAAACGAGGATGATGAGGACGACAGGATGTATGCACAGAAACGGTTCCTTTCGTGCTGAAGTTCAGCACCTGAGGAAGTACGAATTTGTACCAAAGACGCGATTCGATGGATCTCGGATTCATCGATACCGCCAGATGAGGTGTACGACACATATAGTCAATACACGGTAGAGATGCAAAGGAAGGTAATCCAAGTGATGGTACAGCACTTACAGGAGGAATGTATAAGGAAGAAGGTTGGTTGCCCCATAGAGTTATTGGGTATTTGTAAAAGAGCTTTTTCGCCCGACACTTCTACAGCTGCTTTAGCGCTCGATTTGGCCCTATTGCTCAGTAAGCGGTCGGAGGTCCCTTTATCTCAGTTGCCTATGAGAGAGGTCCCTCCGACCTTTGTCCCAAAAGTAGAAATCCCCGCCGACGCGGTAGCTGGTACTCCCGCGACGGATATCCCTGCACATTACGTATCGCAGTTTGTTCACGTCCCGTTCTCCCGACAGGAAGTGAACACGATTAGACAATCAGTCCCCGATATTAGGAAAAATCCGACAGGGTTTTATAAAGAAATAGAATCCGTCTTGCAGTCTTCTGTGTTCACCTTAAGTGACATGGACTTATTGTTTCCAGTGCTTTTGCCAGTTGATGTATGGAAACAGGTACGGACAATAGATGATGTGCCGGGGCTAGGGGATACATGGGTAAATCTGATTAGAATAGACAGAGAACGACTAGCTGGTGAGAAACCACCCCAGGTAATACTTACCTTACCCGATAGAATAGTTGCTAAACTAAAAACTATAATCCCAGAAAAAAGGATTATTTGGGACAAGCTTACGGCCTGTGTCCAAGGGAAAACTGAAGGTACTACTGAATTCTTTAATAGATTTGAACAGGTGTTCTCTGACTTTAGTGGACAGGATTTGGGCACAGAGTCGGGGAAGAGGTTGTTTGTGGACAAATTTGTACGTGGATTGTTGTCCGACATCCAGTCACATATTATGTCCTCAGAGAGCGCTTGGCAGGCAAAATCTCAGTCAGAGGTTTTGCATATGGCTCAGTATTATGAGAATCGGGTTAATAATGAAAAAGAGAAAATCGAAAAAAGGAGGGGTGACTTAAAGACTAAGGTATTGTTACAGCAAATTATCAGAAACCCCAGAGGAGGTACGACACAGACTAGAGGTCAGTACATTCCAAGAGGAAATACTCCTCCAAATTCTATAAATATTAATCAGTGTGCTTATTGCCGCCAGGAAGGTCACTGGCGAGCACAGTGCCCTGCCCTTCGTCAGAGGTCAGGAGGCACATTTGGAGGTATGGGTAGGCGACCAAGGGGCCGCCCCGGAGCAGGGGGCCCTGATAGGGGTCAGCTTCTACAAGATCCCCAGCAGCCTTTTTCACGGGAAAATCAGACTCCGAGTATGGACTCGAGAAATTTATTTGATCACCCTTCTGCTGCCTATCTTTCTGAAGAACTTCCCTTTGACGAAGTTCTGCCTTACTAGGATTGCCCGAAGCAGCGTTTGGAACCTTTACCTTTTCCCGTTATTCAGAAGGGCCCCTATGTTGAATTATTGGTGGGGAATAGGAAACATCAGTTCTTGATCGACACTGGAGCACAAAAGTGCTCCATTGACCATTCTAGGGTTCCAAACATCCCACTGTCAGGGCAAACAAACGTTTCTATAGGGTTCTCTGGTATACCAACTGTTTGTCCGGTTTCTGCGCCGGTATCTGTTTCTATGGGTCCTTTCACAGACCAGTGCCCTTTTCTTCTTACTTCAAACTGCGGAGAAAATTTGCTAGGGTTGAATTTGTTAAAGAAACTGAATGCAGTAATTCATTGTTCCCCTGACGGAATAAGATTAACAGTTTCACCACAGCAACCCTTTTACTCCCAGTATTTGACCCAACCTCTACCTCCCGAGTTTGACATTGTCCCGGAATGTTTGTGGGCAATAGACGACAATGATGTCGGGATATTGCACATCGAGCCTGTTAAGATAGTCTTGAAATATGGGGTTAAGCTACCGCGCATTCCGCAATATAAAATTTCAATTGAGGGTGACCGTGCTCTGAAATGCATTGTCTCCGATTTTGTACATCGTGGAGTGATCGAAGAAATAACAGGTAGCTTATGTAATAGCCCGATCTTGCCAGTATATAAGAAAGGCAACAATGCAATTCCGTACCGGTTTATAATAGATCTTCGTGCTATTAACCGGGTGGTAGCCCCACAATTTCCAATCGTGCCTGATGTAACAACGATCTTAACAATGATCCCTGCTACGGCTACACACTTTAGTGTCGTAGATTTGAAAAACGCCTTCTTTAGTATTCCGATACATGAGGAGAGCAGGTATTTGTTTGCGTTCACCTTGGGGGGACGCTCGTTTACATTCACAAGGGCACCTCAAGGGTATACTGAAAGTCCTAGTATCTATAGTAGAGCCTTAAAGGAGCAGCTCGACACCCTTGAATTGCCACCTACTTGCACACTGCTGCAATATGTAGACGATTTACTGTTGGCTGCAGACTCTGAGAAAGCTTGTAAGGAAGGCACTATATTGTTGCTTGTTCATCTAGCTGAAAATGGTCACAAGGCTTCGCTTAAAAAATTTCAATATTGTTGCCAGGAGGTTGCCTATTTAGGCTACCTCCTGTCAAAGGAGGGGAGAAGATTGACACCTGAACGAATAAAACACATTTCTGGCATGTCTGTCCCAAAAACACAGAAGGAAGTCAGAGCCCTGATAGGGATGGCGTCCTACTGTAGACTGTGGATCCCGAATTTTGCCCTAGTGGTAAAACCGATGTTGGCTTTGACGAAGAAGGGCATTTCTCTGCCACTGCTATGGGAATCGGAACATCAACGATCATTTGAGCTTTTCAAAACCGCGCTATGTTCAGCACCGGTTCTGGGTACACCAAATTACGATAAGGCCTTTGTGTTGTTTGTGCATGAATGTGATGGATGTGCTTTGTCTGTGTTAACACAGGAACATGGAGGGAAGAATAGGCCGTGCGGCTATTATTCCTCCGCCCTCGATCCTGTTGCATGCGCTTTGCCGCGATGTCTGCGCGCTGTTGCAGCTGCCGCTGCGTCTGTAAAGCAGAGTGAGGGGATGGTCCTAGGCCACGATTTAATTCTGATGGTACCTCACTCTGTTGATATTCTATTGAATAAGACTCAAACGCAACACCTTACCTCTGCCCGGTTGACAAGGTACGAATTAGTCCTATTTGCTCCTCATATCCAAATTAAAAGGTGTTGTGTTCTCAATCCGGCTGAACTCTTACCTCTCCCGCAAAATATTGTTTGCGGTGATGAAGGATCACATGACTGCCTGTATGCTACCGAACAAGAAACAAAGGGTAGGATAGACCTCTCGGATACTCCTTTGGAGAATGCGGAAGGGGAGCTGTTTTGTGATGGCTCCTGCTTCAAACTTCCGAATGGCACATCTACAGCTGCTTATGCAGTTACCACTTTAGACACAATTGTTGAAACTAAAAGGATTCCGCATAACTCAGCACAGGCTGCGGAGATTATAGCGTTGACCCGCGCTTGTGAACTCTCCCAAGGGCATAGAGTCAATATTTATACGGATAGCCAGTACGCCTTTGGGGTGGCTCACAACTTTGGAAAACTATGGTCGGAAAGAGGGTTTCTGACCTCACATGGGACCAAGATTCAGCATGGTCCCTTAATAGTACAACTACTTTCAGCGCTCTCACTCCCTGAACAATTAGCAATCATGAAATGTGCAGCACATCGCAAGGTCATAGACAATGTGGGAAGAGGAAATGCTTTTGCAGATTTGATAGCTAGACAAACAGCTACAGACCTTAGCACAGACATGTACACCTCGAGGGAAGTGAGAGATGTTTGTATACTAGATGAAGGCATTGGGTCTGTGCGAGATATGCAGACTGATGCCTCAGTTCAAGAGTCTAGGAAGTGGGCTGAAGGCATGGGAAAATTGGATGATGAAGGGTGTTGGGTGGACGCATCCGACGGGAAATGGTTGCTTCCTGATTCTTATGTGTTAGCAATGGTTACAATGGCACACGGTCCAACACATGTGTGTGCCCAGCAAATTACGAAGATATTACAGCAGGTCTGGGTGAATGATAAAATTTTGGAAACTGCAAAGAGATATGTTCAGAGTTGCATGATTTGCCTGCAGCACAATGTGGGTAAAGGGACAGTGACTCCAAGGGGAAGTTTCGGGCCCCCCTCTGTCCCCTTTGAAACCATTCACCTTGATTTTATTGAAATGGAGCGATGTAATAACTTGAAATATGTTCTTGTCATCATTTGTGCTTTTAGCAAATGGGTCGAGGCTTTCCCTGTCAAAGATGCTACCGCCATGACTACCGCAAAGATCCTGGTGAAAGAGTACTTCCCTCGATTTGGGCTCCCGAGGATAATTTGGTCGGACAACGGCCCCCATTTCATCGCAGCCGTAATGTTACAAATATGTGTTGCCTTAGGGATTGAGAAACGTTTTCATTCAGCTAGGCACCCTCAAAGTGCGGGGTTGGTAGAGAGACACAACGGTATTTTGAAAAACAAACTTGCAAAAACATGTGCCGACACTAAACTAAAGTGGCCCGACGCTTTACCTATTGTGTTGTTAGCTATGCGCACCACACCCCAGACTAGAACTGGGCTCTCTCCGTTCGAGGTGGTAATGGGAAGACCTGCTAATATCTGGGGTCTCCCTAAACCTAAAGCCCTGAGGGATGTGGATAATGTATTGCTCATAGATTACTGTAATCAATTGACTAAAAATCTGTATTTCATTTACCACCAGGTGAATGCTGCCTTACCTGTACGGTTTACGGGCCCAGGACACGATATATTTCCCGGTAGCTGGATCCTGGTGAAGGCCTACGAGAGGTCTTCCTGTCTTGCGCCCCGCTGGCGCGGACCCTACCAGGTATTGTTGGTCACCAGGACGGCAGTGCGGGTGGCAGGAAAGAAGAACTGGATACATGCAACACATGTCAAGAAGATCCCTCACCCGACGCCACACGTTACAGAAGAAACAGAACCCCTCGCTGGTGCTACACTCTCTGATCTCGGAGTAGCAGGCAGCGTTGTGAGTGCGTCGGAGAAGTTCTCTGAGCCTGAGGAGCTCGGGGAGCCGTCCATTTTGTCTCCGCACTCCCTTGATCAATCACTTCCGGAAAACCTTGTTTCGAGCTCTGCGACTTCCGTCGCCACTGATACGACGCTCCCCTCAGGGAGCGACGATACTTTGCTTTTGGATTCAACAAACTTGGGTACCATCAGGTACAACCTTCGACAGCGAAAATAAAATTACCGCACGAGTGTCGTGCATCTGGAAGGAAAAAGTGATTGGAGTACTGTTGTCTTTCTTTTTTCGAACAAAGAAAAGGAGGGTTCTGTTGGCTAGGGTTGGGAAGGACTAAGAAATCGCTCGGCCGAAGTGCCGCCAGCAACGAACATTGGGGCCGTCGATCGGGATGACCATGATGCCTGCCGCCTTCACCGCTGCTCCCCGTATTGAACTATTAGATAAGGAGGTGACCAAATCGAACAATGAACAATGTGCCTGGGCCCCGAAAACGTACTGTTGTGTTCTCGTTCTGATTATTGTTATTTTTGCAACTGCTGCTGTGGGACTTTGGTATTTTGAAGAAATTTATCCTTTGAAGCCTCTGTTACCGACCAAAATCGTACCAACTGTTTTGACTCCCTCTGTACACCTTCACACTCTGTCCCCTAGGGACTCTCGGCATAGACAGAAATATTATAATAACACTTTGATGATAGTGATGAATGCTACGCATGCTATTTTTAATAAGAGTAATTGTTGGATCTGCACTCACTTACCACAACATGGGAACAAGGGACTGGGATGGTATATACATCCCTTACCTTTAACAACCTCTTGCTATGCCTCTCTTAGAGCACTCTTCTTTGGCCGATGGAATGAAAGCATCTCAGGGAACTTTGATGGGACTAATTTGAATGAATTTGAAAAACGTGAATTGACTCCCCTGGGATGCTCGCTTTTTGCAAATAGAAGTAAACCTAACGTCGCTTCTATTAGGCCGTCTGATAAACTTTCTTTTCCTTTTCAAAATCTAGTTTCTTTTAAGATGGCTCCGATAGGCAATAAGGATGCCATGCCTCCTTCTTATTCTGTGAATCATAGTCCTGATTCAGTTCCTTTCTGTGTACAAAGAAATGGCACTAGGCCAATGGGAGACTTTGAGCCTTGTGTAAACACTGTAAACTTGACAGGGGAAAATAGGCCTTTGTATGTAGGGGGACCCGTTTATTTTGTTTGTGGTAGTTTAGCTTTTCCCTGGTTGCCGAAGGATTGGCAGGGGACTTGTTATTTAGGGATATTGTTACCAGGTGTATTTATAGCCAGTACCTTAGAGGTATCTAAGGCTCGCCCGCGACGGGATAGTGATGGAGACACCCCCGGACAAGTGTTTGGGGATATAGCCAAATCAGTAGTGCCCTTTTGGGGACAAATAGCAAATTCAGAAAACATTAGGGGATTAGCGAGGGTGTTGGAGAAAACGATCAACCGGACCACGGACATACTTTACAATATGACCTTAGAGCAAAAGGCGATAAGATTGGTAGCACTTCAAAATCGAATGGCATTAGATGTCATTTTAGCCGAACGAGGTGGAGTATGTAAATTAGTGGGGTCCGCTTGTTGTGTTTTCGTACCAGATTCTTCGCCAACAATTTTTAAAGCAATTCAGAATTTACACACTCTCAGTTCTGAAGTCCATATCCCTGTAGGAGACTGGAACCTTAGTACTTGGTTTTGGGATTCTTTACGATCTTGGGGGTGGAAGGTGCTTTCTGTCATTTTAGGTATTTTAGGGATTTTGTTAGTTCTTTGCTGTTGTTTTCAATGCCTCCCGAGTATATGTGGAATGATGGGGGGATGTTGTGCTCAGGTAATGAGCGCGATAGGGCATAGGATATACACCCCGAAGACAGCATCTAAAGAGTTCATGTTGCAAGACGTTCTTATGAACAACTTTATGGCTATTGACATTTCGGACAATGATGCGGAACCTATGGATGATAATGCCATCAGTTATTTTCGAAAGTATTAGGAAATGATGTATTAGCACTTGGCATAGGCCAAAAGGAGGGTCTGTGGAAATCGATATAATATTGTGACCCTAATCGCATTGTTTAAATGTATGTTGGCCTACGCCAAGCTGTCTAAAGAATACCATGTACATAGGTTCCGCGGCAAGGTCTTGACCTTAATGTATTGTGTAAGCCGCCATCTTGGATTTAGCCGCCATTTTAGGTACTCTTGCAGTGTGGAAGTCACCCTGAATCACAAAATGGAGGCCGAACGACATTTTGTGTAAGACTTCGGCCATGGTGACCTCCGCACACGTGAATAAGTAATATGTCCGCAGGCCATTTGTTAGGGTCACGAACTAAGACCTTGTCCTCTCTTTAACCTGTGTGTAAATATGTAACTGTATCAGCGGAATCGATCAAACTATGTAAATTGTGTGTTCGACCTGGCTACGAACCCCAGCCACGGTTCCAAGAATGGTTAACTTACGAGAGGGCTGGCCGATGCAGGACAAAACATATAAAAACCCAAGCATCCTGATGATCGGTCTCTCCCACTTTCAGTGCGAACCTTACGTTGAAGGTTCGCGTGTTAGTCAGAGGGCCGTATAGCTATCCGTATGTCAATTGACCTTGGTAACTTTGTAACTTTGAAATAAAGCGCTTTGTATGTCCTTTGTAACCTGTGTTGGTGTGTTTCCTTCTGGGCTTCCCGGCCTCATATCAATTTCTTTGTTTCCACACCTTGTGCGATAGAGGGAACCGTCAGGCAAGTGATTCAAACAAGTTTGTTCTTGGAGAGGGCATGATGGAGCATGGCGAATCGCTCCTGTGGATGATTGCCACTCCGCCTCCTGCCCATCTTGGATGTTCAGCATGTTTAATTCAGTAGTCGTGGGGTAGGAGGACGTCGAAAACATTTGGGGAGGATGGGGTAAACCATGTTTCAGTGATGAACAGGACATTGAGGTTGTTGTACGAGATGAGGTCAGCGATCTCTTCAGCGTGAGCAACAGCTGAGTGAGCATTGATCAACATGAGAGGGTGTGTGCATGTGGTCCATGGTTGAGGCATGAGGGCAAGGGCAATATTGATGAGGTTCACTAGGGTAGCTTGCCGAGGCCGCCCATGGCCCTTGACCTTTCAAACCTGTAATAAAGCACTGTCCACTCTTGCCTTGGTTACTTCTTAGTGAGTTTACTTCAGTTCTTAGGTTACAAGTTACAAGATACAGATATCAGGTATAAGACATATAACACTGGCACCCAGGAAGATACGGACCAACTGACCTCACATAGAACACGCACCAGAGCGTTCTCCCACTCATACATCAACATTTCACAGGCACTCACATGACATCATCCATCATATGACAAGCTACATCAGACTCAAACAGATACTTCACAACACATCTCCCTCCTTGCCGAACACACTCACAAACAAGTACTTTACAACACATCTCCCTCCTTACCGAACATACGCACAGACAAAGCATGTAATCACATAAACACCAACAGGCATCACACCCAGTCCAAACGACTGTGCATATTCTACAAGAAAATCCCACAGCTATACAATTCCAAAACTATCCCTCAACCTCTCCAAACACAATCATTATAAACACTAATCTCCTTCCATCTGCCCCTGCCAATGACAACTCTAGACTCACACTCTAGACACATACCAGCCCAGATCCAAGGCTATACCTACCCAACCATCCAATGACCAACAACAAAAAACGTTTGTCCTTCTGCCCGTCCCCGCCACAGGCGATCCTTCAGGCTGCCACCCTGAAGCACCACTTGCCATCCTGACGCAATACTAGACATCCAGGATGACAATGGAATCACCCTAACCAGACAGAAAACTCAGTAAAACACTACAACCACCCTTAGAAAATACCCATCACTATGCAAGCCTGGCATACACAAATACCAAGATGGGCAATGCCAATCGAGCAAAACCCAACCACGCAATGATATACAGATCCTCCAACAACTTGAAAATGCTGGCCAGTCATCTTCAAGACCACCTACAAAACATATGGTTGACCCAATCACTCATCTCAATGGCAGAACTATCCCGTCCCATAATCGAACCCTGACCAGAAAAACAATAGCCAGGATTCACACATAACACATAAAGATGAACAAATCACCATGCGACTCTTCATCTTGAACAGCAACTTTAACTTTCGCCATTGTAATTACTAGAGGGCGTCCCCTACCAGCAACACACTTCATCTAACTTAACCACTGTCCCTAAAGATAAGAATCGGCATCTCCTAACAGTGCACTACTGCCATACCAAAAGTCACTAGACTTACAACTCCCATTCTCCTTAGTGCAATTCTCACTTACCACTCACTAACATTCCTGACAAGGGCGCTACCCCCAGGATTTACCTTACTCACAAATATAACTTAAAGAGGCGCTACCTCACAATAGTTACTTATCCAAAACGCTACCTCCATAACCTAATAGTGCATACCACACTAAAACCTAAAAATTACTAAAGGAGGACACTACTATAGGGGCGCCACCACCTAACAATACTCAACATCTATGCAGAGGCACTACCTCCTGTTAACTCCAACAGAGACGCTACCTCCCTAATCACTGTAGTGAATACTGTACCACTTTAGTGGTTACAAACCAGCAACATTCAAAAACGGAGGCGCTACCTCCTACCCTTAGGGTGCCAATCACTTACTAAAACACCTGCATACCACACACAAGTTATCATTACTTATACTGAACCGGAATGCCTACAGTCTTCATGGGCATACAAAGTTCATATCGCCGCCATTAGGCTTCTCACTCACACTCACACTTCTCAAACTATGTGAATAATGCATGTGACGATTCCCATCACAAATTAAAACTTTGAACTAAAACTTCATCTCTAGCACACATCATTTCCTTGTCCATGGTCTAAAATAGACCTGAATGCCTAAACGTCAACTTATTGCTAAAAGTCCATGTTGTTGTCTAACAACCTAACTGCTAAAACTCCTCAACATGTTAGACTAGCTCATTCTCACTCAAATGAGCTCCACAACTTACTTCTTTGCATTCAAATATGCACTTTGCATTACATTCAACTATGCAGCGTTTTTATTACATAGTCCATAAACCTGCAAATTCTTGAAACATGGCAAGTCCTTAAGACATTGCAAATTTACTCACCACTCGCGCCACAGCATAACCCTATCCTAACTGTTTCATTTGCAGTGTATACAAACCTCCAACTTTCTTTAACGCTCTCAGAGAGTACCCTCAACCTTAAGAGCATTTACTCATTTCCCAAACCCAATGTGACCAGCACTTTACTCATTTGCCAAACCCATACTAAATGTCTTCAATCTCGTTTGACAAGTGTATTTCTACAACAATGACTTAAATGCTCTATCAAATATGCACCTCAATATTGCAGTTTTACTTTTGAGACCGCGCCAACTTAAAATTAACTATGCCTACATGGCCTGCTATACCACTGTTGGCCGCTACCCACAAATGCGAAACGGCATTGCTGAACAAAAACTTTCCAGACCTGACCATATCACCTTAATAGTTGGCAGCTTCTATACGTCTCACTAATCAAGACGGAGCGGCGTATAGTCATCTCACATTTATGGTTGGCTGCTTCTCTTCAGTACCCCTCACTGGGACACCCGAAGCAGCAGCGTATCAGCTTTACAAGCCCACAATACGCTTCTCTTCTTGATGCTCTCAGCCTTAAGAGTCAACGCCTATCTCTCACTTCCTCATGGAACACGTGACCATGACGCATCGCACACAATCAAATTCACCAACTTCACTCGTCCTCGTTATGATGTCATCATTCAAAATTATCAGCAGAGAGGTGCTGAACTCCATGGACTAACGGTTAGACCCTTCTTCCATCTGCAGAGTTAGTCCTGCCCCACGCCGTTGCTCTTCCCTGTGAAACTGCTTAAATGTAACACACAGTTTATTTCTTTTCCCCGGCGTAAAACTCTAACCCAGTTTTCTCCTGTGACAGTCTAACGTGGACATTTTACAGTGGGTACGTTACTCATACGGACCACTCCTGCCTGGTCCCTAGCGTGCCCGGACACAACACCTCCACTGTTTTGGGCTTAAAGGCCATCATGAGTCCTGGCACCCTTCTCAAATGTATCTCTTACATATCGTTAAGGCCTTAGGGAGCCCCCGCCCCTTTTTCGAGCACAGCACTCACAAAAAAAAATGTATGGGATGCTGACTGCTGGCTCAGACTACTGCAGAGCTTACTGCTGTAGGGCTCCAACCTCCTCCCTTGTCGGCCCTGGGTGATGGGTATGCTTACTTGGGGGCGGTGTTGTCTTTTTCTTCTCTCCTGGTCCTGATATCTACTGCACCCCTCGCAGCCGTCCTCTCCAGTCTCTCTTTGTCTTCTCCTTTTCTCTTTTTCACCTTCCTCTGCAGCAGGGCTCTTGTTTCCAAAAACCCTTGTCGCCAATGTAATAAAGCACTGTCCACTCTTGCCTTGGTTGCTTCTTAGTGAGTTTACTTCAGTTCTTAGGTTACAAGTTACAAGTTACAGATATCAGGTATAACACATATAACACTGGCACCCATCACCCAGGAAAATAGGGACCAACTGACCTCACATAGAACACTCACCACAGCATTCTCCCACTCATGAATGAACATTCCACAGGCACTCACATGACAAGCTACATCAGACTCAAACAGGTACTTCACAACACAACTCCCTCCTTACCGAACACACTCACAAACAAGTACTTTTCAACAGAACCCTAGTGAGACTGGGGATGGACTGCAGAGGGAGGAGACACAGGGTGATGTCTTTTGGTGAGTTGCAGTAGTAGAGATTAGCTTTAGGTGAAATGCAGGCCCGAACAGGCACAAACAGATGAGGTTCTTGTCTCTGCATGTCTTTTGCTGAGGATGCTGATGGTGAGGTTGCATAAGGAGTACTGATTAAATAGGTGTTGTGCGGAACAACTGAGTGGCAATGTCTGGTCACATGAACAGCAGCCTACTCAATGCTGTCTGCCTGGAGCTGGCCTACAGTCCTTAAGTAGAGGCTTTGAAGGTTGTACAAACTGGAGGTGGACGGCGCAACTGAGTGGCATGGCCTGTTCACATGACCAGCAGCCTACTCAATGATGTCTGGCTTGAGCTGACCAACATTCCTTAAGCGGAGGCTTAAGACAGTTTCAACGTCAATTAGCAATATCGACATTGATATTGAGAATATCAATGGATCAAGGTGGAGCCTTAACTAAAGGGGAATCACGGTTGCGCAATAACACATACATACTTTTCTCAAGTAAAACCATACCAAAGGCCTAGTGGAAGGGCCAGTGGCACTACTTTGAATACCTCCAACATTTATGGTCTGGTCCCATCCCTGCTCAAATCTTCCATCATCAGTCCAATTCTTAAAAGGACCAAACCCCATTAGAATGCGCTTTAAGATGTGTAGCGATTCCCCTATATTTGCAAAAATGCAGAAAGGGGTTAACATAACATATTTTGTATTGAAATAATATATTGATGTGCTTCTCCAAAACTCATCATTGTTCAAATGTTGCTCTGATTTTAGCAGTGGCAAGTGGAACATTTTAACAATCTATCAATAGAAAATAAGAGCCAGCATGAATGATTCAATGGTACATTATTGGACAAATGCAGGCACATCATTAGTGATCTGATGAATGTGCCTGTCAAACTCTGCAGCAGGATCATCTTCCTTGGCTTATTTATTTATTTATTTATTTATTTATTTATTTATTTATCTGTTTAATTGGAAAGCTCTCCTCTTTGATGTTGGCCTTTTTCACTGACTTTACCCCTGTGTTGAGGCTGCTGGCTGGTGGTGACTGTCTTGTTCTAGTCAACCCACTTTGCTGGTTATTACAGTAGAGAATGTGCAGCAATGTCAAGCAGGCTGATTGGGGGCAGTGGGCCGGCAGGACCAGCATCAGTGCCCAGCATTGTCACCTTCTAATTCATTGTTATTCATGAGAATGGATAAGGAGCCACGTCCTGCCAGTCTGGGTTATCAAGTTTGTGAATAACAATGAGCCAGCCCAGGATGAAAAGCCCCAGGTCAGGGCAGACACCACACCACAACATAATCAAGCTAGGTTTAAAAATAAGTGCAGGGGCTTAGAAATAAGTGCTGGGACTGAGCCCTGACAAGCCCCCGCCCCCACAACTTAAGCACTGGCTGAGATTTCCATTTTCTCTCTCAAACCTTGGGACCCCATTTCCTCCCCCTCGGAGGCTCTAGACTGGCTCTTGGTAAAGCACAGGATCCTAGTGAAATGCCTCAGCATCAGCCACAAGCGGGTGAACAGCATTGCCCCACAGCAGCTCACCCCCAGTATCAAGAACTACCCCATGCACGAATGTAAGATCAGCACTCCAAGTCAAAGCGGTTCTAGTGCAAACTGGCTCTTTCTAAAGAAGCAACATACACACATGATATGATATGATAGGTTATTTATAACGCGCTTAATACCCAGAGGTTTCAAAGCACAGACCCAGGGATCGAACCTGTGGTGCTCTGTGTTGTCTTGCTTCCAAGGCAAGCACGTTGCCCCTGAGCTATCCTGCCGAGACCACATTGTACATGAGCAAGGCCGTTCCACTGCTTGCCCTGACCCAACAGTCGACTAAGCCTGTCCTTGCTGCTCATGTAGGAAGCACCCGTACCCCTGACCCGAAGCCTATTGCCAGCCCGAGGCCCATCCACCCTTGAGACCATGGCACACCAAAGCACATCCCCAAAAAAAGCCCATCCTTGGCCTGATGTAGCTCCATATCTGCCCCCCGATGCCACCCCGCTCTTGGGCCTAACCTTAAGTCTTAACAAGGGAGCTATGTCAACTTCTTCAATGACATGGATCCCCACTGCGCTTGTATTTGGGAAAATGACAACAGAAAAGTACATTTTTATTGTGTTTGTTTTGGGACTATACAGCAAGATCTAACCCCAAAATTACAATTCCCCACTGAGAACAGAGCATGTATAACACACATTGTCCTTGGCTTCCTGCTTTATACGACACGTAACTCATCCGTGACATTTAATAACGTATTTATTATCCAAAAGATGCATTTCACATTGTCTTACATATTTTTGGCTGTACCGCTACTCGTAATCCAGCGCTAATAGCGCCAGACCGACTAGCGGTAACGCTATTTGCGCTGGTGGTTTCCCCGTAGTATTACAGCCAGGATACTGCCAGGCTCCTGATGAGGCCCTGCTCTTAAGAGCACAAATTGGAGGGGATTATTGGGCGGAAAGGCTTGGGACTACTGAACTGTGTGTACGAGAAGGCATGATTTTGGCCGTCTCTCTATGGCAATACTGATTAAGTGGAGAACTGTCTATGTATAGAACAATCTTGGATCCTCCGAAAAAATCAATGTATTTGACACTCAATGAGTTGCCGGCTAACAATACTTCCTCTCACCTAAGAAATTGGGTGGAAGAATGCCAATCCCTCCTGGGCAGCGTGAATAGTTCCAGTGCAGCCGTGTTGGTCACGCGTCACAAAGTCTGGGAACTAGAGTGGAATACCGCTAGGGATTCAACTCGTAAGTATTCTCCTTACCAGCGTTAACGCACGGGTCTTAGAAGCAAGACCAGATGAGCAAGACAGACATTTGCCAGTCTGCCAGGACAACTAGATACCTGGCAGCCTTGCAAATGTCTGTCTTGGGTTGATTAAGCTATGTATAAAGTAGCACTGCCCTCTTAGACAAAGACAATTTCCTGGAGAAAAAGGTCTGCATTTGAGCTAATTTGCATACCCACAGTGCCTTGCTGTTTTGGCTCAGAACTGGAGGTGAACTTCCAGCGATGGCTACTAGGTGGCGTTGTGGAATGCGTGACTTGGCTCAAATGGACTTTCCTATTTATTTATTTATTTTAATTTTTGTGAAGCGCCACACGCCTATGGGCCTCAGAGCGCACATAAAACAAACAGGGGAAGCAGCGAGAGTCAAGGGGAAAGCTAAGGTCAGGGCAGGAAAGGAGAACAAAGTTCAGCCTTTCTTAAGGTTGAACAGGTGAATCTTTATATCCCTTTTGAACAACGCCATGTTATCCACCAAGCGAATATGCCTGTGGAGAGAATTCCAATGTAATGGAGCCTGAGTATCAAAGGAGGTCCCTCCAAAGCGCGCCAGATTGTGTCGGGGCTGAGTAAATGTGGGATAAGTGGATATCGAAACTGCCTTCCTCCTACATGGAGCTTCACTCGATCGATGAGATATATTGGAGAGGCATTGGAGCGACATTTAAAAGATAGTGTCAGGACCTTGTGAATGATCCTGTGCTGTATAGGCAGCCAATGAAGTGCCCTCCTGGCATCTGAGACATGTGCTCATTTGGGTAGCGCCATGAATGGCCCGTACAGCAATATTCTGTGCAACCTGCAAAGCTTGTATGTTGAGGTGTGTCGTACCTGCCAAGAGAGTTTGGAATTGACTAGTGCAGAGGCAAGCAGAGCACAGTTCTTGGCAGTAAGGGATGGGCGGATGTAGTTTATTCACTTGGTAATTAGGCCACAGCAAGATCGGATATAGGACGCATGTGGTCTCATAGATAGTTTGTTGTCCAAAACAACCCCCAGTGTCTTAACTTTCTTGGAAACTGAAATGATGTTACCTGCAATGCAAAGGTTGGCATTGGCAAAGTCTAGTTTACCAAGACGAACTCTAGATGCCACGATCAAGAGCTCGGTTTTATTACAGTTCAAGCCGAGTGAGTTGTTAGCCATCCATGCCTGTATGGCATTGTAGATTTTATTTATGGCACCCAGGTCCTGTTCATACTTACCGCTAAGCTCAAGGACGACCTGAGTGTCGTCTGCGTAATTTGTATACGGGGCAGCCAGAGCGCCCAGCAGGTCCAGTAGTGGTTTTATGAATATATTGAATTGGGTGGGCAACAGGCAAGAGCCTTGGGGAATGCTGCATGTTTGAATGGTGGGGTTGGAGCATTCCTCACCGATGGAAACTCAGACGGTTCGCTTACCGATAAATGTAGCTATCCACTGGGATGCAAGTTTGGAGCAGTGTGCAATCTCTCCCAGCCTTGTCACCAGCAGAGAGTGGTCCACCAGATCAAAGGCCATGGAGAGATCCAAGAGCATCAGCAGGGCGGGATGACCTCTGTCCACTATGCCGGCCAAGGTGAATTTGAGGTCCAGCATTGCGGTTTCCATCCTGTGCTGATCTCTAAAACCCAAATGACGTGGGCCGAGGGTGGTCGTCAATGTGCCTCTGTAATTGCAAGTATGCCAATTTGTCCATGAACTTCAAGGCAAATGGCACATTTGCAATAGATCCGTAATTGCTTGTAACACATGAATCCAGGTTGGCTTTTTTGAGCAGTGGTGTAATCCAGGCTTCTTTAAGGGAGGATGGAATCACACCCTCATCAAAAGATAGATTGATGAGTTTGCTCATCCAGGGTGCTAGTAATTCAAGTGAGTCCTTGAAAACTTTTGCCAGACAGCAATCGCCGGGACATAAGGTGGGTTTAAGATCATGAATGATCTTGGTGACGTGTTCCTCTGAGTAGTGGGAAAAAATAAAGCATGGTATTTTCTTGGATTCAGAGATTGAGTCTTGAGGGACGTTCGTGCGGGTATTGCAACCATGTGAAGGGGGTCTGGATGTTATTATTGGTCAATCTATGGATTGCAGATTTGGCCAGGAAACCATCATGGATTTCCTGGCACCAGGCGGATCCTTTACTAGATCTTGATTAATAGGTGGAGAGTCTTGAAAATCAGCTAAAATCTTTAAAAAGTACACTGACGTTGGAGCGGGCGTTATTGATCCTGTTGTTCTAATAGGTGGATTTGGAGGTGATAATGGCTGTTTTAAACTCCTTTGTCGCTTGCTTGTAGAGTGCTAGTGTGACTGAGTTAGGGTTCTTACGCCACACTTTTTCACATGCTCGCTCTGTCTGTCTAGTGTAACTGATTTTTTGTGCACCGTAGGTTTAATTGTTTTTCTTTTCTTTTCTTACCATGTCTAAGATCGGTTGTTTTATGGATGTGGTGATATATTCCACAAGATTTGAAGACTCAGAAAAGCTAGTAAGCGGCTTGAGACTAGATGATAGAAGAGACAAGAATTTGGCGTTTTTTTATTCGGGGAAGGGTATTAATTTTTACTGGTGAATTAAGAATGTTTAGGGTGGCATGAACCAAAGAATGATCTGACGAAGCACATGGAGACACCTGGAGGTGAGATACAGATACATTTTAGGATACCAGTCAGTCAAGTGTATGACCATCTCTGTGTGGGCTCCTCCACCCATTGTCTGAGTTCTGTGGATGTGAGGGAATTAGTGAGTGAGGAGCCCTGCTTGTCTGAGGGGTCTTTAGCCCAGTGATTAAAGTCCCCCATAATAATCAATGGGTTTTTCATTTGGTAATATGGGCTAGCAGCTCCAAGGTTTGTTCCTCAAAATGTGACATGTCTCCTGGGGGCCTGTAGAGAGTCAGTACACTAACAGAGGAATTTGCCGAAGTTTTAATCTTGATCCTTAACGATTCACAGTCATCAGGATTGGTATGTGTTATGGTATGACAATCGAGGTGCCTTTTGCACATTACTGCTACACCTCCCCTTTGTAATTTACTCGGTCGGATCGAAAGATCACATAGTCCATAGGTGTCGATAAAGTGGCATCACTGGGTATAGATGGATTTAACCAGGTCTCAGTGAGAGCAAAGAAGTCGGGCCCAAATTCAGACAAATGGTCTGCTACTTCAACCCCATGTTTGCGCAGTGATCTCGTATTAAGGAATGAAAGAGACAGAGTGAAATTAGATGCGCTGTTGTTAGTACTACTACTAGGTACCTACAAGGCCAACTTAGCCAAACTACAATTGCTACAAAATAAAGCACTAAGAGCAGTCATTGGTTTAAAAAAATCTGATCACATCTCAGTTAGCAGAAGGGAAGCCCACTGGCTCCCCATAAAAGCCAGAATCCTCTTCAAAACACTCTGCATCATGCACAAATGTCTTGCCAAAAAAGCCCTCCTATATATCAATAACTCGGTTACCATGAATAAAACCACTAGATCTGTAAGATCCAACAACAAGGCTCACCTATCTATCCTCCGTTTTAAATATTCTAGATCTGGGGGGTAGTAGTTTTTCAGTAATGGCCCCCAAACTCTGGAACACTCTCCGACTTCACGTCAGATCTGAGCCATCATTCCAACTATTTAAGAAGACACTCAAAATTAGCTTTTTCAACAAGTTCGAATCAACACCCCACTAATCCACCAGGATAGGAATTACTAGGCTAGTCCCTTCGAATAATGACCACTCTACACCCAACTGGTCAGCTAGATTGCCTGGAATCTCTGCACCATCATAACTATTATCTGTCACTGTTTCTGTACCAAAACTGTTTGAATCATATTTGTAAGATGTCTGTAACTACGTCGTGATACCTAAGGGTTTGGGCGTATTACATATGCAATACATAAATACATTAAATAGTGGGCTGGTCATGTTGAATTGGTGTGTTGTTAATGGTATCATTAGCTTTGGTTCCATGTGGAGGGATAAGTTCTCTGGTGTAGACTAGTGGGGCTACGGGGCAGATTCTGCTCAAGAGGTAAAACGAGAAAGTCAGCAAACGGGGAACCCACTATGTGTAGCCTAGGACTATGCGCAGTCCATGCAGAGCACACTAGCAGCAAAGATCCTTATGCAGGAAAGGTCATCATTTCTTGGTGGTTGTCGTAAGAGTAAATCAGGGAGAAGCAAACAAGGTAAATGATCACAGGCTTACTGATCGTGGTGCACTCATGTAGTTCCACCAATACAGACACCTGCTTTTGACTCAAAGGGTGCAGGGAGCGACCCTGCTGAGGTCAGGGCGGCAGCAGCGATAGTCGGCAAAAAAACTGGCTGGACTTTGAAGCACCGGCGCTGAAGCGCCTGATGTTTTGTTTTCTAGCAGGGGTGACTGCTGGGAAATGTAGTTTCCAGCATGCAGCGGCCATGAGGATCTGAAGCTGCAGACAGGTAAGCCATAAGCTCAACCTATGAGAGTGCTTTTTCTCTCTGCAGGCGCCGTGATTAAATGCAATAATTCCAAATGCAGTAGTGCACTAGATGTATGCGGTGTGATGGACAACACAGACAATATCTAAGTAATATGCACTGCGACGGAGAGCACAAAGATGATCAAAGCAACTGGGCAGAAAGAAATTACTGAAATGGTACGGCCCAGTAATGTGCAACGGCGTGGACCTTGTACCGTGCAAAAGTCATCTTCTCTTATATATGTATGTTTTTCGTCCCTCTGGTTGCAAAGCTTCCAGCAATGGCTGAGGTCACTGTAGCAAAAGTGCCACTGACTATGGAACTCTCACCCATAGAGAAACAGGTGGAGAGCACGAGCGGGGGAGGTGGAGAGGGAGCACTGAATTGGTATATGATATGCCAGGTACAGGTAGTATTTTTATATTCCTGTAGAAATCTGTTTCCGCTGCTATGAGGATAGCATCCTACGGAGCGGCCATTTTGGAAAGTACATTCCATCTGAATCCTTTATTCATGGCAGGTAGCCAGCCGAAATGTGCTTCAACCCTTAGCCCATGAGCACCAGTTGGGAAAAATACATCCGTAACTAAGGATCTGCAGAGGCTCAATAAGGAACAACTGTGGCAGGAGATCCTGAATCCCATCCCGTCCATTGCCCCACTTGAGGCCCTCCAACACCATTCCCCAGACAAAAGCTTTTAAACTGACCAAGTTCAATCCCAGCCTAAGGAACTCTACCCAGGACTCAGGATGTGCTGCAGTAGTGACTCATTGCGTCCCAGATTAACCTTTGCTTCCATTGATTATCTCCTGATCATGGGTTCCCTTCCTTGAACCGCGCTGGGATATAAGAGCCCCAGTTCCTGGTTTAGTTCCATCCGAACATGAATTAAATGAAATTTACCAACCCAATTTTCATATGTAAAGTGTATTGAAATTCAGTGATAGTTTGGGGGATACTCTAGAAAGGCGCTTATTGTTTATTGCAATTAACCCACAATCACTTTGCCTTAGAGTCGAGACAGCTGGTCAAGTCCTGGAATGAGTCTGGGCAGCCACTAGACATGACATAGATCAAAGTATCACTTTTGAAGAGGAAGTGTCGAGTATCTTCTACACTCCAGTTGCCCCCTCCTCCCAACACCAAAGTATGTGACGTATGACGAGCAGTTAAATCCGCGGAGAGCAGCACATGGGCTCTGCCCAGTACCTATCAGGATAACAGCACCTATTAACATACCGACACATAAGAAAACCTGGACAGTAAGGTATCCTTTAAAAAATCCATGCCTACATTCTAAACAATATGACATTTGTTTGAATAAAATACCTGAAGAAGCAGAGAAGATAATGAAGGAAGATGAATGGTGACGTCATATTAAATTGGACTGATGCACATATAGAAGATATAATGACATGAGACCACTGACAAGAGACGAAATATACAGAAGATACCATGGGTAAGTTACATCTTGAGCCCAAGGGGAAGGAGTTGAGGTCAAGATGAAGAAACGTATGGCACATACATGATGAAGATATTTAGTTAGTTTAAACGTGTACAGATGCAAGTAACTGCAAAAGACAAAGAAATCGCGAAGCATGTTTATGCTAAATAGTCGATAGATTGCGGCAAGTGCCAACGTTTACAAGTATATATACCTCAAAAAGCACTTTAAGTATGAATTTAAGTCCAATACGCATCTGAGCAGAATTGAACAAAGGTTACAAAAGGCCTCAGATGGAGTGTGTTGCAGCAAGAAAATCGAGAATCAAGACAGAGTAAAACTCAGCCAAAGGATGACCATGCCAAGAAACCAAGGTCTTATCTGCCTGGAATAGGCCGACATTGAATACAATTAAGGAGAGAAGACAACAGAGGATCCTGTTCAGAAAGGTCAAGATAAGCCACAGACGTCAGAGAACTGGTAGAATTAAATCAAATATATACGAAAAGACACAGAGAAAAGCCGATTTCACGGTGTCCAGTCACGTGACAAAGGCAGGCTGGAAGGGTGAAACTATCACACCTGCGCATGGATCCCCGCCATTCCCATACTCCTTGAAAGTTCTCAGAGCACAGAGCAGACTCAAGGCCACACTAAAAAACAGTAATTGACACATGACTACTGAGGTGATGATTGATTGTAGCATAATTGTTTGGAAGCTGGGGTGCAGACAAGCTTCTCTGCCCCTGGATGTTCTTTCTGCATGCTGCTAGACGTAGGTGAAAAAGTCTGAGTGGGGTTCATTCCAACCCAATCATAGTGAACCATGTAATCTAGGGGGTAATTCATAGAACTCAGCGCACAAGTGGCGCACGCGGCTGGCGCACAGTGTGCGCGTGCGAATCCCTGCGCCAGCCGCGTGCGCTAAAATGCATTTCCGCGCACAGCGCATTCATGGATTCCAGCCACCAAAACCAGCCGTGGTGCACAGTGGCGCAGCGACCCTGCAGCAGCGCCAGTTACGCCCCCAAGAACGCCCCTTGCGCAGGGAAAAGCCATCAAAATCCCCAATCCAGTGCAAAGGGCTGCGCTAACCCTGTACCAGCACGGCAAGCGGGGTACGTGTATCACTGGGGTGCGCGGGAAGTTTCTCACGTGATTTCAGCTGAGTACGTGTAGTACTGGGGTGCGCGGGAAGTTTCACACGTGATTGGCCCAGTGCGAGCAGGGTACGTGTATTACTGGGGTGCGCAGGAAGTTTCACACGCGATTTCAGCTGGGTACGTGTATTACTGGGGTGCGCGGGAAGTTTCACACGCGATTTCAGCTGGGTACATGTATTACTGGGGTGCGCGGGAAGTTTCACACGCGATTTTCAGCTGGGTACGTGTATTACTGGGGTGCGCGGGAAGTTCCACACGCGATTGGCCCTGTGCGAGCGGGGTACGTGTATTACTGGGGTGCGTGGGAAGTTCCACACGCGATTGGCCCTGTGCGAGCGGGGTACGTGTATTACTGGGGTGCACGGGAAGTTTCACACGCAATTTCAGCTGGGTACGTGTATTTCAGGGGTGCGCACGAAGTTTCACACGTGAATTCAGCAGGGTACGTGTATTTCAGGGGTGTGCGGGAAGTTTCACATGCAAATTCAGCAGGGTAAGTGTGTTTCAGGGGTGCGCGGGAAGTTTCACACGTGATTTCAGCTGGGTACGTGTATTACTGGGGTGCGCAGGAAGTTTCACACGCGATTGGCCCTGTGCGAGCACGGTATGCGTATTACTGGGGTGCGTGGGAAGTTCCACATGCGATTGGCCCTGTGCAAGCGGGGTACGTGTATTACTGGGGTGCGCGGGAAGTTCCACACGCGATTGGCCTTGTGCGAGCGGGGTACGTGTATTACTGGGGTGCACGGGAAGTTTCACACGCGATTTCAGCTGGGTATGTGTATTTCAGGGGTGCGCACGAAGTTTCACAAGCGGATTCAGCAGGGTACGTGTATTTCAGGGGTGCGTGGGAAGTCTCACACGCAAATTCAGCAGGGTACGTGTATTTCAGGGGTGTGCGGGAAGTTTCACACGCAAATTCAGCAGGGTACGTTTATTTCAGGGGTGCGCGGGAAGTTTCACACGCAAATTCAGCAGGGTACATGTATTTCAGGGGTGCGTGGGAAGTTTCACACGCGATTCCATCAGGGTATGTGTATTTCAGGGGTGCGCGGGAAGTTCCACACACGAATGTCCTGTGTACGTGTATTTCGGGGAGCACGGGAAGTTTCACACGCAAATTCAGCAGGGTACGTGTATTTCAGGGGTGCGCGGGAAGTTCCACATGCGATTGTCCTGGGTACGTGTATTCCTGGGGTGTGCAGGAAGTCTCACACGCGAATGTCCTGTGTACGTGTATTTCGGGGTGCGCGGGAAGTTTCACACGCGAATTCAGCAGGGTACGTGTATTTCAGGGGTGCGCGGGAAGTTCCACACGTGATTCCATCAGGGTACGTGTATTTCAGGGGTGCGCGGGAAGTTCCACACGCGAATGTCCTGTGTACGTGTATTTCGGGGTGCGTGGGAAGTTTCACACGGAAATTCAGCAGGGTACGTGTATTTCAGGGGTGCGCGGGAAGTTCCACACACGAATGTCCTGGGTACGTGTATTCCTGGGGTGTGCGGGAAGTTTCACAAGCGAATTCAGCAGGGTACGTGTATTTCAGGGGTGCGCGGGAAGTTCCACACGCGAATGTCCTGGGTACGTGTATTTCGGGGTGCGCAGGAAGTCTCACACGCGATTTCAGCAGGGTACGTGTATTTCAGGGGTTCCGGGGAGTACTACAAGTGAATTGGTCGTGTGGGTCCTCCCGGCTCTACAACCTCTATGGCCCCTGCAGGCAGCCCACACCACGGGGGACTACCCTGCACCCCTGCTCATGTCCCGCAGGCAGCCCATCGACCATGGGCATGCCCCCCAGCCAAGCCACATGTCACCTTGCACTACTGATCAACAACGCATGTCCCCCAGCACCCCCACCCCCCAGCAGTGCAGGGCACCCTCCACCATGCCCCCACACATGTCTCCCAGCACCCCCACCCCCCAGCATCCAGGGGCACCCTCCGCCAGGCCCACACTCATGTCTCCCAGCACCCCAACCCCCCAGCAGTGCAGGGGCACCCTCCACCAGGCCCCCACCCCTGTCTCCCTGCACCCCCACCCCCCACCAGTCAGGGGCACCCTCCACCAGGCCCCCACACATGTCTATCAGCACCCCCACCCCCCAGCAGTGCAGGGCACCCTCCACCAGGCCCCCACACATGTCTCCCAGCACCCCCACCCCCCAGCACTGAAGGGCACCCTCCACCAGGCCCCCACTCCTGTCTCCCTGCACACCCACCCCCCAGCAGTGCAGGGCACCCTCCACCAGCCCCCTACTCCTGTTTCCCTGCACCCCCACCCCCACCAGTCAGGGGCACCCTCCACCAGGCCCCCACACATGTCTCCCAGCACCCCTACCCCCCACCAGTCTGGGGCACCCTCCACCAGGCCCCCACACATGTCTCCTAGAACCCCCACCCCCCAGCATCCAGGGGCACCCTCCACCAGGCCCCCACTCATGTCCAACTCATGTCCCCCTGCACCCCCACCCCCCAGCACTGTGGGGCACCTGCCAGCAGGCCCCCACTCATGTCCCACTCATGTCCCCCTGCACCCCCACCCCCCAGCAGTGCAGGGCACCCTCCACGAGGCCCCCACACATGTCTCCCAGCACCCCCACCCCCAGCAGTGCAGGGCACCCTCCACCAGGCCCACACTCATGTCTCCCAGCATCCCCACCCCCCAGCAGTGCAGGGCACCCTCCACCAGGCCCCCACTCCTGTCTCCCTGCACCCCTACCAGTCGGGGGCACCCTCCACCAGGCCCCCACTCATGTCCAACTCATGTCCCCCTGCACCACCACCCCCCAGCACTGTGGGGCACCTGCCAGCAGGCCCTCACTCATGTCCCACTCATGTCCCCCTGCACCCCCACCCCCCAGCATTGCGAGGCACCTGCCAGCAGTCCCACACTCATGTCCCAATCATGTCCCCCTGCACTCCCACCCCCCAGCATTGCGAGGCACCTGCCAGCAGGCCCTGACACATGTCCCCCAGCCAACACGTCATCACAATCTAGATCCCTGGCCCTTATGGGCAGCCTCCACATGCCAAACACCCACCCAAGTATTGCATCCACCCACTCAGAATTGCCAATTACATGATACAACCCCAATGGCAAGTATGTAAATGAACACATGTCCCTCACATACACACAATGGGTGTAAGTGAATGTCAAATCCCATATCATGACATGCATGAAACCAATGATATGATACTACACATTGAAGTTTGATGAAAAAAATTAATTAAAAGCAAGATAAATGGGATTAAAAATAAACAAACGACAATGGGAATTAAAAACAAAAAAGCAGCATGTCCGTAAAATAATGAAAAACCACAAATCATAATCCAAAGGAAAGGTGTCCAAAGTCACAGTTCAAAAAAGTACATCCAAGGGAAAAACAAAACCAAAAACCATTGCTCCATGGGTAAATCAAAAAAAAAACATAATCCAACAGTCAACTATATACAGATAAACAATCCAGGGTCCATGATCCCAACTGAAGAAATGAAACCTATCTAAAAATACTACGTACTACGTAATAAAAAAACTATATACAAAAATGTTGGCCATTGTCCAAAAGGTCCAAAATCAAGAAAAAAGCAAAGGAAACCTAACACTAACTACATAACTATTTACAAGGGCAGCGGGCTAGTCCAACGGCTCACTGGATGTTGTCATGGGCCAGGGCATCATCAAACTCCTGTTCAATGGCTTGGAGGCGGGCATGTTCCCTGGCCCTGAGGTCTCGCAGGGATAATGCAGTGTCCAGCTCCAACTCCCTGCGAAGACCCTCGAGGCACTCAGCCCGCCTCAGCGCCCTCCGCATGGAGTTCTCCGCCCTGACCATTGTGAGCCGTTCCTCCTCTGCCCGCTGCCGCTCCGCACCTATCTGCTGGCCCAACTGCTCCCACACGGAAGCCACTCCCTTTCCAGGGTTCTCCTACCCTCCGGCCGATGCCTGCACCCCTGATGTTGATGGCCCTGAGCCATGATGCCTCCCACGTCGAGCCTGCCGCTGCCTCCGACGCAACTGCCTGTGCCAGCACGACGGCATCCAGGCTGATGGAATCCACCGACGCCGTCGTGCACGTGCCCTGCCCGATGACGCCGTCACATCCTCCATCTGCTTGGGTCCAGTTGCTGGTGTGTCCACCCCTGCTGGACCTCCGACTCCCGACTGTGGCAGGGATGGGATCCCCACCCAGGTGGCTGCATTGGTCGGGGCAGGTCCACAGGGGGCCCTGGTGGCATCTGGGCCGGAAGTCGGCATGGAGAATGACTTGCGCATAGCCTCCACAGAGGAAGAGAGGGTCGCCAAAGTGCCCGACACATGTATGAGACCCCCGACCACGACCGCTCCCAACTGGGCCACGTTGGCACAGTGCTCTTCGTGATGACGTGCGTGCTCCCCCCGGGAAGCACGCACCTCATCACGAATGACACCCGTGGGCAACGCAACACCAATCAGGCCAGGGGTCCCCTCGTCCGCAGGTGGAGGGGAGTCAGATGACATGGACATCCCCCCTACCTGCAGACGGGCCTGGGATGGGGCATTCCTGCTGGTGCATGGTGGTGCAGTCACAGTGTCAGGGACAGTGACATGCACAGGCACCTCCACGGCGACCTGTGCTGCCTCCTGCCCCTGCCCCTGGACTGCACCACTTGCACCAGCAGGGATGCCCCCACCAGACCCCATGTGATGGTCAGTAGCAGCCTCCTCCTCCTCTGTGGAAACCACCAACCTGGATGGCTCCACACCATCTTCCGCTGTTGCAAGCCCCTGTGGGGGCTCACCCACCCCTTCTGCTGCAGCCGTGGGGGCATCCCTGACGCTTTGCTCCACAGCGCCGTCTCCGCCCTCTTCTTCACTTTGCGCTGTGTAGAGGGAGACATAGAACACAAGCATCAGGGTACTGTACAATGGTCCCCTAGACAGGAAGCAATAGCAGATGAGTGGCACTGTCAAAGATCACTTCCATCATGTCCCTCCACAACACATGGATCAGTGCAGGCAAAACACATGCAGTAACAGGCATGGCGCATGCTATGGACATAAGCAAACATGTCCAAGGGACTCTTGAAACATACAACGTTGTTTTTGAACTCACATGCATCATGGGTCATGCCTATCACATTCACACACTTCACCGTACTTTCATCCATCTGGACTCGTACACCCCAGACACAGTGGATGCAAGGATAGCTAGGCTGCATCAGTGGATCTGAACATTGATACAGACATGTGTCATGCATCCATGGCATTCACAAGTCACAGACACGCAGGTCAGACACACAGACATGGAAACCATACATGTACATGGCATCATCGCCCATCCCTCACCCCCACCCATGTCCAGGAACAGAGACTGGCATGCTCTCATGTGTCCATTCCTCATAGGGCTCCCCAGGTAGCATTTAAACACATACACCAACCGTGTGCTTCACACATTACTGGTCTCACATGCATGACCATGATGTCCCTGCACACACACGCGTCCATGGCCTATGTCACACATACAGGCAAGTATCAGACAACCAGCACACTGCAACATGCCCTGGCTCACACAGCAATGCCTGGCCACTTACCGCTCGACTCCAGACAGGTCTGCCTCTCAAGGACCTGGACGTGGAGCGCTGGGGATATGCGTTCCAGGACCCTCATCTGATCTTCCGACAAGTGGCCCCGGCGCCCCTTAGCATCCGCTGCCTTCAAGAGGCGCCGGGCCTTGTTGAGGGTCCTGGACCTGAAGTCCTCCCAGCGCTTCTTGACATGATGTAATAGTCAGACTGCCACCCCCTCTGCATTGATGGCAGTCACGATGTCGGTCCAGATCCTGTCCCGTCCATCCTTGTCGGCGCGTGATGATCCAAAGAGGGCATCATAATGCCCCAGGACTTGCTCCACCAGGACACCAACTTCCTTCTGAATGAAGCTGGTGGCCCTCTGCCCCTCTGGCTGGGGGTCGCCAGTGGTCTCGGATGGTGTTTGCCCCGATATGGCGACCCCCGAGGCAGCCGTGGGTGGGCAACTGGGTCCTGGGGCTGGGCTGTGGAGCGATGGTATCCCAGTCGGGAGTCTTCTGTTCCAGCAGGGGTGGACATAGCAACTGGACCCCTGCAGATGGCTGATGTGCAGGCTCCAAATGGCAGGGCACGGTGGCAGCAGGCAGGCAGGCAGGCAGCAGCAGATGGCTCGTGGGAGGCTGCTCGGGGCTCTGAGGGCAGTAATTCGGCCTTTTGGACAGGAGCGTGGTCTTCCGTGTGCTTACGCGTGGCCAGCTTGATACGGAGTGATTTGGCACGTGAAAATTCTGCACGTCAGCGTGTAATTCGAGGAAAGGCCCTTAGCGCATAAGCGCGTCTGCACGCATACTCGATTGCATTGGACAGAAGACCCTTCAAGCGCAAGCAACCTCTGTGACGTGACGCGCGCAGGCGTGCATGGGCGTTTCAGCTTGCGTGAAAAACTGCACGTCCGCGTGGGGATGCGTGTAATCCGAGGAAAGGGCACATGTGCGTAAGTGACGTGACGCGCGCGGGCGTTTCCCTCAGCACGGGTTAAAGGTGAGCGGGGGCAGCAGTTCGCTGTACGTGCCTTTCATGGAGACCGACGTGTGTTGCTGCTTCCTGTTGTTTCGCGCGCCATCACAACTTCACAGCTATCAAGGACGTATCTCTTCTTTTGGCGGGGGTATTGGCAACGTGTGTTTTTCTGCATCGCGCTAGTCAGACGGTGAGTCGCACACGCTATTTTTCCCACTGCGGGTGCCCCTGTGTATCGCACCCATTTTCGAGGTCATAGTAGGCTGGGTGTCGTACGCGTACGCGTTATTCGTGTTACTGGGTGCCACCGCGTACTGCGGGAGGTTGATTCCACGCACGTAGGCTGCAGGGTTGCGTGCATGGTTTTACTGCAGTTTTGGGGTGCCTGAGCGTTGCGTGACCCGTCACTACATCACCGGGGTCACATACAGCCTTGCAGGTACAGGGGGGCTGTTAACATCTTGCTTCCCACCCCCTTCACCCCAATTGCCCAGGTCAATTGTGGTGTACATCTCCCATTGGCACTCCTCCATCTGTGCTGGCACTACTACATCTGTAATCATCATATAAAGGAGACAGAAAATACATTCCCCACTCAACAGTGATCTTTACATATCGTGTGATGCTGAAAAACCCTATTTATACCAATAGTCTTGAAAAAATAGACCTAGTACTTATTTGTTTTTTTATAATATCAAAAATAGTTTATTTTCTTTTATAAAACTAACTCTAAAACAGTGTTTTCAGTAAAAAGGACCCCACAACACAACATACAGTGGATACATTTACAATACAAATTACTAGTTTCACTCACATCCATTCCTGTAACATGACAATACAATACATCAACATATAAAATTTATATAATGATTTAAACATTTCCAATCACTGAGTGTTATTAACTCAGAATAAACAGTCCCGACATGTTTCAGTTCCTCTTGGCACCAAATGCATGAACCTTCTTCAGGGGAAGACACTTTTAATTTTTTCTCCACCATGTAATCCAGGGCCCCAAAAGTACTTTTCAAACCGTACTCCTATAATTATTCAATACACAAAGAAAAATAGGGTATCACTACAGATCAACATCATCACAAATACATAAGTCAGCTACATAATGCTAACTATATTCCAGTAACATTCAAATATGTACCTATATACTGGCAAGATCAATTGAACCCAATGGTCACTACATACCTCACAAGTAGGATTGCTGCAGTGTAGGTGTGCCTCAGTGCACCCAAATGCCCTCCGACCTCTTTCAATAAGTCTGATCCTGTTCTATAAATGGTTCTTTGGTAACCATGAACCTGATTCCAGCTGAGAAAGGAACAACAAACGAACAGTGGTGTGAACAACACAACCACTACTCCCTCACTTCATCACAAATTCACGTGACCGCAAAAACTATATAGTGCTCCGATGAACCTACTCATCTAAGTAGTGACCCCATGTGTATTCCTATCATTCAATGTGGTCATACCTTCCATAACAACCCTATAGAGCTTTTGAAACTACAACCTTCACCAAAGCATTATCACTCATTTAAAACAATATATGCATATATACCTATTACGCCATGCCACTACTCCTGCGTGGTTGAAGAGATTGTTTACATATTCTTCGTCGCTGTTAAATTGTCCACAAAATTGTAACCTACAACAGAAGAAACCTGATCAATGTTCTAGACAAAAAATATATCACAAGTATTTCTGTAGCACGCTATGCCCAATACAATGTAGTTTACTTAATATCAACCATTCTTAGAAAATCCAAATAAATGCTCGTATAAAACGAAGGCCCATCATTTAATACCCAATTAGTAACGTTAGCAGTACAGTGTACTAAATATCAATAGTTGTAACCTTAATTGAGGACAGAAACTTCACCCAATGCAGTTCCGACAACCAGAGATCGATTCCAGTAAGGGCGGCGGTTCGGCTGCTAAACCCATGTTTTCATAATGAGAAGCAGTTCAAGTAAACAAATGCTAAGACACAAACGAAGGACTAACCTTCTTTGTTTCATGGAACGTCGTGCATCCTATTGCTGAGACATAAACGAAGGACTAACCTTCTTTATTTCATAAACATAGTAAACAGATTAACTCGATCATGGGTAATCGACCGATAATGTATTCAATAACAATGCAAAAGGACACGAATTACACCCAATGCAGCTCTGGAAACCCAAAACCAAAAATCCGGTAAGCACGGCGGTACGGCTGCTAACCCACTGCTCTCATAAGTACAATAAACACGCTCACATACACCTACCAAGGAAGGCCAATTAGTTACCATAATTACAATTTACCCAGAATTACATGCTGGAGAAAGTCTAGTCCATTCGACAGGTAAAAACCTGGGGTTTAAAACATAACCAGGGGACCATTATCAGACCAAGTTCTGAAAGTAATAGTTTCTAGGTAATCAAAGTTACCCACACAAAGTGAAGTAAACCATACAACACATTACACAAATATATTCCAATACCTGAACCATATCCGACTCATCACATTATATTTTCAAAGTCTAAAACAGTGTCATTTTTGAAAAAACCATTTCTATACATAGTGCATCTTACTAATTCTTCATATTTCTCACTAATGCCCCATCAGATATATCTATATCTCCATAGGGATGTACCACCACCCAATGTCCTTTCATCTCTGAGTATGCAGCCAGTCAATTTCTTCATTAAGACCAATGATATGACTTTGGCACCTGTAAATCATTTTTTGTTCGAATAGAATGAGTTTATCATCTATTTCTGATTTATTTTTGCCATAAATTTTCTTTAAGATCACCCAACTGAAATCCTCGTGGGAATGTTTCATCTGTACAAAATGTTTAACCATAGGAGCTAGCAGTACTCGGTTTTTTACGCAACTTCGATGTTCTATCATACGAGTACGACATTTCCTATTGGTTTTGCCTACATATTGTAATCCGCAAGGACATGTAATTAAATAGACAACATTTTCGGTGTTACAATTGGTCATTTCATTAAGAACCCACTTAATATCAGGATTTAACATAATATATTTTGTTTCCTTCGTCGTGGCACACATCACACACTTTCCACAGGGAAAATGTCCCTTAACAGGCGGAAGGCCCCATAAAGTAGTTTGCCTGGGTGCTAATGGACGTTTGATGGATATGTCATTCCTAATGAGCATCTGTCTGATATTTTGGCTTTTCCTAAAAGCCACCAATGGAGGTGGAGTCGATTCAGCATTGTACACTTTCTTCCATGTCTTATTAATAATGCCTTTGATTTTGTATGACAAGTTCGAAAACGTATTGACAAATACAATCCGATCACCTTTATCATCTGCTTGTCTTTTCTCTAGTAAGGCCTCTCGATTATTGTTAAAAGCTCTTTTGCAAGACCTCTTTACCAGCTCATCAGGATAGCCTTTATTACACAATTTTCTTGACAGCAGAGCTGCACTTTCTTTATAATCCTGCCCCAGACTACTGTTTCTCTTTAGCCTCAAAAACTGCCCGAAGGGCAGATTCTCCTTGATATGATTAGCATGGTGGCTGGAGAAATGGAGAAGAGCATTTTTGTCAGTTCTCTTGTTGTAAGGTTTAACTTTAAGGTGGCCTTCATGGTGAAATATGGTGATATCTAGGAAGTTAATTTCTTGTGCATTGATCTCTTTAGTGAATCTTAAGAAAGGGTTCTGTGCATTTAACCACTCGACAAAAAGTTCTGCCTCTACAGCTGTTCCTTCCCATAGTATAAAAATGTCATCTATATACCGAAGCCATTTCAAAAGGTGTTTCTTATACGGGTTGGTGACTGGATAAATGACTGTTTTTTCAAAATATTCCACATATAGATTAGCAAGATTGGGTGCCATGGCAGCACCCATGGCTGTGCCTTCAATTTGTTCAAAGAATGCTCCTTGAAACTGAAAAAAATTACGAGTCAAAGCAAACTCTGCACACCACATAATGAAGGCATTACTGACGGGATGACCATCTACCCTCTCTCGTAGAGTTTCTTCTATGACCTCTAAAGTAGCCCTTTGAGGAATAACTGTATACAAGGATTGTATGTCCAGACTAATCAATAAGAACTGGCCTGCGGTGAAAGGTAAATTTTCAATTTTGTTGATAGCATCCGAAGTATCTCTTAGGTAACTATCCATTTTGACCACAAATGGTCTTAAATAGAAATCAACAAATTTGGACAAGGGTTCAAGGATAGAGTTGACTCCAGATACAATTGGTCTGCCTGGGGGATTAATAAGGCTCTTGTGCACCTTAGGCAGAATATAAAAAACCGGTACACGTCCTTGTTTTCTAATGAGGTAATCACGTTCCTGTTTACTGATCATTTCTGCTTCATATGCACTCTGTACTTTAGCTTCTATGATCTCCATCATAGCAAAAGATGGATCAGAAGGTATGGAATGATAACTTCTGCCATCACTCAGTAAACGCTGGCATTCCCCCACATAATCCTCACGGTTCAATAGCACTATGGCTCCGCCTTTATCGGCCTGCCTCACTACTACATCTTGTAATCTGGCCAACCGTGACACCAGTTCTCGTTGAGTATTACCAAAATTTGAATGATGCCGTATGCCTTGTTGTTCCAATTTATATACCTCTTTAAGAACCTGTTTCTCGAAAACACGAGATTCAGGGGTATAACTGTGTGTAGGGGCACAAAAAGTAGATTTATTTCTAAGACCCGTATGGTTAACATTCTCATACACATTGTCATTACGAAAAAACTCATTCAAATGGACCTTCCGCATAAAACTGTGGAATTCAGATCTGAACTCGAATGGATCATGGTATTTGGTGGCAACAAAATTCAAACCTTTATTCAGAACCATTTCTTCCTCAATGCTCAATTCGTAATTGGATAAATTGATCACCATTGATTCCTCGATCGACTGCGGGTTTGAATTTGGTTGCCCCAGTCTCCTCGGTTGGGCCCTTGTCCTAAAAAAGGACGACCTTGTCTTTGTTTATTTTGATAACGTTGTCCTCGACCCCTACTATTACCTCCTCCTTGTTGATTAATAGGGTCTGCAGTACCTGTACTCCCATCTTCACTCGAGCTATAAGAGGTGTTACGAAAATGTACCCTTTTTCTAACAGGTGCTTGAGTGTTAGTACCCTGATAATTATTGCCAAACTTAAAGCCCTCGACAATGTAAGGAAATGCTTTTTCGTGTGCAAATGTAGACAGATCTTTTTTCATCCTCTTAATGCGATCAACATTGGTGTCATTTTTAAATTCTGTAAGTTCTTTGAGATGTAGATCTAACTTCATTTTGAAAGCATCAAGGTCTAGGTCTTTTTTTATTTCCTCTTGTAGTTTAGAGATATCCATTTCAATTTTTTTAGAGACTTCTGTAGCCGTATCTATTATAAGGACTAGCCAATCACGACCGCACTTATTCGCAATGTAGCTCCATTTTATCTTAAATTCTGGATTATCCAGAAATAACCTCGGTTCATTTCTAACTATGAGACCTCGGGGTAGTGCTTGGTTCTTAAGATATTGTAACATGATGACCCCATGTAATTCTGTACGAATTAAACGTTTTCTGAGTTGAGCCAATTCGTCCCATTGGTCATTATTCCTGTTCAGAATACCATCATCCGCGTCTGCCAATACTGACAAAGATTCTAATAATTTTTGTATGTGTTCTTCACTATATGCAAGACATTTGTCTGAGGCGGTCGCCATAATGGTAACTGTACAGTATAACCACTATGAACAAACAATTACAATTTTACAACATTAAGGACAAAGACTATTCCTTTCACAAACTAAACCTAGAGTTCCTATTTTCAAAACATACCTTCGAGACCACAAGGAGCCTCCTAAAGATCTATCTATACAAAGGTCTACCGTTCCCCTTGTTTTAACATTCCCTCTCTCACACGGTTAGGGGATAACCAACATAATCATCATATAAAGGAGACAGAAAATACATTCCCCACTCAACAGTGATCTTTACATATCGTGTGATGCTGAAAAACCCTATTTATACCAATAGTCTTGAAAAAATAGACCTAGTACTTATTTGTTTTTTTATAATATCAAAAATAGTTTATTTTCTTTTATAAAACTAACTCTAAAACAGTGTTTTCAGTAAAAAGAACCCCACAACACAACATACAGTGGATACATTTACAATACAAATTACTAGTTTCACTCACATCCATTCCTGTAACATGACAATACAATACATCAACATATAAAATTTATATAATGATTTAAACATTTCCAATCACTGAGTGTTATTAACTCAGAATAAACAGTCCCGACATGTTTCAGTTCCTCTTGGCACCAAATGCATGAACCTTCTTCAGGGGAAGACACTTTTAATTTTTTCTCCACCATGTAATCCAGGGCCCCAAAAGTACTCTTCAAACCGTACTCCTATAATATTGGGTTCAATTGATCTTGCCAGTATATAGGTACATATTTGAATGTTACTGGAATATAGTTAGCATTATGTAGCTGACTTATGTATTTGTGATGATGTTGATCTGTAGTGATACCCTATTTTTCTTTGTGTATTGAATAATTATAGGAGTACGGTTTGAAGAGTACTTTTGGGGCCCTGGATTACATGGTGGAGAAAAAATTAAAAGTGTCTTCCCCTGAAGATGGTTCATGCATTTGGTGCCAAGAGGAACTGAAACATGTCGGGACTGTTTATTCTGAGTTAATAACACTCAGTGATTGGAAATGTTTAAATCATTATATAAATTTTATATGTTGATGTATTGTATTGTCATGTTACAGGAATGGATGTGAGTGAAACTAGTAATTTGTATTGTAAATGTATCCACTGTATGTTGTGTTGTGGGGTCCTTTTTACTGAAAACACTGTTTTAGAGTTAGTTTTATAAAAGAAAATAAACTATTTTTGATATTATAAAAAAACAAATAAGTACTAGGTCTATTTTTTCAAGACTATTGGTATAAATAGGGTTTTTCAGCATCACACGATATGTAAAGATCACTGTTGAGTGGGGAATGTATTTTCTGTCTCCTTTATATGATGATTATGTTGGTTATCCCCTAACCGTGTGAGAGAGGGAATGTTAAAACAAGGGGAACGGTAGACCTTTGTATAGATAGATCTTTAGGAGGCTCCTTGTGGTCTCGAAGGTATGTTTTGAAAATAGGAACTCTAGGTTTAGTTTGTGAAAGGAATAGTCTTTGTCCTTAATGTTGTAAAATTGTAATTGTTTGTTCATAGTGGTTATACTGTACAGTTACCATTATGGCGACCGCCTCAGACAAATGTCTTGCATATAGTGAAGAACACATACAAAAATTATTAGAATCTTTGTCAGTATTGGCAGACGCGGATGATGGTATTCTGAACAGGAATAATGACCAATGGGACGAATTGGCTCAACTCAGAAAACGTTTAATTCGTACAGAATTACATGGGGTCATCATGTTACAATATCTTAAGAACCAAGCACTACCCCGAGGTCTCATAGTTAGAAATGAACCGAGGTTATTTCTGGATAATCCAGAATTTAAGATAAAATGGAGCTACATTGCGAATAAGTGCGGTCGTGATTGGCTAGTCCTTATAATAGATACGGCTACAGAAGTCTCTAAAAAAATTGAAATGGATATCTCTAAACTACAAGAGGAAATAAAAAAAGACCTAGACCTTGATGCTTTCAAAATGAAGTTAGATCTACATCTCAAAGAACTTACAGAATTTAAAAATGACACCAATGTTGATCGCATTAAGAGGATGAAAAAAGATCTGTCTACATTTGCACACGAAAAAGCATTTCCTTACATTGTCGAGGGCTTTAAGTTTGGCAATAATTTTCAGGGTACTAACACTCAAGCACCTGTTAGAAAAAGGGTACATTTTCGTAACACCTCTTATAGCTCGAGTGAAGATGGGAGTACAGGTACTGCAGACCCTATTAATCAACAAGGAGGAGGTAATAGTAGGGGTCGAGGACAACGTTATCAAAATAAACAAAGACAAGGTCGTCCTTTTTTAGGACAAGGGCCCAACCGAGGAGACTGGGGCAACCAAATTCAAACCCGCAGTCGATCGAGGAATCAATGGTGATCAATTTATCCAATTACGAATTGAGCATTGAGGAAGAAATGGTTCTGAATAAAGGTTTGAATTTTGTTGCCACCAAATACCATGATCCATTCGAGTTCAGATCTGAATTCCACAGTTTTATGCGGAAGGTCCATTTGAATGAGTTTTTTCGTAATGACAATGTGTATGAGAATGTTAACCATACGGGTCTTAGAAATAAATCTACTTTTTGTGCCCCTACACACAGTTATACCCCTGAATCTCGTGTTTTCGAGAAACAGGTTCTTAAAGAGGTATATAAATTGGAACAACAAGGCATACGGCATCATTCAAATTTTGGTAATACTCAACGAGAACTGGTGTCACGGTTGGCCAGATTACAAGATGTAGTAGTGAGGCAGGCCGATAAAGGCGGAGCCATAGTGCTATTGAACCGTGAGGATTATGTGGGGGAATGCCAGCGTTTACTGAGTGATGGCAGAAGTTATCATTCCATACCTTCTGATCCATCTTTTGCTATGATGGAGATCATAGAAGCTAAAGTACAGAGTGCATATGAAGCAGAAATGATCAGTAAACAGGAACGTGATTACCTCATTAGAAAACAAGGACGTGTACCGGTTTTTTATATTCTGCCTAAGGTGCACAAGAGCCTTACTAATCCCCCAGGCAGACCAATTGTATCTGGAGTCAACTCTATCCTTGAACCCTTGTCCAAATTTGTTGATTTCTATTTAAGACCATTTGTGGTCAAAATGGATAGTTACCTAAGAGATACTTCGGATGCTATCAACAAAATTGAAAATTTACCTTTCACCGCAGGCCAGTTCTTATTGATTAGTCTGGACATACAATCCTTGTATACAGTTATTCCTCAAAGGGCTACTTTAGAGGTCATAGAAGAAACTCTACGAGAGAGGGTAGATGGTCATCCCGTCAGTAATGCCTTCATTATGTGGTGTGCAGAGTTTGCTTTGACTCGTAATTTTTTTCAGTTTCAAGGAGCATTCTTTGAACAAATTGAAGGCACAGCCATGGGTGCTGCCATGGCACCCAATCTTGCTAATCTATATGTGGAATATTTTGAAAAAACAGTCATTTATCCAGTCACCAACCCGTATAAGAAACACCTTTTGAAATGGCTTCGGTATATAGATGACATTTTTATACTATGGGAAGGAACAGCTGTAGAGGCAGAACTTTTTGTCGAGTGGTTAAATGCACAGAACCCTTTCTTAAGATTCACTAAAGAGATCAATGCACAAGAAATTAACTTCCTAGATATCACCATATTTCACCATGAAGGCCACCTTAAAGTTAAACCTTACAACAAGAGAACTGACAAAAATGCTCTTCTCCATTTCTCCAGCCACCATGCTAATCATATCAAGGAGAATCTGCCCTTCGGGCAGTTTTTGAGGCTAAAGAGAAACAGTAGTCTGGGGCAGGATTATAAAGAAAGTGCAGCTCTGTTGTCAAGAAAATTGTGTAATAAAGGCTATCCTGCTGAGCTGGTAAAGAGGTCTTGCAAAAGAGCTTTTAACAATAATCGAGAGGCCTTACTAGAGAAAAGACAAGCAGATGATAAAGGTGATCGGATTGTATTTGTCAATACGTTTTCGAACTTGTCATACAAAATCAAAGGCATTATTAATAAGACATGGAAGAAAGTGTACAATGCTGAATCGACTCCACCTCCATTGGTGGCTTTTAGGAAAAGCCAAAATATCAGACAGATGCTCATTAGGAATGACATATCCATCAAACGTCCATTAGCACCCAGGCAAACTACTTTATGGGGCCTTCCGCCTGTTAAGGGACATTTTCCCTGTGGAAAGTGTGTGATGTGTGCCACGACGAAGGAAACAAAATATATTATGTTAAATACTGATATTAAGTGGGTTCTTAATGAAATGACCAATTGTAACACCGAAAATGTTGTCTATTTAATTACATGTCCTTGCGGATTACAATATGTAGGCAAAACCAATAGGAAATGTCGTACTCGTATGATAGAACATCGAAGTTGCATAAAAAACCGAGAACTGCTAGCTCCTATGGTTAAACATTTTGTACAGATGAAACATTCCCACGAGGATTTCAGTTGGGTGATCTTAAAGAAAATTTATGGCAAAAATAAATCAGAAATAGATGATAAACTCATTCTATTCGAACAAAAAATGATTTACAGGTGCCAAAGTCATATCATTGGTCTTAATGAAGAAATTGACTGGCTGCATACTCAGAGATGAAAGGACATTGGGTGGTGGTACATCCCTATGGAGATATAGATATATCTGATGGGGCATTAGTGAGAAATATGAAGAATTAGTAAGATGCACTATGTATAGAAATGGTTTTTTCAAAAATGACACTGTTTTAGACTTTGAAAATATAATGTGATGAGTCGGATATGGTTCAGGTATTGGAATATATTTGTGTAATGTGTTGTATGGTTTACTTCACTTTGTGTGGGTAACTTTGATTACCTAGAAACTATTACTTTCAGAACTTGGTCTGATAATGGTCCCCTGGTTATGTTTTAAACCCCAGGTTTTTACCTGTCGAATGGACTAGACTTTCTCCAGCATGTAATTCTGGGTAAATTGTAATTATGGTAACTAATTGGCCTTCCTTGGTAGGTGTATGTGAGCGTGTTTATTGTACTTATGAGAGCAGTGGGTTAGCAGCCGTACCGCCGTGCTTACCGGATTTTTGGTTTTGGGTTTCCAGAGCTGCATTGGGTGTAATTCGCGTCCTTTTGCATTGTTATTGAATACATTATCGGTCGATTACCCATGATCGAGTTAATCTGTTTACTATGTTTATGAAATAAAGAAGGTTAGTCCTTCGTTTATGTCTCAGCAATAGGATGCACGACGTTCCATGAAACAAAGAAGGTTAGTCCTTCGTTTGTGTCTTAGCATTTGTTTACTTGAACTGCTTCTCATTATGAAAACATGGGTTTAGCAGCCGAACCGCCGCCCTTACTGGAATCGATCTCTGGTTGTCGGAACTGCATTGGGTGAAGTTTCCGTCCTCAATTAAGGTTACAACTATTGATATTTAGTACACTGTACTGCTAACGTTACTAATTGGGTATTAAATGATGGGCCTTCGTTTTATACGAGCATTTATTTGGATTTTCTAAGAATGGTTGATATTAAGTAAACTACATTGTATTGGGCATAGCGTGCTACAGAAATACTTGTGATATATTTTTTGTCTAGAACATTGATCAGGTTTCTTCTGTTGTAGGTTACAATTTTGTGGACAATTTAACAGCGACGAAGAATATGTAAACAATCTCTTCAACCACGCAGGAGTAGTGGCATGGCGTAATAGGTATATATGCATATATTGTTTTAAATGAGTGATAATGCTTTGGTGAAGGTTGTAGTTTCAAAAGCTCTATAGGGTTGTTATGGAAGGTATGACCACATTGAATGATAGGAATACACATGGGGTCACTACTTAGATGAGTAGGTTCATCGGAGCACTATATAGTTTTTGCGGTCACGTGAATTTGTGATGAAGTGAGGGAGTAGTGGTTGTGTTGTTCACACCACTGTTCGTTTGTTGTTCCTTTCTCAGCTGGAATCAGGTTCATGGTTACCAAAGAACCATTTATAGAACAGGATCAGACTTATTGAAAGAGGTCGGAGGGCATTTGGGTGCACTGAGGCACACCTAAACTGCAGCAATCCTACTTGTGAGGTATGTAGTGACCATTGGGTTCAATTGATCTTGCCAGTATATAGGTACATATTTGAATGTTACTGGAATATAGTTAGCATTATGTAGCTGACTTATGTATTTGTGATGATGTTGATCTGTAGTGATACCCTATTTTTCTTTGTGTATTGAATAATTATAGGAGTACGGTTTGAAGAGTACTTTTGGGGCCCTGGATTACATGGTGGAGAAAAAATTAAAAGTGTCTTCCCCTGAAGAAGGTTCATGCATTTGGTGCCAAGAGGAACTGAAACATGTCGGGACTGTTTATTCTGAGTTAATAACACTCAGTGATTGGAAATGTTTAAATCATTATATAAATTTTATATGTTGATGTATTGTATTGTCATGTTACAGGAATGGATGTGAGTGAAACTAGTAATTTGTATTGTAAATGTATCCACTGTATGTTGTGTTGTGGGGTCCTTTTTACTGAAAACACTGTTTTAGAGTTAGTTTTATAAAAGAAAATAAACTATTTTTGATATTATAAAAAAACAAATAAGTACTAGGTCTATTTTTTCAAGACTATTGGTATAAATAGGGTTTTTCAGCATCACACGATATGTAAAGATCACTGTTGAGTGGGGAATGTATTTTCTGTCTCCTTTATATGATGATTATGTTGGTTATCCCCTAACCGTGTGAGAGAGGGAATGTTAAAACAAGGGGAACGGTAGACCTTTGTATAGATAGAACTACTACATCTGTGCCATGGTTGGGAGGACACCAAAGGTGAGGGGCGCCTCAGCTGGGTGTACTTCTCGTGGCGGGCGTGGTCGGGGACGTGGCCGTGGTGACCAGGGAGTAGGGGGACTCCAGGGTGTCCAGGGTGGCCACAGAGGGGGAAGAGGCAGGGGTGCGCCACTTGAGCACAATGTTGTGCCATGTGTCAGTGCAGTTATGCCACCACCCCCTGTGGTTCCAGGGGATGCAGCTTCTGCATCTGGCACTGGCGCCCGTGTGACCCGGCAGTCCAAGCCATTGACTGCCACGGGCCCAAGGGTAGTGGTAGCTGCAGGTGCAGCTGTGGGCACCACCACCCAGGCTCAGGGTCTGCCAGCGCAGGCTGCGTTGGCACTTGAGGAGCCCTTGGTAAATTTCCAACAGGCCAGCAGGGAAACCATAGGGGCAGGCAGGGCTGCTCAGACGAAGACACGTGTCCCTGGGGCAGTTATGTCATCTGCTGCCCCGAACAGCCGGGTGTTGGCAAGTGCAGGGGCAGATGCACCCAACAACACCCCGGTTGTGAGTCTGCCAACTAGGACCGTTGCAGTCAATTACCCTGCCACAGCTGATGTTGCTGCGCAGGGTCCATTAGAGGGAACCCAGATGCCACTGACACAAGTCAGGCCTTTGGTCGTCCCTCCACCTGCCACTCCCTTGGCTCAATCCACCGAACCCACTGGCCATACTGGTCAGGGCGACATCAGCCAGCCAGGGTCTGCGCCACAGTCCAAGAGGAGGAACGTTGCACCTGCAGCACAGGGTGGGACCCCACACACAGCCACGACCTCCTGCACGTCGAGGAAGAAGCCTTTCTGCAAGCAGGAACTGGACTTCCTCGTGGGCTACGTGCGGGGCCACAGCCGTGACATGCTAGTGGGTGCCAATAGTCAGACTACGGCTGCCCAACGTGACACCCACTGGAAGCATGTTGCGGAACATGTCAGTTCATTCGGCCATGAGGTGCGCACGGCGCAAGAGTGCAAAAAGCATTGGAATAACATCAAACGCAGCACTAAGGCTAAGCGGCCTCTAATTACAACTTGACTCTGGTGACTGGCGGTGGGCCTGCACCAGAGGAGGAAGAGCTCACTCCGCATGAGGCACTCGTTGCAGAGTTCATACCACCTGAATTGGTTGAAGGAGTGGGAGAGATGCTGGACTTTGATGCCCAGTCCAGTGAGTGTTGATGCGTGTTTGTTGAGGTTGTGTGTGTTTCACTTGTGGGATCTGTTGTGCATGATTGCCACTACATGTGACGTGTACATGGTTCTGATGTATAAGTAATGCAATGCTTCCGTGATGCATGTCTGCTCTGCTGGATGGTGGACATGTGGAGCAGACGGGGACTGTCCGCATCACCACTATTGCACCCTACTGACATGCTGGTTACAAGTATGCCCCTCCGGTCCATGCTCCAGCTCACTGGCCCTTCTGCATGTGGCGTGGGGTGACCTTCCTCTCAGCCCAGGCACAATGTCATTGCATGACTGACGTGCATGTCTCCTCTGCCTGCATGCAGGGACTCCATGTAGGCATGCTCCCTTGCCCCTCCTCCGCCACTCTGCACCCCAGTTCCACCTTTGCACTGGTCTGCTTCAATCTTGCCAATGTGTACTTTCCTGTTCATGCGTCCTGTGTAGATGCTAACCTCCAGCGTACAATCTGCCAGACATATGCCGTGTGGTACAGCCTTAGTACTTGATGCAGGGTATCTCACTTGTACTGTGCATAGGTCAGATGTCCCGCAGGGACATGAGTGCCCATTCATGCTCCATGTGCATTGCACGCATGCCCCTATGTGTCCTTGACTGGATGATCACTGTAATACAAGTTCCGGTGGACATACATTGCATGGCATCTCATCAGCCTTCCCATGTCAACTGTGGGTCAGTTCTGCGTTGCACACATGTTTAGGGTCTGACAATCTGTGTGGCTCACAGGCCTCAGCCTGTTTAATGGCCAATGACTATGTCCAACTGTTGTAGTGTCTTCTTCATACGTGGGCGGCTTCCAGAGTTTTCATCATGTGTCCTGCTTACTGTCCCATCATCATTTGCAGTGTTGGCACTTTTATCACATTAAGCTGTTGATGCCAGTCAGCACTGCCTGTCAATACACAGGTCTATGGTCAGCCTTTTGATACCATGCTAGGCATCCCTGCTTTTGTACTTGGGTGGAGGGGTGCTTGGCTTCTAGATATGCTACACATTGAATGCACAATGCACGTGATGCCTGAATTTGACCTTGCACTGCCTTCACATTTCCTGACTCACACCATGGAGTCCTTGTACATGTAGGTAGTGAGTGGCGTACACATTTTCTCCACTGCATAGACCCACTTCCTTGGAAACTGCCACCTTTCAACAGGTCTGATCACAGAAGCAATTCAAAGTTGACCCAGCATGCATGCCAGGTTATATGTTGTGTGTCACATGTCTGCCTGATGCGTTTGTTGTCGGTGTGTGTGTGTGTTGTGTGCTTCTGACATGTGTAGTGACCTTTTTTCTCTCTATTTTTCAGATGATGACGCAATGGAGGCGGAGGATGGTGTTGTCATGCCAGACACAGGGTTGTTACCACTACATCAACCCGGCACAAGTGGGGGTCGTGGGGTGGTAGGCCACGAAAACCCCCAAGTGCTACAGTCCATCTTGTCTCTGGCTGCCTATGAGTCCAGCCTTGATGTTGACTCTGACGTCCATGTAGAGTTGGATGAGCATCAAGTCCATGTGTCAGGGGTGAGTGATTCTGATGTGGACACTCCTCTGTCCGCGACACCTGCACTGAGGGATCAGACAGTCTTGGTTCCTCCGCCCGTGATGGATCGGGACGCAGGGTCACCCTCCACACCAGTCAGTGATGTGCCTGGGACATCACGTCGACGGGGGCATGTAGTCGTGCAGCCGCAGGCAGTGCCAACACAGCGAGGACACCCGGTCCTTGGGTCCTGCAGGGGTCAAGCCCAGCAACGCGGTCGCTGCACGCAACCGCAGTATACTGAGTGGGAGCAAGACATGACTGCCAATTCAGAACGGCAGGGGGCAGCAATGGAGAACATTGCTGAGAGCATGGAGCGTGTGGCCCGATCTGTGCTCCCCCCTGCTAGGCAGGTGCTTCTCCAACAGCAGGCGGCACGGTCCACGGCCCGCTCGCTCAGGCTGGGCATGGCGGCCTCAGACAGGGCACGCCAGGCTGAAATGTCGTCTCTGCATCAAGCAATTGCTGCTCACGCAGAGGCGCACATGGATGCCCTGAGGGAGGAGCATGCTTCCCTCAAATCCACTCTGGGTGTCCTTATGATGTCCCAGAGGCAGCGGGCAGAGGAGAGGTTTGCACAGCTTGAGCGTACCATCTCGGCTGAGCTACAGGCTTGCCGGGAGGTGCAGCGGTTGTCCAGCCAGGCCTTGCAGGAGGAACTCTGTGTTACACGTGCTACCTTGCAAGAGGAAGCACGTGTATCACGTGAGGTTCTGCATGCAGACCTACGTCACATCGTCACACAGAACCAGGCTCACCCGTCCGGCAGACTTGCTGCCGACGAGGGGCAAGCTGCGGCTAGGCATGGCCAGGCTACTGTGCCACGTCCTCCTTTCCAGGATGAGCCAGACTCGGACGACCATCTATCTCCCACATAGGTCGGGCTGTGCAGGCGTTGAGCCCATGGAGGTTTTTTTTTTGGCTCAGCATCATCGCATGTGGGTGTTGAGCAGCACCCTCTACCTCCCCCCTCCTGGGTGCCTCCCCTCCCTCCCCGGGTCGTAGGTGGCCATTTTTGATTTTTCTTTTAGTTTAGTTAGTTAAGTTTCTGTTTGATAGTTAGTTTAATTAGGTAATGTAGGTTTTCCAAAGTTAGTGTAATTAGTTAATATAGTTTAAAATTGCTTGTCTATTGTGCTTTCATGTGACGGTGCGGTGCTTTGTGGCTTTTGAAGGCATCCACTGTCTGTTCCAGCTGGGCCCTTCAGGCTTGTCTTGTGTATGTGTTTGCTGCTTGGTGTCCTTGACTCACATATGCCACTCCTGCCTCCCTTATCCATGGGCTCGCAAGGATGGTTCGGTGTGACAGCCTATTACACAAGGGCTTTGAACTGTCATATCTGTGGCATGTCTTGTGCTGTGTAACTTGTGTTGACAACCGTAGTGGGGATGATTGTGGTGTTATTGTCCACTGTTCAGCTTTTGCTAGATGGGGTGTTTCATGATTAATGTGTATATTCATTGCTATGCATTGTGTAGTATGTTTCTTATCTTTACTGTACACGTGCTTGTTGCAATTCATGCCGTAGATAGTGTGTTCCACACTTTGGATGTGAAAGACGGACTGTGGTGTGATTTCTGATGTAAGTCTCTGACATGGTCCAGTAATGAGATGCCTGAAGAGACACACACAGGTGACTTTAAAGCATTAATCATGTGTTTCATGCCCTTTCTGCAGGGGGATGAGCCTCCAGACCACCTTTGCCAGCAGACATGGCCCATTGGAGGTCTGAATTCTGGACACGTTTGTTGGTGCCCACATGCACATGTGTGCACAAGCAGAGGCACAGGGATTGCAGACCTACATCCTAGAACTGCTGACATGTTCCAAGGAACTCCAGGGAAGGTGAGCAGCACAGGGGGGCCACAACACAGCAAAGCTTGCACCAGGCGAGTTGCACATGCAGGCTTAGTAACAGCACTTGGACGAATATTGGTGTTGAAGCACACAATACAGCTCAGATGTGTTGGTGGACTAATGGCTGTTGATTGTAAGGTTGTCTGGGGCACCTGCAGGGGCAGTGGCACATACCCTCCGGTACACCAAGGTCCATTGAGGCACTTGTATCAACCATGTAGCCTTCCGAGACATGGAAAGGGGCAGCTCACAGGGACATACAACAAGGGACATACTCGGGTGCAGTGCATTTCATTTCCATGTACATTTTGAAACATGCACTGCCTACTTTGTTTTGGTCATGGTGGAACACGACTTGTTCTAAAGTCATGCCTTGCTATATGGGTCTGTCTGCTTATCCAGGGAACATTGCATGTTGTGTGAATTGTGACACATTGGTGTTCCATTTGCCACGCACCCACCGGCAGCTGACTTACTGCATTGACTGTGTATGACCCATCACAGGGGTAATGTTACATATGGGTACGAAGCATCTACACCAGATTGTCTGTTTGTAGAGTAGTTTGTTGCTATGGGGCATATTTGGTGGTGTGTTTTTGTGTTATGCGCACGGACAGATTATTAACTGTGGCTCTCTTGCAGCATTGAAGTGCTCCTGTAACCGGACCTGAGAGTGCGCAGGCAGGAGGCCAGCACTCAAAACCAGAGCTAAGTGTCTTGTTGTTTTTCTTTCAAACTGCTCTGCATAGGCTTGCTGGGGGGTGCACTAATGCATGGATGAATGTGTAATTCAATTTGGTATGTTTGTTTTCCCCTAATCACCCGGAGTCCTATCCAATTTTAAACCCTGTACCCTCTACCAGGTGTTCCTGCTTCCCGTACCTATAAAAGCAACATTCCCTAACCCTCTTTCCCCACTGGGGTTGCGGATGCCTGTGTAAGCCCCAAACTTGCAGGCGCCAAAACCCTAGAGGGGGTGGTTGGCTCGTGCCACTCCTAAGCCTGGACTACAGAAGGCCATGACAATGATGTCCAAGTTTGTTCGGATTGTGTATGTGTTCATGAAGGTAGTACATTTTCGTGCATTCCCTACTTTCATGTGTCATTCCTTCTCCCCTCTCCTGCCACTCATTCCAGTTATCCAGTGTGCCAACACCTGTCCCGACTGAATATCCCTGACCCTCCTTCCCCACCAGGGTCTCAGAGACCTGTGTGAGTTTGACCTTGCAGGCACCCGGGCCACGGTGGGGGTGGTTGTTTCGTGCCACTCCTGCGCCTGTACACGGGACCTGTGACAGTACACATCCGTTCGTGGTGCATCATTCTATGTTATGTACCACACATGGTTCACATCCTGTTGTGACATTGTTTTACTGTGCTACCTTGGTTGTTACATCATTGTGGTAGTACTTGGCCTTTGTGAGGTACTGCTACGTCAAGTCATCTACTGGAGGGTGTTCTGGTTCGTTTTTCTTGCTTGGATTTTGTGATTTTGCAAATGAGGGTGGACTCTGAGGGTGCAGGCACCTTTTTACACACAAGGTGGGAGATGGTGACGAAGGGGAAGGGTGATCCTGTGGCCAGGTGAAATTGAGGGTTGAAGGCTTCATGACCCAGGTGCAGTTGTTCAGTGGGTCATGGTCATTTGTGAGGGAGGGGGGGGTGTTTTGTTGTTGATAGTTGCCTTGCCCTGCAGTGTGATGGGAACCCTGACATTGTAATTGTGGTATCCTATGTACATGTTGTGTTCTGCTGATCAATGCCTGTTCATGTGTTGTTTTTACCTTTCAGGTGTGAGGGGATAGTTGTGGTTTGACATGCTGGGGTGTACACATGGTGAATGTTTACATGTGATGTGTAGAGGACACTGATGGTCACTTGATTGCACATGCATATGTTGAGTGCATGTCCTTACTGACCCACACACTTGCACTATGATGCACTACATGTACAACCACCCTTGGATATCCACGTGTACACTCTGTTTGCCTTCTGGTGCCCACTGTGTCCCTGCAGCACATGTTCTGTGACCGATTATGGATCCTGTACATGCCTAATTTGTTTTTTGATGTGGTTTGTCACTTAGATGTGATGCTCAGGGTGTGCATCACACACAATAGCTGTTCACTGTGCTGTGCACTGAGCAGTGTGTTGCAGGAGTTGGACACAGCACACAGAAGCTGCAGTGTTGATTTTACAATGCACAATGTGCATGTAGACAGACATTCATTGTTATGTTACGTCTACAACTTTTGTAATGCATTTGGGAATGACTTATTTTGGGTGGGAGGTTGTTGGTCAGTCATTTCATCTGATTCCATGTCAGGCATCATTGTCTGATGCCACTGTACATTTTTGACATGGCAATGTGTACCTTATTGGTACTGTGTTGGTGTATGGCTATTGCTTGCCATGTCATGTTGTGGTTTGGGAGGGTTTGAGTGACATAACAGTGATGGTCATGGCCTGTTTTGCAGGTGTGTGTGATTCACACCTCGCATGTCAGGGTCATCCGCTTCTCAAAGCAACTAGCTGGGGGTGGATCTCTCTCCGCGGCAGGGGCCTCCCCCTGGAACAGCCTTCCTGCCTCACTGGAACTTGAGGAGAACCATCTCCGGTTCCGGAAGCACCTCAAAACCTTCCTCTTTGCTTCTGCTTTCTCTCTCCCTCTCCCTTGCTAAATTCTTCACTGGAACTGCACTGGATCTGCAACTGGGCCACTCTCACCGACCTCGGTCCCTGGCCCAGCCACTCTCCACTTGCACTGCCTCCCTGGCAGCCCTTGCACTGCGGGACTGTCTCTCTATCCCTACAGCCCCCCCTTCCCAGCACTTGTCTGCACTTACCTTTGCAGTTGCCACCAGCTGGTCTATTTATTTGTTTTTTATTCTACTTACCCTGTACTGCACCCCCCCCCTTCCCCTTGCACTTTTCCCTTCCCCCTACCCCTGCACTTGCGCAATCTAAATGACACCTGGCCTAGTAGTATTGTTGTCTGTCTTCCCTTGATCCCCCCTCCCTGCCTCGTCGCACCTTGAAACACTTGTGTATAGGCATGTTACAAATGCCATATCATGTCATGTCATATGTCATATGTGTGCCTTTTGGTCACACAGGATAGCTTGTGTTTAAGTAGCTAGGGATGCAGACAATGTGGCACTTCCATGGCAACTATCTCAGGGTGGTAGGGTTGTGACAGTTGACTGTCTCTTTGTCATCATCGATTGTCACCTGGTATGTGCCAGGCCTGTGTGCACTCCGCAGGGGTGGGAGTTTAGGTGAAAAATGTGGCCACAAGCTGGGTCCGGGCATCCTCGCCACGTGCCCTGTCCCCTACCATGGGCAGCGCCTGTGCCTGTGGTTGGGGATTTGGGGGCACCACCATGTCCACCGGTACGACCTGCCGTGTTGCAACATTGTGCAGGACACATGCTGCCACAATGATCCTGCACACTACTAGGGGTGCATAGAGTAGCTGCCCGCCAGAGCGGTCAAGGGAGCGGAAACGTGACTTTAGCACTCCGAATGTGCGCTCCACTATGGCCCTGGTTGCAATATGGGCGGCGTTGTATCTTACCTGGGGTGGTGTGGTGGGGTTCCGGATTGGCGTCATCATGTGGTTGCTCAGAGGGTAGGCACTGTCCCCTGGGGAGGTGTAAATGGTTGTGATTATTGGGGTTTGTGTATTTGTGTGTGTGTTTGTGACATGCATGCATGTGCAAGGGCATTTGTACTCACCCAGGAGCCAGGTGTCGCCATGCTGCCCAGCTTCCAGGGCCCGGCTCAGGGCGGACATTCTGTATATGAAACTGTCATGGGTGGAGCCAGGGTAGTTTGCATAGACAGAGGTGATGATTCCCTTTGCACACATGGGTGCAATCTATGGCACCGAGCACTTTGGGGAAGTGTGCCACCCTGAAAAAATCCAGGACAATAGCCTGCCTTTCTGCGGGTGTTCTGGGCATGTATATGTGCCTGCGGACTGGGGGGCGCGCTGTCATGATTGCCCGTACCTGGTGTAGGCAGCGTGACTGCGTGGCCTATGAGACCCCCCCCCCACTATGGCAGTAGTCCGCTGAAATGACCCAGTGGCCAAGAAATGCAGGACATCCACCACCTATAAAACGGCTATCATGAATGCCAAAAATGCGATCTTCAACCTGAGAATACACAATGCCAAATCTGGCACAAAAGAGTTGTTCTCCATTCTAAGAGAGCTAGAATCACCAGAGCCTCCCTCAGATGATTGTACCAAGGACGAAACCTGGTGCAATAACATCCAACAAGCACTCTCAAATAAAATGGCCCTCTTACAAGCTAAAATAGAAGCAAACAAATCCAGCCTTGCCTCCAAAGGACACTCTAATAATAAAAAGAGGGCCACTCCCGATTGCCCGCCTTTCTACTTCTCTCCGGTCACCGGGATGAAGTAGTTAACATAATTGCCACCCTTAAACCCTCAAACTGCCAAGGAGACATGTGCCCTGCCTCAGTCATTAAGGACAGAGCCAAAGACCCAGCCCCCATCATCACCTCTCTGATCAACTCCTCATTTAAAAACTTTTCTGTACCTAACAACCTCAAAGAGGCATGGGTCTTACTTCTCCTCAAAAAGCCTGACCTAGACCGGAACATTCCTACTAATTACAGGCCCATCACGACCGTCCCATTTCTCCTTAAAATACTAGACAGAGGCATATCTCCAAATACAATGACATTTGGAAGAGAATAATCTCCTAGGCTTGCGACAATCCAGCTTTAGACCCAAGCACGGGACCGAAACTGCCCTTCTGGATCTAAAAATCCAAATGGATGAAGCCAAAGACAAGGGCAACTTGGCCATCTTGCTCCTGTTGGATTTATCCACAGCTTTTGACTTAGTTGACCACCGAATTCTCACCCAACACCTCTCTGAGGCTGCCGCATTCTCACAGAATGCCACCAATTGGATTTGGTCCTTCTTATCTGATACGCCGACCAGGGTATTCGCACCTGCGGCTGCAGCTGAACCTGTCCTAATCCAATGTGGAGTACCACAAGGTTCCTGTATTTCCCCCATGCTTTACAACATCGTTAACAAGCTCCCCTTTGACCGACTTGGCGACCTGGGTGTCACGTATACCAATCACTTGGACGACACCCAGGTCCTCATCACACTCACTGGGAGCTATGAGAAAGATGTTGCAAAACGTAATGAAATCTACCTTGAAATTCAAGCCTGGATGGCCACTCATAGCCTCTGCTTGAATGACGACAAGATGGAATTGTTCATCGTAGGATCACAAGCCCACCTTAACAAACTTGACCCTAGGTACCAATCATTTACCATTGATGGCAATATCATAAAAGTGTCAAAAGATGTGAAAACACTGAGCGTGTATCTCGATTCCACACTATCGCTCAAAAAAACAAATAAATGCCACTATCTCATCCACGGCCTATACTAATAAACGTATCAATGCCTGTAGGCCATTTATTTCAACGACCGGCTGCCTCACACTGTCTAGAGCATTAGTACTGTCTAGATTAGACTATTGCAATACTCTCTTCCTGGGCTCCACTAATCACAACCTGAACAGACTTCAGGTCTTACAGAACAATGCCCTTAGATGTGCCCTTAACCTTCCCCGCAAGGCCCACATCTCTACCCTCAGTAAGGAAGTTCATTGGCTCGCCATCCGAGATAGTATCAAACTAGGATTGCTCGTCATCACACACAAATGCCTCTCACTGACTGCCCCACGTTACTTATCAGACACATTTTACAGACATAGCTCTACCAGGCCCACCAGAACCCCTTAAGTGCACCACCTGAACATTTCCAAATTCAATCTGAAAACAGCAGGGGGATCTAACTTCTCCGTGCTAGCAGTGAAATGCTGGAAGGCACTTCCCATGATAATTAGAGCCGAAGAATCCTTCTGGTCTTTCAGAGCTAAGGTGAAAATATGGCTCACTTCTCAGTAACAATACAATACCTACATGTATGCACTGCAATCTGTAACTATGAACTGCATGTACTGACATCTGTAACTATGCTACGGACCACATTGTAACCCGGTCCTCTTGCCACCCACTGTATTATCCTCTTACGTATTTAGTATGTGCAACCTTCTGTAACCTTGTTGATCCTCAAGTCCAATGCGCACAGTTACTCTAGGGTTTGGCTGCGCTATACGAATAAACAAACTAATCTAAAGTAAACCCTCCCTATGTCCAGAGTGCCTTTCAATGGATCATCTGCCCGATCCATCCGTTCGTTGACCATCCGGATGCCTGAACTACTAGGCACTTATTGGGTGAGATTACTCTTCCACTCATATATTCTAGCATTGCTTACACGTATTTGACGCAGTGCCCATTGCTGCATACTGCGCACCCATGCCTTCAGAATACAACTAACGGCTGCCAAGTGGAATCTATAAACTCACCAACGTCAGTCGCTAACCTCCCCCTGTACTACTTTCTGCCTGTTGCATTGTCGGCTACTCTGAAACTGTACTGCTTTATATCTCATCTGTGCCATAGAGTTCACAGCCCCTCCGCACATGCGGCTCCCCTGAAACTGTACTGCTTTATACTTTATTTGTGCCATAGTGTCCAACACATCTATTGTAGCTACGGCCCACACACTTGCAAATTGTCTCTGCATTTGGCTCTATATACCCATGGTTTGCTCGTGGCACACCTTGCTCTGATTTACGTGCGATGCACTACGCTGACCAGCTTCCTAGAGTGAACTAGCCCTTCCGCATGCCAATTATACTATGGTGCCCCTCCAGCCTGTAGCCACCGTGCAACCGGTTAACTTCCTTCACACACCTACTACAGCCATGTATCGATGATTGCCTATTGGACTTACTAACTTGTACTTAACAGTAAGTTGTCATTTTTGACTCTGTGGATCTGAATGCATCGTATTGCCTCAGATTATACTGGGCACCTAGGCTTAGTTTGTACTGGACCTATCTTTAAAATAGCATCTGCCGCACTACACCGATGTATACTGCATTAGGCCTTTCCAACACCCGTACAACAGCGGCAAAACTTGAATGATCTATTTCATGAAGTGCACACCAACTTCAATGTGATGTGTCCATTGCACATATTTTGATACTATAGTAATTGGGCTAAACCAAGGCTACTAAACTCACTCAACCCAATTTTACTAAGTCAGCTGACCCTAACCCTAATCCACGTTACATTATGACTAACAGAATTATACTTATCACACTAGCAACGCTTCTCCAACAATCTTATGCTTCAAACTGCTTCAAGACCCAATTCCAAGTAGGCGCACCTTCACCTATTATGGCCAACATCTTGACCTTACCCTGCCCTCTCATGGCAAGAAATCACAAACTCTGCGCCAGACTACTGCGCATTCATGATATACCAACTAATCACTGATCCAACCACAGCCAACCTCTTAATAACAAGCGCTCCAAAAGGAATTCCCTGCATGCCCAAACTATACAGAAACCGACTAATGAAAAAACGTCTAAAATCAATCCCATAATCCCTGAATGTATAAACGTACAGATTTTAGACAAATCTCTGATAATTAAGTCTGCATTGATAACTGCTAGATCCCTAGTGGCTCATGCCTTAGAAGTAGCAGACCTAATCATCATGAATAACCTCGACATCCTAGCAGTCACAGAGACTTGGTTACACCCTACAGCCGGACCAGCCCTTTCGCTACCAGAAAACGTCCAAATTATCACTGCCGACAGATCTGATGCAAGAGGAGGCAGCATCGCCCCCATTGCTAAATCTCACCTAGCAATTAGGCTAGTCCCCTCACCTCTAATCTCATTGTGTGAAATCCTCACAGCCAAAGTACCCATTTCTAACTCTAGCACCCTAACAATCTATCTAGTATACAGACCTCCAGGACCAATGGGCTTCTTCGAAGATGACATCTCTAGTGTTCTATCTAATTATACCAAAGATATGTCACAAGTACTCTTATTGGGGGACTTTAACCTTGGCTTTAATGACCCAATGGACAAAGATGCCAAGGCAATCGCTAACATGCTCTCAGAACAGGGACTCTCCCAAAATGTGACCCAGCCAACACACTGCAAAGGCAGGACCCTTGATTGGGTAGCCGACCGCAACTGCAAATTATCCATCAATGACTCAATTCCATTACCATGGACTGACCACCACGTGATAACGTTCACCATGGCAATAAATAAACAGCCACAACTTAACCGGGTCATAAGCCCTCCACAGTGCACAAGGAATAAAAAAAATATTACTAGTAACAGACTAATCCCTCACATCCCCCATACTCTGAACTCTCTCCCTCCCTTAACCAATCCTGACATTCTAGTCAAAGTATACAACAACACAATGTCTAAAGCCTTAGACTATATTGCATCTGCGTTACGTAAAAGTAAACCTCGGGCTCACCTGAATGCATGGTTCACCCCACATTTAAAAGCCCTTAGACAGGAAAAGAGAAAACTGGAAGTCATTTGGCGCCACACTCACTCTCATAAAAACAAAACAACCCTAACGAAATTCGCTACAACTATAAAAAAGAAGTTATACGCACAAAGAAAGATCTATATAATGATAGGATCTCCAAAGCTAGATCCAACACAAAGGAGCTATTTACCATTTTACGAGAAATGGAGGCTCCCATCCCACCAGCCGACAATATAGTCAAAGACAAAATCTGGTGCACCACCATATAGAATGCACTAGCTAACAAAACAGTAATCCTCAAAGACAAGATAGCCAAGAAAACATCGTCCCTACCTAAACAGGACACTCTTACTCCTATCTCCAAGACCTAACCAATACATCCGACCAATTCAAATTCTCAAAGGTTTCCACTCTAGAAGTAGAGAAGATCATCTCCTCATTGAAACCTTCAAGATGCCAGGGCGACATTTGCCCTGCTCAATTAATTAAATATGCAGCCAGAGACCTGGCTCCATTCATCTCCAGACTCATTAACTCATCCTTCACCACCAACACCATCCCAAGTAATTTGAAAGAGGCATGCATATTACCCCTACTCAAACATTAGACCCATCCATTCCAACTAACTATAGGCCCATTACGACCGTACCCTTCCTTCTGAAGATATTGGACAAAGTTGCATATCTCCAGATCCAGCAATTTCTTGAAACTAACCTTCTCTTAGGCGTCCATCAATCAGGCTTCAGACCACTGCATGGTACTGAAACAGCTCTAATAGACCTAAAGACCCAAATTGAGGAACTGAAGGACAAAGGGAAAACTGCCATGCTACTCCTCCTCAACCTGTCAGCGGCTTTTGACCTGGTGGACCATGAAGTCTTATGTAACCATCTTGCCATGGCGGCTCACTTCTCCAAGGACGCAATAGCTTGGGTCCAATCGTTCCTTAACAATAGAACCATGAGAGTCTTCTCCCCCTCTGACTCACCAGACCCCATCCCTATAACATGTGGCGTACCACAAGGTTCATGCGTCTCGCCTAACATGTACAATATCTTCACAAAACTGCTGTTTGACAAATTGGATAATCTGGTTGTCTCCTACACTAATTGTGCAGACAACACCCAGCCAGATCCTCATACCCTTTTCAGGCAATTACCTCAGTGACACGGCTCTTGTGAACAAGATCTATCTCCTCATTCAGGCATGGAAGGCCACCCATGGCCTCTGCCTGAATGACGAAAAGACTGACTTATTGATCATGGGAACCCCGACCAACCTCAAAAAGCTCAACAGCGATTACTCCTCGTTTGATATTGTGGCAATACCATCAAAGTGGTAAAAGAGGCAAAAACCTTAGGTTTGTACCTTGATTCTACCTTGACATTGACCAAACAAGTCAACTCACTGGCGTTGACATCAGCATACACACGCAAGCTAATCAGGGCCTTTAGACCTTTCTTATCCGCAGCTAGTTGCATTGTACTAGCTAACGTCTTTATTCTCTCAAGACTAGACCACTGTAACGCGCTATATCTGGGTGCCAATAAGTATATCTTAAACAAGATTCAGACACTTCAGAACAATGCCCTAAGAACAGCCCTAAACATCCCAACCAAAGACCATATATCCAACTACAGAAGACAAAATCACTGGCTGTCTATTAAGGACATAATCCTGCTCTAAATGACATCTCTGACATTCAAATGCCTGAACAACGCTGCCCCAATCTATCTCGCCAACCGCATTGTCAGGAAAACTTGCAATCACCCCTCCAGGACTACCAATGCCTTCCGCCTAAATGTACCTCGCTTTAACCTAACTAAATCTGGTGGTAGAAGCTTCCCAGTTTTGACAGCTCAAACATGGAACTCACTTCCTCTTACACTCCGTACCAATCAAACTTACCCTAGCTTCAGACGCAACATACAGAAATGGTTGAGAACTAACGATAGTCACCCTGGGACCGAATCCCACGAATATTGCACAACCTAATTCTTGCTTCAAGACAAATTTGCAAATAACAATGCCCTGTTGATTCATATTTTGTACATAGCACATAGCCTGCTCCCACTTACTGACCAACTGTAATGGATACACCTTGTAATTATTGTACATTTCTAATCTCTATGTAAATATACCTGTTACTGTACCTGCACCATGTACATTTTTGTATATCATAATGTGAAACCTTATTAACGTCATATACTGTACCCTAAGCTTAACGTCGTCATGTATTGCTTGCGCCCAGTTACCCACGGGTTTGGTGTGCATTCAAATAAAATAAACAAACAAACAAACATACAAAAACGCATAAAGCACTTTAGCCGGTAGCACAGATGAAAATAATATGATAAAAAAAAAACTATTTTCACAGAAATTGGACAATTTAAACGTGACATTTTAAAAATGTGATTGTAATAACATGCTTTTAAGGAAAGGTGGGGCAGTAAGGAATGACCTGCCATCGGATGGCATTGATGTGCCATCTGGGACTCTCCTTGGCATCTGATGGTAGCATGTGCATGTGTGAGGCTGTACAGTGTCCCACACATGAGACCTATCTCAGGCGTTCAAGTGGATAGCTCAGAAGGAAAGAGCTCACCTCTCACAGAGGACAACCCCACCCTTTGCAACCAATGTCATTAAACAATTGAGTGCTTTAAAATAGGGCAATAACGCCTGTTTTTACCGTGCCTAGAGGCAGGCAGCCCCTAGCTTGAGCTGCTATGTAGCAACACAGATCATCATACATGTGAAGCTGCACTTGATATATGATGACAGCAAATAAACATGTAAGGACTGCAAATCACTTGGAAAAGCAAAACACCTGGCTTCTCAAAGCTCACTTTTTCCAGCTGTTATCTTTCACTGCCATGTAGCTTCATAATTCTTGTTAGCTGCTCCCAGTTACCACCCCTGTGACTGCAGCAGACTGGCCTTCTGCCTCGACCCTGAGGTCACAGCTGAGGGTAACATGACTAGCACTTCAAAGGCTCAGAAGAGAAGCTATGCACACATCAAGCGGGCCCCTTATCAGAGTTATCCCCCCCTGGCCTGGCTTTGTAGCAGAGACACAGAAAAGGTGAGGCCAGCAGGGCTTAGCAAATTGTGTCTGAAGGGCTGCAAGTGCCCCCTCTCCAAGAGCACCCCTAAACTAGACTCGCAGATATGCTTCATATGCAGGAAGATATGCGCTCGTTGCAAGTTAAGCATTATTTGTGTAAGCACTCCGGCCTCATTGGGAGGTTGGCGGCAATTCGGCGCTATTTATGGGGAATGAGAGCTCAACTCGTTTAGTGCTACCGCCGATCCACCCCTCCGGTTTACTATGGTGGTGGTAGCAAGGCGCTAGTTCCCATTTTGGAGTCCATACGAGTCCCTGGAGGGTTTGATGAATTTACCAGAAACGGTCATTCCAGTGCTGTGTGGCCTTGAAGAGGTGGCTTCTCCGCCAGCGTCAGGCTGAAGGGAAATCCTCCACTTCAAAATCAGGGTTGGTAAGGGTTGGTAAGGGTAAGGGTTGGTAAGGGTTTACGATCAACCGAAGAAAAAAACGAATGCCAAAACACTGATTTCTTTTCTTTCTTCCGCTTTGACCGCATGTATATGCGAGAGGAGACCTCCCCACAGCCCCTCCTTACCCCTCAACATTTTTTACCATCATTTCCCTCCCCCCACCCACCCACATATAAATAAATATATATATATATATATATATATATATATATATATATATATATATATATATATATATATATATTACATATATATTACATGGCCACGGTAGTGGCCATGGAGTTATGGTTAAGTTGGTGTTTCCATAGGAAGAGCACTTTTTGGGCGGCTTATAACTTCGCTTTCCCTGGACGGATCCTCACCAAACTTTGCAAAAAAAGTATTTGGGTCACCCTAGACTGAATGGGAAAAAAAAGTTGCTCGCGTCTCCAGCCCAAACCGCTGGACGGATTTTCACCAAATTTGGACCAGGAGCAGCGGCTTGGTCCCGAATGCGTGCTTTTGCAAATTTGGTGAAAATCCGTCCAGTAGTTTTTTAAAAAATGACCAAAAAGTAGGTAAAACAAAATTAGTGATATCTGTGTTCGGTCCGCGGACGGATTTCCCTGTTCACCTTGCGGACAGTGTCCTGATTGGCCAATCGGCTTGTGTGATGTTCGCAGACATGCAACGTGTTCGCTGATTGGACGGCGTGGAGCGTGAAGCGCGTCAGATTTTCGGTAGCGCCCGCCATCTTGGATTCGCGGTCGTCCGCGGACAGCGCGGTGAAACTTTGTTCAAAATTTGTATTTAATAGAGTGTGTTGGTGTGTAGGAGTGTTTGGGGAGGGTGGGAGTGTATGAGATAGGATGAAAGTTGTGTTTTTTATGTGTTAGACATTCTTTTTGTGTTCTATTTGTTTGCGGACATCACGGGTGCTCTGAAATGTTCTAAATAAACTGAATGGGGGGTGTTCTGAGGACTCAATATGTGTCCGTTTTGTTTGCAAACAAACTGAAACTGTTCTAAGAACACTCACGGTGTCCTGAAATGTTCGCAAAGAAACAAAATGGGTGTGTCCTGAGGACGCTGTCCGTATTGTTCTCTGTCAAGTTGAATGTGTTCTAAGAGCACTCGCGGTGTCCTGAAATGTTCGCAAATAAACAAAATGGGGGTGACCTGAGGACGCTGTCCGTATTGTTCTCTGTCAAGTTGAATGTGTTCTTAGAGCACTCATGGTGTCCTGAAATGTTCGCAAATAAACAAAATGGGGGTGTTCTGAGGACACTGTCCGTATTGTTCGTTGCCAAGTTGAATGTGTTCTAAGAACACTCGCGGTGTCCTGAAATGTTCGCAAATAAACAAAATGGAGGTTTCTGAAGACGTTTCTAAGAACACTCCCGGTGTCCTGGAATGTTCGTAGGGGGTGTCCTGAAGGCGTAGTCCATATTGTTCGCTGGCAAGTTGAATGTGTTCTAAGAACACTCGCAGTGTCCTGAAATGTTCGCAAATAAACAAAATGGGGGTGTCCTGAGGACGCTGTCCGTATTGTTCTATGTCAAGTTGAATGTGTTCTTAGAACACTCATGGTGTCCTGAAATGTTCGCAAATAAACGAAATGGGGGTGTTCTGAGGACACTGTCTGTATTGTTCGTTGTCAAGTTGAATGTGTTCTAAGAACACTCGCAGTGTCCTGAAATGTGCGCAAATAAACAAAATGGGGGTGTTCTGAAGACGTTTATAAGAACACTCGCGGTGTCCTGGAATGTTCATAGGGGGTGTCCTGAAGGCGTAGTCCGTATTGTTCACTGGCAAGTTGAATGTGTTCTAAGAACACTCGCAGTGTCCTGAAATGTTCGCAAATAAACAAAATGGGGGTATCCTGAGGACACTGTCCGTATTGTTCATTGTCAAGTTGAAAGTGTTCTAAGAACTATCGCGTTGTTCTGAAATGTTCGTAGGGGGTGTCCTGAAAACGCTGTCCGTATTGTTCGCTGGCAAGTTGAAAGTGTTCTAAGAACACTCATAATGTCTGCGGACATTAAAAGTTTCCATAGACCATAGTTGAAATGTTTGACTCTATGGATGTGATATGCTGCGATGGTTGTTGCCAGGGCATACAGTCTTGGGTGCATGGCCATTTGGCCATGCACCCAAGACTGTATGCCCTGGCAACAACCACTGCAGCATATCACATTCATATTTGCTTATAACTTTGGGTGAAAAACAAATGTATAAGGAACAAAGGTATTAGATACTATGGATGTGATATGCTGCTATGGTTCTCCTTATTATTGTATACTTACTGTTTGGTCTAGTAACAGGAGTCCATGTTTTTCTTGTTAATTTCTGTGATAAAAGAAAATAGCATGTTAGTATTAGTATTTTGTAATGACTTATTACATTGTATAACCAATATACTTTTTTTTTGGACCCTCATATTTAATAGATTACAAATCAGAGTACTGTGCAATTTGCTCAGTTTCTGTATTTGTTGCTAAAATCATTGGGTCTGTGGGAGAAAACAAAATCCATGTTGGATTAAAAAAAAACCTTTTTCTGTTATGCTACAGTTTATTTGTTTGTTTGTTTTCAGTGTTCACTTGTTGTTTCTGGCTAATGCTTAATACTTTGGCTTGTTGTATTTCTTTGGAGCAGTAACATATTATTTATTGGTTTTGATATTATAAAATTTTGGAGCAGTTAGATACCAATTGGCGTATTCTAACTGTCTATTTTTTTGATATATTTTAGTGGTATTGATTTATCTATTTGGGTATTGTTAAATTTTGTGACAGTTAGATACCAATTGGCGTATTCTAACTGTATATTTTTTGGTCTAATTTAGTGGTATTCATTTATCTGATTAGTTGTTGTAGAATCTTTGAGCAGTTAGATAGCTTTTGGAGTATTCTAACAGTTTAGATTTTTTTAACACAAGTTTACTTAGGGTTTAAATACAGTTTAGTTATCAAATTTTGGTTTTAAGAACATCAAATAAGCGTTTGTAAGATTTCCTGGTAATCTCTGCTTTAGAGTAATGGTACTATCATTACATTCAAACCATCCACATTTCTTTTTTATATATGCAGTGTAGTGCCCTGAATTGGTTGTGGCTCCTGCGTGGTAGATTATACTTATTGTTGTGAAGGTTTTCTTACCAAGTGATATCTGACCATGCGTGAATCCAGTCAGCTTGCAGTTGTTTTTGGTACCATCTGCATTGTAACGTAGAAGCATTAGTGTTATGTATTTACTATGTGTTTGTATAACTAACGTGGAGAGATTATCTGAATTGTAGGTAGAGCATAATCTACCATGGTTTGCATTTTGTACAAGTCGCTGAAATGGAATGGATTCACAATTTGGTATTGATATATATATGAAGCGTTCATTGGGGATTTCTTCTTGTGTCACATTGTTGCAGAGAGTGCACGTATGTTTCCACATGTATGAAATCTGAAAGATTTCATTTATAGGTATGTTTTTGTTTTCCAGTACTTGTAGTAAGTACATTAGAAATTCTTGTGGATCTTCCTGTGAATTTATAGTGAATTTCACCATTCCAGCACAGTAGTCCAATTGTTGTCTTTTTCCAAAAACACTATACGTGTTGTCAGGATTGTTTGCTGCATTTCTGTGAAGTACTAACATTTGCAAACACAATTGGTCTGTACTGTGTAAGTAAATGTTGTCAACAATTGGTGGTAATTGAAATAGAATATTCATTGCTACATTTGCATAGCCACTTACACCAACTATATTTGAGAATTTAAATGGTCCAGGTAGTTCTGTATCTAACTTCTTTTTTTGGAGTTTGTCTTCCTTCTTTAAAGAAGTACTTGGTTTACTTTCCCTAATTGATTCTTTTTTGCTTGTGGTACTTGATGAAGTATTAGTTTCTTTTACTCTCTTTGGAGGATTTGGAGTGACATCCTGTTGCATTTATGTTTGATTTATTTTTCTTTTACAACGTTTTACTTTTTGTGGAACAGAATATGTGTTTAGGTGGGGGGTGTATAGTAAGCAAAGTCTATTGTATTCTAAAATGCAAGGAATATCAGCGTTTATTTTACTTGCATCAAAGTTGATTAGAAATAAACCGTCAAGTGTACGTAAGCGTGATAGTGCTACATAGCTCATGCCTTCTTTAAAGACTGTGTTACCAATATCTATCATTGCTTTGTCTAGGGTAAGACCTTGTGATAAATGAATCGTGACTGCGTATGCAAGAGTTAGAGAAAATTGTTCTCTGCGTACATACATATCTTTGAAGAGAAGGAATCTAGCTGTTGAGCGTCCTATCCTTTTTACTTCTGAAAGTTCGTCAAAGAGTATATTGACAAACTGAATTTTGTTGTGGCGTGGGTATGTTTGAAAGCCAACAACTATACCCAGTGCTCCATTAACTAGTCCTTGGTCCACGTCAAGGTTATGTTTAAGCATTACTCTGCAATTTAAGGATAATTTTAATATCTTTTCTAAGCCTGTTGTGTTTGAGATTGATTTTTCTAAACTATTTAGTCTTGGTTTGGCTTGGTCACACATGGGTAGTGTCATACCATGTACATCTAGTTTGTCTGTGGTGCTAATTTCCATGATTGGTTGCATTTCTTTACTTAGCATGATTTCATTGAATTTGAAACAGCTTGCAAGAGTTGGCATTAAGGCCATACAATTGACATTTTTGTGGGCTAATTGTTCCATAACATCTGTAGCACATGCATTATCGCCATAAAGTGCATTAATGTGCCGGGTTTTCAAAATTCCTTCTGCTTCTTTAGAAAGTATACCAACTCTGATACTTTTTAAAATGTTGGCATAAGTGAGATCTGCAGATTGCCGCATGTTTTCTGTTAATTCTCTGTATTGGAAATGTTGCCAAAGGTTGACATTTCCAATGCTGCCAACCGTTTTACGGCAGAGTTTGTGTCCTAATGTTTTAAAAATAGGCTCACCTTTTACTGGTGTTAATTGAAGCAGATCTCCAAAAACAATAATGTGTTTTCCTGCAAAGAGCTCTTCATAGTCTGTTTTGAGTACTTCTTGTAATCTGAGGTGAATCAAAGCTAACATCAGGTTGGAGACCATGCTCACTTCATCTATTAGTAGCATTTTCATTTGTTTCAATACTCTGCGTAATTCCATTGCAGCTTCTGCAGAAAGTTTGTAATAGTCTAATTTGTTCTGGTGTTCTACTGGTAATAGTAGTAATCGGTGTAATGTAACACCACCTATGTTATAGGCAGCTAAACCTGTGGGGGCAGTGACAACAGCTGACAGTTTTTTGTTTGTCAATTGTTGAAGGAACTTACTAATGATTTTGATTAGGAATGTTTTGCCAGAACCAGCTTCACCACTGACGTACAGTAGTATAGGTTTATAATTATGGCAGGAACATTCTTTATTTTCATTTTTTACACCATGTGCAATTTGTTTTGTTACTTCTTGAAAAATGCTACTTTGCTCATTGTTTAGTTTTGATTGTAGTATAGTTAAGTCTTCCTTATCTTCATACTGACACATGGTGTTTTCTACTTCTATCATAGCTAATTCTGCCTCATTTATTAATAGTGGTTCTCCCAGTAGTTCTTGGCTTCCTGTTACAGAAGGTTGACTAATGTCAGGAGTGTCCTTATCTAGTTGGGCTTGGAGTTCTTCTTCGTGTTGCTGTTCATTGTGCAACATTGTTTTGTACTGTGTAAAGTTTACATCAGTTATAGTGCTTTCATTTGCTTTGAAAGCATCCTCACATGAGTCATAGTTATCTAGTAATAGTTCTTTTCTCCATGGTTTGAAGAGTTGTAGCAGGGACATGTAATATACTTCTTTATGTTGAGGAGTCTTTAATGACAATTTGATATGATTAATTAAATTTGGTTTAGTGAGTTTAGCTAAACTGCCTTCACAGTTTGTCACTCTATATTTACCTTTTTTTCATCAGGTTTCATATTATTTTTGTAAGTGTAGTTTCGGGCGATGTGGTATAGACACATGTTTTCCAAAGTATTACTTCTGTTTGGGTAGTATGTGTCCAATAAATTGTTTTTTAAGATGTCTTGGCTGTTGGGATCATGTTTGGCTATTGTTTCTATATCTTCATATGGTTTTAGAACTCTTTTTCTAGATTTAGCTGGACCAAGACTTAGCCATACTATATTTTCAGATTTACCATACAATGCAGTACCAGTTAAACGATCAGCTGCTTTGTATGATCCACATTCTCTATAGGTGAGCATTTTTATGCCCAAGCTGTATAATTTCTGAGATACTGTTTTATCTGATGACAGGTCATTCCAGAGGTCTTGGAGCTCTGTCTTTTCTGCTTTAGTTAAGTATGCTGTGACATATCGTGCAACTGCAGTAGAATTGTCTGCAATGTACTACAAATCTATGTTTGCATTCCATAAGTGGGCAATGATTGCATTATAATCATTGATATATTTTTCTTCTTCTTTTCTTTTTATGTAATATGTATTTTTAGGTGTCTTACCTTTAACACTATGTCTAACTGAAGACATGAGGTTGTTCACTTGACCTGCATTTGTAACTGGTCTAGGGAAACCAAATCGGCATTTGGTGTAGTATTTCCCTTTGTTTTTGTATTTGTGACGACAATATTTTCCACATTTGTGTCTTTGAAATTGTAAAATTTGTGCATGAAGATCACTATTTGTGGCTTCTGATGGAATTTCACAAGTGACATATTTTTCAATCACTGTCTTGACCAAATTTAGGAGCATCGTTAATCCATAAAAGCATGTGGATATGTGGTGCTCCTCTGGCTTGGTATTCTTTTCTCCAAAAGAAGTGTTGCACTTCTCCAAGGGGAGGAACAGTTTTATTACAAATAAAATGTAGCATAGCAATGAAGCGATGGTGAAAATATCTTGAAACATTAACAGGATCCAAAGAACAAAGTTCTCCAGGTGTTAGTATATCTATGTTTGTTTTATTTTTATTTGATATGCCTAGGAAATCATGTAAATCTTCCCATGCATATTCTGCACAACTTAATGTAACAAACCAAGTGGGTGGGCCAAGGTTTCTGATCATACAACGTACATCTCCATGACGTCGAAACCAGTACTCTTTAGTACCACGCATATTTGCTAATAGATTTGTAATATTTGATTGTAAAACCTCATCCTTTTGTTGCACTTTTTCTAATAATTGTGTAGCTGTCATATTTGAAAGTGTGATCCTGATTTTAATATGTGTGCAACTCTGTAACATAAAGTTGCTACTTCACTTTCAAAGAATAGGTGGAATATGTATTCCACATTTTGTCTAAATCTGGGATCTTCAGAATACATCCGTAATGAGCGGTATTCTGAAGTTTATATTTGAATAAGTCTATCATAATACCTTCCTCCTTTGGCAGTAGGAAAGAGTAGAGGAAAAGCACATGCTTCTATACTTTTTTCCCATATGCTGATTGGCAATCCTTTTGTTTGACGCATTTGGTAAGTTTCCAGTGCATCTTCTACGGTGTCATTACAGTGCAAAGGATGATTTGCATAATGGTCTAAAGTATTTGATATTGTAGCAGGATCTAGTAGCTCAAATTGACCAGCTTCTTGTGTTTCTTGAAATATTTCAGTTGTATCTTTCAAGTTTTCTTCAATATTAATTTCTTTGTAATATTCTTTATTCTCTTTAAGATATTAGAAGGCTTGTCTAACTTTATATAAATCTACCAGCTGTTGCCATATTTTTTTGTCTTTTGTAGGTACTCCATTTACTAAGATAATTAAAGATTGCTGCATTGGACGTTGCACTCCTAGAGTATGCACATTTTCTTTTAGATCTAATGGTAAATAAACTACTTTTCCACAAATGCCTTTTACCAATTGAGAAGGAGGTAATTTTGCTGTTTTTGGTTGAAGGCATATTATTGCTTGAAATGGGTGTACTGTTTGAATTATGATGCTCTCATATAAATTAAGTTGTTGCAGGGGTTTTGGTACTGGGTATAATTCCAAATTATTTGTGATAGCACGTGAAGGAGTTTGGTTGTTGTCAAGTTTTGTAGTGCAGTAACTGCAAAGTATTAAGGGCTCAGTTATTTCGTATTTGTTTTCTGCTACAAGGTAGAGAGCTAATTCAAACCATTTAGAATCTTCATTGTCTTCTATTTTGTATGATAGTTCTACAGTTTTTGTGTTACTTTTATAAAAAGTTCTACAGCAACATACACATACATGGTTTGGTACTTCAGCTGATGTACTTTTACATTTTAGTATTTCTTTTTTGTATGTGTTTAGCAAAAAGTTGCCATATGTAGAATTGTTGCTTAATTGGTGTAAAGCTATTTCATTCTGTAAATGGCTTTCACTTCCAAAATATTTTTTCTGGATATAGTGAATTTCTTCAAGTATGTCTTTTGCTGTACCATGTAGAAGGATGTTATTTAACTTTGCTAGTGCTAAAGCAGGACTTTTAGCATAGTACAGTTCATAGACAAGAATTCATATAGTTGAATGATGTGTTGATATCCTTTTGATATCATGGAAAGTGGTTTTACAAGTAGATCCTGTGATGTAGGCCAATGAATGTCCTTGTAGTCCTGTGTACTTGCGCACTGGACATGTATCCAAATTTTGCAGTAATTAAATTTTGATTTTGTCTTTGCTATTTACGTATTTATTGAGGAATTGGCGTAAAGATTTGAAACATTGTTTGGGAATGTTACACATTGACGTGCATGGCCATTTGTACACTAGACGTTCTGATTCAGTTGAATGGAGGGGTAACTCTAAGTTTTCAGGGCATATTTTTGTAAGGAGTACTTCTTGTTCCATTATGGTATTATTCACTTTTTCATAACCTCGACTACTGCTATGTATGGCAATTGTATTTGTTTGCTTTTGTTTGTACGCTTCTTCATTAAAATATGGTTCTGTGCTTGTAGTGTGATTCCATTCACCTACGCAGATACTTAAGAAGTTCTTTCTGTTGACATTTCGCTTATTGAGAAGTCTTTTTTGTAATTTAGTTATTAGTTTTGTTAGTGGTTTCATTTTGTTTAACAGTAAAATAAATAACTTTCTTTTCAGAAGAATTGCACTGTACATCAACACTTCTAAGATTAATTTCCTACGATAGGTTTTAAGCATTGAACCTGATTTCTCTCCTGTTTTTATAAGATTTTGAAGGACTTTGTGACGGTACATTTTGGCTAAAATACTTTTCCTGGTATGCTTACTTTGCACTATATTAAAATTTGAAGAAGTAGTTTTATCTGTAGTGATAGCTGATTTTCTGTTCATTGTTTTTTGGTTTGTTTTACATTTTGATAGAGGAGGCAAAGTTTTTGTACTTGAAACTTCTTGTGTTTCACTAAATGACTGTATTAGCTGTTTTGTTTCAACTTTTTTTACAAATTCTGCTAGAGATGGATGCTTATGTTGGACACTTTTATTTTCATTTGCTCTACTTTTGCGTTGCTTTCTACGGACTTAACTTTTGGTAGGCATTCTTTAGGGTCTGTTGAAAAAAATAAAGAAGATATGGGTTGGGGTGTTCTGGAATGTATGTGTGCTGTGTGCATGAGTGTTTGAGTAAGATGATAAAGATGTATGTAATGGTGTGTGTTTGTGCATTGGGAACTACAACTAGTAGGGATAGGTATTCTTGAATTTGTGTGTTACTAAACTGGGGTTCAGATGACAAAAAAAAGTAAGCTACTGGTGTGGAAAAGTACAAATAGTAAATCTAAAGTATACAATTAAAACAGTTGTTTGTTCTATAATATGAAAATTGTAGCGGTTCAGTTGGGTAATTTGTGTGTCCAAAAATAGGAATTTGTGGGCCATTCTCGCTGTAAATCGCTGTTTAAGACATGGAGATTTTTGGACAAAATGGTGCACAATCTCTATTTTTAGGCACCAAAATAGCTTGTATTAATGTTATAGTATGTTTGATTAATAATACAAATATTATGGTGATATTCTACTTACTTTTTTCTAAAATTAACAGCTAACTTCTTATTTCTTCTTTGTTCTTCGAAATCGGCTGCTTCTTTTCAGTAGACTGGTCTTCACTGCAATTGTAAAACCTTCAAATTAGTAACTTTGTTTGTATATTGCGCTGTTTTTAATTTAGATATTGATTTTTTTAATTGAAATCCTCAGTGCCTTCTTTAAAACCATTAAACTAATGTATTTTCATAAGATACATTGCATCAGTTCAGTACATATGATATGTTCTTAATGAACAAATTGTATTGAATGACTAACTGTAGCAAAAAAATATCTTTACTATGTCTTGTGAAATTCATAATATACCAGTGAATACTACTATTTCTGTAAGTAAGCTGTTCTAGGTAATAGCGCCTCAATATCATGTCTAAATTAAAGTAATTAAGTAAATAAATACATAAAAACAAAAAAATATGAAATTGTATAAGTATTTTTTTAAAGATTTAAACATAGATTGTGCTTGCATGCAATTTTGTTTGAATATATGTAGTCTATATATTTCATTTAAAAAATGTTAGTTTAACATGATTTGATTGTGTGTGTATAAAGAAAGTAAATAGTATAAAGGTTTATAAGTGATAGTTGATTTTAGGATATTGAAAAAAATACAGTAAATTCATTTTACAGATTACACAAGCTAAAAGTCTGTTTGAAAATGTGTTCATCTAGTGTACAGAAAATATGCATACCTGTAGTTTGTGTTCATGCATATGGATATGCATGGAGCTGCAAGTAGAAATCTTGGAGACTTGTACAGTATTTCTGGTAGATGGTGGGTGCTTGCCAATGATATGACACTTGTACTCAGAGAGATTCACAGTACATTTGCAGTGCTGATCTATGATGATGCAGTTAGATCTAGAGGTCTTGAATGTGATTGGTGCATGGTCATGTGATTTTTTAGCTACATCCAATGAGGGAATGGCAGAGAGAGTGAAGTGGAAATGGTAGAAGGGCTGTTCATGTTACGATATGTCCGCGGACATGGCGGTAGTTCGCGGACATCGGGAGTTACATCCGGGAATTTTTGGGTTCAGAAGTCATGCAAATGAGAATAAGCACTGAAAGGGATTGGTCAGGAAAGTTTAGTGGGTGTGTTGTGCCAGGAGAGAGTTTCTCAGATACTCTTTTTGCTGAGAGAACAAAAGATAGCTATGGCTGTGTGGTTTAGAAAACAGATTGTTTGGATTTTGGGAGATTCGTGGATAAATTGGTTGAAGGTGCATGCAGAAAGCTGTGGAGTAGCTGTAGATCTTGGATTCCCACATGTGGAAGTACACTGGCATGGAGTACGTGGAATGAAGTGGTTGGACGTGCTACCTCTGTGTGCTACTTTGAAGAGAGCAACATCCAGACATAATTGTAATTCATTGTGGAGGGAACAGTTTAGGACATGTGCCTGGAATTTTTTTGCAATTTGCTATGAAAGAAGGACTTGGAAAGGTTATGGACATGTTTCCTAATTCTCAAGTGATATTTTCACGGATTGCGCAGAGACAAATGTGGCATTGTTCTTCTTTATTTGGTCCACAAATGGAAAAAGCAAGGCGCAATGTTAATAAGGCTGTTTGTGCCTTTCTAAGAGATTTTGGCATGTCCTCTTTTCACAATGAAAATATTATGTTTCGTAGTACATACATTTTTCGCAGAGATGGAGTCCATCTTACTTATGCTGGCAATCAGATTTTTCTGAGAAATGTACAAAATGCATTGCGACCTTTTTTGGAATTATAACAATCATTTTGAAGTAGGTGTTAAGCATTTATCATTTTTGACTTACAAACACCACCCAAAGGCTCTTTTCAGAGCCACCACTTCTTCCCAGAGAAAATTGCAATGTTTGTGATGGGATAGCAACCCAATTTTTTAAATGTTCGCGAACTGTCCGCGGACTTCTAAAAAACACAAAGGGCCCTGCTTCATTTATTTTCACGTCTATTTTTTAACTGTGAAAGGCGGCTCTGAAAAGAGCCTTATTTTTTTTTATTTTTGATATTTTGTATTTTTTTTGGTTTTTATACATGACACACTAGGAGAGGAGGGGAAAGGAAGGTAAAGGGGGGGACACCAACCACAGGGATAAGAAAGGGCGAGCCGAGAGAGGAAGATGTAGAGTGGGTTTTATTTGGGTAGTGAGCAGATCTTATCGTGCTCTGAGATGATAGTCTCAAAAGCACTACGAAGTCGCTCCCCCCCTGCAGAGTACTGTGTCACAGTCATCAATGACATTTGTGATGTCATCTTTGATGTCCCGGGTGTTAGTCTTAGCAGTGCACGGTGGTGGCGCGAGTTATGGTTGCTTAGCTTACCATAACTGGCGAATTTCAAGGGTTTTTCAGTTTTACTTGGAACCATAACGTCCCTTTGACAAAGTTTTTTCACTGAATTTCATAGGTTTTTAGTAGCGCAACTTAACCATAATGTCCCTTTTACAAAGTTTTTTTCACTGAATATATATATATAAATATATATATATATATACATTCACACGGTGAAATTGGGCATCCCAAATTCAGTCTTTTGGGATGTGGTCTTCTCTTCCTCGATCTTTTGGGGTTTTACCGCATGTAAGTATACATCCCAGGCCCCTAATAAGTAGCTCTCTTGGGCCAACGACCTCCGACTACGATGCTTTGCCAGATCAAATCTCTAGGGAATCGAGGATTCAATCACCCCATTTGTTATCTTTCACTCTTGCATCAAGAACTGAAACATGCATTTCTATAAGCACAACTTAACTTGCACATTATACTATATATATATATACCAGCTGGCCATGCCACTGCTTAAGAAACCTTGAGGCGTTCACGTGTAGCTGAGGGCATCATATTTCCTGGGAGGAGGAGGTGAATTGTGTTACCCGTCACAGGGTGGTTAGAGTGCACACACTTGATAAATGAGGCATATCATCATGGACGTAATTTTAGGGGGGGCAGGGATGTTTGTCCCCCCAACTTTCATGGCACACTATTTTGTCCCCATTCATTTGGCTTGGGAACCTTTTCTTCAGATGTATTGTCCTCCCCAACATTTTCAGCAAAGTTACTCCACTGCATATCATGCTCTTGGCGTGCTCATCAACGTGTTATGTATTTTTATTTTTTATTTTGGAGGTGTTGGCGTGCTCATCACTCTTTTTGTATTTATTTATTTTATTTTGGAGGGGGTGTTCTTGGTGAGCTCATCGCTCTCTTTTAGCATATATTTTTTATTTTGGTGGATGCTCTCATCAACGTTTTATGTATTTTTATTTTTTATTTTGGAGGTGTTCTTGGCATGCTCATCCCTCTCTTTTTGTATATATTTTTTTATTTTGGTGGATGTGCTCTTGGTGTGCTCATCATTGACTTATGTATTTTTATTTTTATTTTTATTTTGGAGGTGTTCTTGGCATGCTCATCACTCTTTATATATATATATATATATATATATATATATATATATATTTATCTTGGAGGAGGTGTTCTTGGCATGCTCATCACTCTCATTGTGTATGTCTTTTTTATTTGATGGAGGTGTTCTTGGTGTGCTCATCACTGTCTTATATATTTATTTATTTTATTTTGGAGGTGTTCTTGGCGTACTCATCACTCTTTTTTTATATATATTTATTTTATTTTGGAGGAGGTGTTCTTGGTGTGCTCATTGCTCTCTTTTTTATATATATTTTTTTATTTTGGTGGATGTGCTCTTGGTGTGCTCATCATTGACTTATGTATTTTTTTTTATTTTTATTTTGGAGGTGTTCTTGGCATGCTCATCACTCTTTTTGTATATATATATATATATATCTTGGAGGAGGTGTTCTTGGCATGCTCATCACTCTCATTGTGTATGTCTTTTTTATTTGATGGAGGTGTTCTTGGTGTGCTCATCACTGTCTTATATATTTATTTATTTTATTTTGGAGGTGTTCTTGGCGTACTCATCACTCTTTTTTATATATATTTTTTTATTTTGGTGGATGTGCTCTTGGTGTGCTCATCATTGACTTATGTATTTTTATTTTTATTTTTATTTTGGAGGTGTTCTTGGCATGCTCATCACTCTTTTTGTATATATATATATATATATATATATATATATATATATATATATATATATATATTTATCTTGGAGGAGGTGTTCTTAGCATGCTCATCACTCTCATTGTGTATGTCTTTTTTATTTGATGGAGGTGTTCTTGGTGTGCTCATCACTGTTTTATATATTTATTTATTTTATTTTGGAGGTGTTCTTGGCGTACTCATCACTCTTTTTTATATATTTTTATTTTATTTTGGAGGAGGTGTTCTTGGCGTGCTCATAGCTCCCTTTTTGTATATATTATTATTTTGGTGGATGTGCTCTTGGCGTGCTCATCAACGTCTTATGTATTTTTATTTTTTATTTTAGAAGTGTTCTTGGCGCTCTCATCACTCTTTTTGTATATATTTATTTTATTTTGGAGGAGGTGTTCTTGGTGTGCTCATCGCTCTCTTTTTTTGTATATATTTTTTATTTTGGTGGATGTGCTCTTGGTGTGCTTATCAATGACATGTATTTTTATTTTTATTTTGGAGGTGTTCTTCGCCGCGTGCTCATCACTCTTTTTGTGTATATATATATATATATATATATATATATATATATATATATATTGGAGGAGGTGTTCTTGGCATGCTCATCACTCTTGTTGTGTATGTCTTTTTTTATTTTGGTGGATGTGCTCCTGGTGTGCTCAACAATGTCTTATGTATTTTTATTTATTTTTATTTTTTATTTTGGAGGTGTTCTTGGCGTGCTCATCAGTTTTTTTGTATATATTTATTTTATTTTGGTGGATGTGCTCTTGGTGTGCTCATCAATGTCTTATGTATTTTTATTTTTATTTTTATTTTGGAGGTGTTCTTGGCATGCTCATCCCTCTCTTTTTGTATATATTTTTTCATTTTGGTGGATGTGCTCTTGGTGTGCTCATCATTGACTTATGTATTTTTATTTTTATTTTTATTTTGGAGGTGTTCTTGGCATGCTCATCACTCTTTTTGTATATATATATATATACATATATATATATATATATATATATATATATATATATATATATATTTATCTTGGAGGAGGTGTTCTTGGCATGCTCATCACTCTCATTGTGTATGTCTTTTTTACTTGATGGAGGTGTTCTTGGTGTGCTCATCACTGTCTTATATATTTATTTATTTTATTTTGGAGGTGTTCTTGGCGTACTCATCACTCTTTTTTTATTTATATTTATTTTATTTTGGAGGAGGTGTTCTTGGTGTGCTCATTGCTCTCTTTTTTATATATATTTTTTTATTTTGGTGGATGTGCTCTTGGTGTGCTCATCATTGACTTATGTATTTTTTTTTTATTTTTATTTTGGAGGTGTTCTTGGCATGCTCATCACTCTTTTTGTATATATATATATATATATTTATCTTGGAGGAGGTGTTCTTGGCATGCTCATCACTCTCATTGTGTATGTCTTTTTTATTTGATGGAGGTGTTCTTGGTGTGCTCATCACTGTCTTATATATTTATTAATTTTATTTTGGAGGTGTTCTTGGCGTACTCATCACTATTTTTTATATATATTTTTTTATTTTGGTGGATCTGCTCTTGGTGTGCTCATCATTGACTTATGTATTTTTATTTTGGAGGTTTTCTTGGCATGCTCATCACTCTTTTTGTATATATATATATATATATATATATATATATATATATATATATATATATATATATATATATATATATATTATCTTGGAGGAGGTGTTCTTGGCATGCTCATCACTCTCATTGTGTATGTCTTTTTTATTTGATGGAGGTGTTCTTGGTGTGCTCATCACTGTTTTATATATTTATTTATTTTATTTAGGAGGTGTTCTTGGCGTACTCATCACTCTTTTTTATATATTTTTATTTTATTTTGGAGGAGGTGTTCTTGGCGTGCTCATAGCTCCCTTTTTGTATATATTATTATTTTGGTGGATGTGCTCTTGGCGTGCTCATCAACGTCTTATGTATTTTTATTTTTTAAAGTGTTCTTGGCGCTCTCATCACTCTTTTTGTATATATTTATTTTATTTTGGAGGAGGTGTTCTTGGTGTGCTCATCGCTCTCTTTTTTTGTATATATTTTTTATTTTGGTGGATGTGCTCTTGGTGTGCTTATCAATGACATGTATTTTTATTTTTATTTTGGAGGTGTTCTTCGCCGCGTGCTCATCACTCTTTTTGTGTATATATATATATATATATATATATATATATATATATATATATATATATATATATTGGAGGAGGTGTTCTTGGCGTGCTCATCACTCTTGTTGTGTATGTCTTTTTTTATTTTGGTGGATGTGCTCCTGGTGTGCTCAACAATGTCTTATGTATTTTTATTTATTTTTATTTTTTATTTTGGAGGTGTTCTTGGCATGCTCATCCCTCTCTTTTTGTATATATTTTTTCATTTTGGTGGATGTGCTCTTGGTGTGCTCATCATTGACTTATGTATTTTTATTTTTATTTTTATTTTGGAGGTGTTCTTGGCATGCTCATCACTCTTTTTGTATATATATATATATACATATATATATATATATATATATATATATATATATATATATATTTATCTTGGAGGAGGTATTCTTGGCATGCTCATCACTCTCATTGTGTATGTCTTTTTTACTTGATGGAGGTGTTCTTGGTGTGCTCATCACTGTCTTATATATTTATTTATTTTATTTTGGAGGTGTTCTTGGCGTACTCATCACTCTTTTTTTATTTATATTTATTTTATTTTGGAGGAGGTGTTCTTGGTGTGCTCATTGCTCTCTTTTTTATATATATTTTTTTATTTTGGTGGATGTGCTCTTGGTGTGCTCATCATTGACTTATGTATTTTTTTTTTATTTTTATTTTGGAGGTGTTCTTGGCATGCTCATCACTCTTTTTGTATATATATATATATATATATATATATGTATATATATATATATATATATATATATATATATTTATCTTGGAGGAGGTGTTCTTGGCATGCTCATCACTCTCATTGTGTATGTCTTTTTTATTTGATGGAGGTGTTCTTGGTGTGCTCATCACTGTCTTATATATTTATTTATTTTATTTTGGAGGTGTTCTTGGCGTACTCATCACTATTTTTTATATATATTTTTTTATTTTGGTGGATGTGCTCTTGGTGTGCTCATCATTGACTTATGTATTTTTATTTTTATTTTTATTTTGGAGGTTTTCTTGGCATGCTCATCACTCTTTTTGTATATATATATATATATATATATATATATATATATATATATATATATATTTATCTTGGAGGAGGTGTTCTTGGCATGCTCATCACTCTCATTGTGTATGTCTTTTTTATTTGATGGAGGTGTTCTTGGTGTGCTCATCACTGTTTTATATATTTATTTATTTTATTTAGGAGGTGTTCTTGGCATACTCATCACTCTTTTTTATATATTTTTATTTTATTTTGGAGGAGGTGTTCTTGGCGTGCTCATAGCTCCCTTTTTGTATATATTATTATTTTGGTGGATGTGCTCTTGGCGTGCTCATCAACGTCTTATGTATTTTTATTTTTTAAAGTGTTCTTGGCGCTCTCATCACTCTTTTTGTATATATTTATTTTATTTTGGAGGAGGTGTTCTTGGTGTGCTCATCGCTCTCTTTTTTTGTATATATTTTTTATTTTGGTGGATGTGCTCTTGGTGTGCTTATCAATGACATGTATTTTTATTTTTATTTTGGAGGTGTTCTTCGCCGCGTGCTCATCACTCTTTTTGTGTATATATATATATATATATATATATATATATATATATTGGAGGAGGTGTTCTTGGCGTGCTCATCACTCTTGTTGTGTATGTCTTTTTTTATTTTGGTGGATGTGCTCCTGGTGTGCTCAACAATGTCTTATGTATTTTTATTTATTTTTATTTTTTATTTTGGAGGTGTTCTTGGCGTGCTCATCAGTTTTTTTGTATATATTTATTTTATTTTGGTGGATGTGCTCCTGGTGTGCTCAACAATGTCTTATGTATTTTTATTTTTATTTTGATTTTGGAGGTGTTCTTGGCACGCTCATCCCTCTCTTTTTCTATATATTTTTTTATTTTGGTGGATGTGCTCTTGGTGTGCTCATCATTGACTTATGTATTTTTATTTTTATTTTTATTTTGGAGGTGTTCTTGCCATGCTCATCACTCTTTTTGTATATATATATATATATATTTATCTTGGAGGAGGTGTTCTTGGCATGCTCATCACTCTCATTGTGTATGTCTTTTTTATTTGATGGAGGTGTTCTTGGTGTGCTCACCACTGTCTTATATATTTATTTATTTTATTTTGGAGGTGTTCTTGGCGTACTCATCACTCTTTTTTTATATATATTTATTTTATTTTGGAGGAGGTGTTCTTGGTGTGCTCATTGCTCTCTTTTTTATATATATTTTTTTATTTTGGTGGATGTGCTCTTGGTGTGCTCATCATTGACTTATGTATTTTTTTTTTATTTTTATTTTGGAGGTGTTCTTGGCATGCTCATCACTCTTTTTGTATATATATATATATATGTATATATATATATATTTATCTTGGAGGAGGTGTTCTTGGCATGCTCATCACTCTCATTGTGTATGTCTTTTTTATTTGATGGAGGTGTTCTTGGTGTGCTCATCACTGTCTTATATATTTATTTATTTTATTTTGGAGGTGTTCTTGGTGTACTCATCACTCTTTTTTATATATTTTTATTTTATTTTGGAGGAGGTGTTCTTGGCGTGCTCATAGCTCCCTTTTTGTATATATTATTATTTTGGTGGATGTGCTCTTGGCGTGCTCATCAACGTCTTATGTATTTTTATTTTTTATTTTGGAGGTGTTGGTGTGCTCATCAATCTTTTTGTATATATTTATTTTATTTTGGAGGAGGTGTTCTTGGTGTGCTCATCGCTCCCTTTTTGTATATATTTTTTATTTTGGTGGATGTGCTCATCAATGTCTTATGTATTTTTATTTTTTATTTTAGAAGTGTTCTTGGCGCTCTCATCACTCTTTTTGTATATATTTATTTTATTTTGGAGGAGGTGTTCTTGGTGTGCTCATCGCTCTCTTTTTTTGTATATATTTTTTATTTTGGTGGATGTGCTCTTGGTGTGCTTATCAATGACATGTATTTTTATTTTGATTTTGGAGGTGTTCTTCGCCGCGTGCTCATCACTGTTTTTGTGTATATATATATATATATATATATATATATATATATATATATATATATATATATATATATATATATATATATATATATATATATTGGAGGATGTGTTCTTGGCGTGCTCATCACTCTTGTTGTGTATGTCTTTTTTTATTTTGGTGGATGTGCTCCTGGTGTGCTCAACAATGTCTTATGTATTTTTATTTATTTTTATTTTTTATTTTGGAGGTGTTCTTGGCGTGCTCATCAGTTTTTTTGTATATATTTATTTTATTTTGGTGGATGTGCTCATCAATGTCTTATGTATTTTTACTTTTTATTTTGGAGGTGTTGGCGTGCTCATCACTTTTTTTGTATTTATATATTTTTTGGAGATGTTATTGGTATTCTCATCACTCTCGTTGTGTATATCTTTTTTATTTTAGTGGAGGTGTTATAGGTGTGTTCATCACTTTCATTTTACTTTGATATTTTGGAGCAGCTGTTGATAACCCGCTTTTATTTCTTTTGAAGGCAGTCCTTCCCTTATAATCAATTAGTTAATATGCTGTCTTTGGTCGTAAGGGAATGCAACCATGTGTTTACTTCTGCATCAATGAATGATGTGGGATGTTCCTACTTACGCAGCTGCTTCTGGGAGTAGTTTGTCATGATGACTATTCCTTCCAATTGGGTTTTCATCAGTTGCATATTGAAGGACTGAGAAAGTGCCTGTGCCACAAAACATGCGCAGACTCAGTTGCATGTATTACAATAAAATGCAGTGGTAATGTAGAAGTGCTGTAAACACATAATCACCATTGGAAGCTTAATCAATATATGCCTTGGGCTTCTTGGACGCAGCCTTTCTGGGATAACCAATGTCGAAGGTGCAGGCTACACCTAATCTCCCTCTTAGTTTCCCTTCACCTGTACAGAACCTGCAAGAAGCATAGCAAACCAGAATTGCCCAGAGCACAGAGAATCAAGCACTGCCTGGTTACTTTTTACAGTTCCACATTATCTAATACAAGGTCTTTGACCTTTAGTAGTTGACTATATGGGAGGAGTTCTTTTGTTTCTGTTGTTAGACTGTTTCGTGGTGGATTTATAAAACAACCCTCTGTCATTTACATGACCCGGTGGCACTGAGGGTCATCTCAAATGATTCCTGATAATGTTGACCCTGGCAGCTAGATTTCCAGTAGTGGTGAAAGGGTAGTCCTGGCAGAGGTAGTGTGTGCCTGTCGTCCCTCACCATCTCCTACTTGCTGGACTTTGCTTGTTGAGATGATATATGAGTGTTTTGACTTCTGAAAGGAGTGATTTGTGACATACAGGGCCTCATTACACGTTGTGCAGTAAAAATCCAAATTACTGGCATGGCGCTATTAACGTGTCCGCCCTTGCAAGAGGGCGCTAATAGCATACCATTACGAGTACGCAGACACGAGCATAGCGCCATGCCGGTAATGACCCTACCGCTATGCGCTAAAGTCCCCAAAAAGTCCCTTACCGGCTTCGACGAAAGTGCAGATAGCACCTCCGCCCTCACGTTACATACAAATTGTTAAATTGCGGAACCGGAAATAGCGTCATTGCACAGGAACGGGAAGGAGCACGGCGGCCATCTTTAAAAACACAATCCATTGCCATCCTCTGCCTCCTGGACCTGTTTTGAGTTGTTTGCAATTGGAAATCCACAGGGACACCCTCGATATGCCTAAGGCTGTTAAAAAAACCACGGACCGGCAGCACAAGGAAAGGTTTACCACGGAGGAGCTAATAATGCTCACACAGACCCTTGCTGCTAATGCCGCTGTGGTCTTTGCGAGCGACATGCGTCGGGAGACCCTTATACGAAAGAAGGAAATCTGGGCAGAGGTTGCCTTGAAGGTGAGTGCTGTGGGCACCACCACCCGCAATGTGCGTGAGTGCAGAAAGCGATGGGATGATCTCCACCTCCGGGTCAGAAGCATCCTGTCTGCAAACCACAATATTGCACAGCAGGTGGATCTGATTCGCCCATTAAATTAAAGGAGTGGGAAGAGACCTGCGCCAACCTCATTGGAGTGGAATCAATAGAGGGAGTCGGGACAATGGAGCATGGCGTGGCAACCACTTCAGATGGAGGTGAGTGTACACATGAAAGTATGCACTGTGAATCTTCAGGTCCCCCAAAATGTGAGCCCAGAATCACCTCATGGATGCCCAAACATCCCCACATGCATACAACCCTGGCCATGTCAGTGTCAAACCCAAACAAACACACATGCACACATAACCAGAGACAAGTGCCACACACAACCATGCATGGATGAGCCACTGAACTGACACATCACCTGCATCCTTACCAATGAAGTCCAAATGCCCACACATGCATTATTAACCTATACTGCATTAAGTGCATAGAACCGTAACCAATGCCATCCCCCTCTTTGTCCCCGACAGGCTCACTTACAGACAGTGAGGATACTGGCACTGCATCTCAGGCACCCCCTGCGAATAAAAAATCAAGGGCACAGGACACAGAGGACACCCCCACTGTGAAAACATAAAAATTGATATGAGGCTGGGAAGCCCAAAAGAAACACACCAACACAGGTTACAAAGGACATACAAGTGCTTTATTAAAAAGCTACAACAGTTACCAAAGTCAATTGATAAATGGATAGCTATTCGGCTCTCAGAGTAACGTAACAAACTTCAACGAGGGTTCGATGCATTAGTAGAGAGACTGTACATTCGGAATACTTGGGCTTTTATATCCTTTATCCAGCCCTTGGCCAACTCCCTCGCGGGTTAACCATTCTTGGGATCAGGCCTAGGGTTCCTTGCCAGGTCAATCCTATAATGTATGCATTTTGATCAGTTCCGCTGATACAGTTGTTCATTTACACATAGGTCAGTGATAGGACAAGGTCTCAGTTCGCGACCCCGACAAGTGGCCTGCAGGTCTATTAATTATTCGTGTGTGCGGAGGTCACAACGGCCAGAATCCCACTCAGAATGTTATTCAGCCTCCATTTTGATGTTCAGGGTGACTTCCACATTACAAGAGAACCTAAAATGGCGGCTAAATCCAAGATGGCGACTTACATTACTTTTCGTTAAGGTCAAGACCTTGCCGCGGAGTCTATTTACATGATATTTTAGACAACTTGGTGTAGGCCAATACATATTCAATTACTGCGATAGGAGGCATAATATTATTTCAATTCCAACAGACCCTCCTTTTGGCCTATGCCAAGTGCTAATATCATTTCTAATACTTTTGCAAATAACTCCATGTAATGTCATCCATACATCCCGAATCATTGTCTGTAATATCTATAGCCATTAGGTCGTTCATCAGAACCTCTTGTAACACAAACTCTTTGGATGCTGTATCTGGGGCATATATTCTATGCCCTATTGTGCTCACTGCTTGGGCACAACATCCCCCTAGCATTCCACATATACTCGGAAGACATTGAAAACAGCAACAAAGGAATAGCAGGATCCCAAAAATAACCAGAATAACAGAAAGCACCTTCCAACCCCAAAATCGTAAAGAATCCCAGAACCAGGTGCTAAGATTCCAATCTCCTACAGGGATATGTACTTCAGAACTAAGAATATGCAAGTTCTGTATTGCTTTAAAAATTGTCGGCGAGGAATCTGGGCGAAAACACAGCAAGCGGACCCCACCAATTTGCATACTCCACCTCGTTCTGCCAAAATGACATCTAATGCCATCCGATTTTGGAGTGCTAACAATCTTATTGCTTTTTGTTCTAGTGTCATATTGTAGAGTATGTCCGTGGTCCAGTTGATCGTTCTCTCCAGTACCCTTGCTAATCCCCTAATGTTCTCAGAGTTTGTTATTTGTCCCCAAAAGGGCACAACTGATTTTGCTATATCTCTCAATACTTGCCCAGGGGTATCTCCGTTCTTGTCCCGCCGTGGGCGAGCCTTAGAAACCTCCAATGTACTAGCTACAAATACCGCGGGTAACAGGATTCCTAAATAACAGGTTCCCTGCCAATCCTTGGGCAACCAGGGAAATGCTAAACTACCACAAACAAAATAAACAGGCCCCCCTACATACAGAGGCCTGTTTTCTCCAGTCAAATTTACAGTGTTCATACAACCTTCAAAATCTCCCATTGGCCGCGTGCCATTTCTTTGTACACAAAAGGGGACCGAATCAGGGCTATGATTTATAGAGTAAGAAGGAGGCACGGCGTCCTTATTGCCTATCGGAGCCATTTTAAAGGAAATTAAAGTTTGAAAAGGAAGAGACAGTTTATCAGACGGCCTAATAGAAGCGACATTAGGTTTACTTCTATTTGCAAAAAGCGAGCATCCCAGGGGAGTTAATTCACGTTTCTCGAAATCATTCAAATTAGTGCCATCAAAGTTCCCTGACATGCTGTCATTCCAATGGCCAAAGACTAGTGCTCTAAGAGAGGCATAGCAAGCAGTTGTTAACGGTAAAGGGCGAATATACCATCCTAGTCCCTTGTTCCCATGTTGCGGTAAATGAGTGCAAATCCAACAATTACTCTTATTAAAAATGGCATGCGTTGCATTCATTACTATCATTAGAGTGTTATTATGATACTTTTGTCTATGTTGGGAGTCTCTAGGGGACAGAGTGTGGAGGAGTACAGAGGGAGTCAAAGCAGTTGGTACAATCTTGGTCGGTAGTAGAGGTTTTAGAGGATAGTTTTCTTCAAACTACCAAAGACCTACAGCAGTAGTTGCAAAAATAACACTTATCATTATCAAAACACAGTAATAGGTTTTCGGGGCCCAGGCACATTGTTCATTGTCCAAGTTGGTCACCCCCTTATTCACAAGTCCAGTGCGGGGAGCAGCAGTGGAGGTGGCAGGCATTGTAGTTCCTCAATCGACGACCCCAATGTTCGTTGCTGGCGACGCTACGGTTGCATGATTTCCTAGTCCTTCCCAACCCTAGCCAGCAGAATCCCTTTTCTTCCTGTTGTTCAACAGAAACTTTCTTATACAAAAGGAAACTTTCAATCACTTCTCTTTTCCCAAATGCACGGAAAAACCTGTGCCGTAGTTCTACTTTCTTCGTCGAAGGTTGTACCTGGTGGTACCCAAGATTGTTTGATCCGAAAACAAGGTGTTGTCACTTCCTGAGGGAAGCGACGTATCGGAGGCGACGGAAGTCGCAGAACTAAAACAATGTTTTCCGGAAGTGATTTTTCAAAAGAGTGCGGAGACGAAATGGACTGTTCCCCAAGCTCCACGGGCTCAGAGAAATTCTCCGACGCACTCACAGCGCTGTTTGCTACTCCAAGATCAGGGACTGTAGCATCAGCGAGGGGATCTGCTTCTTCTGTAACGTGTGGCGTCGGGTGAGGAAGTTTCTTGACATGCGTCGCGTGGATCAAGTGTTTCTTCCCAGCCACCCACACTGCTGTCTGGGTGACCAACAGCACCTGGTAGGGTCCCTTCCAACGAGGAGCGAGACAGGAAGACCTTTCGTAGGCCTTCACTAGGACCCACTTCCAGGCTGTATATCGTGTCCTGGGCCTGTGAACCGTACAGGTAAAGCCGAACACACCTGGTGATAAATGAAATACAGGTTTTTAGTTAACTGGTTACAGTAGTCTACAAGCAATACATTTTCCACCTCTCTGAGGGTTTTAGGTTTTGGGAGACCCCAAATGTTAGCAGGTCTCCCCATCACTACCTCAAATGGAGAAAGCCCAGTCTTAGTTTGAGGTGTGGTACGCATAGCCAAAAATACAAAAGGTAAGGCATCTGGCCATTTCAGTTTGGTATCGGCACATGTTTTTGCAAGCTTATTCTTTAAGATACCATTGTGTCTTTCCACCAACCCAGCACTTTGAGGATGTCTAGCTGAGTGAAATTGTTTCTCAATATGTAATGCTGTGCATATCTGCAAAATTACTGCTGCAACAAAATGAGGACCATTGTCCGACCAAATTACCCTTGGGAGCCCAATCGAGGAAAGAATTCTTTTACCATAATCTTTGCAGTGGTCATGGCGGTAGCATCTTTAACGGGGAAAGCCTCGACCCATTTAATGAAGGCACAAATAATTACAAGAACATATTTCAGATTGTTACACCATTCCATCTCAATAAAATCAAAGTGAATGACCTCGAAGGGAACAGAAGGGGGCCCAAAGCTTCCCCTTGGAGTTACTGTCCCCTTACCCACATTGTGCTGTAAGCAGATCATGCAGTTCCGAACATGGCGTTTTGCAGTCTGCAGAATCTTGTTATTCACCCAAACTTGTTGTAACATATTCGTGATCTGCTGAGCACACACATGTGCAGGACCGTGTGCCATCGTAACCATTGCCAGTACATATGAATGAGGGAGCAACCATTTTCCTTCAGATGTATCCACCCAACACCCATCATCATCTAGTTTCCCCATTCCTTCGGCTCACCTTTTAGATTCTTCTACTGTAGCATCAGTTTGAATATCCCGCAAAGACCCAATACCTTCATCCATTACATAGGCATCTTTTGTTTCCCTTAGCGCATACGTGTCTGTGCTAAGGTCTGTAGCCGTTTGCCTAGCTATTAGGTCCGCAAAGGCGTTCCCTTTTCCCACATCATCTATGACCTTACGATGTGCTGCACATTTCATGATCGCTAACTACCTAGGGAGCGAGAGTGCCGAGAGCAATTGCACTACTAAGGGGTCATGCTGAATCTTGGTCCCATGTGAGGTCAGGAACCCTCTTTCCGACCAGAGCCTCCCAAAGTTGTGAGCCACCCCAAAGGCGTACTGGCTATCAGTATATATATTTACTATACGCCCTTCAGAGAGTTCACAAGCTCGGGTCAATGCTATAATCTCTGCGGCCTGCGCGGAGTTATGCGAAATTCTCTTATTTTCAACAACTTTACTCAATGTAGTAACTGCGTAAGCAGCTGTAGATGTACCATCTGAAAGTTTGAAGCAGGATCCATCGCAAAACAGCTCCCCTTCTGCATTGCCAAAAGGAGTATCTATGAGATCTATCCTTCCCTTCGTTTCTTTTTCAGTGGTATACAGACAGTCATGTAATTCTTCGTCACCGCAAACAGTGTTTTGCGGGAAAGGTAAGAGTTCAGCCGGATTAAGAACACAACACCTCTTAATTTGAATGTGCGGGGCAAACAGAATTAATTCATACCTTGTTAACCGTGCAGAGGTGAGTTGTTGCGTTTGGGTTTTGTTCAATAGGATATCTACAGAGTGAGGTACCATCAAAATCAAATCATGGCCTAGGACCATTCCCTCACTCTGTCTTACAGATGCTGCAGCAGCAGCGACAGCTCGCAAACATCTTGGCAAAGTGCATGCGACAGGATCAAGGGCAGAGGAGTAGTAGCCGCACGGCCTATTCTTCCCTCTGTGTTCCTATGTTAGCACAGCCAAAGCACATCCATCACATTCATGCACAAACAACACAAAGGCCTTGTCATAATTTGGAGTACCCAGAACCGGTGCAGAGCATAACACGGTTTTGAGAAGCTCAAATGATCGTTGATGTTCCGATTTCCATGGCAGTGCCAGAGAAATGCCCTTCTTCGTCAAAGCCAACATCGGTTTTATCACTAGCGAAAAGTTCGGGATCCACAACCTACAGTAAGAAGCCATACCTATTAAGGCCCTGACTTCCTTCTGTGTATTTGTAACAGACATGCCAGAAATGTGTTTTATTCTTTCAGGTGTCAATCTTCTCCCCTCCTTTGACAGGAGGTACCCTAAATAGGCGACCTCCTGACAACAATATTGACATTTTTGGAGCGAAGCTTTATGACCATTTTTTGCTAGATGAACAAGCAACAGTATAGTGCCTTCCTTACAAGCACTTTCAGAGTCTGCAGCCAAAAGCAAATCATCAACATATTGAAGCAGTGTACAAGTAGGTGGCAACTCAAGGCTGTCGAGCTGCTCTTTCAAAGCTCTAATATAAATGCTTGGATTTTCAGTATACCCTTGAGGTGCCCTAGTGAATGTAAATGAGCATCCCCCCAAGGTGAACGCAAACAAATATCTATTTTCCTTATGTATAGGAATGCTAAAGAAAGCATTTTTTAGATCCACAATGCTAAAGTGCATAGCCGTAGCAGGGAACATTGTCAATATCGTCGTTACATCAGGCACGATTGGAAATTGTGGGGCGACAACTCTGTTAATAGCACGAAGATCAATTATGAACCGGTATGGGATTGCATTGTCGCCTTTCTTATATACAGGCAAGATCGGACTGTTACACAAACTACCTGTAATCTCCTCGATCACCCCACGATGCACAAAATCGGAGACAATGCATTTTAAAGCATGCTCGCCCTCAACTGATATTTTATACTGCGGAATGCGTGGTAGTTTAACTCCATGTTTCAAAACTATTTTAACGGGCTCAATCTGTAGTACCCCGACATCATTGTCATCAACCGCCCATAAACATTCCGGGACAATGCTAAACTCAGGAGGTAAAGGTCGAATCAGAAACTGAGAATTAGGAAGTTGCTGTGGTGAAACCGTCAGCCGTACTCCATCAGAGGAACAATGAATTACTGCATTCAATTTCTTTAACAAATTCAACCCCAGCAAATTCTCTCCACAGTTCGAAGTCAGAAGAAAAGGGCAATGGTCCGTAAAGGGACCCAAAGAAACAGACACCGGTGAAGAAACCGGACAGACAATTGGTATACCAGAAAACATTACGGAAACATTTGTTTGCCCTGACAGTGGAATGTTTGGAACCCGAGAATGATCAATGGAGCACTTCTGTGCTCCAGTGTCTATCAAAAACTGGTGTTTCCTATTCCCTACTAATAATTCAAGGTAGGGGCCTTTCTGATTAACGGGAATAGGTGAAGGTTCCAAACCCTGCTTCGGGCAGTCCTAATGAAATAGAGTATCGTCAGAAGGAAGCTCTTCAGAAAGGTAGGCAGCAGAAGGGTGATCAAATATGTTCCTCGAGTCCACACTCGAGGTCTGATTTTCCTGTGAAAAAGGTTGCTGAGGATCTTGCAAAAACTGACCTCTATCAGGGCCCCCTGCTCCAGGGCGGCCCCTGGGTCGTCTACCCATACTCCCAAACGCACTGTTTGACCTTTGTCGAAGGACGGGGCACTGCGCTCGCCAATGACCTTCCTGGCGGCAATAAGCACATTGATTAATATTCACAGAACCCAAAGGAGCATTTCCTTTTGGGACATACTGACCTCTGGTCTGTGTCGTGCCGCCTCTGGGGTTTCTAACAATTTGTTGTAATAATACTTTGGTTTTCAAATCTCCCTTCCTCTTTTCTATTTTCTCCTTCTCATTATTAACACGGTTCTCATAATACTGAGCCATGTGCAAAACCTCAGATTGAGATTTTGCCTGCCAAGCGCTCTCAGAGGACATAATCTGTGACTGGATGTCGGGCAACAATCCACGTACAAATTTTTCCACAAACAACCTTTTCCCAGACTCTGTACCCAAATCCTGCCCACTGAAGTCAGAAAATACCTGCTCAAATCTATTAAAGAATTCGGTGGCGCCTTCAGTTTTCCCTTGAACACAGGCCGTAAGCTTGTCCCAAATAATTCTTTTCTCTGGAATTATAGTTTTTAATTTTGCGACAATTCTATCAGGAAAAGTAAGTATTACCTGTGGTGGTTTCTCACCTGCTGGTCTTTCCCCATCAATCCCAATCATATTAGCCCACGTATCTCCCAACCCTGGCACATCGTCTATTGTCCGAACCGGCTTCCATACATCTACGGGTAGGAGTACAGGGAATAGCAAGTCAATATCACTTAAGGTGAACACAGAGGACTGAAAAACGGACTCTATCTCTTTGTAAAACCCTGTCGGGTTTTTCCTGATATCGGGAACTGATTGTCTAATAGTGTTCACTTCCTGTCGTGAAAACGGGACATGAACGAATTGTGATACATAATGTGCAGGGATATCCACAGCGGGTGCACCAGTCCCAGCGTTGGCGGGAATCTCAACCTTTGGGACAAAGGTCAAAGGAACCTCTCTCATAGGCAACTGAGACATAGGTACCTCCGGCCGCTTACTAAGCAACAGAGCCAGGTCGAGCGCTAAGGCAGCCGAAGAAGTGTCGGGCGAAAAAGCCCTTTTACAAATCCTCAACAATAGTATGGGGCAACTAACCTTCTTTCTTACACATTCTTCTTGCAGGTACTGTACCATTACCTGAATTACCTTTCTTTGCATTTCTACTGTATACTGACTATACGTGTCATATACTTCATCTGGCGGAATCGATGAATCCGAGATCCATCGAATAGCATTTTTGGTACAAATTCGTACTTCCTCAGGTGCCGATCTACGACACGGAAGGAACCGTTTCTGTACATACATACTATCGTCTTCGTCATCCTCATCTCGTGACTTTTCAAAGTCCTTCCTATACCCAAACAATTTTTTAACATGACCATATACTTTCTGCTCTGTGTCCCTCGAAAGTGCCAAAGCATTTAGATCTCTCACCCCTTGTGGAAGATCCGAATTTTGTAATCTACCCCACATCACACATACATGAGTCCCCAAACCTTCGATAAAAACATTTTTCTCGGGAAAACTGTTCAAATTAGATAATGTGGAAAAAACATTAACTTGATCACCTTTCTCCATACAGTGCTTAGCCCATGCAAACAATTCCTGTTTCTTATCTGCAGAAACAGTATTACGAGTGACGATCTTTGATCCTGCACCTTGATCAACTTCAGTCAACACGGGACCACTCGGGAGCGGAGGTGCAGGTAAATTTAATAAAGGTGCAACTATCGGCGCAGGAGGAAGGGGCGGTGCGATAGGTGGAGGAACAACAACTAGAGGAATAGGAACAATAGGTTGTAAGGGGGAACAGGAATAACAGCAGGAACAACAGCAGGAATGGGCAGAGCGCCCAAGAAAGGATCATACGGAGGTGGCGCAGAGGCACCAGGCCTGCGTTCGTTTAACAATTTTTCAATAAATTCTTCGGAAACATGGAAATCTTTAGATGGGGTAAATTTTCTGGATTCCAGGTGAAAAAGCCCTATCCATATTTTTAACTGATTCTGAATGTTTTTCTTTATCATATAACAACGCTTTTTCGGCATTTGTTTTATGATGGCGTGCATGTTTATCCCTACTTTTAAGCTGCTGTAACGCTTCTTTTTTCCAATTCTGTAAAACATCAAAGGCAGCAGGTCTAGCCTTCTTTTTTAGCAAGACCGATTCTAGGTATTCAATACGGGAGATCCCAAAACTGCCATTGATTGGCCACTGAAATTTGGAGGCATGTCTGGTCTGTCTGTGCCAAATATCATTAAATACTATGCTATCAATTCCATACTTACAGTACATAGGACATGCCGGCGACCCCTCCTGTGGTGCCGGGCAGCTAAATTCCAAAGATTGTCGATCGCTGCGGAACAGAGCCCTAAAGCAGCTAGACAATTTCCCAAGCATTTCACAAAAAATTGGTGTTACCTGGTCAATAATTGTGTCTGCAGATACAATACGCCAAATTCAAATTGTCAGGGTTAAATTAAGAGCCGGGTCACGACTGCAACTAACCAAACCTAAGGAGGACCGTACGGTTTATCAAAGAACTTACCTAACAAATTTTACCTTGTGTTTGGTGGTTTCGACAAATCTGCCCGCCTCAAAAATGGACCCTCGTCAAGATGCCGTGTCAGACCACACGACTATCGTCCAAGGATCGGATCGTGCAGCGCTGCTGAGGTATCGCGTCTCGTTCGGTCGGGCCCGCAGAATCACACTGTCCGATCCCGGTTCGATAGTCTGCGTCAACCTTCAATGATCCGGCATCAATCTTGAGGGTCCCTATTCGGGCGCCAACTGTGAAAACATACAAATTGATATGAGGCTGGGAAGCCCAAAAGAAACACACCAACACAGGTTACAAAGGACATACAAGTGCTTTATTAAAAAGCTACAACAGTTACCAAAGTCAATTGACAAACGGATAGCTATTCGGCTCTCAGAGTAACGTAACGAACTTCAACGAAGGTTCGATGCATTAGTAGAGAGACCGTACATTCGGAATACTTGGGCTTTTATATACTTTATCGAGCCCTTGGCCAACCCCCTCGCGGGTTAACCATTCTTGGGATCAGGCCTAGGGTTCCTTGCCAGGTCAATCCTATAATGTATGCATTTTGATCAGTTCCGCTGATACAGTTGTTCATTTACACATAGGTCAGTGATAGGACAAGGTCTCAGTTCGCGACCCCGACAAGTGGCCTGCAGGCATATTAATTATTTGTGTGTGCGGAGGTCACAACGGCCAGAATCTCACTCAGAATGTTATTCAGCCTCCATTTTGATGTTCAGGGTGACTTCCACATTACAAGAGAACCTAAAATGGCGGTTAAATCCAAGATGGCGACTTACATTACTTTTCGTTAAGGTCAAGACCTTGCCGCGGAGTCTAATTACATGATATTTTAGACAACTTGGTGTAGGCCAATACACATTCAATTACTGCGATAGGAGGCATAATATTATTTCAATTCCAACACCACGACATCAAGGGGCAAAGGTAGAAGAGTCCACATGCAGAGTGGCAAACATCCGTGGAGCGCCTCTGCCAAGATGCAACTGTCCACACCACCAACAACTGCTCCACCTCCTGAGGTGAACCCACCACCACAGATCCCAGCCACGGAGGGCCCACCCTCAGCTGCAACTAGTTCCACAGGAGAGGCCGCAGCCACTGCACCACTCTCAGATGTGGAGGATACGAAAGATTTAAACATGGAGATGCACACCCCAACCCCCCCTGGAACCCCCAAGCCATCACCACAGCATACACCTGGGTCCAGTGTCCCTGGCGAGGACAACATGGGAGGTTTCAGTAGCCCACCGGTGGCTTCACCTGTTGTCCTGGTTGCATCAGAAGGCGCAGCAGCAACACCACCAGAACGCAACAGTGCCCTCGACCTGGCCAGCATCAGCCAGCGCCAAGAGGACATAACTGTGCTGGTTGGGCAGCATGTGGAGTAGGCTCAGGGTGGAGATTACCGAGACAGCCAGGCACTCCAGGGAGGCGATGGAGGCCTGTACAAACAGGCTGTGTGGGAAATTGTGCAACTTAGGGAGGTCCTCACACGGATAGCGGACGCAATGGACTGCCAGTTCCCACCACCACCACCACCAGGACAGTCAGCCACTTCTTCATCCGCCAGTTCGAGGCAGGCAAGCCCCCTCTGCCGCTCCTCACGCACCACCAGGCGCAGGTCTAGCCAGCCTCCTAATGCTGGTGGTGGCAATGGCAAATAGGGAATGCATGGTAAAGCTTCCACGTGTATAGCTGGACGACAACATTGTGCCAGACACATAAGGAACTGTTATGAGGGCTGGGGGGAAGGGTGTTTTTGGGCTGTTGTGGGGAGTGGGGGGAAGGGTGTTTTTAGGCTGTTGTGGGGGTGGGGAGAAGGGTGTTTTTGGGCTGTTGTGGGGGGAGGAGAGAGGGTGGTGGGATGTTTGGGGACATGCACACTTACATCTTTACATTTCTTAATACACTGGTGTTTGATCCATACACAGGCTTGGACTTCTTCATTGTGTATGTGTACTTTATTAGCGACAGGGTCCATTGTGCGCTTTCAAACAGACACCAGTGCATTACTACCCATATCCATTCCTACAAAAAGAAAAAATGTAACTCAGAATATTTGGTTGATCAGATGCTGTCTCACAGCACGTCCCTCCTGGCCATCCCCCCTCCATGACCTGCATCCCCGTAAACTCCGTCCTCATCACCATCATCACCCTCATCAGGTGCTTCTATTTCTACGTCCGGGGGCAGTGGCACATTCCGTCTGATACACATATTGTGCAGCATGGCACATGCCATGGTGATCTTGGCCACCTTCTCAGAGCGCCACCAGACCTGCTAATGCACCTAACCCGTGTTTTCAAAAGGCCAAAAGTCTGCTCGATCACGACGCGGGTACGGGTATGTGCACGATTGTAGTCCTCTTCGTGCCTGTTCTGTGGGTTCCGTACAGGGGTAAGCAGCCACCTCTTCAGGGGATAGCCGGCATCACCTGTATGGGGGGACAAATGGGGTCTGGTTACTGTTCACCTCAAGAGCGGCCTGTTCATATCACACAAATTGACTTTGCATTGTGATTGAAGTCCACAATTAACAGCATGCATGCAGACGATCTGTGTGACTGCAATGTGCAAAGTTGGCTCGACCCTGCAAGTGAACATGCCCCTTTGATGCCTCCTAAAGTAATTGACATGTCTTGGGTGAGACCCGATTTTACGTGTCCCTGGGCCCAGGCAGAATTGGTACCACACTGCTAGTGTACTGCCATCCAAACATTTATGTTGCCATGCTGAGAAGCATCACTTCAGTGGTGCTATAGGTGTGTGGTACAATGCTATGGGTAGGGGTGATCCCTTTTCATGCACTCAAAGGCACATTGCATTATTGTGGTTGTGCAGCGCTGATTCTCTATGACTGTCTTGACGGCATGTAGGAGACTTGTGTATTTTGTGGTGTTGAATGTTGTGCAATGTGGATGTGGAAGGATGTTTAATGTTTCTAGACCTAGATTGTTCCCTATGTTGTGTAGCTTATACTTGCATGTCGGTTCATCTCAGGTACATTGCGGCCTTCCCAGATGGACATTGGCGTACATGTGTATGTGCATTTGTCCTACGGACGACAAGCTACACCCAGTTGGAGTATGTATCCCCCCCAATCACACCCAGTTGGAGTATGTATCCCCCCCAATCACACCCAGTTGGAGTATGTATCTCCCTCCCCCCAATCACACCCAGTTGGAGTATGTATCTCTCCCCCACAATCACACCCAGTTGGAGTATGTATCTCTCCACCCCCAATCACACCAAGTTGGAGTATGTATCTCCCCCCCCCAATCACACTGCCATGTGCTTGCCCTGCTACTCACCAAGTAGCCACAAACGTTGTCCGGCTTGTCGCTCCATGTAGCGTGGGATGGTTGAGTTCCGCAGGACCATGGAATCATGGGTTGATCCGGGAAATCGGGCACAACAATGTGTGATTATCTTGTTTGCGTCACATACCATTTAGACATTGATGGAGTGGAATTGCTTCCTGTTTCGGTAGACAACTTCATTGTGATGTGGGACCACCAATTCCACATGGGTACAGTCGATGGCCCCAATGCAACTTGGGATTCCTGCCAGTGAATAGAAGCCAACTTTGGTGTTTGCAATCTCAAGGGCAGTCCCTCACATGAATATGTGCTCAGGTGCATGCCTCAGGAGGGCATTGAGTACCTGGTTCAGCATGCGTGAGAATACTGGTTGTGAGCTGCCATGCATGTGTCCCACTGTATGCTGGTAGGTGCCTGTGGCCAGGAAGTGGAGCACGGTCACCACCTTGAGTAGAGGGGGGATGGCAGTTCTGATGTCTATGAGGCTCACAATGTCGTCATGTATCATGTCCACGATGCTGGTGATGGTATCCCGGTCCAGATAGTACAGGGTGTGTATCTGCTCAAGGGTTAGGTTAAATGGACTGGCTCTGATCCTGGGGATTGGTAGCTGCCTCTGTGGTATGAGTAGGTGCCGTGGTGGTGCTTGCTGTGCCTGTCTTGCCCTCCTCCTCCTCCTCCTCCTGCGTCTCCTCTGTGCTGCCTGTTGTTGTTGCTGCTGCACTGCAATCATGTCCTCCAGCCCATGTAATGCTGCTAGTATTGGGACCATCTTGGTGTGGGAAGGAGTGTGTGAAGGGGTGTGGCGTGCTCCTTTTGTGCTGCCACAGTCTCCATTGCCTCCACCTGTGCTGATTGTGTCCACCTGTGGCAGGTGGGAACACTGCTCTGTTCTCTTAACAGGTTGTTCGCGATGCCCTTATTAGCGCCATGGCGGTAAGGGATTTTGGGGGCTTTACCATGCCGCTATTGGCATGTCCGCTTGGCTTGTGATGGTGTGCTATTAGTGGCATGGCGTTATTGATGGGATGGAGGGTCGCGTGCACGCGGACTGGTCGCTATTAGTGGCACCGTACTTAGCGGTGCCGCTAATAGCGGTGAGCCGTGTCGTAATTGGCATGAGGATTTAGCGTTACCGGTATTCCATTACCGGTAACGTTAAATCCCTACCGCCTACCGTGTAATGAGGCCCACAGTCTTGTGCTTTACCATCGCAGGAGCCGGATCAAAGGGCGAGCATAGCATATGACACAATCTTTAATGTGATCAGGGGAACAGAGGAGCGGATTGACATTGACACCCCTTGCTCCCAGTACCTACTTCACCCAAGCACCCTCTGCCCCCCCCTGACGTAGAGAGCCCCTGAATTTCCCTGTCCTCACACACTCGCTCTCTGCTGCACTGTCTCTTCTCACAATTGATACAAGGCCAGCATAGTGGGGAAGGGTGGCCCTTTCTGGAACCTTCCTTAATTTCTCCCAGTACTGGGGTTCTGGGAGACATGATCCTTCGGGTACAAGAGGTAGCACCCCTCAGGTCATGAAAACAAAGCCCCTGTGACTCTTTCCAATGGCTGCAACAGGCACTTACAGGGAAGGTTCAGGCTTCACCGCTCCTTGCACAGGTTTTGTGTCCCGCAGGGCATCCTAGGTCTTGGCCCATGACAAAACGTGGCTTTTTCAACAAGACCTTACAAAGGAGTAATCACAATTGACACACAGACCACAACTCAAACCATAACTCACAGTCCTGTGCTACTGTTAGAAAGATGCCAGCCGGCTACGCACAACCTGTACAGACAGCTCTGTGCTGCTCTCGAGCTAGGTCCACGCTTTAAACAATAAAATAGAATAAACATTCAAAAGTCACAACACCAGCTATGAGCAAAGAACAACATGTGTCACACAGGCAATGCAGGCAAGGGCCACTCCCTGGCCAATCTCACCGGTGTCTCCAACACAAGGGCCCTCTGAGCAGTGCACCCTTGAAGGCTTGAGCCAGAAGGTCCTCTGTGTGTGATAGGGATACTCAGAGGCCAAGACCAGAGAGATGTTAGGCATTGGTCGGCCTTAAAAGAAAAGCAAATATTGTCAACTACAATCCAGTGTTAAAGTAGACATACAAATATTTTCTAACAAAAGCACAGATTTCACAGAGTACCCACTTCAAGGAAATGCCCTCTTATAGACTCACGCGTTGCACATGTCACCCACTTCAAGGAAATACCCTCTTATAGACTCACACATTGCACACAGCACCCACTTCAAGGAAATACCCTCTTATAGACTCACACGTTGCACAGGGCACCCACTTCAAGGAAATACCCTCTTATAGACTGACACGTTGCACACGGCACCCACTTCAAGGAAATAACCTCTTATAGGCTTACATGTTGCACACAGCACCCACTTCAAGGATATACCCTCTTATAGAATCACACGTTGCACACATCACCCATTTCAAAGAAATACCCACTTATAGACTCACACATTGCACACAGCACCCACTTCAAGGAAATAGCCTCTTATAGAATCACATGTTGCACACGGCACACACTTCAAGGAAATACCCTCTTATAGAGTCACATGTTGCACACGGCACCCACTTCAAGGAAATACCCTCTTATAGAATCACACATTGCACACAGCACCCACTTCAAGGAAATACCCTCTTATAGAATCACACGTTCGATACAGCCCCCACTTTAAGGAAATACCACTTATAGACTCACACATTGCACACAACACCCACTTCAAGGAAAAACCCTCTTATAGAATCACACGTTGCACACAGCACCCACTTCAAGGAAATACCCTCTTATAGAATCACACGTTGTATACAGCATCCACTTCAAGGAAATATCCACTTATAGACTCACACGTTGCACACAGCACCCACTTCATGGAAATACCCTCTTATAGAATCACACATTGTATACAGCACCCACTTCAAGGAAATACCCACTTATAGACTCACACGTTGCACACGGCACCCAATTCAAGGAAATACCCACTTATAGAGTCACACGTTGCACCGTTGCACAAGACACCCACTTCAAGGAAATACCTTCTTATAGAATCACACTTTGCACACGGCACCCACTTCAAGGACATACCCTCTTATAGAATCACACATTGCACACGGCACCCACTTCAAGGAAATACCCTCTTATAGACTCTCACATTGCACACAGCACCCACTTCAAGGAAATACCCACTTATAGACTGTGACGTTGCACACAGCACCCACTTCAAGGAAATAACCACTTAAACACTCACACGTTGCACACAGCACCCACTTCAAGGAAATACCCTCTTCTAGAATCACACGTATACAGCACCCACTTCAAGGAAATACCCACTTATGGACTCACACGTTGCACATGGCACCCAATTCAAGGAAATACCCTCTTATAGAATCACACGTTGCACACAGCACCCACTTCAAGGAAATACCCACTTATAGAGTCACACGTTGCACCGTTGCACACAGCACGCACTTCAAGGAAATACCTTCTTATAGAATCACACATTGCACACAGCACCCACTTCAAGGAAATACTCTCTTATAGACTCACAGGTTGCACACGGCACCCACTTCAAGGAAATACCCTCTTATAGAGTCAAACATTGCACACAGCACCCCCTTCAAGGACATACCCTCTTATAGACTCACACATTGCACACAGCGCCCACTTCAGTGAAGTACCAATTAATAAAAAAAAATATGTGACCAGTTTACATGTAGCTGAAGTGTGCATGTAGCTGAAGGCAGAACCATGTTACATGCAATCTCCATCTCCACCCGTGTACGACCATATGACTGATAATAGCAGTCTACTAACCACCCCCCTCCTCCCAGCACCTCACTGAGAGGGGTGGGAGGTTGCATTTCCATCCAATTAGTAATAAAAACAGGCGCCATTCATGACCAATTTCTTTCCTAGAATATCCCAAAATGTATTGGGTCTCCCTAAACCGGGGTACCTTTCCCTTAATAACACTCATTTTACTATTGATCTGTCTCCAGAGCTTCGATCGTTGATCACATTCATAAAACATCATCGTTTCCTGTCGCCAGATACCCCCCCTCTATAACTCCCGCAGACAAACCAAGCTGACGGTTTGATACCATTTATGAAATAAGGCCGGAAGCAAGCCAGAAATAAGGTTTCGTCATGTGTTTCTACCGTATAATGATCTTTCCCAGTGCGACCAAGAAATCCCTGATTGTTTTGGTACTAATTGCATCCTGCTACAAAACCTGACAATACTGTGCATGTGAGCCCCTCCCAATAACCATCGAATCATTCATTTAACCCTCATCTGACTGTTACATCAACAGAATACTGCGCTGAGCCCACCACTGTTATTAGATTTGAAAATGTTGCCAAACAATCAATGTCAAAAGCATATAGTGCCCTAACGAAACCAACACGTGTTACGACCTTAAAAGCTTTACATTAGCAAATAAATGTGCACTAACGTGTTCCTTCGTGCATCTGTCGTTTTTTTTTTTTAAAACCTTTACTTTCCAGTTGACGGTTACAGTACAATATAAGCATGGTACATTACAATCTGTGTATATCCTAGCAGTTCACAAGCATCATTAGTTTAACAATCAGTCAATCCACCAAATAAACAAATACAAAATAAAGATAAAAAGAGGGAAGTATCAGAAATTAGGGGAGGCCTATCAGGAGAGATCCAGGCCAACCGTCATAAGAATCTATATATCGAAAACAATGTGCAAAGAAATTATTTACATGATCAAAAATGAATGTAAAATATGATGATGGAGAATTAGAGTGGCATGGTGGATATCATAAAGCGATGGTCCCGACAAATGAGTGGGTACGAGGACAGATATTGCTCAAATTGTACGAGAGGATTACAAGTGAGCCAGGACATGTGGGCGAGGAACCCCCAAAACATAAGGGGGCCGAGGAAGAAGCCAAAGAGTGGGTTGAGATAATGGAGAAAGTGGTGAGAAGAGAACGGGAAGAGAAGGAGGAACAAGACTGACTAAGAAGAGAAAGAGAAAGAGCAGAAGAGAAAGGAAAGGGAGGGAAGAGAGAGGGAGACACAAAAGGAGTTAGAGGAAAAGGCGGCGAGAAAAGCAGAGGAAGAAAAGGAGAGACAGGTGCAAATTAAGAGAGAAAAAAGAAAGTTTGAAATCAAGCAACTCGTTAAAGAGCACTGGCACAGAGAAGAAGAGCAGGAAAGAGACAGAAGTAGAGAGAGGCATTCCACAGAAGTAGCAGACACTATGATAGAATCCACATGAACCCCTAATGACGATGAGGAACAGGGAATCACGAGGAGAATAGGGGTACTTTATAGGAGTAGGAGAGACGTGTAGCTGTCCCAAAAACAAGCGGGAGTATGGCAGGGTCTCCCTTAAGGTGGAATGTGATTCTTTGGATAGGACAAGGGAGAAACAACAAGAAAAATGCATGTTAAGCACGCTTAGCTTCGTGGACGAGAGAGGGGATGATAGCAATATTGGGACCCTGGGGTCAGACAAGGACCAAGAGGAAAGTGAAGATGATGAAGGGAGGAAGCCCTGCCACCCCACCAGAGAAAAAAGCCCCAACAGAGAGATATGGCGGGGAGAAGCGGAAAGCACAGTGAGAGATGCGGGAGAACCAAAGGACATCTGAAGCGTCCCAGGAATAGGTTGCACAGTGCAGACGAAGTTAGTCCATATGCACAGATGCTCATAGCCTTACCAGGACGGAGAAGAATGGATATGACAAGGGCGTTTACAGCTATCAAAGACATAGGGAAACATGACAGGGAAATATTATTGACACAGTTTCTGTTACTGGAGAAGGGTGGCGGATGACCACTATACATACCGTGGCAACAGATGGACAAGGATAATTTGATGTGTAAGTTACCCTTGTTGACTGCAGGGGATGGGAAATGAATTTACGAGCTAGAGAGACTGATGGCAGGTGAGACACTGGCAGTGGGTGACATGAAGCGTTTGCTTTCAGCTATTTTTGGGGAGGTAACTGATGACGTTTGGAAAAGGGCAGGGTATCCCGGAGTGACAGCACAGAACACGGCGCATGACACCATCGCCATTCAATAACTGCCAAGCAGCCATATGGAAAGCTCTAAGAGTGCAGTACCAACACATTTGACATAAGTGTGATTGTAGCACGCAAAATGCATGAAGACAAAGACCCACTTCAATACATTGAAGTAATGCACAAGCGTTGGCGTCTCGATACGAGAACCATGGGATAAAACAGTAGGGCTATTTTATCACATATTATGCCAAGGGCTTCCAGAGCACGTGCAGAAGAAATTGAAGAAATTAGTGGGGATGGAGGCTAAGCCATGGTCAGAAATATATCTAACTATAGTGCATTATTGTCTTTTAATGCAGGAGAATGCGAGAAAGAAGAGCGAGGGGAGAAAGCAGGAAGAGGCAAAGTTAGTAGAAAAGAAGCTATCAAAATACACAATGGAAGGGGCAATGTTGACGAGTGGAGTGGGAGTAGTTACCCCAAACGCACAAAACCGACTGCAAGTAGCAGTGGGAAGCTTTGTAGGAAGAGGCAACGCCAAGTACGGGCAAAGGGGATGGGAGGAGTACCCAGGGGAAGTGAGGTTGGGGAGGAGTACCCCGCGGAAGAGAGGTTGGATACGCAGTGCAGCAGGGTGGAGACAGATTTAATGGGGGACAGCCTAGATCAATGGGAGTCCACCACAATGCTGGACGTGAGGAAGGATAGGTCACGTATCATGACTATGTAGAAGCAGGCATGGAATGCAGCATAATGGGGCGGTGACACACCAGCCAGCACACCAGGCAGAACCGGCAGACTATTATGCCCAAGATCAGATGCATACGCAGACATCGAAAACCGGCGCCTGCACAAAGCATATCCTTCTCATTGGGACACCTGTACCCTGTTTCCCTCCCACCCTGTGGACACCCTCCTTGTGCCCTCTACTCTCACCATCCTGTGATGCCAAAAACCTTGCGGTCATCTTTGACTCTGCTCTCTCCTTCACTACTAACACCTTCGATCTTGCCAACAAGGCCCACTTCCACCTTCACCTCCTTAGAGGCATTCTCCCTTTCCTCACCTTTCCCTAGAAGCTCAATGTCTCAGAGCTCTGGTCCTCTCTAGGCTGGACTTCTGCAACAACCTCTCCCTCAATTTCTCCCTTTTCTCCATTAAATGTAGAATTTTCAACAGATACTTTTTTTATTTTTCCATTCTGGATTTCAGCTAATCCAGAATAGGGCTGCAAGACTTATCCTTACCCTCAAACCCAGGGACTGTATCTTTGCAGCCCTAAAATCTCTCCACTGGCTCCCAAATCCAAGACCCTCTGCATCTTCCACAAGGCTTTCTGGGGCCTGGGACCATGCTATGTCCAACTTTTCCCACCTAAGTACTCCTCGACAAAAGCTCTCCGCTCCGCTAACTTCAACTCTCTGCTTGTCAAACACTTCTCCAAGCAGGGAGAGGGCGGCAGGTCTCTCTCTTCAGCTGGTGCCTCTCATTGGAACCCACAATAGGACGGCCCACTGACAAACATGATATGTTCGGTCCTATACGTCACACCCGACGCGAATGAGGAACCACGTGTGGGGGTGACAACAGGTGACAAGACAATGGGCCTCATTACAAGTTTACCAGTCCGGAAACAACGGCATCCTTGTTTCCCAACCAGCAAACTTCCAGTCTGCCTGCCGTGGCCGCTGTGCCTGACAGGTCTGACCCTGCCGGGTGCAGCGGCCACAGTAGCAGACTGTTCACGGAGGTGCCAGCACCATCAAGAAGGGTGCCGGCACTTCCAAGTCCCCACTCCCACTCCCATAGAGTCCAATTCGGATCTATGGGAATGGGGACTTACATTCTACCAGCGCATAACTTCCCGTGCCGCCAGACCTGTAATCTCCTGGTGGCACCAGGAAGTCAGGCACCGGTAAAATGTTACGAGTAGGGTTACTGCCGGACTCGTAATGAGGCCCATTCCCTTTTTTTGTGGTTACGGGGGCGAGCGCAGATCCTGTATTAGAGAAGGCAGAGATCTGATGTCAGACATTGCCATGAATGTGTACAGATTCTCTGGGGCTACAGATTTGGTCATTTTTCCTGACTTGCTTTCGATATCCATAGGGGAGCATGACCTGACTATGCAATTGTTATATTCCCAACAGACACCATGGATAGGGACATGATGAGCCGACTTAACATGACCATCTCATTCACCACTCAGGGGATAGTATGTTCAACTCCAGGAATTCATTACATGAATGTGAGGGAACGTATTCAGGCACATTGCGGACAGACTGTACAGACGGGATGCCAGCAAATTCAGAGTTATTTCAGTATGGAGTGGAAGTGCTGCTAGCATGGCTTCCAGGGATACAAGGCAAGTTGCTATGTCTACCCAAAGAGTTTTTGTTCAGACCAGAGGTTCCCCTAGACGAGAAGGAAGGACAGGTGTTCCTGATTGAACTTAAAAAGGTTATAGAGAGGGACGAAAGAGTAGTACTGCATGGGACACATGAAACAGGATGGACTTGGAGGACAGTGATCACGGTAGGAGAGGGCATAGACTGACGGACTTAACAGATGAGTAATTATTCTGAGATGACCGTTCAGCCCTGGAGACAGTGTTCTTTATCAGCATTACCTATTGGGTGAGGATACATAGAGAATTGCCACAGAAGATGTTTTTATTGAGAAAGGCACCACCACCATTTCTCAAAGAAGACCTAGTGCGAGTATGAAGTGTTCTATGGACCAATAGTCCATAAGACGTTGTCTTGTAAAAGGGAGTTGGAGCTGTCAAAATAAAGCTCAAGCCAGGGGCTATTTTACCGAGGGCAAAAACAATAGCCTCTATCCAGGGAGACTGACAAAGTCATCTATGAGACAATCTTTGCGTTAGTATAGCAAGTGTAGCAGACCTGTGTACTGTGAGAAACCAGAAGGTGTCTTACTTGTGAGTCCCTGGAGATCTGACATCCCGGCGGCCAGGACACGGCCATTGCTATTGGATTCAGCCGAACTGTGGTGGGCCCAAGCTTGCAAGCAGCAACATTGTATGAAAAAAGAACTTGTGTATTTGATCTTTGAAGAAACCCCTGTAAAGGTCCAGATACAGACGTGTCCGGCACTACGTGGGCGCTCATTCGAAGGACTCTAACTGGGACCTTTATTTTGAAACAACAAGAACCAGGGGACTGTAGGGGGAAGGCTAGCGTGAGGTGTCAATGTGGTCATACCAGGGCTAAGCAAAACCCCTTGTACACTCAAAAGTCTTTGACATGTTGAGGAAAGCAAAGTGAATTGAATTAATAGAACTGTGTGTAGCATGGTTCGGGGCTTTACGGAAAGCCTAACTGGGGGCTCAGACCCGAACTTAGTTAAAGGGACAAACCCAAAGGGTCTAAAGAGACGTGGCTATGTGAACCCGATGGAGGGATGCCAAGAGAAAGCTAGGGGAAGGGAGCCCCCACTTTCTGATGAGAATGTGAACATTGTGACGACAAGTATGAACCCGACTAAAGAATGTCCACAGTGAATAGTTCTTATAAACACATTGGCCCTCATTACGAGTTTGGCGGTAGCCATGCCGCCATTGGCGGCATGGCTGCCGCCGAAATCCTGTCCGGGTCCTTAGAATGAGGAATAACTGGGCCATTCCGAGTTCGGAAGGCCCGGTAATTCCTTCCTCCAAGGACCTAGACCTGGTCCTTCCCCATTCCTATTTCAGCCCCCATATGGCTGAATAGGAATGGGAGAGGGAGCAAACAAAGGGCCATTATGAGTTGGCCCGTTGTTTGCTCCCTCTTCTCCTCGCGGGATCCGGTAAACACGCCTGGTTTGACCAGGCGTTGCTTCCTGGGTCCCGCGAGGGGTCCTCGTATTGAGGCGGTACGGGGTAAACAGCGCCGGCATCTTTTACGGTGCCGTTTACCCCGTACCGCCAGGGTCGTAATGAGGCCCATTAAGATTCTTGAATGTTACATTTTGAATGGAAGGCCATAGTGAACCTGACTGAGGGAGGGTAACACTGAGAGAAGGATCGAAGCCCAGCTTAGGGGGATCCAAAAGAGAATAGTAATGACCCAATGCGAAGGTTTACTGAAGGAACTTTTGTTTGTTGTTTATGGTCCATCAGGCCCTCTGAGGTAAGAGACTTACGGCAAAAGAGATTTGGCCACAGAAGGTCCTGATATTGTTGAAAGGAACTGTAAACTTGTGCCAGAGAAGCCCTGAAGTGTGCTGGGCTCCACAGTCCCACCTTGTCCTATGGTTAAAATGTGGCGAATGGAGACCCCAGCCATAACACCCTTATCATTTTGTGAACACTTCTTTCTTTTCTTGTGAACATTATCCCACACTGTTTTGTAACATAGTGGTAAGGATTGGAAATAGTTTTTTTTTTGTTTACTATGGGCCCTTTTTATTGGAGTAGACCCCACTAGGACAGTGTCATTATTATTTGATTGATTTGTATTTATTGTGTTTATATAGCGCTTTAATCCAAAACGCTTTACATTTTAACAACAGAATACATATAACATATGATATATAATATAATATAATATAATATATGATAGTAGCTTGCTGCCATCTTAGATTTAGGTTTAGATTAAGCGTTTATCTCTCCCATTTGTACAGGTTAAGAAAAACCCTTTAACTGTGATCACTTGTGACTGTCATATCTTGATAATATGCCTTGCTTACATATGGAGTCAGGAGTTGGATGTGACTCAATTGAAACAAATTGGGGAACCCTACAATTTCAAAAACGTAGTCATAGAGCTTCTAACTACTCTGTTGCCACAAAAGAATCAATAGGTTTTGATATCTGTAGCAGTGGGGAAGCTGTCACCCCCCTGGAAAAGAGGGATGATTCCTAGAGATTTGTTTTTGATACCCCCCCCCCCCGCATTTTACATAAGATTTGCCCCAAAATCTGGTCTTGCGTGGAAGTTCGGTATAAACTTTTTAGCAGGTGTCGTCGATCCCAACTTCCGCAGAGATGAAAAGGTTCTCTTACATAACCATGGTGTAATCCCATTTGAATTACATGGGGAGATCAAATATCTCAAGGGATTTAGGAAATGTCTCGATTCCCTCAGTTTAAAGAAAGTGAACGAGACGAAAAAGAAAGAGGTACAAAGCTGATCAAGCTGATGAACCTTCTAATAGTGAAAAAAAGAAGGGAGAAAAACCTACCATCTATCCCGATCTAGCCTTCGCCCAGCAAAATGATCGAGCCCTTGCTGAAGCTTTTTTGCAAGCTATTCCAGAAGGACCCCTTTTTCTTCTTAAAGCACAGACTGTTATACTGAAGAGAGACATCTACAGAAAGATTAATAAAGATGCAGTTGTTAATCCCCAAGACCCACCAAAAGGTTACACTGGAGATTGCACATTCCCATCTTACCGGGGAGGGGGGGACTTGGAGCAATCCAAAACCCAGGCACACATCAGTGGGTAGTTGTTCTGGCTAGGTATCCATGCCTATATACAGCCCTTTATCCAGTGGGAAATATGTTAAAAAAAAGTATGCACATCCCATCACCTTCCCCACTGAATCCTTTACCCATCATAGAAGTCCCTTTTTCAAGAATCGGGATGGACTACATTGGGCCTCTAGAAACATCCAGACTAAGCAACAAATATGTCCTGGTGATTGTTTACTATGCCACCAGATACCCCGAAGCATTCCCAATGCAAAACAATACCACACAACAAATCCTTAAAACACCTCCTAACATATTTTTCCAGAGTCAGCTTTCCAAAGAAAATTCTGCCCAACCAAGGTTCTAATTTCATGAGCAATTTTATGGCAGAGGTGAAAGAGCTACTCCATATTTCCACCTTATGAACATTTGTGTACAATCTCCAAACCAATGGTTTGGTGGAAAGATTCACTAACACTCTGAAATTTATATTACGAAAATTGGTAGACAAGGATGGGAAAGATGGGATTCAAAGATCGCTTGGGCACTATTTGCTGTGAGGTAAAACCCCCAGGCCTCTACAGGATTCTCTCCTTTTGAACTACTGTATAGTAGCGAGCCTAGAGATGTCCTAGACATGCTCAGGGAAACTTGGAAGAACGAGAAGAGGCACCCATTCCCATCTCGCAAACCTCATATGGAAAAATATCAGAGCCAACAAAAATCCACTTACACCAAAAAGGTGAGCTTAAGATTGTTCTCCATAGGACAGAAAGTATTGTTCCTATTACCCACCTCAGAAAACAATCTTGTCTCTAAGTGGCGTGGGTCCTATGAAATATAAGAATGGATGGGAACCTGTACTTATAAAGTAGCCCAACTAGAGAGAAAACAGAAAGTCCATTTATATCCCGGCAGGATAGCTCAGTGGCAATGTGCTCGCCTTGGAAGCAAGACAACATGAAGCAACACAGCTTCGATCCCCGGGTTCGTGCTTAGAAACCTCTGGGGATTTAAGCATGTTAAAAATGTGTTAGCGCTTTAAAAATGCAAATAAATAAATATCCCATAAATCTCTTGAAAGAGCGGAAAGAGAACTTGTGCGCCACCAATGCCAAAGTACTATCCTGTTTGGTTCCAGAAGAAATAGACAGCTTGGAATTAATTCCATCTGAACTATCTATTCAACAAGATCTAAAAGACGTAATTACATAATTTCCTGATATATTTTCAGAAAAACTAGGAAGAATAAAAGGTACCTACCACTATATTAGAACACCCAAGGGAAAAGTGGTTCATTTAAAACCATACAGACTCCCGGAAGACTGTAAACAGACAACAGTGGCCCTTATTAGGACCCTGGCGTTAAGGGGTTAACGGCGCCGTAAAAGGCTGCAGCGCCGTTAACCCCTTAATGCCTTACTACGAGGCCCCTTTGCGGCTCCCGACCTGAACGGCTGGTCTGAACCAGCCGTTAAAGTAGGGACCCGCAAAGGGACCTTGATGGCAATTATGGTACCGCAATTTGCGGTACCGTAATTGCCGCCTTCCCCATTCCCATTGAGCCCTATGGGGCAAAAATGGGAATGGGGAAGGGCCATGGAGAAAGGGGGAATTACCACCCCGCCAACCTTGGACTGGGGTGGTAATTCCCCCTTTCAACATGGCGGACTCCGGCATGGACCATGGTGCCAATAGCACCATAGTTTAACGCCGGAGTCCTAATGAGGGCCAGTGATTGTGGAAGTAAACAAAATTTTGCATGCCAATATTATCGAGTCTTCTTCGAGTCCATGGTCCTCTCCTATCGTAAGGGTCACTAAACCTGACCATTCCTGGAGGTTCTGCATAGATTTACATCAAGTTAATGCCATTTCTGACTTCAATGCCTACCCCATGCCATGCATAGATGAACACATTGATAAACTTGAAGCAGCCACCTTTCTATCAACCCTAGACTTAACAAAGGGATACTGGCAAGTCCCAGTATATGGGCCATATAAGGAACAGACAGCATTTTCAACGCCCCTAGGACTGTTTCACTTCACAGTCCTTCCTTTCGGCTTACACGGTGGACCAGCCACGTTATGATATGATGCAGCATTAATAACGTGCCTGTACACAAGTGTTTCTAGGTGCAAAAAGACAAGGAGGGGAAAACAAGGGAAGACAAAATAATGATCTTACTAGGCCTTGTGTCATTCAGATCACTCAAGTGCGGGGAAGAGGGAAGGGGAGAAGTGCAAGGGGTAGGTGCAGTTAACTCACAAGCACAGCCAGCGGGTAGCTCATATGTGCAGAGAGAAGGGACTGTAGGGTTGCAGATACAGACCCTTAAGTGCTGGGGAGCCCGAAGGCAGTGCAAGGACAACTGGACATACAGGAGCCTGGGCCAGAATTCAGAGGGTGACCAGGTGACCAGTGTGAGGAGCAGTCAGGTGCATCAGCAGGGGAGAGGAAGAGAGCAAGCAGAAGTGAAATGGAAGGTCTTGAGTTGCTTCTGGAGACGGAGGTGGTTCTGCTCAAGTCTGAGAGAGGCAGGGAGGCTGTTCCAGAGGGAGGCTCCATCCAAGGAGATAGATCTGCCTCCACCTCTCTGCTTTGAGAAGCGTCTGACCCTCAGAGAGTTGCGTTGTTGGTGGATGACAGAAGAGCTCGAGAAGGAAGATGTTTTGGAAGAGAAACTTGGAGGTAGAGTGGTCCCAGGCTCCAGAAATCCTTGTGGACAATGCATAGGGTCTTGAAGTTGATCCTTGCAGCCATGGGGAGCCAGTGACGATATTTCAGAGCTGAAGAGATACGATCCCTGGGCTTGGGGCCAAAGACAAAGTCTGCAGTCCTGTTCTGGATAAGTTGTAACGGTCAAAGAGTAGAAGCAAGAAGATTCAGAAAGGCTGTTACAATAGTACAGCTTAAAGATGGCCAGAGCTCTGCAGACAGTGAGCTTCTGGGGGAAAGTGAGAAAAGGAAGAATACCTCTGAGGAGGTGCAGCTGCTGATAGTTTTACTTCTTAGAGACGTCAGAGATGTAAGAAGAGAAGGAAAGGGTGGAGTCGAAGATGACACCTAGGTTCTTAGCCTCACAGGAAGGAGCAGAAAGACGGCCCAGAGTAGACGGCCAGAGAAAGAGAGGAAAGGAGGGAAGAGGATCTCAGTCTTACTGGCATTAAGGCAGAGATCATTGGTGGCACACCATTCCTGAATTTCAGCCAGACAGTCTGGTATGAGAGAAGAAGCAGAGGTGGCTGCGGGTAGCCTGAAAAGGAGCTGAGTGTCATCCGTATAACATTGAAACCTGTAGCTGAAAGTAGTGATGCGGTGGGCAAAAGGTGCCAGGTAGTGGTTCAAGAGCCAGGGAGAGAGGCTAGACTCCTGGGGAACACCACAAGTAGAGAGAGAGAGAGAGGGAGAGAGAGAGAGAGAGAAAGAGAGAGAGAGAGAGAGAGAGAGAAAGAGAGAGAGATAGAAGAGAGGAAAGACTCCAATTGGACCTGAGAGGGTCAGTCAGTGAGAAAGGAGGTCAACCAGGCCAGGACCTGATCAGTAATACCAAGGTTGTCCCGGAGACGATTGAGCAGGATAGCATGGTCGACTGTGTCAAAAGCAGAGGATAGATCAAGGAGATGAGGACAGAAGGGAGATTAGAGTCAAGACTGGAGAGCAAGTCTTCACGGGTGTGTAGGAGAGCAGTTTCCATGCTTCTGGCAGCTCTGAAGCCAAACTGGTGGTCATGGAGGCAACTAACAGATTCAGTATGTAGATTAAGCTGAGAGATGGCCAGCTTTTCCAAGAGTTTACCCAGGAAAGGAGTAATGGAGATCGGGCGATAGATAGACGGAGAGGGAGGTTCGTCCGAGGGCTTCTTTAGAAGGATGGTGCACAAAAGAGTGTTTAAGGGGGAAGGGAAAGTTCCAGTGGCAAATTAGTGATTGCAGAAATCAGTCAAGGCTGGAGCAAGGGTGTCGATGTGGTCCTTAATGGTTTTGGATGAGCAGGGGAGAACCTACTTTAATGAGACTTTCATAGATCGGACTTGTCTAGAAACATTGTCAGGGTGAAAAGGGGAAAGGAGGAGAAGGGTGGAGGAGAGACGGCCTCAGACGGGCCATGAGTGGTAGAGGAGGACAAAGAGGAGGTAGAAGAAAAGAGGGCGGAGAGGATGTCCTAAATTTTAGTAGTACAATGAGAGGCCAAGGCCTTGCAGAAGGCCTGGGAGGGAAAAGGAGAAGTAGAAACTGCAGCAGGATTGGACAGGTTCTTGCAGATGTTGACAAAGTCGGCCGAGTTGTTAGATGCCGCAGTGATGTGGGCTTGGATGTAGGCTCTCTTCTTACAGAGGACAGAGATTCTGTATTGTTTTTGGAGCAGATGGCAGGCCAGTTTGACAGGGGGTGCACCCCAGGCCACCACTTCCTCTCTGTCACCCTACACTTGTGCTTAAAGGCAGGGAGGTCAAAAGTATACCAAGAGTTGCACTTGGATTTGGGCTTCAACCAGATTCTCAAGACACGGGCAAGGACATCTAGAGTGTTAGAGATAGAGAGATGAAGGTTAGAGAGGGATATGTCAGGGTGTGAGTCAGTCAAAGGTGCAGGAGGTGGAGGGAAAGTAGCGGCAAAAGCCTCAAGTGACAAACGCTTTATGGGTCAGATGACTGAGAAGATAGGTGTCAGTGCTGGAGTCAGCTTGACCTGCGGGGAAGAGAGAGAGAGGTGGGAAGAAAGGAGAAAGTGATCACTCCAAGAGAAAGGAGTTGTGAGAGGGTTAGAGAAGGGGAGGTCTGAGGAGATCAGAACATCCAGGATGTGCCCTGCAGAGTGAGTCAGGCCAGAGGGAAGAATAGAGAGAGAGAGAATCGCAGAGGTTGTGATAGAGTGCTGAAGAAGGGCTGGTAGCATTCAGGTAGATGTTTAAGTCTCCGAGGAGAAGAAGTTGGGAAGTAGAGGCAAGAAGTGAGGAGGAGAGACCAGCCCACTCAGAGAGGAAGAGGGCAACCTGGCTAGGCGGCCTGTAGATAGTGCCCACAGTGAGAGAGAGAACAGAAGAGATGGAGAACCAGAAGACCAGGCATTGAAAGGAGGAGTAGTGCTGCATTGGAATGATAGAAGCAGTAATCCACTCTGGGAAAATCAAGGCTACACCCCCACCGGGACAGTTGGTTCTGGGCTTGGAGACGATCTTATTGCCATCGAGAAGGAAAGTGTCTAAACTTGTGACAGAGCTGGCCATGTACCAAGTCTCAGTTAGACCGAGTACATCCAAATCAAGCTCTTCCAGGAGATGGCATATGTTAGAGGAGTGTTTAACAGCTAGCGATGTGGAGCAGGTTGCCGCATTTGAAGGCCTTCCGGGTAAGGGTACAGGCCAGAGGTACACCCTGCAGAAGTGTTGGAGGTACCCAAGGATGGGCAGAGGAGGAAGGAAGAGAAGGCAGGGTAGTCAGAGAGGGAGAAGAGAGTGCCAGAGGGGTGGAAGAGGAGGGAGGCAACCGGGTGGGTAGAGAAGCATCCATGTTCCAATGCCTAATGCATAAAATCCTGCGACCCTATTCTGATTTCTTCTGGAGCTTATATTGATGATATTGTCATTTATAGTAAAACCTGGGAAGACCATCTTTTCCATCTTCACATGATTATGAGACTCCTCAGAGAGAGGCCAGTTTAACTGCTAATCCATCTAAATCCAGACTGGCACAATCAGCCGTAAAATGCCTTGACTTCTTTGTAGGGAGCAGGAATGTACAGCCTCACCATGAGAAAGTGAAAGCCGTCCTAGGTACACCCACACCAAAAACTAAGAGACATCAGAGGATTTCTAGGGTTAATAGGATATTACTGTAGGTTAATCCCAAACTTTTCGGACAAAACAGCTAGGCTGATTGATAAACTCAAGAATGCTAAACCCCAGAAACGTTATTAGACTGACGAGGATGATATATGTTATAACACCTTAAAGCAAATGCTGTGCCAGAACCCATTCCTAAACTTAGTAGATTTCTCTAAAGATTTCATATTGCAAATGGACGCCTTCCTTCCAGGGTTAGAGGCAGTCCTAGCTCAGGTTTGCATCAGATTAGAATATCCCATCTTATTTACAAGTCGCAAGCTTTTCCCACATTAACAACTGTGGTGGAATTAGAAGCCCTGGCCATCAAGTGGGCCATCATCCACCTTAGATACTACCTCTTAGGAAGAAAATTCACATTAGTTCCAGACCATTCTCCTCTAGCTTGAATAAGCCAACCCTCGTGTCATGCAATGGTTTCTAGACCTGCAACCCTTCTGTTTCACAGGGGAACACCAAAAAGGTAAAGTCCAGGGGAGCGCATATTTCTTATTCCTGGTTTCCCTGTGAAGCAGATGCGGCTAAATCGCATGGAGGATGGATATGTGAGAAACCTTAAGGTGTCTCACTCAATAGTCTCCAGAGATCTGTCATCCAGGTGGCCAGGACACGGCCATCGCTATTGGATCCAGTTCCTGGGGGTGGACCAGTGGGGGAGAATCACCTGGATGAGGGTGTACTCCGAGACCCCCTGCTGGCCCATAGAGCCGAGGCTTGCTCAGAAGTACTTTAAGACGAGATAGCTGCACCCTTGAGATGGATGGGGTGGAGATTCATTACTCCAACACTAATCAATATGGACAACTGAATGGTTTGGCAAATGGAGTACGTTTAATGACAAGTACAGAAAACAGGGAGTCACAGATAGCAGCAGTGATGCAATCATCCTTCTCGCTTCAAACTCCAACGAACTTTATACTAGTTGTAACATTTATACTCAAAGCTCGTCATCACTGACGTGTAACACTCAAACGTTAACATGCAATTCTATTGGTTAGGAAAAGGTAACTTTACTATAGGTACTATATCTGTATATGGTAACGGAGTAAGGAGATTGGGTAAACTCTGTCAGATGGGCATCTAACCCTTGCCTTTGAAAATGACTACTGTAGATGTCACTAAAAGTACAACGTCTCTTTGGTTCTACTAACTATAGGACCCTAGATTATTTGGTCCACTGTGATTGGGTTGGCACCAACCCCATGCATACATTTCCACTTTGCTTAGCAGCATGCAGAATGGTCGGCCAGGTGCGGGGTGCCCCTTAGTTACCTGGCCTTCCTCCAATTAAGGTTACAATCAATCATCACTTTAGTGTCCACGTGTCAATTAGTTCACACTGGTTGGCCTCGAGACTGCATCTTCTGTCTGGAAAAGTTCTGATATCTCCTCCTGGTATGGTGCCAAGCTTAGGTGTGAACCCTCGCTTCTTCTTTCTCAGCTGGTCACGTGATTCCCACCCCGTGAATTTGTTTCTGTTCTCCCAATTTGTGTATTTGATTCTTATTTAGCCCGCCACCTGCCTACGTCTTCTTATCTCGACCTTTCAGAGGCAGGATATTCTGTTCACAGTTTCAATTAGATGTAGCTACTGTTTGCTTCTTTTATTCGTATGACCTTGGCTTTCCTGGCACGAGTTGCATCTGCCGAGTTTCGATTGAGCCGTCTCTTCTCTTTTTGCTAGAATATGTATCTCTGCTCATTCAGCCTTTAATAACCTGGGTTGATTCTGCTTCATTTACAAAGTGGAATAACACTTATAATACTGTGCTTTATTCTGAGGTAGATTATGTATACTGGCACTTGCCACACTATTCTTCTGCTAAGCATAGCAAGCCGCACTGTTTTTTAGCTTTCTTGTGGTTCAAAGCATATTTACAGGTGTAAACTGGTCACTATCTTCATCTTGCTTACAGCTTAAACTTCTTTGCATTTCGACATCGTCCTTTCACTTTAGGTTCACAATATCCTTTTTCATGGCATTTTGTCTCTTTGTGTCATTCTCTGGTCGTCATTTCTTCTATCTGTGAGTCAGTCCGGGTTCTTGTGACATCACCATTCGTCTTCCATTAAGACCTTTTTGGTTTCTTCCGGGACTGTACTTAGGCAATCTTCATTTCGTCTCATTTGTTGGTAGGGTTTCCTCAATGGATACCTTACTGTCCATGGTTTTCTTGGTATTGGTACTTCACTAGGTGCTGTTCTTTCCGATGGTCACATGATGCAGACACCGTGAATATGCCTAGTTTCTCTCAATTAGTGCATTTAATTCTTATCCGGCTTCCTACCTGCCTACGCCTCCTTATCTTGACTTCTCAGAGACAGGATATATATGTAGCTACTGTTTTTTCCTTCTATTGGTATGACCTTGGCTCTCCTGGCACGAGTTGCATCTGCCGAGTTTCGATTCAGCCGTCTCTTTTTGTTTTGTTAGAATATAAATCTCTGCTCATTCGGCCTTTGGTAACCTGCATTGATTCTGCTTCGTTGCAAAGTGGAATAACACTTATAATACTGTGCTTCGTTTTGAGGTAGATTATGTATAATGGCGCTTGCCACACTACTCTTCTACTTAGCATTGCAAGCCGCATCGTGTTCTTAGCTTTCTTGCAGTTCCAAACATATGTACAAGTGTTAGCTTGTTGATTATCTTCATCCTGTTTACAGCTAAAGCTTCTTTGTATTTCAACATCGCTCTCCCCTTTTAGGTTCACAACATCCTTATTCATGGTGTTTCGTCTCTGGGTGTCATTCTCGGATTGTCACTTCTTCTACTTGTACGTCAGTCCGGGTCCTCGTAAGATCACCATTCGTCTTCCATTAAGACCTTTTTGGTTTCTTCCGGGACTGTACTTATGCAATCTTCATATGGTCTCATTTGCTGGTAAGGTTTCCTTAATGGATACCTCACTGTCCATGGTTTTCTTGGTATCAGAACTTCAATAGGTGTTGCTCTTCTGATAGGTACTGGGCAGTGCCCTACTGCAGCTCTCTGCTGATTTATCTGCTCACCATACGTCACATATTTTAGTGTGAACGCTCCTGGTACTTCAAAATGGGTGACTGGAGTGCAGCTTTTATTTGGGACCTCCTCTACACTCCCCACTCTGGGCGATTCATCAACCACTTTCACCGCCGTCTTTGGATTCAACTTACTCTATTCTTCTGTATTTATCTTTACTCCATCCCCTAGGTTCATTCCTTCTTCTTCTTGGGGGGTCTATACATGATGGTTTGAAGAAGTGTCTCTTTGGAGTCCATATTTTTATTTCTCCTTTCAAACTTCCTGCTGTTCTTACATGTTCATCTTTATTCCAAGTCTTCAATTGACATTGTCCATCTGGGCTGCAATAAACCCATCTTCCCACATCATTTATGTGCTTTCTGGGATAGAGAAACTTTGTTACTTCTGGTGCATGAATGCTGGTCTTCTCAAAGTCTCTTATTTCTTCATCAGTCAGGTCCTTGGGCTTCCATACTGGCTTCACATCAATCATGATCTTCATCCCTATAGCTTTCTTCGCAGTCTTCTGGCACTGAGCGATTGTTATCTTGATAACACAAATCGTAGTAATATCATCACTAGCAGGGCTCCCAAGAACTTGAATGCGTCTGCCATCCACTGTGGGAAAACAGCGATCCAAACCAGCTGTCATCATCAACTTCATCAGTTTTATAGACCATCTGGTTCTGCAGGTTTGTCAGGATACCTATGGCCTCTGTTAAGGTTCCATTCTCCTCATTGTGCGATGGTATAGATGTGCAACATAATTCTCTGATTGTTGCACAAACTCCTCCATCCATGGCTGTGATCATGTCAAGGACATATCTGTTTTGAAGAGTCATCAGTCCTATGGCTCTTAGCTCTTCCTTGCTCGCATTGAATCCTTTTATGGTCATGTTGATCGTCTGCAGTAACTTCCATCTGGTTATCTGCAACCATTTAGTATTTACTCCAACTTGGATTCTTGGCATAAAAATCGTTGTGAGCACTGATGAGGTGAGGCTGAACAGCCTGTGTTCATATGAGATTGCATCAAAGGCTTCTTCTGATTCAGCAGAGAAGTAATTCTCTCTCTTAATCCGAGTTATTAGTTCCACAGATCTCTTCTTCCTCAGGTGAGCATCTTCTTTCAGGAAACTGTCAATTTCCAGGTCACTTTTCGGGATCACCAGTGCTGGAACATGGGCATTAACTATTGTGCATATACCTCCCCAGTCTCTTGGCAGTCTAATGTATGCCTTGGTTCCGCATGCCCAATAATGATCCATATTTACTGCAGTTCCATGCACCATTTGGGGAGCGTCAAAAACCCGTCCACAGTTCTGATTCTCTCCCATCTTTCTTGTGCCATTATTCCTGAAGCAGAATTGTGGGCTCTCTAGTGGCACTATCTGCAAGGGCCCTCCACTGTCTTCGACCCATGTCAATAGTTTTGCACGTTTTGGCGATAATGGCTTGCAGCCATTCTGCACGATGTCAACAGTTTCTTTGTAGAGTCCAGTGATCACCCAGGCTCTGCAAGTCACCACTCTTTTTTTCTCACCCATCTGGTGAAAGGACTGTTTCCCAAATCTGCATTTGGGCTCTATTCTTCCATTTGCGAGCTTCCTCTGGGGTTTTTCCTTGGACATTTAGTTTCGGGTTCACTTCCCATCTTACTACTGCTCCTTTAACTCCAGGCTTCTCGTACCTGATCACATGGTTCCTAGTATGAGCTCTGTTTCTTGTCTTAATAACTTGGACATAATCATCTTTGTTGGGATAGGCTGTTTCAGTTGCCCATATTAATGAGGCATCACTACCCATGAACTGGCCTCTGGTCTTGCACATTGCTATGTGTGACAGACAGTGTGCTGTCTGGACATCGATTTCTACAGCTACGAAAATCTTGGATTTCCACATGCTATATGGTAGGAGTGTACAAACAAAATATTCTGCTTCTGAATTTCGTCTTCCAACTTCTTTCATGTGCTGGTACCAAATGTTGTTTCCCAAATGTGCTGTGCTGTCCAGGTAATCATTTAGTTCATTGTAATCTCCATGCATGCTTCTCTTGATTCTTAGGGCCTCATTACAACCCAGGCGTTAAGGGTTTAACAGCGCCGTCGGCGCCGTTAACCCTTAACGCCTGATTACCATTTTAACGCCTGCTTTTAGCAGGCGTTAAAATGCAAGGCGCTAACCCGTCTTGGTGCTAATTACGGCACCGTAATTTACGGTGCCGTAATTAGCGCCTTTCCCACTCCCATTATGCCCTTTGGGGCAAAAATGGGAATGGGGAAGGGTAAATGGGGAATGGGGATTTACCGCCCCACTCACCTTGGAATGGGGCGGTAAATCCGCCATCCACCATGGTGTAAACAGAGTTTACACCATGGTGGTAAAGTAGGGAACTTACCGACTGAGTTGTAATGAGGCACTTAGTGTTCTTCTCTAGTTTGCTATAACTACATCCCTAAATGCATCTGTATGCTCTTTCTTGCTTGAGAATTCTCAGGTATCCTGGTTCATGGAGCAGGCTTCCTCATCTGTGCCATTTGAGTGGACAAACGTCTGGCAGCTCTTTCTCTCTCGTCATGCATCCTTCTCCTGCTGGTTACACATGCCCATTCCAACCATCCTGACATTGGTCCAGTGTATGGTTGTGTTATAGAACTTGTACTTGTCCCTTGTGTTAGAACATATATGTTTGTTAAAACTGTCTTTAGGGTTTTATTCTTCAATTCCTCTAGTCTTTTCCTTTCTCTGGCTAATGACAGCCATACTGTGTCTACTATTAGTTGTGCTTGTGAGATCTTCTTTGAGTTTGTCTCTGTCTTCCTCAGTGTTGTCTAAGGGGTGTTTATCATTATCATTTCTGTTGGTTTCTTTTCCGATTCTTCTTGTCTTTTTACAATGTCTGCCGTGGAGTTTCTTATGGCAAGCAATCTTTTCTTTTCTACTGTCTTGGCTTGTGGTTTTGCAGTCATTGACACTAGGCCTGTTTTGTGTGCATTCAGTGTTTGCATGCATGGGGTTGTCAGTAACTTTTCTTCATTCATTCCTTGCCAACCCTGTTTCCGCCTTTTCTGTTTGTTTGTTACCACAAGTGTGTGTGTGTCATTGCTAATCACATCCATTCCAAGTTCATTCACTCCACCATTAGATCTTCTAGGGACTGGAATGACTATGTAAGGTCTGGGTGTTTTTGTGGGTTTCATACGTGCATCATTAGGTGGTGCACTGGAATTGGAATGCTTTGTGCACCAATGAAAAATGCAGTTCTGATCGTTAATGACAGTAATACAATGATGAATATGATACAAAAATACATTATGCCCCTGCATGTCAGGTGGCAGCATTTACTTCCAGAGAAGTGTGATTGTCTCTCCTCCTGTGGCAGGACCAGATTGCTGCTCTGGACCCCCATCTCGATCATTCACCAAATGTCAATTTTATTGTATTCCTTTTATTGTATTCCTTTCATCTTGTATCCTGGCTTGGAACATCATGTGTTACTACTGACTTCTGCAATTGTATTAGCTCTCCACTCTTGCTTCTCCACTCTTTTTGACTGCTTACTCTCTGTTCCCTCCTCCTTTCCCTTCTCCCTTTTCCTATCGCCTCCCCTTACTTTCTTCTATGCACTTACTCTATCAGAATTGCCCCTGGACCTAATATGATAGCAACCTCGTCTGTTTCCTCCACCCTCGCATTACTGTTTTTTTTTCCTCCCCACCACCCCTCCATCACTATCTGAAATGTTGTCAGGCCTAGTATGATAGTCGCTTGTTTTGTTCCTCCCCTCCCTTTCTGCACCCCTCTCCCTCACCTTTTGTTTTTCTCCGGCTCTACCAGAAATGTCGTCAGGCCTAGTACGGTAGTCGCCTGTCTGTTTCCAATTCCTTCCCACTCTCCCCCCCCTTCCTTATCTATGTCTTAGCTCTGGCACTATCTGAAATGTCGTCAGGGCGAGTACGATAGTTAATTTCATATCCTTACTGTTCATGGCCTTTAAGAATGTGGTTGTATTTTCCCTTGTTCCCTCCCTTGCCTTGACGCGCTTTGAAACACCTTGTGTATAGGCGCTATATAAATAAACAATCATATCATATCATGTCATATAACCAATATCGGCTTTCAAGTTCTGTGTTTAATAGTGTCAGGTGTTCCACAAGTGCCCCCCTCTTGTGAATGCTGAGTTATCTCTTACCTCAGGATACAGTTCCTTTGCTAGACTATGGGAGAAATCAAATCAACTAATCAACTCAGTAAGTCTTTTACTGTGCGTGTTCGAAGTAAGTAAGTTCCCAATCCACTCCTCGGATTTGCTTCAGTCCTGAGGACATATTGTAGGCTGGTCAGTATAAGAAATAGGGGCAAAATAACAACAAATGCAATAAGTGAAGTTCTTGATACTGCTTCTTTGATCTGTCCCTCAGTGGAAGGCTTTTAGAATCTCCTCAGATAGTTCTGTTGATAGTTCGAGAGCTCTATCTGTAACACAATTCCATGCAAGAGCATTCCCATCTGTGAAACATTAGCTCGATCTCTGATGAATGTGAAGACGTCAACATCGATCGGTCTCCCCACTAGCTCTGGAAAGTCAGTGACTAGGTGAAAAAGGACACTGTGAGCTAGCCTGCTGTCTTCTAGTGACAGGGACATCCATCCTGTCTTGCTGAGTTTCTCAGGATTGTATGCCTTCTCTTTAATGTAAACAATGGCTGCACTGTCCGGTCACGTGGAGTCCGACTAGGATCACTATTTTATTTAGGAGATGGCTTAAGTGCTCTGTATTTGCTGGATCTCGAAGAAACATGAGTGTGGGCCTCATCACGAGTTGGGCGGTAACGCCGGCGCTTATAGTTGTTGGCGTTATTAGCCCTACCGCCAAACCCACCGGTGCTATTAGTGCCGGATCACAGGTTTGGTGGAACGGGAAATCCCCATTCCCCATTGAGCCCATTCGGGAATTCCCCATTCCCCAGCTCAGAGCTGGGGGGAATACAGCCGAAGCCATGATTTGGCAGACCCTTATATCCGGTGGTAACAGTGCTACTGCCGGATTTAAGGGCTACCGCCAAACTCGTGATGAGGTCTGTTGTTCTCCAGATTATACGAAAGAACAATGTGTTGATAAGCTCATTTATTTCCGTCTGTGTTTGGGACATTTGGTTCTTTCTCACTGTACTCAGGTAGTAAGAGAAATAGTTTGGCAATTACAGTAATCAATCTCTTTATTGTTATTTTTTGTTTTCAGGATCTTGGAGAAAGTCAGTGACACTGGTGAGCCTTCCCACCAATGAAGGGTACGATCTCAGCATTAGATCAAAATAGGTGACCACATCCTTGGCAATGTCACTAGTGCGGGACACCATATAAGTGATTCCAAATAGGGTTTTAGTGTAGAATGAGTCGGGATACTGTAGTTGCTGCCAGTGTAGGTGGCCTCGGTCAAAATTCAGCATATTCTTTTCTCATCCAGGCTTAAGTAGGTCTCAATTCAAAGTTCAAAGTCATCAGATTGGGTTGTGGCTTATGCGTGCAATTTTCTTCTTCACCCTGCAACTAGGATGCAAAGAGTGTCAGTTTTTTATGTCATTATCTCCTTTTTTGCTTAGAGGAATTGTCCAGTGTAAGCCACAATTTGCAAAAAGTTCTTTGTCTTAGTTTGGCTGGTCATGCGTCCTGCTACCTCTTTATGGATCTCGTCTTCACGTGCTGTGGTTCTTCCCCGTCGCTCGTTGATTCCTCTCATTGGGGTGCAGGCAGGGGGCCTTCTCCGACGTAGGGTTTTACATCGCCGAGAAAAATCCAAGCTCTCCTTCCTTGTAGTTTTACTGTGGATGGAGTGCAGTCCTCCACCGTGAAGGGACCATTAAACCTTGGCTCGTCCTACTTTTTCCTTGTATGGTTCCTCACAAGGACGGTATCTCCAGGGGAGATGGATGGAACACAAAGTCCTTGAGCTGTGTCTGTAGTCGTATCTCCTTCTGTGTTCCACGCTGCCCTGCACCCTTTTCGTCGTCACTGCAGCAGGTCTGAAATTACAGTAAGGCAAGATGTCATGCAGTTCAGATAGTATCGCATTTCAAACCTTAACATTTCTCCTGTTGACTGGGCATCACACTTAGCTCTATCTCGGAGTATCAAGGGAGTTCTCATTCTTCTTCCTGTGGCTATCTTGTGTGGCATAAGATGATGGCTAGAACTGGGTTGGTTCCGAAGAGCATACAGCGCCAAAGGAAGGCAGTGCAACATCCCTTTCTTAGAGTCAGCTTCAACTTGGCTCTCCTTTCCTTTAACAAGCCATTGCTCTCCTCACAGATTCTATTACCTTGCAGTTGATACGCCGACGAGAACTTGTGCTTTATACCAAGCAGCAAGCTAATCTGTTTGAATGTTGCATTAACAAAGTAAGGGCAATTATCTGATCTCATGACCTTGCATACCCCCCACAGGGGGAATACCTCTCTCACTAAATATTTGGCCGCACAGGTAGAGTCGGGGTGTGTACAGGGACCTGCCTCAATCCATCTTGAGAATGGACACACCACAACAATTAAGTATCTGTACCCATTACATACTTGAATCATGTGGACTTAATCGACATGCAAGTGCTGAAAGGCCCATTTGGCCTTGGGATGACTCCTCTTATTACTTTTTAATGGGTGCCCAGTCGTGAATTGCTGGCAGATTATACAGTTCACTATAAAGAATGCAACATGCTCAGCTACATTTGGTATGAACCAGTCTTCAGCGAGCGGTGCTGCTAGGTTCTCTTTTGTCATATGCGCCGGATAATGTTACTGCTCCAGTGCTATCTTTAATAGGGCTACAGGCATTACTGGTTTACAAGTGCTGTCTTGTTGCCACAAGCTGTCAGAGGGGTTTAAAGAACACCCTCGATGTTTCCAAAGGTTCTTTTCTTCCTGTGGTGCCTCCCCTTGGAGTTCCATTAGCTGTGTTTATCCCAAACTACTGTAACCTTCAGGTGTAGTTCGTGTAACCATCATTTGCTCTTTGGCATGGATAACTTCCACTTCCATAATTGTTTCACTTTTGGATGCCATATGCTTGGCTTCCGTGTCTGCTGCTTGATTTCCACGTGAGATCAAATCTGTCTCCTTCCTGTGGGCGGCACATTTCATGACTGCTCTGCCCACTGGGAGCTGTAGTGCCTTGATCAGCCTGTCTAATAAGGCTGCATGCTGCACTGGCATGCCATCCGCTCATAGGTAGCCCCTCCTTTTCCAGCGCACTAGGCCTGTGTGCACTGTTTTTCAGCCTCTATAATGAGATGGTATTCATGCTCTAATAAGTACTTGAAATTCTCCATTTGCTGTGTGCTTTATCACAGCATAGCCAGTCTATCTTTTCCCGTCATTTTGATCGATTCTCAAAGACCCGTCAATGAAGACAATCTCTCCTTCTGCCAAGGCATTTACTTTCACCCTGGGGATTTCATCATAAAATTCTTCATAGTTTGCGCAGTCATGCATTGGCTCTGCTTCATTGACTGGCTCAGCTATGAATATATCTGGGTTCACTATCTTGCATCGGACTATCTTAATCGACGGATTTGATATAATCACTTTATAAGCCAAAGTTCTCTGAGATGTCAATGTGCCCTTTGGTTTCTCTAGAATGACAAATATTGAGTGCTTGACATACAACGTCATGGAGAATCCCATCAAAATGGTTGCAGCCTTCTCTATAGCGAATGCTGCAGCAGCTAAACTTTGTTCGCAAGGAAAATGACCTCTCATTACTGGGTCAAAATTCCCGCTGTAGTATGCCTGGGGCTTGTACCCCAACGTGGTTCTCTGTGTGAGTACTGCCGTCATAATGATGCCATTTATGTGTGAGAGCAGGTAAAATTCCTCTGCATAATTGGGGAACCCTAGAACTGGTGATGTGCAAATAGCTCTAGTTCAGCAAACCCTTTTTCCATGGTCTCAGACCATTCAATCTTTTATTTTGTCACTTGGGCCTTTTTAGGGCCTGAAGTAAAGGCTTAGTGTAAGAGGTATAGTCGAAGACCCATGCCCTAACGTAGTTGCATAGGCCTAGAAAGCTCTGCATCTGTTTTATCGTGTATGGCTTAGCCGTGATCAGTATAGCTTCAGCCTTTTCTGGTGTCACTCTCTTTCCCTCATGTGAGATCAGCTGGCCTATGTACAGCACTTCTTGTTGACAATATTGTAACTTTTCCTTGTCAACCTTATAACCTTTCTCAGCCAGTATAGTCAATAGCTGAACAGAATCGTGCCTGCATTGCTCTTCTGTGGTGCTGCAAATTAAGATGTCATCCACGTACTGCAGGATGACAATTTTTTGTGCAATATTGCTCAAGTCCATCTGCAGGACTCTGTTAAAAATAGATGGAGACTAACAATACCCTGAAATATTTCAGCAATCTGCAATAGTGTGCGATTGTAAGCTGTATTTCAGCCCAAGGCTTGGCCTAAATTCCCACCAACCTCTTAAGATTTTTCTGTACCGGTTCTGGCAGCCCTTGGCACAATGTATGGTAGAACACAGGTATAGATTTTGTCCAAAATTCATGAGTCTCGAGTACCCATGAGTCTTGAAAATTCTGTATACAAATTAACGGATCCTCATATTCCTTCATTTTTCGTGTCATTATAGCTCCCATATCAGAAGTATCTGGGTATAGCACTCGTAGCACTTTCCATACTGCAGCTCTACAATTGTTAAATGGGGCTCCGTCATGTGAAGTATTAATTGTGGTTACACCAGGGTAGCCTGCTTGGGCCCACACATCGTCTGTTCTCTCACCAAGTATGGCGATTAGGAGACCCTTAATGTCCCCTATAGCTAACGTGTTCCCTCCTGTCATTTTTTCTAACTCATGTATCCACTTTCTGGGTCCCGATGTCAGCATTAGAAACTTGTTTTTCAAATGTTCTCGGTCCATGTGTGGCCATGGAATATATTGTGGACTCCCCCTTTCTCGAATAATGGAAATTGGGATGCATAGCCTTCTCTCTCTTCACTCATTGTTCTCCTGTCTATTGCTGGGGTAATATTCCTGCATCACTGTCTGCCTGATAGGGACCTACGTCTCTCCACATAGGGCGGTGATGACACCCCCCTCTGACCGTGAGATACTTCTTCATGTCGGTCAGACTGTGTAGCTGATTCTGATGCTCTTGTTGCAGACTCACTAGTGTCTGACCATCTTATTCCTTTTTTTCTTGGGAGTCGTTTTTTGCTCCATCTCTCTTCCTCATTTTCCTCGTGCTCCTCTTTTTCTGAGTCGGACATTGTCTGTCCCCAATTCGTGCAACTTCTTGTATCTTCTTGGTTCCTAGTTATTTCTAATCTATCCAGGGATAGTCCCCTATTCCCACTACTTTGGGTGACATCCTCAGTGTCATAAAGCTGAGCGCTCTCCAGGCGCTAGTCTTCCCCCTCCCCTTGGGGTGTTTGTTCTAACCCCATTTCATCATATATTCTATCGATCGTTTCTCCGATGCTTCTGGTTTTGAAGTCATCTTACATATTTGCCCTAGACGTGCCTGGTACTGAATCGTACGCAGGAAAGAATTCTTCGATGTCGTCCCAATCTACTACTGGATTTAGTTTTTTAACCTCTCTTCCCAGATATTCAGGATCGCGTGCTCTTTGTCTTCGCTAACATTCTACAATGTCATCGAATTCTCTGTGCTTCCTCGCCGTTTCTCTGACCCTATCTTCTTCCTTTTTTCTTTTCATTTCTTCGTTCATCTGCTCTTCGCATTTCCTCATCTCTTTATTCTTTTCTCACGAATCCTTTGCTCTTCCTCTAACCTCTGCTGATTCTGTCTGTCTTGATCATTGGCTACTCTTTGGTTGCGATCGAGCTGTCTTTCTTGCTCTCCGCGATGTAGCTGTTCTCGCCTTTGTCTGTCATTCTTTCTTATTTTTTCATCTCTTAACTCCTTCTCTTTCCCTTTTCTCTGTACCTCATCTAACCTCACCTTTCGTTTTGCGTCATCAATGCCTTTGCCATTAAGTTTTAATAAAATTTGTCCTCCCACCCATTCTTTTTTTCGTCTCATCAGTTCTGTCTTCGTTTCCCTTCCATCTCTTTCCTGCTCTCTCTTTGTCGAGAGATGCCCTTGTCTGTGCCTGATCCCTTCTTTCGTCATCGCGTCGCCCCTTGTCCCGTGGGACTATGAAGGTAATATCCTTATCCTTATCTTTCCCTTGATTTTCGACACTACTTTGTGTAGGTGACTCGTATGCGGGGTTGCTATACCCCTTGGCTGCTTTGAGCTCTCTCAGCGGATATAATCCCTCGTCCTTACTTTCTTCACCCTTTGTTTCGGATGGGGCGGATGGCGCAGTAGGCGTCTCACCCCCATCTGTGCATACATTAAATTTCCAATCCATTGGCAGCTCCTCTTCCTTTCCCTGTGCATACATTTTCCAAAGTTCTAGAACAGCAAGGTGTTTGTCGAACTATTTGCCCGTATATGTGGCATGCAAATATGTTGTCATATGTTGTAAGACAGCTTTAGATAAGGACCCACCCTGTGGCCATGATATAAACATCTTGTGGGTGGTTCCTTTAACCCACTCTGTACTATATTTCTTCAGTTTGGGTGCGTGTTTCGGCAACTGTTTGCACAAGTGTGTCAATGGAATTATATCCTCTGAGCTCAAATCTGTTCCCTTTCCTCTTACATAAATCTTGTCAGCACTTTTGCATACTTAAACAGTCCCAACAATATGAGTGAGCGCCAAACACTGCAAGCTCCAATCCAAATTTTTCACAAAATGTTATACTTTCTAATTTACCCAAAAAACATCAATTCATATGCGATATTATCTCAGCTATTCACTCGCGTAAATTTTAAATCAATTTCTTCAAGGAAATTTCTTTTTTTCTTTGGTGTGTGACATCACAACAAAAAACATGTAAGACAGATGCTTAACAGACTAGATGAACACCAGCTGGTCATAAATATCTCTGCCTCTAATCATTACCCCTTCATGGAGTCTAAACGTACCCCTTTCACAACATCTTTAACCGTTTTGGTAGTCTAATCGTTCCCCCCTTTAGCTGGGACTCTGGGTACATGTTTCTTCTAACCGTTTGTATTAAAAGTGTAGGAATAAGGCAAATCCTCTCACTTCTTGGGTGTCTTCCCTGATATCCTCTCTCTTCTCGGGTAGACTTTGTTTACTTAATTATTCTTCAGTCATTATTCCCATATATATATATATATATTTTTAAAAGCACATAGAACTTTGTTATTTAATAGTCCATTGATGTTTACATAGCACACAGCACTTTAATACATATGAATTATCTGTACTTTTAACAGTAATTTTTGCAATATGTATTTTGTAAGCACTTGACACTTTATTTCAGTACCAGTTATGAATCTCGTTTGCCCACTTGGGCTGAGAATACTTGGTTGGTGCAAAAGGCAATGTTGAACAATCATTCTTCATACAATTTCTGTAACGGTGGAAATTAGAATGGAACATATATGTAACCAATAATCCCGTGCAAATTGTCCACCTTTAACCCACTAGGGATAATTGGTATTTGGGACAAGTACGAGGGGAATTATAATATTGAATTTGTTACAATATGTTTTAAATGAGGGCACTAAAAGAGTGTTCACATAGTTTCAACATGGCCGTGTTTTTGTCTGTTGATAGCTATTTCACCTAAGTGCTAAACATTGAAGTAGGACTTACACACTTTTGTCTATAACACAACAGTCCTCTTTCTCTGTCACATACCAGACGAAGCCCCAGTAGGGTGAAAAGCGTTGTTCCTTCTTGCACCAAAACTGTTGCTGCCTTCTTTGTCCATGCATTTTTAACTAATAAAGGACACTTTGGCTGCACGGTAAACATTGACTGTCTGTGGATTTGTTTGTGACATTCAGTTTTTCATCAGGAGCACAGCCAGATTGGTTTCCAGTCTTCCTTTTTTGTTCATATATATATATATATATATATATATATATATATATATATATATATATATATATATATATATATATATATATATACATTCTTCTCTACTTCTAACAATATTTTGTTTTTCCCACCTCCCTCTGTTACCTTTACCCTTGACTTGTTCTAAGGCATGCACATTTGCCAAAACATTCAATCGTTTTCACTCACCGTTCACATGGTTCCTCTCTGGACCCTCGGGATCACTGCCTTTGTTACCGCCTTCTTCGGCTTTTCACCTGCTCAGCTGCCCGTAGGAATGGGAAGGGATGTGTGGGGCACATGGGTCCCTTCAAGCCCTGGTCTGCAGTTTTTCTTTTTACACTACCACTGTCTACGGAGAGCTTCACGGTCTACTCAGCCAAATGGCAAAGGACTTGTGATATTACTGAGGACCTAGAGTTACTTTATGTCGACTGTCAATGGGTGTCTTATTCAAATCAAATAATCGATAATCAATAACCATCAAATCTCTGCTACCAAGTGTACTGAGGAGACCCCCAGCCGGCCCATAGAGCAGTGGTTTGTTCCGAAAGTACTTTAAGATGAGATAGCTGCACCTTTGAGATGGATGGGGGTGCAGATTTATTACTCCAACACCAATCAATAAGGACAACTCAGTGGTTTGGCAGAGGAAGTCCGTTTAATGACAAGTACAAAAAACATGGAGTCATGAAAATCAGCAGTAATGCGATCGTCCTTCTTGCTTCAACTCTGATGAACTTCATAAAAATCATAGAATTTATACTGAAAACTTGTCATAATTGATGTGTAACACTCAAAAGTTAACATGCAATTCTATTGGTTAGGAAAAGTTAACTTTAATATAGGTACTATTTCTGTATATGGTAACGGAGTGAGGGGATTGGGTAAACACTGTCAGGTGGGCGTCTAAGCCCTTCCTTCAAAGATTACTTCTGTAGATGTCAATAAAAGTATGACGTCCCATTGGTTCTACTAACTATAGGACCCTAGATTATTTGGTCCATTTTGATTTGGTTGGCATCAACCCCATGCATACATTTCCACTTAGCAGCACGCAGAATGTTCAGTCTGATGCAGGGTGCTCCTCCATTACCCAGCCTTTCTCCAATTAAGGTTACAATCAATCATCACTTCAACAACTATGTGTCAATTATGTTAATGTGGTTGACCTCGATACTGCATCTTCTGTCTGGGAAGGTTCTGATATCTCTTCCTGGGCGGATGCTAAGCATAGGTGTGAACTCTTGCTTCTCCTCACTCGGATGGTCACATGATGCAGACACCGTGAATTTGCCTAGTTTCTCTCAATTTGTGCATTTAATTCTTATTCGGATTGACACCTGCCTAGGCCTCCTTATCTTGACTTCTGAGAGACAGGATATATATGTAGCTACTGTTCTTTCCTTCTATTAGTATGACGTTGGCTCTACTGGCACGAGTTGCATCTGCCGAGATTCTATTCAGCCGTCTCTTCTCATTTTGTTAGAATATGAATCTCTGCTCATTCAGCCTTTAGTAACCTGGGTTGATTCTGCTTTGTTGCAAAGTGGAATAACACATATAATACTGTGCTTCGTTTTGAGATAGATTATATATAATGGCGCTTGCCGCACTATTCTTCTGTTTAGCATTGCAAGCTGCATCTGTTTCTTAGCTTTCTTGCGTTTCCAATCATATGTACAAGTGTTAGCTGGTTGAATATCTTCATCCTGTCTACAGCTTAAGCTTCTTTGTATTTCAACATCGCTCTCCCCTTTTAGGTCCACGACATCCTTATTCATGGCGTTTCATCTGTGGGTGTCATTCTCGGGTTGTCACTTCTTCTACTTGTTCGTCAGTCCGGGTCCTCGTGACGTCACCATTCGTCTTCCATTAAGATCTTTTTGGTTTCTTCCGGGACTGTACTTAGGCGATCTTCATTTCGTCTCATTTGCTGTTAGGGTTTCCTTAATGGATATCTCTCTTCTGATAGATACTGGGCAGAGCCCTACCGCGGCTCTCCGCTGATTTATCTGCTCATCATACGTCACATATTTTGGTGTGAACGTTCCTGGTACTTCAAAATGGGTGACTGGAGTGCAGACTTTATTTGGGACCTCCTCTACAGTGGTAAGGATTGGCAATAGGTTTTTTAGTATAGGCCTTTTCATTTGACTAGTCTCTACTAGGACAGTGTTATTATTATTTGATGGTCGTAGCTTGCTCCCATCTTAGATTTAGGTTTAGATTAGGTGCTTATCTCACCCATTTGTATAGTTTAATAAATACCCTTGAACTGAGATCACTTGTGTCTGTCTTATCTTGATACTATGTCTTCCTTACAGTACCCGGTGAAGAAGGCAACAGGGGGAATCATAGCGTTTTATCCATGTCCTTTGAACCAGATTGTTGAGGAAGAATTCCCATTAGTTCCCAATCCAGCGACAATACTAGGTAGCGTTCTGTTGGAAGCTACCCACTATACCGTAATTGATTTGAAGAACGCTTACTTCTCTATACCACTCCATGACCTGACATCCTTTCTTTATAGAAATAAAAAGTGGAAACACGTGAGATTACCTCAGGGATACTTTGAATCACTGTCTGTCTTCAATGGGGTCCTCCAGGTGAACCTAGGGAACATACATCTGGACAGTACAGTCATCCAGTATGTGGACGGCATCTTGATTTGCAGAAAATCAAAAGAACAGTGTTGAAAAGGCTCAGTGCTGCTGCTGACAGTGTTAGCAGAAAAGGGTTACAAGGTAGACAAGGCCAAGTTACAACACTGTCAAAGGGAGGTGTATCCGGCAGCTAATATCACAGGATGTAAGGAAGTACACCCAGATTGCTGCCACCGCCATGGGCTGTAGGAAAGATGCAACAGTTCTCTGGGTATTTGACTATAGCTCATACACGAAATCCGTATTTTGCAGGCTTTGGGAGGCACAGGGGGGACAGTAACCTGACGAGGAATTGAAAATATATGCACAGCCCCAGTGTTAGGGATTCCCAATTACAATGACAAATTGTATCTGTTCTCACACTCCAATGGCGTATTGATGACTGCAGTGCTTACTCAGAAAATGTTAGGATATAAGCCTATAGCATATTGTAGTGCGTTTGCCGTAGAAAGGTCTGTGAGTATCACATTGTGGTGCAGTACCTCACTTTACATGGAGCATTCCCTTTTCTTTATTCTCGAAAAGCCCAAAAGCACATTGAACATTCAGATTGCATCTGGATATGAAGTGATCATTTTGAATTCGGCTATAAAATTAGTGCCCGATGGAGGGTGTGCGAGTTCCTATGCTCAGACAATGGGCCTCATTTTGTAAATTAAACATTTGAGCATGTTACAGTACTGCTGGGTATTAAACATAGGTTTTCCTGTGCTTATCACCCACAAGCAAATATAATCTGTGAGGGCCTTAATGACCTGGTAAAGGAAAAAATTGCTAAATTCAGTCAACTTAAACAAGGGATGCTCCATTGCTTAAATCTAGTTGTGTTCCCATTACATGATCAACCTGGTTTTGACAACTATTTAACCCTGCATGAGGTGGTGACAGAGTGATGCATGCAACTTCCACTTGCTCCTCCCACTAGAGCACTGACAGATGCCCACAGTGCTGCTGTTGTCTTAGGTGATGGAATGCATGATTACCTTGCTTCAATAATGGTTAGTGTCTCTTTTATCTCTCAACAGCTGCAATCCCAGTGGGGGAGGTTGACGAAGGATGAGGATGATAATACACCAGTAACAAACTCTGAACTACTCAAAAAGCAACCTCTCTACTCTGGTGATCAGGTGTATGTGAGGAATTTTTTGTGATCCTTGTACAAGCCCAGTTTGAAGGACCTTTTCCGGTAGAGCAGGCCACCGACTGAGCAGTAAAGATAGCTGGTAAAAGAGCCTGGAATTAACTTGGAGACGTCAAGCCCTGCCGAGGTGATGGCTCCTCCCACAAGCACGAAGACGGTTTGATGCAAGATGAAGAACAAGAAGACGAAGAATAACCACAACGAATGCGAACCAAATCCATGACTAGAGCTAGAGAAGAAGAAAATGCCGAGTTAGATTAGGCACACTATCCTTTTCTCATACTAGGTGATCATTGTGAAAGTTGGACTAATTTTGAGCACCAACCCTGTACTTTTACGAACTCAGAAAATGACTTTCCCTAAAAGTGTTCAACTGCACATGAAAAGATGATACCACCTAGCTTGTTCTTTTATGCCTTTCTTCTTTATGTGGCGCACACCTATCCAATTTTGACGCAAGGTGACATACTTATCAGCACATTGTTTTTCCAGGTGATCTCATGACTTTGCACACAATACAGAGGACATTCAGTGCTATGGAAAATGGAACCTGTAATTAGAGCTGTTGTGTTGATATTTTGTGCCTTCTGTTGTCTCTACCTCTTTACCGTCTTTGCATTGCACAAGATTGCGCTGGTGCCTGCACATGCTTTGTTTCCCACTAACGCAACCCCTATTCCTGCTCTAACTAAAGCCATATCTGGGTGGATGATTAACACCAACAGAGAAGTGAAAAGACATAAATGAAACGCAGACATAGATTTCAAACAGGTAAATTCATACCTACCAGATTCAGCCCATGTAGCTAACAGCATATGGTATAAAACATGACCAAGGTGGGGAAAGAAAATGTGAAGGAGAGATTTTATGTGTGCTCTCTCATCCTCTATGCCATGAGTGCATCCAAATCATTCATAGCTACAGAAATTCAAACCACCAGAACACAATGCAATATGCACTTGTCATTCTGCACAAGGAGAGGCTGATTCCCAAGGAAGTGGGCTACATTACGATGGATGTTGCAATAGACGTTCCCCTATGAGCACAGTTATATCAAGACTCAAGAAATAATAGATGACTATTGGAGCACGGACACGACAAAAAAATATGTTCCTGATGGCTCAAACAAAGGAGAAGTTAGAATAGTGATGCAAAAGGAGTTACAATGTCCTAAGACTGGACAGAGAGAGATAGGAGGGATGCCAGGATGCTGGGAAAGACCACAGTTACTGGTGTATGGGCAAATATTTACAGATGAAGAATGGAAGGAGGGAATGGTTGGGAGCAAAGCACATGCACACCTGAAAGTTCCAGTAGAATAGGGCAGAAGGAGAATGATGATAGCCTCAAGGAATGGGCAGCACGTGTGAAACAGCTCACCTGGGTGGGGAATGAAGCTGGACCACCTATGCCAATGTTACCACTTGACAGTGCTTCCTTGTGTTACCAGAATGATGGTCCAGTGAAGGTCGGAGAGAATAAAGGATGCAAGCGAATATCGAAGATACTAAGCATGAAGGTCAGTACTGCAGTGCTAAAGGATTACTACTGGGCATGCATATCCTTAAGTGAAGCAGGATAATGGTCCAGCAAATCTTGACTGGCAAAGTACCAACTTGCTGCCACAGTTCCAGACTCACTTACAGTCTCTGTTCAATTAGGGCCAAAATTGGAACAAGAGGACCACTCATACATTTCCCAAAGAAGATCAAAGTTTTCCACTCTACGATTACCTTCAGTGAGGTTAGCCATAGTTCCTTTCTAATGACCTGTATTGGTACAGATTTTGGAAGGCCCAGAACTTTTTTCCATAAAGCTCCCCCCAGAGTCACCCAATGCAAACCAGCAAATCATAATAGTAAGTTTTAACCATAAGTCAGGACGGACATTGCCTTTGTCTTATATAATTCCAATAAAGGTAGCATCGAGCAGCAAGAACATTTTCGTTTCTGTTTGAGGACTCGTAAGCCAACAGTGTGGCTTTTCCTTTTAGAACTGTGAAGTTGTGAGCTTCAACTGTAGTTTTGCTAATTTGCACCCCAAGGTACTGGAGGAATCCACCCTTTCTGTTGATAGAGCACAGAGGGACTATTTAAATGTCTGTTTCTTCCTGCCTTTACTTTTTCTAGTATCAGGGTCTTCATCTTGTCTGCGTTGATCTGTAAATCATTGACAGAAGCATATTCCGCCAGTCTTTTCAACTGTCTTTCAAGTCCTATTGCGGTGTAGTCTAACAGGACTAGGTCATCCGTGTACAATAAACAAATCACCTTAACTTGTCTAATTTTCAGTGGAAAACACCTGGTTTCCTCCATAAAGGGGCCCAGATCAGCAAGATATTGGTGTAAAAGAGCTGGGGCTAGGAGGCATCCTTGTTTAACTTCACGACTTGTCAGTATGTCTTCAGTCTAGCCTCCTGACATTTAGATGCACTCTCAGTGTAGTATTTGAGTAAAGGGCCATCAGTTCATCTATCAGATCTTCAGGACAATTCCAGTTTGTCACTTTACTCCACAGTGTTGTCTGTTTATGCTGTTGATGGTTTTAGCGAAATCAACGAAAGCTAGATAGATTTTGCAATTCATTCTCAAGGCTTTGTCCTTCAGTAATGACACCTGAAAATGTTTTAGAGTTGTCCCCAACCCCCTGAAAAACCAGCCTAAAACGGATCCTGTCAGCCTTCTCCCCTGTGACCAAGAGTTCAATCTCTTTAGGAGGAGTGAGGCGTTTATCTTACCCATTACGTCCAAGGGGCCAATAGGGAAATAGTTGTTTGGGTCGTCCATATTGCCACTCTTGAATATAGGTACTACATTCGCTGACTCCCATGATGCAGGTAGACGTTGGCGGTCTTTATGTTTTCTAGAATCAGACACATCAACGTGGCCCACTGTTCTGGGTTTTCATTTGGGGTCATGTTTGATAGCCCATCTGGTCCAGATGTGTGAGAGTCATTTGCTCATTTTATGAGTAGCTATTTCTTCATGCTCGTATAATATACTCTAAGTTCACTGTATTTTAGCTACTGGTTCTTTGCTTTGCACCGGTTCAGCGTATAATTTTTTGATATATGTTATCCAATCTACCTCTATCACACCATTTATTTGTGTTTGCTTTTGAGTATTTCCTGCAGATTTAATGAGGTCCCAGATTTCTGATGATTTCCTTTTACTTTTGACTCTCATAATTTTTTCACATCCTGCTGTATCATGGAGCTCTTATACCCGATGAGCCAATTCTTGTATTAATTTCTTAGCTTCTTGATAACCTTTTCTCTCTTTCAGATTGGTCATAATTTTGCTTTTCGGATGGCACTTCTCAGTGCTTGCCTTTTTCCACTTATTTGTTGATCATGCTCATGCTGAGGCCTTGTTGAGGTTGACTTTGCAGGAAGGTTTCTTATCAAAAGAGTTGGTAGGATTGGGGTGTAATCAATTACCCTCTGTGAATTTAAGATGTAGTTAGCAGGTTGACATGATGCATACTATTCAATGTCTCTCTTTACCATTTTTAGCCGGCAACCGTTATTGACGGATGGCAAGGACATGACCATTTTTTTAAATGTTCTTTCTATCCTGTCTGTCCAAGTCATTTTTACTATGTTATGGTCACTGGATTTGGTTGGTGTGATTTCAAGGGAATCCATGACTTCTATCAGGTTTCCTGAAACAAAATTGCAGTCGATCACAGAGGTTTTCCCACCCGCACCCAAGTGGGATGGCAAAACTTATCCTCTTTGAAGTGGCCGTTTAAAATGTGGAGGTTCCTGCAATCCATTAGCTCGATCCATAGTCAACCTCTCTGCATCTGGGGGTTCGATGAACTGGCATCTTCTCTTATTAGTTTGCCCTGTTCATTTATACAGGACAAATTCAGGTCCCCGCATAAAATTATTGATGGATCGTCTAACTTATAGGTGTCAGCGATTACACCTGAGACCATCTCAATTATGTCACTTACTCCCATTTTAAGCGGGTTCCAGTATATATCAATTATGATTAGGTGTTTCCGACGTGCTTTTCTCTGGTTTGTGGGTTTACTTACATAGGCAAGTGTTGTTCATTGGATAGATAAGCCTATGTTTTCGGAACGTGTTACATCAAAATCGTTCCCACTTCTAATTAGAGTTAAGATGCCTGCACTTGGTCATCCTACTTCACCTTTCTCTGCTGGGTTCACGAAGGAAAAAACTCGTCCATTATGGATTTTATGCTAAGCCAAGTTTCTTGGAGGCACAGGAAGTCAATTGTGTTTCAATTCATCTCCCCTTCTGACTGTAAATGTTAGAATCCTTGTGTGATCCAAGAGGCTATTAACAGCATTTTGTTTGCCGTTGGGGGGCTCAGCTAATGATTTTTGCCACTCATAAGGGGTTCTGTTAACCAGGACCATGGCTCATCCACAGGTAGCTCCGCAGGCCTTCATCTTTTTAATTCAACCTTCCTTTTCTGACTTTCACTTTCTCTATATGTTATTGCCAGAGTCAAGTTCGTTATCGGTTGACTATAATTGTGGCCTTTGTAAGCTGAACCTAAGAGGTTGCTCATAGTTGATTTATCCGGGTGGTCCCTTATCATTTCATGTTCATCTGAGTTCATATGCAAGCAGGTCATCTTCAGCTCCTGGTCGTAGTTGTTTGCCAAGGAGGAGCTATTTGTGATGTGTTGGAGTGCATCTCCTAACATTAGATTGGACAAAACTGTAAGATCAAACCCCAATTTTTGAAAAGTCATGGCTGCTGCTAAAATGAGTTGCTTTACTATGATCGGATGTAGATGAACATAAACTAAATCCATATGGTCCTCTCGTGGAAACTCAATTACAGACATGTCTTCTGAATATATTTGTTGTAAATTAGGGATGAAGTGGAAGAGCATTAAGAAGTTATATCTGTTCAAGATGAAGTTATCAGCTCTATCCACTACTCTTTCCAACCTAAGGCAGCGTATACAGGCTCTCACCAGGCTTTTCTTTTGCAAGCTGATTCCATCATCAATCTTGGTTTCCTTAAACACGTTTGGCAGGTGATTTTCACCATTCCTGTCTGAGAGATCCCTACTCATTCCTTTTGTTCCATGAATTTGTTGATACTCTCTTTCTTTGTTGGTAGTTTCTCTAGTAAGGGAATTTGGTCATGTTCGCATACTGATCTCATTGCAGCTTTTGTTGCGGTAGCAGACTGGTCAGGCATCATCCTCCGATGTCCTTCTCACGGTCAGTAGCATCCTCTCTGTTGTTTGTACAAGCTCTAAATTTAGCAAAAGCTATCTCCCTTTTTTCTGCTAGTGTAGGAAATGACTGCACCCTGTCCAAGTCCCTATGGGCTCAGCCAGTGCAACCCAGGGGCGGTTTGGTTCCGGGGTAGATGTAGGGTCCTGAAAGTCATTGGCAATCCCAACCTCATCCTCCAGTGTATAGGTTGATATATTTAGCAAACTTCTTGAAATATCTGACAACACAGTTTACTCAATTAGCTTTTGATTATTCTCCTCCAAAGCTTCCTGTTGTGGCTTTTTAGAGTTTTTCGATGCAGCCATCAAAGCCGAGTTTTTCTCAGTTGGTGGAAGTGATAACTTTCTAAGAAATCTCCTGTAATCGATCAATTTAATCAATGGGGTTAGTCTTTTCTGTTCATTAGGGTCCATCGCTAGTGGTCTTCTTTTCTGTTTTTGGGTGAATAATGGCTACAAATTTAAGATTACAATCTTCAAATACTTGCCACTCTCTGATTGGTTCTCCACACAAATGGTAGGGTCACTCATATCCAAGGAGACAAATTCCCGGTCTTCGCAATAGACAATCGCCATGGGACTAAATTTGCCCCACCTCTGCTGTTCGTGGGCGCAAGAATTACTGGTGTTGTATGGTTCGCACAGTCCCTTTCAATTGTGGATCGATCCACGTTTGTCTCCAGATGATGTTTGCCATAAATCTTCTTTGAGCTTTCCTTGCAATGTGTCTCTTGCAAACAGCTTTCATCTACCGCAGATTTCCTCACTGTAATAAAGCTTTCGATGTAAATTATTTTTGAGTTTTATAAATGGAGCCATGGCAATAGTTACTACCGACATTTGGCAGAAAGGGTCCCGTTGTCTGGTTTCCTTTGGGCATCTGTTCTCCTTTCGGTGTTCAGCACTCGATCAGTCGCTTCTAGTGTACCTTAGACTGGAGACTGAGGATGATGAAGTGGAAAGGCTTCTATGTGAAGTTTCCAGGGGGTACTGGTCCCTCCTTTGTTTCTATGTCCCCTTTTATCGCTGCCAGCACTTTTCCTGATTCATTCATAATACGGTTAGAGGTTTCATGCAATATCATGGTCTTCTCCACACCAACTTCTTTGTTATTAGTTGTGTTGGTATTCACATCACTTGGTATAGCTGAGCTAGTTTTGAGGGAGCTTTGAGAAGATAGATGGCTAGCATCTACTAGATCAATAATTTCTTGTATTCTGTAGATATCACGTTGTAGTGAGAGAGTGGTTATACTTTTGTGTACAGATGATGGCGCTCCACTCCACAACTCCTGATCAAAGGCGGTGTCATCCTGAGGTTCTACTTCCTTTCATTGAGGACGACAGTCGGCTGCTTCTTCTCTGTTGGAGCTTGAGAGCAAGTTGAAATAGTCCTGACGCTTTATGGGGCCGGACTGCGCCCGTACAAATCGAGGTACAGTGTTTGGACTGGCTCTGCCGCAAGAGCCCCCGCTCTTACAGTATTCTGCAACTTTTCTACATCTGTACATTCCTCTGCTGAAGTCGAGCCCCCAATCTCATTGCGTGAGTGGATTACGGGGTCTAGATTTGAGGTCTCGTTTGTCCCACTTGCAGGGTTTAAGAGTGAGGGTGTTGTTCTACTCGCCATTTGGTTCACTCCTTTCCACCTCCATTTTTTCCACAGATATTTGCTAATCAGGTTTTTTGATGTTTATCTGAGATGGGTGTATATGTTTTTTGCTCCTTGGAGATTCAGGTCATTAAAAGATGCACGTTCTGTGGGATTGCAATGCTGAAATGCAGACACTCCCTCTTCCCCTACTGTATCTTGAGTTGGTTCTGTGTCCTTAACGTTTGAAGCTTTAAAACCAAGAGTCAATGTGGGGGGGTCAAGAAATATTTCCACTTCCCAAAGCACCAAATCCTCACTGCTTACGTCAGTACCCATAAACATAGAGGGGATGTTTATCACCCCTGCTGTCTGCGCAGGTTGCCTGTTTGAGGTGGGATCATCCCCTCTCCCCACCTCTTGTCTTGATAGTTCTGTGGTACTGTTTCTATGTTCATTGAAAAAATGGTACAGATGTTGGAACCTTTTTTGATTCAACAAGTAGTTCGAATTCTGCGATAGGTCAATGTTCCCGCTTGTATTAGAGTTTATGGTGTCGGTTTGCTTCTCTATCGTGTTCTCTATTTCTCCCTCTGTCACAGACAGCGCTTCTTTACTGTTAAGCCCTTTAGCTGCTGGCCCAGCAAAGAGTAGGGAGTGGGGGACAGAGTGGGGAATGAGGGTGACGAGGCGAGGGTGGTTACTGCTGTCAATGTTGCAGGGCTCTTGCCCGTTTCCCAGCAGGTTGGCTTGACCGCTTCCGGTTCTCCCAGCTCTTCCGACTCCATGCATAGGTCTACGGGTTGGTGGGAGCGTCTTAGATTTTGAGTCCTTTCCTCCTGCTCCCTCGAGTCGCCGTTGTCACGTCTTGGCGGTTCTTCACCATCCTCCTCGAGCCCGCAGAATCACTCAGTCACAGACATTTTACTGGTGAGTGACTGGACTCTACTTTGGACTCTGCTCTGGAGCTCTGCAATCAAGATCCTGTGAAGCGTGTTGTTCGCGCTTCACTTACACCACCGGCTAGCCCGCTGCCCGTAGCATGGGTCATGCTCAATAAGGGAGGCCAGAGACTTGCAAATGCTCACAAGCTTTTATTTACAACTGAAGAGCTTCCTGTCCTTCCCTGTCACTTCCCCTTTCCGCTGTGCACATCAACTAAGTCCCTCCCACATAACAAGGCTAATGGGCCGCATACCGCAATGTGACAAATACCCCTTCTAGAGCATGAAGAGGGGTTCAGTCCATTTCCTCTATCAGTCTCACAGGCTTTATCTTGACCCTCTCTGGGCATCCGGCAGTGTGGCACTCTGGGTTTGTTCTTGGTATGCAAAATCGGGATCCCTCCATTCTGCCCCCTTCTTCTTCTGATGCATCACTGTCACCCAGGTACGACTCATCCGATTCCCAGTGAGTTCCTTCTTCCACATCATGTTCACTGAGGGTTCCCCCCTACTTTCTTGAAGTGAGACACGTTTCGTGTGACGGTCCACCCCTCACCATCTCTCGTCGTGATCATTGTACCATTTCTCTGGGTCACTGTGTGGGTCCTAGGTGCGAATGTGGAGTCCTCCTTTCTTTGTTTCACCTGCTTCACCAATATTTGATCTCCAAGTCCAGTAGTGTACCCTTTGCACCTCTCCGGGCATCAGCCGCGTCCTTCAACATTTGTTTTGCAGCAGAGTCTCGTGACCTAATGTCGGAGTCTTTGGGGCAGGCTATGTCCTCTTCTGGACTATGTGGGAGCCGTGTTCTGATTCGACGACCAATAAATGAGATCAGCCGGGCATTCACCCATAGAGCAATGTGGAGTGTGTCGGTACTCTCTCAAGAGCTGATACAGCACCTGTTCAAATGGCTTGCCCGTGACCTGTGCTATCTTTAGGGTCCTTTTAATGGTGGACATGAAGTGTTCCACCATGCTGTTGGCCTGCAGCCAGAGGGGGTGATCTTATGGTGTTTGGAACCCATGCAGTCCAGAAAATGTGCAAAATCACGGCTCATGAAGGGCGGTCCGTTGTCCGATTTGTGACCATTGGAATGTGGTAGGCAGTGAGGATGCAGTCCAATGCTGGTATGACTACTGTGGCAGCAGTGGAGAATATGATTTGAACCTCTGGTAATCTTGAACATTCATCGATCAATACCAGCACATAAGAACCGTCTCTCATTGGTCCAAAAAAGTCAACTGCCAAGTCAACTGCCAGCTCTTCCAAGATGCCATCAGGTAAGTGAGACATCAGCAGCGCGTGAGGCTTGGGTGCCCGGGTTACGACCTGGAACACAGTGCAGTTCTGTAGCGTTTCCTCCATTCTGCCGTCCAGTTGAGGGAACCAGAATTTCTGGCAGAGCAGCTTCTAGGTGGATGTGAACCATCTATGGACGTTGTGAGCGAGATCAATGACTCTTTGACAAAGTGACCTTGGTAGCACAATTTTGTAGCCCTTTAGAATGATGTGGTCCTCTGTGACGGTGAGTTTTTCTTGGATGAGGCACAAGCTTTTTATGTCGTATTGGGTGGCTGATCTGTGTGCTTTGCTATTTCTTTGGCATGTTTCATCCTTCCCGCCTGGAGGCACCAGGCTATGACGGCGAATGCAGGTTTCGCTTCTGATTCTTGGTGGAGTGTCACCCAAGCGATCGGGAATGGTTTCATCTAGTGGATGACATAGTTCAGATATTCTATTGTCCCGCTATTGAGTGTTCCTGCTGCTCAGCTTCTCATGGATGACATGATAAGTAGTCCACCAGTTTTTTTCCTTCCCAGGCCTGTGATGAATTGTGAACTTATAGTCCTGCTGACGAAGACCCAACTGTGCAACATGTGGAGGCATCCTCGCTTTCAGGTTGCCATAGATCGTGAGGAGGGCTTAATGGTCCGTAATTATGGTAAAAGACTAGCCATATAGAAAGAGCTGAAAGTACTTGCAAGCCCAGACCACTCGCAGGCTCTCCTTCTCAGCCTGAGAGTATCTTGTCTCTCTGTCCGCGAGACTGCGTCATGTGTAGGCAACCATCTGTTTGGAGTGAGGTGACCATGTATCAAATTGTGACAGAATGGTGCCAAGCCCATCAGGGCTGGTATCCATCGTCACCTCTGTGTCTTTCGAGGAGCTGAAGTAGGCAATGTCTGCTGCCAATGCAATCCTAGAGCATATGGCCTTGAAACTGGCCTAGCACACTGGAGACCAGATGAATTCCTGACCAGTCTTAATGAGGTAACGTAGCAGTGCACTCTGATGGTGGCATAATTTTCCAGGTATCTGTAACAGTAACTGGCTAGACCAGGAATGATCTTAGGTCTGAGACTGTGGTTGGTCTGGAAGTCTCAGTCAAAGCTCCACTTTTTCTGGATCCAGTCGCATGCCTTGTTTCTAGAATATGTGCCCAAAGAATTTCAGTGTGTGTTTCCAAAATTCGCACTTGTCTTTGTTTAATGTTACTTTCCCTACCTCTAAGGTCAAACAGACTCGATATAGGGTGCCACCATGCTCGTTTGTGGTTTTGCCGAAAACAAGAATGTCATTGCTGTAGTTCAAACTATTTTGTATATGTTTTATAACTTGTTGTGTTTCCTCCTGAAAGATTTCCGCAGCTGACGATATACCAAAATGCAGTCTCTTGTAGCGAAAAAACCCCAAGTGCGTGACGAAAGTGGTGATGTTACAGGATTCAGGCGCAAGTTCCAGTTGGTGATAACCCTTGTTAAGGTCCAATTTGGTGTATCATGTCAGTTATCCATGGTGCCTGGTGTCTTTCCCTTTGGCTGGCCACGGATAGGGGGATGGACCCCTCCAATGATTTTTTTGGCACTGGCACTCTAGGGGAGACCCACTCGATGATGTTTAGGTCCAGTAGATGACGGATTTCCTCATCCACTTGGTTTTGAATATTGATGGCGATTCCTCTGTAGTGCTGGAAAATCGGTCTGACCGTGGGGTCGCTATGTCGTTCTTCAGTCTCACCAGGCCTTTGAACAGGTTTGGAAAATCTTTACTAAATCACCGTCGGGTCCATGTATTTATGTGCCATGATGTGGCATAGAATTTGCACCAAACATTTGTCCAACACTGTTTTAAAACTCAAAATGCATCCACTATTTATTGCCGTTGACAAAACATGCAGTTGGATGCACGCTGTGTGTGATTTTTGTGCACAGACGGTTGTGAACATGCTCTTGCTTGGGAGCGGGGTGTTGGATCCATGTGGGTATATGTCCACTGTTGATGGCCTTAGCTTTAGAAGCCGTGGAAGTCTGTTGTGTGTATCTTTCCTCATAACATTCACAGTCGCCCCCGTGTCAATGAGATATTCAGTGGGTGCATTGAGAATTTGTAGAGTTAGTGTGGAGCTGTGTTCTTTAGCTGTTGTGTTATTTAGCACCCATAAGTAGTCCCTTCTCTTTTCCTTTGGTCGGTGGAGAAGCCTGCTGAGTCACTTTCTGACTGCAAGACTGTTGCCACGTACCAGAGGTTTTGCCGTGGGTGGCATGAGTTCCTCCTCTCTGATGATCTGTGTGGTTTGCTTTCGCGATATTTGTCGTAGTCTCCTTCCATGGGTTTGTGTCTTCTGAGGTTGCGGGTGCTCCTGCGTTCCACCCTCTGGTATTTTGTGGGTCATCTGCAACCAGTCAGCAAGGAGGCATGAGGCTTGGTTTGAGAGGCATTCTTGCACACAGCTCGAAAGTGGTTGTGCCCCCACACACCGTGCACTTATGACCAAGGACAGGGCACGCGCCTTCATGTGGGTATTCATAGCCACACCGGTAGCATGTCATGCCCGTTCTCCTTGTCCCCTCACCCTGCATGGGCGATAGTTTCTGGACGGTCTCTCGTTCCTTGGTCGCTGGGAGGATCTAGAATTTCCCAATGTTAAAGACTTGTAGGAAGATGGCTGAGTCTGATCTGGCCATCACCAGTATGTCGTCTAATGACCTTTGTTTTTGTAGAAATGTCTTCACACTCTGATATTACGTGGGTCCTGAGCACCTCCTCATTGGAGTAGGGGTGAAAAGCGCAATGCTTCATGCAAATTCATAGCCTCATGACAGAGTTGTCGAGAAGTCTCCCCCACTTCTTGCATGGTTGTGTGGAATATGTGGTGTTCATAGCCCAGCATGTGGCCAGGGCAGCTTGGATTTCTTGGAAGATGGCTTTGTCCTCATCTACCAGCTCATATAGGATGTCCTGGACTGCTGCCCTCACTGCCATGGTCAGCAGATTATTTCTCTCATCATCGGCCCTACGCATACCTTGCAGTCTTTTGACCATCTGACCCACCGCGGGCCCAGATTGCTTGTGCCCGTCAGGTTAAATGCCACTGTGACTTAGCTTGGCTGGCCGCACTCATCCCCGCGGGTCGGGTCCTCCTTCTCCCCTTCAGTGGAGGGACCACATGGTGCATCCATAGGCTGGGACTTGCGGCCGCTGCCCGATATGACTCTACCTTTCTGGGGGCGGGGCGGCTTCTTGCCAGTCACTGCATCCGGCCAATCGGCCAGCAATCTGCCGCCTCCCAGACGATGTGTCAATGGGCAGGGATGGTCACGGGCCAGGCTCCTGCCTGCGCGGCTTTTGCGTATGCAGACACAGGTGCGTTTCCCTTCGTCGCCAACGTGAAGCACGCTGTTTGCTCTTTAGCACGGGTCGGGCACAAAACGGGTGGCCAGAGAAATGCAACTGCTCACGAGCCTTTATTTATTACAACCGAAGGACGTCCCATCCTTCCCCATCACTTCCCCTTTCCATCCTGCACCCTAAGTCCCTCGCGCATAACGACGCTAACAGGCCTCATACGGCAATGTGACAGCCCCCTAAACACAAGCTCTCAATAGTGGAATAACACAACTTACAAACATGAAAACATGTGTCCACGAAGTGCATGACTGTCGCACATGTGACTGCCATTAAGTGCTCCCACGCTAAGCTCAGCACCGCGTCCTGACTGGCCAGGGCCCTCTGTCAGTCTTGCTTGCGGGCTCCTTTGCCTTAAATCTGCCACTGGCTGGGAAGTATATTTCACAGCGCTCAGTGGGAACTGGATACAAAGAACAGAGCTCCGATGATGTCACTGTTGTGTTGGCAGCAGGCTTATTTTACCTATAGGCTCCGCTGTCTGCTGTAAAGTTTGGAGAACCTTCATTTGAGAGGCACGAGATCAAGCTGCATGCACCAGTGGTGAAAACTGAGATAGTTACACCTCCTCTCCACAGTGACGTCTCGGCGCAGGGTGTAGAAAAGCTGGTCCGAGGCAGTGGGTTTACAGGTGGGTCCCGCTGCATAGCCTGCTTCGGCCTCCGGAGGTGCCCTCTAGAACTCAAGGCCTGTCCTCTCGCCTTCTGCGTCATTGGCTACTCTTGAGCCCACGCTGGGCTGTGAAGCCCCCTCCCACCAGACCTGCGCTGTGACTTGCTCCCGCCTGTATGCTTTGAATTCCAGCCTTAGAATGTGGGACACTTCACAAACCTTTAATCTTGCCCTGTGCCCTTGCGCCGGCCGTGCAGCCCTGGCACACTGGGCCTCATTACGAGTTTGGAGGTAGCCACGCCGTCATTACCGGCATGGCTACCTCCAAACTCGTGTCCGGGTCCCGAAAGAAGGGAATTAACGGGCCATTCCGACTTTTCCATGCCCGGTAAATCCCATTTTCGGGACCCGGACCCGGTATGTCCCCATTCCCATTTGAGATCTCATAGGGCTCAATGGGGAGGATGCTTACAACGGACCCGTTAATGACGGGTCTGTTGTTATCATCATGGTCGGCTCGCAGGTGGCGGTATGCACGTCTGGCCAGACCAGATGTGCATACCGCCACCTGCGTGCAAACACGTAATGTGGCGACCCGGTATGAACGGTGCCGGTACATTACCGGCACCGTTCATACTGCAGCCGCCAGGATCGTAATGAGGCCCACTGTCCTACTTTGTCTACATTTCCTTGACTTTCCCCGGGTGCCCGTTGAAAACAATTATCTTACAGGCCCCTGCCACTAACATTGTGATAACATCAAGGCACCTTCAGAAACACCCCCTGAGCACCCCTGCACCGTTTTCACAGCATATTGTTTGTGTTCCTTAGTTAAAACTCATCTCCTATTTTTGATCTCGATATGCTTGCGTGCTAACTTATTCCTTCCTCAACTTAACTGCAATTGTCTTTGTAAATCGTGGATCCTCGAGCACTTCTGCCAAGAGTTCGGCCTGTGCTACCTGCAGGTGAGCCAAAGTTTCTCCAATTGCTCCAATTATGTTTTTGGCATGCCTGTCATTGTGCCTTTGCAGGATGTTGTATGTGCTCAGCTAGAATGCATGAATCCTCAATCTACTCTGCAACACTAGCTCTCCCAGTTCCTTCTCACGTGCCCCCGCACCCGTCTGTCTGCCTACCACTACTGAATGTGCTCCCTATATACTTTATGCTCCCAGTCTACTCCATCCCTTCTAAAGATATGTCCATACTTGGTGCTTTAAATGGGCAGAGTACCTGCACTGTCTGTATTTAAAATACAAAGTAGCGGCACTTCTCAGCAGAAATCCAATACGTTAATGGTGGAGTACTGGCCCTTCCTAGCAGTAAGCAGGCACTCTGGAAGACTACCGGCACTTCTCAGCAGGAAGCCAAATCTTTGAATGCAAGATCACTGACATATGTTTAGCTTCGCTCCTGTCTCTGTCTTTCCGCCCCTGTCTCTCTTGCCTACATGATGGCCACCCTTTCTACCATGCGCCCCTCTCAATGTTCAGAGTACACCATTCCCCCTAACTTCTTCTTCGAGTACAAGGACATCTTTGCGCCCTTTTTGATAATATTTGTCAACTCCTCGTTTTCCAATAATCAAGTCCCCAATTCCATAAAGAAAACCACTATCACCCCTCTGCTTAAAAAACCAGGACTGGACCCAAGCATCCCTGGTAACCTGCGCCCCATCTCCAACTGTCATTTTCTCCTCAAGGTGCTTGATAAATATGCTACTAACGAACTACAATCCCTTGTTGAGGAGACTAACATCCTGCGTCCTAGCAGTCTGGTTTTAGACCCCTCCACGGTAGCAAGAACACTCTGTTAGATCCGCAGACGCACATATTGAGAATATCCGATAGAGGTCGCTCTGGCATGCTGGGATGGAGGTCCCTCTGGCATGCTAGGATGGAGGTCGCTCTCGCATGCTGGGATGGAGGTCGCTCTGGCATGCTGGGATGGAGGTCCCTCTGGCATGCTAGGATGGAGGTCACTCTCGCATGCTGGGATGGAGGTCCCTCTGGCATGCTAGGATGGAGGTCGCTCTCGCATGCTGGGATGGAGGTTGCTCTGGCATGCTGGGATGGAGGTCGCTCTGGCATGCTGGTTCTGCTGGATTTGTCAGCGACTTTTGATCTTCTTGATCATGACCAACTTCTGCTCGACTTAGAGAAACATGGTCGCTGCACTCCTGCCTCAATTCTGTGGATGAGATAATTTCTCCAGAATCGTATCTCTTAAGTATGTTGGGGTGAGGCCACTTCTCCCTCTTCCCCCATTTCTTGTGGGGTCCCTCAGGGAGCATGCGTGTGTCCCCTACTTTTACTTTTCCACCTTTATATTCAACCTTTCGTTTACCTGTTGGATGAGCTTGAAGTGTATTTCTCGAGCTATGCTGATGACACACAGCTAGTTCTTGAGTTATCAGGAGATTATGCCAATGACGCCGTCCTTCTTCAGATCATCTATCTTCGTGTTGAGACCTGGATGAGCAACAACTGAATGTGTCTGAATGGGGATAAAACCGAGCTGCTGTTCTTTGGTACCAAGCATGCTTGAGCAAAATTAGACCCCAGCTACCAAGCATTCTCCATTCACGGCTGTCCAATCCCGGTCTCACAGAGTGTTAAAACTCTGGGCTTCTCTCTCGACCTTCTACTTAATGCAGATGCTCACATCAACCAGACAGTAAAAAATGGTTCTTACTACCTTAGGCTACTAAGAATCCAGCGTCTCTTTCTGACGGCATCCAGTTGCTCCTCAGTGGCCCGTGCGGTTGTGGTGTCCAGATTGGACTATGACAAAGCATTATTAATTGGGGCCAAAAAGAAAAACATCCATGCCCTCCAGACTCTTCAAAATGATGCAGTTCGCATTATCACAAAGAGAGCTAGAAGAGATCATATTTCTGAAAGCTGGCAAGATGTCCATTGGCTCCCTGTGGCATCACGGATGGAATTGCCTGGCTATTGGGGTTAAGGCTGCCTCTCTAGTCCATAGAGCTTCATATGGTACTTCATATGGTACTTTCCCAGTCTATATTAAAGAAATGGTGTCCTGTGATGAGCCACCGAGGAAGCTGCGCTCCTCGGCTTTGGCTCTGGTCAACATCCCTAATTTCACCCTCTCAATTGACTAGGCAGATCCTTCCCCATCAAGGCCGTGAAAATCTGGAATGCCTTGCCTTTGGAGCTCAGGCTGGTAAAGGAATACAATCCCTTTTGCCTGAGATTGAAAACTATCCTCTCCAACTAATGCTCTCTACAGCCATGCCCCTCTGAAATAGAGTCCGCCCCGCTTCTGTTCCTTGGGCCCACGCAGGTCAACTGTGCCGTCTTTTTTTATTGCTGTTACCTGTGTTTGTGCGCCCTGATGCCTTCGGGCTTTGGCGCCAAATAAATAAATAAATAAATGAATAAATAAATAAATATAAGATTACTGGCCCTTCTCAGCAGTAGGTGGTACTGACACTTCTCAGCTGGAAGCCAATATTTTTAATGGAATAGTACTGGCACTTCTCAGCAGTATGCAGGTACTCTGGAAGAGAGAGTACTGGCACTTCTCAGCAGGAAGCCAAAACTTTTTTTAAAAAATCGTTTTAAATTGGTTAATAAAAACATTTAATCACTTTTTAAAAAATTACATCAGACAATAATAACATAGTATTTCAAATACAAATACAAATTTCATACACAAATACAAATAGACAGTAACATTTCAGTTTCAAACATTAAAAGTATATACTTCATTTAAAATATTTAAAATCCTTGCCTATTAATCTCAATGAGTATTAATATAGTCAGATAAGAAAATGTAATAAATCATAATTTATAGGTGACGGGTTATAGGTTATGAAATACTCACATTCTGCCTGTCTATTTAGGTGACAGAGAGGGAAGGAGCAAGTAGTGCCCAATTTAGCCAATTCCAATATGACTCTTTCCCATACGTAATAGGCAGCACCAGTATCTACCAAGGGGTCTGCCCTGAATATACAAGACCAAAATTGATCTGATTCTATCATTCTGAAACCACAGAATAGGTCTCTGTTTCCATTTTCATATCAATTACTTAGTTTATCGACAGAGGTCAGTAAATGTCTACAAATTTCTACCTCTACTTTACAAAATCTACATGTTCTACTTTCCCTTGGTATCCTCTGCCATGTGCCAACATATTCTAAACAGGGAAGCATGTTTAATCTAAGTAGCATTATAAATCTGCTAAATTCCCTGTTATTCACCCTGCTAATATATTTGCAGGGTTTGTTAGCTATCATTCCTTGTAGACAATATACAGTGAATCTATGTGTCTTTCCCAAGTGCTCTGTGTTTTTATTTGAGTCCCATTGAATGGCCTTTTTACTTAATTTACCATACCATAATTTTAGGTTAGCACCTTCCAGAGGTACTTTTAAGTCTATGGGCCTCATTACGACCCAGGCGGTAAGTTACCGCCTGGGCCGTGACTTTACCACCATGGCGTAAACTACGTTTACGCTATGGTGGTTGGCGGACTTACCGCCCCATTCCGAGGTCGGCGGGGCGGTAAGTCCCCAATCCCCATTTACCCTTCCCCATTCCCATTTTTGCCCCATAGGGCATAATGGGAGTGGGGAAGGCGTTAATTACGCCACCGTAAATTACGGTGGCGTAATTAACTCCATGGTCCCTTAGCGCCATGGATTTTAACACCTGCTAAAAGCAGGTGTTAAAAGCGCCATGGCGCTAAGGGACCTCGTAGTTGGCGGTAAGGGGTCGGCGCAGCTAACGCTGGCGTTAACCCCTTACCGCCAGGGTCGTAATGAGGCCCTATCTCTTTTAAGAAACTCAGCGCAGTCATACTCAGTGCTTTGAGGACCTCGTTGTTTTGGTTAGAATATTTCATTAGATTTCCCAAATAGTTTATCAAACTATTGGGGAATTTTGCATCATATGCCACTTTTATAAACAATTTACAGCATCTTATCTTCCATAATGTTGAACACGCTGTTAATCCCAATTCTCTGCGAATTGCCTCAACCAGGGTACAACTGGCTAGACTCAATGCTGAGCTCCATAATTTTGCCTCTATTTTATTAATATTCACCATAGGTTTAGGCATGACAGATTCTATAGCATACATGGCACTCGGGATGATACATGTTTTATGGATTTCAAGTAGTCCTTCTGTCGAATAGCCACCCTTCTCTGCTATATAAGCTCTCATAATATTCCACTTTATCCATATGTTCTATTCTATGCTCCCAACATAATGGTCAACCAGGGGTAAGTTCTTTATTGTTATACCTAGATAGGGATGAATATCCACAACTTCGTTTGTCTTATTATTCATTTTCCACTCAAATCTTTCTTTTTTCCCATTGGTACCACGTTTACCAAATATTAATATTTTCGTTTTATTCACATTAATACTCAGTTTATTGTCTTCAGCATATGTATGTAGTGTACGTAATAACCCCTGTAGGCCAATGGGAGTTGTCTCAATAAGAATAGTATCATCTGTGTAAGATAACCAAGAGATCATTTTATCCCCAATTTTTGGAGGGAAATCCTTAACCCTATCAAAGCTTGGTCCCATATCTGGTACATATAGGTTCTATAAAGTAGGCAAAGTAACACACCCTTGTTTCAGGCCCAAATTGATATTGATATGTCCAGTTCGTTCTTTACCTTTATTCAGAAACAACATCGCTGTGGTGTCTCTATACATCTCAATTAGGAAATGCAAAACTACTGGGCATATTTTCCATCTAATTAATTTTCCCCATAGTCAAGACCTATCTATCAGTCAAAAGCCCTGCTAAAATCTAAAAAGCTTGCATACAATTTTATTTTCTTCCTCATTGCTTCTGCAACTAATACATTGAGGGTCATCATAAACTATCCATTGTGCAATGTCCTGCTCGGATCCCTGTCTGCATAGGGGGTATCAAATTGTTTTCATTGCTCCATCTATTCACTAATTGCAGTAGCAACGTACAGAAGATTTTACAACTAGTATCGGTTATTGCGAAATCCTATAGTTTTCAGAGTTAGTCCTACCTCCCTTTTTATACACCAGGACGAAAATGGCTTTTCTCCAAAGTTCCGGTATTTTTCCTGATTTCCATATCATGCCAAACAGTTCATATTGTTAAGGATTTCAATCAGGTGATACACCCTGGTCTCAGCCTAGTATGCAGCACACAGCCAAAATGCTTATTTTGTTATATATTAGGTCCGATATTTGAGAGATACACCACTCATATCACACCCCTTTTTCAAATACCCCGGGTCACGATGGACCAGGAATCAGGCTGGTTGGTAAACGTAATATTTATTTATTTGTTTAAAATTCAAATCAAACATATACTTTTTAATATATTGGGCAGCAAATAACAAATAGGAAGGTATGTAATGCACTTAAATGCACTCTTTAGCAACACAAAATAGAAAACACCAGAGAAATAGGAACACTTTGAATTTTCGGAAAGATAGCCCTTAAGTTGGATTTCCCCCCTGCAATATTCCTCAACCCACAATTTATCAATTCTAGGTAATCAGGGATGAGGAACAATAAAGAAAATTCAAATCCAACCTTCCCTCCTCAAACAAGAGATACAAATGGATTTGAAACCTTACAATGTTAAACTGACACTCGAAAAGGGCTGAATAAAACACTGAAAGTGTGCAAAAATACCTAAATCAGTACAAATTTCTATGGGAGCAACATTGGAAAGATACTAGCAGTCATAAGCAATAGTGTGAGGAAACGTAAACAATTTGAATTTGAATGGTAGGTTGAAAATAGTTTAGAATAAAAATAACACGTGTAAAGCTTTGCAAAAATGTTGATTCCCACCTAAAATTAACCAAATGGTTTTCAATCAAAACGGGTAAAATTCACTGATTATGAGTTCAGTGTTTGGGTTGGGATGTAGCTATAGGTCTTAGGTATAATCAAGAATTGAAATGAGGTCTCTAGCTATTAAACTGAGGGAGATATACAATGTAGAGTAAGAGGCGTTTTTAGAAAAATCGGGTAATGAATACAGAAAAGAAACTCAGTTTGGACAAGAATAAACCTCAGTTTGGACAAGAATAGTTTTACTCTAAGTTTTACTCTATACTAGAGCATTCCGGCTAGAATACCAAAGAGAGACACAGTAAGCTCTAGAGTTGATTCATGACTTCAACCCCAGATCCCCAGCGACCGCACTGGCGGAACCAGTTGGATCAATCAAAATAGGATGGATAGTTTAGGATTTACACAAGATAAAAATGACTAAAGAAATGGCGCTTAGCAAGATAAATCAAGGACAGGATTGCAATAAGGATTCTGACAATATTACAAGTTATCAAGATAAGGATATGATGGTTTAGAGATTGGGATAGGACAAGGCAAGGTATGCTATGGTTTTCTATGATTCCTATTAATGCTTACAGTCCCCTTTGATTTAGGATTTTGGACCGTCAAGGGTTCTGATCAGCACACGGATCTGGTCTAACACAGGACAGCTGGGAAAATCTGGCGGACCTGATTAGCTGGGCCGTACTGGTCACCGGACTGCACTGGACTGGCACTTCTGGTTACCTGTTACTACAGATCTGTGGGATGGCAAGTCTTCAGCAGGCATGCATCTAGTAGCAGCAAGCCAGGCTGGAACAGGATGCTTCCCTTGGGTTTTTGGGATTTTTTTTTTAATTTGACATCTAGCTGAAAATGGGGTCAGCAATGCATAGGCCTTAGCTTTGTAGTGAAAACCTGGAATCAGGATCAAACAGGATGAAGAAATCAGGAACCAGACACCACGCAGGAATTCAGAAAGAAAGTCAGAAATCAGTCTCTGTGTGTGCTGTCAGGGGCCCTCAATTATCATGCCAGATGACATCACTACAGTATATGGCAGGAGCAGGTTTACTACTCCCGCCTCTAAGAACAGGACTGGGCAAAGCAGAAGTCTCCTCCTAGCTCTTCGCTGATTGGATCACAGAAAAAGGATGTCATGTTTATGGGGTGATTTTTACAGTGTTTAAAAACCTCCCCTAGCTACTGGAACCAAAATCTAATTTTGCCAGAAACACATATTTATGCTGTTGCAACCTCAGGGAAAATCAGATACACAGGTTGCATATTTTGTGCGTCATATTTTAATCCAACCCCCAAGTCTGTGGGACTTGGTTTTGCCTTGCTGACAAATTTTGTTAATTTGAAACCTGAACGATTTGGCCTAAACTTCCCCAGTTTTGTACCCAGATGCACATTTACCCCAGAGATGTATGTACAAAATGCTATGTTCGCAACATCAATACTTTACTGGGAATCTGTCATTTTTTATAACTTCTGTTCCTTATGCAGTAATGTGTTCTACCAAGTTTTCAAAGAAAGAGCATGAAATTAGATTTAGAACTACGAACTTTTCATATTTTTCCTAATTCTTGCTGCAAAGTTAAACGTTGTTAAAGTTCAGTTACAAAATAGCCCTTAAAACCAAAGTCCATTGTCACTTGATTAGATGTTTTCTTTCCCCCAACTGCTGTGCTGTTAATTGTCACTTCCTTTGAAGCAGGATGAGGGGCCTCTCTCTTGCTTGAATGTTTTATTGCCCCTCACACTTGACAGGTGAGAGTCTAAGCCTGCTATTGTCCCAGCCTGGAGCAAAGACGAATGTCTGATGAGCTTGTGAAGTTTCTTTGTCCTGGTGCATTCAAAGTCTTTCAAGCTGGCAATTAGCGCTTTCTTGTCCCAGAGGTTTGTGAGGAGTCACCGTTTCTCAAGGCTAGCAACAACTAGCAGAGCAAGGTTTTGTTTTATAGCTTGCCAACTTAGCCTATGAGCTTAGCTTTTATTTTCTCATTTTACATCTTGACTTAAACCTGTGGAATCAAAACAGTTTATAGGTGTACTTTTACCAGCAACAAATCATTTTACATTGCTAAGTCAACAGGCCTTCACACAACAATTTACTCTTACATAGGTGATTTTCTCTTTTCAGTCAGAAAAAGACCATTTTACTATTTTTTTAAATTTGATTTTCATCTCCAGCAAATACACACTTTATGCAGCTATAGTTCTTTTCTTGAGTGCTGGAGTTGTTTTTCAACATGGATACATTTAAACAGACACAGACATCTATTTAGAGTCTTACTCTGAACAGCTGATTTTTAGATATTTTTGCAAAGAAATAGACGCGTTTCCTGTGCAAAATGAAAATAAAGCCCCTGGTTGATTTTTCAAAGATACTTTTGACAGGAGCTGTCATTCAAAAATTAGGCCTGGTTCTGCTGAGCCACAAGGGATGATCTTGGTCATTGCAGGGCCTTTTTAATCTTAGTGTTTCATAAGAACTGGATGAGTTTAGTGCCAAGGAGCACTTTTAAAGGTTGAAAAAGGTGTCCTTTTAAAGAGGCATTTCGGGTTTTCAGCAAAGTAATGCTGCCTCTTTCACTTCACTCCATGTTAAATGTTACAGAGCACACTGGCACTTTCATGCAGCGAGTACCATGTTCCACCTGACCTGAAATGTATGTGGCAGGGTGGTGCAGCCATTTTCTGGTTGTTACAAAAATGCAGTTTAGAGATCCTGAGGCGCACAGGAGTCAGTGTGGCCATTTTGCTGTTTCTTGCACCACTGCAGCAAAGGGATGTAGTAAAGCACAGCTGAGTGGGTCAATATACCCTACAGATTCCCCCCCCCCGACTTCGTCTGGACATCCAGTCGTGGGGGATTCGGGCAAGTGGGATTTCTTCTATGGGAAAAACAGGGTTCAGTTGGGTAGGAGTCCTTCTTCCATCAGTGAACGATGCCACACGCTCACCTTGCTGCCTCTAGTTGGAAAGTGGAATGGTACCCCCAACCTTCTCACAGGTTTTCTTTTCCGGTGTGGAGCGACACCCCGTATTTCCTTGGGTTTCTCCTTCCGGTTCCCGGAGGTGGTCCTCCTTGGTAAGGATGGTACAATTTCCCACTAACTGGCCTCCAATAGGGATGACAGCAGTGGGATACACATGCATTCAGTGACAATTGAAATATTCCTATGCTTCAGATGTATCCCCCACTGGGTTTTCTATGGACTCCTCTATTTGTTGCAAAGTGTGCCTGGGGTGGCAACTCTTTAGCTGATTGATGTGGACCCACTTCTCTTCTGTCAAGTCACCTTTGGGGATGCAGATTCTGTAGGCGAGGACTGGGATGGTGACCTCTCTTCCTTTTCTGAACTTCCTGCCGTAGCACAGGGGCTGACCGGAAGGCTTTCTTTAGGGCTGTGAGGGCCCTGAGATTTACTCTCCAGTTGGGACAGGGCTTGGAAATAACGGGGATCCAAATTAATCTCGAGTCAGTTGAGGATGTGACTGCCCATGTAAAAGGTGGAAGGAACACCTTGCATGACCCAACAATTTTGTTCTTTGCTTTTGTCACCTCTAGATATTTTGATCATTCAACTGCTAAGCAGAAGATGTTTGAAACGGGGAATTTCCAGGCCCCATACCCATTGATAAACTGACTCTACAGCGGGTAGGGTCTGATCTTTTGGGAGTTGCTTGAATAATACTTTGCTGATTAAGCTTTCTTTGCTATTCAAGTCAACTTGGGCGAGGACAGACTCCTTCTCATCATTTAAATGAATTGGAAATGTAGAGGAGGTCCCAAATATAGCCCGCACACCAACCGTCCATTTTGATGTACCAGGAATGTTCACACCGAGATATGTGACGTATGACGAGCAAATAAACCAGCAGAGAGATGCAGCGGGGCTCTGCCCATTGCCCATCAGAAGGACAATGCCTATTGAAGTACCAGTAGCAAGGAAACCATGGATAGTAAGGTATCCACTGAGAAAGCCATATCAACAAATAAAACGAAATGAAGATCGTCTAAATACAGTCCCTGAAGAAACCAAAAGGATCTTAATGGATGACGAATGGTGATGTCACAAGAAGCTAGACTGACCAACACATATATAAGAAACAATGACCTGAGAATGATAAAAGGAGACGAAACGCCGTGAATAAAGAATATCATGAACCTAAAGTGAAAGGAAGATGTCAAATGTAAGAAGCTTAAGCCATGAGCAAAATGAAGATATGCAACCAGTTTACACGTGTACATATGCTTGGAACCACAAGAAAGCAAAGAAATCGTGTGGCTTGCTATGCTTAGTAGAAAGGTAGTGTGGCAAGCGCCACTATACACAATCTACCTCAAAGAAGTACATTATATAAGTATTATATAAGTATAGTTCCGCTTTGCCTAAGAAGCAGAATCAACCAAAAGGTTACTGAAAGGCCACACGAGAAGAGTTTCATATGTAGCGAAACCAAGGATAGAGCGGCAGAAACGAAACTCAGCAGAGGCAACTTGTGCCTGGAGAACCAAGGTCGTATCTGTCAAGATGGAAGAACAGTGGCTACAATTAATTGAAGCAAAGAGCAGAATATACTACTTTGAAGGGTCAAGATAAGAAGCTGAAGGCAGGTGGTGGGTGAAACAACAATAAGAAGCAAATTCACGGTGTCTGAATCACGTCACCAGCTGAGCAAGCAGAAGTTAGCCTTTCACACCTATGCATGGAGCCTTATCCTACCCATCCTCCTTAACTTTCTCAGACCAAGAGGCAGACTCGAGGCCAAACTACAAGCTAGTAATTGACACACGGCCACTAAGGTGATGGATGGCTATAACATAAATTAGGGGAAAGCTGGGGTTCAGACTTACTCCCTGCACCTGGCCTCATTATTCTGCATGCTGCTAAGCGAAGTGGAAAAGTTCGGGTATGGGTTGGTGCCAATCCAATCACAATGGACCAAGTAATCTAAGGTCCTATAGATAGTAGAACCAATGAGACGTCGCACTTTTAGTGATGTACAAAGTAGCTAGTTTGAAGGTAGGGCTTAGATACCCCACCTTACAGTGTTTACCCAATTCTCTTACTCCGTTTCCGCATACAGATATAGTACCTATAGTAAAGTTACTTTTCCCAAACCAATAGAATTGTATGCCAACTTTTAAGTGTTACATGTCAATGATGACGAGTTTTCAGTATAAATGTTGTAATTTGTGTGAAGTTCGTTGGAGTTGTGAAGCGAGAGAAAAGATCACGCATCCGCTGATGTTCATGAGACTCCCCGTTTTTTGTACTTGTTATTAAATGGACTCCCTTTGCCAAACCGTTGAGTTGTCATTATTGATTTGTGTTAGAGTATTTAATCTGCACCCCCCGGTTGCTGCTATCTTGTCTTAAAGAGCTTCTGGGCAAACCCCGACTCTATGGGCCAGTTGGGGGGTCTCACAGCACAGAAAGAAGAGCTGTTTGCCCTTATTCTGAATGGCAGCAAACTTAGTGCTGGTTGGTTATCAATTTTGGCTATAGAATTGGGATTTTCAGATTGTGCATTGGCATAAAATTTCAAAGTATTTCCTTTCAGTGTGGAATGCCACTTGATACTGGAAGGAGCTCCCATCACCAGTTTGTTGTCCCACCGCAATTATTGTAACGTCAGGTATTTCATTATTTTTAATATGAAACTTAATTTGATCTGGTTTTTGTTCAACCATGTGGCATGTACCATTTAGACGAACATGGTTGACACTATTTTTTAATTTGCTTGGCCTGTGTGTCTGGGTCCAGAGAACCTTATTCACACAGTCTATTAGGGGAGACAACCTACAGAGGATGTAATTCCCTAACAGACAGGGGGTTCCCTCTGGAGCCACGACTAAGACTGGGTGCTTCATCTTGTGTCAACCGATTTTAATTTCCAGCTCAGCAGACCCCTCGACAGGAATTTCCTTCCCGTCACAGTTCTGGAGTTGTCCAGGAAGAGGGGTGAGAGGGATCTGGTATCTCTCCCCCTTCCTGAATTTAGCTGCTCAGAGGCCCTCTTTGACAGAGGAGTGGCTTGGGATCCAGTGTCCACCAGTGCTGGAATTGCACATTGCCCTTGCACTTGGACAGAGGCGTAGAATCGACCTTCTTTCTCCTCCAATGGGCCAATGGGCAAAGGTAATGGGCATTCTGGGCAAGTTGTGTAGTCAATTTCCTTATTTCTGACTCCGATGCAGGGATAGTTTGGTAATGATTTGGTGTTGGAGTTGTGGAATCTGACAGAAAATTTTGACACACCGCTATTTGGGGAGTTTCGGGCTCCTCCTTTTCTGATTCGTGGCTGCCCCCCACTTCTAGGAGGCAGTCAGCAGAATGGCTTTGGGGAGCTGGGAAATCCCCTTTTTCTGATTCTGGCCCCCCTCCCCCTTTTGGAGGCAGTCCCCAGACTTGGTTTGGACAGTGTGGTTTCCTTGATGCTCATTCAGGGGTTCAATGATGGGCAATTCTGACTCAGTCCCCACCTCCCCCCAGTCTTCATTTGGATCTCTTGGGACCCATTTTTCTTTGGGAGGAGTTCCCCTGTCCCTGAAGGAGAAGATTTTTTCCCAGAATCCTCTGAGGATTCCACTCCTTCAAATTGGAGGACACTAACCTCCTCCACAAATTGGGTCTTTTTGGGTTCTTTATCTCTCCTACCCGCCCTCTGTTCCATGGGTGGCAGGTTTTTGAGGGCAGGAGATTTTGGTTCCAGTTCCAGGGTGTCCAGGGGCTTTTAACGGGTAAGCAAGGAAGCTTCCTCTAGGGCTTTACACCTCCCTTCCCCTGTGCCTCCTCCTCTGGAACTGTTGAGTTGTCGGGGTGTTGCCCCGTTATTGGTCTGGAGTACCAGACCCTTGGTTGGTGGGGTTCTGAGCCGCCATGTTTATCTGAGGGTTCTGTTGAGCCCTCAACACGTGACCCAGATCCTGTGACAGGTTCTGGACCTGGCACTCCAGTTGAGACACCCTTTCTGGCTGGTACGGGGTCTCTGGTCAACCCTAGGTGAGTCAGGGGCAGGGTAACTATCCCTTCTCCCATAGTACCCTGGGTATGGAGAATTTTGGTAACCCTCAACCCTTGGCCGCCCCTCTCCCAGATTGGGCTGTCTGGGCTCCTGAAAGCGGGAGAAGAAAGGAGGGTTGTCCTGCAGTTTGGGGTTTTGTGGGTACCGGGGAAAGAAACTCAACCCGGGATTTGGGGGATTACTGCCCTCCTGGGGAAAGTTAGGACGGATGTTTCCTGGGGTGGTACCTACCTGGTTAGATCCACCCTTGGGCTGGGGGAGTCCATACATACCCCAGGATGGGTCTGTTACCCTTGTATTGGGGACTAATGTAATCAGGGGGGTTAGGGGTCCCATTTGTGGGATTACCTCTCTGACTACCACCTGTCTGGGATTGGTCCGAGGGCCTTCTGGGTCTTTCATTGGATGGATTTGGTACAGGTATATTTTTAGGCCCCCCCATCTCTAGATCTAGAATGGGGGCAACCTTCACCTCCGCCAGCTTAGCAGCAGCAGGAGTGTTGGCTGGTTTGGGGTTTTTGTTTGTGTTTTTGTTATTTACAGGTTTTTGTACCTCATAAATGCGGATCGCCTGTTCTATGACCCAGTCCAGTGATCTTTTCTCATGAAAGTCCCTCACCAGATGGGTTATTATATATTTTGGGGGGCATGAAAGAAGGTGGTGATGAACTCCCTATCATCTGTGTGCACCCTCCTGGTGGTCTATGCAAAGGCGTGTTTGAACTCCTGCACAAATTCTTGTGGGGCCTGATCTTCCCCGCACTGCACATTGTAGGCCGCCTTGCAGGCCTCTTAGGGGTTTCTGTGTGTAGAGAAATGTTTCAAAAAGGCCGCCCTGTAGGTGGACCATCTTGAGTGGTTCTGGTCCTCCAGTCCTGCAATGAAACTGGAGTACTCAGGGGAAAATTTCCATTTCAAATACTGTATGCAATTCAGGCTGTCCTTCATATGAAATGTATCCATCATTTGTTCATATAATTCTAGGTGATTCCAGACAGAATACTATGCATTTTTATGATAGGGAGTTATAACACTCCTAATGGCCTTGATCTGCTTCAGGGGATCTTTATGCATAGCTCTCTTAAGTTTGTTTGCCTTCTTTGTTTGGGTCACCCGAGTCCACTCGTCCTCAGACTCAGAGGAACTGCTACTGGAGGTGGCTTCTTGATCCTCTAGGCACTCCCTGATTCTGCGAGCTTGACAAGGGCTTGCAGAATGTTGGGGCCTAGTTTCCCTATTCCTGTGGTGCTCAGAAGAGTCTTCTGACCCTCCCCTGCTCCCAGGATTGGCGGAGTACCCCCCTCCCGCCCACTGCCCTAACTGGGTAGAGGTCTTCAGGATACTCTTTTTGGGCTTTATTTCCTGGGGTCCCCACCGAATTTCACAAACTGATCTTTTGGGAGGTAGTATTTGTGTGGATCCAGTTCCCTGACTCCCCTCATAGGAGTCTTTCTGGTCAGAGATATTAGCCCTAACATTTAGAGATCTGGACAGGGATGCCGTTTCTGGGGGGCGCTGATCTGTCAGTCCAATCTTACCAACCCTATTGAATTCTGCCATCCCCATGGCCCCTGGTTCATATGAGCCAGTAGACATGAAGCTGGCAGTGTTCATAGTATTGAATGGGTTGGAGTCCCTGAGTACAGAGGTCCTTATGTCATGATCAGGGGTTGCCCTGTCCCTCTCTACCTGTTCAGGGTCCATCCAGTTAGAATTTAGTCTAGCACCCTCTTTCTCTAATCTTGCTACCTTTTCTTTTTCAGCCTCTATTTGCTGGTGATAAGCAAAAATCTGAGCCTTTTGTTTTTCTGTCAAGGCCTTACTGGTCTCAATGATTCGCTCTTGCACTGCTACTTGTTGGTGGAGTTCATCCATCTTTTCACAGGGGGCATCATTGTCCCTATTTACTTCCGGCATGTTTTGGGAGTACTGGGACATTCTCTGTTGCAAGTGATTCATCTCCTGGGTTTGTGTGTCTTTGGCTTGTGTGTTTTCTTTCCCAGCACCTTCTATCCGTCTGGTGTGCTCCAGTAGCTTCCCATGCTCTGTTCTTAGCTCCTTTAGCTCCTGGAGGACCAATTTACTTTCCTGTGACTCTGTCCTTAACTCGCTTATTTCCTGGCCTAGGGCGTCTTTCTCTTGAATTAGGGTGCCCCTCTGCTCCGCCATGTCATCCCTTTGTTTTTTGATAATATTGTATTTATGACGCTCCTGATCAAATTCCTCTTGAGAGTGGAGGTCTTTCACAATTAATTTATTATTTTCCTCTCTCAGTTTGTCTATCTGGTCTTGTAGGGTAACCATCTGCTCTGCAAAGGCTCTATTAAAATGTATTTGCTGATTTAACTTCTGTTGACTCTCGTGCAGAGAGTCAACCTTTTCCTTACACTCCTCTTTCAATGCCTGTAATTCGGCCCCTTGATCTGCGTTTTCGTGCTGTAGGCGAGCCATAGATTCCACCTCTAATTCCTGGTTCTTCAGTAGCCTTTGTTCTGCTGATTCTAGATCATTCTGGATTTTCTCTAGTGATTCAATTTGATTCTGTGCCAGAACTAGGTGTTCAGCGTGCTTTTCCTGTATCACTCCTATGTGGAGATACAGGTAGGCCGCAATTCTGGCAATTTTGGTTTTCTCCTCTTTAATTTTTGGGGCCATGTACAATTCACTGAGAGCTTGGTGTAATGGGCCTTGTCCTGCCATGTATCCATGTTGATGGCAGTGACCTGTTGTGGGAATTCCTGTAGCCAGACATGTTCATTCTGTTCTGTCCACTCACCACTGACAAAAAGCTTGTGCATGAGGTGCTCCCTAGCCATACCGATTTCTACTGGGATAGCCATTTTGGAAATGTCAATTTATTTATTAATTATTTCGGGGTTGGTTTATTTTCACTTTTATAGACCGGCCTGGTCTTACAGTATTTGTTTGGGAGGCGCTTGTACAGTGTAGCACAGTCTACCAACCACGCAAATTATCCCTGCCCTGCAGGTTAGCCTGCTGTGCTAGACTGTTACGGGTGGTTATCAAACTCAAAATCACGGCACAAGCCCCCAAATCTGTTAAGAATTTCAATCAGGCGATACACCCTGGTCTCAGCCTAGTGTGCAGCGCACAACTGAAATGCTTATTTTGTTTATATGTAGGTTCAATATTTGAGAGATACACCACTCATATCACATACCTTTTTCAAATACCCCGGGTCACGATGGACCAAGAATCAAGCTGGTTGGTAAAGATAATATTTATTTATTTATTTAAAATTCAAATCAAATATATACTTTTTTAATATATGGGGCAGCAATTACCAATGTGGTGACAATAACAAATAAGAAGGTATGCAATGCACTTAAATGCACTCTTTAGCAACACAAAATAGAAAACACAAGAGAAATAGGAACACTTTGAATTTATGGAAAGATAGCACTTAAGTTAGGATTTCCTGCTGCAATATTCCTCAACCCACAAATAGACAATTCTAAAGAGGTATAAGGAATCGGCAGGTGATCAGGAATGAGGAACAATAAACAAAATGTGAATCCAACCTTCCCTCTTCAAACAAGAGAGAAAAATTGATTTAAAATCTTACAATGTTAAACTGACACTTGAAAATGGCTGAATAAAAAACACTGAAAGTGTGCAAAAATCCCTAAATCAGCACACATTTTTATGGGAGCAACATTGGAAAGATACTAGCAGTCATAAGTAATAGTTTGAGCAAAAGTAAACACTTTGAATTTGAATGGAAGGTTGAAAATAATTTAGAATACAAATAACACGTGTAAAACTTTGCAAAAATGTTGATTCCAACCTAAAATTAACCAAACAGTTTTTAATAAAAATTGGTGAAATTCACTGATTTTGAGTGTGGGTTGGGGTGTAGCTATAGGTCTTAGGTATAATCAATAATTCAAATTAGGTCTCTAGCTATTAAACTGTGGCAGATATGCAATGTAGAATAAGAGGCATTTTTAGAAAATCGGGTAATGAAAACAGAAAAGAAACTCAGTTTGGACAAGAATAGTTTTTACTCTAAGTTTTACTCTGTTAGGGAGCATTCTCTGTAAAGGCTAATTTCCCAAACCTAGTGAGTCCCCCAGCAGCTTTGCTGGATTTTTGGTGTTTATTTTTTTCTCCTGCTAAGAGTGAGACTCTTTTCCTCCCACTCTTAGACATGATTTGAGGTGTTCCTTTGACTTTGTATGTGTTCCATGGGCTATGGGGTCCTTTCCCCCATAGGGTTTCATGTGTTTTTGATATGTGGGTTACACAGCACCCTCCGTGCAGTAACCCAGGGGTGTCGTAGCGACCCCCAAACATACCCCCAAACATAGACTCCCTACCCTGGGACTGACTACTGTCTCCCAGGGTATGTAAAGTCACCATTGGCTTTACTAGTCTTAAATTGTGAACAGAACCAGTACAAACCATCATATTGTGGACGTACTGGTCAGGACAATTCGATTGACCCGGGGTCTGTTGTTCGAGGGGGCACTGTCCATTCCCCCCAACTGAGTTTTGGCTGGTGGCAGTGGATACTTTTTATATTCGACCGCAAATATATTCCTATGGGATTTTCCCATTGTTTGAGGCTACCACTTTTTAAAATAGCCTCGAACATACTGCCGGTTTATTAAATTAATATAAATTCACCGGTTGGTATTTTTTGCCGAAACTTGGTTCCAAAATGGCATTTGTGTTCGCTTCTGTGACTCCAACGAAAGTCGAGCCCTTTGTTCCACTTTTTGGCGGGCTTCTCCACAGAAGCCTCCAAAAGTGGTGCCACTCTGTCTGGGTACCACAGGGGGTGTGGGAGGAGGTTTAAGCACCCTGGACTGAGTTGCCTCGGCAACTCAAGTCGCACTCTTGTGTGATTGGCCCAAGTGGTGAGCCTCCCGGCTCACCACTTAGCATGTTTGAGTGACAGCTAGGCTGAATGAATGGGGTTTTCTGCATAAAAGCAGGGCTTTGGGGACTGGAACTTCAGAAGTCGCCACAGGACCTAAAGAATCCAAGGAGGGAGAAGCCGAGCTAACCAGCAATGACGACACCACCGGTGGAGCCCTGCTGAACTGTCTCACCACTTTTCCCGACGACAGAGGAGATCTCCAGTCCGGAGAGTCTTCTTCCTTTGACTGGTGGGGATAACCAGTTTGCCTGTCTTTTTGCTTACCTGGACCATCTCGTGGCCGCCTTGCCCGTGTCAAGCACCCCGGCAACCGGAATACCACGGTTTACCACTACCGCGAAGAAAAGGGTAGTACCTTGTAACCGGGAAACTCTGCGGCTGGTTTCTTCCCTGGCAGTGCAACGACCTTCATCTTTCCTCCACGTCGAGGCCTCCTCTCCCTCTGGACGAAACACCGACTTGCACCCGCTGCCAGGAACAACTGCCCCCGCTGGAGCGTTCTTCCCATTTTCAGGTACTGTGTGCCGCCTGGCTTCCCTTGCGACAGATAATTCGGGGTGACAGTAAATCCTCGACTTTCTAACCTGGGTTAGCCTGGGACCTTTTAACTAACTTTTCCTGACTTGATCTCAATCTTTTGTGAACTATTTACAAAGACTCTTTGGGCATAACCCCACTGTGTGATCCTGGACACATTTCGCTTGCTCTCTCTAAGAGTGGGCCTGGCATTTCAACTTCCTTGCTCTCCAGTAGACTTTGCCTAACTGTTACGCTCACCTGGTGTCCAAGGGGGCGTCGATCTGAACTGGGCTGTTGTTACCTCTTCCAGCGACACACGGGGCGCCGAAATGATGGACTGGACCAGACCACCCAGCTTAGCTTGTTTTGCCCGTATGAATATTCTTCAGTAATGGTGAAAAGGGAATTAGCCACCTGCGGGGACTGGGCGCCAACCCCACCTTTCCCCTGCGATCTCTTCCCACAAATTACTTCCGAACTCTTGCTATGTTCTCACCTGATAGTTTGGAAAGATGAGCTCTCCATCCTGCCTCGAGCGCATGGGCGCGTAGATGACCAGTTACTTCACTGGTGTGGGATGTGGGATGTTGGAGAGTTGCCGAACGGTATTGACTCTGTAAGGAAATAGTTTGAAAAAGAGTTCAAAAACGTCTGGCCTTCACTCTGTCCAAATTTCCTAGGTTGCCTTAATAGTTCTTGAGAAGAGTTCCAAGTGGCAACCAGTAAGATGCAGGTAAGTGTTTATGGATTCTGTTCAGTTCGATAATGAGGACCTGGCCTAACCTGTGAGCCTTTCCTTTTGCAGGCGCTGAATCGGTGGCGGTTCCGGTGATTGCGGCCTCAGGCAGTAACCAGGTAAGTCTGTAGCGGAATTCGGTTTCCCCTACTTGCGCTTTTGTGTTGCTTTTGTTTCCCCTTTGGGGCCGGGGTACGACGGAGAAGCTGTGGAGGCCGCGCCGACCCGAGATGAGGTAAGTACCCCCTGTGGTATCAGGTAAGTCCTGGGGATTGCCTTTATTGTCTGGGAATGCTCCTTTGCTCACCTTATTGTCTTTATTTCCACAGGTGTTGGAGAGCGGCCGCTGGATGCTGAAAAGCGCAATGGAATGCGGAGGATTGCTTCAGGTGAGTTCCCGCGCGGCGCTGCAGGATGCGAAGTGGCGCGCGTCGGATGATTTCTTCCTTCTAGGCCAGAGCCAAGAAGATTCAGGATTCAGGTAAGGATTGCAGGTAAAACTCCGGTTCTAACCTTCCCTCTGCTTTCTTTCAGGTTTTCAGGAGCTCCGGCATCCAGGCGGGCGTGGCTGAAGACTGGAAGCTGCTGCAGGCACAGTGAGCGTTACGCTGCAGGTGCAGAATAACACGAAGCATGGGTTGCTGTCAGAGCGTGGTTTAAATAGCCTTGGAAGTAGTTCCAGGTAAGTATCCTTCCGCGGCCCCACCCGCATAAAAAATAGTTCCTAGGAAAAAATAGTCCCTCCTAGGCCTCATTTGACTTCTGGTCACTGGCAGCATGGTCTGACTCAGGTAAGTTAGCAGCATGGTCTGCTTCAGGTAAGTCCTTGACCAGGACTGATTCTGAACTTATGAGCCTGGCGCCATAGGCGCCAAGACTGCACCCAAATAGCCCCTAATTGGGGTTCATGGGCTTGCATTAAATGGCATGATGCCTGCTTCCGGGGTAGCTGGCCCAAACCTGGTTTCCCGGGGGCAGGCATCGTGACACTAACCTGCCTCACTGTGGTTCTTTGAAAAGTATTGAAATTTGTGTGCTTTCATAACTTTGCCTTTTCCCTCCCTTTTTCTATAACTTATTAGAGTGCCATCTTATGTTAAGCGCTCACCTCTGTCTGAAAATAAGTGGTGTTTCTCACTGAGACTTGTCTAATAAGTAATTAGGGGTGTATATATATAATAGTGACTGTGTGTTGAATTTACTTACCTCTTTTTGTGCTAATGTAATTTACAAGTGTGTCTTTAAATAAATAATTATATACTTTTTACACCCAAGCTCTGGTCAGTGTTTGCTTGTGCTACTGTATCGCTGTACCTATTGTGTATACTCTACATACTGCCTAACTCATCTTGAGAGAAGTCTGACTGCTCAGCCACAGCTACCAGGTAAATCCGGGTGGTACAGACTGCTACCAATTGGGTTTACTGCCAACCACCTGTAGTCCTAAATCTTTTTCAGTGGTCCCTAAGGGAACTGCACAGGTTTCTGCCTAACACTGGTGTACAGCGGTGGGATTTGTATTTAGTATACATTTTAGTGTGCTTAGATACCTTAGTGCAACTAACCACAAAGCTTTGCACTAAAGAAGTTATTTTCTAAACCTGTCAACTATGGAAAGTCAAGAGTCCCTTGCTACAAAAACTGCTGATTGTTTAAGAGTTCTCTGTAAGCATAAAAACCTCCTGACTAAGGGCAAAAGAATTGAGCTAATAGAAAGGTTGTTAGCAAATCAAAGTCTGGATGGTGGTTCAGAGGAACCTACCACTCCAGCAACTGTAGCTAACAGCAATGATATTGATATGAATGTTAGTATTGATAACTTTGAGTCAGAAGCAGAAGAGGAGGGGGGAGATGTTAGAGTTGTCTCCCCTGGGCCTCTGCCTGCCCTGCCAGCTGTACCTACTGGACCTTTACCAGGTCCCACACTTAATCCCCAATATATGGAACTAGAAAAAAATGAAGCTTGAATTAGAATTCAAAAGAATTAGTGCTCAAACAGAACAACGGCACCAAGAACTAAGGCTCAGAGAAATGGAGCTCAACCATGAGCTAGAAATGAAAAAATTGTCTGTGGAAAGTACTTCTCTCTCTGAATCCTCTAGGAGTTCCTGTCCCAAAAGACCCCGGATGCCTAAGGAGTTGGTGGGTATGTATGAGCCTAAGTTTTATGTGTTGGATTGGTTGAGTTTGTTTGAATATAATCATGGGCTCCAGAACAACCAGAAATGAGTTACTTTCCTGGTTGTTCTCTAGGTTCCCCCCTATTGCAACTGATGTGGTAATGGAGTTGGGGGAGGCGGATAAGAGGGATTATGAATGTGTGAAGCTAGCTTTGATAGCTAGATTTGGGAAGACCCCTTACCAGTACCTTAAGAGGTTTAGGACCCTCAAAAAGCATGATGGTACCCCTTGGGCTACCTGGGTGAGTGAAAGTTTGAAGAACTTAGAGGGATGGATTAGGGGTAACAAAGTGAACACTTATGAGGGAATGAAGAATCTTGTGGTGTTGGAGTCAATTTATGATGCCTGTTCTCCTGAGCTCCGACAGCACTTGGCTGATTCAACGGAATTAGATTCCAGGAAACTAGCTAAGGCTGCTGACTTGTGGGTTGCCAACAGGGCTACTCACAAGGACTCTGGGGTAACTCAGAAAAAGGATGAGGGAAAACAGACAAAAAAGGACTTCAAAGAGAATTCTAATAATTCCAATCCCAAAGAGGGCCCCAAACAAAACAATAAGGGTAAGCCTCAAGGGAAACCAAATCAGAGTAGTGTACCCTCTGGTGATAAACCAGAAGGAGGTCAGAGCAAGCCACCATTCCAGAAAGCATTTGGTAAATGCTATGTTTGTGGCTCGCCTGGCCATGTGAAAGGAGATCCCAGATGTGAGGGTAAACCTTCAGGGGTCCAGCTTGTCTCCTTAGCCTTTGCTCCAGAGGAGGAAGTACAAATGGGAAGTGGAAACTTTCTATTACTGGCTGATGAACCCATTGGAGTCTCAGCCAGTGTTTCTTTAGTATATCTGGGTCTGTGGGAACAACAGAATTTAGATGTCTATAACTCTAGCCCAGATAATACTAAAGAGTATTATAAGGACAGTGTCCAGGTGAATGGTCAGGAGACTCCTGCCATTAGGGACACTGTGGCCAGCATAACTGTGGTGGATAAATCTTTTTTTCAGGCTGAGGAGTTTGGTAAGGCACCCAAACGCCTCACCAAGTTAGCTGGAGGCCTGTGCAGATGCTTCTCCAATTACCAGTTCTCATCCACTGTAATGACATGACTGTGAAGATACCTGTCAGCATACAAAGTGAGGTACCAGGAAGGGTTCTGTCGGGTAATAACCTGAAAACTCTTGGAGTAGTGTCACATACCCCCAGACCTCCTAGTAAAAGGTTACAGGAGCTCACCAGACCTGCAAGGGAGAGAACCATGAGAGGTACTCCCAAGGAGATGATAAAGAAAGATATCACTCCTACTCCACTGGAGTTACAACTTGCTATCACTGAACAAAAAGAAGCAAAGGGGAAACCCAAGACTTCCAAGAAACAGTCAACAGCAAGCACTCCAGTACTTACAAGGACTTCCTCTAGGTTGTCCAAAGTTACACCTGTAACTCCACCTCCAGCTGAGGCTGAGAGGGAGGTACAACCCTGTATGGTTGAGCTAGACTCTGAAGAAGAGCTAGTGGAAGGCCAAGAACTCATTGGAGATCTGGATCCTGTTGACCATCCTGAGCTGCAGTCTTTACTGGCAGAAGGTGGACCCAACAGGGCAGACTTCAGTAAGGGACAGAGAGAATGTCCAACTCTGGAAGGTCTTCGCCAACAGGTAGCTTCTCGGGCTGATGGGCAAGAGCCTGGGAAGTATAGGTTACACAGGGAAGATGGCCTCTTCTACAGTGAACCAACTGAGTCTGCACCTGGAGACTACAAGCGGCTTGTAGTACCTCAAGAAAACAGACAACAGTTCTTGCAACTGGCCCATGAGATTCCTTTGGCTGGTCACTTGAGTTTCAAGAAAACCAAGGAAAGGCTCTCACTCTACTTTTATTGGCCAAAAAAGGGGGCTGAGGTAGATAAGTTTTGCAAGAGCTGCCACCCCTGCCAGACTTCTGGTAAGGTGGGTTCCAAGAATGTGGCACCTTTAGTGCCTCTCCCAGTTGTGGGAGTCCCATTTGAGAGGGTAGGGATTGACATTGTTGGTCCCCTTGATCCCCCAACATCCTCAGGCAACAGGTTTATCCTTGTTGTAGTAGACCATGCTACTAGGTACCCTGAGGAAATTCCTATGAGGACTGTTACAGCTCAGGCTGCGGCTAATGCCCTCCTTGGTATTTTTACCAGGGTTGGGTTTCCTAAGGAAGTAATCTCTGACAGGGGGTTAACTTTTATGTCCCACTACATGAAAGCCATGTGGAAAACCTGTGGAGTTACTTACAAGTTCTCTACCGCCTACCACCCTCAGACAAATGGGTGGTAGAAAGGTTTAACAGAACCATGAAGAGCATGATAGGTGCTTTAGAAGATCCCCTTAAAAGAAAGTGGGACCTTCTATTGCCATGCCTTCTCTTTTCTTATAGAGAAGTCCCTCAGGAGGGAGTAGGTTATTCTCCCTTTGAACTTCTTTATGGCCATCCAGTCAGGGATCCATTGGCCCTGATTAAGGAGGGGTTGGAGAGTGCTCCTTCCCCCAAGCCAGTCAGAGTGACTGACTATGTGATAGGTCTCCGGAGGAGAATGTCACAAATGATGGAAGAAGCAAGTGATAACCTGAAAACTGGACAAGCTTTGGTCAAACATTGGCATGACCAAAAGGCTAACATGGTTGAGTTCACTCAAGACCAGCTAGTTCTAGTTATGATCCCAACAAGGCAGAGGGCCTTGCAAGATAAACGGATGGGACCCTTCAAGGTTGTGGGTAAACTTGGAGAGGTGAACTATCTGGTGGACTTGGGCAATCCCAGGGAGGCTCCCAGAGTCTTCCACACCAACCGACTAAAGGCGTATGTCTCAAGGCCTGAAGTAGGAGCCTTGCTTCTAGCTTCAACAGAAGAGGAAGAAGAGAGTGAAGCTCTCCCTGACCTCCTCAGAGGTTTACCCTTGGACGAAAAGATTGAAGGAGTAGATCTCTCTTCAAATCTGACACCTGAGTAACAAGAAGAGTGCAAAGCCATGTTAAATCAGTTTACCTCTCTGTTCTCACTTTCACCAGGCTTGACCCCTCGGGGACAGCATGATATACTCACTGGAGACTGTCTGCCAGTCAAAAGCAGATGGTATAGAATGTCAGAAAATGTAAGGACCCACATCAAAGGGGAGGTCAAGAAGATGCTTGATCTTGGGGTAATAGAGCCCTCTACTAGTCAATGGTCTAGCCCAGTTGTGTTAGTACCAAAGGCAGGATCCAAAGAATTGAGATTCTGTGTGGACTATAGAGCTCTTAATGCAGTCACAAAGACTGATGCCCACCCTTTGCCAAGGACAGATGAGTTGGTGGATAGACTTGGTTCAGCCAAGTTCATCAGCACATTTGACCTTACGTCTGGCAAATAGCCCTGACAGACCATGCCAAGGAGAAGACTGAATTTTCTACCCCAGTTGACTTATGCCAATTTACGGTTATGCCTTTTGGGTTGAAGAATGCACCTGTGACATTCCAAAGGATGGTAAATCAGGTTCTGGCTAGGATGGAGGATTTCTGCATGGCATACTTGGATGACATTGCAGTATTCAGCCAATCCTTGGAAGAGCATGTTAACCACCTAGGACATGTTTTGCAGGCTCTTGGACAGGCCAATCTGACCATAAAGGCAAGTAAATTCCAAATTGGTCAGAGTAAGGTGGTCTACCTTGGGCATGGGGTAGGAGGTGGATAAATAAAGCCTTTGCTCAGTAAGATTGAAGCTGTGCGAAATTGGACAACACCTACTACTCAAACCCAGGTGAGAGCCTTCCTAGGCCTCACTGGGTATTACAGGAATTTCATAGAGAACTATGGGACCATAGCTTCTCCACTGAATGTAATTTCCTCTCCAGAATTCCCTAAGAAGGTCAAATGGAATGAGGAATGCGATCAGGCCTTTGAAAACCTGAAGAAAGCTCTTTGCCAAGCACCAGTATTGAGAGCTCCTGACTATCACCAGACTTTCATTGTGCAGACAGATGCTTCTAATCTAGGTATAGGTGCAGTCCTTAGCCAACTGGATGAGAAAGGTAGGGAGCACCCCATTTGCTTCATCAGCAGAAAGCTGAAGGATCCTGAGACAAGGTGGGCAACTATTGAAAGAGAATGTTTTGCTATTGTGTGGGCACTGAAGAAGTTTAGGCCATACTTGTATGGTTCTACTTTTGTCATTCAGACTGACCACCAACCCTTGAGATGTTTGATGCAAATGAAAGGGGAAAATCCAAAACTATTGAGATGGTCAATCTGCCTACAAGGGTTTGATTTCACCATTGAGCACAGGTCAGGGTGTCACCACCAAAATGCTGATGGTCTCTCTAGGATGTATGTCATCGACTAGAGGTATGAGATTCATCCAGGAGTGGATTAAATCCTCCTGTCCCTTAGTCTGGGGGGGGGCGAGTGTTAGGGAGAATTCTCTGTAAAGGCTAATTTCCCAAACCTAGTGAGTCCCCCAGCAGCTTTGCTGGATTTTTGGGGTTTATTTTTTTCTCCTGCTAAGAGTGAGACACTTTCCCTCCCACTCTTAGACATGATTTGAGGTGTTCCTTTGACTTTGCATGTGTTCCATGGGCTATGGGGTCCTTTCCCCCATAGGGTTTCATGTGTTTTTGATATGTGGGTTACACAGCACCCTCCGTGCAGTAACCCAGGGGTGTCGTATCGACCCCCTAACATAGACTCCATACCCTAGGACTGACTACTGTCTCCCAGGACAAGTAAAGTCACCATTGGCTTTAGTAGTCTTAAATTGTGAACAGAACCAGTACAAACCACCATTTTGTGGACATACTGGTCAGGGCAATTTCATTGCCCCGGGGTCTGTTGTTCGAGGGGGCACTGTCCAGTACCCCCCGACCATGTTTTGGCTGGTGGCAGTGGATACTACTTTTTATATTCGACCGCGAATATTTCCTATGGGATTTTCCCATTGTCCGAGGCTACCACTTTTTAAAATAGCCTTGAACATACCGCCGGTTTATTAAATTAATATAAATTCACCGGTTGGTATTTTTTGCCAAAATTTGGTTCCAAAATGGCGTTTGTGTTTGCTTCTGTGACTCCAACCCACTTCTCCACAGAAGCCTCCAAAAGTGGTGTGACTCTGTCTGGGTACCACAGGGAGTGTGGGAGGGGGTTTAGGCACCCTGGACTGAGTTGCCTCGGCAACTCAAGTCGCACTCTTGTGTGATTGGCCCAAGTGGTGAGCCGCCCGGCTCACCACTTAGCATGTTTGAGTGACAGCTAGGCTGAATGAATGGGGGTTTTCTGCTTAAAAGCAGAGCTTTGGGGACTGGAACTTCAGAAGTCGCCACAGGACCTAAAGAATCTGTGGAGGGAGAAGCTGAACCGACCTGCAACGACACCACCGGTGGAGCCCTGCTGAACCGTCTCACCACTTTTCCCGACGACAGAGGAGATATCCAGTCCAGAGAGTCTTCTTCCTTTGACTGGTGGGGATAACCAGTTTGCCCGTCTTTTCACCTTTCTGGACCATCTTGTGGCCGCCTTGCCCGTGCCAAGCACCCCAGCAACCGGAATACCACGGTTTACCACTACCGCAAAGAAAAGGGTAGTACCTTGTAACCGGGAAACTCTGCGGCTGGTTTCTTCCCTGGCAGTGCAACGACCTTCATCTTTCCTCCACGTCAAGGCCTCCTCTTCTTCTGGATGAAACACCGACTTGCACCCGCTGACAGGAACAACTGTCCCCGCTGGAGCATTCTTCCCTTTTCAGGTACTGTGTCCCGCCTGGCTTCCCTTGCAACAGATCGTTCGGGGTGACAGTAAATCCTTGACTTTCTAACCTGGGAGAGCCAGGGGCCTGTTAACTAACTTTTCCTGACTTGATCTCAATCTTTTGTGAACTATTTACAAAGACTCTTTGGGCATAACCCCACTGTGTGATCCTGGACACATTTCGCTTGCTCTCTCTAAGAGTGGGCCTGGCATTTGAACTTCCTTGCTCTTCAGTAGACTTTGCCTAACCTGCCTCACTGTGGTGGTTCTTTGAAAAGTATTGAAATTTGTGTGCTTTCATAACTTTGCCTTTTCCCTCCCTTTTTCTATAACTTATTAGAGTGCCATCTTATGTTAAGCGCTCACCTCTGTCTGAAAATAAGTGGTGTTTCTCACTAAGACTTGTCTAATAATTAATTAGGGTTCTATATATAATAGTGACTGTGTGTTGAATTTACTTACCTCTTTTTGTGCTAGTGTAATTTACAAGTGTGTCTTTAAATAAATAAGTATATACTTTTTACACCCAAGCTCTGGTCAGTGTTTGCTTGTGCTACTCTATCTCTGTACCTATTGTGTATACTCTATATACTGCCTAACTCATCTTGAAAGAAGTCTGACTGCTCAGCCACAGCTACCAGGCATATCTGGGTGGTACAGACTGCTACCGATTGGGTTTACTGCCAACCACCTGTAGTCCTAAATCGTTTGCAGTGGTCCCTAAGGGAACTGCACAGGTTTCTGCCTAACATACTCTATACTAGAGCATTCCAGCTACAATACCAAAGAGGGACACAATAAACTCTAGAGTTGATTCATGACTTCAACCCCAGATCCCCAGCGCCCGCCCTTGCGGAACCAGTCGGATCACTCGAAATAGGATTGATAGTTTAGGATTTACACAAGATAAAAATGACTAAAGAAATGGTGCTTAGCAAGATAAATCAAGGACAGGATTGCAATTAGGATTCTGACAATAATACAATTTATTAAGGTAAGGATAGGATTGTTTAGAGATTGGGATAGGCAAGGCAAAGTATGCTATGGTTTTCTATGATTCCTATTAATACTTACAGTCCACTCTAATTTAGGATATTGGACCGTCACCACGCAGATCTAGTCTAACAAAGGACAGCTGGGTAAATCTGGTGGGCCAGGATCACCTGGGCCGTTTTTGTCACTGGACTGCACTGGACTGGCACTTCTGGTTACTGATTAATACAGGTCACTGGGATGGCAAGTCTTTAGCAGGCATGCATCTAGTAGCAGCAAGCCAGGCTGGATTAGGATGCATCCCTTGGGTTTTTGGGATTTTTTTTTAAATGTGAGTCCTAGCTGATAATGGGTTCAGCAATGAGGGGCCTTGACTTTGTGATGAAAATCTGGAATCAGGATCAAACAGGATGAAGAAATCAGGAACTGGACGTCACGCAGGAATTCAGAAAGAAAGTCAGGAATCAGTCTCTGTGTGTGCTGTCAGGGGCCCTTATTTATCATGCCAGATGACATCACTACAGTATATGGCAGGGGCAAGCTTACTACTCCTGCCTCAAAGAACTTTATTGGGCAAGGAAGAAGTCTCCTCCTAGCTCTTCACTGATTGGTTCACAGAAAAAGGATGTCATGATTATGGGGTGATTTTTACAGTGTTTAGAAACCTCCCCTAACTACTGGAACCAAAATCTAATTTAGCCACAAACACATATTTATGCTGTTGCAACCTCCGAGAAAATCAGATACACAGGTCACATATTTTTTGCATCATATTTCAATCCAAAACCCAAGTGTGTCGGACTTGGTTTTGCCTTGCTGACACATTTTGTTAATTTTAAACGTGAAAGATTTAGCCTAAAATTCCCCAATGTTGTACCAGATGCGCATTTACCCCTGGGGTGTATGTACAAAATGCTATCGACGAAGGCCCGCACAAAGGCCCCTGTTTGCCCCCTGTTCGCTCCATGGAGCCTTAAGCAACATACTAGGGTCACCGATCCATTTTGTTTTCCCACCTGCGGACACACTAGTGCAAGGCACTACATCACATAAGGTAACTTGATCGTTGGTTACTCTCTAACTCTTGGCGAACTTCATATCCAATAAATGCTAAGTCCCTGTCTACTTATGTTATGATTAACGTACAATATCTACAGCTTATATATCACGTGCTAGACATGTACTACATTTGACCCGTCTGTTAATCTCATCTCTTCCCTACCTTAATCTGTCTGACTTGCACCTTGCTCTCCTGCCAGATCTGCACCTATTGTTGTATTGCTTATCTAGCCTCTAACATGCTCAAATCCATATGTATCTAGAAATGCTGCCTGTATTCTAGTCATACCTAGCTTTACTGCTCAATTTCGAATCTAATTGCCACTTGATCCTGATTTTAGTTGTATCTAGACATGCTGCCTGTCGCATATCCAGTCTTATCTAGTCATATTCTTCAAACTCGCTTCTAGATGCCCTCAGACAACTAGCATCTACTTAGACAAGACACTACCTACAACCCTACTCAGAATGCATCCACCTACCACAAGTTTGCACGCCTCTGTCCTCATCTTCATGAACATTACTTTACACACCTACTGTAAAATGGCACCTCAACTGCCCAATATGCCCATTTCTTCCATGCCCACCGACCAGATTCCACCCCATACAGACCTAGCCAACCCTCAGATACTACCTAGTCTCCCTCGCACTACCTTAGACAGGAACTTAGGACTCAGAGCTAGATTAGCCAAAATCTACGAGCCATTGGCCCGCTCGCTGCATACCCTACAAAAATCCTTAAAGCCGCTACCTCAACTTAACCCTAACATTAAAACCCCTAATTCTCATCACAACCTCACCTCTAACCCCATACTCACCCACCCTAGCCAGAGTACACAAACTCAAGATAAACGCCATACTAGCGCTACTGAAAACACAACTACCACCATAAAGACAGCCAGCCCTAAAATCAAGGGAGCCCTAATCAACGCTAGATCCTTAGTAGCACATGCTACAGAAATAGCAGATCTGATCCTCAAAGACGACCTAGACTTCCTCGCCATCACTGAGACCTGGTTACACCCAGCAGCAGGCCCCATGATCATGCTAGCAGTCCCAGACAAGTACACCATCCTGAGGCAAGATCGCCCCAAGTCCAGAGGAGGGGGTGTCGCCATCATACATAAACTTAGCCTACACATGAGACTCGCTACACCTTCCAATGTCCAATCCTGCGAAAACTTGTCAGTCAAAGTCCCACTCACTAACACCCAAACCCTCACCATCCACTTGATTTACCGCCCACCAGGACCCATCGGTACCTTTGATGAAGACCTTAACGCTATCCTAACTAGCAACCTCAAAACCTCAGCTCAAGTCCTTACCTTGGGGGACTTTAACCTAGGCTACAACGACCCAGCAGACCCTATATCCAACGCTATAGGCACCACCCTTGCTGAACTAGGGTTTGCACAAAGAACCATGGCCCCTACTCATTCAAAAGGTAGAATACTCGACTGGGTGGCCGATCACAACTGCGTAGCAAACATTACCAATATCTCACCTCTAATCTGGACCGACCACCACCTAGTCTCGTTCTGGTTAACCACAGACAGACCTACACCTCCGCCTATCACAACAGCCCCACCTATTCTCACCAGAAACAAGAAAAACATTACAGCAGAAAGACTCATCCCGAACCTACTCCCAAAACTTGATACACTCTCAGACAAGGCGGACCCAGAGATCCTAGTTGAGGAATATAATAAAGCCATGGCCTCAGCACTGGACCTCATCGCCCCTCTCAAACTCAAACCGAGCAAACAGAAATCACACCTTAACAAATGGTACACACCATTCCTTAAAAACCTGAGGCAACAAAAGAGAAACTGTGAAGTTACTTGGAAAAATGTCCCTCAGCTGCTAACAAATTTAATCTATCTAAAATATCGGCACTCTACAAAAAAGAAATATATGTGGCCAAACGAACGTCCTATGACTCTCGTATATCATCAACCAAATCTAATATGAAAGAACTCTTCTCCATTCTCAAAGAAGTTGAAACTCCCATACTACCCCCTGATACCTACACCAAAGATAAAAACTGGTGCTCAAAAATTCAGAATGCCCTGACCAATAAGATCAAGACCCTTCAAACCAAAATCTCCAGCAAAAAAGAGACCGTGAAAGACATGCCCCCCTCTAAAAAACCGGACAAGTGTACAACCACAGACCCCACGCGCTTCAAGTTCACTAAAGTCAACACACTCGATGTGGAAAAAATCATCTTGTCCCTGAAACCGTCTAACTGCCAGGGAGACCTTTGCCCGGCACAGCTCATCAAAGACGCTGCTCGCGATCTTTCACCCTTCATCACGAAATTGATCAATGCCTCTTTCTCCACCGGCTCCATCCCTAGCAATCTAAAACAATCTTGGGTACTTCCCTTACTAAAAAAACCTACCCTCGACCCAGCCATACCCACCAATTACCGACCCATAACGACTGTTCCCTTCCTACTAAAAATCTTAGATAAGGTAGCTTACGTTCAAATACAGAAGCACCTGGAAGAACACCACCTCTTAGGATCTAGACAATCTGGGTTCCGCCCTCAACACGGGACTGAGACTGCTCTCATCGACCTGAAAGCTCAGATTGATACACTTAGGGACAAAGGACAAGTTGCCTTGCTCCTCCTTCTTGACCTCTCTGCAGCTTTCGACCTGGTCGACCACTCTGTCTTATGTTCACACCTCCACACAGCAGCACACTTCTCTCCCGAGGCCATCTCATGGATCACTTCATTCCTTAACGGAAGAACCATGAGGGTATTTTCGCCTACAGCTGCAGCAGACCCTATACCTATCACCTGTGGTGTTCCACAGGGCTCCTGCGTCTCCCCTACATTGTACAATATATTCACTAAGCCCCTTTTCGATGATTTGGATCATCTCGGTATCACCTACACTAATTATGCAGATGATACTCAGATCCTCCTTCCGCTTTCTGGAGATTATGGAAAGGATTTGGCCTTGCTGAATAGGGTGTACATCATCATCCAGGCATGGATGGCCACTCATGGACTATGCCTGAATGATGAAAAAACAGAGCTTATCATCTTGGGAACAACGCATAGTCTAGGGAAACTCAGCCCGGCCTACAACTCTTTCATGATAGATGGGAACAACATCAAAGTTGGACAGGAGGTCAAAACACTGGGCTTCTACCTGGATTCTAACCTCTCCTTCAAAAGACAACTGAGCTCACTGGCATCTTCATCTGCATATACATGCAAATTAATTCGCTCAGCTAAACCATTTCTGTCAGACACTAGTTGCCTTACACTCGCTAGAGCCCTCATTCTATCCCGCCTTGACTACTGTAACGCCCTCTACTTGGGAACCTCCAAGGCTACTACCAACAAGTTACAAACCCTCCAGAACAACGCCCTGAGAGCAGCCTTGGGCATCCCCAGAAGAGAGCATATATCAGGTTTCAGCCAACAGAATAACTGGCTCTCCACCAGAGACAAAATTATCCTAAAAACGGCCTCACTTACCTACAAATCTCTTAACAACGCTGCCCCAATTTACTTGACTAACAGATTCCACAGACAAGCCTCCGCAAGACCACTCAGAACTGCTTACAAAGATTGCCTCTCTGTCCCAAACTACAAACTTGCCACCATAGGAGGTAACAGTTTCCCGGTAAAGGCAGCCAAACTATGGAACTCTCTGCCCCCCAACCTCAGAGTAGACATGCCCTACCTAAATTTCCGTTCCAAGGTAATTTCATGGCTTAAACTGAAGGACAGCCAAATAGATAAGTGCTAAAGCCACCCTCTCGCGATCCGCAATCGTTTAACCTGTGTGCCACCTTTTCAATTTGTATATACTGTATATATTGTGTGCTCTCATCTACTGCTCTGTACATTCTCTATGCTATTTGAACTTTGTACACTTTGTAACTAAGCTTTGCATATTCTTGTAAATGCTGCGCCCTGATACCCTCGGGTATAATAGCGCATTATAAATAATAAAACAAAACAAAACAAACTATGTTCGCAACATCAATACTTTTCTGGGAATCTGTCATTTTTTATAACTTCTGTTCCTTATTCAGTATTGAGTTCTACCAAGTTTTCAACAAAAGCACATGAAATTAGATTTAGAAGTACAAACTTTTCCTATTTTTCCTAATTCTTACTGCAAAGTAGCCCTTAAACTCAAAAGGAAGTCCATTGTCACTTGATTCAGCTTTTTTTCTTTCCCAACTGCTGTCAATTGTCACTTTCTTTGAAGTAGGATGTGAGGCGTTTCTCTTGATTGAAGGTTTTATTTCCCCTCACACTTGACAGGTGAGAGTCTCAGCCTTCTATTGTCCCAGCCTGGAGCAAAGAGGAATGTCTGATGAGCTTGTGAAGTTTCTTTGTCCTGGTGCATTCAAAGTCTTTCAAGTTGACAATTAGCACTTTTTTGTCCCAGAAGTTTATGAGGTGTCACCCTTTCTCAAGGCTAGCAACTGGCCGAGTAAATTTTGTTTTTATAGCTTGCCAATTTAGCCTATGAGTTTAGTTTTTATTTTCTCATTTTACATCTTGACTTAAACCTGTGAAATCAAAACAGTTTATATGTATACTTCTACCGGCAACAAATCCTTTTACATTGATAAGTAAACAGGCCTTCACACAACAATTTACTTTTACATAGGCGATTTTCCCTCTTCAGTCAGAAAAAGAAAATTTTACTATTTCTTCAAATTTGGTTTTCATCTCTAGAAAATACACACTTTATGCAGCTATAGTTCTTTTCTTGAGTGCTGGAGTTGTTTTGCAGCATCGATACATTTAAAAAGACATCTATTTAGAGACTTTCTCTGAACAGCTGATTTTTAGATATTTTTTGCAAAGAAATAGACACGTTTCCCATGTAAAATGAAAACAAAGCCCCTGGTTGATTTTTCAAAGATACTTTTGACAGGAACTGTCATTCAAGAATTAGGCCAGGTTCTGCTGAGACACAATGGATGATCCTGGGCATTGCAGGGCCTTTTGAATCACAGTGGTTCATAAGGACCGGATGAGTTTAGTGCCAAGCAGCACTTTTAAATGTTGAAAAAGGTGTCATTTTAAAGAGGCATTTTGGATTTTCAGCAAAGTAATGCTGCCTCTTTCACTTCACTCCATGTTACATGTTGCAGAGCACACTGGCACATTCCTGCAGTGAGTACTCTGTTCCACCCCACCTGTGTGTGGCAGGGTGGTGCAGCCATTTTCTGGTTGTTGCAAAAATGCAGTTTAGAGATCCCGGCACACACAGGAGTCAGTGCAGCCATTTTGCTGTTTCTTGCACCGCTACAGCAAAGTGATGCAGTAAAGCACAGCCGAGTTGGTCAATATATCCCACAATATAATAGAGTGGCCCATTTCTCAAAACTTTTAATGAAAGAGTACTGCCCTTCTCAGCAGTAAGCTGGAAGCTAATACTTTAAATGGAAAAGTACTGGCCGTTCTCAGCAGTAAACAAGTACTCTGAAGTAGTGAGTACTGGCACTTCTCAGCAGGAAGCTAATACTTTTAATGGAGGAGTACTGGCCCTTCTCAGCAGTAGGCAGATACTCGGGGAGAGTGAGTACCGGAACTTCTCAACAGAAGCCAGTCATTTTAATAGAAGAGTACTCGCCCTTCTCAGCAGCAAGCAGGAGTACTGGCAATTCTAAGCAGAAACCAGTTATTTTAATAGAAGAGTACCGGCCCTTCTCAGCAGTAAACAGGTACTCTGAGAGAGTGAGTATTGGCACTTCTCAGCAGGAAGGAAATACTTTTAATTGAGGTGTACTGGCCCTTCTCGGCAGTAGGCGGGTACTCTTGGAGAGTGAGTACCAGCACTTAGCAGAAACCAGTTATTTTAAGAAAAGAGTACTGGCCCTTCTCAGCAGTAAGCAGGTACTCTGAGAGAGTGAGTATTAGCACTTCTCAGCAGTAAGCAGGTACTCTGAGAGAGTGAGTATTGGCACTTCTCAGCAGGAAGGCAATACCTTTAATTGAGGAGTACTGGCCCTTCACAGCAGTAGGCAGGCACTTCCCAGCAGAAGCCAGTTATTTTAAGAAAAGAGTACTGGCCCTTCTCAACAGTAAGCAGGTACTCTGAGAGAGTGAGTATTGGCACTTCTCACCAGGAAGGAAATACTTTTAATTGAGGAGTACTGGCCTTTCACAGCAGGAGGCAGGCACTTCTCAGCAGAGGCCAGTTGTTTTAATAAAAGAGTACTGGCGCTTCTCAGCAGGAAGCAGTTACTCTGAGTGAGTGAGTACCGGCACTTCTCAGTCGCAAGCCAATACATTTAATAGAGGTGTACTGGCCCTTCTCAACAGTAAGCAGATCCTCCCGTCTCGGATAGGGAGTACCCGCACTTCCATGCTTCCCTTTGAAGGCCAGCCATGTTCGTGCGGATGTCTCTCCTGGCCTCCCGTTGCATATTTGCGCAGCTTTTCTCGTGTCTCTCCATGGCCTCCTGGCTGCATGTCTCGTGTTTTCTATTGGGACGGATAGCGGTCTCTGCTGTACCGGGTCTCCCTCACCTCACCTGTGCGCCTGTCGGCACCCGAGGCCCTCTCCAGCTAGCCCCCCTCTCATTCACCTGTGCCTGTCTCTCCATCCTCTCTACCTGCCTCGCTTATCGTCTCTCGGGCAGCGTCGATCCCTCCCGCCTGGTAGTCGGATGCCCCTTCTCTGCCTCTGGCGGTCTCTTCCCCTCTTGCCGCCTCTTACCTCTCCCTCCGCTACCTCTCTCTCTCCTCTGCCGTGTCCAGTCTCCAGGCTGCCCGTGTCTTCCCCTCTCCAGCCGTCTCTCCCTGTGTGAGACTGCTCGCTGTCCTGCCCCCTTAGGCCCCTCTCCCCTCGCAGCTGTATTCGTTCCATGTTTTATCCTGGACTGGATCCTGAAGTGAGGGGTCCTGCCCCCCCCTCCTCCCAAGGAGTAGAATAAATTATCCAGATGAGGTAGGAGAGGGGGAGGCGGCGGGGAAGGAGGAGGGATCGGCTTTCAGCTGCTGCTGGGGGCGCCTCTCCTGCTCCAGTGCACAGCGGCAGGGAGGCTGGAGAGCTCACGGAGCGCTCTCTTCTGCACAGGACCGCCGGCCGGCCGTACCGTTACCCGGTCACACGGGGGACCCCAACCCAGGGGCACAGATGGGCAGCTGAGCGCCGCAGGCCGTCCGCTCTGCACGTCCCTTGGCCGCCCCGGACCGCTCGGACACAGCCTGGTCTCCAGCTTTACCTCGCAGGATGGCTCCGTCCCGGAGGACCCACTGAGCCCGGACCTTGCACCGACCCTCTGGATGCACAGGGGCTGCATTTGCTGTCTGCATAGGATGCCTTCTCAGCCCAGGGATATGCCTGCAAAGAGGCGGGCTCCGTAAGGGCTAACTGCAACGGGGCTGTCTGCTTGCCACCCGTCTGCACTGGGCTGCCTCCGCCAGAGGGGGCTGTCTGCTTCCTGCACAGGACACAGGAGCTGTGCACGGCCGCCCTCCATCGCTGGGGGAATTCTGAAGGGCTGACGACGGGGGGAACCTGCCCCCTCTTGGGTTCATCCTCGGACTCTGCTGTCTGGATGACGGCGCCTGGACCCTTTTTGTGCGGATCGCAGCGCTGGAGCGGTCGGTCTGCGGGGTCCTTTGGGCAGCACAGGCGGCGGCTGGACGTGTAAGTAGAGGCCAGCGCCCCGACTTTCTCTTCTTCCTAGGGGTGTCTAGCAGAAAACCTGCCATATATCGAACAAAAAGCCCCGGCTTCCTTCCAGGCTGCGCATCGCCCAATATACCTCATTGCAATGGCACCCCCCCTCAACCCCGCTGCCAGGCTTCTTGTGTGTTTTCGTTTAAATGTCTTTGCATGCACCCCCAACACACACCACTCACCGCCCCCTCCCGTAGCAAGTAACGACCAAGGCAAGGCCCGCAGGAGCAGCGCAGACGCGCGAGGGGCTTTCGGGGGGGAGGGGGGATAGATGTCTAGAGAGGGTCAGGGGTGGAGTGCTAAAGAAATGGGGGGGCTCATTAACATACTGAATGAGGTGTCACCAGAAATTAGCATATCAAGGTGCCCCCTGAAAAAAGTGGGGGACTCCGTCCACACGCGTGTACCATCGATTTAGGCCCTGGAGGGCGGGGGGCGAGGGGAGGGGGTTCGTGTTTGTGGTAGTGTGTCCACCACTATAGAGATTCCAAGGTGGACAAGTGAGCGACCCCGGAGGGGGGTAACGGGGTAGGATCCAGGGTACGGCACCTTTATAATTCAGGTGTTTGCTGAAGGGTCAAGATAGCGCCGCGTGTAGTGGTCAGTGAGCTGTGATGGAATGGGGTTGCTCAGTTCTTAGCGGGGGGGCAGGGTTGGCTCAGTAGGCTTTCGGGGGCCCTGAACACACAAGTAGTTAAGGGCGCACGTTAGTTGTCAAATGGCTTAGTGGCGGGGGGGGGGGGGTAGATGAGAGGTGGGTAAGTAAATGAGTAATTACAGCGGGGGGTAGGCCAGTGGTCTTCCAGGGGCGGGGTAGCACGGTGGGAAACTACCCGGTAAAGTCGCTAAGCGGGAAAGTAGCCGCTGGGGTAGCTGAGTGGGTAGTGCGGCGGTAGCGTAGATCGTTGGGCCTGTAGGTGGTGAGATGGCTCAATGGGTAGTTAGGGTAGCCCAGTGGGTAGTGCGGGGGTAGCGTAGATCGTTGGCTCTGTAGGCGTGGGATAGCTTAATGGGCAGTTAGCAGTTAGGATAGCTCAGAGGGTAGTTTCGGGGATGTGTTCTGGCAATAGAACGTGTTTTGTTCGGCTTTTCTCCCTCCGCAACTCTGAGTTCTGTTCTCGGTGGGTGAAGTGCTCGTTGCAGAGATGAGCGTGTAGAACGAATCCCTCGAGTGTGGCAGCGATACCCGCCATGTATTGGCACACACCTGAGTGTAACGGTCCGGCAGGAGCCCAGGAGGGGCTGGGCACAGCTGAGATGGGAGAGGCGCTGGCTCTTTTGTTTCCAATAGGCGCTTTCCAACACACACCCTCAGTGCCAGCAGTGGGTGTGTGCAGCAGGAGAGACGTCGCCTCCACCGCCCCCCCCCCCACCCTCTTCCTCAGCTAAAACACCCGCCGGAAAGCACGGAAGAGTGGCGGACTTGGTTACATATCAGTGTAATTAAACGAGAGATTCCGGAAAAATCATTTATAGATTGGGGGGGTGCGGCTACCCTCTGCCTCAATGAAATGTGTAGGGAAATAGAGGTGGTGGTGGGGGGGGGGGCCTAGTGTTGCCCGCTTTCGTACGTCTATGGAATTTATATGAAGCGTGCAAGGGGGTTGGGGGGGTGCTGGAGGTGTGCACGCGTCGCTCCTTTTCCTCGCTGCTCCGCCCCCCCCCACACTAAACCCACCCACATGAAGATCCTGGCGCTGCCCAGCATTCAAAGGGTGATGTCACCATCCTCGGCGCCCCCCTCTACACACGTTTACACTCTTTCACTGCGCCCCTCCCCTTCTATCCCGCCCCACTTTCCATTCTCTCTCCCCTTGGCACCCAGAAAGGCCCGCCTTTGCCTCGTAAAATCTCGGGGTTCGCACTTAGTGACACAGTCGGGTGCGAGTGACATGGGGAATTGTGGTTGGGGATGCCCCCGGTACCCCGTTAAACAGGACCAGGCTGGGTGTGGGAGCGCTCTCCTTTGTTCGGGTCTTGGACTGGGGAGGCGTGGGGAACAAAGAGGCTGCTGCCAAGGCATCGGCAATATTCGGGGGGGGGGGGAGGGGGTCGATTAACCTGGACCAACACGGGGCACTGAATGGAGGGACGGTGTGCGCGCTTGCCTGCGCGTGGTGTGCGTGCGTTTGGTGTGTGTGGATTTTCGTGTAAGGGGACGAATGAGGGTGTGTATTTTCGTGTGCGTGTGTGCTGTGCTTTCGTGTGCCTTGTTTGGTGTGTGTCTGTTAGAGTGTTTTCGTGGGTGTGTGTGTTTTATTGCGGCACTGATTGCACACGAATTGGCGTCCAGCCCCCCCTTGGCCCTGCTTTGGGTATTGGGGGTCTCTACTGTTTGGTTTCTCCCCGTGTTCCGCTAACTTACACCCAAGCTGCATTCGTGTAACAGGTAGGGTGGCAGAGGGGTGGTGCTCGCTCGTGGGGCACACATCTCAAAATGTGACCATCTGCCCTGTTACACGTCTCCCCGTGTCACGTGGGCGGCGAGCCTTTAATAGGAGCGCCGTCACTTTCCCCTAATTAGGAGGGTTTACGAGCTGTTCCGCTTCTAACACGCTGAGGGCATCGCCTGGGCGCGCGCACACGTTTCACAAAATGCACACGTCACGCCTGATTTATTTATTTAAGTATATTTGTGTTTTTTTTCTTCAAAGAAGTATTGCAAAATGTCCATGTGCCGGCGTATAGCGGGCAACACGACCACACGTGGGTGCGATGAGTGTGTGTTTGTGTCGTGTGGTCGCCGATTGGACATATTATGTCCAACGTAATGGATGCAAAAAAGTGTGTGCATGTCTGATGAAATGCGTACATCTGTGCGTGAACACGTGTTATGCACTAGAATAAACCGAACTCCACCCAGCTCACCCTGCAAGTCCGCGAACGTTTGGTGGACTATGGGCGTGCACGCGGTAAATACTGTATGTTTTTTTATAATAGGAAGAAACTAAAAAAAGTGATGGGTGGAAGGTGTTTTGAATTAATCAGAACCATTGGCATTGCTCTGGGCAACCTTTCACACTGCTGGTTTATAGCCGGTCTGTGCCATTTTCCAGCCATATGTAACTCAGTCAGGTACTGCCACCAATGGGGCAGCCCTGCCCGAACTGCTATGCCAGGTCCCCTCTGCACAGAAACTCAAGCAACCCCAGGCATGTTTCAGCTTTGTTAGGCCCCCTCACAGCTTGGTTCCCTGTCACGCAGGGAGCAAGGGACCCACGTCTGGGCATACCAACACTAACGGTGTTCACAAGGCATGCCCTACAGCCACTCCCTGACGACAGTACCAATGCTAACGGTGTTCACAAGGCATTCCCTACAGCCACCCCCTGAGGACAGTACCAATGCTAACGGTGTTCACAAGGCATGCCCTACAGGCACTCCCTGAGGACAGTACCAATGCTAACGGAGTTCACAAGGCAAACCCTACAGCCACTCAACAGTGTTCACAAGGTGTACCCTACAGCCACTCCCTGAGGACAGTACCAATGCTAACGGTGTTCACAAGGCATTCCCTACAGCCACCCCCTGAGGACAGTACCAATGCTAACGGTGTTCACAAGGCATGCCCTACAGGCACTCCCTGAGGACAGTACCAATGCTAACGGAGTTCACAAGGCAAACCCTACAGCCACTCAACAGTGTTCACAAGGTGTACCCTACAGGCACTCCCTGAGGACAGTACCAATCCTAACGGAGTTCACAAGGCAAACCCTACAACCACTCCCTGAGGACAGTACCAATGCTAACGGTGTTCACAAGGCAAACCCTACAGCCACTCAACAGTGTTCACAAGGTGTACCCTACAGGCACTCCCTGAGGACAGTACCAATCCTAACGGTGTTCACAAGGCATACCCTACAGCCACTCCCTGAGGACAGTACCAATCCTAACGGTGTTCACAAGGCATACCCTACAGACACTCCCTGAGGACAGTACCAATGCTAACGGGGTTCACAAGGCAAACCCTACAGCTACTCAACAGTGTTCACAAGGCATACCCTACAGCCACTCCCTGAGGACAGTACCAATGCTAACGGTGTTCACAAGGCAAACCCTACAGCCACTCAACAGTGTTCACAAGGCATACCCTACAGCCACTCCCTGAGGACAGTACCAATGCTAACAGTGTTCAGAAGGCAAACCCTACAGCCACTCAACAGTGTTCACAAGGCATGCCCTACAGCCACTCCCTGAGGACAGTACCAATGCTAACAGTGTTCACTAAGGCACACCCTACGGCTACTTCCTGAGGACAGTACCAATGCTAATGGTGTTCACAGAGCATTCCCTACAGCCACTCCCTGAGGACAGTACCAATGCTAACGGTGTTCACAGGGCATTCCCTACAGCCACTCCCTGAGGACAGTACCAATGCTAACAGAGTTCACAAGGCAAACCCTACAGCCACTCCCTGAGGACAGTACCAATGCTAACGGTGTTCACAAGGCATACCCTACAGCCACTCCCTGAGGACAGTACCAATGCTAACGGGGTTCACAAGGCAAACCCTACAGGCACTCAACAGTGTTCACAAGGTGTACCCTACAGGCACTCCCTGAGGACAGTACCAATGCTAACGGTGTTCACAAGGCAAACCCTACAGCCACTCCCTGAGGACAGTACCAATCCTAACGGTGTTCACAGGGCATTCTCTACAGCCACTCAACAGTGTTCACAAGGCGTACCCTACAGCCACTCCCTGAGGACAGTACCAATCCTAACAGTGTTCACAAAGGCATATCCTACTACAGCCACTCCCTGAGGACAGTACCAATCCTAATGGTGTTCACTAAGGCACACCCTACAGCCACTCCCTGAGGACAGTACCAATGCTAACAGTGTTCACAAGGCAAACCCTACAGCTACTCAACAGTGTTCTCAAGGCATACCCCACAGCCACTCCCTGAGGACAGTACCAATGCTAACGGTGTTCACTAAGGCACATCCTACAGCCACTCCCTGAGGACAGTACCAATCCTAACGGTGTTCACAGGGCATTCTCTACAGCCACTCAACAGTGTTCACAAGGCGTACCCTAAAGCCACCGCCTGAGGACAGTTCCCGTTTCCCGATTCTCGCCTCGCTTGGCAACCAGTGGCGCTTTTTCCTGATCCTTCTTCGTGAGCCCCTCACCCACTGGACAGCGCTGTTCTGATTGACCTATAGACTTGAACAGTCTCTTTCACTGACGCCTTGAAGCAAGCTACTAAAGTAAGCCAGCTTGGTCCCGATGAGGGCCCTCGCAACTGTAGATAACAAGGGGGGTTCCTGTGAGTCCCTCTGCCAGACATTAGTCCTGGTTACGAGAGTCTTACCCAGAGTCTTTAGCTCACTATCTTTCACAGAGAAGAAATATCCCAAACATATCAGTCTTTGTCCTGCCCTGGGGCAATCCAGCACAAAATGCTAGGCAATTCTCCTCTGAACAAGAGTACCACAGCATCCCCAGACACGTGTTTGGATGGACCTCATCAGTAGGGTGGAGCTGTGTCTCTCTAAGAATAGTGAGCAAGGGATCCACGTCTGGATTCCCCTAGTAGCTTAGGGTGAGACCCAAAGTTACTTGAAATATGCAAATAAGAAGGGGGGTCCTGGGAGTCCCCCTGCCTCGCAACTGTAGTCCAGTCTGTCTTCGATCAAAACTCTGAATACGTGCAAGCAATTTGATGCAATACGCAGAGACCAAGCTGCTGACCTGTGTGCTCATATTAAGATATTGATAAAAAAATACTCATAAGTTCTAGACCTTGTGCTGAATGGCTGATTTACAGTCTGTGATCACACAATGCTGATAATCGGGAGGCCGTTTTTTAGAGCTATGAGCAGTCCCTGCAATCCTCCAGGCCATTCCTCACCACCCACACTTGGATGATTGAATAGATTCTGCTGATGTCATCAGAATACGTTTCATAGACGGCAAGGGAATCAGGCACTGTGTGTCAGCAGCGTAGCTGGTGAACCTGATTCCCGGTCTTCCAGCACTTGGAAAAGCAGAAGAGTGAAGATATGGGAAAGAGAGTGAAGAAGACAAGAGGCTTGCAGAACTCCATGCCCAATCCGCATCGGATCTGCGGCTGCCGTAGCACTACGTACTGTATATGTGTCTGAAAATGAAGAAAAGAATGGTGCGGTCCTGCAGCTGAGATAGAAAAAACCAGCAACGTAGGAATGGTCAACTAAATCAAAGACCACAGACAGGTCAAGCGGCATTAGTAACACTGCGTGACCTTTATAATCAAATTGTAAGAGGTCCGGCTTTAGATTCAATAATGCTGTTTCTGTTCCATGTGCCGGTCGGAAGCCTGATTGCCTCTTGCTTAGGATATCATGATTGGACAAATAGTCCAAGACCTGCAGGTTGGCCGCCTGATCTAAGATCTTGAGCAAGAACGGAACATTCGTAATGGACGGATAATTGGATGGGATGAGGGGGTGCAGTCCTGCTTTCTTAGGCAAGGCATAGATCCATGCATTCTTTATGCAGCCTGGGGCTGGGCCCTAAGAAACAGAGAAATGTACTCATTTAGTTATTGATGAACCGAAAGCTGGGGCACATGCTGTCGCTGAAACGGCCGGGCAAGTGTCTCCCTTTCATATCGTCGGTTCTAACTGGGCAATGAGTTGCGTCATTTCAGCCTCAGGTACGGATTTGAAATCAAACTCTCTGTGTGGGTCTCCAGGTGTAGCATTCGGTGGAGTAAGCAGAACATCCCCAACAAGGCTGGAATTGTCCAAGGTCAACAGGTCTAATTGATCTTGGTGTTTACTTGACGAGTTGACCAAGTTTACTTGGTGTCAACTTTTCCAGCATGGCATCTTGAATAACAGCACACCACGCGCTATCCTTCACAGTATTGCCCTCTTTAAAGGGCATGGATTTTCCAACTCGGGTCTGTACAGTACCCATGCTCATGGAATGCACAGGCATGTCTGGCAATCATCAACTGAGGACAGTACAGTGCCCATGCTCATGTAATGCACAATCATCAACTGAGGACAGTACAGTGCCAATGCTCATGGAATGCACAATCATCAGCTGAGGACAGTACGGTGCCAATGCTCATGGAATTCACAATCATCAGCTGAGGACAGTACAGTGCCAATGCTCATGGAATGCACAGGCATGTCTGGCAATCATCAACTGAGGACAGTACAGTGCCAATGCTCATGGAATGCACAATCATCAACTGAGGACAGTACAGTGCCAATGCTCATGGAATGCACAATCATCAGCTGAGGACAGTACAGTGCCAATGCTCATGGAATTCACAATCATCAGCTGAGGACAGTACAGTGCCAATGCTCATGGAATGCACAATCATCAGCTGAGGACAGTACAGTGCCACTGCTCATGGAATTCACAGGCATGTCTGGCAATCATCAACTGAGGACAGTACAGTGCCCATGCTCATGGAATGCACAATCATCAACTGAGGACAGTACAGTGCCAATGCTCATGGAATGCACAATCATCAGCTGAGGACAGTACAGTGCCAATGCTCATGGAATTCACAATCATCAGCTGAGGACAGTACAGTGCCAATGCTCATGGAATGCACAGGCATGTCTGGCAATCATCAACCGAGGACAGTACAGTGCCAATGCTCATGGAATGCACAATCATCAACTGAGGACAGTACAGTGTCAATGCTCATGGAATGCACAATCATCAGCTGAGGACAGTACAGTGCCAATTCTCATGGAATTCACAATCATCAGCTGAGGACAGTACAGTGCCAATGCTCATGGAATGCACAGGCATGTCTGGCAATCATCAACTGAGGACAGTACAGTGCCAATACTCATGGAATGCACAATCATCAACTAAGGACAGTACAGTGCCAATGCTCATGGAATGCACAATCATCAGCTGAGGACAGTACAGTGCCAATGCTCATGGAATGCACAATCATCAACTGAGGACAGTACAGTGCCAATGCTCATGGAATGCACAATCATCAGCTGAGGGCAGTACAGTGCCAATGCTCATGGAATGCACAATCATCAGCTGAGGACAGTACAGTGCCAATGCTCATGGAATGCACAGGCATGTCTGGCAATCATCAACTGAGGACAGTACAGTTCCAATGCTCATGGAATGCACAGGGATGTCCTGAAATCATCAACTGAGGACAGTACAGTGTCCATGCCCATGGAATGCACAATCATCAACTGAGGACAGTACAGTGCCAATGCTCGTGGAATGCACAGGGGATGTCCTGCAATCATCAACTGAGGACAGTGCAGTTCCAATGATCATGGAATGCACAGGGCATGTCCTGCGGTCATCAACTGAGGACAGTACAGTAGCCATGCTCATGGAATGCACAGGGCATGTCCTGCGGTCATCAACTGAGGACAGTAAAGTACCCATGCTCGTGGAATGCACAGAGCATATCCTGCAATCATCAACTGAGGACAGTACAGTTCCCATGCTCGTGGAATGCACAGGGCATGTCCTGTAATCATCAACTGAGGACAGTACAGTACCCATGCTCGTGGAATGCACAGAGCATATCCTGCAATCATCAACTGAGGACAGTACAGTACCCATGCTCGTGGAATGCACAGGGCATGTCCTGCGGTCATCAACTAAGAAGAGTACAGTACCCATGCTCATGGAATGCACAGCGCATGTCCTGCGGTCATCAACTGAGGAGAGTACAGTACCCATGCTCATGGAATGCACAGCGCATGTCCTGCGGTCATCAACTGAGGATAGTACAGTACCCATGCTCGTGGAATGCACAGGGCATGTCCTGTAATCATCAACCGAGGACAGTACAGTACCTCTGCACATGGAATGCACAGGGCATGTCCTGATGCCATACCCGATAGGCACTGTGCTCACAGCATGACCCGCAGCTACAGCTGGCGTGCCTGCAGTACCCTTGGGCCACTATGGCAATGCCCTGTGTGCTGCGCCACCCTTCTCCCTACACTCAGGGCATGCTCCTCCGTGTTGCTGACATAACTAGTGCATTTCATTTCCTTTTAGGTCTTTTTATCATAAGTCAGACCCTTCAGCTATGATTATTCTGTAGATTTCTCTTTTGTTTCTTGTGTGTTGGTTTCTGTAATATTAGAAGAAATCCACCATGACCTCCCGTCAGAAAACTTGTTTCCGGCGAGTTTTTTGCTTCATAGTTATATTTAGGTTGCCCATGTAATGCCCACCACAGTAGCCTGCAAGGAATAGGCGGCAGGCGTGTCCTCTAGGCACTCTACCACCACCCCAAGCTTGGCCTGTGGCCATATCTGGGTGCACTGCCCCTACTGGCAATTCCCAGATACAGCACCTCTAGTCCAAGTGCACGTAATGTCTGGCTTGTGGGCATGCTGTGGGCACACTGCCCTCCTGGCACGGCCTATGCCCAGGCTTTGCAGTCTCTGTGCCCATGGTAAGGCTTGCAGCAATAGCCAGTTGCAGTGCCTTACCAGCAGTGCTCAGAGGGCATGTCCCGCAGCCATGCCCTTTGGCCAGTGTGCTGCAGGCATTGTGAGTGAACATGCCAGTGTGCAGTTCCAATGTCCCATGGTGGCAGTGCCCCTAATTAGCGCTCACATGGCATTCGGTTTGCCCTGTCAGGGTATTCCCCCTCACACAGTGTCGCCTGCTACACTTCCTACTGGGTGTTCCTAGTGGTCATGCCTGGGTGCAGTCCCCGCGCACGCACGCGCAACGCCAACAGGACATGGGCTATGGCCATGCCCAGGCATAGTGTTGACACTGCCCTGTGTCCAACCATGCCCTCAGCTTCCTACTGCCCTTATAAGTGGAGTGCATGGCCGGGTGCCATACACTGTAGGCTGTGTAATATGCGGATCCAGAGCCCCCCACCCCAGATCCTTAGACCTGAAGTAATGTCTTCGGATCCGGGTGGAAAAAGGGCACCGAAAAAAATAAATATATAAAATAAATATAATTCCCACATTCGTTCAGGGGACCCATCCCCTAGCTCCCAGACTCAGTGGCCAAAGCGAGATTATTTTTTGTAAAAAATGCAATCTATCACCCCATGCGCCCACCATTAGCCCTTGGGCCTAAGGGCACTAAGAGACTACATAATGCCCCCGGGCGCCTCCTCACCACATAGTCCACAATTCCAGGGCCCCCCTTCGTGAATGCATGTGTGTGGACCCAAAATGGCCGCCAGACTCAAAACTGTGAGGCTTGCATCCAGAAAGCGTACTTCCAGCTTAAAAGGACTTGTGTGGACCCTTCAACAAAATATAACAAAATATGTTGGACTACCTTGTTCAGTGGACTGATTTTCGCCAACCCGAAGAAAGAAAACGAAAGATTAATGCAACAAATGGCAATGTACAGGCCAGGTGTGGTGTCAGCACAACCCATGGAGGCCCAAACATTTCTGGCTGGGGTTTGAATGGGAACAGCTTTTTGACCCCCGCTCCTCCCCCATGACTTATCATCATCCCGATGGAATGTCTGCTCTCCATAATAATTTATCATAGCCCAGTTATGCTATCAAGGGGTTCTGGCGACTTGATATTTAAACACAAAGTCGAAAGCTGAGTGCTGTGTAAATGTCCGCAGGGCTCCGATTTGGTTTTGTTGCACTGTAACGCATCTGTTGCCTATTATCTTTTAAATATTACACTTAAAAACCTTTAAACTTCCCCCTGGTTGACATGTGGTTTATTAGGAATGATGGGAGAAAACAATTGTCTAATATGTTATATAAACATATAATAATATGGTATTATTAACTTCTAGTACACGACGAGGGGGTGTGGTGGCCTCCCAGCCAATCAGGAATGTAAAGCCCCCCGTCCCCCGTTCCGAGCTTCCCCCAGAGGGGGAGGCCGCCATCTTCCCTCACCAGGACCGAGTTAAGTGCACTCGCCCACCTCCCTTCCTCCATCCCTCTTTTCCATATATTTATCACCCCCAAGCGCACCCCCGGTTACCTGCTGCTCCTTTGTCCCAGGACAGCGCTAGAAACACTTGTGTTCCTGGCACTTCCCCGTCGCAGCAATAGCCGCCATGCAAAAGGAGAAGGGACTACATGTCCTTCGCCTTCATCCATGGTGGCCATCTTGGATTGTAGTTTTTTCATGTTGGCAACCAGATTGTTTGCCATGACATGCCGGGATGCTGATAGCAATAAGCCCCTCGATTTATTACCGGGGTAGCTTCACACGAACCTGTAACTTAAGATCTGGGGCATTACCTGACCCTATAATACCCATCAACCCGGGGTTTATTTCTTAGATAATACCTGGCAGCCTGCAAAATCTGTGTAAAAGCCTGGAAATAATGTCTTTTCAGGTTAGTTGTGACATCTCAACTGACCTGTAATGAGAAAATGATATCACAACTGCGCTTTGATCCGTTATTACGCATCATTTGTGACGTCAATGCCAGCTGCTTGAGCCAGCAGCCATCATTTCAGCCGTCACTGCAGCATTTAATTAAAGCTGTGAAAAGCTTAAAAAAATTCTTGCTTGCAGAATAGTTTTTCGGTGTCGCTTTACAGCCATTGATTGACAAGGGACTGTTTATGGTAGAATCTTTCATTTGTTCACTGCTGGAGTGTAACACTTGTGAGCAAGGATCTGCATGATAGTACTTATTGAAAAGCACAAAATGAAACCTTTTTTGATACATTTTTATTAAACTGCTTGAACTGTTTTTTCTGCATCACATTAGGGGATGCATTTTTGCTTTTTGAAATCCAGATAGTATTTATTTTTAAATGTTTTTATTGGCATTTATAATAAACATTGAAGCAATTAGCAAGATTCACCAATCACTTCTATGCATATCAAGTGTTATTTATAAACATAACCAAACAACATTAACCAACAAGTCTTCATACATTACTATATGGATGAGCAAATGAAAGGTCTCTTACATTATAAGAGACGAGGTATTAGCGGGAATGACAGCGTGTGGCCATGTATTATACGGAATAAAATACCCTTTAACGTATATAAAACGGATATTGCCAATCACCTTATAACGTATATAGTAAGGGGTTACGTTATCCCATAGGTAGCTCAAGAGTTGGCAGTTACATTGCAATGCACATTTGAAGTACATGATTCGTCTGGCATTAAAAAGGAAATGTTCAAACAGAAATGCATCTGGAAAGAAGAGCACCCTTCTACTGTTTCATCGTCTTTTCATCGGATTTTAGGTGTGGGGGGTTTAGGTTTTCTGTGAAGGCGGCTGCTTATTAAACAAAAGGCACTGATTGCATTGGCTCTCAGCTGCTTCCTGCAACGTTCAGCTGGCCGTGTACAGCGAGGAGCCGCCACTTCTATGGGGCGCTAATTGCACGGTGTGTTTCGAGTGTGCAAAGTGATTGTCACGCTTAGAGGACAGTGGACCCGATTCATGGACCTATCGACGCGCGTGCATCGTAGGGGGAAGCGGCGTGTGGATGGCATAGGTGTGTGCGAGCGGAGTGTGTGCATCGTGGTGGGAAGCGGAGTGTGGATGGCATAGGTGTGTGTGAGCGGAGTGCGTGCATCGTGGGGGGAAGCGGAGTGTGGATGGCATAGGTGTGTGTGAGCGGAGTGCGCGCATCGTGGGGGGAAGCGGAGTGCGGATGGCATGGGTGTGTGTGAGCGGAGTGCGCGCATCGTGGAGGGAAGCGGAGTGCGGATGGCATGGGTGTGTGTGAGCAGAGTGCGTGCATCGTGGGGGGAAGCGGAGTGCGGATGGCATAGGTGTGTGTGAGCAGAGTGCGTGCATCGTGGGGGGAAGCGGAGTGTGGATGGCATAGGTGTGTGTGAGCAGAGTGCGTGCATGGTGGGGGGAAGCGGAGTGTGGATGGCATAGGCGTGTGTGAGCAGAGTGTGCGCATGGTGGAGGGAAGCGGAGTGCGGATGGCATAGGCGTGTGTGAGCAGAGTGTGTGCATCGTGGGGGGAAGCGGAGTGTGGATGGCATAGGTGTGAGCAGAGTCTGTATGCCTTAGAGTGGTGTGTGCTGCGTCAAGGTCGACAGTTTACTGTAGCAGACAAACGAACGAATTGACTGTCTTCTTTAAGGGTGTGAGTTGTGCCGGTGAATCTCGGCGCTGGAAGATTGTGTGTCTCAAGAGCATGTGATGCGCGCGTACAACAAGCGTCTGGGAGTGAACTGCTTTTAAGCGTGTGAGTTGTGCACCGTATGAGCGTCATGGCAGGCTGTATCAAGGATGTGTGCAGGGAAACGAATCAGCGAAATTTAGTGGGGTAAGAAACAGACGAACCGAATGCTTCTTGGCGCTTCCAGGTGGCTCTGCTGCTTCGCAAAAACTCACATGGCTTGACTGGGCGCTTCTCTGAAGATTATAGCGCCCAGATGCCCTTCCAATCCGAGGATTGGGCGCGCGCGCCGTTAACAGCTGTCGGAGTCTGCAAGGCAGGAGTGTTTCCAGCCTGTAAACGGTCCATGCCTGGACTCTGGGGGAACTCACCCTGGGGCGCTTAACACAGCCGACCCAGACGGCTGCCGGGCACCCTCCCAGGCCCCGCGACTCCACAGAGGTCGCCCGGGTTCCATAACATTTCTCCACCCACATGAGAGAGAGGCAGAGCGAGAGGCAGAGAGCGCTCATGAAAAGCTGCCAGGGGGCGTCAGTAGCAGTGGCGTCCAAGCACTCTCTCCAACAGATGGGCCCAGATTACGGAAGCTTTGCACCATACAAGTGCAAAGTGCACACTTTTAGCACTACCGCAAAGTGTCCCCTATTTCTACAAACACTGGCCCATATTAGAAAACCTTTGCATCGTGACTAGTGCAGTTTGGCATGTTAAAAGCACCAGGACAAAAAGTGCCACCACGCTACATTTTCACTGCATGTTTGCCCCAGGGCAAAGTCCTAGCACTAATGCGGAATGGCATTAGCACTAGGTACAAAAATGCAATTTTTCCCCGGGTGCTTATAATATGCCAAACTGTATTTGGTGTGCACACAAGATGGTGGCGGGGTACCGTGTCGGGCACATATCGACAAACTGTGGTTGGAAGAGGCCAAACATGTGTGTGACACATGTGACTCTGGTGACACACTGCAGATATGCGAACCGTAGCCCTCCGAGTGACCTGCAGATATGCACACAGGCAGTGCAAATGGTGTCACAGACTGCAGATATGCGAACATGTAGCCCTCACAGTGACATGCAGATATGTACACAGGCAGTGCCAATGGTATCACAGACTGCAGATATGCGAACATGTAGCCCTCACAGTGACATGCAGATATGTACACAGGCAGTGCCAACGGTGTTACATACTGCAGATATGCGAACATGTAGCCCTCACAGTGACATGCAGATATGCACACATGCAGTGCCAATGGTGTCACGGACTGCAGATATGCGAACATGTAGCCCTCACAGTGACATGCAGATATGCACAGAGGCAGTGCCAATGATGTCACGGACTGCAGATATGCGAACAGGTAGGCCTCACAGCCTACCTGTTCAGACATGCACACACAGTGTCAATGGTGTCACAGACTGTAAATATGGGAACAGGTACCCCTCACAGTGACCTGCAGACATGCACACAGGTACTGCCAGTGGTGTCGCACGCTGCATATATGCCAACAGGTAGCCCTCACAGTGACCTGCAGACATGCACACAGGTACTGCCAATGGTGTCACACGCTCCAGGTATGAGAACAGGTAGGCCTCAGAGTGACCTGCAGATATGCTCATAGGAAGTGCCAAGGGTGTCACACACTGCAGATATGGGAACAGGTACCCCTCACAGTGACCTGCAGATATGCACACAGGCAGTGCCATTGGTGTCACGGACTGCAGATATGCGAACAGGTAGCCCTCAGAGTGGCCTGCAGATATGCTCATAGGAAGTGCCAGTGGTGTCACACACTCCAGATATGCACACAGGTAGAGCAAATAGCGTTGCACAGTGCAGCTCTGTACACAGGTAAGGCATGCAGTGCTTTGAAGCACATATATGCACTGCAATGATGTACATAGGTTGTGCCTATGGTCGTATACACTGCGTATATGAGCACATGCAGAGTCTATGATAGCATGCAGTGCATATTTATACCCAGGTAACAGATATGGTGCAGTGGAACAGACTGAACATATTTCAGCTGTAGGAATGTGATGTGGATAGGCAGACAGATAATGCAATGGTTGTGTGTAGTGATGATATGATGCATGCGAAACACCTACGTGGCTCTCTGCGCAACAATCCACGGTGCATGACTACCTCTGATATTCAAAAGAGCGGACACATTTTGCCAATTATACCATTTTCATTATTATTCAAAGAAAACCTCAGAGCCGACACGTGTTTCGACCATATTTACAAGGTCTTCCTCAGGGCAACCAAATCACATTACCATGGACCCTTTTTAAATATGTAAATTGAGTCATCCCTTGTGGGATTCATTTGCAATATTCTTTACTATATCTTGTGTTGTCAAGCTCTCATGAATCTTGCATGATGAAATTCCTGCTTAGCCTTTTTGAAATAGATAGATAGATAGATAGATAGATAGATAGATAGATAGATAGATAGACAGATAATTGGCTGTTTAGGTACGGCCCATCCCCGTAAAATTCAGGTAAGACCTGATGATCTGGTCCGTTGGCGTGAACACAAGCGGACCAATGCATCAAGTTTTACCCACATTTTCGTTTTAATATCAGAGGTAGTGAGTCATACACTGTGGCTTGGGGAGCAGAGAGCCAGTTAGATGTTTAAAATTAATCATATCTGAAAGTCATGAGGTTTGTGGCTTTTTTCTAACATAGGCCTCTGCTTGCCTGCCATCATGCCAAAATCTGGAAATGTTCTCATAAAATAAGTCTCTTTGAGCTTTCGAATATAGGTCTGGTCGTAGCTTATCGGGGTTCAGTCCCAAACCTAGTTTGTAGTGCAGATATGTACACAGGGAGTGGATAGAGGGGATAATATGTACAGGTATCTTTACTGGTAGAGAGAGCACATGGTGGCGGGTAGTGCAGTGGTGTTGGCTGGTATCTGATATGTGTATTCATGTAGGAGCCAGGCGACTGACTGATCCATAGGTTTGGCCCTTAGTGCCCCAACACGTGTGCACTTCCTGTGCCCTCGGCAGCTGGAGGGAGCGCGTTCCCCCGGAATGAGGAATGAAGGATATATTTATCTGACTGGTAGAAGAACATCCCATTCAGAAAGCCATGCTTTCATTCTGGCAGGTCCATTTTTAGAATCAGGCAGAAAGGCCTCTTTCTATTCTTTGCCGGGGTGACCCTTAACCCATTGCTGACAAGTGTACGTCTGCGAGTAAGAGGGTTGGGAGCAAGATGGGGCAAGAAAAAAGGAAGGAAAGGGAGACACAGGCAGAACGAGAGGAAGAAAGAAATAGGAAAAAAGACAGAGTGAAAGAAAGGGAAAGAAAAAGAGAGAGAGAAAAAGAGAAAGTAAGAAAGGAAGAGGGAAAGAAAGAATGCAAGACAGAAAGAGTCAGAGAGGCAAAGAAAAAAGAAGGAAAGAAAGAAAGAAAGAGAGCAAGAAAGAATGAACGAGAGAAAAAAATTAAAAAGAAAGAAAGAGAGAGAAATAAATAAGGAAAGAGAAAGAAAGAAAGAAAGAAAGAAAGAAAGAAAGAAAGAAAGAAAGAAAGAAAGAAAGAAAGAAAGAAAGAAAGAAAGAAAGAAAAAAGGAAAGAAAGAGCACTAAAAATACATTGAGAATCCCTTATAAATTTAGGGGAAATTGTGGGATTGAAAAAAGGGAAAAAGCACACAAAATGGCAAAAATAAACGGGTGCTGCATGAAAGTAGAAAGTACACGTGAAGTGGTGCAGTCAAGCGGAAGCTAAGGAAAGGGATGACGAGGATTGAAAATGCAGCAGTAACACAAACTCATCCGCACTCAAGACATGTACACAAACTCATCCACGCTCAAGACATGTACACAGACTCATCCACACTCAACACATGTGCACAAACTCATCCACACTCAAGACATGTGCACAAACTCATCCACACTCAAGACATGTACACAGACTCATCCTCACTCAAGACATGTACACAGACTCATCCACACTCAACACACGTGCACAAACTCATCCACACTCAAGACATGTACACAGACTCATCCACACTCAACACACGTGCACAAACTCATCCACACTTAATACATGTGCACACACTCTCCCGCACTCAAGACATGTACACAAACTCATCCACACTCAACACACATGCACAAACTCATCCACACTCAATACATGTACACAAACTCATCCACACTCAACACACGTGCACAAACTCATCCACACTCAATACATGTACATAAACTCATCCACACTCAACACATGTATACAAACTCATGCATACTCAATACATGTACACAAACTCATACTCAACACATGTACACAAACTCATCCACACTCAACACATGAATACAAAGTCATCCACACTCAACACATGTGCACACACTCTTCCACACTCAACACATGTGCACAAACTCATCCACACTCAACACATGTGCACAAACTCATCCACACTCAATACATGTACATAAACTCATCCACACTCAACACATGTACACCAAAGCATCCACAATCAACACATGTACACAAACGCATCCACACTCAACACATGTGCACACACCCATCCACACTCAACACATGTACACAAACACATGCACACCAAACACATGCACACACACTCATCTACACTCAACACATGTACATAAACTCATCCACACTCAACACATGAATACAAACTCATCCACACTCAACACATGTGCACAAACTCATCCACACTCAACACATGTACACAAACTCATCCACACTCAACCCATGTGCACAAACTCATCCACACTCAACACATGTGCACAAACTCATCCACACTCAACACATGTACACACACTCATCCGCACTCATCCACACTCAACACACTTATACGCACTCAACCCCGTACAAAGACGCCCTCTCACAAGCATTCACTCAAATGCACACTGCCACATACATGGACCACACTTATAACTACACTTACACAAACACACAGTTGCATGCAGACACATGAACACACATGCATGCTCACAGGCACACATGCACGCCCTCATATCCACGAACATGATCACACGCAGTTGGAAAAAGTAGAAAACGGTCACACTACCCAGGACACATACCCTGTCAGCCACAAAGAAATAGCACACACTCTCCGACACACGCACACTCCTACACATGCCTACAAAACACACACGCACACACACCATATATAGTTAGACAATCAGACATGCAGAGAGTGTGTGGGGATACATGTGGCTGGAAGGGTTCTCTGTGTGTCATTCATCTGGTCCCAAAATAAGGGCACGTATTTGAGGTCTCTGTGCTTGCCCGTGGCATGAGGCTCGGCGTTCCACGATGAGGCGTGATTGCTCACAGGCCGTAGAGCTGGAGACGTCAGCACCGAGCAGCTGCCGTGCCCTATAAGTGTCAACACTCATGTCCCACATAGAGGGTGTACACGGGGGAACATGGGGGTCTTTCTATGGGGGGTTATGTTTGGGTTTATGCAAGAGAATGCACAGGTCTGTGTATGGTAACTTATTAAACAATGTATGCGTGTCTAAGCAAAGGGGAGACAGCGTGGGGAGAGATTATGTGTGTGAATGGGTGTGTGTGAGAGAGTGCGCAAGTTCATGTGTGTGCCTGGTAGAGAATGCGTGTCCAGATATGTGTGCTGAAATGTGTGTGTGTGTGAGTGCAAAGGCACGTTCTTGCAAGTGTGGGTGCATGTCTGTATGTGTGTATGTGAAATAGAGAGCACCTGTGTGTATGATAGTGGGAACAATTGAAAACCCTTTCTGAGTGTTTCAACATGCGTGTGGAGAGATTGTGTGTGTTTGTGTGTCTATTTAGGGTAATGCATGCTTGAATGAGACTGGTAAAGTGTGTGTGTTATGTTATATTATGTTCTGTTACTTTGCATTTATATGGCGCCTTATGTACCATTGGTATGGTCTCAAGGCGCTGGTAGGTTGAACGCCCTCGGGAACCGAAGTTCAAGTCAGCAGAGAGAATAGAGAGAGTCAAAGGTGCGTGTGCGGTGGTTGAGAGATCAAGAGCATGTGTTCGTTCTCGCAGGATTTATCCAGACCGGTTCCGGCTGCGTTAGGCCTGAGGAGAACGCCTGGCTGGGGAGGGGTGTAACCAGCAGTGTTTAGTTAGGGTGATGGGGAGTATGAGGTAGATGATGGTATGAGAACAGCTATACCGTGTGTGTGTGTGTGGAGTGCATAGGAATGTGTGTTTACTTGCAAGGGAAAGACTGCATGTGTGAGAGAAAGTGTGTTTTACTGTGTGAGTGAGGGCATAGTAGGGGCAAGTGAGAAAAAGAACATGAGAACGAGAGCAGTGTGGTGTGACAGAGTGGTGCAGAGAACAGTGCAGTGTACAGACACACCGATCATATGCACAGCAAGAGACGGTTGGTATCCTTGATCTGGAATCCTTGGGTAGGTACACTTGGTCTAGTACCCTTGTTTGCAGATTCATAATTTACTCTTCTGAGCTGGATACCTTTGGTCATATGTCCTTGACTGAGCTTGCTCGGTCCTGACTCCTTGATCGAGTCATTTTGTTCATGTGTCCTTTGTCGGGGGGTAGGGGCGGACATTATTTGGGTACCGTTGGTCATGTATCTTTGGTCAAGTATCCTTGCTCTGGTTTTCTTGGTCAGATATCCTTGCCTGCAGATTCATAGTGGCCTCTACTTAGCTGTTCCTTCGACCTGATGTCCTGAGCTGGGCATCTTTGGTTCAATATTCCTGGTCCTGAATCCTTGGTCGAGTAATTTTCATTGGTTATCCTTTGTCGGGTAGCGTTATTTGGGTACTGTTGGTCATGTAGGTATCCTTGGTCTGGTTTTCTTGGTTTAGATATCCGTACTTGCACCCATAGTTGCCTCTCTATAATGGTATATTGAGAAGCCACCCTCAACACAAGGAGTTCCTTCCCTCCCCACTCACGTGGTCATGCAACAATCTGTTTAACAGACTCTTTTTTTTAGCCCTGTCTCAGACACATATCATGCCCCTCGGATCCCTCTCCCCATAGCTAACAATGAGCCAAGAACCAGGCCGGTGTACAGGAAATACGTTGGTATTTATTTCAAATTAAAAGTAATAGAAATTAGCACGAAAATGTTAAACAGCACTTTATCAGTGAGACAACACATTCAACTTCTCTCAGCATAAATAAGTCCCAAAGTAAGTTGAAAAGAACACCATCACAATTCTTCACATTCTGTAAATTTCACTTCACAAAAGAATTACACTGATCAATAAAGAAGGCACTTATGTAACGTGCGATTTTCATTTTCTGCCGGCTTAAGAGGGTGGCATTAGGATTTCAAGATTGATAAAAATGCTCATGGCAATTATAATTTTGCTCTCACTTTTGGTTTAAAATAACACAGGGTGATTAATCGCTTTGTTTTTCAGCCCCACCCCCCCTTTTGCTTTGGTCTATGTTGGGAAGTCAGACAGAAAAATGGGAATGATTTGGGGAATTTTGGTTTTCAGACGCCCCCTACTGAAAGGCCTGTGTAGGCCATTATATCCAGAAGCTGGATATAAAGGTTGGACTGATTTAAGAACAAAGACACCCCTCTTCCTTAAAGACGTCACAGTCAGCTGGACAACAAGGATTACCCAATTAATGTATAGGCTATAGTGTTCAGCCCACACGGGGAGGTGAGCTTTGCTAATTTTATTTTTTATTCTTTTAATTAGGCTTTATTTGGTTTGTGAATTACAAACATTTTTCCTATGTTTCATTCTCCAACATTTCCAAATATGTCACAACTCTCACAATTGAAAATACAACACTATACAATATTTACATGTTGATTGCTATTGTCCATCAGTTCACTTCACTCTTGTTCATTAATTAACTTAAACATGGTTTGCAAGAGGTTTACTAGTACTATTCAAGTGTGTCTGCACTGACTTATGAGCAGTATTAGCCAACAGCCTTCTGCCATTTTGCTCAGTTAGCTGGAAGTGATCTCTGTCAAGAGTCACGTTATAATAGTTGCAACATTAGGACAATCCATGACCAAATGTTTTAATGATTCTTTTATTTCTGGTGTGTGACATAATCTACATAGTGCTATTTTCGTCAATTTTGTGCTTATTATGTCACCCGTAGGAAATAAATTCAGTCGAAACCTTATTAATTGGTCTCGAAAGTGTGCATTTGGAGAAAGTGCTAGGTATTTTGGTATTGTGTTCAATTTTCGGCTCTCCTCAAAGGGTCTTCCATATCGAGAAAGTGTCGGTCTCTCTTGTTGTGTAGTGATCCAATCTCTAATATAAAGTTTCCGTTTGACTTTATCCGGGTGTGTGCATGATGTTTCATATAGTGCTTGGATTGTTAGTCGGGATGGTAAGCGTAAAACTCTCTTCCAAAAAGCACCTTCCAAGATCGTCCTATTCTGTTTTTTGAAGGTGAAAGCTGTTTCAGGTCCATATGTTAGGATTGGGCTAACTGTTAATCGATAGAAATTTATCAAGGGCGTCATAGAGAATTCATAGTAGCGTTTCAAAAGGATTCAACCTTGACTTGCCACGTTTGATGCCTTTGCTTTTAATGTGTCAACTCTTGGTCTACGGTCACACTTGTATTGACACATACTCTTAGGTATGTGAGCACAGTTACTTGTAATATCTTTTCTCCGTTGATCGTCCAAGAGTTAACATGTTTCCTGAATTTCTTTGATCTTTCTCCAAATATCATAATTCTTGATTTTGTTGAGTTCGTTTTCAGGCCATTTTGTTTGAATATATGTGTGAAATGCATTCAGTTGACGTTGCAACCCTATTGGCTTTTGATCTATAAGCACAATGTTGTCTGCGTATAATAGACAACTTATTGTGGACACTCCGATTTTTGGTGGAAAATGTCTGATGTCACAGAATGCTTGTTCTATATCGGCAATAAACAAGTTGAACAACTCGGCCGCCAAATGACAGCCTTGTTTTAGTCCCTTGTTTGTCGCTATCGGTTTAGTCAGAATCCTTTGTTGACTTACACGGATCTGAATTGAGGTGTCCAAGTATAGTTTTTCTATTATTTGGCAAATTGATGGTGGGCCTTTCCATGTTTTCAACTTGTACCAAAGATTTTACCGATCTACGAGATCAAAGGCTTCGGTTAGGTCAATGAATGCAACATAGATCTTTTTTCCTTTGTTGCGTTGTGTTTGCGCCTTCAAGATGTTCAATAAAAAGAGGTTTAGGCTAGTCCCTATGCCCTTTACGAACCCACTTTTCCAGATGTCTCATCTCGATGATTCATTGTTATACTCCATAAATTCAAGGCCTTTGTCACAAAAGAAGCAAATATCTTCCCCACCACATCCAACACTGCCATGGGGTGATAATTAGATGGTATTTTTCTTAGTCCTTTTTTAAAGATCAGGACGATAATTGCTTTTTTCCAGCATTGTGGAATTTCTTCTTTTTTTAATATTGCTGAAAACTATGATGTCAAAATTGTGGATCATTGTTCTATGTTTTTTTTAACAGGGTATTTGTTAAGCCATCTGGGCCTGCCGCTCAAGAATTGTTTAGTTTGTTTATTACTTCTTTCAAAGTTGTATGGTCAATGTTTAACTGTTCCCAACCACCACCACTTAATTCTTTCGTAAAGTGTTGTTGTTTTGTTTGATCAAAGAATTTCAAATAATGTGAAATCCATACAGATGGAGGAATTGGATTTATTTACAAGGCATTTTGCGGGGTATCCAAGTTGTTGATCAATGACCATATATCTGCCGTCGTTTTTTTTATTGACAAGATTAAGCATTTGTTCTGCGTCTTTTAGAATTAGAGTTCTCATGTAAGCTTTCCTCCAATTCGGATACTTTAGTCTAATTTTTTTTCCAGGACTCGTCTGTGTACTGTACCTAGTTCTTTTATAGCTCGTATGTCTTCCTTCACTTTTCTTTTTTGTTTAACAATTGTCTGATTATAATGATGTTTGTGCTGATGTTTTAACTTAGTTGAATTGTCTTTTTTTATTTTCGAAGATCTGCAATAATACTGTGAACTCTGATAGATCCACTTCTCTCAAAGGCAGCCATTGAAATTGTTTTCTCCAATTCCGTTTAGAAGTTTGTCCGTTTTGTCGTGGAAATTGGCAGTCTATTTCTGCCTGGGTTCACATCCAACTCGGTATTGTTAGCACTCACTAGTCATTCTGTTTGTCGAGACCAGGTCATCAGTAATAGATTATGATCACTTTTTAATGTTTCAATCACCTTGAATGTTATTTGGAGTTGTAAGATGTTTGCCGATACGCATATGTAATCAAGTATTCTGCTACTTTTTAGTCCTCTCCAAGTTACAGAACCTGGTTTGTCATTATTCTGATTATTAGTAAGATATTTACATTTCTTTGACTCACTCTTCTTCTCCAGTCTATTCCTCGCAGCCTAGCTGTTGTTACCTTGGGTGGGTCATCGTCCATTTCATAGCCTTCCTTATTCCAGCATATTGAATTTAAGTCCCCACATTTAACACATTTAACACAATTCACCCTATAGTGTTCTGCCAAATGGGAAAATGTATTAAATTAATATTTGTGATTAAATAGGCAAAGGATCTACATAGTTTCCCCCTCTGCCCACTATGAAGGCAAGGGATTCAGGGCAAGCAGACACCCCCACCTTTTGGTTTCCCAGGGCTCAGTTCTGCTTACAAAGCAAGCCGCTGTTTAAGGTTCAGGAAAGTCAGCTGCATCTCAGGGCACTCTGGAAAGATAGGGCAGGGATCTGGTCACTCCACTCTCAAAGATGGCCCCCCGCTCTCACCACAGGACCCAGACAGCTTTGAGGCCTTCCTAGAGATATAGAGCTTCACCCAGATACACTCTCTGCAATCTCCTCTGCTGTCTTCTTACAGCTGTCAGATGGTAAGTTTCAGCCGCCTTCCTGGTGGTCTGTCTCTTCTCTCTGTTCGCCTGTCCTGCTCCTTTTTCTTACATGTGTGTCCCCTGTCCTAGTGCAGTCCCCCTTATATAGCAGCGATGACACCACCAATTTTACAATCTTGGGGAAGTACCCTGCAATAATCCCTGCCACTAGGATTGGACAGTTACCCTTCTCTCTCCTCCCAAACCCAGTCTCCAAGTCAAGATTGGTTTAGTGGTCTGGAGCAACCTATGGCAATTCCCATTTGCCAGCACCCTTTGTTCTCCTTTCAACGTTTTGACAAAAACGAGTTATGTATCACCCCTTCATAATTTTACTAGCAACTGCCAGACTAAACATATTTTCTGTTTCCGCTAATCATGGGGAATTTGATAAGCCGAGCACCAAATCTGTATCATGTAGCACGGCCATGTGGCACCTTTCTGCCATTGCCATAAAAAGCACAACAGTTAAGAATATGTAAGTTATTAGGCATATCCCTAATTTCAATTTCCACCCGCTCACCAACCCTCACATTTGGAACATATTCAATTCAGCCAGAAACCTAGTTTAACTTGCCCTTACAGTTCCCAGTGTCACAGGAAGATGAATTTCACATCACCAAAATCGCCTGGAAATTACATAAAAAATGAAATCTACCCACCTTATGATGGCTGAGAAAAAGGCCTAACTGATAATAGCCCCATTAAATAAATTGTGAATCTCCATGTTAGACATATGGTCCTGATCCTGCTTTCGGCCATTTGTTTTCACTGGGTCCGCCTGTACCTTTACCAGTCTCGTTTGTGTTTGAAGCTTGCTCTTTGAAGTGGGTGCCCCCATTTTTCCACATATTAGTCGTGCTCCAGCCAATGGTGACTTTTCTTGAAGTCCATGCCTTCAGAGGCAGCAGGTCTGGAGAACATTGAATTTTGACACCTTTAGCAGGATATTTTTATTGCGGTTGGTCATTAGATGGGAGATGTGACATACAGGCTGGAAGTGGGAGATGTCCCTATGAAGTTTTTCTGACATCCAGCAAAAGGTCTGATTTGGGCAAACATTTTTTACATCAAGATAAAGTTGCTCTTCAAATGTCACTGGAGTTTTGTGGGTGAAACATAATATACATTGCTCTTTGTCAACCCACACTTCATGTTTTGTTTTCCTGACATTTTTCGGTGTGCTGTGATATTTGTTTTCACTTTTACTTGTTTGAGCCGTTTTTTATTTGCACCCTCCATGTACAGCCCGTTTTTGTTTTCAATGTTTAAAAATCCTGTTTTCAATGTGACAGAACTTCTGTTTCTCCTTCTTTTGTAAATTAAAATGCTCCTTATCCATTGGTAATGACAGGTAGGCCCCTTTCCACATGGCGCTTTAATTTTACTTGAAAAACAAAAAACAAAGGCCATTCATGTGAAACAGACTTCTATTTGGGGCCTTTAAATGCACCCCACATATCCTTAGTCCTGTCACCTTCGGCAAGTGATTTTGTTTGGGTATCCTTTGTTGAGTAGCGTTATTTGGGCACTGTTGGTCATGTAGATATCCTTGGTCTGGTTTACTTGGTCTAGATGTCCCTGCTTGCAGATTCACAGTTGCCTATCCTTAGCTGGGTACCTTTTTAGTCTGAGGTCCTAAGCTGGGCATCCTTGTTTGATATCCTTAGCTCTGTATCCTTCAGTGAGTCATTTTGTTCGGGTATCCCTTGTCAGGTAGCCTTATTTGGGTACCGTTAGTAATTTATCTTTGGTCAGATATCCTTGGTCTGTTTTTCTTGGTTGGGTACCTTTTCTTAGGTACCTTTAGTCATATAACCGTTGCCTGCCACTCTTGGTTGGCTATTCACATTACATTTTCTTTTAACTAGTCTTGGTCCTGTAGTGGCTTTTGAAGACTAGTGGCAGAAGTATGGGGGGCAACCTTTGATATTTGTTGAGGGGCTGAGTTGGCAGATCTGCCGCTATGGCAGCGGATTCAGAAAACCTAAACAAAATCAAAGGGATGATTTGAGATATTTGGAGTATCCACATTACCTACGATCAAGGGCCCTTTCCCCATTCACCAGTGAAAACAATTCAGTGTAATACTACCTGTGCAAAGGATGCTAGGAAAATCCAGGTACTGCACTCTGCACTGGAGACTTTACACCCTGTTCACTATAGAGAGATATTTTGGGAAGTCAAAACAGAAAACCAGACACTGGGAATGAGTGGCGCAAAAAGGAATACACTGATAAAGGTTGAATTTATTGACGACAAAATCAAGTTCACTGTCAATGAATTCTTGGACCTGCTGTCTTATGAATTAAACTAAAAAGCAAACTAACATAGCACATGTTCTATATCACAAGATAAAACCACGCATCTTGGCCTCAGATCATTGCGGTGCCAAATCGGGATTGCGGGAACCTTCCATCTTGTCGACCCTAGATGCCTAATCCGACCTCATACCCACCTTCCATCTTGTTGACCACATGACTCTCAATCGCCAACCAGGGCTCGCAGCAATCTCCCATCTTGTTTTCCACATGACTCTCGATCACCAATCAGTCCTCACAGCCATCTTCCATCCTGTTGACCGCATGACTTTCGATCACCAATGAGGCTTCAAAGCCGTCTTCCATCTTGTTGACTGCATGACCCTTTATCCCCAATCGGGCCTCTAAGCCATCTTCCATCTTTATGACTGCATGACTCTCGGTCCCCAATCAGGTCTCACAGGCATTTTCCATCTAGATATCCGCATGACTCTTGATCACCAATCAGGGTTCACAGCCATCTTCCAGCTTGTTGTCCGCATTACTCTTTATCTCCAATCAAGCCTCACAGCCATCTTCCATCTTGTTGACCGCATAACTCTTGATCGCCAATCAGGGCTCGCAGCAATCTTCCATCTTGTTGACTGCATGACTTTCGATCACCAATCAGGCTTCAAAGCCGTCTTCCATCTTGTTGACCACATGACTCTCGATCACCAATGAGGGCTTACAGCCATTTTCCATCTTGTTGACTGCACGACCCTCGATACCCAATCAGGCCTCACAGCCATCTCCCATCTTGATAACTGCATGACTCTCGGTCCCCAATCAGGCCTGACAGCCATCTTCCATCTTGATGACCGCATGACTCTTGATCACCAATCAGGGCTTATGCCAACTTCCATCTTGTTGACTGCATGACTCTCTGTCACCAGCCAGGCCTCACAGCCAGTAATAATCTTGATGACCCCATCACCCCCGAATCCCAGTCAGACCTCATAGCCACCCTCCATCACAGTGTCCACATGGCCCGCAATCCCCAATTAGGCCTTGATGCTGCTATCTTGTTGAACATCGATCACCAACCAATCAACCTCACAGCTAATCTCCATCTTGTTGAACTCCAAGTCTTCTTTTCTTAAAAAGGCAGTCTTAGAAATTATCTTTTATTTTTCTAGAGAGTTTAATTACCATGGATCGGTTTGCCAGAGTCCAGTGCTCGCCTGCTCGAGGAATTATTTTTTCGATGGGTTTTGTGAAAGTATTCCATTTGCCAGCAGTGCGTAACTCGCAGCGAGCTGAACCGATCCCCTGTCTTCCAGTTTCATGGGATTGCAGGAATTGTTGAGTGCTTGGCATTTAAACATCCTTACACTCTTTGTGAGCTTGGTGTGTCGAGACAATTTATAACTAGAAGGCCAATATCAAGAGACAAAAATAATACAAATACCTTATACATTTGTTTAGTTTAGTTTTTTTCCCCCCACTTCCATGTGTCTAGAGTGGATTAAAGTGCTCGTGGAAAAGGGAGGGAAGAGCCAGTGAAGGTGGGAGGAGTACTGGTGGAAGTAGGAGAAGAAACACTATAATCTGTGGGGCACCACTGTTCTCCACTACCGTCTCGACTCAAGATGAATTCATCTTACGAACTGACCGAAACATGTAGGCTTTTAGAATTACCCCGCACTTCGTACAGACCTCTACCATGCAGAAGAGAAGAGATAGAAAGCCCCAGGTGAGCGAGATTTGTCTGTGAAGTCTCCTTTCCTCAAAAGATTTGTATTTCACCAAGAAGATTTTTTTGTGAGTTTCCAGGGAGGTCTCAACGGGCATTTACAGGGCAAATGATAGGTTGGCCCTGCAATTTTGCCACCTCTATTTCATTGACGCTATCTTGGCGGGGGCAAGGGAAAATATCTATGCACATACTGATGTAGTAGTACAGTTGGAACATGATGACTACAAGGACGAACCTGACTTGTCACCGCCTGAAGGTGCGTGCCGGCTTTGGTGATGGACTAAGTCATTCCTTTGGCACAGCATTACCTTTGGGCCAAAGACATTGGGTTAATGAATGAAAACCCTCACCGGTTCAGCAATGTGCACATTGATCATGATAACCGAGACAGCCGAACCCGGGGGGACCCCACATGTCACATTGACGCAGTATAATACAAATGGCGGCAGTGTGCCCTGACGTGTGTGAGAGCGAAGGAAGGGCTTGAAGCGGGCCAGAGGAAGTCTTCGAAGCCAAGGCCAGCCTCCAGATGGAGCCAACCGGTGTCCAAAATGTGGCCACGTTCTCTGGCTGCAGTTTCTATGCTCTTTGCTTAGCAATAGAGACCTGTGCATTCTAGGTCCTCTAACGAGAACCGGATCCTGCACGGCTGGGTTTACTGGGCCTTTCATGAGGTTATGGGGTGTAGTTTCTGAACTGCTGACATTCAATGCACGAGACTCATGATCTAATCCCGGCCTTGCAATGTGCGATTCTTTGCAAATGACTTAATCTTCCTGGGCTGCGGTTCCTATAATTCAGAAAAATGTTGGAGTGCTTAGAAATGTGCAATTGTTACAGCCATTTCTATTCATGTATGATCACATGATGTCTGGCAGCTAACAGTAACATTGAGACTGACCCTTTGCCACCGAAGTCTCCATTGCTCTCGTGGGTGACTTCTCTCCACCACCTTGAACCCGACTCTCTCCTCTCTGATGACTCCCTGACCTTCCTTCTCAATTTTCCAAAACACACCCATAGGCAACGCTTGGACCTTGTCTTACTTTCTTCGCCCCTCACCACTATCGACCCTGCCGTGTCTGATCACTCCATGAACCACTTCAACACCTCAGTCCCTCCACCAATCCTTCTCCCACCAGTTACTCCCTCATTTCTCAGAGCAAGTTCAAAGGTGACTCCCTGGCCCCCTGCCTAGCTGAGGTCAGATCTCCTCTCTTACCATTATCTCCTTCCCAAGCATTCAAAGGCTTCACCTTAGCTCTAAACTCTGCACAACCACATTTTCCCCACTCTCAAGTCTCCAGTCCCTAGCAACGCCTACATTCTCACCCCTACAATCCACACCAGCTGCTCTGCCTTTGTGCTTTCTTCCCCACCCCACCTTCTGAATCATCACCCATCCTAGGGATTGACAGTGCCACATGTCGCACTTGACCTTTTGCCCCTTCAAACCAAAAAGGAGCCTTAACCAGTAACTTGCCTCTTTCTCTTCTCCCTCTTCAATCTCTTCCTCTCCAGCAGAAACGTTCCAACACGGCGTAAGTTAGCCCCATTGTTCTTTATCCTCAAGCATCCCTCTGCAGACCCAGAAAGCCCTGCCAGTTACCAGCATTTATTCTGACCTATTCTCACTACTTAGATATGTGATCTTGCACAAGATAGCCAACCACCATGAAACTTCTGAGCCCTGCCCCTCTCTTCTATCCAGATCTCATTGACGTCATTCCACTGGGACAGCACTGTCCATGTTGCTGACTTCCTCTCCTGCGATCTTCACTCTCAACTCTTCTCCATCCTCAGACAAATCTGCTGCCTTCGACACAGTCGACGACCCTTTCCCCCTGTTAATCTGCTGTAACTTCAGAATCCAGGACACCGGCATCACCTGGAATGCCCTGCACTTCTGTAATTGGTCCTTCCCTATGTTCCGGAACATGGGCACCTCTGATCCACCCTCGACAGATGCCTGCCAAGGTTTATCCCTGGATACCATGCTTTATATGTTCCCAAACCTCCTCCTCCAGCATTAGGGTTCATCTACCACCTCTTTGCAGATGATTCCCAAATGTTCTTCTCATTCCACTCCGTCACCCCTGACCTCTGCCCCAGATCTCCAACTGCATCACCACCATGTGTATTTGGATGGGTCTGATAAAATGTGACCAATACTTCCAAAACAGAAGTGATCTAGTTCCCAACTTCTAACACTCTTACTCCTCTCTGCCCCCTAATTTCCCTCTGATCTCTTCACACCCCCCTCCCCCAAGAAGGCTTGTAGACTTGGCTTCAGCAGCAATATCAAGCCAATGCACTTCATTGCATACACAGCCAATGCCACCAGTATCCACCCTCTAAACAGCTGCAAGATCTGCTGGCTCCTTACCTATCACTCTGCCAATATCCACCTGGGTCCTCTACTGCTTTCATAAATGCCAAAGACCCTCTTGAGCCTCTTTACTGCTTTATTCCCCTTGACAGTGGCCTCAACTTTGCCACTTGCACACACACCTTTCACAATCTACCCCGCTCCCGCCCCACCCCCCGCTCTCCCCCGCCTATCTCTGCTGATGGTCTTCATGTCCGCTGGCTATGCATGCTCAACTGGTTACCCTACAAACTTCATCTCCATACCCTCAAAACTATCTATCACCTTATATGGTGTGCTACTCTCCCAGCGGTACCCTATGGTTTGGTGCCCTTCTAAACTGTATGTCCCCCTCTTGCCCTGTTCATTCTTTCAATTCTGCTCCTCCTTCTCCCACCTCACCCCCCCACACTGCAACTCCCTTCCCCCTGACATTATAAAGCACACCAGAATTCACTCATTCAGATAGGTTTCCCCACATTTCTCAACAGCCATGTCACTGCATTTCCCTGCAGCCATGTCACTACATTTCCCTGCAGCCATGTTGCTGCATTTCCCTGCAGCCATGTCACTGCATTTCACTGCAGCCATGTCACTGCATTTCCCTGCAGCCATGTTGCTGCATTTCCCTGCAGCCATGTCGCTGCATTTCCCTGCAGCCATCTCACTGCATTTCCCTGCAGCCATGTCACTGCATTTACCAGCAGAAATGTCACTGCATTTCCCAACAGCCATGTCACTGCATTTCCCTGCAGCCATGTCGCTGCATTTCCCTGCAGCCATGTCACTGCATTTCACTGCAGCCATGTCACTGCATTTCCCTGCAGCCATGTCACTGCATTTCCCTCCAGCCATGTAACTGCATTTACCAGCAGAAATGTCACTGCATTTCCCAACAGCCATCTCACTGCAATTCCCAGCAGCCATGTCACTGCATTTCCCTGCAGCCATGTGGTTCTTGGGTATTATACTTAAAAGGATACGCTGTCAATCTGCTATGTTGATCAGGTTACTTTATTCAGGTAATTCAGTCCAATCAGGTACATAGGAGATTAGGAAGTAGATACATAAGAACCCGCTGGCTCTCACCACCCAGGCTCACATCTCTCAACTGCCCTGGGTGGGACTCTATTCACACATAAACATTCCAGTCTTTCAGCAAACATTCCACACATGACATCGCTCCATACATCCTATCTCAAGCAGGATACATGCACAGGAAGGAAAGTCAATGCCACTGTAAGGACCCAAGGTTGCCTTTGAGGATCGCTATTTTTTCATTATATTATCGAGCCGCTGACTCAGCCCATTGCCTGCCTTTGCACCCACTTTTTAAAGCCAATCGCCATTGAAGAACCACATCGCATGGTGCCCACTCAACGGATACGAGATGCTCACTCGACTCCTCGCCACTTGCTCTCTTAATCCAAATTTGATCTGGTCACCGCTATAGGACTGCACGATATCATTGGCTTGTATTCCTGATTCAACCATTTCAAGGCTCATGATCCCGTGGGAATCACCAACTCAAAACGTTTCGATCCCAACATGGATTTTTCATGTCATTTCATCGCTGGGATTTTTCAAAGCCTTGCATTTCAACGTGGGAATGTGAATCCATTTTTTTTAAAAATGTTTTTGGGAGGGGGCCAAAAAAAAATCCACCACCTATTTTACCTATTTCCCAACCCCCCAAACCCTTATCTGCCCTTTGCCACCCTAAAAAATTCAATGAAGATTAGTTCACGTTGAAGTGGCAGGCTTTGAAAAATCCAGCGATGAAAGGGCGATGTACGATTTAAAGCACCCAGAAGCCTGTCTCAATGCTGTTGTGCCCCAAAGACAATCATTAAAAGGTGTTTGACATTGTCCTGTTCCTCTGGCAGGCCTTAAAGGGTCCTAGTGACTTCTAAGACCCCACTCTCTACCTTTTTAAAAACACCTTCACTACCTTTGGTCATTAATGCTGAAATCATAGCCTGTGCACAATTGTAGTCAACCACAAAAGTCCTCCTTTATTGCAAAGTCTGCATTCTCTGTATTTTTCCATTGAGATGTGGGCCATTAGCATAGTTGTCAACATGATCCATTCCAATCTGTAGGTGCTTATGTAATTGTAATTGGTTATTTATAATGCGACCAGGGATCGAACCTGTGTTGTTCCACATAGTCTTGCTTCCAAGGCAAAGGTGTTGCCCCTGAGCTATCCTCCCAAGGCTTATCCAATCTGGGGTTTGTTTTTGCATTCTGGGACTTGTCGTTCTGCTTTTCCCATCATGAAACGCAGACTACAAGTCCCAGAATGCAAGGAAAAAACGTGGACTGGATAAGCACCTACAGATTAAAATGGATCACATTGGCAGCTATGCATTTGAATTTTCCTTAGTTGTGTGTATTCCCTAGTTTATTTAAAGTATCCTATTTCTATAGAACTTTGGTTGGACAGCCTTTTATTTTGATGCACCAGTCCTATTGTTGTTTGGTCTGCTCCAGTGCCAGCACACACCCCTCCTAAATCATAACACCTGCCATTGGTCTGTGCTACCCCAAGAGGCGAAGGAGGCATTCCATGCATGCCAACATTTCCCATCTGGGAGATGTTAGTCCTGTCCTGGTTTAATGTTGCATTATGGGGCTTGTAGTCCTGGATTTAGAATGGGCAAACCCAGGACTGGAAGTGCCAGAATGCAATGTTGAAACTAGGACTGGACTAGCAGTTCCCTACTGGAATGATTAATGTTCATGGCAGGCTTGGCTTCCTTGTGCCCACTGCGCAGACGGCCTCCGTCCATGCCTTGGTCAGCTATGTCTCTGGGGCCAGCATGCCGTGCCCTCTGGGCCCAGGCCAGGTCACCATCCTGCCCAGGTCACCGATGGGGTTAATGTGTGCCAGGAGGAAGCGCCTCTTCCTCCCATTGTGGTCGTGCGTGTGGAGGCCTCGGATGCCGGGACGGGAGCTGGGGCTGAGCGTTTTGGGGGAAGGAGAGATTGGGTTTCAGAGGCTGAGGGGAAGCAGGCGCTCGCTGGCAATCAAATGGCTTCTAATTAAAAGCAGCTGTTGGGGCGCGGGCCCAGCTACCGCTGCCTGGTCCTGGGGAGGCAGAGCTGGGGGAGGGGGTCGAGGGAGGCGCCCCCAGGGAGGGCTGGGGAGGAGGGAGATGGCGATCCATCACTGAGGAGCAAGACAGGTCCCTTAACCCCTCAGGCTCTGTGGGGGTCATAGAAAACGGTGAAACCCAGAGCCAGGTACTGTGCCACAGCAGTGGGGGGCGAGGGGGGGGGGGGTTGCACGCAGGGTTGGGGGGCGCCCGTGCCGGTGTGCAGCCTCCCACGAGAAGGCTGGGCTGTGGTAAAATGCGCGGTATGTGCGATTGCAGTGCCTTTTTTCCACATTATTCGCGCAACTCCTGCGAGGCTTCGCAGTTAGCACCCTGGGTTGTGCTGTCCCAAAGCACGAAGTTATCCTTTGGACTGTGCTCAGCCGGCAGGTCTCCATATTTCATCATATGTTCATCGTGGACCTTGCGATTGTTTTCTTCCCATTGGACGTGCAGGGTTAGAAGTCCAGCTTGCAAAGTGAGGACCCCAGTCACAGGCCTTTCATACGCCTTGGTGCCAACTGACAGTCGCAGAGATGACGTGCAGTGTTTCAGTGTGAATGCCTTTGCAGTCAGAATCGGCAGTGTAAGCTCCTAGGCTACAGTGAGTTATGATGTCGCAGTGCAGCCGGTAAAGCAGACGCACACGTTCAGTGTTATCCTCAGGGCGCTGATGTTGTGACGCTGCAGTGAGATTGTGCTAATGCAGCCCCTGGAGCTGCAGTGAACGTGGGCACTATGATCCTGTGAGGTCTGAGTGCAATTGCAGTTTGTGGTCGGTACATTGGCGCCCGTCATACTCGCAACACACCAACCACCCCTCGCCCCCAGCTAGGGCAGGCAACCTAACCCATGAAAGGAAAACTCTGGTGGCCGGGTCTGCTAAACATGCGCTGTTCACAGGAGCCATGGTGAGACCTTAGCATCGCGAGATGGTGCCATCATCCGACGCGTCGACGGAAATTAAGGGTCACGTGACCTAGATATGGTGCGCGCGAATAAAGCAGTTACTGCTCTGCATTCCTGGTGCCCGGTGTTTGTGCGTGCGCTGCTGCCGCGCCCCCTTACGCACGAGTAAAGCCACAACAAGACCATCAGGCGGTGAAGGCCTCCTTGTGCCCCCACAGCAATGACAAGGCCACTGCAGGATGGCATCGCACAACATAGAAAACCAAGAGAGCCAGTCTCCTCTAGGCTGGCCCTAGACTTTCCCAAAGCTGGGCCGGACTGTTGGGTGAGAGACCAGCTTCATCCAGGGTTGGCACCAGAAGCCCTCCCTTTCACTTCCCCTTCCTTCCCCTCATCAATGGCTCACAACTTTAAGGTTCCCTTTGACAGCACCCTGAAACGCCTTCAGCTCATCCTGGCCACTGCTACCATCATCAGACTCAACCTCCTTAACATTAGAAAAATCTGCCCACTCCGTGCACACCCCTCGACCCCCTAAAACGAATGCGCACGCAAGGGTACTTCTGGATTTTCCCTTCTGCACCTTTGCTCCCCTCAACAAAGTGCTCAACTTGGTGGTGTGCCCCCTTTTTGCCCCCTACAGATTCTATTCACCTTTTCTAAGCTGGATGGCTCTCCATGCAAAGTCGATCCCTATATGACCCTGCAGCTCTTCTTTGAACCCGTTCATGGTCTTTGCATCATTATCTCGCCGGCTGCACCTCGCTAGTCTCTCCTCCTCAACCTGCCGCCCCTTGCCTCTCCGCGATAGGTCAGTCTCTGCCCACTCTGGGGCTGCTCGCGGTTTCATGCCTTCTCCCGCTTGCTCCAATTAACTCGAACGACCTCTTCTGGACAACGAAGCCACCCCATTGGTAGAACTCTTCAAATAAAGGCTCACTTGCAAAGGAAGGAGTCCCACCACCTGCCCTATCCCTGTTGACTGCCCAACCCAATTGTAATTATTTATTTATTTGTTGGACATTTGTATGGCGCCTATACACAAGCGTTTCCAACTCAACTTGCTTCTGGTTCTCATGACTTACCTCTACACATTGTAATTCAGACATTCTGACATGCTTCCCGCTGGTCTTCCAAGATCACATGTATATTTAGAGAAGACAAACTGCAAGTCCCAGAGTGCATAGTAAAAGAGCAGGGCTGGCTAAAGGTGACTGGCATGACATGGAGCATCTAGGTAGATATATGTAACCCTCATCCTCTGGATTGATGGCCCAAGCACTCTGAGACCCCCTGGAAGCCCGCATTGGCAGTATTCTCTCAGTCAGGGGGTCCAGCTTCCCCAAATCCCTACTCTCTCAAAAGAATTTGCCGCCCAAAGAGATTGGGCCAATGGCAACAGCTTTTCTCATAATCTTTTGCAGGGGTTTAATGGCCGCCGTGTGCAAGTCTACAACTGGCGTGGCGTGCAGCCAGCCCGCCTCATACGCACAGCATTTACGAGTGCTTTCAGGGCCCAAAGGGAGATTTCGCTTCCACCAATTTCTGCATCCTGCAGGTTTGGGCTGGACGCATGCCCTAGTAGGGCTTATATCATGTATATGGCATCCAGGGAGCTGAACTCACTTTTTTCACTAAATATATATATATATTTTACGGAGACACTAGTCACCATATAGTTAAGGTGGAACCTAACATCCATAGGAAATGTGAACATTCTATGTCCAGTAACCTTTGAGCTGTACGGCAGATCAGCATGACATTTTCCAAACACGTGCCCCTCAAAACAGAAAATAATTAGTGCAAATCCCTGAGTGAGGAGGGGTTAGTGGGAGACTGGGATGAGGAAGAGTGAGGTGTGGTAGTGGGGACTGAGAAGAGGAAGAGTGAGGTCAGGGTAGTGGGGGACTGAGAAGAGGAAGAGTGAGGTGAGGGTAGTGGCAGACTGTGACAAGGAAGAGTGAGGTGGTGGTAGTGGGGGACTGAGGAGAGGAAGAGTGAGGTCAGGGTAGTGGGTGTAGGGATGAGGAGTGGTGAATTGTGTTAGTGGGAGACTAACGAGGAAGATTGACATGGGGGACTTTGACGAGGAAGAGTGAGGTGGTAGTAGTGGGAGACTGAGAAGAGGAAGAGTGACATGGGGGACTGTGACAAGGAAGTGGTAGTGGGGGACTGAGAAGAGGAAGAGTCAGGTCAGGGTAGTGGGGGACTGAGAAGAGGAAGAGTGAGGTGAGGGTAGGGACGAGGAAGAGTGAATTGGTTGAAGTGGGAGACTAACAAGGAAGATTGATATGGGGACTGTGACAAGGAAGAGTGAGGTGTGGTAGTGGGGGACTGAGAAGAGGAAGAGTGAGGTGAGGGTAGTGGGTGTAGGGATGACGAAGAGTGAATTGGTGGAAGTGGGAGACGAACGAGGAAGATTGACATGGGGACTGTGACGAGGAAGAGTGAGGTGTGGTAGTGGGGGACTGAGAAGAGGAAGAGTGATGTCAGGGTAGTGGGGGACTGAGAAGAGGAAGAGTGAGGTGAGGGTATTGGGTGTAGGGACGAGGAAGAGTGAATTGGTGGAAGTGGGAGACTAACAAGGAAGATTGACATGGGGACTGTGAGGAGGAAGAGTGAGGTGTGGTAGTGGGGGACTGAGAAGAGGAAGAGTGAGGTCAGAGTAGTGGGTGTAGGGACGAGGAAGAGTGAAGTGGTGTTAGTGGGAGACTGAGAAAATGAAGAGTGACATGGGGACTGTGACAAGGAAGCGTGAAGTGGCAGTAGTGGGGGACTGAGAAGAGGAAGAGTGAGGTGAGGGTAGTGGGTGTAGGGACGAGGAAGAGTGAATTGGTGGAAGTGGGAGACTAACGCGGAAGATTGACATGGGGGACTGTGACGAGGAAGAGTGGGGTGTGATAGTGGGGGACTGAGAAGAGGAAGACTGAGGTCAAGGTATTGGGGGACTGAGAAGAGGAAGAGTGAGGTCAGAGTAGTGGGTGAAGGGACGAGGAAGAGTGAATTGGTGTTAGTGGGAGACTGAGAAGACGAAGATTGACGGGGATTGTGACGAGGAAGAGTGAGGTGGCGGTAGTGGGGGACTGAGAAGAGGAAGAGTGAGGTCAGGGTAGTGGGGGGCTGAGAAGAGGAAGAGTGAGATGAGGGTAGTGGATGTAGGGACGAGGAAGAGTGAATTGGTGGAAGTGGGAGACTAACGAGGAAGATTGACATGGGGGACTGTGACGAGGAAGAGTGAGGTGGCGGTAGTGGGGGACTGAGAAGAGGAAGAGTGAGGTCAGGGTAGTGGGGGACTGAGAAGAGGAAGAGTGAGGTCAGGGTAGTGGGTGTAGGGACGATGAAGAGTGAATTGGTGGAGGTGGCATGACAAGGCTACTATTCTCCTAGAACCAAGAGGCTGCACTGCCGTGACAAGGATACTACTCTCCTAGAACAGAGAGGCTGCACTGCCATGACAGTGCCACTACTTTCCTAGAACAGAGAGGCTGCACTGCCATGACAAGGCTACTACTCTCCTAGAACCAAGAGGCTGCCCTGCCAAAACAAGGCTACTACTCTCCTAGAACAGAGAGGCTGCACTGCCATAAGAAGAGTACTACCTTACTAGAACAGAGAGGCTGCACTGCCATGACAAGGCTACTACTCTCCTAGAACAGAGAGGCTGCACTGCCATGACATGGCTACTACTCTCCTAGAACGGAGAGGCTGCACTGCCAAATCAAGGCTACTACTCTCCTACAAAAGAGAGGCTGCACTGCCATGAAAAGGGTACTACTCTTCTAGAACAGAGAGGCTGCACTGCCATGACAAGGCTACTACTCTCCTAGAACAGAGAGGCTGCACTGCCATGACACGGCTACTACTCTCCTAGAACAGAGAGGTTGCACTGCCACAACAAGGCTACTACTCTCCTAGAATAGAGAGGCTGCACTGTCAAAATAGTGCCCCACGAACAGAGAGGCTGCACTGGCACGACAAGGCTAATACTCTACTAGAACAGGGAGGCTGCACTGCCATGACAAGGTTACTACTCTCCTAGAACAGAGAAGCTGCACTGCCATGACAAGGCACCTACTCTCCTAGAACAGAGAGGCTGCACTGCCATGACAAGGCTAATACTCTCCTAGAACAGAGAGGCCGCACTGCCATGACAAGGCTACTACTCTCCTAGAACAGAGAGGCTGCACTGCCACAACAAGGCTACTACTCTCCTAGAGCAGAGAGACTGCACTGCCATAACAAGGCCACTACTCTCCCAGAGCAGAGAGGCTGCACTGCCACGACAAGGCTACTACTCTCCTAGAACAGAGAGGCTGCACTGTCACGACAAGGCTACTACTCTACTAGAGCAGAGAGACTGCACTGCCATGACAAGGCTAATACTCTCCTAGAACAGAGAGGCTACACTGCCATGACAAGGCTACTTCTCTCCTAGAACAGAGAGGCTGCACTGCCACGATAAGTCTACTACTCTCCTAGAGCAGAGAGGCTGCACTGCCATGACAAGGCTACTACTCTCCTACAACAGAGAGGCTGCATTGCCATGACAAGGCCACTACTCTCCTAGAGCAGAGAGGCAGCACTGCCATGACAAGGCTAATACTCTCCTGGAACAGATAGGCTGCACTGCCATGACAAAGCTACTACTCTCCTAGAACAGAGAGGCTGCACTGCCATGACAAGGCTACTAATCTCCTAGAACAGAGAGGCTGCACTGCCATGACAAGGCTACTACTCTCCTAGAACAGAGAGGCTGCACTGCCATGATAAGGCCACTACTCTCCTATAGCAGAGAGGCTGCACTGCCATGACAAGGCGACTACTCTCATAGAACAGAGAGGCTGCACTGCCCTGACAAGGCTACTACTCTCCTAGAACAGAGAGGCTGCACTCCCAAAACAGTGCCCGCCTGAACTAGAAGAGAGGCTGCACTGCCATAACAAGGCCACTACTCTCCTAGAAAAGAGAGGCTGCACTGTCATGACAAGGCTACTACTCTCCTAGAACAGAGAGGCTGCACTGCCATGATAAGGCCACTACTCTCCTATAGCTGAGAGGCTGCACTGCCATGACAAGGCGACTACTCTCATAGAACAGAGAGGCTGCACTGCCCTGACAAGGCTACTACTCTCCTAGAACAGAGAGGCTGCACTCCCAAAACAGTGCCCGCCTGAACTAGAACAGAGAGGCTGCACTGCCATAACAAGGCCACTACTCTCCTAGAAAAGAGAGGCTGCACTGTCATGACAAGGCTACTACTCTCCTAGAGCAGAGAGGCTGCACTGCCCTGACAAGGCTACTACTCTCCTAGAACAGAGAGGCTGCACTCCCAAAACAGTGCCCGCCTGAACTAGAACAGAGAGGCTGCACTGCCATAACAAGGCCACTACTCTCCTAGAAAAGAGAGGCTGCACTGTCATGACAAGGCTACTACTCTCCTAGAACAGAGAGGCTGCACTGCCATGATAAGGCCACTACTCTCCTATAGCTGAGAGGCTGCACTGCCATGACAAGGCGACTACTCTCATAGAACAGAGAGGCTGCACTGCCCTGACAAGGCTACTACTCTCCTAGAACAGAGAGGCTGCACTCCCAAAACAGTGCCCGCCTGAACTAGAACAGAGAGGCTGCACTGCCATAACAAGGCCACTACTCTCCTAGAAAAGAGAGGCTGCACTGCCCTGACAAGGCTACTACTCTCCTAGAACAGAGAGGCTGCACTCCCAAAACAGTGCCCGCCTGAACTAGAACAGAGAGGCTGCACTGCCATAACAAGGCCACTACTCTCCTAGAAAAGAGAGGCTGCACTGTCATGACAAGGCTACTACTCTCCTAGAACAGAGAGGATGCACTGCCATGACAAGACTACTACTCTACTAGAACAGAGGGGCTGCATTGCCATGACAAGCCTACTACTCTACTAGAACAGAGTGGCTGCATTGCCACGACATGGCTACTACTCTCGTAGAACAGAGATTCTACACTGCCAAAACAGTGCCCCGCCTGCCATAGAACAGAGAGGCTGCACTGCCATGACATGGCTACTACTCTCCTAGAGCAGAGAGGCTGCACTGCCATAACAAGGCCACTACTCTCCTAGAGCAGAGAGGCTGTACTGCCATGACAGGGCTACTACTCTCCTAGAACAGAGAGGCTGCACTGCCACGACAAGGCTACTACTCTCCTAGAACAGAGAGCTGCACTGCCACGACAAGGCCACTACTCTCCTAGAACAGAGAGGCTGCACTGCCATGACTAGGCTACTACTCTCCTAGAACAGAGAGGTTGCACTGCCATGACAAGGCTACTACTCTCCTAGAACAGAGAGGCTGCACTGCCATGACAAGGCAAATACTCTCCTAGAACACAGAGGCTGCACTTCCATTACAAGGCTCCTACTCTACTAGAACAGAGAGGGTGCACTGCTACGACAAGGCCACTACTCTCCTAGAACAGAGAGGCTGCACTGCAACGGCAAGGCCACTACTCTCCTAGAGTAGAGAGGCTGCACTGCCACGACAAGGCTACTACTCTCCTAGAACAGAGAGGCTGCACTGCCATAACAAGGCCACTACTCTCCCAGAGCAGAGAGGCTGCACTGCCACAACAAGGCTACTACTCTCCTACAACAGAGAGGCTGCACTGCCATGACAAGGCTAATACCCTCCTAGAACAGAGAGGCTGCACTGCCACGACAAGGCTACTACTCTACTAGAGCAGAGAGACTGCACAGCCATGACAAGGCTAATACTCTCCTAGAACAGAGAGGCTACACTGCCATGACAAGGCTACTTCTCTCCTAGAACAGAGAGGCTGCACTGCCACGATAAGGCTACTACTCTCCTAGAGCAGAGAGGCTGCACTGCCATGACAAGGCTAATACTCTCCTAGAACAGAAAGGCTGCACTGCCATGACAAGGCTACTACTCTCCTACAACAGAGAGGCTGCATTGCCATGACAAGGCCACTACTCTCTTAGAGCAGAGAGGCAGCACTGCCATGACAAGGCTAATACTCTCCTGGAACAGATAGGCTGCACTGCCATGACAAAGCTACTACTCTCCTAGAACAGAGAGGCTGCACTGCCATGACAAGGCTACTAATCTCCTAGAACAGAGAGGCTGCACTGCCATGACAAGGCTACTACTCTCCTAGAACAGAGAGGCTGCACTGCCATGATAAGGCCACTACTCTCCTATAGCAGACAGGCTGCACTGCAATGACAAGGCGACTACTCTCATAGAACAGAGAGGCCGCACTGCCATGACAAGGCTACTACTCTCCTAGAACAGAGAGGCTGCACTGCCATGATAAGGCCACTACTCTCCTATAGCAGAGAGGCTGCACTGCCATGACAAGGCGACTACTCTCATAGAACAGAGAGGCTGCACTGCCCTGACAAGGCTACTACTCTCCTAGAACAGAGAGGCTGCACTCCCAAAACAGTGCCCGCCTGAACTAGAACAGAGAGGCTGCACTGCCATAACAAGGCCACTACTCTCCTAGAAAAGAGAGGCTGCACTGTCATGACAAGGCTACTACTCTCCTAGAACAGAGAGGCTGCACTGCCATGATAAGGCCACTACTCTCCTAATGCAGAGAGGCTGCACTGCCATGACAAGGCGACTACTCTCATAGAACAGAGAGGCTGCACTGCCCTGACAAGGCTACTACTCTCCTAGAACAGAGAGGCTGCACTCCCAAAACAGTGCCCGCCTGAACTAGAACAGAGAGGCTGCACTGCCATAACAAGGCCACTACTCTCCTAGAAAAGAGAGGCTGCACTGTCATGACAAGGCTACTACTCTCCTAGAGCAGAGAGGCTGCCCTGCCATAACACGGACACAACTCTCCTAGAGCAGAGAGGCTGCACTGCCATGACAAGGCTACTACTCTCCTAGAACAGAGAGGATGCACTGCCATGACAAGACTACTACTCTACTAGAACAGAGGGGCTGCATTGCCATGACAAGCCTACTACTCTACTAGAACAGAGTGGCTGCATTGCCACGACACGGCTACTACTCTCGTAGAACAGAGATTCTACACTGCCAAAACAGTGCCCCGCCTGCCATAGAACAGAGAGGCTGCACTGCCATGACATGGCTACTACTCTCCTAGAGCAGAGAGGCTGCACTGCCATAACAAGGCCACTACTCTCCTAGAGCAGAGAGGCTGTACTGCCATGACAGGGCTACTACTCTCCTAGAACAGAGAGGCTGCACTGCCACGACAAGGCTACTACTCTCCTAGAACAGAGAGCTGCACTGCCACGACAAGGCCACTACTCTCCTAGAACAGAGAGGCTGCACTGCCATGACTAGGCTACTACTCTCCTAGAACAGAGAGTTTGCACTGCCATGCCAAGGCTACTACTCTCCTAGAACAGAGAGGCTGCACTGCCATGACAAGGCAAATACTCTCCTAGAACACAGAGGCTGCACTTCCATTACAAGGCTCCTACTCTACTAGAACAGAGAGGGTGCACTGCTACGACAAGGCCACTACTCTCCTAGAACAGAGAGGCTGCACTGCAACGGCAAGGCCACTACTCTCCTAGAGTAGAGAGGCTGCACTGCCATGACAAGGCTACTACTCTCCTAGAACAGAGAGGCTGCACTGCCATAACAAGGCCACTACTCTCCCAGAGCAGAGAGGCTGCACTGCCACGACAAGGCTACTACTCTCCTACAACAGAGAGGCTGCACTGCCATGACAAGGCTAATACCCTCCTAGAACAGAGAGGCTGCACTGCCACGACAAGGCTACTACTCTACTAGAGCAGAGAGACTGCACAGCCATGACAAGGCTAATACTCTCCTAGAACAGAGAGGCTACACTGCCATGACAAGGCTACTTCTCTCCTAGAACAGAGAGGCTGCACTGCCACGATAAGGCTACTACTCTCCTAGAGCAGAGAGGCTGCACTGCCATGACAAGGCTAATACTCTCCTAGAACAGAAAGGCTGCACTGCCATGACAAGGCTACTACTCTCCTACAACAGAGAGGCTGCATTGCCATGACAAGGCCACTACTCTCTTAGAGCAGAGAGGCAGCACTGCCATGACAAGGCTAATACTCTCCTGGAACAGATAGGCTGCACTGCCATGACAAAGCTACTACTCTCCTAGAACAGAGAGGCTGCACTGCCATGACAAGGCTACTAATCTCCTAGAACAGAGAGGCTGCACTGCCATGACAAGGCTACTACTCTCCTAGAACAGAGAGGCTGCACTGCCATGATAAGGCCACTACTCTCCTATAGCAGACAGGCTGCACTGCCATGACAAGGCGACTACTCTCATAGAACAGAGAGGCCGCACTGCCATGACAAGGCTACTACTCTCCTAGAACAGAGAGGCTGCACTCCCAAAACAGTGCCCGCCTGAACTAGAACAGAGAGGCTGCACTGCCATGACAAGGCCACTACTCTCCTAGAGCAGAGAGGCTGCACTGCCATGCCATGATAAGGCTAATACTCTCATAGAGCAGAGAGGCTTTACTGCCATGACAAGGCTAATACTCTCCTAGAACAGAAAGGCTGCACTGCTATGACAAGGCTAATACTCTCCTAGAAAAGAGAGGCTGCACTGCCATAACAAGGCCACTACTCTCCTAGAAAAGAGAGGCTGCACTGTCATGACAAGGCTACTACTCTCCTAGAACAGAGAGGCTGCACTGCCATGACAAGGCTACTGCTCTCCTAGAACAGAGAGGCTGCACTGCCATGACAAGGCTACTACTCTCCTAGAGCAGAGAGGCTGCCCTGCCATAACACGGCCACAACTCTCCTAGAGCAGAGAGGCTGCACTGCCATGACAAGGCTACTACTCTCCTAGAACAGAGAGGATGCACTGCCATGACAAGACTACTACTCTACTAGAACAGAGGGGCTGCATTGCCATGACAAGGCTACTACTCTACTAGAACAGAGCGGCTGCATTGCCACGACACGGCTACTACTCTCGTAGAACAGAGATTCTGCACTGCCAAAACAGTGCCCCGCCTGCCCTAGAACAGAGAGGCTGCACTGCCATGACAAGGCTACTACTCTCCTAGAACAGAGAACTGCACTGCCATGACTAGGCTACTACTCTCCTAGAACAGAGAGGCTGCACTGCCATGACAAGGCGAATACTCTCCTAGAACACAGAGGCTGCACTTCCATTACAAGGCTACTACTCTACTAGAACAGAGAGGCTGCACTGCTACGACAAGGCCACTACTCTCCTAGAACAGAGAGGCTGCACTGCCACGGCAAGGCCACTACTCTCCTAGAGCAGAGAGGCTGCCCTGCCATAACACGGCCACAACTCTCCTAGAGCAGTGGCTGCACTGCCATGACAAGGCTACTACTCTCCTAGAACAGAGAGGATGCACTGCCATGACAAGACTACTACTCTACTAGAACAGAGGGGCTGCATTGCCATGACAAGGCTACTACTCTACTAGAACAGAGCGGCTGCATTGCCACGACACGGCTACTACTCTCGTAGAACAGAGATTCTGCACTGCCAAAACAGTGCCCCGCCTGCCCTAGAACAGAGAGGCTGCACTGCCATGACAAGGCTACTACTCTCCTAGAACAGAGAACTGCACTGCCATGACTAGGCTACTACTCTCCTAGAACAGAGAGGCTGCACTGCCATGACAAGGCGAATACTCTCCTAGAACACAGAGGCTGCACTTCCATTACAAGGCTACTACTCTACTAGAACAGAGAGGCTGCACTGCTACAAGGCCACTACTCTCCTAGAACAGAGAGGCTGCACTGCCACGGCAAGGCCACTACTCTCCTAGAGCAGAGAGGCTGCACTGCCACGACAAGGCTACTACTCTTCTAGAACAGAGAGGCTGCACTGCCTTGACAAGGTTACTACTCTCCTAGAGCAGAGAGGCTGCACTGCCACGACAAGGCCACTACTCTCCTAGAACAGAGAGGCTGCACTGCCATGACTAGGCTACTACTCTCCTAGAACAGAGAGGTTGCACTGCCATGACAAGGCTACTACTCTCCTAGAACAGAGAGGCTGCACTGCCATGACAAGGCGAATACTCTCCTAGAACACAGAGGCTGCACTTCCATTACAAGGCTACTACTCTGCTAGAACAGAGAGGCTGCACTGCTACGACAAGGCCACTACTCTCCTAGAACAGAGAGGCTGCACTGCCACGGCAAGGCCACTACTCTCCTAGAGCAGAGAGGCTGCACTGCCACGACAAGGCTACTACTCTCCTAGAACAGAGAGGCTGCACTGCCATGACAAGGTTACTACTCTCCTAGAGCAGAGAGGCTGCACTGCCACGACAAGGCTACTACTCTCCTAGAACAGAGAGGCTGCACTGCCACGACAAGGCTACTACTCTCCTAGAACAGAGGGACTGCACTGCCACGACAAGGCTACTACTCTCCTAGAACAGAGAGGCTGCACTGCCACAACAAGGCTATTACTCTCCTAGAACAGAGAGACTGCACTGCCACGACAAGGCTACTACTCTCCTAGAACAGAGATTCTGCACTGCCAAAACAGTGCCCCGCCTGCACTAGAACAGAGAGGCTGCACTGCCATGACGAGGCTACTAGTCTCCTAGAGCAGAGAGTCTGCACTTCCATAACAAGGCCACTACTCTCCTAGAGCAGAGAGGCTGTACTGCCATGACAGGGCTACTACTCTCCTAGAACAGAGAGGCTGCACTGCCACGACAAGGCTACTACTCTCCTAGAACAGAGAGGCTGCACTGCCACGACAAGGCTACTATACTCCTAGAACAGAGAGGCTGCACTGCCATGACTAGGCTACTACTCTCCTAGAACAGAGAGGTTGCACTGCCATGACAAGGCTACTACTCTCCTAGAACAGAGAGGCTGCACTGCCACGACAAGGCTACTACTCTCCTAGAACAGAGAGTCTGCACTGCCACGACAAGGCTACTACTCTCCTAGAACAGAGGGACTGCACTGCCACGACAAGGCTACTACTCTCCTAGAACAGAGAGGCTGCACTGCCACAACAAGGCTATTACTCTCCTAGAACAGAGAGACTGCACTGCCACGACAAGGCTACTACTCTCCTAGAACAGAGATTCTGCACTGCCAAAACAGTGCCCCGCCTGCACTAGAACAGAGAGGCTGCACTGCCATGACGAGGCTACTAGTCTCCTAGAGCAGAGAGTCTGCACTTCCATAACAAGGCCACTACTCTCCTAGAGCAGAGAGGCTGTACTGCCATGACAGGGCTACTACTCTCCTAGAACAGAGAGGCTGCACTGCCACGACAAGGCTACTACTCTCCTAGAACAGAGAGGCTGCACTGCCACGACAAGGCTACTATTCTCCTAGAACAGAGAGGCTGCACTGCCATGACTAGGCTACTACTCTCCTAGAACAGAGAGGTTGCACTGCCATGACAAGGCTACTACTCTCCTAGAACAGAGAGGCTGCACTGCCATGACAAGGCGAATACTCTCCTAGAACACAGAGGCTGCACTTCCATTACAAGGCTATTACTCTACTAGAACAGAGAGGCTGCACTGCTACGACAAGGCCACTACTTTCCTAGAGCAGAGAGGCTGCACTGCCACGACAAGGCTACTACTCTCCTAGAGCAGAGAGGCTGCACTGCCACGACAAGGCTACTACTCTCCTAGAACAGAGAGGCTGCACTGCCACGACAAGGCTACTACTCTCCTAGAATAGAGGGACTGCACTGCCACGACAAGGCTACTACTCTCCTAGAACAGAGAGGCTACACTGCCATGACAAGGCTACTTCTCTCCTAGAACAGAGAGGCTGCACTGCCACGATAAGGCTACTACTCTCCTAGAGCAGAGAGGCTGCACTGCCATGACAAGGCTAATACTCTCCTAGAACAGAAAGGCTGCACTGCCATGACAAGGCTACTACTCTCCTACAACAGAGAGGCTGCATTGCCATGACAAGGCCACTACTCTCTTAGAGCAGAGAGGCAGCACTGCCATGACAAGGCTAATACTCTCCTGGAACAGATAGGCTGCACTGCCATGACAAAGCTACTACTCTCCTAGAACAGAGAGGCTGCACTGCCATGACAAGGCTACTAATCTCCTAGAACAGAGAGGCTGCACTGCCATGACAAGGCTACTACTCTCCTAGAACAGAGAGGCTGCACTGCCATGATAAGGCCACTACTCTCCTATAGCAGACAGGCTGCACTGCCATGACAAGGCGCCTACTCTCATAGAACAGAGAGGCCGCACTGCCATGACAAGGCTACTACTCTCCTAGAACAGAGAGGCTGCACTGCCATGATAAGGCCACTACTCTCCTATAGCAGAGAGGCTGCACTGCCATGACAAGGCGACTACTCTCATAGAACAGAGAGGCTGCACTGCCCTGACAAGGCTACTACTCTCCTAGAACAGAGAGGCTGCACTCCCAAAACAGTGCCCGCCTGAACTAGAACAGAGAGGCTGCACTGCCATAACAAGGCCACTACTCTCCTAGAAAAGAGAGGCTGCACTGTCATGACAAGGCTACTACTCTCCTAGAACAGAGAGGCTGCACTGCCATGATAAGGCCACTACTCTCCTATAGCAGAGAGGCTGCACTGCCATGACAAGGCGACTACTCTCATAGAACAGAGAGGCTGCACTGCCCTGACAAGGCTACTACTCTCCTAGAACAGAGAGGCTGCACTCCCAAAACAGTGCCCGCCTGAACTAGAACAGAGAGGCTGCACTGCCATAACAAGGCCACTACTCTCCTAGAAAAGAGAGGCTGCACTGTCATGACAAGGCTACTACTCTCCTAGAGCAGAGAGGCTGCCCTGCCATAACACGGACACAACTCTCCTAGAGCAGAGAGGCTGCACTGCCATGACAAGGCTACTACTCTCCTAGAACAGAGAGGATGCACTGCCATGACAAGACTACTACTCTACTAGAACAGAGGGGCTGCATTGCCATGACAAGCCTACTACTCTACTAGAACAGAGTGGCTGCATTGCCACGACACGGCTACTACTCTCGTAGAACAGAGATTCTACACTGCCAAAACAGTGCCCCGCCTGCCATAGAACAGAGAGGCTGCACTGCCATGACATGGCTACTACTCTCCTAGAGCAGAGAGGCTGCACTGCCATAACAAGGCCACTACTCTCCTAGAGCAGAGAGGCTGTACTGCCATGACAGGGCTACTACTCTCCTAGAACAGAGAGGCTGCACTGCCACGACAAGGCTACTACTCTCCTAGAACAGAGAGCTGCACTGCCACGACAAGGCCACTACTCTCCTAGAACAGAGAGGCTGCACTGCCATGACTAGGCTACTACTCTCCTAGAACAGAGAGGTTGCACTGCCATGCCAAGGCTACTACTCTCCTAGAACAGAGAGGCTGCACTGCCATGACAAGGCAAATACTCTCCTAGAACACAGAGGCTGCACTTCCATTACAAGGCTCCTACTCTACTAGAACAGAGAGGGTGCACTGCTACGACAAGGCCACTACTCTCCTAGAACAGAGAGGCTGCACTGCAACGGCAAGGCCACTACTCTCCTAGAGTAGAGAGGCTGCACTGCCACGACAAGGCTACTACTCTCCTAGAACAGAGAGGCTGCACTGCCATAACAAGGCCACTACTCTCCCAGAGCAGAGAGGCTGCACTGCCACGACAAGGCTACTACTCTCCTACAACAGAGAGGCTGCACTGCCATGACAAGGCTAATACCCTCCTAGAACAGAGAGGCTGCACTGCCACGACAAGGCTACTACTCTACTAGAGCAGAGAGACTGCACAGCCATGACAAGGCTAATACTCTCCTAGAACAGAGAGGCTACACTGCCATGACAAGGCTACTTCTCTCCTAGAACAGAGAGGCTGCACTGCCACGATAAGGCTACTACTCTCCTAGAGCAGAGAGGCTGCACTGCCATGACAAGGCTAATACTCTCCTAGAACAGAAAGGCTGCACTGCCATGACAAGGCTACTACTCTCCTACAACAGAGAGGCTGCATTGCCATGACAAGGCCACTACTCTCTTAGAGCAGAGAGGCAGCACTGCCATGACAAGGCTAATACTCTCCTGGAACAGATAGGCTGCACTGCCATGACAAAGCTACTACTCTCCTAGAACAGAGAGGCTGCACTGCCATGACAAGGCTACTAATCTCCTAGAACAGAGAGGCTGCACTGCCATGACAAGGCTACTACTCTCCTAGAACAGAGAGGCTGCACTGCCATGATAAGGCCACTACTCTCCTATAGCAGACAGGCTGCACTGCCATGACAAGGCGACTACTCTCATAGAACAGAGAGGCCGCACTGCCATGACAAGGCTACTACTCTCCTAGAACAGAGAGGCTGCACTCCCAAAACAGTGCCCGCCTGAACTAGAACAGAGAGGCTGCACTGCCATGACAAGGCCACTACTCTCCTAGAGCAGAGAGGCTGCACTGCCATGCCATGATAAGGCTAATACTCTCATAGAGCAGAGAGGCTTTACTGCCATGACAAGGCTAATACTCTCCTAGAACAGAAAGGCTGCACTGCTATGACAAGGCTAATACTCTCCTAGAAAAGAGAGGCTGCACTGCCATAACAAGGCCACTACTCTCCTAGAAAAGAGAGGCTGCACTGTCATGACAAGGCTACTACTCTCCTAGAACAGAGAGGCTGCACTGCCATGACAAGGCTACTGCTCTCCTAGAACAGAGAGGCTGCACTGCCATGACAAGGCTACTACTCTCCTAGAGCAGAGAGGCTGCCCTGCCATAACACGGCCACAACTCTCCTAGAGCAGAGAGGCTGCACTGCCATGACAAGGCTACTACTCTCCTAGAACAGAGAGGATGCACTGCCATGACAAGACTACTACTCTACTAGAACAGAGGGGCTGCATTGCCATGACAAGGCTACTACTCTACTAGAACAGAGCGGCTGCATTGCCACGACACGGCTACTACTCTCGTAGAACAGAGATTCTGCACTGCCAAAACAGTGCCCCGCCTGCCCTAGAACAGAGAGGCTGCACTGCCATGACAAGGCTACTACTCTCCTAGAACAGAGAACTGCACTGCCATGACTAGGCTACTACTCTCCTAGAACAGAGAGGCTGCACTGCCATGACAAGGCGAATACTCTCCTAGAACACAGAGGCTGCACTTCCATTACAAGGCTACTACTCTACTAGAACAGAGAGGCTGCACTGCTACGACAAGGCCACTACTCTCCTAGAACAGAGAGGCTGCACTGCCACGGCAAGGCCACTACTCTCCTAGAGCAGAGAGGCTGCCCTGCCATAACACGGCCACAACTCTCCTAGAGCAGAGGCTGCACTGCCATGACAAGGCTACTACTCTCCTAGAACAGAGAGGATGCACTGCCATGACAAGACTACTACTCTACTAGAACAGAGGGGCTGCATTGCCATGACAAGGCTACTACTCTACTAGAACAGAGCGGCTGCACTGCCACGACAAGGCTACTACTCTCCTAGAACAGAGGGACTGCACTGCCACGACAAGGCTACTACTCTCCTAGAACAGAGAGGCTGCACTGCCACAACAAGGCTATTACTCTCCTAGAACAGAGAGACTGCACTGCCACGGCAAGGCTACTACTCTCCTAGAACAGAGATTCTGCACTGCCAAAACAGTGCCCCGCCTGCACTAGAACAGAGAGGCTGCACTGCCATGACGAGGCTACTAGTCTCCTAGAGCAGAGAGTCTGCACTTCCATAACAAGGCCACTACTCTCCTAGAGCAGAGAGGCTGTACTGCCATGACAGGGCTACTACTCTCCTAGAACAGAGAGGCTGCACTGCCACGACAAGGCTACTACTCTCCTAGAACAGAGAGGCTGCACTGCCACGACAAGGCTACTATTCTCCTAGAACAGAGAGGCTGCACTGCCATGACTAGGCTACTACTCTCCTAGAACAGAGAGGTTGCACTGCCATGACAAGGCTACTACTCTCCTAGAACAGAGAGGCTGCACTGCCATGACAAGGCGAATACTCTCCTAGAACACAGAGGCTGCACTTCCATTACAAGGCTATTACTCTACTAGAACAGAGAGGCTGCACTGCTACGACAAGGCCACTACTCTCCTAGAGCAGAGAGGCTGCACTGCCACGACAAGGCTACTACTCTCCTAGAGCAGAGAGGCTGCACTGCCACGACAAGGCTACTACTCTCCTAGAACAGAGAGGCTGCACTGCCACGACAAGGCTACTACTCTCCTAGAATAGAGGGACTGCACTGCCACGACAAGGCTACTACTCTCCTAGAACAGAGAGGCTGCACTGCCACAACAAGGCTATTACTCTCCTAGAACAGAGAGACTGCACTGCCACGACAAGGCTACTACTCTCCTAGAACAGAGAGGCTGCACTGCCACAACAAGGCTATTACTCTCCTAGAACAGAGAGACTGCACTGCCACGACAAGGCTACTACTCTCCTAGAACAGAGAGGCTGCACTGTTATTCTAGGACAGGTTAGCCATGCCGCAATGGCCTGGACATGGCTGTCCTTGCTCAAGGAGGCCAGTTCACCCTGGTGGTAAGAGGTTATTGTAGGACAGGTTGGCCATGCCGCAATGGCTTGGACATGGCTCTACTAGCTCAAGGAGGCCAGTTCATCCTGGCTGGTAAGAGGTTATTGTAGGACAGGTTGGCCATACCTCAATTTATGGGACATGGTTTTCTTAGTGTCAAGATGCTGGCCCCTACTATTCGGTCCAGACAAAGGGTGTTCCAACTAGAGAGTCTCTCCAATCATGCCTGGCCTAAGGCCGTGGTAGTAGAGTGGATGAATCCACATGCCACCCTATGCCAGGATTCCAGAAAGGAATGAGTGTGGACACAATGGGAGTCTGTGGCCATTTCCTAAGCTGGAATGGAACAGGCCACACCGTGGCACAGACGCTCTTTCAAGACATACAAACCACAGGCTACGTAAAGAAATACTCACAACAGAAAACAATCATGGGTCTCATTAGCAATACATGATGTCAGTCTCCGGCGATCTAGGGTTATAAAAATGGCAAGTAGCTCCTAGGAGGAGTTGACTTCGCAAAGTACTAAGGTCAGAAGGAGCGGATTGGTGCAGAAGAAGGTCCATTACCCGGGAGCGTCCTTGTCAAGGGATGGGTTAACCTAAGGGTCAACAGTCTATGCATGGAATTAGGGTCTGCTACTAAGCACACAAGTATTGCCGCTATGACTACTGTGCAAAAGCGTGACTTCCTGTACTAAAATCCCAAGCCTTGAAAACGTGCAATATTGCCACGCGCTGGGCTGTACAGCTCCACCTTGTCTTTTCCAGGTCTGTCTTTGGAGGTCAGACTATTACTGGCCACACCCCTCACCCTACAATCGGGTCCTACGTGCATCGAAGGACTGAGCTCGAGGCCTGCACCCCCATTCCCTCCCCACCCCAGCCACTGATGTAAACGTCTTTGGTGGCAGAAAGTCAATGCTCCTTTCGCTGCGTTGGTCCATCTTTCTGACATGCCTTGCATTTCATTTTCTGCGAGTCAAGGCAACCTATTGATTAATTAAACATATTGATTGGCCAATCTTGCTGCCAGAGCTGCCACGAGGCCTTCCTCGTGCAGTGCCCTCTGCTGTCTCCCAGGTGAGCAGTTGTGTGGATGTGTCTTGAAGCGTTAGGAGTGTTCGGAAGGTTGCAATGTGGAATGGTTTCGGTGGGAGCAACCCTGCTGTCATTAGTACCCTGGAGGGGCAGATGGAGCCCTGCACATTCTGCTGCTCAAATAAGCATGATGCCTTGACGGTTCCATGTAATAATGTCGCCACAAAAATATCGGCAGGCAAAAATATCGCCGAAAAATGGTCGTTTTTTGTGGCGACATTATTGCATGGAACATGCGGGGGACACCCCCGGAGCCCCCCAATTTTTGTATTTATTTATTTTTAATTTTTTATTTTGCCCGTATCGCCACATATATGGTCACCCAAATAATATCGCCACAACATTTTCCCGGTGATATTATTTACGGCGACCATATATGTGGCGATATTAATACCTGATATCGCCTTGACATGGCTACACTCTAGCTTTGCAGTGCACGTCTACACAACCAGGCATGTCTAACATGTCATGTTCCAGTGCATCTCCCTAGTCTCATGTTGGCACCCGGATCTACAGTCCTATTTTGGCAAGCATGTCTGTGCTCTTGTTTTTTCGTGCATCTTAACACTTTTTTGTTAATAAGCATCTCCACACTCTTTGTGTTACTAGCCAAGTCCATACGCTTGTGTGCCACACTTCTCTGCACTCTTCAGTTACCCTGGCTGTGCAGCGTGCCTCTGCTCGCTCCTGTGCTGCCATGCACTTCTACACTCTTTTCTTACTATGCCTGTGTTACTGTGCATCGGTTCACTCCTGTGTTGCCATGCACCACCTGTTACTATGCGTGTATTCCTGTGCATCTGTTCACTAATGTCACTGTGCCTCTTTCAACACTCTTCTTTTATTATGCATGTATTCAGTCACGTTATAGTATGTGATGCCCCAGACAGTCGGATATTGTTCATGTTATAGTGTTTGATATCTCAGACAGCAAGATATGTCTCACATTACAGTATGTGATACCCCAGACCATAGGATATCTGTCGCATTATAGTATGTGATGCCCCAGACAGTAGGATATCTGTCACATTATAGTATGCGATACCCCAGACCATAGGATATCTGTCACATTATAGTATGTGATGCCCCAGACAGTAGGATATCTGTCACATTATAGTATGTGATGCCCCAGACAGTCGGATATTATTCATGTTATAGTGTTTGATATTTCAGACAGCAAGATATGTCTCACATTACAATATGTGATGTCGCAGACAGTAGGATATCTGTCACGTTATAGTATGTGATGCCCCAGACAGTCGGATATTGTTCATGTTATAGTTTTTGATATCTCAATCAGCAAGATATGTGTCACATTATAGTATGTGATGCCTCAGACAGTAGGATATCTGTCACATTATAGTTTGTGATGCCCCCGACCCTAGGATATCAGTCTCGTTATAGTATGTGATGCCTCAGAGAGTAGGACATGGTCACGTTATAGTATGTGACATCCCAGAAAGTAGGATATCTGTCACATTATAGTATGTGAGGCCCCAGAAAGTAGGATATCTGTCACATTATAGTATGTGATATCTCAGATAGTGGGATATCTGTCACATTATAGTATGTGATGCCCCAGACCATAGGATATCTGTCACATTATAGTATGTGATGCCCCAGACAGTAGGATATATGTCACATTATAGTATGTGATACCCCAGACCATAGGATATCTGTCACATTATAGTATGTGATACCCTAGACCATAGGATATCTGTCACATTATAGTATGTGATGCCCCAAACAGTAGGATATCTGTCACATTATAGTATGTGATGCCCCAGACAGTCGGATATTGTTCATGTTATAGTGTTTGATATCTCAGACAGCAAGATATGTCTCACATTACAATATGTGATGTCGCAGACAGTAGGATATCTGTCAGGTTATAGTGTGTGATATCTCAATCAGCAAGATATGTGCCACATTATAGTATGCGATGCCTCAGACAGTAGGATATCTGTCACATTATAGTTTGTGATGCCCCCGACCGTAGGATATCAGTCTCGTTATAGTATGTGATGCCTCAGACAGTAGGATATGTGTCACGTTATAGTATGTGACATCCCAGAAAGTAGTATATCTGTCACATTATAGTATGTTAGGCCCCAGAAAGTAGGATATCTGTCACATTATAGTATGTGATATCTCAGATAGTGGGATATCTGTCACACTATAGTATGTGATGCCCAAGACCATAGGATATCTGTCACATTATAGTATGTGATGCCCCAGACAGTGGGATATCTGTCACATTATAGTATGTGATGCCCCAGACAGTAGGATATCTGTCACATTATAGTATGCGATACCCCAGACCACAGGGTATCTGTCACATTATAGTATGTGATACCCTAGACCATAGGATATCTGTCACATTACAGTATGTGATGCCCCAGACAGTAGGATATCTGTCACATTATAGTATGTGATATCTCAGACAGCAAGATATGTCTCACATTACAATATGTGATGGCCCAGAAAGTAGGATATCTGTCAGGTTATAGTGTGTGATATCTCAATCAGCAAGATATGTGTCACATTATAGTATGTGATGCCTCAGACAGTAGGATATCTGTCACATTATAGTTTGTGATGCCCCCGACCCTAGGATATCAGTCTCGTTATAGTATGTGATGCCTCAGACAGTAGGATATGTGTCCCGTTATAGTATGTGACATCCCAGAAAGTAGTATATCTGTCACATTATAGTATGTGAGGCCCCAGAAAGTAGGATATCTGTCACATTATAGTATGTGATATCTCAGACAGTGGGATATCTGTCACATCATAGTATGTGATATCTCAGACAGTAGGATATCTCTCACATTACAGTATGTGATGCCCCAGACAGTAGGATATCTGTCAGGTTATAGTATGTGTGGCCTCAGACAGTAGGGCTATATGTCACATTATAGTATGTTAGGTGGTATTTATATAGTGCATGCTGCCATTGATATGGTCTTCAAGAGCTGTGTGGATGAACGCTCTTTGGAAGACTGTAGTCTGTGTTGAAATGTAATGAAAGGAGTGGTAACATTTGTGTGCGCATGTATTGCCAAATCTAAGGTAGGTAGAGAATGGCTGGGTCTCTACAGCAGCCCATATTGCAAAGGTGTGAGGAACGGGTGCTGTGTCAAAGTGTTGTGTTGGAAAGCGCTGATATCTTGTACAACAGTCAATTATTATTTCCAATTACAACACACTCCTCACACAACCTTGTGCAAGTAGGGAAATGTCACCCACGTGTGTGAGGCAGCAGCTAAGACTTCTTGTGTAATTTGTCACTGATGGCCTTGAAAACACAACCCACTCATCACATCACTTTAGGACACACATACCTCCCCTCTACAGAGCAATGGCCCACCTAACTGATCTGACATACACACGTGCTGTTACAAAGCATTCCTCCCCTGCTGCATCGCTCCCTTTCTGAGTTAGTGGCATCTTTTTCCTGCGTTCCCACCCTCGAATAGGCTCATTTTCTTTCCTCCAGTAGACGAAGGTCTGGATAGCCCTGGCGCGGGCGCTATATGGCACTTCATGAGCAGCCTAAGTGCTCTAAAAACACAATTGTGGTGGTGTGGGGCTGTACTGAGCCTAAGGGTTTGCTTTGATCCCAGCACTTTCAGTCCAGTCCTGAGTCCTCCAGCTCCTAACATCTAAGTCGAGCAAAGGCTGCAGGAGGCTGACTACCTCTGGCTGGATGGACTGAAACCAAGGGCATGGGGTGCCCTCACTTCCCAGATGCTGGCTCGGGTGGTGTTTGTTATAAGATGACTTAAGAAGTGGCGCTGATCAGAAGTGTTGAGCCCATTTTGCATGGACAGTCGACGGTTGTGGCGTCAGAGCCCATACTAAATCTAGCACAAGATGGCCGCCTGTTCTGAGATATCCAGAACGTTCCGAGGTGGTCCCTCGTGTCCAATTCATTGCTTATCATTTTATTATTTTAAGCACCACGGTACAGGTCCAAGATTGCAAGCTATTTCCTTGTTTTGTTTCATTTATGGAAAAACATTTGGGTTGGAATTAGTTTATTGCCTCTGTCCCGCACTTTCCACTCCCCCCGGCCCTTCCTTGCACTTACCTCCTTTTCTCTTTTCCATGCACTTGCGCTTTCTTAAATGTCACTGGGCCTAGTAAGATCGCTGTTTTCTTTTTTTGTTCTCCCTTGTTCCCCTCCCTTTTGCCTGGTCGCGCTCTGAAACACTTGTGTACGAGCACGATATAAATAAAATATAATGTCATTTAATTTCATGTTTTAATCATAGTATATTTCTTGTTGTTCCTTGACATGTCTTTTAACAACCCTCTCATGTTCTTCTTTGCAGGGTTTGAAAGGGTAGCAAGCAAGGAATACAGGCTGACAGGCTGCCCCTCCCAATGGCGAGCATTCTGGGCCATACCATGCATCTCCTGCGGCGGCCCGACCGCGTGCTCCTGCTGCTGCTCTTAGGTCTATGCGGGCTTCTGGGAGGGCGCTGCTCCACCATGCTGGGCACTCTGGATCTACAGATTGACGAGGGGCAGCCCGCGGGTACCATCATTGGGGACATCAGCGCCGGGCTCCCCCCTGGCTCCAACACCTACATGTACTTCATTTCCGCCCAGGAGGGCAGTGGGGTGACCACGGACCTGGATATCGACGAGAACACAGGCATCATCAAGACGGCCAAAGTTCTGGACCGAGAGAGCCGCGAGCAGTACAGTTTCATCGCCGTCACAACAGAGGGGGTGACCGTGGAAGTGGCTATACAGGTTAACGATATCAACGACCACGCTCCAGCTTTCCCCGAAAGCCGCAGTGTATTCCCGATCCCTGAACACACGCCCATAGGGACGCGGTTTCCCCTGGACCCGGCTTTTGATGCCGATAGTGGCCAGTTGAACACACAAGGCTACATCATTAAGCAGGGCAACATTGGCCAGGCCTTCAGGATAGATACCAAGAGAGGTTCCAATGGAGTCCTTTATTTGGACCTAGTGGTCAGCAGCGTCCTGGACAGGGAGAACCGGTCCTCCTACTCCTTGGTTGTGGAGGCGTATGATGGAGGATCACCACACAGGAGTACGCAGATGGTCTTAGAAATTCCCATCCAGGATATAAATGATAATGCCCCAGCCTTCAATGAGAGCCGCTACCACACGCTCATCTCCGAGAACTTAAAGCCCGGCAGCAACATCCTGCAAGTGTTTGCCTCTGATGCGGACGAGGGCGAAAATGGGGTTGTGATCTATGAGATCAACCGCCGGCAGAGCGACCCAGAAAAGTACTTCGAGATTGACTCCAAGACAGGTGTGATCAAGCTGAGTAAGGGGCTAGACTATGAGATGCGAAGGGTCCATGAGCTAGTGGTTCAGGCTCGAGACAATGCGACGCACCCGGAGGTCTCCACTGCTTTCGTATCTATCCACGTGCGGGATTACAATGACAACCAGCCCACCATGACCATCATCTTCCTCAGCGAGGATGGCTCCCCGCAGGTCTCCGAGGGGGCACAGCCTGGTCAGTATGTTGCCCGCATCTCAGTGTCGGATCCCGATTATGGCGAGTACTCTAATGTCAACGTGTCGCTGGAAGGTGGGGATGGAAAGTTTGCTTTGACCACCAAGGATAACATCATCTACTTGATCTGTGTGGACAAACATCTGGATCGGGAAGAGAGGGACTCTTATGAGCTCAGGGTCATGGCCACTGACTCGGGCACCCCTCCGCTGCGGGCGGAGTCTTCCTTTGTCTTGCAAGTGGTGGACATCAATGACAACCCACCCCTCTTTGACCAGCAGGTTTACAAGCAGACCATACCGGAAGTCGTGTACCCAGGCAGCTTTGTGCTACAGGTGACCGCGAGAGACAAAGATCAAGGGCCGAACGGGGACATCCATTACAGCATCCTGCATAACAAAGAGACCCACTCCGATTGGTTCACCATCGACCCCGCCACTGGGATCATCACCACCACCACCCCCTTGGATTATGAGAAGGACCCTCAACCTAAGCTGACGGTGATGGCCACTGATGGGGGGAAGCCGACCCTTTCCTCTACATCTGTGGTCAAGGTGGACCTCCAAGACGTGAACGATAACGAGCCCACCTTCAGCAGCAACTTCTACAATGTGTCCTTGAAGGAGAACACGCCCATCGGGACCTGCTTCCTGCAGGTAAGGACAGAGACTTCCTATCCTTACCGGCTGGGTTATCCCTCAGGGTTAGTTGTTGGATGTGCTGAGAACTGCATTTCCTGTAATGAGAGGATCTCTCTGTTGTAACCATTCACTGCTGGGGTCTCTGACTCATGGATTTGAGGATAGTTGGTCCAGACTGGGGCCAGATTAATCTCTGCTGCTAATTATAGTCACTGTGCTGAGTATGGTCATGCAGGCATTTCAGGTCATGTGCTTTATCTGGGTATGCCTTACTGCACGTGCACAGTGTCATGCTAAGTGGGTTATGTCATGCATTTGTACATACACTGAACAGGCCTGCACAGGCTCATGGCTGCTTCCAAATGTCGTGCAGACGCTCACGCGCGCCATAGCCAGAATGCCCTTCCACGGCGATGGGGGTATCTTGAATGCCCAAGAAATGGGCCAAGTCTTCAGTTCTGTTTTTTTTAGTTTGAAATTGTTTTTATTGGAAAGATGTCATAGAAGGCAGTAGATCATAACAGAGGGTCTACCACGTGATGATATCAGAATTGAAACAGATTGATCCAAACATTGGCAATGAGAATTCAGGAAGGCCAAGTGGACATGTGTGATTGGATACACAACAACAGATCATAGAGGTAGAATATGCCAAGACACACACTACATTAGAAGAAGAGCAGACCCACGCTTTCCGTGTTAATCATGAGCCTGGTACATGTGGCTGAGGTGCAGTGAATTCCAAAGGGCCGGTCCATAGGCAGAGACGCTTCTGCCGCCGGAGGAGAGTCAGTAGCGCTGCTTCCAGACTTCCAGAAACACACCAGAAAGGCGGTGGATTGGGGGATATAGCGCAGATGCTTTTGAGTAGCTTTCTGAATGGGTGTGGGGGTGCTGGGTGGGATTCTAATGCTAGCTTTGGGGCACACCCCGTCTGCTGTAGAAGGAGAGGTGGGGGTTAGGTGGTCTGTAATGGTGGTGTGGTGCCATAACAGACGAAGTGTGGCTTTGCAGAGTTTGTTGCTCGACACAAGGTGGGCTGATGCCTTCTTTTGAGTTTATAAATGGAGCTTAACTTTCTGAAAGCAGTGGAGTTACAATGGTCGAATGGGCGGGCGATGGCCGACCCCACTCTCTTCTTTGCATGTCGGTCTGGGCCATAAGGGACGACTCCCTGCAGCAAATCGCATGCTTGCGGTATCTCTTAGCTTGTTTTTATGGTTGCTTTGCTCAACAAGGTATGTGGTCGGGTTCTCGGCAGCTCTGCCGAGACGTCGCGTGCTCTGGAATGTTAAAGTGCACCTGTTTTCCCACATGTTTTATATGGGTCTCAAAGGACAGCTTGTGGCCTGCTTGGATCCACAACTTCGCAACCGTGGGGGCAAGTGGGGGACAGAGGGGCCAAGCACAAGGAAGGCTTCCCGGATGCTCCTCTCCCTCTGGAATCATTCCTTCCCTTGACCCATGAAGGATGAGCCAGTTCAGCTGCTTCCTGAAGTGGAGGGCCCTGGCACTTGCTTAACCCAACGGGGGTTCTTCACAGACATTCCTGGTTATAGGGTGCACACCGAAAACTGCCTGCTGCCTGCCGTGGCAAGCATGTTCTGCTCACTGCTCCCCTGTTTCACAGGTGGGAACCATTGGGCGGAAGGCGTTTCTCACAGCTCCGCCCACCCTCTGCTTGCCCCCAGCGCCTACGTATGTGAATGCAGGCCTGGGGCCCGCCCTCTGTCATGGCGGGTACAGAGTGCACATTGCATGTGATGGGCCCAAAAAAGGCACATCATCTGCCAGACATTTTGATTAAGTGGCCCCACCTACTTTAGGAGGAATAAAGAATAGAAACGCTCATGCTGTTCATGAGGCTTTTCATTTTGGAGTACATTTGCAAAGTCTAGAGTTTGAAAAGAGCCATGGCTGCGCTGCGTTTACTCCAGAGTACGGCCAGCCAGATAGGGGAATGAGTTGCACGGGCGGCACACCCCACAATCAATCCATTTGTGAATAAGGCACACGCCCATATTTTGCACAAAGGCCAGGAATGTATGCTCAGTGTTATTTGTGCATGTTATGTTGACTTATACCTCACACCGCTACCACCCAATGACAGTCTCTAGGCTCTGAGGCAGTTGTACCTTGGTTATCACCCCTCATTAAAACTGTGTTCATCCCACTTGTGATGACCAAATGAGAACATGATATGATATGATATTTATAACGCGATTAATGCCCACTGGTTTCTGAGCGCGGACCCGGGGATCGAACCTGTGTTGCGCCGTGTCATTTTGCTTCCAAGGCGAGCGCCTTGCCCCTGAGCTATCCTCCCGGACATGTGTTCATGAATGAGGCTCAATTACTTTCAAGCGTTTTCTCTTCATTGTTTGGGATAACCTGTGCAACATCCGCGCACAGGGATGGAGATATTACCGCATAGGGTGAGCGGATCCCTGCTGCACAGGTGACGCCTCTAGGTATTACAATAAAGCAGAATTGGAGCGCTGCATGGGACTTCCCATCAGACTGGACTGGGCGAGACTTAAACTTTCTTGGCACCTTCCATAAGAGAGTGCAGAGGGGCGCCAGCCATTCTGCAGACTCTTGCCAGGTGAGGGCACCGCTGCCACGAAACAGTGGTGGCTGGTGAATTTTTAAATGTTTGCACCGAATATGCAGGGACAACTGACCAGAATGAGGGTTCCCGAACCAAACATGACACGTTTTTAGGAGTCCAGGGGGGGTCTTCCCCAGAGAAAATGTTTAAAATAATAGATTAAATGGTGCATTTTTAGCCACTTCCTGTGTAAAATAGGGTAATAACCCACACATTGTGCAGTTCATTTGTATAGAAGCACATGAGAAAGAGGAATAGATGCAAGTCACCAGAAGGGCACAGGACCCCTCCCAACACTCTTCATTATGTCTTTGCCCACATGTGCCTGTATATGAAAAATATTCATGCTATCTGTCCCCAGACATGTCCTTGCTGGCTGCACCCATATATGCAAGTTTTATCATCTAGGGCTTCCCAACCAATAAAAAATATATGTTTATCTGGCTTTGCCAGCAGAGGCCAGTGTAGCACATTATCACTCTCATGTTTGCTTTTACCCTTGATGCCCAGTACAAACATGCTGTGACACACACAACATATATGGCCAGACTGGAGCCTCCAATGTAACCAGTCTAGCCATGTAGTAATACTTTTCATGTTTGCTTTATCCTCGATGGCAGGTATACAAGTTAGAAAATGTCATTCCACAGTAATAGACTTGGACTAGTATTGTAGGCTAGTCTAGCTGTGTATTATACTTATTATGTTCGCTTTACCCTTCATGCACAGTAAAGATGCATTGTGTTGTCTAAAGCCTACATAGAATGAGGACAGCCTATTAGCTATGTGAGAGGCAGTAATGTTGCATCAACACTGGGCAGCAGTGGCTTGGTCCAAATTTCAGAGGTGATAACATACCCAGACAGCTGAAAGTGGCAAAGTCATGAGCCTAAGATACAGTGTAGTCTTGGCACTGGGCACCAAAATGAGGTCCAGCTGACAGTCACATTACCATATTCACTATTTATTGAGTCAGAAAAGCTTTGCTGACTGACTCCTTTGAGCGAGTGTGGTTGGCCCTCCCGCAAGCTTAGTTGGTCTTGTATGTCAACAGTTTGAAGCATGAAAGTGGTTCCTTTTCGCCTTTGCAATAATGAAAGAGGAGTAGCCACTGTCCCTCGGCATTACCAGGAATTCCCTAGGATAAGCCAATGAAGGGGTCCACAAGAGGCCAGTGGTGATCTTCTCAAGCACTTGATCAGATGAAAGGGTGCCCAGTAGCCCTGACTGAGGGTCTGGGTTTGTATTTGCCAAGGAAGGTTGGAAGGGATCGCTGGAATCTAGACTTTGTTCAGTTTACAGATCAATCCAGTTCTTAGTTGTGATCACCCAAACGTTCTTCTAGACTGTGCATGCCTCTCTCTTGAAGTTGGTTGATGTCAGGATGTTTTCTCCTGCTGGCCTGTGGCTTGTGCCTGGATGGCCGGTTTTAAGAAGGCCTATTTAAGCCTTAGCACGCATGGGTCCAGGATTCACTATTGCCTGATGCCCGGAAGACTGACTTTATGGTTCCAAGCCAAGGGGGTGACATTAAGGATGGGCTATGGCACCTAATGACCTCGAATGTTACCCTCAGACGGTGCCAAGGCTAGTATTATGCCTTGGTGAGGGCAGGGTTGTGGGCCGACCTTAAAAGGCATGTTGATGGAGAGAAAAGCATACTCTGCCTTGCTTATATTTAAACAGGCTCGTTCTTCGCTGGCTCCTGGGTCTTCCTGCTGCCACACTATCTTTGCATTACTTATATTTATACAGGCTAGTTCTTTGCTGGCTCATGGGTTCTCCTGCTGCCACACTATCCCTGCATTGCTTATATTTATACAGGCTAGTTCTTTGCTGGCTCTTGAGTTCTCCTGCTGCCACTCTATCTTTGCCTTGCTTATTTTTATACAGGCTCATTCTTCACTGGCTCTTGGGTTCTCCTGCTGCCACACTATCTCTGCATTGCTTATATTTGATACAGGCTCATTCTTTGCTGGCTCTTGGGTTCTCCTGTTGCCAGACTATCTCTGCATTGCTTATATTTATACAGTCTCATTCTTCACTGGCTCTTGGGTTCTCCTGCTGCCACACTATCTCTGCATTGCTTATATTAATACAGGCTCATTCTTCGCTGGCTCTTGGGTCTTCCTGCTGCCACACTATCTCTGCATTGCTTATATTTGATACAGGCTCATTCTTTGCTGGCTCTTGGGTTCTCCTGTTGCCAGACTATCTGTGCATTGCTTATATTTGATACAGGCTCATTCTTTGCTGGCTCTTGGGTTCTCCTGCTGCCACTCCATCTTTGCCTTGCTTATATTTATACAGGCTTATTCTTCACTGGCTCTTGGGTTCTCCTGTTGCCAGACTATCTCTGCATTGCTTATATTTATACAGGCTCATTCTTCACTGGCTCTTGGGTTCTCCTGTTGCCAGACAATCTCTGCATTGCTTATATTTGATACAGACTCATTCTTTGCTGGCTCTTGGGTTCTCTTGCTGCCACTCTATCTTTGCCTTGCTTATATTTATACAGGCTCATTCTTCGCTGCCCCTTGGGTTCTCCTGTTGCCACACTATCTCTGCATTGCTTATATTTATACAGGCTCATTCTTCACTGGCTCTTGGGTTCTCCTGCTGCCACACTATCTCTGCCTTGCTTATATTTATACAGGCTCATTCTTCACTGGCGCTTGGGTTCTCCTGCTGCCACACTATCTTTGCCTTGCTTATATTTATACAGGCTCATTCTTTGCTGGCTCTTGGGTTCTCCTGTTGCCAGACTATCTCTGCATTGCTTATATTTATACAGGCTCATTCTTCACTGGCTCTTGGGTTCGCCTGTTGCCGGACTATCTCTGCATTGCTTATATTTATACAGGCTCATTCTTCACTGGCTCTTGGGTTCTCCTGCTGCCACACTATCTCTGCATTGCTTATATTTATACAGGCTCATTCTTCGCTGGCTCTTGGGTCTTCCTGCTGCCACACTATCTCTGTATTGCTTATATTTGATACAGGCTCATTCTTTGCTGGCTCTTCGGTTCTCCTGCACCCACTCCATCTTTGCCTTGCTTATATTTATACAGGCTCATTCTTCACTGGCTCTTGGGTTCTCCTGTTGCCAGACTATCTCTGCATTGCTTATATTTATACAGGCTCGTTCTTCACTGGCTCTTGGGTTCTCCTGTTGCCAGACTATCTTTGGATTGCTTATATTTGATACAGGCTCGTTATTTGCTGGCTCTTGGGTTCTCCTGCTGCCACTCTATCTTTGCCTTGCTTATATTTATACAGGCTCATTCTTCACTGGCTCTTGGGTTCTCCTATTGCCAGACTATCTCTGCATTGCTTATATTTGATACATACTCATTCTTTGCTGGCTCTTGGGTTCTCCTGCTGCCACTCTATCTTTGCCTTTCTTATATTTATACAGGCTCATTCTTCACTGGCTCTTGGGTTCTCCTGCTGCCACTCTATCTTTGCCTTGCTTATATTTATACAGGCTCATTCTTCGCTGGCTCTTGGGTTCTCCTGTTGCCAGACTATCTCTGCATTTCTTATATTAATACAGGCTCATTCTTCACTGGCTCTTGGCTTCTCCTGCTGCCATACTATCACTGCATTGCTTATATTTATACAGGCTCATTCTTCGCTGCCTCTTGGGTTCTCCTGTTGCCACAATATCTCTGCATTGCTTATACTTATACAGGCTCATTCTTCGCTGGCTCTTGGGTTCCCCTGCTGCCACACTATCTCTGCATTGCTTATATTTATACAGGCTCATTCTTCGCTGGCTCTTGGGTTCTCCTGCTGCCACTCTATCTCTGCATTGCTTATATTTATAAAGGCTCATTCTTCACTGGCTCTTGGGTTCTCCTGCTGCCACTCTATCTCTGCATTGCTTATATTTATAAAGGCTCATTCTTCACTGGCTCTTGGGTTCTCCTGTTGCCAGACTATCTCTGCATTGCTTATATTTATACAGGCTCATTCTTCGCTGGCTCTTGGGTCTTCCTGCTGCCCAATCTCTATTTCTGCCTTGCCTGTGTTTATACAGGCTCCCCCTTTGCTGGCTCGGGGTTTCCTATTCCCAATGTCCTGCTCCTCTCTGCCCTTCAGTCACTCCGCTTCTGCCCCTTGTATCTCTGTGTTTCTCACATGCCTTCCCTTCTCTGTTTCTTCTTCCCCACCATTCAGTATTCTTTATGCCGTGGCACAGTGTGATACGGCACACCATGGAATTGCATCACTTTCCGTGTCATGTCATGTCATGTGACGTAGGGAACTTAATGTTTTATAATGAGTCTCCCTGACCCTTGTGCTGCCTCACTCTCTCACATGCTTTCCTTTGTCTGTTTCTTCCTGCCTACCATTCATTATTATTGCATGCCTTAGCATGCTGTCACATGCCATGTCATGTACTGATCTTAATGTCTCATAATGACGTCTCCTGACCCTTTCACCTTTGGGTTGCCTCACTCTCTCACACGTTTTCTATTCTCAGTTTCTTCCTGTCCTCCATTCAGTATAATTGCATGCCATGCTATGGTGTCGTATGGCATAGCGTAGCATTTTATACCGTGCCCTTTAGGAATCTCAATGTTTCGCAGTGGCCTCTCCCGGCCCCTTGGACCTTGGTGCTGCCTCATTCTATAGCATGCCTTCCTTTCTCTGTTTCTTATTTTGCACTATTCTATCTGATTGCATGCCATGTCATAGTGTGAGATGGCATAGCATGGCATGTCATGTAGGAATCTCAATGTTTCGCAGTGGCCTCTCCCGGCCCCTTGGACCTTGGTGCTGCCTCATTCTATAGCATGCCTTCCTTTCTCTGTTTCTTATTTTGCACTATTCTATCTGATTGCATGCCATGTCATAGTGTGAGATGGCATAGCATGGCATGTCATGTAGGAATCTCAATGTTTCGCAGTGGCCTCTCCCGGCCCCTTGGGCCTTGGTGCTGCCTCATTCTATAGCATGCCTTCCTTTCTCTGTTTCTTATTTTGCACCATTCTATCTGATTGCATGCCATGTCATAGTGTGAGATGGCAAAGCATGGCATGTCATGTAGGAATCTCAATGTTTCGCAGTGGCCTCTCCCGGCCCCTTGGGCCTTGGTGCTGCCTCATTCTATAGCATGCCTTCCTTTCTCTGTTTCTTATGTTGCACCATTCTATCTGATTGCATGCCATGCCATAGTGTGAGATGGCATAGCATGGCATGTCATGTAGGAATCTCAATGTTTCGCAGTGGCCTCTCCCGGCCCCTTGGGCCTTGGTGCTGCCTCATTCTATAGCATGCCTTCCTTTCTCTGTTTCTTATTTTGCACCATTCTATCTGATTGCATGCCATGTCATATTGTGAGATGGCATAGCATGGCATGTCATGTAGGAATCTCAATGTTTCGCAGTGGCCTCTCCCTGCCCCTTGGGCCTTGGTGCTGCCTCATTCTATAGCAGGCCTTCCTTTCTCTGTTTCTTATTTTCCACCCTCAATCTGATTGAATGCCGTGGCATGGTGTGAGATGGCATAGCATGGCATGTCATGTAGGACTCTTAATGCTTCACAATGGTGTCACTTGGCTATGTCCCATTCTCTCTTGCGGTTTCTATTTATCTGCCTCTTGTGTTTTGTCTCCATCTCACTCGCTCACATACTCCCACCGCCCTGACCCCTCCCCCAAACCCGCATGTATTCCCATTATTCGGGGTCTCTGCCTCTTGCGAACACTGCGTCGTGCACTCTCAAACAGGCCCCAGCATCCTGGCCCGCTCTCTGCTTCCGCCGCCCCTCATTCTGTGTGCTGTACCCCTCTCACCTCTATTCATCACCCCCTCTTTGTCTCCCCTTTGCCTCTTGCGCCTTTGTCACCAGGATACAGGGCCGGCGGCCTGGGAATGCGCGGCGCCGGTCGCCCAGAGAGGCGAGGGGTTCCGCCATGAGGAGTGGTCTTCTCCCGTCGCCCCCCCCCCTTCCCCCCTCCACCCACACCCTTTCTATGGGCAGGGATTCATGCCACACAGTGTTTCTGTAAATGAATGAGAGCGGCGCCCGGCTGTCCTGTGCCAGGCAGGCCTTGCGCTCCTGTGAGTGCAGCTGCCCATGCCCAGGGCGCACTAAATACAGATTTGATGACCCAGGCCCCAATGTGGCAGGTCTTCAGCTCAACATCACTGCCATCACTGGGCAAGACTACCCAAGCGCTAACCAATGCATAATCTAACACAAGCGCCTCTCCCCTCAATTGACCTATCTGTCTTGTCATACAAACCTAATGCCCTGTTGCACCTATCCAGGCCTCTGGAGGCCCATCCTCCATGCTGGCCTTCCTGGTCCTCTCTGGTACCACGTAGCGAGCTCTGCGTTGGCATCACTGACTCTCTGTACTCTCCTGCCTCTTTACCTCTGGGTACTGCCAGTTGACCCCTTCATTGTCCCCGCAGTGTCTCCGTTAGCCTGCCCGCTCCAAAACAAGGCTAACTCTGTCCTCAGAGTCCTCTTTCGACACTACTAGAGCTATTCCCCCCTTCAACAGGATTCACTTCCGCTCTGCTGCGGCCCCCCCTCTGACCGGCCCCCTAGCAGCAGCAAAGTAAGAACTTGTACTGCCACACGTAGTAACTTTAGAAAGTCTGCCACGAATATCAGTAGTAGCAGCAGCGACTTTATTACTGCCAGTGGGACTGCCCATAGTGGCAGCAGAAGCAGTGATGCTACTACTGGGGGCAGAGCTAAGAGTAGTACTGACATTACTAGTAGGAGTAGAGGACAGTACTTTCTTTAGTGCTAATGACAGTGCACTATAGTAATACTGTAAGTTAAATAATGATTGATTTATTTATATAGCGTTTTACACCAAGGCGCTGGTGTGTTGAAGTATTAGAACCTCCAGTCTCCATGCTTGCACTGGCATCAGTGGGTATATTAGTGCAACTGGTAGCAGCATTGGTAGTAATATACGGGTAGGCTTTTGTTGCTGGAGTTGCCCCACCCTTTCATGGACAGCCAGGATGTCTCTTGAAGGGCACTCTTTTTCATGTTGTATTATTTGTTTTCTATACTGCGCGAGCCAGCACTTGCCCTGTCCAGCTCACTGGGACTCTTCTCTCTCTTCTTTTTCTTTTGTCTGAAATTGCAAAGCGACTTACGATAAAATGCAGGTAGACTATATATTTCAGATGTGACGTGTATAGCCGCCAAGTGGTCCCCAGGTCATGCGTGGCAGTTGGCTCCATCCCTGGTTTTTGTTCTCCCATTGCATGCTGGGACGTGTAGTTTCTCTTTCCTTGCAGTAAGTATGGGCCTACAAGTACCACCATGAAAAGTTCAAAGCCAGGCCGGGTTCCAGGTGTAACGCGTGCCATGGGGCCTCTTGGCAGCTAGGACTGTGAGTTAGCAGTGGAGTGGCCTGTGAGGCAATCCGGGAACTCACAGACAGCCTATTACATCACGGAACGGGAGGATAGCTCAGCGGCAATGTTCTCGCCTTGGAAGTAAGACGACACGGAGCAGCAGAGGTTTGATCCCCGGCTCCGTGCTTAGAAACTTCTGGGTATTAAGCACGTTATGCATATCATATCATAAAGAAAGTTTGGAGCCTGCTTTTCTGAGTCTCCACTGCTCCTGCTTTCCCTAACCTCGAATCCTCCTAGGATGGTGTTTGCGAAGCCCCGCCCCTTTAGTCCTCAAGGAAAAGTGAATGATGAAAACTAAAGAAAGACTTTGCATGGCCTGTTGCGTTAAATAGGATTCCATGTTGTGAAAGGTTTTGATAAACCAGACAACAGTAAAACATTCAAAATAGAAGTCCATTTATGATTGCCTGTTCCTGGCTGTCATGTGAACTTTTTCCACCATTACTAAACAGCCCCTCCCAGCGTGCCCCATGATACGTTCCCACTGATGATGTCCTCGCCCCTTGTATAGCAGGCAAGGGTGGCAGCGGCATGCTAAACACTGCCCGACTTTCTGTAGGTGATATGTCACTGTTGGGCGAGACTCACAGAGGGTCTTCTGTATGGGAACCGAGGGGTGCGAGGGTTCAGAAATGCCCCCCGCCAAATAGCTATGCAGAAGGCCATTGTTGCCCGTGGCAGCGGTAAACAAAGGCTGGCAGCTTCCATGCCAGCCGCTCCATGGGCTCCCTGCCCGAGACCTGCGCGTGAGTGGCGAGACCGAGACTCTGGCAGCCAAATGAGAGACAAGTGGACTGTGCAAGGTCTGGTGAAGGAATGCCAGTGGCCAGAAGGGCGATGATGGGCCCAATGAAGGCCGCCAAGGGTGTTCCCCTACAGTGTTTTGAGGCCATTCCAATGGGAAAAGGCGCTATACAAATGACAAATGACATTATACTACATAATAGTTTTAGAAGAATTTTCCCCAAAATGTATTGGGTATCGTTTCACAGCTTGGCTCTGATTGATGCAGTGCCTTCTGGGCTGGTACGATTTACACACCATGGTCATGATTGGCACAGAAATTGAATAAAATCACTAAGGAAAAACAACAAAAATAATTTATTTAGTGTGTGTTTGTGAAGCCCTTGGTTACAGAGTCATGCAGTTAAATAGCATGTGCTGCTCTTATAGGTCCCTTTCATTCAAGGGGGCGGGCGACGTGTTGGCAGCGCAGCAGATCAAAAGAAAAGCCTGGGGATCCACAACTTAGGCAGGATCCTCGCCAGAGGTTTGATAGAGAAACTGGTTCCAGGATCAATGGATGCTCCTTGCCTCCACTTGCCCTTCCCATGACTGACTCAGGGTAAGCACAGACGAGATAACGCTTTAGAAATACAGAGGGTGGGCCCTCTCGCCAGGGGTCATTTCTGGTATTGGCAATAGGGGGCACATGTGGTGGATCCTAGCAAGAGGTTAGATAGGGCAACTGGTGCCAGGCTGAATGGACGCTTCATGGCCCCACTGGTCATTCCCATGACTGACTCAGGGTAGGTGTAGAAGAGGTAATGTTTAGAGATACCGAGGGTCTATGCTCTAGCACCTTGGAATTACCAATAACGATCTCAAACCCAAGTGACAGGACAGACTCAAAGAATATGGTAAAGTACTACTTTATTATTAGCATAGAATAAAGTAGGGCAATCCGACAAACAACAAGCAGTAGTTCACGCATTCACACCAAAATTTGATTATACAATGGTTTTATACCTCGATATGTGTCATCTATAATGTCATTCTATGTGGCAAACTGTAAAACCTATTGAAGGGAGGGATTGATTAAGGGGGCATATGTACCTACCTATAGTATGTATACGTGTTAATAACATAATTGGCTGCCCCTTATCTGGTGAGCACACCTAAAACTACCTCTAAATGCATATAATACTGATTATAGCAGAAAATAGCAGCTGGTTGGTCTTTGCAACATTGTATAGCATGTTGCTACATAGACCCTCTGATTGGTTGTGTTGCTTGTTAGTTGCACGTGTGAAAAACGAAACTCTGGTGCAGTGAGCAACGTCATACTACTACCCACTTTCCCAAGTAGTCCATCATCTCTCATCGGTCAGGCCCCAAGCCAAGCCTTCTCCTTTGCAGTTGACCTCAAAGCCTGTTCTCTGTTCTGGGATGTTCATTGGAGTGTAGGCACGCCATTATCTTCGTTTGGGTTTAATGAATGAGGAGACCACAAATTTGCCCATTTTGACCTTCTATTTACTCCCATTTTATTCAATGTGCTGGGTGTTATTACCCCCCTAGGCAGAGGCGTTGCTAGGGGGGTGGCTAAAGGGGCTATAGCCCCTGGTCCTTTGGTTGTAGCCCCGGATAGAATCTCAGGAGCTACAACCAAAATGCTAGCTAGCCCCCAGTCCCGACAGTTCTGAAATTAGCCTAGACCCGGGTCTTTTCCAGACCTAGCAACACCTCTGCCCCTAGGCCTCTGGAGACTTGCTCACTCCATCTTGCTTAGGTGTTCTGCTTCATTAATTGTCTAATCTTGACTCTTGCAGTTGTTTTCTTTTTTGCTTGATCTAAGAAAAATATGGCTTATGTACGTGGCTTATCCTTTTGACTCCCCTTGTGCCTTGGAATTATTCCTTGATGTGACATCCTTGATCCCAGGCCAATAGACGCCTCTTTACTCCTCACACAAATCTGTTTTTCCAGCGTCTCCTGACTCTGCAGCCCTGGTCTGTCTCCGAGGTAGCTTGATTGGTTTCAATACGAGTCCAGCGTCCATCTTTCCATCATGGCTGCACTAGCCATGTTATGTTTTCCTCTGCAGGAAACTTCTATATGTCTCATCTAGCTTGCTTTTCACCATCTATACTCTTATTAGTCAGCAGGTTACTTGATCTTCTTTACATACATGATTTCATCATATTTGATTACATGTTCCTCTTGTTACTTCAGTTACATCTTTATTCTTTCAGTATTTGCATATCGTTTCAGTGAGTCTCACTAGCTTTCCTCTATGACGTCACTCTGCTTTTGTCAGATTTCACTTATAGGTCTTTGATGTCCAAGGGTGTGTGCAGACATCCTTGCACCCTCTCAGTGTGAGGGTACATTCAATACAGTTGTCTGAGTGCATATTGACTCTCATACACTCAGTGCAGTATTGGGATGATAACTGGTGTCCCACATACGGCTCTTCTCCTGCTGTTCCAGTATGACAGAGGTGAGGGGGCGGGAGCTAGGGATGACGTGTCAACCTGCTCCTCTACAGGGCGGTCCTCTCCCCAGCGGTCATTTCTGGTATTGGCAGTACTGGGCACATGTGGTGTATTCTTGTCAGAGATTAGATAAGGAAACTAGTTCCAGGATCAATGGACACTTTGCGGCTCCACTGGCCCTTCCATGATTGATTCAGGGAAGGTGAAGAAGAAGTACGACTTTAGAAATACAGAATGTCGGCCCTCTCCCCAGGGGTCATTTCTGGTATTGGCAGTATTGGGCACATGTGGTGTATGTTTTCCAGAGGCTAGATAAGGAAAGTGGTTTCAGGATGATTGGACGCTTCGTGGCTCCACTGGCCCTTCCATGATTGACTCAGGGAAGGTGAAGAAGAAGTACGACTTTAGAAATACAGAGTGTCGGCCCTCTCCCCAGGGCTCATTTCTGGTATTGGCAATAAGGAGCACATGTGGTGGATTCTCACCAGAGGGTATGTTGGTAAACTGGTTCCAGGAAGAATGGACGCTTCGTGGCCCCAAAGGCCCTTCCCATGATTGACTCAGGGAAGTTGGAAGAGAGGTAACGCTTTAGAAATACAGAGGGTGGGCAGTGTCCCCTGGATACAGAGGGTGGGCCCTCTCCCGTGGGGTCATTTCTGGTATTGGCAGTATTGGGCACATGTGGCGGATTCTTGCCAGATGTTAGATAGGGAAAGTGGTTTCAGGATGAATGGACACTTCGTGGCTCCACTGGCCCTTCCATGATTGACTCAGGGAAGGTGGGGAAGAGTTAACGCTTTAGAAATACAGAGGGTGGGCCCTCTTCCAAGAGGTCATGTCTGGTTTTGGCAGTATTGGGCACATGTGGCGGATTCTTGCCAGATGTTAGATAGGGAAAGTGGTTTCAGGATGAATGGACACTTCGTGGCTCCACTGGCCCTTCCATGATTGACTCAGGGAAGGTGGGGAAGAGTTAACGCTTTAGAAATACAGAGGGTGGGCCCTCTTCCAAGAGGTCATGTCTGGTTTTGGCAGTATTGGGCACATGTGGTGGATTCTTGCCAGAGGTTAGATAGGGAAAGTGGTTCCAGGATGAATGGCCCCTTCGTGGCTCCACTGGCCCTTCCATGATTGACTCAGGGAAGGTGGAGGAGCGGTAACACTTTAGAAATACAGAGGGTGGGCCCTCTTCCAAGAGGTCATGTCTGGTTTTGGCAGTATTGGGCACATGTGGTGGATTCTTGCCAGAGGTTAGATAGGGAAAGTGGTTCCAGGATGAATGGCCCCTTCGTGGCTCCACTGGCCCTTCCATGATTGACTCAGGGAAGGTGGAGGAGCGGTAACACTTTAGAAATACAGAGGGTGGGCCCTCTTCCAAGAGGTCATGTCTGGTTTTGGCAGTATTGGGCACATGTGGTGGATTCTTGCCAGAGGTTAGATAGGGAAAGTGGTTCCAGGATGAATGGCCCCTTCGTGGCTCCACTGGCCCTTCCATGATTGACTCAGGGAAGGTGGAGGAGCGGTAACACTTTAGAAATACAGGGGGTGGACCCTCTCCCCTGGGGTCATTTCTGGTATTGGCAATACAGGACACGTGGTAGGGAAATTCCAGTCCCATATACAGAAGGTTGAAACTGAAAACTTGTGTTCTTGGCCTTTGACCTCTTTTGAGACTGAAAGCAGAAGCTGTTGTCCTGACTGAAGGCACTGCTGTTCAGAACCAGCCCCCTGTCAGGTTTCTAAAGCTGCCACCTGCCAGGGCATGCCTAAGACACAATGCTGTGCCCAGTGGTGGCACCCAGCACAGATCCCACCTTACACCATATTGAAGGAGCCCTCACCTTATTTGGAAGAAGGCTGCAGGGTTTATTACTTCAATCTGCGTTGTTTTACAAGCAACACATGCAGATTAATCAGAATGTCCCTAGTCATGTCAGTTTCATAGAAGGCTGTTCACGGCACTCATTGATAATTGCTTCCTGCTTTTGGAGTCTAGCTTCCGGGTTAAAGTGCTTCTGTCTGGCAAAGCACCTCTTTGGAACCTTTCACTGCCCGGGTTTGTGGCCCAGTGTCCAGTTCCTGGGTGTGAGTAAAGATCCCTCGTGGCCTTGACTTCCCACTGGTGTGAGATCATCGTGCACAGGCACATGTAATGGCAGCCACCCCTGAATGTGTCAGCATTGGCTACTCATCGCTGTGTTGTATTGTATTGCATTGTAATTGTCATTTATAAAGTGCCTTTTAGCATTATTTTAGTCTCAAAGCACCCTGACATATGACCATTCGGCATCAGCCGTGGGTCATGAATGGAACATGTTCTGGGCAGAAGAAAACACCCTATGCCATATATGGGCATTCGCCTTAACTTTCCCAGGGGCGGCTGGGTGCGCGTCTCTACTCATCTTGGGAGCAACAGAGTGCTGTACAGGTCATAGAGCAAAGCATTGCTAGGGAGAATTTAACAAGTAATCAGGTAAACATTAGTAATAATGATCGCAGTACATGGATTGAGGCGTAACAATACTTCACCCCAATGCTTCCCTGGGAGGAAAAGAGGACGGCATAAAAGTCCCGGCGAGCAATCAAAGTGCACGTGATGGCTATGAACCCCAGGCACGGCATGTTCGGGTAATTCTGATATCCTGGAGCGCCAGAGCTCCGGCCAGCGGTGCTTTCCCTTTCATAGTGTAGTTCTTATGTAACATGGATCTAGTGTGTTTATAGTGTGGCGCATGAGGGGGCTGTGCTGCGGATACTCTGGTATGTTATGATATGATTTGGTATTCATAACGTGCCTGGACACAAGTGTTTCTAGGCGTTTATGTTATGTTAACAGGCTTTTATACTGCACCAAATCACCACCGTAGTGGTGTCGGAGCACCAAAACTTGTCTATGGTATAGTGTACTGTGCCCCTGCCAAGAGGGTGACCAGATATTAAAAATAAAAAACAACGTGCCTGTCCGCAAACATAAACGTAGGACTATCCTACCACACCCTGACAGTCCAGGCAAAACCCAGGATGTCTGGTCACCCTACTTGTCAGAGGTATCGAAACCATAGTCTTGTGGAGGAAAGAAAATGCGCAAACGGAAGAAAAGAGGCTGGGGAAAGCTGGAAATACATGCTACAAACACAGGGAGGGAGGGATGCAGTGGGGAAGCATGTTTCAGGAGAGCAGGAGTGCATGTCAGTCTTTTTTAAGTGGACCGTGGCTCTGCAAAAGGCATGGATATGTTACAAAGTGGTGTGTAAATTGGGTTGTGTTTACATGTAAATGGTGTGTTTACTGTTTGTATGTCGCTGGTGCTTATTATTTGGTGTGTTATGGAGACTGTGCTGTGTGTTGTGTGCCTGGTCTGTGCTTTGCGTACTGTGTCTCTTTTGTGTGTGATGCTTGGTTTTTGTGTATGTTTTGTTGTGTATTTTCAGTAACTGCAGTTGTAACAAAGCACGTCCGTTCACCAGCAAGTCTTCCGACTATCAGACAGTAAACTGACCCATGACATTATGTTGTGTTTTGCGTGTTCTATTTTGTGTATGGTCTTGTGTGTTATGTTTTGTATGCTATGTTATGTTGCTGACATTGATACGGCACACCGCCGCCATTTGCATGGTCTCCAGGCACCCTGGCGGTCCTGAAAGAGATGGGGTTGGTCAGGTTAGTTGGGCATGTATGAGTCATGTATGTGCTGTTATGTAAAGCTTGACAATATAACTCATAAACTGCCCCTCATCAGTATTCGAATTGTCCTCTACTGCCCCCAACTGTTCCGAATTATCTGCAAAAGCGTCCCTTATTTACCACGAAATTGCACCTTATGAGCAATGAGACGCAAGCAAATTGCTCCAGTCGGCCATTATTATCATCCCCATGAAAGTCATGAGTTTCTCATGATAAGTCATGGACCAGGATAGCTTTCAAATGGGCCATGAAATTGGCCAAATGAGATGTCCCACACTAGCCAATCAATCAACCCAGGATGACACGGTTGCCCAAAATGACCCAGGAATTTCCAAAATGAGCAGGACTTTCCCTTTTGCACGGACCGGTGCCTGTTGTGACATGTGCTCCCATATTAGCCATACCATTTCCCTCATAAGAGCTCTTGAAGTGCCCATATAACGAGTCATGGCACTGCCATATCCACAACTATGACATCAGCTGATATCAACCATGGATTGCCCCACATGACCTGTGCATTGTTTTCTAGTGAACAGTTTCTGCAGCTATCCAGACATTTATTTCAGTGAGAGAATTCTACAAAAAAGCCAATCTTTGCAATTCATTGGGGAGGTTGTCCATTTATTTGTCTGATTTTTCTGGCACTGGGTTTCCCCGCACGCCCTACCTAGAAGACTCCTTATAAGTCTCTGCGCTGAATTTGGAAAAGACCTTTACAGTCTAAAGGCTTGACAGATGTTGGCCATTTCCCTCAAGTTTTGTATGAAAAAGAAATTCAAAGAAAAATAATGGAAACAATGAAAAAAATATTGCAAATGGTTTCCAGGAGAGAAAGTATGTGCTAGGCTCTTCTGACAAAAATGTGAACACGTTTGACCTTCTAGATTCCGGACTGACTGGGCCCTGAGACGGGTAATTATACTTACAACGGCTTGCAGGGTGTATGTGCCCCTCACGACCCCTCATCTAGGAAACTCTAGTTTGAAAATAAACTGTGGTGGGTGAAGAGAGAAAAACAAACCAAGGAAGAAGAAAGATGTAGGCCGCCAGCGAGAAAGAAAGATAGGAGACGGTGAGAGACTGAGGCAGGCTGGGAAATATCAGAAGACGCCAAGAAAGACAGCGAGGAAGATACCAGGCTAGGAAAAGAGATTAAAGGTATCGGAATAGGGAAGAGTGAGAGATTGAGATATAGAAAGAGGCAAAGAGAAGTCAGAGTGGGGGAAAAAGGAACGGCCAAAGAGAGGCAGGGATATCAGAATAGGAATAGAGACTTCTGTGTGTGTAATGTGTGTTGTGTGTCTGGTCTGTGGGAAAATATCAAAACAGGCAACGAGAGGCATGGATATCAGGTAAAGAGTTAGAGGTGGGTGATATCAGAAAAGGAAAAGGGAAGCCAGGTTGGGAAAATATCAAAACATGAAAAGAGATACAGGAATATCAAAATAGGAAAAGAGTTAGAGAGGGTGATATCAGAAAAGGAAAAGAGAAGCCAGCGTGGGAAAAATTGGAACGCTCAAAGTGAGGCAGGAATATCAGAATAGGAAAAGAGTTAGAGGGCCGATATCAGAAAAGGAAAAGAGAAGCCAGGGTGGGAAAATATCAAAACAGGCAGTGAGAGGCAGGCATACCGGAATAGACAAAGAGTTAGAGAGGGTGATATCAGAAAAGGAAAAGAGAAGCCAGGGTGGGAAAATATCAAAACAGGCAGTGAGAGGCAGGCATACCGGAATAGACAAAGAGTTAGAGAGGGTGATATCAGAAAAGGAAAAGAGAAGCCAGCGTGGGAAAAATTGGAACAGTCAAAGTGAGGTAGGAATATCAGAATAGGAAAAGAGTTAGAGAGGGTGATATCAGAAAAGGAAAAGAGAAGCCAGCGTGGGAAAATATCAAAACAGGCAGTGAGAGCAGGCATACCGGAATAGACAAAGAGTTAGAGAGGGTGATATCAGAAAAGGAAAAGAGAAGCCAGCGTGGGAAAAATTGGAACGCTCAAAGTGAGGCAGGAATATCAGAATAGGAAAAGAGTTAGAGGGCCGATATCAGAAAAGGAAAAGAGAAGCCAGCGTGGGAAAAATTGGAACGCTCAAAGTGAGGCAGGAATATCAGAATAGGAAAAGAGTTAGAGAGGGTGATATCAGAAAAGGAAAAGAGAAGCCAGCGTGGGAAAAATTGGAACGCTCAAAGTGAGGCAGGAATATCAGAATAGGAAAAGAGTTAGAGGGCCGATATCAGAAAAGGAAAAGAGAAGCCAGGGTGGGAAAATATCAAAACAGGAAGTGAGAGGCAGGCATACCGGAATAGACAAAGAGTTAGAGAGGGTGATATCAGAAAAGGAAAAGAGAAGCCAGCGTGGGAAAAATTGGAACAGTCAAAGTGAGGTAGGAATATCAGAATAGGAAAAGAGTTAGAGAGGGTGATATCAGAAAAGGAAAAGAGAAGCCAGCGTGGGAAAAATTGGAACGCTCAAAGTGAGGCAGGAATATCAGAATAGGAAAAGAGTTAGAGGGCCGATATCAGAAAAGGAAAAGAGAAGCCAGGGTGGGAAAATATCAAAACAGGCAGTGAGAGGCAGGCATACCGGAATAGACAAAGAGTTAGAGAGGGAGATATCGAGAGAGGCAAAGAGAGGCAGGACTATGAGATAGTTTGAGAGGGCTACGTCGGAAGAGGAAAAGGAAAGCCGGGGTGGTTAGTCTCAGAATAGGGGAAGAGTTGGAGATGAATAGGCAAAGAGGTGGAGAGGTAGGTGGTGGCAGAGGAAAAGAGGTGGGCAGGGAGTTATCAAACTAGGGCCCAGAGGCAGGGAGGGAAACACTAAAAGAGGAAAACGCAGGCAGGTGATAACATAACATTATTGCCGTAGAAATATCAGCATATGCAAAGAAACGCAATGAAGGCGATATCAGACTAGGCACACAGAGGCAGTGCGGTTGCACTATGAGAAGATGAGTGCAGAGAGGTATTAGAAGAGGAAAGGGAGGGAAGGATGGGAAATAAGAGACCAGGAAAAGAAAGGGCCAGCGAGGGCTACCAGAATGCAGAGAAGGAAAGAGAAAATTGGTGGGACTGTGCGAGATTCCCCAACAGGAAAATATGCTTAGCGAGACAGAGCGGGAGATGTTGGCTAGGCATAAAGAGAGGTGGAGAGGAGGAGGGAGAGGGGGAGGGGTACAGATGGTAAAAAATCCAAAGTGACAAAGATTGGCAGCACAGGGGCAAAGTAGGCTGCAGTCCCTTATGAACTGAGACAGGCCTCCAGGGCTGCACTTAAGGGCCGGAAGGATCCGGAAAGGTGGAACAATGGCTGACTCCCTCCTTCCGTCTCCGAGGGACATTCCAAGCACTGGAGACTTCTGTGCCCAGGGGTGTTGCTAGGTCTGGAAAAGATCCGGGGCTACGCTAATTTTGGGACTGTCAGGACTGGGGGCTAGCTAGCCTTTTTGGTTGGTTTATAGTGATTGTATCGAATGCCAAAGCATCGAATGCCTTAGCATCTAAAAAAAAGCAACGGAAAATAAACATTGAATGCATTTTTTTCAAAGGTAAAGGTTTTATTTTAATTATAATGGGTTTTAATTTAACAAAAAAAGAAAAAAATGCATTTAATGCTTTTTTTCGATGCTTTTGACAGTCAATGCTTTGTATTCAATGCAATGACTGGATACCTTTTGGTTGTAACCCCTGAGCTTCTATCTGGTGCTACAATCACAAGACCCGGGGCAATAGCCCCCTCACCCCCACCTTGCCCCAACAACACCTGCGCCCCTTAGAGCTGGCCACTCTTCATGCCTTTGAGCTGCACATGTCTGGAGTAGCTGCCATTTTGTGATAGAGTGTAGAGCTGGGAGCCAGTGGGCGGAGGGGGGGGGGTCTATGGAGACATGGAGCTGGAGGGATGTGCGAGGTCCATCTGGGGACAATGGGCCCTTTTCCCCATCACCTGCCCTGGTCACTGAGGTGAGTTCCCATACACACCGCTGAGATGGAGGTAGTCAAGGCCGGGGAGCTGAGCGGAGGACCAGTGCGCTGCTGGAAGGATGTTTTGACAGGTCGTGAAGGGTTTAGCTGAGAACAGCTAACTTTCTGGATCTGAAAAACCTGCTGTCTAGGAGACTGTGTTGCATTTGGAAAGGCAGTGTCTGGGCCGGTCCTGAGGTAATCCCCCAGGGTGCCGGCCGTCGTATTTAACATAATCCAAACATCTCACACATCTGCTTGGAGCTCCACGTCAGACACTGCTTCCTCTGAGCCGAAATGTGAGAGTTTGGGAAAGGAAGGCCGGGCAGACAGTGCTTGGGATGGATGCACCCGCTGGAATCCGCAAACGCCGCCGGCAGCGGGGCTGCCAGGTCCCTTGCCCCCAGCTCCAGGCCTGTCCGGCAGGCACACGAGGGCTCTCGGGGCCAGAGGTGGATACCAGTGTCCAACGCGGCGAGCAGGCGCTGAAAGGGGCAGGCCAGCTTCAGTCCTCAGCAGCAAAATGGCGGCCACGTAATACGTCACTGCTGCATGACGGTGCGGCCTGTACCCAGGGAAAAGATTGACTCTGTGCTCACAGATTCTAAGAGAAATGGTGGAGGGGGCAGATGGCCGTCTAGAGAAGGAAAGGTCAGGCATAACGCAGACCATCTTACTGGGAATAACGCAGAACTGAGGAATGTTATGTTCAAGGTTCTTATACCGCGCACTGTTGCCACCTGCGTGGTTTCTTGGCAGATCTGTAAAGCAAGGGGATGGAGGGGAGTCAGTAGGAGTGAGCGGGAGAAAGAGCAAGAGGGCTGTAAGGTGCTGTTGGCAGCTTCTGTTCGGTTGACACCGTTCACTGAGCGTAGGTGTGTTTTTCGGCTGCTATCCGCCACGTGCTGTTTGGCAAGGCTATGTGTGGTTTGTTTTGTTGTGGTGGTGCTGTGACGTGCGTGCGGTTTGTTGTGCGTGCTGTAGAGGTATGGCATAGCTCTAAACTCAGCCGCTTTTCGCTGGTGTCACCCACCTTGCAAGCAGCTGAATCACCCGCCAAGTACCTCATACGCCCTTTCACTTCTATGGGCACTCACCCACCAAAAAGGAAATCGGGTGTTTTCACCAGCCCGGGTGAGACAAAAGGTTGGGAGCTATGGGCATGGGATGTGTTTAGTTCAGAGTTTGAGAGGTGTATGCAGAAGAGTGATTTTTTAGTAGGTGTGGTTAGCAAATCACACAGTAAATGGTTTAAGGCATCTGCAGAGAGCAGTTTAGGGGGCAAGAGAGGTATGTCGAACAGTGGGACCCCAGCACTAGCCAGCACGGAACGATCTGCCTGCACACAGCACTGTGCACAACCTCTGAGCAGTCTGCTCCACCCACCAGAAGCGAATGCACTGCTTTTCCCTGAAGTGAGCAAAGTGCAAGCAAATCGACCGATTGGCCAGAAGTCACTGTGTGTCAGCCAGTCAGCATGGCCTCGAGAATTCGCCCAATCCCACGAGATAAATGCGGTATGCTTGAAGCCAGTAATGTTGGTTGGAACGTTCTGGGTCTTGTCTTTACTTCGCTGCACTTGCATCGATATGCTTTTGCATTGACGCAGTTACATTGTTTTTTCTCGCGTTTTCCTGGAAAACAAGAAAAATAGATGTGAAAAGAGGAAAGGGGACTGCATAGACTTGCATAATAGCCTGGCCCTTAAGGGTATAGTGGGCTTGCCTCACGTTTTCAAATCTGTTTCATCCGTTTTTACAGGCGTAAAAAGGTTAGGCAGTATAATGAACAAGATCTGGCAATCCCAAGAGTTGGGGCTTTTGTGTAGGCATGGGGAAGTCACTTACCAAATACTTGTACAACATCCAAATACGTTGGCTTTGCCAATGACTGTTTTTGAACATGACTTCAGTGAAGGACACACACAGTGCTTATAAACAGAGTGGCCGAAGGCAGACCTGGTTAAGGCATTTTTATTACACCAGTAGCATGCTTATATGTTCTGCATCGCCAAGGCTACCTCCGGCCTGTGACGGGGGTACGTCACCCCATGATTCTCTAGCCTGTGCCACCATTTTTGCTTTCATTCTCCACAAGCAGAAGAGTGCCCCCTTCTCATGAACCAGAGTGTGGACGTGATTGGGGGATGGGTCCAAACAGCTCTATGTATAGAGGGGCGACTGCGTACAGGCCAATGTTGAATGGGCAGCCTCGTGTTTCCCACGGGCATCCCCAACAGGTGAGAATGGGTTTCTATTTCTCCGTTACGGGCCCTGGAGGAATGGGCGCCTTCATGGGAATGTCAGACGCGCAGGCGATGACATCAGAATGGCGACGACAGGCAGATTTATGTCTCATTCCCAGGCAGCCCCGAGGCACGCCGGGAATCCCCGGGCAGCTTGCTTGACATGGAGGTAGACTGGCTGCAACTAAACCCAGACGAGTTCTGAGGGACGGCCGGGGTTAGGCCAGGCAGAGTGTCGCCGGCCCGACCAATGCAACCATCTCTTATAAGGAGGATTCTATCAGAATCTTATGAGAGCAAACGTTTAAGATTTTATAACAATTCAAGACGTATTGTGGTGTCTTATACAATGTTCTAAAGTTCTCATTGCTGTTCCAAGAACACCACTACTTTCTTGCAGGTTCTTATAGCTACTTAGGATCCTTTAAAGCCTTGCTATATGGGAAGACTTGGTGCCATGAGCCTGGGTGGTCTGCCCAGCACAGGTCTGGGTATTCCTATATCAGGACAGCCCTGTCGCCGAAAGAGCCGGAGAATTCTGAAGAGGATCGCTTTGCACACCTGTACCAGAACCCCCTGCCATCCTGGCCAGTGCATGCTTTAAATTCCTCCTTCCTCTCCTCATTGAAATCACTTCTTCACTCCCCTCCTTGACACTTCCCTCTCTCTTCTTTTCACCCTCCTAGTTCCCTTCGCCCTGTTCTCTTTCTCTTTACGTTTTCCCCGTCTCTCCTAACCTCTCCCCTCTCTCTCTATAGCTCACTTCACTCATTACTCTTTCCTTCTCCTTCCTTCCCCACCCCCCTACCCTCCTCTCCCTCACATGCAAAGTGTTCTACATGCCGATTTTATGGCTTGATTCATGTTTACTGTTACTGCTTCTACTGTTCTATGTTTGATGTGTTTTGTTGTTAACTGTAAAGCGCCTTGGATTAAGGCGCTATATAAAACAATAATAAATACAAATACAAATACTTCTGGGCACCCACCTCCAGTGATTTCAGTAGCAATTCATTCATTCATAGACTAGTGCCCGACCTCTTGCCAGGGGCCGAGCGAGCTACAACACAGCAACTCCAGTCAGTCTCATTTCACTTCCGGAATGCACATGGAGTCTTTAGAACCCACCACGCAACCTCCTACGCATTTGTGGCTTTACGCGGGGTGCCCTCTGCCCCAGCACACCCCCATGAGGAAGGACCTGAAGACCCTACTCTTCAAAGAACATCTTGCCAACCTTTGATGGCAGGGTGCTGCCCCTTCCACTCTCTCCTGCCCTCTGCAGTGTATATATTTGATACCAAGCAATATTCACGCTGCATTGGTTCTCAGCTGTGATTGTGCTATAGAGAGGCCTGCCAGGGATCCAATGTACCTCGGGCCACAGCCCAAACTTTTGGGTACCCCTGCCTTTCATGTCAGGGCAATTCTTGGAGATGCCATGGCCACTGCTGTCGGTACACAAGGCTGGGGACTGACGTCATGTATGTGCCCCCAAGAATGGCATCACACCCACGCTTCTGCACCCCAATTGCCCATTAACAGGGTATGCAGGCTTGCCTAAGGGGTAGATGGCCGCACACGGGCACGCTGCACATAGCAAGGCAGCATGCCGCACAGGGCAAGCCAGCATGTCACACGGGCATGCCAACATACTGCACAGAGCAAGTGCCACACGGGCACGCCAGCATGCCAAACGTGCGCACCAACATGCTGTACAGAGCAAGCCAGCATGCCACACGGGCACACCAGCATGCTGCACAGGGCAAGCCAACATGCAACACGGCCACGCCAGCATGCCGCACAGGGCAAGCCAGCATACTACACGGGCACGCACAGAGCAAGCCAGCATGTCACACCGGCATGCCAACATACTGCACAGAGCAAGACAGTATGCCACACGGGCACACCAGCATGCCGCACAGGGCAAGCCTGCATGCCACACAGGCATGCAAACATGCTGCACAGAGTAAGCCAGCATGCCGCATAGGGCAAGCCAGCATGCCAAAAGGGCACGTCAGTGTGTCAAACGGGCACGCAGAGAGCAAGCCAGCATGCCACACAGGCACACCAGCATGCCACACGGGCACACCAACATGCTGTATAGAGCAAGCCAGCATGCCACACAGGCAAGACAGCATGCCACACGGGCATGCCAGCATGCCGCACAGGTCAAGCCAGCATTCCACACAGGCGCGCCAGCATGCTGCACAGGGCGAGCATTGTGACCCACTGGGTAGACACACAAGCTCCTGATGCAGATCACCATTCCAGAGTCAAGGTTTGGAATCACAGGCGACAGCATCGGCAGTAGAGTGCTCTTAGACGGTTCCATTGGGGGCGATGATGAGGACTGTGCAAAGGCAGCTGAGTGGGCAGTGCGGTGGGGACTGGCCGCCTACTAGTGATGGTAAGGTGGTCTACAGACTGCGGTGGACACCTTCAAGGAAGTGGTGGATAGCATGGAAGAAATGTCGGACTACCTTGAACAAGGTGCAGCTGATTACATCATGGAAGGAGTGCTGAATACGGATTTGACGTTATCATTATTACTAGGGTATGCATTGAGTGTGGACCTAGCTCCGAGAAGCAATCGAGCACTTTACAATCATAGGGTGCAAAGCAAGTGAAGCAGATTGCAAGGGATCCATAGAAGGGGGTATGGACCTAATAACAGCGGGGAGTGCAGGCAGTTTGGCAGCAAGGGATCCACAAGCAACCAGCGATGAAAACAGTGGGAGCAGAGGTGCCAGGGATGCTGAACTGAGCTGTATAGGTGCCGTGTGGGGGGGGGCTTAAATACTGCTGTGGAAACAATGTTGGCTATCACTCTAAAAGGTATGAAAGATTCTGCCACTGACGGTGGTGGTTACTATTATAGAAGGGATTCTGTGGTGCATCACTGCACTGAGCAGGGGGGTGTTGGATGAAGTTATAGGAAGAGTGTTGCATAGAGCTGTAGAAGGGGTGGTAAATTACAGAATTGGCCGTGGTGCATACTCTTCAGGAGAATGGTGGGCAGAGCTGTAGTAAGAAGGGCTCAAGTCGAGGGTACACGTGGGGACTGAATCCATCCACTTTGTTTAGAGGGTGGAGCCCCCCCCAGCAAAAATGCGAAACATCGAATATCTTCTTTGAATTTATGAATTAAAGCTGATCTCGGGGATCGAACCGCAGTTGTCAGGCTTGCAGGACTGGACACTTCACCATTGCACTGATGAAAAATAACAAACAACTAAAGGTGATATGTTCCATTTCCGTACTGCAAGTTCCCGGGAAAACATTTGTATTGGTTCTTGGAGTTTAAAACATGCACACCTTTTAATGTTTTCAAAAATACTATTCCAAGAAAATATCCTCTCTTGGTTGTGTGTGTGTGTGTTGATTTTATGAAAGGCAAATGCCAATTTAAGGAAATGTGCATATTTCACCTTGATATGCTAACTTCTAGTGACGTTGCGTTTGTTGATGAATCCCACCACTTAAATTCTTAGGACTTGACCCCTCTTAGTAAGCATGGATCATTATGGCACTGAGGGTGGGGGTTGGATGCAGTTATATGAAGATAGGAAAGCTGTTGGGTAGAGCTTTAGAAGTGGTGGTGGATTACGCCATTGAAGCATGTTGGATAAGGCATAATACTAAGGTTCTATGGGATGTAAAGTGCTGCGAGTCTTGTCCACCGCTCTAGGGAGGAATCATCTCTCTGTTGCCAGCGCCAAGAGGCAACGCACTCAGCATTGTGCGCTATGCGAATAATTTCATTCATCAAACACCCACTCAGTTTTTTTCCAGCCCTATGTAAAATGTCCTACATCAGACCATAAAAAACTTAATTCCGCCTGAAATCATTGTTCAGTGTTACCCCTTCCACCGAATGCTGCGCCTATGAAAGGCCCCCCCACCCCACCGCCCCCTCTTCTCCCAAACCTCCTTCATATGGCAATTAGTCAAGAAAGGGAAACCTGTGGCTTTTCCTGGCTTCCGGCTCATAATGGCAATAGCAAAGCAGAGGTTGGAGCACAGCACCATCTGTGCAACACATAAAGAGCCGAAAAAAGTGCATTCATGCAGGGGGTGGGAGGTGGAAACGAGAGGAAGGGGGGCACGAAGGAAAGGATAAAAGGAGTCGGCAAGGGAGCGAATGGGCCAGGACAAAAGGAGAAGAGGAGAACGTTACAATGAATTTACAATGAGGAAGGGAAATGATGGCGATGGTGGGATGCTGCAAGCCTGGCACACTGCACCCTCGCACCATACCTGCTCCAAGCCTGGCACACTGCACCCTCACACCATACCTGCTCCAAGCCTGGCACACTGCACCCTCACACCATTCCTACTGCAAGACTGGCACACTGCACCCTCACATCATACCTGCTGCAAGCCTGGCACACTGCACCCTCACACCATACCTGCTCCAAGCCTGGCACACTGCACCCTCACACCATTCCTGCTGCAAGACTGGCACACTGCACCCTCACACCATACCTGCTGCAAGCCTGGCACACTGCACCCTCACACAATACCTGCTCCAAGCCTGGCACACTGCACCCTCAGACCATATCCGCTCCAAGCCTGGCAAACGGCACCCTCATACCATACCTGCACCAAGCCTGGCACATGCACCCTCACACCATACCTGCCCCAAGGCTGGCACAATGCACCCTCACACCATACCTGCTCCAAGCCTGGCACACTGCACCCTCACACCATACCTGCTCCAAGCCTGGGGCCCACTCCACCCACACACCATACCTGCTGCAAGCCTGGCACACTGCACCCTCACACCATTCCTGCTGCAGGACTGGCACACTGGACCCTCACACCATACCTGCTCCAAGCGTGGCACACTGCACCCTCACACCATTCCTGCTGCAAGACTGGCACACTGCACCCTCACATCATACCTGCTGCAAGCCTGGCACACTGCACCCTCACACAATACCTGCTCCAAGCCTGGCACACTGCACCCTCACACCATACCTCCTCCAAGCCTGGCAAATGGCACCCTCATACCATACCTGCTCCAAGCCTGGCACACTGCACCCTCACACCATACCTGCTCCAAGCTTGGCACACAGCACCCTCAAACCATACCTGCTGCAAGCCTGGCACACTGCACCCTCACACCATACCTGCTTCAAGCCCGGCACACTGCACCCTCACACCATTCCTGCTGCAAGACTGGCACACTGCACCCTCACACCATACCTGCTGCAAGCCTGGCACACTGCACCCTCACACAATACCTGCTCCAAGCCTGGCACACTGCACCCTCACACCATATCCGCTCCAAGCCTGGCAAACGGCACCCTCATAAAATACCTGCACCAAGCCTGGCACACTGCACCCTCACACCATACCTGCTCCAAGGCTGGCACAATGCACCCTCACACCATACCTGCTCCAAGCCTGGCGCAGTGCACCCTCACACCATTCCTGCTGCAGGACTGGCACACTGGACCCTCACACCATACCTGCGCCAAGCCTGGCACACTACCCTCATACCATATCTGCTCCAAGTCTGGCAAACTGCAGCCTCACGCCATACCTGCTCCAAGCCTGGCACACTGCACCCTCACACCATACCTCCTCCAAGCCTGGCAAACGGCACCCTCATACCATACCTGCTCCAAGCCTGGCACTCTACACCCTCATACCATATCTGCTCCAAGCCTGGCACACACTCCACCCGCACACTATACGGGCTGCAAGCCTGGCACACTGCACCCTCACACCATACCTGCTCCAAGCCTGGCACACTGCACCCTCACACCATACCTCCTCCAAGCCTGCCAAACGGCACCCTCATACCATACCTGCTCCACGCCTGGCACACTGCACCCTCACACCATACCTGCTCCAAGCTTGGCACACTGCACCCTCATACCATACCTGCTCCAAGGCTGGCACACTGCACCCCAGCACATACCTGCTCCAAGACCTGCACACTGCACCCATACCCCATACCTGCTCCAAGCCTGGCACACTGACCCCTGACACCATACCTGCTCCAGGCCTGGCACACTGCACCCACACAACATACCTGCTCCAAGCTTGGCATACTGCACCCTCACACCATACCTGCTGCAAGCTTAGCACACTGCACCCTCAGACCATACTTGCTCCAAGCCTGGCACACTGCACCCAAACACCATACCTGCTCCAAGCCTGGCACACACTCCACCCGCACACCATACCGGCTGCAAGCCTGGCACACTGCACCCTCACACCATACCTGCTCCAAGCCTGGCACACTGCACCCTCACACCATACCTCGTCCAAGCCTGCCAAACGGCACCCTCATACCATACCTGCTCCACGCCTGGCACACGGCACCCTCACACCATACCTGTTCCAAGCTTGGCACACTGCACCCTCATACCATACCTGCTCCAAGGCTGGCACACTGCACCCCAGCCCATACCTGCTCCAAGACAGGCACACTGCACCCATACCCCATACCTGCTCCAAGCCTGGCACACTGACCCCTGACACCATACCTGCTCCAGGCCTGGCACACTGCACCCACACAACATACCTGCTCCAAGCTTAGCACACTGCACCCTCAGACCATACTTGCTCCAAGCCTGGCACACTGCACCCACACACTAACCTGCTCCAAGCCTGGCACACTGCACTCTCATACCATACCTGCTCCAAGCCTGGCGCACACTCCACCCGCACACCATACCAGCTGCAAGCCTGGCACACCGCACCCTCACACCATACCTGCTCCAAGCTTGGCACACTGCACCCTCACACCATACCTGCTGCAAGCCTGACACACTGCACCCTCACACCACACCTGCTCCAAGCCTGCCACACTGCACCCTCACACCATACTTGCTCCAAGCCTGGCACACTGCACCCTCATACCATTCATGCTCCAAGGCTGGAACACTGCACCCCAGCCCATACCTGCTCCAAGACTGGCACACTGCACCTCTACCCCATACCTGCTCCAAGCCTGGCACACTGACCCCTGACACCATACCTGCTCCAGGCCTGGCACAATGCACCCACACAACATACCTGCTCCAAGCCTGGCACACTGCACCCTCATACAATATCTGCTCCAAGCCTGGCACACTGCACCCTCACACCATACCTGCTCCAAGCCTGGCACACTGCACCCTCACACCATACCTGATCCAAACCTGACACACTGCACCTGCACAACCTACCTGCTCCATGCCTGGCACAATCCACCCTCACACCATACCTGCTCCAAGCTTGGTGTACACTCCACACACCATACCTGCTCCAAGCCTGGCACACTGCACCCACACAACATACCTGCTCCAAGCCTGGTACAGCGCACCCCAGCCCATACCTGCTCCAAGCCTGGCACACTGCACCCTCACACCATACCTGCTCCAAACCTGACACACTGCACCCTCATACCATACCTGCTCCAAGCCTGGCACACTGCACCCCAGCCCATACCTGCTTTAAGCCTGGAACACTGCACCCTCACACCATACCTGCTCCAAGACTGGCACATTGAACCCGCACAACATACCTGCTCCAAGCCTGGGACACCGCACCCTCACACCATACCTGCTCCAAGCCGGGCACACTGCACCCCAGCCCATACTTGCTATAAGTCTGGCACACTGCACCCTCACACCATTGCTGCCCCAAGCCTGGCAAACTGCACCCTCACACCATACCTGCTCCAAGCTGAGCACACTGCACCCCAGCCCATACCTGCTCCAAGCCTGGCACACTGCACCCTCACACCATTCCTGCTCCAAGCCTGGCACACTGCACCTTCACACCATACCTGCTCCAAGCCGGGCACACTGCACCCCAGCCCATACCTCCTTCAAGCCTGGCACACTGCACCCTCACACCATTCCTGCTCCAAGCCTGGCACACTGCACCCTCACACCATACCTGCTCCAAGTCTGGCACACTGCAACTCACATCATACTTGCTCCAAGCCTGGCACACTGCAATCGCATACCATACCTGCTCCAAGGCTGGCACACTGCACCCCAGCCCATACCTGCTCCAAGCCTGGAACACTGCATTCCTACCCCATACCTACTCCAAGCTTGGCACACTGCACCCTCACACCATACCTGCTCCAAGCCGTGCATACTGCACCCGCACGCCATACCTGTTCCAAGCGGGACACACTGCACCCGCACACCATACCTGCTCCAAGCCAGGCACACTTCACCATCGCACCATACCTGCTCCAAGCCTGGCATACTGCACCCGCACACCATACCTGCTCCAAGTCTGGCACACTGCAACTCACATCATACTTGCTCCAAGCCTGGCACAGTGCACCCTCACATCATACCTGCTCCAAGCCTGGCCCACTGCACCTTCACACCATACCTGCTCCAAGCCTGGCACACTGCACCCTCGTACGATACCTGCTCCAAGGCTGGCACACTGCACCCCAGCCCATACCTGCTCCAAGACTGGCACACTGCACCCCTACCCCATACCTGCTCCAAGCCTGGCAGGCTGACCCCTGACATCACACCTGCTGAAAGCCTGGCACACTGCACCCTCACACCATACATGCTCCTAGCCTGGCACACTGCACCCGCACATCATACCTGCTCCAAGCCTGGCACACTGTACCCGCACACCATACCTGCTCCAAGCCTGGCACACTGCACCTGCACACCATACATGCTTCAAGCCGGGCACACTTCACCAGGGGTTAATTCCTAAAAATTGAAGTGGGGGGATTCATCAACCAGCGCAATGGCATGCGACGTCGCCAGCAATTAGCATATCAAAGTGAAATATGCACATTTCATTGAATTGGCTTTGCATAGCCTCCCAAATTGCACAGGATGCATGGCATTTGCCTTTCATAAAATCAACCACACACAAAAACAAGCTAGGATCATTTCCTATAATGGTGCTTTTGAAAATGTTAAAAGGTGTGCATGTTTTAAACTCCAAGAACCAATACAAATGTTGTCCCTGGAACTTGCAGTACGGAAATGCGACAATTCACCTTTAGTGGTAGTTATTTTTCATCAGGTTATATAGTGCATTGGTGAAGTGTGCAGCCTACAAACCTGACAACTGCGGTTTGTTCCCACGAGGTCATCTTTAAATTCAAAGTGGTCATTCAATGTTTCTCATTTTAGCTGGGGGACTGAGTTCAGCCTCTGAATAAAGTGGGTGCACTCCGTCCCCCCGCGTGGACCCTCGACATGAGCTATGCACTTCACCCTCACACCATACCTGCTGAAAGCTTGGATCGCTTTACTCCTACCCATACCTGCTCCAAGCCTGGCACACGGCACCCCACCTCATAATAGAGAGCGGGCGTCCCCCATGCTTGGACCCTCCTATTGCGGCTTCACTTTGAGCAGCTGACTCTGTTTTTCCCAGCATGCCCTGCAGCTTCTACCTTGTGTTTATTTTACTAAACCGGCTTCCTCTCTGGGCCTTAGATCCTGTCCCCATGGCAACAGGAACTGCACAGGAGCAGGCGGGAGACCTATGAGTACAGAGGGTCCATTCACAGACTGTACAGAAATCCACCACTGCCACGCACGGCAAACCCTGCGCCCCCACCGCCATGGGACTTTCACTCTGCACTTCTCCATGATGGACCTTTCACTGCCTCTCTCTGTCCCCACACGCCTAGGCTGATGTCTCTGCACTGCTACCACAGTCCCGTCCATGGGCCTTTCACTGCCTCTCTGGACGTCCCCAGTCACCAAACACCTAGGCTGATCTCTCTGCACTACCACAGTCCTTAGGGTAGCAAAGTTTCCATCCTGGGATATGCCGTGTGATGCTGTCCTTACGGCAGCAAAGTTTCCATCCTGGGATATGCTGTGTGATGCTGTCCTTAGGGTAGCAAAGGTTCCATCCTGGGATATACCATGTGATGCTGTGCATAAGGTAGCAAAGGTCCCATCCTGGGATATACTGTGTGATGCTGTTCATAAGGTAGCTAAGGTTCCATCCTGGGATATACCGTGTAATGCTGTCCTTAGGGTAGCAAAGGTTCCATCCTGAGATATGATGTGCGATGCTGTTCTTAGGGTGGCAAAGGTTTCATCCTGGGATATGCCGTGTGATGCTGTCCTTAGGGTAGCAAAGGTTCCATCCTGGGATTTGCCGTGTGATGCTGTCCTTAGGGTAGAAAAGGTTCCATCCTGAGATATGCCATTTGATGCTGTCCTTAGGGTAGCAAAGGTTCCCTCCTGGGATGTACCGTGTGATGTTGTCCATAGGGTAGCAAAGGTTCCATCCTGGGATATACCGTGTGATGCTCTCCTTAGGATAGCAAAGGTTCCATTCTGAGATATGCCATATGATGCTGTTCTTAGGATAGCAAAGGTTTCATCCTGGGATATGCTGTGTGTTGCTGTCCTTAGGGTAGCAAAGATCCCATCCTGGGATATACCATGTGATGCTGTCCTTAAGGTAGCAAGGTTTCCATCTTGGCATATACTGTGTGATGTTGTGGGTAAGGTAGCAAAGGTTCCATCCTGAGATATACCATGCAATGCTGTCCTTAGGGTAGCAAAGGTCCCATCCTGGGATATACCATGTGATGCTGTCCTTAGGGTAGCAAGGTTTCCATCCTGGGATATACCGTGTGATGCTGTGGGGAAGGTAGCAAAGGTTCCATCCTGAGATATACCATGTGATGCTGTCCATAGGGTAGCAAAGGTTCCATCCTGGGATATACCGTGTGATGCTGTCCATAGGGTAGCAAAGGTTCCATCCTGGGATATACCGTGTGATGCTGTCCTTAGGATAGCAAAGGTTCCATTATGAGATATGCCGTATGATGCTGTTCTTAGGATAGCAAAGGTTTCATCCTGGGATATGCTGTGTGTTGCTGTCCTTAGGGTAGCAAAGATCCCATCCTGGGATATACCATGTGATGCTGTCCTTAGGGTAGCAAGGTTTCCATCCTGGGATATACCGTGTGATGCTGTGGGGAAGGTAGCAAAGGTTCCATCCTGAGATATACCATGCAATGCTGTCCTTAGGGTAGCAAAGGTCCCATCCTGGGATATACCATGTGATGCTGTCCTTAGGGTAGCAAGGTTTCCATCCTGGGATATACCGTGTGATGCTGTGGGGAAGGTAGCAAAGGTTCCATCCTGAGATATACCATGTGATGCTGTCCTTAGGGTAGCAAGGTTTCCATCCTGGGATATGCCGTGTGATGCTGTGGGGAAGGTAGCAAAGGTTCCATCCTGAGATATACCATATCATGCTGTCCTTAGGGTAGCAAAGGTCCCATCCTGGGATATACCATGTGATGCTGTCCTTAGGGTAGCAAGGTTTCCATCCTGGGATATACCGTGTGATGCTGTGGGGAAGGTAGCAAAGGTTCCATCCTGAGATATACCATGTGATGCTGTCCATAGGGTAGCAAAGGTTCCATCCTGGGATATACCGTGTGATGCTGTCCATAGGGTAGCAAAGGTTCCATCCTGGGATATGCCGTGTGATGCTGTCCTTAGGGTAGCAAAGGTTCCATCCTGGGATTTGCCGTGTGATGCTGTCCTTAGGGTAGAAAAGGTTCCATCCTGAGATATGCCATTTGATGCTGTCCTTAGGGTAGCAAAGGTTCCCTCCTGGGATGTACCGTGTGATGTTGTCCATAGGGTAGCAAAGGTTCCATCCTGGGATATACCGTGTGATGCTGTCCTTAGGATAGCAAAGGTTCCATTCTGAGATATGCCATATGATGCTGTTCTTAGGATAGCAAAGGTTTCATCCTGGGATATGCTGTGTGTTGCTGTCCTTAGGGTAGCAAAGATCCCATCCTGGGATATACCATGTGATGCTGTCCTTAAGGTAGCAAGGTTTCCATCTTGGCATATACTGTGTGATGTTGTGGGTAAGGTAGCAAAGGTTCCATCCTGAGATATACCATGCAATGCTGTCCTTAGGGTAGCAAAGGTCCCATCCTGGGATATACCATGTGATGCTGTCCTTAGGGTAGCAAGGTTTCCATCCTGGGATATACCGTGTGATGCTGTGGGGAAGGTAGCAAAGGTTCCATCCTGAGATATACCATGTGATGCTGTCCATAGGGTAGCAAAGGTTCCATCCTGGGATATACCGTGTGATGCTGTCCATAGGGTAGCAAAGGTTCCATCCTGGGATATACCGTGTGATGCTGTCCTTAGGATAGCAAAGGTTCCATTCTGAGATATGCCGTATGATGCTGTTCTTAGGATAGCAAAGGTTTCATCCTGGGATATGCTGTGTGTTGCTGTCCTTAGGGTAGCAAAGATCCCATCCTGGGATATACCATGTGATGCTGTCCTTAGGGTAGCAAGGTTTCCATCCTGGGATATACCGTGTGATGCTGTGGGGAAGGTAGCAAAGGTTCCATCCTGAGATATACCATGCAATGCTGTCCTTAGGGTAGCAAAGGTCCCATCCTGGGATATACCATGTGATGCTGTCCTTAGGGTAGCAAGGTTTCCATCCTGGGATATACCGTGTGATGCTGTGGGGAAGGTAGCAAAGGTTCCATCCTGAGATATACCATGTGATGCTGTCCTTAGGGTAGCAAGGTTTCCATCCTGGGATATGCCGTGTGATGCTGTGGGGAAGGTACTAAAGGTTCCATCCTGAGATATACCGTATCATGCTGTCCTTAGGGTAGCAAAGGTCCCATCCTGGGATATACCATGTGATGCTGTCCTTAGTATAGCAAAGGTTGCATCCTGAGATATACCGTGTGATGCTGCCCTTAGGGTAGCAACGGTCCCATACTGGGATATACCGTGTGATGCTGTCCTTAGGGTAGCAACGGTCTCATCCTGGGATATAGTGTGTATTTCTGTCCATAAGGTAGCAAAGGTTCCATCCTGGGATATACCATGTGATGCTGTGCATAAGGTAGAAAAGGTCCCATCCTGTGATATACTGTGTGGTGCTGTTCATAGGGTAGCTAAGGGTCCATTCTGGTATATACCGTGTAATGCTGTCCTTAGCGTAGCAAAGGTTCCACCCTGAGATATACCGTATGATGCTGCTCTTAGGGTAGCAAAGGTCCCATACGGGGATATACCGAGTGATGCTGTCCTTAGGGTAGCAAGGTTTCCATCCTGGGATATACTGTGTGATGCTGTGGCTAAGGTAGCAAAGGTTCCATCCTGGGATAACAATACTCGAGATGGGGCTCCTCTTGGGGCACACCCCCTGTAGCATCTCAGGGTCTATTAGCACAATATTGGGAAATGGGGCTCCGCTGGGACACCCCCTGTAGCATCTCGGGGTCTATTCGCACAATACGGGGAGGTGGGGAACCTCTGAGGATACACCCCCTGTAGCAGCTCAGGGACTAACAGTACAACACTGGGGACCTGTAGCCTGGCAGGGATGGGAAACACAAGGAATCTCAGGTGGCATGGGGTTGCAGCTGTAGAATCGCAGGGGTCCCCGCCTTCCGCCCAGGGCCGCCCACCTGTTCACACCCACCAGACTCAACATTTTCTGAGCTGCATTTCTACTGTGCGGCGGGGGAGGTGGGGGCAAAAAGGGGGATGCAGGGAGAATGCCTTCAAATAATGCCTAATCGGTTCTTTCTAATGGGCAGCTCCGAACACGCTTACTGCATTTTTCTGGGGGATTAGCTCAGTCTGGAGTTCCTATTTCAAGCCTCCCCCAAACTCGCCAGTGCAGTGGTTATCCGCAGCTTATCCGCCGTCTAAGAAAGGCCCCCAGGTGGCAAATAAATTACACTCTTAATAAAATAGCAGGAGAAGCATTGACTGCAGGCATCGGGTCCGTGGAGTCCCACCGTACCCCCAAACTCTTCAGCCTTAGGCAGAGATTGCGAGGGGGCTCGGAGCACCAGCAATTACTCGACCCTTTGCACCTCGCTCCACCTCCATAACCAGCCCCGGTGACAGTGCCCACTGTCTTCTGATGAAGCCCCCCAATGCCCCCATGCATTCCACGCCTCATGCTGCCACCAGGTCGCCCCATACCCAAAACACACCCAACGCCCCTGACTTCCTGTCCTGTTACATTCCCACCTATTGCACACAACACACTCAAACAACACGCTGCCACATCACATTCCATGCCCCCTCGCCCGCCTAGTAAAACACCACTCTACCCCATAGTTATAATTGTTCTTTTATACTGCACTTAATACCAACGAGTGGTTTCTAAGTACGGGATCGGGATTTGAACCTGTGTTGCTCTGCGTTGTCTTGCCTCCAAGAGAATGCGTTGCCCCTGAGCGATCCTTCCTCCCATTGCAGCTCCAGAACATTCACCACAGCATACAACACTTTACCTCATGCCCCCTCACCCTCTACCCACCTCACACAACACTCTACCCCATGCCCCCAACCCACCTCATACAACACCATACACCTCCAGTACCTTCACCAAGCATACAAAACTCTACCCCATGCCCCCTAACCCACCTCATACAACACCATACACCTCCAGTACCTTCACCAAGCATACAACACTCTACCCCATGCCCCCTAACCCACCTCATACAACACCATACACCTCCAGTACCTTCACCAAGCATACAACACTCTACCCCATGCCCCCTAACCCACCTCATACAACACCAGACACCTCCAGTACCTTCACCAAGCATGCAAAACTCTACCCCATGCCCCCTCACCCACCTCATACAACACCATACACCTCCAGTACCTTCACCAAGCATGCAACACTCTACCCCATGCCCCCTAACCCACCTCATACAACACCATACACCTCCAGTACCTTCACCAAGCATACAAAACTCTATGCCATGCCCCCTCACCCTCTACCCACCTCACACAACACTCTACATATGTCTCCTAACCCACCTCATACAACACTCTGCACCATGTACCTCCAGTGCATTCACCAAGCATACAAAACTCTACCCCATGTCCCCTCACCCCTCTACCCACCTCACACAGCACTCTTCACCATACACCTCCAGTACATTCACCACAGCATACAGCACTCTACCCCATGCCCCCTCACCCTCTACCCACCTCACACAACACTCTACATATGCCTCCTAACCCACCTCATACAACACTCTACACCATACACCTCCAGTACATTCACCACAGCATACAACACTCTATGCCATGCCCCCTCACCCTCTACCCACCTCACACAACACTCTACATATGCATCCTAACCCACCTCATACAACACTCTACACCATACACCTCCAGTACATTCACCACAGCATGCAACACTCTATCCCATGCAGCTCCAGCCTATTCACTACAGCATGCAACACTCTATCTTATGCAGCTCCAGCACATTCACCACAGCATGCAGCTCCAGCACATTCACCACAGCATGCAACACTCTATCCTATGCAGCTCTAGCACATTCACCACAGCATACAACACTCTATCCCATGTAGCTCCGGCACATTCACCACAGCATGCAACACTCTATCCCATGCAGCTCCAGCACATTCACCACAGCATGCAACACCCTGTCCTGTGCAGCTCCAGCCCATTCACCACAGCATGCAACTCCAGCACATTCACCACAGCATGCAACACTCTATCCCATGCACCTCTAGTACATTCACCACAGCATACAACACTCTATGCCATGCCCCCTCACCCTCTACCCACCTCATACAACAACATTCTAACCCATGCAGCTCCAGCACATTCACCACAGCATGCAACACTCTATCCAATGCAGCTCTAGCACATTCACCACAGCATACAACACACTATCCAATGCCCCCCACCCTCTACCCACCTCATACAACAGTACTCTACCCCATGCAGCTCCAGCCCATTCACCACAGCATGCAACACTCTATCCCATGCAGCTCCAGCCCATTCACCACAGCATGCAACACTATATCCCATGCCCCTCACCTCTACCCACCTCATACAACAGCACTCTAACCCATGCAGCTCCAGCCCATTCACCACAGCATGCAACACCCTATCCTATGCAGCTCCAGCCCATTCACCACAGCATGCAACACTCTATCCCATGCAGCTCCAGCACATTCTCCACAGCATGTCACACTCTATCCCATGCAGCTCTAGCACATTCACCACAGCATACAACACTCTATTCCATGCCCCCACTCCCGCTACCCACCTCATGCAACACTGTACCCCATGAAGCTCCAGCACATAACCCACAGCATACAACACTATATCCCATGCCCCCTCACCCTCTACCCACATACAACAGCACTCTACCCCATGCAGCTCCAGCACATTCACCACAGCATGCAACACTCTATCCCATGCAGCTCCAGCCTATTCACCACAGCATAAAACACTCTATCCCATGCCCCTCACCTCTACCCACCTCATACAACAGCACTCTACCCCATGCATCTCCCGTACATTCACCACAGCATGCAACACTCTAGCCGATGCAGCTCCAGCACATTCACCACAGCATGCAACACTCTATCCCATGCGGCTCTAGCACATTCACCACAGCATACAACACTCTATCCCATGCCCCCTCACCCTCTACCCACCTCATGCAACACTGTACCCCATGAAGCTCCAGTACATTCACCACAGCATGCAACACTCTATCCCATGCCCCCTCACCCTCTACCCACATACAACAGCACTCTACCCCATGCATCTCCCGTACATTCACCAAAGCATACAGCACTATATCCCACGCCTCCTCACTCTCTACCCACCTCATACACTCGAGCAAAACACTATCCCATGCATACACAAAACTCCATGGAACAGTATACAACATATATGCAAGACTATGCCCAACAAAAATACCACACATCCCTACCCTATATGTTATTCCACTGAATGAATCTCCAACACAACATACGACACCTTTGCCCCTGTATTTCCTTATTATCCCCACCCCACACAATATTCTGCCCCACAAATCTTTCATAACTTCCCCATCCCACACAACACTCTCCCAACCCCACAGGACACTCTACTTGATGCATCTCCCGAGCATTCCCCACTCCACACAACACTCTATCAAGTGAATCTCCCAACACCCCAATACAGTCTTTGACATGCATCGCCTGTCCTCCCGCACCACAAACAACACTCTTCCCCATGCATCCTCCACTGCACAGAACATTCTGCCCTCTGGATCCTAGCGCGCTCCCTGCACCCTCCAACACTCAGTGAATTTCTTCTCCTGCCCCTTACCCATATTATATTGCACTCCGTCCCACACATCTGCGACCCTGCCACAGCCCATGCATTTCCCAATTCCCAAACACTTCCTGTGCAAAGTTTTTCTATTTTCAGCGCCCACCAGTGGCGTCACCAGGAATCAAATTTAGGGGGGGCACAGAGGGGGTCAAAGACAAAGGTTGGGGGGCCACCTATGAAAGGTAATGTGTGACGTCACAAGCAATCCTGCAGAGAGGCTTTTGTGCACACCAAATACCCACACCCCACTGCACCTCCCCTCCCATCAGAATGCAGGCAGGAAACCATTCAGTGACTGAAGGCCCATCATTAGCAGTTTCGTGCCTACATTCTGATGGGAGGGGCTACAAGCTGCTCTGCTCACTATGGAGGTCGCTGTGCAGAAGCCGGGCAGGAACACCTGAGAAGTGGCTCGTGCTCATGTTCATACCGATGCCAGAATGCATACCAAGATCACTGCTAGCTTTCAGACAAAGGGGGAGTATTTGCCGTGTTATATGCAGACATTTGCCACAGTGAGTGTCACAAATAACACCACGAACAGAGAACACGGTCACTGCTCCCCTTAGGTAGCCACTGGCGCCTACCACTCCCATGCAACACATCTTGCACAATGCTTGTTAAGCCTCAGTGCACTGGCATCGTGTCCTTTGCAGTTCAGTAGGTTTCCAAGAAATGAATAGGCCAGGAACTGGATCCAGTAGACTGCAAGTGCATTTGGTGGAATGGAATTTCCAACAGAGCGGGGAGGCATGGGGGTGAAGTGCCCCTCTGTGGGGTCTCAGCATTGAGTACCTACTACAAGGCATACTGCTCCCTGCCTTCACTGTATCATACAGTGTATTGAGCGCGCCACTCCAGCGCTCCCCGCGCGGAAGGCATTTTCCTCTCCTGGTGAGAGGAACCGCAGGCCTGCTGCAGCCCCGTCCTCTATTTTCCACCTGATCCCCAGAGGGCGCTTCTTTTAGAGGCCTTTTGAAAGCTAGAGGGCGACGGGATGTGTTTCTTTTATTAATCAGGGAATATGTCATGAGGTTGGGAAGGGAAGAGGAGGGCCTTGTGGGGGTGGGTTGGGCGGTGCATGCGAGATGGTAGATGGAAAAAACAGCGGGGGAGGCGGCCTTACAACAAGGAGAGAATTCGGTTTTGTGCACGAGGAGAAAGGCGAGGAAAAGGGGGGCTGCAGGAATTGCGTGCAGAAAAGAGACCCGCATTCCAGACGCAAATGGCAGGGCAGAACTTTCATTTGTCAAGAGCCGGGGTCAGGAAGGGCTGGCACCCGGACTGGGCCGTCAACACAATGGAATGCGCCGCACTGTTCTGCACGAGCAACACCCCAGCACCGGGGAGCTTAAGCCGTTTGACTCCTGACCCCCCAAAAATCAATAAAGAGCATTATTTGTGAAGCAAAGTGAATGCAAAGCTGACGGATAACGGCCTTCTTTCCTGTGGCTTATTCGTGTCGTTTATTGTCAGGGCATTTCCCCAGAAAAGAGATTTCTGTTTCTCTGAGGGGGCTTTCTCTTCTCCAGTGAGAAGCCGTCGCGTTAGCCCTGGCCATGTCCGTACCTGCGTGGGAAGCAGCGCTCGGCACGCGCTGTTTCCAGGAACGCTTCCTGTTCTATGGTTTACCGGATGTAGGGGGGCGGGCCAACTAGCAACTTCCTGACATGCAGTTTCACCGTTTCCGTTTCCTTGTTTATCCTTTACTACCTTACCTTCATGGCACCACCATACATTTTTCACTTCCCATGAGCACCTTATTTTTGGGGTGAAAGTCGTTCATGCGACTGAACGGCCACCGGTTCGCTTAAAATGCAGCTCGGCAATAGTTGCAAGGGACTGCGGGTGCTATGAGCTGTCACTCACAATCTCCACATGTTACAATGTGCTTAGAATTTAGAAGGACAGCAAAAGAGAAAGACGTAAACATGTCAGAAAGAGAAAAATGGACAGGCCCGACACTGAAACGCTTTATTAAGAAAAAGCCTCACATTAAGATACAAATAAAACATTTCTCCATAGTTTCCATCTTAAGCTTTCACAGCTTAGCATGCACGTGTGTTGGAAGAGGGTGTACATTTCACCCTACTCCATACAAGTCATTGCTTTCCCAGATATTCCATTTTCTACACAAGGTAATTGATGAGGCCGGGGAAAATGATCATGGAAGTCTTACGATATTGGGGATAATATAAGATGAGGTTTGGTGCCACACATACTTATCCATGCTCCAGGGAAGAAGCTACCCCAGGGGTCTGTAACGTGCAGCTTTTTAGATGTTTTGGACTACGTGTCCCATGATCCCTCACCATTGCCTATGCTGGATAGGGCTGATGGGATGTGTAGTCTGGAGAGCCAAAGGTTGCAACTACTGAGGTCCACCACCAGTCTGAGCAACCCAAAAATATGCAAACTCCCCCCCAGTAATGTGGAGTGAATCCTGGCTTTTTCCCGGATTTCAGAAATCAGTAGAAGACAGACAGGGGTAGCAAGTGGGCACTGGAATTACCACAGACAAACATGCTGCTAAAACAGCAGGGGCAGATTGACATGGGAAGACAACCAGGGGTAGTGAGTGGGCATTGGAATCCGATCAGTCAAACAATGTGGTCAGATATCAGCTGTTAGGGGTAGACAGCTCAATCAAACAGGGTATTAAATCATCAGAGGTAAGCGGGAGACAAACAGGGGTAGCTGGCAGACATTGAAAATAGACAAGGCACTGATAGTGCCAAACTCTCAGTGGGTGGGAGGAGACAGACTGGTGCAGATACGCAGGGGTAGCCCGCCAGAGGGTAGTGAGACGACATTGGAATCAGCTCAGTCAAACAGAGTATTAAATCATCAGAGGTAAGGGGAGACAGATAGGGGTAGCTAGAGGACATTGCAATCAGCCCAGTCAACAATGGTGCAACACTATAAGGGATTAAGAAGAATGTGGGAGCACCTCTACAGAGAACAAACGGGGGTCAAATACCTTGTTCCATGGACATTCTCCCACGCAGGATGGTCTACAAACACGTTTTAGCTCCCTGCACCCTTCAAAGAGGAGAAATAGACATTTGCATATCAGTCTTTGTCCCACCCATTAGGGCAGTCCAGCACCGAAATGCCAGGCAATTCTCCTCTGAGCAAGAGTACCACCAGCAATCCCAGACACGTGTTTCGGCCTTGTTGGGCCTCCTCAGTAAGGTGAAGTTGAGCCTAAGGCACAGTGAGAAAGGGGGTACACGTCTGGATGACCTTGTGTTTCATAAAATGAAACACCAGGTTTTAAAAAAATGTTCAGGGTACAGTGAGCAGAAACGTGGTTGTAGGCCTGAGTGGGAACCTACCCAGAGAGCAGGTTACATGTCTGTGTTCGTTCTTGGTAGAGGGGATCCCACACCTTTTGTTAAACTCTTAGGGCGTGGGAGGAGACGTACGGGTCTAGATACACAGGGGTAGCCAGCCAGACCGTAGCAAGCCAACATTGGAATTAGCTCAGTCAAGCATGGAGTTGAAACATCAGAGGTAAAGGGAAGACAGGAGGGGGTCTAGCTAATTTACACTGGGAGCGGCTCAGTCAAACATGGTGTTGTGCAGTAGCACCTGGAGCGTTCTTTATGCGCAGAATGGCATCTTGAATCCAAATAACCGGAGAGACTCAAAGAATATTGCAAAATACTACTTTATGATGAGTTTAATAAAGTAGGGCAATCGGGCAAACAACGAATGGCAGTCCACACAATTGCATTGCAGATTGGTTACACAAAGGCTTTATACCCCAATATGTGTCACCTCTGATGTCATCCTATGTGGCAAATAATAAAACCTATTGGGTTTAGGATTGGTTTGGGGAACATGTCTACTTATAGAGCCTATACAGAGTAACCTGTACCGAGAATTGTTGTTGTTGGGCCGCATTCCTGTAACCCTGAATTAAGCCTTCTTATGCTCATAGCACTCGATGCCTGAGGGCTGTAGTGCGCTTTACAAATGCAAAAATAAAATAAATATAATAGTAGTGGATTGGCTCATGAAACATTGTATGCCCATCATTGCATAGGCCCTCCTGGTAGGTTGGCATCCTCTTCCAACCTTGGACACTCGGCTCACTGCCAGCATGTAAGCAAAACAAATCTCAGGTGCAGAGAACGTCAAACTACTACCCACTTGCCCAATTAGTCCATCATCTGTCATCAGCCAAGCCTTCTGGCAAGGCCTCTCCTTTGTACTTGACCTTGCTGGATGTTCTCTTCTCAAGGACATTTAAAGGAATTAAGGACAGGGGTTATGAATAGGACTTGTTTTCGAGTTCTGAATCACGTGTGAGGAGACCACAATTTTGTCCATTTCGCCTTTTATTTAGTGCTATTTGATTCCATTTTCTCTGGTGTCATTACCAACTTCGGCCTCTGGAGACTTAGTTATTGCATCTCACATAGACTTTTCTGCATCTTTAATCAGCAATACTTGGCATTTGCAAATGTTCACACATTTACTTAATCTAAGAGAAATATGTCCTGCGTACGTTGCTTATCCTCGTTACTTCCCCTTGTACCCTTCAGTAGCTTCCCGCTATGGCATCCTTGATCTACGGACAGCAGCTATTCTTTGTTCATGCATGAATCTGAATTTCTAGCCTCAGTCAGATCTGCAGCTCTGGTCTCTTTCCTTCAAGATCTTTGCTTACTATCATTGAGAGCTGGCGTCCATCTTTTCAACATGACCGCTTCACCCATTTTACGTTTTCTACTGCAGCAAGCTTCTATATTGCTCATGTTCCTTGCTTTTCTGCATCTATTCATTCACTACTCATCTGGTTACTTATCTTCTTCGTATATATGGTTTCTTCTTACTGGTCCGTATATTTACTCTGGTTTCTTCAGTTACATCTTCATTCTTTAAGTATTTTTATATTGTTTCAGTGCATCATTGTATCTTCTCCTTATGACATCACTTTGCACCTGTCAGATCTTCTTTGCAACTCCTCGATATTCAGTGGTGCCTGCAAATCAGAGGTATGGGGAAGACAGACAGGGGTAGCTAAAGGTCACTGGAAGCTGCTCAGTCAAACATGGTGTCACAACATAAGAGGTTAGGGAAAGCCAGACAGGGGTAGCTAGAGGACACTGGAAGCTGCTCAGTCAAACATGGTGTCAAAACATCAGAGGTTAGGGACAGACAGACAGAGGTAGCTACCGGACACTGGAAGCAGCTCAGTCAAACATGGTGTCAAAACATCAGAGGTATGGGGAAGACAGACAGAGGTAGCTAGCGGACACTGGAAGCTGCTCAGTCAAACAAGGTGTCAAAACATCAGAGGTTAGGGAAAGACAGACAGAGGTAGCTAAAGGTCACTGGAAGCTGCTCAGTCAAACATGGTGTCAAAACAGCAGAGGTATGGGGAATACAGACAGAGGTAGCTAGAGGACACTGGAAGCTGCTCAGTCAAACATGGTGTCACAACATCAGAGGTATGGGAAAGACAGACAGAGGTAGCTCGCGGACACTGGAAGCTGCTCAGTCAACCAAGGTGTCAAAACATCAGAGGTTAGGGAAAGACAGACAGAGGTAGCTAAAGGTCACTGGAAGCTGCTCAGTCAAACATGGTGTCAAAACATCAGAGGTATGGGGAATACAGACAGAGGTAGCTCGCGGACACTGGAAACTGCTCAGTCAAACATGGTGTCACAACATCAGAGGTATGGGAAAGACAGACAGAGGTAGCTAGCGGACATTGGAAGCAGCTCAGTCAAACATGGTGTCAAAACATCAGAGGTTAGGGAAAGACAGACAGAGGTAGCTAGAGGACACTGGAAGCTGCTCAGTCAAACATGGTGTCAAAACATCAGAGGTATGGGGAAGACAGACAGAGGTAGCTAGGGGACACTGGAAGCTGCTCAGTCAAACATGGTGTCAAAACATCAGAGGTATGGGGAAGACAGACAGAGGTAGCTAGCGGACATTGGAAGCTGCTCAGTCAAACAAGGTGTCAAAACATCAGAGGTTAGGGAAAGACAGACAGAGGTAGCTAGAGGATACTGGAAGCTGCTCAGTCAAACAAGTAGCTAAAGGTCACTGGAAGCTGCTCAGTCAAACAAGGTGTCAAAACATCAGAGGTTAGGGGAAGACAGACAGAGGTAGCTAGCGGACACTGGAAGCTGCTCAGTCAAACATGGTGCCAAAACATCAGAGGTATGGGGAAGACAGACAGAGGTAGCTAGAGGACACTGGAAGCTGCTCAGTCAAACATGGTGCCAAAACATCAGAGGTATGGGGAAGACAGACAGAGGTAGCTAGAGGACACTGGAAGCTGCTCAGTCAAACAAGGTGCCAAAACATCAGAGGTTAGGGAAAGACAGACAGAGGTAGCTAAATGTCACTGGAAGCTGCTCAGTCAAACATGGTGTCAAAACATCAGAGGTTAGGGGAAGATGGACAGGAGTAGCCAGATGACACGACATGTTGCTCTGTCAAATATGATGTTAAACACATCAGAGTTAAAGGGAAGACAGACGGGGGTAGCGAGAGGACACTGGAATCCCACCATTCAATGGTGGTGCTAAACTCTCAGGTGGTGGGAGGAGACAGACAGATGTAGATACACAGGGGTAGCCAGCCAGAGGGTATCAAGTGGTCATTGGAACCAGCACAGCCAAACACAGTAGGGCCTGAATGGATTCAACCCCACTCCTTCAGTCTATTGTTGTCATTTTGGGGAATGCTGCGGCTCCCAAGTCTGCCTTCTAATAATTTCTGAAATATTAATGCCCGGTGGACCATTTGATTCATTTCTCGCCTGGACAGTGGAAAAGATGGGAGAAGGCACTACACCGTGTGCCACCCACCATTAACACGGGCATCCCGGGCAGAACTCTCGGAAATGCGGTGCTAATGAACGCTCCTCCAGGCGCGCGCGCTCAGGGCTACTGCAGCATGGAGACTGGGGGGCAAGGGTGGGGGAGGGTGCAGGGAGACAGACGGAGGGGGAGCAGGAGTGGTGCAGAGGCAGGGGGGCAGGAGGGAAATGTGTGTGAGCAGGAATGACTGACGGGGAGACAGTGGGAGGGAAGCACGGGCTGGAGTTGGAGCCGTTCCTGACAGGAGGCTGGGCTGAATTCTCTCGATGTGAAGAGCTCCGCGGACTCAAGATGGGTTTCCATAGCAACCAGCCGACAAACACAGGGCGCTCTCCCTCTCCAGCTCTCTCTGTGTGGCCTCCATCTTCCCTGCACCGCTTCCATTCTCTCTGTGCCTCCTTTGTCCTCTCCTGCTACCCCAGAGCCTCTGCTCCCCCCCCTGCACCTTATGCATCTCCTGTGACCACTCTGCGTGCATCTCCTCTATCCCGTTATGCTATATGCATCCTATGCGGGCGCCTCTACCCTTTCTGCTCTATCCTCTTCATGAATCATCTACCCCCCGCCCCCTTGCCTCGTCTGTCTTCTGCACGCCTCCCCTATCCTTCATGGCCTCCTCTACGCTCTCTCTGCTCCTCTATCCTTTCTGTCCCCCTCACCGTCTCTGTGCCTCCTCCTCTTCTCTCTGCGCTCCTTTAGCCTCTGTCTAATATGTGCACCGTCTATCCTCTCTGTGCTTCCTCTGCACTCCTGCACCCCTATGTCTTTGATGTGACAAATCTCTCTATTGTATCTTCCTATCCAGGGCTTTAAGTGGGGTAAGAAATCGAGGGGGGGGCCCTCATTTGGGGGCATGGCTTGTGGGAGGGGCGTGGCCTAAAAAGTACGCAAACCGTAGGGTATACACACAAATATATATACATGTTATATATTTGTGTGCGTACCTTACTATGGTGTGTGTACTGTGCAAGCCATCTTTTCTAAACATAGAGATATATAACATTTATATATATGTGTGTGCATACCCTACGGTTTGCCTAGTTTTCAGGCCATCTTTTTTAAACATTTCGGGTTTATAAAAGATGGCTTTGAAAGTACACAATTCAAGCCGGCAAAGCTTTATAAAAGACGGCTTGAATTGTGTACTTTCAAAGCCATCTTTTATAAACCTCGAAATATGTCGAGGAATCCTCAGGTTCGCCGAGGGTTAAAGACGCCTCGGCGACCTGGGGAAACAAAGGCACAGTAACTGCCTCTGGTGACCTCTCGCGCGAGGGGTCACCAGATACAGTTACTGTGGCTGACGGAAGTGGCAGCCAGTCACAGCGTCGCTGTGGTTGGCTGCCACTTTTGTAAGATCGCCTGACTTCATGGCAGGCGCATGCATCACCCGTCGCGGCTGCGGCCGCGACGGGATAATGCATCCTGCCAATGTTGCGGGCGGTGGGACGGGGCCCCGGCAGGGCCCCCCGGCTCAGCCCCACTTTTTGGAGACTGCCAGGGCCTGGCCCCGGCAGGCCCCGGCCCACTTTAAGCACTGTTCCTATCCCTTCTCTAACCTTATGTGCCTCCTCTATCCAGTGTGCCACCTCTATCTCCCCTGTGCCTCCTCTATCCTCCCTGTGCCTCCTCTATCTGCCTCCTCTGTCCTCTTTGCCTCCTTGATCCTACACGTGCCTCCTCTATTCTCTTTTTGCCTCCTCTGTCCTCTTTCTGCCTCCTCTCTCCACATGTGCTGCCTTTGTGCCCCCTTGACCCCCTCTAACCCCTGTACCTCCTGCATCTTCTCTCTGATATCTCTGTGCTTTATGTACCTCCTATTTCCATTGTATGCCTCCTCTATCCCTTGTGCCTCCTCTATACTTTGTGCCTCCTCTAGCCTCCTTGTGCGTCCTCTATCCTCCCTCTGCCTCGTCTATCTACATCCTCTGTCTTTTCTGCCTCCTTTATCCTCCCTGTGCCTTCTCTATCCTCACTTTGCCTCGTGTCTTCTCTGCCTCATTGATCCTACACGTGCCTCCTCTATCATCTCTTTGCCTCATCTGTCCTCTCTCTGACTCCTCTCTACTCGTGCACTGCCTCTATGTCGCTTTTGCTCCCTCTACCCCCTGTGCCTCTTGCATCTTCTCTCTGACATCTCTGTGCTTTATGTACCTCCTATTTCCCTTGTATGCCTCCTCTATCCCCTTGTGCGTCCTCTATCCTCCCTGTGCCTCTTCTATCCTTTGTGCCTCCTCTATCCTGTGTGCCTTCCCTTGCCTGCCTGTGCTCCCTTTAATCTCTCTGTGCCCCCTCTATCCTCCCTGTGCCTCCTCCGTCCTCTTACTCCTCTGTCCTCTCTGCCTCTCTACCCTCCCTTTGCCTCCTTTATCTGCCTCCTCTATCCTCCTTGTGCGTCCTCTATCCTCCCTGTGCCTCCTCTATCCTGTGTGCCGTCTCTTGCCTCCCTGTGCTCCCTTTAATCTCTGTGTGCCCCCTCTATCTTTTCAGTGCCTCCTCTGTCCTTTTTGCGCTCACTCTGTCCTTTCTCTGCCACATCACTCCAATCTGTGCCTCCTCTACCCGCCATGTCGTCTCCATCTTCTCTAGGAATATTTCGAATTGTGAATTAATACAAAGTTGTTCTCAGTCCATACTTTAAGACAGTAGTAGTGATAATATTAAGTCAATTAAGTTAATTATGGAGTAGCTTCTATTACAAAGAAACTATTATAAGTTAGTTAAATTGCACATACGTTAAGGTTTACTATTATCACTACTACTGTCTTAAAGTATGGACTGAGAATAACTTTGTATTAATTCACAATTCTAAATATTCCTAGATGAACGTTATTTAACTATTGTTTGTCATTGACAATCTCCCGAGTGTGCAGGGGACGCGAGTGTTCCACAGCCCGTGGACACTTTCCTTTCTCTTGTACATTGTTCATCACAACACAGTGCCAGTGTTGTGTTACTCTCCTCTGCACCTCACTACTCGAGTTACTTATCATTGACCTTAGACATACTTAGGTGTGCACCCGTTACCCCCAGTTTTCTGTTCTCCATCTTCTCTGACATCTATATATTCTGTGTGCCTCTTCTACCTCCCGTGTACCTTCTCAAGCCTGTGTAACTTCCCTGGCCTCCCTGCGCATCCTCAATGTCTTGTAGTGCTAGGACGCAGAGGTAAGTAAGGCAGCAAGTTAGCGCTATATAAAACACAAAAACAGAGCATTCCACATTCAGCAAGTCCCCATTTCCTCCAAAGGGTCAAACATGCTTGTGTGTGTGGCAGTTTGCCATTATCTGTAAATAGAACAGGGTCTCCCCATGTGTCCCCTCAGGCCGGAAACACGTCTGTATGAAAGGGAAGAGCTGCTGTCCTCAGGCCAGGAATGAAGCAGAGGTGTCCGGGAGGGGGAGGAGGGCGGGGGGGGGCGGAGGGAAGCTCTTCCCTTTTGTCTACCAGATCTCTTCACTCTCAGTTGGACAGGCAAGGTGTTGAGGCATGGACCTCTAAACTGGTGTGTGTGTGTGCGTGCGTGCTTTGGACTTGGTGGGGTAGAAGTGTGTTTGTCGTGCCCCTGGGTCTTGTTGGTTCGTAGTCATGCTAGAGGTCTCTGTGTCACCCTAAGCTTATGCCTGGCCCCCTTGCGCTCCATCCTTCCAGAACCCTCTCTAATATACTATTGGGTGCCTGCTACCTTTGCAGGGCTGCTATGCTGAGATGTATAGTAAATTTTTCTCTGGGGAGACCGTGCCATGGGCCGTGCCACTCTATGCCACCTGCGCTTTGCTCTTCCCGGCCTTGAAATGCCAGGCTTTCTTGGGTTTGGTTTGCCACTCTATGCCATGCCATCTTGAGCTGCTGGGCCATGTTGCCCAAAATGGGCCCCTAAGATCGGTGCACTTTGTTCCCAAATGCCTCTTTGCCGGAAATGTTAACATGAGGTTGTCCTTTTTTATAGGCACCTTATTCTTTTGTTGCTTACATGGGGGGTTCCACCACCCCACACGCTCCCCTTGGATGGGGGTGTCTGTAACTTACCCTGTAAAACACGTGTGTTACTCCTTTTTAATTCTCACCTCCCAATTTCGATCTTGTAATTGAAGATCATTTTTTGTAGTTTTTTTTAGGATTTTCCTCTCCTTTTTACTTTTGTTTTGTCTATTTACTGTTTCCTCTCCTCCCACTCTTCCATTTTGTTTGGCATAATGCCGGTTTTCAGACATCAGCAGCAAACCCCTTTTTTTCCCACGAATGTGGAAACCCTCCCAGCCATTGCATTCGATGGGAACCTCACAGCTCCCATTGAATTATATGAGTGAAAGAACCCCATTTGTCAGGAGGCAGTGTGTTGGTTGGGGCACAGAAGTAAATGCTGCCGTGCGCCTTGGACATGAATGCATAGATAAGTAAAGCACATGGGGGTGAGATGAAGGGGGAGTCAGGAAAAAGCTGGTCTTCAAATTTACATTCAGCCGACATAGAAAAAAGACTATCGCTTGATTGTGTTGGAATGAAGTCTGTTTAATAAATCTTTGCTTACAGTAATGCTGTGCTCATCCAACGTGCACACCTTTTAAAGCATGCAAAGGCATTTAGTAAATATATGGGCATTATTTAAGTGTTCTTGGTCAAATTAAATTGCGCTCTGCGATGGTGATATCACTAATGCAGAACGCCCTGTAATTTGACAAGAGTAGTTAAAGTCCATGTACGCAGTAAATACCTTTTAACACTGAAAACGTGTGCAAGATTGGTTTTGTGCACTATTGCATTAAGCGCAGACTTAGTAAAAACAGGTCCTTTCACCACAGTGAATGGAAGTCTTTCCACTATATCTATGCTTTTTCAATTTTGCTCTAGCCAATGTGGCCAATCTTGCAGCTCTTTCTTGTCTGAACCCACAACGGCTGTAGAACCTGACGGGAGGGGCCACATTAGCTTGCACCCTGGTTTCAGTGGGCCGTGTTGTGTGTTTCCTGCATACTCCCTATTCCGGTTGGGTCCCTGATTGACTGACGGCAGTGGTGAGGTTCTTTTCTTGATCCTTGGAAGCGGGAGCCGTATCGGAGTGTCTGGCTGTTTTATTTCCTCGTTGCATGAACTCAGTGTTGCCCTTCTGGCAGCTCCTTTTCCTGTGCTTTTCAGGGCATGGTCGTATGGGCACTGTCCTTTTGTGTTTACCGAGATAAACCAGGGCTCCTCGTGTGGGCTTCTGGGATATTAAAACAGCCTGTGAATGGCTGTTGGGAAACAGGGAAGACCATTTCTGATGACCAAGTGTCTTTCATTATTCATTTATTATAATCTTTAGGCATTATTGGTCCAATTTAAATTCCTCCGTCAATTAGTGATGGCAAATGCAAAATGGTGGCATCAAAGGCACACGTGATGGCAAGGAGGAAACAAGCTCATATTAAGTCTAGCATTCGGGGAGGTGGGATTCATGGGGTACATGTTACTTTAAAGGCTACCCCACATGTGCCCACGCTCTCTCTTCTATATAATTGTCTCGGGAGGATAGCCCAGGGGGTCTCGGGAGGATAGCTCAGGGGCAACACGCTCATTCTAATGGCTCTGGAATGCTGTAACCCAAGAAGACATATGGGATCAAATAGGCTCTTTTGAAGTGTAATTTAGGGGTTCAGTCCCAGGAATGGCAGCGTCTTCCCCAATGGCTTTGTTTCGCCCCTGACCCCCTTCTCCTTCCATGTAAGTCTCTTCTTCCGATGCCATGCCAGGTTTGGAGCGGGAAACCCCAAGCAGTCACAGCTGTATCCTTACAGGGGCAAATGCTGGCAATATTTGGGAAAAGCGGTCATAGGTGTGTTCTTATCATGACAACATTATGCCAAAATGCCATCACGAGTGCGGTCTTACAGTGACAACACTGGCCTCATGTTTTTCTTCCGTACCGTATACCTACAACGCGTTCTAGCAGCCGAGCGTCTGTTTTTGCGCCATATTAATTCCTGTGGGAGTGATACCTGTTTTTATTTTCCTTGGATTTTTCGCACCATTATAACCTCTGAGGGAAGTCGTTTGCGCCCTATTAATGACCAGTAATTATAAAAAAAACTAGCAAATATTTATGAATGCTATCTCATGGTATATCATGTCAACATTTGACTGTCATTTCAAAGGAATGACATGTTGCTTTATAAAAAGTTGGCAAGTGCTTTGAAGCAGCAAGAAGGTGACTTGCACCACTACATAAATCATGCATGTTTTAAAAGGGCCCTGAAGCACCCAAAGACGACCTGCAACTGTAAGTTGCCAATCAGACTCGATACTCTTGTCCGATTTATGAACCCTCTACGGCCCTCCTTTAACAGATCAAGGAAACAGCTGCCCGGGTTGAGAAGGTTGGACAAGGTGGGACCATGCCGATTAACTTCCAGAAGAGCCCTGCTCAGAACAATAAGAATGCAGCCCCTCTGAACCCACACCACTATAAGCCCCCTCATAAAGTTCCGAGCAGACCTCAAGATCTTCCAAGCGGCCCGGTCTAGGATATTGTTCCCCCGAAGGTCACCCTCAGTTAGAGCACCCCTAATTCCTCCAGCTTTCCCCTCTTTAGAACCTGGCCATTGTGGAGAGATTAAGCAGAAGGGTATTTGCACTCCTGTGCCCTTGTGAATTGTTTCACAACGTTAGCACCCTGGCGAGGGGAGGCAGCCAATCAGGCCGCTGGGCCGTTAACACCCGTTTCGGCCCCTGGAACGGGTGCTTAACGCCACACTCCCAGTAATGATGACACCCAGGTGTTGCAGAAGGCCTCAAAGCTTGACCATCCCTGAGCGAAGACATGTCACAGACCTAGAATATTCACAGGAAGTGGCCAGGCGGCCTGTGGCCCATCGCTCCCTTCCGTCACCGGTCACATTCACCTCTCACAGGCTATTGGTGGTTGGGCCGCCAGGTTTGACTTTTCCAGAATTACAATTCTGGACCTTGTTTTGAGCTTGAAATTTAACAAACTCCCAGGCAATAACACCTGAACCCCTCTGAGGGTCTGCTGGAGCCCATCTGGAGACCACCACAAGGCCACACACTGCCTTTAGGACTTCGTATTTGTCTCCCTGGTACTACCCTCATGTCAGACACCGCAGGATTGGCCCTCCTCATTTCTGCAATCCTGCTCTGCGATTTGCTTTGGCTGGCTCGACAAGCGCCCATACGATCCCAAACAGGCTCCTTCTTGCTTGAGCCTGCACAGCACCCATGTAAAGCGGCCGGCTTCTTGTATCTGGCTGTCCCCCTGCTGGTGACTCGCAGCCTAGCATCTGGGCTGAGAGAGGCCTCGGTAGCAGGGGATCATCAGGCAACTAGATAGTGAGTATTTCCAGAGGAGCTGCTGATGCATATCTAAAATGCACACCTGACACTGCTGACTCAGCCTGGGGGTGGGGGGAGACAATGGCCGGCGGAGGTGACTCATGCCATGCAGCGCTGCTCCAAGGACACACACAGCAAGAAGGGCAGCGATGCTGCTAGCCAGACACCCCCCCCCCCCCACAGTCACACTCCTGCACCATTCCCTGCACCGAAACAGCTACCCCCCAACTGCTGAACCCACACACAGCAAGAAGGGCAGCGATGCTGCTAGCCAGACCCCGCCACAGTCACACTCCTGCACCATTCCCTGCACCGAAACAGCTACCCCCCAACTGCTGAACCCACACACAACAAGAAGGGCACCAATGCTGCTAGCCAGACCCCCCCACAGTCACACTCCTGCACCATTCCCTGCACCAAAACTACTCCCCAACTGCTGAACCCACACACAACAAGAAGGCCAGCGATGCTGCTAGCCAGACCCCCCCACAGTCACACTCCTGCACCATTCCCTGCACCAAAACTACTCCCCAACTGCTGAACCCACACACAACAAGAAGGGCAGCAATGCTGCTAGCCAGACCCCCCCACAGTCACACTCCTGCACCATTCCCTGCACCAAAACTACTCCCCAACTGCTGAACCCACACACAACAAGAAGGGCAGCAATGCTGCTAGCCAGACCCCCCCACAGTCACACTCCTGCACCATTCCCTGCACCAAAACTACCCCCCAACTGCTGAACCCACACACAGCAAGAAGGGCAGCGCTGCTGCTAGCCAGACCCCCCCACAGTCACACACCTGCAACATTCCCTGCACCGAAACAGCTACCCCCCAACTGCTGAACCCACACACAGCAAGAAGGGCAGCGATGCTGCTAGCCAGACCCCCCACAGTCACACTCCTGCACCATTCCCTGCACCGAAACAACTACCCGCCAACTGCTGAACCCACACACACAAGAAGGGCAGCGATGCTGCTAGCCAGACCCCCCACAGTCACACTCCTGCACCATTCCCTGCACCGAAACAACTACCCCCCAACTGCTGAAACCACACACAGCAAGAAGGGCAGCGATGCTGCTAGCCAGACCCCCACAGTCACACTCCTGCACCATTCCCTGCACCGAAACTACCCCCCAACTGCTGAACCCACACACAGCAAGAAGGGCAGCGATGCTGCTAGCCAGACCCCCCACAGTCACACTCCTGCACCATTCCCTGCACCGAAACAGCTACCCCCCAACTGCTGAACCCACACACAGCAAGAAGGGCAGCGATGCTGCTAGCCAGTCCCCCCCACAGTCACACTCATGCACCGAAACAGCTACCCCCCAACTGCTGAACCCACACACAGCAAGAAGGGCAGCGATGCTGCTAACCACACACCCCACAGTCACACTCCTGCACCATTCACTGCATCGAAACAGCTACCCCCCAACTGTTGAACCCACACACACAAGAAGGACAGTGATGCTGCTAGCCAGACCCCCCCACAGTCACACTCCTGCACCATTCCCTGCACCGAAACAGCTACCCTCCAACTGCTGAACCCACACACACAAGAAGGGCAGCGATGCTGCTAGCCAGATCCCCCCACAGTCACACTCCTGCACCATTCCCTGAACCGAAACAACTACCCCCAACTGCTGAACCCACACACAGCAAGAAGGGCAGCGATGCTGCTATCCAGACCCCCCCACAGTCACACTCCTGCACCATTCCCTGCACCGAAACAGCTACCTCCCAACTGCTGAACCACACACAAAAGAAGGGCAGCGATGCTGCTAGCCAGACCCCCCCACAGTCACACTCCTGCACCATTCCCTGCACCGAAACAACTACCCCCCAACTGCTGAACGCACACACAGCAAGAAGGGCAGCGATGCTGCTAGCCAGACCCCCCCACAGTCACACTCCTGCACCATTCCCTGCACCGAAACAACTACCCCCCAACTGCTGAACCCACACACAGCAAGAAGGGCAGCGATGCTGCTAGCCAGACCCCCCCACAGTCACACTTCTGCACCATTCCCTGCACCAAAACTACCCCCCAACTGCTGAACCCACACACAGCAAGAAGGGCAGCGATGCTGCTAGCCAGACCCCCCCCCCAGTCACACTTCTGCTCCATTCCCTGCACCAAAACTACCCCCCAACTGCTGAACCCACACACAGCAAGAAGGGCAGCGATGCTGCTAGCCAGACCCCCCCACAGTCACACTTCTGCACCATTCCCTTCACCAAAACTACCCCCCAACTGCTGAACCCACACACAGCAAGAAGGCCAGCGATGCTGCTAGCCAGACCCCCCCACAGTCACACTTCCGCACCATTCCCTGCACCAAAACTACCCCCCAACTGCTGAACCCACACACAGCAAGAAGGGCAGCGATGCTGCTAGCCAGACCCCCCCACAGTCACACTCCTGCACCATTCCCTGCACCAAAACTACTCCCCAACTGCTGAACCCACACACAACAAGAAGGGCAGCAATGCTGCTAGCCAGACCCCCCCACAGTCACACTCCTGCACCATTCCCTGCACCAAAACTACTCCCCAACTGCTGAAACCACACACAACAAGAAGGGCAGCGCTGCTGCTAGCCAGGCCCCCCCACACTCACACTCCTGCACCATTCCCTGCACCAAAACTACTCCCCAACTGCTGAACCCACACACAACAAGAAGGGCAGCGCTGCTGCTAGCCAGGCCCCCCCACAGTCACACTCCTGCACCATTCCCTGCACCAAAACTACTCCCCAACTGCTGAACCCACACACAACAAGAAGGGCAGCAATGCTGCTAGCCAGACCCCCCCACAGTCACACTCCTGCACCATTCCCTGCACCAAAACTACTCCCCAACTGCTGAACCCACACACAACAAGAAGGGCAGCGATGCTGCTAGCCAGGCCCCCCCACACTCACACTCCTGCACCATTCCCTGCACCGAAACAGCTACCCCCCAACTGCTGAACCCACACACAGCAAGAAGGGCAGCGCTGCTGCTAGCCAGACCCCCCCACAGTCACACTCCTGCACCATTCCCTGCACCGAAACAGCTACCCCCCAACTGCTGAACCCACACACAGCAAGAAGGGCAGCGATGCTGCTAGCCAGACCCCCCCACAGTCACACTCCTGCACCATTCCCTGCACCGAAACAACTACCCGCCAACTGCTGAACCCACACACACAAGAAGGGCAGCGATGCTGCTAGCCAGACCCCCCCACAGTCACACTTCTGCACCATTCCCTGCACCGAAACAACTACCCCCCAACTGCTGAACCCACACACACACGAAGGGCAGCGATGCTGCTAGCCAGACCCCCCACAGTCACACTCCTGCACCATTCCCTGCACCGAAACAACTACCCCCCAACTGCTGAAACCACACACAGCAAGAAGGGCAGCGATGCTGCTAGCCAGACCCCCACAGTCACACTCCTGCATTATTCCCTGCACCAAAACTACCCCCCAACTGCTGAACCCACACACAGCAAGAAGGGCAGTGATGCTGCTAGCCAGACCCCCCACAGTCACACTCCTGCACCATTCCCTGCACCGAAACAGCTACCCCCCAACTGCTGAACCCACACACAGCAAGAAGGGCAGCGATGCTGCTAGCCAGTCCCCCCCACAGTCACACTCATGCACCGAAACAGCTACCCCCCAACTGCTGAACCCACACACAGCAAGAAGGGCAGCGATGCTGCTAGCCAGACCCCCCCCCCCACAGTCACACTCCTGCACCATTCCCTGCACCGAAACAACTACCCCCCAACTGCTGAACCCACACACAGCAAGAAGGGCAGCGATGCTGCTAACCACACCCCCCCACAGTCACACTCCTGCACCATTCACTGCATCGAAACAGCTACCCCCCAACTGTTGAACCCACACACACAAGAAGGACAGTGATGCTGCTAGCCAGACCCCCCCACAGTCACACTCCTGCACCATTCCCTGCACCGAAACAGCTACCCTCCAACTGCTGAACCCACACACACAAGAAGGGCAGCGATGCTGCTAGCCAGATCCCCCCACAGTCACACTCCTGCACCATTCCCTGAACCGAAACAACTACCCCCAACTGCTGAACCCACACACAGCAAGAAGGGCAGCGATGCTGCTATCCAGACCCCCCCACAGTCACACTCCTGCACCATTCCCTGCACCGAAACAGCTACCTCCCAACTGCTGAACCACACACAAAAGAAGGGCAGTGATGCTGCTAGCCAGACCCCCCTACAGTCACACTCCTGCACCATTCCCTGCACCGAAACAACTACCCCCCAACTGCTGAACGCACACACAGCAAGAAGGGCAGCGATGCTGCTAGCCAGACCCCCCCACAGTCACACTCCTGCACCATTCCCTGCACCGAAACAACTACCCCCCAACTGCTGAACCCACACACAGCAAGAAGGGCAGCGATGCTGCTAGCCAGACCCCCCCACAGTCACACTTCTGCACCATTCCCTGCACCAAAACTACCCCCCAACTGCTGAACCCACACACAGCAAGAAGGGCAGCGATGCTGCTAGCCAGACCCCCCCACAGTCACACTTCTGCACCATTCCCTGCACCAAAACTACCCCCCAACTGCTGAACCCACACACAGCAAGAAGGGCAGCGATGCTGCTAGCCAGACCCCCCCACAGTCACACTTCTGCACCATTCCCTTCACCAAAACTACCCCCCAACTGCTGAACCCACACACAGCAAGAAGGCCAGCGATGCTGCTAGCCAGACCCCCCCACAGTCACACTTCTGCACCATTGCCTGCACCAAAACTACCCCCCAACTGCTGAACCCACACACAGCAAGAAGGGCAGCGATGCTGCTAGCCAGACCCCCCCACAGTCACACTTCTGCACCATTCCCTGCACCAAAACTACCCCCCAACTGCTGAACCCACACACAGCAAGAAGGCCAGCGATGATGCTAGCCAGACCCCCCCACAGTCACACTCCTGCACCATTCCCTGCACCAAAACTACCCCCCAACTGCTGAACCCACACACAGCAAGAAGGGCAGCGATGCTGCTAGCCAGACCCCCCCACAGTCACACTCCTGCACCATTCCCTGCACCAAAACTACCCGCCAACTGCTGAACCCACACACAGCAAGAAGGGCAGCGATGCTGCTAGCCAGACCTCCCCGCACCTGAAACACCTACCCCACCGGCCACACAAATATAGCTCACAGACAACACACCTATTATTAATATTATTATTATTATTATTATCATTATTATTATTACTAGGGTATTTATTGAGTGCGGCAAGAAGAGATGGGGGCTGCACTCAGTGGTTCAAGCACTTATAAAGTAAAGTCAAATATTCTACGCCACCCCCTACTGCTAATACTCGACACCCGCTCCTACCCCACCCCCTACTGCTAATACTCGACACCCGCTCCTACGCCACCCCCTACTGCTAATACTCGACCCCCGCTCCTACGCCACCCCCTACTGCTAATACTCGACACCCTCTCCTACGCCACCCCCTACTGCTAATACTCGACACCCGCTCCTACGCCACCCCCTACTGCTAATACTCGACACCCGCTCCTTCGCCACCCCCTACTGCTAATACTCGACACCCACTCCTACGCCACCCCCTAATGCTAATACTCGAACCCCGCTCCTACGCCATCCCCTACTGCTAATACTCGATACCCGCTCCTACGCCACCCCTACTGCTAATACTCGACACCCGCTCCTACGCCACCCCCTACTGCTAATACTCGACACCCGCTCCTACGCCACCCACTACTGCTAATACTCGACACCCGCTCCTACGCCACCCCTACTGCTAATACTCGACACCTGCTCCTACGCCACCCCTACTGCTAATACTTGACACCCGCTCCTATGCCACCACCTACTGCTAATACTCAACACCCGTTCCTACGCCACCCACTACTGCTAATACTCGACATCCGCTCCTACGCCACCCACTACTGCTAATACTCGACACCCGCTCCTACGCCACCCCTACTGCTAATACTCGACACCCGCTCCTTCGCCACCCACTACTGCTAATACTCGCCACCCGCTCCTACGCCACCCACTACTGCTAATACTCGACACCCGCTCCTACGCCACCCCTACTGCTAATACTCGACACCCGCTCCTACGCCACCCCTACTGCTAATACTCGACATCTGCTCCTACGCCACCCCCTACTGATAATACTCCTATCGCCTCTTCTATGCCACCCCTACTGCTAATACTCAACACCCGCTCCTACGCCACCCCCACTGCCAATACTCGACACCCGCTCCTACGCCACCCCCTACTGCTAATACTCGACACCCGCTCCTACACCACCCCTACTGCTAATACTCGACACCCGCTCCTATGCCACCCCTACTGCTAATACTCGACACCCGCTCCTACGCCACCACCTACTGCTAATACTCAACACCCGCTCCTACGCCACCCACTACTGCTAATACTCGACACCCGCTCCTACGCCACCCACTACTGCTAATACTCGACACCCGCTCCTACGCCACCCCTACTGCTAATAATCGACACCCGCTCCTTTGCCACCCACTACTGCTAATACTCGCCACCCGCTCCTACACCACCCACTACTGCTAATACTCGACACCTGCTCCTACGCCATCCCTACTGCTAATACTCGACACCCGCTCCTACGCCACCCCTACTGCTAATACTCGACACCCGCTCCTACGCCACCCCCTACTGATAATACTCCTATCGCCTCTTCTATGCCACCCCTACTGCTAATACTCGACACCCGCTCCTACGCCACCCCCTACTGCTAATACTCGACACCCTCTCCTACGCCACCCCGTACTGATAATACTCCTATCGCCTCTTCTATGCCACCCCTACTGCTAATACTCCTACACCGGCTCCTATACCACCCCCTACTGCTAATACTCGACACCCGCTCCTACGCCACCCCCTACTGCTAATACTCCTACACCGGCTCCTATACCACCCCCTACTGCTAATACTCGACACCCGCTCCTACGCCACCACCTACTGATAATACTCCTATCGCCTCTTCTATGCCACCCCTACTGCTAATACTCCTACACCGGCTCCTATACCACCCCCTACTGCTAATACTCGACACCCGCTCCTACGCCACCCCCTACTTCTAATACTCCTACCCCTCTAGCAAAGTTAACACATGCACATCGTCACAGCCGTTCACTATCCCCAGTAACGAATGCTCCTCTACCAGCTCGTCAGCTACCTCAGTGAGTTAAGTGCCCGCTGTTGAAGCCGTTCCGCAGCCACGTGCCAGAGTGACAGACCCCGGCGGGAGCAGCTCATTCTACCACACCCTGCAAGCTTATAAGGTGTGACGACTTAAATTAGTTAATAGCAACACATTTAAGGAAGTCCGATGAAAATGCAATACTCTGTTGGCAAGCACTACTTGAATAACAAAATAATTCTTGACGGCATTTAACAGTCCTAGACCATCCCCCATGGCCATGGTTCCCACACACGCCGCCGCTTCCAGCGTTCTACTTTTACCAAACAGGCAGGGGCGATGCCACATCCTCATGTATAGACAACTCTTCTGCCTCACCCCTAAAAGCAGGCCTTTCTATGGCATCCCACATCCCAGCCTTCCTAGTCCATCTAACATAGCAAGAACTGCTCCCCCACACCCAGAAACAGCTTCAGCACCACGCCAATCTCAGCACGCCTGCACCCTGATCGAAAGGCATGGCAATAGCACCCACCCGCCACCTTACCCACTTCATCCTGGCAGCCTTTCCCGCTTACCCCATCCCCTACATCCAGCCCCAGGATCCCCACCCTACACAGGTCCAAGAACACGGGGAGTTTACACTGCGAAGCCAAGCGCCTCTCAGGGGTCACTGAGGCAGAAATGGGCGAAAGTCAGGGCCGGGTGTTGGGTGTAGGGGAGTGTGCGAGTACGTTTTGGAATCAGCTGTTTCGGAATGTCTTGCAACTGCCCTCAATCTATGGCTGACCTGCAGATCCCACTCTTCCAGAGGACCGGATCAGGTGACCTGCATGCTGCGGCGTCTGCTTCCGGCACGTGGAAGCGTATCCCGGGCTAGCGAGCCTGCCCGCCAGCCCGCTGCTTCCTGCGATGACGGCTCCCCGGGGAGGGATATGATTAGAAAACATGACAACATGACAATATTGTCATAATCTGATCTGCTGACAGCTCGCTGCAGGCCTGTACCTTAGCCCAGATGACAAGCAGCCGCTGTGAGGCCGCACCCAGTCTGTGCAGGCCTGGGAGGGCACAGCGCCTCGTAGGAATCTGCTGGAGGGTGTGTGTACCCCACATCCCACTGACTATTGAGGACAAAGATCTGACACCCTCGCCAAAGACATAGGGGGAACCCGGCAGACCTGCGTACATCACAGCTGACAGGAATGGCAGCCATTTTGGGATTTCTGAATGAGGTTGAGGCCGGCCTACCCATGACCCACCTGATAGGGAAAATGCCCTTTTAAGGAACCGTGTTGGGGTACACTGACACATGTCCCTGTTTGTGGTTCATCTGCCTCTTTATCTCTATTTTGTTTTTAATGTTATATTGTGTGCTCATTAATTAGTCATTTTGACGAAATGACCTGTGTTTGCAGCAGTTTTTAAGCAGTTGATGGGGAATTGGCATGCTGAAATGCGTGGCGTGCATTCAGGAAGAGGGGAACACACGACTGATTCTGGTCTGGTTCTGGTGACATCTCTCACTGTGTGGCTCTTTTCCTCCCTGAGTGGTGTTTGCATGATGAGATGGGCCTGTTTCTGGCCCATTTGACCAGTCTCTGTGATTCGTTTCATCCTTTGGTGTTTTCTGTGTAATGAGATGAACTGTTCAGGTGACTTTTCTCACTGTGTGGTTCCTTTCCTTCTTGAGTGTTGTTTGCATGATGAGATCGGTCTGTTTCTGGTCCATTTTATTCACTCACTGAGATTCTTTTCATCCTTTGGTGTTGTCTGTGTAATGTGAAGATCTGGTTCTGGTTTTGTTTGCTTGATAGGGAGTTTTGCTTAAGGCTCTCAGTGAATTGATGATCATGTGAGTGCTGTTTTCTTGTTAATTTACCCGGTTCTGGTAAAATCCTCCTTTTTTGACTGCCTTTGTACTGTGAGGTTTGACTTAGAATTATTTTGTATAGTTGAAGTCTATTAAGGATTGTGTTCAAGCCCGTCTCTCCCTCCCTGCCTCTCTTCCTCTGTCTCTCTCTTTCTCTGTCTCTCTCTGTTGTTTTGTTTATTAGACACTGTTTGAGTAGTAATACTTCTCAGGAACTGTCTTTTCTTCTCAGCGGATGTGTTATTTCTGGACTTTGGCTTGCCTGATTATGGCTGTGGTAAACTCTCTCTTTGGCAGTCTTCCTGCATGCATGCCGTTCAGGCTCTGTTTCTGACGATGCTTCTTTCTCTTTGGCTGCTTTCCCTCTGGTCTGTTATTTTGGATGCTTTCTCTCCAGGTAGCTGTTTGCCATTTTATCCCTCTTGTTCTGATGAAGCCTCTTTCTCATTGTATACTTTCTTGCTTTGCTTTGTATTCCCTATGTCTAATGGAACCCCTTTGTCTTGAGGATACGTTCTTTCTGGGTGCTTGTATGCCTTTGTATACCTCGTATTCTGATGAAGCCTTCACTTTCTTTCGGAGTTGTATTTTGCCTGGCAGTTGCTGTCTTTGATGCGTCTTTTTCTTTTGGGTTTCTTTCTCTCTGCGTTGTAATTAGCCATTCAATTTATCTGTCTCTGATTGGGTCTTTTCTCTTTGGTTGTTTTCTTTTTGCGTTGCATTTTGCCTGGTAGTTCCTGTGTCTCTGATGGGTCTTTTTGTCTTTGGTTGCTTTCTTTCCAGGTTGTAGTTTGCCATTTCATTTATCTGCCTATGGTGTGGCCTTTTTCACTTTGGTTGCTTTCATTCAGGGGTTGTATTTTGCCTGGTAGTTCCTGTGTCTCTGATGGGTCTTTTTGTCTTTGGTTGCTTTCTTTCGGGGGTTGCATTTTGCCTGGTAGTTCTTCTTACTCTAATGGGTCTTTTATATTTTTGGTTGCTTTCTTTCCGGGGTGTAGTTTGCGATTTCATTTATCTATCTGTGATGAGACCTTTTTGTCTTTGGTTGCTTTCTTTCCGGGGTGTAGTTTGCGATTTCATTTATCTATCTGTGATGAGACCTTTTTCTCTTTGGTTGCTTTCTTTCAGGGTTGTATTTTGCCTGGTAGTTCCTATGCTTCTTATGGGGCTTTTTCTCTTTGGTTTCTTTCTTTCCTTATTGTATTGTGCCATTTAATTGTTCTGTCTCTAATGTGACCTTTTTCTCTTTGGATGCTTTCTTTCTGGGTGCTTGTTAATGCTTGTAAGCCTCTTGTTCTGATGTGAATTCTTTCTTTCTGGGTTGTAGTTTGCCTTTTAATTCCTCTGTTTCTGATGGACCCTAGGGGGCCGATTCATGGAATTTGTTGCACAATTCAAAGTGACTTTGCACTGCTGGAAAGCGACTTTGCACTGCCGAAGTCTGTTCATGCCTGACCCCCTTCTGGTTGTGAGTAAATCTCATTCATGTTTACTGTCTGTATCTTATCACCATACTCATTTTATTCCTGTTGGTTTCTAGTGTTCTGTTGTGTGCCATTTGAGAATTCATATTTCTGTAGCCACTTTCCTAGCCGACTGTTTCTTTTATTAGGCGTGTGTGAACTGGCCAAAATTCACCCTGTAATGAAATTGACGAATTGTGGAAAAAATCCAACCACTTCACCAATTTCTTTTTTTGGTGGGATTGTTACCAGAGACTTCAGCCAGTTAGTGGGCTTCCAAATGTTCCAGTGCAATAATTGGGGGAATTTGGGGGCAACACCACCATCATTTTTTAGTGGAAACCAAAATTCACCTTGGTGGTAATTTCACCCAACACTAGCCTTTATTTCTGGGTCTGCCTGTTCCTACCAATATAGCATTCCATCACTCTATCAACTGGTTCTTTCCTCCTGAGAGCCTATCTCCTGCCCAAGAGTCTAGGGCACATCCACCCATCCTTGCAACACCCCAGCCGCTCTCAGACCATAAACGCTCTCTTCCAAAGCGTATTGCCTCCCACTCCCCAAAGAGATCCCTTCTGGGTTTGTAATGTGAATTCTGAGCACCTCCACTTCTTCATAGCTTTTCTTTCCCTCTTCCTTTCTCCAGCATTCGCCTTTCTACACTGTCACCTCTTGACGCTGTCCTCTCTGACAGCCTATGTCTAAGCAGTCCCAATGTAAAGCGCATCTCAAGCCCACGAGGGGTGTTGCTAGGTCTGGAAATGGGCTAGCTATCCTTTTGGTTGTAGCCCCGGAGCTTCTATACAGTGCTACAACCAAAAGACCTGGGGCTGTAACCACACTAGCCCTCTCCTAGAGGTGCCTCTGAGCCCATCCCAGAACCAAACGACCACTAGGGTACTTGCTATCAGAGACCCAGAGGTCTGCCCCCAGCAATGGTTGCTGCAAGCCTTTTGCACGCTAGTGTCGGCATACTCTTCTGCCCGCTACCCAGCTCACGTCAGCACATCTGAGATTAGATGCATGCAATTCAAAAACAAGTCATGCCCTCATCTCCCTGCTTGCCCTCTGCCTCACTGATAATGTGTGCTTGGTTTGTCTGTGTCTGCCCCCACTTTGCCCTTTCCTGCGGCTCATGATACCCCAGCTGGGGGGCACAATGGATGCTGGGTTCAAAATTAGGATTCTATACAGCAAGAGGTATAACCAGCTCCTGGGTGTCAGGCATCACCCAGTAGGCAAGTGCTATCGCTGGAGAACCAGGAGTGAATACCCAGTGCACCGCAAATCTAACTTACACATGAAATGGAGACTTTCACTTTTTTGCCCGTTATGTATTAATTAGTACTCGGCGAGGGTCAATGAGCATGTAAAACGCAAGCTCATTGGCCTTTGCCTTACCTGCCTGAGAAGGCTCTGAGCCTCCCCAGCGTCCGGAGTGCTTTCCGTGACTGGACGCCATGGAAAGGAAGCAGGGACTACGTGTAGTCCCTTTGCCCTTTCCCTGGTGGCCATTTTTTTTGTTCACTTCTTTTTGGTTTGGTTTTAATGACCGCCCCATTTCCATGGTGGCTATTTTTTTCCCCACCTTTTTTTGCTTTGGTTTTAATGGCCGCCATGGAAAGGGAGAAGGGACTACGTGTAGTTCTCCATTTTTGTAGCTTTTTTTTTGCGAGAGAAAAATTGCAATTAGTATCCCGGTATGACGTGCCGGGGTACTAATGGCAATATGAACCTCAGAGGGTGGGGCATTACAGCTCGGGTAATGCCCCCGGGGCTCTGCTAAAGCCCTCACTTTACTTGGGCTTCTAACTATGGTCCCCCTCCTTGGGTCATATTGCCTACATGTGTCCTAGATGTGTCCTAATTCTTTTTGATTTACATTCTGAAACACTCAAAGTTAATGTTAGATATGCATGTTTTATCTAAGGCACCAGTTGGCCAGGGGAGCCATAAATCACTCCTGGAGCTGTTGGTGATAAGCTAGCCAGACTCTCCTAGGGTAGAAACAGGGGCTACATAGCTCTCAGGTCCCAGCAATTGTGAGCCCTGTGTTTGGGATATACATAGTGCAAACCTGGCTATGAACACCAGAGTGCTGCTTGGCTGACAATGCTTTTGCTGCATAGGTTGCTTTTTCATGTCTCTGGTCCGAGTAAATTCCTCTGTTGGTTGAGCTGCTTTCTTTGTAGTTTGGTTAGTTATTTTTATGGCCCTGCTTTTGACAAAGCATCCCTCTCTTTCAATGCTTTCTTTCTGGATTCTTGTTTTCATCCGCTGTTTCTCTTTTTTAGTTTTCATCGTTGGTTGCTGTTTGATTCTGATTTCTGGGTTGTATTTTGTTTTTTCATCTCTCCGGTCCTGTTGACATGTTTCTTAATTTGGTGGATTTCTGTCTAGTTCGGTTAGCTGTTTGTGTTGGTACTGGTTTTGACGAAGGCTCTGGAAAGTTCTACCTTTGCCATCTTTCACTTTAGACTTTTAGTGGGTCTGGTCCTGGAGACGCCTTGCTTACTGGATGCTGTCATTCTGGGATTTTTGTCTTTTCGTGGCTCTTGCTCAGATGGAGTGTCTCTCTGGGTTTGGCAGTTTTCTTATTTCCAGTCTGGGGTGTTGGTTTTCAGGGCCCTGCTTCTGGTGATGTCTGTGTCTACTTTGACTCTTTCTTTGTGGTTGTTGTTTGTGTTCCTGTCTCTAGGTCCAGTGAATAGTCTCTCTTGGTTTGTTGCTTTTTGTCTGCTGTGATGATGGCTCCCTCTTTTTTGACTTCTGCTGCTGGTAAAGTTTCTCTCGGTGCATCCGCTCCTTCGGGGATGTGCTTTGATCCCCCCTCCCTGTGTTTGCTTCTGGTGACTCATCGCTCTCCGTTTCGCTGCTTTCATTCTAGCTTTCATGAGTTTTTTTACTGTTACAGGAATATGTCTTAGTTGCGTATTTATAATGCGCTTAATACCCAGAGGTTTCTAAGCGCGGACCTGGGGATCGAATCTGTGTTTCTTCGTGTCCTCTTGTTCCCAAGGCGAGCACGTTGCTGCTGAGCTATCCCCCCAGGCCCTGGGTGTTTGTTTGCCTGATGGTGCCTTCTTTGGCTGCGTTCCTCGGTGGACGCTGTTGGCCCGACATTGGCTGTCATTTAGTTCCTTCGGTTTCTGCTTTCAGAAGTAGCTGATGCAGGACTCCCCGACAGCGACTGCAGGGGGCGGGGGAGGAGGTAGACGGAGGTTTTATCTTGCCGCTCCAGCCCCCATGACCTACTGGAGTGTGAGGGAGTCAGGGTATGGGCTCCCACTCAGGTTTCAAGGCGGGGATGCAGAAGGCAGCCCCAGTTCCCAGTCCCATGCGCATTGCACAACAAGACCCCATTCATTAACGCTTCCCCACTATCGGGGTTCTGAGGGGATCCAGGACTCGGGGGATGGCGGTTCGCGAGAGCGGTGGGCGTGCTGAGGAGGGGCGTCGGCATGGAGAGGTTATGTAAATAGTTTAGGAGCATAAGGCTGCCAGACATTCCCAGCTCTCTGCTCACAGAGTGTCTTCGGGCGCCGCTCCAATCCTACACGCCAAAGCGCCCCAATTCCGTTGGGGGGGAGGGGGATAGTAGTCCATTTCTGTATTTTTCTTTTTATTTGTCCATTGTAAAACCAGGACTGCAAGTTCCCGAATGCTAAAAAAAAAAACAGTATGTGACCAAACACCATCTCCCGAATGGGATGGGTCATGTTGCCATGTATGCGGATTACACTTTTGTTGCGTGTATGCATGCAGTATAGACATAGCGCCGCCCCATGAGCATGGAGTCCCAGGCAGCCCCAACCAGAAGGATGTCTTCGCTCTCCGGAACAGTGCAGAGGTGGCCTGGAGAGGGTGGACTTAGCTGCATACCGCGCCTGTGCCCACCATGCGGTTTGGTGGCTTTGTCTCGCATCCCACAGTCAGCATGCATACCGGCTAGCTAGTGATCATGGTTGGGAGACACTGCAATGTTGGGTTGTGCTCCATTATTTGGTAGTACAGAAACAGCCACGCTCAACGGCTAGTGTTGGCCCAAACCCTGCAGAGAGATTGGTGGAGTCGGCCATGGCTAGCGTTGGCCCAAACCCTGCAGAGAGATTGGTGGAGCCGGCCATGCAAGCATTGGTCCAAACCCTGCAGAGAGATTGGTGAAGTCGGCCATGGCTAGCGTTGGCCCAAACCCTGCAGAGAGATTGGTGGAGTCGGCCGTGGCTAGCGTTGGCCCAAACCCTGCAGAGAGATTGGTGGAGCCGGCCATGCAAGCATTGGTCCAAACCCTGCAGAGAGATTGGTGGAGTCGGCCATGCAAGCATTGGTCCAAACCCTGCAGAGAGATTGGTGAAGTCGGCCATGGCTAGCGTTGGCCCAAACCCTGCAGAGAGATTGGTGGAGTCGGCCGTGGCTAGCGTTGGCCCAAACCCCGCAGAGAGATTGGTGGAGTGGGCCATGGCTAGCGTTGGCCCAAACCCTGCAGAGAGATTGATGGAGTCGGCCATGGCTAGCACTGCCCCAAACCCTTTAGAGAGATTGGTGGAGTCGGCCATGCTAGTGTTGGCCCAAACCCTGCAGAAAGATTGGTGGAGTCGGCTGTGGCTAGCGTTGGCCCAAACCCTGCAGAGAGATTGCTGGAGTCGGCCATGCTAGCTTTTGCCCAAACCCTGCAGAGAGATTGGTGGAGTCAGCCATGGCTAGCGTTGGCCCAAACCCTGCAGAGAGATTAGTGGAGTCGGCCATGGCTAGCGTTGGCCCAAAACCTGCAGAGAGATTGGTGGAGTCAGCCATGCTAGCGTTGGCCCAAACCCTGCAGAGAGATTGGTGGAGTCGGGCATGGCTAACGTTGGCCAAAACCCTGCAGAGAGATTGGTGGAGTCGGCCATGGCTAGCGTTGGCCCAAAACCTGCAGAGAGATTGGTGGAGTCAGCCATGCTAGCGTTGGCCCAAACCCTGCAGAGAGATTGGTGGAGTCGGGCATGGCTAACGTTGGCCAAAACCCTGCTAAGAGATTGGTGGAGTCGGGCAGTTGGCCGCGGCCTCTTGATTTCTGTCCCATCTCAACACAATGCATTAGAAGGTACTTTATTAGCATGACAAGATAGATCATCATTGCTGAAGTGCCTTCATGGGATACATACATGTACTCCCTAGGGCAGCAAGACAAATGGCACTCATCCTGACACAGGACACCCCTGGGGCCATTCTCTGTGGCCTGCACCTGGAGGACATCAGGCTGATCTCTCAAAAGTCGCATTGAGTCAAAAAGGTGGTGTGCAATACACGTTCCCCCCTAGTTTGCCATGCACGCAGGAGCGTCAGTGCTCACTGTTTGCGGAGGGTTTCGTAGGTTCAAGTTTTGCTGCTTCAGGGTACATGGTGTTCCTATCAATGCCACACCTTTCACATGTGTGCAGAACAGCCCCAGTTACTCTGCGCTGTGCAGGCTTGGACTCCGTGCACCAGAGGTCTGCGTGGAACCACACTGCCACACACAGGATGTACTTCGAGTTGTGTTTTGATGCGTGATGCCTCAGTGCTAGGTGTGGCATCCATACGTGTAACAAAGCAACCTTTTCATGCCACGTGGCATCCTCACCACTTTGGTGCGCGCACTCCACCTGCACCCTACCGATGATGACCACAATAAGGGTTCCTCTGACAGAGTGTGGGTACTGCTGCGGTGTGGGCACTCAAGCACCACAGCAGCGGCCCCAGATGCCATAAGAGGTGGCACGGCAGGGTAGATGGAAGCACCTGTCGTGTCCTCGTTGGCTCCTACCCTGACTCCCACTTTGGAGCTGCAGACCTCTAACTGTGTCAGTTCAAGGTATCTCGGGTCGGGCGCTCTGGGCTGGTGCAAGGCGAGTCCTGAGCACCGTCCTTGGTCTCACCCTTGTGGACCGGAAGGCTGTTACTCACATGTGCTGTTGGGTGGATTTTGAAGAGTTGCAGGTTCCAGTGCGTTGACTCCAGATGTGGACTCCGCTTTGTCTTCAGGCAGCCCTTCTGAACTAACCTTATCTGGATGGGTGGAGCTGCTGCGTGCCCAGATATACCCACATGTTCCTGGCATCCTCTCCCCACACAGGAACAACGCCTGGTTGCAGGACTCTGAACATGGGATCACCCACGGGTATGCACCCCACAAGGATACAGCGGATCCGTAACCCCTGAATTTGAGAAGAAGGCTGCCCAGCTAATGGAGCTTTCACAGCCAGCCCTGTGCGTAAGCTCAAATTCCAGACCCTGAGAATCCTAGGGAGGTTCCCTGAGGGAGCACCTCAGTATTCATGACACAGTAAATCCTGGATCCGGACACACCGGGTAAGAATCCAAAAACTGTTTGAGCACCTCAACATAACAGGTGTATTTATAAAGCGTGCGTTCACCCCGAAGGGGCATCGTTATGCCCTAATTACAGATGTTTATTGTTACCCAACTTAATGGTACTCATTTTATTGACCTCGGAAGGATGAATGGCTGAGTGGAGCTGCCAGGATTCGAACCTGTGACCATGAGGTCAAACACAGGCCCCTGTAGGGGATGCATTAGTCCACTGAGTAACAGACCCGGCTGACAAAGTTCCCAGCTTTGAGGTCTGGGACCTTGAAGCGACAAGTGACCCATTACAAAAACTAATAATATGAAAAATAAAATCAACAGAAACATTACAAAACCATCAGGACCCATCGAGCCAGAGTATGAAATTGGGACTTTGGGGCAGACAGTCAGAAGGAGCACCCTGGTGTTGGTGGAGGCTCTGGAGCTAGTGGAGGACTGGGAACCGAGAGGCGGAGACCAGAATGGGAGAAATACACTAGAGAGGAGAGCGTATAACTCATGAAGGGCATTGCCACTAGAGGATGGCAGGACAGATGAAGCCGGAGAATTCAATTGGCTGGAGGGGGCTGGAAGAAGAGGTGGGCACTAGAAATGTTGGGAGACCCAGGAATGTGTGCAGCCCCCGGCAATTGGAGAAATACGGTGCTAGAGGAGTTCTCTGGGACCCGAGACTGAGACTTGCTGGAGCCTTAAGCGGACCCTGCAATGTGAGCAGGACCCTGCAATGTGAGCAGGACCATGCAATGGGAGAAGGATGCTGGTACTAGATGAGTGCACTGGGGCCTGGGATGGAGGCTGGAAATGGAGGCACAGACTGGCAATGGACCATGACTCTGGAACGGAAGGACTTCTCTGGAGCCTTAGGGGGACCTTGCAATGAGGGGAGGATACTGTTACTGGGTGAGTGCACTAGAGCCTGAGATTGAGACTAGAAATGAAGGCAGAGACTGGCAATGGATGATTACTCTGGAACTGTAGGACTATGCTGGAGCCTTAGGAGAACTCTGAAATGTGAGCAGGTTCCTGCAATGGGAGGCAGATGCTGGTACTAGATGAGTGCACTGGGGCCTGAGATTGAGACTGGAAATGGGGCAGGCACTGGCAATGGAAGATGGCACTGGAGCTGCGGGAATGCTCTGGAGCCTTAGGAGAACCCTGAATTGTGAGCAGGAACTGCAAGACTACACTGGAGCCTTAAATGGACCCCGTAATGTGAGCAGGACCCTACAATGGGAGAAGGATTCCTGCACTAGAGGAGTATACTGGCACCTGACATTGAGACTGGAAATGGAGGCAGGCACTGGAATGGGAAGATGACATGGGAACTGCAGGACTACTCTGGAGCCTTAGGCAGACCCTTTAACTGGAGGAGGATATTTGCACTGGAAATGGAAGAGCATATTTATTCTGGGACTGCAGGCAGAGCCAGGGCACTGCAAATGCAGGAGGACACCGCAGCTGAAAGTGGAGATTTGCCCTAGAACTGGAGGAAAGCATTTGCACTGGAACTATGAGAGGCATCAGGGCACTGCAGATAGGGTAGGACCTTGGGCATGGAACAGGAACATGTGAGTGTAACCCCGGGCAGATACTAGAAGGAAGAGGACAAGGACCATGGGATTGGCACTGGGGCTGGAGGAGGAGGCCAGGCACTGGAGCTGCAGGAGGACACTGGCACATGAGGAGGATCTGGGCAGCAGGGGACCAGGGCTGAAGGTGTATATTGCACTGACACTGTGTTAGATGACTGCAGTGCCAAGTGTGTAGAGAGCTAACAGCAAACTGCCGTGGATGTCAGTGGGGCGGAGGGGCGGGGGGGAGCAGATGATGCTCCTTGTGGACCACCACCCGCAGACTTCTTGACTCTGGGGTGGGGAAGGGCGAGTCAGGACAGGGTATGGCGGATGGCTTTCAAGGGGGCTGCTGCCTGGCCATCGGTTGCCCGTGCCCGGGAGTGGAGCCGGAGGAAGGCTTTGGTGTGCTGAAAGGCTGGCCACAATGGCGCCACTCTCGCCGAAGACCTCACCACGCTGCCGCTCTTCAGAGGGGTGTGAGCCCAGCTCCAGATGTGTGCCAAAGCCACAGTGTAACATCTGCTGGCGGGCCTGGCATGCGTTTGCGGAAGGCCTGATGTGCAGCAGCAGCCACCACACATGGGAAAATCCTCACTACTGCTGCCGAGCAGAGACCTCGGGGTGGTGGGGCTTTCCACTGCATCTGTACTGTTGTATTTGTTTGTTTATTTTATTTATATAGCGCGCCTGACCCAGAGGTATCTGGGTGCTTTAGGTAAGGATGAGGTTACATGATACAATAATACAATGGTTACATAGTACAGTTATAGAAGGCAAAGTACAGATGATGAGTACAGTAACATGATGCAGTTATGCAATGTATACCTCTGTAAAGCGCTCCGTTGCTTCTCAAAGCTAGGTCCGAAAGAGTGGAGGACCACGGGGCATGGCCTAGGCCCACAGCAGTGCCTCCCTGCTTACACAAGTGCCCCCGTTGCTCACCTTTTGCTGCCTCATTTGTAAACTCAAACATGGTGCAAGGCAAGGGGAGGGTCCAGGGGTCATGCATGCCGCAAGGGCATTTCCCGTCATGCTGCCTGCACGCAGATGTGCGCCATCTGTAGTATCCCCTTGCATATACTGTCCAGCGCATGACATCATGAGAACAGTGCCCTTTAAGGCCCACCCATTCAACGTAGACCAGGCCCTTCACCAGCAGGCCACCGTCCCAGCCTCACTGTGGATGGCAGAGGCCCGAGTCAAGCTGAGCTAGCCTTCGTATATCTCACCAGCCATTTGATTGGCCAACAACCCGGAGCCTCTGCTTTCCCGCCGCTGGAGACGTCATTTCCGAAATCTCTTCGAACTCGGATCTGTCGTTAATACCTCAAGTCAACACAGTCAGCAAAGTGCGTTTCGTCGCGTCATTCGGTTGGAACTACTCCCTTCTCCTTGCGGTGGTTGAGTCCCATAGATCCAGGGCCCTGAAGCGAATGGGGGTGTTGCTCCCTCTCTGTCCTGGCGCCCGGCCGATGGAATGGCCCCACTCTAGGCTAAAGGTCTGTGGCTGACTATCTTCCCTTCAGGAAAGCCCGGAAGACGCATCTGTTCAATCTTTTTCTTCCTCTTTGCTAGAGGTTTCTGCACCTGAGCTTTCTGAGTCTGCCCTCTCCCGCTAGCGCCTAGAGGCCCTATGGGACTTAGTTGCGCTTTATACATTTTTAGAAGAAGTAGAAGAAGAAGAAGAATTATTTCCTCTGGGTGTAGTGAGCCCAGACACTAGGAAGACCTATTGGGCCCATCCTGTTGGATCCTGATCATGGCAACGTGCTGGTTTAAGATGGGTTGCGTTGTACATGTTGCCAAGTGTCACAGCCATACTGTGGCAACATCTAGACCAGGAGGTGAGCTCAGGGAGAACAGACTCATCTTGGAAAAAAGACGATGCGGTGCAACATGAGTGCGGTTCTCGATTCAGCTGGGATGTCCGGCATTAAGCGTGATATTACTGACCAAATAAATAGATTAAAGCCATTGTCATTGTGAGCTCTAAGGTCAGGGTCCTTCACCCTACTCAATATCCCTGAGAAAATGCAAAACAGAGGAACCCTTCTTAGTGCACTCAGTAAATGTTGATGAGCTAAAGCTTTCTTGTAACAATGAGTCAATGATCTTTCTCTTGAAAGGTAAACAAGACTCCTTTTGTATCTTTGCAAATGTCTTTTTATTATTAGATCTTGTTCTTAGTATTGGTTTTTTTTCAACATTTCTCAAAAAATGTAGCAGCGTTCTAACAACCCTCCCTCTACACGTGTTTCACTGTCATCAGTCTATTGACAGATCTTCAGGAGGGATCGTCCCACATTGGGCTAAGGTTCATACACAGTCTTTCATTGGGATTCTTAGTTGTAATGTAGTAGTTTGAAGAATGAAGTCGGTCCTTCCTCTCTCTAGTAATTCGGATAAGTAGCAGTTCATATGTTGCCACTAACTGCCTTTGAAGTTCAGCCTGCAGGTGTTGCCCTTTCGCGCGTGCAATAACCAGTATTCGCTCCATTGCTAATCGAGTAATCTGGCAGCCCTCAAGCCATCATTAAATGATAAATAGTCCCAACCAGTGTGACCAGACTAGGCTGGTTATCAGCAGGTTGCATAGAAGAGTTCTAGCTCTCACCACGACCCACCTTACAGATCATCCCCAGACTGCCGGTGTTCACGTGTGTTTATGGAGCACTCGGATATGTCTGTGTGCACAGCTGCAAATCGTCCACACTCATTTTGTTCTTGCTCAAAAAACATTTCGAATCTCAAGTTTCAGCAGACTGTGGCCCAATCTGACACATGGGGTTTAATTCTGAAAAGCACGCATGCGCTGCTGCAGACATGTGTGGTCACATGTCTGGCTGAGCAAGCAACGCCCAACTGCCAACACAGTCCCACGGTATGCGTCCACATGGCAGCATACAACGCACAGGCTTAGCTGTAAGCATCACACACAGAAACATACAGTGTACACTCAACACATCAGCATTGCACACAGACTACCCACAGCTCACAAGCAGCATTCATGCATCCATGACACCCACAGACCATGGCATCCATAACTGAGCCAGCATAGAGCACACATACCTACATGTGAGCATCACAAACATACCACACCCAAACAACCTGCTGTTAACCGACATACTGACAAACACAAGAGCATCACTCAGATGCCACCAACAGTTCAAACACAACATGCACGCATAAGCCCGCAGCATCCATACACATTCCTTTATAGAAGGCATAGACCCAAATGTGGCCCACAGTTCACATACAACATTCATCCATCGAGCAATGCATACATACACATACAGGCATACAGACGTACAAATGAGAATCACAGGCACACCACCTACAACTCAGATGCGACCTTGATGCACAGACCAACTGCATCCATGCACAATGCAGGTCAGAATACAATGTAAAGTCATTCACAGGAGCATGACATACAGACCACAAGGAGCTCAAATGCATTCTTTATGGTCAGACAGACGGCATGTCCACTCTCATGCACAGCCGGACAGCATGCATACAATATGTATGCACAGGCACGCGCACACAAACACACAGACCCACACATAAAATCAGGGCAACCACAGACCTCCTCAACCCCCCACAAAGGGCACACACCCCACTATGCTACACACACAATCCGTTTGTAATCGTACACTATCCATAAATGGCAACTCACACAAAATCTACTCACAAGCACACGTGCCACCGAAAACATAGACCCACACTGCTCTGCAAAAATTCCCACCCTCAAACCCAGCAAACAAACCGTTCATGCACTCATTCACAGATACATGCACAGAAAACACAAACACACACGCATGCATAATATACACAAACCACACTCACACATGCTGAACTTGCACTGAATGATTGGGTCTGAATCAGAAAGGTTTGCACTGGAGCAATTCAAGACTTGCCCTGAGCAGCCCAGGTGTTCTCCTTCTGCCGTACACCTTATGCCTGCAGCCTACAACTGGAGCAAATCAGGAGCTGCTTCCTTATACCTTATGCATGAAGCCTACAACTGGAGCAAATCAGGAGCTGCTGCCTTATAACTTATGTCTGAAGCCAACAACTGGAGCAAATCTGGTGCTGCTTCCTTATCCCTTATGCAAGAAGCCTACAACTGGAGCAAATCTGGAGCTGCCTCCTTAAACCTTATGCATGAAGCCTACAACTGGAGCAAATCTGGAGCTGCCTCCTTAAACCTTATGCATGGAGCCTACAACTGGAGAACATCTGGAGCTGCTGCCGTATACCTTATGCACGAAGCCTACAACTGGGGCAAATCTGGAGCTGCTTCCTTATTCCTTATGCATGAAGCCTACAACTGGAGCAAATTTGGAGCTGCCTCCTTAAACCTTATGCATGAAGCCTACAACTGGAGCAAATCTGGAGCTGCCTCCTTAAACCTTATGCATGACGCCTACAACTGGAGAACATCTGGAGCTGCCTCCTTAAACCTTATGCATGAAGCCTACAACTGGAGCAAATCTGGAGCTGCCTCCTTAAACCTTATGCATGAAGCCTACAACTGGAGCAAATCTGGAGCTGCCTCCTTAAACCTTATGCATGGAGCCTACAACTGGAGAACATCTGGAGCTGCTGCCTTATACCTTATGCACGAAGCCAACAACTGGAGCAAATCTGGTGCTGCTTCCTTATCCCTTATGCAAGAAGCCTACAACTGGAGCAAATCTGGAGCTGCCTCCTTAAACCTTATGCATGAAGCCTACAACTGGAGCAAATCTGGAGCTGCCTCCTTAAACCTTATGCATGGAGCCTACAACTGGAGAACATCTGGAGCTGCTGCCGTATACCTTATGCACGAAGCCTACAACTGGGGCAAATCTGGAGCTGCTTCCTTATTCCTTATGCATGAAGCCTACAACTGGAGCAAATTTGGAGCTGCCTCCTTAAACCTTATGCATGAAGCCTACAACTGGAGCAAATTTGGAGCTGCCTCCTTAAACCTTATGCATGAAGCCTACAACTGGAGCAAATCTGGAGCTGCCTCCTTACACCTTATGCATGAAGCCTACAACTGGAGAACATCTGGAGCTGCTGCCTTATACCTTATGCATGAAGCCTACAACTGGAGCAAATCTGGAGCTGCTTCCTTATGCAGGAAGCCTACAACTGGAGCAAATATGGAGCTGTCTCCTTACATTTTATGCATGAAGCCTACAACTGGAGAACACCTGGAGCTGCTGCCTTATACGTTATGCATGAAGCCTACAACTGGAGCAAATCTGGAGCTGCTTCCTTATTCCTTATGCATGAAGCCTACAACTGGAGCAAATCTGGAGCTGTCTCCTTAAACCTTATGCATGAAGCCTACAACTGGATAACACCTGGAGCTGCTGCCTTATACGTTATGCAGGAAGCCTACAACTGGAGCAAATCGGGAGCGGCTTCCTTATTCCTTATGCATGAAGCCTACAACTGGAGCAAATCGGGATCTGTACTCGGAGCATCTTTAATATGCTCTTGTGCAGATGTGATTGACAAAGAGTTTATCAAGGGCCTTACAGAGGTGCTCCAGGAACCTCCAGATGGTCTCCAGGTTAGGCTGTGTAATCCCGGTATGAGGCAGCAGGAGCACGTCTGAGATGCTCAGGGCATCTCCCATTTCGCTCCAGTGTCAATCTTTGTGAATCAACCCCATTCTGTGCATACATACATGCCCACACTATGCAGACATACTGGATTCTCTCATACACACCTTTGCATTGCTCATTCATGTTCACACTCGCTGTCTTCATACACATGTGTGTCCACGTATATCAGACACAGTCATTGAATACACAAACACACACGCACATTAGAGCCGAAAGACATTTTCTGAAACTGAGAAACACTGTCAATTACCTATCATTCTTTTACTCACTGTTCTCCATTTTCTCTCTTCTCAAACAAGAAAGAGCTCATTATTGTCATGATCTCATCCAGTCCCAGAGCTCTTCTCCCAAACTCCCTCAGTCCACTGTCAATACGATGTTTTACTGCCCTTCCCCATCCCTCTGTTTCCTCTTCTTGTACCCTAATGACTTTGCTAACGTCTTTCTGTCAAAAACGGATACTATTCGACGTTCATTGACTCCCCAATCAACTCCCACTTCTGTAGTCAATCCCATTGACTCAGGCACCGCTTCTTTTTCTGATCGTCCCCCCTTTTCATTCTGCCCCATTTCAGAATTTGACATTGCCAACTCCACTTCTCGCTCACACGCCACGTCTGCATCCTCTGATCTTCATTCTGCTTCTCTCATCAAACTTATTCTTCCTGCTTTTGTCTCCACTCTCTCTTCTATTTTCAAATTCCTCTTTGTCCTCTGGCTACTATCCCTCCTCCATCAAATCTGTTACTGGTGTCCCCCTTCTTAAAATATCTACTTTGAACCCTACCAATCCTTTCAATGTCCATTCTATCCCTGTCTCCCGTATCTTTCAAAACTTCTTCAGTGACTTGCTAATTTTCAACTGAGTTCTTATATCAATCGTTCCAATATTCTCCCCTCTCAACAGTCTGGTTTCCGTTCTGGTCTTTCAATTGAAACCGCCTTTTCTCTGCTTCTGATGCTATACTTCTTACCCGCAACCGTAAATTGTCTTCCGTTCGTGTTCTACTTGACCACAGCGTGCGCAGTGGATCACTCGACAGTTCTTTCTGCACTCTCATCTCTTCGGTTTTCTGACACTGCTCTTCGTTGGTTCTCCTCCTATCTTTCTAATCCTTCATTTAAAGTTACTTGGACGGGGTTCTCTTCCCAATCGCACTCTCTTTCTTATGGTGTCCCCCAAGGCTCTGTACATGGTCCTCTTCTCTTCTCACTCTATAACTGGCCCTATTATCACTTACTCTTGACCGTGGCTTTCAGGCACGATGACACCAACTCTTTACTTCCTTCTCTTCCTTCGATGACTCTATTCATCTGCGTCCCTCCTCTTGCCTCACCACGGCCAAATCCCGGATGACCTCCCAGTTCCTCTGTCTTAATCCTAAAAAAAAAAAAATATTGTTCTTCCTCGCCTCTCCCTCTATTCCTTCTCCCCAAACTATTTCTTTTCCTCCTCTTTAGCTTCCGATTGGCTACGAAGTACGCAAACTTGGCTTCCTTTTTTACTCTTAATTTTCATTCCTTCCCCAGATCGGATCTACCGCCCAATCCTGCCGGTTTCACCTCATTAATATTAAGAAGATTTGCCATCTTCTAACGTTTCCTTCCACTAAACTTCTCCTGCAAACGATCGTTCTTTCTCGAGTTAACTTCTGTTCTTCATTATATATTGGTTTTCCTAACTATCTTGTGAGAATCTTGTTCAACCTTCCCTCATCTTCCCGAATTTCCCCTTATCGGATCCGTGTTCACTGGCTCCAATTCACCTTTAGTTTGTGTTGAACTTTCTGTGTCTAGTTTCGAAGAGCATTCACGCCCTGTCCCCACCATAATGCTGTTCCATGATTTCTGGGTATCACCCCGTCCGCCAGCTTGATCTTCTCTGTTTCTTCTCTTTCTTGCTTGCCCTCCTTTGGCTGCTTCCCGCTTTCATACTCTCCCTCTGGAGATTTGCTCCTGCCTCTCTCTCTCAATTCAAGAACTGCCTCAAATCCCACTCTGTATCATCTTAAATGTGTTCTGCACCTGACGTTTTGCCCAGTGAGTTGAGTTGTTACTTGGTCTTTGCCTTTTTTCATTTACAGTTTTTGAACCGTGTTTCATTATGTCCAGTGCTTTGGATAAAAGCGCTGTACAAGCTTTGTAAAATAGACACATAAGTAGGCACGCAAACAAAGTAAACATGGACTGCTCACATATACCGTGGGCTCAAACAGAAAGGACTGTTGCTGGAAGTGATTGGGGGTGGGTGCTTTTGCTGGCCTTTCGGCCATGCACCCGATGATCTAAGCTGCACTGCTTGGAGGGCTCACACTACGTGATGCAGGCCCGCCAGTGCTGTTACTGGCAGAGTCAGCACATGACCCCGCTGTTCCTTCATCGCTAAAGGACCTGTCCTCCATTTCAGTGAGAAGGGAGCACAGGAGGCAACTGGTGCATTACTATAGTATGGAGCGCAGGAGCCCATCCTACTCTCCCTGCCTCAGTAGGGGGCTAGTACACCAATAGAGAAGGGAGCACAGGAGCCCATCTTACTCTCCCAGCCTCAGTCGGGGACTGGTACACTAGTAGAGAAGGGAGAACAGGAGCCCATCCTACTCTCCCAGCCTCAGTCGGGGACTGGTACACTAGTAGAGAAGGGAGCACTTGAGCCCGTCCTACTCTCCCTGCCTCAGTAGGGGGCTAGTACACCAATAGAGAAGGTAGCACAGGAGCCCATCTTACTCTCCCAGCCTCAGTCGGGGACTGGTACACTAGTAGAGAAGGGAGCACTTGAGCCCGTCCTACTCTCCCTGCCTCAATAGGGGGCTAGTACACCAATAGAGAAGGGAGCACAGGAGCCCATCCTACTCTCCCAGCCTCAGTCGGGGACTGGTACACTAGTAGAGAAGGGAGCACTTGAGCCCGTCCTACTATCCCTGCTTCAGTGGGGGACTGGTACACTGATAGAGATGGGAGCACAGGAGCCCATCCTACTCTCCCTGCCTCAGTCGGGGACTGGTACACTAGTAGAGAAGGGAGCACGTGAGCTCGTCCTACTCTCCCTGCCTCAGTGGGGGACTGGTACACTAATAGAGAAGGGAGCACACGAGCCCATCCTACTCTCCCTGCCTCATTGGGGTAAAGGGGAAATAATAGAGAAGGAAGCACAGGAGCCCACCCTACTCTCCCGGTTCAGTGAGGGACTACTCCTTCATCCAAGTGGGAAGGGAACACAGGAGCCCATCCTACTCTCCCTGCCTCAGCGGGAGACTGGTGCACGAATAGAGAAGGGAGCACAGAAGCACGTTCCTCTGCACCTCCCGTAGTGGGGGACTGGTGTACTAATAGAGGAGAGAGCAATAGAGCCCCTCCTGCTGTACACGATACCGTGTATGACTAGTCATCCATCCCAGAGGAGGTGGGCACATACGCGTGTCCTTCCCTCAGTGAGTGAGTGGTGCGCCAGCCCAGAGGGATAGGAGCACTGGAGCCCTGCCCACTGCTCAGCACAGAAGAGCGATGGCTGGAGGGCTCTGAATGAATAAACACATGCTAGCACAGCTGTAGGCAACCCCCAGACTATCCTATATGAGCCTGCCTTGCCACTACAGAAGAGGAGAGACCAAATGCCAATCATGCTTCACCCCACCCCTCCTGCATGAGGCCACAAGCATCCCCAGACATGTCTCGGCCTCATCGGGTCCTCATCAGTGAGGTGTAGCCCGGGTCTCTAGACATGGCATTGGCTCGCGATGACACATGCAACAGAGAAGAGTGATAGAGGGTTCTGAAGTAATCAACAGCCACTGGCAAAGCTCTGGGCAATCACCCAGACCCCAGTGCTTCAGCTTGTCGTGACGTCACAGAGGGGTGTGAAAACAAGGAAATAATATGAGGCAGGGTAACCAAAAAGGAAACACACCAAACACAGGTTACAAAGGAACATACAAAGTACTTTATTTTATACTGAATCCAGTTACAAAAGAACAGAACAAAATTCAGATAGCTATCGACCCTCAGTACAACACAGCGAACTCCGGCGTGGTTCAGTGTGCTCAGTGAGTGCAAATATTCATTGAAACAGTCAGGCCTTTATACATTTCTCCAGCCTGTTGTCCAGCCTTTCTGCAGGTTAACCATTCCATAAATAAGTTACTGCTCTAGGGTCCCTTGCCAGGTCAAATCTAGTTCATCTTAGGTTTATACATTAACAAGAAGAAATGGTAATAATGTATGCTCTAGGCCTAACATTACAATGCGGGACTTAATTTATACAATATAGTTAAGCAGGGGTTCTCATTCAATTATAGATCAGTTTCGGTGATACAGGTAATCCATTGCACACAGGTCAGCAGAAGGACAAGGTCTCAGCTCATGACCCTAACAAGTGGCCTGCAGGCAAGTTATACATTAGCTGTACAGAGGTCATGACAATCGAGTTCTGTTCTGAATAACATAGGCTACCATTTTAGCTCATATGGTGACTTTATAGAGCAAGAAAACCTAAAATGGCGGCTTGACCCAAAATGACAGTTTACATGGTTTCTAAGGTCAGGACCTTGCAATGCGAGTTTATTCACATGTAGTTAATAAGCAGCTTGTTAGCAGCTTGGCGTAGGCCAATATACATATATTCATAGCAATAGGAGGCACGATATAATTTCTAGTTTGACAAACCCTCCTTTTGGCCTATGCCAAGTGCTAAACTACTTCTGATCTCCCTGCAAATAACTCCATGTGTCATCCTCCATACACCCTGAATAGCTGTCAGAAATATCTATCGCCATTAGATCTTTTACTAAGATCTCTTTCAGTACATACTCCTTAGAGGTTTTATCCGGGGCATACACTTTATGTCCTATTGTACCTATCGCCTGAGCGCAACATCCCCCTAACATTGAACATATACTTGGTAGACATTGGATACAACAACAAAGAAATAGCAGAATTCCCAAAATAATCAGCAAGACTGAAAGCACTTTCCAACCCCAAGGCCGCAAGAAGTCCCAGAACCAAGCGCTAAGATCCCAATTTCCCTCGGGAAAATGCACTTCTGAACTAAGAATGTGCAGATTCTGTATTGCCTTAAAAATAGTTGGGCAGGAATCCGGTATGAAAACAGAGCTAGCGGACCCCACTAGTTTACATACTCCACCACGTTCAGCCAGATTGACATCTAATGCCATCCGGTTCTGAAGCGCTACCAATCTGATCGCTTTCTGCTCTAAAGTCATATTATAGAGTATATATGTGGTCCGGTTGATGGTTCTCTCCAGTACTCTCGCTAGTTTCCTGATATCCTCGGAATTCGCTATCTGCCCAAAGAATGGAAGGAATGATTTCGCTACATCTCCTAAAACCTGTGCTGGAGCCTTCGAAACCTCTACAGTACTTGCTATAAACACCCCAGGTAACAGGATTCCTAGATAACAAGTTCCTTGCCAATCCCTGGGCAACCATGGAAATGCTACTTTACCGCAAACAAAATAGATAGGTTCGCCTAGATACAAAGGTCTGTCTTCCCCAGTCAAATTTGCAACGTTGGCACAACCGTTAAAATCTCCCATTGACCGGGTGCCATTCCTCTGTATGCAGAAAGAAACTGAATCGGGGCTATGGTTAACAGTATAAGAAGGAGGCACGGCATCCTTATTGCATATCGGAGCCATTTTAAAGGAAATCAAAGATTGGAAAGGACGAGACAGTCTATCAGAAGGCCTAATAGAAGCAATATTGAGCTTACTCCTATTTGCGAAAAGCGAGCATCCCAGGGGAGTCAGAACACGTTTCCCAAAACTATTCAAATTTGTGCCATCAAAGTTCCCCGAGATGCTATCGTTCCATCAGCCAAAGAACAGTGCTCTAAGTGAAGCATAACAAGCAATTGTCAAAGGTAAAGGGTGAATATACCAACCTAGCCCCTTATCCCCATGTTGCGGTAAATGTGAGCAGACCCAACAATTAGTCTTATTAAAAATGGCATGTGTTGCATTCATTATAAGCAACAAGGTATTATTGTGATACTTCTGTCTATGCTGTGAGTCCCTAGGTGACAGAGTATGCAAATGTACAAAAGCTGTAGGAACAGTGGGTACAATTTCAGTCGGCAGCAAAGACTCTAAAGGATGAGTTTCTTCGAAATACCAAAGGCCTAAGACAGTGACTATTATAAGACCAAATATTATCATAAAAACACAGCAATACGTTTTCGGGGCCCAGGCACATTGTTCATTGTCCGAGTTGGTCACCCCCTTATTTATAAGTCCAATACGAGCAGCAGCGGTGGCAGTAGAAGGCATTGTAGATTTTCAATTGACGACCACAATGTTCGTTGCTGGCAACACTACGGTCGCTCAGCTTCTTAGTCCTTCCACAACCCCTAGCCAACAGAATCCCCTTCCTCAACTTTTTGGGCAAAAGCAAGCCCTTGATGATCCTTTCCTTCCTTGAATGCACAGCCGAACCGTGCCGTATGTCTATCAGATGCACAGCAAAACCGTGCCGTATGTCTATCTTCGTGGCCGGAAGTTGTATCTTGTTGTGCCTGGTATTGTTTGATCCGAGAACAAGATGTCGTCACTTCCCGTTGGAAGCAACGTATCAGAGGCAAGTGAAGTTGGAACAGCAATTTCCGGGAGCAAACTTTTCGGAGAGTGCGGAGACAAAATGGCAGCTTCCCCAAGCCTCACTGGCTCAGAAAGATTCTCCGACGCACTCTCAGTGCTACTCACTGCTTTGGGATCATTGGTTGCAGCGTTAGCGAGGGGTTCTGTTTCTTCTGTAACGTGTGGCACTGGGTGAGGAAGTATCTTGACATGCGTCGTGTGGATCCAATGCTTCCGGCCTGCGACACGCACCGCTGTTTGGGTGACCAGCAGGACCTGGAACGGGCCCCGCCACCGAGGTGCAAGGCAGGAAGATCGGTCAAAGGATTTGACCAAAACCCAACTTCCAGGTTATATACTGTGGCCTGGGCCCTCGTATCGCGCGGGTAAAGCGTCTCGTACCTGGTGATAAATGAAATACAGGTTTTTAGACAACTGGCTACAATAGTCTGAAAGCAATACATTTTCTACATTCCTCAATGCCCTAGGCTTCGGAAGACCCCAGATATTGGCAGGTCTCCCCATTACCACCTCAAATGGAGAGAGCCCAGTTTTAGTTTGAGGAGTTGTCCGCATTGAAAGTAACACGATCAGTAAGGCGTCCGGCCATTTTAGTTTGGTGCCGGCACACGTCTTAGCGAGCTTGTTTTTTATGATACCATTGTGTCTTTCCACTAATCCGGTGCTCTGAGCATGTCTGGCCGAATGGAATCGTTTGTCAATTTGCATTGCCGTACATATCTGTAGAATTACAGCAGCGATAAAATGCGGACCATTATCCGACCAGATAACTCTCGGCAAACCGAACCGTGGGAAGAATTCCTTTAACATGGTCTTTGCAGTGGTCATGGCTGTAGCGTCTTTAACAGGGAAAGCCTCGACCCACTTACTAAAGGCGCAAATGACCACAAGGAGATATTTTAGATTGTTACATCGCTCCATTTCAATAAAGTCAAAGTGAATCACTTCAAACGGGACAGAAGGAGGCCCAAAGCTACTTCTTGGAGTTAATGTCCCCTTTCCCACATTGTGTTGTAGGCAAATCATGCAATTTTGGACATAATGCTGGGCAATTTTTGAAATCTTATCATTTACCCAGACTTTCTCTAACATTCTCGTGATCTGTTGAGCGCACACATGTGTGGGACCGTGTGCCATGGTAACCATCATTACTATATAGGCATTAGGAAGCAACCATTTCCCTTCAACCATGTCCACCCAACACCCATCATCATCGAGTTTCCCCAAGCCCTCAGCCCACCTCTTGGATTCTTCTAATGTGGCATCGGCTTGGATATCCCGTACAGACCCAACACCCTCATCCATTGCATAGGCATCTACAGTCTCCCTTGAAACATACATCTCCGTGAAGAGATCAGAGGCAGTTTGTCTAGCTATTTGATCAGCGAAAGCATTCCCTTTCCCTACATCATCTATAATCTTGCGATGGGCTGCGCACTTAATGATTGCTAACTGACTAGGGAGCGCGAGCGCTGAAAGCAATTGTACTATCAGGGAGCCTTGTTGGATCTTGGTGCCATGCAAAGTTAAAAACCCTCTCTCTGACCAAAGTCTCCCAAAGTTGTGAGCCACCCCAAAGGCATACTGGCTATCAGTATATATGTTTACTGTTAGCCCTTCGGAAAGCTCACAAGCTCGAGTCAATGCTATAATCTCTGCGGCCTGCGCAGAGTTATGCGTAATTCTCTTGGTCTCCACAATCGTACTCAATGTAGTGACTGCATAAGCAGCTGTGGATGTACCATCCAATAGTTTGAAGCAGGAGCCATCACAGAACAGCTCCCCTTGTGGGTTATCCAAAGGAGTGTCCCTAAAATCAACTCTGCCTTTTGTATCTTGTTCAGTAGTATACAGGCAGTCATGTGACTCTTCGTCACCGCAAACAGTATTTTGCGGGAAAGGTAGGGGTTCAGCCGGATTAAGAACGCAGCACCTCCTAATTTGAATGTGGGGAGCAAACAAGATTAATTCATATCTTGTCAGTCGTGCGGAAGTGAGGTGTTGCGTTTGGGTTTTGTTCAATAGAATATCTACAGAGTGAAGCACCATCAGGGTTAAATCATGGCCTAGGACCATTCCCTCACTTTGTTTTACAGACGCAGCAGCAGCAGCGACAGCGCGCAAACATCTTGGCAAAGCTCATGCAACAGGTTCAAGGGTGGAAGAGTAGTAACCGCATGGCCTATTCTTCCCTCCATGTTCCTGCGTTAATACAGCCAAAGCACATCCATCACATTCATGCACAAACAACACAAAGGCCTTCTCATAGTTCGGTGTGCCCAAAACTGGCGCCGAACATAATGCAGTCTTGAGCAACTCGAATGAATGTTGATGCTCCGTATTCCATGGCAATGGCAAAGAAATACCCTTCTTCGTCAAGGCCAAAATCGGTTTTATCACTAGTGAGAAGTTTGGGATCCATAACCTACAGTAAGAAGCCATACCTATCAAGGCTCTAACTTCCTTTTGTGTATTTGGGACAGACATGCCAGAAATGTGTTTTATTCTTTCAGGTGTCAATCTTCTTCCCTCCTTTGACAGGAGATAGCCTAAATAGGCGACCTCCTGGCAACAATATTGAAACTTTTTGAGTGAAGCTTTGTGACCATGCTTAGCTAGATGGATGAGCAACAACACAGTGCCCTCTTTACAAGAGCTCTCAGAGTCAGCGGCTAAAAGCAAATCATCAACATATTGAAGCAACGTACAAGTAGGGGGCAATCCAAGGGTATCAAGCTGCTCTTTCAAAGCCCTACTATAAATACTAAGACTCTCAGTATAACCTTGAGGTGCACGAGTAAATGTGAATGAGCGTCCCCCTAAGGTGAACGCAAACAAGTATCTACTATCCTCATGTATAGGAATACTGAAGAAAGCATTATTTAGGTCCACAACACTGAAGTGAGTAGCCGTAGCTGGAATCATGGTTAATATTGTCGTCACATCAGGCACAATTGGAAATTGCGGAGCGACGACTTTATTAATGGCACGTAAATCAATTATAAAACGAAATGGAATTGCATTATCACCTTTTTTGTACACGGGTAAAATCGGACTATCGCACAAACTTCCTGCAATCTCCTCATTCACCCCACGATGCACAAAATCGGAAACAATGCTCTTGAAAGCTTGCTCGCCTTCAACTGAGATCCTATACTGTGGAATAGGTGGTAGCTTAATTCCATGTTTCAAAACTATTTTAACAGGCTCAATCTGCAAAACACCGACATCATTGTCATCAACTGCCCACAAACACTCTGGTACATTACTGAATTCTGGCGGCAAAGGTCTAGTCAAGAATTGCGAAACAGAACATTGCTGTGGTGAAATCGTCAAACGCACTCCATCAGAAGAACAATGAATTACCGCATTTAATTCCTTCAACAGATTCAACCCCAGCAAATTCTCTCCACAATTCGAAGTCAAGAGAAATGGACAGTGGTCCGTAAAGGGACCCAAAGAAATAGGTACCGGTGAAGAAACCGGACAAACAACTGGTGTGCCAGAAAACCCTACAGAAACATTGGTTTGCCCTGACAGTGCAATGTTTGGAACCCGAGAATGATCAATGGAGCACTTCTGTGCTCCAGTGTCTATCAAAAATTGATGTTTCCTACTTCCCACTACCATTTCAACGTAGGGACCTTTCTAATTAACTGGAATAGGTGTAGGTTCCAAACCCTGCTTCGGGCAATCCTAATGAAACAAAATATCTTCAAAAGGAAGCTCTTCAGATAGATATGCAGCAGAAGGATGATCAAATATGTTTCTAGTATCCACTCTCGAAGTCTGATTATCCTGTGAAAAAGGTTGTTGGGGATCCTGCGAAAACTGGCCTCTACCAGGGCCCCCTACACCCGGGCGACCTCTGGATCGTCTACCCATATTTCCAAATGTGTTATTCGACCTCTGTCGAAGGATGGGGCATTGTGCACGCCAATGACCCTCCTGGCGACAATAGGCACACTGGTTAATATTTACAGGACCCTAGGGCACATTCCCTTGTGGAACATACTGACCTCTAATCTGCGAACTACCCCCTCTGGGGCCTCTAACAATTTGCTGTAACAATACTTTAGTCTTCAAATCACCTTTTCTCTTCTCAACTCTATCTTTTTCATTATTGACACGGTTCTCATAGTACTGAGCCATGTGCAGTACTTCTGATTGGGATTTCGCCTGCCAAGCGCTCTCAGAAGACATAATTTGTGACGGGATGTCAGGCAGCAATCCACGTACAAATTTGTCCACAAATAATCTTTTCCCAGACTCTGTGCCTAAGTCTTGTCCACTGAAATCCAAGAATACCTGTTCAAACCGATTAAAGAACTCGGTAGCACCCTCAGATTTTCCTTGGACACAGGCCGTAAGCTTGTCCCAAATAATTATCTTTTCGGGGATTATAGTTTTCAGTTTTGCAATGATTCTGTCAGGCAAAGTTAGTATCACCTGAGGCGGTCTCTCACTAGCTGGCCTTTCCCCATCAAGCCTAACTATGTTAGCCCATGTATCTCCCAACCCTGGTACATCGTCTATAGTTCTAACTTGTTTCCACAAATCTACAGGCAGGAGTACAGGGAATAGCAAATCAATGTCGCCTAGGGTAAACACTGAGGACTGCAAAACTGACTCTATCTCTTTATAGAACCCTGTCGGATTTTTCCTAATGTCAGGAATAGTTTGTCTAATAGTATTCACTTCCTGTCGTGAAAACGGGACGTGAACAAACTGCGATACATAATGTGCAGGAATGTCCACAGCAGGTGTACCTGCTGCAGCATTAGCAGGAATCTCAACCTTTGGGACAAATGTCGGGGGAACCTCTCTCATAGGCAACTGAGATGTAAGCAACTCCGAACGCTTACTAAGCAACAGAGCTAAGTCGAGCGCTAAAGCAGTTGAAGAAGTGTCAAGTGAAAAAGCTCTCTTATAAATGCTCAATAACTCTGTGGGACAACTAACCTTTCTCTTTAAACATTCATCCTGCAGGTACTCTACCATTACCTGTATCACTTTCCTCTGCATTTCTAGCGTATATTGACTGTATGTGTCATATACCTCAACTGGAGTTATCAATATGTCTGAAATCCATCTAATCGCATCTTTTGTGCAAATTCGCGCCTCCTCAGATGTCGATTTACGACACGGAAGAAATCGTTTCTGTACATACATACTTTCTTCTTCGTCATCCTCATTCCGTAACCTTTCCAACTCCTTTCTATACTCAAATATCCTCTCAACATGCTCATGTACCTTCTCCACAGTGTCTCTTGAAAACGCTAAAGTATTCAGGTCCCTCAACCCTTGTGGGAGGTCTGCATTATTTAATTTACCCCACATTACACATAAATGAATCCCTAAACCTTCAATGAAAACATTTTTCTCAGGAAAATTATCTATATTAGAAAGTGTGGCAAGAACATTAGCTCGATCACCTCTCTCCATACAATGCTTAGCCCATGCAAACAAATCCTGTTTCTTTTCTATAGGTACAGTATTATGAGTAACAATCCTCGACCCCGCACCCTGATCAACTACAGGCGGTACGGAACTACTTGGGAGTGAGGGTGAAGGCAAATTCAATGGAGGTACTATTACTGGTGCAATGGGAAGAGACAGAGGAGCAGGTGGAGGAACAACAGCCGGAGGAATAGGAACAACAGGTTGAGCAGGAAGAGCAGGAATAACAGCAGGAAGAGGTATAGCAGGAGGAAGAGGAACATACGGAGGTGGTGCAGAGGCACCAGGCCTTCGTTCATTTAACAATTTGTCGATAAACTCATCAGAAACATGAAGATCTTTAGAAGGATAGATTTTCTGAATACCGAGTGAGAAAGCCCTGTCCATATTCCTAACCAACTCAGACTGTTTGTCCTGATCATATAACAACGCCTTTTCAGCATTTGTTTTATGACGGCGCACATGTTTTTCCCTACTTTTAAGCTGATGCAACGCTTCTCTTTTCCAATTTTGTAAAACATCAAATGCTGCAGGTCTGGCCTTCTTTTTTAACAAGACTGACTCTAAATATTCAATACGAGGGATCTCAAAACGACACCTGACTGGCCACTGAAGTTTGGAGGCATGTCTGGTTTGTCTGTGCCAAATTTTATTAAATACTACACTTCCAATGCCATGCTTACAGTACATAGTACATGCCGGTGACCCCTCCTGTGGTGCCGGATGGCTAAATTCCAAAGATTGTCTATCGCTGCGGAATAATGCCCTAAAGCAGCTAGACAATTTCCCAGGCATTTCTCAAATACTCGGTGTTACCTGGTCAATAATTGTGCCTGCAGATACAATGCGCCAAATTCAAATTGTCAGGGTTGAATTAAGAGTCGGGTAACGACTCACCTGACCAAACCTAAGGAGGACCGATCGGTTTACAAAGGACTTACCTAACGAATTTTACCTTGTGTATGGTGATTTCGGCAAATCTGCCCGCCTCAAAAAATTGACCCTCGTCAAGATGCCGTCTCAGACCACACGGCTATCGTCCAGGGAACGGATCGTGCAGCGCTGTTGAGGTGTCGCGTCTCGTTCAGTCGGGCCCGTTATGTCACACCGTCCGATCCCGGTCCGATAGCGTGCGTCAACCTTCAATAATCCGGCATCAATCTTGAGGGTCCCTATTCCGGGCGCCAACTGTGAAAACAAGGAAATAATATGAGGCAGGGTAACCAAAAAGGAAACACACAAAACACAGGTTACAAAGGAACATACAAAGTACTTTATTTTATACTGAATCCAGTTACAAAAGAACAGAACAAAATTCAGATAGCTATCGACCCTCAGTACAACACAGCGAACTCCGGCGTGGTTCGGTGTGCTCAGTGAGTGCAAATATTCATTGAAACAGTCAGGCCTTTATACATTTCTCCAGCCTGTTGTCCAGCCTTTCTGCAGGTTAACCATTCCATAAATAAGTTACTGCTCTAGGGTCCCTTGCCAGGTCAAATCTAGTTCATCTTAGGTTTATACATTAACAAGAAGAAATGGTAATAATGTATGCTCTAGGCCTAACATTACAATGCAGGACTTAATTTATACAATATAGTTAAGCAGGTGTTCTCATTCAATTATAGATCAGTTTCGGTGATACAGGTAATCCATTGCACACAGGTCAGCAGAAGGACAAGGTCTCAGCTCATGACCCTAACAAGTGGCCTGCAGGCAAGTTATACATTAGCTGTACAGAGGTCATGACAATCGAGTTCTGTTCTGAATAACATAGGCTACCATTTTAGCTCATATGGTGACTTTATAGAGCAAGAAAACCTAAAATGGCGGCTTGACCCAAAATGACAGTTTACATGGTTTCTAAGGTCAGGACCTTGCAATGCGAGTTTATTCACATGTAGTTAATAAGCAGCTTGTTAGCAGCTTGGCGTAGGCCAATATACATATATTCATAGCAATAGGAGGCACGATATAATTTCTAGTTTGACAGGGGGAGCTGAGCATATGCCAATCAGGCTTGGTCCCACTGTGTAGAGGGCTGTCCAGCCCGAACTGCTATTCCACCTGACATCCCTTCTGCACGCCAGTGCAAGCAATCCCAGACATGGGGTTGGGGGGGGGGGCAGCCTGCTTTGCATATGGTCTTTCCCATCCTGTAACAGCATGACATCCTGAAAAGTGATGGTCTGAAGAGTTGCCCAGAGCAATGCCAGTGGTTATGATTCATTAGAATGATTCCAGCCATCAACCATCGGTTTTGCTAATGCCCTTGCCACTGGACCTGCCTCGGTAAAAGACTGCTCATTTGTTGAAGAGGCGCCCACCCCACAGCAAAGTGCTCATTCTCTTTCCCCAGAGAGAAAGACGCACAGCATCTCTCACCCTTTATTTCTATTGCACCCCCACCAACCCCCCATTAGACTTGTTTTTGGTGTTTTGTTGTTGTAGGTACTGTGGGTGTTGCTTTGCCATTCCTTAGAGTTATGTGCCATGTTAGTAGAAGTACCATGGGTTCCTTGCCCTGTTGCTTGGAGTTGTGCATTTTGTTGGTGTTTATACTCTCTGGACTTGATTAGCATTATGTTTGGTTGGTGTTGTCTATCTGGGTTCCATGCCCTGTTGCTTGGAGTTGTGGGGTTGTGCATTTTCCTGGTGTTTGTAGTCTCTGTGTCCTCCTGGGCTTCATTAGCATTATGTTTGGTTGGTGTTGACTCATTGTGCATTTTGTTGGCGTTTATACTCTCTGGGCTTGAATATTATTATGTTTGGTTGGTGTTGTCTATCTGGGTTCCATGCCCTGTTGCTTGGAGTTGTGGGGTTGTGCATTTTCCTGGTGTTTGTAGTCTCTGTGTCCTCCTGGGCTTCATTAGCATTATGTTTGGTTGGTGTTTACTCGTGCATTTTGTTGGTGTTTGTACTTTCTGGGCTTGATTAGTATTATGTTTGGTTGGTGTTGACTCTCTGGGTTCCACGCCCTGTTGGCTGGAGTTGTAGAGTTGTGCATTTTGTTGGTGTTTGTGCTCGATGAGTGCTCTTGGGCTTGATTAGAATTATGTTTGTTTGGTGTTGACTCGTGCATTTTGTTGGTGTTTGTACTGTCTCAGCCTTATTAGCATAGTGTTTGGTTGGCGTTGACTCTCTGGGTTCCACGCCCTGTTGCCTGGAGTTGTGGAGTTGTACATTTTGTTGGTGTCTGTACTCTCTGAGTCCTCCTGGGCTTGATTAGCATTATGTGTGGTTGGTGTTGACTCAATGTGCATTGTGTTGGTGTTTATACTCTCTGGGCTTGAATAGCATTATGTTTGGTTGGTGTTGACTCTCTGGGTTCCACGCCCTGCTTCTTGGAGTTGTGGAGTTGTACACATTTGTGTTGGTGTTTGTACTCTCAGAGTCTACCTGGGCTTGATTAGCATTACGTTTGGTTTGGGTTGACTCTGGGTTCTTGACCCTGTTTAGAGCTATATGTTTAGGTTTTGTTAATACTCTGGGTGTAATTGGACCATTAGAGCTTAGTGATATGTTGGTTTGCACTTTCTGGGAATCTAGCCATGTTGGTCAGGGTTATTTGTGTGGTTGTTGTTGGCTCTTTAGGGATCCTCCCCCTGTTGTTTAAAGTTATGTGTGGTGTTGTTCTTCATACTCAATGGGGCCTGGTGTCATTGGTTAGAGCTTGGTGACATATTGCTCTGCACATTCTTGGTGTCTGGTCATCTTGATTATATGCATGTGTTTGGTTGGTGTTGCCTCTCTGTGCATCTTGACCCTGTTATTATGTTATATGCTTTGTTAGTTGTCATACTCAGGTGGTGCTAGTGCCATTGGTATGTGGTTGGGCATGTGTTGCTTTTCACACTTTGGGGGTCCTGATCATGTTGGCTTGGATTATGTGATTGGTTGCTGTTTATACTCGGTGGGTCCTGTTGCCATTGGTTTGAGTTTGATGATATGTTGGTTACATACTCTGGGGGTCTGGTTATGATAGAGTATTGTTTAAGGTTGTGCATTTGGTTGCTGTTGGTACTCTGTGGGATCTGGCGCTGTTAAAGTTTGGTGACAAATTGGTGTACACTCTCTGTGGATTTAGCCATGTTAGAGTTATGTGTTTGTTGTTGGCAATCTGAGGTTCCTGTTTCTGTTGTTGGAAGTTGTTTGTTTTGTTGGTTTTGGTACTCAGTGGGCCCTGGTGTCATTGGTTAGAACTTGGTGAAAATTTGGTTTACATACTCTTAAGGTCTGGCCATGTTGGTTGGTGTTGGTACTATGAGGGTTCTGGTTCTGTTGGTTAGGGTTTGGTGAAATGTTGGTAAACACACTGAAATGGTGACCATGTTGGTTAACGTTTTGTGGTTGTTGTTGGTACTCTGAGGGTTCTGGTGCTGTTGGTTAGGGTTTGGTGACATGTTGGTTAACAAACTTGAAATGGTGGCCTTGTTGGTTGGAGTTGTTTGGTTGTTGTTGGCACTCAGAGGGTTCTGGTGCTGTCGGTTCGAGTTTGGTGACATGTTGGTTGGCTCACTTGAAATGGTGGCCCTGCTGGTTGGAGTTGTTTTTGGTTGGTATTGGTACTTTGGAGGACCCAGGCTTGAGTAAAGTCTGGTGTCTGGTTAGAGTCTGGTGTTTGTCTGGCCCTGTGTGTCCGCCTTAGGGACATGGAGCCCTTGTTTGCTTCACAGTTAGGTTTCCCCTCTAGATTACCCCATGCAAACCTGCAATCACACATGCGGGAGCCAGAGGGTGGGGTGGGCTGTCAGTGCTGCTCTAGCAAGGACGCATTCCATTTTACAGATAGGGGGGGGCAGCATAAGGAAGAATTCCAAAGCAAGCGTTTTATGGCCTGTCCAGGGGATTATAAACAGAGGGAAAATATCATAAACTGCTGGAAAATAGAGCCTGAGGCGTCCCTGGAACCTGTTAGAGAAATTAAAATCTGCACGCTAGCAAAAGCGCTGTTTATCGTTCATGCACGCAACTGCTACTGGGCCCTGGGACAGGCTCCAGACGCAGCAGCCAGCTCCCACTTTGCACAGAGGTGCATTTATAGGTGTCCAACAGTACAGAGAGTCTCCCAGGACCCCCCTTGTTATCTGCATATTTCAAGTAACTTTGGGTCTCACCCTAAGTTACTAGGGGAATCCAGACATGGACCCCTTGCTCACTATTCTTAGAGAGGCACAGCTACACCCTACTGATGAGGTTCAACCAGACCGAAACACGTGTCTGGGGTTGCTGTTGGTACTCTTGTTCAGAGGAGAATTGCCTAGCATTTCGGTGCTGGACTGCCCCAGGGCAGGACAAAGACTGATATGTTTGGGATATTTCTTCTCTGTGAAAGATAGTGAGCTGAAGACTCTGGGTAAGGCTCTTGTAACCAGGACTCATGTCTGGCAGAGAGTCTCCCAGGACCCCCCTTGTTATCTGCATATTTCAAGTAACTTTGGGTCTCACCCTAAGTTACTAGGGGAATCCAGACGTGGACCCCTTGCTCACTATTCTTAGAAAGGCACAGCTACACCCTACTGATGAGGTTCAACCAGACCGAAACACGTGTCTGGGGTTGCTGTTGGTACTCTTGTTCAGAGGAGAATTGCCTAGCATTTCGGTGCTGGACTGCCCCAGGGCAGGACAAAGACTGATATGTTTGGGATATTTCTTCTCTGTGAAAGATAGTGAGCTGAATGAAGACTCTGGGTAAGGCTCTTGTAACCAGGACTCATGTCTGGCAGAGAGTCTCCCAGGACCCCCCTTGTTATCTGCAACAGTACAGGCAGACACCGGGTGCAACCGCAAGCCCCCACTGTACACAGAGATGTCAAAGTCAGACAGAGTATGGCCAAGTAGAGGCAGACACCCTGCCGACATGTCAGACGCAAAATTACACAGAGGTGCAGTTATAGGTGTCCAACAGTACGGGCAGACACCAGGTGCAACCGCCAGCCCCCACTGAACACAGCAGACACCCGGCCGACCTGTGAGACCCGAAATTACACAGAGGTGCAGCTATAGTTGACCAACAGTATGGGCAGACACCAGGTGCAACCGCTAGCCCCCACTGTACACAGAGATGTCAAAGTCAGACAGAGTATGGTCAGGTATGGGAAGACACTCGGTCGACCTGGCAGACCCAAAATTACACAGAGGTGAAGTCATGGGTATCCAACTGTATGGGTAGCACCCGTTGCAACCACCAGTCCCCACTGTATACAGAGATGTCACCAGTAGAATATGACCATGTATGGGCAGACACCAGGCCGACCTGTCAGACCCAAATGTGCACAGGGGTGTGCTTATCAGAGTGACCAGCCTCAATAGACATCTGGAAAGCCACGTAGCTTCCACTCTGCACACAGGTTGAGGTTATGATCCTCGCTCAGTATGGGCAGACACTGAGTTATGATACTCAGACGGTATGGGCAGACACCAGGCAGAACTGTCAGCTCCCATAGTACACAGAGGTGTATCCATCAGACTCCAACACATTATGGGCAGACACCAGGCAGAACTGTAAGCTGTAATGGTATGCAGAGGTGTATCCCTTAAACTTTAACACATATTGGAAAGACATCAGGCAGAACTGTCAAGTCCCATGGTAAGCAAATGTGTAGCAACCAGAATAAAGTAAATTATGGGCAGACGCCAGGCAGCAGTGCTGGCTCTCATGCTATGCATGCTGATGTTTACCAGCACATTTTGAGCAGACATCAGGCAGAACTCTCAGCTCTCATGGTAAACAGAGGTGTATCCTTCAGACTCCCGAAAAGATTAGGCAGACACCAGGCAGAGCTGTCAGCTCCCATGGTATGCAGAGGTCTAGGCACCAAGATCTAAGCAATGTGCAGACACCAGACAGAACCGTCAGACCCCCTGTGCACAGGGGTTTAGTCATAACATTCTGAAATGGGTTCAGGCAGATGCTAGGACCAACCAACACTCGCAACTGGGGTAGATACCCAAGTTTAGGCACAGTTTAGCGGGGAGGGAGCAGGTGTCTGATTTTCTACAGGACCTGGGGTAGGAGAGGCAAGGGGAAGTTTGTTGTACTCTTGTAGTACTGTATTGCACCCTACAGGATTACAGTGTCTAAAATGGGTAACAGGTTTACAGTGTGTAAAATGGACAAAGCAGGACTCTGCAGCTCCCTTTTGTGTGGGTATTGTAGATGCAGCGGGTAGGCCTTAGAAGAGGTGTGGTTTGTGGGTTGGTGCTAAGTAAGGGTTACACAACTGTTACCTCAAGCAGTACAACTCAAATACCTCTTATGAGAAAATACCTCTGTATTACCACAACCATTCCTTCCAGCATGACTATATACAGAACATCTACTTAAGCCACAAAGGAAACTAATAGTCTGTTGTGACAAGCATTGTGAGCTTCTGGTCTTTGCTGCTCCATGCCTTCAGCATAAGCCAAAACACTTGCTGTTGGGGAAAACAGCAAGGCACAGAAAATATTACCCAAATGCTGGTGGGTTACCTTATTGGCCAGCCTTCTGGATTTATCAGGGTTTCAGGGTAACCTCTGACTAGGGGCCTCATTACGAGTTTGGCGGTAACCATGCTGCTATTGGCGGCATGGGTGCTGCCGAAATCGCGTCGGGGTCCGGGTCCTCGGAATGAGGATTTACCGGGCCATTCCGAGTTCGGAAGGCCCGGTAATTCCTCCCTCCAAGGACTAGTACATGGTCCTTCCCCATTGCCATTTCAGCCTCCATAGGGCTGAATGGGAATGGGAGAGGGAGCAAACAACGGGCCATTACGAGATGGCCCGTTGTTTGCTCCCTCTTCCCCTCGCGGGACCCGGTAAGAACGCCTGGTTTTCCCAGGCGTGCTTACCGTGTCCCGCGAGGGGAACTCGTAATGCGACGGTACGAAGTGAACGGCGCCAGCACGTTTTACGGCGCCGTTCACTCCGTACCGCCAGGGTCGTAATGAGGCCCAATGTGTGTAACTCACATTTAGATCCACTGTAGCCAAAGGTATTTTGTTTGAATAGCCCAAAGTTGTGGAATGGATTTGGCTTCTGCAGGGAGGAAGTGCAGGCTTAGGAGCTGCCCATCCATAATGGTTGACAGTGTTCTTACATTGGGTTGGTTGGGTATATTTGTGCAGCCAGGTAGGGGGAGGTTTTCCTACTGTAGTATGCCATGTTTTATTTGCATTATGGGCAACGTCAACATGAGTGTACTTGGGGGCACATTTGTGCAGCCAGCTAGAAAATAAAATGTCTTACTATGGCATAAAAAAATGTATTGCCGTTATGGGCAAAGCCAACAGGATTATAATCATATGTGGGGATCCTGGCATATATTGTAACAGCCAGCACAGAAAAACGTTCTCCCGCATCTCCTGCTCTCGCATACTCTCCAGACTACCTCACAGCACCCATCCACATGCCAGTTGGACATAGGTTGCTAACAGGGACTTGTACGCCCCTACCTACCTTCGTATTCGCTAAACTGCACACACACATTCTAAACTCCTCTGATGAGTTGCCCATACCTGAACTTCAGTCCCCCAGAGCCATTCACCTACAGTGCTTTGAGACCATAGCAATGGGAAACAAAGGTGCTATACAAATGACAATTATATGACATTGCAGTATAGCATCATTGCTGGCATTATGGGCAAAGAAAGCTGAGTATGTTCTAGTGCGGGAATTCTGCCATATATTACTGAAGCCAGCATGGACATGTATGGGCACAGCCTGCATGAAAATGATTTTTCACACTGGCAGACTGCGGGCATATAGTGGGCTAAAGAATCATAAAAATGTGTTGGAAAATTCACCCGAGCACTGTTGGTGAATAATGGATTTTTTTCATGCCAAACCCTACAAAACCAACTGCTTTTTACCCAGGTTGTCATAGCTAATGCTCTGTAAAAAGCACAATTTTATAAACAAAATTCTGGAGGGGAAGCTCTCTTGGTGATCGGGCTCCCACGTGCATGCAACATGTTTACGCCCCTACACAAAATTAAAAAAAATCACCATCCGTCACTGCCTCTGGTAGCCAGCAACCAGAGGTTTTTGGATAGAATGCTGTGGCGGAACAGGAAGGAAGTGGTCACACTCCGTGCAGTGGCCCTGGAGAACACGCCTCTGACTGGTCCGCATCCGCAGCAAGGCCTATCCTGGCCGCAGAGCGGCTCGGCGTGAGAAGCGAATAGACACAGAATTCGAGGAGAGGCCCTTTGCCAACCTGCGCAGGTGGACTGCGGCCCACGGAGGCCTTGGAAAGGACACAGGGCGTCTGCAGGCTGGGGAGGCCCGCCAGCTCTTGGCCGGGTTTCAGGCAGGAGGCACCGCTGTGCTAAGATCTCAAACGTGGTGCCCACCTTTCTCTCTCGGGCTTGTAAACTCTTTTTAAGTGCCCTTAGCACCTGGAATGTGACTTCTAAAAACAAAGATTAATTTAACTACTGCACACGGACACTGAGCCAAGTTTAAACCGACAGCTGAGCCGAGCTTGCTGCCGGCGGCCCCACTCATCTCAGCGAGCACTCGGTGCTCTTCTGGCCCTTCAAGGGTCCGGATGTCATCAGGAGTCACAACACCATCTTTTAAAAGGAACCCGAGTCTTCTCCCACGTGGCCCCGCGTCTCTGGAATAGCTGACCTCGCTCCATGTGTCAAGGCCAGTCACTCAGCACCTCCAAGTCACCACTGAAACCCCACCCGGTGGCCGTTGCCCCCGCCACCTGCTGCCAGGCGGCCCCAGTACTCGATATAGCGCTGCCAGTGCTCCAAGGCGCAGGGACGCACTTTAGAGGGAGTGTACATAAGGTGTACATGGCACAGTATTACAGAACACCACGGGGGTTGGGGAGGGGCACTGCACACTACAATGCACATACATATGTATAAGGGATATTTGAAACAGCCTGTGAGACAAGCTACTTCATGGCGCTATATCTTAAAATTAGGGAAGTATAGAGACATATCAGAGGGAGTGGGGAAAAGGAGGGGGCAGGGTACAATCTGAGGGGAGCACCAAGGGGGCTGAAAACGGAGACTGTCAGGGCCTGATTCACTGAAGAGTTTTATGATGGCGGAATCCCATAGGAAAACACCCTACGAATCAGGCCATCAGTCTGTAAAACATAAAGACCTGTGAAGTAAAGTAATTTTTACAAGAATCATGTATAGTGAGCAGAGTGATCTGCCGTTCCTCATTCCTCCTTCTTGGGGGACCATCGTTTCTCCATGATATAGTGAGCCGAGTGATCTGCCGTTCCTCCTTCCTCCTTCCTGGGGGACCATCGTTTCTCCATGATATAGTGAGCAGAGTGATTTGAAGTTTCTCCATCTCGGGGCCTGCATGACCATTGTTTCTTAATGCTATAGTGAGCAGAGTGATCTGCAGTTTCTCCTTCCTGGGGCCTGGCTGACCATGGCTTCTCCATGCTATAGTGAGCAGAGTGATCAGCCCTTCTTCCTTTCTGGGGCCCGGGTGACCATGGCTCCTCCATGCTATAGTGAGCAAGCAGAGTGATCGGCCCTTCCTCCTTCCTAAGGCCTGGGTGACCATGGTTTTTCCATGCTACCGTGAGCAGAGTGATCTGCTCTTCCTCCTTCTTGGGGCCTGGGTGTCCATGCTATAGTGAGCAGAGTGATCTGCAGTTTCTCCTTCCTGGGGCCTGGGTGACAATGGCTTCTCCATGCTATAGTGAGCAGAGTGATCTGCCCTTCCTCCTTCCTAGGGCCTGGGTGACCATGGTATCTCCATGCTATAGTGAGCAGGGTGATCTGTAGTTTCTCCACCCTGGGGCCTGGCTGACTGTGGCTTCGCCATGCTATAGTGAGCAGAGTGATTTGCCCTTCCTCCTTCCTAAGGCCTGGGTGACCAAGGTTTCACCATGCTGTAGTGAGCAGAGTGATCTGCTCTTCCTCCTTCCTGGGGGCTGGATGACCATGCTTTCTCTATGCTATAGTGAGCCAAGTGATCTCCAGTTTCTCCATCCCGGGGCCTGGGTGACCATGGGTTCTCCATGTTATAGTGAGCCAAGTGTTCTGCAGTTTCCCCATCCTGGGGCCTTGGTGACCATGGTTTCTGCATACTATACTGAGCAGAGTGATCTGCCGTTAATCCTTCCTGGGGCCTGGGTGACCATGGGTCCTTGATGCTATAGTGAGTAGAGCAATCTGCAGTTTCTCCACCCTGGTGCCTTGCCATGACTCCTCCAAGAAATAGTGATCATAGTGATCTGCAGTTTCTCCACTCTGGGACCTGGCCATGGCTCCTCCAAGACATAGTGAGCAGAGTGATCTGCAGTTTCTCCATCCTGGGGCCTAGGTGCCCATGGTTTCCCCATGCTATAAAGAGCAGAGTGATTTGAAGTTTCTCCACCCTGGGGCCTGGCCATGGCGCCTCCAAGACATAGTGAGCAGAGTGATCTGCAGTTTCTCCATCCTGGGGCCTGGGTGACCATGTTTTCTCTATGCTATACTGAGCAGAGTGATTTGTCGTTCCTCCTTCCAGGGGACTTGGTGACCATGGTTTCTTCATGCTATAGTGAGCAGAGTGATATGCAGTTTCTCCACCATGGGGCCTGAGTGATCATGGGTTCTCCATGCTATAGTGAGAAGAGTGATCTGCAGTTCCTCCATCATGGGACATGGGTGAGCATGGTTTCTATGTGCTATAGTGAGCAGGGTGATATGCAGTTTATCCATCCTGGGGCCTGGCCATGGCTCCTCCAAGACCTAGTGAGCAGAGTGGTCTGCAGTTGCTCCCTTCTGGGGCCTGGCCACGGCTCCTCCATGACATAGTGAGCAGAGTGATATGCAGTTTCTCCATCCTGGGTCCTGACCATGGCTCAACCAAGATATAGGGAGCAGAGTGATCTGCTGTTACTCCTTTCTGGGGCTTGGGTGACCATGGTTACTCCATGCTATAGTGAGCCACGTGATCTGCAGGTTCTCCATTCTGGGGCCTAGGTGACCATGGTTTCTTTATGCTATACTGAGGAGAGTGACCTGCAGTTTCTCCATCCTGGGGCCTGGCCATGGCTCCTCTAAGACATAGTGAACAGAGTCGTCTGCAGTTTCTCTACCATGGGGCATGATGCCCACTGTCGCTCCATTAAATGTTGGGCAGAGTGATCTGCAGTCTCTCCACCATGGGGCAAGGTCCCATAGTGTTCTCATGATATGTTTACCAGAGTGATCACGGGCATTGATGCCAGCTGTTTGTGCATGGAATGGTCGGCAGAGTGATCTGCTCTGCAGTTTTTCCGTTCTGGGGCATGATGCCTACTGAGCTTTCTCCCTCATGGGGGGCATAGATGCCCACTGTTGGTGCATGCAGTGGTGGGCAGAGCGATCTGCCGTTTTTCCGTTATGGGGCATGGATGATCATGGTTTGTTTCTAATATTAACTAGGCTTTTTTATTAACTCAACACTTCAGTCATAACTCCTTTAACAACCCGAATGCGTGTGACTTTTTTTGTTTACACTGCAACTATGCACATGTACTCATGCTGTTCCTGCATTTATTTATTTATTTATTTGTCTGGTTCACTTTGCATGGTCTCTGGGCTCTCGGGCGTGTAATGGGAGCTGTAGGCCAACGCATCTGGGGGGCCACAGTGCCACCGCTGTCTTATAACCTGCCGCGTGCTCTAAAAGCGCACATTAATTACATTATAAATGAACAGCTGCAGTGCACATAACCCAAGATGGGCCGCTCGGCACGCGCGTTCGTGCCATGCAGACCCCGACTCCTGCTGCAATTGTCCTTTGTTTTCAGAGATTAGATGCGGGTTCAAGGCCCTGGTGTCAGATGTATGGATCTGTGGGGATCATCCCATTCCATGCACATCCTGCAGCCCCTCTCTCCTGCACCTGATGATGTATAATGAAGGCCTTTATAGGTCACATAAAGGCCCGTTATTGTTTTCCCTTCTTTCTTTTCATCATCTTGATGCCGCTGTCCAATGAAGACGTCTATGGGACTTTGGAAAGCTAATGCATCGTACCATTTTAGTTATTTAAGCAATAGAACCCTAGGCGGGGGAAGGGGGAGGCATTATCAGACCGTTAATGCCCCCACCTCCAAGGGTTCTATCGCAATAAGTACCCCAGCACGTTGTACCGGGATACTGAAAGTATTTTTCTCGAGTTGAGAAAAGGCGTGTGAACTGTCAATTTGAGAAAAAAAATCAATAAAAATGCTCACCAAGGATCCAGGAGAAGTGACTATCCGTAGTCCCTTTCCATGGCAGCCATTTGCGAGTTCCCGGCACCAGCCAGGGACAACGCAGTATAAGGTAAGTGGGGAAGGTTTGGGAGGGATTAAATGGGAGGCGGGGCAGGGGAAAGGGGAGCCCACATATATCTGATTTCCACCAAGGGAAGATGGCGGACTCAAGCTCTTAGGGTAAGGACCCCCATTCCAAGCCTCCTCATTGGCTGGGTGGCCGCCACTTTCCCCGCACTGAGTACTCATTTTAATTATTACCATAAAAGGTATCAAAATGCAGGGTTTTGTGAGGCAGGACTTTCATACGCCCATCTCTAGAACCTCCCCATTGCACGGCCCTCAGTGTGTGATAGCGGGTCCCGGTAGGGAATGGGGTTGGGTCTTCATGCTTCGAAGTTTCCACCTCGACATTCCAGTAACCTACGTAGACATGTGTCTGTTTTTTTTTTATTGGGATTTCCTCAAACCATCCTCTACATTCATAGTGGACAGCTGATGAAAGCATAATACAAGTTAAAAACCCCACCTGCCTCAAACACCAAGGGCACTTCACTCAATAGAGCTCGGCCACAACACATTTCTCAGTCACAATGTTGTATTCAGCTGCTGTCATCGTATTCGATCTTTCTTTTCGATTTATAGAATCCGAGAGGGAAAGGTTGAATTTCAGAATCAGTTTTAAGTCTGGTAAGAGAGAGCTTTAGCTCTCAGGGTGGAACGGAGGATAGCACAGGGGCAACGACCACGCAGAGCAACAGAGGTTCAAATCCCGGATCCATGCTTAAAAACCGAACTCAGGTACCGTATTAGGTGCGTTATAGAAAAACGATTAAATAAATAAATAAACCCCAACACCGTGTTCTGGGCTCTCCTGGCCTGACCACCACAGAGATCCTTTCACTGCTAAGTGGATTTACTTCATAAAAAAGAAAAGCAGATGCTGGCTCACACACTACAGAGGGGCTTAATCCCCCCCTAAGAAGCCTTTAAGATGGGCTGCGTTGCTAAGCCTTCATACTTACCATCAAAGGCACTCAAAGGTAACGTGAACTGCGCCCCTATTCTTGCTTAAGGGGTCTCTCAATGATCTCCAGCCTGGCCTGGAATGGAAAGCGGCTCAGCCAAGGCTATTTTTGGGGGAGGGCAGATCTAGGCCTGCTTGGCCCACATTTAGTCGGGTCGGCTATTCCCCTGCCTCAGCCCTTTATTTAGCAACTGTTGTCTTTTGGGTGGGGGCACAGGGGTGGGACATGGAGGGGCAGCCACAGGACCCACACTGTGGGCGATCGTCCTTCATAGGGGCACTGACAAGCAGGCTTCATCTGTCTGTCTCTGGAAATGTCTCTCTTTACCTCTCGCTTTCTACCTGTCTCTCTTTCTTTTTGTGTCCATCATTCTTTCCATCTGTCTCTCCATCTGCACATATACCATAGACTAAGGGCCTCAGTCCAAGTTTTGCGGTGTGATAAAAGTCTGGCGGCAATTACGTTACCGCCATATTTCTTATGGTAACAGAGTTATTACCTGTTTTATTGCACAGTGAAACCCCACAGTTGTGTGTGTGGGGGGGCAGGGGGTGTGGTGGTGGGGAGGTGGAGGTACTTCAGGCCAAGTGCTGAGAGAAATCCTATACGCCAAAAAGCATTCCTCCTTCTACCCTCATCCATCCATTGGCACACTAAAGACAAACTCTTTAATTCTCCATCCTACCTTCTCTCCATCCACACGTTCATCCGCCCATCTGTTCATCACCTGCTCATCAGTTTATTCACCGTTGCATCTGGCCATTTCCCCATTCACCTGCCTACCCACCCATCACTGTTATGTTATGTTACTTGGCATTTATATGGTGCCTTATATATCATTGGTATGACCTCAAAGCGCTGGTAGGTTCAATGACCTCGGGAACGGTAGTTCAGGTCAGTAGCGAGAGATAGTGTTGCATGGTGCGTGGGTGCACCGGATATGTGTGCAGCTGGTGTAGTTGTTGGATGATAGCTGCTTCCTAGCGATAGGTGTGCTGCTGTGGATATCAGTTGGATGTGTGCAGTCTGGTGGGTGGACACCCAGACTGGGTTCTGTCTGTGTTCGGCCTGGGGAACGCCTATGTGAACAGCTGGCCGGATTGTGCTCAGCTAGCAGCGTTTTATTAGGGTGATGAGGTGTTCATGGGGTCGTATTCGTATGTGAACAGCTAGGCCGAATTATCAGGGCTACAGCTGTGTTCTAGTTGAATGATGGTGTATAGTAGAGAGCATACATAGTGGTGTGATAAGGTGGTTTATCTGTAAAGCACCTGAGACCAGGCACGTGAACAGGACGATGGGGAAGTGCATGGCGACATATAGATATATAGCGACAGGGGGCGATACATGTATCAATGGGGATACCGATATACAGATATTTAGCATATAAAAGGGGTTACAGATATGACAACAACACGGGGAACAGGTGCAGAGAGATACAGACTTTTAGTGCGAATTCATAGTTGCTTTGCCATACTATGTAGAGGTGATACAGTTTTAAGATGTAAAATGCAACACAGTGAAGCTTTAGGGCACACTCAACAGCACTCGACCATAATATCTAGATGCAGGATTCAACACAGTGAAGCTTTTGGAGGATGTTCAATGTTGATTGGCTATAATATCTAGATGCGGAATGGAACACTCTCCATTCACCTGCATATCCACCCATCACTCTCTATTCACCTGCATATCCACCCATCACTCTCCCCATTCACATGCCTATCCCCCCATCACTCTCTATTCACCTGCATATCCACCCATCAATCTCCATTCACCTGCATATCCACCCATCACTCTCCATTCACCTGCATATCCACCCATCAATCTCCATTCACCTGCATATCCACTCATCACTCTCCATTCACCTGCATATCCATCCATCACTCTCCATTCACCTGCCTATCCACCCATCACTCTCTATTCACTTGCCTATCCATCCATCACTCTCCCCATTCACCTGCATATCCACCCATCACTCTCCATTCACCTGCATATCCACCCATCAATCTCCATTCACCTGCATATCCATCCATCACTCTCCATTCACCTGCATATCCACCCATCAATCTCCATTCACCTGCATATCCACCCATCACTCTCCATTCACCTTCCTATACACCCATCTCTCTCCTTCACCTGGCTAGTATCCACCCACCTATCACCATTTTTCAGTCCATCTTCAGTTATCCGCACCTCTGCCTCTCTGCCTCACCAATGCTGGGGTACTTATCGAGGAGGAACACACTCATGAATGAGAGGCGGAACTGGATACTGTGCTTATGCACTGCTCACCCTTCAAGACCTTGCTTTCGACCCTCTCTTCCAACAGTCCTCACCCCCGATGCTGAAAACTATGTCTAGAAGCCTTTGGACATCAGACCTTCCTCTCAAGCCACACACCTCAGTGCATAGACCACTGGCCTTTCTCTCAGCCCAACCTGGGGTGTAATTTTATGGGGGAGAAGGGTGTTTTCTCCCCCAACTTTCGTGGCACACCATTTCCATTTTGACCCAATCATTTGGTAGGGGCCCCTTTCCTTTAGATGTCACGTCCCCCCAACGTTTTCAGCAAAATTACTCCACTGCAGGCCACACTCTTGTGCTTTAGAACATTGAAGCGTCTCTTGTGCTTGATGGAATTACCAATAAAGATCTCAGACCAAATAACCGGACAGACTCAGAATATATGTCAAAGCACTACTTTATTCTCAGTTCAATAAAGCAGGGCGAACTGACGAACAACGGACTGATGCTCGCACACTCACACACAAACATGAATATACAGAGGTTATATATCCCAATATGTGTCATCTATGATGTCATCCTATGTGGAAAACTACAAAACCTATTGAGAGGAAGGATTGGTTAAGGGAACATATATGCCTATGGTATACATAGGGGTTAGTACATCATTGTCTGTCTCTTATCTGTAAGACACACCTCAAACTACCTCTAAATACATATTATACTGATTGCGGATTGGTCTACACAACATTTTATAGCAGGTTGCCCCATAGACCCACTGATTGGTTGGCATTCTCACCCAACCTTGGACTTTCGGCTCGGCTAGCAGCACGTAAGCGAAGCATAATCCAGGTGCTTGAATCACATCAGGTTACTCCCCACTTTCCCAATTAGTCCATCATCTTTCATCAGTCTGGCCATAAGCCAAAGTGTACCCATCTGTAGTTGACCTTGTAGCCTGCTCTCTGTTCTGGGACATTCAAGGGAGTGTAAGCACATCACTACCTTCATCCGAAGCTTAATGAACAGCCCTTGTTTGCGACTTCTGTTTCACGTTTGAAGAGACCACACATTTGTCCATTTCACCTCTTATTTACTACTATTTAATTTTCGTATACTGGGTGTTCTTGCATCTCTTGGCCTCTAGAGACTTGCTCACTCCATCTTATATAGACCTTATCCATTGTTAATTGGAGGAGAGCACCGGGGAGGGGAAGGGAGAGGAAACGCGGGTGTGAAAAGCATTTCACGCCCTCATTCATGCAGGAAGAGTCGCGCTGGGACCCGATTTCGGGATTTCAAAATCGTGTCCCGGCACAAACCGGGACCGTAGCCACCCACCCTTGCAAACCCAGGACAGGGTTTGTAAAATTAAAAAACTCCCGGGACCCCAGTACAGAGGGCGATTTCCCAGGTCTGTCCCGGGAAAACCAGAACGTCTGGCCATCTACCAGGGTAGGCACGCTGAGCTACAGGAACAGAGAGGCCAACCAACACTACTATCCGCTGTTTGGCAAGGCCGCTTTTATTGGGCCGCCTACCATGCTCTGCCCATGGAGCGCACCAGAAGAGAGGTAGGTCAGCGTATTCTTATTGTGACCCGGATGGACCGGTGCAGTGAAATGCAAGCAACTTATAATGGATGGAGACTGAACTGGGATAGGTTGCCCGTGCTCTCCCCAGCCTGGATATTGCGCCAGGTGGCCTCCAGCTTATTGGCAGCAGGGAGGCAGCTGCTTCACTCTTCTGGGGTACTCCTTACCACCCATTATTTTGTCTCTGTAGCGTCGATAATACACACTGGGGAAGTTGGTCTCCAGGTGCCTCAACTGGTACCAACCCACACATCTACTGGTTACAACAATCAAACACGCCACCTATTGTAGGGGGGCGAGGAAGCAAGCTCCTTGTCACACACTGCACAACAGAACTTGGTGACCGTTGCAAGATTACTAATTCCCAGGCCAGCCACGCAGTGATGAACCCGGCCTCTCCACACAACGTTATGCAACACACATGCCCCTCCCTCTCTCTTTCGACCTCTCTCTCCCTCTGGCTTGCTGGACCTCTCCCTCTCTCTGGCGTTCTCTCTGGCCCTTGCTCGCTTAACCTCTCTCTCTCTCTCTCTCGCTCTGATTCTCTCTCTCTCTCTCTCTCTCTCTCTCTCTCTCACACTCTCTCACACTCTCTTTATTCCATGTCCAGGGCTCTCGACCTACTTCCGTTCAGTGCTAGGACTCTGTCTTGATAACTTCCTGCCCACATAGTGTCTACACTGTTGTCTACCACATCTCTCCTCTCTCCTCTATCTCTCTCTCTGTGTTTCTTTCCCTATCTCCCTCCCTCTCAGTATTCATGTCTCTCTCTCCCTCTTTCGCTTGCTCTCTCTCTCTCTCTTTCTCTCTCTCCATATTTTTCTCTCTCTCTCCCCCTCTCTCTGTTTCTCCATGTCGCTCTCTCCCTTTCTCTGTCGCTCTCGCTTGCTCTCTCTCTCTTTCTCTCTCTCCATATTTCTCTCTCTCTCCCTCTCTCTCTGTGTCTCCATGTTTCTCCCTGTCCCTGTCGCTCTCGCTTGCTATCTCTCTCTTTCTCTCTTTCCATGTTTCTCTCCCTCTCTCCCGCCCTCTCAGTCTTCATGTCTCTCTCTCCCTGTCTCTGTCGCTCTCGCTTGCGCTCTCTCTCTTCCACTTGCCTTTTCTCTCCCTTTCTCTTTATCTCTGTCTCCATGTTTCTCTCTCTCCCTCTCTCTGTCTCTCTCTGTCTTTGCCTCTCTGTCTCACTGTCTCTCTCTCTCTCTCTCTCTCTCTCTCTCTCCATGCCTCTCTCTCGCTCTCTCCATGTCTCTCTCTCACTGTCTCTGTCACCTTCTCTCTCTCTCCTCACTATCCATGCCTCTCTCTACCTGTCTCTTTCTCTCGCTTGCTCTCTCTCTTTCTCTCTCTCTCGCTCGCCCTTTCTCACTCCTCCTGTTTTGCCCTCTCCATGTTTCTATCTATCCCTGTCTATCCCCCCTGTCTCTCTCTCTCTGTCTCCGTGTCACTCTCTCCCTGTCTCTCTCTATTCCACTTACCCTTTCTCTCTCTCTCGCTCTCTCTCACTCTCCATCCTGTCTCTGTGAACATGTCTCTCGTTCTCTATATCCCTATCGCTCTTGCGTGTGCTCCCTCTCTCTCTCTCTCGCTTGTCCTCACTCCCTGTCTCGCTTCCTCCATATTTCTCTCTCTCTGTCTCCATGTCTTTCTCTCTCTCTCACTCTCTGTACATGTCTCTCACTCCCTATCGCTCTCGCGTGCGCCACCTCTTTCTCTGTCTCCATGTCTTTCTCTCTCCCTCTCTCACTCTCTCTCCTCTCTCTCTGTACATATCTCTCACTCCCTATCTCCCTGTCGCTCTCGTGTGCGCTTCCTCTCTCGCTTACCCTCTCCCTCTGTCTCACTTCCTCCATGTGTCTATCTCTCCCTCTCTCTCTCTTTCTCTCTCTGTACATGTCTCTCGCTCCCTGTCTTTCTCTCTTTCTCTTCCACTTGCCCTTTCTCTCCCTCTCCCTCTCTCTCTCCATGTCTCTCTATCCCTGTCTTTCTCTCTCTTTCTCTTCCGCTTGCCCTTTCTCTCCCTCTCCTTCTCTCTCTCCATGTCTCTCTATCCCTGTCTTTCTCTCTCTTCCTCTTCCGCTTGCCCTTTCTCTCCCTCTCCTTCTCTCTCTCCATGTCTCTCTATCCCTGTCTTTCTCTCTCTTCCTCTTCCGCTTGCCCTTTCTCTCCCTCTCCTTCTCTCTCTGTCCATGTCTCTCTATCCCTGTCTTTCTCTCTTTCTCTTCCGCTTGCCCTTTCTCTCCCTCTCCCTCTCTCTGTCCATGTCTCTCTATCCCTGTCTTTCTCTCTCTTTCTCTTCCGCTTGCCCTTTCTCTCCCTCTCCTTCTCTCTCTCCATGTCTCTCTATCCCTGTCTTTCTCTCTTTCTCTTCCGCTTGCCCTTTCTCTCCCTCTCCCTCTCTCTGTCCATGTCTCTCTATCCCTGTCTTTCTCTCTTTCTCTTCCGCTTGCCCTTTCTCTCCCTCTCCCTCTCTCTGTCCATGTCTCTCTATCCCTGTCTTTCTCTCTCTTTCTCTTCCGCTTGCCCTTTCTCTCCCTCTCCCTCTCTCTGTCCATGTCTCTCTATCCCTGTCTTTCTCTCTCTTTCTCTTCCGCTTGCCCTTTCTCTCCCTCTCCCTCTCTCTGTCCATGTCTCTCTATCCCTGTCTTTCTCTCTCTTTCTCTTCCGCTTGCCCTTCCTCTCCCTCTCTCTCTCCATGTCTCTCTATCCCTGTCTTTCTCTCTCTTCCTCTTCCGCTTGCCCTTTCTCTCCCTCTCCGTCTCTCTGTCCATGTCTCTCTATCCCTGTCTTTCTCTCTCTTTCTCTTCCGCTTGCCCTTTCTCTCCCTCTCCTTCTCTCTCTCCATGTCTCTCTATCCCTGTCTTTCTCTCTCTTCCTCTTCCGCTTGCCCTTTCTCTCCCTCTCCTTCTCTCTGTCCATGTCTCTCTATCCCTGTCTTTCTCTCTTTCTCTTCCGCTTGCCCTTTCTCTCCCTCTCCCTCTCTCTGTCCATGTCTCTCTATCCCTGTCTTTCTCTCTCTTTCTCTTCCGCTTGCCCTTTCTCTCCCTCTCCCTCTCTCTGTCCATGTCTCTCTATCCCTGTCTTTCTCTCTCTTTCTCTTCCGCTTGCCCTTTCTCTCCCTCTCCCTCTCTCTGTCCATGTCTCTCTATCCCTGTCTTTCTCTCTCTTCCTCTTCCGCTTGCCCTTTCTCTCCCTCTCCCTCTCTCTCTCCATGTCTCTCTATCCCTGTCTTTCTCTCTTTCTCTTCCGCTTGCCCTTTCTCTCCCTCTCCGTCTCTCTGTCCATGTCTCTCTATCCCTGTCTTTCTCTTCCGCTTGCCCTTTCTCTCCCTCTCTCTGTCCATGTCTCTCTATCCCTGTCTTTCTCTCTCTTTCTCTTCCGCTTGCCCTTTCTCTCCCTCTCCCCCTCTCTGTCCATGTCTCTCTATCCCTGTCTTTCTCTTACTTTCTCTTCCGCTTGCCCTTTCTCTCCCTCTCCCTCTCTCTGTCCATGTCTCTCTATCCCTGTCTTTCTCTCTCTTTCTCTTCCGCTTGCCCTTTCTCTCCCTCTCCCTCTCTCTGTCCATGTCTCTCTATCCCTGTCTTTCTCTCTCTTTCTCTTCCGCTTGCCCTTTCTCTCTCTCTCCCCCTCTCTGTCCATGTCTCTCTATCCCTGTCTTTCTCTCTCTCTCGCTTCCTCCATGTTCCTATCTCTCCCTCTCTCTGTCCATGTCTCTCTATCCCTGTCTTTCTCTCTTTCTCTTCCACTTGCCCTTTCTCTCCCTCTCCCTCTCTCTCTCCATGTCTCTCTATCCCTGTCTTTCTCTCTCTTTCTCTTCCGCTTGCCCTTTCTCTCCCTCTCCCTCTCTCTGTCCATGTCTCTCTATCCCTGTCTTTCTCTCTCTTTCTCTTCTGCTTGCCCTTTCTCTCCCTCTCCTTCTCTCTCTCCATGTCTCTCTATCCCTGTCTTTCTCTCTCTTTCTCTTCCGCTTGCCCTTTCTCTCTCTCTCCCTCTCTCTGTCCATGTCTCTCTATCCCTGTCTTTCTCTCTCTTTCTCTTCCGCTTGCCCTTTCTCTCCCTCTCCCTCTCTCTCCATGTCTCTCTATCCCTGTCTTTCTCTCTCTTTCTCTTCCGCTTGCCCTTTCTCACCCTCTCCCTATCTCTCTCCATGTCTCTCTATCCCTGTCTTTCTCTCTCTTTCTCTTCCGCTTGCCCTTTCTCTCCCTCTCCCTCTCTCTGTCCATGTCTCTCTATCCCTGTCTTTCTCTCTCTTTCTCTTCTGCTTGCCCTTTCTCTCCCTCTCCCTCTCTCTCCATGTCTCTCTATCCCTGTCTTTCTCTCTCTTTCTCTTCCGCTTGCCCTTTCTCTCCCTCTCCCTATCTCTCTCCATGTCTCTCTATCCCTGTCTTTCTCTCTCTTCCTCTTCCGCTTGCCCTTTCTCTCCCTCTCCCTCTCTCTCTCCATGTCTCTCTATCCCTGTCTTTCTCTCTTTCTCTTCCGCTTGCCCTTTCTCTCCCTCTCCGTCTCTCTGTCCATGTCTCTCTATCCCTGTCTTTCTCTCTCTTTCTCTTCCGCTTGCCCTTTCTCTCCCTCTCTCTGTCCATGTCTCTCTATCCCTGTCTTTCTCTCTCTTTCTCTTCCGCTTGCCCTTTCTCTCCCTCTCCCCCTCTCTGTCCATGTCTCTCTATCCCTGTCTTTCTCTTACTTTCTCTTCCGCTTGCCCTTTCTCTCCCTCTCCCTCTCTCTGTCCATGTCTCTCTATCCCTGTCTTTCTCTCTCTTTCTCTTCCGCTTGCCCTTTCTCTCCCTCTCCCTCTCTCTGTCCATGTCTCTCTATCCCTGTCTTTCTCTCTCTTTCTCTTCCGCTTGCCCTTTCTCTCTCTCTCCCCCTCTCTGTCCATGTCTCTCTATCCCTGTCTTTCTCTCTCTCTCGCTTCCTCCATGTTCCTATCTCTCCCTCTCTCTGTCCATGTCTCTCTATCCCTGTCTTTCTCTCTTTCTCTTCCACTTGCCCTTTCTCTCCCTCTCCCTCTCTCTCTCCATGTCTCTCTATCCCTGTCTTTCTCTCTCTTTCTCTTCCGCTTGCCCTTTCTCTCCCTCTCCCTCTCTCTGTCCATGTCTCTCTATCCCTGTCTTTCTCTCTCTTTCTCTTCCGCTTGCCCTTTCTCTCCCTCTCCTTCTCTCTCTCCATGTCTCTCTATCCCTGTCTTTCTCTCTCTTTCTCTTCCGCTTGCCCTTTCTCTCTCTCTCCCTCTCTCTGTCCATGTCTCTCTATCCCTGTCTTTCTCTCTCTTTCTCTTCCGCTTGCCCTTTCTCTCCCTCTCCTTCCCTCTCTCCATGTCTCTCTATCCCTGTCTTTCTCTCTCTTTCTCTTCCGCTTGCCCTTTCTCTCCCTCTCCCTCTCTCTGTCCATGTCTCTCTATCCCTGTCTTTCTCTCTCTTTCTCTTCTGCTTGCCCTTTCTCTCCCTCTCCCTCTCTCTGTCCATGTCTCTCTATCCCTGTCTTTCTCTCTCTTTCTCTTCCGCTTGCCCTTTCTCTCCCTCTCCCTATCTCTCTCCATGTCTCTCTATCCCTGTCTTTCTCTCTCTTTCTCTTCCGCTTGCCCTTTCTCTCTCTCTCCCCCTCTCTCTCCATATCTCTCGCTCTGTGTGTCTTTTCCAGGTCCAGGGCTTTCGGGCACTGTCCTGATAATTTCCCGCCTACAGTTGTCTACCCTAAGTCTTCGCCCTTTCTCCCCCTCTCTCTTAGTTCATGCCACCCCTCCTGCTCCGCATCTCTCTACACCCCGGCCTGTGCCAGGAGAGCACCTGTCGCTGGGCCAGCAAGAGACTTCAGTTCTAGGGCATATTCCCCCTGCCCCCGTCTCTGGTCTCAGACGTGTCTCTCATCTATTCTCAATGCGACAGTTCGACTTGTGTTCAGGCTGCCTGAAGCCTCTCGCCCTTCCGGCTTTCATAAATCAGGGCCCTGGCGGCCTGTGTGCCAACGTATGGAACTGGCACAACTCTGATGGGCTACTGGGGGTGCCCCCCCAGCTTCTAAAATTCAGCTGTACCCCCATTCCCGGTCACGGGGCCACAGGCCAGCTGTCTCTTGGTAGCGCCAAACTAACTGCAAGAGCAGAGGCGCTGGACGCTTCTCGGCTTGTGGTCCCCTCTTCTGGAACTCGCCACCCATCCATGTTCGTCCACGCGACTCCTTGATTTCCTTCCGCAAGCCCTAAAAATGCACCTCTTGTGGTAACCCTGGCTCCTGCTATTGGTCGTTAGCCGCTACTCCAGCTGCGTCCAGATGTGGTGCAGTCAAAGAAAATATCAATAGCAATGACTCCTTATTCCTCCCCCCTCATCCCTGGTAAGAGGTTTCCCTGTTCACGCCAAGCGTGGACCCCCATACTCCGGTATTTCTATCATCTTCCATGAATACCCTCCATGTGTGTTCACCCCACAACTCGGGTCTGCGGGTCTCGCGGATCATACGGTAAGGACACGCGTTCTACACTCTGCAGTGTGTTCATTAAGTCAGTGCGTGCTTAACTTAATGCAAAGAGCCTGGGCTCGTGTTGCGGTGTCTTTCAGCAGTGCCGCCAGCCCTATAGTCACACATTGACCCCAGGCTGGTAGTTCTGATGGAAGGGGTGATCGGGCTGCTAGTCCTATCCTTGGAGAGTGACCTCACACTGGCACTCCTGTCTGCACTGAGGGCGTGTGCAGTGGCACCGGTGGACCTGGGCCAAGTGAAAAACATTAAACCCTGAGATTGAATTGTACACATCTCTGGGGCTCATCCGGTGTTTGGGAGCAGCCCTGGGAACGGTTTTGGCATGTCGCTTCCGCAACGCTCAGATCTAGGAAGTTGGAACAATGTTGGCCGAGATCCTCCGGCAGGGAGAAGTCTTACCTCACTTCCCCCCAAAGATGTGAGACTTAATCTGAGGAGCCGGGTGGAAACGTCCCTCCTGAGAAGGCTCCAGCCCCCAGTCAAACAGGGAACCAAGCACACAACCTCTCAGGAAAGTAGTTACCATTGAGGGTAGCAAGCACAGAGCCTGACAAGCATTGCCTCCCTACCAAGCACACAACCTCTCAGGAATGTCTTTAAAATTAAGGGTAGCGAGTACAGAGCCTCACAAGCATTGTCTCCCTACCAAGCACACAGCATCTGAGGAATGTCTTTACCAATTAGGGTAGCAAGCAAGCACAGGGCCTCACAGGCATTGCTCCCTGGCAAGCACACAACCTCTCAGGAATGTATTTACCATTGAGGGTAGCAAGCCCAGAGCCTCACAGGCATTCCCTCCTTACCAAGCACGCAACCTATCAGGCAAGTCTTAACCATTGAGGGTAGCAAGCACAGAGCCTCACAGGCATTTCCTCCCTACCAATTACACAACCTCTCAGAAATGTCTTTACCATTGAGGGTAGCAAGCCCAGAGCCTCACAGGCATTGCCTCCCTACCAAGCACACAACCTATCAGGCAAGTCTTAACCATTGAGGGTATCAAGCACAGAGCCTCACAGGCATTTCCTCCCTACCAATTACACAACCTCTCAGAAATGTCTTTACCATTGAGGGTAGCAAGCCCAGAGCCTCACAGGCATTCCCTCCTTACCAAGCACACAACATCTCAGGAATGTCTTTACCATTGAGGGTATCAAGCACAGAGCCTCACAGGCATTCCCTCCTTACCAAGCACACAACCTATCAGGTATGTCTTTACCATTGAGGGTAGCAAGCACAGAGACTCACAGGCATTCCCTCCTTACCAAGCGCACAACCTCTCAGGAATGTCTTTACCATTGAGGGTAGCATGCACAGAGCCTCACAGGCATTCCCTCCTTACCAAGCACACAACCGATCAGGTATGTCTTTACCATTGAGGGCAGCAAGCACAGAGCCTCACAGGCATTCTCTCCTTACCAAGCACACAACCTATCAGGTATGTCTTTACCATTGAGGGTAGCAAGCACAGAGCCTCACATGCATTGCCTCCTTACCAAGCACAAAACCTCTCAGGAATGTCTTTACCATTAAGGGTAGCAAGCACAGAGCCTCACAGGCATTTGCTCCTTACTAAGCACACAACCTCTCGGGAATGTCTTTACCATTGGGGGTAGCAGGCACAGAGCCTCACAGGCATTCCCTCCTTACCAAGCACACAACCTCTCAGGAATGTCTTTACCATTGAGGGTAGCAAGCACAGAGCCTCACAGGCATTCCCTCATTACCAAGCACACAACCTATCAGGTATGTCTTTAACATTGGGGTAGCAAGCACAGATCCTCACAGGCATTCCCTCATTACCAAGCACACAACCTCTCAGGAATGTCTTTAACATTGGGGATAGCAAGCACAGATCATCACAGGCATTAACTCCTTACCAAGCACACAACCTCTCAGGAATGTCTTTACCATTGGGGGTAGCAGGCACAGAGCCTAACAGGCATTGCCTCCTTACCAAGCACACAACCTATCAGGTATGGCTTTACCATTGAGGGTAGCAAGCACAGAGCCTCACAGGCATCCCCTCCTTACCAAGCACACAACCTATCAGGTATGTCTTTACCATTGAGGGTAGCAAGCACAGAGCCTCACAAGCATCGACTCCTTACCAAGCACACAACCTCTCAGGAATGTCTTTACCATTAAGGGTAGCAAGCACAGAGCCTCACAGGCATTCCCTCCTTTCCAAGCACACAGCCTCTCAGGAATGTCTTTACCATTGGGGGTAGCAAGCACAGAGCCTCACAGACATTGCCTTCCTGCCAAGCACACAACCTCTCAGGGATGTCTTTACCATTGAGGGTAGCAAAAACAGAGCCTCACAGGCATTGCCTCCCTACCAAGTACACAACCTCTCAGGCAAGTCTTTACCATTGAGGGTAAAAAGAACAGAGCCTCACAGGCATTGCCTCCCTACCAAGCACACAACCTCTCTGGAATGTCTTTATCATTGAGGTTAAGCAGCCACAGCGTCTCATGGGTAGTGCCTCTCCACCAAGCACACAACCGCTTGGGAATGTCTTTACCATTAAGGGTAACAAGCACAGAGCCTCACAGGCATGGCCTCCCTACTAAACACGCAACCTCTCAGGAATGTGTTTACCATTAAGGGTAGCAAGCACAGAGCCTCACAGGCACCCACTCCCTACCAAGCACACAACCTCTCAGGAATGTAGTTACAATTGAGGGTAGCAAGCACACAGCCTCACAGGCATGGCCTCCCTACCAAGCACAACACCTCTCAGGAATGTCTTTACCATTAAGGGTAGCAAGCACAGAGCCTCACAGGCATGGCCTACCTACCAGGCTCACAACCTCTTGGGAATGGCTTTGCCATTTGGGTCGAATAGCCCTGTCTCAAAGGTGCCAGCTCTCTGTTTACCAAGCACCTGGCCTCACAGGTACAGCCTCGTCTTTGGGGGTACCAGGAACAGAACCTCTTAAACGGATTTATCATTCCGGGTAGCAAGCACCTAGCCTCACAGCTGCGGCCTCCCGGCCATCCATACCTCTCAGAAATGGGCTCCCCATTGCGGGCAAAACGCACGAGTCTCCCAGGCATGGCCTCACTGTTGGGCTGCCAAGCACACATCACCTCAGGAATGTCCCGAGCTGACCCGCCCCCACCTTTTTTAGCGCCCTTGTACCACTGCTTCAACCACTGTGCCCTTCCCTCTAGCATTGAAGCATTATTAATACTTGGCGGCTTCGCTCGCTCAGGCTGAGTGGGCACGGTAGTGCCCGCCTTGGGTGCTGACATGTTTGCAGCACTCCCCGAGGGACTTGATGAAAGCTGCAGGCCTCCCTATCCCTCCTCACCCACAGCCATCTGTCTCTTGCCTCTCCCGCCCACAGTGCCATGCTGGCATGGGCGCCCGATCAGGAAGGGTAGAAGAGAGGAGGAGTTCTGAGAGCAGGCATGAAAGAGCGGGCACCTGCTGCGTAGGAGGCAGATCGCGAGCCTCGCCCCCCCCCCCTTGCAGGCTCGAGAACACGGCCCAGGAATGTATGTGGGGGGCCTTGAATCCCCCAGTGGAGGCTTGACAATGGCCTTGTGTATCCACGCGTCTCTCTGCCCTGGCAGGCCCCTCATCCCGCGGGCACAATGGTACTATTATCCTACCTGTAAATCTCCCATCTGTGCAGGTGGGTCCATTCCCAGGCGGCAGCGGGTGGGGCGCGGTGGGGGGCGGAGGGGCACCTGCATCTCCCGAGTGGTGGCGGTAGCGTTGACAGGGGCGAGGGGGTCATCGGTGTGTGCCAAGCCACGCGTGTCCTAGGAGTAGGTGGAAGCACTCCTAACTGGCTTCGTTTTGTGTACCCAGGCACGTGTACCCTTGGGGTAGGTGGAAGCACCCTCGGGTAACTTGGCTTTGTGTACTCTAGCAGGTGTGTCTTTGGAGAAGTTGGAAGAACTCCCAAGTAACATGTTATGTGTAGTCAAGAAGGTGTGTCTTTGGAGAAGGTGGAAGCACTCCCAGGTAACATAGTTGTGTGTACTCAAGCAGGTGTGTCCTTAAAGAAGGTGGAAGCACTCCCAGGTAACATAGTTGTGTGTACTCAAGCAGGTGTGTCCTTTAAGAAGGTGGAAGCACTCCCAGGTAACATAGTTGTGTGTACTCAAGCAGGTGTGTCCTTAAAGAAGGTGGAAGCACTCCCAGGTAACATAGTTGTGTGTACTCAAGCAGGTGTGTCCTTAAAGAAGGTGGAAGCACTCCCAGGTAACATAGTTGTGTGTACTCAAGCAGGTGTGTCTTTGGAGAAGGTGGAAGCACTCCCAGGTAACATAGTTGTGTGTAGTCAAGCAGGTGTGTCTTTGGAGAAGGTGGAAGCACTCCCAGGTAACATAGTTTTGTGTACTCAAGCAGGTGTGTCCTTTAAGAAGGTGGAAGCACTCCCAGGTAACATAGTTGTGTGTACTCAAGCAGGTGTGTCTTTGGAGAAGGTGGAAGCACTCCCAGGTAACATAGTTGTGTGTAGTCAAGCAGGTGTGTCTTTGGAGAAGGTGGAAGCACTCTCAGGTAACATAGTTGTGTGTACTCAAGCAGGTGTGTCTTTGGAGAAGGTGGAAGCACTCCCAGGTAACATAGTTGTGTGTAGTCAAGCAGGTGTGTCTTTGGAGAAGGTGGAAGCACTCCCAGGTAACATAGTTGTGTGTACTCAAGCAGGTGTGTCTTTGAAGTAGGTGGAAGCACTCCCAGGAAGCATAGTTTTGTGTAGTCTAGCAGGTGTGTCTTTGAAGTAGGTGGAAGCACTCCCAGGTAACATAGTTTTGTGTACTCAAGCAGGTGTGTCTTTGAAGTAGGTGGAAGCACTCCCAGGTAACATAGTTTTGTGTACTCAAGCAGGTGTGTCTTTGAAGTAGGTGGAAGCACTCCCAGGTAACATAGTTTTGTGTACTCAAGCAGGTGTGTCTTTGAAGTAGGTGGAAGCACTCCCAGGTAACATAGTTGTGTGTAGTCAAGCAGGTGTGTCTTTGAAGTAGGTGGAAGCACTCTCAGGTAACATAGTTGTGTGTACTCAAGCAGGTGTGTCTTTGGAGAAGGTGGAAGCACTCCCAGGAAGCATAGTTTTGTGTACTCTAGCAGGTGTGTCTTTGGAGAAGTTGGAAGAACTCCCAAGTAACATGTTATGTGTAGTCAAGAAGGTGTGTCTTTGGAGAAGGTGGAAGCACTCTCAGGTGACCTAGTTTTGTGTACTCAAGCAGGTGTGTCTTTAAAGAAGGTCGAAGCACTCCCAGGTAACATAGTTTTGTGTACTCAAGCAGGTGTGTCTTTGGAGAAGGTGGAAGCACTCCCAGGAAGCATAGTTTTGTGTAGTCAAGCAGGTGTGTCTTTGAAGTAGGTGGAAGCACTCCCAGATGGCTTCGTTTTGTGCAATGCTTAATTTGTGGGGGTTGGCCAGGACTTAGCCCCGGCACTTATTGTCATACATTCAGTTTGAATATGAAGTGGTGTATTAGAATCATTAGTCAGTCAGTAGCCACACAACAAGCAACCGCAGTGTGCACTGGCCACGCGTCTCTGCGTGCTGGGCTGACTCAATGTCATTAATGCGCCCGAGAACCCTCACTGGTGTGGCAGTGCACATTATGCATTTCTATTCATAGCAATGAGTTGGAATGTGACAATACTGTGCACCCGTGCTGGTCACGCCCTCACACTGCCTCAATCGTTCCGCCTGACATTGGTGCAGCTCTGCTACTGCAATAACCTGAAACACTGCCAGAGCAGGGTGGGCTGACAACAACATGACATCCTGCGGCACCAACACTGTAGCACCACCAGGGAAAAGGCCATTGCCGAGGAGGAGTGCCTGTCCTGGGTACCAACCTACACAAGAAGTTCTTGCTGCAGTGTTTGACAGGAAAGTTCATATGTCCAGTAAGGATTTGTGTGCATTTTCCATCCATTCACCATCGAAGAGCACACTTTGTTCGTTTTCGGTGCTTAGACGGTCAATAAGTTCCACTTGCCATCTAAAGAAGCACAGCACAATGATAACAATACATATATATTTAATGAAACACGTCTCTTACTTCACGTCAGAACTAGTATGTTGTGTTGTGTTGTGTTATGTTGATTGGTATGTGTAAACCGAATATCTGCCATAATCAGAGCTGCCCCCCATCCCCCAGTGTGCCTGTGTGAGTCCCAGCTATAACCTCAAATATGTTGACACTGTGGGGAACCGCCATGACTGGTGGCAACAGTGGCGGGGAGCTGCCCGCCCTGACGTGTTGCAAGCGTACTAGAAATCCTTTGGGCCCTGGCACTTATTTCTTTACAAATGAAGCACTGGTTTTGTGTACCCAAGCAGGGGTTTCCTTGGAGTAGGTGGAAACACTCTCAGTGTCTCAGTATGTAAACCCAAGCAGGTGTGTTCTTGAAGTAGGTGAAATGACCTTCATGTGTCTTAGTTTTGTGAACCCAAGTAGGTGTGTCCTTGGAGTAGGTGGAACCACTCCGAGGCAACTTTGTTTTGTGTACTTAAGCAGGTGTGTCCTTGGAGTAAAACAGAGGGGGGTCTGGGAAACTCTCTACCAGCACGGACACAGCCCATGGACTTGTTCTTGGGTGGATGGCCCCTGGGAGAGTCTCAACCAAGTCTTTAGCTCACTGTTCTTTTCACAGAGAAGAAATGTCCCAGCATATCAGCCTTTGTCCTGCCCAGGGGCAGTCCAGCACGGAAATGCTAGGCAATTCTCCTCTGAACAAGAGTACCACAGCAACCCCATACACGTGTTTCAGCCTAGTTGGGCATCATCAGTGAGGTGAAGCTGTGCCTCTCTAAGAGCAGTGAGCAAGGGGTCCATGTCTGGATTCCCCTGGTAACTTAGGGTGAGACCCAAAGTTACTTGGTATGCAAAACAGAGAGGGTCTGGGAAACTCTCTACCAGTCCTTGGAGTAGGTTGGGGCATTCCCAGGTGGCTTAGTTTAGTGTACCGAAACAGATGTGTCCTTGGAGTAGTAGCAGGTGTGTCATTGGAGTAGTTTGGGGCATTATCTGGTGGCTTAGTTTAGCATACCCAAGCAGGTGTGTCCTTTAGGTAGTTTTGGAAATTCCCAGGTGGCTAAGTTTAGTGGACTCAAGCTGGTGTGTCCTTGGAATCATTTGGGGCTTTCCCGGGTGGATGAGTTTAGTGTACCTAAGCAAGTGTTTCCTTGGAGTAGTTTGGGGCATTCCAAGATGGCGTAGTTTAGTGTACCTAAGTAGGCGTGTCCTTGGAGTTTGGGGGAATTCCAGGGTGACTTTGTTTAGTGCACCCAAGCAGGTGTGTCCTTGGGGTAGTTTGGGGCATTCCCAGCTGGACTAGTTTAGTGTACCCAAGCAGGTGTTGGGGCATTCCCAGGTGGCTGAGTTTAGTGTACACAAGCGGGTATGTCCTTGGAGTAGTTTGGGGGCATTCCCAGGTGGCTTAGATTAGTGTGCCCAAGCAGGTGTGTCCTTGGAGTAGTTTGGGGCATTCCCAGCTGGCTTAGTTTAGTGTGCCCAAGCAGGTCTGTCCTTAGAGTAGTTTGGGGCATTCACAGGTGGCTTAGTTTAGTGTGCCCAAGCAGGTGTGTCCTTAGAGCAGTTTTGGGCATTCACAGGTGGATAAGTTTAGTGTACCCAAGCAGGTGTGTCCTTGGAGTAGTTTGGGGCATTCCCAGGTGGCTGTGTTTAGTGTACACAGGCAAGTGGGTCCTTGGACTAGGTTTGGGCATTCCCAGGTGGCTGAGTTTAGTGTATCCCAGCAAGTGTGTCCTTGGAGTAGTTTGGGGCATTCCAGGTGGCTGAGTTTAGTGTACCCAAGCAGGTGTGTCATTGGAGTAGTTTGAGGCAATCCCGAGTGGCTTTGTTTAGTGTACCCAAGCAGGTGTGTCCTTGGAGTAGTTTGGGGCATTCCCAGGTTGACTAGTTTAGTATACCCAAGCAGGTGTTGGGGCATTCCCAGATGGCTGAGTGTAGTGTACACAAGCGGGTATGTCCTTGGAGTAGTTTGGACATTCACAGGTGGCTTAGATTAGTGTGCCCAAGCAGGTGTGTCCTTGGAGTAGTTTGGGGCATTCCCAGGTGGCTTAGTTTAGTGTGCCCAAACAGGTGTGTCCTTAGAGTAGTTTGGGGCATTCCCAGGTGACTGAGTTTAGTGTACCTAAGCAGGTGGGTCCTTGAAGTTGTTTGGGACATTCCCAGGTGGATAGGTTTATTGTACCCAAGCAGGTGTGTTCTTGGAGTACTTTGGGGCATTCCTAGATGGCTGTGTTTAGTGTACACGGGCAGGTGGGTCCTTGGAGTAGGTTGGGGCATTCCCAGGTGGCTTAGATTAGTGTGCCCAAGCAGGTGTGTCCTTGGAGTAGTTTGGGGCATTCCCAGGTGGCTTAGTTTAGTGTGCCCAAGCAGGTGTGTCCTTGGAGTACTTTGGGGCATTCCTAGGTGGCTTAGATTAGTGTGCCCAAGCAGGTGTGTACTTGGAGTAGTTTGGGGCATTCCCAGGCGGCTGAGTTTAGTGTACCCAAGCAGGTGTGTACTTGGAGTAGTTTGGGGCATTCCCGGGTGGCTGAGTTTATGGTGTCCAAGCAGGTGTGTACTTGGAGTAGTTTGGGGCATTCCCGGGTGGCTGAGTTTATGGTGTCCAAGCAGGTGTGTCCTTGGAGTAGGTAGGGGCGTTCCCAGGAGGAGGAGTTTACTGTGTCCAAGCAGGTGTGTACTTGGAGTAATTTGGGGCATTCCCAGGCGGCTGAGTTTAGTGCACCCAAGCAGGTGTGTCCTTGGAGTAGTTTGGGGCATTCCTAGGTGGCTGAGTTTACTGTGTCCAAGCAGGTGTGTACTTGGAGTAGTTTGGGGTATTCCCAGGTGGCTGCGTTTAGTGTACCCAAGCAGGTGTTGGGGCATTCCCAGGTGGCTGAGTTTAGTGTACACAAGCGGGTATGTCCTTGGAGTAGTTTGGGGGCCTTCCCAGGTGGCTTAGATTAGTGTGCCCAAGCAGGTGTGTCCTTGGAGTAGTTTGGGGGCATTCCCAGGTGGCTTAGATTAGTGTGCCCAAGCAGGTGTGTATTTGGAGTAGTTTGGGGCATTTCCAGGCGGCTGAGTTTAGTGTACCCAAGCAGGTGTGTACTTGGAGTAGTTTGGGGCATTCCCGGGTGGCTGAGTTTATGGTGTCCAAGCAGGTGTGTACTTGGAGTAGTTTGGGGCATTCCCGGGTGGCTGAGTTTATGGTGTCCAAGCAGGTGTGTACTTGGAGTAGTTTGGGGCATTCCCAGGTGGCTGAGTTTAGTGTACCCAAGCAGGTGTTGGGGAATTCCCAGGTGGCTGAGTTTAGTGTAGACAAGCGGGTATGTCCTTGGAGTAGTTTGGGGGCATTCCCAGGTGGCTTAGATTAGTGTGCCAAAGCAGGTGTGTCCTTGGAGTAGTTTGGGGGCATTCCCAGGTGACTTAGATTAGTGTGCCCAAGCAAGTGTGTACTTGGAGTAGTTTGGGGCATTCCCGGGTGGCTGAGTTTATGGTGTCCAAGCAGGTGTGTACTTGGAGTAGTTTGGGGCATTCCCGGGTGGCTGAGTTTATGGTGTCCAAGCAGGTGTGTACTTGGAGTAGTTTGGGGCATTCCCAGGCGGCTGAGTTTAGTGTACCCAAGCAGGTGTGTCCCTGGAGTAGGTTGGGGCACTATCAATGGTATTGACGTTTCTGTTCTTGGGCACATGTGTGCTCGGTGTATTGGCAGCAGCACACCCATTCACGCCAGAGCACACTATGCATCCCTCTGTCTGGTGCTCAGCATGATTGTCCCCTGGGAGTCCCCTGGGCACTGCGTGATCGGCCCCGAGGCTCTGCCTCATCAGGACCACTCTTTATTACTCCTCATCCTCCAGTCAGACGCGTCACCACAGGCGTAATACACTCCCCACGTCCCACGGCCTTCCATCACACATGCCCCAGGCACGCATCACCGTGGCCCCAGGAGCAGGTGTGGGGTGCAGCTGTTGGCTGGTACGCCCCCTGCACGCTTGACACGTCCCTTTTCAGAGCTGGGACATGCTCTCGCATGGGTGCTTTATAAGCAAGGCTGCTTTTAGCCAGGGAAAGACATGCGCCTCTGAGCACGATCGGTAGGCACTCTACGCAAGCCTGCGTCATGGACCCCATGCCCACGGAGGTCACTGCTCTGGCCTGTCCTATAGCAGCACGGCGTGTGGGAACCGTGTGCATGAAAAAAGCCCCTCCCACCCGCAGTCTATTCGTGTACTGGAAATATGCTCGGGGTCACAGGAATGAGGGTGGGTGCGCTGCCCATCCCAGTAGGACCAGTTGAATCACTTGGATATTATAAAGGGGGATAGGTTCGAGGGCAGAGGGGGGGGAGTTGTGTATCCTTCTCCCCACCCCAGAATGAACAACTGTGATGCGTGTGTGTGTGTGTGTGTGTGTGTGTGTGTGTGTGTGGGTGTCTGTGTGTGTGTGTGTGTGTGTGTGTGTGTGTGCTGACATGGGCAGGCCAGCCAGGAGAGGCTAGGAATACTTCCGTTCCTGCGGGCGCAGCCCCTTCTATACCATGGAAATAACTGCACGGTGCCCACTAATCCCCACTACCAAGAGGTCACAGCGCAAGGGTGGGGTCGCGAAAGAAGGCCTGGGGGATTATCCTCCACACAGCTGCCCCAAAATATCTGACATGACCCCAGGAGGCTCCGCCTCTTCACTCCTCCACCATTCATTCCAGAGATATGACTTACAGCCGCAAAGTAACGGCCGCCAACGTTTGGCATAGGACCCCTCTTGGAAAAGCTGACAAGTGGCCCCATGCGTGACCCCTTCATCCAGTCTTGGTGTGTGCTGCGCATGACCCTGTGTCGCTGGCACAATGGCGCCAGAGGTTTAATCGCGCTCTGTTCCCAAACCGTTCCACCAGGGGGCAGAATAATCTGCCCCGATTAAACGTGTGGGCTCCATCGATGACGAAAGCGGGAGTATTCGCTTGCGCATGGTTTGCTCATTTTTAAATACCTGCCAAAAAAAATCCTGGAGTAGAATCGGCCATTTCACTGAAGCCACACATGTCACAGCGCCACCTAGCAGCCATCCCTGGAAGTTCACCTCCAGTTCAGAGCCACATGTCGAAGCACTATGGGTATGTAGCAGCAAATCGATCAACTGGCTTGAATCACAAGATGCCCGCAAAGAGCGGACCCGCAAACAATCCTTTTGTCACTAACCCACTCTCTGGAACTCGATCCCTATATCGGTTCGGAATGCCCCGACAATTTTCCAAATCTCTCGAAAACAAGGCTTTTTCAACAACACCTGTCAGAGGAATAATCCCAATGGGTGTACAGGCCGAGGAACAGACAGTAGCACACAGTACTGCGCGACTGTTAAAAGACGCCAGCCCATACGCTGACTACCCACACCCTGTACAGCACACCGCTGCACTTGAGCTAGGTCCACGCTTTAGAAAATTAAATTAAATATGCACATTGAATGACATGCTTGCTTGTTTGCTGCCTGTGTAATCGATGTTGTGTCTTACAGTGCAACGCTTGAACACACCCAAGACACAATCCCCACACATGTTTTCACTCGCATTGGAGATCATGAGGGCAGCATGGTTGACATCCCTGTGACTGGAACGTCAGGGCATGTTTTCCAAGCACAATCAACATTATGGTGGGTTTAAAAAATGCAAGAGAAAAAACCCTTTTATCATATATTGTTAATGTAAGAGTAGACTGGGTCATTTCGGTTAACACGCCACACATGTCACAGCACTGCCTATCAGCCTCCCCTGGAAGTTCACCTCCAGTTCAGAGCCACAGAGGCAATCATTATGTGCTTGGACATTAAATGACATGCTTGCAGTTTTGCTCAATATAAGATCAATGTTATTGTCTTATAGAGCGGGGAATTTCATGCATAACTTGATCAGCCCTAGCCTGACAGCTGTCACGGACCAAACAACCACATACATGTTTCACCCTCACTGGAGGTCACCAGTCTGGTGTATTTCACAGCATGGTAATTGGAGACTGGGGGCATGTTTACCCAATACCATCCATAGGCTGTGAAGCAGGGGTGAACTTTCAGGAATGCCCACAAGGTGGTGCTGTGAAGTGTGGGAAAGGGCCTGATCTACTCTCACATTACACGGTAGAAGGATTTGCATTTCCTGCATTTTTTTAAAACCTGACATAAAATTGATGATGTTTGGTAAAAGCATTGGTTTCGGCCTTTGCAAACGAACAAGACAAGAAACTTGCCCAAGGACTCTAGGTCACATGACAGGAAGTCCCGCATCAGAACGTTTCACATAGCAGGAAGTGCTTGGACGCAGCACACCTTGCTGCCTGTGCGGCTGCCTCCGCCAAAGACAAAATGTAAGTAGTGCTGGTAAAAAGTCCTCAGAGTTCTGAAGATTGAAGGGACATTATTCTCCTTAAACCAAAGAGCACCACTCAGCCGGAGAGGTCAATATGCGGTGAAGAACCTTCACTTGGAACCTCTTAGTTAGAGAATCCCACTGGATCCCGCAGTAAGTGACCCCCAACCCCTAAAACACCAATGCCCCTTCCCGCGAAATGTCGCCTGGATGGTGAATTGATGTCATGATAGGGAAACTGGCACGTGTAGCACTTTGCATGAGACAGCGACTTATTGAGGCACTTTGGCCAGAAGGTCATGCCGGATCATATCTTCTCGCTGTACTAAGAAAACCAAAGACATACAAGATGGTGGATTGCAGTCATTTTGGATAACCCCTTACTGCACTCTTCTGGCCGTGGAGATGAACTAGAGGGCTGAAGCGCAACTACAGAAAATGGATGCGTGCTTTGAGTCACCCAGTCAAGCCACTTACAGAGCGGAGCAGTCTGTGGATGCACTGGAATGTGCCGGCACAGACGGGTAGGCTCGGAACTGCCATTGCTGGACTTGTTCTGCGTAGTCCCTCCACCTCACTTGGTGCAGTGAGACAGGATCCTCATAAAGGGTTCAGGTCCCGAGCTCCCGGCTAGTCCTGGCTTCCTTCGCATTCTGCCTCTCAGAGTCCCACAGCTTTAGTCAGGCTTGGATTGGCCTGTAGGGCAATAGGTCAGTGCCCAACAGGCTGCCCAGTTAGACCAGTATCAGACACTTTTCTTAAGCGGCAGGTCAGGGCGGGTGAGTTTGGACAGGGAGTCTTGGTTGATGGAGTAGTAGATGGGCACCCTAGTTACGGTATCCTAGGAAGGACACAAAGGATTGTTCTCACAACCTCCATTCACTCACCACACACACACACACACAGGCACAGATCCCGGATCATCTGAATGCCATAGTAACACACAATCAAACACACGTATCACAAGCCTGTTTAACCCCATGCACCAGAGGACACACATGTTATGTTGCTATCCCAGGACCGTTTGCGGGCAACTATTAACACTTATTGGAAAGCTACCACTAGGCCAAAACACGCATGTAGGTCTCACCCCCAGACCAAAGGAACCAAGAGTGGGGCTATTGCTTTGAGTTTTGAAGAGTTTCACCAAAGTCTATGTGTACTTCTAATCGAATGATCAATTTCTCACACCAGACACACATCTGTGTACAGGGATTGTAATTGAGATTGTCTAGCAGGTGCTAAAAGCAACTCCTGGGTATCTACCATTAACCAGTGTCCATGCGCGACCTCTGGGGAACGAGGAGCTAGTACATAGCGTTCTGCAAATCTAACGTCCATATGAGATTAAAGCATACAATTTTGTCCATTATGTATGACCCTTATGCTTTAAATGTTGTATAGATATGTCCTTATGTTTGTTTATAGATTGTCCCAAATTTGCGAAGTTAAATTCGCAAAGATGTGGTTGTTTGGCATCAATTGGCCTGGGGAACCAAAAGTAGCTCCTCGTAGCGGTTGGTGTTAAGCTAACCAAGCTCAACTAGGCTACAAGCAGGAGCTAAATAGCTCCTAGCTCCCCTCAATTTGAATAGACTACTCAGTTTAATTATTGTACCCGCCACCTCCCATGGCCAGCACATGCCCACTTCCAATGACCTGTGTGTGGGTGCGCACGCACGCATAGTTCACAAGCCATGATAAACAACAAAAAACCCTAGCAAACACATCTACTCATACCAGTACACACACTCACACACACGCACATGCCTAATTCAGCATGAGGTACTGGTGCGTGCACAGCGTTCAACTAAACGTGTGTTCCCGGATGTGCCGGGCCAGCGTGTGTGTTTGTGGACCAGTGTTTTCGGCATCTGAAGTTGAAATGTGGGTCTCACTGTCATACACCCACACAAAAAGCCATGCCAGTTAACATGATCACTACAGTGTAGTAGTGACTACACATGCTGTGCACACACATTCAGAAGCTGTAATTCAACGTCCACAAGACACAAGTGCACAGATCTGTGTCATACACAGAACTCCTGTGCATGCATGCACCACAAAGATATATTAGTGGTTAAAATGGCCTGGTGAGTGCAGGGCCTGTTGACACTGGGCGTGGCTATTCTCAGACCTCCCAAGGAGAGACCCCCACCGGGGTGAGAAATCCTGAGTGCGCTGTTCCTTTTCACCAGAATGAGAAAGAGAAACCAGACAACCCGCGGGAAGCGACCCCCATTGATGCGGTGGCAGGCCTTTGTGCCCCAGCCTGCCACCAGGACGGACCCAGCCTCAGCCTTTCTCGGACCTGTCGAGGTCCGTGCGGTCATTTGCATGTCATTAAGCCTCTCCTGGCTGGCCCTCTGTTCCCCATCGACTGCCCTCTCAATCTCTGTAGCGTACAAGTGGTGGGTCTCATACGAGAGAGGCGAGGCTGCAGCACACCTCTCAAAGTGTGGCAGAGAGAAAGCTGCGAAACACGACAGTGTGTGGCAGTGGCGTGCACAGAATAGCCCCCTGGATCCCCCCAGAGAGGGGGCAGATGCAGAGAATAGCCCCCTGGATCCCCCCAGAGAGGGTGGCATGCACAGAATGGCCCCCTGGATCCCCCCAGAGAGGGGGCAGATGCAGAGAATATCCCCCTGGGTCCTCCCAGAGAGGTTGGCATGCACAGAATAGCCCTCTGGATCCTCACAGAGAGGGTGGCAGATGCATAGACTAGCCCCCTGGATCCTCCCAGAGAGGGAGGCAGATGCACAGAATAGCCCCCTGGATCCCCCCAAAGAGGGCGGCATGCACAGAATGGCCCCCTGGATCCCCCCAGAGAGGGGGCAGATGCAGAGAATATCCCCCTGGGTCCTCCCAGAGAGGGTGGCAGATGCAGAGAATAGCCCCCTGGATCCTCCCAGAGAGGGTGGCATGCACAGAATGGCCCCCTGGATCCCCCCATAGAGGTCGGCATGCACAGAATAGCCCTCTGGATCCTCACAGAGAGGGTGGCAGATGCATAGAATAGCCCCCTGGATCCCCCCAGAGAGGGTGGCATGCACAGAATAGCCCCCTGGACCCCCCCAGAGAGGGTGGCATGCACAGAATGGCCCCCTGATTCCCCCCAGAGAGGGGGCAGATGCAGAGAATATCCCCCTGGGTCCTCCCAGAGAGGGGGGCATGCACAGCATAGCCCCCTCAGTCCTCCCAGAGAGGGTGGCATACACAGAATAGCCCTCTGGGTCCTCACACAGAGGGTGGCAGATGCAGAGAATAGCCCCCGGATTCTCCCAGGGAGGGTGGCATGCACAGAATAGCCCCCTGGATCCTCCCAGAGAGGGTGGCAGATGCAGAGAATAGCCCCTGGATCCTCCCGAGAGGGTGGCAGATGCAAAGAATAGCCCCTGGATCCTCCCAGAGAGGGTGGCAGATGCAGAGAATAGCCCCCTGGATCCTCCCAGATGCAAAGAATAGCCCCTGGATCCTCCCAGAGAGGGTGGCAGATGCAAAGACTAGCCCCTGGATCCTCCCAGAGAGGATGGCAGATGTACAGAATGGCCCCCGGATCCTCCCAGAGAGGGTGGCATGCACATAATAGCCCCGTGAATCCTCCCAGAGAGGGGGCAGATGCAGAGAATAGCCCTATGGGTCCCCCCAGAGAGGGTGGCAGATGCACAGAATAGCCCCCGGATCCTCCCAGAGAGGGTGGCATGCACAGAATAGCCTTCTGGGTCCTCCCAGAGAGGGTGGCAGATGCACAGAATAGCCCCCGTATCCTCCCAGATAGGGTGGCAGATGCACAGAATAGCCCCCTGGATCCTCCCAGAGAGGGGGGCAGATGCACAGAATAGCCCCCTGTGTCCTCCCAGAGAGGGGGCAGATGCAGAGAATAGCCCTATGGGTCCCCCCAGAGAGGGAGGGTGATGCACAGAATAGCCCCCTGGATCCTCCCAGAGAGGGGGCAGATACACAGAATACCCCCCTGGATCCTCCCAGAGAGGGGGCAGATGCAGAGAATAGCCCCCTGGATCCCCCCAGAGGGGGTGGCAGATGCACAGAATGGCCCTCTGGATACTCCCAGAGAGGGTGGCATGCACAGAATAGCCCTCTGGGCCCCGCCTCAGAACTCTATCTCTGAGCCTGCCAGGGCTCTGCCCCGTCCAGCCCCAACCCACTTAAAGCCCTGGAGGGCGGTGAAAAGCGAGTGGGTGGAGCAGTCGGCCGCCCTATGTTAGATTTTTCAATCATGTCTGTCAAAAAACAAACCTGGACAGTGTCCACCCGGCCCTCAAATCCGGTGAAAGGGTTTTTCAATCGAAAAAAAAAAAACTCGGGACAGAGGGACACATTCTGGGACAGTCCTGGTAAAACTGGGACGGCTGGTTACCCTGGCTCTAGGCGAAGTACCGCAATTTGTGGCAGAAGGGGGGCCGACGGGAAATAAGTGCAGGGGAGTGATACAACACAAACACTGACACGGGGTACAGATTGAAACTGACCCAGAGGGATCGCGACTGTTTTAGTTGAACAGAAGGCGCTTTGTGCTGTGAGAATGACAGGTGTCCGTCTGCGGCCGGACCCCATCTGCTAACATTCGCTTTTTGATGCATTCAATTTCCCATCAATATCTTGTTCCTGATTTGGACAAGGGTGAGACTGTGGTACAATTGTCTTCCTCGAACCGCGAGAAGGATGTCTGCATGGACCGTCGCCTCATGGTGCTAGGTTTACAGACCCCATTAGACCTCATAGGACTGAAGGACCGATGTGGCCGCGTGTTCTGTTTCTTTAAGAAAAGAGACCGCGTCTCTCTCACCCCAGTCTGCATTCATGGTGGTAGCCATGTCATAGCGTGGGGGTGAATCGCGTCTAAACCATTAAGATGAGCAAACAAGGGATTTTTTTCTATTGCAAAAAGAGTGAGAGGGTGAAGGGGTCCCCGGCTCAGGTGCACGTTTGGCAGCTCAACCAACATATATGCATTGATTGACATCAACACAGTCCGGAAGTGAGAGGGTTTCAGGGGTGTATCCCCTCGGGTATTTCGTAGAAAAAGAGGAGCAGTGCGGCTTTATAATTAGATATCACAATATGAGACCTGCCGGAAGGACTTCCCACGTGATATACAGTGGGTCCAGGGGGGCAGATGCAAAGGATAGCCCCCTGGATTCTCCCAGAGAGGGTGGCGTGCACAGAATAGCCCCCTGTATTCTCCCAGAGAGGGGGGCATGCACAAAATAGCCCCCTGGATCCTCCCAGAGAGGGGGCATGCACAAAATAGCCCCCTGGATCCTCACAGAGAGGGGGGCATGCACAGAATAGCCCACTGGATCCTCCCAGAGAGGGGGGCATGCACAGAATAGCCCACTGGATCCTCCCAGAGAGGGTGGCAGATCCAGAGAATAGCAGAATAGCCCCCTGTATTCTCCCAGAGAGGGGGGCATGCACAAAATAGCCCCCTGGATCCTCCCAGAGAGGGGGCATGCACAAAATAGCCCCCTGGATCCTCCCAGAGAGGGGGGCATGCACAAAATAGCCCCTGGATCCTCCCAGAGAGGGGGGCATTCCCAGAATAGCCCTCTGGATCCTCCCAGAGAGGGTGGCAGATACACAGAATAGCCCCCTGGATACTCCCAGAGAGGGAGGCAGATGCACAGAATAGCCCTCTGGGTCCTCCCAGGGAGGGTGGCATGCATGTAATAGCCCTCTGGATCCTCCCAGAGAGGGGGGCAGATGCACAGACTAGCCCCCTGGATCCTCCCAGGGAGGGTGGCATGCACAGAATAGCCCCCGGATCCTCCCAGAGAGGGTGGCATGCACAGAATAGCCCTCTGGGTTCTCCCAGGGAAGGGGACATGCACAGAATAGCCCCCTGGATCCTCCCAGAGAGGGGGGCAGATGCACAGAATAGCCCCCTGGATCCGCCCCGGGGAGTGTGGCATGCACAGAATGGCCCCCTGGATCCCCCCAGAGAGGGGGCAGATGCACAGAATAGCCCCCTGGATCCTCCCAGAGAGGTTGGCATGCACAGAATAGTCCCCGGATCCTCCCAGGGAGGGTGGCATGCACAGAATAGCCCCCTGGATCCTCCCAGAGAGGGTGACAGATGCACAGAATAGCCCCCTGGATCATCCCAGGGAGGGTGGCATGCACAGAATAGCCCCCTGGATCATCTCAGGGAGGGGGGCAGATGCAGAATATAGCCCCCTGGATCCTCCCAGAGAGGGTGGCATGCACAGAATAGCCCCCGGATCCTCCCAGGGAGGGTGGCATGCACAGAATAGCCCCCTGGATACTCCCAGAGAGGGGGGCATGCACAAAATAGCCCCCCTGGATCCTCCCAGAGAGGGGGGCATGCACTGAATACCCCCCTGGATCCTCCCAGAGAGGGGGGCATGCACAGAATAGCCCCCTGGATCCTCCCAGTGAGGGAGGCATTCCCAGAATGGCCCTCTGGATCCTCCCAGAGCGGGTGGTATGCACAGAATAGCCCCCCTGGATCCTCCCAGAGAGGGGGCAGATGCAGAGAATAGCCCCCGGATCCTCCCAGAGAGGGCGGCATGCACAGACTAGCCCTCTGGATCCTGATCCTCCCAGAGAGGGGGGCAGATGCACAGAATAGCCCCCTGGATCCTCCCAGAGAGGGTGGCATGCACAGAATAGCCCCCTGGATCCTCCCAGAGAGGGTGGCAGATGCACAGAATAGCCTTCTGGGTCCTCCCAGAGAGGGGGGCAGATGCACAGAATAGCCCCCTGGATCCTCCCAGAGAGGGTGGCAGATGCACAGAATAGCCCCCGGATCCTCCCAGAGAGGGTGGCATGCACAGAATAGCCCCCTGGATCCTCCCAGAGAGGGTGGCATGCATAGATAGCTCTCCAGCCGGAGGTCAACAGACTAACAGAATAAAAAAAGTAATTATGCAGATAAGGGGATTAAATCACATTTCAGCCTATGCATTGATACTTTAGGTCGTCAAATGGCCAGAATTAACAATTTTTTCAGCCAATTTTGTCACCTGCAAGCCCAGCCCCATGGTGTGCCATCCCAGCCCGAAGGCCTGCCAGACCAGCCTCAATGCCTGCTAGCCCCGCCCCATGCTCTGAAAGCCCAGCCCATGGCCTGCCAGCCCAGGCCCAGCCCCATGGTCTGCCAGCCCAGCCCCATGGCCTGCCAGCCCAGTCCCATGGTCTGCTAGCCCCGCCCAATGGACTGCTAGTCCCACCCAAGGGCCTGCTAGCCCCGCCCCATGGTCTGCCTGCCCAGCCCCATGGCCTGCCAGCCCAGCCCCATTGTCTGCCAGCCATGTCCCATGATCTGATAGCCCAACCCCATGGACTGCTAGCCTGTGGCCTGCTAGCCCTGCCCGATGGACAGCTATCCGCGCCCATTGGCCTGCTAGCCCAGCCCCCTGGTCTGGTATCCCCGTCCCATGGTCTGCCAGCCCTGCCCCATGGCCTGCTAGCCCCGCCCCATGGCTGCTAGCGCAGCACCATGGTCTGCTAGCCCCGCCCCATGGGCCGCTAGCCCAGGTTCCTAACTTGCTAGCTCCGCCCCATGGCCTGCCAGCCCAGCCCCATGGATTGCTAGCCCCGCCCCTGGCCTGCTAGATCCGCCCCATGGATTGCTAGCTCCGCCCCATGGCCTGCTATGAGTGACCAATACTGCTCAGGGTCATGTGATGCTTGGTGGTGCGCCTCGTGCACCATGGCTCGTGCTCAGCTCACAGGCCCAGTGCTATCCGCTACGGCGATGGCATGCACTTCTGACGCCGCATTCCTGCCTTCCTCCACCTTTCGCTTTGACGGCCCTTCAAATGGAGGGTCGCAAGACGCATGGGTGTAATCTTAGGTCTTTCATGGTACACCATTTTGCCCCCATTCATTTGGCTGGGGTGTTTTTCATCAGATATCACGTCACCCCCAACATTTTCAGCAAAGTTACTCCGCTGCTCTACAGCCTATCCTGGAGGATGGGGGGTGGGGCACGTGTGCACCTATCCTGCTTTTGTTTAATTATTAGATCACTGAGCAGTCTCTATTGGTCTATGGATGGGGGCTAATAGGGAGGGCGGGAGAGTCGACGGGGAAGAAACTGCAGTGGCAGAAATGCCGATTTCCTTGGCACTGGTTTCTGCACTTTGGTGACAGAAGCAATACATAGACTGGACGGCAAGGTGAGCTGAAGGGGACTGCATTAACAAAACAAGGGTGGGGGAGCAGGAGAAGGGGGAATATGCTGAAGCGGGCAGAGGAGGACCAGGAGAAGGCAGGGGGGGAGGGGGAGTGGAGAGAGAGACACACGCAAAGGAAAAAAGTATGGGCTAGAGGATGAAAGGAGGAGAAGAACACAGAGAGAGAGGGAGGAACAGAGAAGAGAGAGGAAGGGAGACAAAGAGAGTTAAGCAAAGGGAAATATCGATGTGCAGGAAGAGGAGGGCCAAGGAGGAGAGGAACAGGGAGTGGGGTGAGAGGGGGAGGAGAAAAAGAGAGAGAGTGAGAGAGACATACCAGAAGGAAAAACTGAAGAGCAGGAAGAGGAGGGCTAGTGGATGTAAGGAGGAGATGAACAGAGGGGAGAGAGAGGAACAGGGAAGAGAGAGGAAGGGGGAGAGAGACAAAAGGAGTTAAGCAACGGAAAATATCAATGGGCAGGAAAAGGAGGGCCAGAGGATGAAAGGAGGAGAGGAACAGAGAGAGAGAGAGACACACACAAATGCAGAGGGAAAACTGATGGGCAGGAAGGGGAGGATCAAAGGAAGAAAGGAGGAGAGGAATAGAGAGACAAACACATGAGTGAAGGAGGATATGAAAGAGAGAGAGTGGTGAGAGAGGACACAAGGAAGAGTGGAGTTGAAGAAGACAGCAGGAGAAGTATGGGGAGAAGGCAAGAGGAGGTAAACACTGAAAGAAAGAGAAGAATTGAGGGTCAAAAGGAGCGACATGAGAGAGGAGGGTGAGAAAACAAGTAAGTGAAAGGCGGAGAGAGAGATCAGTAGAAGAGGGGAAGGGTAGGGAATGAGGGCGGGGAGAGGGGGAATGACATAAAAGAAAAGAGCGCTATTGAATGGAGAGGGAATAGGAAATCGAGAGGGAAACAGAGAGGAAGAGGATAAGAAATATAGATGAGGCGATGAAAATGAAGAGGAGCAGAGGATAGCGAGGCATAAGGAGGGAAGCAGGCAAAATGGCAGAGAGGTGAGGGAGGGAAGTAGGCAGAATGGCAGGGAGGGTGAGGGAGGGAAGCAGGCAAAATGGCAGAGAGGTGAGGGAGGGAAGCAGGCAGAATGGCAGAGAGGGTGAGGGAGGGAAGCAGGCAGAATGGGAGAGAGGTGAGGGAGGGAAGCAGGCAGAATGGCAGAGAGGGTGAGGGAGGGAAGCAGGCAGAATGGCAGAGAGGGTGAGGGAGGGAAGTAGGCAGAATGGCAGAGAGGGTGAGGGAGGGAAGCAGGCAGAATGGCAGAGAGGGTGAGGGAGGGAAGCAGGCAGAATGGCAGAGAGGTGAGGGAGGGAAGCAGGCAGAATGGCAGAGAGGGTGAGGGAGGGAAGCAGGCAGAATGGCAGAGAGGGTGAGGGAGGGAAGCAGGCAGAATGGCAGAGAGGTGAGGGAGGGAAGCAGGCAGAATGGCAGAGAGGTGAGGGAGGGAAGCAGGCAGAATGGCAGAGAGGTGAGGGAGGGAAGCAGGCAGAATGGCAGAGAGGTGAGGGAGGGAAGCAGGCAGAATGGCAGAGAGGGTGAGGGAGGGAAGCAGGCAGAATGGCAGAGAGGGTGAGGGAGGGAAGCAGGCAGAATGGCAGAGAGATGAGGGAGGGAAGCAGGCAGAATGGCAGAGAGGGTGAGGGAGGGAAGCAGGCAGAATGGCAGAGAGGTGAGGGAGGGAAGCAGGCAGAATGGCAGAGAGGTGAGGGAGGGAAGCAGGCAGAATGGCAGAGAGGGTGAGGGAGGGAAGTAGGCAGAATGGCAGGGAGGGTGAGGGAGGGAAGCAGGCAAAATGGCAGAGAGGTGAGGGAGGGAAGCAGGCAGAATGGCAGAGAGGGTGAGGGAGGGAAGCAGGCAGAATGGGAGAGAGGTGAGGGAGGGAAGCAGGCAGAATGGCAGAGAGGGTGAGGGAGGGAAGCAGGCAGAATGGCAGAGAGGGTGAGGGAGGGAAGTAGGCAGAATGGCAGAGAGGGTGAGGGAGGGAAGCAGGCAGAATGGCAGAGAGGGTGAGGGAGGGAAGCAGGCAGAATGGCAGAGAGGGTGAGGGAGGGAAGCAGGCAGAATGGCAGAGAGGTGAGGGAGGGAAGTAGGCAGAATGGCAGGGAGGGTGAGGGAGGGAAGCAGGCAAAATGGCAGAGAGGTGAGGGAGGGAAGCAGGCAGAATGGCAGAGAGGGTGAGGGAGGGAAGCAGGCAGAATGGCAGAGAGGTGAGGGAGGGAAGCAGGCAGAATGGCAGAGAGGGTGAGGGAGGGAAGCAGGCAGAATGGCAGAGAGGGTGAGGGAGGGAAGCAGGCAGAATGGCAGAGAGGGTGAGGGAGGGAAGCAGGCAGAATGGCAGAGAGGGTGAGGGAGGGAAGCAGGCAGAATGGCAGAGAGGGTGAGGGAGGGAAGCAGGCAGAATGGCAGAGAGGTGAGGGAGGGAAGCAGGCAGAATGGCAGGGAGGGTGAGGGAGGGAAGCAGGCAGAATGGCAGAGAGGTGAGGGAGGGAAGCAGGCAGAATGGCAGAGAGGGTGAGGGAGGGAAGTAGGCAGAATGGCAGAGAGGGTGAGGGAGGGAAGCAGGCAGAATGGCAGAGAGGTGAGGGAGGGAAGCAGGCAGAATGGCAGAGAGGGTGAGGGAGGGAAGCAGGCAGAATGGCAGAGAGGGTGAGGGAGGGAAGCAGGCAGAATGGCAGAGAGGTGAGGGAGGGAAGCAGGCAGAATGGCAGAGAGGGTGAGGGAGGGAAGCAGGCAGAATGGCAGAGAGGGTGAGGGAGGGAAGCAGGCAGAATGGCAGAGAGGGTGAGGGAGGGAAGCAGGCAGAATGGCAGAGAGGTGAGGGAGGGAAGCAGGCAGAATGGCAGAGAGATGAGGGAGGGAAGCAGGCAGAATGGCAGAGAGGGTGAGGGAGGGAAGCAGGCAGAATGGCAGAGAGGGTGAGGGAGGGAAGCAGGCAGAATGGCAGAGAGGTGAGGGAGGGAAGCAGGCAGAATGGCAGAGAGGGTGAGGGAGGGAAGCAGGCAGAATGGCAGAGAGGTGAGGGAGGGAAGCAGGCAGAATGGCAGAGAGGGTGAGGGAGGGAAGCAGGCAGAATGGCAGAGAGGGTGAGGGAGGGAAGTAGGCAGAATGGCAGAGAGGGTGAGGGAGGGAAGCAGGCAGAATGGCAGAGAGGGTGAGGGAGGGAAGCAGGCAGAATGGCAGAGAGGGTGAGGGAGGGAAGCAGGCAGAATGGCAGAGAGGTGAGGGAGGGAAGTAGGCAGAATGGCAGGGAGGGTGAGGGAGGGAAGCAGGCAAAATGGCAGAGAGGTGAGGGAGGGAAGCAGGCAGAATGGCAGAGAGGGTGAGGGAGGGAAGCAGGCAGAATGGCAGAGAGGTGAGGGAGGGAAGCAGGCAGAATGGCAGAGAGGGTGAGGGAGGGAAGCAGGCAGAATGGCAGAGAGGGTGAGGGAGGGAAGTAGGCAGAATGGCAGAGAGGGTGAGGGAGGGAAGCAGGCAGAATGGCAGAGAGGGTGAGGGAGGGAAGCAGGCAGAATGGCAGAGAGGGTGAGGGAGGGAAGCAGGCAGAATGGCAGAGAGGTGAGGGAGGGAAGTAGGCAGAATGGCAGGGAGGGTGAGGGAGGGAAGCAGGCAGAATGGCAGAGAGGTGAGGGAGGGAAGCAGGCAGAATGGCAGAGAGGGTGAGGGAGGGAAGTAGGCAGAATGGCAGAGAGGGTGAGGGAGGGAAGCAGGCAGAATGGCAGAGAGGTGAGGGAGGGAAGCAGGCAGAATGGCAGAGAGGGTGAGGGAGGGAAGCAGGCAGAATGGCAGAGAGGGTGAGGGAGGGAAGCAGGCAGAATGGCAGAGAGGTGAGGGAGGGAAGCAGGCAGAATGGCAGAGAGGGTGAGGGAGGGAAGCAGGCAGAATGGCAGAGAGGGTGAGGGAGGGAAGCAGGCAGAATGGCAGAGAGGGTGAGGGAGGGAAGCAGGCAGAATGGCAGAGAGGTGAGGGAGGGAAGCAGGCAGAATGGCAGAGAGATGAGGGAGGGAAGCAGGCAGAATGGCAGAGAGGGTGAGGGAGGGAAGCAGGCAGAATGGCAGAGAGGGTGAGGGAGGGAAGCAGGCAGAATGGCAGAGAGGTGAGGGAGGGAAGCAGGCAGAATGGCAGAGAGATGAGGGAGGGAAGCAGGCAGAATGGCAGAGAGGGTGAGGGAGGGAAGCAGGCAGAATGGCAGAGAGGTGAGGGAGGGAAGCAGGCAGAATGGCAGAGAGGGTGAGGGAGGGAAGCAGGCAGAATGGCAGAGAGGGTGAGGGAGGGTAGAGGGACAGCAAGGGCTAGGGTGAGAAGCAAAGAGAGGGGTAGCGAGGGATAGAGAAGGAGAGGGGCATGAAGTGCTAGGGTGAGAAGCAAAGAGAGGGGTAGCATGGGATAGGGAGGGAAAGAGAGGGGCAGCAAGGGCTACGGAGGGCAGAGGGACAGCAAAGGCTAGGGTGAGAAGCAAAGAGAGGGGTAGCGAGGGATGCGGGGAAGGAGCGGGACAGCAAGGGCTGGGGTGAGAAGCAAAGAGAGGGGTAGCGAGGGATAGGGAGGGAAGAAAGGGACAGCGAGGGCTAGGGAGGGGAGATGCACAGCAATGGCTACAGTGAGAAGCAAGGAGAGGGGTAGCAAGGGATAGGGAGGGAAGGAGAAGGGCAGCAAGGGCTAGGGAGGGAAGCAGGGAGAATGGCAGAGAGGGCTAGGGAGGGAAGGGGAGAGGGGTAGCAAGAGCTTGGGAGGGAAGCAGGGAGAATGTCAGAGAGGGATAGGGAGGGAAGGAGAGGGGCAGCAAGGGCTAGGGAGGGAGCAGGGAGAATTGGCAGAGAGGGCTAGGGAGGCAATGAGAGGGGCAGCAAGGGCTAGGGAGGGGAGAGGGACAGCAAGGGCTAGGATGAGAAGCAAAGAGAGGAGTAGCGAGGGATGGAGAGGGAAGGAGAGGGGCTGAAAAGATTAGGGAGGGGAAAGGGACAGCAAGGGCTAGGGTGAGAAGCAAGGAGAGGGGTAGCGAGGGATAGGGAGGGAAGGAGAGGGGCAGCAAGGGCTAGGGTGAGAAGCAAAGAGGGATAGTGAGGGATAGAGAGGGGCAGAGAAGGGTAGCAAGTGGTAGAGGGGATAGAGGGACAGCAAGGGCTAGGGTGAGAAGCAAAGAGAAGGGTAGCAAGGGATAGGGAGGGAAGGAGAGGGCAGCAAGGGCTACGGAGGGAAGCAGGCAGAATGGCAGAGAGGGTTAGGGAGGCAATGAGACGGGCAGCAAGGGCTAGGGAGGGGATAGGGACAGCAAGGGCTAGGATGAGAAGCAAAGAGGGATAGTGAGGGATAGAGAGGGGCAGAGAGGGGTAGCAAGGGGTAGAGGGGATAGAGGGACAGCAAGGGCTAGGGTGAGAAGCAAAGAGAAGGGTAGCGAGGGATAGGGAGGGAAGGAGAGGGCAGCAAGGGCTACAGAGGGAAGCAGGCAGAATGGCAGAGAGGGGTAGGGAGGGAAGGAGCGGGGCAGCACGGGCTAGGGTGAGAAGCAAAGAGAGGGATACCGAAGGAGAGGGGCAGCTAGTGTGAGAATCAAAGAGAGGGGTAGCGAGGGATAGAAGGGAAAGAGAGGGGTAGTAAGGGCTAGGGTGAGAAGCAAAGAGAGGGGTAGTGAGGGATAAATAGGGAAAGAGAGGGGCATCAATTGATAGCGAAGGGAGAGAGACTGCAAGGCTAGGTTGCAAAGCAAAGAGAGGCATAGAAAGAGATAGAGAGGGAAGGAGAGGGAGGACAAAAGGGACAGCAAGGGCAAGGATGAGAATCAAGGAGAGGGGTATGAAGGGATAGAGTGGGACGGAGAGGGGCAACAAGGGCTAGGGATAGAAGCAGGCAGAATGGCAGAGAGGGCGAGGGAGGGAAGGGTGGAGAGGGGTGGCAAGGGCTAGGGAGGGAAGCAGGGAGAATGGCAGAGAGGGCTAGGGAGGGAAGAGGGAGAGGGGTAAGTTTTTCGACCAGGTGGGAGGGAGATATTGCTCCAGAAAGTGGGAGAAAGGAATTTCCCCATAGGATTGCATTGGGGTGTTAATTATCTTAGGTGGGAGCGAGTGCTGGAGTTTGTCTCCCTCTGCTGGAGACTCCCGCCAGTTGTGGCAGACTTGGCTTGTCTGAGGGAGGGAAGGGGGAGAGGGGCAGCCAGGGCTAGGGAGGGAAGGAGAGGGGCAGCAGGGGTGAGAGAAGCAGGGAGATGACCAGAGAGGGCTAAGGGGAGAAGCAGAGGGGGATAGAGGGGTGGGAGAAGGAGAGGGGCAGTGACAGCTAGGGAGGGAAACAGGGAGAGGGGCAGCAAAGACTAGGGAGGGAAGCAGGGAGAGGGACAGCAAACGCTAGGGTATAAAGCAAAGATAGGGGCAACTAGGACTAGGGAGGGAAGGAGGGGGATGCAAGGACTATGGAGAGAAGTGGGGAAAGGGGCAGTGAAGGCTAGGAGGAGAAGACGGGAGAGGGGCAGCGAGGGCTATGGAGAAAAGTGGGAAGAGGGACAGAAAGGGTGATGGAGGGAAGCGGGGAGAGGGGCAGCGAGGGCTAGCATGAGAAGCACAGAGGGGCAACGAGGACTAGGGAGGCAAGGAGGGGGAGGCCAGGGCAATGGAGAGAAGCAGGAGAGGGGAAGTAAGGGCTAGGGAGGGGAGACGGACAGCAAGGGCTAGGGTGAGAAGCAAAGAGGGTGGCAGCGAGGACTAGGGAGGCAAGGAGAGGGGCAGCAAGGGCTAGTGGGGGAAGCAAGAAGAGGTGCATTGAGGGGTGGAAGTAGCAGGGAGAAGAGCAGCGAAGGCTAGGGAGAGAAGTGGGAAGAGGGGCAGAAAGGGCGAGGGATGGAAGTGGGGAGAGGGGCTTCGAGGTCTAGGATGAGATAGGAGAGGGGAAGGAAGGGTTGGGGATGAGAAGGGAGAGGGGGACCGAGGGCTGGGGGAAGAAGCAGGGAAAGGGACAGTTAGGGCTTGGGTAGAGAGAGGGGCAGTGAGGGCTAGGAAGAGAATGAGAGGAGCAGCAAGGGTTAAAGGGAGAAGCACGGAGAGGGGCAGTGAGGGATGGGTAGAAGCAAGGAGAGGGGATCAAGGGATAGGGGAGAAGCAGGGAGCGGGGCAGCAAGGGATGTAGAGGAGAAAGGAAAGGGGCAGTGAGGGATAGGGGAGAAGAAGTGAGAGAGGCAGAGGAAGGGAGAGAGGAATGAAAGGTTAGGAGGAGAAGAAGGAAGAGGGGCAGCGAGGGCTAAGGGGAGCGGAATGGAGAGAGGCAGCGAGATTTGGGGGAGAAGCAGGGAGAGTGGCAGCAAGGGAGAGGAGTGGGAAGCAGGAGCAGGGCATCGAGGGGTAGGGTGCGATGGGAGAGGCAGTGAGGGTTGGGGGAGAAGCAGAGAGAGGCAGCGAGGGCTAGGGTGATACAGGTGAGGGACAGCGAGGATTAAGGGGAGAAGAAGGGAGAGGGGCAGCAATGGTCAGGGAGGTAAGGAGAGGGACAGAGAGGTCTAGGGGAAGAAGCAGGGATAGGGGCATCAAGGATTAGGGGAGAAGCAGGGAGAGGGGCAGTGAGGGCTAAGGGGAGAAGAAGGGAGTGGGCCAGCGAGAGCTACGGGGAGAAAGAGGGAGAGGTGCAGTGAGGGCTAGGGGAGAAGCAGGGAGAAGGGCAGTGTGGGCTAGGGGAGAAGCAGGGAGGGGTGCAGCGAGAGCTAGGGGAGAAGCAGGGAAGGGGGCAGCATGGGCTAGGGATGAAGCAGGGAGAGGGGCAGCAAGGGCTAGGGGAGAAGCAGGGAGGGGGGCAGTGTGGGCTAAGGGAGAAGCAGGGAGAGGGGCAGCAAGGGCTAGGGGAGAAGCAGGGAGGGGGGCAGTGTGGGCTAAGGGAGAAGCAGGGAGAGGGGCAGCAAGGGCTAGGGGAGAAGCAGGGAGGGGGGCAGTGTGGGCTAAGGGAGAAGCAGGGATAGGGGCAGCAAGGGCTAGATGGAGAATCAGGGCGAGGGCCAGCGAGGGGAGAGGCAGGGAGACGGCCACCGAGGGCTAGGGGAGAAGCAGGGAGATGTGCAGCAGGGGCTAGGGGAAAAGCAGGGAGAGGGGTAGCGTGGGCTAGGGAAGAATCAGGGAGAGGTGCAGCGAGGGCTAGGGGAGAAGCAGGGAGAGCACCAGCGAGGGCGAGGGCAGAAACAGGGAGAGGGACAGCGAGGAGAGAAGCAGGGAGAGGTGCAGGGAGGGGTGCAGCAAGGGCTAGGGGAGAAGCAGGGAGAAGGGCAGTGTGGGCTAGGGGAGAAGCAGGGAAAGGTGCAGCGAGGGCTAGGGGAGAAGCAGAGAGAGGGCCAGCGAGGGCGAGGGCAGGAACAGGGAGAGGGGCAGCGAGGGGAGAAGCAGGGAGAGGTGCAGCGAGTGCTAGGGGAGAAGAAGGGAAGGGGGTAGCATGGGCTAGGGGAGAAGCAGGGAGAGGGGCAGCGAGGGCTAGGGGAGAAGCAGGGAGGGGGCAGCATGGGCTAGGGGAGAAGCAGGGAGAGGGGCAGCAAGGGCTAGGGGAGAAGCAGGGAGGGGGGCAGTGTGGGCTAAGGGAGAAGCAGGGAGAGGGGCAGCAAGGGCTAGGGGAGAAGCAGGGAGGGGGGCAGTGTGGGCTAAGGCAGAAGCAGGGAGAGGGGCAGCAAGGGCTAGATGGAGAATCAGGGCAAGGGCCAGCTAGGGGAGAGGCAGGGAGAGGGCCAGCGAGGGCTAGGGGAGAAGCAGGGAGAGGTGCAGCGGGGGCTAGGGGAAAAGCAGGGAGAGGGGCAGCGTGATGCTAGGGAAGAAGCAGGGAGAGGTGCAGCGAGGGCTAGGGGAGAAGCAGGGAGAGGTGCAGCAAGGGCTAGGGGAGAAGCAGGGAGGGGGTGGCATGGGCTAGGGGAGAAGCAGGGAGAGGTGCCGCGAGGGCTAGGGGAGAATCAGGGACTGGGGTGGAGTGGGTTATGGGAGAAGCAGGGAGAGGGGCAGCAAGGGCTAGATGGAGAATCCGGGCGAGGGCCAGCGAGGGGGGAGGCAGGGAGAGGGCCAGCGAGGGCTAGAGGGAGAAGCAGGGAGTGGGCCAGTGAGGGGAGAAGCAGGGAGAGGTGCAGCGAGGGCAAGAGGGAGAAGCAGGGTGAGATGCAGCGAGGGTAGGGGAGAATCAAGGAGAGGGGCAGCGAGGGCTAGGGGAGAAGCTGGGAGAGGGCCAGCGAGGGGAGAAGCAGGGAGAGGTGCAGCGAGGGGTAGGGGAGAAGCAGAGAGTGGGCCAGCGAGGGCTAGGGGAGAAGCAGGGAGAGGGCCAGCGAGGGGAGAAGCAGGGAGAGGGGCAGCGAGGGCTGGGGAGAAGCAGGTATAGGCATGGGGTGCGGATCCGGGCAGAAGGAAATGACGTGGGAATGACTTTGCTTGCACCCTTTTCCTTGCCGTGCATTTCCTATGCCTCCGCGGCCTGCGTCCCATGAGACCAGCTGAGGAATTCTGGACTGTTTATTTATGAGCCATGTGTAGACAGGGTCCCTCCCGAGACATGGCGAGAGCGTGCTCTGCAGGCTGGCCGGAGTGAGACAGGACATGTGCCGAGGAAGTGTGTCTGACCCCGTCCCTGCCAGAGGGCCCACTCCTCCCAAGTGGGCAGGGGGAGGGGGCGAGTGGGGATAGGATTGCCCATTAAACCCTGTGGGGATAAAGCCGGGCTGGGCTGTAGCATCGTATCCACTGGTTCCCTGCTGGTTTGGGGGTCACTACTCTCATCCCTTCCCCAGCAAGCCAATGGCCGCTTCCACAGGCGTAAGACAACATGTCATGTTCAGCTGCAGGTCGGATAGCTCACTGGGTCAGCCGCTTGCTGCTGGGATATGTGTTAACCCTGCCGCTCAAGTTCTAAAACCACCACTTCAGCTGTTCCTCCTTCTGGGGTAAAGGTTTTTTTAATTTATTTTTATGCAATACAAATGGGCAATAAGACTAGTGCTGTGAAATCGGCTAGTAAGCATTATATCAAATGAACTAGAATCAGTTATATTGTCACCGTGGTCTGTGACTTTGCAATTGGCTGCTTCAGAGGAATGTTTTGCGAGGAGCATTCATCAGTTCCCTGGTGACGGAGCCGTTTCACCACTGGGCGCAGAAGTCTGCGCTTCCTGGGGTCGTGCTTCTGAGCGCAGAGGTGTTCACAGTGGTGCATGACGCGGGGAACTTGATAGGAGTTTTAAAACTTGCGAAACTCTCTGATGTCTGGGCCGCTGGGGCCTCCTAGCTTGGCGTGGGGGGGCTGTACCACCTGCTCTCGCTCTGCCCCGCTGCTCATTTTCCTTCCTGCCCATGCCTGTCCAATTCTCCGATCACATACATGCATGTATGTATTTATGTATGTATGTATGTATGTATGTATGGGATTCATAAATGGCGTCCAGCTTGGAAGCAACAGAGTGCTGTACATAGAGGCCACACCCAGGAGATTACAGGCAGGGTGCAGGGGAGCTGGAATGGATCGGGGGTGAAGGGGCGGGGCAGCTCCAGAGGGGAAGAAATATGGTTGAGTGGTTCGGTCAGAGATTGTCGAGATGGTCTATGAACCGTGGGGGTTTCAAGTCCTTCTTGAAGTGTAGGATGAGGGACCCAGTCTCTATTCAGCCTTTGTCCTCTTTCTCTGTCTTCCACTGTGTCTCTTTCCCTCTCAGTCCTCTTTCCCTTTCCATCACTCTCTATATTGTTCTTTCCGCCGCCTCCAGAAACTTGTGGATGGTTTTGATGGGGCTTGGAAGCACTCACCTCGACCCAGACTGCTTGCGGTAAGCAGCAGAGCGCTCTACCCATTTGGCGGCCGGGTGCTATTCGCTTGGGCCACAGCGCTTTTGCAGAATGGATATTGGAAGTCTGAGCATATTCTCCTGCCAAAGACAAGACTGAAAACGTGCAGTTGGTCCCAGTCTGAGCAGCTAGGCCATCGCGGGGCCTTATAAGATAAACAGACGAGGCCCGCTCTGAAGTCTCTCCATTGGCCCTGAGCAGATGAGCAGAGGAGTGGGTCGCTCTCAGGACCTCTGGCCTGAGGCACAGGCTGTGTTGAGCCCTGTGCTTCAAGTACTAACTCAAGAGAGTAGAGCTTTACAACCCATGTCGGTACCTGAGATCATACACAAACAAAAAATTGTCAAGGCTGTGTTTGGTCACACTCCCCTCTTTAATACTATGCAGTCAGTACCAAACTGTCTAGATAGTTTTTTCATAAAAAAAAAATATACATATGGCCAAACAAATAGAGGCCTTCAACATAATACTTAATACAATAAAAATTAAGACAACATCTTTCTAGACACCGTTGGGTCACAGTATCCTATTACAGTTCATTTCCTTAGTTGTATATAGCATATTATAGTTAAGCAGTGCTGATGGTTGCTCTATGGGAAAGTCTACACAGTGTGTTTCGGCCGTCGCATCACCAGCTGTGGTGTCAGATATGCAGCCTTCATCAGGATGATGATAACATTTTTAATTACACCAACATATGTGCATTGTGTCTTGATAAGTAGTGTCCAATCCCATGCTTTCAGCAGGTGGGAAAAAACTTGTGGTTGGGCGGAGTCCAAAAATGGAGCCAAAAACATCACCAACCTTGTGGTTGAAGACTGTAGCCACGAGTGTGAATGGTCATGGATATCTGGAGCGCACATTTCTGTGGATGAGGGTGGGAATTAATGTCAAACGAAACGTAGTGCAAACACACACGTGGCTATTGGGATCAGCAACAAGGGGCACTCCCCAACTTGGAAGCTTCCATTGAAATCAATGGGTAGTGCTGGATCAGAGACCTAGACTTAAGACCATCATCTCGAGATAGTGCTGAAGAGCACCCCTTCTAGTAACCCCTTCACAACACACTGGAATCGGAGGCGAGGCTGTCTAAAATCCCTCACTAGCTCTTTCTTCTCCCCGGCCCCTGCGTCTTTGAACAGCCACACAGCAGGGAGCTGCCCCTAACACATTACTCAGCAACACATCACTTTCTGTCCCATCACTCGTCCTCACTCTCCTGTTCTATCTGTGCAACTTATAGTCACCTTTCTCTGAAATGTCTTTCTTTTTTTTGGAGAGGTCCAAAGTCTCATCAAATCTTCTGGTACCCGTCACCTTTTTTGCCCCTTTCTTCCAGATACTACTTTTGGGCATCCATTTTCCACCATTCCAATCCTGTGTGTGCAACAGGAGAAGAACCATGCATTTGTTTCATGTTCTTGGTCTTTCATCAATACATTCATCCACGTGTTTGTTCATTAAGTCAGTCAGTTGTCCATGCATTTAGGCATTTATTTTTCAATTTCCCAGCATCCCCATGCGGGTGAACGTCAATGCTCACAGACCTGTCATGCTTTAACATCCTATGTGACGGGCAGGACAATGCAATATTAGCTCCTAGAGAGCTTCTTCAGTGTGCCTCGTTCCTGAAGTGCGGGTGCCGCAGTTGTACACTGGCCCCGCGGCTCGCAGTGGCTCTATCACACCTTTATCTTTCATCCTTGCCCCAAGTGGGACAAAACCCGATTTGCATATGGTCTTCCCCCTTTCTGCAATGGCTTAGCAGGTAAAGAAGTGTTTTCTGGGGGTTCCCCAGAGCAATTGCCAGAGGTTTAAGATTAATTCTAAACCTTCCAGCCATCATCTCTTTGATTTGGTTTTGTCACCCTGAGTGGGACCGGTATGCCCAGATGTGGGTCCTTTGCTGCTGGGCCTAGAGATCCAAGCTACTCCTCACTAATGAGGCCCATTGAGGCCGAAACATGTCCAGGATGCTTGTGGTCTCGCGCAGAAGGAATGTGATCAAGCAGTTCGGGAACAAAGCCTGATTTATATATGATCTTTTTCCTTTCTGTAACCCGGGATGCACATGGCGTTTGTAAACCGTTACACAGGTTACACAGGGGGTAACGTCCCGCTACCCTCGTTAAACAGCTTTGCGTCACCCGGGCCTTTACCTCAGGCTGCCAGGCTGTTACCCCCCTCCGGTATATCCTGTGGAGTGGGTTATTAATGCCATATTCTCAACCTTCCAGCCATCACCTCGTGTTTTGCTGTAGTCACCCCGAGTGGGACGGGTATGCCAAGATGTGGGTCCCGTGCCTGCTGGGCCTAGAGACCCAAGCAATGCATCACTGATGATGCCAATGATGCCGCAACATGTCTGGGGTGCTTGTGGTCTTGTGCGGAAGGGATGTGAACTAGCAGTTCAGGCTGGACTGCCCTCTTAAGAGTGGGACCAGGCCTGATTTGCATATGGTCTTTCCCTTTCTGTAATGGTTTGGCAGGCGAAGATCGATGGTCTGGAGGGTTGCGCAAAGCAATTGCCAGAGGTTCATGATTAATTCTAAACCTTCCGGCAATGACCTCTTTGTTTTTCATACCGAAGATACTCCTCACTGATGATGCCCAATGAGGCCGAAACATGTCTGGGGATGCTTGTTGTCTCGCGCAGAAATGATGTGACCTAGCAGTTGGCTGGACTACTCCTTTGAGGGAGGGACCAAGCCTGATTTGCATATGGTCTTTCCCCTTCTGTAAATTAATGGTCTGGAGGGTTGCCCAAAGCAATTAGCAGAGGTTTAAGATTAAGTAGCACCCAGGAGGGAGAGAGCAGCCAATCAGGTTTCACAGATCACCTGCTGAAACTGCTGATCTCAGTCTGTGGTCCAAGGAACCTACAGGTTGCCTCTCCTGCCCTGGACTAGCATCTCATCCCCACCCTCCTTTTCTTTTTTTTCATATTCCCAACCCTCCTCCCCAGCCTGACATACCTGATTGTGGCAACAGTGAAGCCCGCCGCTGCTTCCCTCTGTCTCCTTTTGCCAGCTGCAACGGAAATTGAAGAGGGGCTCGCCTTCCATCTCCATTGCGGCTATCTTTGAACTCACATTTCTATGAATGAACGAGATGCCGTGAGGCATCCCGTTCATTCATAGAAAAGACCCCTCTATCAGCACCCTGGGTTATCACTTTGGTAATCCGGGATGCTAATGACGTTAGTAACCCGTTCCACAGGCTACACGGGGTGGTAACGTCCTGGTTCCCTCGTTAAATGCCCTTGCTTCACTCGGGCCTTTAACTTGGGGTGCCGGGCCATACCTCACGGTTTACCCTGTGGAACGGGTTACTAACACCGTATTCTAAACCTTCTAGCCATCACCTCTTTGTTTTTGCTTTGTCACCCTGAGTGGGATGGTATCCCATGCCTGTTGGACCTAGAGACCCAAGCTACTCCTCACTGATGGGGCCCAATGAGGCTGAAACATGTCCGAGGATGCTCATGGTCTCGTGCAGAAGGGATGTGACCTAGCAGTTCGGCCTGGACTGCCCCTTTTGGGGGTGAGACCAAGCCTGATTTGCATATGGTCGTTCCCTTTCTGTAATGGTTTGGCAGGCGAAGAACAATGGTCTGGCGGCTTGCCCAGAGCAATTGCCAGAGGCTCAAGATTAATTCTAAAGCTTACATCCATCACCTCTTTGTTTTTGCCCTCCATGCACCCATGCAGCGATTTGGCAATGGTCCACAATCCTAATATGTCAGACCCCGCAGTTCCTCTGCTTTGCCCCCACCCTCATCCAACTAGAAACTTTCCAAAACAAAGACTGTAGGGTTTATTCTTGCCTTTAATTTTCTGTATGTTCCTTCATCCTCTGCCTGCGAGATAGAGGCGCACTGCCCATCTCTAACCACACGCCGCCCGCGGCAGAGTACCCGGCTTCCCATCTGGTAATGATCAGGAGCGTAAACTGGCAACCACATGAGAGGGTGACCGAGAGGGTGTGGGGATGGCCTTGATGGGAAGAAGGTTGGGTAAGCAGAAGGGAGGGTATAGGAAAAGGAGAGATGGGGGAAGAGAGGCGGACTAGGGAAAGCAAAGAGAGCACAGACAGTAGCTGGAGCGGTGGAGCGCTAGAAGCATGAAATAAAGGAGAGTGTTGAGGATGATAGGAATAGGCAAAGGGAACAGAAGCCACGGTGGAACAGATAGCAAACTGGCAGAACACTCAGAAGTGGGGAGAGACTGAAAACCGTGGCAGAGGCTACATAGGGGAGATGGTTAATTGCCAAAGAGCGGTAGTATGGCAATGTGTTGTTCTGATGCTAAGTCCCAGGCACAGCTATTCGCTCTGTATATGCAGTAAAGTCTGTCAAGATGTTTTCAAGAAGTCCTGACTACTTTGGCCAGTTGTACTCCTGGCATTACACCTAGATCTGAGTCCTTGGGCATGTACTTGTGGTGATGTCCTCACAGCATATCCCGCTCTTCTAATCTAGGTGCTCATTTAGGCCCAGTATAGTGTTATCTCAAATAGTACCTGCATCGCAGTAAGGTGGATCTTCCTGCACTGCACAGCAGTATGGTGGATCTTCCTGCACTGCACGGCAGCATGGTGGATCTTCCTGCATTGCACAGCAGTATGGTGTATCAATGTGGATCTTCCGGCACTGCACGGCAGTAAGGTGGATCTTCCTGCTGCATTGCATGGCAGTATGGTGGATCTTCCTGCACGGCAGTAATGTGGATCTTCATGCAATGCATGGCAGTAAGGTGGATCTTTCTGCACTACACAGCAGTAATGTGGAACTTCCTGCAATGCATTACAGCAAGGTGGATCTTCCTTCACTGCACGGCAATATGGTGTATCTTCCTGCTTTGCACGGCAATATAGTGGATCTTCATGCAATGCATGGCAGTAAGGTGGATCTTTCTGCACTACACAGCAGTAATGTGGAACTTCCTGCACTGCATTGCAGCAAGGTGGATCTTCCTTCACTGCACGGCAATATGGTGTATCTTTCTGCACAGCATTATCGTGAATCTTCCTGCACTGCACGCCAATATCGTGAATCTTCCTGCACTGCACAGCAGTATTGTGGATCTTCCTGCACTGCACGCCAATATTGTGGCTCTTTCTGCACTGCATGGCTGTATCGTGGATCTTCCTGCACTGCATGGCAGTATGGTGGATCTTCTGGCACTGTACGGCAGCATGGGGGTTCTTCCTGCACTGCACGGCAGTATGGTGGATTTTCCTGCACTGCAGCATGGTGAATCTTCTGACACTGCACGGCAGCATGATGGATCTTCCTGCACTGCTGCATGGTGGATCTCCCTGCACTGCACGGCAGCATGGTGGATCTCTCTGTACTGCACAGCAGCATGGTGGATCTCCCTGTAGTGCACAGCAGAATGGTGGATCTCCCTGGACTGCTTCATGGTGGATCTCCCTAGACTGCTTCATGGTGGATCACCCTTCACTGCACGGCAGCATGGTGGATCTTCCTGCACTGCTGCATGGTGGATCTCCCTGCACTGCATGGCAGCATTGTGGATCTCTCTGTACTGCACAGCAGCATGGTGGATCTCCCTGTAGTGCACGGCAGAATGGTGGATCTCCCTGGACTGCTTCATGGCGGATCGCCCTAGACTGCTTCATGGTGGATCACCCTTCAATGCTCGGCAGCATGGTGGATCTCTCTGTACTGCACAGCAGCATGTTGGATCTCCCTGTAGTGCATGGCAGAATGGTGGATCTCCCTGGACTGCTTCATGGTGGATCTTCCTGCACTGCACGGCAGCATGGTGGATCTTCCTGCACTGCTGCATGGTGGATCTCCCTGCACTGCACGGCAGCATGGTGGATCTTCCTGCACTGCTGCATGGTGGATCTCCCTGCACTGCTGCATGGTGGATCTTCCTGCACTGCTGCATGGTGGATCTCCCTGCACTGCACGGCTGCATGGTGGATCTCCCTGCACTGCACGGCAGTATGGCCGGTCTTGCTAGGGAACTTTCTTACTAATCTCAACGGTGGCTATCTAAGATGGAGTCGTAGTAGAGACCGTTTTGTTTCTGTTGAAGTAGTCTGTGCTAATCTTCCTTCCACCATTTTTGTCTTTCGGCAAAGCTTTATAAAAGATGACTTGAATTGTGTACTTTTCAAGCCCTCTTTTATAATCCTCAAAATGTTGAGGAATCCCCATGTTCACCGAGGGTTAAAGACGCCTAGGCGACCCGGGGAAACAAAGGGACAGTAACTGCCTCTGGTGACTCCTCGCGCGAGGGGTCACCAGAGGAAGTTACTATAACTGACGGCAGTGGCAGCCAGGTACAGCATTGCTGTGGTTGGATGCCACTCCTGTCAGTTAGCCTGACTTCATGGCAGGCGCATCCGGGATAATGCATCCCGCCAATGTTGCGGTGGGACCGCGGCTCCGGCAGTGCCCCGGCTGCCCTGGCAGGCCCCGGTCCACTTAAAGCACTGCCCCCACCAGAAGAACATGGCAAGTCTTTGCCACGCACAAAAGGTTTCCCATCCTTGCCTGCAAACATTTACCTGCCCTTAAGAGCTCTGACTACATGCCAGCGGCATCAGCAGTGCCTTTTAAAGTACTGCGAGGTTGCTAAGGAAAGCGAGGCATAATCACTTGAAGGGGCAGCACCTGGCCTCCTGTGCCCTTGGGAGTCACGCTCTGGTCAGGAGCCACAATGTTGCTCAGCCTCAACTCTGGTGCCCACAGCGTGATGGCAACACAGCGTGTAGAAATGAAGGGGCACAGCCCACCTGCCACCCGCCACATCAAAGTGTGATGACGCCCACTTGCTACTCTGGGGCAAAGGGCTTAGGACAGAGAGTGGGGAAAGACCTGGCACGTGGGGGTCTCAAACTCCATGTAGGGTTACTAGACATACCAGTTTTGGCGGATCAGTTCCTCTGTTTCGCAAGATGCTGCCAAGCGTCTGCAAAGCAGTTACATATTCTGGATATAGAAGAGGGACTATCATCAGAAGACTTCTCCGAAAAGGGTGAGCGCATGCGGCTGAAGGGAAAGCCTTTCGTGAAAGACAGTCACATACTTGCCAACATGAACCATTCCAATCTGTAGGTGCTTATCCAGTCCTGGTTTTTGCATTCTGGGATTTGTAGTTCCATTTTCCCATTATAAAACCTGGACTACAAGTCACAGAATGCAAAGAAAAAACAGGACTGGATAATCACCTACACAAAGGAATGGGTCATGTTGGCATGCATGCAGTCAATGTCAACACAAGTATCTCTTACGGTCCAGACATTGAAAAATAAAAAAGAGATGAAAGCCTGTGAAGCGATGAGATGTAGGAAATGGAATGATGTAGTGAGGAAGAAGGAAAAAGTGAGATGTAGGATGGGCTTAAGGAGAGGACGGCCAGGAAGGGCTTTATCTGCACCCATTGCCCCAGTAGTGTCCCTACCAGAAGCTAGCATCATTATGGAAATCCAGCCCTCAGCAGAAAAAGGCCCCAAATCCTCACTGGAAAGGCGTCGAATATTAAAACTGCTCCTCGAAAAGCTGTAGGACCCTTTAAAGTACCACAAAACAGGCTAGAGATAAGCCATACCGCACTAAAATGAATAAATAATAATCATATAAGAGTGCCTGGGCACCACTTTGGTGGTGATGGTTCACAGTACAAATACCTTTAACATGAATAACATATGCATCAGACTGTGGGGTTATATCTGCTGGTGTGTCATTTAAACATTTGAAGTCTTTCTTCTATGTATTTTCGATCAATTTTGTAACATTGTCTCCTTTTTTGTTTTAAAAACTTTGGTCACCCTAACGTACTTACCTCTCTGTCTTCCATACTTTAAGAACAAAGGATATATCTAGGATGGGGCGGAAGCCGGTCGCCCGTCGGCCATTTTGCCCGTTCCCATGGCAGCTGGAATTTGAAGCCCCTTGCTTTTTCATGACGCTTACACTCATGCTCTAGGATCAAAGAGTCTAAGGCATGGAGTGAGTCCATGGTAGGGATGGAGGTCACACCTGTCGACCATCCTGCTCCGCTCTCAGGGTTGCCCGGCATCCCGGGCCCTCAACCTAATCTGTAGACTGGAGGCCGCCTCCAGGGGTCCTAACACAAATCCCGTATCGGGTACATAGCTGGCTAATCCTCGCAGGAAATATTTGATGAAAAGTTCTACTGAGGCGTCTCGATTTCCCTTGGAAGGGTACTGGGCGGTCAGCTGTCAGACTCAGCCAGGTGTAGGGATTACCAGAGGATCAGTCCCCTGGCTGGCCCTTTCTTCCTTCCCTTCGCATGCTGGTAAGTGCCTGCCTGGCTGGCCTCGAGATGTTGTTTTTTTGTTAGGAAAGCCCATTTTCTATGGGTTCTGGTGCCACGTTCCGGAGCCGTGTGGGAACCTACACCCGCAGCCAGGACGGCGATCTTAGGTCACAGCGCTGGCACTGCCACTCCGCAAGGTGCTAGCGGCGGAAGACGGTTGTGGGAAAAGATCTCACCAATACTCATCAGCCTTGCGTTCGGCCTCGCTACCCGACTGCCTGAAAGCAAAGTGGTGGAAGCCGAACCTCAAGGGTGCAGGCTGTGGAGAACAGCCAACCTGCAGGAATTAGCCCAGATCGAAAGTGGATCACCGAAGATCCTCTGGGTATCCCAAATTAACAACACTTCCAGTGGCAAAGAGGGCATGCGTGCAACATTGAGAACTATCCAAGGGTCGAGAGCTGTGTTGGTTTTCTGGCTTCAGTGGATTTATGGGCATTTTAGGAGTGAACATTAAAAAATAGAGCAACATGAACATGTGTGTCTGAAAAAGATATGGCAAGCAGCCAGAAAGTGGATATAGAGCAGCATCTACTAATTTGATATATTAATGATGTCTGATAAAACACCGTGGAGAAGTTAATGCTGGAAAATGTAAACATTTCCCCATCTCAAGAATGTAAGACTCGTAGAAAGGCATGACTGCCTTTTATCAACCATCCAACGATGGGGGGGGGGTTGGTGGAGGGGCTTGTAGTATGTTCTGGAACTTATAAACGCTGGGGGGCTGCATTAGGGGACTCTTGACCTCGTTTACCTTATGGGTTACAGACCGCTCGTGCCTAGACAACCAAGGCCAGGGGGGGCTATGTAATGAACTTCCCCTTTCTCTCCCAGAATGCACTTGTCCTTATTGGGTATATATTTCCGGGTCGCTTACTGTCCTTTTGCCAGGTCCATAGGTATGTGGGCACCTGGGTGGAGTGAGTCCTGTGCTTACTCACACGCAGGAGAGCTGGGTGTAAGGTAGCTGTCTGGCTTAATCCCCTGCCTCATAGAGCTGGGTGCCGGATGAATGGGTTGATGAGTGTGTGTCCGAATCAGAGATGGGCGCTGCACCACTCCATGCCACTGTTCTGGATGAAGGCTGGGGCGCACTCCGCTGCCTTGGCATCATCTCATTGCCTCCCATGGGCCCGACATACTGATTTGACAGGTGCCACCGTCAGAGCTTGGTGCCAGGCGCTGCTGCTGTCGCAAGACCTGGTATCGCCCTGCTAATTGGTAGTGTGCCACCTTGAGGGATTCCGCCTCTATAGAGATGTGCACTGCTTGTGTTTTACACTGCAGTACCCCACCTTTACAGCCTGGTGTGCCATCTTCAGAGCCTGGTGCCAGACACCCACAGCTGGTGGCATTACCTGGCTCAAGCCTTATCCTTCAGGGCGTGCCACCTTTAGAGCCTGGTGCCAGACACCCACAGCTGGTGGCATTACCTGGCTCAAGCCTTATCCTTCGCATTGTCACCACCTTTAGATCCTGGTGCCATATACACACAGCTGGTGGCAGTACCTGGCTCAGGCCCTATTCTTCAGGGCATGCCATTTTCAGAGCCTGATGCCAGATACACACAGCTAGTGGCAGTACCTGGCACAGAGCGCATAATTTGCAGTATGCCACCTTCAAAGCCTACTGCAAAATACCCACAGCTGGTGGTAACACCTGGCCCAGGCCCTATCCTTCACGGTGTACCAAATTCAGAGCCCGGTGCCAGATACCTACAGCTGGTGGCAATACCGGGCTAGGCCCTATCCATCACTGTGTACCACCAAATTCAGAGCCTGGTGCCAGATAACCACAGCTGGTGGCATTACCTGGCTCTGGCCGTATCCTTTGCATTATGCCACCTTCAGAGCCTGTTCCCAGATACCCACAGCTGGTGGCAATACGTGGCTCAGGCCCTATTGTTCAAGGCCTGCCACCTTCAGAGCCTGCTGCCAGATACACACAGCTGGTGTCAAATAATTCTGAATGGGACTCCTCGTTCCCAGTGTGACACTGTCAGATCCTGGCACCAGAGCCAAGAATTCAGGTCCTATTTGAGTCGGTCCTTTGCAATGTGAATCTTGCAAAGCCTTGCTCTGTATAATTACCAGGCACATGCCTCCAGTGTGCCACCTCTAAAGCCTGCTCCTGGATGCCGACTGGTGGTATAGTTTGCTGGCACAGGCCAACTCTAGTGTGCCACATACAGAGCTAACTGCTGGTTTAATTACCTGGCACATGTCTCCTCCAGTTTTCCACTGGCAGAGTTTTCCCCTGGTTATCTGCTGCTGTTGTTATTACCTGGCACATGTCACCTCCAGTGTGTCAATGGCAGAGTCTGCTCATGGTTATCCACTGATGTTATAACTACCTGACACATGTCTACTCCGGCGTGCCACTTGTAGAGTCTGCTCCTGGCTATCCACTGCAGTTATAATTATCTGGCATATGTCTCCTCCAGTGTGCCACTGGCAGTCTGCTCATGGTTATCCACTGCTGTTATAATTACCTGGCACATGTCTCCTCCACTCCAGTGTGCCACTTGTGGAGTCTGCTCCTGGTTATCCACTGCTGTTAATTACCTGGCACATTTCTCCTCCAGTGTTCCACTGTCAGAGTCTCCTGGTTATCCACTGCAGTTATATTTACCTGGCACATGTCTCCTCCATCGTGCCACTGGCAGAGTCTGCTCATGGTTATCCACTGCTGTTAAAACTACCTGACATATGTCTACTCCGGTGTGCCACTTGTAGAGTCTGCTCTTGGTTATCCACTGCTGTTATAACTACCTGGCACATGTCTCCACCAGTGTACCACTTGTAGAGTCTGCTCCTGGCTATCCACTGCAGTTATAATAACCTGGAAGGTGTCTCCTCCAGTTTGCCACTGGCAGAGTTTGCTCATGGTTATCCACTACTGTTATAACTACCTGGCACATGTCTCCTCCAGTGTTCCACTGCAGGGTCTTCCTCTGGTTATCCGCTGCTGTTATAATTACCTGGAACATGTCTCTGTCACTTGTAGAGTCTGCTCCTGGTTATTCACTGCTGTTATAACTACCTGGCACATGTCTCCTCCAGTGTGCCACTGGCAGAGTCTGCTCCTGGTTATCCACGGCTGTTACAATTACCTGGCACATGTCTCCTTCAGTGTGCCACTGGCTGAGTCTGCTCATAGTTATCCACTGCTGTTATAACTACCTGGCAACTGTCTCCTCCAGTGTGCCTCTTGTGCAGTCTGCTCCTGGTTATCTGCTGCTGTTATAATTAGCTGGCACATGTCTCCTCCAGTGTGCGACTTGTAGAGTCTGCTCCTGGTTATCCACTGCTGTTATAATTACCTGGCACATGTCCCCTCCAGTGTGCCACTGGAAGAGTCTGCTCATGGTTATCCATAGCTGCTATAATTACCTGGCAAATGTCTCCTCCAGTGTGCCACTGGTAGAGTCTGCTCCTGGTTATCCACTACAGTTATAATTATACAACACATGTCTCCTCCAGTGTCTCACTGGCAGAGTCTGCTCATGATTATCCACTGCTGTTATAACTACCAGGCACATGTCTCCTCCAGTGTGCCACTTGTAGAGTCTGCTCCTGCTTATCTGCTGCAGTTATAATTACCCTGAACATGTCTCCTCCAGTGTGCCACTTGTAGAGTCTGCTCCTGGTTATCCAATGCTGTTATAACTACCTGGCACTTGTCTCCTCTAGTGTGCCACTGGCAGAATCTGCTCATGGTTATCCACTGCTGTTATAATTACCTGGCACATGTCTCCTCTAGTGTGCCACTTGTAGTGTCTGCCCCTGGTTATCCGCTGCAGTTATAATTTCCTAGCACATGTCACCTCCAGTGTGCCACTGGCCGAGTCTGCTCATGGTTATCCACTGCTGTTTTAATTACCTGGCACATGTCTCCTCCACATTCCAGTGTGCCACTTGTAGAGTCTGCTTCTGGTTATCCACTGCTGTTAATTACCAGACACATGTCTCCTCCAGTGTGCGAGTTGTAGAATCTACTCCTGGTTATCCGCTGCTGCTATAATTAACTGGCACATGTCTCCTCCAGTGTGCCACTTGTAAAGTCTGCTCCTGGTTATCCACTGCTGTTGATTACCTGGCACATGTCTCCTCCAGTTTGCGACCTGTAGAGTCTGCTCCTGGTTATCCGCTGCTGTTATAATTACCTGGCACATGTCTCCTCCAGTGTGCAACTGGCCGCGTCTGCTCCTGGTTATCCACTGCTGTTATAATTACTAGGCACATGTCTCCTCCAGTGTGCCACTGGTAGAGTCTGCTCCTGGTTATCCACTGCAGTTATAATTACATGACACATGTCTCCTCCAGTGTGCCGCTTGTAGAGTCTGCTCCTGGTTATCCACTGCTGTTATAACTACCTGCCACATGTCTCCTCTAGTGCGCCACTGACAGAGTCTGCTCATGGTTATCCACTGCTGTTATAATTACCTGGCACATGTCTCCTCCACATTCCAGTGTGCCACTTGTAGAGTCTGCTCCTGATTATCCACTGCTGTTATAATTACCTGGCACATGTCTCCTCCAGTGTGCCACTGGCAGAGTCTGCTCATAGTTATCCACTGCTGTTATAACTACCTGGCAACTGTCTCCTCCAGTGTGCCACTTGTAGAGTCTGTTCCTGGTTATCCGCTGCTGTTATAATTAGCTGGCACATCTCTCCTTCAGTGTGCCACTTGTAGAGTCTGTTCCTGGTTATCCACTGCTTTATAATTACCTTGAACATGTCTCCTCCAGTGTGCCACTGGCAGAATCTGCTCATGGTTATCCACTGCTGTTATAACTACCTGGCACATGTCTCCTCCAGTGTGCCACTTGTAGAGTCTGCCCCTGGTTATCCGCTGCAGTTATAATTTCCTAGCACATGTCTCCTCCAGTGTGCCACTGGCAGAGTCTACTCATGGTTATCCACTGCTGTTATAATTACCTGGCACATGTCTCCTCCACATTCCAGTGTGCCACTGGCAGAGTCTGCTCATGGTTATCCACTGCTTTTATAATTACCTGGCACATGTCTCCTCCACATTCCAGTGTGCCACTTGTAGATTCTGCTCCTGGTTATCCACTGCTGTTAATTACCTGGCACATGTCTCCTCTGGTGTGCCACTGGCAGAGTCTGCTCCTGGTTATCCACTGCTGTTATAATTACCTGCCACAGCCTCGAATGTGCCACCTTTAGAACCTGCTCCTGGATACCTACATATAAGAAGGACAAATTAGAGTTTAAGCTTTATCAAAATATCTAGTCTATGGAAATGACCCCTTGGCCTCTCTGGTACAATGGGGAGGTTTTTTTCATTGTATGGCAGAGAGATGGGCTTTGAGGGGCCTCGGTCTGACACTGAAGACTCGCGTCAAGCTTTGAGGCCATCATTTTCAGACCCTGGGGTGCAGTGGACACAGAGCAGGGTTGGGAGACTGAGGCCTTCCTTGCTATTGGAATAGTTGATCTCACGGGTTTTCTATGCTGCCCGTCACGTCTCTGTTAAAGAGTTCATTCCACGCTAGAGAGGTGTGAAGGCGCCCAGAAGGACATTTATTATTTAAACAGTCTTGGGAGCACTGCCAAGGCACGGAATAGATACAAAGAAAAAACAAACCTGAAAGTCACTAAAGCTTAACAACAAACATTAATCAGAAAAGGACAGTTGGGAAAATGGACCTTAGGACAGGGATATAACCGTTGATGTGGTGCTTAGGCCAGGGGGTAGAAGATGCCAAATTCCGATTAGCCGATCAGTCGGATATACGAAGTCTTTAGCCATGCCCTTAGCCTTCCAGTAATCTCCTCCAAGTGTGAGTGAGTGTACTTCAATGGACAGTCCTTAGCCTTCCAGTAGCATGGACTTATTCTGAATGATGGCACTGTCATAGCCAGTTTATACATTTCCAGTTACATGCACTGAATGTGGATGATATGATGATGGGGAGTCTATAGCCTTCCAGTAATCTTCTCCAAATCTGGGTGAGTGCACTATGATAGACAGTCCTTAGCCTTCCAGTAAGTAGCATTCACTTAATCTGAATGATAACCAGTTAGTAAGGTTCCAGTAACATGCACTGAATCTGGATGATATGATGATCGGGAGTCTATAGCCTTCCAGTTATGTCCTCCAAGTCTGGATGAGTGTATTATGATAGACAGTCCTTAGCCTTCCAGTAGCATGCACTTAAGCTGAATGATAACCAGTTAGTAAGGTTCCAGTAACATGCAATGAATCTGGATGATATGATGATGGGGAGTCTATAGCCTTCCTGTAATCTCCTCCAGGTCTGGATGAGTGTACTATGATAGACAGTCCTTATCCTTCCAGTAGCATGCACTTAATCTGAATGATAACCAGTTAGTAAGGTTCCAGTAACATGCAATGAATCTGGATGATATGATGATGGGGAGTCTATAGCCTTCCTGTAATCTCCTCCAAGTCTGGATGAGTGTACTATGATAGACAGTCCTTATCCTTCCAGTAGCATGCACTTAATCTGAATGATAACCAGTTAGTAAGGTTCCAGTAACATGCAATGAATCTGGATGATATGATGATGGGGAGTCTATAGCCTTCCTGTAATCTCCTCCAAGTCTGGGTGAGTGCACTATGATAGACAGTCTTTATCCTTCCAGTAGCATGCACTTAATCTGAATGATAACCAGTTAGTAAGGTTCCAGTAACATGCAATGAATCTGGATGATATGATGATGGACAGTCGTTAGCCTTCCAGTACAGGGAAGAAAACAAAAACAATAACGTTCCAGCCAGGTCTTGAGACAATTCGGAGCGTGCAAATCAGAGTGAGGGGAGAGGGCGAGGAGGGGAAGTGTAGGTTGGGGAAGGAAACGAAAGAAGACAAACTTTATTAGCTTGCTTGCAGATATTATCCTGCTCACTAGTCCTATGCTCTTGGCTGCAGATACCTCCCTTCTCTCTTTCAGTCTGCTCTTTGAATTCAAATATTGCTCAGCTCTCCTGCTCTGTGCTCTTTGCTAAAGATATCACCCTGCTTTCTTGCTGTTTGCCCTTTTATCACACCGATCTCTTGCAATGTGCTCTTTGGCAGCAGATATCACTCCGTTTTTCACTGCTTGTTCTTGGCTGCAGATAACACCCTGCTCTCTTGTGGTGTTCTCTTTGGTGACAAATATCTCCCTGATATTTTGCAGTTCCCCAATGCTTGATTTGTGTGGGTGTGGGCGGCAGTTTACCAGGGCTCAGCCCAGACACTTATTTCTGAGCCCAGCTTGATTATATTGTGGTGTTTTGGCAACTTTATTATTTTAACTGTCAAAGTAACATAGAAGTCACCAACCGTGTGCACTGGCCAGGGTCTCTGCATCCTGGGCTGGCTGACCCAGGTTGGCAGGGCATGGCTATTTATCAATTTTCTTGAAAAACAATGAGATGCAAGGTGACAATCCTGGCAGAAGTTGAGGCAACCTTTGGTCCCAGGGTGGGTGGATATTAGTGCACCAGCGGGAGGATGGGGACGGGCAGGGGGCACACTAGGCGCCCATGCCCTCTGCCCTTCCTTTGTGCCACCACTGAATCTTGGGCACTGATGCTGACCTTGTCCACACAGTGCTCCACTCAGCCTGCATGACATTGCTGCACATTCTCTAGTGTAATAACCAGCAGGACCATCACCAGGCAACAGCCCCCACACAGAGGCAACATCAGTAAAAAGACCCATATCAAACAAGCAAGCCAGCCACGATTGCCAACCTATGCAAGTCCATCTTGCTGCAGTGTCTGACAGGCTACCCATAGAGTTCAGTAGTGATTTGCCCTACATTTGTCCATCAATTTATCATAGGAGGAAAGCATGTTTGTTCTTTGTTCCTGTAGTTAAATGGTTAACATGCTCCACTTGACACCGATAAGAATAGGGCAAAATGACCTTGTGTTTTAAAGATACACTTAAATATTTATTTTATTTCAAGCCACAACTGGTATGTTATGTTGATTTCACCCTGAATGAACCAGTGGGAGTTGGAGCATTATCCTACCTCAAATATGTTGAAAGCGTATGCAGCAGCCGTGTGACACTGCATGGAGCAACAGTAGGTGGTGTGACTGGTGTCAACAGTAGGTGGGGAGCTGCCCCTCCCCTCATGCAAGAAAATATTTGGGCCCTGGCCATTATTTTCTTACAAATTAAGCACTGCAATTGCTCTTTGCTGGTAGATACCAGCTTGCTCTCTTGCTGTTTGCTTTTTAGCTGAAGATATCACCCTGCTCTCTTGTGATGTACTTTTGCATGCAGATATCACCCTGCTCTCTTGTGATGTACTTTTGGATGCAAATATCACCCTGCTCTCTTGTGATGTACTTTTGGATGCAAATATCACTCTGCTCTCTTGTGATGTACTTTTAGATGCAGATATCACCCTGCTCTGTCGAGATGTACTATTATATGCAGATTTCACCATGTGCTCTTGTGATGTACCTGTGGATGCAGATATCACCCTGCTCTCTTTTGATGTACTATTATATGCAGATATCACTCTGCTCTCTTGTGATGTACTTTTAGATACAGATATCACCCTGCTCTTTTTTGATGTACTATTATATGCAGATATCACTCTGCTCTCTTGTGATGTACTTTTAGATACAGATATCACCCTGCTCTCTTTTGATGTACTATATATGCAGCTATCACTCTGCTCTTTTGTGATGTACTTTTGGATGCAGATATCATCCCGCTCTCCTGCGGTGTTCATATTAGTAGCACCTATCACTCCTCTCTTTTGCCGCTTGCTCTTGGCTGCAGATATCATCCTGGTCTCTTGTATTGTGCTCTTTGGAGGCAGCTATCACTCCTCTTTTGCTGTTTGCTCTTTGGTTGCAGATATCATCCTGCTCTCTTGCAGTGTTCTTTTTGGTGACGACTATCACTCCTGTCTTTTGCTGCTGCTGCAGATATTGCTCTGCTTTCTTGATGCAAGCTCTCGACTGCATATATCACTGTGCTCTCTTGCGGCGTGCTCTTTGGAGGCAGCTATCACTCCTCTATTTTGCTGCTTGCTCTTGGCTGCAGATATTGCCCTGCTTTCTTGATGTCTGCTCTGGACTGCAGATATCATTGTGCTCTCTTGCGGCGTGCTCTTAGGAGGCAGAGATCACTGTGCTCTCTTGTGGCGTGCTCTATGGAGGCAGCTATCACTCTTCTATTTTGATGCTTGCTCTTGGCTGCAGATATTGCTCTGTTTTCTTGATGCTTATTCTCGACTACAGATATCACTGCGCTCTCTTGCGGCGTGCTCTTTGGAGGCAGCTATCACTCTTCTATTTTGCTGCTTGCTCTTGGCTGCAGATATTGCTCTGCTTTCTTGATGTGTGCTCTCGACTGCAGATATCACTGCGCTCTCTTGGGGCGTGCTCTTTGGAGGCAGCTATCACTCTTCTATTTCGCTGCTTGCTCTTGGCTGCAGATATTGCTCTGCTTTCTTGATGCGTGCTCTCGACTGCAGATATCATTCCACTCTCTTGCGGCGTGCTCTTTGGAGGCAGCTATCACTCTTCTCTTTTGCTGCTTTCTCTTGGCTGCAGATATTGCTCTGCCTTCTTGATGCATGCTTTCGAATGCAGGTATCACTGTGCTCTCTTGGGGCGTGCTCTTTGGAGGCAGCTATCACTCTTATATTTTACTGCTTGCTCTTGGCTGCAGATATTGCTCTGCTTTCTTGATGCGTGCTCTCGACTGCAGATATCAGTGCGCTCTGTTGCGGCGTACTCTTTGAAGGCAGCTATCACTCTTCTCTTTTGCTGCTTGCTCTTGGCAGCAGATATCGCTCCTTGCTGCCCTGCGGTGTGTACCCACTCCACTCTCACTCCCCTTCCCTCTGCTTCTGGCTTTGAAGTGACCCCTGGTTTCTCCTCCTTTGTCCCCCCCCCTTACCCCTGGTCCAAAAAAGACGGCTCATGTGAGGTCTGAGCTGACACTGATCCGATCAAAGCGCGGATTAAGGAACCCATGGTGCAAGCTTGCTGGGTCACCTGACGCCCCCCTAGGCCTCCTGACACTCGTTCCTTGTTCCCCCACATCAGTAAGTTTAACCCACCCATGTCCAGCACCCCGTGGTGCATTGTATGGGTCTTGGGAGGTCTCCTCTGATGCTACTCCCCACCACAGGAAGCGCAGAGGCGTGAAAAGCTCCACCATGGAGAAGGAAGTCTGGGCCGGCATTGAGAGTCTCAGCCTTGTGTGGAGACATTGTGGAGTGTACTCAGTCTGCGGCTTTGCGGGGTAGAGGTCTCGTGGCATTGTCTGGGATCACAGAGAGGAAAGTGCAAAGGTGCAAGAGCCCCACACGGCTTGCTTGACACTGTGAGTTGGACTTTTAAAAGGGGTACGGGGGGGTGGGTGGGTTGAAGCTCATCTAGATAGAGTGTGAAAGCCAGTGTGCCCTAACAAACAAGAAAGCTACTTACCTGTACCACATTCTCAGCTGTGCTTCGCTCCTTTAGGGTAACCTGGTGCAGAGGCTCGCCCTAATACCTAGTAGCATGCATCACATCACTGGGGTCCACAGGATGGACACCCTACAGTGGGCCCCGGCTGGTGAATGAGGTTAATGGGTCAGTAAATATCTCCTATTCTGGAGGAAGGGAGTTGATGTGACATTGGAGATGCCATAACCATGTTGGACAATGGCAGCGTATGTGATATTCCAGATCCCTCATGATGGGCAATGGAAGTATATCTGACATTAAAGATCCCACATGATGGGCAATGGAAGTATATCTGACATTAAAGATCCCCCATGATGGGCAATGGCAGCGTATGTATAAAGGGCAATGGAGGTGTATGTGATATTAAAGATCCCCCATGTTGGACAATGGCAGCATATGTGATATTAAAGATCCCCTATGATGGGCAATAGAAGTGTATGTGACATTAAAGATCCCCCTGGGATGTACAATGGAAGTGTATGTGTTTCCGTAAAGGCCACGGTATTTAAACTGCACTCCTGGACCTCAAAACCCAAATAACCTCAATCTTGGATAAGGGCAAACCTGCCCTCCTCCTTCTCCTAGACCCCTCTGCCGCCTTCGATCTTGTAGATCACAAAACTCTACTACCCAACTCACCTGGGCAGCCCACTTCTCTTACAACGCCTCCTCTTGGAAAACATCCTTCCTAGAGGGCAGAGCAATGAAGGTCTTCTCAGACCAAGCCAATGCAGACCCTTCCACCATCCACTGCAGAGCCCCATAAGGCTCCAGCACCACCCCACCCTCTACAACCTATTTACTAAACCCCTTTTTGATAAACTTGACTCCTTCGGCATAGCCTACACAAACTATGCCGATGACACACAGGTACTTCTGCCCCTCACAGGCTCATATGACAAGGACGCTGCAGCCCTAACAAGAACCTACTCCATCATCCAAGCCTGGATGACAGCCAATGGTCTGTGCCTGAATGGGGATAAAACAGAAATCATCATCATGGGCCCAAAAGAAACACTAGCCAAACTCAACCAACAATACTGTAACTTTTCCATTGATAACACCTCCATCCCTGTCTCCTCCACAATCAATACATTAGGGGTCTACACAGATGCCACTCTATCCATGATAAGGCAAGTTAGCGCCATAGCCTCTGCCTCTGCCCATACTGCCAAACTCTTAACCGCAGTCACACCTTCCCTATCCAACCAAAACTGCCTATCCATAGCTAGAGCCACAATAGGGGCAAGACTAGATTACTGCAACGTCCTCCTCCTAGCAGAAACCTCCATCAAAAACCACAACCGTCTCCAAACTGTCCAAAACAGCCCTCAGAATCCCCAAAAGAGACCACGTCTCACAGGCCAGAAGAGATGCCCACTGGCTTCCCATTAGAGAAAGGATCACATTCAAGACACTCACCCTGACTCATAAATGCCTTAACCTCTCAGCCCCAACATATCTCTCAGAAACCATCATTAGAGACACATCATCTCGCCCGAAGAGAACCAACCACACCAATAAACTGTACATCCCTCACATCCACAGAGCAAAAGCAGGAGGTATTGGCTTCCCACACATTGCTCTCAAACTATGGAACTCACCCCAAACATACTGCATTCTACAAATCTCTCAGAACCACCCTATACATTTAACACTGCCCCCTCAACCCATAAACCATATTTGTACCATGTAAAACTGTACCATAAGATGTAAATATGTATGTATAGTGCAACTAAGCTCAAATATCTGTAACAGCGCCACGATGCCCCTGGGCTGTTGTGCACTCTATAAATACTAAATAATAAATTCATATTAAAGATCCCCAATGATGGGCAATGGAAGGGTATGTGACATTAAAGATCCACCAGGATGGACAATGGAAGTGTATGTGATATTAAAGATCCCCCAGGATGGACAATGGAAGTGTATGTGACATTAAAGATCCCCCATGATGGGCAATGGAAGTTTATGCATAATGGGCAATGGAGGTGTATGTGATATGAAAGATCCCCCATGATGGGTTATGAAAGTGTATGGGATATTAAAGACCCCCCAGGATGGACAATGGAAGTGTATGTGATATTAAACATCCCCAATGATGGGCAATGGAAGTGTATGTGACATTAAAGATACCCCGCGATGGGCAATGGAAGTGTATGCATAATGGGCAATGGAGGTGTATGTGATATGAAAGATCCCCCATGATGGGCAATGGAAGTGTATGCATAATGGGCAATGGAAGTGTATGTGACATTTTAGATCCCACAGGATAGACAATGGAAGTGTATGTGATATTAAAGATCCCACCGGATGGGCAATGGAAGTGTATGTGATATTAAAGATACCCCAGGATAGACAATGGAAGTGTATGTGACATTAACGTTCCCGCATGATGGATTATGGAGGTGTATGGGATATTAAAGATCCCCCTAACCTCCTACATTAGAGACAGGAACCCATATTGCAGTACAGATGCCCCCTGTTGCAGAATAGAAGTGCATGTAACACGGATGCCCCCTGTTGGAGAATGCACGTTTATGTGACACCTATACCTGCTTTAGGTTGTAGAATAACATACTCTAATTCCCAGCCTTGGTATCTTTAGTGTCACATAAACTGCTATTATCCACATAAACCACTCTGTAACACTAAAGATGCCTCATGTTGGAGAATCGAGGTTTATATGACGTTATAATTGCCCTATGCAATAGGTTCCTATGTTGGATAATTGAAGTTTATTTGCCCTTTATTCAACATGACAGTCAGGTGTGTGACACTAAAGATACCCATGGTGGAGAACAGTGGTTTATGTGACACTAAATATACTCATGTTGGGGATTAGCGGTTTATGTGGAGAAACAGTCTATGTGACACTAAAAATACCCATGGTGGAGAATAGTGGTTTATGTGACACTAAAAATACCAATGACGGAGATTAGCGGTTTATAAAACAATAAAGAAACCCATGTTTAGGATTAGCGGTTTATGTGGAATTAGGATGTCTATATGACGCTAACAATACCTATGGTGGATAATAGTGTTTATGTGACACTAAAGGTACCAAGCATGGAGATGTAGCGGTTTATATTACATTAAAGATGCCAATGTTTGAGATTATTGTTTTATATGACACTAAAGATACCAATGATGGAGAATAGCGGTTTATAAAATACTAAAGATACCTATGTTTGGGATTAGCAGTTTATATGGCACTAAAGATACCCAGTGTCACCACAGCTAAAAAAAAAACAAGTACAACAAATGGCCTGGAGCGTAAACAAGTGTAACCACTGGCGTAATACTCTCACGTCTCATTTTCACACTTTGTGTTCCACTCTGGGGCTTGCAAAATGGCCCCACTGTGTCCGGATTGTATCACCATTCATTTGTAAAAAGCACATGGTTTTATGCCATCAGCATAGCTAGTGGCGCCCGAGGGATACCACCTGTTTTTACACCAGGTAAAAGCGGGTGCATTCCATAAGAGTCCATAGTAAAGGCTGCCTGCCACGCTTAAATGGCAGGCGGAATTTACTCCGTTTCCACAACCAAGTGCAAAAAAGGGTGTAAAGGCGATTTCCTATTTTAAAACTTTTTTTGTGTTTTCCCATCGTAGCGAATTTGTCGAAAATTGTACAGAAGGGGCCTAAATGCACGAAAATACTAAAATATGTAACCCCACCACCCCCAACCCTACTGTACTCAATTTTTTAAAGCGCAAACTGTTAGCGGAGCAGACAGGACTTGCCAGCAAGTGGAGCGGTTTCTGCTGGGGTATACTGAGAAGGGGGGCACATTAGTTATGCCCCCCCCCCCGCTTCCCTTGTTGACAGCAATAACCCCCTCAACAATACACATAGTTCAGATTTCACAGACTCGTCCCGGGGTTGCCTGTCGGGGGTTCTGTGGGTATACCGCGCGGGCGCCGCATTCCCTGGCGCGGGGGTGGAGGGAAAATGAAAGGGCCACTTGCTTGCCTCTGTGTCCCACGATTGATGGCAGTTCCCGCCGACAAATGACTTAATTACAGGCTCAGCCCTAAGTGGAATCAAGAGGGAAATGCGTGAGACGGGCGGCTTTGATGTGCCCAGGGTCAGGCTCCGCCCCTGACCTCTCCATGCCAGGAAGGGTGGGGCGGGCGCCTCCTCCCCATCACTCCACCCTTCCCTGCTCCTGTCAGACATTCAAGCACTCTCTATTGGCATGGCAGGTCCTACATGTGTGAACAACCTCATTACATGAAAACAGCAAACTTAGACATGAGTGCTTTGTCCCTATTTGTGACACCCCTACACGCAGGCCTCACCACACCCTGTGCCCTGGACTGTCCCAACTCAAATACATGGTTCTCTCTCTCATTTGCTCTCACATGTGTGGTGGAATAGGCTACTCCGAGGTGTTGTATGTTGCAGCCTGCATTATGTTATCCATATGTACAAAGAAACGTATTTCCTTACATTTGAACTACCATTATATTGGGTTATTATAACATCTATCGTTACAGCTCTTAGAAGCAGGAGTTAAAGCGACACGAAGCACTACATTAATGCATACAATGTTATTTGCAACCTTTTTATCTTTAAAGTGGAATTCGAAAAAAAAGGCACAAAGTGAACAGATGAGCGACTTATATATAGTGGTTTCACATCAGTTACACAAAACACTTTAAACTGCCGACTTATTTTTTTACCATGAACGTTGTTACTATGTGTGGGCTGCCGGGCAGTGTGTCCCGCCATCCTCCTAAGGGTGCCCTGTATGTTTTGTGGTCACTGCTGTTCCCAGGCAACTGGTCGTTGTGAGCATTGTGACGTCACGGCCTCTGCTCCCTCTCTGAAGCGTTCAGCTGTCAGTGACAACCGAGGTGAAGCTGACAGGGTCTTGCAGAAAGGAGGCTCACAGAAGCTAGCGCCAAACTTGAGCTGGGACAGCCATTGAGTATCAGGGCTTTAAGTGGGCTGGGGCTAGCTGGGGTTGCAGCAGATGTGGCGGCACACACCACCGGGGGAGCTCTGCATCTCTCCCCCTCCCTGTGTTTGTAGCATCTATTTCCCGCGTTCTCATCTTATCTTCCCCTCCCTCATTTTCATTCCTCCAGTGGTCTGCCTATCCCTGGCTGGGGCACAGTGTGCCACTCACCAAACACGGGTAGACACGCTACGGTGGTGATTTGATGCAGCGTGAACGTCTATTGACCAAACATAACAGGGCCCAGGGATGGTGAAAGCAAACTCCTAAGTGACTGCGTTCTCAGGTTACTGCTATGCAAACTCCCCCAATCAATAACATACGCAAACTCATACAGCCCGTTTCCTTTCCGACCTGAGACCCCCAGGGCGGGTGAAGGCAGACCATTTTGTTTTGTGCCAATGAGAGACCATTGAATTATATGGGTTGGTGGGTGTCTGATACATCTCTGCGATGGGTGACACCCGCAAAAAGTGTGTGAATTGAGAGCTATGCAATAAAAGGAAAACTATGCAGCCTTGCCTGTATGTCCCATATTATGTTATTGTGTCTAATAATTTATGTATGCTATTTATTTATTTACATACAGGAGGGCCAATGCTCTTTTGATCACAATAGAACGCACACTAGATAGGAAACCAGAGTTGACGGGAAGGGCTGAGCTTCTTACAATGGGGTGAGCCTGAGGGCACATTCTGACCAGGTTGTGGAGGGGAGTAAATGGAACACTCACTGGGGACAATACATAAGTGGACATACATAGGTTAAGGACAACCAGCGTTGGCCATTTTTAAGTGCAGGAAGGCGGTTCAGGCCAGCTGTCCTCGGGATGTGCCCATGATTGGTGAAGTGCTACAGTGGAGGCAGAGGAAGCGAAGGACAGAGGCAGGTTAGAGGCGAGGGAAAGATGTGAGCTTGAAGGCAGATGAGAGGTAGGCTTGGTTATACTGCAAACCTCTCCAACTTTCATGGCATCTTGTTGGTGCTTCTGGACCTGCAGGACACGCTTGGCTTGGCTGGAAAAGGTGTGGCAGTAGAAAGAGGCTGGACAGGTAGTTGCTGTTGCTGTTGTTGATGTGTGCAGGTGGGCAGGACTCTAGGTCTGTGTGGGCAAGCTTTGTGTTATTTTGGAATGGCGCCTCAGTTGTATGGTGCGACCCAGCCTGGGCATACCGGGCGTGGATGTGTTTGGTATGGAACGTAGCTTCGTTTGGTGGCGCAGTCTGGTTGAAGCGTGCATCTGCTATGCTTTGAGGTGGCGGATGAGGGTGTTTGCATGGCGTGCTTGAGTATTATAAGGGCCTGTGGGTTGATGTGGTGTTAGTTGGGGAAGGAGGATGGAAGACTAGTTCGTTGTTAGTATTGGCTTTGAGTGAGGCGATGCCATGCAAGGCCTTTGCGGGTGTTTGCCATCTGTCTGGCCCACTGCCGGGCGCATAATGAAGGGTATCGAGCAAGAACATTTCAGAGCCATATACTTTAAAAATACACAGTAACGCGACGTTGCATGCACAATTAACAAGTCAGCAGAGTGCGGTGCTTGTCAGGATGGCAATGGTTGGTGGTGGTGTTGGTTGTGGTTGTTGACGTTGCCTTTGCTTATGCATGGTGCAGGCCTGGCCATGTTGCTGGTTGAATGGCGATGCAGTGGGAATCACTATGAGGCGTCAGTTGGCAGTTGGAGTGAAGGCCTTGGCCGATTGACTTACACATTCAAGCCCTGAGTTATGGCCCTGGTATCGTGTCCCAGAGACCGATGTTGCATAATGCAGCCTCACAAGGCCAAACCCGGGATATCAAGGCACACAAAGGCAGAAGGAAGGGGCCATAACAAGACATACAATGGCACAACATGGCCTCTCTCTCTCTAGCCCTCTCTCTTTCTGTCTGTTGCTCTTCTTCTGTGTCTCTCCCTCGCTATCTCTCTCTGTTTCTCTAATCGATACATTGTATATAGTTGTGTCTCTAGCCCCCTCTCTCTCTCTCTGCCTCTCTCCCTCGCTATCTCTCTCTGTTTCTCTAATCGATACATTGTATATAGTTGTGTCTCTAGCCCCCTCTCTCTCTCTCTGCCTCTCTCCCTCGCTATCTCTCTCTGTTTCTCTAATCAATACATTGTATATAGTTGTGCCTCTAGCCCCCCCTCTCTCTCTCTCTCTCTCTCTCTCTCTCTCTCTCTCTCTCTCTCTCTCTCTCTCTCTTTCTCTCTGGCTATCTCTCTCTGTATATCTAAACGATACATTGTATACAGTTGTGTCTAGCTCGCTCTTTCTCCCTAATCGATACATTGCGCACCGTTCTCTCTCTCTCTCTCTCTCTGTATATGCATGGGGCTATGGTCGGGCTGGGACTTTGTATTTCCTATATATGCATGGTTCCATGCATGGTATGGGCCTTTGTGCTGCCTGTAAATGCATGGTGTCATGCATAGCCTGTGCTTTGCATGCCGTACATGGGGCAGACCTTTGTATTTCCTGTATATGCACGCTGCCACGCTCAGTCTGGACCTTTGTATTTCCTGTATATGCACGGTGCCATGCTCGGTCTGGGCCTCTGTATTTCCTGTATATGCACGGTGCCATGCTCAGTCTGGGCCTCTGTATTTCCTGTATATGAACGGTGCCACGCTCGATCTGGGCCTCTGTATTTCCTGTATATGCATGGTGCTATGGTCGGCTGGGACTTTGTATGTGCTATATATGCATGGTTCCATGCATGGTATGGGCCTTTGTGCTGCCTGTAAATGCATGGTGTCATGCATAGCCTGTGCTTTGCATGCCGTACATGGGGCAGACCTTTGTATTTCCTGTATATGCACGGTGCCACGCTCAGTCTGGACCTTTGTATTTCCTGTATATGCACGGTGCCATGCTCGGTCTGTGCCTCTGTATTTCCTGTATATGCACGGTGCCATGCTCAGTCTGGGCATCTGTATTTACTGTATAGGCACGGCACCACGCTCAATCTGGGCCTCTGTATTTCCTGTATATGCAAGGTGCCACGCTCGATCTGGGCCTCTGTATTTCCTGTAGATGAATGGTGCCAGGCTCAGGCCGGGACTTTGTATTTCCTGTAAATGCATGGTGTCATGCATGGCCTGGGCTTTATGTGCCATGCCTGGGGTGGACCTTTGTATTTCCGGTAAATGCATGGTGCCATGCACGGTGCGGGTCTTTGTATTTCATGTATATGCATGGGCCATGCATGGCCTGGGCTTTGTATGCTATGCACAGGTCGGGTCTTTGTGTTTCATGTATATGCATGGGCCATGCATGGACCATGCTTGGATAATGCCTTTGTATTTCCTGTATATGCATCGGGCTGTTCTCGGGTCGGGCCTTCTGTAATGTTCCCTGCAAGGGTTGGGACATGAACACTTGCATTAGTGACTCCCACTAGTCACGTGGCATGCCAGTGAGATAAGTCAGCAAGTAAACCCGAGATGCGTGTGCAACTACCGGGCACAGGTTTCAATCCTTCGGCCAACCTTTTCATCTCGTTCTACTGAAGACCATTAAATCGGGTAATAATGGCACCTATTATGAGTGCTTAGTTTGTTAGAAAATAATGTTGGGGCCCACATATTTTCTTGCATGGGGCAGGGGCAGCTCCCCACCTACTATTGACACCACCCACTGTTGCTCCATACAGTGTCACATGGCTGCTACATACGGTGCCAACATATTTGGGGTTAAAGCTCCAACTCCCACTGGTACATTTAGGGTGAAATCAACATAACATACTAGTTGTGTCTTGAAATAAAATAAATATTTAAGTGTATCTTTAAAACACAAGGTCATTTTGCCCTATTCCTATCGGTGTCAAGTGGAGCATGTTAACCATTTAACCACAGGAACAAAGAACAAACATGCTTTCCTCCTATGATAAATTGATGGACAAATGTAGGGCAAATCACTACTGAACTCTATGTGTAGCCTGTCAGACACTGCAGCAAGATGGACTTGCATAGGTTGGCAATCGTGGCTGGCTTCCTTGTTTGATATGGGTCTTTTTACTGATGTTGCCTCTGTGTGGGGGCTGTTGCCTGGTGACGGTCCTGCTGGTTATTACACTAGAGAATGTGCAGCAATGTCATGCGGGCTGAGTGGAGCACTGTGTGGACAAGGTCAGCATCAGTGCCCAAGATTCAGTGGTGGCACAAAGGAAGGGCAGAGGGCATGGGCGCCTAGTGTGCCCCCTGCCCGTCCCCATCCTCCCGCTGGTGCACTAATATCCACCCACCCTGGGACCAAAGGTTGCCTCAACTTCTGCCAGGATTGTCACCTTGCATCTCATTGTTTTTCATGAAATGGACAAGTAGCCACGCCCTGCCAGCCTGGGTCATCGGGTTAGTGAATAACAATGAGCCAGCCCTGGATGCAGAGACCCTGGCTAGTGCCCCGGATGCAGAGACCCTGGCCAGTGCCCAGGCTGCAGAGACCCTGCCAGTTCCCAGGATGCAGAGACCCTGGCCAGTGCCCCGGATGCAGAGACCCTGCCAGTGCCCCGGATGCAGAGACCCGGGCCCATGCCCAGGATGCAGAGACCCTGCCAGTGCCCAGGATGCAGAGACCCTGGCCATTGCCCCGGATGCAGAGACCCGGGCCCATGCCCAGGATGCAGAGACCCTGCCAGTGCCCAGGATGCAGAGACCCTGGCCAGTGCCCCGGATGCAGAGACCCGGGCCCATGCCAAGGATGGAGAGACCCGGGTCCATGCCCCAGATGCAGAGACCCTGCCAGTGCCCAGGATGCAGAGACCCGGGCCCATGCCCAGGATGCAGAGACCCTGCCAGTGCCCCGGATGCAGAGACCCTGCCAGTGCCCAGGATGCAGAGACCCGGGCCCATGCCCAGGATGCAGAGACCCTGGCCAGTGCCCCGGATGCAGAGACCCTGACCAGTGCACACTGTTGGTGATTGCTATGCTACTATGACATTAAAATAATAAAGTTCCCATGACACCAGAACATAATCAAGCTGGGCTCAGGAATAAGTTCAGGGGCTCAGGAATAAGTGCCGGGGCTGAGCCCTAGCAAGTCCTCTACACATTAAGCACCGCTTATTAGTACAGTGCTTAGAAGTGAGCAGAGTCAGCCATTAAGAGTCTGCTACTAGGTACCACCGTGTTGTGGAATTGCCGAGATACTATCAATCACCACACTAACTGAGTTGTGGACACTGACAGGTGCACTGGCCATATAAGTGGGAGGGAAACACATGTGGGGTTGTTAGGGGGGCAGGTGGAGGTGGCAGAGAGATGTGAAAGGGGCCCCGAATGCAGGACGGGCCCAGACCTAACCAGCTGCATAGGGTGCCCAAGCACCCCATCTGGAGAGATTACGCCAGCCCAAATCGTCAATTCAGGATAGAGATGCCAACTAACCAATTCCACTAACAATGTCCTCCTCTGCATACACCTCTCAAACTCCAAACCAAACACAACCACAAACCTACAGCACAACAAAACGCACACAGTTCACTACACTGCAACAACAAAACAAAAACAAAAAACACATAGACTCTCACAACAGTACACAACGACTACCGGTCGCAAACACCCCAGCCCCAGCCAATGGATCCATCAGGCTGAGGCCGCCAACAGCACAGCACTGCACTCTTGCACTTTTCCAGCCTCCTCCCACTAACTCATCCTCCCTCCCTCTTTCAGAGCCGCCAGAGCGCCTGGGGATTACTCCGGTGGTGATAGTGCGTGGTACAAATGTCCTTTAACATTAACATTAACATTAAGACCTTGATGAAACGTGATGTCATAGGTGAGCGCCTGCCTTCTTCAGCAGAGTGAGTGGTCGGCAGCAAAGATGGTTCCTTTGTGGTTATGGGAGACCCCCTTGTTTCTACTGCCCATTAAACATAAAGCTTCATAGGCCTTCTCTCCCATACTATACTTTGCCGGTGTTTGTCTTTGGGCTTGCCTGCTGCCAGCAGGATGGGTGTGGCACAAGGCTGTCATCCCTCGACTTCTGGGACGGAGCCAGTAGGCCACGCACCATTACTATAAGCTCACATAATAGGTCACCCTCCTGTCCTATTCTCTGAGACAAATCCCTTTCTAGGGTATGGTTTGGCTCAAGATTCCCTCAGAGCAGACAGTCCAGGACACACCCAACCATGGAGCTTGGACCAGACAGAGTTCGACTCGCATCCTTGCTTGCCTTGCTGAGTTTTCAATAAATCCCATTTGGGAAGTGGTTCAGCGCCCAGCGAGGTGCCAGTCTGTATTGCTGTCAGTTACTGGTACCTAGTTTGCATGGGTATGTATGGCAGAGGGTATAGTTGGCATTTCATCTCACTACAGCTTTGAGGGCACAGTATAACATAGGCTTAGGTAGGGTTGGGCTGGTGGTTCTCTGGATCTGTATATAGACTATCCTGGAGAGAATTTGGGGTAATTGCCCTGTATTTCCATAGAATTGGTAAGGTTGGGTTGGTGGTTCCCTGGATCTAAACATGGACTGCCTGGCAGAGAAGTTGGGGCAATTCTCCTGTATCTTCCTAGCCTTGATAGGGTTGGGTTGGCGTTATCTGCATCTGTATAAAGACTGTTTGGAAGAGAAGTTGGGGTAATTCCCCTGCATCTTTCCTAGTCTTGGTAGGGTTGGGTTGGTGTTATCCGGTTCTGTATAAAGACTGTCTGGGAGAGAAGTTGGGGTAATTCCCCTGCATTTTCCTAGCCATGATAGGGTTGGGTTGGTGTTATCTGGATCTGTATAAAGACTGTCTGGGAAGAAGTTGGGGTCATTCCCCTGTATCTTTCCTAGCCTAGGGAGGGTTGGGTTGCTGGTTCCATGGATCTGAATGTAGAGTGCCTATGAGTGGCGTGTTGCCTGAATGGCCAGTGACGTTTTCATGCTGCCCCGGTGCCTTTTTAATCGACCCACCCTCTTGCACTGAGGACAGATTTGATGATTTTTAGGATAATAAATGTGCTCTCCTTATGCCTCTGTTGCTGATGCCCCAAGCAGCTTCCTTAGCATGGCCAGATTTTCCAAACCAAAAACTTGGACCATTTTGGAAAATTATACATAGAAAAGGCATAAAAAAGTGCAGCACAGAAATACGACCAATCAGAGTGGACAAGACCGCATAATCATGATTATATCAGAGTTGTCTTCATTCCAGCAGTTTTTTTCAGAAGACCTGTGTCATTGACATGATTATATGGCAAGTAATGTGCATTTTAGGGGATTCTATCTTTTTGCACTTGGAAGCTGAACTTGGAATCTCCACTTGGAAGCTGGCCAGTTATCAGAAAGGCTCTGATAAGGTTGCAGATGGGGGCCCAAATCTGACCCTCGTGCCCCCAAACGACTCCTGACACGAAGGAAGAGAAACAACAGTTATGCCTCACTCTTAGGCCCATCACTGCAACCATTGATGTATCGCAGGTGTGAGAAATGTTATTCTCTCATACAGCCATTCAGACCATACCCAATCGATGATCTGGACAATATGGAAATGACAACGATCGCTCAAGTCGACTGACTGTAAAACCAGAAATCAATGACGTCATCACTGACATCACAACATAGCTTCACTTATGCATGAAGCACATATATATCCACTCCTGAAGGTATACGAACATGCACTAGTTAATTGCATATAGGCACAAAGCAAATGCTTGTGACCCACTTAGGCAGAGGACGGATACACATACATATTGCTATGTATTCATATCTTTCGCCAGAGCTGAAACCGCAAGACGCCAAGTAGTCATATATTTAGCTTGCACATGCTTGACTGCTACTAACATGGAGAGGCCATAAGGAACAATATGGATGCTATAGGTCTTTGAAATGGGTGGCAACGGAGAGACAGGCTTTGGGTACATGGAAAGGCAGACATGATCGCCGCAGCCAGAGACGTGCAGAAACAATGCACGCATCCAAGGACAAGTAGAGACAGGAAAGTCCCAATTACCAAGACAATGACCCACCTGCAGAAAATCAGGCTGAAACCCTCATAATTACAAACAGGACAGCTTTATTTTGTGGTCTCAACACACTTGACACAGCCGACCAGAACAATGCCCATCTAACCAAGGTGGACTAAGAGTGCTGTTCACATCGAACCAGAGGAGAGAAGCTACAAGTGTTGCCTGCAAACTGCCACCTGAATGCACTCTCCCAGGCATAGGTGAGCAGAGACAGAAACATTAGAGAATGCGTCTCACCTCCATGTTCATTCCCGTTGCCTTGTAAAGGTCGACACTCAGTCTGGTAACTGTCCAGGGTCCCAGAGATGAGGGGATACGTTCTACCCAATCCAGAGACACCTTTCACTTGGGGATATCATTTACTGCAAGGGCCAATGGGCTTTCTGTGACCCTGCAACACTGTTGATTGATGCTAGTCGGGGCGGTCCTGGGAGGGGCCACTAGATAGGGCTATCCAATAGCAGAACTAACACCTTATAGCTCCTATATGTAGCTCACCCAAACTGACCAATGTGAATGTCTGATAGGTTTCTTGGATAGAACATGAATTTGTGACATCATACCGGGATAAAAGCGGGTGACACACGCTTAGAAAACAAATAAAAAATAATAATAATAATGGCTTCGGCTGATTTCCCCCCAGCTTTCAGCTGGGGGGAAATCTGCCAAAATTTCGCGCTCATATCGCCGGCGGGAACTCCGCCGGCGGTAAGAGCGTGAAATATTTCCCCATTGAGCCCAATGGGGAATGGGGCATTCCCGAATGGGCTCAATGGGGAATGGGGATTTCCAGATCCGCCAAACCTGTGATCTGGTGCTAATAGCGCCGGTGGGTTTGGCGGTAGGGCAGATAGCGCCAGCGCTATTAGCGCCGGCGTTACCGCCCAACTCGTGATGAGGCCCAGTATCTTTGCCCCATGGCTGAGTCTTCCATTCTTGGGGTGGGGAGTCTTTGATGGGCACAAGTGTTCTCTGCTTATAAGAGGGGTGACTGCTCGAGAGCCCCCGCCACACATATACGCCTATACCAGGCTCTGGATTCTAAATGTGTGTCTTCACCTGGCCCATTTGACTTCTTCTAAGAAGCTTGCTGGGACGGGGGGGCGGCAGCGGGGGGGGCATGGTGTGACAGATCGGGACTGTCCATCCAAATATGGGACATTGTCCTAAACTGCCTGGAAATGCCTCAATATTGCTCTGGACATGGTGGCTTGAGTTCTTGATTGCCTAATTCATTGATGGAGACCTGGCTTGAGGGCCTGGGCCAATGGTCTCAAGAGGACCTCCAGTTCCCTCTACTAGTTCCGCACGCTCCCATGCAACAGCACTGTCTTTTGGAGTGGGCTTAGTGGTAGGGGTGGACTGGCCTACAGGAAACTGTACTGGTGGGCCTCTGCACCATGGGCCTCTTTTGGGTGGGTTGAAGTTAAGGATGTGTTGCAAAGCTCCCAGTAATATGGATCCACTTTGAAAAACATTTCCAGGGCCACTTTTGGTTCCCAGTCCAGGCCTTCTTAGTGGCCAGGCAAAAGGTAGGTGTGATAATGGGGTCTCCATGTGATGGGTAACACCTGCCTCACTTCCCCATTAAAGGCCCGTTCCATGTCTCACGCATGCAGAGCGCTGTTGCTGAAAAGGTGGGACTGGCTGATGGTGTCACGCATGCCTTGGGGGCCACTTGGCATCCATGGCTAGCCGCAGCACAGAGCGTGCACCCTTTCCCGCCGCCCTACTCCCCTCTCCTCCTTTCATCTGCAGGCTCGGCTGTTTGCAATTAGGTCTCCAACTCTTGGTTTTGGGCTGTGGTGTAATCACGATAAGAAACGATCCTGCACGCAGTGCGCGGAGGACGGGGAGGCGGACCTCACGCCAGTGGAAAACTTAGACCCAGGCAGTGACATGGAATCACATGGAATCACACCAGCGGTACAGCCCTGCGGCGGGAACCCAAGAGGCGTGCAACCCAAGGACACGGTGCAGCAGTACAGCCCTGTGGCAATAGCCCAAGAGGCGCACCACCCAAGGACATGGTGTGTCAGGGAACATCCTCCCACTCCTATGTGTTTGCTTTCATCCAGCAAGCTGGCCTCCAATATAATCAGCCACACACTGGAGGCATGGACGGTGTCAGGGCCTTTCAACCTTTTCAAATGGAAGCGGCTTCGAGCTTCAGAGGGCTCCTAGCATGTTGCCAGTCAGCAGTCTTGTAACACGGCAATATGTTCCTTTCTCTATTTTCGTTCTGGGGCTTAAAATGTGTGCTTTGCAGCTATGCAGCTATCCCGTTAAGAGTTGTGTGTTCTCTTCCTATGGGATATACTGAAATGTAAACACCTCACTTCCTCCTAACATGGGTTCCTCCACATCAGCCACTTGCTGACAAAGAAGGGTTCAGAGCTCTTCAATGGGCATTTAGTGTTTAAGCTCCCTGCTGACTGGCTGATAAACAATGCTATTAACCTTATCGTTGTCACTATTGAAATGTATGCACCCCACGGGTGCCTCAAACTGTTTTTGCTCTAAAACTATTTCGGGGGTTTGGGGTGTGAGGGAGCAGGGAGGGTTTTGGGACACCCCCACACATCTTCAGCCGGGCCTGACTAGAGACTCAGCTCAGTGCACCAGTTACCAACTGGCCTCATGTCATCAGAAGCGCCGAGTCCTATTTTTTTAGCTAACCTGATTATTATCGGCCTACATGTGAACCACCATTGGCTGAAAGTTTAGGACTGGCTGCGCATGCTCCTGGCGCACTTTACACACTGAGTCATGGAAGTGTAATGTTACTGTGTCTTTCATTTATCAATATCTGCTACCTAGGTTTATGTTTATTATTTGATAATGCGCTCACAAACCCAGGGGTAGCCGGGTGCAGCAGGTACAAGATTACTTAAGCTTGAGTTACAATATACAGAGGAAATAATACAAGTCAGTACAAACAATACATGAAAATACAATATGGTACAATACAGTACATGTCAGTAATCTCGAAATCAGAAGTATCAGAGCAGTCTATGCAGTGATTCAGGGGCCTGGTACAGGGGTCGGATTAGATGTTGGTCCAAAGCCAACTTTTCACCTTACATCTAAATCTTGAATAGGGTAAATTGGCTCTCAATGCAGAGGGCAGTGCATTCCAAGCTTGGGCAGCTCTAACAGGAAAGCTTGCTCCACCCACTTTTGTAAGCCTAAATCTGGGAGTTTCGAGAAGGAAATGGTTAGCAGCTCTGGTCTGGTAACTAGAAGACTTTCTGGTGAGTCTGGCGGAGATGTAAGGGGGAGCTGTATTGTTCAGTGCTTTGTGGGTGAGGGATAGTGTTTTGAGGAGAACTCTGTCGCTGATTTTTAGCCAGTGGTGGTCTTTCCTTATATTAGAGATGTGCACTCTGTAGGGTATGTACAAGGCAGCTCTGAGAGCATTATTTTGCAAGATTTGCATTTTTTTATGACATTTTTGTTGGCACCCGTATAAAGGGCATTACAGTAGTCCAATTTCGACATTACTAATGTGTTAGCTAGTGTGATGCAGTTAGTTTTGGATAGGTACGGTCTGCAGGTCCTAATTAATTTACAGGTGTACGCTGTGGAAGAGGCCAGGGTGTTGACTTGTTTTTTAAGGGAGAGGGTGGCATCTAGGTAGAAGCCTAGTGTTTTCACCTCAGTTGCCACCTTGATTATGTTGCCATCTATGTTGAAGGCAAGATAGTTGGGGCTAAGTTTTTTGAGGTTGGAGTCGGAGCCCAAGATCAGAATCTCAGTTTTGTCGTCATTTACGCAAAGGCCGAGGGATGCCATCCATGCCTGAATGAGGAGGTAAAGCGTGTTTACTAAGGCTGTATCTTCGACAAAGTTGCCCGATAGTGGTATGAGGATCTGCGTGTCATCCGCGTAATTGTTGTAGGTTACCCCCAATCTGTCAAGTTTGTCGAAGAGAGGCTTAGTGAAGATATTGTACATTGTCGGGGAGACACATGAGCCCTGTGGGACACCACAAGTAATGTGAATTGGGTCCGCTGCGGCTAAGGGGGAAAACACTCTCATCGTACGGTTAGCTAGGAAGGATTGTACCCATGCTATAGCTTCACTTGAAAAATGGGCGGCGGACGCTAGGTGTTTGCATAACACTGCATGATCCACCAGGTCAAAGGCTGCCAAAAGGTCAAGGAGGAGGAGCATAGCTGTTTTACCTTTGTCCTTCAACTCGTCGATTTGTGTCTTGAGGTCAATGAGGGCTGTTTCAGTACCATGTAGTGGTCTGAATCCAGATTGTTGCGATCCTAATAGTTGGTTGGACCCTAAATAACTTTGAATCTGGAGGTAGGCTACTCTATCGATGATTTTGAGGAGGAATTGGACTGTAGTGATAGACCTATAGTTGGTAGCGATGGCTGGGTCCAGGGTCTGGTTTTTGAGAAGAGGCAGTACCCATGATTCTTTGAGGTTTGTGGGTACCGAATTGGTCTTGAAGGAGGCATTGATTAATTTGGATATGAAGGGTACTAGGTCTCTGGCTGCGTCCTTGATAATTTGCGCAGGGCAGCTATCGCCTTGGATGTTTGAGGGTTTCAAGGATAGTATGACCTTTTCAGTTTCCAATATGAATATATTAGTAAACCTGAAAGATTTGCAGTTTTTGTGTGTAGTTGTGCTCGGTATATCTGTCAGCAGGGTAGTTTGGGTTCCAGTGGGACTCAAGGAAGCTTTATCCTTGGCAATTTTGGATTGAAGGGTAGTGATTTTATTTACTAGTACATTTTGGATACCAGTGCACCATAGTTTGTCCTTAGGGACATTGTCTATGGGGGCGATTGGGTTTTCCATTTCACGGAGAATAGAAAAGAGTTATTTGGAATTAGAGTTAGCTTTGCTGATTCTCTCGTTAAAAGTGTCTTTTTTAGTTTGGATTATTTCCTTCTTGTATTTTTTGGCAAGGTTGGCGAGTAGGGTTTTATTCTCCGCTGAGGGCGTGTGCCTCCAGATAGCTTGGAGTTTGCGTTTTTGGATACGTAGTTCTTTGAGGTGGGGTGTTAACCACGAGTTCAGGTGAGATTCTCTTTTACTTTTGCGTAATTTGATAGGGCCGATCGTATCCAATGCTTTGGTCATAGCATTGTTGAATGTCTCAACTAGCGTGTTTGGGTTGGATTTACTAGAGCTGGCAGTGAGGGCTGGTAGGAGTAAAGGGAGTAGTTTTTCAGTAGTGATTTCTTTTTTACTCCTCGATGGCATGGGAGGGGCTACTTCACTATTGTTTCGTTTGGGCGGCTCTATAGTGGCTGAGAAACATATGAGGTGGTGGTCAGTCCATGTTTGTGGCAGGATATTGGAGATAGTAGTATCACAATTACGATTGGCTTTCCAGTCTAAGGTGCGTCCTTTTATGTGTGTGGAGGCTAGGACTTTTTGTGAGAGACCATGATCGATTAAGATTGATTGGATAGATTGGGCCTGTTTGTCCTCGGCATCATTAAATCCCAAGTTAAAGTCACCTAGTAATAGGAGCTGAGTGGATTCTTTAATGCTATTGGTGAGGAGGTTGGATAGGTCTTCTTCAAAGTTGCCTAGTGGGCCTGGCGGTCTGTACACTAGGAGGACTGATCATGTGCTATTATTGGAGATGGGTATTTTGCGGAGAGAAGTTTGCATGAGGAGATTGCTGGGTGAGGGGTAAGTCTAGCATCTAGCTGTGTTTTGGCAATGATGGCCAGGCTGCCTCCTCTGGAGTTGGGCCGATCAGTTCTTAGGATGTTGTAGTTATTTGGGATGGCGATCATGAGTGGAGGACCTGCTGCGTCGTGGAGCCAGGTCTCAGTGACAGCAAGAAGATCTAAATTTTCCATGGTGAGTATGTCAGCAATTTCTGTGTTATGAGCTGTGAGGGATCTAGCATTGACGAGGGCTCCTGATAAGGTAGGAGTAGAGATAGTGTCTTTGGGAGGTCTGAGATTCGAGTGGTTATGTCTCTTCTGTTTGTGCTGCGGATAGATTTAGGACACCTTGCGGCTGCGGGAGCTCGAGAGTCGAGGATGGTGGTAGGCAAAGTGGGAGTAGTGCCTGCTGGGCTACTTCTTTTGTTTTTGAGGTCATAGACCTATGTGGCCAGAAGGGAACCCCAGGTGTTGTACTAGTTCTGGTCACTTGCTAATGAGTTCTGCCCGACATGCATTGATTGGGGTAGGCAGACTGGTGGGCAAGGTTTTGAGTTAGTGAGGTGTGGGTCCAGAGATGGGGGAGGCTGTTAAAGTGACAGTAGCCAGGCCACAGCGATGTGTGTATGGTGAGCCTGTTGCAGGGGTAGTGAAACCTTTTTTTTTACTAAGCCCCAACCCCCTTGAGTAGAAATGTTGTTTCCTTACCCCCTCAGAAGCTACAACTGTTTTAATATTTTCTATTAAATGGAGTCACCATAATCCGTTTTTAAAGAGCCTCGACCCTTCACCGGCCCCTCTTTGGGCACCCTATGGAGACTAACCCCACAGTTTGAAGATCACTGCTTTAGTCGAAGGTGGCAAGGTGAGGGGTGAAAGGGTTGTTAAGTGGGTGGTGGTGTGCTCTAGCACCTTGAAGCGTCTCATGTGCGAGATGGAATTACAGATAATGATCTCAGACCCAAATAACGGAACAGACTCAATGACTATGGCAAGGTACTACTTTATTATGAACTTTAAATAAAGTAGGCCAATCTGGAAAACAACAAACTATAGTCCAGCACTCACACCTCAATTTTGATTCCACAAAGGCATTATACATCAATGTACATCAGCTATGACGTCATCTATGTGTCAAACTGTAAAAACCTATTCAAGGGAGGGATTGGTTAAGGGAACATATATGCTTATATATCATGTAAGTATTAGTAATATTATTGGATGCCCATTATCTGGTGGGCACGCCTTGAACCACCTCTAAATATGTATAATACAGATTATTGAATCCGTACAAATAACCTAATACAAAAAGAAACAAACGAGAAATGACCTAATTTATTTGACCGAAAATAGTAGGTATTTTGGTGTATGTATGGCAAATAATAGGTGTGGGGTGGGGTAAGGGTATCATTTAGGGTAGGGGTAATGGGGTGGTATGGGGGACTCCCCCCGCATTATAATTAAAAAAGTTAAAAAAAGCAAAAATACATTTTCATTTTTGAGTCAAAAAAATGGTACTTTCTCAATTTTTGTATTTGTTCCTCGAAAATATCACGGATATCCACAGATTAAAGCAGAATAATGGCAGCGGATTGGTCTGTGCAACAGTGTATAGCATGTTGCTACATAGAACCTCTCATTGGTTGGCATTCTCTCCCAATCTTGGACTTTCGGCTTGTTAGCAGCACGTAAGCAGAACAAAATTCAGGTGCAGAGAGCAACGTCAGACTACTCCCCACTTTCCCAATTAGTGCATCATCTCTCATCGGTCAGGCCCTAAGCCAAGCCTTCTCCTTTGAAGTTAGCCTTGCAGCCTGTTCTCTGTTCTGGGACTTTTAAGGGAGTGTTAGGTACACCGTTATCTTTCTCTAGAGCTTAATGAATCATCCTTGTTCTCGACTTCTGAATCCCATGTGAGGAGACCACGATTTTGTCCAATTCAAACTTTTATTTACTGCTATTTGATTTAATTGTCCTGTATGCCATTACTTCTCTTGGCCTCTGGAGACCTGCTCACTCTACCTTGCATATGCATTTTGCATCCTTGATTGTCCAACACACGGCACTTCGCAAATGTTTTCTTTTTTGCTTAATCTAAGAAAAATAGGTCTTACGGACATGGCTTACTCTCTTGACTCCCTTTGTACCTTGAAATGATTCCTTGATGTGACATCCTTGATGCCAGGCCAATAGACACATCTTTATTCCTCACACAACGCTGTTTTTCCAGCGTCTCCTGAATTTGCAGCCCTGGTCTGTCTCTGAGGTAGCTTGATTGGTTTAAACACAAGTCCGAGGTCCATCTTTCCATAATGGCCGTCTTAACCACGTTATGTTTTCTTCTGCAGCAAGCTTCTAAATGTCTCAGCTACCTTGCGTTTCTGTGTATGTACATTCACTTCATCTCTCCTCACTTATTGTTTTGGTGCACATGATTTCTTCATCTTCGATTACATGTTTCTCTTGTTATTCCAGTTACATCTTTCTCCTGTAAGTATTTTCATATCGTTTCAGTGTGTTATTGTATCTTTCCCTCATGACGTCACCCTGCTCTCGTCAGATTTCACTTATATCTCTTTGATGTGCAATGGTGTGTGCAGACATCCTTCCACTCTTTCAGTACGAGAACACATTCAATACGGTTGCCTGAGTGCATCACGTCTCTCATACACTCGATGCGGTATTGGGACAATACCTGGTGTCCCACATAGAGCTCTTCCCCTGCTGTTTCAATAGGATGGAGGTGAGGGGGCGGGAGCCAGGGATAATGTGTCTACCTGCTCCTCTAGAGTCGGTTATAGGAGCGTACTACACTAATACAGTGATGACTAGTGCACTGCAGCAAGCGTGGGTCACGATGGTCCACGTGACTCCACTGCACTAGTAAAGTAGTGATCCCTGCACACAGGAGTTAGACACAATGGCCCATAGGGCTCTGCTTCACAGCAGAGAACTATTTTCCTATAAATACCCGTCTAAATATCAATTCTTAGGTTTGGAGTCCAGTGAAAGCGCAGGGGCTCATGGATGACTTGCCATCATGGTGTTACTTAAGAATTGAGGGTACTGTCTGAGCTATGTACCAAAAGGCATGAAAATGAGGCCACGCCTTCGTCTTGCCTTGCCTGTGTCCTGCCGCCTGCCAAGAACTAGAGTAGGAAGCTCTATAGACCGCTAACTACTAGTCATTTTGCTAATAACCAAGTATAAAGCCAGCAAGATTGCTCACTGAGTTAGGCGCTCACCCCAGCCATGGGACCAGCATGAGCTTGCATTTTAGCAGGGCCAACTGCTTAGCCTTTCTTCCATTCAGACATCAATGCATTTAGTATCATTAAATAAGTTAATAAAAGTACATAGTATTAAAGTGCTTAGTAGTTGGAGGAATCTGACATGTAGTGCTATATACAAATGTAATGTTATTATTATTATTATTATTATTATTATTATTATTATTATTATACACGGCAGCCTATAAAGGCCTGGAAATCATTTTCTTATTACAGGCTAATTGTGAAATCACAACTGACCTGTAATAAGACAATGACATCACAACCGCTCTGTAACGAGTTATTACGCTTCAATTGTGACATCACAATAGACGCTGCTTAAGCCGGCACAGAGCAGAACTCCAGCTGTCACTTCTGCACTTAAAGCCGTGACAAGCTTTTCAAATTCCGTGCATGGAAAATAGTTTTCTGTGACACTTTACAGACGGTAATTGACAAGGAACTGTTAATGGTAGATTGATAACGTTGTGCACTTCTGGAGTTTAGCCCATGAGCAAGAACCTGCCTGTTTTTACTTATTTTATGGCAGAAAATGAAAACTTTTTTTCCGATTCATCTCATTAAACTGCTGAAACTATTTTTCTGCAACACTTTATAAGCTGCACGTTCGCTTTTTAAAAGCCAAACGCCTTCTGCATTAATTATACGGACCAGCAAATGGACAATCACTTGCATTAGATTAAGCATGAGGTTCGGTAGTAACAGAGATCACAGTGTATGGCCTTGTATTATAAGGAATACAAAATCCCCTACTATTTAAAAAGGATATTTGCACGTCACTTCGGAGTTCTGTGACCTTGTAATATTAAGGAGCTCGGCCATTAGCATCGCTCCTCTATGTGGTCACTGAAGGCCTCTGTGATTCTTAATATCCTTATAACGTACCGTAGGTGGTCCTTTATCCCATATATGGCTAAAGATTGTCACAGGACAACATCCAGACTACCAAAAGTCGGTTTATTGAATATCAAACTATCCAACCAATTGCTTTTTTAATTTGCCCCCCAGTGGATTTTGGCTGAGTCGGGCAAAATGCGGGATTTGCTGGCTTACATAATATGATAGGTTATTTATAACGCGCTTAATACCCAGAAGTTTCTAAGCGGGACCTGGGGATCGAACCTGTGGTGTTCCGTGTCGGCTTGCTTCCAAGGTGAGCACGTTGCCCCTTAGCTATCCTCCCGAGACAATGGAAAAGAAGGCATTTCCTTAAATGCTGGAGGAAGTGTGTGTAGAAGAGAACGAGAGAGAGGGAGAGAGATAGAGAGAGAGAGAGACACACAAATCAGCCCTAACACTTAAAAAGAGCAGAGAAGTTTAAGAAGAAGGGGCCACCGATGTAGTGTTTGACCTGCCTGCTGCAGACATGAAAAAAACAGCTACCTGTTGGAGGTGTATTGCTGGAAACAAAGACAAGGGGCCTCATTACGAGGTGGGAGGTAAGGGATTACCGGCACCGGTAAGGGCACCGGTGCCGGTAATCCCTTACCTCCCTACTACGAGTTCCCTTTGCGGGTCCTTCCTTAATGCCTTGTTTTTGCAGACGTTAAGGACGGGACCCGCAAAGGGACTCTAGAGCTAATAACGGTACCGCAATTTGCGGTACCGTTATTAGCGCCTTCCCCATTGAGCCCTATGGGGGCTCAAATGGGAATGGGGAATGGCCCTGGTGGATGGGGAATTACCGGTCACTCCGACCTCGGAATGGAACGGTAGCTGCTCCATTCACCAGGGCAGAGTCGGAAGGGTTTTGGGGGCAGCCTGTCCAGGATGTTTGTTGTGGGAGGAGTCTTTCGACCACCCGCAGGGCCCCCTCGATGGGCCTCCAGCATTCAGTAGCTGGCAAATAAGTTCCTAACTGCTCCAAAGTGTCCTGATTAGTTCCACTGTAGAGCCTGTGCCCTGGAAAGCTGACACACTGCCCCCCCCCAGCCCATAGTGTGTATGCCAGTGGCATGAACCTGTTGACCAGCCTATGCAATACCATGGAAGAATCCGCCGCTCAGACTCCACTGGCTGTGTGCAGAGAAGTGCAGTGGACGGGCGACACGTCTAGCGCTGTGTTGAGTGTGATATCCTTGAGGGTAGAGGGAGAGCAAGCACACATGGCTGTTGGCAGCACCCGCCATTGTGCAGTTAGTGCACACTGCACAGGGCTCTGTCCCACTCCCGGTCATGGTGTGTAGACATTCAAGATGAACAGACTAAGCCTTCTTTGCCATCTTTCTACTACTGGAATGGGTTGGGGAGCCAGAGCCCGGCTCGAGCCTGGTTAGAGCCAAACACCTGGCTCTGACTCAGCTCGAGTTGCTGTTTAAAAGAAGAGCACCAAGTGGAGTCGAGCCAAGCAGCGCCTTAGCATCTGTTAAGTCTGCAGAGTAAATTAATGTGACACTGCCACCCATTGATAGTTAAGAGAATTGCATTGAATCATCAACTTTCTTAATGGCGTGTGGGTGCAAAACTAAAGCTGCAATGGGAGCATGTGCGGTCTGAAACCTGCAAAATTGCAAACTGTGCAACCAGTAAACCTGACTCCTGCACTTAAGAAATCAATACAATCCTGGACAAATCACTGTAATTAAACGGGGCATATTTACTTTGGCAGCTACTCTTTGAAGTGATTCTTTTAAATGTGCACTCCACAAAAAACCACATGTATATATAGTGCATTCAATTACCGTGCTTGCTACAAAGATGATACAAATATTCATACATTATGAAACAAGTCATTTATGACGCACCTGCACACAGTGTTACAATGTGCACACCTGAGATGACGTAACACTTAACTTGCCCATTGCTCCCACGTATGAGCCTTGTTTCTCTCGTAGTGAATGAGTGAAATAGGCCATGGTGCCACACTGTGTGGGGGCCATGTGGGTCTCCCCAGGGCATTTTCATTTACTGTGTAAAGAGTGTGCCAGGACATATACCTTTTACTCTCCCCTTGGCTATAGGCAATGGGGTCTCCACATACTCCCCTGTTTGTCAAAGAGGCAATGGGGGAGGTGGGGTGGTGCACTTTGGTCTTGGGAAAGGGGGATACTTGCCTAGACATGAGACCTTCTACCTGTCGCAGCATTTTTCCTGGAGCTCCCACTATCCTGAACACGTAGGTCCTGCCTGTTGCTTCCATTTTGCCAGCAGAGAGGCCAAGGACAGCTTCCCCTAGAGCTTACGCCTGCTAGAAGCTATGCACAATAACCAGCTCGAAGTCTGTACAAAACAATGACTACAAGTAGCTGACCATTTCACGCAGGTTTGTTGTTATCTAATATGCATACTGCGTCTGTCACCACTATAGTGGACTTACGGCCCCCAGCCTTGTCCAGATGTCAGCGTATTGTGACCCGTATACATGTCCTGAAAGTACAGTTGAAGCACAGGAGATTGTTTATGCAGCATTACTTTGCATTCTTTTATGTGCAGAGTTCCGTTCAGGGAATGAAAATAAAGCTTTAATGACTCTTTTTGCATAGAATACGTTTTTTCTATGTGTTGGGTTGGTTTTTATCATGATAGGTGTACTTTTAATTCACCTTTTTGAAACGGGCATTATTTTAGCTCCTTAAAACTATACTTTAACACAGATTTATATCAGCTGCATGTAAGATATGTGGTGAAGGCATGTTATGTTATGTTATGTTGATTTATACCGTGCACAGCTACCACCCGGGGGCAGTCTCCAGGCGCTCGCATGGCTCTACAAGACTGGGTCCAAGTGCAGACTTGCATCAAATCCCATCTTACAGAAAGTGTGTGATCCTGGACAAATCATTTGCTTTCCATGGGATCAGGGAGGCCGGCCATCTGCTGTGGGTTCGTGTTGCAGGGGTTTGAGCAGAAATGATGACAGGTGTGGGTTTTGTGTTTGAGTGTCGGGCAATGGATGCGAAGGCATGCGTCTTTTGCCAGCCCAGCTTGTATTTTGTAATTATAATGGGTTATTTAAAACGCGCTTAGTACCCAGAGATTTCTAAACGCGGCCCCGGGGATCGCACCTGTGATGCTCTGGGTCATTTTAGTTCCAGGACGAGCGCTTTGCCCCTGAGCTATCCTCCCGAGACAAGCCAAGCCAGAGTCCATGGGTCGGCTCTCGCTTAGCCCTACCCATTAATTCGGTGTCTCCCCACCTGTAACTATGGGGTCTCAAGGCTCCCTGACACAAAACAATCTCAGGCTTACCCACAGTGGTAAGGTGTGTCATTCCTGACCCTAGAGCCCGCAGAAGAGTTCATTCTGCATGGCACCCACCGCCATCTCCTTTCTCCTCCATCCTCCCCCTCCCTCCTTCCCTCGAGCCAGGTCTCCGACATCCATCTTGCTCCCCAGCCGGGAGCCCTGGAATCCATGTTGGCAACAAGCTCCGAGAATGGAGATGGAAAAATCCAAAGGGCAAAATGAAAAGTAAATAGATGGTCCTCTCGTGGCCCAGAGTTTATCTAGTTGGGGAGGTAATCTAAATATTTAACTTTCTCTTTCTGACTGATGGAAAGGGCCTGGTGGCTGCTGGGAATGGATCAGCTTCGGATGAGCCTGGAAGATACCAGAGGGCTCGTGCCTTTTCTGCGCTCTCCTTCCCCCCACCCCCTGCCCCCCGGTCTGTCTCTCCACTCCTTCTGCCTCTCCTTCTTACTGGATTGCCATCTCCCCTCCCCCAATCAGCCTGGGTTGGTTCTTCCTCTGTTTCATCCTCCTGGGTCGGTCTCTCCACTCCTTCTGCCTCTCCTTCTTACTGGGTTCCCATCTCCCCTCCCCTCATCAGCCTGGGTTGGTTCTTCCTCTGTTTCATCCTCCTGGGTCGGTCTCTCCACTCCTTCTGCCTCTCCTTCTTACTGGGTTCCCATCTCCCCTCCCCTCATCAGCCTGGGTTGGTTCTTCCTCTGTTTCATCCTCCTGGGTCGGTCTCTCCACTCCTTCTGCCTCTCCTTCTTACTGGGTTCCCATCTCCCCTCCCCTCATCAGCCTGGGTTGTTTTACCCTCTCCGCCATCCTCTCGGGTCTGTGTCTCTTCTCCTTTGGTCCCTATTTTGAATTTTATTTTGTCTTGGGTCTATTCGGGTCGCGTTGTCCAGCATAGTCCTTCTCTGCTCCCCTTCATCCTCCTGAGGCATCTTCGTTGGCCTCTCCTTTGATCTATTCTTCTTCCTTGTCTGGTCTCTTGCCTCCTGCTGTCTCCCGTGTCACCATCCCCTTGTCATTCAGTCTCTCTCTTCTCTCCTTCATCATCTTGTCTCTTCTCTCTTCTATCCACCTGTCTCCGCCTCTGCTGTCCGTCTTCCTGGATCTCTCTCCTTTCCCCCATCCTTCGGTCACTCCTTGCAAGTGAGTCAGCATCTCCTAGCCTTCATCCTCCTGGGTCCATCGCTCCTCTCCTTTGGCCTCTAGTCTCCTTCTTTCCCCTGGGTCACGGTCTCCTTTCCTTCATCCACTTTGTTCAGTTTCTCCCTTTACTCCTGCACCCTTCTGTATCCTCTCTCATCTGTCCTCTGGTCTCTGCCTCTTTGCACCGCAATACTCTTGGGTCTGTATCTCCTCTACTTTGGTCTCTCCTTCCTCCTTCTGGGTCCTACTATCCTCTCCTTCTGCCTCTACTTTCGCTTCCCCTTTCCTTCTTTCTCGTGGGTCTCCATCTCCTCACTCTCACCATCTTTGTTCAGTGCCTCTTCTCTCCTCTGACCTCCTGCCTCTGCCTCTTCTCACCTTCTTCGTCTTGGGTCTGTCTCTCATCTCTCCTTTTTCTACCCATAGTTGGGACTAATACCACATAGGCGGCCCACAGTTGAGTGTGATGTACTTGATCTTCCTATACATGGTTCTGTCTTCCTTTGTATGCTCATTGCTTGTTGAAGTGCCTTTGATGCACATATCAACGGGTGTAATTTCCTTAGTCGATTAATTTCTGGGTTTGATATCCTTGGTTGACCCATTGGCTGTTCAACAGTTTATCGGTGGGTGTAATAGACTTCATCGGCCTGTGGGTGGGTCCAATAGCCTTCGTCAGTCAGTCCGGAATGTAATACTCTTCGTTGGCACAAAGGTGGGTGTGATGTCCTTGGTTGACTCCTAGCGTGTGTGATGTTCTCTGTTGATGTATTGCTGCCTGCGATATCCTTGGATGATTCAAATCAGGGCATGATTCCCTGGGTGTCTCATGGATGGTTAATAGATTGAGCGCCCTGAGACCTTTGGGTTAGTGTTGTGCTATATAAGAATTTATTTAGTTAGTTAGTAACACCCTTGGTTGATGGATATCTGGCTGGGATGTCCCGTAGTTGAGTATGATAGTCTTGATTGACCCATTCCTGGTTGTGATTTTTTTGGTCGACCAATAGCTGGGTGTGATGCACTCGGTAAGCCCACGGCTGGCTGAAATACCTTTCGTTGGCCCTCAGCTAGGCATCACACGGTTGGTCACTTAATTGCTTCCAGCTCTAGCCTCAGTTTTGATTAGGCGCCCATCCATGGATGCCCAGTGGCTTTGGACAGCATGCTACCAGGACACTAGCTGGGCCTAGAATTATGACTCTTTCATCAACCTAATACATGTGCACTTCTGTTATCATTCATACCTAGCACAGAGGATCACAGATACCCCTCGCATAAGATGCCAGTTGTGAGTGAAGTGCCAAGGCTCATCTTGGCACCAGGGCTGCCTTAACTTGGTTTATTTGGAACCTTCTGGTCAGTCAGCATATCTTTGCGTTACCACCATTCCTATAATAGACACTTCAAAAGAAATGCCTGGACCATGGGTTACAGCCAAAAGACCCTAGGAAAAGGGGCATCTCCTCAGAGTCCTTAGATAAGGAAATGCCAACCCTGAATTTGATCAGACACTCCTGTGCAGTATGCGGTCCAAGAGGATGATGACCTTGGAAACCGAGCAATGCTTGAGAGGTCATGAATTTAAGTCTTCTCAACAAATGTAAGCGCAGCCCTGAGACACCGCTGTCTTCTCAGGTGGTTGAGACATGACCTTGCAGAGAGATGAAGGATTGGAAGTTCAAGCCTCGCTTCCTAACAGAGTTGAGTTGACCGCGTCAGATAAAGGCTCGAATTGGCACCAAATGTAGGCCTTTGCTCACATGACTTGATGCCGCCAAAGACAGGCCGAGTCAATAGTGAGGTTGCCTGACCTGAAGGGGTTGAGCCAATGGCCTTGGAGACTCACAAGCCTTGAGTGGGCACTGATTGAGTGTAAACAACCAGTGTGCCAGAAGCCTTCAGAGCCTATCAGAAGCAAGAGCGACACTGCCTCGTCTCACAGAGTTAAAAAAAAAACATGAGGAGAGACCAACACTGACTTGGATGGCCTCAGATGTTATAGACTTCCCCAGCTCAGGTGAAACAAATTGATCATGTGCTCAAGCATTGCCTGATGGCCCATTAATCACTGTATCCTCGTGCCAACATGTTATAGTGCCCAGGCGTCAGATCAGGTCGTTTGAGCATCTAAGCAGGCATCCTGCCAGGGGGCAGGGGAGCGCCAGAGGTTCTCTTCCTGTGCTTTGCAGATCCTGTGAATTAGTCTCATGAATCAGGAGGAGGAGGATTCTGATATATTTGGAGTAGGAAATTCCTTCCACTTCATGGGCCGGGGGGCCAGGGTCTCCTTGCTGCCGGGGTCTCAATGCATGCTTGAGGGTTGGATTGGACCGTATCCTAACCTGAATGAGGTGAGTGTCCCAGCAAAGAGACTGTTTCTTTGATGGGCACAGTGAGTCCCTATTGACTCGGGATAGTTGAGGGCACAGAGAGGGCAAAGGAAATTAAAGAGACCCCCTCTTCTGCCAGCCCTAGCTAGTGGAACCTTAAGAGAGTAAATGGAATGAGTGCAGACAGCATGCTCTCTGGCCATCCTGGGAAGCTGGTCTCGGGAGGATAGCTCAGAGGCAACGTGCTCGCATTGGAAGCAAGACAGCACGGAGCAACACAGGTTCGATACCCGGGTCTGCACTTAGAAACCTCTGGGTATTAAGCGCTTTATAAATAACCTATCATATCATATCACTCTCTGGTTTCCTTTAGTCTCTTTCCCCACTTTGCCACTGTTGGCCTCCATGCCTTTCATCCGGCATGGCCTTCAATGAACTTTACCACCCGCTAAACAGGACATTGCTCCAGCAGGCTTGGCTCATGGGCTGAGCCCTTATTTATCGTAACCTCTGAATCGCCCCAGAAAGCCCTCAACAATGAGTGATTTGAAGTAGGAGGGCCGGGAGGAGGCGCTTGGAGACCACAAATATCCATCACATTCCTGGCAAATGGGGAAGCAGCCTCCGCCTCTCGAAGACCAGGACTTGGCTTCACTGAAGGACCACTAGGCTCCTGGCAAAGCGTCCAATCATGAGATCGAGCTCTACCGGGGAACTACGGCTCTTCCAACGGCAAGGTGCCGTAGTCTTTCTTTCAGAGAGATCAGCTCGGAGACCATCGCTGAAATGCACAGGATAACCTAACCGCGATTATTTCAGAACACGGAAGTAGACACCCTAAGTCTCCCATGATATTTGAGTCTCATGCCTGCTTGCCGTGAGTCGTTCTGTTGACTTTAATGGAGTCTCACACCTGGGATCTTCAAAATACTAAATGTTGTTACAACCTGTATCCACCCCCCCTGCCCCCCGCTCCTCCCAGACCTTGAGATCTTGGTATGCTCTATAAATCGATGACCGGCCATCGCGGGACTGAGCATTGCCACAAGTGATGGAACTGAAGTCAAAGGTGCCTCTCAGCCCTCCTCACCCTCGGCATCAGGAGTCTAGTCCTCCACTGGCCCCAGCAGAGGAGACGGGAACACACCAATCAATCACAAGTGAAGACATTTACCACCTTATTGGTCAGTAGGTGTGTGCGGTGGTACTCAGGTGGAAATCACCACTAGCAAGACCTCCAAAGTGAAGGGTGCAGACCTCTCCCCACTGGCGCTCCAGCATGGCACCCATTTACCACATACACCATGCCGACCAATGACGAGAGGCGATATTGACACATGAACCCTATAGAAGCTATAGGACTCTTTAAACGGCTCCCGGGATTCACACTCATGGCTGAGCGCAGTCTCAAGGAGCGCGGCAGAGGGTATGGCAGTCTCACTCGGAGGTTCGTGTCCAGGAGTCACATTAGGGTTGTCCCTGAGGGGGTTTAGGACTGATCATTCAGGATCGGAGCGTACAGACTGTGCTAAATAGGAGATAGAGAGATGGGAGGAGGAGCAGGGAGATTTGCTTGGTTCCGAAGAGGGAGGAGACCACCGACATAGACTTGTGGCCAAGGACGAGGAGGTGTTCAGGAACCGAAAGTGGTGAGCATAGAGTGGTAACAACACACGTGGTGGAACTGTGTGCCACTGGCGTGGATGCGGGCAGGACCGGGAAGCGGCACATTTAATGGAGTAGGGGGTCTGTCAGGTAGTTGGCCAGACATTTTGTTTCCTGGTGTCTGTGGTGACTGCCCCTTTAAGGGCACACACGCTGCGGAGTGACGCAACTCTGACACGTGTGTTTGTAATAAACAGGTCTTTGCCACGTGACCGTGTAGTCCGGGCAGGAAGCACCATGTGCAGTGTGCTCTGTAGCTGGGGGGGGGGGGACTCACGGGGCCAGAGGGGCACCCCGGCGACTTGCAACAGCGGCGACAAGGATTGCTCCGACGCGGACCCGCAGGGCGAAGCCTGTGAAAAACGTGGGGGCATTTTTCTCCTTATGTTCATGCCGCGGAGCCGGCGAGGGTTAAGCGGTCGCCCGCCTGTCGGACCAGACTTCACTTTAGATGGCACCGCTATCGGCACTTTGCCAGGATGTGTTCCTGCCTTTTGCTGTGACGTTTCATATTGTTATAAAGTATCTCTACAATTTAAAATAGTTCAAGTATAAAGCAAATTATTGGTCCAGTGACACCTGTGTGTTTCAAACCACTAAATTGAAAGAAAGGAGGGAAATCCTGCATTTCTAAGCTAACACAATTCTTTTCTCAAATCGCCCCCCCCCCTCCCCCACTCCCCTCACTCCCCTCTGCCTCCTCTGCACAGGCTCCATTAGATGCTGATACTAACCCCAGCGTGGTCGCTCGTGCGCATTAATGTCCATCACACTACCCTGAGCACACTCATTCTAGTGCAAAGTAGCAGAAGCTGTCCTCACAGGGCAGGGCGGCGTGCTATACAAGCTGTTTAGCATTGCACAAGACTTCAGCCAATGGGAGAGCTGCGGTGGCAGAGGTTGGGCAGCCAGTCATAAGTTTCATTGCTGAATAGACCTTGGCCAATCATCTTTCCTGAGGTAGTGAAGTGGTTCAGTGGAGGGTTCAATTGCCAATTTTGTTTCGCTCGATACGCTTAACCGCCGGCGGGTCGCATACATAATCAAATGAGCACAAATTAATGAAGCAGGTTAGGATTGAAAACGAGCGAATCAGCAAAGAGCGGGTTTCTGAATGGCCAACACAGTTCCATGCAGATTGTTTCTGCTCTTCTGATTGGTCCATGATGCCCCAAGGATTCTGTCTGGTATGGCATGGTTTTACATGAGTCTGAATACAAAATAAAACCCTACCCCAGGCCCACACTTCCCCAGGCCCACCCTACTCCAGGCCAATACTTCCCCAGGCCCACCCTACCCCAGGCCCACCCATCCCCAGGCCCACCCTACTCCAGGCCCACACTTCCCCAGGCCGATACTTCCCAGGCCGATACTTCCCAGGCCGATACTTCCCCAGGCCCACCCTACCCCAGGCCCACACTTCCTCAGGCCCACCTTTCCCCTGGCCCACACTACCCAAGGCCCACCCTTCCCCAGGCTCACACTACCTCAGGCCCACCCTTCCCCAGGCCCACCCTACCCCAGGCCCACCCTTCCCCGAGCCCACTCTACCCCAGGCCCACCCTACCCCAGACCCACACTTCCCCAGGCCCACACTTCCCAATGCCCACCCTTCCCCAGGTCCACACTTCCCCAGGCCCACCCTACCCTAGACCCACGCTTCCCCAGGCCCACACTTCCCCAGGCCCACCGTTCCCCGGGCCCACCCTTCTCCAGGCCCGCACTTCCCAGGCCCACCCTACCCCAGGCCCACCCTTCCCCAGGTCCACCTTTCCCCAGGCCCCCACTTCCCCAAGCCCACCCTACCCAGGCCCACCCTTCCCCAGGCCCATCCTACCCCAGGCCCACCCTTCCCCAGGCCCACACTTCCCCAGGCCCACCCTTCCCCAGGCCCACCTTTCCCCAGGCCCCCACTTCCCCAGGCCCACCCCACCCAGGCCCACCCTTCCCCAGGTCCATCCTACCCCAGGCCCACCCTTCCCCAGGCCCACACTACCCAAGGCCCACCCTTCCCCAGGCCCACCCTTCCCCAGGCCCACACTACCCAAGGCCCACCCTTCGCCAAGCCCACACTTGACAGGATCCAACTGCTCAGGGTGGTGATGTCTCTTGCAGATTCTCGATTGTGATTGGATGGCAAGAAGGACCAATGCGGAAAAGCAGGGCCCAACCATGTCTGAACTGCAAGGCGGGGGTGGGTGGGTACAGTCTTTGTGATTTAGTGCCGGCCCACACGGAAGGTTCTCTGAGCTCTGAGGAGGCCAGATTCCGGGAAGAGGTGAGGCTGGGGGGGAAAGGTAGGCCAGGGGGGTAAGTTCCAGAGGTTTCTGGAAGGATCTCTCCGTCTCATACCTTTGACGCACTGGGAGAGGCCGCATTCCGCCTAATCCCAACCGCGTGCAGCCGTGTGGACGTGCCAGATGTGGGCCCGGTTATACGGCTCCCTGGAAGGTCCTCTCGGAGTCGGGCCCAGTGCCGGGAGGCTCGAGTCCAAACCCTCTCCATCCTTGCACACTTTATGGGGGAAATGCGTGCACAGGGCCGGCGCTCGTGGCTCGTGGGGGCAGTTGGATTCGCACGTCACTCATCTTTGTTCCACCGACCCACGCGCTCCACGTCTGTCTCTTACAGGCTCTGACGTACTTTTTTTTAAACCAGATTCACATGTTTGTTTACCTGAGTAGTGCTATATATAGAGCCCCCGGACCTCCACATTCCATCTGCTCCATAGCACTCTAAGATAGTCTGAAAATATAAAAAGAATAGGTAAGGCGAAAATACAGCCAGCGCAAGGACGTGAGGACCCTCATCAGAGGACGGAAGCAGCGCTTTGAGGTGAAGGCCAGCATCCTGGGGCCCCTAGGTTTGCCAGTGGGCCCACCGGCACCCCCCGTTTCTCTGCATATTGCAGACCCGAGGTTTCCTGCTTCCCCCAAGTCTTTCCACCTCCTGTCAGTCGTAGGTTCTGGCACATTCGGTGTGTGTGAACTGGTACCTCCTGAACGCTCCTAGGTGCACCGCGGTGTTTTTACCCTATGCCGTAGAGAAGAGGTACCTGGTGGGCACCAGCTTGGCAGTAGCCCCCTTACCCTGTGGAAAAAGAGGTGCTGGTGCTTAGTCTGGGTCCCGGCCAATCCACGCCCCGCCGGATCCCTTTGCCAGTGTGTAAATCTCCAGAAGCCGCTGCTACATGCTGTAGGTTGTGTTGTAGTATGCTGGCGGGGTATGTAGGGGCATACTTCTCGGAGCAGCACTGCCCGCCCCTCTCCTTTACATCACTCCTTGGAAAAACTCTTAAAATGTAAGGTTGGTCTGGGGTCATTCGGTGGCGCAATGTTTTTCTTCCCAGCTCCCTAGCGATTGGACGCGCGGCCATGCTCCGCTGGTGGTAAGGTGCAGAAGGCATCGCGCGGTCTGGGTCACCCTGGGGAACATTTGCTTTGCAATGGACGACAACAAGACCACATATGCTAATATCAGGTCACACGTGTTAAACTGGTATGTTAATTAGTTTAGCAATGTGCCTGCTCCCCCTGGCTCCTTTCTCTCGTGCTTCTTATCCAAACCCCTTTCATCTCTGCCACCCACAATAGGGCACACAGCCCTGACAAGATGATGATACGTGACTGTATTATGACACGCCATTCGAAGCAGATACTCACAACATGGCATATCGGTGGTCCCTTTCTGCTGCTGCTGCTCCCTCGCATTGTCATTGCATTGCACCAAGGATCTACAATCTCTTGCTCTGCTGATGTTTTGGACTACACTGACGACCACTGTAACTAATCCTTCACGTGTAACAGCGCCTCAATGCCTCTGAGCTGCTTGTGCGCTATATGAATCTAAATAAATAAATAAATAAATGCAAGTCCCATGATTCTGCACCATTGACTATGCTGACTAGGGCATACAGGAGCTGTAGCCCAAAACATCTGGTGAACCAAAAGGTGCAGGCCCCAGACTCTGTGCCTATTGCTCGCTTCAATAATGCATTTAAAAAGAACTTGAATGCAAAAAAGAATTATCAATAAGGAACACATGTGTAACTGGATCTATGTGATGTTAAAGTATGCAATTTCAGAGAAAGATTTTTTACCGACACTTTAAAGAACAAATATTGATTTTTGAATTTCTTTTATTTGGGGGGTGCCCGCCACAATCCCCCTGTTTCCCCCTGTGCTTTTAAACCCTCACCAAACCCCTCTCCACCCCTGTTTACCCCATAACCCCACCCCATATATATTTTAATAAACAATACAGTGTATTTTAGTTATTATGGTTCCAGTAAAAAGGCCATTCTCTGGTTTCTATTCGCTAAAATGACTGGATACCAGCTAAAGTAAGAGGCTGCATTTGACCCATTCATTCTCAGAAGATTGCTTTGAAATAACACTACCAAGCACATACAGCTCATAGTTTGATGTTACTGCTTTATAAGGCTAGCTGAACTAGGTCCCACGAGGATGTGTTTTGGGCAGAGAGGGGCAGGTCATGGGTGGGAGTGGAGAAAAGGGATTAGCATGGCCATGGCCATCAAAAGGTGGATACAGAACCAGAGAGTACCCACAAGCGGTGTGTCATGCTCACGTAACGTTTCAGCTTAGAGATGGCGACTAATAACCAAAACTAAAAATGGCAGTCGCTTTATCACGGCCACCTTCTAGTGATTGTGCCAGGCTAGGAATGTTAGAGTTCTAGTGTTTTTGCTTAACATATTACTAGAACGATTAGTATTTGTCGTGCTTTTTTTATGGTTTTTGTTCTGCTGGCCATTTTTATAAAACAGAAACTTCTTACAAGCCACACATTAACTCATCCTCATTCCACCTGCACCTGAGAAGACAGGTGGTGAAGCGCTCACATTGCAGACTGCGCTCAAATCCCGGCCTCATCACTTAGCTAAAGTGTGCGATCCTGGGTAAATCACCTTTTTCTGACCGCGCCTTAGCTACAGATTTGAATGAAAAATGGGTAAAACTTGCGTCTGCCCTGAATAGATCAATTCTGAAACAGAAAAACTGTGTGCAATTGTTTTTAATTACCGAAACAGGAATACTTCAACATATCCAGGCGGAAATACATTGGAGGGTGTGACGAGGGAGGGACTTGTGGAGGCTGAACGGTCGCCGGATTTTTGATTTTGAAATGTACTCCTGCTACCTTGTCTGTCTCTCCCTGTCCTGCGTGCAGCCCTGCCTGCCCCATCTCACTTACTATGTTTATCTCTCCTGCTTCTCCCTCTGGTGATTTCTCTCGCGCATTGTCCTGCCTCCCCTGTCCCGGTCCTCCTGCCTCTGCGTCACCCCATGCCCCTCGTCCTCCTTCTCCCCCTCCTGTCTGCACCTCCTCGCCTCCTCCTTCTCCCCTCCCCCGCTCTACTTTGTCTCAAATGCTGCCAGGGCCCCTTGTCTGGTACCGGGAAGGTTTTTGATCTTGTCCAAGAGTCTGGGGCACGGAGAGATGAGATCGGCACAGCTGCCTTCAAACATCTCACCGCTGGCAGCCGACTCAGGCCTGCAGGGAGGGGGCAGGGGGCAAGGGCGCTCTGAAACCTCTGGGACACTTTCGAAAAGCCTAAAAACACCGAAGTTGGATACTCGGACTAGAGCAACCTGCGCAGAGCACGCCCAACACTTTTATCAAAACATCCCGGCTGGAAATCTCACAGAGCAGCAGAAATACAAACTTGGCAGAAAAGTAGAACCCAGAAAAGACTCTTCTGGACGAACAGAAGCACGTTTGCAAGGACGGCACAATGGTGGAATTAAAGAGGGCCTCCAAGAATTCAAACACATGCACACACGTGGTGCTTAAATACAGAGATGAACCAGGCCCAACAGCCCTAATAAAACTTAGAGGCCACGCCCCAGACTCATGCTCTGAACGTATACCCACCCCAGTACTCAAAGAAGGGCTTGACACAAAACCACTCAGTGGGTAGCAGCAGCAGCAGCACACTTTTATCTAGCACTGGGGGGGGGGGGGGGGGGTGGAGGGGCACCAGCGGGCAACTCCCAGCCCACTGCTGCCACCGCACATGGCCGCTTGCACCTTGTCAGTTTATGTAGGGTTAGAGCAGCACAGCTCCCACTAGCTATTGTGCGTGAAGGAGGCGCTAGCTATTGCAGAAGAGCAATGTACAGATATCAATCAGTATAAAATACCATAACCTGCTAATTGTGCTTCTTTGAACACGTCCTCGTTGTTAACAGTCCGGCAAGTGGAAAACGTTGACGTCTAACCGCAGAAAAAACAGCAAATGTGCTCTCCTCTATGGTAAATTGACTAACGAATGCAGGAAGAAAACATTACTGAACTGTTGACCTTGAATGCCAAATGCTGCAACATCTTTGTGTATGGGTTGGCACTCAAGACGGGCACTCCTCTAAGTGTATAGGTTGGCACTCAAGACGGGCACTCCTCTAAGTGTATAGGTTGGCACTCATTATACGATATGATAGGTTATTTATAACGCGCTTAATACCCAGAGTTTTCTAAGCACGGCCCCGGGGATCAAACCTGTGTTGCTCCGTGTCGTGTTGTTTCCAAGGCGAGCACGTTGCCCCTGAGCTATCCTCCCGAGCCGGGCACTCCTTTCCTCTGGCCTTGCCCTTGTGTTGGTGCTTCAGGCTGGTTGGTGACTGTCCTCTTGCTATCAACCCACACTGCTGTGGTAGTGTTGCTGGTTATTACTCTAGCGGTGCTGCCGCAGTGTCATGCAGGCGGAGCGGAGCAGGGCGCGGGCATGGCGGCCAGTATTGTCACCTTCCAGCTCATGTCTAGCTAGCCATGCAAATCGATCAGGATGAAGAGACTGTGGCCAGGACACACGGTTGTTGCTTGTTGTGTGACTGCTATGAAGGAGGGTTAAAATAATAAAGTTGTCAAAACACCACATCAGAGCGCTACCTACTAATGTCGCATACGGCTGGAGATTAAATTTCACATCAGGCAGGAAAAAAAAAACGATCATATTTTGTAGCAAATATCAAAGAAGATAGGATCAAAATTTGTAAAAATATATCAAATTTTATTTTTTAACACATGATAAAAATGGACAGGAAAGGAATGTAGTGCCCAATGATAAAAAAAAAAAAGCGTAACAATAGATGACGTAAATGTTTCAACCAAAAACAAACAACAACAGTGGTACTTTTACCATACTTATGCTTGTTCTAGACCCAAAGGTGATGTTAGTAGTTTATGGGTGACTTGATAAAACATTTCTTTTAAAACAAGTCCCTATTTAGAAAGTGTTTTTTTGACATGTTACTAAGTCCTCTCCCAACGAACCCCTAACAAAAAAGAGGACACCCCATATTTTTGCTCGTCTAACGATTGCTCCAAAACACCACATCATAATCAGACAGTCTGAGAAAATAAGTGCCGGGACCCAGAAATAAGTGCGGGGGCTCAGAAATAAGTGCAGGGGCTCATAAATAAGTGTGGGGGCTTAGAAGTAAGTGCTGGGGCTGGGCCCTGCCAAACACCCCCACAAATTCAGCACCGACGTATGCCTTCAGATAAGTCCAAGAAGTCTAAGCTTTCTGCTCAGCACTACCAGTTTAGACGCAAGTCAGGTAGGGTCCCCCCAGAGCCATTGAACCCCAGGTTATAGTACTGACCAGCACATATGTGACATATTCCAATGGACAGAGCATGTGTGCTTGCTTCACAGACTTCAGAAAAGCGTTTGACTCCATTGGTCACCCAGGACTAGACATCACATCACTGCAAGCTGGGATTGGTGGAAAAGATATGATGAGATAATAAATGTCCTTACCTGCATCAGGTGCAAGCGGGAGATACATTACAGGCACATTGGGGCCTTTAGAGAGGAATTTGGGTTTGGGCCCTTCTAAACATCTCAACCCTAGACCTGCCAACGCTGCTGGAGTGATCACAGGCGCCAGGTCGAATGCAGAATGCCCCAGCAATAAAACACTTGCCCTAGTTCGATCTTTCTAGGCCATCAAAGAAGGGGTCCAGCAAACCTCAACCTCCTGGAAGAATACTGCAAGAGATGGCTCGGTTGTAAATAAATTACTCTCTTCAAATCAATCACTCAGTATACAAAAATGTCAGTTAGTGAAGCAACCACCCTCTGCTAGTACAGGAATTATCTGTGGCAAAGGGAAGGGTGACAAATAGCACCAACGCAGGTTACTGGCTGCTTTCCATAAAACGAAAGTCCATTTAGGCCATAATAAACGGCAACAGATTTCCACATTGGACCCATGTGTCTGTGTTAGTGATAACTGCTGGACCCATGTGCACGCAATTTACGTTAGTGCTTTTTGTGATGGTGGTTGTGAGCTGCTGGAACCCTTTCCCTCGCCAGAGGAAGGTTAGACCACACGTTTGTCAAGTGTTGGCAATAAAAGGCCGTAGGATTTTATTGTTACAGATATGGTTATGGAAACAATAACAATAATCACATATCCTAATAATATCATACTTTTGGCACCGGGTCCTGAGGTTACCCCCTCTGGCCCGTGCCGTCTTCTTGTCCCACGACTTGTTGTGGTCACCGTCCAGTGTCCTGTATTTCTCTTCCTTGTTCTTCTCCCTTCTTTTCTAGGGTGGGAGGGTTTTGTGGAAAAGAAGAAAGGGTGGAAGACACTGAGTTAACAGTGAACCTCCTAGCTGTTTGGGTCCCCAAGACCCAGGGTTGGCCCTGGGTCTTTGACGTGTGTCTGTGGGGGCTGGTGCCCAACCCCCAGGCCGGCAATAGCCATCTGTTTGGCCCCCTGGGGGGGAGAGGCATTTGCTCTCCCTGCCTGACTGTTAGTTTCCTCTGGGTGTTTATCACCCTGCTGCTTTGTGGAAAGGTGAGGTGATTGTTCACACCTCACCCTGTCCTTGCTTTGTAGAGGACGAGACTGCTTGTCTCTGTGTGAGCAGAGGAGAGGGGCCAGGTTTGGAGGAGGCAGCTGCCCCTCTCCTGGGCCTGCTGGGTGGTACCAGCAGTTACCCTGCCTCGCTTTGGAAGGCCCTACAGCATTGCCCATTCAAGCAGGTGATGCACACTGGCTTTGGCTGCTCTGCTTGAGCTGAGGACGACGTCTAATGTCCCATCAGCCTTTCACACCTTACATTGATCACCCCTTGCAATTCTGCATCCCTGGCCTGCTGAAGTATTTCAGGATGCGTTGACTGGAGTAATCATTTTGACTGCTTATTAGTGCGCTGCAGCAGGAGCCCCGGCAGCGCCCCGACTCAGGGGCACTTTCTGGACATCCTCGCCATGCTTATACATTTATATTTTCATTTGATTGTACATTGGCTGGCCAAAAGCTGGCGCCTGTCAGGAGGAAGGGGGTCTACTGAGGGGAAGGCAGGTCCCTGAATTCAAGGGACGCCCGTGTGGGGAGAGGGAGGATAGCATCTGATGTAGAGAGGGTAGCCTGATGAGGATAGAGTAGCATGCAGTGGAAGAGGGTAGCTTGTGATGGGGAGAGGGTAGCATGTAAGGGAGAGGGGGTAGCATTTTATGGGAGAGGGTAGCATGGGATGTTTCAGAGGTAACATGTGGTGGAGAGAGGGTAGCATGTGATGTGGCATGGGTAACACGTGACAGATGGTGGATAGCATGTGATGGGAAGAGGGTAGCCTGCAAGGGAGATGGGGTAATATGTGCAGGAGAGATGGTAGCATTTTATTGGAGAGGGTAGCATGGGATGTGGAAAGGGTAACATGTGGTGGAGAGAGGGTAGCATGTGATGGGTATAGGGTAGATGTGATGTGGCAGGGGTAACATGTGATGGAGAGAGAGTAGCATGTGATGGGAAGAGGGTACCATGTGACAGAGAGAGGGTAGCATGCGATGGGAAGAGGGAAGCATGTTAGGGAGAGGGGGTAGCATGTGCAGGAGGGATGGTAGCATTTTATGGGAAAAGGTAGCATGTGGTGGGAGAGGGTAGCATGTGATAGGAGAGGGTAGCATACGAAGGAGAGACAGTAGCATGTGGTGGGAGAGGGTCGCATCAGAAGGAGATAGGGTAGCATGTGATGAAAGAGGGTAGCATCGGAATGAGAGACGGTAGCATGTGATGGAAAGGGTATCGTGGTGGGAGAGGGTAGGACGTGATGGGAGAGGGTAGCATCAGAAGGAGAGAGGGTAGCATGTGATGGGAGAGGGTAGCATCAGAATGAGAGAGGGTAGAATTTTATGGGAGAGGGTAGCATCAGAAGGAGAGAGGGTAGCATGTGATGGGAGAGGGTAGCATCAGAAGGAGAGATGGTAGCATGTGATGTGTGATGGGAGAGGGCAGCATCAGAAGGAGAGAGGGTAGCATGTGATGGGAGAGGGTAGCATCAGAATGAGAGAGGGTAGAATTTGATGGGAGAGGGTAGCATCAGAAGGAGAGAGGGTAGCATGTGATGGGAGAGGGTAGCATCAGAAGGAGAGAGGGTAGCATGTGCTGCGTGATGGGAGAGGGTAGCATCAGAAGGAGAGAGGGTAGCATGTGATGGGAGAGGGTAGCATCAGAATGAGAGAGGGTAGAATTTGATGGGAGAGGGTAGAATCAGAAGGAGACAGGGTAGCATGTGATGGGAGAGGGTAGCATGTGATGGGAGAGGGTAGCATCAGAAGGAGAGAGGGTAGCATGTGATGGAGAGGGTAGCATGCGATCGGCGAGAGTAGCATGTGATGGGAGAGGGTAACGTGGGAAGGGATATGGACATGGGATGGGTAAGGAGAGCTTGTGTGAGAGAATCACAACCTGTGGTGAGGAGGAGACTTCAAGTGGGAAGAGTCGACCTTCACGTGCTCCGATGCTCTCTTAGGCAAGGGTCATTCTTGAAGGAGGGAGACCGATGCAACAGGGGTATGTTTGTGGGAGCGCGACTGGTGTGAAGGAAGGGGGCGATGCTGTGAGGAGGAATGGGCTTTTCTCTACAGCTCCCAAGCTGGTCCTTCCGGGCACATTGCCAGCACCCAGGCGGCGGGCAGGCGTGTAGGCTCCCTACAACCGGGGGTTGAGTTACACACGATTAGAAGAAGGGATAGTCTGACAGGCCCCAGAGAGGGTGTGCACAGGGCCCCAGAGAGGGTGTGCACAGGCTCAAATCCCCCGCATTTAAAGCCCGATGATAATTATTAAACACAAATTATCAAAGAAAGCAGATGACATGGCGGCCTGATCCTCCGAGTTGGCGCCAGCCTAAGGCCCTTGAACAGATACGGATGTCTGTGGGGCCCTAGTGAGGATCCTGGCACGTCAGCTGCCTAGGAGGGGGGCCATGGCTGGATAGCAAGCTTGCTCAGGGCCAAAAGAGGGTGAGAGGAGGCCACCATAGACCCCACACGCCAATCAAGCCACGTGAGTGCGAGGACACGCCCATTAATGGCTAGCTAACATCAATGCAAGCGATATAGGGAATTTCGTTATTTATTTATGAGTGTCAGAATGTGCTAAGTTGCGGGGATGCAGTGTGAAAGCGCCTGGGAAAAAGCAAAACAGAATATTGGATGTAATACAGAAGTTCCATATGTGTAGAAGGAACCAGAAGCACGGGACGAGGCGACAGGCCCAGCGCCTGCCCCCCTAGTGCTTTTCATGAGGTGCCACTGGCTACAGGCACTCTACAGCCTGCACGTTATTCACACTACAGCGGACATCAAGCAAGGGGACGATGCACGAGCCAGGAAGTCTCGCTAGGAGTCAAGGCAGACACATGCGAGCTCATCGGGAAATGGCTAAATGCGGCGCGAGGGCCCCTTTTATGGCGCACGCGCAATAGGGCCAAGTATAGGAGTCAGGGGAGAGCGGATGAGGGAGGGGTTTTGGGTTAATATCTGAGTTCGATCTTCTCTTCAGGGAGCCCGGTGTTTTCCATTCCTTCACAACCTCTTGAGGGTATGTTCTGTTTTCAGGGTTGTGGGGAGGCTGTTCCAGAGGTGCAGACCTGGTACTGCAGGGGACCGGCCTCCTGGCTTCAGAGCCTGAGTGCAGTTACGCTCGGATGCTTTAACCAGTCTTGTGTGTGCACATCTGTTTATGCAAGAGCTGATGTAATTAGGGTCATTCTTTTTTTTATTTTTTATTTTTTATTGACCTTAGTTTAGTAAAAGAAAAGAGGGGCATTCTTATGAAGGATCTGGAAAGTCATACAGATGTTGGTGTGTGAAATTCTCTTTGCAGTGGTGAGCCGGTGAGGTTCTTCAGGCCTGGTGAGATATCGGCCCAGGGCTTGAGTCCCTAAATAAGTCTAGCTGCTTTGTTTTGGGGCGTCTGCAGTTGTTTCTGAGCTTTTTCTTTAGTTCTTTATAGAAAGAGGGCTCTTGTCACTTCTATTCTGGTGTCATTTCCAAGTAGGGGGGACTCTTGTCTTAAGAAGGTGCAGCTGGAACTGTGATTTCCGGGCAGCCAGTCTATTTGTGGCTGTGGTGAGAGTTTAGTGTCACAATTGATGCCACAGTTATTTACCTGGTGTGACGGGGTGGGTGACAAACCCAGGAGGGGCGGCATTCGAATGATTCCTTTCACGGCTCAAGCGGTGATGCTTTGGTAACAGAAGCGTAGGGCTGACGCAACTAACGCAGGGATTACATCCTTGCAGTGTTCGGGGGGGGGGGTATTTGATGCTCCCACAATGAAAGCGTAGGACTGATAAACTTATGCAAAGGAATCACTCCTAAGTCAACTCAGGAGCAGGTGAGGCTCCATCAATGGAAGTAGAAGCCACGCAACTGATGCAGGGATTGATTCCTTACACGGCTCAGGAAGTAATGCTTTATAAATGGAGTGGTGGCAGAAGCCACGCAACTGATGCAGGGATTGATTCCTTACACGGCACAGATAGTAATGCTCTATAAATGGAGTGGTGGCAGAAGCCACGCAACTGATGCAGGGATTGATTCCTTACACGGCTCAGGAAGTAATGCTCTATAAATGGAGTGGTGGCAGAAGCCACGCAACTGATGCAGGGATTGATTCCTTACACGGCACAGGAAGTAATGCTCTATAAATGGAGTGGTGGCAGAAGCCATGCAACTGATGCAGGGATTGATTCCTTACACGGCTCAGGAAGTAATGCTCTATAAATGGAGTGGTGGCAGAAGCCACGCAACTGATGCAGGGATTGATTCCTTACACGGCTCAGGAAGTAATGCTTTATAAATGGAGTGGTGGCAGAAGCCACGCAACTGATGCAGGGATTGATTCCTTACACGGGTCAGGAAGTAATGCTCTATAAATGGAGTTGTGGTAGAAGCCATGCAACTGATGCAGGGATTGATTCCTTACATGGCTCAGGAAGTAATGCTTTATAAATGGAGTGGTGGCAGAAGCCACGCAACTGATGCAGGGATTGATTCCTTACACGGCTCAGGAAGTAATGTTCTATAAATGGAGTGGTGGTAGAAGCCACGCAACTGATGCAGGGATTGATTCCTTACACGGCTCAAGAAGTAATGCTCCATAAATGGGGTGGTGGTAGAAGCCACGCAACTGATGCAGGGACAGTGTTCGGGGGGTGGGTGATGCTCCCAAAATGAAAGCGTAGGACTGATCAACTCATGCAAAGGAATCACTCCTAAGTCAACTCCCGAGCAGGTGAGGCTCTATCAATGGAAGTAGAAGCCACACAACTGCAGGGATTGATTCCTTACACGGCTCAAGAAGTAATGCTCTATAAATGGGGTGGTGGCAGAAGCCAAGCAACTGATGCAGGGATTGATTCCTTACATGGCTCAGGAAGTTATGCTCCATAAATGGAGTGGTGGCAGAAGCCACGCAACTGATGCAGGGATTGATTCCTTACACGGCTCAGGAAGTAATGCTTTATAAATGGAGTGGTGGCAGAAGCCATGCAGCTGATGCAGGGATTGATTCCTTACACGGCTCAGGAAGTAATGCTCTATAAATGGAGTGGTGGCAGAAGCCACCAACTGATGCAGGGATTGATTCCTTACACGGCTCAGGAAGTAATGCTTTATAAATGGAGTGGTGGCAGAAGCCACGCAACTGATGCAGGGATTGATTCCTTACACGGCTCAGGAAGTAATGCTCTATAAATGGAGTGGTGGCAGAAGCCACGCAACTGATGCAGGGATTGATTCCTTACACGGCTCAGGAAGTAATGCTTTATAAATGGAGTGGTGGCAGAAGCCACGCAACTGATGCAGGGATTGATTCCTTACATGGCTCAGAAAGTAATGCTCTATAAATGGAGTGGTGGCAGAAGCCACGCAACTGATGCAGGGATTGATTCCTTACACGGCTCAGGAAGTAATGCTCTATAAATGGAGTGGTGGCAGAAGCCACGCAACTGATGCAGGGATTGATTCCTTACACGGCATAGGAAGTAATGCTCTATAAATGGAGTGGTGGTAGAAGCCACACAACTGATGCAGGGATTGATTCCTTACACGGCTCAAGAAGTAATGCTTTATAAATGGAGTGGTGGTAGAAGCCACGCACCGATGCAGTGATTGATTCTTTACACGGCTCAGGAAGTAATGCTCCATAAATGGGGTGGTGGTAGAAGCCACGAAACTGATGCAGGGATTGATTCCTTACACGGCTCAGGAAGTAATGCTCCATAAATGGGGTGGTGGTAGAAGCCACGCAACTGATGCAGGGATTGATTCCTTACACGGCTCAGGAAGTAATGCTCCATAAATGGGGTGGTGGTAGAAGCCACGCAACTGATGCAGGGATTGATTCCTTACACGGCTCAGGAAGTAATGCTCTATAAATGGAGTGGTGGTAGAAGCCAGGCAACTGATGCAGGGATTGATTCCTTACACGGCTCAGGAAGTGATGCTCCATAAATGGGGTGGTGGTAGAGGCCACGCAACTGATGCAGGGATTGATTCCTTACACGGCTCAGGAAGTAATGCTCCATAAATGGGGTGGTGGTAGAGGCCACGCAACTGATGCAGGGATTGATTCCTTACACGGCTCAGGAAGTAATGCTCCATAAATGGGGTGGTGGTAGAGGCCACGCAACTGATGCAGGGATTGATTCCTTACACGGCTCAGGAAGTAATGCTCCATAAATGGGGTGGTGGTAGAGGCCACGCAACTGATGCAGGGATTGATTCCTTACACGGCTCAGGAAGTAATGCTCCATAAATGGGGTGGTGGTAGAAGCCACGCAACTGATGCAGGGATTGGTTCCTTACACGGCTCAGGAAGTAATGCTCCATAAATGGGGTGGTGGTAGAAGCCACGCAACTGATGCAGGGATTGGTTCCTTACACGGCTCAGGAAGTAATGCTCCATAAATGGAGTGGTGGTAGAAGCCACGCAACTGATGCAGGGATTGATTCCTTACACGGCTCAGGAAGTAATGCTCCATAAATGGAGTGGTGGTAGAAGCCACGCAACTGATGCAGGGATTGATTCCTTACACGGCTCAGGAAGTAATGCTCCATAAATGGAGTGGTGGTAGAAGCCACGCAACTGATGCAGGGATTGATTCCTTACACGGCTCAGGAAGTAATGCTCTATAAATGGAGCGGTGGTAGAAGCCACGCAACTGATGCAGGGATTGATTCCTTACACGGCTCAGGAAGTAATGCTCCATAAATGGAGCGGTGGTAGAAGCCACGCAACTGATGCAGGGATTGATTCCTTACACGGCTCAGGAAGTAATGCTCCATAAATGGGGTGGTGGTAGAAGCCACGCAACTGATGCAGGGATTGATTCCTTACACGGCTCAGGAAGTAATGCTCCATAAATGGGGTGGTGGTAGAAGCCACGCAACTGATGCATGGATTGATTCCTTACACAGCTCAGGAAGTAATGCTCCATAAATGGGGTGGTGGTAGAAGCCACGCAACTGATGCAGGGATTGATTCCTTACACGGCTCAGGAAGTAATGCTTTATAAATGGAGTGGTGGCAGAAGCCACGCAACTGATGCAGGGATTGATTCCTTACACGGCTCAGGAAGTAATGCTCTATAAATGGAGTGGTGGTAGAAGCCACACAACTGATGCAGGGATTGATTCCTTACACGGCTCAGGAAGTAATGCTCCATAAATGGGGTGGTGGTAGAAGCCACGCAACTGATGCAGGGACAGTGTTCGGGGGGTGGGTGATGCTCCCAAAATGAAAGCGTAGGACTGATCAACTCATGCAAAGGAATCACTCCTAAGTCAACTCCCGAGCAGGTGAGGCTCCATCAATGGAAGTAGAAGCCACACAACTGATGCAGGGATTGATTCCTTACACGGCTCAAGAAGTAATGCTCTATAAATGGGGTGGTGGCAGAAGCCACGCAGCTGATGCAGGGATTGATTCCTTACACGGCTCAGGAAGTAATGCTCTATAAATGGAGTGGTGGCAGAAGCCATGCAACTGATGCAGGGATTGATTCCTTACACGGCTCAGGAAGTAATGCTCTATAAATGGAGTGGTGGCAGAAGCCACCAACTGATGGCGGGATTGATTCCTTACACGGCTCAGGAAGTAATGCTTTATAAATGGAGTGGTGGCAGAAGCCACGCAACTGATGCAGGGATTGATTCCTTACACGGCTCAGGAAGTAATGCTTTATAAATGGAGTGGTGGCAGAAGCCACGCAACTGATGCAGGGATTGATTCCTTACACGGCTCAGGAAGTAATGCTCTATAAATGGAGTGGTGGCAGAAGCCACGCAACTGATGCAGGGATTGATTCCTTACACGGCTCAGGAAGTAATGCTCTATAAATGGAGTGGTGGTAGAAGCCACGCAACTGATGCAGGGATTGATTCCTTACATGGCTCAGGAAGTAATGCTCTATAAATGGAGTGGTGGTAGAAGCCACGCAACTGATGCAGGGATTGATTCCTTACACGGCTCAGGAAGTAATGCTCCATAAATGGAGTGGTGGTAGAAGCCATGCAACTGATGCAGGGATTGATTCCTTACACGGCTCAGGAAGTAATGCTCCATAAATGGGGTGGTGGTAGAAGCCACGCAACTGATGCAGGGATTGATTCCTTACACGGCTCAGGAAGTAATGCTCCATAAATGGGGTGGTGGTAGAAGCCACGCAACTGATGCATGGATTGATTCCTTACACGGCTCAGGAAGTAATGCTCCATAAATGGGGTGGTGGTAGAAGCCACGCTACTGATGCAGGGATTGATTCCTTACACGGCTCAAGAAGTAATGCTCTATAAATGGAGTGGTGGTAGAAGCCACGCAACTGATGCAGGGATTGATTCCTTACACGGCTCAAGAAGTAATGCTCTATAAATGGAGTGGTGGTAGAAGCCACGCAACTGATGCAGGGATTGATTCCTTACACGGCTCAAAAAGTAATGCTCTATAAATGGATTGGTGGTAGAAGCCACGCAACTGATGCAGGGATTGATTCCTTACACGGCTCAGGAAGTAATGCTCCATAAATGGAGTGGTGGTAGAAGCCACGCAACTGATGCAGGGATTGATACCTTACACGGCTCAGGAAGTAATGCTCCATAAATGGGGTGGTGGTAGAAGCCACGCAACTGATGCAGGGATTGATTCCTTACACGGCTCAAGAAGTAATGCTCCATAAATGGAGTGGTGGTAGAAGCCACGCAACTGATGCAGGGATTGATTCCTTGCACGGCTCAAGAAGTAATGCTCTATAAATGAAGTGGTAGTAGAAGCCACGCAACTGATGCAGGGATGGATTCCTTACACGGCTCATGAAGTAATGTTCCATAAATGGGGTGGTAGTAGAAGCCACGCAACTGATGCAGGGATGGATTCCTTACACGGCTCAGGAAGTAATTCTCCATAAATGGGGTGGTAGTAGAAGCCACGCAACTGATGCAGGGATTGATTCCTTACACGGCTCAGGAAGTAATGCTCTATAAATGGAGTGGTAGTAGAAGCCACGCAACTGATGCAGGGATGGATTCCTTACACGGCTCAGGAAGTAATGCTCTATAAATGGAGTGGTAGTAGAAGCCACGCAACTGATGCAGGGATGGATTCCTTACGCAGCAATGCAACTGATGCATGGATTGAGTCCTTACACAGCTCAGGAGATGATAATCTATAAATCAAGTGGCGGTAGGAGCCACGCAACTGACGCAGGGAGTGATTCCTTTCATGGCCCAGGAGGCGGTGCTCAATAACTAGAGTGGTGGAAGGAGCCAGACATCAGATCTCTGGAATGATGACATACATGGCTTAGGAGTCCATGATCCATCAGCAAGTTGCTGTGAGCAGACAGAGGAACTGTGACAGGGGTTGGTCTATTAAGGTGGTCAGGTATGGCTGGGAGGCCTGCAGGATCACAGCTCTTGAGAAGAGCAGCCTGGCAACAGGAGGATTGCCACCTGAAATCAGATCAGTATATTCAGATGGCATGGTACCCATAGCTGGGTGACTGGTGTGACTGTCCGGTCCAGAAACGAGGAGTTGATTGACTTTCAAATAGACAAGCAGCGACTCTCCTATTTGGAGTCTCAGCACCCCGACGATGGCTTTGCCATCATAGAGGGACCATGAGGGCGAAAGAGAACCACCGCGGAAAAGTGATTGGAGAAAGCATCAGGCTCACTGTGAGGCACAATGGACGGGAGGCGAGAGACATTTAGGCGCGTCAGGCGATGCAGAGCACAGGATCTCAAGTGGAGTGGAGTCACACGGGACGCTGGATCTAAAGTGAGCACGGAGGGGACGAAGCTGCTGCTTTCAGAGGAAGGGGGCTGCGAATTTGGAGCCAGGAGGCAACGAGGCCACGTGTGAGGTGGATGGTGAGTCACTGCTGACATTTCTAGAGTGCTGACCCACAATCCAAGTGACCCCTGGTCTGAGGAAACCCTTCTGTTAACAAACCACTGCCAGGTCGTGACAGAAATCCTAATAGGGAGCAACACGCTTATTCCAACCACGAGGCGCCTCACTTTCTCCTCCTGGAAGTGTCTGTTGTAAATCTTGGGGACGTAGTCTGCTGCTCGCCATGTGTGATACCAGGTCAGTAATGGCAACGTCCAGAGCGGTGCTTGATGCTTGAGGACTGGTTTGGTGCCCAATGCACACGAGGGCTCTGAGGCAAAGAGAAGGGGGGCGGCGGATTGGGTGCAAGGAAAGGCCAGTAATTAGTGCTTTGGGGGATTATGGAGGTATTGGGTGAGGAAACCCAGGATTAAAGGAAGATCTATGCTGGGTGAGCGGTCCCGATAGGGAGAGGTGGTGGGCAATCGGACAGCGAGTCCTAATCCATGGAAGTGCCATGGTCAGGAAGTATACCGTACGAAGGGAAGAGTCTTGGAGTATTTCATCCAAAGCAAAGAGCAGAGCCCTGGAGACCAGAGCTCGGCAAGAGGGGGGGCAACCTTGAAAGACTAAGGCACGTGAATCCAAGTAGGCCCCAGGGAACAAGGTTCGAATGCCCCAACATGGCAAATACCAAGCTGGGTAGAGCGGACAAGAGCTGAGAATTATATGATATGATATGTTATTTATAACACGCTTAATACCCAGCAGTTTCTAAGCGCGGACCTGGGGATCGAACCTGTGTTGCTCTGTGTCGTCTTGCTTCCAAAGCGAGCACGTAGCCCCTGAGCTATCCTCCCGAGATGCTCACCACATGCCACCACATGCGACCGGTGGCTGCATGTGGGTACTGCAGGGCAGGTTACTCACGCTGCATACAAACCAAATAACATAACATGACGTATATCCCACAAGTGGCGACGTGCAGATTGCAGAATGGGGAACTGCGAGAAGCAGGAGGGCGTTGGAAAGTGGAGACGTGCAGATTGCAGAATGGGGAACTGCGAGAAGCAGGAGGGCGTTGGGAAAGTCACCTGAGTGAGGGACCAGGGACTCAATCCCTTTAGTTGGGAGGAGAGTGAGGGCGGGGTTTGGAAGTGAGCAAAGCATTCTCTCTCGTCCGTACTCTTGGGACGGGAGTGGTAGATGAGTAGAATGAGGAGGCGGGGGAGGGCACCAGTGCCAAAGGTGTTAAAGGGTGGGGAGAGGGGATGCGTGAGGGCAAGAAGGAGTGCAGAGGGGCCGCAGATGCCAAGCATGAGATCAACTCTGCAGGTGGTTACGGTAATGGACAGGGTGGACTGTGACTTAAAGGAAGGACATGGTTGGGCGAAATGAGCTGCCATTGGGATATGTGTAATTGGGCCCATGGAGCTCATTCTTGAATCCTAGGTGCTTGAAAGCTTTGGAAAACTCATGCCATCTGCAGCAGCACCACGGAAACCTCTGACAAATGTTTTAACAGAAGTTTCTAGAAGACCACACTTCTCTGAGAGTGCAATGACTTCACTAGCAGAGCACCCCTGGACTCCTAAGGTTTGCCGCTCCCTTCTCTTCCATGCCTGTGGATCGGAGAATGTAGCTAAGGCCCCTCAGAATGTGGACAAGCCCATAATGCTCTGCCCCCCCCACACCCCCTTCTGAGGATCATGCCAGAAGCCCCTCAAGTGCTGTGGCATCTGCAACTACAACACAACAAACAGGGGCTAGATTTAAACATCTGAGTGGGAAAACACTTTCATTCCTCCGTTATATCCCATTGCTTTTTCACACACATGAACGGACAATGGAGCACTCTCTCGTGCATGTTATCTTAAAGTAAAGCAGGAAAGTGCCTGCAGACCACTACCACTGTCCCTCAACGGAAGCACACCCAGACCCTGGCAGGAGGCGCTGCCCCAAGGTGGACGGTGATGCGCCGCCTATCTGAAAGGGAACGAGGGAGAAATCTATCCCTACTTATCAATGTGGCACCATAAATGAGCTCAGTTATTAACAGCCCAGAGGGAGTGACCCATGACAGGTGAACATGAGCAACCCTGCCTTGTGTATGTTCACAAGATAAACATTGCCTGCAGGAATTTCACATAACTTTATTAACCATCTAGGCAGTATGTTCTCAGATCATATATACTGGTCACTCCTGGATATTAAGAAAAGGTCCCACGTGGGGGATCAAGATAAAACGCTCACAAGTGACCTGTTACCATGAACAGGTGTAAGCTAATTGAAAGATGTGTATCTTAGCGTGACTCAAGGATATCGTCAAAGTAACATTAGGTCGATTGGTTTCGATGATTGAGATTACTGGGGCCATCTTCTTCAGGACCTAGTCATTCAAACTTCGGCCTTACTCTTTTAAAATCTGCAAGTCCGGATTAGGCCAACAACCCCGTCGCCTATGGAAAGAAGAGACAAAAAATCAAACCCATGGGCTTTAACCCAGTTCCAAGGTAGGTCAGAGGGGTACTGATGTGGTCATTTACATTTGATTAGTGCTTAGGTCTAATTTGTGTGACAATCAATCTGTCATAATTGTGGACATTCAAGGAGCAACTTCCACTTAGAGACATACTCAAAAATCATAACATCGTAGGAATTCAATGAGTCTCATGTGCATGGAGGTGTGCGATGGGCAATGTAGGGACCAATGTATGGTCTGTGTATTTATCAGACTAGAGAGGCTAAACTGTCACATACCTCAATTCTCTGGGCTTGAGAGGTGTAGAGGAGGTACAGGGACACGCGTGCCAAGCTTGACCACTCCTCACCTGGCCACGTCGAGCACAGGGTGAAGTTACCTTGTGTCTATGAGGGAAGAAAAACGACAACACGAGAAATGCCCCGTCAGACTTGCTCTAGGACACGCTCGCATGTTGCACGCTACTGCTCATATCTCGAATGGGAGAAATGCGCAGCCTCACACAGTAGGGCATCGCTAAGCTGCCACAGAGCGTCAGAGAGCAAGCCTGATGGTGCATTTCCCGTGTTGTCGAGAGGCAAGACCAGAGATACTGCTAGATGGTGCAAGGGCGCTAGAAGAATGAAAGACCTGGTGCTAGAAAGTGTTCATAGACCATGAAGATGATTCAGACAGAAAAAGATAATAATGAAAATGATGATAAGTGTTATTTATATAGCGCCTTTATCCAAAGCGCGTTACAGAGCACATATTTACATACAACATCACCCAACCAAAATTGGTACTCATTTATCGACCTCAGAAGGATGAAACGCTGAGTTGGCCTTGCCGGGATTCAAACCTGCGACCTAGCATCGAACGCTCAACCCACTGAGCTATCTTACCGGCTGATAAGATAAGAGACTGTAAGAGAGACAGGGCACCTAAAAGTCTGCTGACAGTGAGGCAGAGAAAGAGACAGATTGATTGAAAGAGACTGGAGAAAGAGTAGAGTGGAGACACAGCAATGGGAAGAGATTAAAGCTGTGGGGGGTTGAGGGTGTCGTAGACAGATCGATTCATATTATGTGCAGAGAGAGAAATAGATGGACATGGAGAGGGTAATAGAGGGAGGCCAGAAAACCTGAGATAGTGAGATATGGTGATAGAAAGAGACTGCATGCAGAGGAAAATGGAGACATGTTAATACAAGGTGACAAAAAAGAAGCAAGAGAGAGTGCTGGAGAGAAGGGGAGGATAGAGAGAGAATGAATAAAAGAAAGACAAGAGAAATAAATAGACAGACTGATCAGAATAACCTGAAGACAGAGATGAAAGAACAAGAATAAGTGATAAATGTAAATCAGAGATAAAGAGATAGTCATGCAACAAGAATAAGACGGGAAAGGAAACCTACAAAGTAGAAGTGATAGAAGCATTTTTGAGACAGCGGAGTGAAAAAGAGACGAGATAATGGATAAAAATGGTTCGGAAAGGTAGAGTGGTTAAAAGAGCAGAGAGCAAAAAGTAAGATGAGAATGAAAGTGATGGGAGACTGAAGAAAAGAGAGAGAGGGTCTTAGAAATAGACCAGACATACTTCAGACATACTTGGTGTTAGAAAGCAATCAGAAATAAAAGGAGTGAGAAATAAGTAGAGACAACAAAAGAGTTGAGGGGGGAGAGAAACAGAAAGGATAGTAGAAAGAGACATGAAGAAGGAGAAAGGCCATAAGAAAGTGACCGGGACTGGAGAGAGAGAAACCGATTAATAACAAATCACCAGTGACAGAGAAGTGTTAGAGACGGTATGTAAGAAAGAGAAAAGATGAAGTGATGAAGGGGCAGTGTAACAAAACAAAAGTCAAGTATGACGCTAGAGAATGAAAAGACAAGATGGAAAGAAAAAGAGAACTGAGATAGTGGAGAAGGGCAGAGAACGTGTGAACGAAAGCCTTTGAAAAGAGAGGAGAGAGACAGGAGAAAGAGGGAAAGAAAAAGAGAACTGAGACAGTGGAGAGGGACGAAGAACATGTGAAAGGTAGCCTTCGAAGAGAGGAGAGAGACAGGAGATAGAGGGAGTGAAAAGGAGAACTGAGATAGTGGATAAGGACCGGTAAGATATGAAAGAAAGCCTTCAAAGAGAGGAAAGAGACAGGATAAAGAGGAAGAGAGGAGAGAGACCGCAGGATGGACCGACACGATGTGGAGAAAGGGCCAGGGTGAAAGAAATACAGTGTAGCAGAGGAGAGGAAGAAAGGAACAGATTAATGAACAGTCAGTGAGGAAGACAGAGGATGATAGTGGAAGAGGGGAGTATGACGAGAGATAGGAGACTAGAAAGAACCCAGGGATAATGGTAGATATAAGGAAATGTTCCCATCAAGATGAAAGGGAAAGGCAAAAGTGTGGCAGAAAAGATAGAAAGAGGCATGTTAATAACAAGAGGAGGCTTAGGGTAAAATAGGAAGGGTGATAGCAGGGGATGAAAAGAGTGAAAGGAGCAGGAGGATAGAAAGAGAGGGAAATGGGAGGGAAAGAAAGAGGCAGACTGAAAGAGACCGGAGACAGAGGTAGAGAGAAAGAGAAAAGGTGATAGAAAGAGGGATTGAAGCAGGATGATAGAGATGGAAGCAATGGGGGAGAGAAAGAGACAGAGTGAAAGAGACCAGAGACAGAGGTAGAGAGAGAGGGACATGGTGATAGAAAGAGAGTTTGAAACAGGATGATTGAGATGGAAGCAGAGGGGAGAGAAAGAGAAGAGTGAAAGAGGCTAGAGATGTGGTAGAGAAAAATAGACAGGGCGATAGAAAGATGGATAGAAGCAGGGTGATAGAGATGGAAGCAAAGGGGGAGAGACAGAGTGAAAGAGGCTGGAGACGGGATAGAGAGAAATAGGGTGATAGAAAGAGGGGTAGAAGCAGGATGATAGAGATTGAAGCAAAGGGGGAGAGACAGAGCGAAAGAGGCTGGCGATGGGATAGAGCGAAATGGACAGGGTGATAGAAGGAGGTGTAGACGCAGGATGATAGAGATTGAAACAAAGGGGAGGAGAGACCGAGTGAAAGAGGCTGGAGATGGGGTAGAGTGAAAATAGACAGGGTGATAGAAAGAGGGATAGAAGCAGGATGATAGAGATTGAAGTAACGGGGTAGATACAGAGTGGAGATGGGTTGAGAGAAATAGACATGGTGACAGAGAAAACGTAGCAGAAGGATAGAAAACTATGGCGAGGCAGTTGTAGAGCATGGAAAGAGTGGGACACGGAGACAGGGTGAACGCGATCAGAGATGGGGACAGAGAGAAAGAGAAGGGGGTGTATGTTATACTACAAAGGGATGGGAACCTTAGTGACAGCCAGGACAGGATGGGAGATAATACGAGCTTGGTAAGAGAAACAAAGGCGGACTGCCCAAGGATGGGAAATGGAAAAACACGAGTGACAGAAGAAACCCAGAGACAGCAGATGTGGGAGCTGGGAGGTCTGCAGCCGCAGACCCCAGGGATGGATCACAGACAAGCGCACTGCCCTGCACGTCTCTGAGAACTGCCCCCAGCGGCTGATAAGCCCCTCTGCAGGGCCAACTCTTCCAGCCCACAGGGCCCAAGCACTGCCAGAGAGCGTGGAGTCGAGATGCGCAGACCACGGGAACGGGAGGAGAGGAGGCCACAGATAGCCAGAGAAAGAACAATACACATAGAAAGAGGACGATGCACAGAGAAAGAGGACGAGGGAGCAGGCCGAAGAGACCATCACTAGCCAGAGAAAGAACAATACAAAGAGAAAGAGGACGAGGGAGCAGGCCAAGGGACCATCACTAGCCAGAGAAAGAACAATACACAGAGAAAGAGGACGAGGGAACAGGCCGAAGGGACCATCACTAGCCAGAGAAAGAACAATACACAGAGAAAGAGGACGAGGGAGCAGGCCGAAGGGACCATCACTAGCCAGAGAAAGAACAATACACATAGAAAGAGGACAATGCACAGAGAAAGAGGACGAGGGAGCAGGCCGAAGAGACCATCACTAGCCAGAGAAAGAACAATACACAGAGAAAGAGGACGAGGAAGCAGTGAGGAGGAAGCAGACTGTGGTGATCACTAGCCACACTACAAGGCACAAACCACTGGGGACAGACCACAGGCACACGATCACAGGGTGCATATCAAAGTGAATATGTCACTGGTGACAGGTCAAGGGGACACAGAAATGAGGACTCATCCCTGGGAACAAACCACGGGGCACATATAACTGGGCACTTATCAGTGTGAGCGGATCACAGGGACATAGGGAACAGATAACCGGCAACAGGGCATAGACACATATAATCAGACATACAACTGGGCACTTATCTCGGTAAACAGATCCCAGGGCACATAAACATGGGAACAGATAGCCGGCAACAGGTCATAGGGTGCATATAATCAGACATATAACGGGGAACCGATCTCCTGGCACCTATAACTGGGCCCTTATCATGAAAGAGAGGTGGTGAGGATTCCTGGTCTAACCCTGCAGGCAACAGGTTCTACCTGTTATGTCAATTACACCGATACCTGCCCATGCCCTGGTTCCAGGCATCCCAAACTGCTCACAGGGAGTAGGTCCCCTTCAGTCCAGGGAACAAAGACCCTCCTCACATTCTTACTAGTGTGAATAAGCAGACGTCGAAGTGGGTGGGATCTAAAGGGCACAGCATGCCTCTACTTTTTGGGGAAATATTCCATGTTAGCTTACTTGGATAGCGCGGTCTTCTGCACTCAAACATTCAGATCCGTGCCCCTACCCAGCTCTGTTCACAGTAAGGTAGTCACTCCTCTCACCCCCAACAATACATCATGTGGTTCCATGGGGTACCATGAAGAGTAGTCTTGTGGTAGACAGAAGAAACCCACTCAAGGGTCATGAATGACAGGGCCTCTAGTGTGTCCTCTTGGCATGAAGGACGGCAAGCAGACACGATCCACGCTTCCACAGAAGAAAACAAAAAAAAAACAAAGAAGTGATGTCACAGACGCGAAACTATGAGCCCGAAATTGGTATAAGGAGTCTGGGGTCTTTGGTAAAGCCACAGAAAACTCTACTGTAAACTGTAGCACGTTCCGGTAGTATATGCGTGGCGCGTTCCGGTAGCATATGCGTGACGCGTTCCGGTAGCATATGCGTGGCGCGTTCCTGTAGCATATGTGTGGCGCGGTTGTCTATCCCTTGACTTATCTCCACACTGACTTCCTACCAGGATCCGCCTGGGCACCACATATTCAGATAGGCACTGACTGGGATGTACTTCAAAGAAAAATTAAGCAGCCATGGGGGTTGGCCCAACTGTGGCTCTTGTAGGATAGACATGCGTGCCTCCTGGCCGTGGATGGGGGCGGGAGGGTTGCAGAGCTGGTGATGTGTGCCTCATGTCCGTGGATGGGGGCGGGGGGGTTGCAGAGCTGGTGGTGCGTGCCTCCTGGCCGTGGATGGGGGTGGGGGTTGCAGAGCTGGTGGTGTGTCTCCTGGCTGTGGATGGGGGCGGGAGGGTTGCAGACCTGCTGGTGTGGGCCTCCTGGCTGTGGATGGGGGTGGGGGGTTGCAGAGCTGGTGGTAAGTACCTCCTGACCGTGGGTCGGGGAGGGGGGTTGCAGAGCTCGGCCTTGGGAAATATGGGAAGAACCCTTATACCGCGTGCACCCCTTTTTTGTCTTGGTGTCTCAATAACAATTGTTCTCTTCAAACATACAGAACGCCAACACCCCCCCCTCCGTTCTCCCCCTGTGTGTCTACCTCAAACCCTTAAAAAGCAGGATAGAATTAGAAGACATGACTTGCTTTTAAAGGAACAGAAATTAGGAGTGCTGAAATGAAGAGGTACTATATGTTTCCTAATAATAGCTACACTGGAGGTGACGTCATCAAAAAGAGCCCAGCTTTCCCATGTAATGAAATAGTAAGTGATCAAAGCAAAATAGACGAGCACTACTGGCAAGCGGCATCATGGGTAAGAGATGGAGGATGCCGGAGGACTGGAGGGTTCTTGGGGTGCGGCGCCTCCCCACCCCCAATATGAAAGGAAATTGGTAAGTGCAATTGGAAATTGGTAAGTGCAATTAAAGGTGCTCAGAGTTGAGATGCGGGGTAAGTGGCGCAGGGTAAGTTCCCCCTGCCCCACTTCTGAAAGAAACGACAAAGACACAGTAGTGAAACAAAACACCTGTCTCGGAGCAGCATTTCATATTTTCTTTGGGAAAACCAAAGACACTTCTATATATACTTACTTTCTAAATCTTACGCACAGAGGCCTGAGGACGAGTTGCGCGTTATAAGAAATAAATAAATGAAACAAAATTAAAAATGCCTTTATATTTACTGATTGCAGTGCTCTCAATATAAAATTATTGTCTAACCTTTTTATTTTGATCACTACATTTTCATTACTGGTTGTTATTGCAGTTATATTATTACGTACAACCCACTGGCTACATTCAAACCGCAGCAGTGGTCTCTCAACCCACTGAGCTGTTTTACTGGCTGCTTTATCCGGCCCTTGGCGCGGCTGGTGGTTTGCACCGCTTCCCCTACTGCCTCAATTCTTCCATTGCTACGCTGGCTGACCCTGCATTTCCATGGCTTGATTTACGCCCAGGAGCGCCTCCTTCCAGCCTGAGGTCACCTTGCACCTCATCCCGCTCGCTCCGCCTGGGATTAGCCTTTGGAACCGCAGTGAGCTGGCCGGTGAGGCGACTGCTCCTCTACAGGGATCTGAAGTGGATCTCAGCTGGCGGGGCACCGGGCACACTTCAAGGTTGTAAACTGCCTATGGAATGGTGCTATATTGCCCTACTCCTGCTGGGGGCGCTCCAGGTCCCCTTCCTGTGTTCCTGGAGATCCCACTTGCACAAATCAGCGTCTCAGACCCGGCAATGCATATAACATAGGTCTTCAAGAGTGAAGAATGCTGAAAGTAAAGCAACAAAAATAACTTTCACCGAAAATACCTAACCTACAAATGAAAAAGCAAAAATAACGTGATTTTAATATTTTTATTTTTAAAAAATCAAAAATAGATAAAAAGAATATGACCCGGTACGGCATATGTGAAGGGTGAGTATGTTTGTCCTGAATTCCCATAAGAAATCATCGTAGGCTCCGTCCAATTCGGCACTTAGATGGCTCAGTGTAACACTTTACTCTGACCTCCTCATGCTTACTGCTTGATTTTCAGACTGCCTGATTATCCCTAAGACACAGAATAAAATCTAAGAGCAAAGACAAAGCTGGAGAACACTTGGGGCCTAGGTCAGAAAGATGCCCCCCTCCTAGTTTACGCCGGATTCATAAAAACTTAATCTGGAGAAGATCCACACCTGCGGGAGCATCTCTGCGAGGCACATGTGCAAACGCGGTTCACGAAGATGTGCCCCAGGGCATCACGGAGCAGCGATGCTCCAGTTTTAGTGTTTATGAACCCGGTGTAGGGTCTAAGGAGCAAGTCTGAGATGCTCATGTGCGAATGTGATCCACAAAGATTTGCTCCAGAGCATCACAGAGCAGAGATTCGCCAGTTTAAGTCTTTGTGAAGCTGGTGTAGGGTCTAAGGAGCAAGTCTGAGATGCTCATGTGCAAATGTGATTCACGAAGATTTGCTCCAGGTCCTACCTGAGCTGTTGCGGACAGCTCCGGAATTACCCCAGTTTTAGTCTTTGTGAGGCCGGTGCAAGTCTGAGATGCTCGTGGCCATCTTTGCGAATCGGCACACAGAGTGACGAGCCTGGTGGCCTTTGTGTGAAATCTATATCAATCTGTGCATCGCTGTGCCCAACCTAAAATGTGCTTTGTCAAAGATTGGACAGCAGGATATCGGCTGCAAGGGGATATAGGCAGAGTACAGGCCGTTAGTTTGGAATAGTTCTCCTACAGATGAATGTTTTGACTCTTGGATCGTCTGCACCACGTATTTCGCGCTCTGAAACACTTGTGTATGAGCGTGATACAAATAAAACATCATATCATATCATTAGTACAAGGCCCTAAATAAGTTTGTAGACTCTGGTGTCAAACAGATGCATGTTTTTTTTAAATCTTTCTGCGTCCATCTTGCATGTGTGCTTCGAACGTTACTTTGTAGCGTGCGCTTGTGCAGTGACGAGCAGTCACACTGTTCATCTGATGCTTGCACCATATGCCTATCTCCCAATTGCCCCTCCTAGCACAACATGTCTGATTTTCAGAGCTAGGCTTGACCATTTTCTTTGAACCGCAATTTCTTGCTTTATGAAAAAGATCCAACGTAGTGAGTTTATATTCGACGTTTGCACCTGTCCCTCTTGCTATTCCAAAGTAACAATTTCTCCCACTTTGTAGTTTTACGTTTTATTTTCATTTGATTTGGGACAGAACGAGCTGTAGGTAGAACAACACGATTAGATTTAAGAAAAATCAATCACCACTAATTTCTTATGGTAATAATCATTTTGCATTAACTGTGCAGCTGCACGTGAATTCTACTTAGAAAAAGGCCCACAAATACAAGTTCAATATTGCATTTAAATAATTTATTGGAGAAAATGTGTCAGAAAGATAAGAAGGGAATAGAGAAACATGATTTATAGTAAAGATCATTTATTCTGGATAAAGAATGTGGCCACCAACACGCAAAGTGCAGGAAGCATTATCCAAAGTATAAACAAAAATGAAATTGATGCAACATTATTACTACTTGTCTATACCAATATTCCTAGCCTAACCTGAAATTATTTTCTAACTTCTGTTTCACCTCTCACCTTTTCTCAAACTTTGAACCGGGTAAGGCACTCTGAGATGCTCTGTGTAGGACTAGCTGAACAAAAATTCAAATAAAAAAAATAATGTTCAGCTGATAATTTCAGGTGGTGATTACAAGTGAAGCTAAATCAGTCAACGCTCAAGTGATTTGCCAACATTTCACCCAACATTATCCCAAGATCCACAATTGATACCCTCAGATCCGCAAGTGAGACTCTCTAGTGCAGCGTTTGAACAGTAGTCCTAGATCAGCAAGTGATACCCTTTAGTGCGGTGATCGAACATTATCCCTAAATCCACATGTGATACCCTCTAGTGCAGTGTATGAACATTATCCCTAGATCCATAAGTGATACCATCAAGTGTTGGGTGTGAACATTATCCCTAAATCCGCAAGTAATACCCTCTAGTGCAGTGTATGAACATTATCCCTAGATCCATAAGTGATACCATCAAGTGTTGGGTGTGAACATTATCCCTAAATCCGCAAGTAATACCCTCTAGTGCAGTGTATGAACATTATCCCTAGATCCATAAGTGATACCATCAAGTGTTGGGCGTGAACATTATCCCTAAATCCGCAAGTAATACCCTCTAGTGCAGTGTATGAACATTATCCCTAGATCCATAAGTGATACCATCAAGTGTTGGGCGTGAACATTATCCCTAAATCCACATGTGATACCCTCTAGTGCAGTGTATGAACATTATCCCTAGATCCATAAGTGATACAATCTAGTGCTGGGCGTGAACATTATCCCTAAATCCGCAAGTAATACCCTCTAGTGCCACATATGAACACTGTCCCTAGGTCTGCAAGTTATACCCTCTAGTGTGGCATTTGAACATTATGCCTAGATCTTCAAGTGATACTCTTTAATGCAGAGTTTGAACGTTATCCATAGATCCGCAAGTGATAGATTCAGTTGTTTCTGAAGTTAATAATAAAATGTGTGTTATTGGTTGTGCGCTACTTTAGTTTTGGCCATTCTGCAGCACTGCAAATTGCTATTGCCCAGTTAGTAGACTAGAATGAGCTGCAGCTTGAAGAAAGTGCCCCGAAACAGTTAACTCACTGAACTATCTGATCTCTAGAGATGTGGCGGATTGTAAATGGAGGATACCATTTTTTCCTTACAGTGAAGTGATCTACTTGAGGGTGAAGCATGAAAAGCTGGACTGCGTGTGCACTCTTTCTCCAGCTCTGTCATGCCTGAATGCCATCTTCAGAGGTGTTGTGCGTGCAGGCCACCTCTGGCTGTACTATGCATTCAGCTCATCTCTGGCTGTGCCTTATGCGTGCTCCGTCACTAGCAGTTTTTTCGGGCAGCCATGCATACGTGGCCCACCTCTAGAAGTGGGGAAAAATTTGTTACACAGATTCGATACGCTGCTTATGTGGAATTAGGATAAACATACAATTATGTTTGAATGCTAATACAAATAATTAACTAACTGAGACGATATTGGTTTTCATGACATCTTATATTGTATTCCTGTTCATTAAACTAGGACTAGTCTGCTGACATGTGTTTCGACCGCAACAGGTCTTTCTCAAGGCAAGACTGTACATTAAACAAAAACAAAACAAAGACCAGCATTGCACATTGCATGACATTTTTCAAAAATACATGTGTGGAAAAGCCAATTTGAAAGAAAACATCAACAACACAATATCGCGACAGATCAAAAATTGGAGTGTGGATTGTCAACGAGGGACGGTGGTCAGGGGGACAAAGGCCAGGGATAAAAACAAACAGATTATAAGACCAAATCAACATTCAAAACCAATACATGACCATAGGTGAGGTAGAAATGCAATTCATGCGGCCAGGAACAAGTCATCATAAAACCGCAAAATCAAAAAAACAGAACATAAGAGAGAAACAGAAGGGGGAGTGAGCCCCATTCAAAATTCACAACACTATTCAAACACAGGTTCACATTGTTATAGCAATATGACCATATGCCTTGCATGGTGGAAAGGATTCCTATATAGCTAGAGTTTCCATCTTTGTTGGCTGCCTTTGGTGATTGAGTGAGCAGTGTAGGCATCCATCTTTGTTGGCTGTCTTTAGTGAGTGTGTAGTGTAGAGCCTCCATCTTTGTTGGCTGCCTTTTGGTGATAGATTGAGCAGTGTAGGCATCCATCTTTGTTGGCTGTCTTTAGTGAATGTGCAATGTGGGGCCTCCATCTTTGTTGAGTGAGCACTGCAGGCCCGCCATCTTTGTTGGCTGTCTTCAGTGAGTGTGCAGTGTAGGGCCTCCATCTTTGTTGACTATCTTTGGTGATTGAGCAGTGTAGGGCCTCCATCTTTGTTGGCTGTCTTCAGTGAGTGTGCAGTGTAGGGCCTCCATCTTTGTTGGCTGTCTTTGGTGATTGAGTGAGCAGTGTAGGGCCTCCATCTTTGTTGGCTGCCTTTGGTGAGTGTGTAGTGTAGAGCCTCCATCTTTGTTGGCTGCCTTTTGGTGATAGATTGAGCAGTGTAGACATCCATCTTTGTTGGCTGTCTTTAGTGAATGTGCATTGTGGGGCCTCCATCTTTGTTGAGTGAGCACTGCAGGCCCGCCATCTTTGTTGGCTGTCTTCAGTGATTGTGCAGTGTAGGGCCTCCATCTTTGTTGGCTGTCTTTGGTGATTGAGTGAGCAGTGTAGGGCCTCCATCTTTGTTGGCTGCCTTTGGTGTGTAGTGTAGAGCCTCCATCTTTGTTGGCTGCCTTTGGCAAGTGTGTAGTGTAGAGCCTCCATCTTTGTTGGCTGCCTTTTGGTGAGTGAGTGTGCAGTGTAGGGCCTCCATCTTTGTTGGCTGCCTTTGGTGATTGAGTGAGCAGTGTAGGCATCCATCTTTGTTGGCTGTCTTTAGTGAGTGTCTAGTGTAGAGCCTCCATCTTTGTTGGCTGCCTTTGGTGATTGAGTGAGCAGTATAGGCCCTCCATCTTTGTCAGCTGTCTTTAGTGAGTGTGTAGTGTAGAGCCTCCACCTTTGTTGGCTGCCTGTTGGTGAGTGAGTGGGCAGTGTAGGGCCTCCATCTTTGTCGGCTGACTTTAGTGAGTGTGCAGTGTAGAACCTCCATCTTTGTTGGCTGCCTTTTGGTGAGTGAGTGAGCAGTGTAGGGCCTCCATCTTTGTCGGTTGCCTTTAGTGAGTGTGTAGTGTAGAGCCTCCATCTTTGTTGGCTGCCTTTTGGTGAGTGAGTGAGCAGTGTAGGCCTCCATCTTTGTTGGCTGTCTTTAGTGAGTGTGCAGTGTAGAGTTTGCATCTTTGTTGGCTGCCTTTGGTGATTGAGTGAGCAGTATAGGCCCTCCATCTTTGTCAGCTGTCTTTAGTGAGTGTGTAGTGTAGAGCCTCCATCTTTGTTGGCTGCCTTTTGGTGAGTGAGTGAGCAGTGTAGGGCCTCCATCTTTGTCGGCTGACTTTAGTGAGTGTGCAGTGTAGAGTTTCCATCTTTGTTGGCTGCCTTTGGTGATTGAGTGAGCAGTGTAGGCTTCCATCTTTGTTGGCTGTCTTTAGTGAGTGTGTAGTGTAGAGCCTCCATCTTTGTTGGCTGCCTTTGGTGATTGAGTGAGCAGTGTAGGCATCCATCTTTGTTGGCTGTCTCTAGTGAATGTGCAGTGTGGGGCCTCCATCTTTGTTGAGTGAGCACTGCAGGCCCGCCATCTTTGTTGGCTGTCTTCAGTGAGTGTGCAGTGTAGGGCCTCCATCTTTGTTGGCTGTCTTTGGTGATTGAGTGAGCAGTGTAGGGCCTCCATCTTTGTTGGCTGTCTTTAGTGAGTGTGTAGTGTAGAGCCTCCATCTTTGTGGACTGTCTTTAGTGAGTGTGCAGTGTAGAGCCTCCATCTTTGTTGGCTGCCTTTGTTGATTGAGTGAGTGAGCAGTATAGACCCTCCATCTTTGTCAGCTGTCTTTAGTGAGTGTGTAGTGTAGAGCCTCCATCTTTGTTGGCTGCCTTTTGGTGAGTGAGTGAGCAGTGTAGGGCCTCCATCTTTGTCGGCTGTCTTTAGTGAGTGTGCAGTGTAGAGTTTCCATCTTTGTTGGCTGCCTTTGGTGATTGAGTGAGCAGTGTAGGCATCCATCTTTGTTGGCTGTCTTTAGTGAGTATGTAGTGTAGAGCCTCCATCTTTGTTGGCTGCCTTTGGTGATAGATTGAGCAGTGTAGACATCCATCTTTGTTGGCTGTCTTTAGTGAATGTGCATTGTGGGGCCTCCATCTTTGTTGAGTGAGCACTGCAGGCCCGCCATCTTTGTTGGCTGACTTTAGTGAGTGTGCAGTGTAGAGTTTCCATCTTTGTTGGCTGCCTTTTGGTGAGTGAGTGAGCAGTGCAGGCCCGCCATCTTTGTTGGCTGTCTTCAGTGAGTGTGCAGTGTAGGGCCTCCATCTTTGTTGGCTGTCTTTGGTGATTGAGTGAGCAGTGTAGGGCCTCCATCTTTGTTGGCTGCCTTTGGTGAGTGTGCAGTGTAGGGCCTCCATCTTTGTTGGCTGCCTTTGGTCAGTGTGTAGTATAGACCCTCCATCTTTGTTGGCTGTCTTTGGTGATTGAATGAGCAGTGTAGGGCCTCCATCTTTGTTGGCTGCCTTTGGTGAGTGTGTAGTGTAGAGCATCCATCTTTGTTGGCTGCCTTTTGGTGAGTGAGTGAGCAGTGCAGGCCCGCCTTCTTTGGCGAGTGCTTTTGCTGAGTCATCGGTAAGACTATCCATCTTTGGTGACTCCCGCTGTGGTTTGGAGCCTCCATCTTCTTTCGCCTGCGCGTCTGCAGGGTCAGAGGGTGAGTGTGAGCTGTGGGAAATGATAATGTGTGAGTTGACATGCTCCCAGCAGAAGTGCTCAATCCAGCTGGGCCCGCTCCACTCACACATGTGTCATGTTGCTTGAGTGCAGTCCAGAGTAGTCCGACTGTCATGTTCCGATCCCTCTCCCATCCGTCATCTCCCCTCTTCTCTCCCTTCCCTGCCTTTCTCTGTAAATGGTAATGTCCAGTGATTTGTGTAACGCCTAATTCTGGTGGTTAGCCTGTTTCTAAGCGCTCTCATAGGATCTGAATCACTGGGAGGTAAAAGGATTTGCCCAGACTCGCACATTCTGGTCAAGTGGATGGCGCTGGGATTAGAAAGTTGGCATCCTTGTTCCACAGCTGGCGTCTTGTCTACAAGACATGTCCTACTTCTTCACAGACTACCTACTTCCTCCCCTACTTTCCTTTTTCCTGGATCATTGATTTATAATATGCATAGAGGCCATAACACGATATGTATGGCACGGGCTGGTGTCGGGGCAGTGGTGGAGATCTCCATAGTTGCTGTGTGGCTGCATTGACCTTGGATGTGGAATTGGGCATTGGTGGAGATCTCCCTAGTCACTCTGTGGTGGCATTGACTTTGGATGTGGAAGTTGGCATTGGTGGAGATCTCCCTAGTCACTCTGTGGTGGCATTGACCTTGGATGTGGAAGTTGGCATTGGTGGAGATCTCCCTAGTCGTTGTGTGGCTGCATTGACCTTTGATGTGGAATTGGGCATTGGTGGAGACCTCCCTAGTCGCTGTGTGGCTGCATTGACTGTGGATGTGGAATTGGGCATTGGTGGAGATCTCCCTAGTCGCTGTGTGGCTGCATTGACCTTGGATTGTGGAATTGGGCTTTGGCGGAGATCTCCCTAGTCGCTCTGTGGCTGCATTGACCTTGGATGTGGAATTGGGCATTGGTGGAGACCTCCCTGGTTGCTGTGTGGCTGCATTGACCTTGGATGTGAAATTGGGCATTGGTGGAGACCTCCCTAGTCGCTTTGTGGCTGCATTGACCTTGGATGTGCAATTGTCCTTCCGGGTCTAGTTTTTTGCAGATGGTGGGTTTACCCTTGAGGTTGTGGTGCCTTTCCAGCTTGTTAATTACTTGTTGATGCCAATTAGCACAAAGGTTGAGCTTGGTTCTCCCCTTTACGGGGAGTCATCGCAACCCTTGTAGTATCGGGGTTGGCCCTCCTGAGCACCGTGGACTGGACATCATCCTGGCTTCCTGGCTTTCCACAGCATGCAGTGACCCAAGCGGTGCCCATGTGAAACCCATGTCCCCATGCCTCACCTGCAAGGGGAATCTGAAAGCGTGGACCACGCTGGAAATGGCGCGGGATACACACTGCCGCTCATTTTGTTGGTGCAGGCGATTGTGGCCTTGCTTGCCATCGTGGTGCAGGCACATTCGAGAGGGATCCTGCAGCTTGAGGGAAACCTTTACAAATGGTATCTCCCCATGGAGAGAAGGGGTCTGTAATCTTTGGCTTTCCAGATGCTTTGGACTTCAACTCCCATCAGCCCTTGCCAGCTTAGCAAAAGGTGAAGGTTAATAGGAGTCAGGGGTACCGAGTACGCAGGTGTTCCGGGACCCCCCTCAACCACCCGAGGTCAAGCCAATTGTATGGAAATCCCTCTATATTACCAAGGGTCTTTTTTGTGTTGGAAAAAGCAAACTCTACGGCCCTGATAGGACTTGTAGTCCAGGACATACGTAGAGCCATAGATTGCCAACCCTGGATGTACAGGAAGGCCGCCTCAACATAGGGTACAGCGACCCTTTGTTAACCCATTGCCAGTGCTGCCATATGGGTAGATATGTCATGTGTAAAACCCTTTCTGTATTTCTAGTTATCTGCCCCTCCATTATTTTCCTTGCCTTGCTCTGCCTGTCTGTCTGTTATTTGCACTATTTATGAATGGAAGTGCACCGTGACAGTAATGTTTCCTTACTGCTATCTCCAAACCTTCCTTTTCTATCATCAATTTCAAATCAGCCCTTTTGAAAAACACATCTAGACATACCCTTTTAGCATCCATGGAACTAACTGCTTTGATACCCTCTTCACCCCCTCTATATTACCTACCCTTAAACCTGGCCCTAACCCTAGCCCTGCCCTCATATTACCTAACCCTATCCTCAAACCTGACACTGTCACTAACCCTCACCCTAACCCTCACCCTGACCTTAAACCTGACCTAACTCTAGCCCTAACACTGCCCTCATATTACCTAACCCCAACCTTAACCCTGACTCTGACACTAACCCTAGCCCTAACCCTAACCCTGCCCTCACATTACCTAACCCCAACTTTAAACCTGACCCTGACACTAACTCTAGCCCTAACCCTAACCCTAACCCTGCCCTCATATTACCTAACACCAACCTTAAAACTGACCCTGACACTAACCCTAGCTCTACCCCTAACCCTGCCCTCATATGACCTAACCCTAACCTTAAACCTGACCCTGACACTAACCCTAACCTTAAACCTTACTCTAACATAACCCTGACCCTAACCTTAAACCTGAAACCAACCCTAACCTTGCTCTCATATTACCTAACCCTAACCTTAAATCTGACACTAACCCTAAGCCTTACCCTGCCCTCATATTACGTACCCCTAACCTTAAACCTGACCTTAACCCTAACCCTAGCCCTAACCCTAACCCTGCCCTCATTTTACCTAACACCAACCTTAAACCCAGTGGTCGAAATGGGCGGGAGCGGTCGGGAACGGTGCTCCTCTACTTCTTTTAATGAAGTTTTACTCTTCCTATACATTTATTTTAAAAAGAAACCGTTCCGGAATGGTTTCGTTGTAAAATAAAAATGTAGGAAGCAACTGAAACTTGAACTTTCAGTGCAGTGCACTGAACATTCCCTTAAACTGCAGGTGCATGCATTTTGTGGTTTATATTGTGCATCGGAGGGGGTGTGGTGATGGGGTTTGCAGGGAGCAGAGCAGACCAGTAGGGAACATAGCTCCACTACTTCTTTTCATACACTTCGACCACTGCTTAAACCTGACCATAACCCTAGCCATGCCCTCATATTACCTAACCCCAACCTTAAACCTGACCCTGAAACTAACCCTAAGCCTAACCCTGCCCTCATATTACCTAACCCTAACCTTAAACCTGACCCTAACCCTAGCCCAAGCCCTGCCCTCATATTACCTAACTCCAACCTTAAACCTGACCCTGACACTTACCCTTAGCCTAACCCTGCCCTCATATTACCTAACCCCAACCTTAAACCTGACCCGGACACTAACCCTTACCCTAGCCCTTTTCTCATATTATCTAATCCCTAGCCTTAAACCTGACCCTAACCCTGCCCTCATATTACCTAACTTTAAACCTGACCCTGACCCTAACCCTAGCCCTTCCCTCATATTACCTAATCCCTAGCCTTAAACCTGACCCTAACCGTGCCCTCATATTACCTAACCTTAAACCTGACCATGATCCTAACCCTAGCCCTAAGCCTGCCCTCATATTACCTAACCCTAACCTTAAACCTGACCCTAACCCTAGCCATAACCCTACCTCTGTCCTCATATTACCTAACCCTAACCTTAAACCTGACCCTAACCCTAACCATGCCTTCAATTTACCCAACCCTAACCTTAAACCTGACACTAACCCTAGCCCTAACCCTGCCCTCATATTACCCAACTCTAACCTTAAACATGATCCTAACCCTAGCCTGGCCCCCATATTACCTAACCCTGACCATAAACCTGTCCCTGACCCTATCCCTAACCCTGCCCTCATATTACCTAATGCTAACCTTAAACCTGACCCTGACACTAACCCTAACCCTAAACCTGACCAGACACTAACCCTAACCTTAAACCTTACGCTAACCTAACCCTGACCCTAACCTTAAACCTAACCCTAACCTTAAACCTTAAACCGTACTCTGAACCTGACTGTAAACCTGACCCTGTACCCAACCCTAACCTTAAACCAGACCCTTAACCTAACCTCAACCCTAATCCCCCATATTGTCTCACTGCAATCCCTCGCTTATTTTCTATTGCTGGAGCCAAACTCGTCCCTTCTCTTACCTAAAATCCAGCCTAAATATTAACTTCACTCTCCTTATACCTATACAACATGGAAAGAAAATGAAAATAGTTTCTTAACTAAATAATCCTTGGTGATGTTAACTTTTGACATCATCTCAATATTACAACTGAACTCCATCAGCCAACTCTAAATTCCAAAAATATTCACTAGAGGTTTATCGATATTTCTGCTGTTGGCCCCCTTTATCAACAACAGTTTCTCACATGGAGCAGTATTTGGATATTAGCTTATTTGTTGGTCTGTGCAGATTCCAGTTGCTCCTCTTCCAGTTTCTCACGTGCAGCAGCTTTTGGATATTAGCTTATGTGTTTGTCTGTGCGGATTCCCAGTGCTCCTCTTCCAGTTTCTCGCATATTAGCTTATTTGTTTCTCTGTGCAGATTCCTGGGGCTCCTCTTTCAATTTCTCACATGGAGTAGCTTTTGGATATTAGCTTATTTGTTGGTCTGTGCAGATTCCCAGTGCTCCTCTTCCAGCTTCTCACATGGCGTTTGGATATTTGCTTATTTTTTTGTCTGTACAGATTCCAGTTTCTCAGATGCAGCAGCTTTTGGTTATTAGCTTATTTGTTTCTCCATGCAGATTCCCTGTGCTCCTCTTTCAGTTCCTCAAGCTTAACAGCCTGTGGATATGAAATTACTTGTTTCTGCTTGCAGATTCCTGGGGCTCCTCTTTCAATTTCTCACATGGAGTAGCTTTTGGATATTAGCTTATTTGTTGGTCTGTGCAGATTCCCAGTGCTCCTCTTCCAGCTTCTCACATGGCGTTTGGATATTTGCTTATTTTTTTGTCTGTACAGATTCCAGTTTCTCAGATGCAGCAGCTTTTGGTTATTAGCTTATTTGTTTCTCCATGCAGATTCCCTGTGCTCCTCTTTCAGTTCCTCAAGCTTAACAGCCTGTGGATATGAAATTACTTGTTTCTGCTTGCAGATTCTGGTGCTCCTCTTCCAGTTTCTCACGTGGAGCATCTTTTGGAGATTTGCTTACTTGTTTCTCCATGCAGATTCCTGGTGTTCCTCTTCCAGTTTCTCACATAGAGCAGATTTTGGATATGAAATTATTTGTTGCTGCGTGTTCATCATCTGGAGCAGCTTTTGGAGATTATCTTACTTGTTTCTCCGTACAGATTCCTGTTGTTCCTCTTCCAGATTCTCACATGGAGCAGATTTAGGTCATTAGCTTATTTGCTTCTCAATGCAGATCACAAGTGCTCCTGTTTCAGTTCCTCACGCGTAACAGCTTTTGTATATGAAATTATTTGTTTCTGCTTGCAGATTCCTGGTGCTCCTCTTCCAGTTTCTCACGTGGAGCAGCTTTTGAAGATTTGCTTACTTGTTTCTCCATGCAGATTTCTGGTGTTCCTCTTCCAGTTTCTCACATAGAGCAGATTTTGGATATGAAATTATTTGTTGCTGCTTGCAGATTCCTGGTGCTCCTCTTCCAGTTTCTCGCGGGCAGCAGCTTTTGGAGATTTGCTTACTTGTTTCTCCATGCAGATTCCTGGTGTTCCTCTTCCAGTTTCTCACATAGAGCAGATTTTGGATATGAAATTATTTGTTGCTGCGTGTTCATCATCTGGAGCAGCTTTTGGAGATTATCTTACTTGTTTCTCCGTGCAGATTCCTGTTGTTCCTCTTCCAGATTCTCACGTGGAGCAGCTTTAGGTCATTAGCTTATTTGCTTCTCAATGCAGATCACAAGTGCTCCTGTTTCAGTTCCTCACGCGTAACAGCTTTTGTATATGAAATTATTTGTTTCTGCATGCATATTCCTGGTGCTCCTCTTCCAGTTGCTCATGGCAACTCTTTAGGTCGTGACAGGCCTGTAACTGCCATATAGAGGTCATGTTCCGTCCTCAAGTGTTTTTTTTCACTCCAGTTGTTGGTTCTTGGGGTGCTTTTCCACAAGCACATTTTGCTTCAATTGCAAAATTTTACTTAAGAATTGTGTTCCACCTGCTTTTATTCAGGATTCTTTCACAGACTTGCTTTAAAAAAAAAAGGAAAATGTTAAAGTGTTTTGGACGTGCACATTCACCATGCTTTTTAGTTAGTTTAATGTAAGTGTGAAACCCCCTTACATCACCCAGCGTTACCCTAACACTTATTCCTGCTTCTTACACTGCACAATCGAAGAAACCGCTCACCTTCCAAATACCTCCACCTGCATGATAACCCCATTAAGCCTGCATCAAACCCTAACTCTCACTCTACGCTTTGCCCTAGTCCCAGCCCTAACACTAGCCCTATCACTAAGCCTGGCTCTAGCCCTTAAACCATTTGCCCCTTCAATGTCCCTCCACCATCACAATTACCTCCTCTAGTCCTATATCAAAGCCTATATCTATCCCTGAATCTATCCACAACACTAACCCCAACCCCATTGGCCTCCTTCTAAATTCTTCCACCATCACAATTATCCCCACAGGGACTATCCATACTACCCTAAATTTATCTCTACCTTTAAACCTATCCACGAGCTTATCCCTACAACTAATCTTAACACTATGCCTATCGATAAGCGAAACCCTCTCTCTGACTTTAAACCAAATCCTAATCCTGTTCTTATATCTTAACCTACCTATCCCTAAATGTTACCATATCTCTACACCTAATCCTAAACCTATACCTAACCTTATTGACCTTATTGCAGACTCTAACCTTAAACTTATCTCTAATGCAAAAGCTCTCCCGAACCCTACCTATAACCTTCAACCTTGATCTGGACACACAGATGTCCCCAAACCTAACATTAATCCTTACCATACACCCATCGTTAACCCAAAACCCTAGCCCTGAACTTGTCCCCAACCTTGATCTTAATGAAAAGGGCGGTCCATGCGTTCCTTTCGAGTATCTGTGATATTATTTCCTCCTTGACCGTATTAGGGCTATCACTATTGTGCTGTAGCAGGGACTTTCCCGTCCCATGGAACTTGAAAGCTACCTCACGGGGCAAGAGGTCACCAGTATGTAAGGACGTTATAGGGGTCAAGTGGTCGGGGGGAGGAGAAACATGTATGGGCGCATGAGGTAGTCTAACCTTAATCTCCTCACCTGTTCCAGTAGTTCACATTTTCGCCATAAAGTTCATTGGCAGCTTCCGAGGGAGGGGGGGGGGCAAGGGTGGACAAAAAGGTGTGGATAGAGTTGTAGGAGCACAAAGGACACTGACAGGGTTATTTTCCAGTTTTTGCTGTAATAGCAAAGAGGCATGTAGTGCATTATGATGGAGTTTCTTGCTTCTTACCCCGGATGCTTCTCGAGCACATTTTATCGCATCTAGGACCTCTTGCAAACCCATCATTCTGAGAAAATGATAAGCATTTCGGGCCCTTACTTATCCGTACCTTATACGGACCGTTACTGACTGTCCCCGACGCCCTGGCGCTGACGAGCCTGTCGGGTTAATTTAACGGTCAGAAGGACTACAAGTAAGTTGGGACTTGTAGTTCTTTAGCGTATGGGGCACGTAACTGTCTTCAACAACTGCGGTACGCACACAGGAGCTTCACCGTGGTATGTCAGTACGTCCTGCATTACTTACAAATATTTAATTACAGTATGTAAAAAAGATGCTCAAATCAAAAGCCTAAAAGCGAATAGAAATCAAACTAAGAACAGCACTATTTTCTAATTAGAAGAAGCGAATTATCCAGCAATAAGCAGCGTTTCCAGTAGAAGACGGCAAGCTAACTCCAAAGAATTAGAGGGCCGTCAGGTAGGCCCCTTGCCAAAATGTCTGCCAATATCCGGTCATTTGTGTTCTCACATCCCACGCCTTGGTGACATGATGTACTAACTGTGCCTCGTTGAGTGGAACAGCCTTCAGGCATCTTGTAACCCCATCACCTGCATCAAACTCCTAAGGCAGGGGTCTGCAGCCTTTGCTTGGCTCTCCAGATGTTTTGGACTAGAACTCCCTCCAGCCCTAGCAAGCATAGTCAATGTGGAGGCATCAGGGGGGATGCAGTTCAAACAGTGTGTCATACTATGACATCAAGAGTTTGTTTGTTTGTTTGCTTATTTTATTTCTATAGCGCGCCTGACCCAGAGGTATGTGAGCGTCTTAAGTTAGTAACATTGTTCCACTCTCCGGCAATGGAAATAGTTGTGTGCACCCTATCTGCGAGGACTCCTACATGTATCTCAATGAAACATGCTTTGATCATATAAGGGAATACGTTTTTTTCCCTGACTCTCCCCGCAGCCAATCAGTCTTGTGCAACATCAGGGGGGTTCTCCGGTAAGATTTGTGCTGATCTGGGAGTAGGTATATTGCCTTGTAAATTTCTGTAGTGTCACGATGACCCGCTCGGCGGGGACAAGATGGGGCTTTGATAATTAAGTAGACGATGGAAGATACTAATGATGACAGATAAGGGCCGCCTGGACCAGCCAGTGGGTCCTTTCCCTGGCTGCCAAAGAGTCTCCCCCACCTCTCCTTGCAGGGGACATGGGGTAAGTTCTTCCTCTCTGGAATAGTACAAAACAAAGGGACGGGCTGGGAGACGCCGTGAGGAAAGGAGGGTTCTCTGAACATGTTCATAGGTAGGTGTTGGCTGATCAAGACACAGTGTAGATGTGTCCATGGTGATATGTATCACGCTTGATCTCTGACCACTCAAGCTTCTACGTGTGGGACTGGAATGCTGCACCATCTGCTCCTCAAGGCGAGTGCGTTGCCCCTGAGCTGTCCCCCTAGAGTGGATGTGATGGCTTTCCACGGCTTGAAGTAAGAACATATCCTTGCTTGATGGTCTCAGCAGGAGTGGTGGAATGAAAACTCTTCACACTCCCACCCCACCCCGTCTCTCTATAAATAACATATCATACCAGCTCATGTCTTCTGCTCCCACATTCTTCTTAGACCTAACTAGCACATCTGTTTTTTCTGTACCCCTGTTATCTTGGGAGGAAAACTCAGGGGCAACGTGCTTGCCTTGGAAGCAAGACGACACAGAGCAACACAGGTTCAATCCCCGGGTCTGTGTTTAGAAACCTCTGGGTATTAAGCGCGTTATAAATAACCTATCATATCATATCTTCCTCTCTTTCTTCATTCTTCCTCTGACTCTTTTGTACATCCTGTTCCTAATTCCTAAGGTTCTTGGAGCTTAGCTCAGGACCTCTATTCCTTATTGAGGTTAAAGTGAATACTCCATGCATCGACCACTGACAAATTTGCAGAGCTGTTTTAAAACGGATCTTTAAAGAACTGGAGGTGGTGGGGGAGGAATCCTTGCCTTCCGGGGAAGGGGAGGGCAGGTTCTGCTGATTAGGCCTGCACCCGGCTGCATGATCTCTAAATATTATGGCACACGTTGGCTGCACAAACGTTCTCTAAACCTTTCTTGTCACAACAGAAGGTTATCTCGGTCTCCCTGCTCCCCTAAGCTCCTTGGCTTATCCTTTCTGAGTGACCAGCCTTTCAATCTTCTTAACCTACCTTGCTGTCAACCTCCAAGCGGGGTAGGTTATCTCTGTCTCCCTGCTCCCCTAAACTCCTTGACGTATCCTTTCTGAGTGACCTACCTTTCGATCTTCTTAACCTAACTTGCTGTCACCCTCCAAGCGGGGTAGACACCCATCAAAGTCATAGGCGCACGCTTCGTGCTCCACTATGGGTACGACAGACGCTGTTACTGCACCCATCTTTGCATGGAAAGGGGTGCAGAAAGTGCAGGTATTCATCCCGTTGTTCGGCATGATAGCAGGGGGTTGCTCCAGGACAGGATTGGGGCCTCCTGATGGAGGTATGTGCCCCTGGGTATGTGCCAGCCACACATAGTTGAACTGGCAGGGAGATATTCTGGGCAGGACTAGGATGTCTTTGGAAAGCCCAGAGGGCAACAGTGTTGGATTATTAGGGATTCATGTAGGGTAGGATAATAATAATACTAATTCAGCATTTATATAGCGCTACGAACCCTCAGGTACCTGAGCGCTGCTTATTATTACCCACGGTGTGTGGTGCTCATTTATCGAGCTCGGAAGGATGAAAGGCTGAATTTGGCCTTGCCGGGATTCGAACCTGCGTCAACAGGTTCTGCACGGATATCAAAGCGAGCGCTGCACTCGCTGTTCTATCTGACCGGCAGGGTGGAAGTGCCCTGGCTGAGCTGCGCAGGCTCCATGGCTGGATGCGCTAGGCAGAGGGCCTTGCGTGCCTTGGCGGAGCTGACTGTGCGCAGAACCGTTGTATGCGCTGCGGGCCAGCCAAAACCACTTACTTTCACAAGCGCTGTTAATGCTCTCCTTTTGCAGGAAAATGTAAATCTGTCAGGCCAATGGAAAGTTTACCATGCGCATAATGAGCGCATAATGAAGAATAATCGCGAAGGCAGCACGCGGCCAGCCCCGTCTGCAGGGTGAAGCGAGGTGAGCCTTTCACAAAATGGAGGACATGTCGCTGGGCCCTTGCGGGGGACACTGACTGACCAGCACTCAGGGCCCATTAGAGGGCGGGCAGCGTTGGATCGGCCTATAGAGAACTCTGAAGATTTTCCGGTAGGCCTTTTGGGTGGTAACCTGTTTTATTTCCAAATTTTCTCATAGGAAAATGGTTGAGCCTGCAAAAAATGTGTAATATGCGGGCACTTAGAAAAAATATTTCCAGTGCCTCTTTTGGTTCCCACTCCACCCCTGAGGGGGGTCACTAGACTGCCCATAAGACTAGTCCTGCTGGTGTTCAGATCACCGACATCTTCCTGGCAAGGCGAGACACGGAACGTTGAAGTGGAAGAAAGGACATGTGCGCCTTGAGGCCCCCAAGTGTCCTCAGCCCATGACGGAGAATGTATTTTTTTTATTTATTTATTTATTTGTTTATTTATAGCACGCCAAAAACCCAGAGGAATACCGGAAGCTATTTAGCGCCCCACTTTCCTCATGACCTGTCTGAGTGGAGCCGTAATAAAAATGGAGGAAATGAGTACCCGTCTGCGTCTGCACTTGGCACGAGTATCCCTCGGTCTTGCTGGATCAGGCGAGGCAGGCCAGCCTGTATTAAGTAAGCCTAGTGACTTTCGCTCTTTCCTGCTCCCTACGCCGGCCCTGGACTTTATTAATGGAGATTAGGAAACCCCGTAAATAAGGCTGGCTTCGGATCCAACTAAACGTCAGGCCGACGGGGCCAGTAGGGCGTTCTCGGCTCGATCCTTGGGCCGAAGCCAGCGCTCTACAGCCCGTCTGCCGGCTTGCTCTGCCATGAGTGATGGCCCTCCCTGGTGCTGAAAGATGGAAACATTGTGTTTTTATTGTATACACAAACGAATAAATGATGCTCAGCCACAGTGAACAAGCTGGCCCTACCCTCCGGCCGACTAACTAGTGGGGGGAGTGGGAGGGGATCACAGGCAAAAGCACAGCGCTAGAGAGCAACCGGCCATTGGAACGCAGACCAGGACTAAACCACTCAGCATTCAAGAAGACCCTACAACTTTGCTCTCCCACAAGACCTTCCACAGAGGGTAGTCTGTGCACCGGAGCGTAGAGAGACTAGGGCCTGAGCGGGCAAGGCTCACTCAAAATCGTAAGTGCCCACTGAGCAGCGCTGTGTGGGCATTTACAGATGTTAATGTCACTGAGGTGGGCCCAACTACATTAGCTTCAAGACCCACTTGTTAAAAGATCCTGGCTACGCCTCTGCGGAGTGTTAATGCCTGGGTTCAGTTGTTGCACTATTGTTGGACGCATGAAGCACCAAGGTCCAACTGGCTCCTCTCACCATTTTATCTTGTGTTATTTCACATTATGTTTCTTGATATTTGTATAGCACCTACTGCCATGGCTATAGCCTCCAAGCGCTGTGGGATACATAGCCCTTTGGCACACTATAGACAGAACAAGCATGAAAATGCAAGAGAATTACATGGCATTCGGATAGTAATTAGAATTTAGGCCACTGTTCAATTAGTAGCAGTGATGACTAGTTTAAAGACGATATGTAAGTCATGGAATGCAGAGGATTTCGGTGCCGAAGGGATTGATATGGCATTGACTAAGTGACAGCTGGATCACTTTTTTCATAGGACTCAGCCATAGTCTGTGGGTTGCAGCGCTAAAGGGCGAGCAGGACATTATAACTCAGTCTACCAATCCCAAAGGCAACTGTCTACAGTGGAGGGCTCTGCTATACTTCACATGACGAACAAATGCACACTGAATAACATGCCTTCACATGCAAATTAAGACGCACATTCGTCATCGTTATCAAAGACACATTCAACTTATGTTCTATCAAACCCCTCATCGCGGCCGTTTTACCACACGTGGTGAAATGGCCATTTTGCCGCATTTTTCAATGCCTTTATTTTAGGGGGCAGTAAAGGGAACATGTCAGTGAAAAATGCAGCTAAATGTCAAATGCAACGCGGTGTCCCAGAACCGTGTTCAATATCACAGCCTGATCTCCAGTGCATGTTATGAGCAGATTTTCAGCAATGCAAAGTTGCAACTTGCTTTTAATGAGACCCATGTGTTTCCCTTCCCATTTGCTCTTTGAGCTCTGAAGCATCCTGTACATGCTGTAGGCATGAAGCATGTTACAAAACCGCAAAAAAATAACTAAATATTAACTTTCTACAGAATTTGCACAGGCAAGGATGAGAGATGGGTCAAGGGGGAGTGCGAGGAGAAGGGTTGGGTGCATCATAGGCGAAGCGGAAGAATGAGAATAGTGTCATTGCACCGGGGAAAAGGTAAGCTTGCACAGCACCACAAAGGCAAAAAACATGCCCAAGATAACAAAGACCATCCACATGAAGCCGGGAGTCGGACGAAGCAGCTGCAGACTCTAAAGAAACATGCAGACTAAAAGAGACCCAGACGGGCCTACAAGACAGGTCATTTTAGATACAGAAAAAGACACACATTGAGTCAGCCACAAAGGATTCCATTATTTTATTTTTTAATTTTTTTTGTTTAAAAGCCCAGACCCAGCTTGAGAGCAGAGGAGCACTCTACAGAGTGTGGTTAGCCAGCATTTGGGCTGGCATCTACTAACAGAAGTGCACTACTGTGAGGGCTGAGTATTGATATGGGTGTCCATTGAAATGAGTCCTTGGTCAGGTGTTGTGGAAAGAGCCATGTTCTGAGAGATTTGTGATATTGGAGAATTGTGGGGGCATTCCGAGCTGACACCGGGATCGAGTTCCAGCATGACAAGAGTAGGAATGTTTGCGGGTCATCTCTTTGGAAGTGAGTTGTGATTCAAGCCGGTTGGTCGGTTTGCTGCGCGTGGAGCTTGTGCCACCAAATATGTGAAGCTTAGCTGCCAGGTACGCTGGTGTGCTACTCGTAACGCCTTTGTAGATGATACATGCAGTCTTGAACATTATCCTGTCTTGGAGTAGAAGCCAATGTAGTTCGCGTAGGATAAAGGCAATTTGCTTAAATTTCCATGCTCCTGTAATAAGACGTGCTGCAGTGTGGTGCACTGCTTTTAGGGGAGGCAAGTGAGCAGCTGGGAACCCTGTCAGAAGAGAATTTCCCCCATCGGTGTGCAAGACCCCAAGGGCCTGCACTACGGTCCGGAGGTTCTGCAGCAGGATGAAAGGTTTGATTTATTCGAAGGGTAGAGAGTCTGAGCCAGGCTAAGGAGTTTGCTGAGAGTTGTGGATAAAATCCTTCTAGGCGCATATCATTGAGCCATTGGTGGACAAGTTGTTTTTTAGCAGGCGGACCGATGAGGATGAATTCAGTCTTGGATGGCTTATGTTTGAGGTAAGCAGTCGACATCCAGGACTGAATGATGGCTAGGTAATAGTGGAGATGAATGATGTCCTGTGTGCTATTCACTTTCATATACAACTGAGTATTGACCGCGTATTGGTGGAGGGATATATTGATATTTTTGAGGACAGTGCCAAAAGGCTCCATGTAAAGGTTAAAAAAGAGTGGTGAGAGGATGGAGCCTTGGGGGACTCCGCACAAGACCTGGACTTGGTTAGAATGCAGCAAGTTCATTCGTACAACCTGGTGTCTGCCGTAGAGGTAGGAGGTCAATCAATTCATGAGAGTGTCTGATAATCCCATTCTGTCAGCCAGGAAGGAGAGAAGGATGCATTGGTCAACGGTGTCAAATGCAGCTGAGAGGTCAAGAAGGACGAGGATGCCTGAGTCGCCCTTATCTATGTTTTGGAGGGCCTCTTCCAGCTGGGTGGTGGCTGCCTCGATGCTACAATTGGGCTGTAACACTGACTGATAGTCAGTTAGGAGCTGGAGTTGTTCGATTCTGGAGAGAAGTTCGGTAACAACAACTTTTTCCAAGATTTTGCCAATAAACTGGAGATTTGTAATGGGTTGATAGTTGGCCAGGTCATCCGGATCTAGGGTTCACTTTTTCAAAAGGGGTTGTATGAGACCAGTTTTGAGGGTTTCTGGGAATTATTTTTCTGCAACAGAGGCAGTGATGATGTCTATTTTTTCAATTAAAATGTGTTGTTTCCATAGCATTTTTCCTGAGTTGCTGGTACCTCAGGGTCAGTGGAGGGTTTAGTGCAAAGCTTTACTAGTTCAAAGAGGGCTTTGCTCCTGTTGGAGGCTGCCACTATGGCGGTGGAGAAGTCAGCCGCCTTGGCCTTGTTAATCAGAATCCAATGTCATGTCACGGTATTAATTGTCTTTTATATAGCACAACTTCTGCCATTTGTGTAATCTGCTGACACTCCAGGACCTGCAAAAAATGTGTTGGGCTTAAATTGGCAGGCAAATGAGCAGCAGAAGAGGCAGAAGGGGAGGGGAACACTGTTGCTGTGTCTGTGGTTTGGAAGAGTGCATGCAGATGTGTGTGGATCAGAAGGCACGGAGCTCAGTGTGGGGGTATGCTTGGAGGTGTTTTCAGGTGCACACGTTCCAGAGAGACCCTGCCTTGGCATGCTCTCAAGTTGGTAGGTTTTTGGTATCAAGTGTTTATGTGTGTGGTGACCCCATAGAAAGCGAAACTGAGATGGACAATTACAATGCCACAAACACGATTGCACATAACAAACCTACTTGCAGTAATGCAGGAGAATATACAAACACACATACATGGTACACGCAGTGCGAGGACACATGCATTCACATACATAATACAGTTGAGTGCCACGATAAATTGGCCCACTTGTGCGTCGCCACTACCCTATCTGTCCCTCTCCCACATCCCAACTATCTATCCAACTTTGCCCCTCCCTTCCAGCATTGAGTGTTCTATCATACTCCTCCTCTGCCTCTCTGACAGGCAAAGCACATTGACGCTTTGGCAGAAGGGGCTATACAAATGCAAGGTAACATAACACACACGTGATCTGACTGCTGGACCATGCAGGTGTATGGTTAGTCACAGAAACACACACATGAATAACTGACAACTAATCTTAGGACTTTGAAACTAGAAGAGCTACACAAATGTAGAGAGGGGTCGGGCAAAAAGAAATGGGTGAGCAAAAGTATCAGTGTGTCAAGCATGCACACGGGGAAAGACAAACACACCCAGTGGTGCCATCACAAACACAACCACAAAGTAGGCTCACCAATGCAAGTACACGAAAAGAGTCACATGCATACACCAACAACAAGCACCCATACTGCACACACCAGCAACAAGCGCCCATACTGCACACACCAGCAACAAGTGCCCATACTGCACACACCAACAACAAGCACTCATACTGCGCACACCAACAACAAGCACCCATACTGCACACACCTAAAATAAGCACCCATACTGCGCACACCAGCAACAAGCACCCATACTGCACACACCAACAACAAGCACCCATACTGCACACACCAGCAACAAGCACCCATACTGCACACACCAACAACAAGCACCCATACTGCACACACCAACAACAAGCACCCATACAGCACACACCAACAACAAGCACCCATACAGCACACGCCAGCAACAAGCACCCATACTGCAAACACCAACAAGCACCCATGCTGCACACACCAGCAACAAGCACCCGTGCTGCACACACCAGCAACAAGCACCCATACTGCACACACCAAGAACAAGCACCCATACAGCACACACCAACAACAAGCACCCATTCAGCACACGCCAGCAACAAGCACCCATACTGTACACACCAACAAGCACCCATGCTGCACACACCAGCAACAAGCACCCATGCTGCACACACCTGCAACAAGCACCCATGCTGCACACACCTGCAACAAGCACCCATACTGCACACACCAACAACAAGCACCCATGCTGCACACACCATCAACAAGCACCCATACTGCACACACCAACAACAAGCACCCATACAGCACACACCAACAACAAGCACCCATACAGCACACGTCAGCAACAAGCACCCATACTGCACACACCAACAAGCACCCATGCTGCACACACCAGCAACAAGCACCCATGCTGCACACACCAGCAACAAGCACCCATACTGCACACACCAAGAACAAGCACTCATACTGCGCACACCAACAACAAGCACCCATACTGCACACACCTAAAATAAGCACCCATACTGCGCACACCAGCAACAAGCACCCATACTGCACACACCAACAACAAGCACCCATACTGCACACACCAACAACAAGCACCCATACAGCACACACCAACAACAAGCACCCATACAGCACACACCAACAACAAGCACCCATTCAGCACACGCCAGCAACAAGCACCCATACTGTACACACCAACAAGCACCCATGCTGCACACACCAGCAACAAGCACCCATGCTGCACACACCTGCAACAAGCACCCATGCTGCACACACCTGCAACAAGCACCCATACTGCACACACCAACAACAAGCACCCATGCTGCACACACCATCAACAAGCACCCATACTGCACACACCAACAACAAGCACCCATACAGCACACACCAACAACAAGCACCCATACAGCACACGTCAGCAACAAGCACCCATACTGCACACACCAACAAGCACCCATGCTGCACACACCAGCAACAAGCACCCATGCTGCACACACCAGCAACAAGCACCCATACTGCACACACCAAGAACAAGCACTCATACTGCGCACACCAACAACAAGCACCCATACTGCACACACCTAAAATAAGCACCCATACTGCGCACACCAGCAACAAGCACCCATACTGCACACACCAACAACAAGCACCCATACTGCACACACCAACAACAAGCACCCATACAGCACACACCAACAACAAGCACCCATACAGCACACGCCAGCAACAAGCACCCATACTGCAAACACCAACAAGCACCCATGCTGCACACACCAGCAACAAGCACCCGTGCTGCACACACCAGCAACAAGCACCCATACTGCACACACCAAGAACAAGCACCCATACAGCACACACCAACAACAAGCACCCATTCAGCACACGCCAGCAACAAGCACCCATACTGTACACACCAACAAGCACCCATGCTGCACACACCAGCAACAAGCACCCATGCTGCACACACCTGCAACAAGCACCCATGCTGCACACACCTGCAACAAGCACCCATACTGCACACACCAACAACAAGCACCCATGCTGCACACACCATCAACAAGCACCCATACTGCACACACCTAAAATAAGCACCCATACTGCGCACACCAGCAACAAGCACCCATACTGCACACACCAACAACAAGCACCCATACTGCACACACCAGCAACAAGTGCCCATACTGCACACACCAACAACAAGCACTCATACTGCGCACACCAACAACAAGCACCCATACTGCACACACCTAAAATAAGCACCCATACTGCGCACACCAGCAACAAGCACCCATACTGCACACACCAACAACAAGCACCCATACTGCACACACCAGCAACAAGCACCCATACTGCACACACCAACAACAAGCACCCATACTGCACACACCAACAACAAGCACCCATACAGCACACACCAACAACAAGCACCCATACAGCACACGCCAGCAACAAGCACCCATACTGCAAACACCAACAAGCACCCATGCTGCACACACCAGCAACAAGCACCCGTGCTGCACACACCAGCAACAAGCACCCATACTGCACACACCAAGAACAAGCACCCATACAGCACACACCAACAACAAGCACCCATTCAGCACACGCCAGCAACAAGCACCCATACTGTACACACCAACAAGCACCCATGCTGCACACACCAGCAACAAGCACCCATGCTGCACACACCTGCAACAAGCACCCATGCTGCACACACCTGCAACAAGCACCCATACTGCACACACCAACAACAAGCACCCATGCTGCACACACCATCAACAAGCACCCATACTGCACACACCAACAACAAGCACCCATACAGCACACACCAACAACAAGCACCCATACAGCACACGTCAGCAACAAGCACCCATACTGCACACACCAACAAGCACCCATGCTGCACACACCAGCAACAAGCACCCATGCTGCACACACCAGCAACAAGCACCCATACTGCACACACCAAGAACAAGCACTCATACTGCGCACACCAACAACAAGCACCCATACTGCACACACCTAAAATAAGCACCCATACTGCGCACACCAGCAACAAGCACCCATACTGCACACACCAACAACAAGCACCCATACTGCACACACCAACAACAAGCACCCATACAGCACACACCAACAACAAGCACCCATACAGCACACACCAACAACAAGCACCCATTCAGCACACGCCAGCAACAAGCACCCATACTGTACACACCAACAAGCACCCATGCTGCACACACCAGCAACAAGCACCCATGCTGCACACACCTGCAACAAGCACCCATGCTGCACACACCTGCAACAAGCACCCATACTGCACACACCAACAACAAGCACCCATGCTGCACACACCATCAACAAGCACCCATACTGCACACACCAACAACAAGCACCCATACAGCACACACCAACAACAAGCACCCATACAGCACACGTCAGCAACAAGCACCCATACTGCACACACCAACAAGCACCCATGCTGCACACACCAGCAACAAGCACCCATGCTGCACACACCAGCAACAAGCACCCATACTGCACACACCAAGAACAAGCACTCATACTGCGCACACCAACAACAAGCACCCATACTGCACACACCTAAAATAAGCACCCATACTGCGCACACCAGCAACAAGCACCCATACTGCACACACCAACAACAAGCACCCATACTGCACACACCAACAACAAGCACCCATACAGCACACACCAACAACAAGCACCCATACAGCACACGCCAGCAACAAGCACCCATACTGCACACACCAACAAGCACCCATGCTGCACACACCAGCAACAAGCACCCATGCTGCACACACCAGCAACAAGCACCCATACTGCACACACCAAGAACAAGCACCCATACAGCACACACCAACAACAAGCACCCATTCAGCACACGCCAGCAACAAGCACCCATACTGTACACACCAACAAGCACCCATGCTGCACACACCAGCAACAAGCACCCATGCTGCACACACCTGCAACAAGCACCCATGCTGCACACACCTGCAACAAGCACCCATACTGCACACACCAACAACAAGCACCCATGCTGCACACACCATCAACAAGCACCCATACTGCACACACCAACAACAAGCACTCATACAGCACACACCAGCAACAAGCACCCATACAGCACACACCAGCAACAAGCACCCATGCTGCACACACCAGCAACAAGCACCCATGCTGGCCAACCGTGGGGTGATACTGAGGGACCCATGATCTGTGGAAGGGGGTTACTTCACTCCGCCATGTGTGATAGTTAAAGGTACACCACAGGATCCACCCTCCCATGGGTGTGGTGAGGTCTGGAAAAGACCCGGGGCTACGCTAATGTTGGAACTGTTGGGGCTGGGGGCGAGCTAGCCTTTTTGGTTGTAGATCCTGAGATTCTATCCGGGGCTACAGCGACCCGCCCCCCTAGCAACGCCTCTGCACCCACCTCATGTCAGCCTCCCCCTTTTGCGGGTGACATCGCCCTCCTTCGCGTCGGTCTCTCGGCTGCTTCGTGTGAGTCCCTCAGTCTTCGTGTCACTCTCCCCCTTTCGCCCGGGCCTGCCTTTCATCCCCCACTTTCCTTTTTACGGGCAGGAGGCCTTCTGGGGCAGACGAGTCCCAGAATCCTTCCTCGCACTCCAGCCAGGAAAGTCTGAAAAAGAAAAACACAATTATTCTACAAAGTTAATAATGCGAGTTTAAACAAAAGGAAACTTCAACAGCAGACCCCGGGCTCCGACTCTGCGCCGTGCCAAGTGTGCATGAAAGCACGCTGCAGCGTGCAGACTCGAGTGCTCTGAACTCTGAGCAGCTTAAACGCTCTGCTCCGAGGCCGGGCCAGGCTGTGCAAGCAACAAGAGAAGTGCTAACTCGTGAGAGTGCTGTTCATTCAAGTGCAGACGTTCTGAACTCGTGCTATCAGTGTAGTGTGTGTAGGCAAGAGCAGTCTTTCATCCTAAGAGTGCTGTTCATTCAAGTGGAGAAGTTCTGAACTCGTGCTATCAGTGCAGTGTGTGCAGGTTAGAGCAGTCTTCCATCCTAAGAGTGCTGTTCATTCAAGTGGAGAAGTTCTGAACTCGTGCTATCAGTGCAGTGTGTGCAGGTTAGTGCAGTCTTCCATCCTAAGAGTGCTGTTCATTAAGTGGAGAAGTTCTGAACTCGTGCTATCAGTGCAGTGTGTGCAGGTTAGAGCAGTCTTTCATCCTAAGAGTGCTGTTCATTCAAGTGCAGACGTTCTGAACTCGTGCTATCAGTGCAGTGTGTGCAGGTTAGAGCAGTCTTTCATCCTAAGAGTGCTGTTCATTCAAGTGCAGACGTTCTGAACTCGTGCTATCAGTGCAGTGTGTGCAGGTTAGAGCAGTCTTTCATCCTAAGAGTGCTGTTCACTCAAGTGCAGACGTTCTGAACTCGTGCTATCAGTGCAGTGTGTGCAGGTTAGAGCAGTCTTCCATCCTAAGAGTGCTGTTCATTCAAGTGGAGACGTTCTGAACTCGTGCTATCAGTGCAGTGTGTGCAGGCTAGTGCAGTCTTCCATCCTAAGAGTGCTGTTCATTAAGTGGAGAAGTTCTGAACTCGTGCGATCACTGCAGTGTGTGCAGGCTAGTGCAGTCTTCCATCCTAAGAGTGCTGTTCATTAAGTGGAGACGTTCTGAACTCGTGCGATCAGTGCAGTGTGTGCAGGCTAGTGCAGTCTTCCATCCTAAGAGTGCTGTTCATTAAGTGGAGACGTTCTGAACTCGTGCGATCAGTGCAGTGTGTGCAGGCTAGTGCAGTCTTCCATCGTGCAATCACTGCAGTGTGTGCAGGCTAGTGCAGTCTTCCATCCTAAGAGTGCTGTTCATTAAGTGGAGAAGTTCTGAACTCGTGCAATCACTGCAGTGTGTGCAGGCTAGTGCAGTGTTCCATCCTAAGAGTGCTGTTCATTCAAGTGCAGACGTTCTGAACTCGTGCTATCAGTGTAGTGTGTGCAGGTTAGAGCAGTCTTTCATCCTAAAAGTGCTGTTCATTCAAGTGCAGACGTTCTGAACTCGTGCTATCAGTGCAGTGTGTGCAGGTTAGAGCAGTCTTCCATCCTAAGAGTGCTGTTCATTAAGTGGAGAAGTTCTGAACTCGTGCAATCACTGCAGTGTGTGCAGGCTAGTGCAGTCTTCCATCCTAAGAGTGCTGTTCATTAAGTGGAGAAGTTCTGAACTCGTGTAATCACGGCAGTGTGTGCAGGCTAGTGCAGTCTTCCATCCTAAGAGTGCTGTTCATTAAGTGGAGAAGTTCTGAACTCGTGTAATCACGGCAGTGTGTGCAGGCTAGTGCAGTCTTCCATCCTAAGAGTGCTGTTCATTCAAGTGGAGAAGTTCTGAACTCGTGTAATCACGGCAGTGTGTGCAGGCTAGTGCAGTCTTCCATCCTAAGAGTGCTGTTCATTAAGTGGAGAAGTTTTGAACTCGTGTAATCACTGCAGTGTGTGCAGGCTAGTGCAGTCTTCCATCCTAAGAGTGCTGTTCATTAAGTGGAGAAGTTCTGAACTCGTGTAATCACTGCAGTGTGTGCAGGCTAGTGCAGTCTTCCATCCTAAGAGTGCTGTTCATTCAAGTGCAGACGTTCTGAACTCGTGCTATCAGTGCAGTGTGTGCAGGTTAGAGCAGTCTTTCATCCTAAGAGTGCTGTTCATTCAAGTGCAGACGTTCTGAACTCGTGCTATCAGTGCAGTGTGTGCAGGTTAGAGCAGTTTTCCATCCTAAGAGTGCTGTTCATTAAGTGCAGACGTTCTGAACTCGTGCAATCACTGCAGTGTGTGCAGGTTAGAGCAGTTTTCCATCCTAAGAGTGCTGTTCATTAAGTGGAGAAGTTCTGAACTCGTGCAATCACTGCAGTGTGTGCAGGCTAGTGCAGTCTTCCATCCTAAGAGTGCTGTTCATTAAGTGGAGAAGTTCTGAACTCGTGCTATCAGTGCAGTGTGTGCAGGCTAGTGCAGTCTTCCATCCTAAGAGTGCTGTTCATTAAGTGGAGAAGTTCTGAACTCGTGCTATCAGTGCAGTGTGTGCAGGCTAGTGCAGTCTTCCATCCTAAGAGTGCTGTTCATTAAGTGGAGACGTTCTGAACTCGTGCAATCAGTGCAGTGTGTGCAGGCTAGTGCAGTCTTCCATCCTAAGAGTGCTGTTCATTAAGTGGAGAAGTTCTGAACTCGTGCAATCACTGCAGTGTGTGCAGGCTAGTGCAGTCTTTCATCCTAAGAGTGCTGTTCATTAAGTGGAGACGTTCTGAACTCGTTCAATCACTGCAGTGTGTGCAGGCTAGTGCAGTCTTCGCTCCTAAGAGTGCTGTTCATTAAGTGCAGACGTTCTGAACTCGTGCTATCAGTGCAGTGTGTGCAGGTTAGAGCAGTCTTCCATCCTAAGAGTGCTGTTCATTAAGTGGAGAAGTTCTGAACTCGTGCAATCACTGCAGTGTGTGCAGGCTAGTGCAGTCTTCCATCCTAAGAGTGCTGTTCATTAAGTGGAGAAGTTCTGAACTCGTGCAATCACGGCAGTGTGTGCAGGCTAGTGCAGTCTTCCATCCTAAGAGTGCTGTTCATTAAGTGGAGAAGTTCTGAACTCGTGTAATCACGGCAGTGTGTGCAGGCTAGTGCAGTCTTCCATCCTAAGAGTGCTGTTCATTCAAGTGGAGAAGTTCTGAACTCGTGTAATCACGGCAGTGTGTGCAGGCTAGTGCAGTCTTCCATCCTAAGAGTGCTGTTCATTAAGTGGAGAAGTTTTGAACTCGTGTAATCACTGCAGTGTGTGCAGGCTAGTGCAGTCTTCCATCCTAAGAGTGCTGTTCATTAAGTGGAGAAGTTCTGAACTCGTGTAATCACTGCAGTGTGTGCAGGCTAGTGCAGTCTTCCATCCTAAGAGTGCTGTTCATTCAAGTGCAGACGTTCTGAACTCGTGCTATCAGTGTAGTGTGTGCAGGTTAGAGCAGTCTTTCATCCTAAGAGTGCTGTTCATTCAAGTGCAGACGTTCTGAACTCGTGCTATCAGTGCAGTGTGTGCAGGTTAGAGCAGTTTTCCATCCTAAGAGTGCTGTTCATTAAGTGCAGACGTTCTGAACTCGTGCAATCACTGCAGTGTGTGCAGGTTAGAGCAGTTTTCCATCCTAAGAGTGCTGTTCATTAAGTGGAGAAGTTCTGAACTCGTGCAATCACTGCAGTGTGTGCAGGCTAGTGCAGTCTTCCATCCTAAGAGTGCTGTTCATTAAGTGGAGAAGTTCTGAACTCGTGCTATCAGTGCAGTGTGTGCAGGCTAGTGCAGTCTTCCATCCTAAGAGTGCTGTTCATTAAGTGGAGAAGTTCTGAACTCGTGCTATCAGTGCAGTGTGTGCAGGCTAGTGCAGTCTTCCATCCTAAGAGTGCTGTTCATTAAGTGGAGACGTTCTGAACTCGTGCAATCAGTGCAGTGTGTGCAGGCTAGTGCAGTCTTCCATCCTAAGAGTGCTGTTCATTAAGTGGAGAAGTTCTGAACTCGTGCAATCACTGCAGTGTGTGCAGGCTACTGCAGTCTTTCATCCTAAGAGTGCTGTTCATTAAGTGGAGACGTTCTGAACTCGTTCAATCACTGCAGTGTGTGCAGGCTAGTGCAGTCTTCGCTCCTAAGAGTGCTGTTCATTAAGTGGAGACGTTCTGAACTCGTGCAATCACTGCAGTGTGTGCAGGCTAGTGCAGTCTTCGCTCCTAAGAGTGCTGTTCACTCAAGTGCAGAAGTCTTGAACTCGTGTTATCAGTGCAGTTTGTTCAGGCTAGAGCAGTCTTCACTCCTGAGAGTGCTGTTCACTCAAGTGCAGAAGTCTTGAACTCGTGTTATCAGTGCAGTTTGTTCAGGCTAGAGCAGTCTTCGCTCCTGAGAGTGCTGTTCATTCAAGTGCAGAAGTTATGAACCCGTGTTCTCTGTGCAGTTTGTTCAGGCTAGAGCAATCTACACTCCCAAGAGTGCTGTTCATTCAAGTGCAGAAGTTCTGAAATCGTGTTATCAGTGCATTTTGTGCAGGCTAGAGCAGTCTACACTCCTTAGATTGCTGTTCATACAAGTGCAGAAGTTCTGAACTCGTGCTATCAATGTATTTTTTTTCAGGCTAGAGCAGTCTACACTCCTAAGAATACTGTCCATTCAAGTGCAGAAGTTCTGTACTCGTGTTATCAGTGCAGTGTGTGCTGGCTAGAGCAGTCTTTACTCTTAGGAGTGCTGTTCGTTCAAGTGCAGACGTTCTGAACTTGTGTTATCAGTGCTTCAGGCTTGAACAGTTCCTGAAAGCAGGGTGCTACTGGGCCTGGGCACTCGCCTCCAGCCTCCCCGGAAAAAAAAACATCTACGCTAAAAGCCCCTATGCTTTCAATGGGACGTCCTAAAAATCTGTCCACCGGCATGTGCAGGTTAAGAAGTTCTGAAATGTTGCCAGTACAGACTGTGCACGTTCAGAAGCTCTGAAATTCTGAGATGATGTCAGTACAGCAGGTGCAGGTTCAGAAGTTCTGAAATGTTGGCAGTACAGCAGGTTCAGGTTCAAAGTTCTGAAATGTTGGCAGTACAGCAGGTTCAGTTTCAAAGTTCTGAAATGTTGGCAGTACAGCAGGTACAGGTTCAGAAATTCTGAAATGTTGGCAGTACAGCAGGTTCAGGATCAAAGTTCTGAAATGTTGGCAGTACAGCAGGTTCAGGTTCAGAAGTTCTGAAATGTTGGCAGTACAGCAGGTACAGGTTCAGAAATTCTGAAATGTTGGCACTACAGCAGGTTCAGGATCAAAGTTCTGAAATGTTGGCAGTACAGCAGGTTCAGGTTCAGAAGTTCTGAAATGTTGTCAGTACGGCAGGTGCAGCTTCAGACGTTCTGAAATGTTGTCAGTACAGCAGGTGCAAGCTCAGAAGTTCTACAATTCATACATGTTGTCAGCACAAGCAGATGCAGGCTCACATATTCGGAAATGTTGTCAGTGCAACATGTGCAGTTTCAGATGTCCTAAACTGTTGGCAGTACAGCACGTGCAGGTTCAGAAGTTCTGAAATGTTGGCACTACAGCAGGTGCAGATTTAGAAGTTCTGAAATGTTGGCAGTACAGCAAGTGCAGATTCAGAAGTTCTGAAATGTTGGCAGTACAGCAAGTGCAGGTTCAGATGTTCTGAAATGTTGGCAGTACAGTAGGTTCAGACGTTCTGAAATGTTGTCAGTACAGCAAGTGCATGCTCAGAAGTTCTAGAATTCATACATGTTGTCAGCACAGCAGGTGCAGGCTCAAACATTCGGAAATATTATCAGTGCAACATGTGCAGGTTCAGATGCCCTGAATTGTTGGCAGTACAGCAGGTGCAGATTCAGAAGTTCTGAAATTTTGGCAGTACAGCAGGTGCAGGCTCAGAAGTTCTAGAATTCATACATGTTGTCAGCACAGCAGGTGCAGGCTCAAACATTCGGAAATATTGTAAGTGCAACATGTGCAGGTTTAGACGTTCTGAAATGTTGGCAGTACAGTAGGTTCAGACGTTCTGAAATGCTGTCAGTACAGCAAGTGCATGCTCAGAAATACTAGAATTCATACATGTTGTTAGCACAGCAGGGGCAGGCTCAAACATTCGGAAATATTATCAGTGCAACATGTGCAGGTTCAGAAGTCCTGAAATGTTGTCTGTACTGCAGGTGCAGGTTCAGAAGTCCTGAAATGTTGTCTGTACAGCAGGTGCAGGCTCAGATGTTCTTAAATATTGTCAGTAAAACATGTGCATGTTCAGAGGTTCGGAAATGTTGTCAGTACAGCATGTGCAGGTTCAACAGTTCGAAAATGTTGTCAGTACAGTATGTTCAGGCTCTGGAATTCTGCAATTCTGAAATGTCAGTACAGTAGGTGCAGTTTCAGAAGTTCTGAAATGTTGTAAGTACAGCATGTGCAGGTTTAGAATTTCTGACATGCTGCCAGTATAGTAGGTGCAGGCTCAGAAGCCCTGAAATTCTGTAATTGTTGTCAGTACAGCTGGTGCAGGCTCAGAAGTTCGGAAATATTGTCAGCAGAACATATGCAGGTTCAGAAATTCTGAAATGTCAGTACAGCAGGTGCAGGCTCAAAAGTTCGGAAATATTGTCAATACAACATGTGAAGGTTCAGAAGTCCTGAAATGTTGTCAGTACAGCATGTGCAGGATCGAACATTCTGTAATTGTTGTCAGTACAGCAGGTGCAGGCTCAGAAGTTCTGAAATTCTGTAATTGTTGTCAGCACAGCAGGTGCAGATTCAGAAGTTCTGAAATTTTGGCAGTACAGCAGGTGCAGGCTCAGAAGTTCTAGAATTCATACATGTTGTCAGCACAGCAGGTGCAGGCTCAAACATTCGGAAATATTGTAAGTGCAACATGTGCAGGTTCAGACGTTCTGAAATGTTGGCAGTACAGTAGGTTCAGACGTTCTGAAATGTTGGCAGTACAGCAAGTGCATGCTCAGAAGTTCTAGAATTCATACATGTTGTTAGCACAGCAGGTGCAGGCTCAAACATTCGGAAATATTATCAGTGCAACATGTGCAGGTTCAGAAGTCCTGAAATGTTGTCTGTACTGCAGGTGCAGGTTCAGAAGTCCTGAAATGTTGTCTGTACAGCAGGTGCAGGCTCAGATGTTCTTAAATATTGTCAGTAAAACATGTGCATGTTCAGAGGTTCGGAAATGTTGTCAGTACAGCATGTGCAGGTTCAACAGTTCGAAAATGCTGTCAGTACAGTATGTTCAGGCTCTGGAATTCTGCAATTCTGAAATGTCAGTACAGTAGGTGCAGTTTCAGAAGTTCTGAAATGTTGTAAGTACAGCATGTGCAGGTTCAGAATTTCTGACATGCTGCCAGTATAGTAGGTGCAGGCTCAGAAGCCCTGAAATTCTGTAATTGTTGTCAGTACAGCTGGTGCAGGCTCAGAAGTTCGGAAATATTGTCAGCAGAACATATGCAGGTTCAGAAATTCTGAAATGTCAGTACAGCAGGTGCAGGCTCAAACGTTCGGAAATATTGTCAATACAACATGTGCAGGTTCAGAAGTCCTGAAATGTTGTGAATACAGCATGAACAGGATCGAACATTCTGTAATTGTTGTCAGTACAGCAGGTGCAGGCTCAGAAGTTCTGAAATTCTGTAATTGTTGTCAGTACAGCAGGTGCAGACTCGCACATTCTGAAATGTTATCAGTACAACATGTGCAGACTCAGACCTTCTGGGCTCCTATGATTGCGTTTTGTTCAGGCTTGGAACTTTGGAATCTTAGCGGTGTTCTCACTTCTTGCCAGGCCCAGACTTATGTGTGCAAATGCTGAGGAATTTACACTAATGTTTAAGGATACTACAATTGTGTGTGTGTGTGTGTGTGTGTGTGTGGGTGGGTGATGCATTTCCAAGTTTTTTGACTGCTTCAGAAACGTCTGTGACTGCTGCATTACCCCGATGTGTGAATGTTGCAGAAATGTGTATGAAAGCCGCATTACCAAGGTGTGTGAATTTTCCAGAGACGTGTATGAATGCTGCATTACCCAGATGTGCCAATGTTGCAGGGATGTGTATGAAAGCTGAATTACCCACATGTGTGAATGTTGTACGGATGTATATGAATGTTTCATTACCCAGATGTGTGAATGTTGCAGGGATGTGTATGAATGCTGCATTATCCAGATGTGTGAATGTTGCAGGGATGTGTATGAAAGCTGCATTACCCAGATGTGTATGCATGTTGCATTACCCAGATGTGTGAATGTTGCAGGGATGTGTATGAATGCTGCTTTACCCAGATATGTGAATGTTGCAGGGATGTGTATGAAAGCTGCATTTCCCAGATGTGTATGAATGTTGCATTACCCTGATGTGTGAATGTTGCAGGGATGTGTATGAATGCTGCATTATCCAGATGTGGGAATGTTGCAGGGCTATGTATGAATGCTGCATTACCCAGATGTGCAAATGTTGCAGGGATGTGTATGGAAGCTGCATTACCCAGATGTGCGAATGTTGCAGGGATGTGTATGAAAGCTGCATTACCCAGATGTGCGAATGTTGCAGGGATGTGTATGAAAGCTGCATTACCCAGATGTGCGACTGTCGCAGGGATGTGTATGAATGCTGCATTACCCAGATGTGTGAATGTCGCTGGGATGTGTATGGAATCTGGATTACACTGATGTGCGAATGTTGCAGCAATGTGTATGAAAGCTGCATTACCCAGACGTGGAATCTCGCAGGAAGTGTATGAATGCTGCATTACCGGGATGTGTGAATGTTGCAGGGATGTGTCGGAATGCTGCATTACCCAGATATGCGAATGTTGCAGGGATATCTATGAAAGCTGCATTACCAAGGTATGTCGTGAATAATGCAGGGATGTGTATGAATGCTGCATTACCCAGATGTGTGAATGTTGCAGGGATGTGTATGAATGATGCATTAACCAGATGTGTGAATGTTGCAGGGATTGTATGAAAGCTGCATTACCCAGATGTGCGAATGTTGCAGTGATGTGTATGAAAGCTGCATTACCCCGGTATGTCGTGAATGATGCAGGGATGTGTATGAATGCTGCATTTTCCAGATGTGTGAATGTTGCAGGGATGTGTATGAAAGCTGCATTACCCAGATGTGCGAATGTTGTAGGGATGTGTATGAATTCTGCATTACCCAGATGTGCGAATGTCGCAGGGATGTGTATGGAAGCTGCATTACACAGATGTGGAATGTCGCAGGGATGTGTATGAAAGCTGCATTACCAAGACGTGGAATCTCACAAGATTGTGTATGAATGCTGCATTACCCAGATGTGTGAATGTTGCAGGCATGTGTATGAAAGCTGCATTACCCAGACGTGGAATCTCACATGAATGTGTATGAATGCTGCATTACCCAGATGTGTGAATGTTGCAGGGATGTGTATGAATGCTGCATTACCCAGATGTGCAAATGTTGCAGGCTGGTGTATGAAAGCTGCATTACCCAGAAGTGTGACTGTTTCAGGGATGTTTATGAATGCTGCATTACCCAGATGTGTGAATGGTGCAGGCATGTGTATGAACGCTGTATTACCCAGATGTGTGAAGGTTGCAGGGATGTATATGAAAGCTGCATTACCCAGATGTGTGAATGTTGCAGGGATGTGTATGAAAGCTGCATTATCCAGATGTGTGAAGGCTGCAGGGATGCGTATGAATGCTGCATTACCCAGATGTGTGAATGTTGCAGGGATGTGTATGAAAGCTGCATTACCCAGATGTGTGAAGGTTAAAGGGATGTGTATGAATGCTGCATTACCCAGATGTGTGAAGGTTGCAGGGATGTGTATGAAAGCTGCATTACCCAGATGTGTGAAGCTTTGGTGCAGGGGTGTATATGAAAGCTGCATTATCCAGATGTGTGAAGGCTGCAGGGATGCGTATGAATGCTGCATTACCCAGATGTGTGAATGTTGCAGGGATGTGTATGAAAGCTGCATTACTCAGATGTGTGAAGGTTGCAGGGATGTGTATGAATGCTGCATTACCCAGATGTGTGAATGTTGCAGGGGTGTATATGAAAGCTGCATTACCCAGATGTTTGAAGGTTGCAGGGATGTGTATGAATACTGCATTACCGAGATGTGCGAATGGTGCAGGGATGTGTATGAAAGCTGCATTACCCCGGTATGTCGTGAATGATGCAGGGATGTGTATGAATGCTGCATTTTCCAGATGTGTGAATGTTGCAGGGATGTGTATGAAAGCTGCATTACCCAGATGTGCGAATGTTGTAGGGATGTGTATGAATTCTGCATTACCCAGATGTGCGAATGTCGCAGGGATGTGTATGGAAGCTGCATTACACAGATGTGGAATGTCGCAGGGATGTGTATGAAAGCTGCATTACCAAGACGTGGAATCTCACAAGATTGTGTATGAATGCTGCATTACCCAGATGTGTGAATGTTGCAGGCATGTGTATGAAAGCTGCATTACCCAGACGTGGAATCTCACATGAATGTGTATGAATGCTGCATTACCCAGATGTGTGAATGTTGCAGGGATGTGTATGAATGCTGCATTACCCAGATGTGCAAATGTTGCAGGCTGGTGTATGAAAGCTGCATTACCCAGAAGTGTGACTGTTTCAGGGATGTTTATGAATGCTGCATTACCCAGATGTGTGAATCGTGCAGGCATGTGTATGAAAGCTGCATTACCCAGATGTGTGAAGGTTGCAGGGATGTATATGAAAGCTGCATTACCCAGATGTGTGAATGTTGCAGGGATGTGTATGAAAGCTGCATTATCCAGATGTGTGAAGGCTGCAGGGATGTGTATGAATGCTGCATTACCCAGATGTGTGAATGTTGCAGGGATGTGTATGAAAGCTGCATTACCCAGATGTGTGAAGGTTGCAGGGATGTGTATGAATGCTGCATTACCCAGATGTGTGAATGGTGCAGGGATGTGTATGAAAGCTGCATTACCCAGATGTGTGAAGCTTTGGTGCAGGGGTGTATATGAAAGCTGCATTACCCAGATGTGTGAAGGTTGCAGGGATGTGTATGAATGCTGCATTACCCAGATGTGTGAAGGTTGCAGGGATGTGTATGAAAGCTGCATTACCCAGATGTGTGAAGCTTTGGTGCAGGGGTGTATATGAAAGCTGCATTATCCAGATGTGTGAAGGCTGCAGGGATGCGTATGAATGCTGCATTACCCAGATGTGTGAATGTTGCAGGGATGTGTATGAAAGCTGCATTACTCAGATGTGTGAAGGTTGCAGGGATGTGTATGAATGCTGCATTACCCAGATGTGTGAATGTTGCAGGGGTGTATATGAAAGCTGCATTACCCAGATGTGTGAAGGTTGCAGGGATGTGTATGAATACTGCATTACCGAGATGTGTGAATGGTGCAGGGATGTGTATGAAAGCTGCATTACCCATATGTGTGAAGGGTGCAGGGATGTGTATGAAAGCTGCATTATCCAGATGTGTTAAGGCTGCAGGGATGCGTATGAAAGCTGCATTACCCAGATGTGTGAATGTTGCAGGGATGTGTATGAAAGCTGCATTACCCAGATGTGTGAAGGTTGCAGGGATGCGTATGAATGCTGCATTACCCAGATGTGTGAACGTTGCAGGGATGTGTATGAAAGCTGTATTACCCAGATGTGTGAAGCTTGCAGGGATGTGTATGAATGCTGCATTACCCAGATGTGTGAACGTTGCAGGGATGTGTATGAATGATGCATTAACCAGATGTGTGAAGGTTGCAGGGATGTGTATGAATGCTGCATTACCGAGATGTGTGAATTGGGCAGGGATGTGTATGAAAGCTGCATTACCCAGATGTGTGAAGGGTGCAGGGATGTGTATGAAAGCTGCATTATCCAGATGTGTGAAGGCTGCAGGGATGCGTATGAATGCTGCATTACCCAGATGTGTGAAGGTTGCAGGGATGTGTATGAAAGCTGCATTACCCAGATGTGTGAAGGTTGCAGGGATGTGTATGAATGCTGCATTACCGAGATGTGTGAATGGTGCAGGGGTGTGTATGAAAGCTGCATTACCCAGATGTGTGAAGGGTCCAGGGATGTGTATGAAAGCTGCATTATCCAGATGTGTGAAGGCTGCAGGGATGCGTATGAATGCTGCATTACCCAGATGTCTGAATGTTGTAGGGATGTGTATGAACGCTGCATTACCCAGATGTGTGAAGGTTGCAGGGGTGTGTATGAATGCTGCATTACCCAGATGTGTGAACGTTGCAGGGATGTGTATGTATGCTGCATTACCCAGATGTGTGAAGCTTGCAGGGATGTGTATGAATGCTGCATTACCCAGATGTGTGAATGTTGCAGAGATGTGTATGAATGATGCATTAACCAGATGTGTGAATGTTGCAGGGATTGTATGAAAGCTGCATTACCCAGATTTGCGAATGTTGCAGTGATGTGTATGAAAGCTGCATTACCCCAGTATGTCATGAATGATGCAGGGATGTGTATGAATGCTGCATTTTCCAGATGTGTGAATGTTGCAGGGATGTGTATGAAAGCTGCATTACCCAGATGTGCGAATGTTGTAGGGATGTGTATGAATTCTGCATTACTCAGATGTGCGAATGTCACAGGGATGTGTATGGAAGCTGCATTACACAGATGTGCGAATGTGCAGGGATGTGTATGAAAGCTGCATTACCCAGACGTGGAATCTCACAAGATTGTGTATGAATGCTGCATTACCCAGATGTGTGAATGTTGCAGGCATGTGTATGAAAGCTGCATTACCCAGACGTGGAATCTCACATGAATGTGTATGAATGCTGCATTACCCAGATGTGTGAATGTTGCAGGGATGTGTATGAATGCTGCATTACCCAGATGTGCGAATGTTGCAGGCTGGTGTATGAAAGCTGCATTACCCAGAAGTGTGAATGTTTCAGGGATGTTTATGAATGCTGCATTACCCCGACGTGTGAATGGTGCAGGCATGTGTATGAAAGCTGCGTTACCCAGATGTGTGAAGGTTGCAGGGATGTATATGAAAGCTGCATTACCCAGATGTGTGAAGGTTGCAGGGATGTGTATGAATGCTGCATTATCCAGATGTGTGAATGGTGCAGGGATGTGTATGAAAGCTGGATTACCCAGAGGTGTGAAGGGTGCAGGGATGTGTATGAAAGCTGCATTATCCAGATGTCTGAAGGCTGCAGGGATGCGTATGAATGCTGCATTACCCAGATGTGTGAATGTTGCAGGGATGTGTATGAAAGCTGCATTACCCAGATGTGTGAAGGTTGCAGGGATGTGTATGAATGCTGCATTACCCAGATGTGCGAATGTCGCAGGGATGTGTATGGAAGCTGCATTACACAGATGTGGAATGTCGCAGGGATGTGTATGAAAGCTGCATTACCAAGACGTGGAATCTCACAAGATTGTGTATGAATGCTGCATTACCCAGATGTGTGAATGTTGCAGGCATGTGTATGAAAGCTGCATTACCCAGACGTGGAATCTCACATGAATGTGTATGAATGCTGCATTACCCAGATGTGTGAATGTTGCAGGGATGTGTATGAATGCTGCATTACCCAGATGTGCGAATGTTGCAGGCTGGTGTATGAAAGCTGCATTACCCAGAAGTGTGAATGTTTCAGGGATGTTTATGAATGCTGCATTACCCCGACGTGTGAATGGTGCAGGCATGTGTATGAAAGCTGCGTTACCCAGATGTGTGAAGGTTGCAGGGATGTATATGAAAGCTGCATTACCCAGATGTATGAAGGTTGCAGGGATGTGTATGAATGCTGCATTATCCAGATGTGTGAATGGTGCAGGGATGTGTATGAAAGCTGGATTACCCAGATGTGTGAAGGGTGCAGGGATGTGTATGAAAGCTGCATTATCCAGATGTCTGAAGGCTGCAGGGATGCGTATGAATGCTGCATTACCCAGATGTGTGAATGTTGCAGGGATGTGTATGAAAGCTGCATTACCCAGATGTGTGAAGGTTGCAGGGATGTGTATGAATGCTGCATTACCCAGATGTGTGAACGTTGCAGGGATGTGTATGAAAGCTGCATTACCCAGATGTGTGAAGCTTGCAGGGATGTGTATGAATGCTGCATTACCCAGATGTGTGAAGGTTGCAGGGATGTGTATGAATGCTGCATTACCCAGATGTGTGAATGATGCAGGGGTGTGTATGAAAGCTGCATTACCCAGATGTGTGAAGGCTACAGGGATGTGTATGAATGCTGCATTACCCAGATGTGTGAATGTTGCAGGGATGTGTATGAAAGCTGCATTACCCAGATCTGTGAAGGTTGCAGGGATGCGTATGAAAGCTGCATTACCCAGATGTGTGAAGGTTGCAGGGATGTGTATGAAAGCTGCATTACCCAGATGTGTGAAGGGTGCAGGGATGTGTATGAATGCCGGATTACCCAAGTATGTCGTAAATGTTGCAGGGATGTGTATGAAAGCTGCATTACCCAGATGTGTGAATGTTGCAGGGATGTGTATGAATGCTGCATTACCCAGATGTGTGAATGTTGCAGGAATGTGTCTGAAAGCTGCATTACCCAAATGTGTGAATGTTGCAGGGATGTGTCTGAAAGCTGCATTACCCAGATGTGTGAAGATTGCAGGGATGTGTATGAAAGCTGCATTGCCCAGATGTGTGAAGGGTGCAGGGATGTGTATGAATGTCGCATTACCCAGGTATGTCGTGAATGTTGCAGGGATGTGTATGAAAGCAGCATTACCCAGATGTGTGAATGTTGCAGGGATGTGTATGAATGCTGCATTACCCAGATGTGTGAATGTTGCAGGGATGTGTCTGAAAGCTGCATTACCCAGATGTGTGAAGTTTGCAGGGATGTGTATGAAAGCTGCATTACCCAGTTGTGTGAATGTTGCAGGGATGTGTATGAATGCTGCATTACCCAGATGTGTGAATGTTGCAGGGATGTGTATGAATGCCGCATTACCCAGGTATGTCGTGAATGTTGCAGGGATGTGTATGAAAGCTGCATTACCCAGATGTGTGAATGTTGCAGGGATGTGTATGAATGCTGCATTACCCAGATGTGTGAATGTTGCAGGGATGTATATGAAAGCTGCATTACCCAGATGTGTGAATGTTGCAGGGATGTGTATGAATGCTGCATTACCCAGATGTGTGAATGTTGCAGGGATGTGTATGAATGCTGCATTACCCAGATGTGTGAATGTTGCAGGGATGTGTATGAATGCTGCATTACCCAGGTATGTCATGAATGTTGCAGGGATGTGTATGAAAGCTGCATTACCCAGATATGTGAAGGTTGCAGGGATGTGTATGAAAGCTGCATTACCCAGATGTGTGAAGGGTGCAGGGATGTGTATGAATGCCGCATTACCCAGGTATGTCGTGAATGTTGCAGGGATGTGTATGAAAGCTGCATTACCCAGAGGTGTGAATGTTGCAGGGATGTGTATGAATGCTGCATTACCCAGATGTGTGAATGTTGCAGGGATGTGTATGAATGCCGTATTACCCAGATATGTCGTGAATGTTGCAGGGATGTGTATGAAAGCTGCATTACCCAGATGTGTGAAGGGTGCAGGGATGTGTATGAAAGCTGCATTATCCAGATGTGTGAATGTTGCAGGAATGTGCTGGAAAGCTGCATTACCCAAATGTGTGAATGTTGCAGGGATGTGTCTGAAAGCTGCATTACCCAGATGTGTGAAGGGTGCAGGGATGTGTATGAAAGCTGCATTATCCAGATGTGTGAATGTTGCAGGAATGTGTCTGAAAGCTGCATTACCCAAATGTGTGAATGTTGCAGGGATGTGTATGAAAGCTGGATTACCCAGATGTGTGAAGGGTGCAGGGATGTGTATGAAAGCTGCATTATCCAGATGTCTGAAGGCTGCAGGGATGCGTATGAATGCTGCATTACCCAGATGTGTGAATGTTGCAGGGATGTGTATGAAAGCTGCATTACCCAGATGTGTGAAGGTTGCAGGGATGTGTATGAATGCTGCATTACCCAGATGTGTGAACGTTGCAGGGATGTGTATGAAAGCTGCATTACCCAGATGTGTGAAGCTTGCAGGGATGTGTATGAATGCTGCATTACCCAGATGTGTGAAGGTTGCAGGGATGTGTATGAATGCTGCATTACCCAGATGTGTGAATGATGCAGGGGTGTGTATGAAAGCTGCATTACCCAGATGTGTGAAGGCTACAGGGATGTGTATGAATGCTGCATTACCCAGATGTGTGAATGTTGCAGGGATGTGTATGAAAGCTGCATTACCCAGATCTGTGAAGGTTGCAGGGATGCGTATGAAAGCTGCATTACCCAGATGTGTGAAGGTTGCAGGGATGTGTATGAAAGCTGCATTACCCAGATGTGTGAAGGGTGCAGGGATGTGTATGAATGCCGGATTACCCAAGTATGTCGTAAATGTTGCAGGGATGTGTATGAAAGCTGCATTACCCAGATGTGTGAATGTTGCAGGGATGTGTATGAATGCTGCATTACCCAGATGTGTGAATGTTGCAGGAATGTGTCTGAAATCTGCATTACCCAAATGTGTGAATGTTGCAGGGATGTGTCTGAAAGCTGCATTACCCAGATGTGTGAAGATTGCAGGGATGTGTATGAAAGCTGCATTGCCCAGATGTGTGAATGTTGCAGGGATGTGTATGAATGCTGCATTACCCAGATGTGTGAATGTTGCAGGGATGTGTATGAATGCCGCATTACCCAGGTATGTCGTGAATGTTGCAGGGATGTGTATGAAAGCTGCATTACCCAGATGTGTGAATGTTGCAGGGATGTGTATGAAAGCTGCATTACCCAGATGTGTGAATGTTGCAGGGATGTGTATGAATGCTGCATTACCCAGATGTGTGAATGTTGCAGGGATGTATATGAAAGCTGCATTACCCAGATGTGTGAATGTTGCAGGGATGTGTATGAATGCTGCATTACCCAGATGTGTGAATGTTGCAGGGATGTGTATGAATGCTGCATTACCCAGATGTGTGAATGTTGCAGGGATGTGTATGAATGCTGCATTACCCAGGTATGTCATGAATGTTGCAGGGATGTGTATGAAAGCTGCATTACCCAGATATGTGAAGGTTGCAGGGATGTGTATGAAAGCTGCATTACCCAGATGTGTGAAGGGTGCAGGGATGTGTATGAATGCCGCATTACCCAGGTATGTTGTGAATGTTGCAGGGATGTGTATGAAAGCTGCATTACCCAGAGGTGTGAATGTTGCAGGGATGTGTATGAATGCTGCATTACCCAGATGTGTGAATGTTGCAGGGATGTGTATGAATGCCGTATTACCCAGGTATGTCGTGAATGTTGCAGGGATGTGTATGAAAGCTGCATTACCCAGATGTGTGAATGTTGCAGGGATGTGTATGAATGCTGCATTACCCAGATGTGTGAATGTTGCAGGGATGTATATGAAAGCTGCATTACCCAGATGTGTGAATGTTGCAGGGATGTGTATGAATGCTGCATTACCCAGATGTGTGAATGTTGCAGGGATGTGTATGAATGCTGCATTACCCAGATGTGTGAATGTTGCAGGGATGTGTATGAATGCCGCATTACCCAGGTATGTCGTGAATGTTGCAGGGATGTGTATGAAAGCTGCATTACCCAGATGTGTGAAGGTTGCAGGGATGTGTATGAAAGCTGCATTACCCAGATGTGTGAAGAGTGCAGGGATGTGTATGAATGCTGTATTACCCAGGTATGTCGTGATTGTTGCAGGGATGTGTATGAAAGGTGCATACCCAGATGTGTGAATGTTGCAGGGATGTATATGAAAGCTGCATTACATTACCCAGATGTGTGAATGTTGCAGGGATGTGTGTGAATGCTGCATTACCCAGATGTGTGAATGTTGCAGGGATGTGTATGAATGCCGCATTACCCAGGTATGTCGTGAATGTTGCAGGGATGTGTATGAAAGCTGCATTACCCAGATGTGTGAATGTTGCAGGGATGTGTATGAATGCTGCATTACCCACATGTGTGAATGTTGTACGGATGTATATGAATGTTTCATTACCCAGATGTGTGAATGTTGCAGGGATGTGTATGAATGCTGCATTATCCAGATGTGTGAATGTTGCAGGGATGTGTATGAAAGCTGCATTACCCAGATGTGTATGAATGTTGCATTACCCAGATAATGTTGAATGTTGCAGGGATGTGTATGAATGCTGCATTACCCAGATATGGGAATGTTGCAGGGCTATGTATGAATGCTGCATTACCCAGATGTGCAAATGTTGCAGGGATGTGTATGGAAGCTGCATTACCGAGATGTGCGAATGTTGCAGGGATGTGTATGAAAGCTGCATTACCCAGATGTGAGAATGTTGCAGGGATGTGTATGAAAGCTGCATTACCCAGATGTGCGAATGCCACAGGGATGTGTATGAATGCTGCATTACCCAGATGTGTGAATGTCGCTGGGATGTGTATGGAATCTGCATTACCCAGATGTGTGAATGTTGCAGGGATGTGTATGAAAGCTGCATTACCCAGATGTGTGAAGGTTGCAGGGATGTGTATGAATGCTGCATTACCCAGATGTGTGAATGGTGCAGGGATGTGTATGAAAGCTGCATTACCCAGATGTGTGAAGCTTTGGTGCAGGGGTGTATATGAAAGCTGCATTACCCAGATGTGTGAAGGTTGCAGGGATGTGTATGAATGCTGCATTACCCAGATGTGTGAAGGTTGCAGGGATGTGTATGAAAGCTGCATTACCCAGATGTGTGAAGCTTTGGTGCAGGGGTGTATATGAAAGCTGCATTATCCAGATGTGTGAAGGCTGCAGGGATGCGTATGAATGCTGCATTACCCAGATGTGTGAATGTTGCAGGGATGTGTATGAAAGCTGCATTACTCAGATGTGTGAAGGTTGCAGGGATGTGTATGAATGCTGCATTACCCAGATGTGTGAATGTTGCAGGGGTGTATATGAAAGCTGCATTACCCAGATGTGTGAAGGTTGCAGGGATGTGTATGAATACTGCATTACCGAGATGTGTGAATGGTGCAGGGATGTGTATGAAAGCTGCATTACCCATATGTGTGAAGGGTGCAGGGATGTGTATGAAATCTGCATTATCCAGATGTGTTAAGGCTGCAGGGATGCGTATGAAAGCTGCATTACCCAGATGTGTGAATGTTGCAGGGATGTGTATGAAAGCTGCATTACCCAGATGTGTGAAGGTTGCAGGGATGCGTATGAATGCTGCATTACCCAGATGTGTGAACGTTGCAGGGATGTGTATGAAAGCTGTATTACCCAGATGTGTGAAGCTTGCAGGGATGTGTATGAATGCTGCATTACCCAGATGTGTGAACGTTGCAGGGATGTGTATGAATGATGCATTAACCAGATGTGTGAAGGTTGCAGGGATGTGTATGAATGCTGCATTACCGAGATGTGTGAATTGGGCAGGGATGTGTATGAAAGCTGCATTACCCAGATGTGTGAAGGGTGCAGGGATGTGTATGAAAGCTGCATTATCCAGATGTGTGAAGGCTGCAGGGATGCGTATGAATGCTGCATTACCCAGATGTGTGAAGGTTGCAGGGATGTATATGAAAGCTGCATTACCCAGATGTGTGAAGGTTGCAGGGATGTGTATGAATGCTGCATTACCGAGATGTGTGAATGGTGCAGGGATGTGTATGAAAGCTGCATTACCCAGATGTGTGAAGGGTCCAGGGATGTGTATGAAAGCTGCATTATCCAGATGTGTGAAGGCTGCAGGGATGTGTATGAAAGCTGCATTACCCAGATGTGTGAACGTTGCAGGGATGTGTATGAATGCTGCATTACCCAGATGTGTGAAGCTTGCAGGGATGTGTATGAATGCTGCATTACCCAGATGTGTGAATGTTGCAGAGATGTGTATGAATGATGCATTAACCAGATGTGTGAATGTTGCAGGGATTGTATGAAAGCTGCATTACCCAGATTTGCGAATGTTGCAGTGATGTGTATGAAAGCTGCATTACCCCAGTATGTCATGAATGATGCAGGGATGTGTATGAATGCTGCATTTTCCAGATGTGTGAATGTTGCAGGGATGTGTATGAAAGCTGCATTACCCAGATGTGCGAATGTTGTAGGGATGTGTATGAATTCTGCATTACCCAGATGTGCGAATGTCACAGGGATGTGTATGGAAGCTGCATTACACAGATGTGCGAATGTGCAGGGATGTGTATGAAAGCTGCATTACCCAGACGTGGAATCTCACAAGATTGTGTATGAATGCTGCATTACCCAGATGTGTGAATGTTGCAGGCATGTGTATGAAAGCTGCATTACCCAGACGTGGAATCTCACATGAATGTGTATGAATGCTGCATTACCCAGATGTGTGAATGTTGCAGGGATGTGTATGAATGCTGCATTACCCAGATGTGCGAATGTTGCAGGCTGGTGTATGAAAGCTGCATTACCCAGAAGTGTGAATGTTTCAGGGATGTTTATGAATGCTGCATTACCCCGACGTGTGAATGGTGCAGGCATGTGTATGAAAGCTGCGTTACCCAGATGTGTGAAGGTTGCAGGGATGTATATGAAAGCTGCATTACCCAGATGTGTGAAGGTTGCAGGGATGTGTATGAATGCTGCATTATCCAGATGTGTGAATGGTGCAGGGATGTGTATGAAAGCTGGATTACCCAGAGGTGTGAAGGGTGCAGTGATGTGTATGAAAGCTGCATTATCCAGATGTCTGAAGGCTGCAGGGATGCGTATGAATGCTGCATTACCCAGATGTGTGAATGTTGCAGGGATGTGTATGAAAGCTGCATTACCCAGATGTGTGAAGGTTGCAGGGATGTGTATGAATGCTGCATTACCCAGATGTGCGAATGTCGCAGGGATGTGTATGGAAGCTGCATTACACAGATGTGGAATGTCGCAGGGATGTGTATGAAAGCTGCATTACCAAGACGTGGAATCTCACAAGATTGTGTATGAATGCTGCATTACCCAGATGTGTGAATGTTGCAGGCATGTGTATGAAAGCTGCATTACCCAGACGTGGAATCTCACATGAATGTGTATGAATGCTGCATTACCCAGATGTGTGAATGTTGCAGGGATGTGTATGAATGCTGCATTACCCAGATGTGCGAATGTTGCAGGCTGGTGTATGAAAGCTGCATTACCCAGAAGTGTGAATGTTTCAGGGATGTTTATGAATGCTGCATTACCCCGACGTGTGAATGGTGCAGGCATGTGTATGAAAGCTGCGTTACCCAGATGTGTGAAGGTTGCAGGGATGTATATGAAAGCTGCATTACCCAGATGTATGAAGGTTGCAGGGATGTGTATGAATGCTGCATTATCCAGATGTGTGAATGGTGCAGGGATGTGTATGAAAGCTGGATTACCCAGATGTGTGAAGGGTGCAGGGATGTGTATGAAAGCTGCATTATCCAGATGTCTGAAGGCTGCAGGGATGCGTATGAATGCTGCATTACCCAGATGTGTGAATGTTGCAGGGATGTGTATGAAAGCTGCATTACCCAGATGTGTGAAGGTTGCAGGGTTGTGTATGAATGCTGCATTACCCAGATGTGTGAACGTTGCAGGGATGTGTATGAAAGCTGCATTACCCAGATGTGTGAAGCTTGCAGGGATGTGTATGAATGCTGCATTACCCAGATGTGTGAAGGTTGCAGGGATGTGTATGAATGCTGCATTACCCAGATGTGTGAATGATGCAGGGGTGTGTATGAAAGCTGCATTACCCAGATGTGTGAAGGCTACAGGGATGTGTATGAATGCTGCATTACCCAGATGTGTGAATGTTGCAGGGATGTGTATGAAAGCTGCATTACCCAGATCTGTGAAGGTTGCAGGGATGCGTATGAAAGCTGCATTACCCAGATGTGTGAAGGTTGCAGGGATGTGTATGAAAGCTGCATTACCCAGATGTGTGAAGGGTGCAGGGATGTGTATGAATGCCGGATTACCCAAGTATGTCGTAAATGTTGCAGGGATGTGTATGAAAGCTGCATTACCCAGATGTGTGAATGTTGCAGGGATGTGTATGAATGCTGCATTACCCAGATGTGTGAATGATGCAGGGGTGTGTATGAAAGCTGCATTACCCAGATGTGTGAAGGCTACAGGGATGTGTATGAATGCTGCATTACCCAGATGTGTGAATGTTGCAGGGATGTGTATGAAAGCTGCATTACCCAGATCTGTGAAGGTTGCAGGGATGTGTATGAAAGCTGCATTATCCAGATGTGTGAAGGCTGCAGGGATGCGTATGAATGCTGCATTACCCAGATGTGTGAAGGTTGCAGGGATGTATATGAAAGCTGCATTACCCAGATGTGTGAAGGTTGCAGGGATGTGTATGAATGCTGCATTACCGAGATGTGTGAATGGTGCAGGGATGTGTATGAAAGCTGCATTACCCAGATGTGTGAAGGGTCCAGGGATGTGTATGAAAGCTGCATTATCCAGATGTGTGAAGGCTGCAGGGATGCGTATGAATGCTGCATTACCCAGATGTGTGAATGTTGCAGGGATGTGTATGAAAGCTGCATTACCCAGATGTGTGAAGGTTGCAGGGATGTGTATGAATGCTGCATTACCCAGATGTGTGAACGTTGCAGGGATGTGTATGAATGCTGCATTACCCAGATGTGTGAAGCTTGCAGGGATGTGTATGAATGCTGCATTACCCAGATGTGTGAATGTTGCAGAGATGTGTATGAATGATGCATTAACCAGATGTGTGAATGTTGCAGGGATTGTATGAAAGCTGCATTACCCAGATTTGCGAATGTTGCAGTGATGTGTATGAAAGCTGCATTACCCCAGTATGTCATGAATGATGCAGGGATGTGTATGAATGCTGCATTTTCCAGATGTGTGAATGTTGCAGGGATGTGTATGAAAGCTGCATTACCCAGATGTGCGAATGTTGTAGGGATGTGTATGAATTCTGCATTACCCAGATGTGCGAATGTCACAGGGATGTGTATGGAAGCTGCATTACACAGATGTGCGAATGTGCAGAGATGTGTATGAATGATGCATTAACCAGATGTGTGAATGTTGCAGGGATTGTATGAAAGCTGCATTACCCAGATTTGCGAATGTTGCAGTGATGTGTATGAAAGCTGCATTACCCCAGTATGTCATGAATGATGCAGGGATGTGTATGAATGCTGCATTTTCCAGATGTGTGAATGTTGCAGGGATGTGTATGAAAGCTGCATTACCCAGATGTGCGAATGTTGCAGGGATGTGTATGAATGCTGCATTATCCAGATGTGTGAATGTTGCAGGGATGTGTATGAAAGCTGCATTACCCATATGTGTATGAATGTTGCATTACCCAGATAATGTTGAATGTTGCAGGGATGTGTATGAATGCTGCATTACCCAGATATGGGAATGTTGCAGGGCTATGTATGAATGCTGCATTACCCAGATGTGCAAATGTTGCAGGGATGTGTATGGAAGCTGCATTACCGAGATGTGCGAATGTTGCAGGGATGTGTATGAAAGCTGCATTACCCAGATGTGAGAATGTTGCAGGGATGTGTATGAAAGCTGCATTACCCAGATGTGCGAATGCCACAGGGATGTGTATGAATGCTGCATTACCCAGATGTGTGAATGTCGCTGGGATGTGTATGGAATCTGCATTACCCAGATGTGTGAATGTTGCAGGGATGTGTATGAAAGCTGCATTACCCAGATGTGTGAAGGTTGCAGGGATGTGTATGAATGCTGCATTACCCAGATGTGTGAATGGTGCAGGGATGTGTATGAAAGCTGCATTACCCAGATGTGTGAAGCTTTGGTGCAGGGGTGTATATGAAAGCTGCATTACCCAGATGTGTGAAGGTTGCAGGGATGTGTATGAATGCTGCATTACCCAGATGTGTGAAGGTTGCAGGGATGTGTATGAAAGCTGCATTACCCAGATGTGTGAAGCTTTGGTGCAGGGGTGTATATGAAAGCTGCATTATCCAGATGTGTGAAGGCTGCAGGGATGCGTATGAATGCTGCATTACCCAGATGTGTGAATGTTGCAGGGATGTGTATGAAAGCTGCATTACTCAGATGTGTGAAGGTTGCAGGGATGTGTATGAATGCTGCATTACCCAGATGTGTGAATGTTGCAGGGGTGTATATGAAAGCTGCATTACCCAGATGTGTGAAGGTTGCAGGGATGTGTATGAATACTGCATTACCAAGATGTGTGAATGGTGCAGGGATGTGTATGAAAGCTGCATTACCCATATGTGTGAAGGGTGCAGGGATGTGTATGAAAGCTGCATTATCCAGATGTGTTAAGGCTGCAGGGATGCGTATGAAAGCTGCATTACCCAGATGTGTGAATGTTGCAGGGATGTGTATGAAAGCTGCATTACCCAGATGTGTGAAGGTTGCAGGGATGCGTATGAATGCTGCATTACCCAGATGTGTGAACGTTGCAGGGATGTGTATGAAAGCTGTATTACCCAGATGTGTGAAGCTTGCAGGGATGTGTATGAATGCTGCATTACCCAGATGTGTGAACGTTGCAGGGATGTGTATGAATGATGCATTAACCAGATGTGTGAAGGTTGCAGGGATGTGTATGAATGCTGCATTACCGAGATGTGTGAATTGGGCAGGGATGTGTATGAAAGCTGCATTACCCAGATGTGTGAAGGGTGCAGGGATGTGTATGAAAGCTGCATTATCCAGATGTGTGAAGGCTGCAGGGATGCGTATGAATGCTGCATTACCCAGATGTGTGAAGGTTGCAGGGATGTATATGAAAGCTGCATTACCCAGATGTGTGAAGGTTGCAGGGATGTGTATGAATGCTGCATTACCGAGATGTGTGAATTGGGCAGGGATGTGTATGAAAGCTGCATTACCCAGATGTGTGAAGGGTCCAGGGATGTGTATGAAAGCTGCATTATCCAGATGTGTGAAGGCTGCAGGGATGCGTATGAATGCTGCATTACCCAGATGTGTGAATGTTGCAGGGATGTGTATGAAAGCTGCATTACCCAGATGTGTGAAGGTTGCAGGGATGTGTATGAATGCTGCATTACCCAGATGTGTGAACGTTGCAGGGATGTGTATGAATGCTGCATTACCCAGATTTATTTATTTATTTACATTTATAAAGCGCTCACACAGCCCGCAGGCATCGAGGCGCTGTTACAGGAATTGTTAGTTTTTCTTAGTCTTAGTTACGTATTTATAACGCGCTTAAACACTCAGAGGTTTTTAAGCGCGGACCCGGGGATCGAACCTGTTGTAGCTTTGTGTCGTCTTGCTTCCAAGACGCGCACGCTGCCGCTGTGCTATCCTCCCAGATGTGTGAAGCTTGCAGGGATGTGTATGAATGCTGCATTACCCAGATGTGTGAATGTTGCAGAGATGTGTATGAATGATGCATTAACCAGATGTGTGAATGTTGCAGGGATTGTATGAAAGCTGCATTACCCAGATTTGCGAATGTTGCAGTGATGTGTATGAAAGCTGCATTACCCCAGTATGTCATGAATGATGCAGGGATGTGTATGAATGCTGCATTTTCCAGATGTGTGAATGTTGCAGGGATGTGTATGAAAGCTGCATTACCCAGATGTGCGAATGTTGTAGGGATGTGTATGAATTCTGCATTACCCAGATGTGCGAATGTCACAGGGATGTGTATGGAAGCTGCATTACACAGATGTGCGAATGTGCAGGGATGTGTATGAAAGCTGCATTACCCAGACGTGGAATCTCACAAGATTGTGTATGAATGCTGCATTACCCAGATGTGTGAATGTTGCAGGCATGTGTATGAAAGCTGCATTACCCAGACGTGGAATCTCACATGAATGTGTATGAATGCTGCATTACCCAGATGTGTGAATGTTGCAGGGATGTGTATGAATGCTGCATTACCCAGATGTGCGAATGTTGCAGGCTGGTGTATGAAAGCTGCATTACCCAGAAGTGTGAATGTTTCAGGGATGTTTATGAATGCTGCATTACCCCGACGTGTGAATGGTGCAGGCATGTGTATGAAAGCTGCGTTACCCAGATGTGTGAAGGTTGCAGGGATGTATATGAAAGCTGCATTACCCAGATGTGTGAAGGTTGCAGGGATGTGTATGAATGCTGCATTATCCAGATGTGTGAATGGTGCAGGGATGTGTATGAAAGCTGGATTACCCAGAGGTGTGAAGGGTGCAGTGATGTGTATGAAAGCTGCATTATCCAGATGTCTGAAGGCTGCAGGGATGCGTATGAATGCTGCATTACCCAGATGTGTGAATGTTGCAGGGATGTGTATGAAAGCTGCATTACCCAGATGTGTGAAGGTTGCAGGGATGTGTATGAATGCTGCATTACCCAGATGTGCGAATGTCGCAGGGATGTGTATGGAAGCTGCATTACACAGATGTGGAATGTCGCAGGGATGTGTATGAAAGCTGCATTACCAAGACGTGGAATCTCACAAGATTGTGTATGAATGCTGCATTACCCAGATGTGTGAATGTTGCAGGCATGTGTATGAAAGCTGCATTACCCAGACGTGGAATCTCACATGAATGTGTATGAATGCTGCATTACCCAGATGTGTGAATGTTGCAGGGATGTGTATGAATGCTGCATTACCCAGATGTGCGAATGTTGCAGGCTGGTGTATGAAAGCTGCATTACCCAGAAGTGTGAATGTTTCAGGGATGTTTATGAATGCTGCATTACCCCGACGTGTGAATGGTGCAGGCATGTGTATGAAAGCTGCGTTACCCAGATGTGTGAAGGTTGCAGGGATGTATATGAAAGCTGCATTACCCAGATGTATGAAGGTTGCAGGGATGTGTATGAATGCTGCATTATCCAGATGTGTGAATGGTGCAGGGATGTGTATGAAAGCTGGATTACCCAGATGTGTGAAGGGTGCAGGGATGTGTATGAAAGCTGCATTATCCAGATGTCTGAAGGCTGCAGGGATGCGTATGAATGCTGCATTACCCAGATGTGTGAATGTTGCAGGGATGTGTATGAAAGCTGCATTACCCAGATGTGTGAAGGTTGCAGGGTTGTGTATGAATGCTGCATTACCCAGATGTGTGAACGTTGCAGGGATGTGTATGAAAGCTGATTTACCCAGATGTGTGAAGCTTGCAGGGATGTGTATGAATGCTGCATTACCCAGATGTGTGAAGGTTGTAGGGATGTGTATGAATGCTGCATTACCCAGATGTGTGAATGATGCAGGGGTGTGTATGAAAGCTGCATTACCCAGATGTGTGAAGGCTACAGGGATGTGTATGAATGCTGCATTACCCAGATGTGTGAATGTTGCAGGGATGTGTATGAAAGCTGCATTACCCAGATCTGTGAAGGTTGCAGGGATGCGTATGAAAGCTGCATTACCCAGATGTGTGAAGGTTGCAGGGATGTGTATGAAAGCTGCATTAACCAGATGTGTGAAGGGTGCAGGGATGTGTATGAATGCCGGATTACCCAAGTATGTCGTAAATGTTGCAGGGATGTGTATGAAAGCTGCATTACCCAGATGTGTGAATGTTGCAGGGATGTGTATGAATGCTGCATTACCCAGATGTGTGAATGATGCAGGGGTGTGTATGAAAGCTGCATTACCCAGATGTGTGAAGGCTACAGGGATGTGTATGAATGCTGCATTACCCAGATGTGTGAATGTTGCAGGGATGTGTATGAAAGCTGCATTACCCAGATCTGTGAAGGTTGCAGGGATGTGTATGAAAGCTGCATTATCCAGATGTGTGAAGGCTGCAGGGATGCGTATGAATGCTGCATTACCCAGATGTGTGAAGGTTGCAGGGATGTATATGAAAGCTGCATTACCCAGATGTGTGAAGGTTGCAGGGATGTGTATGAATGCTGCATTACCGAGATGTGTGAATGGTGCAGGGATGTGTATGAAAGCTGCATTACCCAGATGTGTGAAGGGTCCAGGGATGTGTATGAAAGCTGCATTATCCAGATGTGTGAAGGCTGCAGGGATGCGTATGAATGCTGCATTACCCAGATGTGTGAATGTTGCAGGGATGTGTATGAAAGCTGCATTACCCAGATGTGTGAAGGTTGCAGGGATGTGTATGAATGCTGCATTACCCAGATGTGTGAACGTTGCAGGGATGTGTATGAATGCTGCATTACCCAGATGTGTGAAGCTTGCAGGGATGTGTATGAATGCTGCATTACCCAGATGTGTGAATGTTGCAGAGATGTGTATGAATGATGCATTAACCAGATGTGTGAATGTTGCAGGGATTGTATGAAAGCTGCATTACCCAGATTTGCGAATGTTGCAGTGATGTGTATGAAAGCTGCATTACCCCAGTATGTCATGAATGATGCAGGGATGTGTATGAATGCTGCATTTTCCAGATGTGTGAATGTTGCAGGGATGTGTATGAAAGCTGCATTACCCAGATGTGCGAATGTTGTAGGGATGTGTATGAATGCCGGATTACCCAAGTATGTCGTAAATGTTGCAGGGATGTGTATGAAAGCTGCATTACCCAGATGTGTGAATGTTGCAGGGATGTGTATGAATGCTGCATTACCCAGATGTGTGAATGATGCAGGGGTGTATATGAAAGCTGCATTACCCAGATGTGTGAAGGCTGCAGGGATGCGTATGAATGCTGCATTACCCAGATGTGTGAATGTTGCAGGGATGTGTATGAAAGCTGCATTACCCAGATGTGTGAAGGTTGCAGGGTTGTGTATGAATGCTGCATTACCCAGATGTGTGAACGTTGCAGGGATGTGTATGAAAGCTGATTTACCCAGATGTGTGAAGCTTGCAGGGATGTGTATGAATGCTGCATTACCCAGATGTGTGAAGGTTGCAGGGATGTGTATGAATGCTGCATTACCCAGATGTGTGAATGATGCAGGGGTGTGTATGAAAGCTGCATTACCCAGATGTGTGAAGGCTACAGGGATGTGTATGAATGCTGCATTACCCAGATGTGTGAATGTTGCAGGGATGTGTATGAAAGCTGCATTACCCAGATCTGTGAAGGTTGCAGGGATGCGTATGAAAGCTGCATTACCTAGATGTGTGAAGGTTGCAGGGATGTGTATGAATGCTGCATTACCCAGATGTGTGAACGTTGCAGGGATGTGTATGAAAGCTGATTTACCCAGATGTGTGAAGCTTGCAGGGATGTGTATGAATGCTGCATTACCCAGATGTGTGAAGGTTGCAGGGATGTGTATGAATGCTGCATTACCCAGATGTGTGAATGATGCAGGGGTGTGTATGAAAGCTGCATTACCCAGATGTGTGAAGGCTACAGGGATGTGTATGAATGCTGCATTACCCAGATGTGTGAATGTTGCAGGGATGTGTATGAAAGCTGCATTACCCAGATCTGTGAAGGTTGCAGGGATGCGTATGAAAGCTGCATTACCCAGATGTGTGAAGGTTGCAGGGATGTGTATGAAAGCTGCATTACCCAGATGTGTGAAGGGTGCAGGGATGTGTATGAATGCCGGATTACCCAAGTATGTCGTAAATGTTGCAGGGATGTGTATGAAAGCTGCATTACCCAGATGTGTGAATGTTGCAGGGATGTGTATGAATGCTGCATTACCCAGATGTGTGAATGTTGCAGGAATGTGTCTGAAAGCTGCATTACCCAAATGTGTGAATGTTGCAGGGATGTGTCTGAAAGCTGCATTACCCAGATGTGTGAAGATTGCAGGGATGTGTATGAAAGCTGCATTGCCCAGATGTGTGAAGGGTGCAGGGATGTGTATGAATGCCGCATTACCCAGGTATGTCGTGAATGTTGCAGGGATGTGTATGAAAGCAGCATTACCCAGATGTGTGAATGTTGCAGGGATGTGTATGAATGCTGCATTACCCAGATGTGTGAATGTTGCAGGGATGTGTCTGAAAGCTGCATTACCCAGATGTGTGAAGTTTGCAGGGATGTGTATGAAAGCTGCATTACCCAGTTGTGTGAATGTTGCAGGGATGTGTATGAATGCTGCATTACCCAGATGTGTGAATGTTGCAGGGATGTGTATGAATGCCGCATTACCCAGGTATGTCGTGAATGTTGCAGGGATGTGTATGAAAGCTGCATTACCCAGATGTGTGAATGTTGCAGGGATGTGTATGAATGCTGCATTACCCAGATGTGTGAATGTTGCAGGGATGTATATGAAAGCTGCATTACCCAGATGTGTGAATGTTGCAGGGATGTGTATGAATGCTGCATTACCCAGATGTGTGAATGTTGCAGGGATGTGTATGAATGCTGCATTACCCAGATGTGTGAATGTTGCAGGGATGTGTATGAATGCTGCATTACCCAGGTATGTCATGAATGTTGCAGGGATGTGTATGAAAGCTGCATTACCCAGATATGTGAAGGTTGCAGGGATGTGTATGAAAGCTGCATTACCCAGATGTGTGAAGGGTGCAGGGATGTGTATGAATGCCGCATTACCCAGGTATGTTGTGAATGTTGCAGGGATGTGTATGAAAGCTGCATTACCCAGAGGTGTGAATGTTGCAGGGATGTGTATGAATGCTGCATTACCCTGATGTGTGAATGTTGCAGGGATGTGTATGAATGCCGTATTACCCAGATATGTCGTGAATGTTGCAGGGATGTGTATGAAAGCTGCATTACCCAGATGTGTGAAGGGTGCAGGGATGTGTATGAAAGCTGCATTATCCAGATGTGTGAATGTTGCAGGAATGTGCTGGAAAGCTGCATTACCCAAATGTGTGAATGTTGCAGGGATGTGTCTGAAAGCTGCATTACCCAGATGTGTGAAGGGTGCAGGGATGTGTATGAAAGCTGCATTATCCAGATGTGTGAATGTTGCAGGAATGTGTCTGAAAGCTGCATTACCCAAATGTGTGAATGTTGCAGGGATGTGTATAAAAGCTGGATTACCCAGATGTGTGAAGGGTGCAGGGATGTGTATGAAAGCTGCATTATCCAGATGTCTGAAGGCTGCAGGGATGCGTATGAATGCTGCATTACCCAGATGTGTGAATGTTGCAGGGATGTGTATGAAAGCTGCATTACCCAGATGTGTGAAGGTTGCAGGGATGTGTATGAATGCTGCATTACCCAGATGTGTGAACGTTGCAGGGATGTGTATGAAAGCTGCATTACCCAGATGTGTGAAGCTTGCAGGGATGTGTATGAATGCTGCATTACCCAGATGTGTGAAGGTTGCAGGGATGTGTATGAATGCTGCATTACCCAGATGTGTGAATGATGCAGGGGTGTGTATGAAAGCTGCATTACCCAGATGTGTGAAGGCTACAGGGATGTGTATGAATGCTGCATTACCCAGATGTGTGAATGTTGCAGGGATGTGTATGAAAGCTGCATTACCCAGATCTGTGAAGGTTGCAGGGATGCGTATGAAAGCTGCATTACCCAGATGTGTGAAGGTTGCAGGGATGTGTATGAAAGCTGCATTACCCAGATGTGTGAAGGGTGCAGGGATGTGTATGAATGCCGGATTACCCAAGTATGTCGTAAATGTTGCAGGGATGTGTATGAAAGCTGCATTACCCAGATGTGTGAATGTTGCAGGGATGTGTATGAATGCTGCATTACCCAGATGTGTGAATGTTGCAGGAATGTGTCTGAAAGCTGCATTACCCAAATGTGTGAATGTTGCAGGGATGTGTCTGAAAGCTGCATTACCCAGATGTGTGAAGATTGCAGGGATGTGTATGAAAGCTGCATTGCCCAGATGTGTGAATGTTGCAGGGATGTGTATGAATGCTGCATTACCCAGATGTGTGAATGTTGCAGGGATGTGTATGAATGCCGCATTACCCAGGTATGTCGTGAATGTTGCAGGGATGTGTATGAAAGCTGCATTACCCAGATGTGTGAATGTTGCAGGGATGTGTATGAAAGCTGCATTACCCAGATGTGTGAATGTTGCAGGGATGTGTATGAATGCTGCATTACCCAGATGTGTGAATGTTGCAGGGATGTATATGAAAGCTGCATTACCCAGATGTGTGAATGTTGCAGGGATGTGTATGAATGCTGCATTACCCAGATGTGTGAATGTTGCAGGGATGTGTATGAATGCTGCATTACCCAGATGTGTGAATGTTGCAGGGATGTGTATGAATGCTGCATTACCCAGGTATGTCATGAATGTTGCAGGGATGTGTATGAAAGCTGCATTACCCAGATATGTGAAGGTTGCAGGGATGTGTATGAAAGCTGCATTACCCAGATGTGTGAAGGGTGCAGGGATGTGTATGAATGCCGCATTACCCAGGTATGTCGTGAATGTTGCAGGGATGTGTATGAAAGCTGCATTACCCAGAGGTGTGAATGTTGCAGGGATGTGTATGAATGCTGCATTACCCAGATGTGTGAATGTTGCAGGGATGTGTATGAATGCCGTATTACCCAGGTATGTCGTGAATGTTGCAGGGATGTGTATGAAAGCTGCATTACCCAGATGTGTGAATGTTGCAGGGATGTGTATGAATGCTGCATTACCCAGATGTGTGAATGTTGCAGGGATGTATATGAAAGCTGCATTACCCAGATGTGTGAATGTTGCAGGGATGTGTATGAATGCTGCATTACCCAGATGTGTGAATGTTGCAGGGATGTGTATGAATGCTGCATTACCCAGATGTGTGAATGTTGCAGGGATGTGTATGAATGCCGCATTACCCAGGTATGTCGTGAATGTTGCAGGGATGTGTATGAAAGCTGCATTACCCAGATGTGTGAAGGTTGCAGGGATGTGTATGAAAGCTGCATTACCCAGATGTGTGAAGGGTGCAGGGATGTGTATGAATGCTGTATTACCCAGGTATGTCGTGATTGTTGCAGGGATGTGTATGAAAGGTGCATACCCAGATGTGTGAATGTTGCAGGGATGTATATGAAAGCTGCATTACATTACCCAGATGTGTGAATGTTGCAGGGATGTGTGTGAATGCTGCATTACCCAGATGTGTGAATGTTGCAGGGATGTGTATGAATGCCGCATTACCCAGGTATGTCGTGAATGTTGCAGGGATGTGTATGAAAGCTGCATTACCCAGATGTGTGAATGTTGCAGGGATGTGTATGAATGCTGCATTACCCACATGTGTGAATGTTGTACGGATGTATATGAATGTTTCATTACCCAGATGTGTGAATGTTGCAGGGATGTGTATGAATGCTGCATTATCCAGATGTGTGAATGTTGCAGGGATGTGTATGAAAGCTGCATTACCCAGATGTGTATGAATGTTGCATTACCCAGATAATGTTGAATGTTGCAGGGATGTGTATGAATGCTGCATTACCCAGATATGGGAATGTTGCAGGGCTATGTATGAATGCTGCATTACCCAGATGTGCATGGAAGCTGCATTACCGAGATGTGCGAATGTTGCAGGGATGTGTATGAATGCTGCATTACCCAGATGTGTGAATGTTGCAGGGATGTGTCTGAAAGCTGCATTACCCAGATATGTGAAGTTTGCAGGGATGTGTATGGAAGCTGCATTACCCAGATGTGTGAAGGGTGCAGGGATGTGTATGAATGCCGCATTACCCAGGTATGTCGTGAATGTTGCAGGGATGTGTATGAAAGCTGCATTACCCAGATGTGTGAATGTTGCAGGGATGTGTATGAATGCTGCATTACCCAGATGTGTGAATGTTGCAGGGATGTGTCTGAAAGCTGCATTACCCAGATGTGTGAAGTTTGCAGGGATGTGTATGAAAGCTGCATTACCCAGATGTGTGAATGTTGCAGGGATGTCTATGAATGCTTCATTACCCAGATGTGTGAATGTTGCAGGGATGTTTATGAATGCCGCATTACCCAGGTATGTCGTGAATGTTGCAGATTTGTGTATGAAAGCTGCATTACCCAGATGTGTGAATGTTGCAGGGGTGTGTATGAATGCTGCATTACCCAGATGTGTGAATGTTGCAGGGATGTATATGAAAGCTGCATTACCCAGATGTGTGAATGTTGCAGGGATGTGTATGAATGCTGCATTACCCAGATGTGTGAATGTTGCAGGGATGTGTATGAATGCTGCATTACCCAGATGTGTGAATGTTGCAGGGATGTGTATGAATGCCGCATTACCCAGGTATGTCATGAATGTTGCAGGGATGTGTATGAAAGCTGCACTACCCAGATGTGTGAAGGTTGCAGGGATGTGTATGAAAGCTGCATTACCCAGATGTGTGAAGGGTGCTGGGATGTGTATGAATGCCGCATTACCCAGGTATGTCGTGAATGTTGCAGGGATGTGTATGAAAGCTGCATTACCCAGATGTGTGAATGTTGCAGGGATGTGTATGAATGCTGCATTACCCAGATGTGTGAATGTTGCAGGGATGTGTATGAATGCCGCATTACCCAGGTATGTCGTGAATGTTGCAGGGATGTGTATGAAAGCTGCATTACCCAGATGTGTGAATGTTGCAGGGATGTATATGAAAGCTGCATTACCCAGATGTGTGAATGTTGCAGGGATGTGTATGAATGCCGCATTACCCAGGTATGTCGTGAATGTTGCAGGGATGTGTATGAAAGCTGCATTACCCAGATGTGTGAAGGTTGCAGGGATGTGTATGAAAGCTGCATTACCCAGATGTGTGAAGGGTGCAGGGATGTGTATGAATGCTGCATTACCCAGGTATGTCGTGAATGTTGCAGGGATGTGTATGAAAGCTGCATTACCCAGATGTGTGAATGTTGCAGGGATGTATATGAAAGCTGCATTACCCAGATGTGTGAATGTTGCAGGGATGTTTATGAATGCTGCATTACCCAGATGTGTGAATGTTGCAGGGATGTGTATGAATGCCGCATTACCCAGATGTGTGAATGTTGCAGTGATGTGTATGAATGCCGCATTACCCAGGTATGTCGTGAATGTTGCAGGGATGTGTATGAAAGCTGCATTACCCAGATGTGTGAAGGTTGCAGGGATGTGTATGAAAACTGCATTACCCAGATGTGTGAAGGGTGCAGGGATGTGTATGAATGCCACATTACCCAGGTATGTCGTGAATGTTGCAGGGATGTGTATGAAAGCTGCATTACCCAGATGTGTGAATGTTGCAGGGATGTGTATGAATGCTGCATTACCCAGATGTGTGAATGTTGCAGGGATGTGTCTGAAAGCTGCATTACCCAGATGTGTGAAGGTTGCAGGGATGTGTATGAAAGCTGCATTACCCAGATGTGTGAAGGGTGCAGGGATGTGTATGAATGCTGCATTACCCAGGTATGTCGTGAATGTTGCAGGGATGTGTATGAAAGCTGCATTACCCAGATGTGTGAATGTTGCAGGGATGTGTATGAATGCTGCATTACCCAGATGTGTGAATGTTGCAGGGATGTATATGAAATCTGCATTACCCACATGTGTGAATGTTGCAGGGATGTGTATGAATGCTGCATTACCCAGATGTGTGAATGTTGCAGGGATGTGTATGAATGCTGCATTACCCAGATGTGTGAATGTTGCAGGGATGTGTATGAATGCTGCATTACCCAGGTATGTCGTGAATGTTGCAGGGATGTGTATGAAAGCTGCATTACCCAGATGTGTGAAGGTTGCAGGGATGTGTCTGAATGCTGCATTACCCAGATGTGTGAAGTTTGCAGGGACGTGTATGAAAGCTGCATTACCCAGACGTGTGAATGTTGCAGGGATGTGTATGAATGCTGCATTACCCAGATGTGTGAATGTTGCAGGGGTGTGTCTGAAAGCTGCATTACCCAGATGTGTGAAGGTTGCAGGGATGTGTATGAAAGCTCCATTACCCAGGTATGTCGTGAATGTTGCAGGGATGTGTATGAAAGCTGCATTACCCAGATGTGTGAAGGTTGCAGGGATGTGTATGAAAGCTGCATTACCCAGATGTGTGAATGTTGCAGGGATGTGTCTGAATGCCGCAATACCCAGATGTGTGAATGTTGCAGGGATGTGTCTGAAAGCTGCATTACCCAGATGTGTGAAGGTTGCAGGGATGTGTATGAAAGCTGCATTATGTCGTGAATGATGCATAGACGTGTGTATGCTATGTTGCCCAGGTGTGTGGATCTTGCATGTTACTATTGCCACAGTGTTGCTCCTGCAGATGTTTGATCCGCCCCTCACAGTCTCCGCCCTCTTCTCCACAGGTTTCTGCAGCCGATGCGGACAGCGGCAGCTTCGGTTCCATTACCTATTCCCTGGGCTCAGGCATTGGCAGCGCGGTGCCCACGCAGTTCCGCATCCACAAGCAGACGGGGGAGCTGTGCACAGCCCAAAGCCTGGACCGGGACGAGGGGCTGCGCAGCTACGACTTCACCGTCAGCGCCGTGGACGGGGTGAGTACCAGTCGCTCCGAGGAGGTGGCCACGCCATGTGAACGAGAGGGAAAGGGTGGGGGCACTCGTCTGAGCCAGGCAGAAACAGTGGTTTGGCTCTGTGCCACTCAAGCAGATTAGGCGGCATTGGTGTGTGCAGGCAGATAGAGGGACATGGGTCTCTGCCTGGAGGGTGGAAACGTTGGGTCTATGCCACACAGATGGAGGTCTTGGTTCGTGCATGCATTTGGGTAGGGGGGCATGGGTCTATGCCACACCGATGGAGCCCTGGGACTGTCCATGCAGATGAGGGGGGGGGGGGCATGCGGCTATGCCACACAGATGGTGGCCTGGGTTTGTTCATGCAGATGGTGGGGGGAGGAGGGCATGGGTCTATGCCACACAGATGGTGGCCTGGGTTTGTGCATGCAGATGGGGGCGTGGGGGTTTATGGGTCTATGCCACACAGATGGAGGTCTGGGTCTGTGCATACAGATGGGGCAGACGGCATGGGCCTATGCCACACAGAGGGAGGTCTGGGTCTGTGCATGCAGATGGGGCAGAGAGCACAGGCCTATGCCACACAGAGGGAGGTCTGGATCTGTGTAGGCAGATAGGCAGAAGGCATGCATCTATGCCACACAGATGGGGGTCTAGGTCTGTGAATGCAGATGGGGGTCTAGGTCTGTGAATGCAGATGGAAGGACATGGATCTGTGCCACACTGATGGAGGCCTGGGTCTGTGCATGCAGATGGGGGCGTGGGGGTTTATGGGTCTATGCCACACAGAGGGAGGTCTGGGTCTGTGCATACAGATGGGGCAGACGGCATGGGCCTATGCCACACAGATGGCGGCCTGGGTCTGTGCATGCAGATGGGGGTCTAGGTCTGTGAATGCAGATGGGGGTCTAGGTCTGTGCATGCAGATGGGGGTCTAGGTCTGTGAATGCAGATGGGGGTCTAGGTCTGTGAATGCAGATGGGGGTCTAGGTCTGTGAATGCAGATGGGGGTCTAGGTCTGTGAATGCAGATGGAAGGACATGGATCTGTGCCACACAGATGGCGGCCTGGGTCTGAGGTATAGGACCAGCATAATTATGCAATGCATGTGCCCATTTGTGGTGGCTCCCTCAAATAGTTAGCACCCAACATAGCCCATCAGGTGGGAATGGACCTTAGCAATTACCATATGCCATGTTGCATCCCATGGTATCACATTAGCTAGTGATGCACTTCACCAACCATCATATTTGGTATTGCATGCCATGGCAATACATTTCACCCACCCCCCTATGTGGCATCAAATTGGATGGTGATACACTTCACTCACCGGCCTCTGTACTATCACACTGGATGGTGATGCATTTCACCAACCGGCCTCTGTAGCATCACTTTGGATGCACTTAACTTACCCACCGCCTTCTGTAGTATCACACTGGATGGTGATGCATTTCACCCACCGGCCTCTCTGGCATCACATTGAATGGTGATACACTTCACCCACCGCCTTCTGTAGTATCACACTGGATGGTGAAGCATTTCACCAACCGGCCTCTGTGGCATCACATTGGATGGTGATTCACTTCACCCACCGCCTTCTGTAGTATCACACTGGATGGTGATGCATTTCACCCACCGGCCTCTCTGGCATCACATTGGATGGTGATACACTTCACCCACCGCCTTCTGTAGTATCACACTGGAGGGTGAAGCATTTCACCAACCGGCCTCTGTGGCATCACATCAGATGGTGATTCACTTCACCCACCGCCTTCTGTAGTATCACACTGGATGGTGATGCATTTTACCCACCGGCCTCTGTGGCATCACATTTTATGGTGATACACTTCACCCACCGCCCTCTGTACTATCACATTGGATGGTGATACACTTCACCCACCGCCCTCTGTACTATCACACTGGATGGTGATGCATTCCATCAACCAGACTCTGTGGCATCACATTGGATGGTGATTCACTTCACCCACTGCCTTCTGTAGTATCACACTGGATGGTGATGCATTTCACCCACCGGCCTCTGTGGCATCACATTGGATGGTGATACACTTGACCCACCACTTTCTGTAGTATCACACTGGATGGTGATGCATTTCACCAACTGGCCTCTGTGGCATCACATTGGATGGCGATTGACTTCACCCACTGCCTTCTGTACTATCACACTGGATTTTGATGCATTGCACCCACCGGCCTCTATAGTCTCACTCTGGATGGTGATGCACTTCACCAACCATCATATTTGGTATTGCATGCCATGGCGATACACTTCACCCACCCCCTTATGTAGCATCACATTGGATGGTGATACACTTCACCCACTGCCTTCTGTAGTATCACACTGGAGGGTGATGCATTTCACCCACCCGCCTCTGTGGCATCACATTGGATGGTGATACACTTCACCCACCACCTTCTGTAGTATCACACTGGATGGTGATGCATTTCACCAACTGGCCTCTGTGGCATCACATTGGACGGCGATTGAATTCACCCACTGCCTTCTGTAGTATCACACTGGATGGTGATGCATTTCACTCACCGGCCTCTGTGGCATCACATTGGATGATGATGCATTTCACCCACCACCCTCTGTAGTATCACACTGGATGTTGATACACTTCACCCACCGCCCTCTGTACTATCACACTGGATGGTGATGCATTGCACCCACCGCCCTCTGTAGTCTCACTCTGGATGGTGATGCACTTCACCAACCATCATATTTGGTATTGCATGCCATGGCGATACACTTCACCCACCCCCTTATGTAGCATCACATTGGATGGTGATACACTTCACCCACTGCCTTCTGTAGTATCACACTGGAGGGTGATGCATTTCACCCACCCGCCTCTGTGGCATCACATTGGATGGTGATACACTTCACCCACCGCCTTCTGTAGAATCACACGGGATGGTGATGCATTTCACCCACCGGCCTCTGTGGCATCACATTGGATGGTGATACACTTCACCCACTGCCCTCTGTACTATCACACTGGATGGTGATGCATTTCACCCACCGGCCTCTGTGGCATCACATTGGATGGTGATTCACTTCATCCACCGTCTTCTGTAATATCACACTGGATGGTGATGCATTTCACCCATCGGCCTCTCTGGCATCACATTGGATGGTGATACACTTCACCTACCGCCCTCTGTACTATCACACTGGATGGTGATGCATTTCACCCACCGGCCTCTGTGGCATCACATTGGATGGTGATTCGCTTCATCCACCGCCTTCTGTAGTATCACACTGGATGGTGATGCATTTCACCCACCAGCCGCTGCGGCATCACATTGGATGGTGATGCATTTCACCCACCGCGTTCTGTAGTATCACACTGGATGATGATAGACTTCACCCACCGCCCTCTGTACTATGACACTGGATGATGATACACTTCACCCACCACCCTCTGTACTATCACACTGGATGGTGATGCATTTCACCCACCGGCCTCTGTAGGATCACACTGGATGGTGATGGATTGCACCCACCGGCCTCTGTAGGATCACACTGGATGGTGAAGCACTTCACCAACCATCATATTTGGTATTGCATACCATGGTGATACACTTCACCCACCGCCCTCTGTAGTATCACACTGGATGGTGATGCATTTCACCTATATACTGCATTCCCAGTTGGTTTGCTAATGTAACAGAAAGTGTCTGTTTTGTGGATTATTTGTTGTCAGGGCTGCATCCTTGGTCAAGGATGTTTCCCTGGTCACGGCTGTATCCTTGGTCACGGCTGTATCCTTGGTCACGGCTGTATCCCTGGTCACGGCTGCATCCTGGCCATGGCTGCATCCTTGGTCAAGGATGTTTCCCTGGTCATGGCTGTATCCCTGGTCACGGCTGTATCCTTGGTCACGGCTGTATCCCAGTTCACGGCTGTATCCTTGGTCACGGCTGTATCCTTGCTCACGGCTGTATCCCTGGTCACGGCTGTATCCTTGGTCATGGCTGTATCCCTGGTCACGACTGTATCCCTGGTCACGGCTGTCTCCTTGGTCACGGCTGTATCCTTGGTCATGGCTGTATCCTTGGTCATGGCTGTATCCCTGGTCACGGCTGTATCCTTGGTCACGGCTATATCCTTGGTCACGGCTGTATCCCTGGTCACGGCTGCATCCTGGCCATGGCTGCATCCTTAGTCAAGGATGTTTCCCTGGTCACCGCTGTATCCCTGGTCACGGCTGTATCCTTGGTCACGGCTGTATCCCAGGTCACGGCTGTATCCTTGGTCACGGCTGTATCCTTGCTCACGGCTGTATCCCTGGTCACGGCTGTATCCTTGGTCATGGCTGTATCCCTGGTCACGGCTGTATCCCTGGTCACGGCTGTCTCCTTGGTCATGGCTGTATCCTTGGTCATGGCTGTATCCTTGGTCATGGCTGTATCCCTGGTCACGGCTGTATCCTTGGTCACAGTTGTATCCCTGGTCATGGCTGTATACCTGGTGAGGGCTGTAGCCTTGGCCATAGCTGTATCCCCGGTCAGGGCTGTATCCTTGGTCACGGCTGTATCCCTGGTCACGACTGTATCCTTGGTCACGGCTGTATCCCTGACCACGGCTGTATCCTTGGTCACGGCTGTATCCCTGGTCACTGCTGTATCCCTGGTCAGGGCTGTATCCCTGGTCACATCTGTATCCTTGGTCACGGCTGTATCCCTGGTCACGGCTGTATCCTTGGTCACGGCTGTATCCTTGGTCACGGCTGTATCCCTGATCATGGCTCTATCCTTGGTCACGGCTCTATCCCTGGTCACGGCTGTATCCCTGGTCAGGGCTGTATCCCTGGTCACGTCTGTATCCTTGGTCATGGCTGTCTCCTTGGTCACGGCTGTATCCCTGATCACTGCTGTATCCTTGGTCACGACTGTATCCCTGGTCAGGGCTGTATCCCTGGTCATGGCTGTATCCTTGGTCACGGCTGTATCCCTGGTCACGGCAGTATCCTTGGTCACGGCTGTATCCCTGGTCACGACTGTATCCCTGGTCACAACTGTATCCTTAGTCACGGCTGTATCCTTGGTCACGGCTGTATCCTTGGTCACGGCTGTATCCCTGGTCACGGCTGTATCCTTAGTCACGGCTTTATCCTTAGTCACGGCTGTATCCCTGGTCACGGCTGTATCCCTGGTCACGGCTGTATCTTTAGTCACGGCTGTATCCCTGTTCACGGCTGTATCCTTGGTCACGGCTGTATCCCTGGTCAAGGCTGTATCCTTGGTCACGGCTGTATCCCTGATCACGACTGTATCCTTGGTCACGGCTGTATCCCTGGTCACGGCTGTATCCTTGGTCACGGCTGTATCCCTGGTCATGGCTGTATCCTTGGTCACGGCTGTATCCCTGGTCACGGCTGTATCCCTGGTCACGGCTGTACCCTGGCTACATTCCAGTTGACCAGCGATCCTCTTAAATCGGCTTGCTGTTTCATATGGTAAATAGGTGTTGCGGTAGGCGGGGCACTGTACCTGCTTCTTTTGAAGGTCTCTTTGGGTGGTTCACTGTGGTCTCATGCCAGGAGACGACTGGGACTTACCTCTCTGTGTCTTCTCTCTACAGGGCGGTCTGAACTCCATGGCCTACGTGAAAGTGTTCCTGGACGACATCAATGACAACCGTCCAGTTTTCTACCCGGTGGACTATGCGGTGAGCCTCAGCACCCAGAGCATGCCCGGCACAGCCGTGGTCAAGGTGACCGCTCATGACAAGGATGAGGGCGTCAATGGGCGAGTGGCATACCGCCTAGTGTCTGGGAACTCCCCTCCCCTCTTCACCCTGAACAAGGAAACAGGTAAGGTCCTCAGAGAAAGAATGTGGCCATGCAGGCGAGGGTGGGTGGAAGCATCTTCAAGACCACATCACACATGTAGCCAGGTCATGCCAGCATGGACGTCTTTACACCAAGTCTCACCATTCCGCAAACGAGCAATGCCCCCAGACGGTTTAGGGACTGCCCCCATTTCTTCAGGTGCCTCTCTCAGGACCATATACATGCATTGTGTTCCACGTCAGTCACTCACTCAGACTGAAGGAGGGATAACCTGAGAGGGGGGGCAGCAAAGACCGCCCACCAGGAGCTGGACTTCACCCCAGCCACGTCAGTGGCCCTTCAGTTCAACATGGTGGATGTAGCAGAGAAATCGAGAAAGGACTCAGTGGGGAGGCCTTGCATAACAAGGAGATAGGCAGACCTAGGAGGCCAGACCTGCAGGAGACCCTGTTTTTTGCAGCATGAATCGATTATAGGTTCACGTGCGTTCTATTATTCTGTCAGCAGGCAGGTGGGGGGGTTCAGAAATGGATTGTTATTGAAATTGTTTCCTTTTTATGGGTGTCGACCAAGAGTGTGTCCATTGGCTTCCAATAACAGCACTCTTCATGAGCCGCCCCCTGGGGTGAAGAGTTCAATTCTTCACCCCTTAGCAACAATGTGTTTAGAAACTGTGTTGCTGAGCGCTAGAGTCCAATAGTCCTCTCCTCGATGCCTGGGGTCATGGATGTCTCTTCTTCATTTTCTGTGCACTGGGGGGGGTTTGCTGCCAAACCTCGTGGGGCTGGTTTTGGATGTGTAGGCCACTCTCATATCAAGTGGACAACTCAGTGAGCCATTCAACACACCCCCAGTTGACACCCACAAAAAAAACTTTAATTATAACAAGATGTCGCTTCCCGGCCTATTCACTGGATGACAATATTATGCAAAGCTTCTGAATTTATAACAAGCTATAAAGTGGTAGCTAGGGATAACTAGAATCTTCATATAACAGGGAAATAGTTAGTCATTATTTGCTAGTGACGGCATCATGACATTATATCATGGTGTCTGTCATGAGAAGCCACTGGGGTTCATTACATGGGGGGATGGGCAGGCAAGGCCCCCCAGATAGACTTTATGTCATGGCAGCATGTGGAGACCACCAACAGGAAAATGATGGCAATGGGAGAGAATGTTTGAACACCTCTGGCAGAAGCGTTTGTGTTGCTAGGTTCACGCTACGGCTCAGCGAGCCTCACTGTACGGCGACACAGAGGATATATGGAGTCAAATTGAGGGTTATCTCCACTCCATTGCAGCCTCGATCTGCCTAAGGTCAGTCCTCCTCATGGTGGTGCCCGCTGACATTCCGGGGGGCCCCTTCTCTTTGGCTCACATTATGGCTTAGTGGGGAGGCATGGCTTCCACCGTGGTGGGATCTCACCTCTGGATGGATTGGGCTTCAGGGGCCGCTGTGAACAAGATGACGCGAGGGAGTGAAATAAAGTATGCGCAACCCATCAAATTGCAAGGTGACAACCTCGACTTGTTTGCAGAAGAGTGGCTGAGCAGAGACCACCTGCTGAGATGGTGGACACATTGAGTCCTTGGGGTTGAGCACAGGTTAGCAGGCCGGCTGTTCCACATTTAGGAGGGAGAGTGGACTCAGCCTGCAGCCTAGCATGGCACAGTCTTTCACATTGTCGGAGAATCTTTTAAGATTAACGGTACAGTAGGGGATGTCCCAGGATCCACTTGAAACTCAGGCTGAGTATTCCTGAGTACTTGTGAGGTGTGGGCTTACTAGCCAGCATTTCACTGTATAGGGAAACCTAAGGCTGGCTGTTCCAGATTACTGCGAAAGCATGGGCTGAGCACATGGCGTGCCGGGCTAGCCCGACACATGCTTTTCAGAAGCTTTGGGAACCTTTTATCAGTAGTGGTGCAGCTTGAGTGACTGCTAAAGATTTCCCTTGGACCATATGATTAGTATTTCTGATTATTCCTGAAGCTTGGAATTTCTTTTCAACATTCCATTGTATTGGGGAACCCTAGACTGCCTGTTTCTTATCCACTGTTGAGAAGACTTCGCCTAGCAGTTTCAGAATAGCAAGAAGCCTTGGGCTGGGTGTTTCCAATTCTTGAGGATGTTGAGTTTGGCATTTTACAAAATATGAATTAATGTAATGCTGGGCTTCGCGTGGTATTAAAGAGGGTTTGATTTTCCCACGTGCTGATTAAGGCTGGACTGGGTTGCTCTTGGGAGTAAACGGATCATGGTTTTCCTAAATATTGAAGACTTCTGTGCAGGGTGCCTTTAGTATTAAACCGGTCCAGATTTTTCCAATGTTAGTGTTGATGAAGGATGGTCCAAGGTTCTTTTAGGTCTGAGTAATTGATGAAGGCTGGGATATTTTTAGGATTAAAGAAGGATTAAGTGTTCCCAAGTGTTAATGAAGGTGGGGCTTGATTACCGTTAGGATTAAAGAGGGCTAAGTGGTCACAGGAGTTGAAGGCTAGTTTAGGGTTCTCTGAGTAGTACATACGGCTAAGGATTTACAACAGCTGACAAAGAATGGGCTGGATCACATTTAGGGTTAAAGAAGGTTAAATGTTCCCATGTGTTGATGTAGGCTGGGATATTATTAGGATTAGAGAAGTGTACCAAATTGTGATGAATGCTGGGCTTGGTTACACTCAGGGTCAACCAAGGCTTGTGTTCCCAAGAACTGGGATATTTTTAGGATTAGAGAAGTGTACCAAATTGTGATGAATGCTGGGCTTGGTTACACTCAGGGTCAACCAAGGCTTGTGTTCCCAAGTGTTGGTGAAGGCTGGGATGGGTTACACTCAGGGTCAACCAAGGCTTGGTGTTTCCAAGTGTCGATGAAGGCTGGGCAGAGTCAACCAAGATTTGGTGTTTCCATGTGTCGGTGAAGGCTGGGCTGGGTTACACTCAGGGTCAACCAAGATTTGGTGTTTCCAAGTGTCGATGAAGGCTGGGCTGGGTTACACTCAGGGTCAACCAAGGCTTGGTGTTTCCAAGTGTCGATGAAGGCTGGGCTGGGTTACACTCAGGGTCAACCAAGGCTTGGTGTTTCCAAGTGTCGATGAAGGCTGGGCTGGGTTACACTCAGGGTCAACCAAGATTTGGTGTTTCCAAGTGTCGGTGAAGGCTGGGCTGGGTTACACTCAGGGTCAATCAAGATTTGGTGTTTCCAATTGTCGGTGAAGGCTGGGTTGGGTTACACTGAGTGTAACCCAAGACTTGGTGTTTCCAAGTGTTGGTGAAGGCTGGGCTGGGTTACACTCTGGGTCAACCAAGGCTTGCTGTTTCCAAGTGATGGTGAAGGCTGGGCTCGGTTACACTCAGGGTCAACCAAGGCTTGCTCTTTCCAAGTGTTGGTGAAGGCTGGGCTGGGTTGCACTCAGGGTCAACCAAGGCTTGCTGTTTCCAAGTGATGGTGAAGGCTGGGTTGGGTTGCACTCGGGGTCAACCAAGGCTTGGTGTTTCCAAGTGTTGGTGAAGGCTGGGCTGGGTTGCACTCAGGGTCAACCAAGGCTTGTGTTCCCAAGTGTTGGTGAAGGCTGGGCTGGGTTGCACTCAGGGTCAACCAAGGCTTGTGTTCCCAAGTGTTGGTGAAGGCTGGGCTGGGTTGCACTCAGGGTCAACCAAGGCTTGTGTTCCCAAGTGTTGGTGAAGGCTGGGCTGGGTTACACTCTGGGTCAACCAAGGCTTGGTGTTTCCAAGTGTTGGTGAAGGCTGGGCTGGGTTACACTCAGGGTCAATCAAGATTTGGTGTTTCCAAGTGTCGGTAAAGGCTGGGCTGGGTTGCACTCAGGGTCAACCAAGGCTTGGTGTTTCCAAGTGTCGGTGAAGGCTGGGCTGGGTTACACTCAGGGTCAATCAAGATTTGGTGTTTCCAAGTGTCGGTGAAGGCTGGGCTGGGTTACAGCTTGGTGTTTCCAAGTGTTGGTGAAGGCTGATTGTTGGTGAAGACTGGGCTGGGTTACTGTTAGGATCAAAGACGTCTAGTTGAAGGCGGGTCTCGGTTACTTTTAAAGAGGGCTAAGTGTTCCCAAGTGTTGGCGAAGGCTGCTTTGGGTTTCCCTTTGGATTAAAGATGGCTAAGTGTTGCCAACTATTGGTTAAAGCTGGGTTAAAGAATTATTAAAGAAGACTGGTCGTCCCAAGGCATTGATGATGGCGGGGTTGAATTCCCCTTGTGGTTTATGTGCTGTGTTTCCCTCTGTATTTAAGAAGCCTAGGTGCTCACAGCTGTTGATAAAGGCTGAGCTCGGTGCTGCTACTTTTTAAAGAACACTTTTTTATGTATGTCCTCAATGCTTCCTCTCTTTCTCCCTTGTTCCAGGTGTTATTTCCCTGTCCTACGCCTTGAGCGGCAAAGCGAATACACTCATCCAGCTGATGGTCAGTGCCCAGGATGGAGGAGGCCTGTCTGCCCAGGTCAATGCCCGCGTGAACATCAGCATTGTGCCTGGCTCCGTCTCACCACCATTCTTTGAACAGGCGCAATACTTCTTCACAGTGCCTGAGGATATTCGAAGAGGGGCGAGCGTGGGCACCGTCTGGGCGCATAACCCATCAGGTGATGTTATTGTTCTCTAACTCTCTCTTTTGTGCAATGCTCAGATGTGAACAACGATGGTCTGATGGGTTCCCCAGAGCTGTGCCCGTGGTTATGATTTATTCAAAACCTTCCAGCCATCACCTTTTCGTTTTGCTGTTGCAATCGGTATCCAGTGATTTTAGCGAATAGAAAATAAAGAATTCAATTATAACGAATCAGAAAACTGCAAAAAAATACCAGATTGTTTTTTAAAATATATGTGGGGGTGGGGTAAGGGGCTACGTCTGGTGCAAAGGGGTTTGGGGAAGGGTCACATAGATCCGTTGCAAACTAGAAACCAGCTTGGGACTTTTGGTCTCACAGCTGTAGAAGAGAGAGAGATCCACCCTCCAACGCCATCAAGTCCCATACAGTGCACCTCTTCTCTCCTTCCCAAACATCAGCACCCCCTCACTCCGCTCAGTCACGTATCGATCCGCTTTCAGATTCGAACTGTGACTTTCTCTCTAAAAAATCTTGCATGACGCCAAGGACTTTGCCAATTATTGACCCATCACTCACGTGCCCTTTCGCAGCAAAGTCCTGGAAAAGATAGCGGAAACCCAAACCTCAACAGAACTGCCACTATGGCTTTCAGCCACCATCTAGGTAGTCAACGTGGTCCTGGGGATTAGCGACAACAGCAACTGCTGCCTCCTATCTCCACCGAACCTCTCAGAGGCCTTCAACCCTTTTGAAAACCCTCCCATACCATATCTGACACGGTACCCTATTTGGTTCTCAAGAATCAATATATTTAAATAGACACATCTATCCCCCTGCTCCCCCCTGACAAGTGAGGCAACCCCAAGGCTCTATCTGATCCCCAATGACTTTCAGTTTCTATATTGTAGTCACTGGGAGTCCTTCTACCAGATAAGACATCACTCTGCACCAATACGCCAACGACGCACAGCGCGTCACTGACAGTAATCTCATCAGCTCTTGCTTGGACACCCGCTGAACCCAGATGCTGCCTGTGTACCCCAAACGGAACCCAGCTGAGACTGAGTTCATCCTTGTTATCAATGGAGGAAAATCTGAACATCACTTTGTAGGTGCCTACTAAAGGGTGAACCTCAAAGGTTTCCCCTCCACCCTCCCTGCCAAGTCTCTAGGTTTCCAAATAGATCTGGAACTACCCTCAAGGGGAACATACAAATAAAGCCTAGATGGGTAAGTACTGGCTAAATCTCCTCCAATGGAAGAACGCCTTCCCTACCCTCCTGGGCTGATCCCACATTGAGAGGGGCAACACCTTCCTCACAGGCCACACAAACACACAGACCAGTCTCGGGGAAGGGTGACACTCACATAGCCTACAACCGGTGAATAGGCCACAGCCCAAGGACCAATACTCAGCCCCCCTAAGTATGACGCACAGTCCACAGCAAAAATAACACTCACATGTCCTGCAACCAGTGAACAGACCACAGTCCAAAGACGACCCCCACTCAATATCAAGCATCTCACTAGCAGGCGATGAACAATAACCAGGTCATCTGGACCTAGAACAAAGGCCAGAGTACAGGGGGCAATACTCAGTCCCTCGATCCCATAGACAGGCCAGTCCACAATATCATTACCCAACTGACCTCAACACACAGACCAGACCGAAATAGCAATGCCCCTGACTATGAACCACAGACTAGTACCAGAGGGGACAGCACTCACCTCATGTAAACCCAAAGCACAGATCGGACAGTAACACAAAGCACGCTGCGATCACTGGAATCTGGCACCAGAATCTACCACATGGCCCAGACAATACTCACGATGCTGCCACCACGTGCATTTCACATACGAATCAGACCACACTAATTATGCCGCCACCACATGCATCTAACATACAGACCAGACCACACTATACTGACACAACATGCATCTAACATACCGAGCAGACCACACTATGCTGCCACCACGTGCATCTAACATACGGACCAGACCAGACTGGCTATAATGACACCACTTGCATCTAACATACGGACCAGATCAGACTGGCTACAATGACACCACGTGCATCTAACATACGGACCAGACCAGACTGGCTATACTGACACCACATGCATCTAACATACGGACCAGATCAGACTGGCTACAATGACACCACGTGCATCTAACATACGGACCAGACCAGACTGGCTATACTGACACCACATGCATCTAACATACGGACCAGACCAGACTGGCTATACTGACACCACATGCATCTAACATACGGACCAGACTAGACTGGCTATACTGACACCACATGCATCTAACATACAGACCAAATCAGACTGGCTATAATGACACCACGTGCATCTAACATACAGACCAGATCAGACTGGCTATAATGACACCACGTGCATCTAACATACAGACCAGATCAGACTGGCTATAATGACACCACATGCATCTAACATACGGACCAGATCAGACTGGCTATAATGACACCACATGCATTTAACATACAGACCAGATCAGACTGGCTATAATGACACCACATGCATTTAACATACAGACCAGACCAAACTAACTATACTGACACCACATGCATCTAACATACGGACCAGATCAGACTGGCTATAATGACACCACATGCATTTATCATACAGACCAGATCAGACTGGCTATAATGACACCACATGCATTTAACATACAGACCAGACCAAACTAACTATACTGACACCACATGCATCTAACATACAGACCAGATCAGACTGGCTATAATGACACCACGTGCATCTAACACACAGACCAGGCCACACGGACTATACTGACACCGTCTGTACCGAGCGCAGGCCAGACCACCCCCATAATCTACCACACAGACCAGGGCAGAATTAATGGAATCCGTGCCCGGGGCTACACTCCCGCAGCTGAGCACCCCGTATTCTCCGAGCCTTGTGGCCTGCGCCCGGATAGAGTGTGCTGTTGGAGTGCTGCACATTAATCGGCCCCAGACTCTTGGAGCAGTCCTCATCTGGCAAAAACTACAGCTTTCCTCCAGAAAATAAATCTTTACGGGGTCGACATCAGAGGGGCAGGAAAGGCAATTTCCCTGAATGTGGGAGGTGTGTTATGAATTATAGAAAACGTGCCCGGCCTTGATTCTACATGAAAACAGTGAGAACACGCGATACTGGGCCTTAATCACAGCCTGCAGGCAGCACTTGCAACTCCCCCCCTCCACTCAGCACTTAACCCGCCTCTTGCAGACAGCCTACTGAACTCCCCCTCCACACAGCACTTAACCCGCCTCTTGCAGACAGCCTTCTAAACTCCCCTCCACACAGCACTTAACAGGCCTCTTGCAGACAGCCTTCTGAACTCCCCCTCCAAACAGTACTTAACCAGCCTCTTGCAAACAGCCTTCTGAACTCCCCTCCACACAGCACTTAACCCACTCCTTGCAGAGAGCCTTCTGAACTCTCCCTCCACACAGTACTTAACCCCCCTCTTGCAGACAGCCTACTGAACTCCCCCTCCACACAGCACTTAACCCGCCTCTTGCAGACAGCCTTCCGAACTCCCCCTCCACACAGCACTTAACCCACTCCTTGCAGACAGCACTCCCTCCACACAGCACTTAACCCGCTCCTTGCAGACAGCACTCTGATAGTGCGCTCTCCAGACAGCACTTAACCCACTCCTTGCAGACAGCACTCTGAACTCCGCTCTCCAGACAGCACTTAACCCACCCCTTGCAGACAGCACTCTGAACTCCCCTCTCCAGACAGCACGTAACCTATCCTTTGGAAACAGCACGCTGAACTCCCCTCTCCATACAGAACTTAACTCACTACTTAAAGGCAGCACTCTGAACTACCCAATTTAGACAGCACTTACCCTGCCTCTTGCAGAGAGCACTCTGAATGCACCTCTCCATAGAGCACTTAACCTGCCTCTTGCAGACACCGCCCTTAGCTCCCCCCTCCAGACAGCACTTAGCCCACACCTTGCAGACAGCCCTCTGAACCCCCTTCTCCAGAAAGCACTTCACCTGGCTCTTGCAGACAGCCTTCTGAACTCCCCCTTCCAGACAGCACTTAACCCACACCTTGCAGACACCACTCTTAGCAAACTCCTCCAGAGAGCACTTACACTGCCTCTTGCAGACACCACTCTTAGCTCCCTCCTCCTGACAGCACTTACCCTGCCTCTTGCAGACACCACTCTTAGCTCCCTCCTCCTGACAGCACTTACCCTGCCTCTTGCAGACACCACTCTTAGCAAACTCCTCCAGACAGCACTTACCCTGCCTCTTGAGGACACCACTCTTAGCAAACTCCTCCAGACAGCACTTACCCTGCCTCTTGCAGACACCACTCTTAGCAAACTCCTCCAGAGAGCACTTACACTGCCTCTTGCGGACACCACTCTTAGCTCCCTCCTCCAGACAGCACTTACCCTGCCTCTTGCAGACACCACTCTTAGCTCCATCCTCCAGACAGCACTTACCCTGCCTCTTGCAGACACCACTCTTAGCAAACTCCTCCAGAGAGCACTTACACTGCCTCTTGCGGACACCACTCTTAGCAAACTCCTCCAGACAGCACTTACCCTGCCTCTTGCAGACACCACTCTTAGCTCCCTCCTCCAGACAGCACTTACCCTGCCTCTTGCAGACACCACTCTTAGCTCCCTCCTCCTGACAGCACTTACCCTGCCTCTTGCAGACACCACTCTTAGCAAACTCCTCCAGACAGCACTTACCCTGCCTCTTGAGGACACCACTCTTAGCAAACTCCTCCAGACAGCACTTACCCTGCCTCTTGCAGACACCACTCTTAGCAAACTCCTCCAGAGAGCACTTACACTGCCTCTTGCGGACACCACTCTTAGCTCCCTCCTCCAGACAGCACTTACCCTGCCTCTTGCAGACACCACTCTTAGCTCCCTCCTCCAGACAGCACTTACCCTGCCTCTTGCAGACACCACTCTTGTCAAACTCCTCCAGACAGCACTTACCCTGCCTCTTGCAGACACCACTCTTGTCAAACTCCTCCAGACAGCACTTACCCTGCCTCTTGCAGACACCACTCTTAGCAAACTCCTCCAGACAGCACTTACCCTGCCTCTTGAGGACACCACTCTTAGCAAACTCCTCCAGGCAGCACTTACCCTGCCTCTTGCATACACCACTCTTAGATCCCTCCCCCAGACAGCACTTACCCTGCCTCTTGCGGACAAACCTCTTATCTCCCTCCTCCAGACAGCACTTACCCTGCCTCTTGCAGACACCACTCTTGTCAAACTCCTCCAGACAGCACTTACCCTGCCTCTTGCAGACACCACTCTTGGCAAACTCCTCCAGACAGCACTTACCCTGCCTCTTGCGGACACCACTCTTAGCAAACTCCTCCAGAGAGCACTTACACTGCCTCTTGCGGACACCACTCTGAGCTCCCTCCTCCAGGCAGCACTTACCCTGCCTCTTGCAGACACCACTCTTGGCAAACTCCTCCAGAGAGCACTTACCCTGCCTCTTGCAGACACCACTCTTGGCAAACTCCTCCAGAGAGCACTTACCCTGCCTCTTGCATACACCACTCTTAGATCCCTCCCCCAGACAGCACTTACCCTGCCTCTTGCGGACAAACCTCTTATCTCCCTCCTCCAGAAAGCACTTAACCTGCTTCTTGCAGACACCACTCCTAGCTCCCTCCTCCAGACAGCACTTACCCTGCCTCTTGCAGACAGCCTTCTGAACTCCCACCTCCAGACAGCACTTAGCCCGCAGCTTGCAGACAGCACTCTGAACTCCCCTATCCAGACAGCACTTACCCTGCCTCTTGCGGACACCACTCTGAGCTCCCTCCTCCAGACAGCACTTACCCTGCCTCTTGCGGACACCACTCTGAGCTCCCTCCTCCAGACAGCACTTACCCTGCATCTTGCCGACACCACTCTGAGCTCCCTTCTCCAAACAGCACTTACCCTGCCTCTTGCGGACACCACTTTTAGCAAACTCCTCCAGACAGCACTTACCCTGCCTCTTGTGGACACCACTCTTAGCAAACTCCTCCAGACAGCACTTACCCTGCCTCTGGCCTAATGCACCCTTAGCTACCAACTGCCAACTGCCAACAGCATGCGTCCTTTATTCTCCATGCACCAGAACACTTGACCAGCAGGTAGTACGCTCATATCCAGGGCAGTTTCTAGCCACCTTGGTGCCCAGGGCAAAACACCAGAATGTACCCCTGCCCCCCGACTAGCACACGCCACTCCCAAAATACATCTGTGTGTCGTGCGCCAAAACCCCTCCTCAATATGAATAAATAATTGCTATATAAATGAAGCTGATTTCATTACATTGTAATGCAAGTACTTAACAGAAGAATTCTAATGTGAAAACACCGCTGTTGCTGCCCAAGTACATGGTTTTTCTGTCACCTGCTTTTAGGGAAGGCCTTGCCTGAATGCAGTATCAAACTGTCCATACTGACATACTGTGGTGTGACCAGCCTACCGGGGTCTGAGGGTCCACTGGCCCTGTGTTGCAGGTATTCTGTTCATACCACCTCACTTGTATTTCACAAGGGGCAATACTAGACTAACCATAGGAATTATTATCTGATGGATGCTTATCATTCCAAGATGGACGGTCTTTTACACTCTTATTATACTCTCTCAAAATACCTTTATGAGAATTGTGAAGGGGACAAATGACAAATAGCACCAGTGAGGGTTCCTGTATGCTTTGCATTAAATGGGAGCCGTCCAGGACTATAACATTGACCAGATCTCTATATTGGATAAACAAGTCTGTAATAAAAGAATTGTATGTGTGAATCTCTAAATTCATAACAGATGCAAGGGTTGGTGCCCACATAATTGTTCACAACACACACCTGGACATTAAAATATTTGTAACCATAAACCATACATACTCATTTGGACAGCTTAAGGTTTTGGATGCGAGTAATAAAAGATGCTGCAACATCAGACACTAAACTGGGGTACAAGGGCTCTTTTGCTTCTTGTTTCTGAAGAATTTTAGAGGAGTAAGGGCTGGGTCTCAGTGTGGGCATGCCCAACCCCCAGAACATAAACATCTTTTGGGAGTTATATCTACAGACAGGGCAGGATACTGCACAAGAGGGACCCAATAAACAATGCAAAGAAAGGGAACACAGAAAGGATTGTAACTCTTACAAACTGTATCCTTACCATTAATAAGACGATTAAACGTTTTAAACAAAACCGGCTTCTAATGCATGGCAAAGGGTCCACAGTTCCTCAGCCACTACCTCCTCACTTTTACGCAGGCCTCAGGGGCTATTTCTGCAAAAACGAGCAGGCCCATGCTTTATCTAACAGAGCTGGCATTAGCATCTCTTATTAGTGCTGGCCAGCAGCTAGTGAAAATCATGCTGTGGCAGTGTAGAAAGGGCAGTTGGCCTCGCGGATGTACAATTTGAGGCAACTTCCTTGATTGCTTTATGCATTTAAGTCTGGGAACAGGATGGCATGCTCGTCAGAGCCACATACACAAAGCGTTGCAGTGTGCTATTGTATGGACTTTGGACACATCAGACAAATACAGGCAAATGTGTTGTTACATACGGGAGCACCACATAGAGGCCTTTAACCAACAGACTGGTGGCTTGTGCAGCGCACAAATCATTGCTGCACACATACCACTGCATTGATTTGCCAGTGACTACTGTCTGCATGGTGACACACAATGAACCCTGCTTTCCTAATCAAGGTGCCAAGTGACATTGAGTTGCCATCTGATGAGCGCCCTAGACATGGGCTGGCTTGTTTAGAAAATTAAAAGGCCTTTGATGCTGAGTGCATGCATTTAGTCCATGTCCCAAAGCAGCCACTAGAATAGTTAAGCAAGAAAATGACAGTTAACCTTCCCAGTGAGGCGTCTTATGTGACTAAAACATAACATTAAAAAAAAATATAACGTTTTGGTGTTTCAAATAAAGAGACATTAAAATAAAGAAAATAGTTTTTAACTTTTTCTATGTGGCATTTTAATTCTCTTTGAAGAATGCATAGGTTTGGTCAGCTAACTGATACTTGTGCTGGCCTGGTGAATAACAATGCCCCATGTTCCGTTCTTATCACTGAAATGTTAAGCACATACTGTGCAAAAACTATGGCTTGTTAAATGAGCCATCACTTATAAATTGCCCCACTTGAAAGGCTGCCAGCACAAAGAATGTGGAGCACTGGGTGTGTGACTCCAGAGCATCTCACACGCCGCGTTTGGAATATGAATTCCTTTGTTTGCATATTCCAACGCATCTCAGTCATCCACAAGTCGGCATAGAGCAGCCAGCCGCACATCGCAGAGGAGCAGCTACTGGCACAGCAAGCTGCTTAATCTGCTGTCCCGCAATCTCAGAAGAAGCTTTTTGGGTGGGCCCCTTACTGCGCACCTCTCCGGAGCTGTTAGCTCTGCTCCCCGGGCCGTCACCCGCTCTGCCCGGGCCTTGAAAAGGGGCTGCTCATATCATTCCTCCTAGCTAGTACTTCTAACCCACCCCTGTGTGGTGACGTGAGCACACTACCAGTGGTGGTGCAGGCCACGTCACCAAGGAAAGAAAAGAGCTGGCCAGGCATGCCCAGTCAGTTGGATATAAACCCTTCTGTGTAATGTCCATTATTACGTTGTGGTCCCAATGCGTTCCCGCACCCTAACAATTGGTGTGAAGTTGGGGGCTACGTGGGTAACGAATGCCACCTGGTCTACCAGAGAGCTGCCACTACCCAAACCCGCTTCTTGCTGGAAGCAGCCTACAGCATGCAGATCGCAGTGGGGCCCTGCTAAGGATCCGCCACACCGAACCGGCGTGGCAGTGCTGCCGTGGACGCCCCTTGTTGGGAGCGTCGGAACAGAACCGTTTTCCCTTTCCCACACCACTTCCACAAGGGGAGACTCCCGGCCATTCCTCTCCTCCATGGGAGTGCTTGTGGATCCCGGTACCGGCAGATTATCAGGGACACCAGGACTTTCATGCAGTGACATGTGGACGTCGACGAGCCACAGTGCCACCCAGAGACCCTCCATAATTTTGCACGACAGTTTGGACTCCTAGCCACACAACCTCCCAGTGGCTACCAATGTTATTGCAGGAGTAGCAAGGTGGAAGACGAGTATCACATGAGGGGGACAGAGTACTGGATAGTATTTTATGCCTCACACCTACATGCCCAGGAGGCAGGCAACAATACACAGGGACAGGCGCTTTAACATGAATGATGGGGCAAAGAAGATACAGTCTCATCGTCTACCCCCCCGGGAAGGAGTGTTGTGCAACCACGTGGCCGATCCCCCCCCCTTCAGCCTGCAATTCCATAGCAGTCCAGTTCCCGAGTTTGATATACAGGGCCCTCTGGCCATGCTAGCGCCAAAATGGATACTCTGGGTAGAATGTCTCGAAATGTACTTCGATGCAGCGGGCGTGCTGGAGGATGCACAGAAAAAGTTGATGCTCCTGTTCTATGCGGCCTGTGAGGTGCACAACTCTTCAAGAACCTTCCACAAGGCGATGGTTCCTACCACAATGCAGGCATGGCCCTGAATAACTTCTACGCCCCATTGGTGAACATGGACTATGAATGTTTTTAGCTGCGACAAGCGGGTCAGGGGTGTAGAGACTACGATGTCAGCTGTTGTATCTCTACACCCGACTGCGACAGCTGGCATCGACATGCGCATTCCCGGATGAAGAAGGGGAGTTGTGCAGGCAGATTATACAAAAATGCAGTACCAACCAACTGCACAAACAGATTCACAAGGGGCCAGGGCTGCTACTAATGAGAATATTAGAGTTGGGAAGGGCACAAGAGCTGGCTACAACAAGAGCTGCCCACATGGAGGATGCCATAAAGGGCCGCAAAATAGAGGAAGTGCAGGCGGTCATCTTCTCACCACAGAAACCCATGAGGTAGAAGACGATGAACCCAAGGCCGCCCATCATCTGCAATGGAGAGAAGACAGCAGACACGCCTGTGAGTTCTGAGGGGCACTGCCATGTAGCGATGGGTGCCATGCATCAGGCCACCACTGTGACCGCTGCAGAAAGCTGGGACAATTGGGGAATGTCTCCAGGGCCCCGTGACTGACAGGGATGACTCTGACAGCTCAGCCAACACAGATGTGCAGAACAGAAAAACTGGCAGCCCTGTCGGAAGAAAACCAGGATCAGACACGGCATGGGTGGCAGACTACTATCCAGAGGTGGAAATTGCTGCAATAGATGACAGCGTCACCAAGGAGATATTCTTCATCTCAGCACTAGTACTGGGAATGCGGCAGAGCAGACATCAACCATGCTGCGAGGTGACGATTCCATCCACTCAAGTACCAGTGCTGATCGACACGGGCGCGTCAGTCAATCTCATTCCCATTGTGCAATACACCCTGCTGTCCTCAACGCCAAGGGTCACACCACCAAAGATAAGAATGTTCACATATTGAGGAAGAACTCCCATCCCGTTGGATGGGGCATTCCAGGTGGCGGTGGCTCACAGCAACCAGTGCACCCTTGCGATTTTCTACATCCCAAGAGGAGCAAAAAACGCACTCCTTAGTTGCACAACCGCAGAGATACTGGGTCTGGTACACTTCACATTCCAGGTATATTTCACGAACATTGAAAGGCTATTCAGAGAATATGGGTGCTTAAAAGGCCAGGAAGTTCGGCTACACATGTGCTGAAAGCATCTAACCTGTCTCACTGCATCACAGACAAATACGAAAAATAAGTGCTGCAGGAGCCGTTACGCATGGAACAGGTGGACATCATTGAACCGGTGCAAGGGCCCACACCCTGGGTGACTCTGATAGTGGTCGCCTTGAAGCCCAAACAACTAGGGTCCGTAAGGATATGCGTGGATATGCATTTCCCCAACAAAGCTATCATGAAGGCGCGACACTCAAAACCCACCATCGATGACATATTTGCTGACCTGCAAGGGACAGCAGTGTTCTCCACCATAGACCTACAGTCGGGGTACCATCAGGTGCCACTGCATGAGGAGTCGAGGCCCATCACAATGTTCTCCTGCCATATTGGACTGTTCTATTACAAGAGGCTCAGCTTCGGCATCTCCTCCGCTACTGAAGTCTTCCAGCATACCATCAGGCGGGTCCCCGCGCTATTAAGAGGGGTTGTCAATGCGTATGACGACATGCTGATCTATTCAAGGACTGAAATGGAGCACCTACACATAAGGCAGCCATCTTTCAATGCCTGAGGGACACAGGCCTTATGCTGCACAGAGAGAAAGGCCATTTTCTCCAATCCTAAGTGTAGGTCTTCAGATTGGTGTTCCAAGGTAAGGGAATCTCGCCTGATCCACAGAAAGTATCAGCCATACAGGACATCCAACCATCTATCAACCCGTCTGAGGAACAGACCTATCTAGGAATGTTGAACGACTGGGGCACATTAATTCCAAATCTGGCTACAATTACGGACTCCCTCAGAGCTCTCGTGAAGAAAGATGCGGATTCGGCATGACCAAACGCAGCACAGCAAGCTTTAGATTGATCCAAGGTGGCTCTGGCAGTGGAAACAAAGATGGTGATCTTTGACCGCACGAAGTCAACTGAGATATGGGTCGATACAAGCTCCATGGGTCTGGGGGAAGTATTGGTGCAGACGAAAGGTGGTGGAGTATACATGTCTGTGACATATGGGAGCAAGGCACTATCGCCCACAGAGAAATGCTACTCGCAGATCGAGAGGGAAGCACTTTCACCTATACATATTTTGACACCCTGTCACCCTAGTGATGGACCACAAGTTGTTACTGGCAATACTGAATGGATCGGCATTGAGGCCCCTTTTGAGTCTGGAGCAGGGGATGCTACAGCTCCAAGACTATGGAATCACACTCAACTTCCAGCCAAGGATCAGAAACACAGCAGATTACCTGTCGAAACACCCCATCACCCAAGAACGTGATCCAGGTGTGGAGACCCAGGAGGTGGAGACGTTAGTGCGCATGGTGTCCCACATGGCAGTTCCGAAATCCATGATGCTGGCACACATTTCTGAGGCAACGAGGCTGCACGGTGATGCTGCACGTGATCGAGCAATTCAACTGGGGCCAATGGAGGTCACTTCCAGGTGAGCAGACTCAGTACACGCCTGATACCAAGGCCTTCATGGCAGGCTTCTTGAGAATGAGAGCAGAGTTGTCAGTAGGGGTGGAGGATGTCCTGCTGCGAGGGTCCAGACTATTTATGCTGCCCAAGCTGATACCCCAAATACTGGAAATAGTGCACACGGGCCACTACGGTGCCACAAAGACCAAGGCAAGGCTGAGGGAAAAGGTCTGGTTCCCAGACCTGGAGAAGCGAGTGGAGGAGTTTCTGGCCAGGTGCGCACGGTGCAAAGTGGCAACCATTCCCATCGATTGAGTCACCAGCGAGTGCAACGACACCGTGGCAGTCGGTGAGTGTGGATTTTTCACAATACAACAGGACATGCACTTCGTGGTGCTACTAGATGAGTTCTCAAGGTTTCCGGAGGTGCAATTCACACAGTTATCAGCCCACTGCATCATGCCAGTGTTGCAGGACATCTTTGCTAGGCACGGGCAGTCAGACTTGATCAGGTGAGACGATGGAGCATCATTTCAGGGGCAACCATTTAGGGAATTCGTAGAAGCACAGGGAATGAACCACATCCGGATTACGCCCTGCTGATCGGGAGCGAATGGAGATGTTTTGCAAGACGCTGGAAGCGGGGTCTGATCTCAAGGTGGCTCTTGTAACATGTTTTATGGTCTACTGAATACAACTGCACTTGGCCACGGGGTATCACTAGCAGAGGCCATCATGAGGCGCAATGTATGATCAGCGATTCCAGAACACAGCTCCAGAGAGGTTCCTGTGGTGGATATGGAATAGAGGCAGGACGCGCAAAAGGCGAATAACGAGAGAGAAACAGTGCGTAGGAGGTTAATGATGTCAGAATTTCAGGTAGGAGACACAGCACTATTGAAGAACCGTCATGCCACTCACAAGCTATGGCTGCCCTACGAAACATCCTCTTGGACAGTGACGCACAGAAAAGGACCGATGATCACCGCTAGCAGAGGCACGGAGAGTGTCATGAGAAACTGCAGTTGGTTCTGGAGGATCAGCCCTCAGGGAGGAGGTATACCGGACCCAAGAACATCTACAGTGGACAAGAGTGAAACTTGCATGGAGCTAAAACAAGAAGAGCAAGACACTAGGCGGTCACGCAGCCAGAGTTCTGAGAGACACGTGGGTGGCGATCAGCAGAAGAGTCCAACAGAAGAGCGATGATACCCTGCAAGAACGGCAAAGAGGCTGCCGGCGAGGTTCCAGGACTATGTGGTGGAAAGAACAGTCCCACACCAGTATTCTTCACAATGAGAAAGTTAATGTTTATCTTGTGTCGCTGTGTTATGGTTAAGAAGGGACGTGGTGACATGAGCATGCTACCGCTGGTGGTGCAGGCCGCGTCACCAAGGAAATAAAGGAGACGGGCAGGCGTGGCCAATCAGTTGGACACAAACCCTTCTGTGTCGCGTCTGTTATTGTGCGGCACTACCAACACATTACCGTAGCCTAACCCCCTGTAGGCAACATTCATACCTCACTTCCTGTAGATAGTATTCTTATCCCACCCCTTCACACAGCACTCATAACCCACTCACTGATGCCAGTGTTCTTTTACCCAATCCCCACACAGCAAACAGCATTTGTAATACACCCCCTTCAGGCAGCACCCTTACGCCCTTCCCCACAGCCAGAACTCTCAATGGTCACCTTGCAGACAGCACTCTTAACCCACCGCCTGCAGAAAACACTCTTACACTACCCCAACCCCCATCTGCCTCATAACAGTTCTTTATGTTTTGTGATTTCCTCTTCAGTCCCTGCTGAGTTTGGAATTCAGGCAGTGAAGGCAGCACCAGGTCTGGTGAGTAATGGGCACCCCAGGTGTTTTCAACTGGGCTGAGCACCTGGGGTGCCAAGGCTTGTAGGTGGATGCAGACAGCTTCTTTGCCTTCTTTCCTTCTAGACAGTGCATCTTGGTGAGTTCAGCTGAGCTGGTCTCTTGTTTTCCTGAAGCTGACGTTCGTCGGGTTTGATTTGTTAGGTCAAGGGCCCTTGGCTTCCCTGATGTCATGTGAAGTGGTCTGGATGTGTGTCTATCCATAGCACCTGGGATTCTTGCCCCTCCACATCTCGTTTTGGTGTGGGGTGTTCTCCACACTTCCCTTTCTCACCTCAAGGTGGTTGCTTGCTCCATGGGTGTGGCACTGCTCCCGCTGTGCAGCGTGGTCGCCCTTTTCAGTCCTAGTATGTGCCGGCCCAACCTTGTATCTTTGCTATACTTAATAGAGTAAAGTACTGTGACCAGGAAGAGGGCTGTGGAGGTGATACTCCCATGATTTACCAGTAATCTTCATTACTCCTAGTCCTACTCATCCTCATCACAGTTCTGACACCATCCTCTCCCTTCCTGGTGGAAAGATCACCCTGGCTCCTTTGGTATAGACAGGAGGATCATGGGACAGGTCAGGTGCTTTATACACTGGGCTTTGATGGGGAGGGGATAAAAAAGGAAGGATTTTTGCAAAAGAGTTCTGTCAGAAGGCAGAGCACCTTCATAGAGTAAAGTATTGTGACGAGGAAGAGTAGGTCTAGGATTAATTAAAAGTACTGGTAAGTAATCCAAGCATTATCCCCCACAAGCAAAACTCTTAATCCATCACTTGCAGACAACACCTTTATATGACCCCTACCCTCAGCAGTCTTAAACCACCTTTCCGAAGACAGCACTCTCAGCCCACCCCCTGCAGGCAGCATTCTTCATAAAAACCCTGCAGGAAGCCGTCTGATATCATGACCCATAGCCAGCACCCTAAACCTAGCCCATGTAGAGAGCACTCTCCACCCACTCCCGCCTGCAATCAGCACTCTTACCCCACTCCCCCGAAACATAGTACTCTGAGCCCCCTCCCCAAACAGAGCACTCTGGCATCATTTTCCCAGTCCAGCACTTTCAATACACCCCTTTTAGCCAGCCGCCTTACGCCATCACCTGCAGGTAGAACTCTCAGCACACTCCCCCTGCAGACAGTACTTGTTGCATGGCACCCCTGTAAGGGGACATGGTATCTCCCACTGTGTTGTTGTGTGGTCACATGGTTACCCATGTGACCAACCTTACAAAAGGTCCGAGCCGCTTCCGGCTTGGCAGTCTGACCACCATCCGGCTCCAGTGTCGTCCGGCGTCAAGGACGGGGCCCAGCACGAGGACGGTGCCCCTGCAGGGCAAGGCCATCCCTGGGTGATCCCACTGCCATGTGAACATGGCTAATGTGGCGACCCCGGCCAGGGTGCCCCCAGAGCCGGGGCCGCTGTGCGCCGGGTGCCCCTGGCCACGTGTGGCGCTCCAGTGACCCGGACCCTACCCATGAGTCCGCGGCGTGATCGCCGCACCAGTGAGCCCCATCGGGCGACCCCAACATGAGTATGGGGCTGCCCGGTGAGCCTGAGCAGCCCCCACAACAATGGTGACGAGGAAAGGGGCCCCGCGTGCCCAGAAGTGGAGATGGTGAGGCAGGCCCAACTCCAACTGGGCCTGCGAAGAAAACATGGTGGGCGAGCTGCCTGCCCGTCCCCTGAGGGAGACGGAAGAAGTCAGCGACATCGGCGTGGGTGGCTGCGCTCCTCCCCCACCTTGGACGCAGACTCTTCCGCAACAAGGGAGGGGAGAAAAAGATGGGTGGCGTCGGCCGCAAGAGGAAGAGGGTCCCCCCCCCACCACCACCAACAGGAGCGAGGATGCCATTTCCCCTCTCCCGTGGGGAGCGAGAGTGCCCCAGCGTCAGCCGCAGCGAGGAGGCGCTGCCCCTCCCCCACCCACAACCCGCAGAGGGGAGGAGCGGCTAACATCGCCGCATGAGAATTGATGCGGGCCCAACTCCAACTGGGCCCGCAAAGGAACTGCCCGGCCCATATGAGAGAGGACCTGCGGCGCGTGAGCCGTTGCCCCTCTCCCATCTGTGAAGGAGAAATGCTTGCGGCCTCGGCCGCCGCAAAGGAAATGGCGGCCTCGGCCGCAACGAGATGCACGGCTGCCCCCCTGGCTGCAGCAAGGTGAGCATACCCCCAACCAAAGGTTCACGAGGCCAACCCCCATCAGGGCCCGCGAGCTGGGAGGAAGTCCATGGCAGCCCCCAAGTACCCAGGGCGTGCCGTGGTGGAAAATAAAAAAATACAACAACAAAAAAACGAGGATGCAGGCCCAAATCCACCTGGGCCTGCAAAAGTAACAATGGAGGCGAGCTGCCCCTCCTCCCCACCGAGTGGAGGGAGCCACCAGGCGGCTGTGCCCAGACACAGCAGAGCGTCCCACAAAGGCCCATGATGGGCGCAATGAAAACAAAGGAGTGGGCGTGGCCGAAACAACCCGGGCCCGCGGCAGTGAAAAGAAAAAAAAATTTCAAATTAAAAAAGAGGGAAAATTGCTCCGCACCGGAGCGTGTGTAAAGGAAAGGGGGGGGAATGTGACACGCTGCACGACAGTGGGAGGCAGCCCCCGGACAGCCAACAAAGATGGGTACACCACGAGTACCCTGCCACACAGCAGGCATCGAGCCAACAATATTGTTAATGAGGATGCTGGTAATGGGAACGTCAAGGCCTGCAGAACCTGCTCCTTCCGCCATCATGAGGGAGCGAGGCCAAGATCAAGCAGTGAGGGGAATCTGCTGGGGGCTCCATCATGAAGCAGAAAAGGAATAAAGGGCGGCACCCCCGCAGGAAAGAGAAACGGAGTTGCCCCGCCTGCACTGCAATGAAGGGGAGATGAGGGAAGTGAAGCGCCACAGAACTGCACATGGCCCTGTGAACAGCATACACAGGCCAAGGTCTGCACCTTCCACACAGAGAGGGCTGCGTCCATCGCCCAGCAACGGGGTAGCGGCTCCATCCGGAGTGCTCGTGCGCCCTCAGTGTCACCTCACTCTCTGAACCAAGCCAGGTGTCGAAACAGCATGGACACCATCACCTGGCGTTTCCAGGTGCCATGGTGTTGGGCCCGGAGCAGTGAAACCATCTGGCCACCACTGCCACCATGCCACGAGGATTGCCCTCCAGACTGTGGACCTGGCCGATGTGGCCCCTGGGCCTCCCCAGGTGCGGCTTTGCAGGCCCTCTTTTGACTCTGGTGAATGCTCGTGAAGACATGGACCGTTTTCCTGCAACTCCAAAAGTGTGGAAGATGGACATCATCATCGACATCCCCATGAGGACTGGGGGGGCTGCAGACATGGACTTGTGTATAATCTCCCAGGTGGTGGGCAATGTGATGTTGTGCACACCCGCACATGTAGAGGACGTCATGTGGTGCCAGTAGCTCTCATCAGTGCTGTGTAAAGGAAATCCCATGGTGCCAGTAGTCTTCATTAGTGTTTGGTAATTATAGAACCACTCACCCAGGTTAATAAAGAGTATGTAAATTGATAGAGTGGTTCGAGGAGTAGTAGTTGTGGTTATTTTGAGACTTTGGGGTTTGTTTGTTTTGTTGTTATGGAAAAGGAGGAGTGCTGCATGGCACCCCTGTAAGGGGCCATGGTATCTCCCACTGTGTTGTTGTGTGGTCACATGGTTACCCATGTGACCAACCTAATATAAGGTCCGAGCCGCTTCCGGCTTGGCAGTCTGACCACCATCCGGCTCCAGTGTCGTTCCTGAAGCACCATGCTGGGGCTGCACTGCATGTGCTGGGCCCAAGGACGGGGCCCAGCACGAGGACGGTGCCCCTGCAGGGCAACGCCGTCCCTGGGTGATCCCACTGCCATGTGAACATGGCTAATGTGGCGACCCCGGCCTGGGTGCCGCCAGAGCCGGGCCCACTGTGCGCCGGGTGCCCCAGCCACGTGTGGCGCTCCGGTGACCCGGAGCGGGTGGGGTGACCCCCACCCATGAGTCCGCCGCATGATCACCGCACCAGTGAGCCCCGTCGGGTGACCCCGACATGAGTATGGGAGCTGCCCGGTAATCCGGAGCAGCCCCCCACACCAGTACTCATGTATTACATTGTTCACAGCCTATATATAGTCAGTCTCCTAACAGATGGCATTTTACACTTTTTTAAGAAAAATGAAAAACACTTTTTCCTCTACCAGCCCCCTCATAGTCCCACCCACAGGGTGGCTATAAGAGGGAAGCAGCATAGTAACTCATCCTGCCTGTGGCAAGTTGACCAAATGAATAGTTCAAAGCCTCATTCTCCCCAAATGGGACAGAGGGGAGAGGACTGGGACGAGAAAGAGCCGTGAAGATTACCGATAAGTAATGCGGGAAGTGCCCTCGGTCAGTGCTCGGGATGCAGCCCCCATTTCCATCGCTCCTCGGCTATTCCACACATCGAGTGTCCTTAGTCCTTTGCCCTGCAACAGAGTGCTAGTCTAAACAGGAAACAAAAGACAGTGTCGAATCTAACCGCTAGGTGGCAGGATAAAGCACGAAATGGCAAAACGTCACCGCTGTCACGCTGTACAAGCAATGCTTGTCGAGCATTATTGCCTTATTCACCCCCCACGCCCCACACCCCTGTTTCTGTCCAGTCGGTGACAGTGTCCCATTCACTAAGAGCTGGTCACCACAGCCAGGGCTCCTAGTCCATTCAGAGCAGCTCACGAGAGGGGGCGCTAGTACCTTGTAGCAGTACCCGATCTGGGCCACGAATCGGTGTCCAGCGAAACATGTTCTCCCTGTGGCACCAGGCAAGGTTTCCACCAGCTCCCAACCGGCCAAATCATGAGGGTCGCCTTACTCCGGTCCTGACTTTCTACCCAACAGCACAGCGAATGCCGGGGCTTGTAGTTCCATATGCAATGACATTTATAAAAACAGAACTACAACCAACTACGTGCAAAGGGCCGCAAGCTGTGATGTCAGGCCCTGAAGAAGGCGAACATCATAGCACTACAGGGCCAGTTCTCATCTTAAGTGTCCTTTCCATATCGTCCCAACCTCCTCCTCTGCTAAAAGGACACTTGGTGTAGCAGAAGTGAGTGGCTGCAGAGCAGGAAACAGCGTGACCCTCCCCAACCCTCAGTTTTCTATAAGGAGTTATTCCTGTGTGTACCATGCCTTGCTGCTGCTGGGGGGAGGGGGGTGGAGGGAGCCAAGAACTTCCCCTATTCCCTTCTCTTCGTCATTTCTCTCTCCATCCCTAGCCCTTAATATCTCTCTATCGGCCCTACATCTGCCTCCGCGGCCTCTTTAACGCCCATCTCTCTCTTTCTCCTTCTATCGCCTTACTCCCCTCACTATCTTTTCCTCCTGCGTGCTCGCTTCCCCTGGCTCTCTCTACGCCACCTCTTTCCCTCTTTACCCCGCCATCTTTCGCCTATCTCTGTCTCCTTCTCTCCTCTCGCTCTCTCCTCTCTCCTCTTATCCGCGCTCTCTTCCTCTCTCCCTCTTTGTCACCTCTGTTTCTCCCTTTCCTCTCCCTTCCCCTCTCTTTCTATTTCTCTCCTTTGTCTCTCCTCTCTCTCCCTCTCGCTCATCTCGCTCTCCTCTCTTTCCTCTCTCCTCTTATCCTCTCTCTTCCTCTGTCCCTACTTCCCATCCGTTTCTCCTTTTTCTCTCCATCCCTCCTTCTCCCTCTCTTTCTTCCTCTCTCCCTCTTTGTCACCTCTGTTTCTCCCTTTCCTCTCCCTTCCCCTCTCTCTCTCTTTCTCTCCCTTGTCTCTCCTCTGTCTCCCTCTCTCTCATCTCGCTTTCCTCTCTCTCCTCTCGTTCTCTCTCCTCTTATCCCCTCTCTCTCTTCCTCTCTCTGTCTTTCTCGCCCCTGTTTCTCCTTTTCCTCTCTCTCTTCCCCTCCCCATCCTCTCTCTCTTTCTCTCCTTTGTCTCTTCTTGTCTCGCACTCGTTCTTTCTCCCCTCATCTCCGCTCCCTCCCTCTCTCTCATCTCACTCTCCTCTCTCTCCCCTCATTCTCCCTCCTTCTGACCGCTGTTTCTCCTTATCCTCTCCCTCCCACCTCTCTCTCTCTCTCTCTCTCTCTCTCTCTCTCTTTCTCTTCTCTACCACTCGTGCTCTCTCTCTCGCTCTCCCCTCATCTACTCTCCCTCCCTCTCTCTCTCTCATCTCCCTCCCTCTCTCTCCTCTCATTCTCCCTCCTTCTGACCGCTGTTTCTCCTTTTCCTCTCTGTCTCTGTCTCTCTCTCTCTCTCTCTTTCTCTCGTTCTGCTTGTTTGGACAGGTTCTCATAAGATCTCCTCTTTCTTTCATCGCAGGTCACACTGATGACATTTTCTACTCAATCTCGTCCGGCGATCCCAATGGATATTTCCTCATGGATTCCAGTTCTGGGCAGATCCGCACCAACATCCCGCTAGATCATGAGGCCCATCCCACCCTGGTCCTGGACGTCCAGGCCCGGAGCGGTACCCCTCCAGCCTACAGCAACACCCGGGTGAAGATCACTGTCTCTGACGTCAACGACAATGCGCCAACCTTCCCCACGCCTTCTGATTCCATCCTTGTCCCAGAAGCCGCAGAGATCGGCTCCACCATCTACACACTCCACGCCGAGGACCAGGACAGCGGGCCCAATGGGCACGTCCAGTTCGATCTGGTCCCCAATGGGGAGCGCCTCTTTAGCATTGATCGTAGCTCAGGGAGGCTCAGACTGATTGGGGCTCTACAGTATGACACGAGCTCCAGGTATGACCTGAAGATCGTGGCCAAGGACAGTGGCGTGCCTCAACTGAGCTCCACCTTCACACTCCTCGTGCACGTGCAAGCAGAGAACGACAACGGGCCGATCTTCGACACGCTCACGTATCGCGTAGAGGTGAAGGAAGGCACAGCAGTCAACTCCCGCTTCCTCCAAGTACGAGCCTTGTCCCAGGACAAGGGAGCCTCCCAGGTCACCTACCACCTCCGTGCCGACGGTGACTCAGCAAGCTTTGGCATTGTGCCAGAGACGGGCTGGCTCTTTGTGAAAAGCACCCTTGATCGGGAGACCAAGGACCTCTACATTCTCACAGTTCTGGGTTCAAGTGGTGTAAATGACCAAAGGAAGACGGGCACCACCACAGTGCGGGTGTCGATCACGGACGAGAATGACAACGTACCGAAGCTGAGCGAGGAGAGGTACTTTTTCACCATTGCAGAGAACCAGCCCGGAGGGACAGCGGTCGGCAGAGTCATGGCCACAGACAGAGACTCTGGCCCCAACAGCAGGTTAACCTACCGCCTTCTACAGCATGACCCCAACTTCAGCATCAATGCCCAGACAGGTAAGATGGTCTGCATGCACCTCTCAAGAGTAATACACATAATCATAAGCATTCCAGCCAGGGACACAGACTCCCCCAAGGTCCATCAATATGATCTTTCATTAACCAACCAAGAACCGAATACAGAGGCAGCTCATGCTCCTGAGGTTTCAGTAGGTCAGATGACCTTCAAGTGCTCCTCTATGGTGCTACAAACTCACCACCAGGGAATGATACACCACCAACGCATCACCATTTACACGAGTATGCTGCTTTCATTGATAGTGCGAGACCTCAACCAACCCCAGGTGATAAAACAGATGTGCCCAATGATTCAACAATGAAGCCATCAGAACACCAACCGTACTCTCGTTTAGATGCAGCCTCAAAGGCATTCTACTACTAACTCATCAACCCTCCCATTAAAGGTACCCTTCTGCCTTACCCCCCACTGCTCACACACAACAGACAAGCCTGCACAAGCCCAACACCACCGAGACAAGCCAGACAGCAGCCCGCTAGCAAGCAGACACTGTCCACTATCCAATGAACATTCAAATACAACAGCCAGTCCTCACCAGATCATCAACATCAAAACAAAACAGATGCAGATTCACTGTGAAACAGACACCATCGACTGACACATCAACATTCAGCTACAACATACAAATGCTCGGACCAAATAGACATCATCCATTAACCCATCAACGCTCAAAGACAACAGTTACCCCTCCACATTCCATCAACACTGATACCAGCTAGACTAGCAAACAGAAGGCATCAACTAATCCGTCAACACTCAAGGATAACAGTTACCCCTCCACATTCCCATCAAAACTGATACAAACCAAACTAGCAAACAGACACCATCAACTAATCCATCAACACTCAAGGACAACAGTTACCTCTCCACATTCCCATCAAGACTGATACAAACCCGACTAGCAAACAAGCACCATCAACTCATCCATCAACACTTAAGGACAACAGTTACCCCTCCACATTCCCATCAAGACTGATACAAACCAGACTAGCAAACAGACACCACCAACTAATCCATCAACGCTCAAAGACAACAGTTACCCCTAAACATTCCCATAAATACTGATACACACCAGACTAGCTAACAGACACCATCAACTAATCCATCAACACTCAAGCACACCAGTTACCCCTCCACATTCCCATCAAGACTGATACAAACAGACTAGCAAACAGACACCACCAACTAATCCATCAACACTCAAAGACAACAATTACCTCTCCACATTCCCATCAAGACTGATACAAACAGACTAGCAAACAGACACCACCAACTAATCCATCAACACTCAAAGACAACAATTACCTCTCCACATTCCCATCAAGACTGATACACACCAGACTAGCTAACAGACACCATCAACTAACCCATCCATACTCAAATACAACAGTTACCTCTCCACATTCCCATCAAGACCGATACACACCAGACTAGCAAATGGGCACCGTCAACTAACCCATCAACATTAAAACTCTACAAACAATCTTCACCAGATCAGTACAAAGAAAAAATAGACACAGCTATGCTATCTAACAGACAACATCCACTAACGCATGAACATTCACAGACACCAGACTAGTTATAAGTACTAGTGTGTCAAATATGAATGAGGTGTGAGTACTTGTAGTATAGCGATGTCCCGAGGCATTGCTAGAGGGGGATCTGAGAGGGCTATAGGCCCGGGTCCTTTCGTTGTAGCCACAGATAGAAGCTCAAGGGCTAGAAGCAAAAGGCTACAATAGTCCATCGACACTGAGGCTAGCCAGATACAGACGCCAAAACAATGTAGACTAACTCATTAATGCCCAATCACAGAAACACCATCCACTAACCCAGCAACAGGAAGACACATCATACACTTCCCAACAACTAAACAATGAATGCTCAGACACAATAGACATATCTCACCAACCCATCAACACCCCAAGACAACAGACAACCCTCCCCACTTCCATCAACTCTGATACAAACCTGGTCAGCAACAGTCACCATCTACTAATCGATTATCACTCAGACAACCTCCTGCATCCATTCAACACTCAGATAAAAGAGACGCATATCCACTAACCTATAAAACACCAACCCATGAACATAACACACAGGCACACCTTCACAAATGCATCAACACACAGACACTCGACTACTCATGCACCATAGCTCAAACAAGACACTCCTCTCTCAACGCATAACCACATGTACCGGGTTGCAACACAGTCGTGTGGCTTTCCATCAGTTTAAGCCTTGATCCGTGCATCCACATGCAAGGGCATTGTTGTGCATGCCATGTGATGCCAACCTATCTACAGCAGGATGCTGTGATGCTTGGATTCAATGCCTATGCCACACCACGTTCATTATCTGGGTAAACCCTTATTTCCCAACGTCTAAACAACTTTAATGACATCAGTGTAGTGTCATGCCCGTTGACGGCAAACTGCAGCCATGCCATTGGCACACCACGCCTGTGCATAGCAGGAAAATCAGTCTTTACAATATCAAAATACACCCGTGTAGAGCAGGAACATGAGACAGCTCAATATTGCACCATGCCTGAGTTCATCAAGAACCTCCTATCACACCGCAGTCACGTGGGAAGTTCAGATAAAATGGCCATAGAACACATGTAAACAACAGGAACAATTAAACACCGATGCCACATGACACCCAGTCACAGCAGGAACATCACAGTTACCAATGCTCTATCAATCCTATGAAAACAGAGTGCCACCTATCTCTTGCAGGTGACATCAGCGTGAGACGGACCCTGGACCGGGAACAGCAGTCGAGTTACCAGCTGCTGGTGATGGTGCAGGATGGCGGCACCCCACCACGGAGCAGCACCGGCACCGTGTACATCACCGTGCTGGATGAGAACGATAACGCGCCCGCCTTCCTGCACACCGTGGCCGGGAGGGAAATCTCTGTGCAGGTACCGCATGCTGTGTGAGCAGAGGTGGAGGTGGGCAAGAGAGGCGTGGGAGAAGGAAATGAAAGGTTTCCCCCTAGTAGGAGCTGTGGTACTTATTTTGTAAAATGTCCTCTCTGCATTACCAACTTGTGGGATCCTTGTAAAAATTGGTGATCGAAGGAGAACCTATATGACATACAAAGATATAGTGTGCCCCTCATGCATGAACTGGCGTCACCCCCTAAGTCTCTTGCTTATATCACCACTGCATTCTGAATATCTAAAGCTAGATATAAGTACTACTGTGCCAACTATGAATGAGGTGTGAGTACTTGTAGTAGAGCGAGATCCAGAGGCATTGCTAGAGAGGGTTCTGGGGGGCTATAGCCCCGGGTCTTTTGGTTGTAGACCCGGATAGAAGCTTAAGGGCTACAAGCAAAAGGCTAGCTAGCCCCGAGTCTCGACAATCCCGACATTAGCGTAGCCCCCTATCTTTTCCAGACCTAGCAACACCCCTGGCGAGATCTAAGGGTTATGAAAATAGGATTGGTTACAGCTCATGGCATTCCTCCTTCTTATTCCAAACTCATGTATATTCTCAACCATCAGGAAAACACGACTGAGCGGAGAATGCTGGCAAGAGGGAACAGCTTAGGTCAGACCGGGCTATTAGCGCCTATTCAATGATGTTGGGAATACCATATTAATTCAACTCTAATACAGTGACGCTATTAGTGCATATTTCTAAGTTCAACTTTAACACAGTGAAGATATTAGAAGATAAGGTGGGCAAGCACAGCCTTCTCTAATCCCCAAAATGGACTCACAGGCCAACACAATGCTTTCCATCAGAGAGCAGTTCCAAAAAACCTGCACAGCGGCCCAGGTGGCTGCACTACATAGCTCAGGAATAGACACATGGAGCGAGAAAACAAGGATTTGCAGGTGTCCGTTTTGTGGAGACTTGTGGTTTGAAGTCTGGATGATTACTGAAGTCCGTCTTTGGCTTAATTTAACCTCTAACAGGGTGCCAGACTCGACATAAGTTGGTAGGCCAACATCTCAAGGGGTAGTCTAAATGGAGAGGCAGAGAGATTTTAGGATGTGTCCTCCCTGAGGGGAAGGGGGGTTTGCAAGATCAAAGCCCATTCATTTGTGATGCAGAAAGAGCAGCGCTTTGTGGGGAAGGCCGAACTTGGCCAATCTCTGGCCTGTTTCATGAAGGTCCGGGTGAGAACGCATAAAGGAAATTGACTTGGTCGAAATATTTAAAGGGCTTTCCCTAATGTGCTTGTGTCTAGTGGGAAACAATTCTGAATGCACTTTGTCTTAGGATCAAGCTGTGATTTGTGCAGATTCATATTAACACTAAAATGCTTTTACAAAGCACTTCCTGCCATCACTCATGCCTTTTTCAAATGCTGTAAATAACAGCTGTTCCTATTACCTAAGTCAATGGTGCTCAGTGTATGTGTCTTGGAAGGCTGGAAGGCTGAGCCAGTCCTGCTGGAGATTGGAATCTGGGGCCTGTAGTGGGAACTCCACAGCAGTGAGTGCATAACTCACTGAGCTATCTGACAGGCCATTTATGAGGCTATCCTTGGGACAAGAGAGTTGGCTCCATGACCTTGTTGTAAGGAGCATGAATGTAGAAATGTCAACCATGGTGTGCCTGGATATTGTAAGTGTAAATCAAGAGACTACCCTAGACCCTGTAGGAGTACTGCTACTGGAGCACCAGGGCTCCTAAAATGGCATTAGGCAGGAATCCCCATGGCCTTCTTCTTTAGAAAGGCCTTGGGAACTATCAAACATGGTCCTTGGTCCCCTGACTAGGAATGTGTACATGTTCTTTAACTGTATCTAAGACCCACGTAGTAACTAAGATTTAACACTAAGGAGAGTGTTGCAGGAGAGTTGTCGCTTCCGCAATATACGGTTCTATTGGTACCCCTCCCCAAAGGCATATCTCATCCATACACGCAATGGTGGAGGGCGAAATTGACTGATCTTGCCCTCAGTGTTGCTCCCTGAGTTCTTGTGTGGTTTAGCTATGGCTAGCGGACCGCCACAGGCATCCACAGATTCCAGAATCTGTGAACCTGGATAATGGCGGCATACACAGGTAGCAGGATATCAGTCAACAAAAACACATGCCATAAATGTGTGAGAGGTGAAATAAGCACAAGAAGGTGTTCGCAGTGGCTCAAATTTAAAAGGGGACTGCAGCAGAGGTTATGTTCTTAAAACTGGGGATTAAAGGTGGGAAATGAGGGGTCTGCCCAACAGGCACCCCAGGTCTGGGAGGCTCACTTTAGGTGAGCTTGGTTCAGGCGGCCTGTCCTGGTGCCAGTCCCACTAGAAGACTACATTAGTCTCTATTCCTACAGGTGTGTCTCGGTCAGGGAAGTCTGCCTCTAGTGGCCGGATCAGGGATCTTGTGAGGCCAACCAGTGACACATGTACCCATTATGGGGATTGAGCGTGCCTTGAAAGAGAAACCTCTGAGCAGGAGATTGACCAGAGGCCAAGTGGGAGACACGCCTCCAAGGTACGCCAATCAATGTATGCTTGTGGGAGACACGCCTCCACGGTACGCCAGTCAATGTATGCTTGTGGGAGACACGCCTCCAAGGTACGCCAGTCAATGTATGCTTGTGGGAGACACGCCTCCAAGGTACGCCAGTCAATGTATGCTTGTGGGAGACACGTCTCCAAGGTACGCCAGTCAATGTATGCTTGTGGAAGACACGCCTCCAAGGTACACCAATCAATGTATGCTTGTGGAAGACACGCCTCCACGGTACGCCAGTCAATGTATGCTTGTGGGAGACACGCCTCCAAGGTACGCCAGTCAATGTATGCTTGTGGGAGACACGCCTCCAAGGTACGCCAGTCAATGTATGCTTGTGGGAGACACGCCTCCAAGGTACGCCAGTCAATGTATGCTTGTGGAAGACACGCCTCCAAGGTACGCCAGTCAATGTATGCTTGTGGGAGACACGTCTCCAAGGTACGCCAGTCAATGTATGCTTGTGGAAGACACGCCTCCAAGGTACACCAATCAATGTATGCTTGTGGAAGACACGCCTCCACGGTACGCCAGTCAATGTATGCTTGTGGGAGACACGCCTCCACGGTACGCCAGTCAATGTATGCTTGTGGGAGACACGCCTCCAAGGTACGCCAGTCAATGTATGCTTGTGGGAGACACGTCTCCAAGGTACACCAATCAATGTATGCTTGTGGAAGACACGCCTCCAAGGTACGCCAGTCAATGTATGCTTGTGGGAGACACGCCTCCAAGGTACACCAATCAATGTATGCTTGTTGAAAAATCTCACTGATATGGAAGATATTATGAATTGAGGGCTCTGCAACAATTTATCAGCAGCACCCTAATATCCCTGAACATCAAAGTTCTTAGTACAGTGCCCATTGAGATGTACCTTGACTGTTTTTGTATTTCTCCCCTCTCTTTCTAACAGGTGCTGGAAGGCAAATCCTCAGGCACGTTCATAGCCTCCCTTCAGGCCAAGGACCCCGATGAGGGCGAGAACGCCACTGTCTTCTACTCCCTGACAGGTACGCCAAAAGACGCCAGCTTGAGAGATCATGGGAGGGGAGAGGGAAATAGGACTGACTGCTTGATTGATTAATCGGTGGGCTGATTGAATGGTTGGTAGGGTGTGGGTTGTTTTTTGTTTAGTTAGTTTATTGGTTGCTTGATAGATGGCTTAATTTGTTGGTAGTTTGGTTGGGTGTTTAATTGATTTCTTCATTGATTGGTTAATTGTGGGTTGGTTGATTGGTTAATTTTGCTATTAGTCTGATTAATTGCTTGGTAGATGGTATGGCTGATTATCTGATTAATTGACTGAACCTGTATAGAGAGGCCCAGACAGCTAAGCATGAGGCATCAGTGAGGGTGAGATACAAGTGAGGGTATGTTGAAGGGGTCCTGGGGATAAGAACAATACATGGCCTAAGGGAGATCCTGGACAGTGAGAGACCAGCAGATCTGGGACCAGAGGAGATCTGAAGATGTGATGAGACAAAGGGCGGTGAGAGAATACACTCTGGTACTGGGCCAGGTAAGATTGAGCAGCAGATGGCAGTGTGGGATAGGTCTGATGGTCTTGGGGGGGCAGGGGGGGAAGGAGCTCAGGCCTGGCAACATGGCCAGGAAGATCATGATAAGGTAAAATGTGTCAAGGAAGTGAGATATGTTCAGAAAAGAAGGATGTAACAATATAAAGTGCAGTGAGATTAGTAAAGAATAACACCAGGAAGGAAAAATAAAGAGCACGAGATGGAAGAGTGGTCAGAAAGACACCAGGAAGGAAAGAGCGAGAGGTGGTGTAGCAGTCAGAAAGACACCAGGAAGGAAAGAGCGAGAGGTGGTGTAGCAGTCAGAAAGACACCAGGAAGGAAAGAGCGAGAGGTGGTGTAGCAGTCAGAAAGACACCAGGAAGGAAAGAGCGAGAGGTGGTGTAGCAGTCAGAAAGACACCAGGAAGGAAAGAGCGAGAGGTGGTGTAGCAGTCAGAAAGACACCAGGAAGGAAAGAGCGAGAGGTGGTGTAGCAGTCAGAAAGACACCAGGAAGGAAAGAGCGAGAGGTGGTGTAGCAGTCAGAAAGACACCAGGAAGGAAAGAGCGAGAGGTGGTGTAGCAGTCAGAAAGACACCAGGAAGGAAAGAGCGAGAGGTGGTGTAGCGGTCAGAAAGACACCAGGAAGGAAAGAGCGAGAGGTGGTAGTTGGGGCAGAAGGATATCAGGAAGGAAAGAGGAAGAGGTGGTAGTTGGGGCAGAAGGATATCCGAAAGGAAAGAGGCAGAGGTGGTAGTTGGGGCAGAAGGATATCAGGAAGGAAAGAGGAAGAGGTGGTAGTTGGGGCAGAAGGATATCAGAAAGGAAAGAGGAAAAGGTGGTAGTTGGGGCAGAAGGATATCCGAAAGGAAAGAGGCAGAGGTGGTAGTTGGGGCAAAAGGATATCAGGAAGGAAAGAGGAAGAGGTGGTAGTTGGGGCCGAAGGATATCCGAAAGGAAAGAGGCAGAGGTGGTAGTTGGGGCAGAAGGATATCAGGAAGCAAAGAGGAAGAGGTGGTAGTTGTGGCAGAAGGATATCAGGAAGCAAAGAGGAAGAGGTGGTAGTTGGGGCAGAAGGATATCAGGAAGGAAAGAGGAAGAGGTGGTAGTTGGGGCAGAAGGATATCCGAAAGGAAAGAGGCAGAGGTGGTAGTTGGGGCAGAAGGATATCAGGAAGGAAAGAGGAAGAGGTGGTAGTTGGGGCAGAAGGATATCAGAAAGGAAAGAGGAAAAGGTGGTAGTTGGGGCAGAAGGATATCCGAAAGGAAAGAGGCAGAGGTGGTAGTTGGGGCAAAAGGATATCAGGAAGGAAAGAGGAAGAGGTGGTAGTTGGGGCCGAAGGATATCCGAAAGGAAAGAGGCAGAGGTGGTAGTTGGGGCAGAAGGATATCAGGAAGCAAAGAGGAAGAGGTGGTAGTTGTGGCAGAAGGATATCAGCAAGCAAAGAGGAAGAGGTGGTAGTTGTGGCAGAAGGATATCAGGAAGCAAAGAGGAAGAGGTGGTAGTTGTGGCAGAAGGATATCAGGAAGCAAAGAGGAAGAGGTGGTAGTGGGTGCAGAAAGACAGAAAGAAGGAAAGAGAAGAAGGTGGTAGTGAGATCACAAAGATTCCTGAAAAGTGGTTGCGAAGCCACTATGAGACAATTCTCATTGTGGCAATGAGACACCATAGAAGAGGAGTGGCAAGAGGAGAGGGAGTGCAGGGAAAGATTCATGTATGTGTGAGCTGGTGTATTTTCATGGAGAAGGGCGGGGACATGAGGTATTACTGCCCGTGTTACTATAGATGGAAGTATTTGTTTGTCATTTGTAATCCGTTATTATAGAACATCTGTGCATTAGCCTTTTGTTGGTGTATTCCGTGTTTGTCTGTGATTATTCACCTCTGTTTCATTTATTATATTAAAGTCTTCTGTCCTCCATTTTGTCACACGGGTAGCTTTGCATGCGCACTAAGGGGTGAGATGGAGGACAATGGTACCTCCTGTCAGCAGGGGAGACAGTGTGATCCCTGTGGAGATAGTTGGTCACCTTTCATCAGACCCCCTTCCTGGGACAGTGGATGGTTTGGTCCTGGCGAATAGCAGTTGTGCCTGTTGGTTAGCACGTGAGAGTCGAGGGAAGTTTTGAAGGAGCTGGGCTGCTCGAAACCTGTGCGTGTCCCTGGTGGCGAGGCGGGCGTTTTCGGCTTGCTCTGTGGTGTGGGGGCAAGAAACAGTTAAACCCCCAAACTCCGGTCATGTGACCACTGAAATGTGCAGAAGCCGGGAGGAAGGGGAGGGACAAGGGAAGCAGTTTCAGTTTCGAGTAGAGCAGAAATAAAGAAAGAGACACTACAGCTCGCGTGATTCATGATTGTGTGGTTCAGCCCAGGCCACAGCAACTGGCGATTAAGGGTGCGAATACCCGCGCTCCCCATGCCTTCAAGCTGCGAGCAAAGGCCGGCTCCAGCAACAACTTGACCCATAGACCGGGACCCATAGCAGTTGCCAAGGAGCGATGGCATGATGCTGCCGTGAAGCACCCATCAGGAAAGGAGACCCGGTGCGCGACGGCACCACCAGCGTGGAACCCTAGCAGGAAAAGAGACTCGGTGTGCCATGGCACCACCAGCAGAGGTGCTGCGGAGAGAGAAGGAGAGCTAAACACCTGATCGCAAGCAGTGCGTAAAGGACACAAGGAAAGCAGTGCGACCGCCACCACATGAGGAAGAAGGTGACAGGGCTGAGCATTAACACGTGCGGCTGGAGGAGAGATCCATAACAAGAGAAAGAAAACCGCAGGAGTTCACAAGCATTCTGAAAGGCAGCAACAAAAGGAGACACAGGGGAAAGAATGCAATAAAGAGAAAGCAGACATCCAAGCAGAGAACAGACAAATTAAACACAATAATGCCCCGAAGTAGACAACAGACCCCCAACTAGAGAACAAAGCTACTGGGTTTATGGCCTACAACCCAATCACCACTGCCTGAGACCCACTATGATACAATGAAGGACAATGCATAAGCACCCGCAGGGGCTGGAGCACCAGTAAACCCATTGGCAGGAACCACATCGAGGGTTGCATTCCTCAGACGGCTCAGCCCTTTTGTTCTACAACCACACCATGATCAGCGACAAAGATGGGAGAAATGGTTGGAAGAATTTGAAGACTTCATGAGGGCCATAGGTGACCAGGACTCACCCACTAGAGCAGACATATTTGCTAATCTGGCTGGAAAAGAGATCAAAGGCATCACGAAAGCCATCCCGACGCAGTGCAAGACAACGTATGCCCTGATGATAGCGGCTGTCAATAAGAAGCTAGTCATCTTACCCAATAGAGACTACGAAAGATACTCATTTAATCAGTGCACACAACTCCCCCATGAAACCATTGGGGAAGTCGTCATATGTCTACAAAGGAAAATAACCCACTGTGACTTTGCAGATTTCTCAGACGAAAAGGCCATTAGGCTAAGGAAAATAGAAGGATGCACGCCCTCAATTTTCAGGAAACACCTCCTGAAAAAACCCCTGTCGCTTCCAGAGATTTTAGATCTAGGCAGAGTTTATGTGAAAGTAGATGTGCAAGTGGCAGCCATTGAAAACCCCCTGAAGAGTGACAATAACGCAGCAGGGCAGGCTGTGTCAGTTACGGGTGCCAGAACCCAAGGGCCATCACCCAGACCCGGACTGCAGAACCCACAACAAAGACCCCAAGAAGAGAGACAATGCTACCGATGTGGGTCTGAATATCCTCACATGGGGCAATGCCCAGCCATAGGACAGATGCGCATGAGGTGCGGCCAAGAGAACCATTTCCAAGCGGTGTGCTGAAAGAGGAACCCGGCACTCCCGAAATACAGGCCACCCATTGACCCCAGGGCAATGAAGCAGCAAGAACAAACCCAAGGACATGACAGAATGCACCCAGATCAATATACCCAGAGGGTGAACCCAGGAGTAACACAGCAACATTCATACCCCATACCAGAATGGTAAGAGCAATGGAAGACCTGGTGCAACAACCACAGCTGCTATATCCAGAGGACTATGACCACCCAACAAGCCCTGCAAGTCACTACACCCTCCGGATCCATACGAGAATCCGCCCGGAGACTAGGAAGATGAAAGTCAACACCAGAGAAGGTACAGTCCACAAAACAGAAATAGCAGAGAGTACATGAGATTGATCAGCGAGGCAACGGACAAAAGTGCAGCCTCATACGTTACTGTCCAGATCAGGGGACTGAACCATCAGTTCATAGTTGACATGGGGGCAACCGTTAACGTTATGAACAAGACACTATACCAAGCAATCAAACACGCCTACCCACTGCACCCATCCCAAGCTCAAATGTTCCAATGTGGTGCAGCACACCCACTTCAGTCCACAAGATAGTTTCAATGTGCCCTGTATCACAAAGGACAGAGGGTACCTACGACCATTCACGTCATACAAAGCCCCTTGACAGGGCGATGCCTACTCAGTTATTGCACAGCACGGGCACTTGCGCTAATAGACATTCAGTATGAACAATCGGTGGTGTTCCAAAGACCCCAACAGGGGCGCACAAATTGAATACAATGACACATCAAATGATGTCTCTCAACACGATCAATACCTCATTCCCAGCACCCTTTGAAGGGGTGGGTATGCTCAAAGACTCTGTAGTGTATCTTCACATTGACCCGAGGATAATACCAGTACCTCAACACCCACACTGCGTGGGGTTTCAACTGCAGGCATAAGTGACACAAGAATTACCACTCCTAATAGATAATGACATTATCGAAATGGTAAGTGGCCCCACGCCATGGGTGTCACCACTAGTTGTTATCCCCAAAGAGAATGGCCAATTACACCTCTGTGTCAACATGCACATACCAAATACACTGATACAAAGAGAAAGATACCTGGGCCAAATATAGAGGGCATGATGGTCAGACTGATCCAGGCAACCTGATTCTCCAAATTAGACCTCAAGCAGGGGCACCAATAGTTGGTCATTCACCCTGATTCAAGACCCATTACTGCGTTTGCAACACATGAAGGACTGTTCCGCCACAAGTGGCTTAATTTTGGAATATCCTACGCCGCAGAAATATTTCAGGAGACTATCCACAGACTAATGGCACCAGTACCCACCAGGCTCAACTACAGTGATGAGATACTCGTGTTCTGCATCTCTCAAGAACAACACGATCAAGTCCTAATCCGAGTGTGTGAGATCGTACACCCCAGCAGGCCTTACCTTAAATGGTCCAAATGTGACATTAACAGAGACAGCCTCAGATTGTTCAGGCACATCATCTCAAACCAAGGAATAATGACAGACCCTGAGAAGATCAGTGCAATAGTTGGCGACTGGGGTTGCTGAACTACGATAATTTCGGGGCATGGCAGGGTACTGCGCTCGCTATCTTCCCAACTATACCACCCTCACCGACCCCTTAAGGCAACTACTCAAAATAGACACACTGTTCGCATGGGACCAACCTTGCCAATAAGCATTCCAGACAATAAATGCAGAACTTCTCAGAGATCACAGACTAGCATACTTCAACCCAGGGAGATACACAGAGATAATTGTCGATTTCAGCCTGTTGGGCCTTGGTGCCATACTCGCCCAAACCGAACCTGATGGACAGTGGAAGAGGTACATCATTGGATATGCCAGCAAGGCTCTATCCTCCATCGAATAAGCATACTCCCAAGCTGTACGAGAAAGCCTGGCAGCCGTATGGGCATGCGAGAATTGGACCGCCATTCACACTCATAACAGACTACCAAGCTCTCATCGCTATCTTTGGCAAGACAAAATCCAAAATGCCTCCACACATTGAGAGATGGGGCATCAGGCTCCAGGAATATGACTTCTGCATCATCCACAAACCCAGAGGTGATGCAAATCCAGCGGACTACCTATCCCGATATCCGGCAGGGCACGGAGAAGAGACAATGAGAAAGAAGGCGGACCATTACATCAGATATCTGTAAGAGAATGTACTTCCACCGGCGCTCAACATCACCCTATTCACTGGCAAAAGCAGTGAAGACCACACCATTGACGCAGCGGTGCGACTCACCAACACGAACAGTTGGAGAAACTACTGCAGGGGACAGTTTGAGAATGGGTAGGTGGACAAAAAGGAGCTAGAAAAGATGGCCAAAATACAGGGAGAGCTAGCCACCACTGAGCAAGGAGTCCTACTGCTAGGAAGCCGCCATGTGGTCGCCAAATGCTTGAGAAAGACAAAGGATATTGCAGGGTTGCAAATACCAAAAAGATATTATGCAACACGCATAAAATAAAACGCAGTGGTCGAGGACACTTTAACATACTGCCAAGCTTGCCAAAAAGCCACAACAAATATGCCCCTATGCCCCCTGCAAGTAGTGCCACTATCAGAAGGACCCCGGCATTGCATGGCGATGGATTTATATGGACCCCTAGAAGAAGGGTGCCCCCTACAAGTAGCAATGGATGAATACTCGAGATTCCCAATAATCAAACAAGTGCAGTCCACGGCTTTCCACCACATAGTGGGAGTTATAGACAAACTATTCAGCAAATGGAGGGTGCCAAATGTCGTGAAGACAGACATTCCAAGGACTGGAATTCAGGAAGTTTGAGGCCCACTTAGGATTCCAACATCAAAGAATGACATCACTGTGGCCACTGACTAATGGAATGGTGGAGCTATTAATGTCCACCATCAAGTGGGTCAAACAGAAGGCTCTCTTCCGATCAAACACCCTTTCCCCAAGTGGTGTGGCAAATGCCAAGAAGCTACCGGAACACACCACATGAAGCCACAGGGAAGCCACCAACAGAAATAATGATAAGATACAATCCCTGAATGTATGTAATACAACTCGAGCACTACGCGGTGGATCAAGACGCAGAGATAAGAGAACAAAAGGAAAACCAAGGAATGGGTCGACCAGCGAAGAGGGGAGAAGGAACAGCAACTTCCGATAGGTGAGCCTTTCCTGGTACGGCAAAGACAACAGAGGAAAACAGACTCGAGATATGACCCAGAACCATTCCTCATGACCGAAGTCAAAGGGTCGATGGTCACTGCGACAGCAGATGGACGCGAAATAACGTGGAATGCATCGTTCTTCCGCCTGCTCCGACCAACTGGACAGAGACCGACGGGAACTGGAGGAAAGACCAGGCGAGACCCTTGAATCACCAGGACCACCACACCGACTGGTAAAGAGACCATCAATGCTTTTCGAACAAATGTGAGCCGAGAACTTTGATGATAAGCAAGGGGGAGGTGTTGCGGGGCAAGAAACAGTTAAATCCCCAAAGGCAGGTCACATGGTCGACAGTCGCATACAAAGTTCCTGAACTCAAGGTATGAGAGAAAGGTTTATTCCAAGACTGACTGGAGTTTACCACCCGCCCCCCTCTCGAGTTGCTGCCGATATATATATCACTTCAATACAATAACGTTTTAGTGAGAAGCAGTGGGAAAGAGAGAGAAAAACAAACACTTGCTGTAAACTGTGGGTCTCCTGTCAAACAGTTTTCATCCCGGCCCATTTGTAACTGCACTACGGGAGTGGCACTTTCTTACCCGAAGCCCATGCCATATTTGTAAACAGAACGGTTTACCTTACCGTCTCACATTTGTTGTGGGGAGTGGCTTCAACTCTCCTGTTCCTTTGCCTAGGGAGTGTATGCGGACGTCCTTGCTGTCTGTATTTCACACGTGTTAATAGATGGTGACTAATACTACCCTTGCTCCAAGGTTCAGCGCCGACATTGGGTTGGCCCTTTCATTTCTGTAATAGGCAGACATTTGGGTCGGGTCAGTATCAGTTTGGAGTGATGCACTCTGATTGCAACTAGGCTACTCCTGAGACTTCTCTCATAGTTGGCCATAGTCTCCTCCTGGAATGGGAACTTTCAAGGAGAAAAAAGGAAATCCATTTGCTGGCTGATAGCCTCTCAGTTGTTTTATATATTTGTGTGTTTCCTCTTTTCCTTTCCCTCTTTGGCTTTTTGAGCTCTTGGGTTCCGTTTGAGGTTGAGCCATAGCCATTGTCACGTCGTATTCTCTCGAGAGGAGTGGGCATAGTTAGATGTTGTGCCTCCCTTTGGGAGTGGAAGACTGCAACTACCTAGGCTGTGGTAAAAGCGAGCTCGAGCTCACAGCATATATTGATGTAAGGTGCCATAGGAAATCAAACATACACACCATTGAATGTATGAGCCCTGAGTCAGGGTAACACTTTAGGGTACATACATGTTAACCCCTTAAGTGCCAGGCTATTATGCAAGTCTATGCAAAAAGGACGTCCTTGGCACTTACATCTGTCACATGCACAAGGACATGGATGCAGGTAAAATGTACACAGTGCTTGCCCAAGCAGCCTCTTCTCAGCTAAGCGCTAGTTTCCCTGGGAGGTCCGGGCTTGGTGCCTTTCACCCATTCTCTGCATTCCCTCAACACACGCATAGGAGGATCATGTCTCCCCCCTCCCCTTGGTCCAGACCTGGATAGTTTCCTATAGGCTATGAAAGTGTATTGTTTTAGCGCCATTGCCATTTCCGTATCAGCCACATTACACTCCGGGGAGGCACATATTTACACTTTAATGCCAGGCTTGCCAGATCTCATCCCCGGAGTTCCACGACACGCGCATGTGCGCGGTAAGGTGTGTGTCACTTCCACGTTTAAGCACAGGTTGCCGGCCATATAGCCCATCTTTCCTTTACACTCTAGTCCAGGTCAGACACACCTTACACCTGCAATGCAGATGATGGGCGGTCGGTCACTAGGGAGACCCGAAGGAGTGCAGGCTCACGACTAATGTTCGACGCGGATTCCTGGAGGAATATACGCGTGGCATCGCTCTGCAGGGTGACACCAGGAAAATATGGGCTTAAATTAATGTTTTCAATAGGAAATGAATCGCAGTGATAATTAGATTCCTCCCAGCATTGGAAGGTTACATGTTATGTTATGTTGTTATGTTGAATTATACCGCGCGCCGCTGCCACCCAGGGGCAGGCTCCAGGTGCTCAAGTGACTCTGCAAGAGAGGGGGGGTGGGGGTGTTAGTGAGGATAGAATGATAGGATAGGTTAATAACCAGGAGAAACTGGCATCTGTGACCGTTGTCTTGTGTGTGGAGTTGGTTGAGAGGCCCCGCTTGTTGTAAGCATAAGTGTAGGACTCGGTGCCACGGATGTGCGCCAGTGTTTGTGTTGGGTGTGTGGGTTGTATGATGTACGGGTGGGATTGTGGACGTGCGCGCTGGCTAGGTGTATCCATAAGAGGGTCCAGAGTTGTGGATGACTGTTTGATCATCCCACAGACCACACCATATCTTACCAGTCATTACATATCCTACCAATATATGCCATAACATTCCATACCCTACCATAAACCTTACCAAACCATGCCCCACCATGATTAAAAGATTGAATGGAGAGCCTCATAGAGAGAGGGTAGGAATGAAGCAAAGTGAACAGAGAGAAATTCTTGGGATAGGAACCATGAGGTCCACCATTCTACGAATGGGCACCATACCAGGCAGGGCACCATACCAAAGATGGGCACCATATTACTGATGGGCACCATACCAGGCTGGGCACCATGGCTGGGCACCATACCATGGATGGGCTCTAAAAAGAGCCAAAAAGGGACAGTAGCACAGGGGGCTAAGGTGCAGGACTTATGAAGTGGACATAAACTCAACAGCTTTGTGCTTTCCTCCAACTCTAGGATCCTGGGCTGAGCGTTTCACCATCAACCCCAACACGGGCGAGCTGCGCACAGCGACGGTTCTTCACCGGGCGGAGAGAGCCGAGTACACCTTCACCGTGAAGGCCAGCGACAGGGGACCCCTGCCCAAGAGCACCTCCGCTTTCATCCGCATCCAGGTACGAGACGTATGCGCCCCCTCAGGTCCTACCGCCCCCTGCTGGTAGGACATAGAGCATGTGCATCCCCTGGGCCAGTAGGAATGAGAGTTGCCGGCTCTTGGTCACACCAGGTCACAGCAACGCATCACATTATTCTTACTCAGACCCCCAAAATATCTATACTTTGCATGTGTTTTCCCGCCAACCAGAAAAATCCAGCTGAAATGCAAACTCATTAATTACATGCCAGAAGATCGAGAAGACAAGGTAAGTTTGGCGAGGGGCTCTAGAGAGCACATTTGCACACACAGGGTTCTCCGCCTTGTTTTATCACGGCGTGCAGATGGGAGCCGGAAAGAGCTGTGGCAGAGTCTGCTCTGAGTCGCCAATGAAATAAAAGAAGGACAAACGCAGGAGGGACATTGAAAACAACGGACACAGCACAAGATACACATCCATTTCAAAGAATGATAGAAACCTAGAAAGACACTGCACAAAAGAAGCGCCAGGTGCGTCTACTTGCGACACCCCGACAGTTGCAAAGCCCGGAGAGAGATAATTAGCCCAGCGGGTTCTGCTGGCTGTCCCACAACTCTGAATGCACTGTCTGAGCTCCAGCGCCTCTGGCAGGCTGTTTCTTTCTGTATTTCCGCATTGGACATTTTGCGTTTGCCTTCTGCTTGTCTCGGCTTAGGGATCAGTTGGGGTTCATGCCTACAACCCTTCCCGTGCATCCCCAGTGCCTACAGGCTGACATATTCCTGCCTGTTGGAGCCCACCGAGTCCCTGCGGCATGCCGAGGCTAGCCTGTCGCCTCCTGAGTGCAGGAGTGAGACTAGAGAGTGCCGGCTAGGTCTACAGGTGTGTGGTTGGCCACCTCCAGACCCTCATCAGTATTCTCTCTCTCTCTCTCTCTCTCTCTCTCTCTCTCTCTCCCCCTCTCTCCCTTTCTCTCTCTCTCTCTCTCTTCCCGACAGCTTTGCATCCAGAGGGGAAAACAAACCTTGTGGAGAGAGGTTGAGTCTGTGTTGTTTTCCAAAAGCAGCTATTAACACACAACAAAAACAAAGGAAATTATTAAATTGTACTAACATTGTAAACTGCCTCTTCGTAAATGTTGACAGTGTGCATTTCTAATGATAAATTCCAGTATATATTTCAGTAAGAATGCCACACTTCTCTTCCTGAGCAAAACACATTATGACAAACATACACATTATTTTCTGATAGAAGGTTGTCATTCCAAGATAGACATTTTGGTCCATCCCTATTGAATTTCGCTGTGAGAAAGGAGAAGGATACAAATGGCACCATTGAGAGTTCCTGGCTGTGTTGCATTGAATCATGAGCATTTTGGAAACTTCAGAATGACCTCAGATCCTTATATTTGACAAATATGTCTATAGTAAAAGCATTGTGTGCTTGAATCACTAAGCACTTTATGCACACTGGCCTTGGAGCACATTTCATTTTTCACCCTAACATTACAATGCAACAGTGGCCCGGATATATTGATTCAGGCAGCATCAGGAGTAGGGTGTGAGGATGAAATGTCTGCAGCATCAATCAGTCCACTGGGCTACCAGGGCTGTCCAGAGATCATGTTTCCTTTCTCCATGCAGTATTCTAGCTCTGTCTCCATGAATGGAAGGCCGTGCGCAAGCTGAGTTCCCAAATGCAGAGACCTCCATTGAGAATTATATGATATGATATGATATGATATGGCATTTATAACGCGCTTAAACACAAGTGTTTGGAGGCGCGATGAGGCAAGGGAGGGGAACAAAGGGAGGACAGACAACGATCCTACAAGGCCAGGTGTCATTCAGATCGCGCAAGTGCATATGTATATATGTATTAAGCACCCAGATCCCTTTGGCTTGGCACGCTATATAAGCTGCAAAATAAATAAATAATATGAGTACAAATACCTCCAAGTTGCATAAAATTAGCTACATGTGCCACATTCATTCTAGAATGGACAAATCTTACTTGCAGTTTCACTGAGTGGAAACGATATTTAACACCGGTGTAAAAAATATCACTGAACTCCGCTAGTGGTGGTGGCCTTGTGATGTCAGACTCCTGAGGGTCTGACCTGGCATCTGCGAGGTAGCGGGGTTGTAAGGGAAACGTTCTAAGTCCTAGTGAGTCAGCCTCTGGCCTACCCTGTTGAGGTGTTGGGTTTGTGAGGGTGCACTCACAGTTTGGGTTAGTGAATCTAGATTCCTACATTCTCTGCTGATCCAGGAGACGAAGGGTTTGAGGGACGATGCCTAGCGAAGGATAGCACAGGGGCAACGCGCTGGTCTTGGAAGCAAGACCACACAGAGCAACAGAGGTTCGAATCTCGGATCCGCACTTAGAAGCCAGACTCGGGTACGGTATGAGGCGCATTACAAAAATAAATAAATAAATGAAGAAAGTTCTATCGAGGAGGGCATGGATTCGTGATGACAGATCCGGTCCTGACCTATTATGAAAGGGTTTATTTGTGAGGCAGAATTCCTGTGTCATGGTGCCAAATGGGGCGAGGGGGAGAGAAGGACTAGTGTTGGTGAGGTCAGTCACCAGAACTCTGGTCTCCCAGTGTGGCAGCCATTGAGGGCAGGGTCTTGCCCCACTGTGGTGGAGGTGAACAGTTGGGGGTGGACCCTATGTTCTCAAGGGCACTCCTCAACCCTTGCTTAGAGATACCTCAATCTGTGGGTTTTAGGATGTCAATGCTTGGCCTGTGGCGGTTGAATGCAGATTCCTGGATCTGGAAGTCTACTGAGGGTCTGGGAAGTTTTGTGGCTTATGGTGAGCAGACCTCTGACCTCTGCCCAGGTAGGTGGTAGTTATTGAGAGCAGACACATGTGTATTGCACCCAGAGTGGTGCTTGTTTACTGTTTTCTGTAGAGAGCAGACCTCAGAGCCGTGGCCTGTCGGGGGGTGGTTTGTTGAGAGCAGGCCTCTGAGCTTTGCCTTGACGAGGTGGCAGCTTACAGAGAGCAGACACCTGGGCTGTGTTCTGGGGAGGTGCTGGTTTTTGAGGGCAGAGTCGTGGGTGGGTTTGAAGGGCAGGACCCAAGGCCTGGTCTGGCATGGTGGTGGTTACTAAAGGCAAACTCCTGAGTCGTCGCCCTGGTGGGCGGTGGCTTTTTAAGGCAGACTCCTGAGCTCTACTCTGGGGGAGGTGGTGTTTACGGGGGCAGGCTCCTGAGTTGTGACTTGGCGAAGTGTCATTTTAAGGGCAGATTCCCAAACGTTGGCATGGCTAGCTGGTGGTTACTGAGGACAGAACCACAAGGTGTGGCCTGGAAAGGTGGTGGTTACTCCTGAGTCGTCACAGTGGTGGGTGGTGGCTTTTAAGGGCAGAGTCCTGAGTTCTGGAGTGGCGAGCTGGTGGTGGCTGCGGGCAGACTCACTAGGTGGTGGCTTGGAAAGGCGGTGGCGTCTAAAGGCAGACTCATGAGTCCTGGTCTGGGGAGGTGGTGGGCTACTGAGTGCTGATTCATAACACCCGGAAGGGTGGGCTTGTAAGCTGCTCCTGGACCCACCACCCCACCTGTCCCCTAGTGACCTCTGCACCGGGTGTCCTGTTCAGGATTCATGGCAGGGTTCCCTCAGCGGGGACTCCCTCCCCTCCTCCCCCCCTTGTAGGAAGGAAGGGCCTTACTGCCTCCTGCTGTCCATGATGGATGTCTGGAAACTTGTGCAGCTCCTGCAGGAGAGCAGACTCCCCAAGATTCATGTGCTGGCCCGTTTATTTTTACTGTTCCGTCTCCGCCCTCCTCCCCCTGTCTATGCACTGTTATTTCTCTGCTCCCACTGCTTTCTCTATTTACCCTCTTCCCTTCTTCTACCTCTGCAGTCTTTTTATTTCCTCATATCCCTGCCTTATATGTCTGCTTTCTGCACAGACTGCCTCTCCTCATTCCCCCTTTTGTTATTTTGCCCTTTACCCCTGCTCTTCATCTGTTTCCTCCTCTTCTTCTCTCTGTGATCCTTAGATTGCGTCCTTCCTGTCTATTTCATCCCCTTCTTCCCCCCCTCTGTTATTCGTTCTTCTCTTACTCTTTATTTCTTTGTCCACCCTAATTTCTATCAGTTGATCAGACTCGTATTGTCTAATGCTTGGGTCTGCAACAGTTAGCCCTCCAGATGCTTTGGCCTCCAACTCCCAGCAGCCCTAGCCAGCATAGTCCATATTGAGAGATCCTGTGAGTAATAGTTCAACACATCTGGAGAGCCACAGGTTGCAGACGTCTGCTCTAATGCCTCTTGCCCTCTAATCTGTCCAGCTCACCTTTTTTCCCATTTCTTCTCCCTCTGACGATTCCTTAGTCCCTTCTTTTTCCTCTCATTCAGTGATCAGGTCTGTATCAACATTTGGATTTTCAGGTGTTATGGACTACAACTCCCATCATGCTTAGCCATCATAGTAAATAATGAGGATTCACAGGAGTTGCAGTCTCCATTTTCCTGACTGCACCAGATGGCTACACTGCAACATGCAGGAAATTTGCACACACAGGGTTCTCCGCCTTGTTTTATCACGACGTGCAGATGGGAGCCGGAAAGAGCTGTGACAGAGTCTGCTCAGAGTCGCCAATGAAATAAAAGAAGGACAAACGCACGAGGGACATTGAAAACAACGGACACAGTACAAGATACAAATCCATTTCAAAGAATGATAGAAACCTAGAAAGACACTGCACAAAAGAAGTGCCAGGTGCGTCTACTTGCGACACCCCGACAGTTGCAAAGCCCGGAGAGAGATAATTAGCCCAGCGGGTTCTGGAGTCCTCTCCGGCTTCCCCTAGTCGACGGAACATACACTCGTGTATCACACCCACACAGGCTGTCCATGACCAACCCAACTAGAGTCTGTTGCTTTGGCCAGCTGCATCCGTCCTGCCCGCCTTCTACACCCCACTTTCGTACATGTCCACCAAGAGCCGCAGCATCTCTGGTAGCTCCAAATCTAGTTGGTGGCTTTGTAGTGTTTTGGCGCATTCTAAAACCGTAAAAAACAAGCTTTTCTCCCATATTCATCGGAAAAGTCACTCTCGACCGGACCGATTCAAGAGTCTTCCTTCCAGTCCTCAACCTCTTCCAACAAGAAGTAATGTCCAAAGTGTCCCCGTCAAAGTTCAAGCGAAACGGTATCCAGTCTTTAGAACGAAATGTGTATGCAGACATGCACATATACCGAAAGTCTTACAACGAGAAACCATCATGAAATGTATGTGAGGGTGGGGTAAAGGGTTACATATTGTGGGAAAACGGTTGGGGTGGGTTTTTAGTGGTGGGAAACCGGGGTTTGGGGAAGGAGAACCCCCCCAAACAAAATCGTTATGTTTGTCGTTGCAAATTTTTCGGAATAAGTCAATTTGTTATAAAATAAGTCATTATATAGACATGTAATCAAGCGAAGCATCTTGGGTAAAGGGAATGCTTGGCACGTGTGAGTCCCGCTTCTGGTGTCTCGATCTCCAATAAGACGGCTCTGGTTTCCTGGACTCACTAGATGGTGCTACCACACGTGCAGGGGTGGTCCTTTGGGTCTTTGAGCCACGTTTAATTCCAGAGCGGGAGAGGGTTAGTAGACGCAGCTCCTGCCCAGATCATTTGTCTCGGACAGATCACCCTCAATAAGTTCTTCCTGATGGACAGATAGACATTTCTCTCCTCGCTGTAGGTACGTAGCGGCTCATCCTTTCATCAATCTTAGTCCAACCCTATGTCTCATCCTTTCATCGATCATAGTCCAAGCCTATGTCTCTTCCTTTCATCGATCTTAGTTCAAGCCTATGTCTCCTCCTTTCATCGATCATAGTCAAAGCTTATGCCTCATCCTTTCATCAATCTTGATCCAAGCCTATGTCTCATCCTTTCATTGATCTTGATCCAAGCCTATGTCTCTTCCTTTCACCGATCTTAGTCCAAGCCTATGTCTCATCTATTCATTGATTTTAGTCCAAGCCTATATCTCATCCTTTCATCGATCTTAGTCCAATCCTTTGTCTCATCCTTTCATTGATCTTAGTCCAAGCCTATGTCTCATCCTTTCATCGATCTTGATCCAAGCCTATATCTCATCCTTTCATCGATCTTGGTCCAAGCATATGTCTCATCCTTTCATCAATCGTAGTCCAAGCCTATGTCTCATCCTTTCATTGATCTTGATCCAAACCTATGTCTCATCCTTTCATCGATCTTGATCCAAGCCTATGTCTCATCCTTTCATTGATCTTAGTCCAAGCCTATGTCTCATCCTTTCATATATCTTAGTCCAAGCCTATGTCTCATCCTTTCATCGATCTTAGTCCAAGCCTATGTCTCATCCTTTCATCGATCTTGATCCAAGCCTATGTCTCATCCTTTCATCGATCTTGATCCAAGCCTATGCCTCATCCTTTCATCGATCTTAGTCCAAGCCTATGTCTCCTCCTTTCATCGATCTTAGTCCAAGCCTATGTCTCATCCTTTCATTGATCTTGATCCAAGCATATGTCTCATCCTTTCATCGATTTTAGTCCAAGCCTATGTCTCTTCATTAGACTGCCACATCGAGGTCTCTTGTCTTTCCGCCATACAGAATTCTGATAAAAGTCATCGAGGTCACTCCTCTGCACACCCCCACTGACATTTCTCTTGCATGATTTAAATCTTATTTTATATCTATCAATTGTGGACTCCAGCAACACATTCAAATGAAATTGAAAGACCATATGAGTAAAAAGCCTGTTCCTTGCTGATTTATAATAACATGTTTAATACTGTAAAGTACACTGTGGCTATATAGTTTTAGAAAAAGGTCTCTTTTGTACACTGTACAATACGTGTATTTCATAAAACTATAACTCATCAATAGTTGATTAAACAATCCGATTAAATATTTTTAGTCAGACCTGTTTCAAATGTTGGGGTTTTTAAATTTTTCTACCATCACAGAGATACGTGTATATCCAGGGTTGCATACCCGCGCGTGGCTCCGTTGATATGTTACAAAGTATAAGACAGGGCTTTCTATCATCACAGAGATACATGGGTATCCAGGGTTAGATATCTGCACCTGGTTCCGTTGATATGAAAGAAAGCATCCAGCCAGGGCTTTCTGTCATCAGAGAGATACAGTGTCCAGGGTTGGATATCCACACTTGGCTCTGTTGATATGATAGAAAGCATCCGGCCAGGGCTTTCTATCATCATAGAGATACAGGGTCCAGGGTTGGATATCCACACCTGGCTCCGTTGATATGAAAGAAAGCATCTGGCCAGGGCTTTATGTCATCATAGAGATACAGGGTCCAGGGTTGGATATCCACACTTGGCTCTGTCGATATGATAGAAAGCATCCAACCAGGGCTTTCTATCATCACAGAGATACATGGATAGCAAGGGTTAGATTTCCGTACCTGGCTCTGTTGATATGATAGAAAGCATCCAGCCAGGACTTCCTATCATCATAGAGATACAGGGTCCGGGGTTGGATATCCACACTTGGCTCTGTTGATATGAAAGAAAGCATCCAGCCAGGGCTTTCTGTCATCAGAGAGATACAGGGTCCAGGGTTGGATATCCACACTTGGCTCCGTTGATATGATAGAAAGCATCCGGCCAGGGCTTTCTATCATCATAGAGATACAGGGTCCAGGGTTGGATATCCACACCTGGCTCCGTTGATATGAAAGAAAACATCCGGCCAGGGCTTTATGTCATCATAGAGATACAGGGTCCAGGGTTGGATATCCACACTTGGCTCCGTTGATATGATAGAAAGCATCCGGCCAGGGCTTTCTATCATCACAGAGATACAGGGTCCGGGGTTGGATATCCACACCTGGCTCCGTTGATATGAAAGAAAACATCCGGCCAGAGCTTTATGTCATCATAGAGATACAGGGTCCGGGGTTGGATATCCACACTTGGCTCCGTTGATATGATAGAAAGCATCCGGCCAGGGCTTTCTATCATCGTAGAGATACAGGGTCCTGGGTGGGATATCCACACTTGGCTCCGTCTATATGATAGAAAGCATACGGCCAGGGCTTTCTAACATCGTACATGGATTTCCAGTGTAGGATATGCACATGTGGCTCTGTTGATCAACATGTAACGGACATCACACATTTTCTTTGCTTTTTGGTGTACTCATGACAATGTCTTGTAATTTTGCTTTCCATGATACCCTCAAGTATCAAAACTTCATGCCACTTCCTGTAACATATTGTTCTGTGATTTCACACTGATGTCACTAGATATGCAAATTAGGGCCCCTGTAAGTCTTTTGCCACAGAGGCCATCACACCTCATAGAACCTGCCCTGGATATTGATAACGGTCCTCATTCTGTACACAAAGTTCCCTACATCCTTTCCAGGGACAGCTTCTCACTGACACCCGTTGTTGGCTTTCGCAGCAGAAGCGTGTTGGGTACCCCATCTGAGAGACTGTTCCCGCAATAGCCTGTCCATTGGGAAAATTGTATATCCCATGATATTTCTACTCCTGAAAGTATATATGTTAATAAAAGCATGTTTTTCATACACTTGTGTATTGGCGTGTTATAAATGCCATATCATATCATATACACCGGAAAAAACTGTCAGGCTGCATCAGTTTCCACCAAAAATGTGTAAACACTGATATACACTGATTCTTTTAGTTGTGTGAAAACACTGGAAGACACTGCTGAAATGGACAACACATATACACTGAAAACCAGAAACCCTATTCATATTCTGTTCACCTCTCCTGCCCTATTACCCCCACATAATCTGCCCCCTTGCTCCTCTCTCGCCCCCTTCATATTCTATCCACCCTTTCATCTCCTGTCACTCGTTCTGCGATTTGTTGATCCATTCCTCCCTTTTCAGTTCCTGTGTAATCTGTTTATCCTTCCTCTGCTTGTAATGCCTTTGTGGGCTCCTTGCCTCTTAATCTCTTTTCACTTTATCAGTCTCTTGTTCGTGTTCTCATTCATGTTGATTCCCTGTATAATCTGCTCATCCCTTTATCCACTTTTGCTCTCTTTGAAATCCGTTCACTAATTCCTCATGTCCAACTCTGTAGTAATCTGCCCCCTGCTCCCCTCATCTTCTGACACTCAGCTCAGCAATTGACAAGGGGTTGGGGAGGATGCACCCTGTGCCCCTGCCCTAGCCCCGCCACTGCTCTCTCTCCCCAAGATCTGCTCAACAATATGCAATCCCTTTGTACTGATGGTGTAATCCCTTTACTCCCTCGGTATTTGATTCACCGGTTTCTTCGCCTTTCGCTCCCCGTGCAATCAGTTCACCCCCTTTCCTCCTTTCACCCCCTCAGTAACATGTTCACCCCTTCATCTCCTTTCTCACCATCTGGCCCCTTCTCTCACTCCCAGTGGAATGTGTTTGCATTGTCTTCCCTTCCCACTCCCAGCGTCATCTGTTCTCCGCTTTCATTCTCTGTGTGATCGGTTCACTCTCTGTGTACTCTCTTGACCCTTTTCCCACCTTTCACTTCGGGTTTGATCTGTTAATTCCTGACTTCTCTTTGCTCCCTCAATGGTCTGCTCACATCCCTGCACACTTTCACAGTCTCTGCAATCTGTTAACCCCTGTGATCCCAACTTCCCTACATACCTCTTTCTTCTCCCCCAGCCATTCTTCCCATTTTCTAACAACCTCTTTTTTTCTGGACCTCTGCTTTCTCCCATCCCTTTCTACTCCACTCATCCCTTTGTCTCTCTATTCTTCCTCAGTCTTGCTACTGTTTGTCCTACTCCTGGTATTCCTCCCCCTCTCCCCAATATCTCTTTGTCTCTGACGGTCTCCTCCAGCCCACTTTAACTCTCCTGTTTCTTCCTCATTCTCCCCTTTCGAATCTCCGCTCCCCCTTTGTGTGCCTGACTCCTTTCCTTCCTCTCTTTTCCTGGCATGTTCTCCTTTTGTCATTCTACTCTCTGGTTGCTCCCTTGTCCTATCTCCTCGCCTTCTCCCTTTGGCTCTTCCATTCTCCCTAAGTCTCCCTACTGTTCGTCCTCCCCCTCCTCTCATTCTTCCTCCTCTCCCAAACATCTCCCTTTGTTTCTGTCTCTCTCCTCTGATCTGCTTTGACTCCCCTGACTCTTTCTCATTCGCCTTTTTCTAGTCCCTCATTGCCTCGTTCTCCGCCCCAGTCCCTTCCTTCTTCTTCTCCGCCGCACACTCGTCCTCTCCCCTTTTGTGATTGTATCCTCTAGTTGCCCCTTTCTTTTGCTTGTCTCTCGTTCTCGCTACTAATTCAATTCAGTCGGCTTTATTGGCATGACCGGGACTCAAGCCTTGCCAAGGCTTTTGCTCACTAATACAATTAACAAGCTGCAAGAGATGTACATATCTGTTCAATACACATAATGAAACACAGCCAGGTCCATGATGCGGCCTGGGACGGGCGCGGGGGAGTAGCGGGGTAATCCGCTCTGGTCTCTGCGTCTTCTACCCCTGTGCCGCATTGGGCCCTCTTTTTGACTTGTGATCTACTGTACCCATTGAATAACCTCACCTTTGTTATCTTCCCACAGGTTCTGCCTTCATCCAGGATGTTGCCCAAGCCGGATTCCACTCTGCTGACGTTGCACTCGGTAGAAGGGGTGCGCCCGGGCTCAGTGATCGGCTCTGTGGCACCCAAGGCCCCATCAAGGCACCCCAATGGCCAATTAACCTATACCATTGTGGGAGGAACCGACTCTGCCGGCACCTTTGTTGTGGACAGCACCACTGGAGACATCTACCTGGCACGGGAGCTGGATTACGAGGCGGGGGCCCACTACACGCTACAGATTAGTGCGGAAGACGCCTCCAGGGGCTACCTGGTCAGCAATCTGATTTTGGTGGATATCAACATCCAGGACCACAATGACCACACCCCTGAGTTTCCTGAAGACCCAGTCACAGTGGTGGTGTCCGAGGATGCTGAGGTTGGTGCCTCCATTTTCACCTTCCAGGCATTAGACAAGGATGGTACAGGCCCTAACAGCGAACTGCACTACACTCTTGTTCAACAGTCACCACTAGATGGACACTTCCAACTGAATGCGCGCACGGGCATTCTGAGCGTGGCCAAGGCACTGGACCGCGAAGACACCTCCTCATTCCTATTGGTGATCCGGGCAACCGACCAGGCTCTCAATGTGACCCAGCGGAAGTCGTCTTCCGTAACTGCCCGGGTCTTCGTGACTGATGAGAACGACAACGCGGCCGTCTTCTTCTCTCCGACTGCGGTCAGCGTGATGGAGGACCAGCCCACTGGCTTCGTCGTGCTGTACATCATCGCGCAGGACAAGGACCTGGGCGAGAATGGCCGGGTCAGCTACCAGATCCGATCGGGCAATGCGGATGGGAAGTTCCACCTGAACCCGAGCACAGGTAAGGAATGTGGTGTGTGCATGCCTCGAGACCATCCTTCGGTCTACGAATCCAAGTGTCTCACAGTTACGGCACCAGGCATACAGTTATGGTTCGGTTATTTGATGTTATGTTCATTTATATCACGTATCGTTGCCATTTCCATTGTCTCCAGGTGCTCGTTATGAAGAAAAACATTGTTATTTTCCTATGTTTTAGCATCATTTTTGTGCAATTCGCATGACAAATCTCGATGAGTCCCATGCCATGATTTCGTTTATTGTCGTACTCTGTATTTATTTATTTCATTTATAAAGCGCGCAAACAACCCGGAGGCATTGAGGCGCTGTTGCAAGTACAGTAGATGGAAGGCAGCTGCCAATAGGAAGCGAGGTCAGTGTTGTGTGACACAGCGCTAAGGTGGGGGGACGATACATAGGAGCAGTTTTGTCACTTCATTTTTTTCAAACAAGGTACCAGGGGAAACACCCTGAAGAGCATAGCAAGCAATATGTAACAGCCATGACCCTTTCATGTCTCATGTGTGCTTCTAGGTTCTAATTCCCACCTTCCACCAATGTTCAGCACTGCCCATCCATGCAACAAATTAGGGCCATCCCGGAAAAGCCTCGCCTCATGGAATGAGGGGCTACATCACTCATGCAGGCAGGCAAGTAAGACTAAGCAGGTAAGAATGACTGAGGCCTGGAAAAGCCTCGCCTCATGGAATGAGGGGCTACATCACTCATTCAGGCAGGCAAGTAAGACTAATCAGGTAATAATGACTGAGGCCTGGAAAAGACTCGCCTCATGGAATGAGGGGCTACATCACTCATTCAGGCAGGCAAGTAAGACTAATCAGGTAAGAATGACTGAGGCCTGGAAAAGACTCGCCTCATGGAATGAGGGGCTACATCAGGCTGGCAGGCAGGCAAATAAGACTAAGCAGGTAGATTGACTGAGGCCTGGAAAAGCTTCGCCTCATGGAATGAGGGGCTACATCAGGCGTGCAGGCAGGCAAATAAGACTAAGCAGATAGATTGACTGAGGCCTGGAAAAGCATCGCCTCATGGAATGAGGGTCTATATCAATCATGCAGGCAGGAAAATAAGACTAAGCAGGTAGATTGTCTGAGGCCTGGAAAAGACTCGCCTCATGGAATGAGGGGCAACATCACTCATGCAGGCAAGTAAGACTAAGCAGGTAAATTGACTGAGGCCTGGAAAAACCTTGCCTCATGGAATGAGGGGCTACATCAGTCATGCAGGCAGGCAAATAAAACTAAGCAGGTAAATTGACTCAGGCCTGGAAAAGCCTCACCTCATGGAATGAGTGGCTACATGAGGCGTGCAGGTGGGCAACTAAGACTAAGCAGTAAGAATGACTGAGGCCTGGAAAAGCCTTGCCTCATGGAAGGAGGGGGTACATCAGATATGCAGGCAGGCAAATACCTAGGAAACGACATTGGAGTGGGTGCAAAAAGTTGCAACCCTTCACCCTAGGGTGCAAGTGGCAACAGTTTAGCAAGTACAGATAGATAAGGTGCAGAGGTTGGACTGCCAAGCTCATGCGAGGTGACTGCAACAGTTATGCAGGTGCAGGTAGGTAGAACAGGACTGAGCGTGTCCAGTGGATGCAGGTAAATTAGATAGAGAAAGTGAAGGTCTGAGAGTAACGAAGAGGAGAAAGAGGAGAGAACTCGAGTTGGGAAGGCAACAGGGTGAAGTGGGAGCAGTATCCGGAAGTGGCTGGAAGTAGGCAAGGAGCTGACAACACAGGGAGCACACATTGCAGGACAGCCACAGTGGAGCGGGGGGCAACCACAATAAGCAACACAAGGAGGGCAGAACTCGAGAAAGAGAGGCAGTGTAAGTAAGAGAGTCACAACTCATAGCTGCACACACCAGGGTCACATCAATGGGGTAAAACAGCGCACACAAAAAGATGACAGAAAAAGTAGGAGTGGCGCGGAACTTAAACCAGAGCAATTACATAGAGTGGCGCAGAACTTAAAACAGAGCAATTACAGGAGGGGAATAGCAGTATTAGCATAATTGACCTAAAAACATTTGACCTAAAACATTTGATCAAAATGTTTTGACCTTTTTTTCGGTCAAATTGAATTAAATATAAATATATATATATGGGGTGGGTAAGTGTATAGATTAGGTTGAGGGAAAGTGGGTGTGGGGTTTGCTGGCGGTCTCCCCCCACATTTTAGACGGAACAAATGGTCAAATGAATTTGATCAAATGTGATTAGATCCAATGGACCCAAACCGTGAATAACAGCAAGGTAGTGGGAGGCATAGGGTGGAGGAAATGGAGGAGTGCATTTGAGAGTACTGCCGCCCCCAAAAAATATCAGTGCTCGTAGCTGGTCAGTACAGGAGGGAGGGTACAAGCCCAAGATAGTACAGTGCAGACAAACAGAGTCACGTGCCACCACACATGATAACAGGAGTATGAAGCACTGCAGCAAGAAGGTGGCAAGGTGCGCCAAAGGTCTGATTGACGAGGGGGCATTGCAAAAGTACAAAGTATGGCGCAGGTGCTAAGTGGTGAAGTCAGTGGCGTGAAGAAACAGATGTCAAGGTGATATGAGGAGCAAAGATTCACTACACTCTGCAGCAGGGAAATTAGTCCCAATTAGTCTCGATCTGTGAACACCGGAGTACCCAAGGTGCATGCCTATCTGCTATCCTGTTCAACCTCTATATGACCACTCTTCCGGGAATCCTGCTATAACTACACTGATGATACCCAAATTATCGTAAGAATGACCAAGTCTGGCACCTACCCCTGTCTCCGCGCAATTGCCAGACGAATGACAATAAACCACCTCCTTTTGAACCCTGACAAAACTGAAATCATGGTGTGCGGCAATACCGCCCTTCTGCCACATCCGACTCCCATGGCCACGGGTACTCGCCACCGCCCCCCCAGCCCGCTGATATAGAAAAAAACCTAGGCTGCACTATGGACTCGGGCCTAACCCTCTCCCGTCAGATCAACAACGTGTCAAAATGCTGTCACTACCACCTCAAACTTCTCAGACGCATTTCCCACTACCTCTCCTACCCGAACAGACTTGCCGTAGTTATGTCTATTGTGGTGTTGAGACTGGACTATGCCAACTCCCTACAGCTAGGAGCACCTGCATACCAACTCAACAAACTCCAAAGAGCGCAAAACGCTGCCGCAAATCTGCTCCTCGCCCTGGGTCATAGAGACCACATCTCGCCAGCTCTACGAACCCTCCACTGACTCCCATTCGGACGAAGATTCACCTTCAAGACCCTATGCATCACCCACGTGCAGTGCACAAGACCGGCCCAATGTACCTAGAAGAAAAGTTTAAACCCTACCTCCCATCTCACACCCTTAGATCAAACACTGCCCTCCTTTTAGTGATTCCAACCGCTAACTCTGTCAGGATCGGAAGATCCACTTTTTCAACCTTGGCCCCAACTCTGTGGAACTCACTTCCCCCACATATTCGATACACCCAAGACAATATGACCTTCCGCGAAGCTCTAAAAACGTGTCTATTTCCGTAATGCCGACCACAAACTTCTGAGGTGACTGAGACTTGCAACCCGATAACGAATAATCAACGAGATGCCGAGCAATGATGTCACTGATTATGCTTATTAAGTCACTAACAAGCAACCGCACACTTGGAATCTGGAATAGCGAACTCCTTAGATCATAACTCCACCCAAACGCCCACTCCCATATCACTATGCTTACTCTCTACTCCCCACCAACACACAATCAATCAGAGTGCAGCTACACCCCTTGATCAATTTGGCCTAGCTGCTCACATACGAACATTACCCCATGAACACCTCATCATCCTACTAAAACGCAGCTACACCCCATGACAAATCGGCCTAGCTGCACACATAAGCGTCCTACACAGGCTTAACGCAGCCTGAGCCCAGTCTTGGTGTCCACCCGCCAGACTGCACACATCCAACTGATAACAGTATCAGCACACCTAATGCTAGGATGCAGCTACCATCATGCATTGCAACAGCTGCACACATAACTGGTGCACCCAAGCACCCTATGACACCTTACTCGCTCAACTGACCTGGAGTACGGTCCCCAAGGGCGTTCAACCTACCAGCGCTTTGAGGTCATACCAATGAAATAGAGAGCACTATATAAATGCCAAACATAACATAGCAGGGCATACCTTGCCTCATCGCACCTTGAAACACTTGTGTATCGGCGCGTTATAAATGCCTTATCATAGCATATCTCCTAGGTCAGATGACTATGCCCTGGGGGATAAAAGGAAGTGTAGAATACATGGCCGAAGCACCTGGCCCAAACCGCAGCACGTGCGCAAGCAGTGGCCTCGTTCCCATTCATGCATGGGGCTTGCAGATACAGTCTGCAGATAGACAAGTGATTCTTTAAAAAGCTGAGTGCAGCTGGGTGCAATTAGCACCACGCATGGCTAGAAGTGTGGAGAACACCACGACGTTTGCAGAGCGCGGCAAGCCATCCGGCCCGCTTGCATCTGCCTTCGGACAAAGGGTGCAATGGCTGCCAACGAGGGCGTCAGTTTATCGAACACAGGTTGAACAGATTGCTTCCAGTTGATGAAGCCGTCAACTTTGAGGGCGCTGAAAATTGAGGCGGGTCCAGCCGGCTACAGTCCGCTGGTTTGTGCTTTAGATGAAGGCTGCCACCCAGGGGTGTTGCTAGGTCTGGAAAAGATCCGGGGCTACGCTAATGTCGGGACTGTCGGGACACAGGGCTAGCTAGCCTTTTGGTTGTAGCCCCGGAGCTTATATCCGGGGGCACAACCAAAAGACCTGGGGCTATTGCTGCCCCTAGCAGCCCACTAGTGACGCCTCTGCCGCCGCCTATGTCGAGGTGGGGATGGGTAGAGGAGAGGGAGAGCACAGGAACCTGAAGGACCACTTACCGGTTGGGGAGAAGTGGTTTTGCATGAAGAAAACATTCGGCAACTGCGGTTGTTGGCACTAGTTTCATCTTTGTCTACGCCACAATGAGGCCTTGCTGAAAGCCATTGCAAATACTGGACCCAGCTCAATGAACATTTCCCTTTGATTACTGTGCTAAGTGCCAGAGTTCACTGGCAGGAGAGAGCCGTCATAATACAGCCCAGAACAATCACTGCAGGTCCAATTTGTTTCTGGAGCTAGCTTTCCACTAAGAACGTTTCATCTCCAAGACAAAGGGCGCGGAAAGGTCAACGGATGGAGGAATACATGGAAAAACATGGAATATTCAGGATTGCCAACCTGCATTAAGAACCATTCAAGACAGGCCACCTATCCCTATAAGAGCCTACTCAGCGGCGCCCCCGTATGTGAGGGCTGTCTCAACCGAGCTGCTCCAACTCGTACCCAACCTTCGGAAGCTGCGTGCTAGTCAAGCCCACTCAAGAAGACGGGTGGCAAGGCCACTCAAGGTGGGTGGCAAGGCCACTCAAGACGGGTGGCAAGCCCACTCAAGATGGGTGGCAAGGCCACTCAAAGCTGGTGGCAAGGCCACTCAAGCCGGTGACAAGCCAACGCAAGGCAGCTGACAAGTCCACTCAAGCTGGGTGGCTAGGCCTCTCAAGCCGGTGACAAGCCAACTAAAGGAAGCTGACTAGTCCAATCAAGGCGAGTGGCAAGGCCACTCAAGCCGGTGATAAGCCAACTCAGGACAGGTGGCAAGGCCACTGAAGGCTGGTGGCAAGGCCTCTCAAGACGGGTGGCAAGCCCACTCAAAATGGGTGGCAACACCACTCAAGGCAGGTGGCAAGGCCACTCAAGACGGGTGGCAAGCACACAGACGACAGGTGGCAACACCACTCAAGGCGGGTGGCAAGGCCACTCAAGCCGGTGACAAGCCAACACAAGGCAGCTGACAAGTCCACGCAAGGTGGGTTCGCGTAACATGGAAGAAATGGATCTGAAGCATTCTCTGAAAGGGTGGTCTGCGGCCCAATGCGCCACACTCGCATGGAACCATTTTCATTATCCTCACAAAGCAACCTGCGAGCTTCTGCTTTGTTCACTTGAATTCTCTTTGATCAAGCCTTGGTCGAGTCCAAATCAAGCCCCCGTAACCAACAGATCTGTACTGAGCTAAGAGGCTTTTCTCCTTTCCTGCTCAGGTGTAGGCTTCTGGGGTGTGTATTCCGGTTTTCAAGAAGTCTCTTGTGGAAGGTGTCGGGAGGCCCCTGAGAGTAATACTGAGGTACTGGGTAAGTTAAGGGCCCCTGGATAGTGAGGCTCCCATGCCGCTCGGGGGTGCAGGGTACGCCCACGCATGTCAGCGGAACTCAAAATCAAAAGTCCCATTGAGGTCGCAGCACAACACACTTTTCTTTTATTTTTGCTAATGTAATTTCTATTGTAACACATTAGAAAAAACCCCACGCCATATGCAAATCACATGTTCAGTTTTCAAGGACACACCTGATATAAAGAGAAACAACCATAACCATTGGGCCACTTTCCTTGCCATCATTTTTTTCTCCATTACTCCCGTTAAAAATCACGAAGAAACCATGCACATAGGGGTGACTACCCCCAATAGGAGAAGTCCTGCACACGTTGGCCTTGTTGGGCACTATAAGTGGGGGGCTAATAGGGGTACACAGAACGGGGAGCAAGAGAGCGCTGTCTGGGTATATCTGTGATATATATAGAGCGAGAGAGGGGTCACCTCTAAATTTGCTGCTGCATGGTCTCAGAATACTTGGTGCTTGGCGTGGAAGGGGCATGACCACGTACCTCTGTAATTTCCCTTCTCTTTAATCTTCGGTGAACGCAAAACCACCTGGAAACACTCTTCTGTTGTATGAGCGCCTCACAACAAAGCAATAAGCAAATAAATCAAACAATTGCCCAACCACCACGCTACTTCACCACCCAATCTTTTCAAAAGTATCATTTTTAATATTATAATGTTGTAATAAATTTGGGGTTTTCCAAAGGCCTCATGTGTCTCGAAAGAAATCAAAATAATGATCTGATCGACCCTCTTATGGTTTTTCTTACAAATATCTTGGGGTATGCAGTGTTTTGATAGCAACCTTTACTCAGCTACATCAAAACAAATATCTCTAAAATGTCCTCTGGAACCCCCTTAATACTAACTCCATGTGAGGCATCTGCGAGACGTGATTTCACACAGATTTTCTGTTCTCCTTCAAAAAGCAGAGCTTTGCTGTCACAAACATATATTACCCGAAAATCAGAATAGTGGCTCTTAAATACAGGACTGCCCTCCTCAGTTGCGTAGCATGTTGTCGTGATAAGGATTTAGCCAAGGGCAGTCGAATCCTGCAAGACCCCTCTCAAGGCACCCCCGTACTCTACATACTCTTAAGAACCCTCTCGAGGCAGTTGCATAGTCAACGACCCCCTCAAGGGAGCTGCATACTCTAAGATCTCCCTTAAAGGCAGCTGCATACTCTAAGATCTAAGATCTCTCTCAAGGCAGCTGCATACTCTAAGATCTCCCTCAAAGGCAGCTGCATACTCTAAGATCTCATACTCTAAGATCTCCCTCAAAGGCAGCAGCATACTCTAAAGTCTCCCTCAAAGGCAGCTGCATACTCTAAGATCTTTCTCAAAGGCAGCTGCATACTCTAAGATCTCCCTCAAGGCAGCTGCATACTCTAAGACCCCTCAATGGCAGCTGCATACTCTGAGACCCCGCAAGGGAGCTGCATACTCTAAGATTTCCCTCAAGGCAGCTGCATACTCTAAGATCTCCCTCAAAGGCAGCTGCATACTCTAAGACCTCCCTCAAGGCAGCTGCATGCTTTAAGACCCCTCAATGGCTGATGCATACTCTAAGATCTCCCTCAAAGACAGCTGCATACTCTAAGATCTCCCTCAAAGACAGCTGCATACTCTAAGACCTCCCTCAAGGCAGCTGCATACTCTAAGACTCCTCAATGGCAGCTGCATACTCTAAGACCCCTCAATGGCAGCTGCATACTCTGAGACCCCCCTCATGGCAGCTGCATACTCTAAGACCCCTCAATGGCAGCTGCATAATCTAAGATCTCCCTCAAGGCAGCTGCATATTCTAAGATCTCCCTCAAGGCAGCTGCATAATCTAAGATCTCCCTCAAGGCAGCTGCATATTTTAAGATCTCCCTCAAAGGCAGCTGCATACTCTAAGATCTCCCTCAAAGACAGCTGCATACTCTAAGACCTCCCTCAAGGCAGCTGCATACTTTAAGACTCCTCAATGGCAGCTGCATACTCTAAGATCTCCCTCAAGGCAGCTGCATAATATAAGATCTCCCTCAAGGCAGCTGCATATTCTAAGATCTCCCTCAAAGGCAGCTGCATACTCTAGGATCTCCCTCAAAGGCATCTGCATACTCTAAGACCCCTCAATTGCAGCTGCATACTCTGAGACCCCCCTCATGGCAGCTGCATACTCTAAGAGCCCCTCAAAGGCAGCTGCATACTCTGAGACCCCCCCCCCCCACAAGGCAGCTGCAAACTCTGATACCCCCCGCAAGGCAGCTGCATACTCTAAGCCTCCCTCAAAGGCAGCGGAATACTCTGATACCCCCTTAAAGGCAGCTGCATACTCTAAGACCCCTCAATGGCAGCTGCATACTCTGAAACCCCCCCCCACAAGGCAGCTGCAAACTCTGGTACCCCCCGCAAGGCAGCTGCATTGAGACCCCTCGCAAGGCAGCTGCATGCTCTGAGACCCCTCAAAGGTAGCTGCATACTCTAAGACCCTTCGCAAGGCAGCTGCATACTCTCAGACCCCCTGCAAGGCAGCTGCATACTCTGAGACCCCCCGCAAGGCAGCTGCATACTCTAAGACTCCTCTCAAGGCAGCTGCATACTCTCAGACCCCCTGCAAGGCAGCTGCATACTCTGAAACCCCCCGCAAGGCAGCTGCATTGAGACCCCTCGCAAGGCAGCTGCATGCTCTGAGACCCCTCAAAGGCAGCTGCATACTCTAAGACCCCTCGCAAGGCAGCTGCATACTCTAAGCCCCCTCGCAAGGCAGCTGCATACTCCGAGACCCCGTCAAGGCAGCTGCATAATCTTAAGACCCCCTCAAGGCAGCTGCATACTCTAAGATCTCCCTCAAGGCAGCTGCATACTCTAAGACCCCTCAAAAGCAACTGCATATTCTAAAACCCCTCTCACTGAAGCTGCATACTCACAGACCCCTCTCAAGGCAGCTGCTTAATATAAGATCTCCCTCAAAGCCGCTGCATACTCTAAGACCCCTTTACAGACAGCTGCATACTCTAAGACCCCTCGCAAAGGCAGCTGCATAATCTCAGAGCCCTCCCAAAGCAGCTGCATACTCTCAGGCCCCTTGCAAGGCAGCTGCAAACTGTAAGACCACTCTACAGGAAGCTTCACATTGTGAGACCCCCGCAAGGCAGCTGCATACTCTAAGATCTAAGTTATCCCTCAAGGCAGCTGCATACTCTAAGATCTCCCTCAAGGTAGCTGCATATTCTAAGATCTCCCTCAAGGCAGCTGCATACTCTAAGATCTCCCTCAAAGACAGCTGCATACTCTAAGATCTCCCTCAAAGGCAGCTGCATATTCTAAGACCCCTCTACAGGCAGCTGCATACTCTAAGACCCCTTGCAAAGGCAGCTGCATACTCTCAGACCCCTTACAAGGCAGCTGCATTGAGACCCTTCGCAAGGCAGCTGCATTCTCTAAGACCCCTCGCAAGGCAGCTGCATACTCCAAGACCCCTCGCAAGGCAACTGCATACTCTGAGACCCCCTCAGGGCAGCTGCAGACTCCAAGACCCCTCGCAAGGCAGCTGCATACTCTGGGACCCCCTCAAGGCAGCTGCATACTCTGAGACCCTCTCAAGGCAGCTGCATACTGTGAGATCCCTCGTAAGGCAGCTGCATACTCTTAGATCTCCCTCAAGGCAGCTGCTTACTCTAAGATCTCCCTCAAGGCAGCTGCATACTCTCAGACTCCTCACAACACAAGGCAGCTGCATACTCTAAGATCCCCTCAAAGGCAGTTGCATACTCTGAGACCCCTTGCAAGGCAGCTGCATACTCTCAGATCCCTTGCAAGGCAGCTGTATACTCTGAGACCCCCCGCAAGGCAGATGCATACTCTAAGATCTAAGTTATCCCTCAAGGCAGCTGCATACTCTAAGATCTCCCTCAAGGCAGCTGCATATTCTAAGATCTCCCTCAAGGCAGCTGCATACTCTAAGATCTCCCTCAAAGACAGCTGCATACTCTAAGACCCCTCGCAAAGGCAGCTGCATACTCTCAGCCCCCTTGCAAGGCAGCTGCATTGAGACCCCTCGCAAGGCAGCTGCATTCTCTAAGACCCCTCGCAGCGCAGCTGCATACTCCAAGACCCCTCGCAAGGCAGCTGCATACTCTGAGACCCCCTCAAGGCAGCTGCAGACTCCAAGACCCCTCGCAAGGCAGCTGCATACTCTGAGACCCCCTCAAGGCAGCTGCATACTGTGAGACCCCCTCAAGGCAGCTGCATACTCTAAGACCTTTTGCAAGGCAGCTGCATACTCTGAGATCCCTCGCAAGGCAGCTGCATACTCTTAGATCTCCCTCAAGGCAGCTGCATACTCTGAGACCCCCTCAAGGCAGCTGCATACTGTGAGACCCTCTCAAGGCAGCTGCATACTGTGAGACCCCTCAAAGGCAGCTGCATACACTAAGACCTTTTGCAAGGCAGCTGCATACTCGGAGACCCCTTGCAAGGCAGCTGCACACTCTGAGACCCCTCGCAAGGCAGCTTCATACTCTTAGATCTCCCTCAAAGACAGCTGCATACCCTAGGATCTCCCTCAAAGGCAGTTGCATACTCTGAGACCCCTTGCAAGGCAGCTGCATACTCTCAGATCCCTCGCAAGGCAGCTGCATACTCTGAGACCCCTCGCAAGGCAGCTTCATACTCTTAGATCTCCCTCAAAGACAGCTGCATACCCTAGGATCTCCCTCAAAGGCAGTTGCATACTCTGAGACCCCTTGCAAGGCAGCTGCATACTCTCAGATCCCTCGCAAGGCAGCTGTATACTCTGAGACCCCCCGCAAGGCAGCTGCATACGCTAAGACCCCCTCAAGGCAGCTGCATGCTCTGAGACCCCTCGTAAGGCAGCTGTATACTCTGAGACCCCTCGCAAGGCAGCTGCATCTGCAAACACCCGACTCTAGGATGCATTAACCGACGTGTCCTACTGAAGGCTGCAATGCACTGCACTGCCCCGCATAAGGCAGCTGTGCCATACGAGGATGTGTTCATTGCTGCAGCCTCGTAAAGAGCCACCAGTGAGGCTGCAATACTCCACCTAAGGCTGCTATATTCTAGCGGGCCCTACTCAAGCCTGTAATAGTCTGCAAAAGTCCCCTACAAGGCAGGCATGTCCAACGATGCTTTACCCACGGCTGCAGGCTAGTGAGCAGACCTGCTGGGGGTGAGCATGCCGCACACTACACATTGCTAGTCCAGGGCTCCATGCCCTGCAATGCCCTTCTCTAGGCCTGGAGCCAGCAGAATGGGTCAGGGGGTGTCTTTGCTGAAGTCCTTGCCAGCCTTAGGCTGGCACACCGATTTGTGCATATGCTAGGCCAATAGAAGTGCCTCAAGCACACTCACATCCCTACTCAGCAAGCCATGCAGCAGGCGCGTGGGAAACCTATGGGAGAGGGGTGGCCAGACACATGCATAGGATGGGTTAAAACTAAAGCTGGAAAGCAAATGTCTTTCTGCAGATGGAATGTTCACCTAGCACCCCGCCAGTATGGACGCAGCTTGTGTTGGACGGTGGCCGGGTGGTTTAATCTGCATGCCTAATCACTCCTTCCCTGCCCTGCCGGGATTGCTGCTAGTGTTACAGCAGTGGGATTCTGTCCATCTGGAACTGGGCTGAGGGCACTGACCGGCTGCACCCAGGCCAACAAACAACAAGGCAGCAGATGCTTGCGACATGCGATCCCCTCACACGGCTGCACTTCCACCACCAACACAGGCACTGCACAGTCTTCCAGCCCTCATTCAAGCACAGCGTCTTCGATGGGCCCTCGAAGAAACGACCCTCTTGTGTAATCCATCTCCATCGTTTGCTATTATAAGTGTGCGCCAAGACCACTATCTGCCAAGGATCACATGACATAACTAGCTGAAGGTATCTGCATTCTTGATGTACAGAGGAGTGTGTTGATTGCTTATCTGGCCACTCCATGAATGGTTGTGATCCTCCTAGGGGCCGCGCGACCGCAGGGCCTTTTTCACTAGCGGGACTTGGAGCCAAAAGGGATATTGGCATGTCCACCCTGTTCTAACCAGCGGAATATGCTCTGCCCCCACCAAGCCACGGTGTAATTTATTGGCGGTGGCCATACTACACCTCATCCTCAGCCTCAAGGCTATGAGTCCTAGCAAGCATGGAGTTGTCCAACACTTAACATCCACATGCTGGCATTTCCTGGAGCCCCTATGCCAAGTTTCGACCTGGGCATCATCTCCCTGTGCTGGTGTCATCTGGGGTCCTAGCTTGGACATCTTTGGCCTAGACTGCATTCCCATGTGCTGCTACCGCCTGGAGCCCCTACTTGGACAGTTGCAACCGAGACCTCATAAGCACTTCCTAGTGTCCCCTAGTGGCCCAGTTTGAACAGCTGTGACCTAGACCACATGGTCACATGCTTATGTAAAAAAAAAGCGCCCTAGCTTGGACCTCTGTAACCAGTATCTGTTCTTTATGGGCTGGTGTCACCCAGAGTCGAAGCTTGGACTGGCGTGACCTAACCCACATATCCAGGAGCTGGTGTCATCTGGAGCCCTAGCTTGGGTATTTGTGACCTAGCCCTCATACCCACCTTCAGGTGCCATCTTGAGCCCTAGCTTGGACTGGTATGACGTAGACCTCATATCCACACGCTAGTGGATCCCAGCTTGGACCCATTTGAACTAGATCCGCCACATACAGGTGTCACCTAGAGTCCTAGCTTAGACTGTTGTGACCTAAACCTCATATCCACCTGCACATGTCATTTAGAGTGCTAGCTTGGACTGGTGTGGCCTAGGCGACATATGACATGCTGCTGTCATCCAGAGTCCTAGCTTGGGCAGTTGTGACCTAGACCTCACAGCCACATGCTAGTGTTATCTAGAGTCCTAGCTTGCACTGGTATGACGTAGACCTCATAGCCACATGCTAGTGTTATCTGGAGCCGTAGCTTGGACTCGTTTGACCGAGACCTCATAGACATGTACGGTGTCACCTAGAGTCCCAGCTTAGAATGCTGTGAGCTACACCTCATGTCAGATGTTGGTCCCATGTAGACCCCTTACTTGGAAAGGTGGGACATACCCCTCATATTCACATAATAGTCTCCCCTGGAGCCCTAGTGTGTGCAAGTGTGACCTTAGACCTCACATTCACATGCTGATGTCGACCGAGGTTCTAGTTTGGACAGATGTGACCTAAACGTCATATCACATTATGGTCCCATCTGGTCCCACCTGGAACAGAATCTAGGGTAGTTATGACCTAGACCTCACATCCACATGCTTTTGTCATCAGGAGCCCTGGCTTGTAGAGGTGTGGCCTGCGGCCCACATCCATTTACAGGTGCCCCATAGCCCTTTAGCTTAGACATCCGTGGCCTGAGCTCTCATAGCTATGTCATGGTGCCTTATGGCATACACGGTGTGGGTTGGACGGATGCCACCTGGGCTTCACATGCATGCACAGACGTCAACTTAAACCTGGACCGTAGAACAATATACTGGTGCATCAGTGGGGGAGGGGGAACAGTGGGGACGAGAGGGGAGGGAGGCAGGGGAGGAGTGGGTTGGGGTGATCATCAGTGATGTCATCAATGATATTTGTGATGTCATCTTTGATGTCCTGGGTGTTAGTGTTAGCAGTGCACGGTGGTGGCGCGAGTTATGGTTGCTTAGCTTACCATAACTGGCGAATGTCAGGGGTTTTTCGATTTTACTTGTAACCATAACGTCCTTTTAACAACTTTTTTTTATAGAATTTCATAGGTTTTTATTAGTGCAACTTAACCATAACGTCCCTTTAACAAAGTTTTTTCATTGAATATATATATATATATATGCATACTGGTGCCGCATGGAGTCATAGCTTGGACCGCTGTCACCTGTGCTTTAGCTTAATGTGCTGGTGTCACATGTCGCTTTAGTTTGGACTGCTGTCACTGGGACCTTAGAAGCATGAGCGCGTGTCGTGTGAGGCTTTTGCTTGATTGGCTGTCACCATGGCTTTAGACTCCTGCGTTAGTGTGACATGAATACTTCAGTTGGGCTAGTGTCACCTGGACTTTAGATGCAGATCCTGGTGTCACACCAAGTCTTCGATTGGGTGTATGTCACCTGAGCCTTAGGTGCATGTGTCGGTGTCACCTGCGGCCTTAACTCGGCCGGTTGCCACCTCAGCCTTAAATGTATTCGCCGGTGTCACATGAAGCTCTAGGTTGGGCGAATGTGACACTGCTCTTACATTCATGTGCTTGTGCCACATGGGACCTTGGATAGGCTGGTTTGACATTGTCTAGATTCACGCGCTGGTGTTACAAGGTCCACGGTCCTGGATGGCTGTGACCTGAACCGTATATTAATTTCCTAGTGTGACACCAGTCCCGGCTGCCCATATCACACAGTAATTGGACAGGACGGGCAGTGCGCTTTTCCGAATCACTCAGGCCTCTTGCATTTGGTTTTAATTTGCTCCTTTGCTCAGTAGCTCACATTTCCAGTGGAAAACCCGTAGCTCCGCCAACTCTCTTTTTTCTTTTTAGCAAAAACCTGTTTTCCTTTGCTGTGCTTGGGATGTGGGTTCAGCGTCCTTCGAGTAGCGAGGCTTGGGGTAGGAAGGGGCTTTTTGGGGCAAGTCCATGGCACACTGTCCCCATGCATACTGCTCAGGACGACCTCGCCCTGCCTATGGTCCTCTGACATCATGCCTCCTGCAGGAAGTTCATCTCCCCGCAGACTGTGACCAAGGGCGGCGATTCGATTGTCAGACTCACTTAGAGAATCTGCCCAGATTCTGCATGTTTGTCTGAATGAAAGGGGAGCTTTGCTCTAAGCCCTGACTCTATCCTCGAAAGCATGAACGTTTGACGGACATTTATACTCAAGAACACTTCTGCATGGCTACTCGTCTGCACAACCCTTGTAGGGAAGCAAACTCCATCCTTGTGATTCATCGAGTGCCTTGGGCAATTGCTTCCGCCATCTTAGAAACATTGACCAAGTCAGAACCCAACAAAGAGCTTTAAGCTTCCTCCGTAGTCCTCTATAGTCTCTAGGCTCAAAGGGGGCAGATGTACTCTCTAACCAGAACAAAGATTTATCCAGGCCTGAAGACAAAACAGGTTCATTGGGGGCTGACTTTCACTCTAATCCAAACAGATCAGTCCTAGACTAACCTCTTCTTGTTAAACACAGGCGGTGGTAACCGGGCTGTGCCTGTGGCAGGATAGCCCTAGCTTCTGTCTCTTGCATACCTCCATGCGACAAGATGGTCGTTCCTTGGATGGGAAGCAAAGTCCATCCTTGTGATTCATCGAGTGCCTTGGGCAATTGCTTCCGCCATTTTAGAAACTTTGACCAAGTCAGAACCCAACAAAGAGTTTTAAGCTTCCTCCTTAGTCCTCGATAGTCTCTAGGCTCAAAGAGTGCAGGTGTACTCTCTTACCAGAACAAAGATATATCCAGTCCTGTGGGGGCTGACTTCCACCTTGATCCAAACAGATCAGTCCTAGACTAACCTCTTCTTGTTAAAGACAGACGGTGGTAACCAGGCTGTGCTTGTGGCAGAATGCCCCCAACCTCTGTCTCTTGTGTACCCCTAGGCGACATGATGGTCAACTTTGGATGGGAAGGGCGGGCCCTCTGGCAGAGTCTCTGTCCCTCAATATGTTCTAGATGCCACAAAGCACATGGAATGATACCAGCGCAGCTGTAAAGGGGAACAATGGAGGCCTTCAGAGACAAGATTGCTTCAGTTTGGGGGTTGGCATGGGCCCACCTCTTAAAACAGTGGGCGGGGTCTTCTTCCACTCCATGTTCCCCTCATAATGGCTGTAATGGACCCCAGATCTGGCTCTCCCACCAGGAATTTTCACTCTTGCCTAATATTTAATTAAAGACGGGCCGAATCCGTGTTTTTTTTAATTTTTTTTTATCCTTCCTGATAGTTGTTTGTTAAGGCTGTTGTTCTGATTTGTTTAATTTCGGTGGAACATGGCGTTTTGTTTTGACTATTAAAACATTTTGTGTGTTCCCATACGTGCACCTAGAATAGCGCTCCGGGTTTTCTCAAATTCCTCCCACGATGTCACGAGTCATTACGAGCCCATCTGGGGAACACACACGGCGACACACCAGCAGAAACCTGGAACGCAGTATTAACCTTTGAATTAGAAAAACTCTATTCTCCCTAAGTTGGAAAGCAGATATAAGAATGTTCAGACTGTCACTTCCTGTGTTAACTTTGCTCATGAAAGAGTAACCCTTTCCACACCAGGGAGATTCTTAAATTCCTCGGGAGGATAGCTCGGGGGCAACGTGCACGCCTTGGAAGTAACACGACATTAATTGCGAGATAAACAACCAATTTCAATTAAATATGTGCTTCCTCCTGTTGTGTCGCTTATGTGTTCACTCCGTGCATCCTTTTGCACATCTCGGCCCCATTGTTGTGTGTGGCTCGTGTCTTAACATACTCACAGTACATCCTTGCTGCCCCGCCCATCCCAGCTCGTCTACTAGTCCTGTGTCCTACTTGTAACCCCTGGGTGTACCGCCCTATATACAGCGCTCTGTTGCATCCCAGATAGGCCTGCACTTTATTTATTTACATTTTTAAAGCACTCACACAGCCCAGGGGCATCGAGGCGCTTTTAAAGGAATATGTCTTAGTTGCATATTTATAACGTTATTAATACCCAGAGGTTCCTAAGCACGGACCCGGGGATCGAACCTGTGTTGCTTTGTGTTGTCTTGTTTCCAAGGTGAGCAAGTTGTCGCTGAGCTATCCTCCCGGGATATTTATAAGTTCCATATGTCAGGAACGTTTCTCCACAGCCCTCTGGTGATGGATGGAGGAACACGTATCCTGAGAGAATGCACAGATAATGTAAATGCTCTCTATTGGGTGGCACAGCAGAGTGGTCAGGCCTCACGGAGGACACTACAGGTACACTGGAAAATGATGCTCTGTTTACTATAGACTGGCACAATTAGTTACCGGAAGGTCCGATAAGTGCTTGAGCAAGAACACACCACGCACAGAAAAGAGTGGAATTATATGAAAAGTAAAAGGCCCTTGGTGTAGACCTTTCCCGCTCAGAAGCTAATGTCAGACCTATCGCCAGGGGCAAACTCTGTATATTATGTCTAACAGAGGGGTTTTAAATCTTTGGCTCTCCATATGTTTTCGAGTGCAACTCCCATCAGCCCTGGCCAGTATAATGAATGGTGAGGGATCATGGGAGTCATAGCCCAACATGCCTGCCGTGCCGCGGGTTGCAGAACCCGGCGTAGAGGGCGGGGAAAAGGGATGCCTGAGCAGACAGTTCAGTACACAAAGGTGCTTGAATCACTTCAGATTACTCGCCACTCTCCTAATTAGTCCATCTCTCATCAGTGTGACCATGAGTCAAAGTTTCCCGTCTGTAGTTAACCTTGCAGCCTGCTTTCTGTCCTTGGAAATTCCAGGAAGTATAAGCATAGCACTATCTTCAATCAGAGCTTAATGAATAGCCCTTGTTTTCGACTTCTGAGTCACATGTGAAAAGACCACAGATGTGTCAATTTCACCTGTTTTTATACTGCTATTTGATTTAGTTACACTAAGTGTCATTGCTCCCCTTGGCCTCTAGAGACTTGCTCATTCTACCTTGTATAGAGTTTATACACCCTTAATTGTCCAATACTTGGCTCTTGCAGGTGTTTTCCTCTTCTTTAATCTAAGATAAATATGTCTTATCCATGGCTTATCCACGGGCCTCCCTTTGTGCCTTGCAGCTATTCCTGAAATAGCATCCTTGATCCCAAGCCAACCTATACTCCTCTTCGTCTACTTATTGGTCAGCAAATGACTTTATCTTCTTTTACATTCATGATTACTTTATCATTTTCTACATCTTTCTCTTGTCACTTCAGTTACATTGTCTCTCTTAATTATTTTCATATCATTTTGGTATGGCCTTGTGTATCCTCATTATGACATCACCCTGCCCTCGTCAGATTTCACTCAGTGCTCCATGATGTCCAATGGTGTGTGCACATATCCTTCTACTCTCTCAATGCGAGAGTACATTTGGTATGGCTGTCTGAGTGCATATCGTCTCTCGTACACTTGATGCGATATACGGACAACACAGGGGGTTCCACATGCAGCTCTTCCCCTGCTGTTCCAGTATGAGAGTGGTGAAGGGGCTGGAGTTAGGGTATGTACGCCCAACTGCTACTCTACATTCCTCCCTCTGGTCGAGTCCTCGACCACCTTCTCCTCTTCGCTGTCCTTTATCATCTCTTCATACTGTCGTTTCTTTAGAATCCATATCTTTGTCACCCCCCTCAGGTGACCCGCATTCTTCATATGTTCATCCGAACTCCAGGTCATATGGCAGCAATCTCGTGATGTGATGTTCAAGTTCTATGCATTCTCCTCCTCCATGTCACTGCTGGTGGCTTGTATGTCTTCTGTAGGTTCAAGTTCTATACATGGTCCTCCTCCCTATCAGTGCCGATGGCTTGTGTATCTTTTGTAGGTTGCAGGTCTATGCATTTTCACCCTTTCTAGCACTGCTGGTGGCTTGCACACCTTCCGTAGGTTTAATTTCTACGCATCTACCTCATCCCTATCACTGCTGATGTCTTGCATATTTGTATGGTGTTCCCTTTCAAAGTCTGTAAGGAAATGGCCAACCCTACTGCAACCTCATCCTCTATTGCACCCACTGAGGCCCTTTGCAGGGCCCTGGCTGCACACTTCACCACCAAAACACAGGACATCCTGTCCTCTTCTCCACACCCACTTGTGCATCTTCATCTGTTGGCCCCCCTCGGCCGCCCCCACCACGCCCCCTCTTCTCTCCTCCCTCTCCCCTATCACACCTGAGGAGGTTTGTAGACAAGTCAGGTCTAAGAAAGCCTCTTCCGAACAGGTGGACTCTTGCCCCTCCAAAAACATCAAGGACAACATTGACTGTCTAGCTCCATCCTTGGCAGACCTCTGCAACCTCTCATTTTCCACTGGAATTTTGCCCACTTTTCTCAAGCATTCTCCTGTGCACCCTCTGCTAAAAGAAACCTCTGCTGACCCTTCTACTCCGGCAATTTATCGCCCAATCTCTTTCACTCCTTTACTGGGAAGACTCCTGGAGAAGTTGGCTATCTCTCAGCTCACCCTCCACACTGAATCTATTGGTTGTATCCATGACCATCAGTCTTGCTTTAGGGCATCGAGAGGCACAGCAACTGATCTTCTAAACACCCATGAAGACCTGCTCTCAAACCTTCACTCTAACTCTCCCCCTGTCCTCATTGTTCTTCACCTCTCCTCTGCTTTCGATACAGTAAACCACAACATCCTGATCTCCTGTCTACCTGATACCCTGGGCATCATAGGTCAGGCCCTAGCATCCTTTCTCTCTGACCATCCTTCCCAGGTCGAACGTGGGTCATTTCTCTCTGCTATCACTGTCTCTGCTTGTGGTGTCCCTCGGGGATCTAATCTATCCCCCTGGATTTTCAATTTCTTCACAAGATCTCAGCCTTCACCTCCAACTTTCTGTCTTATGCAGATGACACACAGCTCTCTTTCAGGCTTCTCTCGGACTCTTCCTCCTCTTCTTCATTCCTGACTGTCTCTCTGCAATTCATTCCTGGTGAGCTGCTAATGATCTCTTTCTTAATGCCAGCAAGACAGAGATCATCCTCATTGGGACCCCTGCTCCCGCTTTTCCACTTTCACTATGATCATCTTTCCTTGGTCCTGCGCCCTCACCAACCAATGAGGCAAAACACCTGGGGGTCATCTTCAACTCTAATCTCTCCTTCTCTTCTCACATCTCAGACATGTCCAAAAAGTCCCACTACCAGCTGCACCTCCCCAGAGGTATTCTACCTTTTCTCACCTTCCCCCAGAGGCTCACTGTCTACAGAGACCTGGTTCTCTCCAGACTAGACTAGTGCAACAGTCTCTTCCTCAATCTTCCTACTTCTTCTCTCTGACCTCTTCAACTTATCCAGAACAGAACAGAAAGACCTATCCTTGGCCTCAAGCCCAGGGACTGCATCATTTGAAATCCCTCCACTGGCTCCCTGTGGCTGCAAGAATCTAGTTCAAGTCCCTGTGCAAAGTCCACAAAGCTTTCTGGGACTGGGGCCCTTACTATCTACAACACTCCTTTCATAAATGCTCTCCAGCTAGAGCCTTCCGTTCTGCCTCCTTCAACTCTCTGTGAGTGATGCCGTTTTTCCAAACATAGATATGGGGGAGATCCTTATCCCCTGCAGGTGCCTCCCTCTGGAACAGCCTCCCTGCCTCTCTCTGTCTGTAGCCGGACCTCTTTAAGTTCTGGAAACTCCCTAAGACCTTTCTTTTCTCTTTCTCTTTCTATCTCCGTCTCCCCTGCTAACCTCCTTTCTCTGCTCTCCTGCTTCCCTCCTTCTTCCTCCAGCCCAACTTGTTAAGTTTGCCGACTGGTCGCCTGGTGAACCTCCAGAACCTCACAGGACCCAAGCTCCCCCACCAGTCCTGCACTTGCTTCCAGGCCTCTGCACTCTGCTTGGCACTACGGCACTCGGAATACGTACCATGAGAGGTGCAACCACTGCTGGACTGGGCGCACTTGTCCCCCTCCCTTGCACTTTCTGTCTGTGCACTTGCACAACCTTGAATGTACTAGGCTTAGCAAGTCTGTCTGTCCGATCCTTCCTCTGTCTCCCCTCCCTAGCTTGGTTGCGCCTGAAATACTCATGCATAGGAGCATTAGATGACCATCCACCAATAAATCTGAAATGTTGCCAGGCCAGTACTGTAGTTTATTGTTCTGTATGTACTTTTCCCTCTCCCCCACTCTCTTTGTCATACACTTACACTAGTAGATATGCCTCTGGCCTAGTATGCTAGAATGATGACTGTATTCTCTTGTTCCCTTCCCGCCTTGAAGCACTTTGAAGCACTTCACTTGTGTATACGTGCTTTACAAATAAACAATTGTGATTACAATTACAATCACTTTAGTTGTCTTCCTCTTTCCATGCCACTTCTCCTTTCAATTCAGTAAAGGGCAGTTTTGTTTACCTTTCAGGCCTGACGTTGCTAGTGTTGGCACCCTAATCCTCTCCTTACCTTCGAGGTTCTTTGATTCCTGTTGCCCTAATTCCACATCTCCTTTTATTCCTTTCAGGTGCTTTGGCAATTGTGAAGGGACTGGATCGTGAGGAGAAGGAACAGTACAATCTGACAGTCGTAGCCACAGACCATGGCCTTCCACGTAGAACCACCACTCAGTCCCTCTCCATCCTGATCATTGACGTGAACGACGAAGCTCCAACGTTTGAGAAGACAGAGTATGATGTCGCTGTCATGGAGAACCAGCCTGCAGGCGTGACTGTGCTGACACTGGTGGCAACTGACAGGGATTCTGGTAAGCGGCACAGTATTCATCATATGGTTTACAGGGGCACAGTACCACAGGCTGTTACTAGAGGTTGCTGTGGAAAGGCAAATATCTGATCCGCAAGAGGGCAGCAACACTACATGTACTTAGACATCCTTGACCAGTATTACATATCAGTGCAATGTACTGCAGCCAACTTGCAATGTTTACACAGAAAACAGGCTCTTTAAAAAAATCATTTCTGGGCCATTTGAGTTGTCCCTTAAAATAAAACAAACTCTGAACCTAAGCACTCCACTGTATTCACGTTTTTCCTTATCTGTTTTTTGTACTCATGTTCGTTGTGAACTGTCGGTATGAGTATGTTAACTGTGATATCATGTGCGATGTCATAACCAGTGCATGGCGGGAGCAGTATCCCCCCTTTTGCTTCATCTAATAATCTTCAACACCTCCCTCTTCTACATTTACTCCGTCAGACATTTGCTTCTTCTCACACTTACAGGTAGACAGCAGGGAGATCCAGGGTGGTGATCATCTATACTAGGAGTGGCTCCAGGGGATAGGGTCCAGGCAGGGATATATAGCCAGGAGGAAGATCGAGGGTGGTGATCATCTATACCAGGAGCCAGTGCCGTGAAAAGGGGCCATGCAGGATAGATAACCAGCACGGAGATCCAGGGTGATGATCATCTATACGAGGAGCAGCTGCTGGGGAAAAGGGGCCAAGAGGGAATAGATAACCAGCAGGGAGATCAAGGGTGGTGATCATCTATACCAGGAGTGGCTGCCGTGAAGAGGGGCCAGGCAAGGATAGATAGCCAACAGGGAGAACAAGGGTGGTGAATATCTATACCAGGAGCGGCTCCTAGGGAGAGGGGTCAGGTGGGGATATGTGGCCAGCAGGGAGATCCAGGGTGATGATCATCTATACTAGGAGCGGCTCCAGGGGATAGGGTCCAGGCAGGGATATATAGCCAGGAGGAAGATCGAGGGTGGTGATCATCTATACCAGGAGCCAGTGCCGTGAAAAGGGGCCATGCAGGATAGATAACCAGCACGGAGATCCAGGGTGATGATCATCTATACGAGGAGCAGCTGCTGGGGAAAAGGGGCCAAGAGGGAATAGATAACCAGCAGGGAGATCAAGGGTGGTGATCATCTATACCAGGAGTGGCTGCCGTGAAGAGGGGCCAGGCAAGGATAGATAGCCAACAGGGAGAACAAGGGTGGTGAATATCTATACCAGGAGCGGCTCCTAGGAAGAGGGGTCAGGTGCGGATATGTGGCCAGCAGGGGGATCCAGGGTGATGATCATCTATACTAGGAGTGGCTCCAGGGGATAGGGTCCAGGCAGGGATATATAGCTAGGAGGAAGATCAAGGGTGGTGATCATCTATACCAGGAGCCAGTGCCGTGAAAAGGGGTCAGGCGGGATAGATAACCAGTAGGGAGATCCAGGGTGATGATCATCTATACGAGGAGCAACTGCTGGGGAAAAGGGGCTAAGAGGGAATAGATAACCAGCAGGGAGATCAAAGGTGGTGAATATCTATACCAGGAGTGGCTGCCGTGAAGAGGGGCCAGGCAAGGATAGATAACCAGCAGGGAGATCCAGGGTGATGATCATCCATACTAGGAGCGGCTCCAGGGGATAGGGTCCAGGCAGGGATATATAGCCAGGATGAAGATCAAGGGTGGTGATCATCTATACCAGGAGTGGCTGTCCTGAAGAGGGGCCAGGCAGGGATAGATAGCCAACAGGGAGAACAAGGGTGGTGAATATCTATACCAGGAGCGGCTCCTAGGGAGAGGGATCAGGTGGGGATATGTGGCCAGCAGGGAGATCCAGGGTGATGATCATCTATACTAGGAGCGGCTCCAGGGGATAGGGTCCAGGCAGGGATATATAGCCAGGAGGAAGATCGAGGGTGGTGATCATCTATACCAGGAGCCAGTGCCGTGAAAAGGGGTCAGGCGGGATAGATAACCAGTAGGGAGATCCAGGGTGATGATCATCTATACGAGGAGCAACTGCTGGGGAAAAGGGGCTAAGAGGGAATAGATAACCAGCAGGGAGATCAAAGGTGGTGAATATCTATACCAGGAGTGGCTCCAGGGGATAGGGTCCAGGCAGGGATAGATAGCCAACAGGGAGAACAAGGGTGGTGAATATCTATACCAGGAGCCAGTGCCGTGAAAAGGGGCCAGGCGGGATAGATAACCAGCACGGAGATCCAGGGTGATGATCATCTATACTAGGAGCGGCTCCAGGGGATAGGGTCCAGGCAGGGATATATAGCCAGGAGGAAGATCAAGGGTGGTGATCATCTATACCAGGAGCCAGTGCCGTGAAGAGGGGCCAGGCAAGGATAGATAACCAGTAGGGAGATCCAGGGTGATGATCATCTATACTAGGAGCGGCTCCAGGGGATAGGGTCCAGGCAGGGATATATAGCCAGGAGGAAGATCAAGGGTGGTGATCATCTATACCAGGAGTGGCTGTCCTGAAGAGGGGCCAGGCAGGGATAGGTAGCCAACAGGGAGAACAAGGGTGGTGAATATCTATACCAGGAGCGGCTCCTAGGGAGAGGGGTCAGGTGGGGATATGTGGCCAGCAGGGGGATCCAGGGTGATGATCATCTATACTAGGAGTGGCTCCAGGGGATAGGGTCCAGGCAGGGATATATAGCTAGGAGGAAGATCAAGGGTGGTGATCATCTATACCAGGAGCCAGTGCCGTGAAAAGGGGTCAGGCGGGATAGATAACCAGTAGGGAGATCCAGGGTGATGATCATCTATACGAGGAGCAACTGCTGGGGAAAAGGGGCTAAGAGGGAATAGATAACCAGCAGGGAGATCAAGGGTGGTGATCATCTATACTAGGAGCGGCTGCCGTGAAGAGGTGCCAGACGGGGATAAATAGCCACCAGAAATGTCAAAGGGTAGTGATCATCTATACAAGGAAGAGGGAACAGTTAGAAATAAGAGGTAAAAATGGCAGCAGCAGAGCATGACAGGAGAGACCACCGATAAATGGGAGACAACGCTGGGGCAGAAGACCTGAAATAGTGGTCGAGTATGCCAAGAGCAGCTGCCAGACAGAGACCAGAAGAGAAGAAAATGGCATATGTCAGGCGTGGTCACCGGAACACAAGCAGACGGAACAAGAAGGCAGCGGGTCCAGGCGTGGAGGCCGTGTTAGCTGGGAGCCACGGCCAAAGTTGCAGCGAGTTAGGAGGCAAAGAGCACACAGGGGAGCAAGAGCAGAGCCGCGTGGATCCCCCATGGAACATGCTGCAGTAACGAGCGCAGTGCAAGGCAAGCGTACTAGTTACTGTATCCCTTAAGTAGGCGCGTCGTGAATATATCAGCACTGTCCCGGTGTTGAGCCGCCGCACACCAAAAGGACGCGGCAACCTGGAAAATCTGAATACATCATTTATTAATGTTCTCTTGAGGGGAAATTCTCATTTGCATTTTGATAAGGATTGTGGCATGTTAAACACAGGAGGACATTCCAGCACCCTGCGAAAGTCTCAGGGCTGAGCATTTAATCGGGAGCACATACACATCCTTAGGTTTCTGGTGATAGAGCTAATTATTCAGTGACATTGTTGGCAGCAAAATCTTGCATTGTTGTCCTGATTTAGGAAACGGAATATGTTTGACTTATGCTAAATTTCACCTGACTGCACAGTCCAAGTTCACATCCTAACTCGCCTCCCCTTGATTGGCTCTCCCTCCTTCATCACCAAACCCCGCCTTCGTCTTTGTTCATCCCGTCATGTGTGTGTACATGCTGTGACATGCATGGAGAATACACCCCTTCACACCCGCAATCTTCCATGCTCCAGTGTTTCGAATCCAATGGCTTCAACATGTAGAAGATGGCCTTAGAGAAAGCTTCTTGCAAAGGCTTTATTCATGACTTACACATGTGTACCATGGTTCCGTGCCCACATCCTATGGAAGAAAATACACGACTGCCTCCAGATTCAAGGGCCAAGACAACCGCCATTTTGGCGTCTATGCCAAGTAGCCTTTGACCATGTCAGTAAGCCACTCTTTCTGGACTTCAAATTGCCTCCTCTCCCATCAAGAAAAACATACAACTCCCCTAACACTCTCTCAACAGCCTAGCCTGAAAGCCCCCCAATCCCATCCTTCTCTTATGGTCGCCCCGCAAGTGACCGCTCAGGCTCTACTGGGGTTCCCTAGTGCAGCCTCCTTGCTACAGGTGACATGTCAGGATGTAATGGTAGTGGCGCAGCGTCTCAGCTATAGAAGTTCAGGCTGTACTGTGGTTCTCTAGTACAGCCTCCTTGCTACAGGTGACATGTCAGGCTGTAATGGTAATGGCACAGCGTCCCAGCTATAGAAGATCAGGCTGTAATTTCGCTCCTCAAGGCAACATATCAGGCCAGGTAGCCCTAGACCATTTCCTGGATATCGTCTACCTGATCTGGCTGATAGATCATGCTTCCGGGGCCCGCTCAGGCTGTGTGCTCAGGAACCTCCCTCCTGGTGATTGACGCCTAGCCTGGTATTGCCTTGCATCCTCCTTTCTCCTTCCTGACAGCCTTATCTGTTCTTTCCTCCCTTCTAAGGTCCGAATGGGGAGGTGACCTATGGTGGCATCACAGAGGACGGATTCCGAATTGATCCAGTGACCGGGGCCATCACGACCACTCGCTCGCTGGACAGAGAGGCGAAGGAGCTTTACACCGTCACAGGTACTGGCAGTATGTACGGACCCGTGGGGGGGCATGTCAGAATATGTGTTTGTAACCCGTGGGCATGATTACAGAAACGGATGGGACGTACCTCACATGGGGTGGCCATGTTTTAAGGTACCCCTTAGGGAATGCTCCGTACAGAACCCAGAAGCATGGCATGGTTTTGCAAATGTGGGTGGATTTCCTGGGACTCTCGTCTGGCAAGCCATGCCATTTCCGCCTAGGCGTCATGTACCAGGCTACGCTTTCTCCTGCTTGACATGGATTGGGATTACTTCACTCTGTCTACCCAGGCATTGGCACCCAGTATTCACCATGCAGCAAGTCCCATGGCCGAGACATGCAGGGTCTGGAATGTCCTTCCCGCCGGATAGCGGGCACACCTTACCCGGATCACTGTGTGAAACCATTTGGGGTAGATTGACAGTTTCTTTCATCAATGGCGGTTTGTGCATCGAGTCGAGATGTCCAACTTGGCAACATTTCAATTTCTTCATTAGTCTTTTCAGATGTAGGGGGTGCAATCAGTATTGTATAACATGCGTGCTGCATTAACATATATATGGCCGGCAGTAGCGTCAGTGTTCACTGACCAGTCCAACAGGGTTTGGAGCAGACTTCGAATCTGCACCCCAATGTGACATCCTGGGCCATCAATCGTGCCATTGACTTGCTTGAACCTTTTCATGGGATTCGTCGATTGGTGAGGACAGTCTCCCCAATCAGCCGTGTGCATGAGGTCAGCTGTGTGCATGAGGTGGGAAGAGGTCATTTTGGTGAGGACGGTCTTCCCAATCAGCCGTGTGCATGAGGTGGGAAGCGGTCATTTTAATGAGGACGGTCTCCCTAATCATCCGTGTGCCTGAGGTGGGAAGAGGTCATTTTGGTGAGGACGGTCTTCCCAATCATCCGTGTGCCTGAGGTGGGAAGAGGTCATTTCACCCTGCCTTAGATTCAGGTATGGCAGGGCTCTGGATGGTCATTGCACACCGCCTTAGATTCGGGTACTGTGGGGCTCTGGTTGGTCATTGCACCCCACGTTAGGTCCAGGTACGGCAGGGCTCTGTTGGTCATTGTACCCTACCTTAGATTCAGGTACGGCAGACCCCTGGTTGGCAACTTTCACCCCACCTTGGATTCAGGTACAGCAGACAGCTGGTTGGCAACTTTCACCCCACATTAGATTCAGGTACGGCAGGGCTCTGGTTCCTCATTGCACCCCAGCTTAGATTCAGGTACGGTGGGGCTCTGGTTCGTCATTGCACCCCAGCTCAGATTCAGGTACGGCGGGGCTCTGGTTCCTCATTGCACCCCAGCTCAGATTCAGGTACGGCAGGGCTCTGGTTCCTCATTGCACCCCAGTTTAGATTCAGGTACGGCGGGGCTCTGGTTCGTCATTGCACCCCAGTTTAGATTCAGGTACGGCGGGGCTCTGGTTCGTCATTGCACCCCAGCTTAGATTCAGTTACGGCGGGGCTCTGGTTCGTCATTGCACCCCAGTTTAGATTCAGGTACGGCGGGGCTCTGGTTCGTCATTGCACCCCAGCTTAGATTCAGGTACGGCGGGGCTCAGGTTCGTCATTGCACCCCAGTTTAGATTCAGGTACGGCGGGGCTCTGGTTCGTCATTGCACCCCAGCTTAGATTCAGGTACGGCGGGGCTCTGGTTCTTCATTGCACCCCAGCTTAGATTCAGGTACGGCGGGGCTCTGGTTCGTCATTGCACCCCAGCTTAGATTCGGGTACTGCGGGGCTCTGGTTCGTCATTGCACCCCAGTTTAGATTCGGGTACGGCGGGGCTCTGGTTCCTCATTGCACCCCAGTTTAGATTCGGGTACGGCGGGGCTCTGGTTCGTCATTGCACCCCAGCTTAGATTCGGGTACGGCGGGGCTCTGGTTCCTCATTGCACCCCAGCTTAGATTCGGGTACGGCGGGGCTCTGGTTCCTCATTGCACCCCAGCTTAGATTCGGGTACGGCGGGGCTCCGGTTCGTCATTGCACCCCAGCTTAGATTCGGGAACGGCGGGGCTCCGGTTCGTCATTGCACCCCACATTAGATTCAGGTACGGCGGGGCTCCGGTTCCTCATTGCACCCCAGCTTAGATTGAGGTACGGCGGGGCTCTGGTTCGTCATTGCACCCCAGCTTAGATTCAGGTACGGCGGGGCTCTGGTTCGTCATTGCACCCCACATTCGATTCAGGTACGGCGGGGCTCTGGTTGGTCATTGCACCCCACATTAGATTCAGGTACGGCGGGGCTCTGGTTCCTCATTGCACCCCAGCTTAGATTCAGGTACGGCGGGGCTCCGGTTCCTCATTGCACCACAGCTTAGATTCAGGTACGGCGGGGCTCCGGTTCGTCATTGCACCCCACATTAGATTCAGGTACGGCAGGGCTCTGGTTCGTCATTGCACCCCAGCTTGGATTCAGGTACGGCGGGGCTCTTGTTCGTCATTGCACCCCAGCTTAGATTCAGGTACGGCGGGGCTCTGGTTCCTCATTGCACCCCAGTTTAAATACAGGTACGGCGGGGCTCTGGTTCGTCATTGCACCCCAGTTTAGATTCAGGTACGGCGGGGCTCTGGTTCATCATTGCACCCCAGCTTAGATTCAGGTACGGTGGGGCTCTGGTTCCTCATTGCACCCCAGCTTAGATTCAGGCACGGCGGGGCTCTGGTTCGTCATTGCACCCCAGTTTAGATTCAGGCATGGTGGGGCTCTGGTTCGTCATTGCACCCCAGCTTAGATTCAGGTACAGCGGGGCTCCGGTTGGTCATTGCACCCCACCGTGGTAGAGCCCTGTCTGCCACGGTTACCCCACTTTAGATGCAGGTACCAAGGAGCCCTGGTTGGAGGAGATGTGTCTACAGGCCAATGCCTACAAGCCCTGGACCACAGGTTACAGCTCAATAGCCACCTGATGTGTGGTTCCATGGAGCAAACCATTCTACCGCCCCTGCCTTAGTTTGGTGAATATCACTTATTTACAGTTAAGGAATGTGGTCTGTTATCACTAAGTTTATGCAGAGGTAACCTCATGGATGTATTACCATGGCGCTTTGTGGTGATTGTGCTACCGTACTGCATTTGTGTCTACACAGCTAGTTCGGCATTCTAAACAATTCACACCCACAGAAAAGATATTCACTGTATACCTTCAATTTCCGGTGCTAACATTGCATCCACTGCACACGTATGTGTTCCAAGATGCGTACCACGCGGTAGCTGGCCTACGCGGATGCAGCAGTGCTGGGATGAGGACATGCGCCATGCCGTGTCTGTGCCAGCAACTCAGTACATGAGAATGGTATCCAGTGATTTTACCGAATAGAAAATAAAGAATGCATTTTTAACGAATAAAAAACAACGAAATCCCACATTTTTTAAAGAAATATATGTGGGGGTGGGGTACGTGAGAAGCAATTTCTGTGGTAGCATGTGGGCACCGGAGGTCCTTGCCCGATCCCAAAGGTCAGTATTGTGGGCACTGTGCATCTGGAATGTTGGCATGACAGCAGGGTGGGGCAGGCTATAGCATTGGTGAGAATGTGCTTGACGGGTTGCGGTTTACACTGAGAGCACACTGCTTCCTCCTTGTGTGGGGGTCTTAGAAAGTCGTGGTTGGTTGAACTGAGTGGTCTTCTCCACCTGCACAGGGAGACACCCCAGTGGCGCCCTGAGCGAGTGCCAGAGGAACCTGGCAGAGGCAGAGGAGAGCTGTGTTCTTAGTTGGAGGCCACTTGGTTGTTTTGTGGTAGTGTTTTGTGCTTTCTGAATTCTGTCGTGCTCGCACTATGGGAAGTCGGTGTAAATAGTGGTGTGGTCTTCCAGTCTGGGGTTGACACTGATGGTGAAGGCGGGTGAGTAGACATTACAGTTCACCAGAACTAGGTCTGGATACCACAGGCAAGAAGACAACACACAACTCTTTGGGCAAGCCTAGGCTCAGTTATACCAGTATGGTGGTGACTGGACAGTGTGAAAAACTCATGACATACCATAACATAACATAAAAGACACAGTAGGGTTTTCTTGGTAGAAACACACTTGGTGACTTCATGGTGAACCATGTCAAGGGCAGCTGAGAAGCCAAAGTGGGGACAGAAATAGGATATTTTCATTATGGGTCTGGGCTTCAACTAACTTTTCCTGAATTTGCCATTTCCCTCCTACTGCTTCCTGAAGCTACAGGAGAACTTTCAATATGTCTGCCATGGTGCTATTCTACCATAAACCCTAGCGTGGGCTGTTGGGGTTCCCTTGTTTGATGCCCCTTGACTCTTGCTGTACTGCAACACAAAGCCTGGGCCTACATGTTGGCTTAGCTTTCTCCAGCTTTTTCTTCTTCGTGTAACCTTTCTCTTTTTTTTTAAAATTTCTTCCAGTTTACGCTAAGGATGGCGGCGTCCCGCCCCACCTCGCCAAGGCCACAGTAAAAATCAATATCGGTGACGAGAATGACCACACCCCTGCCTTTCAGGGTGACGCGGGCTACCTTGAGGTACCTGAAAACCAAGGCCGCGTGGTGTTGTTGACGTTAAGGGCCACCGATTCCGACGCCGGCGAGAACGGACACGTGGAGTACCACATCACTGGTGAGGCACGCATATAGAGACTGTCCTGGGAGGAGAAGTGTAGCACTGACTGCTTTGAGCTGAAAGGGAGCTGAGCCTTACCAGGGGACCCGAGAAATACAGCTGGAGCTCCAAAAAGGGTCTACACAGCAATGGGAGGGGTAACCTAGAAGATTATGGCAATCCACAGGAGAGATCCCATTGCATAGCTCAGAGTACTTTCAGCAATGCAATGCTTGTACCCAAGCATTAATACTTGCTGAGCCTACAGCATTTTCCGTTATAAACAGAGTCTCAGTGGTATTAAGGGTTGAGTTGGAAAATAACATGCAGGGGAGATTTTGGGCAGGGGGTGATCTTCGATATCGACTGTAAATATTTATATAACACTAGTATCAGCCAAGAAAAGCCAACAAGATGACCCAACCGGGACAACATTCAGACCCGAACCAGATGCGTTGAAACATGTGTGGGAGGATACCCAGTGACCACAAAGAGCGTGTACGAGTCTCCAAGCTAAGCCCAACCTCTGCTCCGATTGTAGTCCCTTCACATTGCTGTTTCAAGTAAAGGCCGAAGTATTGGTTTTGGCCATCGTCTGTCCTACGTAAAAGGTGGGGTTAGTCCAGTGCCACTTCTCAACCATTGCAAGCTTCCCTGGGACGCGTCCAGCCATGGGTTTTGATCACCAGAAATCAGATCCAGCAAGTAAATAGGTCAAGCCAATACATCCAAATGGGTGAAGTAGACTGGGTCAAGACCTTCAGTGCTACCAGAGTTTGGTTTTGGTTTTCTTGGATGTAATGGGGTGAGTGTTACCCAGCTCAGAAATAGCCCCTATTGTTGCCATGGGAGGAGGTGGTGTCTGGCAAGTGTCCATGCCGTCTCTGCAGCTGGCATGCAAGGCCATCCTTGGGAGGGTTTGGCCATTATGATTATCCATGGGCTCGAGTCCATGCCAGTGCCATTGACTATGAAAGAGAAGAGTGGGCATAATGAGGTGGTCCTGTTCTCTTGAACAGGAAGGAGACTTTGGTCTGAACTAACACTACCCGTCCTTTGCAATCTCAGGGGTATGGGGCAGATGAGAACATACCCCAGCTACTCCTTAGAAAGTGAGCCTTTCTAATACTTCTTGTTCAGTTGCAATGTAGCAAGCAATGCCAGTGAGTAACATCGCGGGGGCAAATCGCATAGCATGTGCTAGTAGACATGTGTCATACTTTGTCTTAATACAATGTCTCGGGGTGAGGTGCGCTATACAAATGTCATGCTAAATAAATAAATAAAGTTGTTTATTGCGTTGAGTACGAAGGGCGCCTAGTATCGCAGGGCTAGTTAGCATGTTTGATTATAGAATATTACCCGTACCATATCTAGGCCACGGCAGGTATCTGGCGCTGGTCTTTCTGATAAGCAATACGCTCTTTGTCTCTTTTTTCAGAAGGAGACCCAGCCCACGATTTTATTCTGGACTCGGCATCGGGGGTTCTTTCAACAACCAGGAACCTGGATCGGGAAGTCACAGGAGAGTACTCGCTCATGGTGGTAGCCACAGACCAGGGAACCCCGCAGCGCAGTGTGGCCATCCCCTTCACCATCCGCATCCTGGACCTCAATGACAACCACCCTACCTTTGCTGAGGCGTCCTATACTCTGGAAGTGCCTGAGGATGTGCCAGTCGGGCACCCGGTCCTGCAGCTTTCGGCCACGGACGATGATGAAGGGACCAATGGGCAAATCTCTTACTACCTAGGCAATGAGTCGCTGGGGATGTTCCACATCGATGCGGAGAAAGGTCTTCTCACCACCACCCTGCCGCTGGACCGCGAGAAGCGTTCAGCCTACAGCTTCCTAGCCAAAGCAGTGGACTCCGCTCCATCGGATCCCAAGAGCGCAAGTGTCCGTATCACGGTGAACATACGGGATGTGAATGACAATGCCCCCTTTTTCACACAGAACCCCCTGTTTGTCAATATTTCCCGGAAAACCCCTCTCAGGCAGGTGGTGGCCACCATGAAGGCAGAAGATAAGGACGCCGGCGCCAATGCCTCCATTTTGTACCGTTTCGCTACTATGGTCACTGGCTTCAGCATCAACTCCTACACTGGGGAGATTCAGGTGACGGAGCCGCTGTCATCCAAGAGCCAGAGGGAGCGCACCTTGTTTGTGGTGGCCACGGATCTGGGGTCACCGGCTCTCTCAACCACGGGGGTGGTAGTGATCTATCTCCAGGAAGAGACGTACCGAGGCGTACGCTTTCCCCGTAGTGCCAGTGAAGTGGCCATACCAGAGAACGCTGCCCCAGGTAAACAGAATATGATCTGCCCCATACAAGTCTTTGCAGGAATAATGTCTCAGGGAACCTTGAAAGCTAATTATGTAGAAATGGATGTATCCGTATATGGATTTCATGGGCCCTGCCTTCTAGCTGTCTCCTACGAGACTAGCAAGAGTCTGATGACCGAGGAGACATTGTGATGCCTGAGTGGAGAAGATCCATTAAGAGGGGGGCCTTTGTCAGAAGATGTCAGATAGTCTCTCATTCTAGAATGATCACACAGTGGAATGTCATAGAAGGAACAGTAGATAAGAATGGTCTCCATTCAAAATGATGCATTGGACCTGTAAGAAAATAGATACTATTGGACAGTCTCCAATGGGTGGGCAGGAAAGGGGTGGGCCCCAGACGTTACCCGCAGCACTCATCTTTCTTTCTCCTTCCTATAGGCACTGCCGTCCTGAGCATCCGCGCCATCCACGTGGCCGGCTCCACGGGCAGAATCACGTACAGCATCGTCAGCGGCAATGAGGACGGGGCCTTTGTTATCCAGCCTAACACAGGTATGGTGCAGGGGATTCTGGGTAGACTGGAGGCGAAAGGGGCGATGGGAGAGTAACTGGATGAAAATCAAAACTAGAGTTCAAAGAAAAAGGGACTTAGCGAAGCATATATGTAAATCGGGACGGACCATGGAACGCGGAGGGTGGTAACCGTTACGACGTGTTCTGTTTAATTGGACCAAGGATACACTTGGATATTAATGCCCTTTTTAGGGTGGGCCCTCAGTACGTTGCAGGAGTCAATATCTGTGTTTTTGGGTGGGCCCTCAGTACGTTGCGGGAGTAAATATCTGTGTTTTTGGGTGGGCCCTCAGTATGTTGCGGGAGTCAATATCTGTGTTTTTGGGTGGGCCCTCAGTATGTTGCGGGAGTCAATATATGTGTTTTTGGGTGGGCCCTCAGTATGTTGCGGGAGTCAATATCTGTGTTTTTGGGTGGGCCCTCAGTATGTTGCGGGAGTCAATATCTCTGTTTTTGGGTGGGCCTTCAGTATGTTGCGTGAGTCAATATCTGTGTTTTTGGGTGGGCCCTCAGTATGTTGCAGGAGTCAATATCTGTGTTTTTGGGTGGGCCCTCGTATGTTGCAGGAGTCAATATCTGTGTTTTTGGGTGGGCCCTCAGTATGTTGCGGGAGTCAATAACTGTGTTTTTGGGTGGGCCCTCAGTATGTTGCGGGAGTAAATATCTGTGTTTTTGGGTGGGCCCTCAGTATGTTGCGGGAGTCAATATCTGTGTTTTTGGGTGGGCCCTCAGTATGTTGCGGGTGTCAATATCTGTGTTTTTGGGTGGGCCCTCAGTATGTTGAGGGAGTAAATATCTGTGTTTTTGGGTGGGCCCTCAGTATGTTGCAGGAGTCAATATCTGTGTTTTTGTTCCCACTGGACAATAATAAGATAACACTTTTTGAGTCTAATAAATACATTTAATTTAATCGAGTCTAGTGGGTAATCCACCTCCTCTGCAAATCTGTTAGTTTATGTAAGATTGCAATAAACACACATTTGCGCGGTGCCGCACTCCGGGAGTGTGTATTGCGTTGCGGAGCCTTGTGGATGGGGTTGTCTGTACAGAACCTTTTGGTGTTGGTTCAGGTGACTTGTAGCATGCCTACGTAACTAAGCTTTGGTTGCAATGAGAATTGGATTTGGCTGTTGTATGCTCTAAAGTCTGATCTCATTTTTTAACAAGCTTGTGAGTCTTTGACCTTGAAGTGTGTACTACACAGCTGCAAAATTCTATTTTTGGGAAGTTATTTTACCCAGCTTGAATTTAAGACCCAGGTTGGGTGATTGAGAGGTGGCACAGTAATCAGTCTTGGTGATGTAATACCTGACTGATGCCAAATGTGCATTTGTGATTATGGCGGACAATGAGTGTGTGCACATGCGCGAGAGTAAGCATTGTCACCACACTTTAAGTCATGTTCCACAAGTGTATTGCATTATTAAAGAAATAGAACCCGAGGAGGGGGGCATTACTGGTTTACTAATGCCCCTGGGGTGATAGTTATAAGCCTGACCGGTAATGCCACACCTTTGATGGTTCTTTTGCTATTAGGACCCCAGCACATTGTACTCGGGTGCGAATAGTATTTTTACCCGAGTTGAGAAATGGAGTGTCAACTGTTTCTCAACTCGAGCTAAAAAAAAGGCAGAAAAATGGCCACCACAGATCGAGAAGAAGGGACTAGACTTCCATGGTGGCCATGATAAAGATCCAAAAAAAGAAAACAATTTAAATGGCCGCCATGAAATGGAGCGAAATGACTTCGTGTAGTCCCTTCTCCCTTTCCATGGTGGCCAGTTGCAGATCAGGAAGGATCAGCGATGGACGCAGCGCACAGCAGGTAAGTCTTTGTGGGGCTGGTAACGACCCGGTGAGGACCAATCAGATCGATTGTAACAATCTGATTGACCCTCGGCAGATACTAATAGTGTTTGAACCATGCTCAAATAGTGTTTGTTGTGTCAAGTTGTGAGTGTGTGGCTCAATAGTGAGTGTTATGTTATGTGTGTTTTGGTAAAGCACAACTTTCACCGGGAGGCCCCTTGGCGCTCAGAGACGTCTGCAATGTGTTGATGGTGATATGTAGGAACTCAGTTCTGACAAAAGAGGTGAGTTTTTAACTGTCTCTGGAATATTAGTCAATGTGTTTCACTCCTAAGCATTGATGGCAAGGCATTCAACGTTCTTGCTGCTGGCACCGAAAAGGAGTGTCCACCTTTCCTTTTCCTTTTCTAAACTAGGACAGATATTTATCAAGAACAACTCCTAGGTTTTGTGCCTCTTCTTTTGGATTAGGAAACACTCCAAAGGCTTCTTGCCAGAACGCAAGTGATTGAGTACTGGTGGTGTAGTTAATAAACATGAGATCTGTTGTATCTGTGTTCATTTTCAGATAGTTCTTGTCCATGCAGTCCTTGATTGCAACAAGTTTGGCCTTGCTGTAATTGCCCATTGGCCCCTTAGTCAATGTCAGTTAGAATTTGTGTGTCAACCGCGTGGTTGAAAAACAGGAAACCATGTTGGCGAATATTTCTCCTTAATGGGCGTATATAAAGATAGAAGAGAATAGGGGAGAGAGCTCATCCCTGGGGTGCCCCACGGGTTACTGGTACAGAATGGGAGCCAAATGAGCCCATTTGAACTTGTTGACAGCGATTGGTTAAGAAGGAGCACAGCCAATCTAGGTCTTTCCCCCCTAAAACCACAGTCATGTTGTAAGAAATTAAGATGTCAAGATCCACTGTATCGAATGCCACGGACAGGTCCAACAGTAACAATATACCTGAGTGGTCCTTGGCCGCTTTCTCTCTAAGGCGCTCTAGAATAGCAGAAGCAATGCATTCTGTGCTCCTCATTGGTCTGAAGCCATATTGGATCCTTTCCAATAAACCAGTATTCACGCTAAAAGCCTGTGTTTGAGACACTGACACTCTCTCTACTTGTTTAGCCAGAAAGGGGAGCTGAAAAATTGGGTGGAAAATTCCTGCCTCGTTGATATCTAGGGAGGGTTTTTTCGAGCAATGGTTTTGCAATTTGTGGCATTTTGTGCTTGTGTGGCACATTAATAAGCGTTAGCACTGCATGCATGCTGAAACTAATGTTCATTGTGGCACTTTGTGATTGTGTGGCCCGTTACTGAGAGTTAGCACTGCATGCATGTTGAAGCTAATGTTCATTGTGGTACTTTGTGATTGTGTGGCACATTAATGAGCCTTAACACTGCATGCATCTTGAAACTAATGTTCATTATGGCACTTTGTGTTTGTGTGGCACATTAATGAGCCTTAGCACTGCATGCATTCTGGAACTAATGTTCATTGTGCCATTTTGTGATTGTCTGGCACATTAATGGGCCTTAGAAGTGCACACAAGCTGTAACCAATGTTCATTGTGGCACTTTGTGATTGTGTGGCTCATTAATGGGCCTTAGAAGTGTACACAGGCTGTAACCAATGTTGACTGTGGCATTATGTGATTGTGTGGCACGTTAATGGGCCTTAGCACTGCATGCACGCTGAAACTAATGTTCATTGTGCCACTTTTGGATTGTCTAGCTCATTAATGGGCCTTAGAAGTGCATGCAAGCTGTAACCAAAGTCTGTGGCACTTTGTGATTTTGTGGCACATTAATGAGTGATAGTACTGCATGCATGCTGAAACTGATATTCATTGTGGCACTTTGTGTGGCACATTAATGAGTGTTAGCACTGCATGCATGCTGAAACTAATGTTCATTGTGCCACTTTGTGATTGTGTGGCACACTAATGAGTGATAGTACTGCATGCATGCTGAAACTGATATTCATTGTGGCACTTTGTGTGGCACATTAATGAGTGTTAGCACTGCATGCATGCTGAAACTATATGTTCATTGTGGCATTTTGTGATTTTGTGGCACATTCATGAGTGTTAGCACTGCATGCATGCTGAAACGAATGTTCATTGTGGTATTTGTGATTGTGTGGCTCATTAGCTCGAGCTGTACCTCACTGTGATCTCTAAAATAGAAGTCGTATTTACTGAGGGACCAAATGAAAGTATCACTTAGTGGGCACGAGAAGTAAATATTGACTTCCTGTGGACTGGATCTCTGGCATGATCCTACGGTCTTAAGATGGAAGATGGATGCGTGGATTCATTTGTATGCTTTTGGGATATGGTTGAAAAAGGGAAGAGAACTTGTAAAAATGTGGGATCTATGGTATTCCGCTTAAGGGCATAAGACCAAAGGTGGTGTTACTATGATATAGATCGACTGTTCTGTCACAGGAGAGTGAAATCACTATCGAATGGATCTGTGGCCCTCCCGTCAGAGGATAATTGATGGTAAACATCAGGAAATCAATTTGTCGGATCCATTCATGGAATGTTCTAATGGAATTGGGGCTTGCGAATGGATCCGAGGCCTCCTGTCAGAGGATAATTGATGCTAAACATCAGGCGATCCATTTGTGCGAATGTTCTAATGGAATCGGGGCTTGCAAATGCATCCGTGGCCCCCTGTCAGAAGACAATTGATGCTAAACATCAGGAAATCAATTTGTGAGATCCATTCAAGAAATGCTCCAATGGAAAAGTTGGCCATCCCTTCATTCCAATTCTGTTGGCTGTCTCCATGACCACCAGTCTGGCTTCAGAGCTGCCAGAAGCACGGAAACTGCTCTCCTAAACATCCATGAAGATCTGCTCACCAACCTTGACTCTAACATTCCCTCTGTCCTCATCCTCCTCGATCTCTCTTCTGCCTTCGACACAGTCAACCATACCATCCTGCTGAACCGTCTCCGTGAAAACTTGGGTATCACTGATCAGGCTCTGGCCTGACTGACCTCTTTCCTCTCTGATCGACCCTCCCAGGTCCAACTTGGGTCCTTCCTTTCATCTATCTTCCTCTATACCTGTGGTGTTCCCCAGGGGTCTAACCTCTCGCCCTGGCTTTTCAACCAATACCTGGCAACTCTCGCCCACTGCATTGCCATTTTCTGCTCAAATTTCCAGTGCTACGCTGATGACACTCAACTCATTTTCAGGCTGCCCTCTGCCACCTCCTCTCCCTTTCTCATCTCTGATTGCCTAACTCCCATTCAAGATTAGTGTCCCGCCAATGATCTTTGTCTGAATGCCAGCAAGACGGAGATCCTTCTCATTGGCACACCTCCACCATCCTTTCCCCTCACTCTCTGGCCGGCCTCCCTTGGCCCTCCTCCTACCCCCACCTGCGAGGCTAAGAACCTCGGGGTCATCTTTGACTCCACCCTTTCCTTCTCCGCCCACATCTCTGAGGTCTCTAAAAAGTCAAATTTCCGACAGCACCTCCTCAGAGGTACTCTGCTTTTCCTCTCCTTCCCCAGAAGCTCATGGTATCTCAAGCTCTGGTTCTCTCTAGCTTGGACTATTGTAACAGCCTCTTTCTAAATCTACCTGCCTCTACTCTCCACCCTCTGCAACTAATCCAGAACAGGACTGCGAGACTTGTCCTTGGCCTCAAGCCCTGGGATCGTATCTCTCCAGCTCTGAAATCTCTGCAGTGGATGCAAGGATTAAATTCAAAACCCTCTGCATTGTCCACAATGCTTTCTGGGGCCTGGGTCCAAAATACCTTCAGCTATCCCTCAGCAAATACCTCCCCTCTCGAGCTCTTCGCTTCTCTACCTCCAACTCACTCAGGGTCAGTCGTTTTTCTAAGAAACTAGCTGGGGGTAGATCTCTGTCTTCGGCTGGGGCCTCCCTCTGGAACAGCCTCCCTGCCACTCTAAAACTTGAGGAGAACCATCTCCGGTTCCGGAAGCACCTCAAGACCTTCCTCTTTTCTTCTGCCTTCGCTCCCCCTCTCCCCTGCTGATCTGTTCTCTCTTGGCACCATGCACCTGGCCACCCTCTGTCTTTTGGGCCCAGGTACCTGCTCATCCTGTCACCCTTCCGCACTGCCTCCGGGCCACCCCTTGCACTGGGGTCTGTATCTGTACCCATATAGCTCCCCCTTTTTCTTCCTGCACTTATCGGACCTACACCGTCTGCTGCCCTAAACCTAGCACTTGCAAATTGCCGGCTGCATTACCACTGTTTGTTGCCTTTATTATTTATTTATTGTTATTTATCTGCTTCTCCTCTGCTTCACACTTTCCACCTCTCCCCCTTCCATGCACTTTTCCCCTCCCCCCTCTCCCATGCACTTGCGCGTTCTCAATGTCACTGGGCCTAGTAAGATCGCTGTTTTGTTCTCCCCTGTTCCCCTCCCTTGCCTTGTCGCGCTCTGACACACTTGTGTACGAGCGCGATAGAAATAAAATATCAATCAATCAATCAATCGGGGCTTGCAAATGGATCTGTGGCCACTCGTCAGAGGATAATTGATGCTAAACATCAGGAGATTAATTTGTGAGATCCATTCATGGAATGCTCTAATGGAATCCGGGCTTGCGAATTGATCCATGGCCTCCCGTCCAAGGATAAATGATGCTAAACATATGGAGATCCATTTGTGGGATCCATTCATGGAATGTTCTAATGGAAACAGGGCTTTTATTGGACCAGCCTGGCAGATTTCATGTGATCAGAAAAGACGGAGAGATGAATAGTTTGTGTCCCTAATCTGCGCTATCAGCACATAGTGTCAGAAATTAGTGCTCTGTGTAGCCCATGGACTGAAATTGCACTATTGCTACATGCATATAGGCCCAAGGTGCTGGACCTGCGGTGTTGCTAGATGGAAACAGGAATGGGGGATGTGTGGGTTATGGACTGATTCTGCCGTATCACCATGTGGGATCAGAAATGGGAGCTGTATGTATCCTACAGACTGAATGTGCCCTATTGCTCTGTGGAATCTTAAATGGGGGATGCATTGCCAATGGACCCAATCTGCATTAAAAGCACACGGTTTTTATAAATGGCGCTATAGGTCCAAGGGGCTGCAACTGCAGTATTTCCTTGTGGAAACAGAAATGGGGATGCTTGGTGTATTGAGTGAATCTGCAGAATTGCCTCATGAAAGCAGAATTGGGGAGGTTTGGTGTATTGGCCGAATCTGCTGAGTCGCCTGATGGAAGCAGAAATGGGGGATATTTGGCGTATTGACCGAATCTGTGTAATCATCTCATGTAAGCAGAAATGGGCGATATTTTGTTTATTGACAGAATCTGCGGAATCGCCTCATGGAAGCAGAAATGGGGGATATTTGGTGTATTGACTAAATCTACAGAATTGCCTCGTGAAAGCAGACATGGGGATTTTTGGTGTATGGACTGAATCTACACAATTGCCTCATGGAAGCAGAAGTGGGGGAGGTTTTTATTGACTGAATCTGCAGAATCGCCTCATGGAAGAAGAAATGGGGGTTGTTTGGTGTATTGACGGAATCTGTGGAATCACGCAATGGAAGCAGAAATGGGGGCTATTTGGTGTATTGACTGAATCTACAGAATTGCCTCATAAAAGCAGAAATGGGGGATGTTTTTATTGACTGAATCTGCAGAATCGCCTCATGGAAGGAGAAATGAATGGTTGATGTTTGGTGTATTGACAGAATCTGCAGAATCGCCTCATGGAAGCAGAAATGGGGAATATTTGGTGTATTGACCGAATCTACAGAATTGCCTCATGAAAGCAGAAATGGGGGATGTTTATATTGACTGAATCTGCGGAATTGCCTCATGGAAGTAGAAATGGGGGGTGCTCAGTGTATTCACCAAATGAAGCAGAAATTGGGGATGTTTGGTGTATTGACCAAATCGGCAGAGTAGCCCGATGGAAGCAGAAATGGTCATGTTTGGTGTATTGACCATATTGTCAGAATCACCTCATGGAAGCAGAAATGGGGGCTATTTGGTGTATTGGCTGAATCTGCTGAATCGCTTCATGGAAGCAGAAACAGGGGATATTTGGTGTATTGACCGTATCTGTGGAATCTCCTCATGGAAGCTGAAATTGGGGATTTTTGGTCTATTGACTGACAATGGAATATCGCCTCATGGAAGCATTAATGGAGGATATTTGGTGTATTGACTGAATCTGTAGAGTCTCCAAATGGAAGCTGAAATTAGGGATGTTTGGTCTATTGACTGAATCTGGTATATCGCCTCATGGAAACAGAAATGGGGATGCTTGGTGTATTGACTGAATCTGCAGAATTGCCTCATGAAAGCAGAATTGGGGAGGTTTGGTGTATTGACCGAATCTGCTGAGTCGCCTGATGGAAGCAGAAATGGGGGATATTTGGCGCATTGACCGAACTGTGTAATCATCTCATGTAAGCAGAAATGGGCGATATTTTGTTTATTCACAGAATCTGCGGAATCGCCTCATGGAAGCAGAAATGGGGGATATTTGGTGTATTGACTAAATCTACAGAATTGCCTCGTGAAAGCAGACATGGGGATTTTTGGTGTATGGACTGAATCTACACAATTGCCTCATGGAAGCAGAAGTGGGGGAGGTTTTTATTGACTGAATCTGCAGAATTGCCTCATGGAAGAAGAAATGGGGGTTGTTTGGTGTATTGACGGAATCTGTGGAATCACGCAATGGAAGCAGAAATGGGGGCTATTTGGTGTATTGACTGAATCTACAGAATTGCCTCATAAAAGCAGAAATGGGGGATGTTTTTATTGACTGAATCTGCAGAATCGCCTCATGGAAGGAGAAATGAATGGTTGATGTTTGGTGTATTGACAGAATCTGCAGAATCGCCTCATGGAAGCAGAAATGGGGAATGTTTGGTGTATTGACCGAATCTACAGAATTGCCTCATGAAAGCAGAAATGGGGGATGTTTATATTGACTGAATCTGCGGAATTGCCTCATGGAAGTAAAAATGGGGGGTGCTCAGTGTATTCACCAAATGAAGCAGAAATTGGGGATGTTTGTTGTATTGACCAAATCGGCAGAGTCGCCCGATGGAAGCAGAAATGGTCATGTTTGGTGTATTGACCATATTGTCAGAATCACCTCATGGAAGCAGAAATGGGGGCTATTTGGTGTATTGGCTGAATCTGCGGAATCGCTTCATGGAAGCAGAAACAGGGGATATTTGGTGTATTGACCGTATCTGTGGAATCTCCTCATGGAAGCTGAAATTGGGGATTTTTGGTCTATTGACTGAACATGGAATATCGCCTCATGGAAGCATTAATGGAGGATATTTGGTGTATTGACTGAATCTGTAGAGTCTCCAAATGGAAGCTGAAATTAGGGATGTTTGGTCTATTGACTGAATCTGGTATATCGCCTCATGGAAGCAGAAATGGGAGATGTTTGTGTGTTGACTGAATCTGTAGAATCGCCTCTTGGAAGCAGAAATGGGATGCTTTTTGTATGGACTGAATTGCAGAATCACCCCCTGGAATCAGAGCCGGGTGATGTTTGGTGTATGGACTCAATCTACAGAATATCCTCATGGAAATATAAATGCTGGATAATGGGTGTATGAACTGAATCTGCAAAATTGCTTCATGGAAACAGAAATGGAGGATGCTTGGTGCATGGACTGAACCAGCAGTACCACTTGAAAGGATCTCAAACAATGGGTGTACATTTGATGGACTTTATCTGTACTATTTATTCAAGGGATCAGGAATAGTAGATTTAGGGGCTATGGACTGAATCTGTAGATGCTCTTAAAGGAACATGAAATAGGGGCTATATGTGCTATCAACTGATTCTTCAGTACCTCTTGAAAGGGTCTTAAAGAATGGGTGCAGGTTTGATGGACTGAATCTGAGGCACTCATTGAAGAGATCTTAAATGATGAACGTGCATGCAATGAACTGAACCTGCTCTGCTCCTTGAAGAGACCTTAAACAAACAATGTACTTGCTATAGACTGAATCTACACTTCCCCTTGGCAAGATCTTAAATAATGAATGTGTGTGCCATTGAGTGAGTCTGTACTACCCCTGTAAGAGATCGTAAATAACGGGTTTCTGTGCTATCGACTCAATCTGGCTACCCCATGAGAAGAATTTAAATAAAAGATGTACTTGCTATTGCCTAAATATACACTACCTCTTCCTTTGAAGAAATCTTTAAAAAAAAGGATGAACTTGCCATAGACTGAATCTGGCTGCCCCTTGAAACGATCTTAAATAATGGACGCGTGTGCCATAGACTGAATATGCACTACCCCCTAAAAAGATTGTATATAAAGTATGTATTCGCTATGGACTGAATGCTCACTACCACTTGAAGAGATCTTAGATAATGTATGTACTTGCTATGGACTAAATCTTCACTACCCCTTGAAGAGATCTTAGATAATGCATGTATTTGCTATGGACTAAATCTTCACTACCCCATGAAGATATCTTAGATAATGTATGTACTAGCTATGGACTGGATCTGCACTACCCCTTCAAGAGATCTTAAATAATGAATGTGTGTGCCATAGACTAAATCTTCACTACCTCATGAAGATATCTTAGATAATGTATGCAGTTGCTATGGACTGAATCGTCACTACCCCCTGAAGAGGTCATATATAACGTATGTCCTTGCTATGGACTGAATCTTCACTCCCCCTTGAAGAGATCTTAGATAATGTATGTACTTGCTATGGACTGAATCTTTACTACCCCTTGAAGAGATCTTAGATAATGTATGTACTTGCTATGGACTGAATCTTCACTCCCCCTTGAAGAGATCTTAGATAATGTATGTACTTGCTATGGACTGAATCTTCACTCCCCCTTGAAGAGATCTTAGATAATGTATGTACTTGCTATGGACTGAATCTTCACTCCCCCTTGAAGAGATCTTAGATAATGTATGTACTTGCTATGGACTGAATCTTTACTACCCCTTGAAGAGATCTTAGATAATGTATGTACTTGCTATGGACTGAATCTTCACTCCCCCTTGAAGAGATCTTAGATAATGTATGTACTTGCTATGGACTAAATCTTCACTACCCCTTGAAGAGATCTTAGATAATGCATGTATTTGCTATGGACTAAATCTTCACTACCCCATGAAGATATCTTAGATAATGTATGTACTTGCTATGGACTGGATCTGCACTACCCCTTGAAGAGATCTTAAATAATGAATGTGTGTGCCATAGACTAAATCTTCACTACCCCATGAAGATATCTTAGATAATGTATGCAGTTGCTATGGACTGAATCGTCACTACCCCCTGAAGAGGTCATATATAACGTATGTCCTTGCTATGGACTGAATCTTCACTCCCCCTTGAAGAGATCTTAGATAATGTATGTACTTGCTATGGACTAAATCTTCACTACCCCATGAAGATATCTTAGATAATGTATGCAGTTGCTATGGACTGAATCGTCACTACCCCCTGAAGAGGTCATATATAACGTATGTCCTTGCTATGGACTGAATCTTCACTCCCCCTTGAAGAGATCTTAGATAATGTATGTACTTGCTATGGACTGAATCTTCACTCCCCCTTGGAGAGATCTTAGATAATGTATGTACTTGCTATGGACTGAATCTTTACTACCCCTTGAAGAGATCTTCACAACCCCTTGAAGATATCTTAGATAATGTATGTCCTTGCTATAGACTGAATCTTCACTACCCCATGAAGATATCTTAGATAATGTATGCAGTTGCTATGGACTGAATCGTCACTACCCCCTGAAGAGGTCATATATAACGTATGTCCTTGCTATGGACTGAATCTTCACTCCCCCTTGAAGAAATCTTAGATAATGTATGTACTTGCTATGGACTGAATCTTTACTACCCCTTGAAGGGGTAGTGAAGATCCAGGCTCTCTGGTCGCTGAAATTGTCTCAGCTGCATTTTCTTCAGCGTCCTCCAGTGGTTGACTATCTTTTCAGCTTCCAGGATCGAACATTTATGCAGGAACCCAGCCAATCAAACAGCCTTGAAACATTCAAACGGGATTCTTGCAGTAAGGCTGGAAGACAAAGGACTGCTGAGTTTTGGACTCCTCCCTCGCTTCCTGCCTTCACAGACACTCTGGTGCCTGGGCAGGGAATCCACAGAATTCCTGTTGAAGATAAGTTAACAAAGGATTTTCCCACCCTGGAGGTCAGGGGAAGAACAAGAAAGGACACAGAACACTGAAATGGTGAAAAAAGAAACAGGGCCATTTTGGTAAAATGAGCACCCATGGGTGCCTTTACCAGGGCTGTGGAAACAGCCCACAGTAAAGGTGCACCAAATCACTTAAAAGGTTCACTGCCACCAGCCTTTAAAGGTAAGTTTGTCCTTGTAACATAAATGTTCCATTTAGAATGAGAGAGGGGATACCCAGTATCTCCCCAGCACTCCACATAAGCTGAGGCATGCTGGTCTCGCCTAATAAAATGTAAAAGGAATCCAAAGATCCTTTGTAACCTTGGGAACTGTAGTTCTCACAAGGTAAGCCAGGGAAAGTGGGCAATGTGTGCCAAATGTTGTCAAAGAGGATAACATTAAACAGACACTATGGAGAGTCTTAAAAATGACATCCATAACAGGAAAAAAAACTCTGTGTGTGTGGAAACTAGGTTCCCACTCACTGAGGTATAAGGAAAAAGAATCCACCAGTAAAGCAAAAAAGTTCTGGGGTTGACACAGGTCAGGAAGATTTATCATTGCAAGGAAAATCTTACCTAATACTCGTCCCTCCCAGGCTAAGGAACAGGAGGATCTAATCCTCACCAGGATGGATCTTGTGTTTTAGTCGGATAAACTGCTTGCTGAGTCCACCAGCAATCTTTTTGTAACCCTTGATGTGAAACATTTTCATATTAGTTATCATTTGCAAACTATATGACCTACAAATATTGTTGGGCACTTTTCTCTTTCTAATGTATAGGGGATCTGATTTAACAGTCCCTCTGAAGTTGTGACAACTTCTGATCCTATAAGAGGCTTTTTAAAGTGGTTCTTATGAAGAAATTCCTTATATCTAGAGGGGTATCCGTGATTCCTCACCACCTCTCCCCCTCGAGCAGGTTGGGTCTCAGGTATCTTAGATGGAGAGGTTGTGGCCAAGCATTTTACATGCTTCCACTTCTTCTTAGATCTGCTTTTACCTTTGTTAGGGGTTTCCCTCCTAACACTAGGATTTACAATGGTATCCCTACAAAATATCACCACCAAAAATATCGCCATACATATGGCCGTTTGTCTCGCCATATGTGATATTTTTGGGATGGATATTTTGTGGGAGCGGGGATTGCAGGGGTGACCCGCGCACATTTTAAAATAAGGCGGGGGTTGTCGGAGTGTCCCCTGCAGGGTCCATGGGTCAATATCGCTGCAAAAATAGGGCGATATTTTTGTATTGCGATATTTTTGCGGGGATATTAACACATGGAACCTCTACAATGGGGTCTTCAGCTGAAAATCCCATAGTCTCAAGATATTTAGCCTGAGTATTTCTGGATTTCCACCAGCTTTGAGGTTTACCATGCCTCAAAGACCTAGATAGGTTTCCAACTTGTCTATCCACCTCTTCCTCAAAAGCAGTGTGGGTCAAAGACTTTACAATTGGATGTAAAATGGCCGAGCTGGCTTTGGGCACCCATTTGCCTAACATTCTGGTTTTAGATTTGCCTTTGTTAGAGGTTGCCCTACTAACATAAGGATTTACAGTAGGGTCCTCTGTAGAGGTTGCCACAGCTTTAGAGTTGTCTCTTGAAACAGAGTCCCTAGCCTTGAGCCTTGTCAGAACAACTATCCATTTCTCCTCTAGGAGTAGTTGGAGTCACATGCTTTGATTAGAAGGCCTAGCAAGAAAGATATTCTTAGATTTCTTATTAATCTTTTGGTAGTTTATTTTTTCAGGCCTGGAAGTTTACTTCTGGGCACTATGAACTAAAGGAGAAAAATGAATTCCTACCTTGGGGTCAAGGAAACTCCCTGCCCTCTCAGGTTTGTTTAAACACCTAGGTTCTTTACGTCCATCTGGATCACTCCACTGTAGGTGGACCTTCAGGCTTATTGCAGATGTCTTTAGGGTCTTGTATTCACCTTAGCATTGCACTGCTTGGCATTTCAAAAAAGTATAAACCAAGAAGGACACATTGAGCTGTTTCCCCGCTGCCTGAAAACACCTAAAAAACAAACAAATGGCTACCGCGTTTTCCTGAAGGCATGAGCAGTCAGTGTCGTTATTACACAAGCATGTCTGTTGGCTACAAAGTTTGGAAGCTGCCAGTGTCGCTCAAGTTCGCTGGTTTAATTAATAATCCTCTAATTGCTGTTGGCCCATCCAGAGGCTGTAACCGTCCGCGTGGGAGTGGAGGATTCTCCAGACAGGGGGTAAGGCATCTACAGAGGGCTAGAGGGACACTGGGGCTTCTGGTTCCGGAAGCAGCCTTCCATGTTCACTGAACTAAGTCTGCAACTCTGCCTTGGCGTGTAGAAGAGGGTAGGGAGCTAGAAGAAAGGCCTTTCCTACGCTGCAGGGTGCCAGGGCCTCTCGTGGCCTGCCATCCTTCCTTAAGCGTGAAGAGGCAAAGAGATGTAGGCAGGGTCTACTGAAATTGCCTTGGGGACAGGGTTTGCAGGTAGTGGCATAGGCCTCACCCAGGCTGCCAAAATGGAGCCAAGGTGGCATAAAGCCACGGTGGTATCACAGTGAGTCAATCTGCCCTCACCACTGAGCAAGTCCTGGCAAGCCTTCTCAGGATTGGCTTCAAAGTCCCACAATCATGCTGATTGGACAGCAACAAAGATCCTTACCCTGTCAGCACTAGCCTGTAAAGCATTCACAAATGCCATTCAGATAAACTGCCTGCGGTGGTGACAGGGCACGTCATCCTTTTCGACTGCCCGATCATGGCTCTCTTTTTTGTGTAAACGCTCCTTCACCCAAAGTTGTGGACAATTGGTTGGCCATAAAGGATGTTTACACAAACAACTAACAGATGGCCTAATTCCCTGTGAATTCAAATGGATGGACAGCCACTCTAATAGTCTAATGATGGTCCACATCAGGGACCCTCCTGGAGACAGGGACCCAAACCCCCTACACCGCGGAGACTCTGGGTGCCCCTGCTACGCCATTAAACCTCAACTTCAATAATTTCCAACAGTTACCAGTTGTGAAGTTGAGTGGTGAATGGCAGCAGTTCCTGGGTACGATTCTTAAGCATCATCTCCAGTGTGCAACTGACGAAGATCTTTGGTCAAGCAGGACTGCGGTGGGGCTCCAGAAAATGCTAGCACGCCGAAGAAGGGAAGGGGTACAGCTATCTGGCTTTGAGGGGGGGGTTGCTTGCTGATGTTGTCCATCCATAGCTGTCTAAGAAGGGGACCATACTGCCGTTGACTTTGGGTTTCCTCCTACTTGCTGCTGCATGTGTTGGACACTGCCAGTTGCTGATGCTCCCTGTGTCTCTGGCCTGTTGTTGTCCGGTTACACTGGGATGGGTCAGCAAGTCTTCCAGAGCACCTGAATACTGGACTGCGTGTGATTCAGCTGGTCCCTTTGGGTCGGTGGAGCGAACCTCATACCTGGTTTCTCTCTCTCCAGTAATGGGTGGTACAGTCAAATCCTGACTGAGGAAGTCCTTTGCCATTAGGATGACTCTTGGCAGGTTGCAGGTGGGCCTGCTTACGATCTGTTGCCAAGTTGGTGTCCTCCTCCGTGCTTTTGGACTCATCCCCAGGTTTTACCAGGCAAGGTAGCACTGCCATCACTTTTAAAAGGTCTGGGGGATGAGGAGGGAACCCAGGCCCAATCACGAGGGTGCAGCCAGTCAAACATTTAGGCAACCACCATCGGTTGGTGATGCAACACTCGACATTCATAATTTTCTTCCCTGTGTGTTCTCAGGTGTGGATCCTGGTTTGAATCCCAGACATTCTTCCCAAGCTGAACATATGTGTTCGCCGAGGCACGCTCTCACTCACTCATGTTGGACTAAATAATGTTTTTCATATTGGGCCATAGTCTGCAGTACTCTCCACCATGTTCGAATCAGAAAAAGGCGGCCACCATCTAGTAAAACTCATACAGCCAAACATGTTGTGCAGATTGAAACAAGATAACCCTGATCCCTTCCGAGGACACACATGCAGCGCTTTAAGTGGGTTAAGAAATCGAGGGGTGGGGGCTCATTTGGGGGCGGGGCTTGTGGTATGGGCGTGGCCTAACAAAAGTACACAAACCATAGTAATGAACGCTAACAAATATATAAATGTAAAAATGTATATATTTATGTGCGTACCTTACTATGGTGTGTGTACTTTTCAAGCCATCTTTTATAAACACAGAAATATGTAACATATTTCTATGTTTATAAAAGATGGCTTGAAAAGTACACACACCATAGTAAGGTGGGCACACCAATATATAACATTTATATATTTTTGTGCATACCTTATGGTTTGCGTACTTTTCAAGCCATCTTTTATAAACCTTCAAATATGTCAAGGAGTTCCCAGGTTCGCCGAGGGTTAAAGATGCCTCGGCAACCTGGGAAAACAAAGGGACAGTAACTTCCTCTGGTGAACCCTCGCACGGGGGGTCACCAGAGGAATTTACAGTGACTGACAGACGTGCCAGCCATTGGCACTTCTGTCAGCATGCCTGACATAATGGCGGGCTCATCTCCCGTCACAGCTGCAGCCACAGCAGGATAATGTGTCACGCCAACATTGTGGTGGGACCGGGAGACCTCGGCAGGGCCCCAACTCATCCCCACATATAGGAGACTCCTGGGGCCCGGGCTGGCCCCGACCCACTTAAAGCACTGTACACATGCTATTTCAGATAAAGCCTCCGGTGAGGGTTCGTAGGGAAATAAGTTGGGTGAACCAGGTAGGAACAGCCTGAAAGTAAATGGGTCGCGTTCAAGAGTAGCAGGGTGGAACAAGTGGTCATACAGTGTGAATGCAGAGGCGGACATGATATAGGCTACGGTTGTTCGAGGATGTTGCAATATTGGGCTGCAAGGCTCACACAGACTGAACCTACCCATGACACGCTCTATGTCTTTCCATCTCACCAGGCGATATCTCCATACAGAGTTCAGAGCGGCTAGATTTTGAGTCGACCCCCAAGCTGCACTTGGTCATCCAGGCGGAGACGTCGGCCTCCTTGGGCTTCATGGGTCTTCACCTGAACCTGCAGGACATCAACGACAACCTGCCACGCTTCCAGCTGCAGAATTACGTGGCCTTCATCTGGGAGGCTCAGGGATACGGCTTACCCGTCATACAGGTACGTTGAGTTTGGATGGGAAGGTTGGGTTGGGTTGGGGGTCTGAACATCAGAACAGGACTAGAGAGATCAGCATTCTGCTTCCCTATCAATAGTTGGCCAACCTCCTCTATGTGAAGAAGAGCCGCAAACAGCACGGTACTATGGGTAGTATGCGGCCCTGTGGCGCCATGGCACAAAACACTAAAGGTAGTGTTTCATGCTGCAAGAGATTGAGTTCAATGCCTGGTTCCAGTTAGAAATCCATATTAGCCCTTGTTGGAGCCAGAACTGTATCTAAAGACTGGTAACCTTTGATAGTTATTGCTAGTGATAGTTTGGATCTAAGCGCTGTCATCTCTTGCCGGTTGCTAGTTACTGTGCTCTGTGTAATTCCCCACAACGTCTATGTAGGTCATGGCATCTCATGCGTCCTTAGAGAGTCTGCATTACAAGAGTGGCCTCTCCTTCTCCCAGGTCTGTCATCACATGCTGTGTGCTAGCTATGCTTCGTGCCATGAATGACACACACAGGTTATTAGATTTCCAATATTACGGGAGATGCCTGCTGGGGTATTAGTTGTGACAGCTCATGCTGACCACTGCATTGTGCAAGGAATGAGGAATGTCTGTCATCCTGGACAAGCCCTGGTGCTGCAAGACTGGCATGGTGGGTTCAAGAGATAAAATAACACATCAGAAGACATCTCCTGCTGGTTAGGGATGTTAGGAGTGACATCTCTCACCGTCTGAAACCTGGCAAAGCCTGCCTTCATGAAAACTGGCTCTCGTTGAATCCTCCCTGTCACCATTCTTAGGGGTATTAGATTCTCAGGGTCATGAACCATGCATCAAACATGTATTTCATGTGTGTTGCTCATTAGTAGACGTTACATGTAATATCTTTGGAGAGCGTGAATACTTTAGCGTATTAACTCAGTAGGTCTCCTCTGCTCATTCTGCCCCCATACATGCCACTCTGACCCCCTCCTGGTCACAATAAATGTCTGGTTCACGCCGGCTTTTCTTCTTAGAAGATCTGATTTGCGCAGGCTCATCTCGTTGGATATAAACCCGCGTCGGTGCAGTCGGGGGATCGGGACTCTATCAAACACTATCTGTTCCAGAGGAAAAGAGAGGCTCTCACTTGGGATGTGTTTTGATATACACACATAGACATCTTTAGAAAAGTATCCAAATAATTAAAACACCAAAAATCAGAAAGAAATCAGGACACCATTGCGTTTCGCCACACTCGCAGCGCTTTGTCAAGGTTGTCCTATTTTGGTCTTTACCCCTTTTAAAAATGTGGCAGTCATCCTGGAAGCCTGGATTCCTTTGTAATGCCATTTGTGGGGTATTCCTTTGAGATTCCGCATCTCACAAACCTCTGTCCCCGAAAGATTATGTTGGCTAAGTTCAGGTATCCCGTCCTCTTATGAGTTTTAGTAACTTAACCATATTTATGTATGTATGTATGTATTTCATTATTTATTTATTTATAAATAAGGCACCGAAAGCCCACAGACATCATGGCGACAGAAACACAAAGATGAAAAATACAAAAAAGCGATGAGACAAGCAGGTGCTAGTGAAGTAGAGGGTCAAAAGGGGGCTTCAGTGGAAAAGTCGTGTTTTCAGTTGTGGGAGGAATTTGATATACGCTAGAACGGGAAACGACTTTCCTAAGCTCCTGCAAGCTTACATTTTGGATTTTTAACCAATGCTAATGCAGATGACTGTAGCTTTCCTGGGGGCTCGTAGGGGTGTGCCAAGATGTAGGCTGGAGCACTGCCATCCAAGGATGTGTGGACAGGAGTCGCTGCCTTGAATTGAAGACGAGAAGTATTAGGGAGCCAGTGCAAGTCCTGCCGACTGCGAGCGATATGCTCACCCTAGTTTTCCCTTTACCGATGAGAACGGCATCGTTCTGGATCACTTGGAAGTCCTTGTGGACTCTGATCGATCAGAGGGCATTTCCATAGTCCAATCTAGACAAAATAGTTGCCCGGGCAACCGTTGAATAATTGCACTTAGATAGGAAGGGTCGAAGATTTATCAATAGCCTAAGATTGTAGGAGTAGCTTCTGACAGTCTGATTAGCATGGGTTTCAGAGCTAAGTAGGAAATCAAGATGGAAGCCTAGGGTTTCAACTCTCTTATAAAGTTGAAACTAAGGGCGTGTCCTCTTTTTACCACTATACAAAATAAAGGTTCAGTGGGGCACATCAGTATGGGCGACGCTCATCAGTGAATAGAGTCTCACGTGCAACCGTCTTGCGATGTACGCAAATCCAGGATAGCGACTATTCTGTCCCAGTAAAGCATCGGGATCCAAGTCCATCCTCTGGGATTGGACAGCAGCGATCCCTGCATATTATGTGAGTGGGCGTCCCGGACTCTGAACCGAAATGCCAATTCATCATTGGGCATAGTGCTATAGCTAGGGCGATCACGTACCGTGTGGATTCCACATCATGGAACATTGGCCAGTAGACCACGACGCAATATAAAGTCCATGGGTCCTCGCCCCGCGTTGACGGGCTGTTGACAGCAGGCCCAAGGTTGTGTTGGGTTAAGTAGTGGATATCGGTCCTCGGCTCCAGAATCGTAAGCGATTATGGTCGCCTTGATACCCATCGCGGGAGAGCGTACCCGGAATTATCCCGACACCAACAATCTCACACTTAAAATATATCTGTTGGGCAGTCTTGTCTCTGCCAAGAACACGCATGTTCCCAGTTGCATATCCTCTCCTCCCTACATATGATATAGTATTGCCAACATTTGTAAAGCAAACTTGCTGGTCATTACAATTTAACAGCACATTAGTACTAATAGAGCATTTGTTTGGCCGATTGCTTAAAAGGAGTGGTATCCTGCATATTTTGTTAAAACATTGAAATAATCATCCGAGGCATGTTGGAGAATAGCGGTAGACTACACGTAAATATGCAAATTAGCCCACGAAATGGGCAAGGAATTGACTGCCGTAGAAACACTTGCGTACAGGCGCGATATATATGACTCATCATGTCATATCATTGTGGGAACCCAATGATTCTTTACCATTCTGCCAACAGATTTTACAAAATAACAAGAATAGACTGATGACTGAAAACTTGGCATTAAAGTGTTTGGGCTACAAGTAGACACAGGGCAGCTTTGTGTTACTGCAGTTCCCAGTAGACCATATGATCAAAAATGAAGTCTATCTGGGTCCCGCTCTCTCTCTTTTCTTTTCTTTCTCACGCTCTTTTTCTCTCTCGCTCCCTCAGGTTGCGCGTGCGCATGGACCTCCGCATTACGGAGCAATGGGCCTGTGCACATCTTGCATGTACAGCCCCACGTGGGTCTTTGGCGTGTACTTCGACTCGCATGGGCTTCCTAGGTGCATGTTGTCCAGGCACCTTGTGTGCATTGGCTCATGTACCTTGTGCATGTGCTGGCTCACAAGACTTGTGTGCATGGGCCCGGGACCTTGGCTTGCGGGGCTCTGTGTCTTGGCCAATGCACTTTCCATACACAGGTCCACCAACCTTGCATACACATAGGTCCACGTACCTTGACTCTTGTGTGAAGCCATTTCAGAATGATTACTTGAACTCACTATAATGACAAGTACTATAGCTCTACTCGCAGGATAAATAGGACTGTCAATTACACGTGAAAACGAAGATCAAAGTTTACTGTCTGCAGATGATAAGGGATTAAAAGAAACACAAATTAAATTGATCTCTTATATCATGCTTCATGCCGGCCTCAAAACTCCAAGCAGGGGGACCGGGTCCGGGTATCGAACCTGTGCTGCTCGGACTAGTCTTGCTCCCAAGATGAGTATGTAGCCCCAGAGCTATCCTTCCCGGATTACCCCAGTCAAATCCCTCTGATGCGTCAGGCAAAGCAAATCAATTACAGAGGAATGATGGCTATGCCCTCACCGGCCCTCCTTCCAGGGAAGCAATCTAGGGGTGGAGGAGAGGATGTGGGTCTCAAGAGTTGAGAGGAGTCTTTTACCCAACACCCCAATCTTCCTCTTGGGTATATCTCAGATGGCTGGAGAAGGGGAATCCCTTATGACTAAATAGTCAGCATTTAAGTTTGCGGCGTCTTCGATGTGTGTATAAGAGGAGCTAAATCACGGACTGGTGGATCGATGAACTCTGTGAGAGCAACTGCATGCCGTTCAGTGAATGCAAGAGTATTGTCGGCCATGGCGTAGGATGCGTCCTGAGACGCCATCCTGGATGTGCAAAACGACGTCAAGTAGACGTTAATGCTTAGCTCGGTCTGCAGGGTGACTCTTATTTCATGGTCAACTTGCGCTATTCACTTTCCCCCTTTTAATCCGTCTTCCTTTTTCCCCCAGGTGTTAGCTGATGATGTGGACCAAGGGCAGAATGGCCAAGTGACGTATGCCATCGAGCAGTCACTGCCTATGAAAGGTCTCTTCAACATCGACCCCCAGACGGGGACCATCACCACGGCGGCCATCTTGGACAGAGAGATCTGGTCACGCACCAGGTGAGGGCCAGCGTTATCCTGTCCCCAAACTCTGCAGCATGTGTCATTCTTTGGGGCGGACTTGTGCTCGAATTGTACTGTTGCTCCTGCAAGCTCTCCCATGTCCGTTGGGACTGGAAACCCTGCAGTGGGGGGTTTTTGGGATCATACCTCACGCTCTCTCCTCTGATGGAGAGTTTGCTTGAATTGAGAAGGTGCTTTTTACTTCCCTGAAAGGGCACTGCTCTGTTTAGATCGGTGACATTTGCTTAGTTTGCTTAGTATGCTTAGTATGCTTAGTATGGGAAGAAACACAATGTAAGGTTTTTTTACAGCCCCACGTGCCACCAAATAACCATCTTTGAGCCCTTCATAATGAATGCATCCCGCTTAATCACTGACACCTTCTGTGTCCCACAAGGATTCTCTATAGTCCCTCTGATCATCCAGAAGTCCTCTCGGAATGGTTATTCACCAATGGTGGAAGCCCACAGATATTATCAGGTGAGGAGAGAGACTTGCATTGGTGTTTCAGAGGCAGGATGGGAAGGGAACTGGGAGAACCAAGTGATATAATACGTCACAGGTTTAGAAGCTGAGTTTTGGAGATGGGTCTTTCAGCCAATTCGCAACATGAGAAAGTCTCCGGATAGCCTTCAAGCTGTACATGGGCTTCTACAAAATTAAAAGCCAGTGTACACGAGAGAATCTTCCCCCAACCCTTTTTGTAAGTGGTTGATCAGTTACCAGTCAAAACATTGACTGAATGAAATATCCGATTATGTGTCTATTGCACTCTCTCTCTGGGATGCGTTGACACCTGATGAGAGGAAAGGCCTGCATGAAACAGCTGGTTCTGAGTCTATTGGACTCTCTCTCTGGGATGCATGGGCTTCAGCTGCGGGGAAAGGTCTGCATGAAACAGCTGGTTCTGAGTCTATTGGACTCTCTCTCTGGGATGCAAGGGCTTCAGCTGCGGGGAAAGGCCTGCATGAAACAGCGGGTTCTGAGTCTATTGGACTCTCTCTCTGGGATGCATGGGCTTCAGCTGCAGGAAAAGGTCTGCATGAAACAGCTGGTTCTGAGTCTATTGGACTCTCTCTCTGGGATGCAAGGGCTTCAGCTGCGGGGAAAGGCCTGCATGAAACAGCGGGTTCTGAGTCTATTGGACTCTCTCTCTGGGATGCAAGGGCTTCAGCTGCGGGGAAAGGCCTGCATGAAACAGCGGGTTCTGAGTCTATTGGACTCTCTCTCTGGGATGCATGGGCTTCAGCTGCAGGAAAAGGTCTACATGAAACAGCTGGTTCTGAGTCTATTGGACTCTGTCTCTGGGATGTATGGGCTTCATCTGCGGGAAAAGGTCTACATGAAACAGCTGGTTCTGAGTCTATTGGACTCTCTCTGGGATGCATGGGCTTCAGCTGCGGGGAAAGGTCAGCATGAAACAGCGGGTTCTGAGTCTATTGGACTCTCTCTCTGGGATGCAAGGGCTTCAGCTGCGGGGAAAGGCCTGCATGAAACAGCTGGTTCTGAGTCTATTGGACTCTCTCTCTGGGATGCAAGGGCTTCAGCTGCGGGGAAAGGCCTGCATGAAACAGCTGGTTCTGAGTCTATTGGACTCTCTCTCTGGGATGCATGGGCTTCAGCTGCGGGGAAAGGCCTGCATGAAACAGCGGGTTCTGAGTCTATTGGACTCTCTCTCTGGGATGCATGGGCTTTAGCTGCGGGGAAAGGTCTGCATGAAACAGCGGGTTCTGAGTCTGTTGGACTCTCTCTCTGGGATGCATGGGCTTCAGCTGCGGGGAAAGGTCAGCATGAAACAGCTGGTTCTGAGTCTGTTGGACTCTCTCTCTGGGATGCATGGGCTTCAGCTGCGGGGAAAGGTCAGCATGAAACAGTGGGTTCTGAGTCTATTGGACTCTCTCTCTGGGATGCAAGGGCTTCAGCTGCGGGGAAAGGCCTGCATGAAACAGCTGGTTCTGAGTCTATTGGACTCTCTCTCTGGGATGCAAGGGCTTCAGCTGCGGGGAAAGGCCTGCATGAAACAGCTGGTTCTGAGTCTATTGGACTCTCTCTCTGGGATGCAAGGGCTTCAGCTGCGGGGAAAGGCCTGCATGAAACAGCGGGTTCTGAGTCTATTGGACTCTCTCTCTGGGATGCATGGGCTTTAGCTGCGGGGAAAGGTCTGCATGAAACAGCGGGTTCTGAGTCTATTGGACTCTCTCTCTGGGATGCATGGGCTTCAGCTGCGGGGAAAGGTCTGCATGAAACAGCGGGTTCTGAGTCTATTGGACTCTCTCTCTGGGATGCAAGGGCTTCAGCTGCGGGGAAAGGCCTGCATGAAACAGCGGGTTCTGAGTCTATTGGACTCTCTCTCTGGGATGCATGGGCTTCAGCTGCGGGGAAAGGCCTGCATGAAACAGCGGGTTCTGAGTCTATTGGACTCTCTCTCTGGGATGCAAGGGCTTCAGCTGCGGGGAAAGTTCTGCATGAAACAGCTGGTTCTGAGTCTATTGGACTCACTCTGGGATGCATGGGCTTCAGCTGCGGGGAAAGGTCTGCATGAAACAGCTGGTTCTGAGTCTATTGGACTCTCTCTCTGGGATGCATGGGCTTTAGCTGCGGGGAAAGATCTGCATGAAACAGCGGGTTCTGAGTCTATTGGACTCTCTCTCTGGGATGCATGGGCTTCAGCTGTGGGGAAAGGTCTGCATGAAACAGCTAGCTGGTTCTGAGTCTATTGGACTCTGTCTCTGGGATGTATGGGCTTCATCTGCAGGAAAAGGTCTACATGAAACAGCTGGTTCTGAGTCTATTGGACTCTCTCTGGGATGCATGGGCTTCAGCTGCGGGGAAAGGTCAGCATGAAACAGCTGGTTCTGAGTCTGTTGGACTCTCTCTCTGGGATGCACGGGCTTCAGCTGCGGGGAAAGGTCTGCATGAAACAGCTGGTTCTGAGTCTATTGGACTCTCTCTCTGGGATGCATGGGCTTCAGCTGCGGGGAAAGGTCTGAATGAAACAGCTGGTTCTGAGTCTATTGGACTCTCTCTCTGGGATGCATGGGCTTCAGCTGCGGGGAAAGGTCTGCATGAAACAGCTGGTTCTGAGTCTATTGGACTCTCTCTCTGGGATGGTTCTGAGTCTACTGGACTCTCTCTCTGGGATGCATGGGCTTCAGCTGCGGGGAAAGGTCTGCATGAAATAACTGGTTCTGTGTCTATTGCACTCTCTCTCTTTGGGACACATGGGCTCCAGCAGAAGGGAAAGGTCTGCATGAAACATCTGGTTCTGTGTCTATTGCACTCTCTCTCTGGGATGCGTGCACTCCAGCAGAGGGGAAAGGTGTGCATGAAACAGTCCCTTTTATGTCTGTTGCACATTCTCTTTGGGATGCGTTGGCTCCAGCAGAGGGGAAAGGTTTGCATGAAACAGTTGCTTCTGTGTCTGTTGCACACTCTCTTTGGGATGCATGGGCTCACGCAGAGGGGAAAGGCCTGCATTAAACAGTTGCTTCTATGCCTTTTGCACACTTTCTTTGGGATGCATGGGCTCAAGCAGAGGGGAAAGGCCTGCATTAAACAGTTGCTTCTATGTCTGTTGCACATTCTCTTTGGATGCATGGGCTCACGCAGAGGGGAAAGGCCTGCATGAAACAGTTGCTTCTATGTCTGTTGCACATTCTCTTTGGATGCATGGGCTCACGCAGAGGGGAAAGGTTTGCATGAAACAGTTGCTTCTGTGTCTGTTGCACACTCTCTTTGGGATGCCTGGGCTCCAGCAGACGGGAAACTCAGCTTCGTTGGATTTACTTACGGAGTGGGATTAATGCTGGAACAGGGAGGTGGAGGTGGAAGACCACCTCCTCTTGCACTCTGCATTGCAGAAGTATTGCCTGCTGCCGCAGAGTAACCGGGGCACCTTTTGTGGTTTACTTGCTCTGTGAACTGAAAGGAATGCTGCTGGGGCTTGTGGGGCGATGTGCGCTTAAACTCCCATTTCCTTTTCCACAGGAAAGGAGGTGCCTGAGAAGGAAGCAGCTGTTTCTGTTTCATTCTTTAAAGCTGAAGTAGTTGGATAATGAAGGGTGCTTTGGGTTTTTGTGGTGATTTCACGAGTTAAACCTCTGCCTCACACATACACCCAGCCTGCACTTTGTAAATTCGAGTCGTAGAAGAGTCCTTCATCATTCCAACGCTAATATAGCAAATACAATTAAACTGGGTAATACCAGCACCTATTACTACAATACCATGAAGTGCTGCATATTGAAGGGGATTATGGTATTGAAGGGGATTATGGACTAGAGTATTACAGTCGCTACAGTGAGTACATGTGATATCAAAGGGGATTATGGAATAGGAGTGCTACAGTCGCTACAGTGAGTACATGTGATATCAAAGGGGATTATGGACTAGGAGTCCTGCAGTCGCTACGGTGAGTACATGTGATATCAAAGGGGATTATGGACTAGGAGTCCTGCAGTCGCTACGGTGAGTACATGTGATATCAAAGGGGATTATGGACTAGGAGTACTGCAGTCGCTACGGTGAGTAAATGTGGTATTAAAGGGGATTATGGACTAGGAGTACTACAGTCGCTATGGTGAGTAAATGTGGTATTAAAGGGGATTATGGACTAGGAGTACTACAGTCGCTATGGTGAGTAAATGTGGTATTAAAGGGGATTATGGACTAGGAGTATTACAGTCGCTACAGTGAGTACATGTGATATCAAAGGGGATTATGGACTAGGAGTCCTGCAGTCGCTACGGTGAGTACATGTGATATCAAAGGGGATTATGGACTAGGAGTCCTGCAGTCGCTACAGTGAGTAAATGTGGTATTAAAGGGGATTATGGACTAGGAGTACTACAGTCGCTATGGTAAATACATTTGATATCAAAGAGGATTTTGGACTACAGTATTACAGACGCTACAGTGAGTACATGTGATATCAAAGGGGATTATGGGATAGGAGTGCTACAGTCGCTCCAGTGACTACATGTGATATCAAAGGGGATTATGGACTAGGAGTACTACAGTTGCTAAAGTGAGTAAATGTGGTATTAAAGGGGATTATGGACTAGGAGTACTACAGTCGCTACGGTGAGTAAATGTGGTATTAAAGAGGATGATGGACTAGGAGTACTACAGTCGCTACATTGAGTAAATGTGGTATTAAAGGGGATTATGGACTAGGAGTAGTACAGTCCCTATGGTAAATACATTTGATATCAAAGGGGATTATGGAATAGGAGTGCTACAGTCGCTCCAGTGACTACATGTAATATCAAAGGGGATTATGGACTAGGAGTACTGCAGTCGCTACGGAGAGTAAATGTGGTACTAAATGGTTTTAATGACAAGGAGTACTACTGTCACTACAGTGAGTACATTTGATATCAAAGGGAATTATGGACTAGGAGTATTACAGTTGCTACAGTGTGTACATGAGATATCCAAGGGGATTATGGAATAGGAGTACTACAGTCGCTATGGTAAATACATTTGATATCAAAGGGGATTATGGACTAGAGTATTACAGTCGCTACAGTGAGTACATGTGATATCAAAGGGGATTATGGAATAGGAGAACTACAGTCGCTACAGTGAGTACATGTGATATCAAAGGGGATTATGGAATATGAGTACTACTATCGCTACAGTGAGTACATATGATATCAAAGGGGATTATGGATTAGGAGTACTACAGTTGCTACCAAGAGTAAATGTGGTACTAAAGGGTATTAATGACAAGGAGTATTACTGTCATTACAGTGAGTACATTTGATATCAAACGGAATTATGGACTAGGAGTATTACAGTTGCTACAGTGTGTACATGAGATGTCAAAGGGGATTATGGAATAGGAGTACTACAGTCGCTATGGTAAATACATTTGATATCAAAGGGGATTATGGAATAGGAGTACTACTTTCGCTACAGTGAGTACATATGATATCAAAGGGGATTATGGATTAGGAGTACTGCAGTCGCTACAGGGAGTAAATGTGGTATTAAAGGGGATTATGGACAAGGAGTACTACAGTCGCTACAGTGAGTAAATCTGATATCAAAGGGAATTATGGACTAGGACTACTACAGTCGCAACAGTGAGTAAATGTGGTATTAAAGCGGATTATGGACTAGGAGTAGAACAGTCGCTATGGTGAGTAAATGTGATAACAAATGGGATCATGGGCTAGGAGTACTACAGTTACTACAATGAGTAAATGTGGTATTAAAGGGGATTGTGGACTAGGAGTACTGCAATCCGTGCAGTGAGTAAATGTGATATCAAATGGAATTATGGACTAGGAGTACTACAGTCGCTACAGTGAGTAAATCTGATTTCAAAGGGAATTATGGACTAGGACTACTACAGTCACAACAGTGAGTAAATGTGGTATTAAAGCGGATTATGGACTAGGAGTAGAACAGTCGCTATGGTGAGTAAATGTGATAACAAATGGGATCATGGGATAGGAGTACTACAGTCATTACAATGAGTAATTGTGGTATTAAAGGGGGTTGTGGACTAGGAGTACTGCAGTCCGTACAGTGAGTAAATGTGATATCAAAGGGAATTATGGACTAGGAGTACTACAGTCGCTAAAGTGAGTAAATGTGGTATTAAAGGGGATTATGGACTAGGAGTACTACAGTCACTACGGTGAGTAAATGTGGTATTAAAGGGGATTATGGACTAGGAGTACTACAGTCGCTACAGTGAGTAAATGTGGTATTAAAGGTGATTATGGACTAGGAGTACTACAGTCGCTATGGTAAATACATTTGATATCAAAGGGGATTATGGACTACAGTATTACAGACGCTACAGTGAGTACATATGATATCAAAGGGGATTATGGGATAGGAGTGCTACAGTCGCTCCAGTGACTACATGTGATATCAAAGGGGATTATGGACTAGGAGTACTACAGTTGCTAAAGTGAGTACATATGATATCAAAGGGGATTATGGATTAGGAGTACTACAGTCACTATGGTAAGTACATTTGATATCAAAGGGGATTATCGACTAGGAGTATTACAGTCGCTACAGTGAGTACATGTGATATCAAAGGGGATTATGGAATAGGAGTACTACAGTTGCTACCGAGAGTAAATGTGGTACCAAAGGGTATTAATGACAAGGAGTACTACTGTCACTACAGTGAGTACATTTGATATCAAAGGGAATTATGGACTAGGAGTATTACAGTTGCTACAGTGTGTACATGAGATGTCAAAGGGGATTATGGAATAGGAGTACTACAGTCGCTATGGTGAATACATTTGATATCAAAGGGGATTATGGACTAGAGTATTACAGTCGCTACAGTGAGTACATGTGATATCAAAGGGGATTATGGAATAGGAGAACTATAGTCGCTACATTGAGTACGTGTGATATCAAAGGGGATTATGGAATAGAGTACTACTATCGCTACAGTGAGTACATATGATACGAAAGGGGATTATGGACTAGGAGTACTGCAGTCGCTACAGTGAGTAAATGTGGTATTAAAGGGGATTATGGACAAGGAGTACTACAGTCGCTACAGTGAGTAAATCTGATATCAAAGGGAATTATGGACTAGGACTACTACAGTCACAACAGTGAGTAAATGTGGTATTAAAGCGGATTATGGACTAGGAGTAGAACAGTCGCTATGGTGAGTAAATGTGATAACAAATGGGATCATGGGATAGGAGTACTACAGTCACTACAATGAGTAATTGTGGTATTAAAGGGGATTGTGGACTAGGAGTACTGCAGTCCGTACAGTGAGTAAATGTGATATCAAAGGGAATTATGGACTAGGAGTACTACAGTCGCTAAAGTGAGTAAATGTGGTATTAAAGGGGATTATGGACTAGGACTACTACAGTCGCTACAGTGAGTAAATCTGATATCAAAGGGAATTATGGACTAGGACTACTACAGTCACAACAGTGAGTAAATGTGGTATTAAAGCGGATTATGGACTAGGAGTAGAACAGTCGCTATGGTGAGTAAATGTGATAACAAATGGGATCATGGGATAGGAGTACTACAGTCACTACAATGAGTAATTGTGGTATTAAAGGGGATTGTGGACTAGGAGTACTGCAGTCCGTACAGTGAGTAAATGTGATATCAAAGGGAATTATGGACTAGGAGTACTACAGTCGCTAAAGTGAGTAAATGTGGTATTAAAGGGGATTATGGACAAGGAGTACTACAGTCACTACGGTGAGTAAATGTGGTATTAAAGGGGATTATGGACTAGGAGTACTACAGTCGCTACAGTGAGTAAATGTGGTATTAAAGGTGATTATGGACTAGGACAACTACAGTCGCTATGGTAAATACATTTGATATCAAAGGGGATTATGGACTAGAGTATTACGGTCGCTACAGTGAGTACATGTGATATCAAACGGGAGTATGGAATAGGAGTGCTACAGTCGCTCCAGTGACTACATGTAATATCAAAGGGGATTATGGACTAGGAGTACTACTATCGCTACAGTGAGTACATATGATATCAAAGGGGATTATGGATTAGGAGTACTACAGTCACTATGGTAAGTACATTTGATATCAAAGGGGACTATCGACAAGGAGTATTACAGTCGCTACAGTGAGTACATGTGATATCAAACGGGATTATGGAATAGGAGTACTACAGTTGCTACCGAGAGTAAATGTGGTACTAAAGGGTATTAATGACAAGGAGTACTACTGTCACTACAGTGAGTACATTTGATATCAAAGGGAATTATGGACTAGGAGTATTACAGTTGCTACAGTGTGTACATGAGATGTCAAAGGGGATTATGGAATAGGAGTAACACAGTCGTTATGGTGAATACATTTGATATCAAAGGGGATTATGGACTAGAGTATTACAGTCGCTACAGTGAGTACATGTGATATCAAAGGGGATTATGGAATAGAAGAACTGCAGTCGCTACAGTGAGTACGTGTGATTTCAAAGGGGATTATGGAATAGAGTACTACTATCGCTACAGTGAGTACATATGATACAAAAGGGGATTATGGACTAGGAGTACTGCAGTCGCTACAGTGAGTAAATGTGGTATTAAAGGGGATTATGGACAAGGAGTACTACAGTCGCTACAGTGAGTAAATCTGATATCAAAGGGAATTATGGACTAGGACTACTACAGTCACAACAGTGAGTAAATGTGGCATTAAAGCGGATTATGGACTAGGAGTAGAACAGTCGCTATGGTGAGTAAATGTGATAACAAATGGGATCATGGAATAGGAGTACTACAGTCACTACAATGAGTAATTGTGGTATTAAAGGGGATTGTGGACTAGGAGTACTGCAGTCCGTACAGTGAGTAAATGTGATATCAAAGGGAATTATGGACTAGGAGTACTACAGTCGCTACACAGATACATGTGGTATTAAAGGGGATTATGGACTAGGAGTTTTCTTGGATCCTATTTAACTCCACCATGACTTGGGGGTGGTTATCTCTTCTTGTCTCTACTAGAGGTATGCTGGAACCTATTCCAGAGTCCTTTTTTCAGCGTGCTAGGCTCTCGGCGTCCCAGAGCACACTCATGCTTGTCTAGATATCCCATGTTAGCTGCTTCCCTTCCCCTCTGGACAGTGCTGGTGCTGCTGGGGCTGTGCTTGTTTCTATAAAAAGAGATTGTGTCTGTATTCTATGGGACGTTGTTATTTTCAGCTATGCAACTTTATGTATCTTTGCTCCTGCCAGGCTTGTGGTGACAGCAGTGGACCGGGGGAACCCTCCGCTGATTGGCTCTGCCACGCTGACAGTGGTGGTGATGGATCTCAACGATAACAGCCCCACCATCCCTCTGCCTTTACAGCTGCGGGTTCGAGAAAGTGAGTTCACGGAACGTTGGCAGGATCTGTGTGCGTATCAGCGTCAGAGTACGACAGTGGAAGATGGCGCAAGTGAACCCGGGGAGAGAATACAATATAACTATGCTGATGTATACTTACACAATATAATAGGATTAGGCAGTGGAGAATGGAGTTGTGCGGCTTGGAAGTAGAGAAATCCCACAGGGGACACAGGAATATTGCTATTGCCAAGTTGTATAGATCTCAGAAGCTCACCCCTACGAAAACAAAACAATCATTTTTTATTTAATAACAAAGTTTAGAATTGTATACACTACACAGCACATTTTTCACTGTACAGGCTTGTGTATTTAACTACTGCACTATCTCTCTGAACAGTCACTAGGCATGGCTAGGCAATATTATTTGTCTAATTATTGAAGAATATACCCGTTGGTAACTGTATGTTCTCTGTCTCAGACACAACGATTGGCACAGAGATCACCCAGGTGACAGGAAATGATGTCGACTCAGGGCCCGCTCTTTCCTACACGCTGCTCCTGGACGGTGCCTCAGCAGGGACATTCAGCATACTACGCTACGGAGGGCACATATCACTGATGGAGCCGCTTGACTTTGAGGACAGGAGTTGGTACACTCTCACCATCCGCTCCTCCGACTCCCGGCATGAGACCGAGGCCAACCTCACCATCATCGTGGAGGACATCAATGACAATCCTCCGGAGTTCACACAGGAGCTCTACCAGGTAGGCATCGGGGGTTCTGGCGGTGTGCACTAATGGATAGGGACCTTAACACCCTCATACTTGCACTAAAGGACTATTCCCACGAATGGCGTTGTTGCATCCACTGCTTGGACAGTCGCCATTAGTGTTCCTTAGAATCCGCTCTGTATTATTATTATTTTGGTATTTATTGAGCTTTGAGAAGCATGCGGAACACTTTACAGAGGTATCCAACAATACAGATACATAACAGAGTGCTTTTCAAAGGAGGATAGCTCAGGAGCACCGTGCTCACCTCGGATGCAAGACAACACGGAGCAACACAGGTTCGATTCCCCGGGTCCGCACTTAGAAACCTCTGGGTATTAAGCACGTTATAAATAACCTATCATAGCATATCAGTGTATATGAAGTGTGGGAACTACCCATATTCACGCAGTGATCACTTGAGAGGATCCAACGGAAGGACCTCCTTTCAGGGTCGCACTGCATGCGTGCAGAGAATCCACATTTTCTCTCTGCCAACATAGTGGATGGAAAGCTAAGGCAAATGCCTATGTTTTACCTTCCAAATGTCTCACAGGCAATGCTGCTATACCCCCCTCAATCTCGACCCATCATTGATTCCACCAAAAAGTATTGGTGGGTCTGGACACCAGTCCACAAATTAATTTCCCATGTGGCCTTGCCACGTAGGGAGTGGTGTGTCATGCCCTTGGGAGGACTGCATTATCATAAGATTCTTCTCCATGGTGAATGGCCGTGATGTCCAGGAACACGGATCCTGATGCAGTGTGTTCACATTCCTTTCATCAACCAGTAAAACGCTGGTCATGCAGGCGGACCAGAGTAGGATCCAAACACGGGGAAGATGCAGGGAGGAAATGTGCCAATCCTTTTGCTACATTTTCTCCCAGCATTTGCATAGTGGAGACTGGGGCTCTAGGAACTTTCAGTCTAGGCAGAAGTGGTAGGGGGTATTCCAGCCATGGTTGTAGAATTGGGTAACTATGTGAGATAAGTGATTGGATACTGGTTGCAGGTGGCATATTTGGTCATGTCTGAGGCCTGCTGTTTTATGGTCTTAGTGACTTGATACAGAGGTTCTTTACTAGTTTCTGGTTCTATAGGTTGAAGGTGGTTTATTAGGTTAAAGTTGAGGCTTAATCGTGTATGGGGTTAGTGACTGGATACAGAAGTTCTTTACTGGTTTCTAGTTCTATAGGTTGCAGATGTTATGTTTGGTTATGGCTGAGGTCTACCCTTGTATGGGAGTAGTGACTGGATACAGAAGTTCTTTACTGGTTGCTAGCTCTATAGGTTGCTGGTGGTATATCAGGCTATGACCAAGGACTAACGTGTTGACTTTGTAGTCTTCTGTGGGGTTAGTGACTGGATACAGACGTTCTTTACTGTTTTCTAGATCTATAGGTTGCAGGTGGTATATTAGGTTACAGCTGAGGCCTACTCTTGTATGGGGTTAGTGACTGGATACAGATATTCTTTACTGGTTACTAGTTCTATAGGTTGCAGGTGTTACGTTAGGTTATGGCTGAGGTCTAGTCTTGTATGGGAGTAGTGACTGGATACCGAAGTTCTTTACTGGTTGCTAGCTCTATAGGTTGCTTGTGGTATATCGGGCTACGACCAAGGTCTAAAGTGTTGACTTTGTAGTCTTCTGTGGGGTTAGTGACTGGATACAGAAGTTCTTTACTGGTTGCTAGTTCTATAGGTTGCAGGTTGTACGTTAGGTTATGGCTGAGGTCTAGTCTTGTATGGGAATAGTGCTGTGGGTGGATCTGTGATCTTCAAGTCCCACTATAAAGACATTTACTGGGGTGCCGATCAGGCGACCATTCACTCAGGCAGGACAGGATGAGTCCCACCCAACACCATTGGTTGGAAAGAGGTTGGGGGCGCCTTCAGTTGTCTCACTGGATGCTGATCCAGTGTGGCATCGGCACTGGTGGCATGTGTTGAGCCCCCCTCTACTGAGAGGTGTGTATGCAATGGAATTACATTCAGACTTTCTAAGTTCAGCTTTGTTAGGATCAGCTGGCCCTGATACCCTGATACCGGGGCACCGCTGAAGCATGCAATTGACATTTGTGTGAACCAGTCCTTGGGACGTAACCAGTGGCACTAGGTTGGGTACGCTGATGTCATTACCTGCGGTTAAAAGAAGCAGCCATCAGAAGAGAGAAATAGGAGCATCCATCCATGTCTATTGTCTTGCTTCTTCTCTTAAAAGAAAAATAAAATGTGGTATGTGTGGACCCCTGCTGTATCTTTATACATAAGTAGGGCCACTCATTAATGGGAAAAGGACTCCTTGTTTTGCAGCCTGTGCCACTGACTTGCAGAGAAGAAGAGCTTCCTTTAGCCAAGGCCTTGGGAGTCTGGCTACACTTAGTAGTCCCCTCATACGTATGCGACTTTGCTATTTAACCATGCAACAATATCAGTATTCCTCTACTACTTTATGTGAGTCCTGTCTTAACCACTAGCAGGCACTCCTTCAGGGAAGTCAATTAGACTCATTAAAGGTTTATTTCAGGCACACTTCAGGGGGTGAGTCACCAATTTAGTCTGTTCTTAAACACCTCAAATTCACAATGCAGATAACATTTTCCAAAAAGCATTTAGAGTAGAATAAGCATCCATTTCGGGCTATGTATTTTGCTTTTCGCAAGTTGCAGTTATAGCATGTTTTTTTCTGCCAATACATATGGTGATCCATTCTTGTATGAAATGTATATCACATTAGTGACATTGTAACCATATTTTTCATAGTGTACTTAGGAACAATGCTATGTGATGCCGCTTCCTGTTTTGTCAAGGGGTTAAAGGTCGTGTTCCATCGCTTCCTGTGATGTCACTTCAGGGTGGGGACAAATGACATCACGTCCTGTGATGTCATCAGAGGTCAAGGGTCATGTGATTTCACTTCTGCTACCACTGGCGTTTTGGTGAAATGACGTCCCTGCACTCATTCATCACATCTCCCAAGCCAACACTCAAACCGCCGATTATACGGAAAGCCTTTGGCTTGATGCGGGTGGCCAGGATCCTGGCCCGATGCAAGCTCATCAGTCCCATCCTCTTGGTCCCTGTTGGTGTCCTAGGTTTGCAGTGGGAATATGGGTGCAGCCTGCATTTCCAATGTACAGCCATGCAGGCTGTTCTAGCACCCCTTCTGCTGCTCCCCCATTTCCCTCTGACCTCTTGCAGACCTGGTGGTAATCTTCCTGCCTGCCCCGTATGGCTGTGGCCCATGTGAATTATTGTTTTTTTTCTGTTAACCAGTTGGGTGATAGGATAAATGCATGTACCTAATTACTTATGTGTCTTGCTTATATCACGCTACTCCATGGCACAAATATGGTGTCCATTTTGCTGAGTTTCAAATGTCTTTCTGTTTTCCAGGTCACTCTGCTGGAACACACTGCCCCTGGAATTCCTGTCATCACTGTCACAGCCACCGACAGGGACTCTGGGGAGAACGGAAGAGTCACCTACCATGTAGCCTCAGCGACCGTCGACTCCTTCTACATTGACCCCAACAACGGTATGTTTCCAATTACTGCTAAGTGTAGGGATTGCCCAGAGGAAGCCTGGAGTAGCGGGGGGTGGCCTGCTAGTGAAGACCTGAGGGAGGCAGGCAGCGGTGGTGAATTAGTAGAGAGTTCCCAGAGGAAGCCAGGGGTAGCGGGAGTGGCCTGCTAGTAAAGACCTGAGGGAGGCAGGCAGTGGTGATGAATAGTAGGGAGTGCCAAGAGGAAGTCAAGGGTATCTGGGTGTGGCCTGCTAGTGAGCACCTGAGGGAGGCAGGCAGCAGTGGTGAATAGTAGGGAGTACCTAGAGGAAGTCAAGGGTATCTGGGTGTGGCCTGCTAGTGAGCACCTGAGGGAGGCAGGCAGCGGTGGTGAATTAGTAGGGAGCGCCCAGACGAAGCCAGGGGTAGCGGGAGTGGCCTGCTAGTGAAGACCTGAGGGAGGCAGGCAGTGGTGGTGAATTAGTAGGGAGTGACCAGAGGAAGCCTAGAGTAACGGGAGTGGCCTGCTAGTGAAGACCTGAGGGAGGCTGGCAGTGGTGGCAAAGTAGTAATGACTGCCAAGAGGAAGCCAGGGCTAGCAGGAGTGGCCGGCTAGTGAAGACCTGAGGAAGGCAGGCAGCGGTGGTGGCAAAGTAGTAAGGAATGCCAAGAGGAAGCCTGGGGTAGCAGAATTGGCCTGTTAGTGAGGACCTGAGGGAGGCAGACAGTGGTGGTGAATTAGTAGGGAGTGCCCAGAGGAAGCCAGGGGTAGCGGGAGTGGCCTGCTAGTGAAGACCTGAGGGAGGCAGGCAGTGGTGGTGGCAAAGTAGTAAGGACTGCCAAGAGGAAGCCAGGGGTAGCAGGAGTGGCCGGCTACTGAAGACCTGAGGGAGGCAGGCAGCGGTGGTGGCAAAGTAGTAAGGAATGCCAAGTGGAAGCCTGGGGTAGCAGAAGTGGCCTGTTAGTGAGGACCTGAGGGAGGCAGGCAGTGGTGGTGAATTAGTAGGGAGTGCCCAGAGGAAGCCAGGGGTAGCAGGAGTGGCCTGTTAGTGAGGACCTGAGGGAGGCAGGCAGTGGTGGTGAATTAGTAGAGAGTGCCCAGAGGAAGCCAGGGGTAGCAGGAGTGGCCTGTTAGTGAGGACCTGAGGAAGGCAGGCAGCAGTGTTGAATTAGTAGGGAGTGCCCAGAGGAAGCTAGGGGTAGCGGGGTGTGGCCTGCTAGTGAGGACCTGAGGGAGGCAGGCAGCAGTGGTGAATTAGTAGGGAGTGCCCAGAGGTAGCTAGGGGTAGCGGGGAGTGGTCTGCTAGTTAGGACCTGAGGGAGGCAGGCAGTGGTGGTGGCAAAGTAGTAAGGACTGCCAAGAAGAAGCCTGGGGTAGCAGGAGTGGCCTGCTAGTGAGTAACCTGAGGGAGGCAGGCAGCGGTGGTGAATTAGTAGGGAGTGCCCAGAGGAACCCAGGGGTAGTGGGAGTGGCCTGCTAGTGAAGACCTGAGGGAGGCAGGCAGCGGTGGTGAATTAGTAGGGAGTCTCCAGAGGAAGTCAAGGATATCTGGGAGTGGCCTGCTAGTGAGCACCTGAGGGAGGCAGGAAGCGGTGGTGAATTAGTAGGGAGTGCCAAGAGGAAGTCAAGGGTATCTGGGAGTGGCCTGCTAGTGAGCACCTGAGGGAGACAGGCAGCAGTGGTGAATTAGTAGGGAGTGCCCAGAGGAAGTTAGGGGTAGCGGGGAGTGGCCTGCTAGTGAGGACCTGAGGGAGGCAGGCAGCGGTGGTGGCAAAGTAGTAAGGAATGCCAAGAAGACGCCTGGGGTAGCAGGAGTGGCCTGCTAGTGAGGACCTGAGGGAGGCAGGCAGTGTGGTGAATTAGTAGGGAATGCCAAGAGGAAGCTAGGGGTAGCAGTAGTGGCCTGCTAGTGAGCACCTGAGGGAGGCAGGCAGCAGTGATGAATTAGTAGGGAGTGCCCAGAGGAAGCTAAGGGTAGCGGGGAGTGGCCTGCTAGTGAGGACCTGAGGGAGGCAGGCAGCGGTGGTGGCAAAGTAGTAAGGAATGCCAAGAGGAAGCCAGGGGTAGCAGGAGTGGCCTGCTAGTGAGGACCTGAGGGAGGCAGGCAGTGGTGGTGGCAAAGTAGTGAGGAATGCCAAGAGGAAGCCTGGGGTAGCAGATGTGGCCTGCTAGTGAGGACCTGAGGGAGACAGGCAGCGGTGGTGAATTAGTAGGGAATGCCAAGAGGAAGCTAGTGGTAGCAGGAGTGGCCTGCTAGTGAGGACCTGAGGGAGGCAGGCAGCGGTGGTGAATTAGTAGGAATGCCAAGAGGAAGCTAGGGGTAGCAGGAGTGGCCTGCTAGTGAGGACCTGAGGGGGGCAGGCAGCGGTGGTGAATTAGTAGGGAATGCCAAGAGGAAGCTAGGGGTAGCAGTAGTGGCCTCCTAGTGAGCACCTGAGGGAGGCAGGCAGCAGTGATGAATTAGTAGGGAGTGCCCAGAGGAAGCTAAGGGTAGCGGGGAGTGGCCTGCTAGTGAGGACCTGAGGGAGGCAGGCAGCGGTGGTAGCAAAGTAGTAAGGAATGCCAAGAGGAAGCCAGGGGTAGCAGTAGTGGCCTGCTAGTGAGCACCTGAGGGAGGCAGGCAGCAGTGATGAATTAGTAGGGAGTGCCCAGAGGAAGCTAGGTGTAGCAGGGAGTGGCCTGCTAGTGAAGACAAGAGGGAGGCAGGCAGCGGTGGTGAATTAGTAGGGAATGCCAAGAGGAAGCTAGGGGTAGCAGGAGTGGTCTGCTAGTGAGGACCTGAGGGAGGCAGGCAGCGGTGGTGAATTAGTAGGGAATGCCAAGAGGAAGCTAGGGGTAGCAGTAGTGGCCTGCTAGTGAGCACCTGAGGGAGGCAGGCAGCAGTGATGAATTAGTAGGGAGTGCCCAGAGGAAGCTAAGGGTAGCGGGGAGTGGCCTGCTATTGAGGACCTGAGGGAGGCAGGCAGCGGTGGTGGCAAAGTAGTAAGGAATGCCAAGAGGAAGCCAGGGGTAGCAGGAGTGGCCTGCTAGTGAGGACCTGAGGGAGGCAGGCAGTGGTGGTGGCAAAGTAGTAAGGAATGCCAAGAGGAAGCCTGGGGTAGCAGATGTGGCCTGCTAGTGAGGACCTGAGGGAGACAGGCAGCGGTGGTGAATTAGTAGGGAATGCCATGAGGAAGCCAGGGGTAGCAGGAGTGGCCTGCTAGTGAGGACCTGAGGGAGGCAGGCAGCGGTGGTGAATTAGTAGGAATGCCAAGAGGAAGCTAGGTGTAGCGGGGAGTGGCCTGCTAGTGAAGACAAGAGGGAGGCAGGCAGTGGTGGTGAATTAGTAGGGAGTGCCCAGAGGAAGCCGGGGTAGCGGGAGTGGCCTGCTAGTGAAGACCTGAGGGAGGCAGGCAGTGGTGGTAAATTAGTAGGGAGTGGCCAGAGGAAGTCAAGGGTATCAGGGAGTGGCCTGCTCGTGAGCACCTGATGGAGGCAGGCAGGGCTAAACAATTCAAGTTGCAAGCTACTAACCAGGTATAAAGTTCTACACATGTTCCCAGTATTTCAGTAATAGATCTGTTCATTTTTCTGCTTAGTAGTAGGTATTTCTGTTTTTGGTATGGGTTGTTCATAAATAAGTCTCTTTGCTTGATCTATATGTATGGGTTGATTACTGGGGCAAATGTCTGCTCTAGATCTGGGGGATCTTCATGGTAGCTTTCATTGTTTTTAGTATGGATACATTTGAGGTACTTGTTTTCCTCTCATTGTGGTTTGGTGGGTTGGAACTTTGCACTTGCTGGTCACTGGTCATTGCTATGTCTCTTTGCTTTTGCTTTGTGTGGTTTAATGGTAATTAATTTTGCTCTTCAGTGGAGCGGTTTATGAATAGTTGTGATTGCTTTTGGTAGATACCCTTTAGCGGTAGAAATGTTTGTTTTAGGTGTAGATGGATTGGTTGGGTATTGCTGATGGTGGGATGGGTGGTTTCGTGATGGTTGTGTCTTCTTTTGGTACACGAGCTACCTTTAGGCAGCTTGTCTTTCAATATGTGTTCTATAGTAGCAGCCTTTCTTTTTAATGGGGGCTGTTCAGCAACAGACATTATTTCTCTTGGTATGTCTGGATTGGTGGGAGATTTGATTTCTCTGAAGATGGTTTGATCAGCAGTAGGTATTTCTGCTCTTGATATGGATCTTGATACTCTGACTCCCATCATCCTTCGCCATTGACCATACTGGCTATGACTGATGGGAGTTGTAGTCCAAACCATATGGCGAGCCAAAGGTTGCAGACCTTGGTATAGTGCTAGCAATGGGTGCCCTTGGTGTGGAATCGTATGCAGTAGGTGTTGCTTTTAGTCAAGGTTGAGTAATGCCTACCATGCATGTGTTTTCTTTGGTTTATTGAATGCAGATTTCTACACCCGTTCCCTTCTGTTTTCTATACAGGAACTCTGTTTACCAGCCAGAAGGTTGAATTTGACTCCCGGAGCCCTACACTCGACGTATTGATAATGGCCCGTGACCACGGAACACCCATTCTCTCTTCCTATGCCACGATCCAGATACAAGTGCAGGACGTGAACGACAACACTCCCTACTTCCGCCAAACCCAATACAGCGCCTCTATATCGGAGGACCTGCAACCGGGTACCACGGTGATCACCATCGAGGCCACGGATGAGGACCTCTCAAGGGAGAACGCCGGATTTGATTACACCATTGTGAGCGGGAACAGCGGGAATGCCTTCCAGCTGGAGAGCAGTGTGCGCTTTGTCGATGGGCACTTTCAGACCATTGGGGCTGTCATCTTGGTAGATAAGCTGGACTTTGAAACTGTCTCCATCTACAATCTCACCGTGGCTGCCTCAGACCGTGGTATCCCTCAGAAAAGTGCAGTTGTACCAGTTGTGGTCACAATTCTAGATGTGAACGACAACCCCCCAGTATTCCCTCGGAGTGAGTACAGCATCCAGGTGAGCGAAAGTGCCCCCGTCAGCACAGAGGTCCTGCGTGTGGCAGCTCACGATTCCGACTCCAGCCCCAATGACCTAATTCACTACAGAATCAGCTCCGGGGACCAAAACCAACTTTTTCAAATCAACGAGGGATCGGGGGCCATTCGGCTGGTGCGGCCGCTGGACAGAGAGATTCAGGCAGTCCACGTCCTTGTAATTCAGGCCTCCGACAGCCGGGGGAATCAAGGCAACTTTGCTCTGGTGCCAGTGACCATAGAAGTCAAGGACATTAACGACAATAAGCCGTATTTCCCGGTGGAGACTCTAACCACGAGCATTCGGGAAAACCAGCCCCCCAACACCATGGTGACTGTGATCCATGCTATTGACTTTGACACCGGCATCTATGGGCAGATCCGCTACACGGTGGTGGACCTCCCAATGAATGAGGTCGGAATCGGAGAAGGGAAAGACCTCTTTTCAGTGAATGGGTCCTCGGGAGAGATGCGTTCCAAATTAACCTTCGACTACGAAAGGACAAAGTCTTTTAAGATGGTGGTGAAAGCAGTGGATGCTGGGAACTTCTCTGCTTCTGTCACTGTGCATGTTTTGGTGACCGGAGAGGATGAGTATGACCCTGTGTTCCTGGCTCCATCATTTAATTTTGAGGTGCCCGAAGGGGCACAGAAAGATGAAAGAATTGGCCAAGTAATGGCCACTGACGAAGATGAAGGAGCAGATGGTGTTATACTCTATTCCTTTGCCAAGCCTTCGCCCTACTTTGGAATAAATGAAACTACAGGCCATATCTACCTCAAAATGGACAGCCAAAGACACCGCAGTGGCCGAGCTAAGCGTGAGACCAGAGAAATAACCATGGATATCCATGCCCGCAGCCCCCTGCCCACCTCACGAGTAGCCACTGCCCATGTCACCATAGATGTCACCAACACCTCTTTTGGACTGGCCCCTGACCTCAACCTTGTGCTGGTGATTGCAGTGGCAGCTTCCTTGGGAGTTGTAGTCATACTTGCAGTGGTAGCCATTGTGCTAGTGGTATGCCGCTCACGCCGCTCAAACAGAAAGAAGCCAGAGTCAGAATCCCAACTCAGCAACATCCAGAGCAGCACAATGCAGAAGATTGGGCACGAGGACTCCACATTGGCAAGCAGTGATCGCATCTACCACCAAACACTGCCAGGGTTCTCCAGCGATCAGAGCGGCGTTGGTGGTGCTTACACCAGGGGAGGTTCCTTGGACCCTTCCCACTCTAGTGGTCGCGGTTCCGCAGAGGCAGCCGAAGATGATGAGATCCGAATGATAAATGAATACCCTCGTGTTGCCAGCATTATGTCCTCCATGCAGGACCACATCTCTGCCCGGGGACCGGATTCTGGCATACAGCAAGACGCCGACCAGTTATCTGACATCTCCTGTGACCCGGGCATGGAGACCAGCCAGTGGTTCAAAAATAAAAAAGGTTCTGGCCTTCTTGTTCAAGGCCAGCCTCAGCTCTACCGGGATGATGGAGGCGGCTTTGTAGGGGTGGGCTGTGGACTCAATATATCACACCCCAAAGACTATGCCTTTCCTGAAGATGGCAAGCCATCTGTGGATGGCTCCCTGACTGCGATTGTGGCCAGCGACGAGGAACTCCGAGGCAGCTACAACTGGGATTACCTGCTTAACTGGTGTCCTCAATTTCAGCCTTTGGCCAGCGTTTTCACTGAGATCGCCCGACTCAAGGATGAGACCACATTGAGGAGGCCATTCCAGCCCAAGCCCAAAGCTGAACCTAAACCCCGAATCGACCCACCGCCATTGATAACGTCAGTGGCCCACCCAGGGGCAAAGTCGGTGCCCCCCAAACCGGCCATTGGAAGGACCTTTCCCCACCTGTCCTCTTTGCGACGCTCCCCAATCAGCCACGAGGGGTCACTATCCTCTTCCGCCATGTCGCCCAGCTTTTCCCCATCCCTCTCCCCTCTGGCTGCTCGATCCCCAGTCGTGTCTCCCTTTGGGGTCTCGCAAGGACCTTCGGCCTCCATAATAAGCACTGGGCATTCCTTGGACCACCCAGATGAGGGCGAGCTAAGGATTTGATTTGTGACTTTGCAGAAAGCACCCCAACATATTTAAAAAGGAAAAGGTACACCAGTGGGAAACAACACGAGTTTGTTTTGTGAGGGTTTGTGTGTGTGTGAAATACGATGGTGCACAGCATGGTGGGGTCCACCGTGGAATCCCAGACTCTTTCAGAGCCACAGCTGTTGGGTGCAGGTGCCATGGTACTGCCTTAACTAAAGTGAAGGAAGGGACACCAGAACTGGAGGCCCTGAAGCTCCCACAGCCCAACAGCAGCACTGCCATCCCTCATCACACACCAGTGCTCTTGGAGTGGGCGTGCCTCTGTGGAGCTGACTGGCAGAGTATTTGTTGGGTACCAGTCATTGGCTGGTCATTAAAAGTGTAACTTATTTCTGATGTGCCTTCATATTCACTCAGGATAAGCGGCACCTTTATATGTTGTGTTGATATCCACCTGTGGAACTCCACCACTCTGCACACCTTCACCCTATGGACTAGCACACGCACATACACCCGGACATCTTTGCAACTCCTCTCTTACAAGCCTCTCACACTTCACAAGGGGAGGCGCTTATTCTACTGGGGGGGGGGGCGGTGAGTTTTATGGCGGTCAGTGGGAGCTACAGTGGCAGTGCTTAGACTAGAGAAAGTGACAAGACTGATAGCGCTCATATGCGGCCTAGGGGACCTCACGACACGGCCCCCCCTTCCCTTCATCAGGCATGACAGGGAAATCTTGCCAAGCACCCACAGCAGCATGCCGGCGTGTTGATCAGAGCGTTCGCGCCCCGGAGCGGTGCCAAAACCACAGGGCCTGGTAATGCCACATGCCAACACCAGAGAAGGCCACAGCCACTGCTTGTGGGGGCTGTCCTGTTTCACACTCATTGAGTCCCTCCTGGTAGTTTCCAATGTGCCATTGAGAACGTAGATCCATGCCTGCCGGGGGAGGGCTCATGCGTGTGCTTGTGGGTGTGCATGTCTGTGTGGACATTGATGTATACCGTTTCCTGTTAACCATGACCCCTCACCTTCTGTCCTCTGCACGTGCAACCTTGACCGGAAGGAATTTAAGTAAGAAAGTTCCAACTCAAGGGACGAGGCACTCATGGGAGAGGGAATTGTTTAGCCTGTGGTGGGTTAGATTCTGATGTTCTAATGTGTCTTGACGTCACACCCCAACCTACAGACCGCACCCAATTGCTCCCATTTTCAAAGACCCTTGGTGCCACCACTCAAACATTTCTTTCTCGGTTCTCCTCGCCTCGAGCAGTGTTCATATAAGTATTGGTTTGACAAAGTGATAGGTGTGTGGAACTACTCTCAGTGAGTGAGCGGGAAAATGTAACCACTACATGGACGAGCGAGATGGGCGCAAGGGAAAACTGCTTCCTCTGATGCTGGAGCAACAAGTCTACAGAAAGTACCAGCTGAAGCCACCGGCATCTTCCTCCTTGACACTGCGGCAAACGCTGGGGTGACTGCTGCAGAAGCCTTGTGCTCATTGGCCCATTGCAATACCCCCTCTGACGTCACACAGGCTCTCAGCCAAACATTGTACATGCCTCCCGGCCCTGCGAGCAAGAAAGGCGCTCGTCAGCAGAGCTGGCAATAACATTTTCAAAGACCGTGGTGTTTTTTTGTTCTCATGTTTGTCATAATTTATGCCGGTTTCTTCTCTTATGCATTTTCCACTCTTGGGCTGCGGGCGGAGTAGCATGAAGCCGGAATCAAAGCCAGGTGCGATGAGGTGCCCCGCGACTGGCCCTTCGCATCCCCCACCGCTGACGCCATTTGCTTCTTGGGATGTTTGGTTGTTGTTGTTGCAGAAAGACAAATCAGGCTTCAGATGTGGTGTACGGATAATGTCCCGGAGAGACAAGAGGGGAAGTGGGCACAGCGCCCCTATGGGACTGAAGGGTCAGGGGGAGGGAGGCGGCTTCCCCTCTAACACGCCAAGAAGCCCAAGGGTGTAGAACCTAGATCATTCTATTAGGATATTGCTAACACATAAAGTGGCCTTCACCCGTAACCCAAAGGTAGGCAATCGAGCTGTTGGCCTCCTTCGTTCCTGGTGCTACCTACCTGTTTTATGAGCCACTGACTTCCATATCCAGCTTGGGTCTGGCGTGGCCATCGGTGTAAGGTGGAGCCGGCCACATATGACGTCTTCCGCTGCTTTAGAAGTGGAAGATGTGGCAGAGACAGTCCACACCTCGCCTGTTGCATGCACATTGCCTTCTCTGGTTTGGAAGAGTGCTGTGTATTCTACACAACAGTGGAACATGGGAAGGGCTGGATAATAAGTACACAGTATTGGACGACCGATGTAGGGTGCCCAGCAAAACTAGCCTGTCCACTAGTCGTGGTGCACAGACACTTGTGTGCTCCCTTCCGTTGCTTTTCTCAAGCATATGACTTGGTAATTCTGAACCAACTGCACTTCATCTGTTGCGCTTGGACCCGTAACCGCCTTGCCCGCCTCCCGCCCAGGCCACGCGTGCATCCCCAGTGGAACTGTCGTGGCTGGTCCATTAGACAAATGCATCAGTGGGAGGTCATTACCCGTAACCCCCGTAACCCGCCTCCCGCCCAGGCCACGGGTGCGTCCCCGGTGGAACCTTTGTGGCTGGTCCATTAGAATAACGCATCAGTGGGAGGTCATTACCTGTAACCCCCTTACCCGCCTAGGCTAGGCGTGCGTCCCCGATGGTACTGTCAGGGCTGGCCCATTAGACTAACGCATCAGTGGGAGGTCATTACCTGTAACCCCCCCTACCCGCCTAGGCCATGCATGCATCCCCGGTGGTACTGTCGTGGCTGGTCCATTAGACTAACGCATCAGTGGGAGGTCATTATTCACTGGTCTGTAGTAGGTAGAGAGACACCCTTTCTAACTTTCACCATTAAAACCAATCAAATCAAAGGTGCTTGTCTGGGCTACCGAGCAATAACCCTGGCGTTCTTGGGCCCGCCCAGTCGCTACTTGGCTGTCTGCTTCCGGCCTGTCTATTGAAGCAGTATATTGTAACCTCGTTCATATCAAGGAGTGCCCTGGATAGGTGAGCGTGCTCGGTCCTGCAGCAACAACCCACGCCAAGAGCTCGCCTCGAAGCACGAGGTGGAGGAAGAGTCAGTATTTGGAAAATAAGGGCACGTGAACACAATTCTGCAAAGTGTGAATGTGCCTGTGTGCTCGTCTGTGTGCTCGTGTGTGTGTTTGTGTGTACATATATACAGTTAATATAAGTATGTATTTGAAATGAAAATGTTTTTTTTCTAGACATGTGATGTGCCCCCAGCAAGGCTCATTGTCCACCCTCTCTGTCCCCCTGTGCTGCAGGACGCATTGGGGCCCCTCTGGTTCCACACCTACCCGTGGTAGGGAGAGATTCTGCATTCCCCACTCTTTTCAAAGCCCACCTTTCCAGTCCACCATCCATCAACCCCAGCCCACTCCTGTAGAGCATAACATGCAGCCTCTTGCCGGTCCTTTCCATGTACAGAGATGCCCTTGCCCTCCCCTCCGTCCCCCGTGACTGGACCATTTCAAGAGATGCATATTTCCTTTGTACTTCTCTCCTGTCTGGGCTTTGCCCATGCCCTAGCCTTCAGCTCCTCACCTGTCCAGGCCCTGCCCATGGCCTAGCCTTCAGATCCTCACCTATCCAGGCCCTGCCAATGGCCTAGCCTTCACCTTCTCACCTGTCCATGCCCTGCCCATGGCCTAACCTTCACATCCTCACCTGTCCAGGCCGTGCCCATGGCCTAGCTTTCACCTCCTCACCTGTCCAGGCCCTGCCCATGGCCTAGCCTTCAGATCCTCACCTATCCAGGCCCTGCCCATGGCCTAGCCTTCACCTTCTCACCTGTCCAGGCCCTACCCATGGCCTAACCTTCACATCCTCACCTGTCCAGGCCCTGCCCATGGCCTAGCCTTCACCTCCTCACCTGTCCAGGCCCTGCCCATGGCCTAACCTTCACATCCTCACCTGTCCAGGCCCTGCCCATGACCTAGCCTTCACCTCCTCACCTGTCCAGGCCCTGCCCATGGCCTAGCCTTCAGCTCCTCACCCGTCCAGGCCCTGCCCATGGCCTACCCTTCATCTCCTCACCTGTCCGGGCCCTGCATTCAGCCTAGCCTTCTTCTCCTCACCTGTCCTAGCCTTCACATTTTTGAGGCGTGCCTCTGCTTCACACTCCTCAAAACCTCAGGGCATCTGCCACTCCCTGTACCACAGATGAGGGTTCTATCTGCCTCAGCTGTTTGATCTTCATTGTGTCTCTTTCTCACCCTTCTTCCAAGCTACCTTATGCCCTGCCTCTCTCCCTTCAGTCCCTATGCTTCGAGGCCTGCGTTGCTTCCTTACCTGTCTGCTTTCATTTTGCTTCCATCTCAAACAACTTCTGCCCCATGCTACCTCCTAGGAGCCTCCATCCTACCTCGATGATTCCTACTTCTCTGGGACCAAACCTTCTGGTGACTTCCCTCTTGGAACCTCCATGGGTTCTGACCTCTCCCATCTCGCACCCGCCCCCTCATCTCTTGCCAAGAGACCCGGTGTTCTCCTCGGGGCCAAGCACAATCTACCTCTCCGATGCCAACCTTGGGAGCCCTTCATGCTGGCCCATGTCTTTCAACATTGGAGGAGAGTCTGGTACACCACTGGAGGTGTTGAACCTATGTGAGATGTGGGTTTCTGCTTTGGTCAAAGTTGTTATTTGGATGTAGGGGATTTGTTTCACTCAACCAGGTGGTGAATATGCTGAATTACACCTCTGTGGGGTGATGTCATTTTAGAATGGGTACAGAAAGAGGACTTTCAGTCCTCAAATGCAAAAGGGTTATGGAAATGGAGGTGGGCAGCTCTGAAAACCCAGTTGGGGATATGTCCCTGGAAGAGCAGGGCGCTGCGGTAGAATGGTGGAAGAGAGAACGGGTGCACCTGGAAACTCCAAGGGATGAGAGAGGAGTGGCTATAAGGGAGAGGAGTGGAGCGTGACGTATGGTGAGGTAGCGATGCGTGGTGCAGTACCATGGTGGTGACATTCGTTGTCGCTCCATGGCAGCATCTTAGAAGAGAGTGATAGGTTATTACCCCTGAAAAGACACGCAGAGGCGTAAATTAGGAGGATCTGTAGAAGAAAGGGTATCGGGACGGTGAATTTAGACTTTCTGAGCATTAGGGCTGCACATGTCCATCCACAAGTAGTTAAATCCAGTCCGGTCTTTAGGTAATATGCAATGAATATGCATGACAGCAATTTGCATAGAGTGAAACTTAGGAGCGATCAGTTGTGCATGTGATTGGTCATTCTAAAGCACCTGACTGGATCTTGCGATTAAGTTGGTCGACGAGCCCACCAACCCCGCCGTGCAGCCCGGGCTTCTGGGGCAATGTGGGACCAGGCTGATGACACAGTAGAGGGGATCCAAGTGACTGGACGATAAGTTGGTGCGAGACAGGGAGGTCCACTACCTAGCAACCTGCAAGACTGGGTCCACCGCGAGGGTGGCGCCACGTTGGCGCGCCGTCCCCGCAGATGTATGATATTTTATTGTTGATGTTGTTCTAACAAGGGGCACAATCCTATAGATTGTTTCTATTTCGCATCGAGCAAATGGCGTCCGAAAACCTTATTTATTTTTTACATTCAGTATTGTACCAACAGTTCTGTTTCAAGTTTTCCGTTAATATAATGTGTACAACGTTCTACCCGGAGAGTGCGCGTGCGCCCTCCTTCGAACATTTCGCAGGGTGATACTAGAAACCAAGTGCCAACTTTTATATGAAATGCTTTTATTACACCGGATCCTGTTTGTAAAAAAAAAAGTTTTAAAAAAAGAAATTAAACGGAAAAGGCGGCTGGGCTCGTTATTTCTTCTTGCCAAGAATTCTTTTGTTTTCCTAAATTACACACACACACACACAAAACATCGGCCGTCGATGAGGCCATGCCAGATGTTCCACAAATTGAACTCCACACTCCTCATCAGCTAAAAGCGTCCTCCAAACAAGGAGGGGACACTGTAACGTCGCCTCTTGCAGGACCAGCCCCCATTTCAACTAAAGCAACGTCGGGCCAACGGAGACCATTTTAGAGGATATTACTCTCAGACCTGCTAACACAACATTACAGCCTAAAAAACCTACCTGTGCATTGTGTGTGCAATAATGCGCAGTAAAGGGGCCCCCGGAAGGGCCTCAGGGCATGCCAGTGGTGAGAAGCCAGCGCCAAGGCACGAGGCCAGAGTGGACCACAGAACAATCACACAGCACACACCGTATTGCAGTTGCTTGAATCCAGTAAGAACACAGAAATGTGGAGCTTCTGTTTATAAAATAATAACTATCAACATGGAGTAAATGAAGTCTGATGCTAAAAGCAACTTGCCTGCAGAATGAGGGGTGCGATAGAAGGTGGTACATGCAGATTAGTGTCCGTAAGTGTGGAGAAAGAGGGGAAAAGAACTGTGAAGGGGAGACGAGCGGGCCATAAAAGAGGGGGGGCATGGGGAAAGGAGGAGTGAGTGAGCAAAGTCGCTGCCTCCCATGAGCCTCTTGCGCTGGAAAGTCCTAGAGTGGGTAGGAACTGGTAAGAGGACATTGTACTTACAATCAAACACTTCAGAATTTAAATTGAAACTTTTGAGAGTTCAGAATGTGCAAACTACAGCTGTATTTTATATTGCTCTGTTACAAAGCATACATTTACATTCAACATTCTTGCAGCCAAACTCTAAGCGTACAGCTGTTTAGCAACGATTTAGTACACAATTCATTTATTAACAAATACTTACATTTATTTTTCATACACCACTCAAAATCTGAAGCTGCCTAGAGAAGCAAGGACATAACATCACATTAATTATGCCAGCACAGTCAACATGATGATAACTCTTTTCTATTTACCTGTTTCTTTGATCATTTCTTGGTTAAACAGGATGTGAACAGGATACCTAGCAGCAACCTCCCCCAACCAGTCCAGAGAGTACCATCTACCCTTCAACTTCAAGAAAATTTCTATCTCTGAGACAGAAAAAATCATACTCTCGCTAAAACCTTCAAACTGCAAAGGTGACAACTGCCCAGCCCAAATTATAAAGGATGCAGCGAGAGACTTAGCCCCTTTCATATCGGAGCTGATTAACGCCTCCTTCAAAACAAACTCAGTACCTAATAACCTTAAACACTCCTGGGTGCTCCCACTGCTTAAAAAACAAACGTTAGACCCATCCATCCCAACCAATTACAGATCCATCACCACAATCCCTTTCTTACTCAAAATTATCGGTAGAGTAGCCTATCTGCAAATTCAGGACTATCTTGAAGCCAACCACTTATTAGGATCACGCCAGTCTGGCTTCCGCCCTCTTCATGGCATGGAAACGGCCCTAGTAGACCTCAAAACCCAAATTGACGAGTTGAAGGACAATGGGAAATCAGCTATGCTACTCCTCCTTGACCTGTCTGCAGCCTTTGACCTGGTGGACCACGCAGTCTTATGCAACCACCTTAGGTCGATTGCCTATTTCTCAAGTGATGCCATAACATGGGTTCAGTCCTTCCTAGCTAAACGTACAATGAGAGTCTTCTCCCCCTCAGCAGCTGCTGACCCCATTCAAGTCGCCTGCGGCATAACTCAGGGATCATGTGTGTCTCCAACCATGTATGATATATTTACTAAGCCCCTGTTTGACAAGTTGGACAGATTGTGAGTCACCTACACGAATTACGCAGATGACACCCAGATCCTCATTCCCCTTTTGGGCAACTTCCTGGAAGACTCAGCTTTTATTTATTTTATTTTATTTGATTTTATAAAGCGCCCAGCGGCCCGTAGGCATCGTTGCGCTGTTACAGAGTGTTCACTTAATAACACAGTATACAAGTTGTAGCTTTTCATGTGCAATAGTAAAGGTTAAACATGGCATAGCTGGTGGTGTTACAAGGTTACAAGGGAACAATTGGTTGCAGGCAATACATTTGTTCCTGGTCTAGTTAAATAGCTTTGTTTTGAGCAGTTTTCTGAATGTTGTAAGGGATTCTTCATTTCTTAAGCTAGGTGGGAGCACGTTCCAGGCTTTTGGGGCTAGGACTTCAAAACTGGTGCCGCCGGCTTTCGCTCTGTTGAAGGTTGGGACTGAGTGTAAGTGAGTGTATTGGTCACGTTTTGGTCTGTGGGCCGGGGCCTGGTGGACTCTTTCTATAAGGTATGCCGGGGCTGTCTGGGCAAGGCATTTGTGCGTGATAGTGAGGGCCTTGAATGTTATTTGTTCTTTGAAGGGGAGCCAGTGGGTGTCTTTCCTTGCCTGGGAGATGTGCTCTCTCCTCGGGATGCTCAGAGCGGCTCTAAGGGCGTTGTTCTGTGCAATTTGTAATCTGTTTATGTTATTTGCAGACGTGCCTAGGGGTAGGATGTTGCAATAGTCAAGTTTTGCACCAATAGTGGCTCTAGCAATGTTGAGGCAGTTTTTTGATGATAGATGGGGTTTTACTGCATTTATGATTTTAGTAGTGAGTGCAGCAGATGATGAGATGGCACTCACTTGTCTGTCCATTGATAGGGTAGAGTCCAAGTATACACCGAGAGTGTTCACTGCGGTGGAGGCTGTGATAGTTGCATTCTCAATATTAAAAGAGTTGTATTTGTCGTCTAGTTTTTTTAGGGATTCTTTTGGGCCTACTAGTAGGATTTCTGTCTTTTCTCCGTTTAAACAGAGACCACTTGCTGTCAACTAAGCCTGGATATGTCCATATGTCTTCTGTAGGGTATTGAGGTCTTGTACGTTGTTTCCTGTTAGTGGGACAAGAATTTGTGTGTCGTCGGCATAGTTGGTAAAAGGTATGCCGAATTCTTCTAGGTCACTGAACAGTGGAAGGGTGAATAGGTTGTAGAGAGTGGGGGAGGTACATGAATCTTGTGGTACTCCACATACAATGGGGAATGGGGAAGCTGCAGCCTGGTCTGAGAAGACCCTCATGGCTCGGTCCTCCAGGAAGGAGGTGATCCACGCGGTGGCTTCTTGTGAGAAGTGAGCAGTGCTAGTGAGATGTTTGCACAGGATCTTGTGGTCAACCAGGTCAAACGCTGCGGATAGATCTAAGAGTAGTAGGAGTGACGTTTTGCCTTTGTCCATGGCTTCAAGTAGTTGATTCTTAAGGTCTATTAGGGCTGATTCTGTGCCGTGACGTGGGCGGAAGCCAAATTGTCTTTTACCTAGAATATTATGAGCTTCCAGGTAGGACTGGATCTGTAGGTAGGCAGCCTTGTCGAGAATCTTCAACAAAAATGGCACAGTGGTGATTGCTCGGTAGTTGTTGGGGGAGTCGGGGTCAAGGGTGGGTTTCTTTAGTAATGGTCTTACCCATGCTTCCTTAAGAGCGAGCGGGACAGTGCTATTGGCAAATGAGGATTGATAAAGGTGGTGATAAATGGGGCTAGGGCTGATGCACAATCTTTGATTAGATTAGCTGGGCATGTATCTCCTTTACATAGTGATGGTTTGGTGTGCTTCATGATCTTTAGGACTTCAGGGATGGTGACTTCTCTGAATGCAAAAGGTGTTGGTTTGTATGTGCCAGTCGGAGTGTCTGGGACTAGAGGGGTAATTGGCGGCATAGGTGGTGATGGAGTAGTTTTAGGTAATTTGTCAAACTGGGATTTGATTTTGAGCTGAAGAGTTTTGATTTTGGTTAACATGGCATGCTGGATGTTATTACACCAGGTTTCGTTTTTCTCGGATTGTGTGGAAGTTGGGGGGATAGTAAGCTTGTTATAAATGGCGAATAGCTCTTTGGATTGGGAGTTTGCTTTTTCGATTCTGGGAGTTGTATGTGGCAGCTTTCGCTTTCGCGATGGCCAGTTTGTATTGTTTAGCGACTGTGAGGTAGGTATTTCTTGTGGTAGTAGAGGGGTTTTCTGCTTTTTTGCGGTTCGGGCGCCTTGGAGTTCCTGTGTGAACCATGAGTTGGCATGAAGAATATGTTTGGCTTTTTTTAAATTTCCAGTGGGGCTATAGCATTTAGAACCTCTTTGAGAGTGATGTTGTATATCTCTACCAGTTCTGTGGGGTTGTTAGATGTAGGATGGGCAAGCACTGAGGCTTCAAGAAGGGGAAGGATTCTTTCTGCAGTTAGTGATTTCTTTGATCTAGTTAGAGCGGCTGGGGCAGATGGGTTAGGGTTCCCACCTTTTTTTGAGGGTATGAAGAAGTAAGTGATGGTCAGTCCAAGGGCGTGGTGTGTTAGAGCTAATGTCGACCGCACAGTTGTGGTCTGCGACCCATTCTAGTATGCGACCTTTGGTGTCGGTCGGGTCGTTGATTAGTTGCGTGAATCCTAGGTCATGGATTGCTTTGGCGAGAGCTTTGCCTTTCTTGTCTTTAGGGTCTTTAAAGCCCAGATTGAGGTCACCTAGAAGGATGGCTCTAGTGTTAGTTTTGAGGTTATCCCCTAGGATATGGGTGAGGTTTGATTGGAAGTCAAGAGTAAGACCTGGCGGCCGGTAGACAGTGTGTAGTGTTATGGTGTCATTAGGCGTAGGAGATATTTTTACTGAGAGCATGTCAAAGTTGTTAGCCTCAGGAGTTTTTAGTTGCCTGGCGTTTAGGGTTTCCGTGAGAATTAAGGCTACCCCTCCCCCTTTGTTGGAGGTTCTGTCCTGGCGAAGGATGATGTAGCCTGGTGGTAGGGTTTGGCAGATGGCTGCCCAGAGGCTTCATGTAGCCAGGTCTCAGAGATGGCTAAGCTGTCTAGGTTTAGATCGGTGATGGTGTTGTGAATCTCTACTGCATGTGCTGGTAGGGAGCGTGCATTGATGAGTGCACAATGGAGTTGTGTTTTTAGTTTGTTCTCTGGTTTGGGTTTAGTCGTAGGCTCATGGGAGTGATCATTTTGCTCAGGGTTGTTGGCATAGGGCTGGGTGTCGGTGCTGTCAGGTGGATGGGTGGTTTAGCTAGGTGTGTTCTAGGTTTGGCTAAGTGGTGGGCAGCACGGGAACTTAGTCTTTGGTTTCTTTGGTGGAGGGGTGGGGGGTGAGAGTTTGCCTGTGTAATAAGGTGTGGGGTAGGTGTGGTAGGGGTGCTGTTCAGCGTAGGTGCTGTGCAGATGGGTGCTAGTCTTGGTGTAGGTATGCTTGTGAGTAGATCTGGCAAGAATGGTGTATGTGGTACGGTGTGGGAGTGTGAGGGACATTTTTGAGGGTGGTGGCTTGAGTAGGTACAAGTGAGTTGTGTTTAGATGATTTGGCGGTTTTGGATGTGCGCAAGAAGGACCTTGCACAAATAGGTAGCCGACCTAACGGTAGTGAGCCTAGCTAGGTGGGCAGCAGCTAAGACATTTGAGCAGTGAGTCGGTACACCCATTTACCACTTTAGTAATTAAGATATACCTCTTCATTCAGGCATGGATGGCATCACATGGCCTGTGTCTGAACGACCACAAAACAGAGCTACTAATCCTTGTGTCTGAGACGGCCATTAAAAAACTTAACCCCTGCTATACCTCTTTCAACATTGATAACAATATCATTAAAGTAATGCGCAGTCAAAACCCTAGGCTTCTACCTAGACTCTTCACTCACCATGAAGAAGCAAGTCAACTCATTAGCATCATTAACAGCTTATACTTGCAAATTGATCCGAGCTTGCAGACCATTTCTCTCTGAAACTTGCTGCATTACCCTAGCCAACAAACTCATAATATCCAGATTGGATTACTGTAACGCCTTGTATGCTGGATCCAATCAGTACATTATTGAGAAATTACAAAGACTCCAAAATAATGGCCTGAGAGCAGCATTAAATATCCCGAACAGAGATCACATTTCTACATTTAGAAGAGATGCCAGCTGGCTCAAGATTGAGGACAGGATTCTCCTTAAAACTCTCTCCCTCACGTCCAAATCTTCGAATAACATTGCACCACCTTATCTCGCTGAAAGAATTAACAAGAGAATCACAGCCCGCCCCATGAGATCGGCCAATGCCTACACTTTTGAGGTCCCTAGATTTAAACGTACTACTGCTGGTGGCTCCAGCTTCCCCATCATAACCGCCCAATCCTGGAATGCACTTCCCATAGATCTCAGGGTTGACCAAACCTATTCCAGATTCAGACGGAAAGCCCTTACCTGGATACAGTCCAACGACGCATAGGCTAACCAACCTATCCACCCCTACTTATACCTCGACTGAACATGCTACATATGCCTGCTAGGCTTCTCTGCTTGCCAATGTCGCTGTTACTCTGTACCACTTGTCTGCAATCCTGGAATACCCATATGGAACCACTAGTATCGCTGTAAATTATAGAGAAGTAACCTTGCTTCTTCCTGTATGTATGTACCCTTCTACCTTTGTAACTAAGCTCAAGTATACTTGTAATGTTTGCGCCCCGCTACCCATGGGTTTGGTGCGCTATATTAAATAAAGAAACACATAATGCTATTAATCTTAACCCCTGGCATTGCTCGGGGCAACCCTCCAGACCATTGTTCGCCTGCCAAGCCATTACAGAAAGGGAAAGACCATATTCAAATCAGGCCGTGTCCCAGCCAACCCCAAAAGGGACAGTCCACCCTGAACTGCTAGGCCACATCCCTTCTGCACGAGACGACAAGCATCCCCAGACATGTCGCGGCCTCACTGGACATCATCATTGAGGTGTAGCATGGGTTTCTAGGCCAAGCAGGCACGGGACCGGCGTCTGAGCGCACCTGAACCCATCAGTGAGGAGTAGCTTGGGTCTCTAGGCACAGCGGGCACGGGACCTGCATCTGAGCACACCTGATCCCATCAGTGAGGAGTAGCTTGGGTCTGTAGGCCCAGCAGGCATGGGACCCGTGTCTGAGCGCACCTGAACACATCAGTGAGGTGTAGCCTGGGTCTCTAGGCCCAGCGGGCATGGTACCCACGTCTGAGCATACCTGATCCCATCAGTGAGGTGTAGCTTGGATCTCTAGGCCCAACAGACATATGACCCACCTCTGAGCACACCTGATCCCATCAGTGAGGAGTAGCTTGGATCTCTAGGCCCAGCAGGAATGGGACCCACGTCTGAGCACACCTGATCTCATCAGTGAGGTGTTGCTTGGGTCTCTAGGCCTAGCAGGCACGGGACCCATGTCTGAGCACACCTGATCCCATCAGTGAGGTGTAGCTTGGGTCTCTAGGCCCAGCAGGCACAGGACCCACGTCTGGGCATACCCATTCCACTCAGGGTGACTTATGATGTCAAATACTATAAAAGAAACAAAAGATGAAATTCAACAATTCTCAACCAACAAAAAATAAAAGATAATGCTGGTCAGATAGCACAGTGAGCTAAGTGCTGACCTCTGATATTCAGGCGCAGCCTGCTGAGTCAGGTTCGAATACCGGCAGGATCAACACAGCCTTTCATCCTTCCGATGTTGATAAATTGAGTACCACTCAGTGGGATAATAACGTCTTCTGTTATTTCAGCACTCTGAGACCTATGGGTGTGTTGCGCTATATAAGAAGCAAATTATTATTTGTATTATTATAAACTAGGTTCATAAAAAAAAACAGAACAGAAAAGAAGACTGATATTTGATGACTATGTTACTCTCCATCACTCTTCTGGTCCTGGGATTTCATTTAGAAGGAATTGGCCAATTTGACCAAAAATATTTACCGTATGGCCTAGTTGAATGAATTTAGGTTGTATGAAATGATCATACAATCATAAATTCAGTGAACTAGGCCATACGGTTCGATTATTGTGAACAAGGGTAACTGGGGTTTCAGGGGTGTTCCCCTCTCCCCTTGCTCGCTATAATGGAAACAGGGGTTGCGGAGTGTCTCCCGGTTCCGGGATATTGGAGGAGGGGGACTTAAAAAAAATACAAACAGAGAAAGGACACTGTAGAGTCAACTCTGACCCACGTTGCAGGGACTGTAAGTGACTTCAATCCAGCACTCCAACTAAGTCAATGCCTAGTCTGGGATGCCCAATGGATGCCCTTATTTATATATTTTTCTTTAAATCTGGATGATGAACACTTATATAACGGCCCTCTCTTTGGATCTCCCTGACCTCACTGAGCTAAGAAGTAGGTTTGTTTTGCAAATTAAAAGGTTTATTTGAAGAATTGAACAATATATATATATATCACACTTTTATGAATAAAATAATATCTGAATAGCACACTTATGAATATGAACAGTAATCAGTAATGGGAAATATGACAATATCAACAATCTCTTTAATCACTTAGGAGTAGGAATAGAAGAATAAGGTAGCAGAGAATACTTTGATGGTTCAAGGAAATGCAAGATGGAAAAGAATGCAACACAGAAATAAACTAGATATGTTTTCAATCAAAAGACAATATGATCACTTTTTTCCCTGTGACTACTCACTCCCCACACCATGCAATATGAAGATATGGAAATGAGGGCACACAGGTTTCAGGAATATTATCAATAATGCAGTTCAGTTCCAGTTCCCCCAGCAAGCTTAGAGAAAACAGGTATGATTTTAAAACAGGCACAAATACTTTTGTATGGGATAGCAATGAATGGGAAGATATGCTAGAATGATTTTAATTCACTAAAGGAGATTCGGGATTAGTGAGAGTTACTTTGAATTGGTACAGTCAACACTAGCAATGATTCATGAATGATTATCAGACTGAAAACGAATTTCAGGAGTTTAAAACAAGAAACAGCTAATTTGACAAGTGGTGAAATATAGCTAAATTGCAATTCGCTGCAACTTTTCCGCGTGCGTGAAACGCGATCACGGAAAAACTATAATGAATTGGAATGTTGTTTTAGGTTCTTTGGAAAGCTTAGGATCTAAGCTTCAAAATCACAGTCAAATCAGATAGATTTTTCAGAAATAAAGTCAAGATTTCAAAAATGACAGATCGCGCTTTAAAGATTTAGCAAAAAGGATAGGCTTAGACTAAGGAGCTATGAAGAAGCAAGACACTCAACGGGCAGCCACCAGAACAGGGCACCTCTGCTCTGATCCCTGTCCGTCAAAACACTTGTCCCTCTTCAGAAAATATCAGCGCGAAGATGATTATTGCTAAAATTATCACAGACAATATAATGGAAAGGATTCAGGATGGACACAGGATTCTATAATGCAGTTCTGGATAAGTGGAAATGTTTGGAATAAGATTACTTTAGACTAAGAGATGACTATGCACAGTTTGAGACTAGATACTCACTCCTAGGCTGTAGAATGGAGTGGGCCTCATCAAAGATCTGGTCAAGGGTTTGGCTTCACTCTCGCCACCGGACAGGTCTCAGGCACTCTGAGTTCTGCTCTCAGCACTGCACTGTGGTCTGCACAGCCTCTTCGACTGGATCTGACGGGTTCTGGATACAGCGCTGCTTTCTGGGTCTGGGTCTTGGTTCTAGCACAGGGTTCTTAGCTAGAGGCAAAACAGCTCAGCCAGGCTGATGGATTTTAAGATGCCCCTTGGAAGTTTAGGGGTTAGAATCCGGTTGCAAAAGATTCTGAAGGCCTGCTGCAAAGAGTTCAGTTTGGGTTAGGCCTCTGCTTGAGTTCTAGAGTTTGGTTCTAGAGTTTGGTTCTAGATCTGGAGTCTGGAGTCTTCCTGCAGGGTCTGCGCCAAGATATCAGTTGGGTAGTGGAAAAATGTGTGTCCTACCTGTATACACAGTCCCTATTTATGTATTTCCAAAGTGGGTGGGGAGGCTGATTCTACAATGCCCAAGCCTCTAAGGATCTGATAGGTTAGAGTATTTCCTATCCCCTGATTGGAGAAAGGATCAGCGTGTCAGAATGAGTCAGAGTGATGCTGTGTTTATGGTCCAAAAGAAATCCCTCCCTTTTGCTTTTACATAGAAAATCTATTTTTCCCCAAAAACATATTTCCCAGATACACAAGTTGTTGAGAATACATAATTACATGACAGATTGCTTAAGGTACATTTCTGTTCAAGTCTCATGTCTCATGTTTCTACGAACTTGGGATCAGAAATGACAACATTTTCGTGCTTTTGGAGGGTTTCTCAATGTTCATTCTGCACCAAATTTGATACATGCATGCATGCATATACTCTCTGGGCATATTACTGTAAGTTTTCATGTTTCTAGCATAAACACAGTATCTACAATATGAATAAATTCCGGGGTTTAGTCTCAGAGCATCGCACGGAGTCCAGCTTAGTCTTAAACTGTGAGTGATTTTTTCATTTTCACAATCTCAAAGTTTCACATTTTTGTCAGTTCAGTACACTTTGTTATAAGCATTTTTATAAAACATACATTTATTCCAATGTTAAATCCACATCTCAGTCTGGTCCGCCTCCAGAGCTGGGCTGACTCAGAGGGTCACATGTCGTGTTTCCTGACAGCAGTTTGTGGTCAGTTACACCCCAAATTAGCATTCCCTATTCAGTCCAAAGCATCTATTGTTCCTTTCTCCGGGCTGAAGAGAAAATCTCCTCCCCTCATGATTAGCATGCCAATGTGACATCCTCCTTCTGGTGGGAATGACAAGGGGTAAAGGGTTCTCCGGTGGAAGCAAGCCTTTTGGAGTTTTAACTGCACCAGGTTACTTTCTTAATTGTAACATGGTTCCTTGTGAAAAAAATAACATTTATAAACTTAAAACAAGCAACATATCCTTAAATCAAGTATTTTTCAACATGAAATCACTGTGTGGCACTCTATAAGGCATTTTGATGGAATTCTCTTCTTTGGCATAGTTTGAGTTCAATTGTTCAACTTTATATAAAATGGTTTTAAAAGACTGGCTTTCTGGTAGAGGTGAGCAATGGTATTACACCCATTTTGACAGCTGTCTTTCCATCAAGTATCTTTAAAATCGAATTTTGTTCTGAGAACATATGATTCTTGCTAACATGGTATTTGTTTGGATTCTTGCAGTAAATGATGTGGAACACCCAACAAAAAGGTTGGATCTTTTAGGTGATTTGTGAGCCATGATTTTAGCAATTTTTGACCATCAAGAAAACAGATTTTCAAACAGCTCTGTGTTTCTTTTTCAATCAGCATTGCTATTTCCAAGTGGTTTCAGGCTACTTTGTGGGCAGCCCAATGGTGGTTTTTGGCAGTGATCTCCTGTGCTCACTAAGATAGGCAAAAGTGGATGGTGGCCTATTTTTCAGGTTTTTGCTGTGCAATTTCTGGTGATTTCTAGCGAGCAGCATGCTTTCCGGCGGCCATTATGATGTTTCTGCTGCCAGCAATGCACAGTGATGTTGCAGGGCTTGGATGAGTGGATTAATACATCCCACAAGCCCCCCTCTTGTGATGGCTGTTGAACTTCCATCAGTGGAACTTCGCAAGTCTGGGATGTAAGACTCATCTCTCCGGATTCCACAAATGGCAAAGTTCATCGTCTTTTCCTCCATCAGGGGTGGATCGATCGGATCTCCTTGCCAGTCCTGATGGGAGTATTGAGCGATACCCCGGGCCCCTCGGATCTTGGCTCCCAGTCCCCGGGTCATCCTCCTTGGTCAGTCTCCATGATTTATCTTTCTCCCTTTCTCTCCTAGGATGACAAAGCAAAAACATATTTGTAGATATTTCCCCACCACTATTAATGTAGTGGGGCGGACATATACATTTTATAAATCAGGAGACATTTGCATTATTGTATTTTATAGACTATATAGGGAATATTTTAGGGTTGGAATTTTATGGATCTGGAGTGGCCCCCTCTGGGGTTTTAGAAGACTCCTCCAGTTGCCACAGAGTGTGCCTAGGATGGCAACACTTTAGCTGATTAATATGGACCCACTCGTCTTCCCCTTCTGCGAAACTGCCTTTGGGGATGCAGATCTTGCAGGCGACTGGTGAGATCTTGTCTACAATTTCAAAAGGTCCCTTCCATTTTTGCTGTTTGGCCTGGTTCCTTTGGAAATTGTATAGATAAACCCGGTCTCCTACATTCTATTCTTTCCTAGTAGTCTTCAAGTCATAGTTGGTCTTCATGCTGTCGGCTGATCTTTCTAGATTTCGCTGAGCATAGGCAAAAGCATGTTGAAGGTGTTTTCTTAAATTTTCAACATGCTCATGAGTTGTGGAGGCATTGATCAATGTATGCTCTTGGGTCCTGTAGAGCAGATGCTGGGGAAGCACCATCCTGCGTCCAGTCCTTGCAGATGAAGGGGTAGATCTGATGGCCATTAGGACAAGAGGTAATCGGATATCCCAACTTGGCCCAGAATCTGTCACAAACCTTTTTAATATGCTCACAATGGTTTTGTTGTAACGTTCTACTACACAACTAGAGGCTGGTCGGTAAGCAATATGTAGCTTCCTTTTAACCCCAAGTATCTCCCACATCTTTGTCATGACTTCGCTGGTGAAGTGGCTACCTCTGTCTGACTCAATCCTTTGGGGTAGTCCAAAACGTGAAAAGATGTGGTTGATCATCAGGGCAGCTGCTGTTTCTGCCTTGCAGTTTGGGGCCGGGAGACATTCCACCCATTTAGTAAACAAGCATGTCACAGTCAGCATGTACTTGTTCACCCTAGAGGTGCGATTCACGGGCCCGATGAAATCTACTTGCAAATCTGACCATGGAAGTGTCATCCCCCTCTTTTGGAGAGGCACACGGTGTGTGAGGGATGTTGGCTGAAATTGTGCACACACAAGACACCCCTTCAAGTATTGGTCGAGGTCCTGCCCCATGTGTGGCCAGTATGCAACCTCTCTTAGGATTTCAAGTGTTGTATGAAACCCCCTATGACCGGATGTGGCCGCATCATGGGCGTGACTTAACATCAGGCTTCGGAATGAGGTAGGAACCACCCACTGATCATGGCCAGCTAGGGATTTCCTTACCAACAAACTGCCTTGGATTCAGAACATTTTTGGACATTTCATCAACACTCTGAGGTCCTCTTACCCAATGTAATCGGTATCTGTCACTGGAAAGTTCTCGGGGTCCTCAATGTGTCCATGAACTTACCAATTATTGGATCCCCTTTTTGAGCCGTAATCAAATCAGCATCTGGGGTCTCCTTACTCCATTGTGCAGTTGAAAGATCATTGTGAGCACTTGTCTGGGAGCTAGTGATAGCAGTGACATGGATTTCCCCCAACAGGCGCTCGATCTCTATTAGATCCCCTTGGATGGCCCTGGTTTTGGCCAGCTGATCAGCTAAGTCGTTTCCAGTTTTGTCTGGTCCCTCTATTTTGGAATGACCCTTGATCTTTTTCCAGTAGATGGTCATCCCATTCGAGGTGACCAGATCATCAATATTTTGGATTAACTTCCCATGTTTCAAGGGTTTGTTATTAGCACATAGCATGCCTCTGGTTTTCCAATTAACCACGTGCTCCATGAACCCGTTCCGTACATAATCTGAATCTGTGAATATGACCAGTTTGTGGAGTTGATGTTAGACAGCAGTGACGATGGCTTGATGCACAGCCATCAATTCTGCCACTTGACTACTTCGGGGACCAATCTTGTACCCAGCAGAGGGTTCTGGGGACTCATTCACCCATGCATTCCCTATGCCGGCCACAAGTTCTTTCTCCCCGTTGTTGTCAACATGGTAAGAGCATCCATCCACATAGACAGTGGGCATTCCCTCACACTTTTCCTCTTCAAAGACTTTGTGTGGGGAATTAAGGTATGCCTCCATGTTGTCATTGATTTTTAGACTCGAGACAGTTTTCTCTGGCACAATCATGCAAGTCAGCCAGACCTTGCGCGAGGGGACTCTTCTTGTTTTGGCCATATCTGACCTCTACAGGAAAGCCTTGCATTGACAGAATCCAGGAAGTAATTCGGGAATTACTCACATTTCCGGCCCGGATTCTGTCACTTTGGAGATATTGCAGAGGCTGGTGCGGAGGCTCCACTATGATGTGTCCCCACTGGATAAGCGGGCGGTAATTCTTCAATGCCCACACCGTTGCCAGGAGTGCCTTCTCACAATCATTGAATGTTTCCTCCACAGAGGATAAAGTCTTACTTGCATAGGAGATTACTTTATTGACCTTGTCATGCTTTTGGTATAATACTGCAGTCAAGCACGTATTAGAGAACCCTGTCTCCAGGAAGAACTCCTTGTTTCTGACAGGGTAAGCTAGGCAAGGCGCTTGTGAGAGGCTTCTTTTGAGCTGTCTTACTGCCTCAGATTGTTCTGGACACCATTCCCACTTGACCCCCCCCCTTCAGGAGATGAATCAGGGGTCTAGTGATCTCTGCGTAGCCCTCAATTAACTTTCAACTGTAATAAGTCAGTCCAAGCAGGCTCCTTAGTTCCCACAGAGTTGTGGGGTCCTTCAGTTTCTGGAGTGCTTCCACTTTCTTTTCCTGGGGACAGAGACCCTGATGAGTAATCTCATGCCCCAAGAAATTAACACGGGTTCTACACCACTGTGCTTCCTGAAAGGAAAGTTTTGCTCCGGCGGCCCTCAACTGTGTCAAAACATAACAGATCTCTGCTATGTGTTCCTCCACAGTTGAGCTCTTGATGAGGACATCATCTACATAAGCCAGGGTACCCCTTTCACCCAGGTCGGGCATGGCCTTATGTAGGAAAATGTGGAACTCATTGCCTGAGTTGAGGTATCCGAAGGGAGTCCAGGTCCTCGTGTACTGCTGGCCCCCTAAGGTAAAAGCCAGCTTGTATTGATCCTCCCTACTGACAGGTACAGTCCAGTATCCATTGGTCAGGTCTATGGCCGTGGATACCTGTGACCCCTGGATCTGGGCCAGCTCTTGGTCAATGTAGGGAAGAGGCCATCGGGAAGTATGGACCCATTTGTTGAGCTCCCTTAGGTCGGCGCAGAGTCTCCACTGGCCGTTTGGCTTCAATATCCCCAGCACCGGATTATCGAAGGTGCTGTGGACTGAACGGATTATCCCACGGGACTCAAGGTTCTTAATGATTTCAGTCAGGGACTCCATTGATGCGAGAGGCAAGAGATATTGATTCACAAACACTGGAGTCATACCAGGGTCCGTGGGAATTTTTGTTGTGTAGATGCCGGTGCAACCACAATCATATGAGTCCACCGCAAAGAGATCTTGAAAATCCAAGAAAACTTGTTTCAACTTTTGCTTCTGCTCCAGAGTCACACAGGCATCAGCTAGGTTGACTCCCTCTTCACCTATCTGCCTGAAGCCTGGAAAAACTTCTGGTTTCGCTATCTCAGCGGCCTCCTCCAGCTGGGTGGAGAAGTCCCTGGTCAGAGTGCTGATTTGGACTGGTGGCTTCAGGCGGGAAAGGCAGTCCTCATGGACCTGGAAAATTACCTCATCCCTTCTGAAGTCACAAGTCACATCTTCCTTGCCATAAGGGCAGGAAGTGTGCACCAGGAAGTTCCCCCATGCCGGGTAAAGATCCTGTCTGGTGTTGTGTTGTCATCACTGTCACTGTCAAAACAGTCCTTGGGGATTGGTCCTAACAGTTCATTACCTAGATGAATGGAAAAATGTCGGTCATCAACCACCATTCCAATAATGGTGCCTGCGGCTAAAGTGATACTCTTTAAGTCGCTGTTATCCACCTATATGGGAATGGTGTCATGTTCCACATTGACTAGTGGTGTTGGGTTTACCCCCAACCCTTGTTGTTGGAGAGAAGCATTTAAATGAATATAGGCATCAGGGTTTTTCAATTTCTGTCCTCTTTTAACCTTCACTCCCAGGGAGAATTGTCGGGTCCTTTCTTGGATGGTGACTTTTTCTCCAATCTGAATTTCAACTGCATAAGGTAGCAATCGAGCTGACCTAAATGCTTTTTCTTGATCATCAAAGCCCATGGGATTATCTGCTCATCGGGACCAAGCTTTGAAGTTTATTAGGTCCAAACTAATGGCAAAGCGATGGAGAATGTCACTGCCTAAGTAAAAGACGGCAGTGACGTCTCGCACGACCCAACAATTATGGACTATGCTCTTGTTGCCTATCGAAATTTTGAGCATACACCGGCTTGGCAGGAGATGTTTGGAATTGGGGGTTTCCAGATCCATTTCCCATTTGTCTTTCAGTTTGAATGTGGGAATGGCTGGATCTTTTGGGAGCTGGCGGAAATTGGCTTCGCTGATGAAGCTCTTACCGTTGTTCACACACACTTGGCCGAGAACAGAGTCCTTCCCTTCATTTAACTGAATTGGGATGAACAACTGCTCTCCAATTTGCTGCACATCAGCCAGGCTGTGAGCTGATTTCACATTGTTCTGGACTATAGGAGTGGGAATGTCGGATTGTGGATTGGTAAAGAATTTCAGAGTGTTTCCTTCCAGTGTGTAATACCACCTTAAACTGGAAGGAAGGTTGATTTTCAGAAATAGAGAGGACCCCCCATCACCAGTCTGTTGTCCTACTGCTATTACTGTGACGTCTGGAATTTGGTTGTTCTGGAAGTGAAATTGTACTTGGTCAGATTTTTGTTCAACCATGTGGCATGTGCCGTTTAAACTAACATGGTTGACACTCTGTTTTAATTTTATGCGACGGCTAGTCTGGGTCCAGAGAACTATGCTTACGCAATCTATAAGGGGTGACAACCTTCTCAGGAGGTCATTCCCTAGTAAACAAGGGGTGCCCTCTGGAGTCACTACTATGACTGGGTGTTTCACCTTGTGTCGCCCAATTTTAATGTCCAAATCCGCAGTCCCCTCGACGGGAATTTCCTTCCCGTCAAAGTTCTGAAGTTGTCCAGGAAGAGAGGTGAGAGGAATTTGATAATTCTCCCCCCTTCCTGAATTTAGTTCATCAAAGGCCTTTTTGGGACAGAAGGGTAGCTTGGGATCCAGTGTCCACCAGTGTCAAAATTGTACCCTGTACTTGAACCGGGGCATAGTATCTTCCCTCCTTCTCCGCAAGGGGGCACAGATAATGAACATTTTTGGATAACTAATGGGCTAATCTTCTGGTTTTGGACATGGAGAGAGAAGAGATTTAGGCAGAATTCTGTGGGGAGTCTTGGGAATCTGAAAGAAAAAGTTGGCAACTGGAGATCGGAGCGGTTTTGGTTCCCCTGGTTCCGGTTCTGGGCCGCCCCCCCTTTTTGGATGCAGTCACCAGGATGGGTTTGAACCAGTGGATTTTGATGTTGTTGGTTCTGGGATGGGATGATGGGTGGCGCGAGCTCAGTCCCCACATCTACCCAGTCTGGATTTGAATCCCTAGGGACCCATTTTTCTTTGGGAGGAGTTCCCCCATCTCTGAAGGAGAAGATCCTTTTCCCAGGATCGTCTGAGTATCCCTCTCCTTCAAATTGGAAGATCTGTACCTCCTCCTCAAAATGGGTCTGTTTTAGTCCTTTGTTTCTCCTATCCCCCCTCTGCTCCTTGGGTGGCAGGCTTTCAGGGGCAGGAGATTTTGTTTCTGGTTCCTGGGTTTCCAGGGGCTGTTTACAAGTGGGGTAGGATGCTTCCTCCAAGGATTTACACCCCCGTTCCCCTTGTGCCTCCTCCCTGGGAACCAGTGAGTTATCAGGGTGCTGCCCCCGTCATTGTTCTGGAGCACCAGGTCCAGAGTTTGGGGCGTTCTATGCCGGCAGGCCCACCGGAGGGTTCTGCTGAGCCCTCAGCATGCGACCCAGATCGTGTGCCATATTTTGGACCTGGCGCTCAAGCTGTAAAACCTGCTCAGGCTGATACAGGGTTCTGTTTTCTCCCCTGGGCTGATCCCAGGAAGGGTAGCTATCCCTTCTCTGGTAGTACCCCAGGTTGGGAAGATTTGGGTTATGCCTCCACCCTTGGCCTCCTCTCTCCCGGATTAGGTGGTCTGGGCTCAGGAAATTGGGGAAAGAAGGATGGATGATTTTTTGGGGTTGGACATTTTGAGGATACCTGGGGAAAAAGTTCTGCCCAGGATTTGGTGAATTTCTGCCCTCCTGGGGGAAATTAGGAGGGAAGTTCCCCGGGTTAGGTGCTTGGTTGGATCCCCCCCTTGGCTGGAGGAGTCCACACATAACCCAGGATGGGTCGGTTTCCCTTGTAGCGGGGACTTACATAGTCAGGGGAGTGAGGGACCCCATTTGTGGGACTACCTCCTTGACTCCCTGTCTGTGACTGTCCTGAGGGCCTTCTAGGCTTAGCATTATTCTGTGCAGGCAGGTTTTTAGGCCCCCCCATCTCCAAATCAAAAATGGGGGCAACCTTTACCTCTGCCATCTTGGCAGCGGCAGGGGTGCTGGTCGGTTTGGGGCTTTTCTGAGCATTATTTTTAATTTCTATGGGCTTCTGCACCTCATAGATTCGGGTGGCCTGTTCAATGACCCACTCTAGTGACCTTTTCTCATGAAAATCTCTCACTAGCTGGGTCATGATGTATTTGGGTAGCGCATGAAAAAACGTATTCACAAATTCTTTACTGTCCGTGCGCACTCTTTTGGTAGTCTACGCAAAGGCACGCTTCAACTCCTGCACAAATTCTTGTGGGGCCTGATCCTCCCCACATTGCAAATTGTAGGCTGCCTTGCAAGCCTCTTGGGGATTTCGGTGAACAGAAAAGTGTTTTACGATGGCCGCCCTATATGTGGACCATCTTAAATGATTTTGGTCCTCCGCAAAGAAACTGGAGTATTCTGGGGAGAATGTCCATTTGACATACTGAATGCAGCTACTGCTGTCTTTCAAATGGAAAGTCTCCATCATTTGTTCAAAGAGCTCTAAGTGTTCCCACACAGTATACTTGGCGTTCTTGTGATAAGGCGTGATAACACTCGTTATTGCCTTAATCTGTTTTAAGGGGTCCTTAAGCAAGGCCCTTTTTGCCTTATTGGCCTTCTTGGTTCAGGTAACCCTGGTCCATTCATCCTCTGACTCAGAGGCACTGCTCACAGAGGTGCCCGTCTGATCTTCCAGGTTTTCCTGGATTCTGCGAGCCTGGGAATGGCTGGCAGAATGTGGGGACCTGGTCTCCTGTGTCCTGCGCAGTTCAGAGGAGTCTTCAGATTCCTCCTTGCTGCCAGGATTTGATGGGTACCCCCTCCACTGACCTAACTGGGCAGAGGCTTTCTGGATGCCCTTAGTGGGCCTACTCTCCTCGGGTTCCCCATTAAATTGCACTGTACTTGGGTGCCCATACCCAGTTGCCCCGCCATCCATTCCTGGGAGGTACTGGCCTATGAGACCCATACTTCTGACTGGATAGTAATCTTCCATCCCCGTGGCCCTGGGCTCATGTGCGCCAGGGGACATGGTGGTGGCAGAATCCAGGGACTGGGAGAGATGGAGGCCTCTGGCACTAGGGCTCCTAAGGTTATGCTCAGGTGTTTCCCTTTCCCAGCGGACCTCATCTCTGTCAGCCCCTGCTCCCTGTTGCCATGCAAGAGCCTGTGCTTTCAGTTACTCAATCAAGGCCTTACTAGACTCTCTCAGTCTCTCTTGCATGGCTACCTGTTGCTGGAGCCTATCATTGTGCTGACAGAGAGCCTCATTTTCCCTCTGTGCTTCCTAGTTGGTCCTGGATTACTGGGCCAGTCTTTGCTGCAGGAGGGTTACCTCCTGATTGCCATCCCTACTGGCCTGTTCCTTTCTTGCCAGAGCATCTTCCACCCTCCTGGTGTGCTCTAACAAGTTTTGATGCTCTTTTTGGAGGTCACCCAGTCCTTGGAGGGCCAGGTGATTTTCTTTCAGCCTCCCTTTTAAGTTACAGAGTTCCTGGCCTAAGGTATCCCTTTCCTGAGCAAGGGCCTGCCTCTGTGCCGCCAGGTCGTCCCTCTGCCTTTGAAGGGCACCAGCTTTCTGGCGCTCTTCCTCAAATTCTGCCTGGGTGTCCAGGTCTTTCAGAAGTAATTTGTTGCACTTTGCCTTTTCTCTATCTAGGTGGCTTTGCAGGGTGACTACCTGCTCTGCGCATACCCTATTGAAATCCAGTTGTTGCTCCAGCTTTTTCTGGCTCTGCAGTAGTGAGTCCAAACCTTCTTGGTACTCCTTCTGCAAGGCCAGAATTCTGGTATCCTGATCTGCCCTTTCCTGTTGCAGGATACCCATATCCTCTTTGATTTTAACTAGATACTGCCTACTTTCGTTTTCTGACTCCTGACTCCTCTGCAGCCTGTGCTCAGAAGAGTCCAGATCAGATTGGGCCTTCTCTAATGCCAACAGTTGCCTACTTGCCAGCTCTTGGCCTTCAGCACATTTGTCCTTTATGGCTCCCATAGATAAATATAGGTATGCCGCTACCCTGGCAATCTTATTGTGCTCATCCTTGGCGTAAGGGGCCATTTATAGTTCACTCAGGGCCACATGTTAGGGACCCTGATCTCCCCAGATATCTAACCCAGTTGCAGTGACCTGTTGTGTGATCGCCTGCAACCATGCATTCTGGTCCTGCTCAGTCCACTCACCTCTCACAAATAGCTTATGTAAGAGGTGCTCTTTAGCTATCTTGATGTCTACCAGTGTCGCCATTCTGGAAATTGATTTCCTTTCTGACTTACAGAAGTTTATTATTTTATTTTGCAAAACAGACCGTTTCCTTAGAGCGTTCCCTTTTGAGGGGTGCTTTTACAGTATGTATCCTGTCAGTTAGCACACTGTATTAAGCTGCACAAGTGGTAGTTCTAATCCAGAAGTCCCGGCTACCGAGCCCCCAATCTGTAAGTGACTTCAATCCAGCACTCCAACTAAGTCAATGCCTAGTCTGGGATGCCCAATGGAAGCCCTTATTTATATATTTTTATGTCAAAGTTCTTTAAATCTGGATGATGAACCCTTATATAATGCCCCTCTCTTTGGATCTCCCCGACCTCACTGAGCCAAGAAGTAGGTTTGTTTTGCAAATTAAAAGGTTTATTTGAAGAATTGAACAATATATATATCACACTTTTATGAATAAAATAATATCTGAATAGCACACTTATGAATATGAACAGTAATCAGTAATGGGTAATATGACAATATCAACAATCTCTCTTAGGAGTAGGAATAGAAGAATAAGGCAGCAGAGAATACTTTAATGGTTCAAGGAAATGCAAGATGGGAAAGAATGCAACACAGAAATAAACTAGATATGGTTTCAATCAAAAGACAATATGATCACTTTTTCCCCTGTGACTACTCACTCCCCCCACTATGCAATATGAAGAGATAGAAATGAGGGCACATAGGTTTCAGGATTATTATCAATAATGCAGTTCAGTTCCAGTTCCCCCAGCAAGCTTAGAGAAAACAGGTATGATTTTAAAACAGGCACAAATACTTTTGAATGGGATAGCAATGAATGGGAAAATATGCTAAAATGATTTTAATTCACTAAAGCAGATTCAGGATTAGTGAGAGTTACTTTGAATTGGTACAGTCAACACTAGCAACGATTCATGAATGATTATCAGATTGAAAACAAGTTTCAGCAGTTTAAAACAAGAAACAGCTATTTTGACAAGTGGTGAAATATAGCTAAATTGCAATTCGCTGCAATTTTTCCGCGTGCGTGAAACGCGATTACGGAAAAACTATAATGAATTGGAATGTTGTTTTAGGTTTGTTGGAAAGCTTAGGATCTTAGCTTCAAAATGACAGTTAAATTAGATAGATTTTTCAGAAATAAAGTCAAGATTTCAAAAATGACAGATCGCGCACTAAAGATTTAGCAACAAGGATAGGCTTATATTAAGGAGCTATGAAGAAGCAAGACACTTAACGGGCAGCCACCAGAACAGGGCACCTCCTCTCTGATCCTTGTCCGTCAAAAGACTTGTCCCTCTTCAGAAAATATCAGCGCAAAGATGATTATTGCTAAAATTATCACAGATAATATAATGGAAAGGATTCAGGATGGACACAGGATTCTATAATGCAGTTCTGGATAAGTGGAAATGGTTGGAATAAGATTACTTTAGACTAAGAGATGACTATGCACAGTTTGAGACTAGATACTCACTCCTAGGCTTTAGAATGGAGTGGGCCTCGTCAAAGATCTGGTCAAGGGTTTGGCTTCACTCTCGCCACCGGACAGGTCTCAGGCACTCTGGGTTCTGCTGTCAGCACTGCACTGCAGTCTGCATGGCCTTTTGGACTGGATCTGACGGGTTCTGGAACAGCGCTGCTTTCTGGGTGTGGATCTTGGTTCTAGAACAGGTTTCTTAGCTAGAAGCAAAACAGCTCAGCCAGGCTATTGGATTTTGAGATGCCCCTTGGACGTTTAGGGGTTAGAATCTGGTTGCAAAAGATTCTGAAGGCCTGCTGCAAAGAGTTCAGTTTGGGTTAGGCCTCTGCTTTAGGGTTCTAGAGTTTGGTTCTAGAGGTTGGTTCTAGATCTAGAGTCTGGAGTCTTCCTGCAGGGTGCTGCACCAAGAAGTCAGTTGAGTAGTGGAAAAATGTGTGTCCTATCTGTCCTCACAGTCCCTATTTATGTATTTCCAAAGTGGGTGGGGAGGCTGATTCTACAATGCCCAACCCTCTAAGGGTCTGATAGGTTAGAGTATTTCCTATCCCCTGATTGGAGAAAGGATCAGCGTGTCAGAAGGAGTCAGAGTGATGCTGTGTTTATGGTCCAAAAGAAATCCCTCCCTTTTGCTTTTACATAGAAAATCTATTTTTCCCAAAAAAACATATTTCCCAGATACACAAGTTGTTGAGAATACATAATTACATGACAGATTGCTTAAGGTACATTTCTGTTCAAGTCCCATGTTTCTACGAGCTTGGGTTAAAAAATGACAACATTTTCGCGCTTTTGGAGGGTTTCTCAATATTCATTCTGCACCAAATTTGATACATGCATGCATATCCTCTCTGGGCATATTACTGTAACTTTTCATGTTTCTAGCATAAACACAGTATCTATAAATTCCAGGGTTTAGTCTCAGAGCATTGCACAGAGTCCAGCTTAGTCTTAAACTGTGAGTAAATTTTTCATTTTCACAATCTCAAAGTTTCACATTTTTGGCAGTTCAGTACACTTTGTTATAAGCATTTTTATAAAACATACATTTACTCCAATGTTAAATCCACATCTCAGTCTGGTCCGCCCCCAGAGCTGGGCTGACTCAGAGGGTGACATGTCTTGTTTCCTGCCAGCAGTTTGTGGTCAGTTACACCCCAAATTAGCATTCCCTATTCAGTCCAAAGCATCTATTGTTCCTTTGTCCGGGCTGCAGAGAGAATCTCCTCCCCTCTTGATTAGAATGCCAATGCAACATCCTCCTTCTGGTGGGAATGACAAGGTGTGAAGGGTGTTCAGGGGAAGCAGGCCTTTTGGAGTTTTAACTGCATCAGGTTACTTTCTGATCAATTGTAACATAGTTCCCTCGGAAGAAAATAACATTTATAAACTTAAAATAAGCAAGATATCCTTAAATCAAGTCTTTTTGAACATTAAATCACTGTGTGGCACTCTGTATGGCATTTTGATAGAAATCTCTTCTTTGGCATAGTTTGAGTTCAGTTGTTCAACTTTACACAAAATGGTTTTAAAACGCCAGCTTTCTGGTAGAGATGAGCAACGGTATTACACCCATTTTGACAGCTGTCTTTCCATCAAGTATCTTTAAAATAGGATTTTGTTCTGAGAACATATGATTCTTGCTGACATGGTATTTGTTTGGATTCTTGCAGTAAATGATGTGGAACACCCAACAAAGAGGTTGGATCTTTTAGGCGATTTGTGAGCCACGATTTTAGCAATTTTTGACAATCAAGAAAACAGATTTTCAAACAACTCTGTGTTTCTTTTTCAATCAGCATTGCTATTTCCAAGTGGTTTCATGCTACTTTGTGGGCAGCCCAATGGTGGTTTTTGGCAGTGATCTTCTGTGCTCACTAACATAGGCAAAAGCGGAATATTATTGAATATAGTTGAAATAAATCAACTTTTTCAATTCATACATTCTTATCAATTCATTAACAATAACAATATATTCTAAGAAGAAAAACATTGTTTTTATAGTTAAAGAACAATATACAATTACACGATTACAATTACAACTACAATTTCAAATGCAATAACATAATGCAACCATAAAAATCCATCATGTAAAATTGGACAAGAAAAAGAAACATAAAACCTTTAAAAGTCATATTTATAATCCAGACAGTTTAAAATAAAATATACTCAGAAGGCAATTGACTACCATTCATTCCATTTCAATGCCATCAGAAAATTAATAGTTGCTAATCTGATGCTCATGTATTCAGTAGCTGCTAAAGCTACCCATCGATTTCTAGGATCAATTTTTGCAAAATACGCAAGATGTCTAACAAAGTGAGTTCTCCTCAAGTTTGTAAGTTCTGGACAATCAATAATTACATGCTGTAATGTTTCAACAATATCCACATTTTTGCAAAACCGACACCAATTAGCGTCTGAAGCAATCTGCTTTCTTCTAGCTTTAACCTCACGAGTAGGCCAGATATTGAACCTCAAACGTAGAATAGCATTTCTAGTAGCAGCAGAAGGTGCCAAACATAAATAGGAAGCTGTATCTCTATAACGTTTAGGTCCAAATACTGAGATGTCAAAATCTTTATATAGTAAGCATTTGGCTCTTGTATCAATCCAGTCCATCAGATAAAGTTTCTTTTTAGCTCGCTCTGGATTAGATACAAGGGTGTCAAGGGAAATGTCAGCATTCACCATAATAGTTAGAATGTTTGTAGACCATTGTTTTGGGAACACTTCAGTTGAGTTAAGTAAATAGCTAGAGATAGTGGCTAGTGTGGTATTATTCCATGAGGACAAAAGGCATTTACGTCACAAGGCTCATAGGTGCCAATTGTACAAATCAGTTAATGAAATTAAACCTAATTCATAGCGAATCAGCACTCCAGGGATGCATTGTGGAAGGTGTAAAGTAGCACGCCAAAATTTAGCTTCCAAAGAGTTCAAAAATTTCGATGCGATAATGTAAGTTTCCAAGCCATAGAGTACAGTGGCTACTACATTCTGACTCCAATATGTAATGGCAGACTTTATAGAAAATTAGTCATATTTCGAGACAATTAATCTTGTTTGATAAATGGCAGTAGTTGTCATGATGCCCGCTCCCGGGGAGCCGGTTCAAGCCCTGCGTCCCCGAAAGCGGACATCCAGTCCCCAAGGAAGGACCCAGCAACCCCATATAGGGGCCCTTTGGACAGTGTCCTGGCGCCTATGGCACCAGGCTCATAAAAGACATCAGTCCTGGCGCCATGGGTGCCAGGCTCATTGTGGAAGTGCTTGGGTGCACTTACCTGATGCAGACCATGCTGCAGGATTCCGGTCTCCTTGAGGCCTGAAAGGAACTACTTTACCTGTGGGACTAATTTACCATCCGGGCATGGTCGGGGAAGGATACATACCTGATTGGAGGAAGGATACATACCTGGAACTTCTTCCAAGGCTATTTAAACCCCACCCGAACAGCCACACGTGCTTCGCGTTGTTCTGCATTTAGCAGCTGGACGCTCACCGTGTCTGCTCCTGCATCCTGACTTCTGCCACGCCTGCCAGCATCTTGGATCACCTGCAAAGGAAGAGAAGAAGAGAACAGAAGAAGGAAAAGTCCTTACCTGCTAAATCCGCATCCCGGAGACATCTCGCCGACAATCCTGAAAAGGAAGACTTTTATTTAAAAGCTCATCGCGTCGATCGCTGCAGCGCCACATTCCACTCACCTTTACAGGGTGCCTCCATGTTCAGCAGCGATCATCCGGATTCGCAGTCACGCCCCAGCGCCTAGGGAGAAAAAGACCAGAACAAAAGGTGAGAAAGAGAAGGGAATAAGGAAAGCTAAATCTCCATGTTAAGAATTACCTGTTGATTCATTCCCTCTTCATTTCGGGTCCGCACCGCATCCTGGCATTTCCGGACCCCGGCCCCTAAGGGGAAAAAGAGTCGACAGCGTTAATGAGCGAATGAAAAGACATTACCAAAAAACGCTCATTAAAGACTTACCTGATTTCTACAAGGATTTCACCTCTCATCTCGGGTCGGTGCCTGTTCCCCGGCATTCCGTACCCCGGCCCCTATGGGGAAAAAGACACTAGCATTAGTACATTAATGCATGGACACAAGGGGAACCTCTTATCAAAAAACTTACCTGGAAGCCAAGCAAGTTTGGTTCTCACCAATCCGAAAATCCAGTGAAGTAACTGGATACCAACGCGCCCCTGCATCAGAAGCAGGATGGAGAGCTCGTCCCTCCAGACCCTAAGGTGAGACGCTACAAGGAATCACAGAAGGGTTTCTAGGAGGGTGAGAGGGGAAAGTGGGAGGCTGATTGCATTACCCCGCAGACAGTTAACACCCTATTTTCGCCTACAGAAGGATACTTCTGCGAGCAAGACAAGCCAGATTTGGGGGCCCGGTCCAGTCCGTCTTCCGAACCCTGCGCATCAGCTTAGAAGAGGTCACAGCAGCGCGAACCAGGTCAGCGCCTCCGTGGGAGTCAGGTGAGCGTTACAGTAGTTAGCTTCTGTTTTATTTTGCTCAATTGTGAAAGGAGTGAAGGACAACCATCAAAAATGAGGTCCAAATAAATATAATTTGGGACTACTTTTACGATGGTATTTTCTATTTTCCATTCCAAATTATGCTTGCGAAGACCTTTGGGTACATACATGACAATCTGTGTTTTATTGCTGTTTACCACCAGTTCATTCTCTCTGAAATAGCAGCAGAGTGTGGACAAAAAATTACGTAAGCCGCTCTGAGTTTTAGATACTAAAACAAGGTAATCTGTATACCACATATCGCTGATTTTCACCCCATTTAGTTTAGGAGCATCAGCCACTACTTTGGTGAAAATCCAACGAACATCATTAATAAAATAATTCAAAAGTACTGAAGCTAACATACACCCATGTTTCAAACCTCTATTCGTGACAACTGGTTTTGACAAAAGACCCTCAATATTCAGTCTTATAAAAACCTTTGTGTGAGAATGAAGAGCAAAAATAATGTCAGTTAAGGTTGAGGGGCAATCCGCTTTGATTAATTTGTCCATAAGTTTTGGTCTTGACACAGAGTCAAAAGCGGAATGGAGATCCACAAATGCAAAATATCTTGGTTGTCTCTTACTCTGGGCTTGGAATCTTATGGCATTTAGAGTGATCAAATTTACAGCGGTTCCTAAACCAGCTACAAAACCAGTCTGTGCAGGATCACGTTGCCCAAATTTAGCCAACCAGCCGTAAAATTCTCTTAGCACTAACCTAGAGAAAAGTTTGCCTGGAGCATCCAATAATGCAAACGGGCAATTGCTTTTAGGATCCTTACGATCACCTTTTTTGTATATTGGTACGACCACAGATTTTCGCCATGAGTCTGGTATAACTTTGATTTGCAAAATGTGGTGAAAGGCATTATTTAAGATGCACGCCCACTCATTTGTGTTCTGTTTAAACATGTAATTTGTAAGGCCATCAGGGCCTGCTGCTCTTGAAGAGGACGATTTGTTAATAAAATCCTCAACAATTGATTTTGTGCAATTCATATGCCAACAACTCGTCAAGCTTCTGTTATAATTGAAGCTGGATAGTGGCCTATTTTTCAGGTTTTCGCTGCGCGATTTCTGGTGATTTCTAGCGAGCAGCATGCTTTCCGGCGGCCATTATGATGTTTCTGCTGCCAGCAATGCACAGTGATGTTGCAGGGCTAGGATGAGTGGGTTGATACATCCCACAGGACGGAACTGACGCTGCAAGGTTAGAATGAAAGCAGAGCTCATAGGTAAGTGGGGGAGGGTGGGGATGTATTGGGGGATCAGAGGGGGACATGGATGTGTTGATTTTGTCCACAGCACACTTGGGTTTGCAGCGAAATTGACTACGGTCAATTCCACCGTGAACAATTATGATATGGTCAAATCATACCAATCCATTTAGAAACCAAGGCATGTTAAGGGTCATAGGGCCTCATTCCGAGGTTGGCGGTAAGTATTGGTTTTTACCGGCATGGCGGAAAGAGCGAGTCCGATCTGGTACCACGCCGCTATTTACAGGCTATTCCGACCTCGCGGGCACAAGCTTTCCGCCATGCCGGTAAATCCCCTAGCTGCATACTGCTAAAGGGCTTGTTAAACCGCTTAGCGGCATGAAGCGAGACGTTCTTTACAACACTGCCATCGAAGCTTCGCCATCTGTAATTAGCGGTGACCGTAATTTACGGATACCGTAAATTACGGTCACCGCTAATTAACGGATACGGAAATTACGTCATTGCACAGGAACGGGAAGGAGCACGGCGGCCATCTTTAAAAACACAATCCATTGCCATCCTCTTCATACAGGACCCGGAGGCATATTTGGATCGGAAAAATAGCCATTAGAGACCAGCATCATGCCAAAAGCACTGAAAAAGGGTGCAGCCCGCATAAGGAAGGAGCGCTTCACACAGGACGAGCTCCAGGTACTGGTGGACTCTCTGCACGAATATGCAGAGATAGTATTCAGCAGTGACATGCGTAGGCCCACCGTCGTCAGGAAGAAGGAGATCTGGGACTTGGTGCACAGAGGGTGAGCGCCGTAGGAAACACCCCCCCGCACCACGAAGGACTGCAGGAAACGGTGGGATGACCTCCGTCTCAGGGTGCGGGCCATCCTATCGGCCAACTGAAGTCAGGCCCTGGAGACAGGAGGAGGCCCAGCTTCTTCCATCAAAATGATGCCCTGGGAGCAAACGTGTGCGGACATGATGGGCACAGAAGCCATAGAAGGGGTTGGCGAAATGCATTCCTAATGTAAGGCACCGCCAAGGGCTGGGCAAGCTGTCACATCATGTATGGGAAAACCCCCCCCAATGAAATCATGCCGTAACAAGTGGGACCCAGGCTGATGTCAGGTGCAAGGCTGCAACCCATATTGGCCAAACCACACAAAGAGGCTGTCAATGTGAGTTACCATAGTACTCCGCCAACATGAGTGACCCAGACATCTGCATGCATTTTCCATCCAAGCCTAGATCAATGTCCCACTCACCACCCAAATGTCAACAAAACGCTGCAATCCCATTGTTATACCATAGGCTTGAAGAAATGCTGACCCCCAAATCATTGCCGTCTCTCTCTTCCCCCCCACAGGCAGCGGGCATGAAAGTGAGGACCAGGAAGCCACCCAGGCCAGTACCTCCAGGGGCAGAGCCAGGGGACACTGTATACCTGCAAGCAGGAAGAAAACACATGCAACACCACCTGCTCCAGCAACCCCCATGGAGGGTGCACAACCCCCACCCTCACCCCTTCCCATGCCTGCAGTGCCGCCGGACACATGCCCCACGGTGCACTCTGAGGAGTCCAGTGTGGCATGCGAGAATGCTGCCATGTGCCTCCTCGATGTGCCAGATAGCCCAACATCAATTTCTGTGGCCAATGTGGAGGCCCCAATGACATTGGACATAGCCCAGACACTCCATCATACAGCCAGGTGGCACACAGCGACTCCGGGGAGAGTGACACCCCAGGGCTCACAGGCCAAGGAGTACCACCTGCCTGTCCTGGATCCACTTCCCCTGCAGAAAGTCCCAAAAGGGCTGCAGGCTCAATACCAAGCCTGCCAAGCACATCGGCCACACCGGCCATGGATGCAGTGCACTACTCACGGGCCTGATTGAGGAGTTCATCCGGGACAACCGCAAATCAAGGTTGGAGTGGCACAATGACCTTCAGGCTCTGGGCGAGGTGATCACTGCGAGCACAAACCGGCTCTGTGAGGTGCTGGGCAGGATCGCAGATGCCCTGGAGGCAGCACCCCCAGACCACAGCCCCAGTGGCAGTACCCACCCTCCCAAAGCTCCTCCACGCAGACCAGCCCTGTCCGTCGGTCACTGCGTACATTGCGCCGCCACGACATGGATCCCCCTGGCTCTGGGAGTGCACATTGACCATACTGCCACACACATGTGGCCTATGTTGCACTGATGGGACTATTGTGGGGTTGTTGTGGGGGGAGGTGAAGGGGAGTGAGGGTGTGTGTGGGAATTGGGGGGAGAGGGAGGAGGGTGAGGGTGTGTGTGGGAGTTGGGGGGGAGGGGGAGGGGGTGAGGGTGTGTGTGGGAGTTGGGGGGAGGAGGAGGGGGGTGAGAGTGTGTGTGGGAGTTGGGGGGTGGGGGAGGGGGGTGAGGGTGGAGGTTTTGTTGTACACATTTCTACATTATTATTCAATACACTGGTTGATCATCCCTAAAAAACAGAGTGGACATTGATCATTGTGCATGTGTCTTTTAATGTCGCACAGTGCATGGTGTACATGTATCCCCAAACCCAGTGCCCAATGTCCTGTCATCCTCACACCCTCAGCTGACTTGTGAGTCAGAAATATTGTCCGATCAATGATTGCCACACGGAACATCCCTCCTGTGCATCAGCACCATGATGCTGTTCTGCCATTCCTTCCTCCTCCCCCTCATCATCATCTGGTGGTAGCAGTTCCACATCAGGGGGCAGTGGCACGTTCCGACGGATGCACATGTTGTGCAGCATTACACATGCCATGGTGATCTTGGACACCTTCTCGTGGCTGTAGATGAGTGCCCCACCCGACCGGCTGAGGCAACGAAACCGTGCCTTCAACAGGCTGAAGGTCTGCTCTATCACCACCCGTGTACGGGTATGGGATCTATTGTAGTCCTCCTCGTGCCTGTTCTGTGGGTTGCGGACCGGGGTCATGAGCCACGGCTTCAAAGGGTAGCCAGCATCACCTGCATGAGAGTGTAATGAAGGTAAGTGTTTGTTCATTCATAGTGGAGAATTGTACTAGTCTTACATGGCCGCAGGTGATTACTGGCCATACACACATGCCCCAGGATACAGTCACCCCATTACTGGCCCGGCTATTTGTCATGTGCAATGGAATGATGGAGGGGGTAGCTTCTCCCTGATGGGTCATGGTGTGCACTCACATCTTGTTGCATGTGCATCGTATATGCATGCAGCAGTGTTGGACTGCATTCATTGATGTCTTGCGCGAGACTTGGTGAAAGGGGGTGTTGGCTGTAGTTGGTAGCATACTCGTCATTATGCATGGATCCCTACCATGGTGACTTGCAGCAATCCTATGGGGGTGCAGGACCAGTGACACGCTGTAGGATCCCTGTTAGACTCACTTCTATGCACTTCCAGGGATGACTGTCCTGTGTGTTGAGATGCAGGAGTCAGCGACATGGTGCTATTGCACTGCATGGTGCAGGATGCCGCTACGGTGTGTAAGGTCCGCCGATGAGTGGTGCATGTGTTGTGGCCAGGTTTCCTGTTAGTCATGTAGTGTTAGGTGTCGGCTCAAATTCATCACTGTGTGGTTATGTGGTCATGTGCCGTGTCACTTGCCTTGGGGCACAGTGTGCTGTGAGGTGAACATCGTGCACTGGCGTGGACATTCCCACCCAGGTGGAGTATACATCCCCCCCTTTCCCACCCAGATGGAGTATGCATCCCCCCCTTTCCCACCCAGGTGGAGTATGCATCCCCCCCTTTCCCACCCAGGTGGAGTATGCATCCCCCCCCTTTCCCACCCAGGTGGAGTATGCACCCCCCCTTTCCCACCCAGGTGGAGTATGCAGACAACCTACTCACAGCCCCAATGCACTGCCATGGCCCATTCAGGTTAGTCACCAAGCAGCCAGGCACGTCGTCCAGCATGTCGCTCCATGTAGCGTGGTAGTGTTGAGTTCCGCAGGACCAAGGAGTCATGAGTTGATCCGGGGTATCGGGCATTGCAATGTGTGATGGCTTTACTGGCATTACACACCATCTGGACGTTGATGGAGTGGTATTGCTTGCGGTTGCGATACGGCACCTCCATGGCATGCGGGACCACCAATTCAACGTGGGTGCAGTCGAGGGCTCCTATGCAATTTGGCATGCCTGCCAGTGCATGGAAGGCAACTTTGGTGTCATATATCTCCTGGGGAGTCTGGGGTAGGGATATGTAGTCCCTTGTGTGGTTGAGGAGGGCATCCAGCACTTGGTTGAGTATCCGGGAAAATATGGGCTGTGAAATGCCATGCATGTGCCCCACTGTATGCTGGTAGGTGCCTGTGGCAAGGAAGTGGAGCACAGACACTACCTTCAGTAGAGGGGGGATGGCAGTGCTGATTTCTATGCGGCTCACTATATCGTCACGTATCAGGTCCACTATGGTGGTAATGGTGTCCCGGTCAAGCCGGTACAGGGTGTGGATCTGCTCTGGTGTGAGGTTGAAGGGGGTGGCTCTGATGCGGGGGATTGGGGACTGCCGGCATGGTAATGGTGGCTGCACCGGTAGGGCATGCTGGGCCTGTCGCACCCTCCTTCTCCTCCTGTGTATCCTCTGTGGTGGGGGCTGTGGTTGTTGTTGTTGCTGTTGTTGTAGTTGCTGCCTTGCAAGCAGGGCCTCCAGCTCCAGGAATGCTGCTACAATTGGTATCATCTTGGTGTGGGAGGGGGTATGGTGTGTGGGTGTGCTCCTTTTGTGCTGTGCAAGACTCCATTGCCTCCACCTGTGCTGATTGAGTGCACCTGTTCCTCTTGGAAACACTGCTCAGGGTTCTTTACACCTTCTCGGCGATGCCGGTATTTACTCCATGGCGGTAAGGTACTTTCCATGTCCGCTTTACTTGGGATCAGCTCCGGTTTACGCCATGCCGCTAATTTCAGCATGGCGTGTCGGGTGCGCGCCACTAAACCGCTATTTACGGCCTCGTACTTTACGGCGCCGTAAATAACGGTCTGGTGGGTCAGAATGGGCCTTAACGGGAAACGATGCCGGTAGTTCTTTACCGGCATCGTTTTTCCCTTACCACCCAACTCGGAATTACCCCCATAGTCTTGGTTCCCTTCAATTGATGGGTGCCCCTTTTGCTTGTGACAGAAATCTATTAGAGAGCATTACATTTAGTGCTTAAATACTCATACCTCCTGTATTACACAGGCTTTTTTACGCTATGACAATTATGTCCCCTGGATAACAAATGCAAACTGTTTAGTTCATTCACATTCCCATGGTTCTTTGAGCTGTGCCTGAGACCTTGAGCTGCACTTCCAGGGGTGGCTGCTAGATGGCACTCTGACATATGTGCTCTGTTAACATAAATGGCCTAGTCTACTCTTACAAGTAGAAGCATTGTTTTTAAAGGTACTCCAATGCAGGTGAGGTTATATGCCAACTCTTATTTATTCTTGATGTTTTATAGGTACGTGGGTATTATGGCCCGCAGATGCCAGGGCCACCTGCCTCCCAGAGCATCTCCAACTGACTCTCTCCAGGGCAATCCTCTGCAGCTGCTGCATTCTACAAGAGAGCTTTACTACATGGAACCTAGATGCAAGTTCAACTATGTGCATTCTAATTTGTAGTAAACAACAACGTGCTCTAGTAATTTGAAATGTGAATATATAATGCACAACATTAGGGGAGGAGCTCCGCCAGCCCCCACGACCATATTTAGGCACAAATGAGCTCCCCTTACCTTCTGCTGGCCCCCTGACGCCCTACACTATTCCTGACAGCACTGTATTAATTTGGCTCCGCTTGTGACCACCAGCAACCACTCTGCCCCCCACACCCGGGGCCCGATGACTCCACTGGACACCCAGTGCCTGATACAAGCCGCTGCATGCCAAATGACGACAACCACCACCACTGCCCAGACCATCCACCAGGCATCACTTACTAGCACCTACGACAGTGACCTCCTCCACCTCAGGCCACTCGCTTCCATGCCAGGGCCCATCCCGCCTATTTGGACTCATATCTCGAACATCCTCTACCAACCCCAGCTCGAGTATTCTGATATCAGGATCCACACATCCATGCACAGATACACCTCGACTATATAGACTCCGATCTAGAACACTTGCCACCAACACCGACTTGCTCCCTCCACTCCCACGAGCCCCCAGAACCACACTGCTCACTAGCCATCCCCCACCAATGTCCCCCATCAGGGCCCCACAAACCCCACTAACCACCAGCACTTTGATAACTTCTCAACAAACAAACTCCCTTGACTGCACACTTATCAATGTTAAATCTCTAGGTGCTCACGCAGTCGGAATCGATGACCTGATACTTGAACAGCACCTGGATATCTTAGCCACCACAGAATCCTGGCTCCATGACACCTCGAGCCCCTTGCTCTCCATAGCCATTCCGCCTATTTACTCAGTCTGCAGAACTGACATACTCAATGCAGTAGGAGTAGTGGTTGCCCTCATAGCCAAATCTACCCCACAAATCAGAATCTACCCACTACCGCCAACCCCGGGCATGAAATGTCAGTCCTGAAGCTGACGACTGACCCTCAAACCACACTCAACCAGCTCTTAATTTACAGACAACCTAACGGTCCCAGGGTCCCTGAGACCGACTTCCTGCTCCTCATTACGCCTTTCATGAAACCAATTACCAAAAGCATCATCCTGGGAGAGCGTAACCTAGGCTACAACAATGTCACTGGCCCTAAAGCAGCCGGACTTGTCACCACTCTCAGTGATATGAGCTTCACTGAGCTTATCAATGCCCCCACTCATTCAAAAGGACGCACCTTGGACTGGATACTCTCAGCTAATGCCAATATCAACATATCTTCCATTGAGCCAGTTCCCTGGACCGACATTTCCTCATCCGCTTCAATCTCTCCTTGTTGAATCCTCATTAAAACCTAGACCTGCAGCTGAAGCCTATCCTAACCCTCAACCCTCCCAATCTGAAGCGTGAGGACAGTCAAGCCTTCACTCCTTGCCGCACTCACGACCAACGCCCGCTCTCAACCCCTCGCTGCACATGACCTTGCCACTCAATACCAAGCCTGACTGCTCCAAACCCTTGACCTTCACGTGTCAATAAAAAACAAACTTCCCAAACCACATAAACCTAACAACACTTGGTTCTCGGAAGAACTCCCCCAACTGCGTAGGAAAAAAGATCAGTAGAACATGTCTGCAAAAACTCCCTCCCCCAGAGAAGTTCCAGTTTCAATATCCTGCTCCTACAAGAAAGCAGTCTTGCCTGCAAATCCAATAGCTATAATGACAGAATCGCTAACGCTAGCTCCAATAGTAGAGAACTATTTGAGATTGTTAGAGAAGTGGCCTATCCCCCCAGTGACCAATGCATGCACTGACAAAGACTGGTGCACTACAATCCAAGACGCCCTCACCCACAAAATTGAGTCGTTACTAAGATTAATGCACAAAAGGCCCTGCTTGCCACCAAGCCGCCCGTGCTTACTCTCGATGCCCCGTGCAGTGGGGTCCCTACTTCTAATGCCCCCCTCTTTACCTTCAGCTATGTCACAGAAGACCAAGTTGTTGCAACCATCAGAGCAATGAAACCCTCTAATTGCAAAGGTAGTTCCTGCACAGCACATATAGTAAAACTCTGCACCCCTACGCTGGCCCCCAATATCATTGAGTTTGCTAATACCTCCTTCTCTACTTGCATAGGGCCTTCCAACATTAAATGTGTCTGGGTCACTCCTCTAGTGAAAAAGTCCTCCCTGGATCCCTCAGTCCCCACCAACTACCGCCCCATTACCACAGTCCCATTTGTACGTAAAATCCTGGACCGCCTGGCCTATGACCAAGTCCAACAGTTCCTAGAACAACACCAGCTGCTCAGGAAAAGGCAATCTGGCTTTCTCCAGAAGCATAGCACAGATACTGCCTTACTGGACCTTATAATACAAATGCATTCCATTCCAGTAGAATAGATATCCTCCTCTTGCTAGACCTCTCTGCGGCATTTGACCTTGTTGACCACAACATACTTTGCTACCACCTCAGCCAGCACTTCCAATTCTCTCCGGAGGCCACCCTGTGGATCACCTCCTTTCTTAGTGACTGAACCACGTGAGATTTCATTGGGGATTAAGCAGCGGATGCCATGCCTGCACCACTGGCGGTTCCTCAAGGATCGCGCCTCTCACCCATGCTGTACAATACCTACACAAAAACCCTTTTCGACCGCCTTGATTCCAGAGAAATGATCTATACCAACTTTGCGGATGATATGTAAATTCGTATTCCCCTCTCAGGTGATCGCATCACCTCTGTCTAATCCACAATCCAAACCTGGATGGTCTCTGACAATCTATGCTTAAATGATGAAAAGACAGAGCTCCTCATCATTGGCTCCCCACACCGACTTAGACACCTGGATGCCACCTTCTCCTCCTTCTGTATTCACAGTACATCTATTCTGGTACTGAAACACTGGGGGTTCACCTTGAAGCTGATCTGACAATGACCAGCCACATCCATTAAACAAGCTTGGATTACCCCCCTGTTAAGAAAATCTTCATTGGATCCATCTGTGGAGGGCATCTATCATCCCATAACCAACACGCATTTTCTGATTAAAATGTTGGATAAGATCGCCCATCAACAAATACAAGACTTTCTTGGCCTTCCCAATATTCTAGGCCCAAAACAGTCAGGTTTCAGAAGTCATCATAGCATGGAATTCACCTTATTAGATCTTAAAACAAACATCTGGATAATAGAACAAACAACTCTTTTGATGCTTCTGGACCTGACTGCAACATTCGATCTGGCCACAATGATTACCAGGCTTCAAGATTCGGCTGCCTTTTCTCTTGAAGTGGCAAGCTGGGTTCTTTCTTTTTTGACGGAAACAAACAGCCTCAGTGTCAATGGGCCTCATTACGACCCAGGCGGTAAGGGGTTTACTGCAGCGTAAACAGCGCCGACCCTTACCGCCTGAGTACGAGGTCCCTTAGCGCCATGGCGGATTTAACACCTGCTTTTAGCAGGTGTTAAAATCCATGGCGCTAAGGGACCATGGAGTTAATTACGCCACCGTAATTTACGGTGGCGTAATTAACGCCTTCCCCACTCCCATTATGCCCTATGGGGCAAAAATGGGAATGGGGAAGGGTAAATGGGGATTGGGGACTTACCGCCCCGCCAAGGTCGGAATGGGGCGGTAAGTCCGCCAACCACCATGGCGTAAATGTAGTTTACGCCATGGTGGTAAAGTCACGGCCCAGGCGGTAACTTACCGCCTGGGTCGTAATGAGGCCCAATGTGACAATGCCATCGCAGAGGGCTTTGTACTGGCCTGTGATGTTGCACAGGGTTCTTTTATGTCCCCCAGGCTCTTTAACAAACATTTTCAACTTGCCTTTCTTTGAATTGTTGGAAACCAATGGCGTAATTTACACAAATTATGCTGATGACACTCAGTGTCTCATTCCCCTTACAGGTAACTATGCGAATGACTCTCTGACAATCAACACCACATACAATCTCATACATAGATGGATGTTAGTTAATGTCTTAGTGCTTAATAACTCAAAAACAGAGATTATGATTGTCATCACCACCCACAAACTCCGTAATCTGGACTGTGCATTTCAAACGTTCAATGTGGCCAAATGTTCACTAAAAACCCTTCCAAAGGCGAAGACTCTAGGGGTTATTTTGGATCAGGAGTCGAGCATGAAGACTCATCTTAGCCATCTTGTTTCTTGCTCTTCCTATTATCTCAAGCTATTGGTGCAAATCCATCCCTTTTTAGACCCATGCTGTTGTGCCACCCTGGCTCGGGCCATTATTAGGTCCCGTTTAGATTACTGTTCAAGTCTATTACAGAGCATAGGACAGGGGCAACTTAATCGCCCCCAGGAACAATGTGGTCTGAGTGGTCTGCGGTCTGCATTAATCAGACCATTGGCCTCATTACGACCCAGGCGCTAATGGGTTAACGGTGCCGTAAAAGGCTGCGGCGCCGTTAACCTATTAGCGCCTAATTATGAGGTCCCTTTCGGGACCCAACCTTAACGGCTGGTGTAGACCAGCCGTTAAAGTAGGGACCCGCAAAGGGACCTTGGTGCTAATTACGGTGCCGCAATTTGGGGCCCCCCTCCACCAATCTAAAGCAATTAGGGATTAAGAATACTGGTCACGTCCCCCGCCCCCACCTGTTGCGCTCACAACCTATAGGTTGATATGCTGTCTCGCAGCATAGTAAGCACGTTTACTCCCTTTAAGTCTCCTTGCCCTCTTCATTCTTGCTCTAATCAGAATGATGAACATGTAACATTTGAAGACCAACATTAGCAGTGTATGAAGAGTTTACTATTCTGGTGCATACAGATAATTTTTATCTATAGCATCCAGGAAAGTATGCAGCCTGTAGTATTAATGCAGGGCCATATGTAAAAGGTACATGTAACCCATAATAGACAGAGAACTCACATTATCTGCATCACAGAATGCAAAGGTGCTCATTCACGGATAGAGGAGACCAACTGGAAGGGAAAGAAAGCTACACATACCGTAGCACGGATAGTGGATGCAGATTAGAAGCTACCATGAAGGTGCCTCGATCCAGGCAGACTGAGATTAGAAGTGGGATATGGTTTTCTAATAGTGTTGCCATTAGATATCAAAGGAACACATGCCTGTGGTGTGCGATATAAATATGCTCACTATTAAAGTGGAAGCAACCCTATAGCCAGTAAAACAATGAATACGTCTTTTATGAAGATCATACCATGAGAAGGAAATCACTCTGAAGGGCTGACAATTTTGAAAGGTTTAGGGACTGGCAATATAAGACTAAATGAGATGCCCAGTATCACACACTGGTTAAGGGCTGAAGGGGTGAAGCTGGTATTTGTGCCAACTCTGAAATTTCTGCATTTGAACACTTTCTTGTCCAGTTCTTACCATGAACTAAAACAATCTCATTTTATAAAAACGGAATTTGAAAGTACACAAATCACATTACCAAACATGACCATTTTTAACAAAATATTATAGAAGGGTAGGGTGTTATGCAAAATGGGAATGTTTCTAGCTTCATTCTCTCCATAATCAAGGGAAGTATATAAGTACCAGCATACCAATCAATGTGATTTAACACATTTTATCTGGGTTTGTCTTTTGTATTTTAGAGCTTTAAATACTTCCAAAACAATGGCTTGTGACATTTTCATTTATAAACGTGCATAAAAACCTTGGACTTTTACCAAAAAGCAAACAGTTTTTTTTTATCAAACACGCATACCTTAAAAATGTGCTTGCCTGAGGCCTGCAACATCTGGTCGCTCTCTTCTGTCTACCACCCCTTCCACTCAATTGGCCGACATAAGAAGACAGATCAAGTAATGGGCTAAACAATGCCACCAGCATGCGAGGAGGCAAACCTCACAGAACACAGCATAGTAATGTAAGATATTGGATCACTTGACCAGGATCACTGTATCGTCTGCTGGCAAATCCAAGGATACAAGCATGAACGCTTTCGTTCCATAGTCTTGAATTAGCATACTTAATCACCTCTTGGACTAACAGTTTATGCCATCTTTGGAGGTGATTGCCTAGGTTTTACAACACCCCATCTGAACAAACCAATTTCTAGACCTTCACCACATGGGTGATATGTTAGTTTTTATAGCAACCCCTATCTGGTCCAAGTACATTGCTGATACCAGCAGATGTTGTTCTGAAAAAGCAAGTAAATATGCAAGCAATATTATAAACTCCAGACATAGGAAAGGCTCAGCCAGCCTTGCTGGAATGTGATATTCTAATTTTGCATATGAATACATATCTCTGCAATGGGTGCTTCACACACTGAGCTAACTTCTAAACCATTGTGGTACTCAATTTGTCAATATGCATTTCACTGTTGCCTATTGCACCTGATCAACACAATTCACACAGGAAGGAAAGAATGTTACAGAGTTGTGCTGTAAGGAACACACAAACTATGTATACCACAGTGAAAACAAAAAGCAATACATGATGAATTCATCAAGGCAGAATGTTCTTGTCAAAACAGAAAGGCAATGGGTTTAGAGCCTCAGCAGCACCCCATAAAATATCCTGACGTGTGCTATTTAAGACTGGTGAACAATGGAATCTTACTTCTTCAGATCAAGCAGCCTTGTGTGGCCCCCCTCCAAGGTGGGGGCCCCGGGCAAGTGGCCCTTTTGCCCTCCCATAAAAACGTCTCTGAGCACAGGATCACAGGATAGGTCTTCCCCGAATCGCAATGCCACTGAATGCTGATCCCTCTGTGACAGCACAGGATCACGGGATAGGTCTTCCTCGAATCGCAATGTTACTGAATGCTGATCCCTCTGTGACAGCACAGGATCACTGGATACGTCTTCCTCGAATCGCAATGTTACTGAATGCTGATCGCACTGTGACACCACAGGATCACGGGATAGGTCTTCCTCAAATCGCAATGTTACTGAATGCTGATCACGCTGTGACAGCACAGGATCACTGGATAGGTTGTCCTATCCTCACAATGGAACTGAATGCTGATCACACTGTGACAGCACAGGATGACGGGATAGGTCTTCCTATATTCACAATGGTACTGAATGCTGATCACACTGTGACAGCACAGGGTCACGGGATAGGTCTTCCTATACTCACAATGGTATTGAACACTGATCACAGTGTGACAGCACAGGATAACGGGATACGTCTTCCTATACTCACAATGGTACTGAATGCTGATCACACTGTGACAGCACCGTATCACGGGATAGGTCTTCATAGAATCACAATGTTACTGAACGCTGATCACACTGTGAGAGCACAGGATCACGGGATACGTCTTCCTATACTCACAATGGTACTGAACGCTGATCACTCTGTGACAGCACAGGATCACGGGATAGGTCTTCCTATACTCACAATGGTACTGAACGCTGATCACTCTGTGACAGCACAATGTTATTGAACACTGATCACAGCGTGACAGCACAGGATCACCCGCAAAGCGAAGTGATGGAAGGAATGGAAAGCGGTCCGTTGAGATACAAGTCTAGTCCAATCTCGGGTCTTCAGAGGACTCCAGTTCAGCCGATCAGGTTTACACCGAGCCATAATTCAAGCTCTCCAAATTCCCCCAGATTCATGGTTGGACTGGCCCACCGGGACACTGGGACTTTCCCCGGTAGGCCTCGGGGCATAGGGCCTCTTTGCTTGATTGTGCGCGAACATCCAGGCCAGCCTGAGCCAGCCTGGGTGGTTCGCTAAAAACTGGCTGATGGCTGCTCTCGTACCCTGTCTGCCTACGTTCTAGTCACATGATCGTATTCCGATTACATGACATGCGCAGGCTGCGCAGCCAGGTGGCCCGTGACGCGTCCTTATGGCAGACTCTGCTGCCTGCATTGCTGAGTGCTTGAGGCGAGACAAGATGAGGACTCGACTGAGCGGGCAAATGGCATGCAATATTTTTTCCCCCTAATAAAGCTGCCGTGTGTTTTTAAACCTCTGGTTCAGGCGTGTGGGCAGCGGGGCTGCGGTCGGAATGGTGGCGCACCATAGATATGTTTTTTATTTTCGCTAATGAAATTATTAGCAATAATAAAAAAACATATCTATGGCACACCGTGTTTCCAAACCTCTGGTGCCACTGCCTTGGTGGTGTGTCTGGGCCTAACAGGTGGTGGGCTTGTGGAGAGCAGAGCTGTGGTCGGGCCGCATCAACAGAAAGCACTCATGTTTGAGCAGCGCACGCATGTGCGTTCCCCCCATTGACACCAGCGCACTAGATGCGTTTGTTAATTGCATCCAGCAAGTTAATAAGTCATAAAGTTGACTCCCACGTTTAAGTGGGTTCAGTTATGCGAGACCCCTCCTCTCTGTGATGTTTCCTGGCCTCCCACCTCCGTTAAAGACAGGGGATGTCTGTGGTCTGGACAGGCCCTTCGTGTTTGGCCAAGTGGTATCCGCAGGCTGTGGATTGGGCTGAAGATGGGGGAGGGAGGGCTGCAGGTGTTATGCCGGCTGAGCTCAGACTGGGGCTAAGGATCAAAGCAGGGTTGTGGGGGCAGAGGAGTGGCAGAGCCCTGGCTGGGAAAAAAAGCCTCATAAAGGGCCGGGTAGTACCGGGAATAGAAACATTGTGGGGGCTGCACCAGCAATGCAAAATATAAAACAAATCTATGTCGCGCCATAATTCCAAACTTTGGCTGGATGGCCCATGTGGACCATGACCGGAACAGTGCTTAGAGTTGCCGAGACAAGCAGTCACTGTGCAACTTTGCTTTAAAAGGTTATGCAGCTTATCGGGAGGAGACTGGAGTGTTATAGAGAGAGGAAAGTAGCGGGTGGGAAGGGGCATTGCATAGAGAGCGTGAGCTTTTTTAAGCATGGCATGGGTTGGGGAATGGCTGGACTGATGTCCTCAGATGGAGGGGGGATCACCTGCTTGAAGTGGATTGCTGCTGGCAGCGTCACCCCTAAGGACATTAAAAGCATTCTAATGCCTTTCAGTCTAGCAGAGCTGGACCCTTGCCTGCTATGCTATGTGCTTGCCACTGTCAGGCACAGTGCCTTTTGTTTGCTATTTACACTCGGAGGACCACAAACCAGGAAGCCCTGTGTGCCAAATTGGCCAAGCTAAACAGTAATGTTTTCTAATGAAAAATGTAGCTATTGTTTTAATGTGGGCTTTGTGGTCAGCAAGCTGTCACATTTAGTGCTGCCCACGTGCTGGAATCTAAAAGCAACCTCGTACTGTGCCTTTCGACTCATTAACTTGTTTTGTGCAGCTGGCCTTCCTACAACCACTCGTTCCACCAAAGGTCAGAGCAGCCTTGCACTTTCCCCGCAAGTGACAAAATGACTGCTGGCTTGCAGAAGTACCAGGATTAGTAGTGTCTAATCAGTCCTCAGCCCTCTCACCTCTACAAAACAACAGTGATCCCCGTCAAAATGTTGAAACACATAAGCAATGTACCCCATTTGCTGAATGAGGCCCCACACTCTCAATACGGATTTTACCTTAATGAAAAGTGCAAAATGCAAACACGTCATTCGCGAAGTGGAACCACTGATAAGCGTACCACCATGGTTGAACGCACAAGCGCTGAGCCACTTTGTCTGGACACTGCGGGCACTTCATTGGCATGACTCACTGATCTCATACCAACTCAACCTTTTTGTTAGTTTTGGCTAAAGTGCCACCTATAAGATGAAACTATGACATTCGAGTACAGCTCGGGAAATATGTGAGGCAGGACAAAACCTTTGTACATGTTGTAGGGTTATTTACTCGCCCATTGACTGTCCACGCCCATGCTAATTCCTATGACCATTTCCACCTGCTTTCTGCCCCTCTGCACCCAAAACACGTCCTCCTGGGATGTATTTGAGCTAGATTTATCAAGCCTTACCATACAACATTGAGCTTAAATTGCCTGCAAGTGTGTCTTCTGAGAGTTAATGACTTAACTGGAACTGTAAAAGTGCTCCTGGTGAAATTGTCAACCAGGTCTGCCTTCAGCCATTCCATTTATAAGCACTATGCCTGACCTTCACTGAGTCCTGTTAAAAACATGGCTTGGTAAAGCCAACTGTTTGAGCTTGTGTATCAATATTAGGCATTTGCCAGGCAGTGCTATTATATGCCCAGGTACTCTCAACACTTTGCAGCTGCTACCATCAATGGACAGTTAATACCACTATGGCAGTGCCTGGCAAATGCATTTCCCATGCCTACACAAAAGCGAAAACTGTTGGCATTTCCGTTTAAGGATGCATTTTATCTGTGTGCTCTTCCCATCAGGGGAATAGGTATGAAATGGATTAGGGATGCACGGTGTCCGATGACCTTTAATACTGGAAGAAATTGTTGTTCTTATCTGCAAAATATGTAAAGTCTCAGGTCCCTCTATCATTGAATTTCTACTTTGAGAGATCCTGAACTTTTTTAAAACATGCTTTAAATGCACTCATTTTGACTAATTGAATTCAACATTTTCTTGGGGTATACTCCCAATACCCTCATAGAAGGGTTGGGCAGATGTGCTATGCTCGCTCGTTCAGCGAAATATGGGGCCACTTTGAAAAATATTTCCAGGGCCACTTTTGGATCCCAGTCCGGCCCTGCCCAGATTAAATCTGAGTTATCGCCTATAGTGGATTACACTGAAAGGGAGCGCAGTCAAATACAGAAGATTGAAACTGCGGCAACTTTCCCTGCTCGGAACTTTGTCTTCACATCACTAGTAAGTGTCTTAGAACTGTTGAACTGTTGAAAAGTGAAGTCCTGGTACAATCAGAAATTTTGTTGCAACTGTCCAAAGCGACGAGTAACGCCAAATCGACACTAGTGTGTTTGAAGACTGTACAAAATACGTCAATACTGGATGCAACAAAAAACTTAAAGGCAGAAGTTGTGAAACAAGAAAATAAAATCGCAGAGTTAGTTACATAAGGACACAGTCGTAGTCAAAGTTATGAATGAGGAAAGAACGCTAAATAAGGGGGGTACAGATGGGCTAGAGGCTACCCCAATAATGGCTCTAACTGAGGGTGAGAGGAGATCACCACATTACGTTTTTGATGTGGACCATACTCCACTTTCAGAATCCGTCCGAGAGGAGTTTAGATGATTGGCGCAAGCTGCCGATGACTCGCTGACATGCGAAGGGTTAATCGTTGAACAGACGGTGATGGTCGAGGTCAAACTCCTGAAATCGGCAGTACCCCAAGAAGCCGGGCGATGGGGCGTGAAGAGGAAAAAAAGGAACAAGAAGAAAAACAACAAGGAGGCGACCAATTGTAGAGTCATATGTTCCATTACACATCAGGCCCCTCAATCCAAAAATCGAAAGGCCCACAAAATCAAAAATCCTGCTAACACATTTTGTTTGCAAGGTCTATCGACTCCAACTGCACATCCCAATCAGAGTTTACTAAGACTGGTGCTCCCCACTGAGGGTGGTGCTCCCCACTGAGACTGGTGCTCCCCACTGAGACTGGTGCTCCACACTGAGACTGGTGCTCCTTACTGACACTGGTGCTCCCCACTGAGACTGGTGCTCCTTACTGACACTGGTGCTCCCCACTGAGACTGGTGCTCCCCACTGAGACGGGTGCTCACCACTGAGACGGGTGCTCCACACTGAGACTGGTGCTCCCCACTGAGACTGGTGCTCACCACTGAGAGTGGTGCTCCTCACTGAGACTGGTGCTCACCACTAAGACTGGTGCCCCCCACTAAGACTGGTGCTCCCCACGGACTCTGGTGCTCCTCACTGACACTGGTGCTCCCCACTGAGAGTGGTGCTCCTCACTGAGACTGGTGCTCCTTACTGACACTGGTGTTCCCCACTGAGACTGGTGCTCCCCACTGAGACTGGTGCTCACCACTAAGACTGGTGCTCCACACTGAGAGTGGTGCTCCCCACTGACACTGGTGCTCCCCACTGATAATGGTGAACAGAAAACATCATTCGTGGATGAACCAATGCAAGGCCCATAGGAAAAGTAAACCCTATAACCTTGGAACTCAGACAGATTGAGTGGCTGACTTGAAAACACTGGAGCCAATTTGTTATAACAGTAAAACATGTAAGGCATAGGTAGGGCCACTTAGGACCGCAATGTGACAGAGCAGGAAACGGCCTCAGAGAAATGTAATGCTGTACATGAGGTGGTGATTAGAATCATTGAGTAGAGCTTGATATGGCAGATAGAAGTAATTGGTAGGGACTCTGTCTCGGGTTGTAGTGCCATGGGATGACCCCTCGATCACATCCTCTATCCCACTTGTAGGCACTTTCTGCATGTTTCCATTGGCAAATAAAGTTTACAAGCATGCCAGAGCACGCACGACATCGATCAAAGTGGCAACTCTGATCCAACCCTCTTTCATGGGACCCATCCTTCACTGTGCCCACCAAGCACCCCTGACCAGCTTCTCTCTAGACCTCTGGCTATTCTCTGCACGCTGTCACCTGTTCTATCATAGTCCCTTCCATCATGTATCCCTGGACCCCACTGGTCATCGCTTTGATTTCTCCAGTGTTTCACTCGTGGATCTTCTCCCTGACTGCCAGAGTGATGAGATCTGTGAACATGTCCCCCCTGCTCCCCCTCTTTGCATTAGTGTCGGTTTCATTTGCAGTCCTCCTCTCATGGTCCCCAGCCAGCAGCTTACCCACCCCAGTGTATATGTGCCTGTGTCGCAATCCGGGGATCATGACTTTTCCCTTCACCAGCTGGATCATTGCACCCAATGATCAGCCCCCCCTCCCCACCCCCCTTCACTGGTGATCTCTTGGTCTACCCTGTTCACATGACAATAAACTGTTCCATGTACCCTCATCCCAGTTAGGCTGTTCCTGTGCTGCATTCCATATTTGAAAGTGCCTGCGACTCTCCAAAAGTATCATACTACATCTGTAGGATAGCAATTTATTTCAGATCTTAGTGTCCCTGACAGTGAAGATGGTATTACTCTCCAACCTTTATGGAATCTTAAAACAGAATTGAAATTCATGAGCCTTATAAAAATGTGTGCGCCACCCGAAGGTCACCACATTCCTGCCATTGTGAACTCTGCGACACAAACTTCTAAACAACAGTCTCTTGCCTTTCAAAATCCCTTCCTTAAGGTCTTATAGAGCCTTGCCTCCAATCATGGGATCCAGACACATAGTCCAGAGTTCGTCGTGCATCGGTCAAACATTGAAACCCTGTACCTCCAGAAGCTGCTTCTACACCACTGATATCTTCTGCGGCATCCCGAGCACCGCCCTGTCGAGATCCAACTGGGGTTCCATGAACTCTTGAGAATGGTCATACAGGGGCCTGCTGTAGAGGGAACGATGGTGCTGAAGGGTCTCTAGGAAGAGGAGCAGGTGAGTAATTGTTCACTCATCAGAGGTCCTCAGTCGCAGCTGGGGCTTCGTCATCAAGGTGTAGCCATCTCCTGGAGCTTTCTGAGCCAGTGGTTACACTTGTTCCCTCCTTCGCAAAGCGAACAGGTTGGCCAGGTCAACATAGAGGAGATCCAGGCATCCCAGATGACAACTCCAGGGCCTCTTAGTGTGCTAACTCCAGCTGCTGGTCTACGAGATCTGGCCAAGTGTCAGGTACTGACCTGGCTGGTGAATTCCAAGGATTTGTAACCTAGTTCTCCAGAAGCACACCTGATTTCTGACCCACATGGCTCAGCTTGGACTCCATTCCACCACAGTTACAGTGGCACAAACCCCCAGTGTGCGAAATTCGGGATCCAGTTTGTCATCCCCTGTAATTCTGTAGGCCAACAGGGTCAGCGAAGGTTGAGCCCAGCCTTAAGAATACTGGGAGGGCTGCAGTGTCATAAGACCTCATCACTGTTATACTGTTTTCAAAATCTGCAGGGAACTAGCAAACCTTTCCGCAGTGTCCTCCTCCACTATTCCTTCTGAGGCCCTCTGCAAAGCACTCGCCACTCACTTCACCACCAAAACTCAAGGCATCCTGAACAGCCTTGTTTCTCACTCCCCCAACCCATCCCTCACCCCCTTGCCTCCCTTGGCCACTCACCCTCTTCCTTCTTCCTTCTCCTCCTTTGTCCTTGTCTCATCTAAGGAAATCACGAGAGTTGCCCTCTCCATGAATGTCTCCTCCAAACAGGCTTACCCTTGCTCATCCTGAACCATCAAGGACAACCTTGGCTCTCTTGCCCTTGCACTTGCTGATCTCTGTAATCACCCCTTTGCTATTGGTTTTTTCCCCTCCTCCCTCAAACACTTGCTTGTGCACTCCCTCCTTGAAAAACTGTCAGCACACCCTACCTATCCAGCCAACTACTGCCCTATCTCCATCACCCCCTTCCTGGGTAAACTGTTGGAGAAGTTGGCCCTGTCCCAACTCAACTCTCACACTGAACTTGTTGGTGGTCTCCACGACCATCAATCTGGATTCCGAGAATCCAGAGGCATGGAAGCTGCTCTCCTGAACCCCCATGAAGAACTGCTTGCATCCCTTGATTCCAACTCTCCAGCTGTCCTCATCCTGCTTGATCTCTCCTCTGCATTTGACATGGTCAACCACTCCAACAATGCCCTTGGTATCTCGGAACAACACTGGACAGGCTGACCTCCTTCTTAACGGACTGCTCCTCCCAAGTCATCCTGGGCACCCTCTCATCTCCTCTCCTACTTCATTCTTCCCCTGTGGTGTCCCCCAGGGCTCTATCCTCTTGCCTTGGCTCTTTGACATCTTCCTTACTCAGCTGGCACTACTCATTTCCTCCTTCTCTCCCAGCTTCCAGTGTTATGTAGACGACACACAACTCTTCTTCAAACTTCCTGCTGATCCTCTTGAACCTTCCTTCATCCCTGACTGCCTTTCTGCCATCCAGGCCTGGTGCACTTCCAATGATCTCTGCATCAATGCATGCAAAACGGAGATCCTTCCCAATGGGAAGCTCAATGTTACCCATGCCCTGGTTCTCTCTTGGCTTGACTGTTGCAATAGCCTCCTCCTGAATCTACCTTCTTCCACTCTGTGACCCCTCCAGCTAATCCAGAATAGGGCAGCAAGACTTATCCTTGGCCTCCAGCCTAGGGATTGTATCTCTCCTGCCCTACAAAGTCTGCACTGGCTCCCAATTGCTTCACAGATTAAATGCAAATCCCTCTGCATCATCCACAAGGCAGTCTGTGGCCAGGGACCAGACTATCTTCAACTCTCTCCTACTAAATATTCCCCCTCTACACCTCTGGGCTCCTCTGGCACCAACTACCTATGTGTAAAGCGTTTCACTAAACAAGGGGCAGGAGGACTATCTCTTTCCTCAGCTGACTCCCTTCTTTGGAACAGCATCGCCCTCCCTCTTCGTTTTGAGCGTGACTTTCTTAAATTCCGGAAGCTCCTCAAGACCATCATCTTTACCTCCTCCTTCCCCCCTCCCCCCTCTGCTAATCTCACAGTTGCTTGTTTGGTGTCCAGGGCCCTTATGCATCCTCAGGGGCCTGACCTCCCACACCCACTCACTCCCAGCTCCTGTCTATCATCATCACTTGCCTCGGCTCACCCTCGACCCTGGAGGCTTAAACTTACCTTAATTTCACCTCATCTGTTGCTCACCCATGAGCATTACAGCACCTATACCATCCCCTCTGCCCTCTGCACTTGCACGCTTTCTGAACACTCACAAGGCATAGTAGGTTTGTTCTCCCCCCACTCTATTTAATAAATATTTGCTATGTGTTTCATTGTTTCTCATCCCGTGTCCCCTCCCTGATGCCCTGTGGGTGCTTTGAAACGGTATTTACTTCCTGTATAAGCGCCTAACAAGTGAACAATAAATACATAAATACAATTGATCTGGTTCACTGTCTTTTTCTGTCGTCTTCTGCCTTTACCGACACCATCATCTCAGACCGAGGCATCTTCCTCGGTGGAAGCCCATCTCTGCCTTGTTTCGACGCACTCGTGGTGCACACTCTTGTGAACACACTAGCACCTGCACTCGTTAAGGCTGGTTCTCGTTACCTGTGGGAGATCTCTACTCACAAAGTCAAGCAACCCACAGTCAACGCAGAATAAGCTACAGGGATGGCACTAAGCACACTATGATGCAATGTCAATCTGACACGTGATTGGTCAACCACTGAGAACGCACTGCAAACAATGTTATCCCTCTGATCCTCAGGGAGGGGGTGGGGAACGTATGTCAACATAGTGGCACCCCACGTAAAGACCCCACAGCCTTGGAGGGGTGTGGTAAACTACGCCTCCTTCGCCAATCACGAACACCAGAAGGTAAGTAGTTTACATGTAGGTTTTATTCTCTTAGTTAGTAAGTAGAGAAAGCACTGGGACATCCATCTGGTCCAGTATCTTATGTCTAACTGCCATCAGTAGAACGTTGCATTCCAACATATACCAACATTCCACCTAGAGTCCCAGTGACATCCCCACACCAACATTCCACATAGAACTTCAGTGACATCACCGCCCTTCACCACAACACTAATAGCCATAATCAATCCCACACAGATTATGACATATGTCCTTCTCTTCAACCAATACAACACACCTAGCAATAACCCATCCCACCCAGATTATGACATATATGTCCCTCTCTAAACCAACCCAATACTAATAGCCATAATCGGGCCCCGAACAGGTCATGACATATGTCTCCCTCCCTTGGACTGACACATCACAACCCCATGACATCACCCACCATGGGGATGGATTAACACCGCCAATAAATGTTCTTAACTAAATGGCTCATAACATCTCCGAACAGCTCCCAGGTGAGCCCTTGTACCACACCACACTTCTAACCCATAATCTGTACATTTTTGACAACACACAGTTGGAATCCAAAAATAACTTATGACCAAACATCATCTGGCTGCCCCTTAACCTAGAAACAGGCTCTGGCAGCCCATTGAATGACCAGACAGCTCCTAGCTGCCCTTACCCAAAACATAGATATCATCTAACAACCCCTTAGTACCGCCATACAACACTAACTATTCCTAACCAGGCCCTATGCAGCACCTAAATAAACCTTAAATCAACAGCAGCACCTTGCTGCCCAACCGACAACCAACAACACCTGACTGTCCCTAAAAACAACCAAACAGCACCACACTGCCTGATGGACAGCACCTCACTGCCCCCTCTACACCCAGGCAGCACTTCACTGCCCCTAAAATAACCAGCAACCAGACAGCACCTCACTGTCCCCAGCAATGACCCAGACAGCACCTCACTGTTCCAAACACACCAACTGCACCCCACAGTCCCTTAAAACCAGGCTGCACCTCAATAACCTAAAGCCAACACAACACCTCGCTACCCCACCTAACAGCATGTGGACAGCATAAAAAAAAAAAAAAACACCTCACTATCCCTACAAGCACTAGACAGCACCTGACTGCCCCTAAAACAACCAGACTGCATCTGACAGTCCCAACAACACCAGACAGCTCCCAACTGCCCCTACAACAACCGGACAGCACCTCACTGCCCCTAAAACAACCAAACAGCACCTGACTGTCCCTAACACACCAACAGCCCCTACAACAACCGGACAGCACCTCGCTGCCCCTCAAACAACCAAACAGCACCTGACTGTCCCTAACACACCAGAACACAACCAGACCGCACCTCACAATCCCAACAAACACCACCTCAGTGCCCTAAAACCACCAAAATACACCAGGAACCAACCAGACAGCACCACACTGTCCCTAAAACAAAACAAACAGCACCTAACTGCCTGATGGACAGCACCTCACTGCCCCCAAAAATGACCCAGACAGCACCTCACTATTACAAACCCCCCCCCCGACAGCACCTAACAGTCCCTACAAACAACCAGACAGCACCTCACTACTCCTGACAACAACCAAACAGCACCTCACTGCCCACTAAACTGCACCTCACTGCCCCCAAAATGACCCAGACAGCACCTCACTGTCCCAAACACACCAACTGCACCTCACAGTCCCTTAAAACACCAGACTGCACCTCAATAACCTAAAGCCAACACAACACCTCGCTACCCCCACCTACCAGCATGTGGACAGCACCTCACTGCCCCTAAAACAACCAAACAGCACCTGACTGCCTTTTAAATAACCAGACTGCACCGCCCAGTCCCGAACGACATCAGACAGCTCCCAACTGCCCCTACAAACGACCAGACAGCACCTCACTGCCTCTAAAACAACCAAACAGCACCTGACTGTCCCTAACACACCAGAACACAACCAGACCGCACCTCACGGTCCCAACAAACACCACCTCAGTGCCCTAAAACCCCCAAAACACACCAGGAACCAACCAGACAGCACCTCACTGCCCCCAAGGTGACCTAGGTAACACCTGACTGCCCGCTAAGTGGCACCTGACTGCCCACTAGACAGCACCTCACTGCCCCCTCTACACCCAGGCAGCACTTCACTGCCCCTAAAATAACCAGCAACCAGACAGCACCTCACTGTCCCCAGCAATGACCCAGACAGCACCTCACTGTTCCAAACACACCAACTGCACCCCACAGTCCCTTAAAACCAGGCTGCTGACTGCCCACTAGACAGCACCTCACTGCCCCCCCTAAAATATCCAGACAGCACGCCACTGCCGCACAAAAGCGACAACCCTCACTGCCCGCTAGACAGCACCACACTGCCCCCAAAATTGACACGGACAGCACCTAACTGCCCGCTAAACAGCACCCCACTGTCCTTGACAGCACCTAACTACCTTTTAAATAACCAGGCAGCCCCTCACTACCACTTTCAATACCCAGGCAGTACCTCACTACCCCTTAAAAACCCTGAGTGGCACCTCACTACCACTTTAAATTCATTCCATGCAGCACCTCCCTACCACAAAATTCCAGGCAGCACCTCACTGCCCCTAAACACCAGCATCATCCACACATAACCAAGGGATATGCCCCTACCAACAACACCCAAAAGACGTAAAAGCGCCAAAGTTCTTGTCCCGTAGTGGCACCAAAGTTCTTGCACCACCCCCAAAATGTCCATGAGTTGCACACATAAAAGCAAATCCTGTGTACCCTAATCCCAACATGTGCAAGAAGTGAAAGCACCTCACTACCCGTAAAGGTACTGGCATCATCTACATATAACCAAGGGTAATGCCCCTACAAACACGACACACAAAACAGCAGGACAACATGTAAAACCCACAGTAAGTAGTAACCAGATCAAGTCCATGGCGCTTAAAACCCTGCGCCAACCCCAACATGTCCCTGAAATGCAAAACTCTAAATGCAAATCCTTGGCGCTAAAGTCCCTGCGCCAATCCCAAAATATCATATAATGCAAGAACATAATTGCAAAAGTTATTGACCTGGCGCCAAAAGAATCCCTGCACCCATCATCATACCCATGAAGTGCAGGAAAAATAAAAGCAAAAATTGACATGGCGCAAAATTTTCTGTGCCAACCCCACACCCCCATGTCCACTTCCACCCACCTGGAAGGAAAACATTGTACACATTACAAACTTTGCCAACGAACTCCACCCACAAGTCCATAGATAAAAGCCCATGGAAATTTCCTAAACAGCAGGCCACGACATAAACACAACAGCAGTACATTAGATCACAGGCCTTACACTGCTAATATCAACCCAGGACCCAAACCACACTGTACTAAACCCAGAGGCCACCACAAAAACACAACAGCATAAGCATTAAAACCGGCCTCCCCAATCACATACCTCTACTCAGTGACTTGTCAGATCCTTCATCACGTCACTTGTCCCCCACTGATCCGGATCCAGCGCTCTCTTCCTTGCCATCCTTCTTAACAAATCACCTGCTAATGGCATGTTCCGACCCCCAACACACTTTGTATACGCCCAGAATTTCGGTATCGGCCACCACACTTGCCATCACCTCACCAACCTTCCTGTCAGATCACTGTGTCCTTGCAGCTTCCACATTATTCGAGCACACACATGGTAAATAACCTTAAATCCAGTGACAACCACCGCGCTCTCCACTTGTGCCGACAAATCGAGTTTTCCATGACTGCCAGGCTCAGTTCTGGACCGTGCAATACCAGTTACCATCCCAAAAATTGCTGAAAACCCTCCAGCGACACGTTTTACATTAGCATGAAACAACATCCTACACTTCAACTGCGTACCTGGCGCAGCGCAGCACCCGTAATCGGCGCCTGCGTGACAATCTTGTAAAACGTTGCGTTCCATGTGAGTGTTGCGTTCCAGCTGAGCCCGCTGGATCGTCTGTCCTCCGCCCACCGACGCTGGCCCACCTCCAGCCGACGTCATCATTTCTGCTGCCGGGGCGCCTGCGTGACAATCTTGTAGAACGTTGCGTTCCATGTGAATGTTGCGTTCCAGCTGGGCCCGCTGGAACGTCTGTCCTCCGCCCACCGACGCTGGCCCCCCTCCAGCCGACGTCATCATTTCTGCTGCCGGCACCACAGAGGAAACACCTCTGACCATAACACCAACGCCAAGATGACTGATGTCTCCCATGTCGCCGCTCTGCTCTTTCTGCCCGGCCTTGCACCGCACGCCACCTGTCCTGCCAGATCCTTGCAGAAACAGGCCCGCTCCATACCGCAGGCCTCCCAGCCCTACGCACCGACTGTGCGCATGACCCGACAGAGACCCGGACTGCGGCTGGCACCTCACCAGCCGTCGCCCCCACTGGACCGCTCCTCCCGCACTGTGCGCTCCAACCAAGACGCACAGCACCACCACAGAGTTTGGATTATGCCTCCTCCAATCTTCCACAGGGCCCTCCTTGTTGGGCCCCACCGCTGCTCCTGCAAACGCCCGACCTGCAGGGTAATAGCGGCCACTCCTCTGCTTCTCCTGCACCTGATCGGCATGCAGGACAAAACAACCGCAACCTCCGTTCCCTCCGGCCTGGGCCTCCTGCCACCGCTGCTACAACACCAGGCGCCTCAGGCTAATCCCCAATAGCCAACGCAAAGCATAACACCGATGGACTTCTCAGACCCCTCCGGACACCTGGCATCCAGACTTCCAGAATCCACGTCCTGGACCTCTGCTGCACCGCCCGGCTTGCAGCTTCTTCCTGCAAGATGGATGTCTCCCTGGAAGGCAGCGCTTCTCACCAGCTGCCCCTTCCCAGCAGCACCGATCCCATCCTCGTCGCCAGTGTGGTAAACTACGCCTCCTTCGCCAATCACGAACACCAGAAGGTAAGTAGTTTACATGTAGGTTTTATTCTCTTAGTTAGTAAGTAGAGAAAGCACTGGGACATCCATCTGGTCCAGTATCTTATGTCTAACTGCCATCAGTAGAACGTTGCATTCCAACATATACCAACATTCCACCTAGAGTCCCAGTGACATCCCCACACCAACATTCCACATAGAACTTCAGTGACATCACCGCCCTTCACCACAACACTAATAGCCATAATCAATCCCACACAGATTATGACAAGGGGCTCCAAAGAGCAGTGTAGCAGATCTCCTCCTCGGGGACTGAACAAAATAACAAACAGACCCAGAGCTTAGAGATACCAAAGAGCAGCCCAACTCCCCACCAACAGGGCCCTCCACCCAACAGGGCCCTCCCCAAGGGGAGTGGCCAGGCCATGTAGCCCGGGTGACCTAAGGAAACAGCAGAGCCGGTAAGTGATGGCATGCTGGATAGGTGCACAGCTAGAATGCGCACCCAAAAGCCGGCGCAAGATGGCTGCATCTCTTTGGGCTGACCTCTACCTGGTCCTCTGTCACGTGTGTTGGCTTCCACTTACAAGACAACACGCAGTACTGTGACAAAAGGCAGAGGCTGGGGGGCCAAGCTATGACAGATTGACCTAGGGCAGAGTGACGTCACACACTCCCACTGGACGTCACTGGATATGGTACAGCACATCCATATGCAGCCCTGCACAGCCTCGAACCCAAGGAACAGGGCTTTAAGTGAGCTGCCCACCTCCCCGCCTCCCCCCCCCCCCGGGTTCCAAGACAGGGAGTTGCCTTCTTTGCCAGAGCATTCCCTTTTGCTGTCTGTCTCTTTCACGGGCATTGCCTTATCTATTTTTTAGCAAAGCGTAACCCGCCCCCCCCCCCTCCGCCCCCTTCATGATGCACCCTCTGCCTCTCCCACCCTTTGTCTGACTCCAGACATGTTGTGGCGCTGTTTGCAACTAGAAGGCCAATCCCAACTTCCCCACATCACACAAATGGTGTGAGCTTGGACACATCATCTTATCACTCTCTACCACAGTCTACTAATTTGGCAACATTGTGAGGGCATACCTCATTGACCACTATACAAAACAATTAATTTGTAAGAGCGAAACGAAAATGGAGCATTCTATTACTCCTTTACGTGCAGGCCGACTTAAGAACAGCAAGATATGTTTCCCGAGGTGAATGTGCCAAGGCATGGAATTAGCACTCTATATAGGGTACACGGTTCCTGCCACTCATGAAGCTTACCAGAACACTGAATAATTAATTATGTGTAAGCTGGGTGCCCACACGTCTTTGCTGACACCCCTCGCGTGATGATGAGAGGCTCCTCCCACTTACTTAAGGAAGTGCCCACCCGCATGTAATGCCACACTCCAGGCACACCCTGCACCCCAAAGACTTCAGGTGGGGATCCTTTTCCCTCCACCCATCAGGATGAACACAGGATCCTGTGGCCACCCTACCCCTCCCATGTGTACGGGCCTTTGGACCTTCCTACCTCCCCCCAACCCCACACACAATTCACCTACCTTGAAAACACAAATACATACAATAGGTCACTCTTACCCCGCCCCTCCCCAACCCCGACCCCCGCTCCATTACCAGATCCATGTTGCACTCCCCTTGCAGATTTCTCATATCCAAGAACTGAAAATGCAGCCGACTTTCCAAGATAGTGCCATTTGGGAGCACAATAAAAACCAGGTACCCTCGCTGCCTTTCGCCCTGGGGTGTCTATAGGCCAGCAAGCCACAGATCATGGTTTCTTGTCATTTCTGGCAGTGGCTAACTAGAATTCAAGGTGGCCTAGAGTCCGCCTGTGAGCCAGGGCAATGGAAGGGGGACAGGGGGTGACAAGAACTTTGTGACTGAGAGATGTAGGCAAGGGAAGAGGTTCCATGCGAGGTAAGGGAAGGGGCTTGAGCTATGGGTTGAAACAAAATGGGAACAGAAGTCTGAAAGTTAATTGTAAGGAAGGTGAGTGAAGGGGCATTGAGAATGATATGATCGGTTATTTATAACTCGCTTAATACCTAGAGGTTTCCAAGCGCGATCCCGTGGATCGAACCTGCGTTGCTATGTGTCGTCTCTCTTCCAAGGCGAGCACGTTGCCCCTAAGCTATCCTCCCGCGACAATGTGGTGCAAAGGAAGGACACTGGAGGGTAATGGGTAAGAAAAATACAGTAAATGAGACATAGCGACAAAACTGGAAAAGTCGGTCAGCCGATTCAGGGACTATTGCTGAGATCAGTGCGTGACGTCCATGCCACACCGCCCAATTGTGCGGCTGGCTCGACCCGTTCTTTTTTCGGACAAAGTGATGCATACTTGCTCTATGAATATATGTTTCAATTAAGACTTCTTTTGTTTATTTTAAGTTTGCTTCAAAATGTGATTTGGTGCTTTGAAAGCCACATTTATAGAACAGTGGACTAGTTTAGCCCTTGGATAACAACTTTGCAAAAAGTGCTTTGGCTCTAATATTGAAGATGGAATAGGAGAAAATGAAAGCTCCGCTGCTCTCCAAGTTGGAAACTATGTAACCAGGAAGCCAGGGTTTCAAGTCTGCACCTCCCATGCTTCACACATTATGTGATCCTGAGCAAACCACTGTTCTTATGTTGTGGAGCGGAGAGGCAGGAGGCCAGGTATGGGTCTATTGCCGTTCCAGCTCAGGTGTGGCTCTTAGAGCTAGGCAGACCCCGTAACTCAACTCTACCAATGCATTTCTTAGCTTCCCCCTCCTGTTTACATTGGTCTAAAACTAAATGTGAGATGGGCTGGGATAAGATGGGAGACGTAACTTGCTCTCCAAGTGCAAACTGTGACCCAAGGAAATCTGTGTTCAAATCCCAGATTTCCTATTTCACCAAACCATCCTATTATTATCCTAATGAAATCATGTTACTGTGTTTGCAATGTCAGGGAGGTTTCCTGGGGCCCAGGTCACTAAGGAACCACTAAAATAACCTGCAGGTAGGTTTGCATAAAAGGTCTGTAATGTCAATAATGTCTTGTATATATATGCTTGAGAATGATATTGAGTTCAGTTGTATTGGAATTTGGGGCCACTGCATTGGTGGCTTGGGCCACTACACACCATGGACCAGAAAGGTATGCTTGACCTACAGGCCGAAGTTTGCCAGTCACCCCTGAGTACCTGAGTAGGACTGGGTCAAGTAAGAGTAGGACTCGGTGTAATGAAGATCACTGGTAAGTACTCGGGGCATTACCCCTCTTAACACCCTCTTCCTCGTCCCAGTCCTCAAAGAAGAGAAAATACCACAAGTTAGGGACAGTGACTTACAATAGATTCTCCGGACAAATAAATTCCCATTTACTGCAAACGCCAACACGACCTTAAGGAAAAACCTGAAGAAGTGATGAAAGTAAAGCGAAGTGACACTGGACAAACATAGTCAATAGTGGTTCATAAAAGTGTAGCCCGTGTGGCGGCAAGGCAAATATCAGGCAGGGTAACCCATTAAAAGCCCACCCAGAAGAGACCGCTCTTCGAGTGGATCTTCCTTGAATCCCGAGCGGGAGGAAACTCAGCAATCTCATGATCGGCCATCATAATCATCATCTGGATCGGTGTCCTGGTGGTTGGCTTTGACCCCGCATTCTCGGGGCCAAAAGCCACTGAAAGGACTTCACAGGCCCTGATGCTAGTGCTCCGGCCGACATACATACTACCAGTTCTTGCAACTACCATGGTACTCACAGAATCACTCATAAGCATCCCCCCTCAACCCAGGTGACACTTAGTTGGAAGAATTGTGTCTACAATCAAGTGAAATTAAGACATCAGCGTTGGCCACCCATATCCATCAGACTGATGTGATAACCAGAAGGAACACCATCTGGTACGATTCAAGCTTTAAATGGAATGATATGATAGCTTATTTATAATGCACTTAATACCCAGAGGTTTCTAAGGGCGGACCCGGGGATCGAACTTGTGTTGCTCTGTGTCATCTTGCTTCCAAGGCGAGCACGTTGCCCCTGAGCTATCCTCCCGAGACTAGTTTCAAAGGGATCAGCAATTGACACACTTGGGGACAAGATGTAGATCCCAGGTGGGGACGAGATCACTAATGGCAGGTCTGGATTTCTGAAAACCCCTGAAAGTGTGAGCTGAGTTCTTCTTAGCCAGCACCTATGCCATCCAATTTCTCAGAATGTCCTTATAGAGGCTAGCTGGCACCCGAGATATGAACGCAAACCCCAGTTCAAAACCCTGTATGGAAAATAAGAGGAGTGGATGAAAGGGATGTCTTCTTGTATAGTCTAGATACTGAGCAAAAAAAATAAAAACTCCAGTGCCTGGTATACGCCTTTAGGGTGGCTGGTTTCCTGCAGCGCTGAATAGCTGAAACCAGTAAACCAGTTCACCAGACATACCAGGACCAACTATCCCACAATGGTGTCCAGTCATAGTTTTGAAAGTTTTTGCACATGGGCAAAGTACCGGCTAAAGTACCGCTTTCCCGCTGCTACGCTGTTGGATTCCACTCGGTCCTTCAAACTTCAAAGAAAGCGCACTATCAACCTCAAAGAAAGCGCACTATCAACCTCAAAGAAAGCGCACTATCAGCCTTTCTTCAGCGCACTATCAGCGTTTTTTTGCTACTGTATCCAAAGTGATTGACATCTCTTTCAGTAATCCCGCCTCACTTTTGCAGGGATTGGCTGTTGCTGCTAGCCTATTGTAGCTTGATAGCTACATATTGCTTGCGCACGCGCACAACACGCGCGCACACGGGCAAAGTACCGGCTAAAGTACCGCTTTCCTGCTGCTACGCTGTTGGATTCCACTCGGTTCTGCAAACTTCAAAGAAAGCGCACTATCAACCTCAAAGAAAGCGCACTATCAACCTCAAAGAAAGCGCACTATCAGCCTTTCTTCAGCGCACTATCAGCGTTTTTTTGCTACTGCACCAAAGTGATTGACATCTCTTTCAGTAATCCCGCCTCACTTTTGCAGGGATTGGCTGTTGCTGCTACCCTATTGTAGCTTGATAGCTACATATTGCTTGCGCACGCGCACAACACGCGCACACACGGGCAAAGTACCGGCTAAAGTACCGCTTTCCTGCTTACCCGCGTTAGCTGTGGTCTGCGTTTGCGGTTTAATTGGAATATTTTATTCAGTATTTGCTGTTACTTTTTTATGCAACTTTCTTGTTTATAATACTAATTGTTTCCTTGCTTTTTGACCTTTTTTCTTTTCTACTCTTTCTTTTGGCATAACTTTTATCATTCTTTATCTCCGCTTTTTTTCCTTTTCCTTTTTCCTCGCCCAGTCTTGCTATTTTTTTAATGAGGAAAAAAATTACTGTTGCTTTTTTTAAATCTACTGTACAACTCTTAATACAACAAATATTGTTTTTGCTTATGATAAAATACTGAATGGTGTTTCACTTTTACAAATTTACGACAAACATGCCTAATAATCCTTGTGCTCTCCTCAACCTTACTGCTTGTCATCAAGTGCCAGTCCAATCTCCAAGATTCCTTTCAGCCATCGCGCTGACTCCCTTCTTAGCACCTCGTATTACTGGCCCAACACTGCCTGCCAAGTTTCCCTTCCCGCCAGCACCCAGTGAAACATCTCAAAAGCCGCACCTGAGCCAACCTCTAATCTCAAAAACCCCTATACCTAATGCCCTTTCATCTACTGTCAACAATTCTCCAGTTGCTCATCATTCCCCCCAGGCGCGCATGAACACTCATCCATTGTCTGACATTACTATGCTCAATTCAGTCAATCCTCATTCTCACCCCCCATACAAGGGCACAGCTCTCTCTCCCATCAAGTTCCCCTCTTTGCAGCCTGATGTTTCAGATATTTCCATTCATGCTCCTTCGAGTCCCACATCCATTTCATCAAAAATCGAAGCTTCACACGAAGAAACCTCTGCTGAGATTTCCATCCACTCCTCAGTCATCTGTTCATCTTCGCTCATTGACTCTTTTGCCATGCCCACTCCTCGAGCCCCACAAACACCCTCTTCCACTGCTTTGCCTCAACAACTTGCATTCATTCATGCTGCCCTCACTTCTTTCAATCTTGCTATCTCAACCATGAGTAAACTTTATGACACCATAGATCACAAACTTTCTAATCAATCTGCCTTGTTTGAAGAGCTAGCCATCTGGCTGCATACACATGGTTCCCCTCCTCCCACTAATCCTCCTTCCATCCACTCACACACACAATCCACTTATCAACCTAATCCTATTGCTGAGCATGTACAGGAACGCAATCAACCATCTTCAGATTGTTTCATCGTTCCTGTCACGAGTCATCTTCCTTCGATCCCGGGCATAATTAGACCTATCATTGTTCCCCCATTGCCACTAGTGCCTCCTTCTCAGGATGCGCCCAGTGACCCAATCCATTCCACTGTTGCTCCTGAGTCCTTTCCTTCTGCTCCGTCTTTACTTGCTCCTCACATCCCCATACCTGTACCCACACTTGCTCTTGTCTTGTTTTCTGAATCAGTCCTCATCTCCCCACCAACCCCAACCTTAGATATTCCTTCTCAAATGCCCTATTTGTCTCCCCACCCCAAACAACCCGTCTCAGCTTCTTCTTCCGCACTCACTATGGGTCCAAATGTCATTCCCATCGTCAAGCCTCCAACACGAAGAATCCGTCTGGCCGTTAAAAAAACCAAAAATCTGCCTACCTCAAAGCACTCTAAACATACCCTCACAGCTTTTTTTAAAGCCTTAGGGCAGTCCTCAGTATCTACTGCACCTCCCATTAATCCTTCTGTGGCTCCTCAACTACAATCTTCTCTTGCACCCACTATTGCAAGTTCAGTCTCTGTGATTTCAGTAACTCATCCAGAGTCTCTTTCCCCGCTTAGTCAGTTAGTTCATTCCATCGAACATCATGAGCCACCTCACCAGTCAGTCGTTCAGCCATCAGCGTCACAACCCCAAACCACCCTATCCCAGTTCTCCTCCAATTTACCAATTGTTCCTATTCTTCCATCTTCCATGGAAACTCGCTTTGATTACAAAGCAAGTATTGATGCTTATTTAGCCTCACGCTTGTGTAATCTGGGGATGCCTACAGATCCCTCACTTTTACCATCTTCCAGGATGCCTGTCTTAACTCCTATTACACAATCTCAAACGACAAGCGTACAGGCTGCTCCTGCGATCAAAAAGCATGTCACTTTTCGACAATCTTCTGCCTCAACTCTGTCTCAGACATCCATTCCTGCTGCTTCTGCATTATCTGACCTAAAAGCCAGTGTTGATGTATATCTAGCTTCGCGACTAGGCTTAACGCAGTCGGGTCATGAGGACTCTGAGCTGCCCACACAATGCCCGACAGTGCTCACCATGCAAGAGGAAGAAAGCATTTTACGCTCATGTCTTAGATCGGTTCCAGTGGCCCCCATCGTCAAAATGGCCTATCCAAAGTTCGACAACTAAGCCCTTCTCTAAATCATCAATACCATCACGCCCTCTTTTTCAATCTTTCATTCTCAAATGTCGAGATGGCAATTTTCCCAAATATGATCTAAACCGAGCAAGTGTTCTGAACATATTCGGAGACATTGAGAACCTGAATGCCATTACCACCCACGATATAGATCAGATAGAATTTGTTTCTGACACTTGTTCTTCTGTGGTTAGGCTTCGCATCCCTTCGGCTGTAGTGTGGAATACAATCTGGCGCTGCAAAATGCAACTGTTCGATTTGGGTTTTCTCTTAGCGCTAAATCCTGAATCCTCCTTGCATCCCACTTCATCATCAAAGCTGAAAGTGAATAACTATCATGGGTTGGGGAACAAATTCCCTAACTGTTTGACATCCTCCTTGATCAGTGCGTCCTAACCACCACTACTGTATTTTCCTCATCCTTGAACCTTGCTAGTTGGAATACTTAGGGCCATGCTCACTTACATACTTCTTTGTCTACTCTTTCTCTTACCCATCATATCATAGCCTTGCAGGAAACTTGGTTGTTAATTCCCCCTGTATGGGATGGATTTGACCTTACTTTGCTCCTGGCCCTTCCAACCAAAGGCCGTCCTTCTTCTGGCCTGCTAGTTGCAGTCAAATCATGGTTGGGCCTCTCTGTTCTCCCCTGGGCATCAGTGCAAGCCCACATCCAATTAGTGAAGATTTTACATCGCACCTTCACAATTGCGCTCGTCAACATTTATCGTAATCCTCTTGGACAAACCGATGAATCTTTCTATGATGGTTTGGCTTCCATCATTGATGTGGTCTCACAAACTCCTCACATATCACATACAATTGTCCTCAGTGACATTAATCTTGATTGTTGGAACCAAGCCCGTTCAAATCAAGCAACCTCTATGTGGTCCTTGTTTATGATGCAGCGCAACTTCCACATGGTAAATGGGGCTGTTCCGGGCGATCTCCCGCCCCAAAGTACCTGGCATCGCAGCACTAACTCAAGCATCATCGATTACATTTACGTGAATGCTAAATTGTTCCAACACATAGACAGCCTCATTATTACTACTCTCCCACATAGTGATCATAATTTACTCTCCCTGAAGATTCAGTGGCCTACTCTTGTGGAAGAAACACACCATCTCTCCACCGATCTACTTGATAATCCGGTTGGATCTCGAGCGCGCTGGAGCCTTTCATCTCTGCTATCATTTGGAAATAGTGTGGACTATCATGGTCAGCTGGTCCACCATTCACACTAGTCTGATTTATTGCGCCCATTTGCCAATACCTTGACACTTCGAGAAGGCTGACTGGTCGCCATACACATGCTTTTGACCCAGACATTCAAGCGGCCAAAGCTGATTATCAAAGAGCTCGAAGAGCCATCCTACGATCTAATTCCCTCTCCCTCAGCTCTGATCTATCCACGCTCAAATGCAGACACAAGCATTGGATTAGAAGTAAAAAAGCTCTACTATTTCAACATGACAGCGAAATGATGTTCAGGGCCATGAAGAATAAAAACTCTAGCACTATGTGGCAACGTCTTCATAACCTGACATCCAATTCACAAGGTGCTCTGCAGATCAATGGGGTATCAGACTTAGCTTGGCTAACTCACTTTTCATCCCTTTACGCTGATCCAGAATTTTCCAATAATAGCCCTCCATTTCTTACTTCTGGCTCTTGGAGAGTTGAGTTTACCATCTCTGACATCCAAGAGCAAATCATGAAAGCAAGCTCGTCTCGGGCAGCGGGCCCAGACGGCCTTTCTAATATGATTTTCAAGGCCTTTCTGTCTGAATGGGCCAATATTTTACGCAACATTTTCCTTAACATTCTAAGGCACAAATCAATTCCTCCCTCCTGGAAGACTTCACTAATCATTCCGATTTTCAAAAAGGGCGATCGCAGTTTACCATCTAACTACGGCCCCATCGCCCTTCTGGATGCCCTGGGTAAATTATTCTGTAAATTCATTTTACGGGACTTCAACCAATGGACCAAAAATTCTTATCTGCGCGACCCTCAGCAATCAGGTTTTGTTGCAGGCTTAGGCACTTCCATCAATTTAATTTGCCTAAATGCCCTCAAAACACAGTGCCATGCCACAAAACAGCAAATTCTTTTTGCTTTTGTTGACCTGCCCGTTGCGTTCGATTCTGTCAGCAGACTCCTCTTATTTGCCAAATTACTCCACGACCATTGTCCGCCTACTCTCTTTGACATAATCTCATCTTTACACACCAACACTTCAATTCAAATCCGCCTTTCATTAGACGGGCGCTTGTCCTCAAGCATCCCTACGGCTCGCGGTTTAAAACAAGGCTGCCTCTTAGCCTCAGCTGTCTTTAATTATTTCATTCAAGACGTGAGACTTGCCTTCGAAAATGTCATCTCAGATTTACCCAAATTCAATAACCACCAAGTCCAAGCATTAATGTATGCTGATGATCTGGTGCTTATTTCCAAAACACATTCTGGTTCACAGAATCTCCTAAATGCCTTTCATGACTATATTCATTGCAATGAATTACGGGTTAATACCAAAAAAACTCAAATTGTAACATTCTGGCCACGAAATCACAGGCCTCTATTCCATCTTCGGCACATTAATCAGATCCCTCTCTCTGTGGTTTCCCAATATACTTATCTTGGAATGATTTTCGAGGGCAAGGCTCATGCTTACAGTCACCTCGCTCATGTAGGTAACAAATTGAAGGCTGCTATCTCGCAGGCCTCTCTTATAATGTTTAAATATGGAAAATTCTCTATCACTCCGGCACTGCAATTTTTGGTACTTGAAAGTTTCTCCATCTTTACTCTATGGCCTGGAAACCCTTCATGATGATCTGTCATCGCTGTTCATATATTGGGAGGCCAAATTTTGGAGAAAAGTGTTACACTTACCACAATGCATTCCTTGCCCATGGATCAGGTTTGAGTTGGGTCTTGTTTCATTGCAAGCTCTTTATAATTGGTGTGTTTGTGCACTTTTTAGGAAATGTTTGCTCTCTACTCCTCATACTTCTATACTAAAATTGTTATCTGACTATATGTTCTCTGTAAAACATGTTTTCATACACACATGGTTAACAAGAGCTTACTATATTCTGATAATTGCAGAGGTCTCAATTGAAACTCTATTAACAAACCCTGACAGAGCCAAATTCAAAATTTACCAATCTGATTGGCTTCTGACAAGCGATCTCTGCCTTCAGTATAAAGATTTGGATGGCCTAAGATTTCCTCACAAAAAAATTCGTACAGTGGCTCCATATCTGCTGTTATCACCTACCCCGGAGTACTGCTTAGGTATTTTACGCTTGAGATTTAACCTATACCTCACAAGAGACATAAAAGTCAGACGCAAACTTCTTCCTATATCAAGCAATATTTGCCGATTTTGTATGGCACTTGATACCCATGAACTCATTTGATTACTGAATGTGTGCCTCTCCGTGGTGAAAGAGAGACACACTTCTCAAAATATTGCAACTATTTAGGTCATCTAGACCCGCAAGATTGTTGGGCTGCAATTTTAAATTCTTCGTGCACAGCAATACAAATAGCCACTGTCAATTTTTTGAATTGTTTGTTGCTAGACTCTGTGCATTGCTAGCCCTTTGTTTATTTGTTTGCTTTATATTTGTATTCGCTTCGAAATTTGTTTTGTCACTTTTTGCTTTTTGACTCATTTCAAATTTGTTGTTGTCCAAATTTTTATTCATGATTGTTTTATATTTGAAAGGTTGATTAATTTCAACCAACCAAATAAAAAAAAAAACAATGATCGAATGCCCTTTTTTTTTAAACCAAAAGGACCGAAAAACAAAAATTCAAATGCTTTTTTATTTATTTCTTAATAAATTTTTTAGTTTAGTATGCATAAAAAAGTTTTAAAAGAAAAGAAAATGGAGGGTTGGGGGGAACCCCCAAAAGAAAAAAACAAACAAAGCATTCAAACCTTTTTTTTTCCGGCACTTTTAGTGTCGAAAAAAAGGCATCTGATCCTTTGTATTTCGAACAAGTCACCTACAACCTCCGACAATGATTAACTACTTGTTTTACAGCGCCATTTAATGAAATATGTCTGTAATTTGTTGATAATTACTATCTACCTCTCACGTCTAATAAGATTGTTTTCCCGATATAAGGTAGAGTAACTACTCTAGTAGTGAAAATTGGGATTACCCCTCTATAGTTTATTGGTCTTGAGAGTCAAGGCATGATGGGAGAGGGCTCACAGTGGGGGGGGGGTCAGAGGCAGAACCCAGATGACAGCCAAGAACATCCAAAAAAAGAGTGTGATCCAGGATCTCTTCTTCCATGAGAGTTCCACCACTAGCATGGATGACCCCTCCCTCTGAACATTCAGGAGCAATGTGGTAAAGCGGGCAAAGGGCGGGACGGCACACAGAAGATCCAGAGGCCAAGGTCAATTCACAGCATCCAAACTCTAGGTCCTGAGTCCTGCAACTTTAGTATGGGCTAAGTGCACTCTCCCTGGAGGCAATTAGATCAATGTGCATGTACCCAATTCACTGGAAAACCTGAAGGTTAGCAGGCAAAATGGCTCAGTCGCATGGAGAAGACCATTTCCTGCTCAGTCTGTATACCTTAGTGTTCTCCACCCCCAGAATATATGGAGTGATCCAGGACGCTACATCACGCTTCACCCAGGCCATGATACCTCTGGTGACCACGTCCAAGGATCAAGACATTGGCCAACACTCGTTGGCTGAGATATCCCATTAAGGGCCAATCAAACAGCAGATGGAGCCTGAGCTGTCTCCTGGTGAAGCGTAGTCCTATAACCACTGCTACTGGCATCCGTCCTCAGAACCATCTGTGCAGTGTGGTCAAGAGGAAATTCTGCCAGAAGGTTTCACCACTGAAGCCATTATTGCAGCTTGGCACTGATCTTTGTATATATCGTCCCTAGGTGTGCATTGAAGAAAGAACATGTCACACGTAATCCAGTGTGAAAAGTCCTTCCATGATGCGTCATCTATGTAGCGGGATGGGCAAGGCTAGCAAAGTCCGGGAAATGGGAGCGAGATTGGGTGAGTGAACTGGGGAGTGAAAGGGGAGAGTGGACCAGGGAGGAGAAAGGTGTCTGGGGTTGCAGGGATTCCCCCATATTAGGTGTATGGTGCATGGGTGGGGGAGGAGAGGGGTATATTTGGAAGGTGGCATTCTGGGGGGGTGGGGGTGGTGCGGGCTGTGGTGGCGTCCTGAGGAAAAGGAGCCAAAGGATGAAAGGGAGATCAGGGTACAGGAATTCACTGGGAAGCATCAATTAAACAACTCCTGTTGCGCTAGAGTGTCTGCAAAATGGGAGTTGCATAAATAATACATTTAATTCTGATTAAATAGGACCCCTATATCTGTCTTTGTACAGCATAGAGCTGAGCTCCCCATCGCTGAACAGATGACTCACCTGCTTCTTCAGATGTGCCATGGCTCTGCAGGGATGAACTGGACAGGGAGGATGAACTGCGGGGGAGTGCTCACAATCTCATCTGAGGTTTTGTGGATCTAGCCGAAGGGCAAAAAATATTCCCCCACGTTGTGCCGAATATGGGCTCTAAACACTGAAATGGTTCAAGAGGATTCTTGGTGTTTTCAAATTCCAGCCGAACCTAGTGACTGTCTTGCACACCGCCTGTGCATCGGTCACAGTCTTCTGGGGAGGGGGAGCGTGAATGACACAGTCCAAGCTGGGGTGTGGATGAATATTGGGGCTGTGTAGAAGCCGCGCCAGAGGAGCCAGCAAGTTCAATAAGATTGGAGGAGTATATGTTATGCCGAAGGGAAGTACCATGAACTGGTAATGTACTCTCTGTACAGAGAACGTGAACAAACGCTGTTGGGATTCAGGATCGAAGAGGTGTCCTCCAAGTCCACAGAGCAAAGGAAATCCCTGGTTGATATCATTGGAATTGTTGACAGTGTGTTCTGAAGTGTGAATGGGAGAGGCCGCATGCACCCATTCATCCTCTTTAGATCCATTATCAAGGCTCCTGATGCCTTTGACACGAGATCCGTCGCCGCTCGTTCTTCTGGGACCCAGTAATCTCCTTCCTACTTAGTACATCGTAATTATGTACATTGATACTGGGAGCAGCTTTGAGGTGCTGGTAGTGCGCGGAGCAGCACGTAGGGTGGCTAGAGTCAAACCCTATCTTGAGGAAATACCCTCTCTGATGGGATCAGGTAACTCAGGGTGTGGCCAATTTTGGGGGACCCGTACATCCCTCTAAGAGACGGGAACCACGAGCGAGACTGCTATGGATTTAAACATTATCCAGGCCAGTCCTGAAGTTGTGAATATGAATGTCGGGAGAACAGATGCACATAGGGGGGACAGTATCTTTATGCAATGTCCTCACCATTAAATACTGTGACGCAAGGTATGGATGTGGATGGGAAGCCTGCTCCCCAAGAAGTACCATCTATGAATAAACAAAGAGATATAGGGACCGGTGGTAACCCGAAAAACATGAATCAGCTTAAATAGTACTACTCGCCTAGAACTACTAGCGAAAACATGTAGACTCGAACTGGCGGCCATGGCCAAAAGACAAACCTCCAACCCCTCCAGAGTCGCTAAATTCAACGACCTCATAGAGCTCTACGTTTAAGGTGGTCACAGGTGCCTGCGTGAACTGGTCAGACTGGCACCTTACTGCCGCTACCCCCTTAACGCCAGTTCTTATCACCCATTGGACGCCAGGTTCAATAGGCAGAAGCATCCCAAACCTGCGACATGAACTTGGCCTGGCTGGGACCTCTTAAATCATATCACTTCGGATGCAACTCAAAGTTGGGGGTTTGAGGGTGGGGATTTCTTACTGGGGGCTTTTAAGTTAAAGATAAACTTAAAGGTTAAGAGTTTGTAAACATTCCCCCATGTGAAGTATCTGTTCCAACGAAAGCGTGGTCGGCTGGCTATACTTCGGCTTGTCAGCTACTACCCTGCACAGACTGCCACACAAACCCGCCCACAGGGCGGCGCTTGTAACTGCAAGATACAGGGATGCCCACCTTTCCAAGAGCCCTAATTTGGTTTTGTTTTGATTTGTTTCGGTAATTGACACTGTTTCATCTGTTTCTTCCTAAATGTTTGGTTTGCCTATTTGTTGCTTGCTGCCTATTGTGTCAGGGTTAATGAAATGCCAATAAATTGTGTTTAAAAAAAAATAGTACTACTAAATACCAGGTCTCTTCTTAAACATACACTTATATTAGCAACAGGAAATTGATTTTTCTGCTGTCATTGAAACATGGTGCTTTGAGGCCGCAGGACCCACTCTTGCTTTGGCGATCCCGCCTGGCTATAGCATTCAACGCCAGGATAGACAGGAGGGGAAAGGAGGAGGGGTTGCCTTCATTTTTAAAACACATCTTGATGCATGGAAAATGGAAACACAGGATGTGGAGGGGTGTGAAATGATAATAATGAAAATTAGGACAGATGCAGAAACTGCATATAACCTAATACTAATCTATATACCTCCATCCACCATGCCGGAGTTTGCTAATCAACTTAGTAATATCCTCCTACCTCTTCTGAAACCCAACACCAGAGCTTTCGTCTTGGGAGACTTTAACTTCTGGTTAGGTAACAAACATGACTCTCAGGCTACGCTTCTGATGGAAGACTCACTATCAAATTTTGGCTTTGAACAACTCATTAATTCTCCTACACACAACAAGGGGAATATATTAGATTGGATGGCCGTGCATGAGGCTATCACAACTGACGTGATTGTTCCTCCATGTCCATGGTTGGACCATTTTTCTTTTCACGTTGTCATAGTATAAGAAAAACAGTTTAAGATAAGTAAGGTGAACAACATTTCTTTGGTATCAAGGAATGTGAAGAAATTGACACAAGAGGTTTTGGAACCGTAGCTCTTGCCATTGGCAGAGGAGGTCAAGAATCTTATACAGGCAGAAGACATCATGGAAGCATATCAACTTACCATTGAAAAAGCAACCAATAGTTTGGCTCCTTTGAAGAGGAAGTGGGTTGTGCAAAGGAGTAATGCCGGGTTCATCCGAAAACTTAAATCCTTAAAAACCATATGAGAGGGCTGACAAAATATATAAAACATCTGTTATTGCTGCAAAATAATTATCCTTTGATGTTAGGATTGACAAAGCTCAATCAGAATCAAAATTAAAAAAAAGACAATTTTAATACATTTTTTAAAATATGTTTTTATTGGTTTGACATAACTACATATCAATAACCACAATTTCCGATCTCTCCTCCCCCATTCCCGTACACCCCCCCGCCCCAGATGGTGGATGTCGTCCTTGGTTCCTTGCTGCTGTTAGAGTTACAAAATGTCCAGTATTCAGATCTTGTGTGGGCACCATTGGAGCATGTAGTCGCTCTGAAGGTATACCAGGATAGTTCCCCAGTTTGCTTGAAAGACCAACAGTATCCGTGGATCTTACCGTCATCCACTCCACTGATGCAAATATCCACACTTTATGGAGCCAGTCTATTTAGGTAGGTGGGTCATTTTGTTTCCAGCATTATTATTATTGTTCCAATAATTAAATAATGATTTAAGATCCTGAAAGACTTAGAACATCCATGTTCCAATAAAGTAGACACCATTGCGCAAGACGCAGCTTGGTGTGCTATCATTCAGGAAGCCATGTTAGGGAAGCAGAAGGGTATCAAACATAACATAGAGATCACCCAGATGAGCAGTAAAGCAGCCACTTTGACCGCGGATGTTGTTGGCTGTACACACAAGAGACTACCCTATCAATTCAACTTCAAACCAATGTCAGAAACTGCACTCGCCGTAATCATTGAAAAGCTTAAACCGGCTAGCTGTAACGGGGATGCTTGTACTGCTATGGTCAATAAATCGTGCTCTGCTACACTGATAGGCTCCCTTTGTAAATTTGTCAATGCTTCATTTAGAGTGAATTATGTTCCGGTCAATTTGAAAACAGCATGGGTTACCCCACTGCTAATAAAAACCAGGCCTTTGTCCAGAGATACCTTCTAATTACCGACCGATTACAAACACCTTGTTTCTGCTCAAAATCTTAGATTGTGTTGCCTATGAGCAGGTCTCAATGCATCTGAAAAACCATGGCGTCCATACCAAATGGCAGTCTGGATTCAGGCAGGAGCATGGGACGGAAACGGCCCTGCTCGACCTGAAGTCCCGACTGCTTCAGATCATGGACAGAGGGCAAACCGTGATACTCATGCTCCTTGACATATCTGCGGCTTTTGACCTGGTGGACCACAGGCTGTTGGTCAACAGGTTAAAGGAGGTATCAGGATTCTCTGATAATGCCACCTTGTGGATTAGTTATTTTCTGAACAACCGCTGGTGCAGAGTATATAACAAGGAGGCAGAGGCCGAACCATCGCTCTTGGACTATGGGGTACCACAAGGGGCTTGTTCGTCCCCAGCCCTTTAAAATATATTCACGGTTCCCTTCTTTGACTTCCACGAAGACAACAAAATTGGCTTCACAAACCGTACAGATGACACACAGTGTGACATCCCACTGCCTGGCCATTACCGAGAGGATGAAGAGTCTCTTAACAGAATGCATCATCTCATTCACACCTGGATGGTAAGTAATGGCCTGGCGCTAAATAAAGAAAAAAGAGAACTGATGATGATGGGCACAAAAACCAAACTACATGAGATGGGCAAGGGATACTCCCATTGCATGGTATCAGACTGAGATATTAAGATCAGTGATAAAGTGAAGACGCTAGGAGTTTCGTTGGATAAGAACCTTAAAATCCAGGCCCATGCGGGCAGCTTAATCTCGTCGAACGCCTATCACATTAAATTGTTAGCACAGGTTCGCCAGTACATCTCCCAAACCAGTCATGAGACACTGGGCAGAGCCATCATAGGGTCAAAAATTGACCATTGCCGTAGTCTCCTTGTGGGCATTGCGAAGTCAGACAGCGCCAGATGGCAAACTGTGCAGAATAGCGCTGTTAGAGTGATTATGGCACTCAGGAGGAGGGACCATGTGTCTGAAGCCAGAATTCAATTTCACCTCCTCCTGATCACGCACAAATGCATGACGGGGGCTAGCCCCACATACTTGAGTGACGTGCTGGTTAATGATGTCCGTATCAGGACCCTCAGGTCAAACACCCTATAACAACTAAAGACACCTGCATGTAAACGTATGTTCTTTCTCCCTCGTCGCTCCAAGAGCTTGGAGTGCCCTCCCACCGGATCTTGGGGCAGTCAGCGCCAGTCCTGTCTTTAGGAACAAATGGAAGGCTTGGCTGTTTAGCTGATGCTGATGGGACTGCTCTGCCTAAGCCTGGCTCTGGTATTTGTTGTTCGAAGCCCCATTGTTTGTAATCCATGTTTTCTTTTTTTTTTTTTTTGATTTGCATTTAATCAATAAAAGATTTTTACAAAAAGACTTTTAGCATTCTTATTAAAAAGTTCTGATGAGGGTACTTAGGACACTGCTTTCAGTTTCTTTCTTTCAAAAGTCAATTTCCCCGCTGTTATCGTCAGACTGATCAATGACCGTTTGACGTTAAAGTTTAAAGTTTACCGGGTTGGCTCTTTTCAAGGCAATATCTAAATGTTTGGCTGCGGCCCTTGACCATCTAGCTGAATCGCCAGAAATGAGCCGATACCAACCCGTCTCTTCACTAAGTACCGATGGATGGGATAATAGCGGTGCCAAGTACGCCCCTCTTTCTGTAGACATCGCTGGACAGGATGTCAGGAGGTGTCTCACCGTTTCATGCTGATCTGGGTTTTCACATAGACGACATGAGGCTATTGCAGATTGAGATCTAATGGACAAAATTTCCCTTGTGTGTAGGGTATTTAACCGAGCTCGTATGAATGTTCTTCGCAGATCTTTTTCCATAAATTTTTCACAATATTTCAGCGGAGTTTTTGGTTTATTGTGTCCAGGCGGAAGATTTTTTCAGTAGTTTATATGACAGAATTTTTTCATTTGTCAAGATCCAATCTTGCTGCACTATTTTTTCTTTCACTCTGCCAGGATTAGAGATTAAGAGTTCTTCCGTGCAGGCTATCTCTTCCAGTTTGTCTTTCTGTTTCTTGACCCAGTCAGTAAGAGGTTTACACCCCCCTCTTTGAATTTCTTCTGCTACCACCTGAAAGATGGGAAGACCGTCTGGCAAAAGAATTTTTCTAAAGAGTTGGAGTGCCCCTTGCTCCACTGTTGATGCAAGAGACGAAAGACCAAGGTTGTTGTTCGAAGCCCCATTGTTTGTAATACATGTTACCTGCAGTCTGCTCCGGTAAGCCTCTGGGTCATTAGGTGTGCTATCTAAATATATTAAGACGAGATAAGAGATATAATGGAATACATGCACAGATCTGTCTTAACCCTCTGCACTTTCGTGACAGACCTTTCCTGCATGAGAGAGGCGAACCCTTTTGCAGGGGTTTCTTTAAGCATGAAGACACATAATCCCAGAATCTGGTTGAGTTGATTGGCATGTCCATCCCAGAACACATTTATAACCCACCATCTGAAACCTTCTCTAACCTGGCAACAAGAAACCGGCTCAGCTTTCACCCTAGTGTGCAAGATTGCCTTCCATTTGGGAAATTGTCGTCCACTCCTGTCGTTTTGTTTCCATTGTGAACCTATGGTGGCACAGTCGAGGACTGCAAGTCCCAGAATGCAAAGAAAGGCCTGGACTGTCATCTTATAACTGTAATGAGGCATGTTGGCTCTAACCAACTCTCATAGTCATGACATTTGAGGAGTTGTGGTGGCTGGAAGGCAGGGTGTGGAGGAAGAGTCACTACCTGTGCCTCACCGCGCACCCTTTCTCAGCCCCGTGTGTGAAACAGAGGCTGGGTGGGAAGGCTAGTAACCGTAGTGGCCCCTCCTTAAGAAAGACACCCTTGGCTTGATGTAAAAAGCTGGGTCCTATTCTTCCACGGCCTGATTAACAAGTTCAATCATTCTGAGGCTGAAAAGGTTGTATACAAAAAACAGCAAGGCCTCCCTTTCCATGCGTCCAACGAGTGTTCACACCACCAGCAACTACTGCCACCTCCTCGACTGCAAAATCTGGAAGACGTCACAACTAAAGCCAGAAGCAAATATAAACTGCTACTTGAGAAGCTCAAAAAGAGGTGTGCAGTTGGCACCCTCTGCCAGGGCAGTGATCAAGGAGTGAAAACCTTTCCAGAGGGATTGGGAAGCAAACCTATGGGTATTAAGCGCGTTATAAATTACCTATCATATCATATCGTAAGCAGCATAGTTCCCGGCATTCATGCCGAAGGTCATCCATTTGGGCATTCGTCCGTGTGCCCTCAACTTGCTTCTCCACCGTGTCTGTAGGAGGAACGTCCCCAGCAAGCAAGGTCCAAGATGGTCTTTCTTGAGAAACAAGGCAGAAGCGAGTCCACGTTGAGGCTGTCTGGACAGTGAGCGTTCAACCATCTTATGCCACTGTTTTAGGGTAGCCCTTTTGGTATTCTTCCCCTCAGAGGTTGGCATATACCTTCTATAAATACCCTCTCACTCAGGATAAGGTAAAAGGGCAGAGATGTCAATCAGCATGACCTCACTCCAAAGGTACTTCCCACTGGAGTTCCCATCATTGCTCCTTTGCCAGTTGCTCTGCTGGTTGTGTGGGGTTGGACCACAGCAGAAATGTCATATGGGACAGTAAACAGTAAGCCCCCAGGTGATATGATATGATTGGTTAATACCCAGAGGTTTCTAAGCGCGGACCCGGGGATCGAACCTGTGTTGCTCCGTGTCGTCTTGCTTCCAAGGCAAGCACGTTGCCCCTGAGCTATCCTCCCGAGGTGGAAGGTCATGATGCCTTTTATGAAGGGTAGTATTGACTGTGTCCTCAATAAGCATTTACAGACCATGCACTGCTATGTATACACACAGTGGACAATGGAACCCTCAGAGTCTCATGGTGGGGCAATGTTGATTATTCCTCGATATTGTGAGAGAGAGTCGGGGTTCCATTAAAGGGACAGAGGCGAGTATTATGCATCATATTGTCTTTAATAGCTTTACATGGTACTAACAACTTAAACATAAAACAGCACCCCTAGCCCACTCAACCTATGAGACCCATCCATACACTTGCAGCCCTACAACCGTTCCAGTACATCCTATTATTTCCTCTTTTCCAATCCAAAAACTTCAAACTCCTCTGGTGCTCCGTGAGGGAAAGAAGAGAAGAGCTTCCTGAAATGACCACATCCAGAGAAAAATGCCTAGAAACCCGGGAACAGCCCAAGAAGAACGATTGGTCCAGGGAGAATCCATCTGCCACCAATCAGAAACCAAAACATCAGGGAGGGAAACAGAGGGAGGGATAATACTCATCCCTGTGTGTTAATAGAATCCAGACTCTCATTCACAATAGCTAGGCATAGTCAACGTTCTATAGCATGGACACTTCCTCTTACGTACGTTTAAAGGCTCGCCAAATCAACCACAAAGTGAGGAAAATACGTATACAATAAAACCGATGAAAGGTCCTGCCATTGGTCAAGGCGGCCAACAGAAGCATGGCTTCAAGCCATGCCCCAGACCAAAACATCTTGGAAACCTTGGCTAGTTCAGGAGAGTCTGCCCCAAAGATGCAGATCCCAATCCCTGCCTGAACCATGACCCACTTCACCCACCGAGCCAAAGTTGGGGAGGAGGCTGGGAGATACGGTTTACGTAAGGTAATCAATAGCCAATCACAGGATCCTAGTCGGCCGGCCATCCTGTCCACAAACACTGGATAACACAAAGTTTGGGAAAATCAGGAAAACAACAAAAAGAAATAACCAGAGAGCCAGTGTTTCCTCTCCAAGGAACATGAAAACTGGTCCCCGTCTGATGAAAAGAACCTACTAGATAAGTCCTCCTAAAAGAGTTCAAGGATCTCAAGAATAACAACGTTTCCGCAAGAAACTGAAGGGGCAAATGTGCACCGTCAAGCCATTGTTTATGCCTAAACAAGTATAACACAGGGTTAATATCCTGCATAGAGATGAGCATTGATGGAGGGGGCTGAGAAACCCTGATGCCTTTGAGCACCCGAACACCAAAGGCTGCTGCCCTATTGAAAACCTGCTGACCAAGGCTTGTCTGGCCAAATAGCGGACCTGTGTACATCTCCCCCTCTCTCTCGCGTTCTCTCTCTTTGTCTCTCTCTCGTGTTTTCCAGGGAGACAATGAAGCCCTGTTTTTACTTCCTTACAGGATGGAGCCTCTGCAGAGCAGTCACAGTCTTCCGGTTAACTGCCCTCAGGACTCAATGTGAGTGCTTATTTGGGGCTAATATTCATGAGTGCATTCAGTCTGTTTCCGTTAGGGTGCAGCAGCTAGTGTAGACCTAACAGCCTGGTCCTATGTCTGAACCCCAGTGCCCCTAGCAGAGCCCATCCCCATCCCCCCACTGACCTCGCGCTGTATGGAGAATGTGCCATCACTGTGATGGTGACATTCCCACTGGACACACACACAATGACAATGTATCTCTCCAATGCCATGCTTCCTCTGGGTGATGAGTCTGTCGCTGCTGCCCTGGTTCTTCTTTTAACCATAAAAGATGACTGCGCTCTCCTCCGTCCAGATGTCTGTGGGGTTTCTTTGGTATGGTGGCCTGCTAAAAGGTAGAAAAGGGCACTAGAGTAGCCAAAATAGATAACCTCCATTTTCAGAGCATTGAGTTAGAGGCATTTCCTGACCATCCAATCTTGGATCTGGAGCAGGCATACCGCAATGCGATGCAGGTCCACAGAGGGTTCACTGAGCTTAAGTGCATTCTGGGTATCATCTGCATAGGCTTGAAAAGGTGACAGTAAGAGTGATACGATCAGAGAGAGTCTTCAAGATAGGTATTGCCTTGAGGAAATGCACAGCTCAAGGAGGTCAGCTTGGAAAGAGAAGGACCCGACCTAACCTGCAGTCCTGCAGGTCCCCGCCACACAAAAAGGAGAAGATCAGCTTCAAGTCCGTAGCAGAGATGCCAAACAAGGCTTTACGCTGGGTGTGGAGATTTGCATGGTTGATAGTGGTGAAGGCTGTTGAGGGGCTCAGAAGGATGAGGACTGATGGTTCATTGACAACCAGTGAATTTCAAAGGATTTCTTCTTAGATAAGGAACAGAGCAGACTCCATTCCTTTACCCTCCCTAAAACCAGACTGGCGGCATTGGAGCAGGTCATGGGTTTTACTGTAATGAAGAAGCAGTTGGGTCATGACATATTCAATGATTTTGCTAATTGTGAGGGAGCAGGAAGGTACCTGAGTCAAGAGCGGGGTTACCAGGGTAGTTTGGGCGGGGTCAAGAATGTGAATACTATCCTTAATAGCCTTTACTGGACATGGGAGAGCCTGCCCTCAGGAATCTCTCGTTTTCTTTTCCATCATGACCAGGTGTCTTTGAGAGATGGGCGAGAAGGCTGTGAAGGAAGAAGACATTTACGACACCAGGCCCTATATGGACCGGTGGATGGAAGGCCGGAACAGAGAAAAAACAAATGCCTCCCAATCAGTTACCTTTTACTGCTAACTGTACTGTGGGGAGAATTTTTATAATGGGTATTGCAAATGTGACAGAGTCTCTCTTGAAACAAATGTGTATCTTGTTTTTTCTTTTGTAGGTGGTGCTTCAGACCCAAAGATTACATAATTCTCTTGATCAAGTGTTTAAAATTCAGACAATGTTGTACAGTATTAATGCAAGTACAGGAGTTTGGAGCATTTTGTACCAACCTTCATGAGACTAAAAGAATGGAAGCACGCTGATTGGATGTATTGTATTTTTAATGTATGCATGCATCAGGTGGTCATTGAATGTTCTAGTCTGTGCAAAGTAAGGCTTGAATTTCTGGGACCCTATGTGCGCTCAATGTCAGAAGTCTTATCTTCACTCTTCTGGAATAGGGTAACATTGGCCTATTATCTAAACCTCTGAAAATATTTGTGACCTCCAAGCTGTAGCAGATCAAGGAGAAATACTTTTAGAGTCCCTGAATTCAAACGTGTAAAAGTATCTGTTTCATATTCATTTTAGTTGTTCATTTATAAGAGCTTAATACCAACAAGTGGTTTCTAAGCGCAGGATACAGATTTGAATCTGTGTTGCGCTGCATTGTCTTGCTTTCAAGACAAACCCCTTGCCCCTGAGCTACCCATCCTGCCCTTTTTCCCCGAATAGTTATCAGGTATAGCATAGGACAGGTTTCTTTTTTTTTTCTGTAATGACCATATTGCTGATGATTCTACTGATTGTATGACTATTGTATCTTATGGTTACGAATGTTTGAAGCTCCTATTTTATACTTTGTTTTTTTTGCATGGTACTCTGTGTACTAAAAGCACAATTACAAAAATATACATATTGTTATTTATTTTGCAGAATTGTATGTATTTTTGAAAAATTGTTTTTGTACTACATGTTATGAATTTATTTGAAATAAACTCATGTGCGACTGTGACTACTCATAGCATAACAGGTTTCATTCATAGAGCGCATTCCAGTCCACCTACGCTGTTTCACCAGCACCAAAACCTTTCAATACCTTTGCTATTTTTCTTTCTAATGGTTATTTGGTTATAACCCATTGTATAGTCTTAGCTTGCCAATGGGTGTCTAACCACTAAGGGAATATGAAGGTGGCATTGGTTGTCCTGTAAGAGGTAGTGTTTATTCTCTTCTGTAATTTTCCAGGTTGGTTGATGCCACGGATGACCTCAGGGAGAGAAGTTCATAACTCTGAAGCCAGGACATGGAAGGAACGCCCCCTGGTTTTGGCAAATTTGAAACGAGGGATTATATCCCTCAACCTATGCGTGAAGGATACCATTTCATTGGATCTTATCCTGTATGCCGAGTCCACATTTTGCAGAGCAGCCTGAAAGCCTTAAAAGCAATCACAGACCTCCGGGAGCATGTGGGCTGTCCTCTGGAATGGCCATATATGATGCGTAATAAGCGTGTTCTTCACTTCTCTCACAGCCATACTCAAGACAACCTGGAGACGATGTGCAATGGAAAAGGACTTGGCAATAGTCCAGTTCAGTGACTATAATGATGCGGGCAACGATTGCACATCTAGCTTCTGATGGGAATGAACCAATAGGCTGCATAGGATGGTAGCTGGCAGAGCTGCCAATGGCACTAGCGGAGGCTGACATAAGCTAGCCAGAACCAGGAATCACTCCTAAGGATTGCACCTGCTTCTGCATACTGCTTCAGATGTCCGTGATGGACACCTACAAATATGTTTGCTTAGTCCTTTCCTGTAGGTATTAGGACACGTGGAGGATCAACTCCGTCTTTGATTGATTGTGAAGGATCTTGCTTGTCATCATACAGACTGTCATGAGGTCAAGATATTTTGAAAGCAACAATGGTTGTTTGCTGGATATCCTGCAAAGAGATCTGTGCCACCCTGGTAGTTGTGGAACTGCACTTCTTCTCTAGCCAGCGAATCGCAGAGGGACTTGATATAGATGTTAAATAGCATGATGGACAGGTATGACCCATGTGGTACTCCACATTCAACTAAGGAAAGAAAAGATTCAAGGGAGTAAACCTTCACGCAAGCTGCTCTGCTGCTAAGGAATGATCTAAACCAATCATCCACTGAGTCTATCAGTCCTTCCTCCACCTTCAACTTATCCAGGAGGTTGTGGTGGTTTACGGTGTCAAATACGGCCGACAGGTCAGTAACACCTACATGCCAGATCTGTCTCAATGCAGATAAATATATGCCTACTCGTCCCCAAATGTTAACCCCCCCTTACAAACTGGTCAACATAATCTGCTTCCCATGTCCATCTGGTTACAGTTTTAAAATGAATGTCAAATGTCATTCTAGGCTGCACCAATCGGTCCTCATAAAGAATTAGTCACAAGATGTCAAAATGATTTAATCTGCAATTGGTATGAAGATATTAATTCACAATTGATTAGACATACATGTGCCTCCATTTTTACTTTTGTTCGGTGGGCCCACTCAAACCACGCCTTACTGAACTACAATGTCCATTGGCACACCCCCATTCAGGTCCCGGCCTCCCCAGAACCTTGCTCGTGGAGCATCCCGGATCCCTACTCCAAGGCCTAACATACTCTTCCCAAAAGCGCAATGCCTGAGTTTCTATTGTTATCACAGGTACCCCTGAGCCATGCACTGCAACATACCCTCCAGGGCTGCTTCACCAAACAAGCTGCCCCGGACTTACCTGCTCCCTAAAATGGCTGCTGCACTCTCCCATGTGGGACTGCTGGGCCTTCAGCACAGACTCGTGCGTGGTGCGGGCGAGCCTCTCGCGGCTCCCTGCAGCCACCTGGAAACAAAATGCAAACCAACGTGATCGACATATCGGTGTGGGATATTTTAAGTACAATGGAGACAAGGTCAAAGTAAAGGAAAAAACATTACTTATGTAGCAGTTTCTTTGAAAAAGGCAATCAGAAGACAAGTCGATCAGGCCATTTTTCACATAGGCCATTTATTGTCCGCGGTGTAGCAAGTATATGAAAAGGCTGTCTAGGAGACCCAGCACCAATGCTGCTTCTACTTAACATCCAGCGGTGTACTCTACAGACCTCTCTTTGGCTGGGGTCTCCCTCTGGAACAGCCTCCCTGCTGTAAGGAAGGCATGGTATCAAACAGTAAGACAGACACAAGTGACCACAGTTCAAGGGTGTTTATTGAACTTCAATTGGGTTTGGAAAACACCTATCTAATCCTAAATCTAAATATGGCAGCAAGCTAGGACCATCAAATAATAATAACGCATTCCTAGTCGAGTATGTCAAAATAAAAGGGCCTACACTATTAAACATATTGCCAATCCTTACTTCTAATTACAAATAGTGTGGGAAACAATGTTTCGAGACAGTCAAGTCCCCAAACTGCATACAGCTGCACCACCTCAGTCACCGGAGCCGTCCAAGCCGCCTCGACCAGCATTCCAGATCCGCCAACCAGCACATAGACAATGGTTCTTGACCCCGAGCCTCTGCGCTGGACAGCCTGCAGACGTCCGACCATCCCTGCTTGCTGAACTGCCTGCCGCCTGGTACCCACAGCTGTCTCCCAACATTAACTCTGCCTCAAGGGCTGCGAAGCACCCTGGAACCGTCTTAACACTGTCGAACACCAAGAACTTCTTCAGCACCAGGTAGATTGTGGTTCTGCACCACTGGTCCTTCTCCGAAGGCCCCTAGAGTCAGAGAACCCTTTGCCCCTTGGTTCTGAAACCAAATAACCTTGAATAGTTAAGACTGATTACTTTACCAACTACCCTCCTCTCTGTCTCTCCTCTTTGTTCCTTTACAGTGTGGATTGTATTTGTAGTGTGCTAAAACTGTCTGTTGTAGTAATAACAAAGTAGATAATTTGTATACAACCTTGACTGGACAATCACTTTTATGATTGGGTAATAATTGTATTTTCACTGTGTTGAAACTAACCAACGATCCACAGCCTTGCAGAGATGAGCCTGCTGTTCCGTCCACGTTACCAAAATTGGACAAGGAGGTTTATAATTAACTTGTGTTCCAATCTGTTAGTATCCCTTCTGGTTTACTGATGGTGTGGGGCTGATTGATGGTTTAGAAACTGATATTCATCCCTGGGTCACTGGTGCCCCGGAAGTTGATTTGTCACAGAGGATGCACCGAGAATGGAGACACCTAGGCAAGCTAACGAGCCAAAGACATGAAAGAGGTGCGAGAAGCTCCACTATAGCGATGGGTCCCATGATATGTTGTGCTGTGCATGGCAATTATAGTGTTACTAGTCTACACAGGTGCACAAAGCTCTCAGTGACATTACTTCAAATCTCCCTGAAAGAGATATGACTTCCCCACAAGCTCCCTGACATGCTTACAACTGCCTCAAATCTCACTAGTGTGGAAAGACACACAACATGTTCAAATTGGCCTAATCCGCTACCACAAACCCACCCTGAACTGCAATGAAAAGCCATGAATTCACATCTCCAGGAAAACAAACGATTGGGCTTCTGATGCCGAAACTTCATTGCATGGAAAGGGACAGCATTGCTCTGAGGTTACCTGAACCAGAAAAGGTCTTCATTGCTGAACCTCTTTTACATAAACCAGCACAACACCCCAACAATCTTTGTGTGACCAGAGTCACAACACAACTTTCCATACAAATTAGAGGGGGGCTCTACTGCTTAGTAATGAAAACAATTCCACAAAGATGCCTTTTCTACGGGTAAACATGTTTCCATCATTTCCTGGAATCCGTATTGTTGTATCCGATGCCCAATTATTGTTGTAATCCACTGACAAGGAATTAAGGGTGACAATCCTAGGAGATAATACTATGGCAGCCCATGGTGTGGACGAGCCCTGTGGGGAGTCAATCGACGTGTCTTTCTATGAATTGATGATTCATTTTAATTGATACTTGGAATTCTTAAGAGTTCTTTTTTTTTTTTTTACTTTTCAGTTATCAATAAAAGTAATGTTTGTTTTTTTACTGGAATTACCTGATTAAAGGGCAATGGAAATTAAATGAGTGAAGCTCTCTCTGAAATGGGCAAGAGCGTGGAAGAGAAGAGACGTTGCTGGGCCTTCATTGCATAAAATAGAAGATGCCCGCCACTCTCCCCAGGACCCCGCTGAGACCACCCCTCCATACATGGCACAGTCCTTGAAGCGCGCCAACTACGGATCTCGGAATTCATAAACCCTTGCAAGGACTTATCGTGAAATGCATTTGCAGGCCAATAAATAACTCGCTACAGTAGGACATTATATTCAATTTAATATTTAAAGAGGAAAGAGCGGTTTGGAGCCAAACCCGGGCAGCGGTAAATCGACGCAGTCCCACCTGAGCAATAAAATCCGTCTTTGCTTCCTGAGGCCGCACGCGCTTGGTTTTTGCTCCTGCCCACGGATGGTTACAGACTTTTCAACACTCTTACTCGCTTTTGCCACACAGGCCGATCCCTGCGGAAAAAATCCATTCTTGCAGCTTGGCAGCGCCGCGTCCCACCCAAGGAGAAGGGTTTTCAGTCTGCACTCTAAAAGAGGATTTATTTCTCAAATCTCCTTACAAATGTGGACATGCCCCATGAATAACCAGTTAACTACTGCAGTTTGGCCCATATTAAGTCGCAGACTTCCGAGTTCATACCCACCCAATTTTCCCAAACCACCAATCATTTATTGCATGGCATGCTGGAGCGGCCCGTCCATAGAGCGCTCCATTGTGCTGTCCCTTCGCCTCACTGCTTAGTGTTCTGCATTCATCATAAAGCGATACGTTGTATCTCCGATTAGTAAGCCTCCTGGTGCGCGGAGCCGGCTACACTAAGCACGCTTGTGTCTGCTTAACTTGAGACAGTGCCCACCGGGTTCAGCCCCAGGACGTGTGTACAGGACCAACACTTCTTTTTACACTCGCCACAATGTGACTACCCAATTGCTATTCTTCACCTACTGAGGGTATTGTACACTTCCTGGAACGAGAGGGTAAGCACCCACCGGGCACTTACAAGCATGATTGCTTGAATAGTCTGAATCTGGGATGCCCTGAGAAAACGAAACCAAGCATAATTACATCCAAAAGCATGCAGGTGCAGCAACAAGATTTCAAACGAGAGTGCCAGCTCCTCTTAGAGTGACATTCCTTCATGGGCACATTACCATGGTGTAACTGCTGAGCTTTAATGAAGTCTATGCAAAAAGGACGAGCATACGCGTCCTTAGCACTTAAGGGGTTAAAAAGAAAGGGACATCAGCCTTCTCCCCCAGGAGGAGAAAGAGAGCAAAGCACAAAAAGAAGTGAAGCATACACCCAGGGGCAGGAAACAGAGGGGATTAAGAGTAGTCCACAAAATGAGACCCGCTGCAGATCTCTGGCAGCCGAAATCCCCCATCCACATAACCGTGCCATGAGATCCTGCCTCTTCCTCTGGAATTTTAGCAGCCTCAAATCTCCAGGTACCCTCTAAGAGGGAGGGCACACCCCCAATCCCGAAAAGGATAATTTGTCCAACGTTGGGGAGGTCCCTCATTTATTTGTGCTAAGCCCAACCCTGGAGTGAATACACTTGACGCCTCTGTAGAGATGACGTAGAGTTTTGTGTTCTCCAGAGGAGACTTGGGTGACATGTTCAGTGTTGTCTGCGTAGTTGTAGCATGTGACGCCGCGTCTCTGCAGGATTTTCAGCACAAGAGTCCTGTAGATATGGGAAGGGACCAGAGAGAGGCTTGATCCTTGTGGCACTCCGTATGGGCTGTTGCGTGGAGGGAGAGGGGGAATAGAACATGAGGCATTCTGCACCGCTTTATGTGGATGCAATGCTACTATGACCAGAGGAGGGGATATCCTGTACACGGAGGACCTTGTAACGGAGGCTCTGTATTGAGGGGTGATCATATATTTCTATAGCGCAAACCCAGCTTGGGAGCAACGAAGCGCTATACAGATCATAGGGTAAAACATTGTTTGTGAGAATTTAAAAAGTCAACAAGCAAACCTGCGTAATAATGATCAAAGCACAATGTACAGATGGGCGGGTGAAAGATGGCTGGAATTTAGGATCAGGGTGTTGTTAGGGATAGTGAGGAGAGATCTGCTGTGGCAGAAGCTCATCCCTGAGGTTTTCAACCTTTTTAAATTTTGCAAACTTGTGAAATATTTGACTAGAACTGATGCTTTTTTTGCTGGCTTTGACACTGTTTATTTTCTTTTCTTTTTGTTTTGAATTGTTTACATTATTACAATACTGTTGAATTCAATTTCAGGTTTTTGTTATTTTGTTTCTGATTATGTCGCTTTTCTTGTATTTTATAAACTATATACGGTGTACGCTATTCTTTATTGGATATTGCTGTACGGTGCTTTGAGGAACCTCAGCACATTGTCCCTACCTTGCTGGGTAAAATCGTGTTGCTTCATCAGGGTATAGTACTCAATGGGGGTGATAATAGAGTCCTGGGAGTGACACTGGCACATCATCTCCTGGCAAGGGGGCATCTTCCCAAGGCCGTACCAGCCTCCACTCCATGCTGAAAGCACTACACCTGTTAGATAGTTGGCAAACACAATGCCCTCAAGAGAGACACTGCACCTTCTACTCTACTGTCCTGTCCACCATACCTACTCCTGCCTGGGCCATTTCCTGTGTTCCAAGCAGCTGTTGGAAGCAGTGCATAGAACGGACATTGGCCAAACAGCTATATCAATGAATCAAGTAGGGATTGACAGACGTCATGTAGTATGAGGACAGTGTGATCAAGCAGGTGTGCTTGAGTGTGGTTTGGAGAGACTTGGGTGCTTGGAGATCTTAGCGTCATGAGACTGATTAATATGCAGATAGCACCAACAGCCCCTACTCAGATAAATATGCAAGCACCAATTCCTGCCCCTACTCTTCACCATTACTGAACTGGTGAGAATCGATACCAGCTGAGGCAGCCCTACTGCCCCATGAGTCTAGGGGTGAGAGTCGAGACAAACTAGGTAAGGCCTTGAGAAATAATACTTCAAATAGCCAATGTAAATGCCTCTGCCATAAAGAATTAGATGGCTGTGCGACACTAGTAGGAATTATAGTTACTAGAAATCACAAGTAACGTGCTGTCTGTAACACAGAAGGCAGGAGGAATAACATACACAGGCCGGGAAACCAAAGTATGGCACAGGCACAGAGTGAATGTACCATGAGCAAATACAAATGTAGGTTCCTGAACATGGATGCAAGAAACACAGAAGTACAGCCATTTTCCTGGCACAGCGGCGGCAGTAGTCCTACAAGTCACCAAGGCCTCAGACAAGATGCATCACAACACATCTATTCTAGAAGCCTCGAAACTGCTGTTTGCAGCAAGCGCCAAGGTCAGAGGAACGAAAGGGAGTAGCAGATGTGCAGAACGCAACAACAAGATAATAGTTCCCAAAACAAGAAGCAGTAGACTCCCAAGTACATTAAATTACAATAAGAACACAACCAGCTTTTGATGTCCAGGTGCATGACATCAGAATGCCAAAAGGCTTTGTCACGGATAGATGAAGTATGTCTCCAGTGGCCACGGAGAGCACAACATGCATGTTAGAATTAGCTTGAATTCCAGTAAATAGGAAGAAATGTATTCTCCAACATGGTCCCCTAATATGTGATCAGGGCATGAAGAACACTAGCTATTCATTATAAGCCAAGTGCAGGTGAGACACCTGCTGAACACACCAGCATGCACGCAGACACAAGACGATACACAAGGCCAAATACAAACGAATAGATAGCACACATGGCCTGGGAACGATGGAGAGTACCTTTAATTGGAATTAGTGCATACCATGGACTTCTCTCTCCCCCTACTCTATGTGCCTCCCAATTCTTGACATCATGTCAAAGTGTCCAAGGTTGGTAAGTAGCATGCCAACCAATAAGAATCCCTGTCGCCACACCACCTCTGAGGAATAATGACAGCCAATTAGTGACCATTAGAGATTTAGTGAAACCATTATCTAGGTTGGGAAGGGCTCAGGACGCACCATCAGATAGTCATAACCCAAAGGGGAAAGTAACCCTTGTACAATCTATATGTATTTTACAATGTTAACCAACTATAATCGCTCACATGTTTTGTAGCTCATACTGTATTGTAACATCACTGCTGATGTATTTTGAGTGCAAAACCCACTCACATTCTTTGTATTTTCAAGAGCTACCTGTATGCTATCCCGGCCGTTATTCTATTTTGAATAAAGCTGGATTGTACCGTGGTCTTTGAGTACTCAATTATTGATTATTGTTTTTCTGTTAGTGCAGCATTTGGGGCCTATATCTACACTCATAGGAAATTTGGCTCCATAATAAAAATAGACGTAGACACACTCTGGGTGCCACACTGGCATGTTTATGCAAATCTGCATTAAAGAAAAGAGGGGTTGTCTTAGGGTACAATGAACTGTGCAGGATTGTCTGTCTTTTATAGCTCTCCAGAAAGGATCCATGGCTGGGTATATGGGGTGCTTAGGCGCATGAGAGTTCTCCGATGGATAGGTTTCTTCAACAGGGGTCCTCTATTTCCAATCCTTGGTTTCATCTACTCTTACTCTAGGCAGTCGAAACTCTGCATTAGCACCTTGAAGCATCTCATGTGCTAGATGGAATTACCAATAAAGATCTCAGGCTTAAATAACCAGATAGACTCAAAGAATATGGATAATACTACTTTATTAACAACCTCCATAAAGTAGGGCAATATGGCGATCATCAGGCAGAAGTCGCACACTCATGCATACATTTGATTATACAAAGGTCCTATACTTCTGTGTACGTCACCTATGACGACATCCAAATCATAAAATCTATCAAGGGGAGGGATTGGTTATGGGAGCTTATCTACTTATACGATACATAAAGTTAATGACATAATTGACTGATTCCTATTTATTAGGCATTCCTTAAACCACCTCTAAATACGTATAAGACTGAGTATGACGGAAATATAGCAGCGGGTTGGCCCAGGCAACATTGCATAGAATGCTGCTTCATAGACCCTCTCATTGGTTGGCACGCTACTTCAACATTGAACTTTTGACTTGCTTGCAGCACATAAGCAGAATGGACCTCAGGTGCTTGTGCAACATCAGACTACTCGTTGTTTTTTCTATTAATCCATCAACTCTCATTGGTCAGGCCCCAAGCCAAAGCGTTCTTGTTTGTAGTTGACCTTGGAGCCTTTTCTCTGTTCTGGGACATTTTAGGGAGTGTAGACACATCGCTATCTTAATTTGAGGCTTAATGAATAGCCCTTATTTTCAACTTCCGAATCATGTGTAAGGAGACCACAATTTAGTCCATTTCGACCACTTATTTACTGCTATTTAAATCAATTATACTGGGTGTCATTGCTTCTCTTGGCCTCTGGAGACTCACTCCATCTTCCATAGACGTTATACACTTTGAATTGTTCAATACTTGGCTTTTGCAGATGTTTCTTCTTTTTGTATCTAAAAGAAATAGTTCTTACGTGAATAGCTTATCTTTTTGACTTCCTTCATGCCTTGCAATTATTTCTTAAAATAGCATCCTTGATCCGAAGCCGATAGACTCCACTTTGTGTTGGACAAAATGCTATTCTTCCAGCATCTTCTATCCTTGCAACCCTGGTCTGTCTCCGAGGTAGCTTGAATGATTCTAATACGAGTCCAGCGTACATGTTTTTATCATGGCCATCCTAGCCACATTGTATTTTCCTATGTTTTCCTCTTAAAGCAAGCTTCTTTATGCCTCACTTATCGTGCATTTCTGTGTATGCACACTTATTAGTCTGGAAGTTACTGTATCTTTGTATATATGACATTTTTATCTTTAAGAATATGTTTCTCTCGTTACATTAGTTACATCTTTGTCTTTGTGCATTTTCTCATCATTTCAGTGTGTCTTCGTTGGTCTCCTTCACAACGTCACTCTGCTCTCGACAGATTTCACTTATTGCTCCATGATGTTCATAGGTGCGTGCTGACATCCTCCCACTCTCTCAGTGTGAGATGGCATTCGATACGGTTGTCTGAGTGCATAGCGTCTCTCCTACACTTGATACAGCATTGGAACGATACATGGTGTGCCATATGCAGCTTTTCTCCTGCTGTTCCAATACGATGGAGGTGAGGGGGTGGGAGCTAGGGATAACATGTTCACCTGCTCCTCTACAAAACCGCCAAACCCAGAGCTTGGTGGAGGGTTCTCATCATACAGACAACAACTAAGTGGCCAGGATCTACACTCTTGAAAGAAATTAGCCAATTATTTTAGGAATCTACCTTCCCTTGCTCGAAATACTCACGGAAACCCTGATCTGCCTGCTACCCTTGGCAGTCTCTTTCCATGCCATACATCCACAAGAACTGGTTGGCATTCATTCATGCACACCCATCCTAGCTGGATTAAAGATCCCTTACTTCCCCGCAGAGATCCAACACTTTTTCTATCTCCAGATCGTCCACATCTTTTTATTATAATCTGGGAGTCCCAGCCTATATTTCTGAGGTTGAACAGGTGATATCCTTGAGGACCAGACCCAAAAGGGCACTCATTCTTGATGACAAGGAAAGCAAAGCCCTGCAATTTAGCCCTCATGAAAGTTATTAATAATTTCAGGCTAGTTACAGCTGGATGTGTGTCCGGTCCCACCACCCAAAGGACGCTTCCGAAGAACCTCCAGCTCATTCAAGTCCCATTCATCGTGGCCATTCCAGAGACCCTTCCAATCATATAACATTTCAGGCACTATTCTGCCAACATATGGGATTTACAGGGGCAATTCCCTTCTGGTTAACATGGCGTCAAGTATGTTTACTGTGCCATTTCCATTTCATCATCCCCTTTCCGCCCTGTTACCATTGCTTCGCCATGTAGATTTACACCCATTCAGCTAAACCCCGACACAACCTGTAATTTCATCCCTCCAATTAACCAATAACCTTGTAATGTCAGTTTCTTTCTTGAATGACTTGATCATTAGTGGTGCAGTATTTTTACCACCCTATGGGAGGAGGCTTGTAATCCGCTGTGGGTGGGGCGTGGGACGAGTAGGTATAGCAGGTCATCGCGTCTATAGGCTGCTTGTATAGCTTGGGTGGGAATGGATTTAACTCTGCAAGTGTGGGGTTGGATCCATTAGGAGAAGCTTAAAAAGCAACAGGACTAATGAGCGGCCCCGTTTGAGCCGGCCTCCTGTCGGACTCTGACCATCATGTTCACCTGCTGGGCATGCTCTCGAATGCTGCTCTCGCTGAAGTAACTTGAGCTCTAAGAGTTTGGAGTAACTTGAGCTCTAAGATTTCTGCTCAGCCCCAGGGCAACTTTGGTCATTTTCCAACCCTAAACTACCGCCTGACCACACTTGCATATGGTTCCAGTTTCCGATCCACTAAAAGCAGGGTGCTTATAAAATATCCTGCCATCCTCTTGCTTTCCATAGACCGCCACATGGATACCCATTGTCATGCATTGCCTACTGATCCCCATTGACTTACATTAAAGAAGCAAATCTCTATTTGTAGTTCATTTTCTCTAGTTTTCACCACAAATCTTTTCGAGTTCCTTTTTAAGAAAATAGCACACCTTTATTCACATTATTGCTTGGCCCTTAATGCATTTATTTATTAACTCTATTGCAAGTGTGATTGTGTAATTGGAATACCCAAGAGAGAAGTTACGGTTTTGGCTCTGCCTGTGCTACCCGTAAGTGAGTCAACAATAGTTCAAGAAGGCTTTTGGCCTGATTCTGTGTTGGAAGTGGATGATATGAGACACGTGGGCACTTGCCGAGCATTTGTTAAGCCACTAGCCTCTTAAACATTTCTCCTCTCTTTATTTTTTCCCTGGCAGTACCAATCAAAAGCTTCCAACAATATTGTGCCTGGGAAAGAGTGACTTGGTTTGCAAAATGAAGGCAGTCTCAGCAAGAGACAACCCCCGCCACCGTGTGGCACTCTGATGGATACCTCTCAGCACCCTAAATGTTCAGTGGAATTACCTATGGCACCAGCTGTTGCTTGGCAACCCAAGAAAGGACTGGACCTGCTTCTCTGCTTCTATCTGTGTAGCCAGGACTGAGACTGCTGCATGTGCCAGGCTACCTTCTCTGCCAGTACTGTGCCTGTTAAGCTGCTTGTTTCAAAGCCATCTGCCCTGTGATTGGCCACCTTTAAGCCCCTCGCCAACTTCCATATCTGGTCCATGCCATCCACTTCACACTTTACCACTTGGCAGCTTCTAGAAAGCCTGCTTTTTGCTGCTGCTCCTTCTACAAACACTGATTTAAAGCATGTGCGGTCTAGGTGTCCTTCCCCCCTAAGGACTGATGAGATTCCCATTGTAATAGCAATTGGTTATGTATATCGCTCTTAATACCCAGAGGTTTCTAAGGGCGGACCTGGGATCGAACCTGCGTTGCACTACGTTGTCTTACTTCCAAGGAATGGCACACATTGCCCCTGAGCTATCCTGCCAAGACGATTTCCAAATCTTATCCAAAGACAATTCAATGAGGAGTTTTGCGCATCTGTCAGCCCCTTTGTCTAATTTTTCCACAGTACCATTGCCAGAATATCATTATATCGAGCTAGCCTGTGTTTTCTGGGTGGTTGCCCCTGTTCTGGTAGGTGTACAGGGGCAGGGGATGTTTAGCGTTTTAGCCTTTTTTTGGTCTTAACCAACACTGCATTTTTATAGAATGTTAAATGTATGCTGGTAATTTCCACACAGTTGTTGACTGGGAGGTTCCACATTTGCTCAGCATCAGTGACGAGTACAGCCTGCGTTTTGCCCTTGCTACCAAACGGAGGCCAGGAAGGTATACCATTACATTTTATCTGTTCAACGTTTATGACTGAAACGCCTCTGAGCCAAGTTGTGGTCCAAGTTTGGCCATTGCACATGAAAGCCTTCGACCCCGGCCCCAGCCCTCTTGCGGCTGAGTAGGATGTTGTCACACTCCCAAGATAAAAGCTAATGACACAATGGGGCAGTTGGGGAGAAACTCCCCCCCTTGTGCACAGCCGTCCCAGGGAGCGGGTGACTGTCGGACGTGGCAGGGGTCCATTCATGGAAGATAATGACACCATAGGATGTCCAGTTACCAGGGCATTGCGGGGAAGAGCCTTTAATGCCATGACATGACTTAGCAAACCCTATGGAATGGGATGGGCGGGGAGAGGTATGTAGAGGGCGTAGCCAACTTTGATCCACACAGCAGGGAACCACTGACATGAAAGAAGCTTATACAATGTGATTACAAGAAGCTGTGTGGGTCTGCACGCACGTGTGGTAAAGACACACTTCTTTGTGTGATGGACACTGTGACCGTGGTACTGCAGGTGGCGGGATCTCCTTGGCAACCTTTGCCTGCTGGGCTTTAATCAAGTCAATGCAAACAGGACAAGCATACTTGTCCTTATCACTTAAGGACTGTGAAAAGTAAATAGGGGTTTGGTTCAAAGTCTGTGCCTCTTCTTGTGAGTGGAAGCAGTGAGCATGACTTGGTCCTATTTTATTTTTTATTGCACATTTACAGTGCACAACGGCCATGGGGCATCGCGGCGCTGTTACAGTGAGGCTTGCATGGTAACAGTTACATGGTGTAGGAAAAAAACATAACAGGTGTTAGTTACTCAGTTACAGTGGCTGTGGCTGTTTGTGGCATTTCATTAAAATAGAAACAGTGGAGCAGTTAAAAGCAGACAGTTACCGCAAAGTGAGTTAAGGCAGGTCCTGGGTTACAGGAGGACGAGGACATCTTTGTGAGTAGGGCTAGTTAAAGCGCATGGTTTTGAGTGCTTTCTGGAAGGCTGTGAGGGAAGTCTCATTGCTGAGCGAGGTGGGTAGTGCTGCTTCTGTCTATTCCTGACACTCAAGTGCTAACATGCTAGTTCCACGCAGAGCACCACCAACCCTTGAACTTACATTCCTGACGCTGGGCTCCTGCATGGAATTGTCAACACTCAAAAAGCAAAGTGCAAAGCAAAGTGTAAACATGAAGAGTAAAGGAAGGCAAAATCACCTTTACTCCTCACTTTTACTCCCCATTTTGTGGGACAAAAAATATGCTCTTCAAATTACAGTTTGCTGGCAGGGTTTTATAATGGATTCTAATGGAATCCATCTGCGTTGGATCGGGTGAAAATTCCAAGCATATTGCATAGGAATCCTTTTGTTTTACGACTGCATGAACATCTCATCGAGGCATTAAACTGGGTGTTCTTCCAAGACATAGGAGGAAAACAAAGCAGAGATGGAAGCTCTGCGCAGCCGCCCTCCTCCATCTTGGAAAAGCACAAAAATGAGACACGGAACACTGAGGACGCCATCTTCCAATGTAAGCTCCGTGACCTCATCCGGCTATTCCAGCAAGTCTCGCCCAGTGAAATGGTTGCCTAGAGACGGAGGACGCGGCACTGTTACACTATATTATTATCATAAGAGTATTTTCTGAGCATGGACCTAGCCCGGGAAGCAAGGGAGTGTTTTAGAATTCTTAGGGAGAAGTACACAAATCAAAAGCGTAAAGGCACTTTTTCACAAAATGAAAACGAAAAGCTCCTTCAAAGTCCGTGCGGGTGTCTCTTGCGGAGCAGGCTGCTCCTTTCCTTGCAGTTCCAGCTTGTTTATAAAGCAAGAGCCCCTCCCCTTTCTTTTGTCTACCCTTCGCGGGCTTTCCTAGGATTTGCCGCGCTTCCTAGCCTTTCGCGGGCTTCTGTTGTTTTTGCCGCGCTGCTCTTGGCGCCTCCCCTTTCATCCGTGAAGGGGAGGTTGGAGAGGGGACACTGCCCGGGTTATCGGGGTGCCTCCTCCATTTTGTGTTGCCTTCGTCGACACCTGTATTTACATGTTTCTGAATTGAACTGCGAACATGTGTATACTAATATGTAAACCCTACCTGTTTAGTATAACGCCCCATACCAGGACCCACTGATGTTGGGTGTGTATAACCCAGTTTTCTTTACACGCTCTGACCTTTACTGGAGGCTCTCTGATATGATATATGATAGGTTATTTATAACGCGCTTAATACCCAGAGGATTCTGAGTTACTCGGTGTATTGTTGCTTCCAAGGCGAGCACATTGCACCCTGAGCTATCCTTCCGAGACTCTGCCGCTCCTTGGATCTGGAACAAAAACTTGAACATATATATCTTGTTCTCATTTACATTGTGAATATACTTAAATTTACTCAGTGGGTTGAACGTGTGCTGCAGAGATGTGTGAATAACCTGACAATCACTACACGTTGGAGAATGTGCCTCCAACATCTGCCCGAAGGTGCCACATCCACTTTGAGGCCAACTCAAAATTTGGTGGTGTGGTAAAACTGGCAGTAATCTGTTAATGCCAAAGGTTTACCAGACATTATTCTGGTGTAGTCCCATCCATTACAAAGGCATGTTCCAAGGGCTTTAAGCTCACACTGGCTCCCATCACCCAGGCAGGGGCTCTCCAACTGCCTGTAACCAGAACCTTTGCCCCAAGCATTCTCCCACTCACACCTAACATTCTCTCCAACATCACCAGGCCCCTGCAACCATCCCAATCCCTTTACAACACATCTCCCTTCCTTCCAAACCTTACCACAACATCACAAAGTACATCGCAGCAGTTTTGTAAACTGACATTATGTCATGACGGTGTTGATAAGACATTTGTAGTATAAAAACTGCTTTATTTGGATGTTAATAAAGCTGTGATTTTCCTTGCATTTTGTCTATTTTCCAGGCCGTCTTAACACAGTGGTATTGTTATGTATAAAAGTGGCAGGCCATGTCCCTATAGTGAAAATCAAAACCTGGCACCCCTGAATACACGCTCAGTAAGTGAACATATATTTTAAAGTGAAATATACACATGTAGTTTAATTGGCCTTCCCCTTAGAAGAATGTGTGCAAGACAATATAGCATTGGACTTTACTCAGGTTGTCTTATGCATGCGTGAATATTTCACAATCCTCAATGAGGGAGTGCTGGAAGAAGAACAGTGGAGAGGGGAGAATGACTGTCTCTGCTTTACTGGGGTGTAGCCATCGCTGTAGCTGGGAAAGCGCACGCGCCACATCCTGCCATTCTCAGCATGGTGGGCATGCAAACGAAACTGTGGGAATTATGGAATCATGTATCAAAGGTGTGGTTCACAGGAAGGGGTGGTACTACTTTCTCCCAATATTGTCTGTGTAATGAGGTTGGTGGACATAGAGAGACGCACAGTGCTGCTCGTGGGTGATACCTGTGTACAGGATCTGTACAGGTATGCCGTGCAAAGAGGCGTTGCTGCTAATTTTGGGTTGGAAGGAGTGGACGCTTTGTAGGCCAGTCTCGATGCGTGCAGTTTTGGTGCCATGGTTCGCCTTTGTAGATATGTGGCCTCCATCGTTACTGGTGAAGTTGTGGTGATACATTGTGGAGGTCTACATTTGGTTTACACGTCGTATGGACGTTTCCCCCCTCACCTGAAGAAGTTGATGACTGCTGTGATGCAGATTTTTCCCACTGCCAAGGTCATTTTCTCACCCATTTCCCCAAGAGGAGTCTGGGACCATGCCGGTGTAATTTGTCCCCAGCCACAGCTCGGAAGGTGTCTTTTGAACAGAAGCATGTCTGCATTTATGTGCACTGATGGCATGTTTTCCACCCACTATGAGAGCATGAATTTCAAAAACATACACTGCTTCCATGCAAATGGCATTTCTTTGAACGCCATTGGCAATACCATTTTCTTGTACACTGTGCACAAACCGTTGCCCTTACTTCTGAAAAAAAATGAAGGAGAAGCAAACAGAAAGTCATACAAAGAGAAAAAAACAAAAAAGGTGGTTTGCAAGCACGTAAAATAAAAAAACATGTAAAAAATAAATAAAAAATAAAACCTTTTCAGAGGGACCACTAAAGGCCCAATCGCCTACCCTATTGCCCCCTCGCCTCCCCCTTCCTAGCATGAAAACTCAGTGGATTACGCTGTAGTTTCAGAATAACACATGCCACATCCAACAATTTTCAGGATGGGAGCCATGGAAATGAGACTGTGGAGCGAAAGACACTCCCCAATAAGGTTTGGGGTTGTGCTGTGTACACAAAAAGTGTAGTCGAAGGTCTCTTTGTACAAAGAAATCCAGAAGGCTATGGTGGAAGTTGGAAAGGTAATGGACAGGCATCCTGGGTGTATGTATGAACTGTATATACATGTTTGAAGTTCTTAACATGAATGCAGTGCTATTTGTGAGTGATCATTTTTGAAAAGTGTGCATCAAGTGGGGTACTGTAGAGAAAAAAAAACCTGTGCAGTGTGCAAGGCAAGTGGCTGGCATCCTACCGTTATGAATGCATTCTGTGTATGATATCAAATGATGTGCAATTGTATGCTATGGCATGATAATACGCCTATACACACGTTTAGCAAAGCACCACAAAGCAAGCGATGGGGGAACAGAGTGGAGACAGAGACAACAAACATACTAGGCAGGTGTGACTTACATTGCCCAAGTGCATGAGTGGGGCTGGGGAAGGTGCAGTACATGGGTAGAAGAGGAAATGACAATAAGAAAAAATACGGGCCGATTGTGCCAAGTGCAAGGATAAGTGCACACATTAGGTGGTGCAGGAACTGTTAGGGATACAGAAAACATTCCCCAAGTGTGGGGTTTGCTAGAAAAGCAGTGCGCAGGGGTTCACCTGGTGGGGGGAGGTGGCATGGGGCCGACATCACAGAGTCGCCAGGTAACCAATAAAGAATCAGTTTATGCCAGACAGTCAGCCGGGGAGAGGAGGAGAAAAAGCAGACGCAAAGAGAAAGGCTTTGAGGTGCTTTTAGAACTGGCTATGGTTCTCCTCAAGTTTCAGGGAGGCAGGGAGGCTGTTGCAGAGGGAGGCCCCAGCCGAAAAAAAATATCTACCAACAACTGGTTGCTTGCAGACGGGATTGACCCTAAGGGAGTTGGAGGAGGATGAGGGAAGAGCGCGAGAACAGAGATATATAGTAAGTGAGGGTTGAATATATTGAGGTCCCAAGGCTCAGAAGACTTTGTACATAAAGCAGAGGATTTTCACTTTATTCCTCATAGACACTGGGAGCTATTGCAGACATTTCAGTGCAGAGGAGATATCATTCCAAGTCGCGCAGTCCTCTTCTGGATGCATTGCAGAGGGTGGAGAGTAGAAGCGGGCAGATTTTAAAAAGAGCCTGTTGCAATAGTGCAGCCTATGCAGAAGCACAGCTGTTCAGACAGCGACCTTTTGGAAACTTGCTTTAAGTTGGTAATATACATGCAGTGCTGCTTTTGGTGGCACATCTTTACGATTTAGATAGTAGATGGGTTAGTGCGGAAAACATTTCGTAGAATTGCCAGAAGGAAAGTAGAGAACTCCTGTTTCGATATTGTAATGTATGATATGGGTAAATGAAAACATTGAAGAACATACCACTGAAGTGCCACTTGATGGTAGGGGATGGTAAACACAAGACAGTATGCTTTTAAAGAACATAATGGATGCTCAGTGGCAGATACTGTGGGCACAGGCACATATAACACAGTTGTAAACATACTGCAGAAAAATGTGGATGCATAAATCTTGCAATCTTTTACTGAACTTTCTAATGCACGTGTTTTCGAGTGACAGCACACTTGCAGTCTGATTTTGTAACTGTACCTATGAAGTGTTGTGCAGAACTGACAGTGTTAGATGCTAATGTATTGGACAGCATTGGTGGAATCGTGTGTGCCTATTTACCCATACCCAATGAGGTAGTGGTGGACAAAAGATAGTGGAAAGGGAAGAAGGACTACTCCTGCTTCACTGGGGTGCGGCCCTCGCAGTACTTTGGGAAGCGCACGTGCCACAATCTGTGCATCTCACCATGCTGGCCAATGGACATGGGACTTTGGGGATTATCCAATCAGGTACTGTGGGTGTGGTTCACAGGAAGGGGCGGTAACACTGCTGTACATTACTCAGCATAGTGAGACTGGCTGACATGGCGAAATGCATTGTCTTGACTTTGGGTGATGCCTTTGTGATAGATATGACTGGAAAGACACTTTGATGGCAATTTTGGTTTGGAAGGAGTGGACGCTTTGTGGAACGCTGTCTACGAACGCAGTTTCGCCGACATGCATGCATTTTGCAAAGACCTGGCCTCTTTTGCTACTGCTGATGTCATCGTCATCCACTATGGAGGCATGCATGTGGGTTACGTCTCTTGTTTAGGTTTGTTCCATCGACTGAAGAGGTTGCTAAATGTAGTGAAGAGGCTTTTTCCCACTGCCAAGGTGCTATTCTTATCCATAACACCACAAAGAGTGTGGGACAATGCTCTGGATGTTGTTTCGAGTCATAAGCAGGAAGGTGTCTCATCAACAGAAGCATGTATACTTTTTTGTCCGCTAGTGGGATGTTCTTCTGCAACAATGACCACATTGGTTGTGGAAATGCAGAGTTTTTCCAAGCAAATGGCATTTTGTTGTTGCCCATTGGTAATGCTGTTTTGTTTGGCCATCTACAAGATGCAGTGAAGAGTTTACTGTAACAATGTCAGCACAGGAAAACACAAAATCAAATAAAAACCAAATAGCAGGTGTTTCTCTTGAAGCATCTAGAAGAAAAAAAAAGGCTCTTTACAACAAACTCCCCTTCCCCCTACCCTGGTTGTAAGTAATTCCCCCATGTCTGCACGCAGCACGAAAGCCAGATACAGGGATTTTGAGGATGGCAGCCATGGAAATGGCACTGTGGGTTTTGTCCAATCAGGGGCTCAGGGTGTGCGTCACAGGAAAGGGCAGCAATATTTTTTTGCATTACTCTGTGTAGTGAGGGTGGCAGGCAGAAATGGAGAGACTCACTGTCTTGATAGTCGGTGATACCTTTGTGGAAGATTTGTTCCAGTATGCCGTTGAAAAAGGCTTTATTGCAATTTCGATTTGGAGGCAGTGGAGGCTTTGTAGTTCTGTGGCGATGTGTGCAGTTTTCACGCTGTACTTGCAGTATGTCGATGAGTGGCCAATTTAGCCTCTGTACATGGTGTGGTCGTGCACTATGGAGCGTTGCATTTGGGTTCCATGGCTTGTTCCCGTGTGTACCGTCAACTGAAGAAGTTGATGAAAGTAGTGCAGCACATTTTTCCCACTGCCAAGGTGCTTTTCTCATGTATGTCACCAAGAATAGTATGGTATTATTTCAATGATTGCTGTTGCCAGCCAGAGGTCAGAAGGGGTCTTATTAACAGAAGCATGTGTGTCTTCTTGAGTGCTGCTGGGATGTTCTCCTGTGAGAATGACAACATTGGTCCACGTTATATATACCTTTTTAAGGCAAATGGCATGTCTTTGTCGACCAGTGGCAATGATATTTTGTTTTCCAATCTACAGGCTGCACTGAAGACCCTATTATAGGAATGTGAGCTGAACTACAAAACACAAAAATACTTATAAAAACAGAAAAAAAGTTATTTCTATGGAAGCACCTACACAAAAAAGGCTCTTTTCAGAGCCACCTCTCCTAACAAATTCCCCTACCCTGGTTGCAATTTATTCCCACCATTCCCGCGTGCGCACAGCACGTAAAGTCTGCGGACATCGCAAGAGTTGCTGGGTTGCACGTGTCACATACACCCCTTTTGCAGATCGCGGCCATAGAAATGGGCCTCTGGAGGCTATGGGATTGCTCAATAAGGTTTCTGGGTGTGGTTTGTTCGCACAGACTGTGGTACATGGTGTATTTGATGACAGAAATGCAGACGGTGCAGTTATGGCTGTGTGTTTCAGGAGCCACTGCATATACTTTTTGGGGGGGTTCTGAATACATTGATTGAAAGTGAACAGAAGACAATGTGCAGTGGTTGCTCATTTTGCATTGTATCATGTGGATTCGTACTGCTATGGAGAACCTTCTATGAAGTGACTGATTTTGGTATATCTTTGTGAGACTTTGGTTACGCGCGATGTTGTTGACATTACTGTTCTTCATTGTGGAGTGAAAATTACACAACATGTTACATGACTTTCAGTGCCGTTTGCGATGAAGGAGGCACTTGCCCAGGTCATGCATCTGTTTCCAATCTCCTGCATAATTGTTTATCGCATTACGGAGAGATAGATGTGGCTGCGTCATTTTCCATTTGCTCCGGCAATGCAGAAAGCGTGTTACATTGTGAAGAAATCTATTTCTGCCTTTTTACACCATGTGCCAATGTCGTACTTCACAAATTGGGAATATGACGTTTCACAGCACAAAGAGTTATCCCAAGAAATAGCGTTTCCCTTATTATTACTGCCCTTCCAATTTCTGCACGCACTATCCAAAATGTCTTGCTACCCTTCTTGGAAGTACAGGAAGAATTTGTGTAGTAGGTCTTGCGCACTTAAACTCTTCACAACGCACTGCAGCACGTAAAAACACTTCTTTTTACAGCAAGCCCTTTCTACCCAATTCCACCACAGTGTTTTCCACAGTGCCACACCTATCTTTATTTAGCGCACATTCTGTGGAGCGTATACGGTGCGCGGCGTCCTGTATCCGTCCACTGGCAATTCCATTGGTGAACTCTGAAAGGAGCTTTCTTTACTTAACTTTTCTCCTCTTCCAGTTGATTTCTATTTATTTCGGTCTTGTAACGCATGACACAGAAGGAACGGAAGACAAGGGCAGGTAGAGAGGGGGCAGAACCTACAGGGATAACATAGTGGACGTGCTCACAGAGAGGTGAATGTTGGGTGGCCCTCACTTAAATATGCAGCAGTCATTGGGCCTCATTATGAGTTTTGAGGTAGCTGTGCCGTCATTGCCGGCATGGCTACCTCCAAACTCGTGTCTGGGTCCCGAAAAAAGGGAATTACCAGGCCATTCTGACTTTTGCGGGCCCGGTAATTCCCATTTTTTGGGACCCGGATCCGGTACGTCCCCAGTCCCATGGGTCTCAATGGGTATGGGGAGGATGCTAACAATGGACCCATTAATGACGGGTCCGTAGTTAGCATCCTGGTCTGCTCGCAGGTGCCGAAATGCATGTCTGGCCAGACCAGATGTGCATACTGCCACCCGTGAGAAAACTCGTAATGTGGCGGCCCGGCATGAACGGTGCCGGTACCTAACCGGCACCACTCATACTGCGGCCGCCAGGGTCGTAATGAGGCCCATTGTCATGCTCCCGGACTGACCCTTCCCAAGCACTTCTAAGCACCTTCCCTCTGAACAATAGTGCCTCGCAGTACATGCACAATACAATTCCCTTTGCCTGGTAAGGGTCCGTAGCGCAGCATACGGTCTGCAAGGATGTTGTAAAGATCCACTGCCCTACAGAAGTGTCTCTGTTGTGGCCGCAGCAGATGTGGAGAATGATGTACATGAAATTACCCTACTACTTTGTTGGAAGGGCAGTATCCTGCCCACTGGTCCCTTGTGCTTCGATTTCAGTTCTCGTCACATGCAGTACAGACAAATCATAGTACGGCATTAGCCGTTGGACTAACATTAAAGGAGATGAAGAAATTCATAAATACAAAAATGCTTACAACAACGAGAAATGCAGCTTCATTACGTGGAGCAGGAAGACAATTATTCTGAGAGACCCATGCAGCAACACTACTTTTCAAAGCACCACTGATATTCTTTGCGCCCCAAAGAATCTTCTATTTCCTTACTTCTCTTTACATGCACTAGTATCTGAGTGCCAAAGTCGCACCAGCTTTGCCATTTTGCAGACTCACTACAAACTGTGACACCTGCAGTGAAATGTTGTCTCCAACTCCACGACTGTTAGGGAGAATTCTCACCCAAATTCTAAATTCCCTCCAGCTCTTTTTCTATATTTTGGGGCTTTGAACTTTTCATTTTGTGTGTGTTTTACTTTTGTGTTCTTTGGTTATGGAGTTTTAAAACAACTCCATAGGCATCATCTTTTTTTGTGGGTCACACGGCACCTTCAGTGCAGTGACACAGGGATGTCTTTCAGACTTCCCAAGGTTTAAATACCTTCTCTGGGACTGACTACCATTTCCCAGAGCATGTAAAGTTAAATTGACTTTACTAGTCTCTTTAAATTTACTGACCCAGCACACCCTATCTTACTATAGAGTGTGGGAGGGGTTGCTTAGCTTCCCCTGAGTCAAAACACTCATGTATCAGTAACATTTTACCTTTTCCTAATTTAAATGGCTGGTGGCAGTGGTTTAGATCAAACTACTATGATTTTTCCTAACCACTTATAACGGTAGCTAAAAATCGTGTCAGACATATTTTTCAATATGGCGCCCCAGACCTATCTGTAAAAATAGACTCTGGTCGACTTTTTTCGCCATTTCTTTTAGGAAAGGTCCTTCTTGTGTTTTTCTCTGTGCGCCACACCAGGTTTGGCCACTTTGTTTGTTGGCCTTTGGCGGGCTTCAGCGCTGAAGCCCTCCAATGGCGCCTGAGTGTCTGGGATGGACAGGATGTGAGGGAGGTGCCCGAAACTCCCTGTGCTTAGCCTCCTAGAAGACCTGAATGCACTCTGGTGTGATTGGCCAGCTGGCTATCCAGCAAGGACAGCAACCCTGCTGTGTGAGTGACAGCCAGGCTGGAATGAATGGGGGAAGACTGTTTAAAAGCAGGTCTCTGGGACTTAGAAAGCAGAGTCGACCACTGGAACGAAAAAACCGAGGACGAGCTGAAGGAAGTGGACTGCTGCAACTCCTGGACGACCGATGAAGCCCTGCTGCAGGTCCGAATTGCCTGAAACTCCATCGACAGAGAAGCCCTTCAAGGTTAACTTCTTCCCTTGAGTTTGGTGGGAACAACAGACTTGCAAGCCACCTGGACACAGTCCCCTTCCTGGTCGAATTTTCTTCAGAGTGCTGTTGAAAACCGGGTAGCCAGGGAAAAGGAACCCAGCTCGTGGACTTTAAGGCACTCACACCTTAAACCGACATTTTGCTAAGCTTTTGGCCTCATCCCTCGGCAGTGCAGGAACCTCCCGATTTCCTCCTTCTTGCCCCTACGACTGAAGCTCAGGAACAGCCAGGCACAACAGCCTCAGCTACAACTCTTCTCCACTTTCGAAGTACTGTGCAAATGCAGTCTGGAAATCTTTTTGGCCATGGTGAAAGTTTGTGAAAATTTTCCAACTTCAAAGACTTGTCCTTCCCTAAACATTCATCTAACTTATCGCCTAGCCAAACTCTTCTAAAAACCGTGGCAAAGACTTAACAGTTTACTACTAGAACTGTGCTATCCAATACAAAGACTTTGAACCATTGACTTTGGGCCAGGCCTATGAACTGAATTGCTGGTTGTAGTTTACTGAAACCCTTTGCCCTGCCTATGAAAGTATTTGTGCTAATAATACTTATAACCTTGTCTGATTGCTAATGTCAATGGCACCCGCATACGTTGGTCTTACTCTAATACAAAAAGATTTACATCAGTCTTATTAAAAAATGTTGTGAACATGACGCACGAGGAAAGTTTATGTCATCTGGCAACAACCTCTTTTACTAATTACATTAATGAAATCTCCATTAACACATGTTGTAATAAGAAAGTTACGAAACACATCTGCAACCACGCACATACCTTTGACATTGACACCCTAAATCGGAAAAAACAGCTTAGACGAGACATCTGTGGTGCTTTGAATACAACATGTATTGGACTAGAAAGGGCTAAGAAGTTAAGTGGTATTAAGCAACAATACAAGAATTGGAAAATTTCTCATAAAGTGGCTAGGGACCAACTTGATGGTGAAAAAATCCTGGCTGCAATTAAAGGAAAAGATATTTCCAGCTTTTGGCTGATGATTAACAAAAAGAGATACTGCTTACTCATCTCAGTGAAAGAACCTGGAAGGAGCACTTTGTTAGGATGTACGGAGATGATAGTGATAACGATAGATCTTTTTACTTGAAAAATTCCAGATGGACTTTAGACATCTCTCCTACTAAGATTAGTAGACTTATTGCTAAATCTAAAAAATCAGCGGCACCAGGACCTAACAACCTATCCAACAAATTCTAAAAACTGATGCGCAGTTTTGGGGAAATATCCTACACGTATTGTTTAATGATATACTCGCAACTAAGCTGATCCCGCACTCATGGAGATTGGCTATTGTGATCCCAATTTATAAAAACAGTTCTAGAACTTCACCCGAATGTTGTAGATCAATTGCGATTACAGATCCTGAATACAAGCTATTTACCTCCATTATACTTGAAGAAATAGAAGACTGGATCACCAGCAATGACATATTAGATGCCAAACAGATAGGCTTTAAAACAAAGATAGGAACGGATTGTGGCGGATTAATTCTGAAGAGCTTGCAATCCAAAACCAAAAACAAGTCAGACTCTGTAATATTTGTTTCTTCAATGGATCTCTCTAAAGCTTTTAACCTTGTTGATAGACATACGTTATGGTTGATTTTGAGAGACCTATTGATTCCTAGACATCTACTTGAAATGATCATGGACCTATACTCTGACAGAAAGATCAAGGTCAGACTCAACTCAGACGGGCGGCTCTCTTCAGAAATAACAATCCCCAATGGCCTGAGACAAGGTTGCAAGTTAGCGGCTACCTTATTTAATTTATACGTATCCATAGCTGCCGATGCGATCCCAGGTAAAGGTTTGGTATCGCCTGAATTAGGAGAAACTGCTATTGAATGGTTAGCATACGCAGACAACTTCTAATTGTTAGACTGCACAAAAATCGATTTACAGAGATTGATAAATGCTTTTGTTGCATTTACTGCCAGATTACACTTGAAAATTAATGCTTCCAAAACGATAATTATACGAATGGGAAAACTAAAGAAAAATCAATCCTCTCTAACTTAGTTCTGCGAAGGTAAACATATAAAAAGTCAAGTTGCACTGAAATACTTAGGATACCACTTTACAGCCAATGGTGCTATTGCAATGATCATAAGGCAGTTAGAAGTGAAAGCTGAGATGATATATGGACAGATGTCAAAAATTGATGCTAAGTATGGTAGATTTACTGCAGCTCCTTTGAAACGTTTTTATACTATGTCTGGTATTCCTAAACTTACATATGGTTTAGAATTTTATGAGCTTGAGAGTGCGGATTTTATGAAAAAATTAGAACGCGATATGTGGAAAGGTGCTTTGTTTTTCATTCCTAAGTGCATTCCAATCCAAGCTATTAGATACAAATTCGGCCTTCAGTCTTTAGAATCAATCATTTTAAGGAGAAAAATGTTGCTGTGGAGAAAATGTCTGGTAAATAATTCCACACCTCTCTATACGATAGCAGGGAAAGAGCAATCTAACTTTTTTTGTTTGAAATTGAAAATGGTTACTGAAGAAATTGTAAGCGATATTCAATCAACACTACAGCTAAGTCAATGCCTAGTCTGGGATGCTGAGGAAAACCCTTATTGATGTATTTGTATGTCCAGTTCAGTACTCTGGATGACAACCCTTGTATAACATCCCCCTCTTAGAATCCCCCTGACCCCACTGAGCCAAGAAGTAGGTTTGTTTTGCAAATTAAAAGGTGTATTTGAAAAATTAAACAATATATATATATATATATATATATATATATCACACTTTATAATAAATTAATATCTGATAGTACACTTAGACATATGATGTTGATCAACAATGGGTAATCTGGCACTAGCACACTTCTTTACAATCAATGAGGAGTTAGTATAGGATGGATAAAGTAGCAAAAATACTTTTATGGTTTCAAGGGAAAAGCAATGAGGAATAAAATGCAGTACAGAAATACTTGGTATGATTTTAGCAAAAGATAAGATAATCACTTTTTCTCTGGCAATTCACCCCCCTCCCCTATGCAATGTAAGAAATGGAAGGAGATGGAAAGAGGAGCACACAGTTCTCAGGAATGCAATCAAATACAATATGAAATTCAGTTCCCCCCTAGCAAGCTTAGAGAAAACAGGTAGGAGTTTGAAACACAGGCCCAAAACGCTTTTTAAATGTGATGGCAATGGATGGGAAACTGTGCCAACTGATTTTAATTCCCTCTAGAGATTCAGGGGGAGTGGGAGATGCATGTTGGTATTAGTTCAGGCTCACTTTAGCAATGCTCTATGAGTTATTACCAAGTTGCAAACGGATTTTAACAAAAGAAAGAATGGAGCTGCTATTTTGACAAGTGGAGAAATTGAGCCAAAATCGCAAATCGCGGTAACTTTTGTAAGTATAAGGAGTAGGAAGTCGGTTCAAGGCTTGTTGGAAAGCTTAGATTCTAAGCTTTCAGAGGAAAGTTAAATCTCAAACGGTTCCAGAGATACGGACGATTTAATAAAGGTAGTTTTTCGGATTTAAAGTAAACTCAAAATGACAGGTGACAGCTTGCAGCTGCAGAATTGACAGGTGACAGTTGTGCAGCTTTAAAAATGACAGATGACACAATTTCTAGGAGGCTGTTCTACTTAGGTTAAAATAGCTCGGATCAGATTATTTTAAATAAGAGATTGATTCTGCACAGTTCTGCTAGGTACTCACAATATCAATTTGAAATAGGCCTCGTCACGGTCTGGTCAGGTTGGACGGGACTTCCGGCGGGTGGTTCTGAAGTCCCGGCTATCTGGGTCAGCTCTGCTCTCTGGGTCTGTCAAGCACTGGATCTGCTCACAACGGTCTGGTTTGTGGTTCTCTCGGGTTCCGGATACAGCACTGCTTTCTGGATACTGCTATAGGTTCTTGCAAAAATTCTTGGCAAAAATTCAAACAGCTCGTCCGGCTGTTGAATAGTTTGGTTGGTTTTGAGGCCTGCTGAAGAGGATTCAGCTGGTGGATTCATGCCTCTCTGCTACAAATTCTGGAGTTAATTTCTGCTACAGGTCAGGTTCTGGAGATTGATGGATTTGAAGTCTGGATCTCTGGATGTGAAGTCGTTGGTCAGCATGCTCCGCAGCAAATGGAATTGAATGTCTCTACCTGTCCCAGCAGTCTCTTTTTATGTGTTTTGAAAATGGGTGTGTGCCTGGGCCTAGCTAAACCTGCCCCTCTCATTTATCATTGGCCAATTCCTCCTCTCTCCCTTGATTGGGGGAAGGAAATGTGAGTCAGAGTGATGCTGTAGGTTTTATGGTCAGAGGAACCTCCCCTTGTCAGATTTGCACACAAATCTATTTCTGACCCAAATACATATTTATCTATGTACCATTTTTTTTATAGGTCCAGTTAACATATTTTCTGTAGCACCAAACCATCCGATCCCTGTCTTTGTACGATGTCGTGTCCACTGATGACAGAATTCTCCCCTTTTCATCCAGATAACGACCTATAAACCTTTCCAGATTTTACACAAATGTGCACCAGGGATATGGGTTTCAGATGATAAAGTGTCAGATTTTTAACATGCAGACATTTGGAGTAACAACCTTTTTTTCCGCTACTATCCCCAGGAAAATACCACAGGGTCCTAACACCTCTTAAAATGTGCACCGAAAAATCACAAGAATAATGGTATTATTTATATAATTTTGACCAGTCCGCACTATGAGTTATCTATCTTGTTAAAATTATGCCCTGGTCAAAAAGGGGTGTGGCTTCCAACATCACCTGGTGGAATAACTGGTTTATCCACTTCCCCCAAGCTCAGCTGGCTGGCAGAGGCACAGGACAGACCTTTGTTCAACTCCCTGTAGTCCCCAGCTGCCACTCCCCTTTCAATCAAAAGGGCCATGTGACCTCCTTTTGGTGGGGCCAGCAGGATGCAGCCAGGCCTGGGAAGAGTGGCTGAGCAGGTTTCTCCTGTCGGTGGTAGTTGTCAGGCAGAATCCAGTTTCATTAAGCCAGGTTTCAGCTAAATGTCACTTTTTGTTCCCAGTTAAATCAACTTACAATTTTTACATATACATTAAATAATTACTTCCTTCAAGTCATTTCAGAATATAGTTTTACATTGTATCCACCTCTTAGCAAGTCTTTCCTTGGTCTGGTTTTGTTTCATTTGTTCAGTTTTACACAAAAGTCTGGTGGTTTTAAAACGCTGGCTTTCTGATAGTGGTGAGTACCGGTATTGCAACCATTTTTGGGATTAAGAAATTGAATTCCCCACAGTTCTGAGTTGCTTTTTGGCAATCAGCATTGCCATTCCCAATGGTTTCAGGCTACTGTGTGTGTAGCCCAATGGTGGTTTTAGGCAGTGCCCTCCTGTGCTCACAACATAGGTAAAAATGGGTGGCAGCCTATTCTTCATGTTTTCCCTGTGCACTCTCTGGGGAGTTCTGGCCATCATGATGTTTTCCATGCCAGTACTGCACAGTTTTATGGTAGGGCCTGGATGCATGGGTAAAAGCATCCCACAAAATATTGATGAAGGCAGGCATCACGATAGAGATGCTGATAAAGAATCCCTTGAAAGTGAAAAAACATATTGCAATGTAATGACTGGCAACTGACTCTCAATTTTGTTCAACAATCCAAAATGGTTAATCAGATATATTAATGAAGGTATTTTCTGATTCCTCTAGTGCCGTCCCTACCCCCAACAAATGCGGTGTCCCTCAAGGGTCCTGCATATCACCAACTCTCTACAACCTCTTCACGAGGCCACTGTTCCAACTTCTTGACGCCATGGGCATCGCATATACCAACTATGTGGATGATACACAGGTGCTCATACCTCTGACTGGTGACTACCAGACAGACACGAAAACTCTCAATCGCATCTACTCCACAATCCAGTCCTGGATGGCTGAAAACTGTCTGTGCCTAAACAGCGAGAAAACAGAACTCTTGCTAATTGGATCCACAACCACACTCAGTAAACTCGATGCGCAATACAGCGCATTCACAATAGACAACATCCCCATTACCGTGTCCCAAGCCATCAAGACTCTAGGCGTATACCTGGAACCTAATATGACCATGGACAGACAGGTTAATGCCACCGCTTCCTCAGCTGCTTACCACTCCAAACTAATTAATGCAGTGAGGCCTTTTTAATCACAAGACAACTGCATCACCATTGCTAGGGCCATTATAGGTTCAAGGCTAGATTACTGCACCGTACTCTATGCCGGCACCTCCCAATAAAACCTTACAAAACTTCAAATTGCCCAAAACAATGCCTTGAGGGCTGCAACCGATATCGATCGCAGAGAGCACATCTCTGGGGTGAGAAGGCAGGTCCAGAAGGCAGGTCCACTGGCTGCCCGTCAAAGAAAGGATCATTTTCAAAACACTGGCCATTGCACACAAATGCATCCATGGACTGGCACCTACCTACTTAGCTCAGAGGATCTCCACAAAAACACTCGCCAGACCAGCCAGGTCTGCGTATGCCAATCGCCTCACTGTTCCTCATACACAAAGAGTCAGAGCTGGTGGCTCCAGTTTCCCCACCTTGGCGGCAAGTCACTGGAACACCCACCCTGCCCAACTCAGGATGATCGAATCTCACACAACCTTCCGTAAAGCCCTGAAGACTAAGCTTTTTACCTAAACTGCCTCCCCTACTCTATCAGATTATGACTCTCCATGCCCAATGCACCTGACATGTAACTTACTGTATTCGATGTAACTGTTCTAGTCAACTGTACTGGGCCGCTATTTTGTAACCCTCAAGCAAGCCTGCATATGTATTCTTCTCAGCGCCTCTATGTCCACGGGTTGCAGCGCGCTATACAAATACTAAAATAAATAAATAAAAAAATAAATAAATAAATAAATAAATATTTGTTTTGGAAATGTTATCCTGTCCTTGAAACTTAGATGGAGAAATATCCGTCTCGGAATTTTGGAAACACATTCATGAGGTTCCGTTTTAATATCTTAAAAACAAACTATATTTTAAAAAGATGGAATCTCCTGAATGACGAATGGGGTTGGTGTAGATATTGTAAAGAAGATGGCACTGAGGAAACTCTGTTACATATACTGCTGCTATGTCCAGCGCTACTAAAGCAACGTATACTATACCGTGAACAATTTGTATTACATTTGCATTCTGTTGAAACTGAATTGTTATGGTATCAGATTAGACATAATAGCTCTACTGTTTTAAAACTTAGAATAATGGCTTTTTTAAAGAACTTCTGTGACTTATCTTGAACGATTTATATGAGATATGAACTTCTGTCCAACAAGATGTATTGTTTTGCACCGTTCTGCACAAACTGTTATTTTAACTATGTTCTTAATATGTTTGAATGAATTGATACTGAATTTAATTGTTTTAAATGCTGTAGCTTTTGCTGATGAATTACTTTGTAAAGGTTTAAACAAACCGTATAGAAATAAATAAATAAATATAACCTTGTCTTTTTACCTCTATTGAAAGTATCTGAAGTGCCATTTTGCTCCCACTTCAGGGGAGCTAAATTTGTTCATTTACTTATCGGTTGTGCATTTGTGGTTTACTAGTGTTTGATATTGAGCTGCTCTTACTGGTGTAATGTTTTCAAACTGACTGTGTAAATTACTTTACTGTGTAGTACATGCTTGTACCAAAGGTTAAATTGTACTTACACTTGTAGTCTTAATTGTGTGTAGTGTTCCCAAAGATTACTGCACGTGATTATGCCTAACAACGACCCACAGGCGAACCCTTGACACTTGACACTTTCCGTCACAGTGCTCTGTGCAGTGACGGTGGGCCTCATTATAACAGTGGCAGCCACGGTATGAATGGTGCCAGTTAGGCACCGGCACCCTTCTGATCGCAGGTTCCTGACAGCCCGCCAGGTCTTACCTGGTGGGCTGTGCGGCACCCATGAGCAGAACTCGTGATTGCACCAGCACTGTTATCAACGGTGCCGGTGCAACCATGCTCCACACCCCCATTCTGTGCTATGGGGCAGAATGGGGATCAGGAGCCCGGCAATACCGGCTCCCGCGAATGGGCAATTACCGGCCCATTCAACTCGTAATGGGCCGGTAATTGCCCAATCACAGGAGGCACTGCCAGTTGCGAGCATGGCGGTAGCCGTGCCTGCCATACAGGCATGGCTACTGCCATGCTCGTAATGAGGCCCAGTGTGTCTGTTTCATGGGTCAAGGAATGGTAAGCAGCACATCAATCAAACTAATGGGACATTTAACATGACCACCATACACTGAGGGTTGTTGTTCCTTGTTTTCCAGTGGGCCTCATACAGCCAGGCGTGCTGCAGTCATAAATTGGTAGGTTTGCACAGCAACCAATGTACTGGCCAGGACTACTTGAAATGCAGTAGCCTACCGTATGAATCCATAGGGCTGGCGCCAGGGGCGGTGTTACCAGCACACAGAGGATGCCCTATGCATGCACATAGCTGTGCAAAGGACAGACGTGCGCTCCCACAACTAATTAAAAGTGCATTTGAAGATGCATCCATGCGGCCAGTACTGGAGTCCTACGAATAGCTGCCTTGTGATTACACATACGCCGGCCAGGTGCAGTCTCCCAACGAAACTCCATAATACTTACCTGCACTGATCTCGGCAGTAATGTGCTGCACAGACTCACCATGCAATGTTAACACAAAAAGAAGAACCACTCGCACACTCACCAACACTTAACATGTACACCTTCAGTTTGTAAGAAACACTAACACTATTAGCAAAGGGAAGGGGTAGCACAAATGGATACATACACATGGGAATTTGGGCTTTCAACAAGTTTGTCATGAGGGCAGCCAAGGCATCCGTGACATAATGTTGTTAACGGGACATTATGCTTCAGTTGCAGTACCAACAACCTATCACCTTTACAGAAAACACTATTCTAAAGCAATGTTCCAATTACATTGCCCTACTAAAAACCTATCAAATTCACTAACAAAAAACATTGTCAAAGGGACGTTATTGTTAAATTGCGCTACTAAAAACCTATCCCCTTTACTCAAAAAAGTATGCCAAAGGAAGGTTCTAGTTACAGTGCCCTACTAAAAACCTATCAAATGCAGTGAAAAAACTTTGGTAATCGGTCGTTCTGCTTCAGTTACCCTAAGAACAACCTACCAAATTCAGTGCAAAAACCTTTGTTACAGGGACGTCACAGTTACTTTGCACTAACAACACCCTATCCACACTATGGTTACAAGTAAAACCGAAAAACCCCTGAAATTCGCCAGTTATGGTAAGCTAAGCACCCATAACTCGCGCCACCACCGTGCACTGCTAAGACTAACACCCAGGGCATCAAAGATGACATCACAAATGTCATTCATGGGGGGGATGTTAGGAATGGGATTCAAGTTTATGGGCCTCATTACACGGACAGCGGTAAGGGTTAACGGTCACCGTTAATGGCAACGGTGACCGTTAACCCTTACCGCCGTACTACGAGGTCCCTTTGCGGGTTGGGGGATTTAACGCCTGCTTCTTGCAGGCGTTAAAATCCAACCCGCTAAGGGACCTCGGAGCTAATTACGGCACCGCAAAATTGCGGTGGCGTAATAAGCGCCTTCCCCATTTCCATAGAGCCCTATGGGGCAGAAATGGGAATGGGGAAGGGCAATGGCGGAAAGGGGATTTACCGCCCCTCCAACCTTGGAATGGGGCGGTAAATCCCCTTTCCGCCAAGGCGGTGCCGGTATTTTACCGGCATGAGCCATGGCGCTAATAGCGCCATGGCTCACCGCCTTCCGTGTAATGAGGCCGATGTGTTTTTATAAATAAAAAGGAGTCCCGGGATCCCTATAAAATCCACCTTAGTGTCTGTGTACAGTTAATAAGGGAAGAACTCGGGGTTTAACCCACCTCCTGCTAACATCAATTTTATTTTACAGGTCCATCGCCCCACCCTAACTGGCTGGCCTGGTGGGTGAGAGGCTGGTTCCCATGAGGACTGTCCCTGGTCGGGTGAGGTAGGTGGACACCCTTGCTTGGACCGAGGAAGAAATACAGGGGCTACACAAATCTCTTCCAGCGCCGGGTTCCGGACGTTCTGTCCATCGACAAACCAAAAATAAAAAACAAGTATTGCTTGGAGCTGAAGGGGGTTATTTGGCCTCGCCCCCGAAGAGGCGGTGCCTAGAATACAGGTGGGTCAAAACGAAGTTTGGCTTAGATCGGGTCTGCCAGGGGACAGTGACCCTCAACTGTAATGTACTCGGAGGAGGAAGACAGGACCTGAAGGTCATGACAACTTTGTGCATTTATCCTTTCCCTTCCCCTGGTTCAACCAGGCCCAGGGCGGTGCCCAAAACACTCCATGTCTTTCTCACAATCTTCATTACGCGTTGCCAGTCTCTAAAGAAGAGGAGCCGGACTGGGACAAAGAAAAGAGATCAAAGGGTATGTCATGTTGTTAGACATTCTCCTCGTTATGTGTGGGTGGGGCCAAGTTGTGGGGAAGTGACATACGAAGGCAGGAAGCCTTCGAGCTGGACGCATTTACATTAAAGTTGCAGTTGAAACCAGCCCTCTCTGTGTGGGCCTCAGTTTCATAGCGTGCACTGCGCTATTACCGTCTTGTACCCACGTCCCAGTCAGTGCAGCTTGCTAGAGGCTGACATTGGCAGCGAGAGAGGCAGGGCTCAACACCCTGGCAGACTCGCGCGCTGCTAGTATTATCCGCGACACTCGCTGGAGGAGCGGCCTGCGTCTTTGACCCTTGGGAAGCAGCAGTGGACGCTGCAGTTAGTGCATTCTTCCATCGGACGGCGGCGATGAAGGGCAGCGCTTCCTGCAGTGTGGAACGCACACACTGTTCTTTTCCCGGGCAGCAGCGGTGAGCTGTTTTGACCATTGTGACTTCGGTAAGACACCCGGGAATAACGGGTGCACGTCGGAGTGCCTTCAACAGCTGGGCTGTCCTTGGATCCCCAGCATACGTGTCTCCTCACGTGCAGCCAGCAAGCTGCTCTGGGGCTGCCATTTTCGTGCCATGAAGAACTCAACTGGCCAAGCTTCATAGAGGTGAGGAAGGGGACCTTCACACTGATCAAGGGATCCCAAGGTCTTTTGCCACTTCGCCAAGGGCTGTAGGGACAGTCATTTGGCCCTCACCATAGGCACACCCACCTGGAGGGAAAACACCCTTAAAGACGTCCATCACATCATGGGGATACCATTAAGAAGAACAAAAGACAAAAACACACCGCTGCCACAATGTCGGATGGGGAAATACCAGCCATGCTGCCTGCACGCCCATCAGAGGTGTTTCAAGCTGCGCAGGGAGATGTCCCTCCATGGCAACTGCCCACAGTGGGTTCGCTGGGCTAACGACTTCCAAGTATACATAGGGGCAATGGGCCCCATGGACGATGAGCGCAAGAAGTATATATTGACCCTGGCAGTAGGGGCATCAGTGAGAGACATCCTATACGAGCTGGTCGATGAGGAAAAAGCCATCTTCCGGGAGATCCAGGATGCACTCGCCACATACTTCACCCCCCACACAAACGTAGACTATGAGAGGCATATTTTCCACACTACTTTGCATGAGAGAGGTGAAACCCTTGAAAATTTTGTCATGCGACTTTGCATTCGCATTAAACACTGCACATTCCACCGATACGCGAACAAGGAAGCACTGCGCTCACAAGTTATAGCAGGATGCAAACCCCCGAATTAAAAATAAATTGCTCCAAAAATAATGGTCTTTGAATTAGATCCTGGCCATGCCATGGACTCACTCTGCCATATCTCAGCAAGTTGTCAACTTAGGCAGAGTGAAAGTATCCTCATCGCCAAGAGATCAGGAGTCTGTCAAGAAATTATCACTGGCGGCTCATGACAACACTAAGAGCGCCAACAAGACATGCTTCCGGTATAGGTATGAGTTCCCTAATGAGGGCACATGCCCTGCCCTGGGTCAAAAATGTGCTGCCTGTGGAGGCGATGACCACTTCACAGCTGTATGTAAGAATGCCCCTGGCCAGCACCACAAGGGATCTCGCCGAAGAACAGCAGGCGACAGCCGAAACATCAACCTGAAGACCGGAAGCTCGGCCTTGAGTACTGGAAATATCACCCGGCTGAAAGAGAAGGGGGCAGGTAGTTGTCTTGATGGTCTTACAGGTACCCTGAGAGGAAGGGAACCTACAGAACAAGATGGAATGTGCGATATATGTAAGTAAGATAACAATCCGGAAGTGAATCACCCTCCTCAGCAGAAGAGGGGCTACGTGTGGGCACTGGGCAACAAGACTGGCAAAGAACACAGCCCCATGCTGGTCCTCCAAGTTTATGACACCCGACTGAATTTCCGATTGACACTGGTGGGACGGTAAATGTCATGAGTGAGGATGCCTGCATCCGGCTCCCACACCCGCCAAAGCTGAGACCATCCAAGGTCGTTATAAACCCATAGAGCTCCAACACCCCACTGCCGAGAGAAGGGTTGTTCACTACAGTCTGCACCCACAAGTCCCACACAGCTCGCATCCAGGTACACATACTCTCCGCGAAGGCCAACAGTGGGTGCATCCTGAGCTTCTGCATAGCCATCAACAAGGATCTTGTCCACATCCTATACAAGGCATTCCCCAACCTCTTCAAAGGTCTTGGCAAGTTAAAGAACTGAAGAGTGCATCTCCTCATCGGCCCAATGTTCAAACCAGTGACGCAACACTATCGTGGCATCCCCATAAACCTCCAGAAGCAGATGGAAGAGGATACAGGTGCTTACTGGACCTTAACGCCATTGAGCAGGCGGTTTGGCCCATTCCATGGGTCTGACCAATTGTGCCAGTGTGGAAGAAATGGGCCGAAGGGTCCATTCGCCTCTGTGTGTATATGTGCCATCAGAATATAGCCATACAACGAGAATATCACCAGGGCCCCAAAATCAAGGACACGGTCCACCTCCTCAATGGGGTGACTGTTCTCTAAGCTGGACCTCAAGAAGGGTTATCACCAGCTGGAAATAGAGTCACACTACATTTGTGACTCACATGGGGCTCTATTGCTACAAATGTCTAAACTTCAGGATATCCTCAGCAGCAGAAATATTCCAGGAGGAGATCCACCAGATCATCAAACGTATACCGAACTGCCTCAATTATAGTGATGACATTTTAGTATTTGGCAAAACCTTGCAGGAGCATGATAACACGCTGCAGCAAGTCTGCATGGTGCTTGCAGCCACCGGGGTGACTCTAAATAAAGACAAGTGCCAGTTCAGGAAACACACTCTGAAATTCTTCAGGCGCATATTTTCTGAACAAAGTATGTGCCCCGACCCAACAAAGTTGCAGCCCTAGAAGGTGCCCCACATCTGAAAAATGTGTCAGACCTGAGAACATTCCTAAGCCTCGCAAGCTATTGCTCCCTGTATCTGAAGAACTATGCTACAATAAGCAACCCACTTCGAGAGCTGACCAGAGACAACCAGGACATCATCTGGTCCCCTGAATACGGGGCCAGCTTTGAGACCATTTGAGCGAATATTGCAACCACCACCGATATGGCGTACTTCAGTTCATCAAAAGAGAAGGATGTGACAGTCAACGCCAGCCCTGTGGGTCTTGGCGCAGTGTTGGCTCAATAGGACCCCAAGATCCTGGACACCAAGAGAGTTGTGTCTTATGCCAGCCACAGCCTGATAACCATGGAATAGAAATACTCACAGGCTGAGGAGAGGCTGGCGGTCTTCTGGGCCTGCAAGCATTTTCATTTTTTCCTGTTCAGGAAGGCTTTCACTGTTGCCATGGACCACCATGCCTCCTTACCATCTGTGGGAACACAAACACCTGTATGCCCCCACGCATTGCAAGATGAGGCCTCTGACTACAAGACTGCAAGTTTACCATCAGCCACCTGACAATAACCCAGCTGATAACCTCTCACGCCATCCGGCCGGGACCCAGAAACCCGAACACTTCATCAAAGATATCTGTCTACTTTATGTCATCCACCAGATGAAGCCATTCCCTGTAGCACGGAAAACGCTCCAACATGAATCAGCAGCCAGTGGGACCCTTCCCATCATTGCACAGTGCATCGTTAAAGGAAGAATGAAGCATGCCAAAGAGATGTTTCTCGATGCCGCATCCCAAGACAACGTCAATCACACGATGTTGGTGGAGGATGAGGTCATCGTCACAGAAGACCACATTGTCATAAAGTGATGCAAGATTGTTTTTCCCAAGTCACTGTGCCAACAGTTGTGGATTTGGCAAATGAGGGGCATCACGGTGTGGTGTCCACAAAGAAGCTACTCCGTCAAAAGATATTGTTCCCCGGGCTAGACAAGCAGGTTGAAGAAAGCCTGAAGAACTGTGGCATTTGCTGCGTGGTAGCTCCACTTCTAAGGCCGAATCCATTACAGATGTCTCCACTGCCAGAGGGAGCATGGGAGGAGCTGGTGATGTACTTCTTTAGAAGTCAATCTAGAGGTGTGCTCATGCATAGCTCTCCTATGAGTTGCAATAGAGTTTTAGTAGAGTTCCAAATTAAATGGTGTTGTCATTCATGATGCATTCAAATCATTCACAAAAAGGCAAGGACCTCCTCTGTATGGTTGTGAGGCTGGAAATGCATTGGAGGGACAGGGAATCCACGGCCTTGTCCTGTACTCCCTTATCATGTGTGTTCTGTGTTGTTTTCTGCACAGGAGTCCATGTGGGATTCCTGGCAGTGCAGCTCTTCCTCTTTTTGGTTTGCTGAACAGACCCTTGGGATACCCTTATGGCACCAGTGGGTAGGGGCACAACCCTGTACCCCTAGTGTTTGTTTTTGGGCACTTGTATGTGGCCTACAGAGCAGGGTATGGGCTGGTGGAAGCTCCATGCTGAATTTTACAGGTGCTCTGAGTATCCTCCATTTTGGGATACCCAGGCCCTGCCATTGGAATCAGTTGATTCCTGATAGGAAACAAGATGGCCCATGTGGCGTCTTCCTTTCCATTGCCCGTTATCTTGTTTGCCCAAGGTCCTGAGAATCCCTGACTCTGTCCCTTCCCCTGACTGGCTGTTGGGTGGAAGTTCCATATATGGTTTTGTGGGGAAGTCGGGCCCGTCTGGCTGGAGCCTTCCCAATGACTGTATGTTGTGGGTACACCCTTGGGGTGGGACCTGGGTGAATGGAGTGTGTGACCAATATACATTTCATGCTATGGGTGTCTGCTTTCTATGTGACACAGTGACTGAGACAGCCCTGCCCAAAACTGGTATGAATGTAGTGTGGAGTGCTGAATGGCTGGGTGCTTTTCCCATTCCACATTCCTTGTTGTGAGTGTCTGGATGGAGAAGAATGGCCTGAATGCACTGAGAACCTGATTGGCTGCCTGCCTGATGAATGCCCTTCTGAATGATTTGCTGCCTAACCCTGACTTAGCAGTGTGAATGAGAGACCAAATAGTATATCTAAGGGCCTCTCACTTACTGGAATTGTTCAGAAGCTGAAGTCTAAACGTGATGCTTAACTTCAAAGCAGAGCTGGAAAAAGAAGAATTGCTGCTGCTTTGCTTCGATGCAATCTGAAAGCTTCCGTGCCTTTAAGGACTGATCCGAGAGAGTACCTGGCTAGGAGACCTCTTCCCGAGCTATGAGGGAACATCGTGCACCAACTAGCCTTCACCAAGGCTCCCTTGAAGTCAGTCTTTGAAAGGCTGCGAACCGGAGACAGGAACCGCCGAGGAATTTGAAGTGAAGTGCCAGGACGTCGAGGCCCTCGGCGACCATCACCGTCGACCAAGGTTGCCTAAGACACTTTGAAATCAAGGACTCACTTGCTCATCACCGTCGACTGATTTATCCCACCAGAGAAAGTCAAGGTCGCTGATGAACTGAGGAGAATTCGCTGGTGGGTTTGCCACAACCCGAAGTCCACAAAGACGCTGACAAAAGCCAGCTGTGGTCTAGTCCCGATCATCGACACCAACGCTGAAAACTTGATGCCCTTGCTGGGCCTACGTTCTTCATTAAGTACTCTTTGTGGCAATGAACTCTCGTCATCAAGGTATATCGCACACCTCATCTTTGCAGGACGTCCATGATCGATCGTCAACGAAGACCGCAAAGGCCGAGGCTGCTACCTTGACAGCATTGTTCACCTTTTCCTCAAGGAATCTCGACGATCCGTGGCTCCTGCCTTAAAGGGAGTTCACTCAAGAAGGATCCGTCGAGGACCCATTGAATAACTCTGCTAAACCAGGTACATTGGGGTAATAGAACATTTTTAGAAGGGAACAAGACTCTGCTAAACGATATATGGACTGGGCTTGTCAATATACTTTATTTACAGGTTGCCCAGGTGTGGGGATCCTCACACAGAACAGTGTATTTGGTAGGGACAAGTACTCTGCCAATTGTTTAACCACTTGTTTCCCACCTATGCCTGGTGTTGGTTCACATTACTATTAGACTTGTATGTCATTTATAACTGTCAGCAGTTGATGCATTCCAAAGGAGTCCAGAGTTAACTGTGTTACCACAGAGATATTGTATATATTTATCTTTATAGCATTGCCTGAGCACAAAGTGTGTTATTGTCTATGCATATATTCTGAACCTTACTTATATAAAGAACTGTGTTAGCACATAACATAGTGTGTGGTCATTCCTTTGTGGGGGCATGGTGACCACATTGTACTTAAGAACCAGCCGGCATCACCTCCTGAGAGCTTAAGTCTTGATTGCTCGTCCAACGTTACCATATAGAGAATCTTGGCTTGGGTGCTCTGTGCTTCTACCCTGCCATATAGAGGGCAGGAGTACAGCTATCCCCCTCCAGTCTTTACAGTGGTGCTGTCAATTTTTAATCTATTGATTATTTAATTGCTTGGAGGCTAAAACATTGCATCCAATAAAGCCAGTGCCACTGTGTGTGGTATGCCAATGCATTTCGGAGCAAGTCTGTCCTCCGGGCTAGGACACTGCTTGTGGTGGCAATGTAGCCCAAATGTTTAAATGGGCATGGCAGCGTTCTCTATTTTCATGGGCCGTTGGATCAGTGTAAAGACTGGAGGGAGGGATCTGTACTTCTGCTTTCTATATGGTAGAGGAGAGGCACAGAGGACACCAGCCAAGATTCTCTATAGGGTAGCAATGGGCGAGCAATCAAGGCCTAGATTCTCAGGAGGTGATGCAGACTGGTTCTTAAGTACAGTGTAGTCCCCGAACCCCCACAAAGGAATGTCCACACACTGTATTGGTTAGAACACAGTCTTTATATAATTAATATTCAAAGGTATGTACACTATCACAATAACGCACTTTGCACTCAGAAATTAACAATGGTAAATATATACAATTCTAAAGTGGTACCACCAATATTATCAGATCCCATTAAAGTGCATCAACTATACTGTTAGAATGTCACACAGATCAATAACAAGGAAACCAGCAATAGAGATAGGAAGGAAAGCAAGATGGTTGACACAATTGGCAGAATACTGGCCCAGCTACCTAGACACAGTTCTGTGTCGAGATCCCCCCACCTGGGCAACCTGTAAAATAAAGGTATATAGCACAAGCCAAGTCCATATATTGCTCAATACTCTTGTTCTCTCCTATAATGTTTTTACCCCTCCAATGTACCTGGTGGAGTAGAGTTCTTCGAAGAAGCGTCGACCGATCCTTCTTGAGTGACTCCCTTTAAAGCAGGAGCCACGGATCGTCGAGAGGGGTCAAAGAAGGTAAACTTGGTGTTGACGGCATCAATGAGAAGTTTGAGGGTGCCGAGACCACGACATCGTTCCAGGCGGTGCTCGTCGGCGACGTCCTGCGAGGATGAGGTGGGCGGGGCACCTCAGCGATTGATTATTCAGGACCGCAAACAGTTTCTGAAGAACTGTGGGCCAGCAAGGGAGTCGAGTCATTGAAGTATTTGTGGCCTTCAGGTGGCAGGAAACCCACCGGCGGATTCTCCTTGGCGCGTTGGCGGCCTTGACTTTCTCCGGGAGGACAAAGCGGTCAACGGTGCGGACAAGGGAGTCCTTTGATTCAAATGTTTTAGGCAAAGGAGCGGACGGCTCCGGTCGTCGGCGGCACGGCATCAAGCAGTCCCCGCGTCTGGGCAACACAACTTCGATGGGCCTCCAGCGGTTACACAAACCTGCGAACCCTGGTTGACGGCAATGGACTTCGACAGCAGTGAAGTCCTGGTGCTTCACTTTTATCTCCTCAGCGGTCCCGTCTCGGGTCGGCAGCCTTTCGAGGGTCTGACTTCCAGGGAGCTTCGGCGAATGTTAGCGGTGTTCGATGGTCCCTCGGAGCAATGGAAGAGGGCGCCTTACCAGGTCCTCTCTCGGATCAGTCTTCGACGAATTAGGCAGCTTTCAGATCAGGTCGAAGCAAATGTAACAGCAAGTCTTCTTCTTCCAGCTGGGCGTCGAGGATCAGCAGTTCCAGTTACTCTTCAAGTGTAGCCACAGCTTCTGAACAATTTCCAGTGGTGACAGGTCCCCAGATATACTATCCTGTCTCTCATCCACACTGCTGGGTCACACTCAGCAGCCAACCATACAGAAGGGCATTCATGCAGTCAGTCAGCCAATCAGGCACACAGTGTATTCAGTCCATCCTCCTCCCTCTCAGACACTCACAACAAGGAATGTGGATTGGGACAAGTACCCAGCCATTCAACACTACACACTGCATTCAGGCCAGTTTCGGGCAGGGCTGTCTCAGTCTTTCTCTCTCATACCAGAAACCAGACAGACACAACAAGAAGTGCATATTGGTCACACACTCCATTCACCCAGGTCCCACCCAGAGGGTGTACCCACAACATACAGTCACTGGGAAGGCTCCAGCCAGTCTGGACTGGCCTTCACAACAACACCATATATGGAACTTCCACCCAACAGCCAGTCAGGGCGAAGGGACAGAGTCAGAGCTTCCCAGGACTTTGGGAAAACAAGGTAACAGGCAATAGAAAGCAAGAGGCCATAGGGGCCATCTTGTTTTCCATCAGGAATCAACTGATTCCAATGGCAGGGCCTGGGTATCCCAAAATGAAGGATACTCAGCGCTCCTGTGTATAGGCGCGTTACAAATGCCATATCATATCATATCATACCTGCCAAATTCAGCATGGAGCTGCCACCAGCCCATAGCCTGCTCTGTGGGCCACCCACAGGTGCCCAAAAACAAACACTAGGGGCACAGGGTTGTACCCCCTCCCACGGGTGCTATAAGGGTATCCCATGGGTCTGTATACCAAACCAAAAACAGGAAGAGCTGCACTGCCAGGAGCCCCACGTGGAGTCCTGGGCAGAAAACAATACAGAACACAAATGAAAAAGGACTACCGGACAAGGACAGGTAGGCCCTGTCCCTCCAATGCATTTCCAGCATCATAGTCTGCTACTGTATTTGCCTGAATTTACAACTGCCAGTGGCACTGACTTTATTGGATGCAATGCTTTAGCCTCCAAGCAATTAAATAATCAAAAAAAATGACAGCACAACACAGAGGAGGTCCTTGCCTTTTTTGTGAATGATTTGAATGCATCATGAATGAACACGCCATTTAATATTGAACTCTACTAAAACTCTATTGCAACTTCATAGGAGAGCTATGCAGAAGCACACTGCGAACTAGATTGACTTCTAGTTCTTCTTTTTTGCTAGTTTTGGTACCCTTGTGCCAAGGACTCAAGGAGTGCTCTGAAATTCGCATTGATTACACTCAAGAATACTAACGACTTAACCACTAAATTATAAGTGGTGCCCATCCTTCATCATCCGGATTGACTTTTTTTGCCCACTCTGGGATTGCATGCACGCTCTGGTGGTGATGGATGAGTATTTAAGATTCCCAGATGTACAGATCATTTCCTCCACAGCAGCGGAAGCCGTCCTACCAGCCATGCATCGCATACTGACGGCATTCCAAAAGTCATCAAGTCAGACAACGGTCCGCTGTTTACCAGCCTAGACTTTGCCAACTTCATACAATATATAGGGTTCAAATACCACAAGAACACACCCCTCTGGCCCCAGGGCAACGGCATGATGGAGCGGTTAATAGGCAACGTCAAGAGAGCGTTGCAGGTCGCCCATGTGTCTCACAAACCTTTTGAGCAAACGTGCCAACACCTGAGAGACTACCAACACACGCCTCATAGCACCATGGGCAAATGCCCAGCAGACCTCATGTTCGACTGGAGAGTGAGGACTCGATTACCCCAAGCCCCCTTGCTGAGGAGTCTAAACTATTCGACCAAGAAATCCGAGAAATGGATCGAGAGAGATAATGAAGATGAAGGTGGCAGCTGATGAGAGAAGAGGTGTTCAAGAGAATATAGTTGAAGGAGGAGACAGATTGGTGATACGCCAGACACAATGTCAGAAAGAAGGTTTCAGGTTTGCACCCAGACCCCTCACTGTCACACAAGTGAAAGGCAACATGATCTTGGCAGTGGATACTGAGAGGCAAGAGATCACTCGAAACACATCCCATTTCAGGGAGGACCGAGGAACCCTGGAGGAGTGAGATGGGCCGTCAGATGAATTCGCAGGGGTTTGGTCCCAGGGAGAGTCTGATGATTCCTACTTGGGAGATGGGGAGGCGTTTGAGGAAGAATGGGGAGACATGGAATTCAGCGCTGCGAGTCACAGTCCAGCTCCACCACGTGAAGGACGTCCCATCAGGGCCAAGACGATACTCATAAGACTTATTGAGGAAACGGGTTGACATTTATCTATTTGTTTAAGAAGGGCGAAGGTGTCATTTTGTTAGACATCCTCCTCGTTATGTGTGGGTGGGGCTAGGGCGGGGGCAGGTTGTGGGGAAGTGACTCGCGAAGGCAGGAAGCCTTGGAGCTGGAGGCAGCTACATGGCACACAATGACACAAGGCCTAGTAAGATCGTTGTCTTGTCCTCCCCTCTGTCTCCCCCCCCCCCTTTATTTCTCGTGCTTAGAAACACTTGTGCACAGGCGTGTTATAAAAGTGGGGGTTAAAACCAGACCTCTCTGTGTGGACCTCCGTTTAATAGCGCACACCGTGCCATTACTGTCATGTGCCCGCGTCCCAGTCATCACAGCCTGCTAGAGGTTGACAGGTTAATGCCCCATGACTCACTGGTAATCGTCATTACACTGAGTCCTACTCTTCCTCGTCCCAGCCCTGATTCTCTGCTTTGAGCACTGAGGCAATGAAGATGGGCGACAGTGTAATTGAGGGGATGGTGATGTGCACACGTGAGCGCACCCCTGCTTTAAAAGGAGATGCAGTTACATATGTAATGGCACATTTTCTTGGTCTGCTTGTATGTTCACAAACACAATTCGGCGATGCAGAATTTACGGGTTTTTTCACTTGCGTTGAGATTATGTGAGTGCATTTCTTTTTTTCGTGAATCGTCCCAGCAGGGTTTCTTTAATGTCCTTCTTCAGTAGCTTGGCTTTGTAGCTCGGTGGCACTGTATATTTTGGCCAGGACCGGCCTGGCATGCTCTTGGCACTTTCCGTACGCGCCACACCGGCAGTCTCATTTCAAAGACATACGCTGAAAGGGGACCTTTAAATATTTCTCTTTACCTATGAGAGCGATATTCACATATCACGACTTGCGAGATTGTTTAATTTGGAAAATGAGCCTCTTGCTGTACAGTGGTTAAGTGCAAACCCTCTTTAGGGAATAATAAAAATACAGTCCAGTTGGTTCAGCCTTGTATCTATACTAAGACCAATCTCATGTTCCAAGGTGATCGCTAAATCATCAAGCGGCTCTCCTTTCCAGAAGCTTCATTATAATTATAATTGGTTATTTATAACACGCTTAATATGCAGAGGTTTCTAAGAGCAGCCTCAGGTATCGGACCTGTGTTGCTCAGCGTCGTCTTGCTTCCAAGGCGAGTGCATTGCCCCTGAGCTATCCTCCCGAGACCGCTTTCTCCTTCCTGGTAGGAAGAGCTTGCCTGATGTTATGCAAGGGATTTCATGATATGACATAACTGCCCCAAGGACAGCTGAATGCAACAAACCATCACAAGGAGCATTGGCAAAGCTAACCATTTTGGCTTTGTGTGGGCATGGGATCTGCATGTTTAGACAATGCTACTACCTGGCGATAAGATGGCAACTGCCAAATAGTGGCAGAACCTGGGCAGGTTATAGCAATGGGCGACAAACGCCTTTACATTTGCCACAACTGTTGGCTTTGCTAATGCTTGTTTTTTTTTTTAACTAAGACTTCAGTGCAAGAAAGAGAGAGGAGGACACACATAGGGCTTAAAAATCAAGTAGCTGAGAGCACACGTTGATAACATATGTTTATTGCACCGGGAGTTTAAGGCGCAATATAGCCATTCAGAGCGTAGAGATAGCTCAGAGAGACCCGATGGGGGCACTTTTTAGGCAGGTAAGGCCTCGCATGGCCATGGAAAGTCAATAGTTGGCCACAAAGCTATACTAGAACCACAGGGTGTTTCCTTCCTCACATCCCATCTCGCTTTTAACACCAATTTCCATGACAATAGTGTCTGCTTGCAGGTAGTGGCCCAAATTAAGCATGACAACAGCACCCACTAATTGAAGTGAATTGTCTTTGCCATTCCTGCCAATCCTAGCTCCTTCCCCCCACACAAATGAACATGAATGCATCCGACAGGATTCACTGTTGCTCTCTCCCTGTTTTCCACAAACGTGAGTTTCTCTTTTAGACAGAACCAGAATAAATGCAACATGCAGAAGGTCTTTGAGCCTCTTCGGTGTTTACCTAGTCACATGTACCCCGGATACACTGTGCCACCTCACCACACTGCTCGGCCCTGGACACCGAGCTTCTGTCTCAGCTTTACTGTCACTGCATGAGGTAGAGTCCCAGGTGTGCTTGAAGACAAACCAAATCAACCGTGCCAGGCCACAGCTGGTTATGTTTGCTTCCTTAAAAGGAAAAAGGAAAACGGGCTCTCCTTTTCCTCTGGCTCGCAGAGTATCCCACCCCCCTGTTCTTTCTGTGGGTCACATGATCACTGACCAGGGCTGCTGACCAGTTCTTCAGGTCCTCAGCGTTTTAACCGTACACCAGAACCCACAGACGAATACTGTTGTCTTTCTCCATCTGTGCAGCGAGCCTCTCTTTGACGGACACATCGTCATTCCTTCTCAGACCACAACTATTTTGATGTGTGGGTGCACCCTGACTTCATGAAGCTTACATGGGAAACTGATAAGACCAAGCAACTACTCCCACGTGACCTGCACCCCCAAAATACCAACATCTCGGTAGAGTCTGGATTCTTTCATTGGCTGCACCAACAGGGTGTTAGAATCTACCATTGGGGTATTATATGATATGGTATGACCCATTGTGTATTGCCTGGGGTGGGGCAAGGCACAATAAGACTCATCGTGGCATGATACTTCCATCAACCTCCAGAAATGCGCGTTTGCAGGATTGGATTGGCGCAGGGAAGTGAGTGGATTCGCAAAGGTGGCGTTTATGGATGAGAAAAGGCCATCCACAAGATACTGAAGCCTTGCAGGCCAGCAGCCAATTGAGCTACTCTTAGAGCTGGACTGACATGGTAACGGTGGCCACTGGGCAGCAGAATTGGAAGCCACTGAAGTTTGTTGGTGACTTTTTCAGGTAAGACGAGGAACTTGGCATTACAGAACGCGCAGGCGGACTGCATGTCCAGGTTGCCAGAGCGTAGTAATGCAGAGGACAGCTTCCTGGAGGATGAGTGCATCGTGGCATCACTGGAAGACCTTCGAAGCCAAGAATATCTAGAGATGAGTGAAAAGCGCCGGGAAGAGGAAGCGCCTAATGATGCTACCATGGCCAAGCTCACACAATGGGTTCAAAACGGCTGGTCAGGCGAAAGAACAATCCCGGAAGGCCTGCGGTATTGGAAAGTGTCAGACAGGAAATTTGAAGACAAGGACATGCGACCAAGCCATCCCGCCCGTGGTGTTGAGAAGAACTATCATGTGCAGAGCACATGTGGGGCACTTGGGGAGCAACATGACGAGGAGAAGGGGGAAAGAGCCTTACTGGTAGCCGGGCATGGACCAGGACATAAGAATCATGGCAGAAAGGTGCCATGAGTGTCTCAATAGTGATAAGAGGTTGAAAGTGAGACAAGCACCACTACACCCCACATACATTCCAGATGGAGTGTGGCAGAAGCTAGGACTTGACTTCATAGGCCCACAGGAATCAATGAGACCTGAGCACAAGCATGGGTTTGTGTTGATTGACTACCTATTTAAGTGGATGGAAGTAGAGTTCTTCCCGGACCTCATCTCATCCACTGTAATCAGAGTGTTGGAGAGCATCTTTCAAAGGGAAGGGTTGCCCAAGAAACTGGTCACTGACAATGGTGTCCATTTGGTCTCTCGTGAGATGGACACATTCTTAAAAGACAACAATATTCATAAGATAAAAGCAGTGCTGTACCATCCCCAAGCAAATGGCCAATAGGTTCATCAAGGGGGCATTGCAACTAGCCACAGCGTCAGGGATGGATTCCATTTGCATAGTCAAGGAGGTGGTGGCAGCCCACCGGTTGACTCCCAATGGAACCACAAACATGTCCCCATTTCGACTGCTAAGAGGACGCAGAGCAGAATCCACTTTGGTTCCTCTGTGGTTGTCATGAGTAAGGGAAGACAACGATGTCAACATGGAGGAATTGGTGTGGAGGATGAAGGAGAGCAAGCCACTCATGAAAGAGTGTAATGACAAAAGGAAGGCATCCCAAGTCAGTGACGTACGCAAAGGAGATTGGGTAAAGATAAAACAGTCACATAGAAACCCTGTCACAGGGTCCACATTCAGCAGACCCATCAGGGTGTGCCAAAGGGGAACCAATTATGTGTGCACCCAGGATGGGAGAAGATGGAACTTAGAACGGGTGGCGTTGTTTGAAAGAGGGCCTTAAGAACCGATGGGTCCCACAGCTGCACAAAAACAAAGAGAAAGAAGAAGAAAGAGGACCGAAAACTCTTAGCAAAGAGATGGCGGAAATCCAGGTCGAGGACCCTCAAAGGAGGGATGAAGGCAGAGAAGGTCGACCCCAAAGGGAGAGAAAGAGACCAACACATTTGGCGCACTTCGTAATGGAGCAATGCTTTCCTTGATATGTTTCCCAACAAAAAGAGGTATGCAGAGACGTACTCTCGCAAGAGCATGCCCACCTCCCGCAAGAGCAGGGAAAGCCAGATCGGAGGGACGCGGCACGCACACCGGCATTCTAGGAACGGGCAGTGCGCAGAGAAGACTGCAGCAGCATCACCACAGCGAAGGAGGCAAGTCCCTATCCCCTACCTGCTCTCCACCCCTGTTCACTGGCCCCTAGACACTTTACAGTATATACCACAAGGGCATGTGCCATGCAGTGAGTTAACTGTGTGAGTCTCTTGTTTGGTTGGCAATAAAAGCCACAGTTTCTTCAGCTTGTGTCTTAGTGATCATTGTGGGACACAAAAGGAGGCTATAATGCTTGACTGGGAGTATGAATGGGGCTAACCATCTGGGTGGTGCCGCGTCACTAAATATAACCCTAGTATGCAGCCTGAAGTGCACACTAAGCACAGTCTGTGGAGGGTCAACACACCCAACCGCTCATGCGTGAGGCCAGCAGTCTAGACAGGTGCTCAGCTCAGGGTGTGCTACACCTCAACGTTACTAGGAGGCGTGACATGGCCTACGAGCTAACCATCTATCTTGAGGGAAATCAGGACTCGGCCATGGACTTCTCAACAGTAGTCAAAGTCCATGAGAGACCATTTGTACCTGACCAGGTATTTCAACACTGCAGTGCCTTTACTACATGCATGGGCAAAGACACCCTTGCCTCTCACCAGACAAATGCAGAGCTGTGTGCTTTCTCCCTTTATTAGGGTGCAACCCTGTGCCTTCCTTAGATGAAGCATTATATCAGAGACCAAAAGTGGGCCGTCTTGCCCTTTTGGCCCAGGCTGACATGTATGACACGTTTTTAACCATTCAAGTGAGGGTTGTAAGTGTGTGTGTGTGTGTTTCTGCCAACCTCCCTTGCCTATTTTTGTAGCCACTCATCATCTTTTTGTGTACTCGTTCATTCCACAATCAGTGAATTTGGGTTAGGTACTGGGGAAGATATTCAAACACAAAAGGACAGCTCGCACCCACTGAATAGGGAGATAGAAACAAAGAGGCAAAAAAAGGATATGAAGAAATTTGCGCCACGCCTCCTACACACACATGAAACACTGCTGGCCATTGTTGACTCCTTCTCACACTCTCTCTCCTAGTCTTCCGGGACATTTCTTCCCCCGGCACCGACCACTAGACTCTATCACTTGCAACAACTGCACCTCCTTTGCCACTCAGTGCCAGCGGGAGTCAACTGCCCCAAAAAATCTGCAACAAACCAACAGATAGATGAATAGCATAAAAGTAGAAATAAACAATTAGAACACGACAACAGGTATCTAATTGCCACAAAAAATCTACAACAAGCCAACAGATAGAAGATTAGAAAGAAACAATAAATAAACAGTAAAACAATGAAAGAAATATATTGTACTACAACATAGTTTTTTTTTTAATCCAGCATGGATTTTTTTTTTTTCCACAGACCCAATAATTTAGAAAACAAACACAGAAACTCAGCAAATTGCACAGTACACTGGTTTGAACGATAGTACTTATAAAGTACTAAATATGAGGGTAAAAAAAATACAGAAATGTCTATTATGCAATGCAATAACTCATTATGAACTACCTACTCTAACATATGATCTTTTCTTTTATCACAGAGATCGAAAAAGTATGTCTGGTCCAGTTACCCATGTCATGAGAAAACTGCATACAACCACAAAAAACTCAACCAGTAAGTATAATAAAATAAATGTACTCACAAACATCGCACGCTTAACACACCCATTCAAGCAAACACCTGACCTTAAACCACATTCCAAAATGTTTGCTTCCATGGGTATCTTATGCTGCAACGCTTGTTTCCAAACACTACAATCTTGACTGCATAGACTGGCCAAAACTCTTCATACAGCCTAAACAAAGGAAACAGTAGGTATATAATAATGAAACTCACAAACACCGCAACATAACACAGCCATGCAAACGAACACCTCACCAATAAATACAACCCACAATGCCTTGAGTCTTCAATACCAACAATCTGAACACAATCTAACAAACAAACAAACACACATCATCTCACTATCCTATAAACACTATTACACTACTGCCACATGTTTTAAACGATTTTCCCTAAGGAGTCCACATAACACAATCAAAATGCCACTGCAGCATGACACACCCATGCTACCAAACATTTTGACTGTGGTATGTGGGCTGCTTATGGGGGATATTAATTATAATCAATGCTCTACTAACAACCCAAAACCAACATCATATTAAAGTAAAATAGCTAGAGGTGCATTCATTATGTCCTCGGACAGCCGCGAAGACTGCAGACATGTGAACACATCAGGGGCACCTGCCACCAAAACAAATACCATATTTGACCCATCTCTTACCCCCCAACCCTCCCCAAGTACTCCTGCACACTAACACACCACCCAAAATTGCATTTTGCCTGTGTTCACCGCCACGCTGTGAGCCAAGATGGTGGACGCATCGAAACAATGTGACGCACCTCATGCCTCACTCCAGCCAATCAGCAAACACGCTGCGTGTGTCCGCGAAGCAGACAGAGATATCACTAATTTTTTGCCTTACGTTTTGGTCATTTTAAAAAAAAAACTATTTGACAGATTTACACCAGATTAACAAAAGCACGCTTTAGGGACTACTCCGACATTATGTCTATGGGAAAAAAGATATTTTGGGACCCCCCCTATAACTTTGCCCCCCCTGGACCAAACCTCACCAAAATTTGAAAAAGAATTCAGAGTGGGCCATATACTTGCAAAGTTTGGTGAGGATTCGTCCAGGGGGAGCGAAGTTATAAGCCGCCCAAAAAGTGCTCTTCCTATGGGATTAGCAACTTAACCATAACTACACGGCCACTACCGTGGGCCGTGTAATACACATATATATACATATATATATATGTATATATATATATATATATATATTATATATATATATATATATATATATATATATATATATATATATATTCTGAGAGGAGAATTTCCAATAACTACACTAGCAAAGTATAAAAGGTTCACACCTTTTAAGCCAGACAATTTATAATGAAATATTCCAATGAAAACAAAAGCCAAACATGAGACGTGCGCTTTAATGGCACTTTTCTGTGTTCTTGTGGGTAAGCGTCTGCATTGGAAACACGACAACCTGGTGTGGAATCCTAGTAGCTGAACACTTGAGCAAGCACACTTTTTTTAATGCTGGCATCAAAAACACAGAACCGTGGTTGCGTCAACCCATTGAAGAAAGTGGGCGGACGCTGCCCACCCACATTTATCGACTTGTGCCCTGAAAATCAGTACAGGGCCAGAACCAGAGAAAATATCTCCTCCAGCCTCCAGGATGACAACCTGTCTTATCACGTCCTTGGTACATATTCATGGCTCACTTGCATGCTTCATATACAATGTGAGGGACATGTTACATTCTACTTAAGCACTTTTTGATGTGGTAAATATGAACATGTGGAAATAAGGCAAATAGCGAAAAACGTTTTGTGCAATATGTGTAATTGTGCTGGAGGAAGGCACAGATTTTAGGCAGCTAACTGCTGCTATGCATGCACTTTCAAAATAAAAATGCCCCTTTGCAATTCTTAACACAACAATGGTCTCTTAAAATGGCCCTCAATAGTAAATTGCACACACTCTAAATGCTCTGCTTTAAGAAAGAAAGTTAACAGTAGTGCATATGAGGCCCACAGCCCCTACTGGGCTGCTTGAAAGGGGTTTGGGGGCGTTTGTGTCTCCAGAGTCCCATCGGGAGGTTGACAGGTGACAAGTTGCCTCACCAGAAGAAACAAAATGGAGCCACACCTCGAGGGACAACAGCCACTTTTGCTAAATATATTCTGGCAGGCTTCATCGTGCATGCTGCAGTGTGTGCCGTCCGTGCCGTCCGTGAGCTCAGAGTGCACTGCTTCAAGTTTAGGTACTCTGAGCACACGGCCAGTGCTGCAGCCTGTAAGAGGAGGGATTAAACGGCACCTTTGGCGCGGGCGCCCTAGCAGGCGGGGGCCAACTGCAGCCACACATGCTGCCCACGCCTAGCGCGGGCCTGATACCCACAGCTCACACTCTGGTGGTTCTCTTTGATAGCGGCCTTCAACGGCAGCAGGTCCTCCCCTCCTCTACAGCACAGCAGCCATTCTTGACCTACTAAACCAGCTCACATTTCACTCCCCTGAAGCCCAGGTCTTCACTCTAGTACTTATTTCCTTTTGATAAAATACTTGTGTTTAGTATCCCTGGGCCTATCAGCTTCCCCGCTTCTCCCCCCAACAATGCCACCATCTTGGCACAGAATAGCTGTTTGTTTGTTTATTAATTTGTAGGGCGCACCAAACCCTTAGGTAACTGGGCGCAACAGAGTACAAAGGATACTTAAAGCTTAGTTCCATAGTATTTTGTATTTGTATTTATTTCATTTGTATTGCGCACCTGGCCCAAGGCCTCTGGGTGCATTTCTTAGGGAAGGGTAATAGGGGAGTTAGTGGAGAGTACATACATATATACATACTTACATTGCATAACCGGCGGATCAGGTGAAGTGGATACATACATGAGTACAACGCCCCTCCCCCAGCTGTCTTTGTAACACTGACCACTTGTCAAGTGCTTTCTTCTAGTCTTCCAACTATGTGAGAAAGGGTATGCCCAGACGCGGGTCCCTTGCTCGATGCGCCATAGGGAACCAAGCTGCACATCACTGAGGAGGCCCAACAAGGCCGAAACATGTCTGGGGTTGCTTGTGTTTCCGTGCAGAGTGGACCTGGCCTAGCAGTTCGGGCTGGGCTGCTACCATTGGTGGCAGTACATGACTGATTTGCATATGGCTGGACCCCTTTTGCAATGGCACAGACGGGCTAGAAACGGTGGTGTAGAAGGTAGCCCAGAGCATTGCTAGTGGTACAGATTCATTCAAAACCTGCCACCCATCACTTTTGTGGTCACAGTGGCATTGTTTCAAGTCTGTGACCATATACCATGTTCCCAAGCGCAAATACGGAAAACGTATGTATATATTCTAACTGTGAGTGCCTCAGTGCCATACATATTGTAAATACCTGTACTCAGGGCTTTAAATGAGCCAGGGCTAGACAGGGCCCAGCCCCAGTAGTCTCCAAATATTGGCCTTCAGTCAGGGCTCTGCCTGGGCTACCCGAACTTCACCAGTAGATGTCACTTTCAGCTGCGTTTGCAACATTAGTTTAAAAAATGTGGTTGTTTTTAAACGCCAAAGGAAATTATAAGAGAATACATTGGGCCTCATTCCGAGTTTGGAGGCAGCCATGGTGCTATGAGCACCATGGCTGCCTCCAAACTCGGGTCCGGGTCCATGGTGTCGGAATGGGGACTTACTGGGATATTCCGACCTATGCGGACCCGGTAAGTCCCCATTTCGAAAACCATTCCCCATTCCCATTTGAGACCCCATAGGGCTCAATGGGAATGGGGAAGGAGCTAATAACAGGCCCGCAATTTGCGGGCCTGTTATTAGCTCCATGGTCCCTTAACGGGTCCCGCTAAGACAGGCTGGTTAAACCCGCCGGTCCTGGTGCGACCCGCTAAGGGACCTCGTAATAGGGCGGTAGGGGGTTAACGGCACCGGCATCCTTACCGGTGCCGTTAACCCCCTACCGCCAGGGTCAGAATGTTTCATTTCTACAGCATACATTAAAGAATTGTCATTAGACTGATTTTAAATAGTGCGTAAGACTCATGAATTTCTTTCCAAAGAATTGTGGGTTTGCATGGTGCACTGATATATTTTGATTTAATGTTCTGTTTTTTATGTGAATATATTTATTTTGGTCAACATTTTTAAACACATTCATTACATTTGTAAACACCTGAGCATTGGAAATCTCGATTGGCTCTTTTATTTACATATGCTCCAATTCTTTTAACGGCTTATTAGCTAGTTGGGAGGTAACGCTGCTAAAGCCACTTTGGGCCTCATTCCGAGTTTGGAGGTTGCCATGGTGCTATTTGCACCATGGCTGCCTCCAAACCCGGGTCCGTGTCCGGTCTGGGTGAATGGGGGCATACCGGGACATTCTGACCTGTGTGGACCCGGTAAGTCCCCATTCAACCAACCATTCCCCATTCCCATTTGAGCCCCCATAGGGCTCCATGGGAATGGGGAAGGTGCTAATTACGGGCCCGTTATTAGCGCCCTGGTCCCTTAGCGGGACCCGCAAAGGACGTGTGGTCAGACCACACAGCTTTTGCGGGTCCCGCTAAGGGACCTCGGAATTGGGCAGTAAGGGTTTGACGGCACCAGTCTCCTTACCAGTGACCGTTAACCCTTACCTCCCATCTCGGAATGAGGCCCATTTGTCAGGACCCCCCCACAAATATTGCTTCAGGACGCGTTAGAGCCCCCCCCCCGATTCCTCATCCCACGTAAAGCAATGCTGTGCGTGTTTTGTCTTCCTATGTTCTCATTGCTTGTTCCCCATCAGGCAGCTGTTTTATTTATATTCCTCTAGCTCTACCCTATTCTTGTAAAGCACCTGGTAACAGGATTGCTGCGCTGCGTCAGGGATACCGTTCCCGCAGGTATTGTTCTGCAGTACATGGCTCCGTTGCCAGTCTCGCCAGCCCACCTGCCCACCTTGCCTGTGGCATCTGCTGCCAGGAGAGGTTCCTGCCCCCTCCACGCTCTCCCCCTGTTATCCCACAATCTCCCTTCTAACCCACACTGCTCTAAGAGCAGTTGCTAGAGGGGGGCTAATGGGGCTATAGCCCCTGGTCTTTTGGTTGTGCCCCAGATACAATCTCAGAAGCTACAACCAAAAGGCTAGCTAGCCCCCAGTCCCAACATTTCCGACATTAGCCTAGCCCCAGGTCTTTTCCAGACCTAGCAACACCCCTGCAGCTCTTCAATTAATTAGTCTAGGCCCCATTACCTCTTCTCTTTATTCGTGGGTGTCTGCCATCCTGCACTCCTGCGGGGGTGCCTTTGCGGGAGGTACACCCCCCGTGACCGCATTTGTTTTCACGTTCACACAGGGGCCCACTCTGTGACCCCATTTTTCCAACTCTGGACCCTTCCTCTGCCTCATACGTTCTTTAGCTTCACCTCTGGAGCCCCTCATAGATGGAGCCCCCCCCTCTCTGATTGGAAAGTAGTGGAACCATGCCCCTGTGTATTTGGAACTCTATTCCTTTGAACCTGAGAAACACCACAAACATATCAGGTTTAAAAAAAGCTATTAAAACACTGCTATTTATTTGCAATGATTAGACTTCGCCATATCCTCTTTGCTACACCCTGGACTTTCACCCTCGATTCCCTGATGGTATTTGCTTGGCCTGGCTCGGTTCTCCTTACAGGTGCGCTCCTGTTGTGCCCCATAAGAATGGCCTATCCGAATGTGAAAGAAATACATTCAAGAAACAAAATATTAAAGTTCACTTAGTGCAGTAGCAAAGACCCACATTTGGGTCCTGGGTCCTACTCATTCTTATGAAAACCAGCACCGGAAAACATGTTGTTTTACTCTTGTTTGCTTCATTTCAATTTCTGTTTTTATAACTTGTTGATTGACTGTATATATTTGTTTTGAAATGTGAAAGGTTGACTTGATTAACCAAAAAATGTAATTAATAATATTAAATCAAATTAATTTAAAAAATCACCTGATAACAGCATGGGGGTCATTTGGGGGCTTTTTGGGGTATTTTAAGTGCAATGGTGCCTTTTCAAGGTGGATGTTGCGCTTTATAAGTGACCTGATCATACCATACCCTACCAAACCATAAATGATTATACCATTTGAAACCCCAATGCTGCTGTGTTACCATCCCTGTGATCTAACCAATCTGATAATTGATCTTTCAAAAGCAAGCCTGCCCCCAGCTTTGGAAAGTTGCATTGTTAGGCCTGTGAGCCTGTTATTAATCATTGCTTAATAACATGCTGCAGCCACAGGTTTTCAATAAAGAACATTTAAATAAAACATAGCATGCACTCTCATGGGGGTGGGGAGGGGGTAAACAGTGTGTGAATTAACTACCTATGATGTCATTGAGTGATCGGGGACATGTGATGTCAGTTCCACTTCCCCGTGTCTGTTGGCGCGGTGGCGCGACTCGCGGGCACCTTCAGGTCCAATCACACAGCCCACAAGGCTAACAAGAGGCGGTATGGAACCCATGTTTGAGGCCAGTGTGGCGTGTCTGGAAGCCTCAAGGCAGACCTAGCCTCAAAGAAAGACAACAGCTGGACTGATAGCTCCTGTCATTGCCTGCCCATCCAGGCACCTCACATCTGCGCTGCAGAGAGCGAAAGCGATGCCAGCCTCTGCCTTGGCTGCTCAGGAGAATGGAAATAGGTTGGAGGACATTCTTGTTGAAATTGGGGTGAAATGTAGCCAATGTACAGTGAATTAATAACATTTGGAAATGTGGTTGCAAAGATTGGGCTTGGCTGGGGGTACTTACCACTGCAAGACGTTGACGTAATACAGAGAGAGCAGGGAGAGAGATGGGGTCATTCGGGGCAAGTACGGCCTACCCTGCTCAACCAATCTGCGGTCTCACTGATCCTGCATGGTACCCAGCTTTACCATTGCTTAGCCATCAGGTTTCTTCCTCTCTTTACACTCAGTGGGCCTCATTCCGAGTATTGCGCTAACCAATGGTGCTATTAACGCCTTGGTTGACGCCGTACCTGGACCGGCAGCGCCTTGGTGGATGGCGGAATCACCGCCCCATTCCAAGGTCGGCGGGGCGGTAATTCCCCATTCACCAAGGCTCTTCCCCATTCCCAAATGAGCCCCCATAGGGCTCAATGGGAATGGGGAAGATGCAAATAACGGTGACCGTTCATTACGGTCACCGTTATTGGCTTGGAGGCCCCTTTGCGCCCTCGACTTTAACACCTGCTCAAAGCAGGCGTTAAGGGCGAGGGCGCAGAGGGAACTCGTAGTATGGCGGTAAGGGAATACCGCCACCGGTCTCGTTACCGGTGGCCGCTATCCCTTACCGCCATACTCGGAATGAGGCCCAGTGCCTTTATTCCTCTTTTGCCGCTGTTGTCATGGTGTTGGTGATCATCTCTGCCACCCATTCGGGAGATGTTAGTCCAGACCTGGTTTTAAGTTTGCGTTTCAGAAGGGGTTTGGAGAGTTTGAAGCAGGCTCCCCTCTCGGTCTTTGGTTCAGGCGTCTTCTTACATATGATACAAGTAATTGGAAAAAAACTCTATATTTATGGGAAATTGCATAAGGGTGTCAGGACCAGATTCAGCACAGGCACATATGAACTGATGAATATGAATTAGCACCCCGGATGCTGTGGGGGTGGGGGTTGGGCGGCCTCCCAGCCAATCATGGAGCTCAAAATGCAGGCTTTACCTCATGGTAACTCCCACATTTAGAGCCCCCCCCCCAGATCGGGGAGAGAGCGCCATGTTCCCTGCCAAGCAACAGGTAACTGAGCTTCCATGACCTCTCCCCTTCCGCACCTCCCCTCGAAATTCCATCTCTCCTACTCACTCCCCCCCACACCTCAGCCCCTGCCCCACTTACTAGAAGCTGCCTGTTCCCTCACCGGTGCCTGGATTACTCAGTGTTACGGCCCTTGCGATGGCCGTCATGGAAATGGATGAAGGGACTACGTGCAGTTTCCTTCTCCCAGCATCATGGTGGCCATCTTGGTTGTTGATTTGTAGTTTTTTTAAAGTAGAGAAACTGAAACTGTGCCTGTAAGCCAGCATGTAATAACATTAAACCCCACTTAGCAGGGGTATTACTGGCTCTGGTAATGCTCCAGGGCTCACGTTAATGCCCTGGCTTTGTTCTGGCCTGTAAATGAGCACTGCAGCATTACCTGGCCCAGTAATGGCCCCGTCCATCAGGGTTTGTTGCTTATGTAGAGACACCCCCGAGACTACTGTGGGGTGTCGGTATTCCACTCCCCACTCATAGGAACATGTCTGTCCATTGGAATTACTATTGAATGTCACATTGGGGACACCGTTGGGGCACAGGAGGCTGCAACCATTGAAGAAAATGACAATAATCCACCACCAACCAGTGTCAGTAGAGCTCACCGTGCCCTTCATTCCAGAAGGGAGTTAGGGATCTCTCAGGGGCATATGCAGTGTTTATGTCTCCGAGGAGGCCTCCGATGAGGGCTCATCTAGAAAAGTTGGATAACTCATGTACAGCGGTAATGACAGGGACCTTGGGTCAAAGTAGCAGAAGGAGACCTCTTGTCTCATACACTGATTTGGTTTGCAGTCCTTTCAAAGGATGACCTGGAGTTTATTAAGATCTCTTATGGAAAATCTGGATTCATTGGAAATGTTTAAATGCATCCATGTATGGGATTTATAAAATGCAACCATACCTGGGAAGCAATGGAGAGCTGTTTATAGGGTAGCACCTGGCGGATTATAAGCAGGCTGCAGGGGGTAGCAGAGCAGCTTGTGTGGTGGGTGGAGCAGGGTATCGAGGGGTTGCAGAGGGGGGATGTAACGGAATTTACGACAGGACACACTCCACACCAGGGCTCTTTCCACTGGCAGGGGATGTGGAGCACAATAAACACGCTTTTAATTTCATTGATTTCGGATTCTGCTTTGAGAAGGCATCCAACCCATCTCACACCCCCCTTTACAAACACCCCGTGTCGTAATGGACCATGAACCAGGCCGGTGTGTATAATGAAATATTTATCTATTTTTAAATTCAAATGCAAAATCAAACAGATCAAATGTAGGGCAGCAATCACCAGGGTGGTGATAATATACATCGAAATGTTATAATACACTTAATTTAACTTTCTGGCATCAGATACATCAATGTAATTATGAATGGAAGCAAGATCACTTTTGTCATACTTATAGATGGCACAGCTGTTAGGCACTCCCCCTGCAACACTCCCCCGAGCCCCTGCTGACTAAATTCTGTGTGGTGGAAAGGAGTGGCAAGGAGTCACAAATAAGAGGAAGGAATTGGATTGTAAATTCGACCTACCACCCCAGAATGGCAGGCCAACACAAAATGAAAACCTTGAAAAGGGAGCAAAATGGCACTCAGAGTTCACTGGATAATTAAGGTCAGTTTACATGTGCGGTAGAATGGATAGAAAAGGAATTTGTGTGGCTGTACTAAAGAGGAAGGAAAGCTTACAAGCTACAGGGCAAGGTACTAAAGCAACAAGAATACAGGTAAGAAAATCGACTTTGAGAAGGAAAACAATGCAGCAAAAATCACACGTGGCAGAATTGCAATTTCTTATTTTTCACGGATTTAAAACAAGCAAACAGCGAAGGAAACGAGCTTAGCAATCAAAATTGGAAATCGGATTTTGGGATGGGAAACAAATGTAAGTGATTTCAATCCGGCACACATCTAAGTCAATGCCTAGCATGTAATGCACAACTGAAATCCTTATTGATTTTTGTCTAAAAGTTCTTTTATTCTGAACGATGTACCACTCATATCACGCCTCTCTCCTGGAAGCCCCGCCCACCCCCCGGTCCCACTGAACCAGGAATCAGGCTGGTTAGCAAAGTTAAAATATTTATTTATGTATTTACAATTAAATCACACTATGTTTTAATGGGTACACAATAGTCACCAATGTGGTGATGTAACAGAGAGTAATATCTTTAATACACAAGGAATAATAATGAGCAAAACAATTCAGCACAGAAATAATACTTTGTGTGTGTGTTCAGATCAGATTGCACTGTGGTTAAAGGTTCCCCCTGCACACCACTGAACCCCCAATAGGCAATGTAAAGAGATAGGAGGAGAGAGCAGGTATTCAGGAATGGCAGAATTCAAACAAAATAACAATCCCACTTTCCCCCAGCAAACACAAGAGAAAACAGAATTGACTGTCAAGCTGTCTGAATGGCTTATCTTGAAAATTGATTGGGCAAAAACACTAAATATAGGTTAAATTGCTGAAATTGTTATAGTTCTCATGGGAGCCACTTTGGATAGTTGCACACAAACACAAGCAATGATTTAATACCAAGAAACAATTTTAAATCTTAAAATTAAGGTCTGGAGCAATCATAAGCTGTTTTAGACGTGTAAGAATTTCCCTAAAATGAAATTCACAGCAAACTTTTCACTGTGCGATAATCGCGATAACGGGATAACTGTAAGGATTTGGGTTGCGGTTCTAGAATGCGATTTAAAGCTGTGGATGTTAGCTACAAGCAGAAGTTGACATTTTGTTTCTAGCACAAAAACTGAGGAAGTTATGCACGTTTTAGTGGAGGTCGTTTTTTCGAGATAGGTGCAAAATGGAACACGGGAATGCACTTTTAAAATGACAAAAAGGATTTCTTACACTAGAGGATAACTATGAAGACAATGAATACCACACAGGAACACAGCCACTTGATCAGGGCGACTGCCGGCAGTGGTCTCACCTTCTTCAGATGAGAAAAGATCAGTGCAGAGATAGTTTTAACAAAACTAGCACAGGAGGAAGATAGGAGGGATTGGATAGAGAGTTCAGACAATTCAAAAGTGCTCCTAACAACGCAGGTTCTGAAGACAAAATAGGATGGATTTAAGATAGGGATTGACTAGACAAGGTACATATGCTAGGGACACAGTTTTATCTATAGATACTCACTAGATATGTTTCAGGATTCTGGTCAGGGATTCTGGTCAGGACAGACTGCTGGGCACATCGGATTTGGGCAGCGTCAAGGCACTTTGGACACCGCACGGCAGAGTACTGGATCTGATCTGCAATGCACTCTGCCCTTTTTGGTTCTATGATAATTATTTCAGCAGGCAAGCAGTACAGCGTAGCCCGGCTGTATTTTAGTTCCCCTTAGGTTTGAGGGGTTGGTTCTGGTTCTGGAAATTGAGGCCTAACTGAAAGTGGTTCAGCTATGCAATGGGTTCTGCTTTGCCACGTTTCTGGAGTCTGGAGCAAGGAAGATGGAAAGTTCTGCAGTAGGGTGCTCTGCCAGCACTCGGATAGTGGGTGAATCTGTCTGTCTTTTTCTGCCCTCTGCAGTCTCTATTTATGCCATGCTTTGACAGGGATTGGTCAGAATCTCCTCTCTACCTTGAAAGGAGGAGGAAAACAGTGTGTCATCTTTACAATGTGGGTTTATGAGGCTTAGAGTCCACCCCTAGCCTCTTGAACACAAAATCTACTTTTGACACAATACATATTTACACATGGGCAACCTCTATAACAACCATATATATAGATTACATATTGTGTACAGCAGCTACTCCTCCAAACCCTGTAGCTGTATGATCTTGTGTCTGCTTTTCCCAGAATTTCACCCTTTTCATCAGGAACACAATGTCCCATTTATCAGCAAATTTCTACAAGTGTGCGCGTATAACATGGGCATAAGTGTGTACAGTTTCATACTTCTAGCAGAAATACATTTTCTGCCGTTTTCTCCCAAAATATGTCACTCGATCTTGCCGCATCATGAAATGTGCAGCCAAAACTTAGATTTACAATTCTGTTATTTTTGTGTTTTTGACAATTTTAAGTGGCAAGTTATATGTATTTAAACAAAATGTTCTTTGTGAATGTTTAGCCACATATGGTTGTTTGTCTCCGCCTCTTTTTGTCTCCCTTCAGTTCAGGAGAAGTCTCCTCCCTGTTCTCTTGGCAGAGGCCATTTTACCCCTTGTCCTCACACCTAGCCTTTCCTGCTTTGCAGCTGTTCATTGTTTCCTTCCCCACTGCAGACCAGGTCCTTCCCCAGACCTATAATTATCATTTATGTGTGATTTCCTGGTGGAGGGGGGTGGAGGGGGCAGCCTTGCCTCTGTGAGGAAAGCTGTTATTCCAGTTTGGTTGCTTTAGCCAGGCTTAACTTTAAATGTTAATTCTGTTGAATTTTCCCTTATCATACAACAAACTTGTGGGATCAAATCACAGCTAAATACGTCTTCAAGAATTTAAACCATGGAATCAAAACAATTACAGCACGATTTCCAGAGGTTTTGGCGTGTACAAGAGTTTTGCGGCCATTTTGATGTTTCTGGCACCATCAGAACACAGTGATGCCGCATGGCAGAGCCAAAGTGGGTTGAATCATCCCACACAAAGGGACATAACAGATAGGATACTGAACTTAAGGATGACTCTTATGGGGTGACAATATGGGTTTCTTTATAGGAAATGAAAATCAGATTTTATAATGAAAGCAATCACACAGGCAAAAATCAGTTTTGTTAACAAAATGATTTGTTCTACTGCGACTGTATTTTAGTGGCTAGATTATTAAAGAAATACACTGCACGCAACAAGGTTAATTTTTAATTTTAACCAATTCATGCCGTGCACCTCCTTATAGGGCAATTAATTAATTTATCTAAAAAATGATGATAAGGACTTACACAAATAGCTGAAAGGGTTTGAAAAAAATACACTAACAGATATATACTACACAGATTCTTCTAAGGATTGGATAAACAGAGGATGCTGACAATTTGGGAAATTACTAGGGTTCTTATGAGGTTTTTATAGGATTTGGACGGAATGCAAGGTAACCGAGCGGTGTATGCAGCTGTGGACAGCGGGATGCATCAGCTGGGCAAAGGGGTCTAGCTGCTGGATTCTCCCAAAGGGATCAGCAGCCTTTCCTCCTTTCTCCCTGTATTATTGGGATGAATCTGGTTCTGAAAAGGAGGTTCTGGATAGAAGGTTCTTGATAGGTGGTTCTGGATAGTTGGTTCTGACTGGAACTGGATCAACTACCTCTGGGACCGGTTCTGGAGTCTTGGAGTCTTGCAGGGTGAATTTTTGAATGTTGAATATCCCTATGCCTCCTTTCCTAGCTCTTATATTGGCAGAATGATATTAGAGAATTTACAATGTGGGAGGTAATAATCTGGACATTCCACTTGATTTAGTATAGGTCAGGCTATCACTGTCGCCACCTCCCTCTGAGTGTTATGCTCACCTGGTCTCTGCGGAAGCGTTGGGGCATGGTTGCAGCCCTCTCTGAACTTGAATCACCCCCTTCAGGCCTCTCCCTCAGTAGAAAAGCTGTGAGCGGTGGTACGTGGTGATACTGCTCCTGCATGGAGATAAGAGTGTGTGAGTGCGCCAATCTGTGATTGTTGTACCTCTCAAACCTTTCACCCCAAAGTACGGTTTCTGTGAGCATACGCTGGCCCATAAAGCTCACATGTGAATTATGGAAGATAAGCTCTCCGTCCTGCTACTTCTGGCAGGGGTGCATCGAATGAGATCTAGTTCCTTCACTGATAAGGATTAGTCCAGTCCAGCTGCGACTATGCTTCTCCTTATGATTGGTAAGTCTTTCTTGAGCTCTTGTGATGCTGTTCGTTCTGTTTAATGTCTTTATATGTTGCTCCTATTTATGGCCACAATAATGTCTCTCTTCTATTTTATTCCCTTAAATGGAAATGCAGCCTCAATGCAGCTGTGAGACGAGAGACTCGGCCGGGTGGAATATGGATGCTACTGCAATGTTCGACAGCAGGTAAGTGATGGTTTAAGGAAAAGCGTGAAGTATGGTGAAGCGCGACCTTAAACTGACTGTTTTTTCGATGTCTAATCTTGTCTTCTGTTTTTCCTTGCAGGAGCTGCTGTCGACGATGGAGCGTGTCGTGCTGTGGTGCCACGATGAAGATTTCGGCATTCCGGAAAGTGTAAAGATGAATACTTGGTTCATCGAAGAGATGTACAGGTAAGAACAGCTTCCACCAGTTGGTAAGTATGCTGGCAGGTAGCAGGATGTCCGGGAAGCAGGATCTTCAAAGGTAAGTCTGACCTCAGGCGACAGTGAGCGTTACGCTGCTTGCAAGTGCAGAATAACGCAAAGCGTCTGTCTTGAGGATCGGGGCAGCTTATATAGCTGAGATGGCGGGCACGCCCATTAGGGCCGGCTTACCAGCCACACCCTGCCACTGCTAGAGAGTGAGCACGTGTGAAGGCAATCCATTAGCAGCCACATCTATGAATACACTTGGGGCTGCTTAATGGATGGAATGTTCAAGGTTAATGCATCCTGCTTAATGGATGGAATGTTCCTGTGCATGCGACCCCTGCATGCCTTTACCCCTGATTTCATGACCATGACAGCACTCCCCCTCAAGGCCCTTCTCAAGGGTTTTTCTCCTCCCAGTCCTGGTTTGGTGGGATTATTGCGATAGAACTGTCTGATTAAACGCAGATCATGGACGTGTTCACTGGGTTCCCAAGTTCTGTCATGAGGTTCGTAACCTTTCCAGTCAATTAGGTAATACAATTTTGATCGAACCACCTTGGAGTCCAGGATGGATTTGACTTCATATTCTGGTTCTCCATCCATTACTTCAGGCTCTGGCGGAAGAACTAAGCTGTGTATTAGATTTCTTTGGTTTGAGGAGACAGACAAGAAATATGGGGTGAATTTTCATGTAAAATGGTAACTCCACTTTCATGGCGACAGGATTGATTATGGACTTTATAGTATAGGGGCCCAGGTATCTTTGGCGGAAAGCTCTTGGCCCCTTCAAGGGAATATATTTGGATGCTAACCACACCTTTTCTCCAATCTGGTAGGCAGGAGCTTCCTTCCGATGTCGTTCAGCAAACAGTTTTTGTCTTTCCTTAGCCCTGGTCAGATGCTCTGTCGCTTCCTTAAGAACCTGAGGGATGGTTTAATACATGTTTTTCGTGGCTGGCATTTCCAGGGTATCGGGTGGATCAAATACTGATGTCCTCGGATGTCTTCCGTGCACAGTGTAGAATGGAGTTTGCCCTGTGCTTGTGTGAACTGAGTTGTTGTATGCATACTCAGCAATCCAGAGTACATTTTTCCAAGAATCCTGGGACTGTTGCAACATACACCTGAGATATTGCTCTAAAGTTTGATTGGTTTGTTCAGTTTGCCCATCAGTTTGAGGGTCATGGCTTGTGGTCAACCCAACATTGATTGGCAATCGTACAACACTTTCTCCAAAAGACAGAAACAAATTGAGTTCTGCAATCAGATACTAATATTGATGGAAATCCATGCAATCGAACAATTTGCTCTAGGAACACAGAATCGAGAGTTGACGCAGTTGGGAGTCCCTTCAGAGGGATCAAATGGGCCATTTTGGAGAATAAATCCATGACTAATATGGTGTTGTATCCATTGCAGGGTGGACGATCCGTGATGAAGTCCATCGACAGAGTATGCCAAGGTGCTGGCGGTTCTGTTAGAGGATGTAGTAAGCCAGAAGGGTTCTGTTTCTGAGACTTGTGTTGTGCACAGACACCGCAGGTTTCAATAAATTGGGCAATATCTTTTCGACAAGGTTGGCCACTAGCAGTTTTTGTTTTACCTTAGCCTGAGTTCTGGCTATTCCTGGGTGTCCTTCCACTAATGAATCGTGGTAATTTGTAATGATTTGCTTTTGCAGTTCTTGGTCTTGAACATATCATTTTCTTGGAAATACGGTAGATTGTCTTTGATGGTGCACTGGTCACATTTTAACAGCCATTCCTGTTGTGTTGATTGATCCACAGGGATTGCAAACTGTTACGCTCCCCTGGTATCCACGGGGACGCCACCCAGCCCTGGTTAGATGATTTGCACTCTCGAACCCTCTCCCGGTCCCTTGTTAAGGCCTCTGGTTAAGGTGGGTCTGCAATATAGGAGAACTGGATTCAATACCAGATTGTCTTTATGTTTTCCCACCTCCCTTGGCCTCAACTCCTTCCTCCCCATTGGGCCTTCTCCTTACTTTAATATTGTAAAAGGTGGATTCTCCGTCCTGTTCCTCGTGGCAGGGGTGCGTATATGTGGGGGGCGAGCAGCGACCAAGTTACTTCACTGGTGCAAGCCCCCCTGTGGGAATCCATGCCTGCTGCGACTCCGTAGGTTTGCTGCTTTACAGTCTTTATATGCATTTCTTATGTTCCCCTTAGTTCGAATAATAATGTCTTGCTTCTTTCCTTTTGGGTATGGAAAGGTATTTTGGTGTTATCATGCAGTTTGAAGATGAGCATGGGCCGGTAGGCGAAAGCGTGGTGTGCGCGATGCTGTCCGGTGAGTAATAAGCGATGTGCAGCGCTGTTTCTCCTTTTATATTGCTAACCTGTGTCTTTTCTCTCCTTGCAGGTTGCGATGTTCCTCGCCGAGCGCCGTAATGTTTCAGCAATGATACTGACCAGGAGATGACTACCCAGGTAAGAATTGTGTGGCTTACTTCATTCGGGAGGAAACATGAGTACACGCTTACTAATGCTGTCTTTCTTTCTCCTCTTTCCAGGTTATGGTATACCAGGATGCATGCGGTGCCGGATAATGCAGTTCGTACCTTCAGGAACTGAAGTCAGCGATGGATTGAAGATAGGATACTGTTCCAGGTAAGTTTCGTAGTGTTCTTTCTCTCTCTGCAGGTGCTTGGTTTCAGGTAAGCTGGCATCAAAGAACTGGACACAGTGAGCGTTACGCTGCCCACAGCAGAATAACTTAAAGCATGTTCTGCTGTTTGGATGCGATTTAAATAGTCTCAGGTAAAGTAGTCCAGGTAAAATAGTCCCAGGCCTGCCACACCCAAAGTAGTCCAGGTAAAGTAGTCCCAGGCCTGCGACACTCGAAAGACTAGACCGCATACCTCAGTTCCTTGTAACTGAGCTATTTGTGTGCCTCCATGTTGGCTGAACCCCCCAAGTTAAATAGTCCAAAGTAAATAGTCCCATTCTAATGTTGGTCTTCATGATGGTTATGAGCCTGGCGCTAAAGGTGCCAGGACTGACTCCAAGAGAGTCTTGTATGCGGTTTTAAGGCCTTTGACCTGGCCCTAACTGGAAGGCTGGCTTGCCAGTGAGGGCCAGGGGCAAGGGTCATGACACAAACTGGTTCTTTGGTCATCCACACACGTGGTGGCAGCTATTCTGGTTTGAATCCTTTCCTCAGGAATTATGGCCTCGGGTTGGATGCTGTAAAAGCCTCCTTTTCTTCACTCATGCGTGATAGAGCGTCTGCTTTCCCATTGCGTACTCCAGGTCTATAAGTGATAATAAAACCGTAATCTGCGAAAAAGAGAGCCCAATGAAGTTGATGCAAGGATTGTGCTTTGGCTGTTTTCAAGTATTGCAAGTTACGGTGGTCTGTGATGACAGTGACCGTATGTCTCGCCCCAAGAAGGTAATGTCTCCAGGCCTTGAATGCTGCTTTAATGGCCAGTAATTCTTTATCTGTGATTGCGTAGTTGAACTCGGGGGCTGAAAATTTGTGGGACCAGAATGCGATGGGGTGTAGTTGTCCTGTTTCAGGGTCTTGTTGTGACAATACTACTCCCATGGCTATTTTTGAAGCATCTATCTTAACTATCTAAGGTAGGTCTGGTCGTGGGTGTCGAAGGACTGGTGCAGTAGTGAGTGCTAGCTTCAACTTCTGGAAGGCTTCTTCAGCTTCTGTCGACCAATGGAACTTTTGATTTTTCTTTAACAAATAGGTAATTGGATGTACAATTTGCGAAAACCCACGTATAAACCGATGGTAAAAGTTGGCGAATCCGAGCAAGCTTTGCACTCCTTTTGTGGATGTTGGTGAGGGCCATTGGAGGATTGCATCCACCTTTTGTGCACGCCTTGTGGTGTGAGCATGAAACCGAGAAATTCGACCTCGGTTACATGGAAAAAACATTTTTCCAACTTGGCATACAATTGGTGTTGTCAAAGTTTCTCTAAGACTGCCCGAACATGGCCTACATGTTCTTCCATGGAATTTGAGTAGATAAGAATGTCGTCAATGTAAACAAGAGCGCAAACGTCCAGTAGTTCACGGAGTACATCATTCATAAAGAATTGGAACGGCGCAGGGGCATTGCATAGACCAAAGGGCATGACCTGGTATTCAAAGAGGCCATACTTCGTGTGGAAGGTCGTTTTCCACTCGTCTCCCTCTTTTACTCTTACAAGATGGTATGCTCCTCTTAAATCCAGTTTTGTGTAGATTTGAGCATGTTTCACTTGGTCCAGGAGCTCTGGTATAAGTGGTAAAGGATATATGTATATTTTTTAAACACTCTTTATTGGCATTGTATAAGAACAACCCAAGAACCTGTAACTCCTCCCCCACTCCCCCCATTCCCCTCCCCACCCCTCCCCTATCCTCCCTGACTCCAATACCCTTCCCCAACACATGTGATAACTGTAATAGTATCAGTAAATTCACAACCCCACCAACCCCTCTCTACCCTCCCGTCCTCCCTTCCAGTGTCCAGATTAGCCCTCCAAGCTTCCATTCCCTCCATCGGTCACAGCAAGCAATCCTACATTGTCTATGCTATCCTTGAGGATTGGGTGGGTCCACTGCCAGTTCCCTCGTTCATGTCTTCCCCATTCATCCTTACCCCCACCCCCACCACCCCTACCTGTGCTTCTTCACGGTGGTCGTAAATAGTTGTCCTTTGACAGGTCATTCAGCAATTGGGTCCAATGGATCAATACATTCTCCCCTTCCATCTCATGGTCCACCTTCTGCTACATCCTTAGTTCCGCTATACCCCACCTCCGAACATCTCTCCGCCATAGGTTACTCGCCGGGCCTTGTGTGCATTTCCATGCTATCGCCATTCGGTGTTTAGCCAGTATAAGAAGAAACTGGCCCATCCTGTTCCGTATTTTATGCCTTTTCCCCCCTGGGAGCTTACCCCATAGACAAGTTTCCGGACACCGTTCCAATCTGGTCCCCAACAACCCATTCACTCCTTTAATAACCTCGTCCCAATACTCAGTTATTATCCTGCACTCCCATGTCATATGCCAAAACCCAGCCTGCACCGTACCACATCTAGGACATTCATCCGACAGTTCCCTGTTCATTGCCCGGAGTACCACCGGAGTCACATATGTCCTGTGTAAAATATTAAATTGGACCAGCTGGATGCGAGCATTCCTTGATGCCTTCCGGACCAAATCCCAGACTTGTGCCATTTCTTTTCCTGGCATTTGACGTCCCATGTCCGCCTCCCACTTCTCCTTAACCTTCAGCTCCCCCTCAGAATTCCCCTCTCACAGGGCCTTGTAGATCCGTGAAATACGCGCCTTACCCCCCGTCTGGTCTAGCAATACCCGGAGCACCGGACACGACTCCGGCTCCTCTGGAATTCCCTTCCATATCTCCGCTAACCTACGAACCACTGCCCCATATGCTAAGAAGAGCCCCTGCGGTAGGCCAAACTTCCGGCACCATTCCTTGCATGTAAGTAGTTTCCCACCTTCAAAGAGATCCCCACCATTTCACACCCCTTCTCCCGGAGCCTCTGTATTCCTACCCTCCCAATCGCCTGACGGAGCTTCTGATCAGCACCCCATGGGAGATTACCCTCATACCGTCCTCCAACCCCCCTGCCACCGACATACTTCCTCCAAGTCTCTGTCACTGCATCAAACACTAGAGTTCTCCCCTTATTACCCAGTGGGTACCAGAGTAGTTCAACCGGCCTACAATTCCCCTATCAGTCCCCTAAGGGTCCCCCCCCCGGTTGGTCCCACACCACCACCGACTGCAGTTGTGCCGCCATTAACTATTTTTCATAATTGGGGAGACCCAGTCCCCCTTCCTCTCTAGTCCTCCGCAGTATCTCTAAGGACACCCTCCTCCTCCCCGTACCTCACAATAGCTCCCTAATCTTAACGCCCAGCATTTTAAAAAATACTCTTTTTGCCACATACGGTATATTAGTAAAGAAATAAAGCAATTGTGGCAGGATCACCATTTTGCACAACGCCACCCTGCCCATCAGAGAATGGGGTAAAACCTTCCAGGATTGGACTGAGTTTCCTATTTTTGATAATGTCCTACCTGTGTTGTGTACAAACGTGTTCTCCATCTCATGGAATACCTGCATCCCCAAATATTGAAATGACTCTGTCACCCACTTTATTCCCAACTCCGGCAGCTCCTCCAGTGGGCAATCCTGTAACCCCCCTAACAGGAACAGCACTGATTTCTCCGGATTAATGCGGAAACCCGTCATGTATCGAACATTTCGCACTATCTCGTGCAGCTCTGGGAGATACACCTTGGGATCTACCACGTGCTTGACCTAAACTGGGTTATGACCCGATTCGGGTTTTCCCTACCGATCAACCAAGCCAACAGCTTACCTGCCTTATCTCCTTCCCCGTGCAATCTAACATCCCGTCTACTACTATCGAAGTCCAACAGCCTGCCAGGGTTCCCTGATAGAGCTCCAACTTCCATGCCAAGGCCTCACCCACCTGCGCGCCCCCCGCTGCCTCCTTGTCTAGTCCAGCCAACTGGGCCTCCATTCGTTGAAGCGTGTCTAGGAGCCACTTATGCATCCCTACTGTCATGGATAGGCATTTCCCTCTCATAGTCGCCTTAAAGGCTTCCCACAGCACTCCCCTAGATTCCACAGAGCCCTCATTCAACTCGAAATACGCCCTAATCCCCTCTCTAACTTCACCAACAAGTGCCCCATCCTGTAGCGCCTCTCTTTGCAGACGCCACAACCGCCTTGAGGGTCTCCCATTGGTCCCAAATAAAGTTGCCACTAAGGGGGAAAGATCCGACAAGGTGCGCCCCAGATACATCGGCTCCACAAAATGCTGGCAATGTTCTCTTCCCATTACAATGTAATCGAGGCGCAAGTATGAGCCGTGCACGCCCGAGTAATAGGAATAGGCCCTTTCCTCCCCATGTCTCTCCCTCAACACCTCCACCAAATCAAGTTCCTGCATTATCCTATGGATTGACCCCGTCACATATTTCTTAGGCACCCCCCTACTCCCCGACCCATCCAACCGGTCATCCAAATGACAATTAAAATCTCCTCCCCATATTATCATTTCCCCCCTGTACGCCACCATCATGCAAAGCACCGAGGGAAAGTATTCCTTATCATCCACATTTGGCGCGTACAAATTAACCAAACAAATTGTCCTACCCTCCCATGAGCCCTGTACAAGCATCATTCTGCCAATCTCATCCTTCAATACTGCTTCCACTTTCAATGGTACCCCCCTCGCAACCCAAATGAGCACGCCCCTAGCCTGGGTTGAATACGTCGTGCCGATTACTTGTCCCCCCACATTTTCCCCAGTTTCCCAGCACCTCTGTACCCGCATGCATCTCCTGTATCAAAGCCACTTGTATCCCCTGCTTCTTCAGAAACTCGTCCACTTTTCGCCTCTTCTGGTAGCTCCCCAATCCCCGAACATTCCATGTCCCGATTTTCAGACTTCCTAGCCTACCCATCTACGAAATTGATGTCCTCACTCAAGTTATCCCCTCATCTCTCCCAGCACCTCTAATACCTCTACCCGGTTCCGCCCCCCCTCACCACATACCTTATTGTGGCTATGCCAAACCTTCTATCCCCTCCTTGTGCCCACCCCCCTCTTGCACCTGATCCCAACTTGGCGCTCGAACCCCCGGCCCTCCCCCCGGCCTCCAATCCCCCAACCCCTATCCACCCCATCCCCCCCTCCACAGTCCCTTGCCCCATCCCTGCCCCCTCCATCCCCCGGTCCCTGCAACTACCGTAAGTAAACCAACCCCTCTGAACTCCCATCCTCCACTCCTTCCCTCTCCTTAACTGTAGACCCATTGACTTACCTAACCCCCCTTCCTTCCCTCCTACGGGGGTAGTAGCCAATAGCGTTGTTTGGTCTGGGGGGTTCCACTAAATTTCCCCTACCACCTCTCCAGTGTCATATCACTCCTCACTCCCAGATAGACCGTTCCTGTAGTGCTATCCCATGCTCATCTCCCGCTCCACGTTATCCACGTTCCTCCGTGTCTTGGTGCGCCGCCTCCTTAGATCCCTCGGACTGGGGATCCGTCTTATGTGACCTTGTGACCAACCAGTCCCATACCTCCCTTGGGGATGCAAAGAACCATGACTTCCCTCCTGACAACACCTTCAACTTTGCCGGGAAGAACCTCATATACTTTACGTTGAGTTCCCGTAAACGGCTTCTCACAGCATCATATGACCTCCTCTGACATTGCACCTCCAACGGAAAATCCACAGTTTTGCGTTACCAATCTCATAATGGCCCTCCCTGCGGGCGTCCTGTAGGATGGCGTCCCGATCTCGGAAATTCATAATTTTGGCCACCATCACTCTCGGCGGGGCACCTGGCGGCGGGGGCCTTCCCGGGACCCTATGGGCCCTCTCCACCGTGAAGAGGTTGGACAAGCCTTTGATCCCCAGTACCTTTAGGATCAGGTTTTCCACGAATAGCTCCGAACTGGGGCCCTCTTCTCTCTCCAGGATTCTGAGCAGACGGATGTTATAGCATCTGGAGCGGCCCTCCGCATCCTCCGCCCTAGCTTCCAGTACTCGGCTGCCCCCACCAGGCCCGCCACCTGGTTTTTGAGCTTCTGGACGTCATCCTCCACCGTGCTGACCCTCTGCTCCACTTCTGTAACCCTCTTGCACACTTTGAGAAGGTCAGCCCTCACCAAGGAGACATCCAACCCCACCTCTTTGATGCTTTCCTGGAGAGTGGCTCTGGAGATCTGTATCGCCTCCATTAGCGAGTCCAAAGTCACTGTACTTCCTTCCCCTCCTGAGGGTCTCTCCCCTGCCTGTCTCTCTGGTCCATCCTGTCTATGCACTCTGTCCTTCGCCTCTGTATATTTTTCCATTCGTTGCTGGCTTTTGCCCATGTTGGACGAGTCCTATGTATTTCACCCCCGGACTCAGGTTCTTTAACTCCTTTCACCTCTGGTGCCCCAATGTCCGGTGCTGTTTGCCTCGCTTTGTGTCCACCAGCGAAGGCCTACCCCGGAGTGGGCTAATCCCTGCTGGTATCTCAGCCCACTGCTGTAGGCCCCAATAGACCTTGCGCCGTTCCTCTTCCATTCTCTGAGGTCCACTTTACAAAGCATGCACCCTGCTCTCCAAGTCCACTAATTTTAGAGGTGCCACCAGCCCCCAGGAGTCAAAGCCACTGCTTAAAATCCCTGTGGAGGTTTCTGCAACAGTCCCTGGTGCAGGGCCACCTGGCTATCCCCCAGCCCGGGTCCCCTGGCTCCCCCAACGGGGATGGGGGCGCTTCCCACCCTCTCTTCTCTTCTCCCTCTACTTTGTAGCCACTCCAGCCTCTGGGGGCATCCACTGCTTTGACCCGCAGTGTCACTTCGCCAGTCGCCTCTGCTCACCTCCTCTGCCCACCGGAGGGGCGGCTCGCACCGGCTCCCACACAATGCCTGCCCCTGGCACCCAGGCTCAGTATCCACTTCTCGCTTTTCCTTACGCCTGCACCACCCACTGCCTAGGTGCCTTGGGGGGCAGCTTCCTCCCCCACCGCCCAGCCAGGGTTGCGAGATGTCTCCGGTGGGCGTCACAAAGGAATGTGTCCTCTATCCCTCTTCTTCCATGTCCGCTCTCCCCCAGCCCCTCCACAGCCTCCGGAGCGTCAACGCCGTACCTCCTGTGTGCACCAGCTCTCCGGTCCCTTTCCCACGGCTGCACTCTGCTCTGCCGGCCTCACTCCCCACTCTGCCTCCGGCACACTTATGGACCTCCCCCGCATCATGGGGCTGACTGCCTCCACCCCGGGGGAAGGGAGGATCCCGTCTACCTCTCTAGTCCTGGACGGCACTGCTTCTCACTATCCCCCTTGTAAAGTCCGGACTCGCAATATCTCACCGGGGGCGCGCTTCCAAATCGCTCGCTGCAATACCAAGTCCAATGTCTCCAGGCTCTCCTGCCCCACCAGCGGCAATCCAACACCCCTGTCTCTCTCTTCTACCACACTGGCGCGCGGTGTGTCTCCCTCACGTCCGGGAGCCAAATGAACCGCTTCACCTTTCTTCAGTTCACAGCAGGGGCCATCTTGGGCGCGCTTCTTCCCGCCGGCTGTCAAGAACTTTGGCAAGGATTAAAGCCAGTTCCCTGGCGCGTTCACTTCCCGGAGTGAATCATACATCTGTCCAGCATTTCAGCTTCCTTCCCCTTCAGTACGGTCGCACCTCTTGCAGGATTTCAGCAGGATTCATGTGGTGGCATGGGAGCGCCGAAGATTTACGTGCTCATCGCTCGGCTTTGGCCACGCCCCCAGGATATTGATTATTTACTGTGATCTAATTGATGGCTCTATAGTCAATGCAAGTTCTTAAGTCCCACTCCTTTTTAGGCACAAAGAATAAGGGCGAGGAGGCAGGTGACTTGGACGGGCGAATGAAACCGTTTGCCAGGTACTGATCCAGGTGAGTTCTAAGATGGTGATTTTCCTGTTCCGTCAGAGCGTAAATTCGGCTGCAAGGGCTCTGGGCTCTGGGTAGAGGTCTATTTGATAATCCTACGGTCTGTGTGGGGGCAGAACGTTGGCTTGTTCTTTTTTGAAGACATCTTGGTAATCTTGGTATTCAAGTGGTAAGGAGCTGATGAGGCCCAACTCGATTCCTTTCTTCGGTTTCAGATTGGTGTCATCTTGTTTGTAACATGTGTCGGCACAATAATGAGGAAATGTCAGAACTCGTTTTCACCAGTCGATCCTAGGATTGTGGGTCTCTAGACATATCATCTGGAACTGAGGAGCACCCATGAGAATGAAAGTAATGTCCTCTTGATGCCTGTCCTGACACAGAAGCTTGACTTTCTCTGTGTATTGTGTCACTGGGCCGGATGATAGCTGAGAACCATCCACAGCAGTGACTTTTCCGATTTCTGCTTCTGTCGGAGAGGAAGGCCTATTCGGAGAGTCAAATCTTGGTCAATGTAGTTACCCACAGTTACCCACAGCTCCACAATCAATATATGCATCCAAGGCATGAATTTTTGATGGTTGCTTGTGATTCACCAAAAGCACTAGAAGGACTAGATGTGAGGTCTGTACTGATTCCTTTTTCATGCTCGACAAGCGGACCCCTACCCTTGCCGGGCATTGGCGTTTCACGAGTTCTGTTCTTCTTCTTCATCAGTTTTGTCTGTTGCCCCAACCGTTTTCTTGGGTGGTTTTACCAGGCAGTCACGGAGGAAGTGACCTGCCGGTCCACAATATAAGTAAAGCTGTTGTTGTCTTCTATTTAAACTTTCTGCTTTGATAAGTGGACTTCGTAATCCACCAATTTTCATTGGCTCACACTGTTCATGTGGTTTAGTCTGATTCTCACGAGGTCGAACGTAAACCGACCGTCCCTCTGATCTAGCTCGATCCATTTTCTGATTCTGCAACCTATGGTCGAGTTGCACCATCAGGTCTATGTAGTCCGCACACCTCTCAGGGGGATTCACCACTTGCGCCAACACATCCTTAAGTTCTCCATGTAACTCTCGGTAAAATAGTGTAGTCCTCTTCTCTTCTGGCCAGTTGGTCTGGGCTATGAGATGGTTGAAGGTTGCAATATAGGTAAATAGATCTTGACTCCCTTGTCTGAGTGACAACAACACATTGTCCAGAGCTTGTCCTTTAGTATGACAGGCAAACAATTTCTCCATCTCATGTTGGAAATTCCCAAAGTTCTAGAGTAAAGGGACATCTTCATTTACCAAAGGTATAGACCAGTCCGCTGCACTACCTCCTAAACACAAGAGTACAAATGCCACTTTGGCTTGGTCATTAGGAAAGGCTCCTGGTCAGCATAAGAAATGAAGGCGGCATTGGTTCATAAATACAGCAAACTTGTTTGGGTCGCCAATGAAGCATTAGGGAGGGGCTAGAGCACTGCTCCTGGAAGAACCACCTGAACCGGTGTTTGTTGTGGTGTGGAAGAATGAGAAGAATGGGTCACTCCAGGCAGTGGAACATGTCCTGCTTGTGCTTGTAGCATTTGTCTTGCCAATTCGTCAGTTCTTTCTCGAGTTACAATAAGATCCCTCTATAATGCATTGGTTTCCTCTCTTGAAGCATGTATTTCAGCCCGTAATTCCCCTAGTAAGAGGGCTAACTGATCTGTTTCAAAAGTTTCCATAACACCCAGGCAGAGAGTATTAGAGGCTTTGCATTCTGTTACGCTCACTTGGTCTCTGCAGAGGCGTTGGGACACAGTTGAAGCTCTCCCTGAACTTGAATCACTCCCTTCAGGCCTCTCCCTCAGTAGAAAAACTGTGAGCGGTGGTACGTGGTGATACTGCTCCTGCGAGGAGATAAGAGTGTGTGAGTGTGCCAATCTGTGATTGCTGTACCTCTCAAACCCTTCACCCCAAAGTACGGTTTCTGTGAGCATACGCCGGCCCATAAAGCTCACCTGTGAGTCATGGAAGATAAGCTCTCCGTTCTGCTACTTCTAGCAGGAGCGCGTCAAATGGGATCTAATTCCTTCACTGATCCCTGATAAGGATTAGTCCAGTCCAGCTACGACTATGCTTCTCCTTATGATTGGTAAGTCTTTCTTGAGCTCTTGTGATGCTGTTCGTTCTGTTTAATGTCTATATATGTTGCTCCTATTTATGCCCGCAATAATGTCTCTCTTCTGTTTTCTTCCCTTATATGGAAATGCGGCCTCAATGCAGCTGTGAGACGCGAGGTGCAGCCAGATGGAAGATGGAAGATGGATGCTACCGCAATGTTCGACAGCAGGTAAGTGATGGTTTAAGTAAAGTGTGAAGAATGGCGAAGCGCAACCTTAAACAGACTATTTTTTTTATTTCTAACCTTGTCTTCTGTTTTTCCTTGCAGGCGCTGCTGTCGACGATGGAGCATGTCATGCTGCAGTGCCAAGATGAAGATTTCGGCGTTCCGGAAAGTGTAAAGATGAATACTTGGTTCGCCCAAGAGATGTACAGGTAAGAACTGCTTCCCCCCAGTTGGTAAGTATGCTGGCAGGAAGCAGGATGTCCAGGAAGCAGGATCTTCAAAGGGAAGTCTGACCTCAGGGGATGGTGAGCGTTACGCTGCTTGCAAGTGCAGAATAACGCGAAGCGTCTGTCCTGAGGATCGGGGCAGCTTATATAGCTGAGATCGTGGGCACGCCCATTAGGGTCGGCTTACCAGCCACACCCTGCCACTCCTAGAGAGTGAGCATGTGCGACAGCAATCCATTAGCAGCCACAAACAAGAATACACTTCGGGCTGCTTAATGGATGGAATGTTCAAGGTTAATGCATCCTGCTTAATGGATGGAATGTTCAAGGTTAACACATCTGAAGTGCTATGTCCATAATAAAATCTTTTTGGAGTTAAATAGATGTTCTTGTTTACTTTTGTTCATGAGCCTGGCACCAAAGACGCCAGGGCATTGTCCACCTACGTCTCCTGTGCATGCGACCCCTGCATGCCTGTGCCCCAGACTTCATGACCATGACACTGAGCTGATTGGATTGAAAGAAGTGACCTCCCCTTGGGTGTAGCCATTTTATGACTCATTTGTCCCACAAGCCTAATTGTTCACAAAAAGGAGTTATGGAATACAACTTCATATTTACAATAGTCACCATTATACAAATCAGATAGGCACATCCCATTTTTCACAAGGAATAAGCCGGTTCAAATGCCAAGTCTGTGCGAACCCCCGCCACAAAATTTCATCCAGTGATGAAAGAATGCTATACCCTGTTAGGCCCTTTCCTTTGTTGCAGGGACTTTCCTCCTTGCATGCTCTCAACCATGCTCATGTGGTTGGGACCCCTACCGTCAGTGAACACTGGGCCATCCGGAGGCCAGATCAAGCAGTGCCACAGTCCGGCGGGGAAAAGTGACGGTGCATGCGGGCTGGCACTCGGAGCAGCAATGGCACATAGAAGAACAGCCAGAGATGCACGGGTGCAGGGAACGGTTCAGGGCAAAAGACTGTCCTTGGCAGCGCGAAACGAGGCGTGATTCTGCAGCTCTCACACAGGGGTATCCAATATGGCTGAGTAGCACTTAGTGGTTCAGTGGCACCCAAACAGTGGCACCAAGCTACGCAAATGACAGCATTTGTGCCAGGCATATGTTTAACTCTGACCGTGGAGTGAGGCTACGGTACGGGAGGACCGCTGACGCAAACCAGCACGATGATCTCTAGAAGAAGAGCAACAAACCTACCATGGGCAAAGGGGGCTGAAACAGTGCGTCAGGGAAAGAGCACGTGGTGAAGAAGAAGCAGAACAGCCTGCAGCACCAACAAGATGGCAAGAGGAAAGGAAGCTGCACGGAAGCCTTGCATGGACAATCCAATAGCAGGTACATTTCCTGATGAATGTTTGAAAAAATCCGGTGCTCGTCCAACACGGGGCGGGGAACAGAGAGGCATAACATGGAACAAGTGAAAGTTGAAAAGAGTAGGAGCAAGGTGATATTCTCCTCCTCAGATACTGAGGGTGAAAGAATTGTAACTGGTTATTATTGCTTAATACCCAGAGGTTTCTAAGCAGTGACCAGGGGATCGAACACCATCCACGTGGTCTTGCTTCCAAGACGAGCGTGTTGCCCCTGAGCTATCCTCCCGAGACTGGTGTGAGTCAATGAGATGAAGAAAAGGGGGAACATAGGTAGCAAAGAGCTTAAAAGAGAGAAATAAAAGAAGAAAGGGAGTTTTAGAAAGACAAACACAAGAGAATATATAAAACATTTGCATGGCGCATAGAAAAGAAAATGACACGGAAGATATTGAAGAAGTAATTTATAGAGCTTCTTTTCCTGCTCAAATTCGAAAGAAGGGGGTTCGATATTAATAAAAAATGGCAAGAAAGAAGATGGGGAAACCACCCCCAAGAAGCCACAAGTAGAACAGAATTTTCAAAACGTGTTTGCTGCGTTTCAGATATGTTTTTAGAGAAATTCCCCGAGGAAGGCTCAGGGCTGATAGCTTATGAGCACACATAGCTGAAAGAGCACAACACGTTAGGGGGTGAAGCATGGCTGAATTATGACAGGGAATTCCGTATGATGGAGGACAGTTACCCTGACCTAGGCTTGGAGGAGGAAGAAGCAAACCTGTATACTTGCAATATATCGAGGGGTAAAGGTCACACAGGTACCTGCACAGGCCACCTCACTCCACATCTACAATTCAGGGACACAATATGGCAGGGGGAATTTGTTCAATCCACACAAATACACAGATAATAACCCAACACACTTCAGGGGGAAACACTCCTTTCGGAAAAGGCGTTTCCGGGGCCAGAGATTTACACACCGCAATAACATCCACACACAAGCCCCCTGACGATTTGGGGCTGGCAGCGCCAAAGCAATTTGCTGGGGGATTTGCAGCTGGGGTGCAGAATGCAGATACCTCCACCAGTGTAGCAAATGCAACGGAGGACAGTCACTCCAAATGCACAATAGTTCCCAGTGCACAAGTTAACACTAAGCCAGCAGAACCCAAAAAACCCTGAGGGGATTTTATCTTTGGGACAATCTCCAGTAAAGCTAGAAGAAGCCATGCTCTTTTGGTTCAGTGAATACCCAGACAAAATAACCAGCAATTTTCTACAGGATGGTTTCATGGATGGTTTTGTAATTCCTTTTCAAGGCTAGCATTCGCCTGACATACCCAGAAATATAAAGTCAAAGACACAGCGACTGTAAAGAACCAAATAGAAAAAGAGACTTCGCTGAGCAGAGTAAGCAGGCCTTTCGGCCAGATCCCATTTGAACAATTTAGATATTCCCCCTGGGTTGGTTCCCAGGAAAGAAGTAGGGGGGGAACAGACTTATTCACCACTTATCCTACTCAACAGGCAAAAACAGAAGCAGCCCTCTATTTTTCCAGCTTCCACGAGGCGTTATAGGTGGTAAAAGTTGCCGGCAGGAACGCTTGGATGGCAAAAGTAGATATTCAATCCGCTTTCCGCCTACTGCCAGTTGTCGCATCAGCGGCTCTGTTTTCATTCTGGGGAAAACTCCAATTTCGATAAATCACTTCCAATGGGGTGTGTCGTTTCTTGTGCATTTTTTCAAGCTTTTAATTCATTTATTTATTTATTTTAGTTTTTCACTAAGGTGCTACGTGCTCTAGCGCCTCAGAGCACAGACAGATTTATACAACGGACAATGAAAAGGATCATTCCAGGTACATTTGTTGTGCACTATTTAGATGATTTCTTATTCACGGGGCCAGAGGATTCAGACCTGTGTGAAAGATGATTGAAAGCATTGGAAAATAGAACCCAGAATTGGGGGATTCCACTTGCACGTCAAAAAACTGTACGGCCATCTCATACTATCACATTCCGAGGCATAGAAATTGACTCCAAAGAAGGGGAGAGTAGAAGGCCCACATGCAAGGTAGAGGACATGCTACATGTGATAAAAGCAGTAAAGGCAAAACAGAAAGCAACACTGGGGAACTGCAATCCGAGCGGGAAACTTAAACTTTGCAGCCAGTGTCATCCCCAAAGGCAGAGTGTTTCAGAGAAGACTAGAGCTCAAAACCAAAGGGCTAGCAAAGAAGCACCAGCATACATGAATAGGGCAGGAGATCCAAGAAGAAATGATAATATAAGAAGAATTCCTCACAAATTTGTATAGCATTGTCATACGAGAGGATACTGTTCATGGATGCAGCAGGCAGCATAGGTTACGTCGCAATCCTAGAAAATGAATGGAATGCAGCTACATGGCCATCAGAGTGGCATGCAAGAGGTTGGAAAAAGAACATTACCCTATTAGAAGTATTCCCCACATGGGTGGCACTTTGCATATGAGGTGATAAATTAGCCAATATGTATGTGAACATTTGGTCAGACAATAAAGCAGTCGCCCAGTCGATCAGCAAAGTCAGAACAGCGTGCCACATAGTGCTGAGGCTTTTAAGGGTGACAACTAGAATCGCGTTAAAATATAACATAGAATTGATAATAAGACATGTTGCAGGAACCGAAAATCACCTTGTTGATGCTTAGACTCGTTCGCAGTGGACAACATTCAGGACACTAAACCCAAGGGCAGAGCTGAACATGACACCTACACCAGAGGAAGTATGTGAAGTCAAGGTCATGTTAGAAGAGGACAAAAACAAAGCCTGCCCAACAAGGGTTGGCACAGCAGAGAAACATGCATCTTGTTAAAGGGTCTATTTCTTAGGACAATTTCCTATTGCCAGCCTCCCTGAGAGGAACCCACCATGTGCAAAAGACAGGCACAGATAAAGACCAGCAGGGAATATTTTGTTTTAATCACCCATCTCAAAGGCTGACAAAATAAAATCTCACTGCATTTCTACTGCCATTATGGTTTTATAGATTTTAAAATATTTCATCAGTTCTGTTCTAATATGAACCTTATAATGCAATTGGTCACATTTTGACAAACACAGTGTACTGACACTTTCTATTGGATATAAACACTTCCTAAAACACATAATAATTTCCTGTCACAATGACCGCATTTATGCTAATCAGTACAAATCTGCTATTTTCCAACTTTCAATAAACCACAAGATATATTTCATAACCTTAAAAATGGAAAAAGCAGGTTTTGGAAATTACGTATGCTCCAGACAATTGCCAAGTCCACAGATTAAGCTGTCTAGTTTCTTATTGGCTAGTCCCCCTTCCTTATCTATTTCTGATGCTATGCCAGTTTCGTTTTGTTGAGCAGCACCATGGAAAACCATCTATTCTGTATTTGATGCCAAATTGTGCACATCCCTCGCCCAAGCCCCTGCCTGCTCTCAGTCAACCTTAGCTTGGGCTTCTTATCTATTTGTCTGTGTTTTTCCCAACTCTGTATTTCCTTATTTGTTAAGCACTTTTGAATTCACACAAGACTTAAGGCCTGCATTCAGTTTTATGTATATTGGGGCCTTCATTTTGGGAAAAATGGCTACCCTTTGCTATTGTTATGGGCCTTATTCTGATATGTTTTCCCAATGTCTACTGAGTGTGGGTAATATTTCTTATGCCATGGAGCTATATTCTAAACTAAACTAAACATGTGTTCAGTGTCACCTATTTTCTAATGTACCTGCCTATAATAAGGGCAGCCTGGCTGCCTCAAGGGACAATGCTTCTGACTTTTATGATTTGAGACAGCAAGGTGAGACACATGCCCTGAATGACATGTTCACCTGTCTATCACCAAAGAGAGGGAGGATCTACTCCTCTTCAATCCGAACCAACAATAAACAAAAAGCACATGTTAAGGAAGGGAAAGGGGAAGACCCCAATACATTATGATTCATTTGGAAAACAAATGCCCTGGTGCCCAAAACTGCTAAACAATACAACCAATGCTTGAAAATCGCAAAAAACATAATAAAGTTTGAAAGGGTTGATGAGATAAAGTAACAAGATGTCAAGAATTTTCCAGAATGGGCATTTATGCAAAACAAGAGAAAATCCTGGGCTCTGTCACACCTCACAGCAATTTCATACTATACCAACTCACAGGAGGTCTAGACCCCACACACATAACATTGATAAAGTACTCCCTAAAAGGATGGGCCAGGTTAGAGACGGCAGAACCAGACAAGAGGCGTCCGCTGAACTTCAGGAAATTAACATGTTTATTGGGCATATTAAAAATAATCTGCGATAACACTTATGAAACCTTAACACTAGCTTATTTCGGGGCTTTCAGAATAAGCAATCTGATTGCCAGTAACACAGCTTCAAAGAGGGATTGTCCAGGTCAGATGTCACCATAAGCAGAAAAAAAAGGACTATTTTAAATAGAAAATCAAAGTCAGATCAGCTAGGGAAGGGTAGATTGATCAATATTTACTGCATTGATGAAGCCCCCACTTATCGATATGAACCACAAAAGTGTTCCTCCTCCTATGCCCCTCCACTGGTAAAACACTCCTAACACACAAAGATGGCAGGCCATTAAGCAGATTCCAGTTCCAAGCCATATTAAAGGAAACACTCAGGGCAGCTGGATGGGACCCTACTGAGTTCCGGACTAACTCTTTTTGGATAGGGGCAGCCACATCAGCATGGCTGGGCAGAATGGGAACCAAGGAGATTAAAAGAATTGGGGATTGGCAAACAGGGGCATTCAAAAGGTACATCAGACAAGAAAAACTGTAATGCAGTATGTTCTCACCAGAGGCCACAAATCCACGGCAGTGTGGATAGTGGGACATTCTTTTGTGTCCAGACCAGGCGCATGGCTAGAAAACACACAACAGTGGAGGTTTTTGCATAACACACCACCATCTGGTGGGGCAGACCGGGCATGCGCAGGGATGACATCCATGCTAGACTGTCTGAGTTAATTGGGTTTAGAGACCACACCGCACCCGGACGTCCTGGTAATTTACCTAGGGGGGAAGACCTGTCCACAATAGGCAGGAAACAAGTGATGAAGGACGTATGCTGTAACAGAATTTATGACGCCGCACACTCGTGACCAGGGCTCTTTCCACTGGCAGGGGATGTGGCGCACAATAAAAACGCTTTTAATTCTATTGATTTCAGATTCTGCTTTGAGAAGGCACCCAAACCATCTCACACCCCCCTTGACAAACACCAGTGTCGCAATGGACCATGAACCAGGCCGGTGTGTAATAATGAAATATTTATTTATTTTTAAATTCAAATGCAAAATCAAACAAATCAAATTTAGGGCTGCAATCACTGGTGTGTTGATAGAATACAGCAACATGTTATAATACAATTAATTTCACTTTCTAACATCAGATACAGAAGTTTTAAATGGAGATGGAAGCAAGATCACTTTTTGTCATACTTATAGATGGCACAACTGTTATGCACTCCCCCCTGCAACACTCCCCAAACCCCTGCTGGCTAAATTCTCTGTGGGTGGGAAGGAGTGGCAAGGAGTCACAAATAGGAGGTAAAAATCAGATTTTAAATTTGATCTACCACCCCAGAATTGGAGGCCAAAAAGAAATGAAAACCCTTGAAAAGGGAGCAAAATGGCACTCAGAGTTCACTGGATAATTAGAGGTCAGTTTACATGTGCGGTAGAATGGATAGGACAGGAATTTGTGTGGCTGTACTAAAGAGGCAAGAAGCTTACAAGCTACTGGGCAGGGAACTGAAGCAACATGAATACAGGTAAGAAAATCGACTTTGGGAATGAAAGCAATGCAGCAAAATTCACACGTGGCAGAATTGCAATTTCTTATTTTTCACAGATTTAAAACAAGCAAACAGCTAAGGAAATGAGCTAAACAGTCAAAATCGAAAATCATTTTTTCTGATGGGTACAAAGGCACATAAAAGATAAGATACTGAAGTGAAGGGATGACCCTTAAGGGATTGACAGTATGGGTTTCTTTATAGGAAATGAAATTCTGATTTTGTAATGCAAACAATTGTATGGGCAAAATCGGTCTGTTAAGAAAATGATTCGCTCTACTGAGACTGTATTTGAGTGTTAGATTATTAAAGAAAGACACTGCACGCAAGGAGGTTAATTTGTAATTTAAACCAATTCGCGCTGCGTTCCTCTTTATAGGGGAATTAATTACTTGATGGTACTAAGGTCTTACACAGATAGCTGAAATGATTTGAAAAGAATTACACTAACACATGGAGCTGAACAAATATTCTTCTAAGGATTTGATAAACAGGGGAGGCTGACAATTAGGAGATTACTAGGGTTCCTATGGGGTTCTTATAGGATTTGGACAGAATGCAAGGTAACAGAGCGAGGTATGCAGTTTTCTTTGGTACTGGGGAGGGTGATACTTACAAAATGCACTTGAGTTGGGTAGTTTGGACAGCCTGCTGGGTCTCAGGGCAGCGGGACAAGGATCTGATCACTTGGGCAGCGGCTGGGCTTTCCTTTATGGGAACAATGGGGCAACAGGGGTCTGGTCACTTGTGCACAGCAGGATGCATCAGCTAGGCAGAGGGTCTAGTTGCTGGATTTTCCTAAAGGGTTCAGCAGCCTTTCCTCCTTTCTCCCTGAATTATTGGGATGAAGGTGGTTCTGGATAGGTGGTTCTGGATAGGAGATTCTGGATAGGTGGTTCTGCCTGGATAGGAGGTTCTGAATAGGTGGTTCTGCCTGGATCTGGATCAGCTACCTCTTGACCTGCTTCTGGAGTCTTGGAAGCTTGCAGGGTGAATTATGAATGTCCTGAATCTCCCTATGCCTCCCTTTTATATAGGCAGAATGATGGCAGAGAATTTTTACAATGTAGACGGAAGTAATCTGAACATACCCCTTGGATGGTATAGGTCAGGCTATGGATGTCGCACCCCCCTGCAGGCGGATTGGTTCCAGGGAAGTGACATCAGTTTAAGTGTGTGTCACCCTCATAAAAATCAGATAAGCAGAACCCATATTTCACAAGGAATATGCTGGTTCAAATGCCAAGTCTGTATGATGCTGCTTTGCCCAATGGGCACCATTTTCCAGTTTTTCAGAAGAAACATTTTATCTAAAATTCTACGAATGGTTCCATATATGCATAATAGTGTCTGGCATATTTTCTCCAAATTGAATATCTGTGCCATTTACGCTTTCCCCAGAAATGCCTTTATATTGCCATTCACACCCACCACATGCCAGGAAGACACACATAGTCTTATTTTACTTGTACAAAAATGACATTAAAACTGTCATGATCTCACATTACTGCTAATTAAGATTACTGAAATAAATGTCTTAATGTAAAAGGTCTTTATATCAAATGGGCTGGATGTGCCCCCAAATGTGGGCGGTTTTTCCGACCCCCCAGCCAAAATGTCTTCCCTGGGTCAGCTTACACAGGGGTTGCCATGACTCCCCCTTTGAAGTCCTCCAGCTTGAATGGAGACAAACTCACACTTCTGAGTCAAACACAGGGCCTGACTCTTCCTTTGTCCTTGGGAGCATTTCTGCCAGGCAGTCTGAGGCAACCTGTAATTATCACACTTGTCAGGTCCATAGAACAGGGCCCCTGCCCAGGCAGTATCAGTTAATGGGGATGTGCGACATTGGCCTTTAAACCAAACTGGTCTGATGGGAATGCCTGAGCCTCAGCCAGGCTGTTGAAGTTCTTTTTGGGGGGGAGAAACACACAGCACAATATACATTTGTCTTTGCATCCCCTCTTCCAAAATGTACAGTTGTGCTACTGTGCGAGCTACAGTATTATTTCCCAATTAGTTTTCAAAATGTCATTTCACTGCTTTGCAAAAGCAGGTTTACACAGGTTCATTTTTTTTTGCTTATGTTTATTTCACAAAATGCGGTTTTGTACATATTTGCTTTTAGAAGGCTTTTCATAACTCTGGTCAGTTTCTCTACACAGGGATGTGCTTGGAAAATAAGTTCTTGGTAATTGACATATAGCAAGAGAGAGAGAGCTTCTTTTGAAGTACTTTGCATGGGTTAATTTGTTTCCAAAATTAAATTCAAGCCGTGTTTCAGTAAAAATCAGAATGTTTGCCTTTCAAGTGATTTCCCAGTAAATCAACTGCTCTAACATGCCAGCAGGGGTTTCCATGAAGGGCAAAACATTGTGAAAAATGAAGTCAAGAGTAATTTGCAAAGCCGTCTTGGGTGTCATGAGTGCAGCTTTACTTGTCAGCATGACAGAACAGAACAGAAAAGGGTGATGCTGTTCTGAGCATAGTGAAAATTTTATATAAACGGAAGATAGAGAGCTCTAGTCAACAGTTATCAACATTAAACACATAACTGTTCTGAAAATAATCATTCATAATTTATTGAATCGTAAAAATACAAGTTATTTAATTATAGGTAGAGCTTCCACCCTGGTGGTAAAGATGGGACTCCCTCCTAAATTTAGTGTTCTGAGCATAGGTCATTTTCTGCTTGATTTAGATGAAATAAGCAAATTCAGGTATTATTTGTGGTGTTAGTGTTTAAAGCTTGCCACCCCTGTGCCAGGGAAAGAAAGAACAGCCGCTTTTGGTGAAATGTGGAAATGTGGTTTTTGTTGTAGGGGATATCTGTTGGGGATGGCAAATGTACCCCACAATGCACATCTCTAGTGAGTATCGCTCAATGCTGGAAAGACACAGAATTGTTTAACTCAGAGATGGTACCAAGAAGGCGCTGGAATGGGGCTGTCTCTGACAAAGCAGTTGAATGAAACACTTCCCTAGCTGGATTTTGTAGAGGGCAGGGTTTGAATTTCATCAAGCACCACAACATAGCCCTCAACAATCCAGACCTTTTGCAAGCTGACAGTGTACACCAGGCAGCATCTGGGACTTATAACTTCCCAAAAACATTTGCCAAGCTTAAATTGAAAAAGGGTGCTGATAAGTGCTTTTTGGGGAACCTGATCTGGCTGTAGACCCTCCTCAGGTGTACCGGCATGGGTCAGAACAGTGAAGCCCAAATGAAAAGAAATGATTGCCAGCCATATGGAAGGAAACAAGATGACTACTTGAATACCAGGTTCCACTTGCTGAATGCCAAGAGGATTTAGCCAAATAACCAGACCAGCCATTAAGGACTATGGAAAATAGATTTTGAGCTCTGGAGAATTTTGGAAAAGGGCTGGCAGAGAAGTTGGGCCCACACTGACTGACCACACGGTGTGCACAAGCACACACCTGAATATGCTTATGATACGTGAAGATTAGCCACGCGGCACATTTAGATAGATCATGAATTTAACCAAGCGTATCACTAGATAGAAATGTGAAGATCAGTCATGCATCACATTTAGATAGATTTGTGTAGATTAGCCACATGAAAGCACATTGCGACCATACAAATAGGGAAAGAGCGCTATATAAATAACCAAATGCAATACAATACATAGAAGAATTTAGAGAGTAGCCAATGCACTAACCACCCACTCCCTCCAACACACCACCCAAGTACTATACATGCCCACTGGGCTAGCCAACCTATACAGAAACACACACCCAATATAAGCAGCACTTGCATACAACAAACAACCCCAGACACTGGAGCTTACCCATACAAATGCAAAAATCCAGTGCACACAACCTTAAATACACATAAAACACACACCCCAACATAACAACAAACCACATAGAAAATAATGTGGGCATTGGGCCTTACCCGTACGGATACAAGAGGCCAGTGCAAGCAATCAACTATCTGCAAGCCAACACACACAGACGCCAGTTTCTCCTGGTTCTACGCTTATCCTATCACTCTATCCTCCCTAACCAACCCCAACCTCTTTCTTGCAGAGCCATGTGAGACCCTGCAGACTGCTGGTGGCTGGTAGAGGTGTGCGGTATAAATCAACATAACATAACATGTTGTAAAGAATAAAGACTACCACCATAACGTCTTCGACTAATCACTGTCTGTGTATGTTCATTTGCATGCCACACTGTGTATCTGCCTTGCTTATGAATCACAGGTGGCACATCTAGAGAGGGTTGATTGAGCAAGAGGATGACCACAGAGAGATCAGAGAGAATAACACTAGGGAAGAGTTTGGAACTGAGGGCAACTTCGTTAGTGTTAATGTTAAAGGTATTTGTACCGTGCACTGTCACCAACGGAATTGGTCCTGAGGAGCTCAGGCGGATCTGCAAACAAGAAGGCACAGTGGGTTAGTCGGGTGAAGAGGGAATAGGAACGTGAGAAAGATGTTGTCATGTTGGCAGCTTCAGTTCAGTTTTCACCATGCGCTGAGCATGGGAGTGAATATCGGATCGATGTGAGTCCTCGTGTGCGGTTGGTATTACTTATGTGATGTTTGTTTGTTGTTGCTTTGAGGAAATTGAAGATATGAGGGCCGTTTCGGCTAAGCGCTCTCTTTAGATCATAGATTGGGGGGGATCACAGCATGCATTGGTCTCCAAGCCAGTAGGATACGGCTAACTACTGTACACCCTAGGATTAAGGAGGAAGCAGAAAAAACAAGAAAGCAGAAAAAACATAAGAAGCTGCGTCAGTGGTTTAAAACTGTCAAAGTCCTGGGTCCCAACCCCTCCAATATCTATGGCTATATTAAACACACTACAAAACTATATTTAGGCAGCATTATTTTAAGTTATGGAGGTGATGACGAGGAATGGAGGAGGCGGCCGGATAACATGGGCAGGGTCCTCCCACCTTCCTAAGGGGGACACGTGATGTAAGCAGCCTGGGGACAAGAAGCACGCCAAATTTACGAAAATGCCTGTGAAGGGCAACAATGGGAAGGGGCGTGCCAGGCTTCACGTAAGCCGGCGGGCGTCCTGCTGCAGGAGAACCCAGTTCGAGCAGGACGCCCGCTGCACCGAAGGACCAGTTTCTTTTCGTTTTCCACCCAGCCGCCCTGCTTAGAGAGCGGCCGAATGACAATGCCTGGCCGGTGAATTTGCAGAATGGCGAGGCAGTGTTTTGGCGACCAGTGACAGGAGACAGACTCCGAATGAGCTGTGGGAAAGCCGGAAGGGTCTTCACTCTTCTCGGGACCAGCACTTCTTGGGGGCCTAAGCGACGAGGGCGCTGGTCGTAGCAATGAGGGCTCAGCTTCCCCCGAACAAGCGGCACTCTCCCAGCCCAGGAACACCTGCAAGGGCAGGCGGCGCTCAGACAAGAATGGTTGGGGGAGCTTTGGCCTACTATGGACTTGATTGGGAAAGGGGGAAGCAAGTTTTGGACATGAAGCAGTCGTCGCACCTTCAGAACTATTTTAACAAAAGTTTGTTTGTTGTGTTTTGAGTTTATTATGTTGTGAAAATAAATCTGCAGCCTTTTATATGCCAACAAAGAAGACATGTCTCATTCTGCACCTTACTGGGTTGGTTATCAAAAGGGGCAAAGAGAATGAGCAAATATGTTGGTGCAAAGATGGACAAATGCCCAAGTTATGAATGTAGAATGAGCAGGGCTGTGCTGCTTGGTGCAGGTATACTACCCACCGAGCTATCCAAGCCTGGGAGAGCTACTTGTCCCAGGCCTCCAGCCCTTCCCTGCCGCTATGTTTGCTCGGGAGCACAGTAGCATTTGAAGTGTCAGTGGGTCAGGCCAGGAGCCGCCGTCACACTGCACTCCTCGGCTAATGAGGGCAGCCGCAGCTCTCAAGAGGGACGCGGGAAGTGTTCTGTGCACCCCCCATACACTCACTTGGACCCACCCCGCACACCCACTACAACAGAGCTGTGGCAGGAACATGACATTTCCCACGGGGGGAGCCTGACCAGCTGGCTTCGGGCGCCTGCTTTGCGTGACTCGAGAGCGTTTTCCCCCCTTTTTTGTTTGAAAACTTGTATAAGTGAGAAACAGTTAGAGGCAGGAGCTATTTATAACAGCCCCTTGCGGGAGGGGTTGAGCCGGCCGTTGGGGGAGGGAAATGCCTGGATCTCATTTCGGGCTCACTTTTCATAAGAAAGCCATTTTGAGAGCGATGTGCCATTAGGTGCAGAGGTGAGGAAGGCATGAGGCCTCCCAGTCACCGTCACCTAGCAACCGGCGGGGCCTGCTTCTCATTAGCGGCCCAGCTGCCGAGGCCCGCGTGTCTGCCCCATTCTGTCAGAGTGATGGAGGAAGCCGAGGGAGAGCGGTATAGGAAAGGGAGGCAAAGGGGAGGATCCGATTCCTGCTCGAGTACCTTTACCCGTTCTTTAGGCTTCAGTCTAGGAAGGCCAGGAGACCCCTGCAACCTGCAGCGGAGACTTGGGCTACTGGGCAGAGAAGGGGGCGTGGTGGGCATACGAAGGCTCCTGGGGCCTGAATAGTCCCATCACATATGCGGCAGAACAGGGCGGAATGGATGGGGCTCAGTTAGTCACATAGCAGGCTCTGGGAGGCCGGCGTGGCCCGGGAGACTGGAGCATTCTGTGCTAGCGTTTGGACAAAGTCTGCCACATTTCACAGACAGGCCAGTGCCTCTGAAATGCCAGTCACATGTCAAGCAGGCTGATGTTAGGAGGAGCTGATAGGGCTGGGCTGGTGCAGTCTCTCTTTGGCTGACTATGGCGCAGCCCCCATCATCGTCCTTGTAAAAGTAGGATGTCTGCCCACCCATTTCCATAGCGGGCCATTCTCCCATCAGCCCATTGACTGTGGGGAGGAAATCATGATATCATCATGGCTCGTTTTCATAGCGCCACAGATCATGTTCCTCCAGAAGCTAAGCACTTAACGGCACCTGGCTTTGTGGATTTGATTGTGGAAGGAGGACAGGCTCCTGGTTTTGACCGAGGTGTGTTGACAGGTACTGGTATTTAATATACCTTGGCTTTGGGATTTGAGGACTGTCCTTGCATTTAATGGCCTCTGGCTTTTATTGTGGGTTGAGGTCATGTCTTGGCTGGGGAGTGAGGACATGCTTTGGCTCTTGGTTATGACTATGGCATGTGGACAGGATCTGGCATTTAATAGTGCCAGATTGTCACTGGAGTTTGAGGACATCATCTGGCATTTGATGGCCGCTGGATTTGACTGGGGTTTGAGGGCATGCTGTGGCACCTGGTTATGACTCTGGGAAGCGGATAGGATCTGCCATTTAATGGTGCCAGATTGTCACTGGAGGTTGAGGACATAATCTGGCATTTGATGGCCGCTGGATTTGACTGGGGCTTGAGGGCATGCTGTGGCACCTGGTTATGACTCTGGGATGTGGACAGGATCTGGCATTTAATGGTGCCAGATTGTCACTGGAGGTTGAGGACATCATCTGGCATTTGATGGGCGCTGGATTTGACTGGGGCTTGAGGGCATGCTGTGGCACCTGGTTATGACTCTGGGATGTGGACAGGATCTGGCATTTAATGGTGCCCGATTGTCACTGGAGGTTGAGGACATCATCTGGCATTTGATAGCCCCTGGATTTGACTGCGAGTCCCGGACAGGAGCTATTGTTGAATGGCCCATAGATTTGACTGGGGCTTGAGGGCATGCTGTGGCACCTGGTTAAGACTCTGGGATGTGGACAGGATCTGGCATTTAATGGTTCCAGATTGTCACTGGAGGTTGAGGACATCATCTGGCATTTGATGGCCACTGGATTTGACTGGGGCTTGAGGGCATGGTGTGGCACCTGGTCATGACTCTGGGATGTGGACAGGATCTGGCATTTAATGGTGCCAGATTGTCACTGGAGATTGAGAACATCATATGGCCTTCGATGGCCCCTAGATGCCACTGCGAGTTCCGAACAGGAACTATTGTTGAATGGCCCATGGCTTTGACTTGGGCTTTAGGGCAGATTTTGACACCTGGTTATGACTCTGGGATGTGGACAGGATCTGGCATTTAATGGTGCCCAATTGTCACTGGATGTTGAGGACATCATCTGTCATTTGATAGCCCCTGGATTTGACTCTGAGTCCCAGACAGGAACTACTGTTGAATGGCCCATGGCTTTGACTGGGGCTTAAGGGCATGCTGTGGCACCTGGTTATGACTCTGGGATGTGGACAGGATCTGGCATTTAATGGTGCCAGATTGTCACTGGAGGTTGAGGACATCATCTGGCATTTGATGGCCGCTGGATTTGACTGGGACTTGAAGGCAGGTTGTGGCACCTGGTTATGACTCTTGGATGAGGACAGGATCTGGCATTTAATGGTGCAGGATTGTCACTGAAGGTTGAGGACATCATCTGGCATTTGATGGCCACTGGATTTGACTGGGGCTTGAGGGCATGCTGTGGCACCTGGTTATGACTCTGGGTTGTGGACAGGATCTGGCATTCAATGGTGCCAGATTGTCACTGGAGGTTGAGGACATCATCTGGCATTTGATGGAACTATTGTTGAATGACCCATGGCTGTGGCTGGAGCTTGAGGGCATGTTGTGGCAACCTGTTATGACTCTGGGCTGTGGACAGTAGATGGCATTTAAAGACCCCCAGCTTTGATTGGGATTTGATGGCACAATCTGGCATTTAATGGATCAGTGCTGTTGCTAAGGGTTGAGGGCCTGCTTTGGCTCCTGGTTGTGGCTAAGGGTTCAGGACAGGATCTTTAATAAAAATGGCCCATGGCTTTGACTGAGGATTGATATGATATGATATGATGTGGCATTTATGACACGCCTGTACACAAGTGTTTCTCAACGCGACAAGACAAGGAGGGAAAACAAAGGGAGGACAAAATAACGATCTTACTAGGCCTTGTGCATTCAGGTCATGCAAGTGCGGAGAAGAGGGAAGGGGAGAAGTGCCAGGGTGAAGCGGAGGGGAGAAGTGCAGTTAACTCACAATTTCAGCCAGCGGGTGGCTCATAGCTGCAAAGAGAAGGGACTGTAGGGTTGCAGATACGGATCCTTAAGTGCTGGGGAGCCCCGAGGCAGTGTAATTTTTAATTGTAATTGGTTATTTATAACGTGCTTAATACCCAGAGGTTTCTTCGCGTGGACCTGGGGATCAAACCTGTGCTGATCCGCGTCTTCTTGCTTCTAAAGCGAGCGCATTGCCACTGCGCTATCCTCCCAAGAGCTATCCTTGCCAGTGCGAGAGCAACTGGACATGCAGGAGCCTGGGCCAGAGTTCAGAGGGTGATCAGTGCGCTGAGCAGTCAGGCGCATCAGTGTTAAGATGGATTTCTAAACTCTGACCTGGTGGACAGATGTTTAGGAGGCCACCCTCAGTTTAGTGAAACAGGAGACCTTCTGGACAAGCCAGACCAATCTAGGTAGCTTGGCAGGCGGTCAAGAGTACGTTACAGGAGGGGTGAAAGTGATTGAAAGCCCCTAATAAGCAAACACAGCAATGAACCACAAATTACTCTTAGACAAGTGCATATGAAATATATCTATACATTTATTGTCGGCCCGACCAAATAGACACAAGAAACTTTAGCAATGAGAAAACAGTTATCACACAAATCCTGAAACTATATAATATATATACATTACATTTCCTAATGCAATTCGGGGATAAGATACAACCACAACCTGTAAAGAGAGGTTTCAATGAACACACAGATGGCATTAGGCAATTCTTCAGAGTCCGTTCCCTAACTTTCGAGTTTGACCCTAAAAAGGGTGGAGCCTTGTGCTCAGCAGTACAGTTGTGCATAAAAAAGCATGAGCACTCAGGAGAGACAAAAAGCGGGTTTTCTTGGAAGGGCTGTAGGAAGTCAGGATGGGGATTGATGTGATGAAGAATTGGTTCCCACTATTTGCATAGGCCCTGCCCGTGGTGGCAAAGCAGTGTTCAAATGGCGAGAATAGCTTTGGAGCGCAGGCTAACCCAGCCAAGTTCAAATACCTTTAAGGGATACTCAAGCGTAAAAGGGATCGGTTGTGCCAGGGTGCCCCCGGTAACTTATACAAGTACTTGCCGACCCTCGGCACATTCCGGACCAAACTTTGCGAGTTTAGTGTAGGTCGCTAGTAGGTTCGAGTCCTGCAGTTTCGCGGCACTCAAGCTCTCTGCGGCTGCTTTGGAGAACGATTGTCCATGACAGGAAAGATGCCTTTTCTCAGCTTCCGGAGGAGGTATGAAGAAAATTCTGGCGCAGCTGGCTTCAGGACACTGGACAGCAGAACAGCAGGGGATCTATAGTGACCATCACCACCAAGTAGTGATGTGGGAATCACGGATGGGGGCAGCATTACGCACTCTCCTAATTTGGGAGAATGCACAGGACCACGAGCAAGCAATGTCCCAGGTCTTGGGTCTGAACTCATGATTGAACTGTCTATCTCTGAAGTAGAGATAGACAGTTCAATGGATGGATCAGGAACACTTCTGAAGTGGCTCATTCGGTGGGTAAGCAGGGGACACTGAGAGTAGTTGTTCCCACTACTCCAAAGGGGCAAAGAAGAAGAAAGCAGGGGCTTTCAATTTCAATTTTATCAATTTGGGCTGTCCCATCACGTGATGGGACAGCCCAAATTGATGACTTCCAATAGAAGATCTGCTCTCTTGCAGGCATCCCAGAAATGGACCAATCACGGGCCACAGTGGTCTCAGTCATTTAGGCACTCCAGATATCCTGGCACCAGTTGTGTGGATTGGGACGAGACAGTCCCAGCCCACTTCCTGGGCACACACACGAGACAGGCAGAAGCCTGTAAAAAAGATGGGCTTTTGTAGGAAGCTGCATGCCCAAATAAGGAAAACCCGGGTTACTCGGCCTGGGTGAAGGCAAGGGACAAAATGTCCATGGGACAGAACAAAAATCTTTGTGGATCAGCCATTTTCGGACCTGGCCACAGTCTTGAGCCAAACGCGGTAAATGCAGTTTAACTCAGTAAAAAGAAGTACAACATTATGAAAAGTAACTGCTGCCACCACTTCGACCCAGGCACACTCGTACAATTACCAGAAAATAATTCAAGGGTGTCTAGGGCCATAAAACAAAAAGGGACCACAGCGCACGATACAGGAAGGTACATTGTGCATGTTTAAAAATCTATCAAGAAATGGCAACATAGTCGAAGAATAGGGGAAACATAGTTTCCCAGTACTGACAGTCTGAAGGACATGTCAGTTTCCCTATAACAAGTGAGCAAAAGCCCAGGGGGGTTCAGGTGAAGGCTGGGCTCCAGTGGAAAAAGTCAGGATAGGATAGTCAAACAAAAGCAAAATGTTTGGGGGTCCTTAAATGGAGAACAAAATTGCACGTGAATGAAATCTTTCCTAACAATCAGCAAGGGAGAGGAAGAGAAAAAGCAGAAGCGAAAAGGAAGGTCTTGAGTTGCTTCCAGAACTGGAGGTGGTTCGGCTCAAGTATGAGAGAGGGAGGCAGGCTATTCCAGAAGGAGGCCCCAGCTGAGTAGATAGATCTGCCCCCAACTTTCTGCTTGGAGAAGCGTCTGACCCACAGAGAGTTGGAGGTGGGTGAGCAGAGAAATCGAGAAGGAAGATGTTTTGGAAGAGAAAGTTGGACATAGTTGGAGGTAGAGCGGTCCAAGGCCCCAGAAAGCCTTGTGGGCAATGCAGAGGTTCTTGAACCTGATCCTTGTAGCCACGGTGAGCCAGTGACATCATGCATTAACTACTGGGTGTTGTGGACAGAATGCAGCATTTAATGTAACTTGGCGTTGGGATTTGAGGACTGTCCTTGCATTAAATGGCCTCTGACTTTTATTGTGGGTTAAGGTCAAGTCTTGGGGACTGAGGATATGCTTTGGTTATGACTCTGGCATGTGGACAGGATCTGGTATTTAATGATGCCAGATTGTCACTGGGGTTTGAGAACAGGAACTGGCATTTGATGGCCCCTAGTTTTGACTGCAAGTTCAGGTCAGGATTTAGAAATGAATGCACATAGGTTTGATTGGGGGTTGAAGGCATGCTTTGGAACATGGTTATAACTCTGGGTTGAGGACAGGATCTTGCATTCAAAGCCCTATGGATTTGTGGGAGACTTGAAGACTAGTTCTGGCATTTAGTGGCACAGAGCTTTGAAGGTGGATTGTAGTCATGCTTTGGTTCCTGATTATGACTGAGTATTCAGGGCACGATCTGGCATTTAATGGCCCAGACTGTATCTCGGGTTGAGGATAGAATCTGGCATATGAAGTCCCCTAGCTTTGATTGGGATTTGAAGACAGTTTCTGGCATTTAATGTCTCAGAGCTTTGACTGTGGGGAGGCGGGGGAGGGAGGTTCATGGCATTCTTTGGCTCCTGTTTATGACTGGGTGTTGAGGACAGCATCTGGCATTTGGTGGACCCTGATTTTGACTGCTGGTTCCAGAAAGAATCTATCCTTTAATCACCCATGGCTTTGACTGGGGGTTGATGGTATGTTTTGGGGGTTGATGGCATGTTTAGACTGCTGGTTATGATTGGGTGTTGAGGACAGTATCTGGCGTTTACTGGCCCCTAGCTTTGACTGCTGGTTCTGGACAGGATCTATATTTTAATCGCCCATGGCTTTGATGGAGGTTGATGGCATGTTTCTGGGAGTTGATGGCATGTTTGGACTGCTGGTTATGATTGGGTGTTGAGGACAGGATCTGGCGTTTACTGGCGCCTGGCTTTGGGATTTGAGGACATGTTATGTTATGTGTCTTTTATGCTGGACATATCATTACTGTTGTGGTCTTAAAGTGCCAAGCCTTGTCTGTGTAGAGGCAAATTGTTACAAAGACAGGGTAGCAGCCATGCCATGGTGTGTGGGGTGCAAAGGAAAGGGGGAGACATGTTCTTGCATCTAATGGCCTCTGGATTTTGTTGTCATTTGAGGACAAGTTTCGGCACGTAATGGCTCATTGCTTTGCATGGAGAATGAGAGCACACATGCCGGTACCTGGTTATGACTCTGGGTTGTGGACAGGATCTGGCATTTACTTGCACCGAGCCTGTATTTAAGGGTTGATGACGGTATCTGGCATTAAATGGCCCCTTGGCTTGGATTGAGGTTTGACGACAGGCTCTAGAAAGTAATGGCCCATGGCTTTAACTGGGGGTTGACGAAATGCTTTGGCTCCTGCTTATCTCTGAGAGTTGAAGAACACATCTAGAGTTTGATGGCCCCAGACTTTGGGATTTGAGGATGTAGAGGAGCCAACATGTATGTCACTGATAGACTCCGCCCCCTCACCTCTGTCATACTGGATGAATAACAGGAAGCCACTGTGCATGACACCAAGTATCATCCCAATACAGCATTGAGTATATGAGAGACGTAATGCACTCAGACAACCGTATCGAATGTTGCCTTGTACTGAGGTGGTAGCAGGAGATTTGCAGACTCCGCCCCCTCACCTTCATCATACTGGATGAATAACAGGAAGACACTGTGCATGACATCAAGTATCATCCAAATACAGCATTGAGTGTAGCAGAGACGTTATGCACTCAGACAACCGTATCGAATGTTGCCTTGTACTGAGGTGGTAGCAGGAGATTTGCCGGCACCAGCGAAGATCGAGGAGTTGTAAAGAAGATCTGACAGATTCAAAGTGATGTCAAAGGAAAAGATACAATGATGCACTGAAACGATATAAGAATACTTAAGAATGAAGATGTAACTGAAGACACAAGAGTAAACATACATACAAGTAAGAAGAAACCATATATACAAAGAAGATAAGTAACCAGATGAGTAGTGAATGTATATACGCAGAAACACAAGGTAGATGAACCATATAGAAGCTTGCTGCAGTAGAAAACATAACATGGGTGAAGCGGCCATGTTGAAAAGATGGATGCCGGCTCTCAATGATAGTAAGTAAGCGAAGAGCCCGAAGGAGAGAGACCAGAGTTGCAGAGCTGACAGAGGCTGGAAATACAAATTCATGCATGAACAAAGAATAGCTGCTGGCCAAAGATCAAGGATGCCACAGCAAGAAGCTACTAAGTGGTGCATGGGGGAGGTAACAGGGGCAAATTTCTCTTAGATTAACTCAACGAGCGATCATTTGCAAGTGTCAAGTATTGACAATAAAAGATGCAGAAAATCCCACGTGAGCTTGAGCAACCACATTTCTAGAGGCGAAGAGGAATAATGACAACCAGCTTAATTGAATAGCACTAAATAAGAGGGGAAATAGAAAAAAACGTGGTCTCCTCACACGTGATTCAGAACTTGAAAACAAAGCCTATTCATTAAGATCGAGACAAAGATAGTGGTGTACCTACCCTCCCTTAAAAGTCCCAGAGAAGAGAACAGCTTGCAAGGTCAACTACAAAGAAGAGGCCTTGGCTAAAGGCTTGGCTGACGAGAGATGGTGGACTAATTGGGCATGTGGGTAGTAGTCTGATGTTCTCTGCACCAGAGTTTCATTTTGCTAATGTGCTGCTAGTGAGCCGAGTTTCCAGGTGCCCTGTGGAATGAAGGCAAACTGGTTGATTGGGGAAGAGTCGATATCGAAGGCCTCAAGCTGAATAACAGATGTAAGTAGAAGCATTGAAAGTGGCAAATAAAAGGGAAGGGACCATATTACATGTATATAGTGGAAGAATGTAACAGGATTTGTTAGGGAAAAGGTGTTACCACAAAATATTTCCTCAAGGAGGATGGGGCCGCACCACACTCTGGAACAGAGTATTATTTAAGGGATTCCTGTGGCCACAGCCAAGGAAAAGTGTGCAACATACTCCTAAATGGAGTTAAATAGAGATGAGATATGTCTATAAGGAAGAAAGGACAAGACAATCATAGGAAAAGTGTGCACATGTGTTTTGGGGATTTAGAAAAATATCAGTCTAAAAAATATATTGACATCTTTTGTATTAAGGGTGATGAAATGAGTTGAAAGCTTAAAAATTCTAAGAACAATAGTAATACAAATCGACAAATTACTAGGCCCTAGAAAAGTAGGTGATTCGCGCCAATCAAACATAGGAGGGATAATATTTGGAAAAAATAAGATAAAAAAGAGATTCTTAAAATTATCAAAATAATAAGGATAATACAAATTGACAAAAACAATAAATAAAGAGATAAAAATGGATATTGTTGTAAAGATTTGGAAAATGTTTTGAAGAAATTGTTTTATTGGAGATGGGCGGCGATTGATGGTGCTGGCCAAAGTAATTGTTGAAGTGTGATTAATTAAATGAATAAACGAAAATAACTGGTAAGTATTGACAGTCAAAAGTGACATGCCATTATGGGGTACACTCCCCTTTTATATCTATGCAGAACATTACCAAGATACACACCTAAAATTAGGAAGTGCCATGTTAAGTGCGGGACGGGCACGACTAATGAAACACTTATGCCGTGGCCTCAAGAAGGTTCATTATCAAAGGCAGTGCTGCAACACATGATGACATACTTGAATGCTCCATACACGGGGAAGAAGCTACAAAAAAGGCTAGCTGTTTTAAAACTCTGGAAGATGTACCAGAGTGGGATAAAATACCCACCAGAGAAGGTGTAGAGGAGGTCCCAGGCACGATTCGCACTCCTACCGCTCATATTGAAATACCAGGAACGTTCACGTCGAAATATGTAACGTATGACAAGCAAATAAACCAGCAGAGAGCCGCAGTGGGGCTCTGCCCAGTACCTATCAGAATGACAGCACCTATCGAAGTGCCTGCACATAAGAGACCTTGGATAGTGAGGTACCCATTGAGAAAACCATATCGACAAGTGAGACAGAATGACGGTTGTCAAAATGCAATACCTGAAGAAGCCAAGAAAGTCCTAAAAGAAGACGAATGGTGATGTCATAAGAATCCGGACTGACTCACATATAGAAGATATGATGACCTGTGAATGATGAAAAGTGACGAAACACCATGGATAAGAGACATCCTGAGTGTAAAGTGAAACAACAATGTTAAATGTTAGAAAGTTATGCCATGAGCGTGATGAAGATATTCAGCCAGTTTACACGTGTAAAGGATGCAAGGATCCGCTAGAAGCTAAGACAATCGCGCGGCTTGCTAAAGCTTATTAGTAAAATAAAGTGCGGCAAGCGCCACCTATACATTTCTACCTCAGGAAAAGAACTTTATATAAGTATGCTTCCACTATGCACAAGAGCAGAACTGACCAAAGGTTACTTAAGGTCTCACGAGGAGTGCTTTGCAGCAGGAAAATCGAGGATTAAGAACAGAGAGAAACAAAAAACAAAGGAAAGTCATGCCAAGAAGCCAAGGTCGTACCAGCTGAAATAGCCCAACAGTGGATACAATTAATGAAGAGAAGAACCGAGTATCCTATTCTGAAAGGTCAAGATAAGCCACAGGAGGCAGATGGCTGGCAAAAATAAATCAAATACACACATTGCATGAAGAATAAGACCATTTCACAGTGTCAGAATCACGTGACCAGACGAGCGAGCAGAGGGGATGAAACTTTCATAACCCACGCAAAGAGTTGTGCCATGCCCAGACACCTGCATTCTTCCAGACCAAGAAGCAGTCTCGAAGCTAAAAAACAAAGAAATAATTGACACATGACCACTGAAGTGATGAGTGATTGTTGCAATAATTGGAGGGAGACTGGGGGAGCGGATGAGCTCCCTGCACCTGGCCGGCTATTCTGCATGCTGCTAGGCTGGTGGAAAAGTATGAGCGTGGTTGATGCCAACCCAGTCATAGTGGACCAAGTAATCTAGGGTCCTATAGTTAGTAGAACCAATGAGACATCATACTTTTAGTGACTACAGTAGCCATTTTAAAGGAAGGGCTTAGATGCCCCACCTGACACTGTTTATCCAATCCCCTCACTTCATTACCATATACAGATATAGTACCTATATTAAAGTTACCTTCCTATAACCAATAGAATTGCATGCAACATTTTAAGCGTCACATGTCAGTAATGACAAGTTTTTAGTATAAAAGATGTGTTTATTATGAAGTTCGTTGGAGTTGTTGAAGTGAGAAGCAAGATCGAGCGATTGCTGATGTTCATGAACTCCGCGTTTTTTGTACTTGTCATTAAACGGACTGCCTTTGCCAAACTATTGAGTTGGCATTATTGATCTGATGCTAGAGTATTAATCTGTATCCCCATCCATCTCACGGGTGCTGCTACTCATCTTAAAGTGCTGTTGGGCAACCCCCAGCTCTATGGGCCGGTTGGGGTCCTAGTGCACACTAGGTAGCAAAGATAACATGGTTTATCGATTATCGATCAGATAAGACACCCATTGACCATCGACATAAGTAATTCTAGGTCCTCTGCAATATCACAAGTCCTTTGCCATCCGGCTGAGTAACACCAAGAGGCTCCCCGTAGATAGTGGTTAGATTAAAAAGTGTAAAACCTGCAGGTTAAAGGTCTGAAGGAACCTGTGCTTTCCCCCACTAACCCCTTCCCACTTCTACGAGCAGCAGACCGGAAGAAAAGCAGGAGAGGCGGTAATGAAGGTGGTGATCCCGAGCCTCCAGAGCGGAAAATTTGCGAACGGTGAGTGAAAAAGACTAAATGCTTTGGCAAACAATTGAATGCCTCAGAACAAGTAAGGGAAGGTAATGGAGGGAGGTCGGACACAAATAATGTTAGAGTAAGAGTAGACTGTACATATATATATTAGGGGAAAGGAATATTGACTTGAGGGCAATAGAGCTAGAACGAGGATACCAGTAGGATACCTGAGCAGAGAGAGGATACTCCCAAATACCTACGCTTTAATATAGCGGTTAGAAGAAGCCTGCATTCAAAGTCCTGAATAAAATAGAGCAAAATAGGACACCAAATCGGTTAAAGATGTTTTTGAAAGGAATGGGCTTACACTCCATGTCGGGGTAAATCATAGGGACAGGAGATCTGTGTAGCCAGCTAGTGTCTGTCTAGTCTGTCACGTCTGTTTTATGTTTTTTTCTTCCTCTCTGACGTCATAAAAAGTAAGACATTTTTGGGGGAAACAGCACGAAAATGATGCGATTGTTTAACTAAGATATTGTATAATATGAATTGATGGTTGTGTGAAAAAGAAAACATTTATTTGTGAAAAAACGGGATTGGAGCTTGCGATGATTGGTGCTCGTTCATATTGTTGATTTTGTTTAAAAAGTAACAAAGTGTTGTGTGAGGAGAAGATAAATAATTTTGAGTATGGAAGATATTACACCGTTAATACACTTGTGCAAACAGTTGCCGAAACATGCACCTAAGTTGAAAAAGTACAGTGCAGAATGTGTCAAAGGAACCGGCCACAAAATGTTTATGCCATGGCCCCAGTGTGGATCGCTATCTAAAGCAGTCCTGCAAGGAATAGTCTCGGCAAGGCCTTCTCGGGCAGAAGTATCCTTAAATGGAACAAACTACCTGCGGCACTGAAATTAGAATCTAACTACATACAATTCAGAAAGAAACTAAAGACCCTGCTATTCAAATAAGTACCCGACCAGTCCACAAACTCTAGCACCCCAAATAACTGAATTATATTTGTGATTTTTGTTGCCCCGTATCCTGTCTGTTCATGTCCTGTCTCATTGGTAAGCGCTCTGATGCCTGTGGGCTTTAGCGCTATACAAATAAATAAATAAAAAATAAAATAAAAAATAAACACATGATGACATATTTGCATGCTACATGTACTGTGAAAAGGTTAGATAAACGTCTAGCAAGTTTAGAGCTTTGGAAGATGTACCAAGAGGATAAGGAGGAAGAGCGGCCATTAGATTGGATACTTAACACATGCACAGAGGGGGGGTGAAACACTTTCCGCACCACCCGCCCCAGCTGAAACAAAAAGCAAATCCAGTAAAAACGAAGGATTATATCCGTTGAGGGAACTTAAAGCAGCCTCGGGATATAGCAACCCAGCATATGAGTCATCTATGCAAAGCAGTGACGAAAACCCAGACAAAGACAGAGATATCACCTCCAAAGTCCCGAAGGACAAGGAGAGGCGCAAGAAAGAAAAAGGAGATCAAGCACAAGCAAGTATATCTCCAGATACGAATAGAGAGGGAAAAAGATGGAAAGGAGATGAGGACAGAACTGATGAGATGGCATTCACACAGAACAAATGGATAGGAGGTCAGATTTTATTGAAACTCGATGGTAAAGGCATAGAGGATGTGAGACAAAAGTGAAAGACAGACAATTCACAAAGAAAAGAGAAGGAAAAGGAAAAAGGTTGAGAGACGAAAGGATCAGGAAAAAAGATAGACAGAGACGAGAACAGCTGTATCGCGAAGAGCAAGAAAGGAAATGCGATCATAAGCCAAGAGCAGCTAATGATCAGGACAGGCAGGAGAACGGAGAATAGAGGAAGAATAACAAAAAATAAGGGAGAAGAGAATAAAAAGAGGAAGGGATGAGGAAATACGAAGGGCTAATGAACGTAGAGATGCAAAGAAACGGGAAGAAGATAGGATCAGAGAGGAAGCGAGGAAGCGCAGAGAGTTCGATGACGACATAGAACGAAGGTGAAGACAGAGAGCACACGATTTTGAATATCTGGAAAGAGAGGTTAAAAAACCAGATCCAGTAGTGGATTGGGAAGACATAGAGGAATTATTTCCTGAGTACGATTCAGTACCAGGTACGTCTAGGGTAAATATCGAGGATGACTTCGACACCAGAAGCATCGGAGAGACGATCGATAGAACATATGATGAAATGGGGCTAAAAGTACCCCAAGGGAGAGGAGAGGACGAGCATCTTGAGAGCACTCAGTTGTATGACACTGAGGACACCTCCTGAAGTAGTAGACATAGAGAGCTGTCCCTAGATAGGTTGACACTAAATAGGAATGAGGAAGATGAGAGGAGTTACACGAGTTGGGCACAGACAATATCAGACAGAGAGAGAGAGGAATATGAAGAAAAGGAAGAAGAGAGGAGACAGAAGAGAGGAGACGTGAAAAACGCTTCTCTGGAAGAAGAGGGATAAGATGGTCAGATTCTAGTGAGTCTGCACCTAAGGCATCAGAGTCAGCCACAAAGTCAGACCAACATGAAGGAGTATCTTACGGTCAGAGGGGGGTGTCTCCACCACCCTATGTGAGCCGACTAAGGACATTGCCAGGCAGACGGTGATGCAGGACTATCACCCCAACAGTGGATAGAAAAATGATGAGAGAGGAAAAGGAGTGCCATGTATTACAATTCCCATTGCTCAAAAAAGGAGGAACAAGGCCACAATATATTCCATGGCCACACATGGACACTTGGATCAAGAACATCTGAAAAATAAGCTTCCAATGTTAACATCGGGAGCTGGAAAATGGATACATGAGCTAGAAAAAATGACGGGAGGGAACATGTTGGCTATTGGGGATATTAAGGGTCTTTTAATCGCCATACTTGGTGATCGAGCTGACAATGTGTGGACACGTTCAGGTTACCCTGGCGTGACTACAGTTAACACTGCACACGATGGAGCTCCATTTAACAATTGCAGAGCCGCGGTATGGAAAGCATTACGATTGCTATACCCAGATACATCTGACATGGGAGCTATAATGACCCGCAAAATGAAAGAGTCAGAAGATCCTTTGCTTTACATTCAGAATTTCCAAGACGCATGGGTGCTGGAAACGAGGGAATCTTGGGGGAAATCTACACCCGTGTTTTACCACATCTTATGTCAAGGGCTGCCAAATCAGGTACAGAAGCAGCTCAAGAAATTGGTAGGAATAGAGGCCAAGCATTGGTCCGAGATACAATTGACCATAGCTCACTATTGAAGACTTCTGCAAGAAAAGAATTGCAAGAAAGAGACTGCACGAAAAGCTGAAAAGGCAAAATTAGTGCAGAAGAAATTGTCAAAATATGCCATTGAAGGGGTAATGATAACTAGCACAGACGGATCTAACATACAGCAGGTCAATAGTCAACAGCAACTTAATCAGGGCGGTAATGGGTTTTACCCAAGAGGGAGAGGCTTTTGATTTTTTAATTTTTTTTTTTAAACTTTATTTTGTGAGATTTTCATAACCTCGAATTACAGGTGTGCCATTCTGGCGTACCAACATAACAACAAGTAAAGGTAGGAAAGGGATTAGATCAGCTGAAGAGGGGGTGGGGAGAGGAGGAAAAAGAACAGAAAGGAACTTAACATTACCCATATACAGGTTCGACCACAATTCCCCTCTCCCCCGCTCCAGTGTCCACAACTCTAGGCCTTAAAATGTTCCTTATTTAATGCCGATTGGCACCGAGTACAAAAAGTGTATAGTGGCTCTTCTCCTGCCTCAGTGGCTTATATCGAGGTCAGGTTTCTTCTGAGTCAGACGGGGCTGTACAGTTTAGCAGATATGCGATGTATGGCCCCCAGATGTCAGGAGGACATGCATGTAGTGGGAGGGTTCTGACAAAGTCGCTCTCTATGTCTTGACAGTACGTTATGTCTCTTTTCCACTCTTCGAACCTGGGCAAGAGCCCACGGCTCCAGGCCATGGCGACACGCCTCCGGGCCAGTGTCAGAAGGAGGGCTGCCAGCCTGCGAGATGCAGTTGCAGGTATTTGGTGAGGCCGAGCAGGGGTGCCAATGGTTGCGGGGCTATCTGTTCGCCAATTATGTCGGCAATCATTTGTAACGTCGAAACCCAGAAGCGTCGAACACCCGGGCAATCCCAGGCTAAGTGGAAGAAATCGGCGTGCCTCGCTGAACAGCGTTCGCATTGAGCTGATGCCTCCGGGTGATGTCGGTGCTTTTTAACAGGGGTATAATACGTTTGGTGCACAAAGGTAAAATGTATTAGTTTGAAGCGTGTGATCATTGCGACCTTTTGAGTTTGACGCAGTATATATGACCAGTCCACGTCGCTTATCGACTCCTGAAGGGCGGATTCCCATTTTTGTCTTATTTTAGCGTTGGGTGACATAGTGTCTGCTACCAGGGATTTGTAGAGCAGTGAGACGAGGGAGAGGCTTTTGAGAAAGAGGATGGCAGAGTAATCAGGGAGGTTTCCAAGGTAACCAGGGAGGTTTTCAAAACATACAAAATGGCAATCAGGATATGTCAAATGGGCAAATAATCAGACCACCGCCTATATGTTGGCCGTGTGGGATGACAGTACATCTAGCGCGCACATGCAGAAGTCAGGGCATGGTGTAAAAAGACCAAGGAATCAGAAGAGGAATGGTGAATCCACATGTGTTTTAACAGCAGGGTGGAAATGGAGTTGCACAGAATCACACGGTGGAACAGCAAGTACCAGGAGCACAGCAAAGCTTGCAACCTCAGAACTTGATACGTTTTCCAAAGAACAGTCTCAACAGTCGCTGATGCAACTGTCACAGACAGCAAGTGCAGGAAAGGCATTGAGCTCTGGAATAAAAGCCAACACTGGTGATGGAGGAAGCGCATTCACGCAGCATGGGACAAGGTTATATATGGATGAGGACAGCTCACTGGGAAACCTGATGTGTTCTATCCTATCAGTAACACCTAACCCTCACGAGGAACCAAGGGTAGATGTAATTATAGGGGATAAAGAATATTTCTTCCTAGTAGACACATGTGCAACATGCTTGTGTATACGTGAAGGCAAGTTGTCCTTGTCTGGAGATGCCATAAATACTCAGGGCTTCACAGGAGCAACAAGTCGTGCTCCTTTTAAAAATGAACGTCCAGTCTCTATAGGAGAATGTGACATGAATGTGCCACTGCTATATTCAAGGCAGATCCCAGTAGATATATTGGGGCGAGACCTAATGACAAAGTAAAACATGCCAATCTCGTTCACGGAGAAGGGCATAGTATGTTCAACTCCAGGAATGCATTATTTGAAAGTATGAGAAATAATTAGAGCATACGCGGGACAAACAGCTATGAGGGCTGTTCCATTGGAACGAGAAATATTTGTGTATGGAATACGCATACTAATGGCAGGCCTACCAGACCTCGCAGACAAAACCATGAGAACCCAGATGAATTTCTATTTAGGCCATAAATAACTATGCACAAGGAAAAGGGGCAAGTGTTTCCCTTGGCAATACATGCAGCTATAGTGCGAGGAAAGATGGCACTGATCGATGGTTGCGATGATGAAGGCAGACAATGGTGCACAGTAATCGCCATTGAGGAAGGGTACAGATTGACTGACATCACTGATGACGATCTGTTTGACGAACAAACAGATGTTGAGGAAACAACAGTTGAGGTAAATCTAATTTTTTGGGTGAGGATGATCAAGAGAGAAGTGCCCCAGAGAATGATGCTGGCACAGAGCCTTCCTGAATATTTTGATGACGACATGGCCCAGGTGCATGTCTCAGTGTGCACCATAGGCCCCTATGACTTAGGCTTATTGAAAGGAGTTGGAGAAGTGAGGATTAAATTGAAACCATGAGCAATTTTTCCAAAAGCACGACAATATCCCATGTCTAGGGAAGCAGATGAAGAGATTTTCAAGACAATTTCTGCTATGATGGAGCAGGGCATCTTAGTGACATCAGAGTCGTCATGCAACACCGCGGTTTATCCGATTAAAAAAATCAAAGGTAGGGTCTTGGCTTTTAATACAGGATTTGAGGCCAATAAATGATATTGTTGAGGCAGAGTTCCCTCTAGTCCCTAACTCCTCCACAATCATATGTAATATACCTGTTGAGGCACAATATTTCACGGTGATTGACGTGAAAAATGCATTTTTCTCAATCCCATTGCACAAAGACTCACAAGATTTGACATCATTTACATTCAGACAGATGCGCCTGAAAAGCACAAGGTTACCCCATGGGTACTCTGAGTCTCCTTCAATTTTTAACAGAGTCCTGCAGATGGACTTGAGCAATGTTGCATTAGAGAGTGTTGTCTTGCAATATGTGGATGACATCTTAATTTGCAGCACGACAGAGGAGAGGTGCAGACACGATTCTGTCAGCTATTGACTATATTGGCTGAGAAAGGATATAAAGTTGACAAAGGAAAGTTACAATATTATCAGCAAGAGGCGCTGTACATAGGCCAGCTGATCTCACATGAGTGGAAAAGGGTTACCCCCGAAAGGGCTGAGGCCATATTGAATACAGCCAAGCCACACACGATAAAAAAATGCAGAGTTTTCTAGGACTTTGCAATTATGTCAGGGCATGGGTCTTTGACTACAGCTCATACACTAAACCCTTGTTACAAGCCGTGAAGAAGGCACAGGGGACGAAAGAAAAAAATGAATGGTCTAAGGCCGGGGATTCTCTGGGGGTACACACATTTGGTTCCTTTTACTGACAAATTACCACTTTCTTAAGGTGAACATGACGTATCAATGATACTGTTAGACTCTCGAAAAGACGCCAGTTAACATATTAGGGCGTGACTTGATGACAAACTTAACATGCTGATATCCTTTACTGACAAAGGGATAGTGTGTTTGACTCAAGAGATACATTACAGGAATGTGAGAGAATAGGGAAATACCAGAGAGAATGGCATTGGTAGAAAAGAAACCTACATTCTATTCAGGAAGACTTAGAGAAGGTGCCTAGCATTTTCTGGAATAATCGTCCATATTATGTGGGTCTATTAAGTGGAGCAGGTACAGTGAAGATCAAGCTTAAAGCAGGAGCAATTCTGCCACGTGCAAAACAGTATCCTATGTCTACAGAAGCAGATGAAGGCATATTTGAGACCATTTCCACTATAATAAAGCAGGGAATATTGGTGCCATCAGGATCCCCATATAACCCGGCTGTGTACCTAGTGAAGAGGTCAACTGGGGGTTGTGGAGAATTATTCAGGATATCTGCCCCTAAACAATATTTTTGAAACAGAATTTCCTTTGGTCCCGCATCCAGCTAAGATATTATGTAACATCCCACCTAGAGCCAAATATTTTACCTTCATAGATTTCAAGGATGCGTTCTTTTCAATTCCCCTTCATAACGACTCACAGGATTTGTCTTTGTTTTCATATAGAAATCAGCAACTAAAACACACAAAAACACACAAGACTGCCTCATGGGTACTGTGAGTCCCCATCAATCCTTAATAGAGTCTATCAGATGTACTTGGGCAATGTACAACACAAGAGCACGATAATTGAGTATGTGGATGACATTTTGTTGTGCAGTGAGACAGAGGAAAGGTGCATGGAGGACACACCTTGACTAATGAAAATACTAGCAGAAAAGGGATACAAGGTAGACAAAGAAAAACAACAATATTGTCAGGAAGTGGTCCTGTATATAGGACATCTCATCCCTCAAGAGAGGGGAAAAGTGACACCTGAAAGAGCAGAAGCAATCATGACATCTCAGAAACCTGAGACAGTAAGGGAAATGCAGCAGTTTCTAGGCCTGTGTTATTATTGTAGAGCCTGGGTTTTTGACTACAGTACACATATTCGACCACTCTTAAAAGGACTCAAGGCAGCACAGATAGGCAAAAGTAAAAGAGTATGGGGAGACAACATGGCTGAAGGATTTGAAGAATTAAAAAGGGCAATTTGAACAGCCCCAGTGTTAGGAATACCAGACTATAGTGAATAGTTTGACTAATTCTCACATTCAAATGGAGAAGTGATGACAGCAGTACGTACACAGAAGACAACATTAGAACATGGACACACACCACTAGCCTATTATAGTGGAATTCTAGACCCAGTAATGAAAGGACATTCTCCTTGGAAACAAGCTTTAGCTGCTTCTGCTTTCGCAATTGAAAAAGATATCACTACTACAATGGGATGCTCACTAACATTATTTATCGAGTACTCCCTATTCGCCATTTTGGATAAACTCAAAAGTGCATTGACTACACAAAAAGCATCTGGATGCAAAGTGATTATTTTGAATCCAGCAGTCAAAATTGTTAGATACAGAATAGTGAATCCAGAGACATTCATAGCGGAACCAGTAGGAAAGGATGACAATGTACTTGACTGCCCAACGTATAATGAATTTTATGATGATATTCCCCTTGTTAGAGAAAATGCTCTCATGGGTGGGGGGGTTCTCTTTATTGATGGCTCTTCAAAAATGTACCAATCAACTGGTGAAAGGCATACTGAGACGACAGTAGTAAAATTTAAAAAGAATGGTGAATTTGACAAGTGTGACATTGCCTTCACATTGTTCAGTGCAGGCTGCGCAATTAGTGGCACTCATCGTCGCACTTCAGAGATTTGAAGATGAGGAAGAAACAGTGTATTCTGACTCTACCTAGGTGACGACAACCATACACGCAGGGTTGTCACGTCAAAAAAGGAGGGCTTTCTCTCCACTGAAAATTGTTGATGCAAGAACTGCGGGCCTCACAGAGCCTCCACCAACACCACAAGGCTCCATTGTCTACAGGGCACTGCAGCCATCTTTTTGCAGCAGGTGGGCCTTGCTGCAGATTTGATGCTCGCAGGGAGCTTTTGCGCTCTAAATATCATAGCTCACTACCCTATTTCCTACTGATCTTCCTCCATCTTGTGATCAGTGTTGGTGTGCTTCGGGGGCATTCCTCTTTCTTTGCCTGGCCATACTTTATTTACCAAAACCATCTCTCCAATATGGCCACCCAAAGAATGACCTATGCAGCCCTACCTGAAGCAGCATGAGGCTGCTGTGAGATTGGCCTGTGCTCCATCTAACTAGCCAATCCTGAAGCTGGCAGGCGAACACCAGCCCCCTGAATAATGCCCGACTCCTTAGGCTCCTGTCTGTGCCTGTCTGGGCCTGGGCAAGCCAGGAGACACCCCAACCTTCGTGCTCCTTCAGAACATGCAGCGGCCACTTGGTACTCCAGGCTCCCACATGCACTTGGCTTCTGGTTCTCTTTGTAATAATAATAATAATAATAATAATAATAATAATAATAATAATAATAATAATAATAATAATTAGTGGATCATGTGAGCGCCGGCTGAACTTTCACCTGCCTCCTCCTCTCACTCCTGAACCTTTAACTGGTGGCTATTGCACTCGGCAACTATTTTATTTATTTATTTTATTTATTTATAAAGCACAGCCAGGCCTGGGGGCATAAGGGCGCGTAAATTAGATCTGGTTACAGTTACAATTAAACAGTCAACAAAGGTTACGTTACAGTTACAGATAGGTGCAAACATAGTATTGCAAGTGCGTAAATATACATTAAATTACAAGGTGTGTCAGCGAAAGTCAAGAGGTTAGGCTGTCATAGAGTCTAAATTATGAAGCCAGGACCTAGTGTTGTGTTTGAACAGGTTGAATGAGGATTCTGCTCGCAAGGATGCAGGGATAGTGTTCCATAATTTGGAAGCTTGTACAGGGAAGCTAGCTCCACCGAGTTATGAAGTTTGAATCTTGGTATGGTCATGGTGTTAGTTTGTGCTGCTCTGAGTGGTTTTAAGGAGGTGTGGGGTGTAAGTTGGTTCGTAAGGTATGCTGGCGCAAGGTTGGCCCTGGCTTTGTGTATAAGGGCCAGCGTTTTAAGGGATATTCTGTGTTCGACAGGGAGCCAGCGTAGTTTACGTCTGGTCTCAGATATGTGTACCTTTTTGGGAATTTTGAGGGCAGCCCTGATGGCATTGTTTTGGACAACTTGCAATTTGTTGATATTTTTGTGACTAGTGCCCAAGTAAAGAGCGTTACAGTAGTCTATTTTGGATAGGACTAATGCTCGGTCAAGAGTAATGCAATTGGGTGGGGAGATGAACGGTCTACATGCAGTGATCAACTTGCAGGTGTATGCAGCTGGTGATGCTACTGCATTGGTTTGTTTGGAGAAGGATAAGGTGGCATCGATGTAGATACCAAGGGTTTTAGTGTTATTCGACACTGGGATAAGATTGCCATCAATGGTAAAGGCTTTGAATGAAGGGTTAAGATTTTTGAGTTTAGCATGAGTGCCCAGGATGATCAACTCGTTTTTTTCGTCATTGAGACACAGTCCATGGTGTGCCATCCATGCTTGTATTACAGAGTAGATTTCATTAAGGGTGGTGCTGTCAGTTTCGTAATCACCCGTGATGGGAATGAGTATCTGGGTGTCATCAGCGTAATTGGTATACGTGACACCCAGATAATCAAGGATATAGAACAGGCGTTTTGTGAATACGTTATAAAGTTTTGGGGACACGCAAGAGCCTTGCGGGACTCCACAGGGTACAGGTGAAGGTTCGGCAGAATCCGTTGGAGAGAAGACCCTCATGGTTCTGTTCGTCAGGAAGGAACTAATCCAAGCTGTGGCTGCGTCTGAAAAGTGTGCTGCAGATTTCAAATGGTGACAGAGTGTTTGGTGATTGACCAGGTCGTAAGCAGCTGACAGGTCAAGCAGTAAGAGGAGTGCGAGTTTGCCATTGTCTTTCAGGATTTGGATCTGGGTAGTAAGGTCCATTAATGCAGTTTCCGTACCGTGTCTTGGTCGGAAGCCTGATTGCCTGAGTCCTAGGAGGTTGTTTGATTCTACGTAGGCCTGTATTTGTAAATAGGCTGCTCTGTCTAATATTTTTAATAAGAACGGTACTGTAGTTATCGGCCTATAGTTAGACGGGTTGGTTGGGTCAAGAGTAGGTTTTTTGATAAGTGGAATGACCCAAGCGTCTTTAAGATTGTCAGGTACTATTCCAGATTTGAAGGAGGCATTGATGAGGTTGGTAATGAATGGTGCCAGGTCGTGAGCTGCCGCTTTGATGATCGGGGCAGGGCAGGCATCACCTTGGCAGTTTGAGGGTTTAAGTTTCCTGATGATATTTTCTACTTCCCAGATTGAGAGGGGTGAAAAGCTAAAAGGTTTGCAGGTTGATTTGAAGGTAGATGGTTTGTTCGGTAGTTGTTTATAGTCCGGGTCAGCTAGTAGTAAGGATTTTTTAGCGTTGATTTTGGTTTGAAGGCGAGCTATTTTTATCTAATAATGCCTTCTGAATATTGCTACACCATAGTGTGTCAGTAACACATTTGTCTGTGGGGGCGATGGGGGATTCTAGTTCTTTCAGAATCTTAAAGAGTTCCTTTGTGTTGGAAACCGCTTGTGTAATCCTTTTATTATAGGTATCTTTTTTGGCAAGAAGTATGGCTTCTTTGTAGCTAGAGGAGGCTAGGGTTAGCTCAGTTTTATTAGATGTTGTGGGGTGTTTCTCCCAATGAGCCTCAGCGGTTCTTTTAGTTTTGCGTAATTCTCTTAACTGTGGCGTGAACCAGGTGTTAAGGTGTCGCTGTGGTTTAGGTTTCCGCAATTTTAGAGGGGCAATGGTGTTCAGTGCTTTGAGAATAGCCTGGTTGTAGGTATCCACTAAGACTGTGGGGTCGGCGTCTGAGTCAATATTATTCAAGATAAGGAGTAGTATAGGTATGAGATTGTCCGGAGTGATATCTTTCTTGTTTCTCGTGCAAGTGGCAGGGGCGATCTTGGGCACCGGGAGGGGTGTGTTGGCTTTGATAGTAAAGGTTAATTTATGATGATCCGACCAGATGCAAGGGTCATTGGATAGGAGGTCAATGGAGCAGTTGAGGTGGGAGAGCCAGTCTAGTGTTCTGCCTTTGTTATGAGTAGGTTCATGGATAATGTGTGTGTGGCCCTGTTCAGATAAGGTGTTGGCTAGGTCATGGGCGTTAGAGTCCTTAGGGTCGTTGAAACCTAGATTAAAGTCCCCAAGTAAGATGGTTTGGGAAGTGATGCAATGTCCTCTATAAAAGAGGAGATGGGTCCTGGAGGGCGGTAAATAAGGTGCACAGTTGCCGTGTGGTTGGGTGAAAGAGGTAGTTTAATTGATAGGGATTCAGCAGAAGGGATTTGGGGGTCTTGGATGACTTTAATGTCAAAGGTATTTCTGAATATGAAGGCGAGTCCGCCTCCCTTTGTTTGAGTGGTGTTTCTATCAGATCTAATGATAGCATCATCCTTAGGTATGGCGAGGGCCAGAGATGGGCCGGATGCAGCATTGAGCCAAGTTTCTGTGACTGCAAGGAGATCAAGATTTTCATAAGTTATAAAGTCAGCGATGTCAAGAGCATGGGCAGGAAGAGACCTAGCATTCACCAAAGCTGCTTTAATTAATATGTCTTTTTTGGGAGATTTTTCAGATGGTATCGGTCGACTATGCCGAAGGCTGTGAGCTAGATTGTCTGAGTCAATGGAGGAATTGCCAAGGTTATGGTCAGTATACAAGTGTTTCATGCTACAGGCTCTTAGTCTAGAGTTTCTGGATAAGATGCTAGGGTGGTGAGAGTAAGGAGAAATGGGTGGGCCATTTCTAGAATTCAATTTAGCGTTTCTATTCGAAAGGCTGGGGTGGTGAGAGCATGGATAAGTAGGTAGTCTAGTTCTAGAATTCAGTCTAGTGTTTCTGGTGGCAATGGAGCAAGGTTGGTTAGGTGTTGGTCTAGTAGCAAAGTGGAGTATCCAGAGTGCAGGATCATCCAGGTATGTATGGATTTGCGGGTGTCATGGTGCTGGGCAACGATGAACTAGTGGATGTGTCTTGATTAAAGTGTGGGTTGGGTTGACTAGACCAGTGTCTACTGTAGGTATGCAGTAGGTGGATGAGAGTCGATAGGTACCAATACATGATGTGGGTGGCGTCGCTAGTACACAAGGTAGCAGATGCGGTCTGTTAGTGAACAGAAGCACAACACTGATCAATTCAATGTGGTCAAAGGGTGACCATGAGGCACAACATAACAATTAATGGGGTCTGTAGGCGACCATAAGGCGCAACATAATAATCAATATGGTCTGTAGGCGACCATAAGGCACAACATAATAATCAATGTGGTCTGTAGGCGACCGTAAGGCACAACATAATAATCAATGTGGTCTGTAGGCGACCACAAGGCACAATAAGGCACACAATAAGGCACAATAAGGCAGTAACTAATGGGGTCTGTGGGCGACCATAAGCCACAACACAATAATCAATATGGTCTGTAGGCGACCATATGGCACAACACAGCAATTAATGGGGTCTGTAGACGACCATAAGGCACAACACAATAATCAATATGGTCTGTAGGCGACCATAAGGCACAACCCAGCAATTAATGGGGTCTGTAAACGACCATAAGGCACAACATAATAATCAATGTGGTCTGTAGGCGACCATAAGGCACAACCCAGCAATTAATGGGGTCTGTAAACGACCATAAGGCACAACATAATAATCAATATGGTCTGTAGGCGACCATATGGCACAACACAGCAATTAATGGGGTCTGTAGACGACCATAAGGCACAACACAATAATCAATATGGTCTGTAGGCGACAATAAGGCACAACCCAGCAATTAATGGGGTCTGTAAACGACCATAAGGCACAACATAATAATCAATGTGGTCTGTAGGCGACCATAAGGCACAAATGTAATGGGACATCAATAAACGTATGAATCAGGGGTACCTAGATTCGAATTTAGCAGGGGGAGCCAAAAAGGCACTAACTTAAAATGTAAAGAAATACAAGGGCAAAATGTATGAACAGAAAATACAGCAATGTAGTTTTGCCAAAGGGTGAGAGGGCATAGTAAGCACAGTAGGGATGCTCAACAGTGTGTGGAAAACATAGGGCTGACTAGGGTGGCGCACTGTTGTGGAAATTTAAGCGCCCTTAGCGTCCAGTGCAGTGACTACAGTGCAAGGCAGGTGCTAGCAGAGCACTGAGGAGAGCTGTTTAATAGGATAGGGTGCAAGGGGACAGGTAGTATGGCCTAAGGCAAATATAACTCACAGCTTCAAAACAAGCAGGGGGTGTGGTCCTGGGCTCTGGCCAGCTCAGGACAGTCTCTGGACAGTTGTTGGCCTTGCCATCAGGGCCTTTCCTGAGAGGGCCGGCTAGCGCCTTCCGGTGCCTGATCGGTGCAGAAGTAGGGTGGAGCAACCAATCATCCAGCGCCTCTGGTCGGGAGAATAATCACACAGGAGGGGAGGCTTCAGATGGCACGGGCGGCCACCGCTCTACCTTGCCTTCCTACTCTACTTCTCTCATTGCAATTGTGTTCTTTTTAAGAAGATAAATAGTTTTCTGTGGTGTGGTTTGTGACTTTTACATCAATGCATCCATTTTGCATTGTATTGTGTCTGTTTAAATTCGGATCTGGGTGTTTTGTGCCTTTTACGTCACTGCACCCATTTTTCATTGCATTATTTCTGTTTAAATTAAAATCTGGGTGATGTTCTGCCTTTTTGCGTTGCATTGTGCTCTGTTTAAAATCATGTTTGAGGGTGTGCTTCTTACACCTGGCACCCTTTTTTATGCACTGAACTTTTGGATCCTTTTTGCACACATTCCTAGCACCCCACATATTGCTCTGCAGTTGTGTCCGCCTTATCTACTTGGCCTCCTAGATTCTAGCCAGGACTGCGTAGTGCAGCCTCCCTCCCATTTTTCTACTTCCTCTTTACATCTGCAGCCACTTCGTTATTGCCAAGTGTTCCTCTCCCTGCCACCCTTCCCCCTTCCTCTCCTACCACATTTCTCATGCATTTATCACTATCATGCTTGTTCATTTCACCCTACGCTCCCACCTCCCCTCTATACTTTTTTATGTGTAGCTCGCATTGTTGAAAAGACAATCAGGCACGTACAATAATTTATGTTGTATGTATTCCTCTTGCTTCTTTGTTGTACCTTCAAATACATAGCACCTGCACAGTCTGAATGTTCCAATGCCTGTTAAGAATGTCAATTTCTGTTTGCTAACCTACTCCCTCCCTGCGATGGAGCACTTTGAAATGCTTGTTTAAGTGTACAGCGCTATAAAAAATGACCAATAAATAAATAAATAAACATTAAAGTACTAAAGCTCCCATTGGCTATCACTGTGGTGAAGTGTGCCAAACATACAAAAGGACAGACCTAATTTCTCACAGAAACAAAGCCGCAGATGTAGAGGCAGAAAGAGCAGCATACTCTCCAAATATTTCCAATTTGGAGTTAGAGGATGTTAATCAAGGATCAGAGCGATGCATGCTGATGCAGGAATGATTTAATATGTTATGTTATGTTATGTTAAAGGAATTTAAGCGCACGTTCGCCGAAGGCATCATGGCGCTGGAGACAGAAGGCAGAAAGAAACAGAAAGAAGAGTTTAGAATAGTAGCGTTTTCAGTTTACGCCGGAATCTAAGATGGTCAACAATACTCCTCAAAGTAAGCAGGAGTTTATTGCAGGCGATGGCGGCCACGATAGAAAAGGCACGCCCACCCCCCCGGGCCAGCCTGAACCGAGGGATGACTATAAGAAGAGCTGATTGAGAGTGAAGGAGTGGGAGAGTAATGCACAAATTTAGTTTGCAAATACTTTGCACCCATACCGTAGAAGGGCCAGTGTACCATATACATTTAAACATAACACAGGCCTCAACAGGGAGCCAATGCAGTTGCCTCAGAAGGGGGGACATGTGAGTACCAAAAGGAGGGAGAAGGATAGATCTTGCCGCATCATTTTGTAGAAGATATAGCTGCTTAATGAGGTAGCGATGCTGCCCCAAGTAGAACGAGTTACAGTAGTCTAGACTACTTAATACTAGTGCGGCCACCACCGGGGCTTGACAGGCTGTAGGGATAAAAGGAAGGACCTTCCGCAAGACCCGGAGTTTGAAATTACCAGTCTTACAAACTGCCACCACATGCTCCTCCATGGTCAAAGAAGCTGATATTTTAACCCCCAGATTTATTACCGACAGCACAGGTGTGGGACAAGGGCCAAATGAGGAAGGCCAGAAGTCAGCAGTCCAATATAACAAGGGGGAAGTAGTTCCAACAACCAAAACCTCTGTTTTACTAGCATTGAGCTTAAGCCAGTTAGATGACATCGAGCTACCCAATTCCTCCAGGCATTTCCTCAGTCTCGCAGCAGTCTCAGTCTGAGTCAAGTCTGACCGGACTAAAATCTGCGTGTCTTCCGCGTAGGAATAATAGCGGAAGCCATGGCCTTGGAGAAGAAGGAGAAGGAGTCTAATATAGACGTTAAACAGGATCAGGGAGAGTGCCGATCCCTGAAGGACCCCGCAAGCAAGGGAAACAGGAGGGGACCGAAAAGGCGGAAGAGATACTGACTGAGACCTATCGGTGAGAAAGGCAGTGAACCAGTCAAGAACATGACCAGAAAGTCCAGCGGCAGATCAGGGTAAAGTGATCAACCATGTTGAAAGCCGCCGAAAGATCTAAAAGTAGGGCGGCTCCGACACCACCCTGATCTACCAGGTGAGCTAGGTCGTCAAGCACCAGGTTCAGGACCAATTCAGTGCCACAACCCGGCTGGAAACCAGACTGAAATACATCAAAATAGCAGGAGGATTCAAGGAAATTGGAGAGCAGCGGGGAGACAAGAGCTTCCATGACTTTCATCATGCAAGGCAGAAGAGAAATAGGCCGATAATTGGCCAGTACTTCAGGGTCCAAGGAGGTTTTTTCTTAGCAAAGGGATGACCAAAGCATGTTTAAGAGAGGGCGGGATATCGCCTGTAGCGAAAGAGTGATTGACAGCAGACGAAATGTGACCAATCATATCGCCAGATAATCCCTTTAAGAGAGCCAGGGGTATGACATCCGCTGGAGAGGCAGACTTGAGGCGCTGGATGGCTGACAAAATATCAGCATCTGAGAAGTGAGGAAAAGTGGACCACGTCCCTAACAGGGGGAGAGGTTCAATATGAGCATTTTCAATAAAAGACACCTCAGCTTCAGCTTTTATGTTATCTCTAATAGTGGATATTTTTTCCAAAAAAAGGGAGACAAAGAGTCACAAAGGCTCTGTGAGGGTGGCACTGAAGGGCGACTTGTCTCAGGAGCAGAAAGTGAGTCGACCATATTGAATAGGGCCTTGGCCTTATTCAAGTCCATCTCAACTGTGTGGCTAAAGTAAGCTTTCTTAGCAGTGCAGATTTCTTTTTGGTATGAGGAAAGGGCATTGCCGTAGATCATTTTGGCTTCATCCAAATAGGAGATGCTCCATTTCCTCTCAGCTTGTCTACACTGTAGTTTAATGGATCTGAGCTCTTTAGTGAACCAAGGTTCAGATAGATGTTTTTTTTGTTTACAAATTATTTCAGGTGCTATAAAGGCTGCTTCCAAAGTAGCTAGGGAGCAGTTAACTGCCTGTCCACAGTGTGCTTGCAGGGAGGAAGTTACTTCATAACATAGCCACCCCATGCCAGTTGTGTTTGCTAATGATGGGCCTAGGCTGGTGACAGGAGGGTTTCTTTAGAGAAAAGGGACAAGAAAACAGTCGTACCAGGCCATCGAGATAGGATGGGCTGTGTCAGTGCTAGTCTGTGGTGTGAAAATAATATCCAGAGTATTTCCTCGACAGTGGGTAGGTTCAGTTACCCTGTGAGGAAACCCAAGGTCAGACATAAGAGCGATTGTCAGCTTGCCCAGTTATAGAGTTGGTGGGCAGGTTAAAGTTACCAATGACCATTCCATTAGGGTGTGTGGTTTGTAGTTCCAGCACCAATGCAGGAAATTGGGTGCAGAAGGCGCCATCAGTGCCTGGAGGACGGTATACCAGCAGAATTGACAAAGTGTCTTTAGGTGATGCTAGGATATGAATCAACAGCAATTCCATTTTAAGGGAGTGCTTCAGGAACGTGCTAGATACTTTATATTTAATATCATGGATCAGGGCCACTATCCCACCAGGGTGAGTGGCTACACGGTCCAAATGGACCAGAGCATAGTTAGCTGGGAGTGACTGAACAATAGAGGGACCTGTCATTTCTCTTTACCAGGTCTCTGTGAGAAAGAGGAACTCATAACTGTTGTTAGATAAGAGATCATAGCAGTCCATAGTGTTGGCTACTAGGCCACGGTGTTGAGAAGGCTACATTGCAGAGCCAGTGCTTGTTTGATCTTAGAAGCAGTAGAGAGTAGTAAGAAACCAGTGGACCATTTCGTAATAGGAGGTGCCAGTGATAGCAGGATGTTACGTTCTAACCTACCCACTAATTTAGTGTTACCGTACGTATGCGGTGCATCCTGCACACCCCGTGCACGGACGGGCATGCCTTAAGCGCGCCTTCAGCGCCCGTCCCTGAGAGTGAGGCTTTTAATGCCCCCTCGGCGGTAGTAAAAAGCGGACTGTTCTGCAGTAGCACAAGTCTGCAGTGTCAGCTTCAGTAGCCCAGTAAATAGGAGCACGGTAAGTAAACAAAGTAAAAGGTACACAGGAATACCAACAATAGATTTTTAAAATTAACAGGATAAAAAAGTTAACAGACCGCACAACAGCCCAGCAGGAGGCTTTATAGTGGCAGCCCTGAAGGAAATGCCTCACCTCTGCTGCCCCATATCCATTGTACAGTAAATTGAGCTGCATGGTCGTGCCCCCAAAGGCTGTGCAGGGCCTAGGGAAAAGACAGGGGTGTTCTTTATCCCCCACTGAGGCTTTATGGAGACAGGATAGCACTGGAAAGCCAGTTATGCCTCTAGCGTTATTGAAGGTGGTGCTGGAGCAGCTTCACTACCCTGCACACACCACCAGAGAGAGTCTTGCTGCAGCAATTGCAGCAGACTGGTTCACACCAAATGTATTAGAACATGTGGCACAGGAAATAGGTACATGCTTCTATGTCCCTTTTCCAGATGGATCGAACATGTGGCACAGGATATAGGTACATGCTTCTATGTCCCTTTTCCAGATGGATCGAACATGTGGCACAGGATATAGGTACATGTTCGTATGTCCCTTTTCCAGATGGATCAAAGCAGAAATTTCACTACCCTCCTCACCTTACTTACAATTTACATTACAGCTACAATTAATGGTTTTGTTTTGTTGCAACAGGGCGGTCACACAAGCGGTCAAGTAGGAAACTAATGACCTATAAACCAAATAAATTGAATTGGACAAAGAGGCCTCTCGCCCCTTCGGAGGCCGGACGCGGCAGGGGTTTGGGCGGTCCAGTGTTGCAACCTTGCAGCTAAAGCTTCAGGCAGATAGAAACAGACGGCACTCCTTTGTAGCTCACACCTGAGGCCTCGCATTTTTGGGCTCAAAAGAAGGCCCAGGCAAGGTTGGGGGGTGGGTCCTATGCGTTGGAAGACTGACTGAAACACTACAGTGTTTCTTTAAAAAGAATGGTCCACCATTGCGATGAATACTTTGAGCCTGCTGATCGTGATGGTGTCGATTGTTTTCATAAATTTGAAATAGATTGCGGGCTAACATAAGATAAAACAATGGTCTCTGTGGGGACTCCCTCTTGCGAGATCCCGCCCCCATGATCTCGCGAGAGCTCGCGGCTGGAAGCCCACCAAAAAGATGACCTGCGGGGAACACGGAGCGGGAGGCTGGAGAATAGATACCAGCCATGGCGCTCCTCCTGCTGAGGGTCCGATCCACCTGACAGTCTGGCATACCCAGGCCCTTCCCAGCAGAGCGTAATTCCAAGGCTGAGGGCAGGCTACTGGGAGCTCTGACTGATGAAGGATGTTAGAACCCCGACCCATGCCATGCAGTGGAGCAACTGCATAGGCTGAAAGGACAGAACAGTGAGTACTGGCACCACACCTGCCCTGGACTGATTACCGCCACTGTTTCATCACCTCAGGTGTCTCAATAAACGCCTGTATCAACACTTACAGTGTCCAGTCATCTGTCCAGGCCTCCACAGTCTCCTTCTAATTCTAGTGTCAATTAACCCAGGAATTAAAAATTGTTGTTATGCATATACACAAGTCCTGGAGTGAACGACTGCCCATCTTCATGGCTTCGACAGGGGCATAAGGGCCTCCTTTAGAACCTGGTTGTGATTCCGGGTTATGACCTGGATTTTGCATTTAATGGCCCTGGTTTTGACTCGCGGCTGCAGACCTTGTGGACACAATCTGGCAGGTAATGAGCCCAGCTGTGGCTGGCGCGAGATAACAGGCCCAGGAAATGGGAGCCATTGGTCCTTAGCTTTATTTGCGGGTGGAGTAGCCCCTCCTCTTCCTCTGTCATCTCTGTGCCATGTCCTTCCTCTGTCTCCTTTATCGTTATTCCTGGTTTAACTAGGGTAGGGGGACTGTCACTGTTCACTCTGCAACATTTATGTCCAAGGGTTGCAGACAGGTCCTGACATTTAACGGTGCCTCTCTTTAGGATACAAGGATATGCCCTTGCATTTAAAGCCCTCTGGCTTTTAGGCTGAGGGCAAGTCTCTTCATGTAATGTGTCATGGGTTTAATCAGGGTTCGGGATGGGGGATTTGGGCAGGATCTGTGATGTAATGACCCCAGCCGGCAATTGCCCCGGTCCCTGCCCCTGTGTCCCTGGTTGGAGGGGTTCACATTTCTGGGTTTGTCGGGCGGCACGATTGCCGTGGGCAAAGAGTTCGGCAGCACCGTAGCAGGTGCTGGTGCTGCCTCTTCTGACTGTAATGTCACGTAGTACACAAGTACTACGTGACATTAGAAAGTCAGAGCAGGCTCCCTCTGAGCACTTGACTTTCGCGCCACGTGGGCTGGGGGTGGGCTGGGGTGGGGGAATAAATGGGCACCTTTCCTGATGGCTGCCCACCTTTTCTGCTGGCTGTATCCTGTGCTCCAGACGGCTGCTGTCCTTTCTGCGTTCCTGGCTTCCCGGTGTTGGACCCTGCGAGTCGAAGACTTCACTGCTTTCCTTTGCAACTCGGGCTTGTTTGTGTGCACGGTGCACCGCTTCATCAGAAAGAAGGTAGGTGCCATGTTTGTTTTATTATGTTTTGTTCTCAGTGGCTCAGTCCTTACCAAGCCATTGACGCCTTTGTTTATGTTTTCCCTGTCTGAGCTGTACAATGCAGGATTGCTCTCGTGTGCGTCTACTGACTGTGTGTTCGTGTCTGCGTGAAAGTATGAGAGTGTGTGTTTTCAGTGATGAATTGTGGTGTACTCCAGTGTGGGTCGTATGCGTGCGTGTGTGTCAGTTTATTGCATTGGGCCATTCCATGCATAATTACACCAGGTATTTTGGCCGGATGCTAAATACCTGCACATTACACTTTTTTGGTTTGCTTTCGGTTAACTTTGCCATATATGTTCATGCCACCATCCTAAGGTGAAAATGCATGACTCATAATAAATACGCTACTTATTACGTGCTGCGCTTCTCTGGTAATTCTGGTGGAGTGTGGGGGAAAGCATTGGCGTGAGTGGTGCAGACTCGGTCGCCTTTTTGGGGTTTAAGTTTCCTTCATACATACATGGACATTTCTCTGGATTGTGCGAGGAACATTTAAGAGCCCGGCATCGAACATAGGAAACATTGTCAAAATCGTAAATGCACCTGTTCGAAGTGCACATTTCCGAGCGGAACTTGGATTCCTAGAATAATGCTTGAAGGGGATTTTGAAACGACTTGTCGTAGAGCGAGGGCTGATTAGAACGGTGTATTTTGTTGTTTAGAGCAAGGTGCCCCTTTAATTTTACAATCATTCTCCCAGATACTGAATCCTTTCTGAGGGGGACGAGTCGTTTGGCCGGACCAATGTCTTCTGGGAAAGGAAATATACAAAAGCAGTATTCAAAAATAAAACAAAAAAATTAATAATAATAATAATTAAACAGCCAGCAAGCGCGGGAGAGAAACATCGGTGCACAATTCAGAACGTGGCGTTTATTAAATGTAGCAAGTGTGCATTATTCCGTGACACAATGACGCTGTTATTTTATTTAGGAGGGGGTGAAGGGATATATAAGCAGGAATAATTTATTCAAAGAAGCATCATACTGATGAGTAACCCGCTCAAATGATGACTGTTTTCTAGTTGGGGTGGGGCCACATGGACACAGGTTCTTCTCGGCATCTGCAAGACCGGCGTAAGTGACTTCGCAGATGTGGCCGTTTGTGTAAACTGCGTCCTGCTAGCATGCAAGCAACACACCCCGCACTCGCAGCTCAGTTTGTAAGCCAGGCTTGGGACTGATAGGCGCTGCTGTAACATGACCTTGTGTGCAGGTGGCAGCACTTGTTGGCGCAGCCCTGTGCAACCTCTCACACGCACACGTTCAAATATCAGGCTCATATCGCTCTGCGTATCCGTAATTCATTCAAAAGACACCATACAGTGAATGGTAAAACGTGTACATGAGCATCTCAGAACCAGGCACGAGCAGCTGTTGCACTGGAACACTTTCCTTTCCCAGGTGCAAAGCACTGTGACAATTCCCCAGATACACAACAGGACACGTTCACGCTGCTCATCAATCAAGTGGGCTAAAGTCAAGCCAGCCACTTCGCTTGGCAATCTATGCATCATATAAGCTGAAAACCCTTTTTAAAAAACGTTTTTGAGGAGTTTGGATTATTCCTAGCAAGAATATTGCAACATGTTATAATTGGGCCATATTTTCTAGCTATTTGTTTTACTTCAGGCATTTGAATGTACCGGCAATGTCGAAGCCAATAAGACCTTCGGGAGCACAGAACCGGTAGAGGAAAAAAAACAAGAAGTGGCACAAGGTATCAGAAGTGCCAAAGTACCGTCTTTATTTTTTAGGAGGGAAGAAGTAGATACGGGCCCTCCCCAAGGCCAGGCAACAGGCATCCCTGAGGAAACGGTACTGCCTGTGCTCATGCCACAAGCTTCAAGAGATGAGGCAAGAACCCAAGCACTAGAAGGCAATATTGACCAACAGGAACAAGGCTCTAAAGCGTGTTGGTTTGAGGACATTTCCTTATGGCCTAAATCAATGCCTGGACATGTGCGTGACCAAATTGTAATGGAAGGGCCACAGGCTTTGCCACCTCCTAGTTATGCATACCCAAACGATGACAAAAATAGGCACTTTTCTAATTCATATGTGCTCAGGGTGCTACCTAACAACGAAACAGTCTCCAGCCCATGACAGCAATATTCTATTTTGACTGATCGAGTCTACTGTTTTTTGCTGTATGCTTTTTGACCCTATGCCGAAATCAAAACTTGGTAGTGATGCCATTAATAACTGGAAGCATATTGGTGACTATTTGAATACACACAAAGGGTCTCTTGAACATGCTAGGACAGATGCTGAAAGGTGCCTCACAGGACACGATGGTATTGATTCTCGCATGCAAGATCAAATACAGGCAGAGACCAGGCGTTGGCGGGCTGTGCTTGAAAGAATGATGTTAGTTGTTGTCTTTCTGCCCAAAAATAATTTGTCATTTCGTGGCTCTTCAAACACGTTACTCACTCCAAGCAATGACCATTTCTTAGGCCTTGTTGAACTACTCGGGAAATTTGATCCGATCATGATGGATCATTTGGATCGAGTGACCTCACAAGAGATCCACAGTCACTATTACTATTGTGGAAATGTCATTCAGAATGAACTTATTAGTCTAATGGGGTCGCAAGTAAAGAATGCAATTTTACAAAGGCTGAAGGCTGCAAAATATTTCTCTGTTATTTTGGATTGTACTCAAGATATCAGCCACACCGAGCAATTGTCGTACACTGTAAGAATTGTGCATATTACAGGCACAGACATTTCTGTGAAAGAATATTTTATAGGGTATCGCCCTGCACAAGACACATCTGGTGAAGGACTTGCAAACCTTCTGTATTCTGAAATGTCAGAATGTGGTCTAGGGAGGGACAACTGCCGTGGTCAGGGGTATGTTATAATGGTGCAAACATGATTGAGGATAACAAAGGAGTCCAAGCACGAGTTCTTGAGCAGTACCCCTGTGCATTGTTTAACCCATGTGGCTGCCACCATTTAAATTTGGTGTTTGGCAATGTTTCCAAATCCTCTGTGAAATCTGTTTCTCTTTTTGGTGTTCTTCAGAGACTCTATAATTTGTTTGCAGCTTCAACCAACACTGGAGCATTCTCAGTGATCATGTAAAAAATATTTCATTGAAAAAGGTCTGTGAAACACGATGGGAATGTAGAATTGAAAGCTTGAGAGCTGTGCGGTATCAATTTGTTGAGCTACACACAGCACTCATGAGCGTTGAGGAAAAAGTCAGTGACCCAACATTGTCCTCGGAGGCTAAGTCCCTTGCTTTACACTTGGAAGATTTCATTTTTATTTGTACTTTAGTTGTGTGGTATGGCCTTCTATTTCAGGTGAACATTGTAAGCAAATCCATGCAGTCCAAACAAATTGATTTGCCGGCCTGCAATGGCCTGCTAAGAACTGCATTGCCTTTGTCAAAGGTTATAGGAGTGATGGTTTTGAGTCTGCTGTAACAACAGCAAAAGCGATAGCCTTATTTTCAGATGTTGACCCAACGCTTAAGGAAACTAAACGGCATAGGAAAAAAAAGAAAATGTTTCCATATGAGACCCGGTACGAGACCCCTGAGAATGAAGAACTTTTTAAAGTAACCGTATTTTATACCCTGATTGATGCCATAACTACTTCCCTTGAACGGCGCTTTTCCCAGTTGTCTGTGCATGCACAATACAAACTGGGGTTTCCTGTACAACATAAAGCTCTTGCCTGGAAAAGAAGGACTGATACAACTGTGCAAGCACCTGGAGCAATTGTTAGCAAAGGGTGGTGGTAGACACCAGAATCTGATCTAGATGGTTTCCAGTTGGCTGAGGAACTGAGACATATCCAGCCATCACTTCAGAAGAGTTCTATTACGCCCCTTGAAATTTTGAAGCACATTCATTATACAAAAACCTATTGGTTGTTTCCAAATGTGTGGGTTGCCATAAGGATCTTACTAACAATTCCAAATCCAGTGGCAAGTGGTGAGAGGAGCTTTAGTAAATTGAAACTTATAAAGACATACTTGCGCTCCACAATGGCTGAGGAAAGGCCATCAACCCTTGCAATACTTTCAATTGAGAGTGAACTTGTGGAAAGCATTGATTATGCAGCAGCAATAAATGCTTTTACAGCAGCAAAGTCAAGGAGAGTGCCCTTAACATAGACTAAAAATTGACACAAAACTTTAAAAGTACTATATACTGTTTGTGTACTCTGCTTTGTCCAAGGAGTTACTTCAAAGTTATTGAATCATGATGTAATAAAACCGATTCCATTTGTCTAGCAGTGTTATATTGAGTTTGGGATTGGCGTGCAGGGTGCAGTGGGAGTGGGGTGCGGTGGGAGTGGGGCGAGTGTTTCGCCCTGGGCACAAAATGGGCTAGAAACTGCCCTGGTTCTGAGGTTTAGTGGCCAGCTGCAGAGTCAGGCCCACCTAGCAGACCCACCACCAGTCTGTAGGTGTGTTGCCAGTGTGTAGGAGGCTATGGGGGGATGCAGTGTGGAAGCGGGAGAAATCACACTCAATTTGCGCTGCTGCCACGCTCTCCCGCTGGAAGAGCTCCAGACAATTTTGCATGACTGCCTCAAATTCGGAAAATAGCAATCCTCTGTGAGCCCTTCCGTGCATGGCGGCGGACTAAGGCTGCCAGTCCTGGGGGCGGGGAGGGAAGGAGTAGAAAAGCAGACGTTGAGCCTCCAGGGTGGAATTAGAAAACCAGAGTATTATTACATGTATACAATGTCTCCTTTTCGATAGCGCTCTCCCGCCGTTTTGCTAATTGTTTCAAATTGTCTTTCAATTGGTGGTATGCGCTTTCCTTTTCAATACCAGATAATAGACCAATTTCTTGAGTCAACCGGCTGGATAGCTTACAGGTTAGCCGTTCGCCTCTGACATGGGCAAAGAATTCACCTCACAAGTTCTAGTATTGGCAGGACTCTCATTTGGCTTTGGCGTGAAACGCTATATAAGTTACAAATAAAAAACAAACACATATCTTTTTATCCTTGGCTAGTAATAGCTGCTATTGTCACTGAGCTAGGAATCTGGCATGAAGCGCTATGTTAAAAATGCATTGAATTGTGTTGCCACTTTTTTAATGCAGTGTATAGTTTATGGACGTTGCCACTGTAACCTACGTTGAGTTGGTGATGGAATCGGGGCCGGCCTTAGAAGCTGCAGCACACCAGGCTGCAAATAAAAAATGAGGTGCCCCTCCCCTCGCCCCACGCGCCAATAGTCATGCGGCTGGGATGCGCCACATTTTTCAATATGCATGGCAGGCGCCCTATTGTTATTAAATGCGCTACTCTCCAGAAAGTGGAACACATTTAGTGTCAATAGGGTGCCTGCCGTGCCTTCTCCCACCACGCCAGCTCGGGGCAGACCTTGAAAGACTCCCCCAAGCTGTTGTGGCAGGGGGTCTAATAGCTGGGCGCCCCACGCGTGTCTGGAGGCTCGCTGCGCAAAACAGGTGTGCCATGGCATGACGTTCAAGCACCAAGAAACACATGTAAAGTGCCACAATGTCTAGTGCCACAGAATGAGGGGGCACCCCCCATGAAACTAAAAGGCACAGGCCCTTAAGCCTGGGAAGCTGTTCACGGGAGACAGAAGGCGGGGCGGGGGGGCAAGAGTGAAGAAATGCAGCCATAAGGAGCACCTCCTGCCCCCCAACCCCCTAGCGGCGGCTGGTGAATTTTGTAACTGGAGGTGCCTAAACGTATGCACCTAATATGCGAGAGTGGCCAAGCGCAGCGAGGGAGCACAAACCAAACAGGAAGGGTTCAGGGAAAGGGGTGGTTATCCCCCATGAACATTATAATCGGTTAAAATGGTGCGTTTTACAGTACTTTTTCTCAAAAATGGGATAAAAAGCTAAACAGTTTGCAATCAGTTTTGTAAGGTAGGGCATTAAAAAAACAATTGATGCAATTACTAACAGAACAATGTTCCAATGCAATTTCATTCTGCTTTTGCCCACAACATATGCTAGTATATACAAATTTTACATGCTGGTAGTGTGCCCATCCTGTCCATGCATGCTGTAACAATATCTGCCAGTATTACCATATATGGACTCCTAGCCAGTAAAAAATGACACACCACAGAACAAAGTATTTCCAAACTGGCTATACCAAGATAGGCCAGTATACCAAGTAATAACACTTATCATGTTGTCTTTACCCTTGAGGCAGGGCAAAGCAAAGACAAATGATACTATGCAGCTAGACTGGCCTACATTCAATGTAAGCTAGTCTAGTCAGGTAATACCACTTGCTAACTGTCTGTGCATCAAGTATAAAGCAAAGATAAGTGTTATTACATTAGTAGACTGCACTGCATTGAATGCAGTCTAGCCCAATCATGTTTGTTCTACCCTTGATGCACACTAAATGTGCATCATGGGTAAAGCAAAGATAAGTGTTATTACGTGGATAGACTGGCCGACATTTAATGCCCCATAGTGGCGGGCTGCACTGCCTTTGACTTAATGTCATAACATGAAATTATAGCCCCTCACATATGGCCATGAACAGATCACAGGAAAGGGATGTCTGGCATGGTCTGACCTAAATCCTCGGACCAATCGTGAGATATCCTATTACCAAATGAGTGACCTGTGAGCACTCTGGCTAATTTATAATATGTATGAAGGATATTCCATGGTACACTCACAGCATAAGGAACTAGCAAGAAGCAGAACCAACTAGGAACTGCAGAGGCATGTGCGCGCCACAAAGGTTCTGGACCTAGCAACAACTTCAAATTTGGGTAATTCAGATTTTAATGAAAAATCGAAAGAATAACCTGACTAAACTTTCACAGATAAGTATCTCAGAGAGCTGTAAGGTACTATACTAGTTGTCCACTGCCATGAGAACAGCCGAGCAGTATTTATTTATGCACTAAACACATTTGGGTAGACGGACACCAGAGTTCATGGATGTCAACTTCACAAATGTATTGGTAGGGCTCAGGAAACAACATCAAATCACTGAAATAGAGTGCCAATCACTGAACTAGAGTGCCAATCACTGAAATAGAGTGCCAATCACTGACACAGAGTGCCAATCACTGAACTAGAGTGCAATCACTGAACTAGAGTGCCAATCACTGACATAGAGAGTCATTCACTGAAATAGAGTGCCAAACACTGACATAGAGTGCCAATCACTGAACTAGAGTGCCAATCACTGACATAGAGTGTCATTCACCGAAATAGAGTGCCAATCACTGACATAGAGTGCCAATCACTGAAATAGAGTGCCAATCACTGAAATAGAGTGCCAATCACTGATATAGATTGGCAGTCACTGACATAGATTGCTAATCACTGAAATAGAGTGTCAGTCACTGACATAGAGGGCCAGTCACTGACATAGAGTGCCGGGAGAATCCATGTCTTATGAGCTACCAGGGAATCTGCTCCAGCTGATCAACATCGTATGAACGCAGACTTAACTCACAGATGCAATCTCATGTTTGAAGCTTCTGGCCACTGCCTCATTTTTCGGCCTTATCTCAGACTCCACCGCCCCTTATCACGCAAGTTTGTGCTGATAAGTGTTCATTTTTCACTTCTTCAGGCTAAAATAGCATCTGTTATTTACGGATGAATTTAAAAAGTACAGTTATCACAAAATCAAACAACCTGACACTATATCATTATAGATTTTTTTTTTTGAAAAAGCAGTATGATTTTAGCCTTTGTTGCTCTATAAGTAAATGAAAGGCAACAGGCAGGACAGGCATCCACTCATTGAGACCTGAGAATGTGGGGGTTTGAGCCTTGGGAATGTGGGGGTTTAGGTCTGGAACAGGTAAGAAAGACTCTGCTCGAGGAGCGCTTCCCACTACGGCATCCAGCCTGCAGTGGCTGGCCCTCTGTCTATAGTAGTACCTATCATCATTCTCATTCTTTCAAAGCACCACTTTTCCTTGTTTCTGAAAGTCATTTTACCCCCATTTAAAACCAATAAATCGTGATGTCCATTGAACACCCTTACACGTGAAAATACAAAGGCCACCACTTAGTGGCCAAGATTCATTTTCCTTTCTTATGAACAGTTTGGCTTTTAGGAAAATGCATGCATGCTTCCTTTCTGTGATTCATTTAATTGGAGAATAACCTTTGTGCTGGGCCTCCCTGGCCTGCTCTTTCATGTCCCAGTAGAGGGAGATTTGGGCAGAAGCTACAATAGGGGAACCGAAAAAGGGGCAACCTGGGTTTTATCACACCTTTAGTTCTCTAAAATAAGGATAGATAGAGCTCTTAGTTTGTGTACTGTAAATGCCACTTTTTTTTAGTGCGTGTCATTTTGCATTCCTGTATATTTTAGTTTTCCATATAATATAGTTCGGCTATAGGAAGCAGAAAGCCATATGAAGCGGGCCTGAAAGGCAGCGATGGCTAATTATTTCATGCTTCGCATGAGATCACCACAGACGTCATTCACCTAATGTGTCATACTGGCAAGCATCTTGCTATGCAGGGTGTGCATAACATGTACAAACCTGCAGAAAAGGTGAACGCGTTTTTTTGGCAACTGAGCCGTGTGCCATGAAATCATCATGGACCCACCTCGGTGAGTTGTGACTTCACACACAAGTGGGCTACTTTCTCGTTTCACAGGTGTCTCGGCAGCCTGCAATAAAGGGGTGCCCAATGGGGGCTGCGTAAAAGAAGCGGGAATGCTGGGCTGCAGCTGCAGCCCTGCGACCATGTCATTGCCTTAAGGTTATTGTGTTAAGAACTTGATCAGTGAATCCCTGGCTTGAAAAAAATATGAATCTTTAATTAGAAAATCAAAGGTAGACGTCAGTGATTTACAGTTTAAAAAACACCCGAGCGCACATCAGCACCCCTGAAAACATGTGGCGTGTGCTAGTGCCAGCACAGGGGCTTCAAGGCTGCTTGCCCCAAGATCTTGAGCCCCAGAAAATGTTGGTGGGGTTAGAGGCCTATGGGTCCATATAAACTGGCACTTATAGCTGGGTTGTCGTGGATGGATTAATGACACCTCATCATGGCCCATATAAACTGGCACCTATAGCTGGGTTGTCATGGATTAAAGATACCTCATCAGGGTCCATATAAACTGGCACCGATAGCTGGGTTGTCAAGGATTAAAGATACCTCATCAGGGTCCATATAAACTGGCACCGATAGCTGGGTTGTCGTGGATTAACGATACCTCATCGGGGTCCATATAAACTGGCACCTATAGCTGGGTTGTCGTGGATTAATGATACTTCATCGGGGTCCATATAAACTGGCACCTATAGCTGGGTTGTCATGGATTAACGATACCTCATCAGGGTCCATATAAACTGGCACCTATAGCTGGGTTGTCGTGGATTAATGATACTTCATCATGGCACCGTAGGCTGTCGGAATAAGTGGCAGCAGTGCAGAACTCTGCAGAGACAAGACCGGTGTGCTTATCGAGGGCCCCCCTGGACTTTGCAACCACTTTGTGTTTGAGGTATTCAGATTTGTTTGTTTTCATTTCCGCAGCACAGTTTTTCAAATACGTTTGACTTCATTGCCTAGACTTATAGGTTAATTCTGAAAAACATCGTTGGCCCCACTGGAGCATTCTAAAATACAATACACAACCAATCGAACAGCACACCATGGAAAGATGTTCAAATGTTTTAAAATTATAATTCTGCATGTGAGTCAACACTGATTTCAATTAACTAACTTCACAGAAGGTAATCACACAGAGCTGGTAGGGAACGTTTGCCACTGCTTTGTAGCAGCAGTCCAGGCAGTAGATATGTATACCTGCAGTGCAAGAATGCATGACATTTAGACTTACATTGATAGCCCTCTCAGTCTGTTAGGCAGATGCTGTGTGATGGCGCTACGCTCTACCACTGGTGGTTCACCTGAGGTCTGTTACAACAAGAATGCAGGACAGTCACGTTGCTATCAGGCCATTGAATGAATCTGAGGTTATCAAAGTAGTCACGTATCCACCCACCTCCCCATCCTACAGACTAAACAATGAGTTGCATGCTTTGTCCTGGGCCTAGTCTTAAGCAGCCTGCCTTAGAGTCACATACATTACCTGCCACTTAAAAAGTGGTAGGATCTGTCACCCAAATCTGTAGGTGGTAGGACTGCTTAAAAATCAGTAGCCTACTGCCTAAATCAGTAGGGTTGGCAAGTATGACCTAGGTGCAAAGTGGTTGTCGGCCTATGCCGGCCCTCCTGGTGCACAGGAGACAGGGGCATGTTACTGCCTCAGGGCACATTGGCCCTACAAAGACAAGGCTGCTGGAGTAGCCCTGCAGAAGGAACACTTTGGCCTCAGTGTACTGGACTCTGCGCTCGGAGGCCCAGCTTCTTGGGGTTGTGCACGGCTTTTGCTCTTGATGTGTTCTACACCTTGTCCGGGCATCATGGAGAGACCGCTCGGCCCATGTAAAATCCATGACAGTGCTTTCGGTTCGTCGTTCAGCCGGGACCCACTCCACAAGCTAGCATTCAGGAAGCAGGTCCGGACGGGAACAGCAACCACCGGGAGCTGGGAAGAGACGCAGAGTCAGCAGAGGAGGGCGTGGTAAGAAAAAAAAAACCCGGGTGAATGTATCCATTCCCTCACTAGGAGACAGTGCATTCCCACGGCAACTGCATGGTGGAGAAAGTCTAGTAGAACGAGCAGCACGAGTAGTGGGGAGAGCATAGAGGGAAGGCTAAGCAAGTGCAGGAGGGAGAGGGCTGCAGCAGAGGCGTTGCTAAGGGGGGCTTAGAGGGCTATAGCCCTGGGTCTTTGGGTTGTAGCCCCAGACAGAAGCTCAGGGTGTTCAACCAAAAGGCTAGCTAGCACCGAGTCCTGACAGTCCCGACATTACCGTAGCCCCGGATCTTTTCCAGACCTAACAACACCCCTGGGCTGCAGAAGTTTTCTGAGGGCATTTAAGAAAACGAAAAAAGTTGCAGCAACGAAGACCAAAGCGTAGAGCGAACGTATTAGTAAATAACAAAGAGACATTTGGAGGGAAGAGCAGAAAGCTTGCTGCTCAAAAAACGAACAAGCTGCTGCGTAAAATGAACTATTTATAAATGGGGGAGAGCCAGCAAAAATAAGGCAGTGTGGCAAGTTCACCAGTAGGGTACAAGGAGAAACGAAATTCCAAATTACTGGAATGGGCTGCAGCAGCCGATTAGAAATATGGCTGGGCATATGTCAGGAAAAGGCTTTTAGAGGACTCATCGGAGGAAGAAAACAGCTTAGAAGAACAGGAATAAGGCCAGCCGACAAAAGAGAAAAGAAAAAGACGGTCAGGAACCAGTAACGGACACGGGAACTATCCAGGACCCCCAGGGGAAGAAGCATGCGGGGAAAAAGGAACAACAAAGGGAATACAAAAAGAATGGGGAAAATGTTTTAAAAAATTCCTTTTTGAACATAAATCTATGCAAGAATTTGAATTACTAAAGAAAATGGAAAGAATCGAGGGAGTTAGCTCCAAGGAAGCAAGTGCTCCTACACAGGTGATAGGGGAACAGAACGGGTGCGCTTAAGACCATGGGGGGAGGTAGAAAACCCTGCCACTAGTGCTCGCAGGGCTAGTAATAATGCACAAGTACAGACCGGTAATGAACAAAGGCACCAGGCAGGTGAGGAAACCAATCAGAACACATTGGGGTATCTTGCAACAGCTAGCAGCATAACTGATGGAGCAACCATGCAGAACACATTGGGGTATCTTGCAACAGTTATCAGCATAACTGATGCAGCAACCATGCAGAACAATTGGGGGTATAATACAACAGTGAGCAGCATAACTGATGGAGCAACCATGCAGAAAGCTTTGGGGTATAATGCAACAGCTAGCAGCATAACTCATGGAGCAACCATGCAGAAAGCTTTGGGGTATAATGCAACAGCTAGCAGCATAACTGATGGAGCAACCATGCAGAACACTTTGGGATATAATGCAACAGTTAGCAGCATAACTGATGGAGCAACCATGCAGAACAATTAGGGGTATAATACAACAGTGAGCAGCATAACTGATGGAGCAACCATGCAGAACACTTCGGGGTATAATGCAACAGCTAGCAGCATAACTGATGGAGCAACCATGCATAACACTTTGGGGTATAATGCAACAGCTAGCAGCATAACTGATGGAGCAACCATGCAGAACACTTCGGGGTATAATGCAACAGCTAGCAGCATAACTGATGGAGCAACCATGCATAACACTTCGGGGTATAATGCAACAGCTAGCAGCATAACTGATGGAGCAACTAAGCAGAACACATTGGGGTATCTTGCAACAGTTAGCAGCATAACTGATGGAGCAACCATGCAGAACAATTGGGGGTATAATACAACAGCTAGCAGCATAACTGATGGAGCAACCATGCAGAAAGCTTTGGGGTATAATGCAACAGCTAGCAGCATAACTGATGGAGCAACCATGCAGAACACCCCAGCAATGGCGCCAGCACTCAGTGTGAAACACACAAACACTCTAGTAGGGGTGGTGCGTAATAGTGCCATAGGAACAAGCGCTCTTATAAGCACATCCAATGACATGAATAATATTCATAACGCTACAATCACCACATCAATTCATGGGACATACTCAACAAAGCGTGCTAGACCCACAGCAGAGCATGGCACACAAAGAAATTTCAAAAGAACTTTGGCTTGGCACATAGATATGAAAGTAAAGGAAAACAGTTGGAGGAAAGAATTAATTGAAAAATTCACACTATTAGAATTCAAACATAGGGGATACAATCTAGTACCAGAGGACAGGAAAGAAGAGGACAAAAACACAAGTAAGAGAAAGCAAGTTGAGCAAAGTTTTAAAAAATTGGTCAAGGGCGTTTAGCATTTTGATGACTACTGTAATGGAAAAATTCCCCAGGACGGGTAGCACTGATGTCATACCTGGACATAATTCAGGAGGTGAATGACACCTTTAGGGGGATGGGGGGGCATGGCTAATTCATGATAGGGAATTCAGGCAGCGCATGGAGAAGTACTCAGAACTGGGATGAAGTCGAGGCTAACCTATGCATACATGAGGTATTAAAGGCAAGACTATTAACATATGCCGCACACACGGGGCAGAAAACAGAAAGGCCCCCACCCCACCAGCGAACAGAGGGAATGAGAGTTACCAGCATCGGAATAAGCGAGGGTCGCCCTTTCGGAAGAGGCAGCCTGGGGGGGCTAGGTCACATACCCGCAGCTCTAGTGCACCAAAAATGCACACAGCCAAGGGGAGCAACACCATATGCTGGAAATATGACAAAGGGTTTTGCACATGGGGGAAATAATGCGGATATAATCAGCAGTGCAGGAGATGCAGGGGGAACACAGCATTAGCAAATGCACAAGAACCCCTCCCAAAAACCTTAAGCATGAGGGCCCTTAATACAAGCGCTCACCAATCACCAATAAATATGCAGGCAATGAAGGGCTGGCTGGACACATATCTGGACAGGCAAACCAGCAAATGCCTGCAAGAAGGTTTCACAAAGTGTTCATCATACAATTCAAAGGGAGCAGCTCAAGGCACATAACACCGAACCTCAAATCAGCCAGGGAAAATCCAGAGGCAGTGAGGGAAGGAATCAAGAAGGAATTGGCATCGGGGAGGATAAGTGGCCCCTGGGACACACTTCCCTTCAGAGAATTAATCTGCTCTCCATTGGGACTGGTTCCCTAGAAAGAGCAGGGAAAGTATTGCCTCATACATTATCTATCTTTCCCCCCAGGCAGGTCAGGAAATGACATCATATCGGATAAGGACAGAGCTGTGTCCTGCACCAGTTTCCACGAAGCAATGAGACTGGTCAGGCAAGCAGGGGAAGGTGCACTCCTAGCCAAAGTGGACATTGAAGCTGCGTTCAGGCTTTTACCAGTACATCCCAAGTCACAACCATGGCTATGTTTTCAATTTGTAAACATATATGTGTGCAAGTGCCTACCCATGGGGTGCACCATCTCATGCGCTGCCTTTGGGAAATGTAGTTCCTCATCCAAAGGACCTTCCAAAGGCTCATGCCCCAGACATCCATGGTCCATTACTTGGATGACTTTTTAATCATAGGACACAAGATGTCAAGCACCTGCAAATAGACACGCGGGAATTTTATAAAATTCACAGATGCACAAGGCATCCCATCCCACTAGCTCATGAAAAGACAACAGGCCCCATGACAACAATATCTTTCTTAGGCCTTGAGATAGACACAGTACTAGGGGAATGCAGAATCCCCAAAAGAAGAATTGAAAACTTACTGAAGGCAATCAGGGTCTTAAAACTAAAAAACAAAGCAATGGTGAGAGAACTACAATATTTGTCAGGCAGTCTTAACTTCACGGCACAAATAATACTGCAAGGAAGGGTTTTTTTCCAGAAGCCTAGAGCAAAAAACCAGAGGTTTCAAAAAACCACACAAGTTAGAAATGACTTAACCACATGGGAAAATGTCCCGAAGAGTTTCAATGGGGCGGTCATATAGCGCACGCCATCGCATACAGAAAGGAAAGGCGTGTTATACACAGATGCCGCCAGCAGCAAAGGTTTTGGAGCAACTTTGGGAAAAAGCTGGTCTGCAGGCCCTTGGCCAAAGGCCTGGCACACACAGGGGTTGACCAGGAACATAACGCTTCTGGAAATCTTCCCCATATGGATTGCCTTAAAGCTATGGGTCACAGATGAAAGCAACACAGAGCTGGTAGTCTAGTCAGCATCATCAATAAAAGAACAAAATCATGCCGATGGGTTTTGAGAATGCTCAGGGCAATGAACACAATCTCTCTGCACAACAACATAGAGATTAGAGCAAAACACAGCGCAGGAGCAGAGACTGATGTCGCTGACGCTCAATCTCGCTTACAGCGTGATACATTCCAGCGCCTCCGACCAGACCAGACGCAAACCAGAGGATGACAGAAGTGCCAAAAGAAGTATGGAAGCTCCTGGCAGGGAGCACACACCAAGCGGCCGAGGCCAGGAGAAGAAATCAGCGGGCAACAAACGCACCTCAGAGCAAGGTGCCTTTCAAGGCCCTCTCCCTGGCAGAGAGCCACAGGCCCCCAAAATGGCCTTGATGGAGCTGGCCAACAAGGCATTGGCAGAAAAGACAGCCAAACAATACAGTAAGTGCCTGGTCACTGTAAAAGAAATTACAAATATCACAAACACAGAAGATATAAATGAAAGGGAGGTCAACAAATGTGTTGCATGTGCATATAGCCAGAATAAAAAGAAGGCATGGGCTAGGATGCATCATTCAACAATAGCATATTTTGTCGAAATAGCTTCGGGAAAGAACCCAACCCACAGTGCATTGATAGAGTATGCTTTCAAAGGGTGGAGCAAACTAGAAGGGCCAACAAGAGACAAAAGACAGCCCCTGAATTTTGAAAAACTGAAAGAATTAATGGTAAAACCTGGCAAAATATGCACACACATGTATGAGGCCAAGCTATTCAGGGCAGCTTTTGCACTGGCCTACTTTGGAGCACTAAGGGTCAGAGGGCCGATAGCATCCAATAAGAAGGCGAATGATGGGATGGCCATGTTAGATGTGTGCATGGGGTAGGACTGCATTGCAGTAGAGCTAAGAACAACAAACACAGGACAAGGGAGATTGATAAACCTGTATTGCACAGAAAAAGGGGCGGACTGCCCAATATGCATCATAAATAGTTTTCTTGCAATCCGCCCCCACCTAGGAGGCCAGTTCTTGAAACATGATAAGGCACTCAGTCACTTTCAGTTTCAAGCCATCCTGAGAAAAGCCTTCACCAAGGCAGGCTGGGATAGCACAGAATATTGAACTCACTCTTTTAGAATAGGAGCGGCCACGTCAGCATGGAGCGGGGGCATAGGACTCCAAGGGGTCAAGTAAACAGGAGGCTGGAAATCAAATTCTTTGAAAAAATACACAAGCCCAGAACTAATTTGACCAATATCTCTCAACAAATAAAGAAGCCCTCTACAAATCAGCATGGATCATGGGACATTCCTATGTGGGTAGGACAGGAAAGTGGACCGAAGAAACCAGAGACAGATTACCATTTAAAAACACAATCACGCCCTGGTGGCGCACCGGGGGCATGAAATGGGATGACATATATGAGAGATTAGCTGACCTGGTGGGTTTCAGGGACTCCCCCGGAATACCTAGTAATACACCTAGGGAGGAATGATCTAGTTGAGATTGGAAGGCAACAGCTAACACTACTAACTAACTAATACTACTCAGAAAAACATGGACAGGGGCATCAGCGAACAGAGCCATTGACATCGCCAGGAGAAAGCTGAATGGGAAGGTAAACACATTTTGCATAAGCAGGCAGCTGAACTTCATAAGACACGGGAGCATAGCTTTCTCCGACCAAGATCTTTTTCATACAGAAAGAACACACCTGTCAGTAAAAGGGATGGAATTATTCCATACAGGCATTCTGAACATGTTAGCAGGAAGGAGACGCAAGTAGAGCGGAATAAGAGCAAAGGTCTTTTGGGGAACCCGAGTGGCTCAGGTGTGGCAGCATGGGCCTGGACGGAAGCTGCCAGCAGGTATAGCAGTGCTCACCAGACAATGTACAGGTCCCAAACACACGGACCTGGGAGCCCATGCTGGGGGCACCCTGTGAGGAAGGAAGGGCAACTTCCAGTTCCTGGCCCAAGTGTCCAAAGTACAGAACTATGATAACACTGCACAACACCTGTTTGTTGGGAAATAAACACAATACTCCTGTTTGGGTCATTAGTACTATGGTTAGTCAAAAGCCACAGCCTTTTTATTGCCAACACAATATTTGTTTATGCATATGTCCATGTCCCATAAGGTTATCAGTTCCACGGCTTATGGAAAGCGAGCGACAAAACCCTCGACACTGACACTTAATTCAAAAGCATGGCCGTTCCCTGCCCACACCCAGGAACACCTGCACTGCTCTAGCAAAACATGCTTTTCCTCCTGTCCCCAGACCCAGGGACTTTCCCCGACACTTTACCCACGCTACAACAAGCAGGCGGCTTTCAGTGGACCCTGCAGTACTGCCAAGTCTGCTGGATGAAGCGCGGGTTACTTTTGCATGTGACAACTCACCTTCAGAACAGGAAGTATCTATTCTGAAGCAGAGGTATCACAGTTAGTGTATATGAACCGAGAGGTCAGTGGTGCAATAGCTGGCCCCATGCTACAGCTCACCGATCGGGGCCTCATTACGAGTATGGAGGTAGCGGCATGGCTACCCCCATACCAGGTACCCGGTCCGGGTTCCTGGAATGGGGAAATACCGGGCCATTCCGACCTTGGAGGGCCCGGTATTTCCCCATTCCAGGAACCAGGCCCCTATAGGGCTCAATGGGAATGGGGAGTGTAGAGGAAGTCCCAGATATGACCTGCACCCCTGCCCCCCATTGCGAGTTGCCAGTAAGGTACTCGTCGTGGTACGTGACGTATGAGGAGCAAATGAACCAACGGAGAGCCGCACTGGGACTCTGCCCCTTGTACGTAAGGAGATCACTACCGGTTGATGCAGCCATAACGCGACAACCCTGGGCAGCACGGTACCCTATCAGACAGCCTTACCAGCCACTGATACAAAATGAGGAAATCCTACATACGGTCCACGAGGAGACCCCTAAAGCCTTAATGGAAGGCCAATGGAAATAAACCAAGGGCCCGAGCAGCCCCGAGAACAAACAGAATTGGCTACTGATAGCACGTATGTCAGTACTAGTAACTACAAGGATAATTATAACGGATACAGGGAAGAGACACTGTTAAAATATAAGGGAATGGTGCCACGAGACGAGATGGAAGCAACCACCCTCTTCAACGTGTGTAAATAAGCTTGAAATGAAAGATGCGGAAAAATTGATACTGCCTGCAATGCTTAGTAGAAGAATAGAGCAGCAAGCGCCAACCATATATCTACCTCAACACAGCACTATGTACACGTGCAACTCCATTTTGTAAAAGCAGAAGTACACTCAGGCGGCCAAGGCATGACTGGCCAAGTTTCATATCCGGGTCCAAGCTGAGGAAAAGAGCGGGATCGAAACTTAACAAAGAGAGGCTCACGCCGGGGAAATCGAGGTCAACCAGAGAAGGGGAGGTGAGCATGAGCCCACGAGGCTCCAGCTTCAGAGCATACCAGCCTTTCCAAGCATAACCCTTCTCATTTCCATTGGCAGCGGATCGGACGAAAGCCTTAAAAGCAGGAAGAGGAAGGGGCGGTGATCCTGAAGAGGCGATCGGTGAGTGAAAACAATGAAACTTGTTATCCTGGCAAAGGTCTTATGGCCTTAGAGTAAGAAGGGGAAAGGTAACGGATGGTGGTGGAGAAGATTAATACAGTTAAAGGTAGGAAAGACTGTAGAGATATAGAGGGTAAAAACCCGGGCACCTGCAATAATTGGGAAAAATACCGGGGGGGCACCCGCGCAAAAAACTGTAAGGAATACCAGGGGGGGGCACACGAGAGAAAACTGTAAAATTGGGCTTGTTCCTGCGCTTTAAAGAGTGGTCAGAAGGAACGTGAACCCAGAGCCCACAGAGAGGGGACATTTGGCTACGCTTACGTTTAAAGACGTAAGAATGGGGTTCGTTCAAATCCCATGACGGGGTAATAATTAGAAGGCAGGTATACGTATGACCAGCTGGTGTCCGTCTAGTCTGTCAAGCGTCTGTCCTATATGTCCTGTGTATGCTGAATGTGGAATTATTGTGTTATTAATTGATGGCAATTTATTTTTGCTTTACGTGATTCTGTAAATGAGAGGGAATCGCCACTGAATTGATGTGTTTTGAGTAAAACTGTTGGTATAAAATTTTGCGGGAAAATTGGATTGGAGCTTGCTTATCTGGTGCTTGCTCATAATAGCGTAAAGTTGAAAAACTGTATGAACATTGTTGGTGACAAAATTAAGAATGGAAGAAGTTACCCCACTTGCACATTTGTTCCAGCACATGCCAAAGCACGGAAAAAAATTGAAGAAATATAGCCAGGAGTGGGTTAAGGGCACCGCAAGTAAAATGTTTATGTCGTGGCCCCAAAATGGGTCATTGTCAAAGGCTGTTTTACAGCACATGACCACCTTCCTACATGCCACATATAGCGGGAAGAAGCTCGAAAAACTCCTTGCTGTTCTCGAGCTTTGGAAAATGTTTGAACAAGCAAAAGAAGAAGAACCCCCCGCAGACTGGATATTAAATGTATGTACGGAGGGGGGTGAGACGCCTACCGCGCCACCTGCCCCGCCGGAACCAGTTGTTGAGGGAAGTAAGTCGGAGGGCCTTTACCCACTAAGAGAACTTAAAGCAGCCACAGGTTATAGCAACCCTGCATATGAGTCATCTGCGTGTAGCAGTGACGAGACGAAAAAGAAGGAACAGGAAATAGACTCAGCCTCTGCAGTCCCATGGGAAATAGAGAGACGAGGTGAGGAAAGGAAGGACCAGGCACAAACGAGTGCAGCTCTCGATAGAGAGAGAGAGGGAAAGAAGCGGAAAGGAACCGATGAGTTAACATTTACAAAGGACCAATGGATGGGAGGGCAGATACTGTTGAAGTTAGATGGAAAAGGAAGTGATGGTGCAAGGCCGAGTGAACGGTCTGATGAGGCGCAAAGAAAGGAAAGGGAAAAAGAAGTGGACATAAGAAACGAGAGGGCAAGAAAGAAGGATAGGTTGAGGCGAGAACAACTAATCGCGAGAGCAAGGTATACCGCTCAGTCGCACGCAATATGCAGCCTATGAAAAGTACAGGCAAAACATGCTAAAGTTGGAGGAAGAAAGGAGGGTGCACGAAAGGAAAGTGAAGAAGAAAGAAGAGGAGGAAAGTAGAAGGGCAATGGAGCGTAGGAATGAACGGATGAAGGAAGTAAATAAGGTTAGAGAGGAAGCGAAGAAGCGAAGAGAAATGGATGAGGAAGCAGAACGTAAACGCAGGCAAAGGGCGCGAGATTTAGAATACGTGCAACGGGAATTGAAAAAACCCAATCCTGTTGTAGACTGGGAAGACAAAGAAGAGTTCTTCCCTGCATGCGATGCGGTACCAGGTACAAGCGGGACAGTTATTGATGATGACTTCGACACCAGAAGCATCGGGGAAGCGATTTACAAAATATACGATGAGATGGGACTGGAACGAATCTCCCAAGAGGGAAGGGAAGATGAGTGCTTAGAGAGCACTCAGCTATATGACACTGAGGATGTCACCCAAAGTAGTGGGAGTAGGGGACGTTCCCTAGATAGACTAGAAGTTGGGAAGAACAAAGCTGATGCGAGAGGTTGTGTAAATTGGGAGTACTCGGAATCAGACTCCGATGGGGAAGTGGAGGAAGTGGCGTATGACGAAGGGAGGCGGTGCGAAAAGCGACTCCCAGGGAACCGAGAGATACGATGGTCAGATGCTAGCGGGTCCATAGATAGGACACCGAAGTCCGCTGGACAGTCCAACCGACATGAAGAGACACCCCACAGTCAGAGGGGGCATCGGCACCTGCCTATACAGATAGGTTAAGGGCATTGCCAGGTAGAAGGCAAGGCGGGAACGGCGCCCCGGCAAGAGACCGAGGAGGTATAGAGAAGGAAAAGGAGGATTGCACATTCCAACTCCCCCTGCTAGAAAAGGGGGAGCAAGACCACAATATATTCCATGGCCACACATGGACCGAGAACCTTAAAAATAATCTTCCAATGCTGACCTCGGGAGCTGGGAAGTGGATACATGAGCTAGAGAAAATGGCGGGGGGCGTCACTCTAGCCATAGGGGACATCAATTGTCTTCTAATTGCTATACTTGGTGAAAAGAGCAGACGACGTGTGGAAAAGGGCAGGATACCCTAGGGTAACCAAAACTAACACATCTCATGAAGGGGCGCCATTTAACAACTGTAGAGCAGCAGTATGGAAAGCGCTGCATACGCTATATCCAGACACAAGGGTTGGGGGCAGGCATGGTGAATCAACCTGCTACCCCACAACGGGGCAGTGCACAAAACTGTACCGTGCAGCAGCAGGCGGTTGGCTTGCAGCAAGGTGCACAGAAAATGGTCCAGCCACGGAACATGGGGAATGTACCACAGGGACAACCCCAGCAGACACTGCCGCAAGTGGCTCAGGGCACTAATTCCGGTGGGGGAAACGCACAGGTATAGAGTGGACCGAACCTATATATGAAATAGGACGGCTCACAGGGAACTCTGATGTGCTCTATCCTATCAGTGACACCAGACCCTAACAGGGAGCCTAGAGTAAATGTCACCATAGGGGGGGAAGGAATATTCCTTCTTAATTGACATGGGTGCTATGCGCTCGTGCATACGAGAAGGAAGGTTCTCCTTGTCCGGCGAGGCCATAGATACCCAGAGTTTTACTGGAGCTCATAGCAGAGTTCCCTTTACTGATGCACTCCCACAGTGGGAGAGTGCGACATGAATGTACTCTTATTGTATTCTCGTCAGTCCCCGGTGAATATCATGGTTCGGGACTTGATGACAAAGTTGAATATGGCCATCTCGATCACTGAGGATGGCATAGTATGCTCCACACCAGGAATGCATTATTCTAATGTGTGCAAAATGATCAGAGCATACTCTGGACGTGCAGCCATGAGAGCTATACCACTGGAACCAGAAGTGTTCGCATATGGCGTGCGAGTGCTTATGGCGGGACTGCCAGGCCTCGCAGACAAAACTATGAGAACCCCAGATGAGTTTCTATTCAGGCCAAGAATACCCATGCACGAAGAGGAGGGACAAGTACAATCTCCCGCGGTGCAAGGAAAGGTAGTATTAGTTGAAGGATGTGATGACGAGGGCAGACCTTGGTGTGCGATTGTCGCCATTGAAGAAGGGTATCGAGTGACTGACATCACCGATGACGATATGTTCGAAGAACACCCTGACCTAGAAGAGACACGAGTGGAAGTGAGTCTCACATTTTAGGTCAAAATGATCAAGCGGGAGGTGCTGCAGAGGATGATGTTAGCGCTGGTATGCCCGGAATATTTCAATGACCATATGGCCCTAGTGCCAGCCAAGGTATGGACTACAGGGCCCTATGATGCAGGTCACCTGAGGGGGGCTGGCGAAGTAAAAATTAAATTGAAACCAGTAGCAATTCTGCCACGGGCACGACAGTATCCCATGTCCAGGGAAGCAGATGAAGGGATCGCAAAGACAATCTCTGCCATGATGGAACAGGGCATCCTGGTGACGACGGAATCACCATGCAACACAGTGATTTACCCTGTCAAGAAATCTAAGGGGGGGGTCCTGGCGTTTAATCCAGGACTTACGAGCATTGAACGACATAGTCGAAGCCACGTTCCCTCTAGTCCCTAATCCATTCACAATTCTGTGCAATATACCCACTGAAGCGAGATACTTCACGGTGATCGAAATGAAGAATGCATTCATCTCTATTCCATTACACCGTGACTCACAAGACCTGACGTCATTTACTTTCAGACAAATGCGCATGGAAAGTACGAGGATGCCACAGGGGTATTGCGAGTCTCCATCTATTTTCCACAGAGTCCTTCAAATGGACCTAAGCGATATTGCAGTGGACAGTGTTGTTTTGCAGTATGTAGATGATATTCTAATCTGTAGCATCACTGAAGAGCAATGCCGACACAACTCTGTCCAGCTATTGACTGTATTGGCTGAGAAGGGGTACAAAGTGGACAAGGACAAGTTGCAATACTGCCAACAGGAGGTGCTGTAACTGATCTCACATGAGGGGAAAAACGTAACCCCAGAAAGGGCTAAGGCTATCATTAACATGGCCAAGCCACGCAGAGTAAAGCAAATGAAAAGCTTCCTAGGACTGTGCAACTATGTCAGAGCATGAATCTTTGACTACAGCTCGTATACCAAGCCCTTGTTGCAGGCCCTTAAAAAGGCCCAGGAGACGAGAGAAGAAATTGAATGGAATGAAGCAATGGAGAAAGGGTTTACAGAACTCAAGGGGGCAATTTGTAAGGCCCCAGTCCTCGGGATTCCTAATTATGCTGAGGAATTCTATCTGTTTTCTCATACTGATGGTGATTTTATGACGGCAGTACTCGCGCAGCAAACCTCACTGGGATATAAACCCCTAGCATATTACAGTGGATGTTTGGACCTGGTCATGAAAGGCCACTTCCCGTGCGAACAAAATTTAGCTGCCGCCGCGTTCGCCATTGAGAAGGCGTCATCCATTGTGATGGGGTACTCCATGACATTATATGTTGAGCACTCATTTTTCGCCATACTAGGGAAGCCAAAGGGCACGCTGACTTCTTAGAGAGCATCAGCCTGCGAGGTGATTATCTCCAATCCATCGTTCAAATAGTGCGATGTAAAACGGTGAACCCTGCTATGTTTATTGCTGAGCCAGTCACAGAGGGAGAACCTGTGCATGACTGTGCGAACTATGCAGAATACTATGATGAGATCCCCAGGGTCAAGGAAAATGCCCTGCCAAGTGGAGAGATCGTCTTTCTTTCTTCGAGGATTGACCAAGAGGAGGGGCAAAGGTATACAGGCGTGGCCGTGATCAAACACATGGCGAATGGAGAGTTCCAAGTACTTGTCACTGCACGAATACCATCTCATTATTCGGCACAGGCTACAGAACTAGTGGCATTGATACTCACCATTGAGAATCATGCGGACCAGGAAGTAACAGTGTATAGTGACTCCGCCTATGCGACGTCTTCAGTGCACGCAGGACTAGCGTGCTGGAAAAGGAGGGGCTACCTCCGAGTGGACGGCACGCCAGTGCAGCACGCAGCCTTATTGGACAGGCTGATAAAAGCATTACAGCTCCCAGTGGGCATAGCGGTCGTAAAATGCACCGCTCATACCAAAGGGACAGATTTTGTGCACATGGGAACCATGAAGCAGACACGGAAGCCAAGCGCATGGCATCCAAAGCTGACACAATCATGGACGTGGATGTGCACGTACCCATGAACGTATGATGGTGGCGCGAGCCACAACAGAAGCCTATAGTGATATGGGGCAGTCTCAGTTAATGGAGCTCCAGGGGGAGGCACCCAAGGAGGAGAAAAATCTGTGGAAGCATCGAGGGTGTTCTTTAAACCCCTCAGACGGATTGTGGAGGCAAGGCAGCTCTGGTAAACAAGTAATGCATGCCGCCCTACTAAAAGTAGCGCTAGAACAGCTTAATTACCCCATTCACATGACAAGAGAAAATCTTGCCGCAACGCTTGCCAAAGACTGGTTTACACCGAATTTAGCAGAGCATGTTGCATTCTTTATGGTAAATTGTATTGTCTGCCAACAATTTACCTCTGGGCACGCATTAAAAGTAGTGAGAGGAGTCATCCCCAGACCAAGTGGACCTTTCCAGCACCTGCATATCGATTATGTCGATATGATTTAAGTGTGTAATGGGTACAGGTATTTAATTGTTGCGGTGTGTCCCTTTTCCAGATGGGTGAAAGCAGGTCCCTGTACACACCCCGATGCTGCCTGTGCTGCTAAATTCCTGGTGATGGAGGTCTTCCCTAGATGGGGGGGTGTGTGAGGTTATGATATAAGACAATGGGCCTCATTTCGTGAACACAGTGTTCGAACAGATTAGCTCGTTGCTTGGTATAAAGCACAAGTTCTCGTCGGCGTATCATCCAGAGGGAAATGGGATTTGTGAGCAAATCAACGGCTTGCTTAAGGAGAGAATAGCCAAGTTGAAGCTCACATTAAGAAAGGGATGGATGCACTGCCTACCACTGGCATTGTATGCGCTTCAAAACCAACCAGGCTCCGACCATCATCTCACGCCGCACAAAATTTTTACTGGGAGAAGGATGAGGACTCCCCTTAGCCCCCGAGACAGAGCTAGATATGATGCCTAGTCAACTAGGGATGTTCTGGGAGAAGAGATGAAAGCTTACCTGGAGTGTCCAACATTCAGCGCCACTGTCATTTCAGGCCAGCTGCAGCGACGGCAGAAAGGGGACCGCACAGCACGAACCACTGCAGATATTGCTGATGCAGGCACAGCTCTCAGCCTTGGTGCACCCCCATCTTCCCTGGAGACACAGTTCTGTAAAAAACATTACGAGAAGGAAATGGGACAAGCCGAGGTTTAACGGCCCCTTCATCGTAGAGGACTGCACCCCGTCCGCTGTCAAGCTTGTGGGCAGAAGAGCCTGGATCTTCCTGAACGACATAAAACCCTTTATAGGAGAGAGCACTGCTACTGCATCTACTGCCGGGGAACCCACAGACAACGGGGAAGGACTGCAGCACGTGCAGACAAGGTCTATGGCGAGGAGGAAGGACGCACAAGCAGAAAACATAAACTAAGGAACTTGCTGTGAAAATTGTGGCTGTACACTGAACTTCTCCAGGCACTGAATGAGGTACAAGACCTTCAAACGAACGCAAAGTGCAGCTGAACTCGCAGGGTAAAGGAAAAAGTTGCATACTCTGAACCTGCAGTGACACTGATAGCTTGATCACATTGAGCCACAAAGCATTGAACACGAACTCACAGATTCTGATAAACTGTAAAAACAGGACACTCTTGCAAACTAAAACTGGTATCCTGAAGCATCCAGTATCAAGACTTTGTTCACGGACATATGGTTCACCCCAGCAGAAGTATCAAGTGGGACGTGCTCACCTATTTTCAGCTAGTAGTACTGTCCTATCCGTCACTCATAGGGAGAGAAAAAAGTGTCAAAGAATATATTCAAGATCCAGAAAATAAGAAGGTAAACAGGCAACTACTGACTGTCATCGCAGATGTCTTCGCCAAGTTCCCCGTGCACAGTGAACAAAAGATTAATGCTCCCGCCTCAAGCAGTTATTGATGAAGTTACCTACATTTTATTCTTTCGAATCATTGAGGAGAGCCCAGAACTTATCGGAAGGACCACAGATACCCTGACTTTCATCAGAGATCCCCGTAATAATCACATCCTGAATCAAATATGGAGTAAACTGAACAATGTGGTAGCAGACCACGCAGCAGGAAAGTGCAAGACCTGTTCACGACAACTAAAAGATTTGTGATCGGGACCCAGCAAAACAAATCAAATGTCTCTGTCCCCTGCAGACACGCAGCTAGCCCACAACGTCCTGATCAGGCTAGTCACAGACTATCCAGAAATGGTGGGAAGGCCTGCTGATGTCGATGTTGCAACCTTCCTTAGAGATCCAGTCAATTTCCCACACATGAACACCCTTCTCCATGGAATTATTCTCCAAGTGGAACTGTCCAACTTCTAGTGAGAATTCGTAAGGAGATTCCTGTGAGACTATTCGGCGAGGGACAGGTCGAGGAGGCAAAGACTGATCACACTGCATGAAAGGCCTGTGACCTAAGAGCCAAAGAGTCAGAGCAAATGTCATTAACACCTGAAGACAATCGGTATGTTCTCTTTCATCTCACTGAAAACTTTCTTAGTGATCCAGCAAAAAATGCCCAATGGAATCGGCTCCTGAGGGCTATTGCATCACAACTAAGAAGCAATTATGGACATCCACTGCTAAGAAGAGCCTTAGAAGGGGGAGATCCAAGATCAAACTTTCCATCATCCCCCAGCTGGGGACAGAGCAAGGAAACAAAGCCACAGTTCTTCGTGCTTCCTACGTAGAACGGACCGAAAAGGCAGAAACAAGGACAAAGACATCTTGAACTTCTTTTCCTATTTTTCTTATTTTTTCTATTTTTGCATCATCGTTCCGCAGTGGAGTAAATGGGGGAGAGAGAAACTGTTCACCAACTCGACCTCAAAAGACCAAGTGAAAGGAACAGAGACAAGAACGTCACTGCCGTGTTTACCTTTTTCAATCTTTTTCTTATTTTTTCCTACCTTCTCATATGTTCACTATTATTTTTATTTTTATTTTTTTCAATATTTTATTTTTGCGTGATGTGTAACGAATCCATCCTTTCATGGTGTCACTGTGAACAAATCCCTGTATGTCCCCAGGGACAAGGCGGGTTGGAAGAGTGCCCTGGGAATACGTCGGCCATACAAATACAGGATAATTATGAGGTGCTGAAAACAATAGTCTAACCTTTTTCCATAGTCTGGCAAGGGAACTGTACTCCATACTCAGAGACTTATCATCATAATCACTGCAAGAGGGGGGACACTGAACTGCACTTGTCACTTTAGTATTTACTGACCTTTTGAGCGACGAGATCAGAATAAGGAGAAAAATAAACTATTGACTATGGACTTGGTTGAAATGGGGGCCCAAAACAGTAACCCTGTTGTACCGCCAGTGGAAGGGTGCCCCCAGATTCCTGGAAGGAGATGCTGCAAGCTGTCTTTCAAGGCCGTCATATGTATATGCATTGTGATTATTGTAGTATTTTTATCGTTAACTCGAAGCGTCCCAATGTTTGTGCATCCACCAGGTAATGAACGTCTGGGGCCCACAAAAGCACCCAGACCTTATATTGTTATCCCTGTTCCAAGGAAAACTGATGATAAAGCAAACAATTTACAGTTGAATATAATTAGCAGTAATACGTATACACTTGAAGTAATGAATGGTAAGAAAGGCTGGAGACAGGGTCAGCACGGAATGAATGATAACAGCACTGTCCAAGTGTCAATGGCTACGAAACCGCAGGCCAAACCAACTGAAAGAGAGAAATCACCTGTGGAACAAGCAGCTCCAGAAGGCCGGGAGCAACGTGAGAAACCGAACCGAAGTGAAAGAGCGAAATCACTCGATAGAACAGAGGAAGCAACAAAAGAACTCACTGAGAAAACACATGCGGTAGTTGAGTATGTGTTTCCACTCACACTTAGAGCAAAGAAGCTGCATGAGGAGCTGAACAAGACATCCACCACAACTGGGATAACGAGTACGCCAGCTCCAACGCCAGAAGTAACTACCAAGCCTACGACACAGCCACGTGTTGGAAGGGCGGCAAGTCAAATGTGGTGGGACGAGGTCTACAAAAGAATGCAGGGGGAAGGAAAAGAAGCGTAAAACCTCCCCTATTACTGCAGGGCAGGAAATGAAACCTGCCCCTCCAAGGAAAACACCCGAAAGTCTGCCTGAACAAAAGAGCAGTACAGACACACTCAGAGACATAGTGATAGCCAAATACAGAAAAACGCTAAGGATCAAGAGAAGTCCATATGAAACCGATAATGAGTTAAACAATTACTTGGACAGCACGGCCCATCTTGGAAATAATATATGGTATCAGCACATGAAGGAAGTTGGACGAAGACCATCAGAAGGAGAATGTTTTATCTGTGCACTCTGCCGTACAGCATGGGCAAGTCCAAGATCTTTGTGGCTGTAGAAATAGATGTCCCCACAGCACACTGTATGTCACATATGGCAATGTGCAACCCCATTCATGGGGAGAGACGCCTCGTTGATATGGGCCAACGAAAAGGACTACCCTGATGAAGACGGATATGTCCAGGACATCAAAACAAGAAACAGGGCGCACACCAAGAATCATGTGATTAGATATGAGAACCCTGACGTCAAAGGATCAGGAATAAGGTGGGAAATAAACTCAAGACTGAAAGTCCAAGGGAAAAAGGCAGAAGAAGCTCAAATATGGAAGAACCGAGGCCAAATGCAGATCTGGGGATCAGTAGTTTCCCCCGACAGTTGGGAAGAAGGAGTTGTAATCTGCCGAGCTTGGATGGTCCTTGGAGCCTGCCAAGAAGCCATAGAAAACTCTCAAAGACTATGTAAACCACTCTGGCCAAAATTGGTAAAGCTGTTAACGTGGGTCGAAGACAGAGGAGGCCCCCTGCAAATAGTACCGCTGGAAAACCCAAAACTGTGCTTTAGAAGTAATGGCACGAGGAAAATGTGGCAGAATCATACTGCGGGCAAATATACGAAGCCCCAGGGATGTCGCAAGGGACCGCAGTCTTGATGGACCACTATTGGGCATGTGGATCCAAAGCCTACATAAGATTACCGAGCAACTGGGGAGGCATATGCACACTGATGAACATCCACGTTCCTGCACTAGTGATCCCAAAAAATTAACTGAATTTGGACAGTTTCCCGAAAGCAGACGCTCACCTGAGGAAAAGGAGGTCTGTGGAACTAATGTCAAGGAAGAAGAGAGAGAATTACTTCTCCGCCAAATCAGAGGACGCATTTTATACCATTCCATACGAACACAGGCTGTTTAGCCTAACTTCATCCGTATTTACAACAATACTTTTGCCGCAATTCCAGGTTGGTGCAAATACCAAGTGGTTGCAGATAACGAGATGGGAGTTACTGCAGACCATCAATACCACCATAAAAGGGTTCATCGCAATCAAGGAAGAACTGAGAGCAGTCAGACTGATGACCCTCCAGAGAAAAGGTATGTGGTTGACTTGATCACCGCAATGGATGGAGGTGTTTGCGTAAAAATTGGAGAATCAGGTTGCACATTTACACCATCACACAACAAAGAAAATGGAACCCTCACAGAGGCCATAGACATGTTAACAACCCTGAAAAACCAGATGACCGATGAGACAGATGAAGTGTATGATGACAGCTGGTTTGGGAACCTATTCTCATGGGTCCCGCAATGGATGGCTGATATATTCAAGTTTCTGGGAGCCTTGCTAGCAATGGTGCTGCTGGGATTCTGTGTAATCAAGATAATCATCACACAATGCCAGAAAACGGCAAAGAAGGCCATTGGGATGAAAATCATGGTCGATGCCGAGCCAGGCTGGAAGCCCAGAGACCTGACAGATGAGGAGATACAGGACTTTGTGAAGGCCAGTGAATTTGCACCAGAAGGAACAAAATTCACTTATCCCAAGAAACGAAGAAAGTACGAAGGCAAATGGATTTACTGCAGTCCAAATGGACAATGCCAGATGATGACCTGGAACAAAGATGAGCATGTGAGAACAGCAGGAAGCTTGAAAGGGGTGATAAAGATATGGACACCAAAATTACATACTTTCACGCCCTCTTGTGTAAACCCAGGAGACGATGAGCAAGAATCTGAGGAATCAAAGAAACTGAATATAAAGGAGGAAGTAGGAGTGGTTGATGAACCGACCAGAGGGGGGAGTGTAGAGGAGGTCCCAGATATGACCTGCACCCCTGCCCCCCTTTGCGAGTTGCCAGTAAGGTACTCGTCGTGGTACGTGACTTATGAGGAGCAAATGAACCAACAGAGAGCCGCACTGGGACTCTGCCCATTGTACGTAAGGAGATCAGTACCGGTGAAGCAGCCATAAAGAGACAACCCTGGGCAGCACGGTACCCTATCAGACAGCCTTACCAGCCACTGGTACGAAAAGAGGAATGCCTATATACGTTCCACGAGGAGACCCCTAAAGCCTTAATGGAAGGCCAATGGAAATAAAACAAGGGCCCGAGCAGCCCCAAGAACATACAGAATTGGCTACTGATAGCACGTATGTCAGTACTAGTAACTACAAGGATAATTATAACGGATACAGGGGAGAGACACTGTTAAAATATAAGGGAATGGTGCCACGAGACGAGATGGAAGCAACCACCCTGTTGAACGTGTGTAAATTTGCTTGAAATGCAAGATGCTAAGAAATCGATACTGCCTGCAATGCTTAGTAGAAGAATAGAGCGGCAAGCGCCAACCATATATCTACCTCAACACAGCACTATGTACACATGCGACTCCATTTTGTAAAAGCAGAAGTACACTCAGGCGGCCAAGGCATGACTGGCCAAGTTTCATATCCAGGTCCAAGCTGAAGAAAGGAGCGGGATCGAAACTTAACAAAGAGAGGCTCACGTCGGGGAAATCGAGGTCAACCAGAGAAGGGGAGGTGAGCATGAGCCCACGAGGCTCCAGCTTCAGAGCATACCAGCCGCCCGTGAAGGTCAAGATAAGGGAGACCCATGCAGGTGGCCAAGCGCACACAGAATTAAATGCACAAAAGGTTGGAAACTGAAGCAGATTCACGGTGGACCAGCACGTGACCAGACAGGCGCGAAGATGTACCACCGCCTGATGTCATCCAGAACCCGAGGGTGCCATAACTTTTCCTGATAAGAGACTACAGATCCAAGGCCATAGCCAGCCAACTAATTGACACATAGCCCTAAAACACTTATTGATGGAAGGGAGGAAGGGTGAATCTTGGGACACTAGGCACCTGGGTGTCTACTCTGCATGCTGCTAATTAAAATGGAGATTTATGGTTAGGGGTGTAACTTGTCCAATCACAAGGGACCATGTAATCTAGGGTCCTATAGACACTGTAACCAGTGAGACGTCGTACGTGTAGTGACGTCAATCACGTGTGTTGTAGAAGGAAGGGCGTAGACGCCCACCCAATAAGAGTTATCCAATCCACTTGCGTTATTTCCATATACAGATATAGCACCTATACTTAAGTTACCTTTCCCAACCAATTATATTGCATGATGATTTTTTGTAGAATTAGACGTCAATGATGACGGAGTTTTGCCTATAACAATGACTGTTTGACTGAAGTTCGAGGAAGTCGGGGTGAGGCAGGTGTTTGTGATGCTGCTGATTTCCATCTGCTGATGTATGTATCATTAAACAGACTTCCCTTTGCCAATTTACTGAGTCTTGATTATTGAATCTTGCTGGAGTATGTGAATCCTGCACTCTGTCCTCACATGGTGCAGCTATCATGCATTACTACTTTTCAAGGGTGAGTACTGACCGATGGGCCTGTCAGTAATTTCCTCTCCTCGTGAACAGGAGGATGCTAGCAACGGGCCCGTTAATGACGGGCCCGTTGTTAGCATCCTGGTCTGCTAGCGGGTCCCGCTAAGGACGCCTGGTTTTACCAGACGTCCTTAGCGGGACCCGCGAGCAGACCTCGTAATGAGGCAGTAGAGGGTTAACGGCGCCAGCAGCTCTACCGGCGCCGTTAACCCTCTACCGCCTGTGTCGTAATGAGGCCAAGTCTAAGGAAAGACTGATCGAATCCGAGCACCGCATATGCAGGGCATGGGCTCCAGCAAGAACTCAAACCAGCCAACTCCAAAATTGACAGAGTTGGAGTATGCTTTAGAGTTTTAATTATGTGCTCGAACACACCGGCCGAATGTTACCCACTTAATAGAAAAAAACGAAATGTTAAAATCTACCTCCTTCGTAGTTCTGTAAGGACAGTCTGTGTATTATTCTATAATAGATCATCCTCTAGGAAATCCATTCTAGGGTTAGTGTGGGACAGTTGGTACTTCACTGCCCCCTTACATGACTCGAGTATTGAGGGGGGTTGGTGTACATCACGGTTGATTCTTTTATTAGGGTAAGAATGGATCAGAACGCATCATGGGCTACGCCAGTGTTGCATTCTAGCTCTATTCCTATTTAATGCCCATGTAAAGGCGATTTGGGCAACGTCCTGCAGCAAGTCTTGGTGAATCCTCTGAAATTGTATGGGCTGCAGCATCAGCATTTGGTTTAGGCTGACGACATGGTGCTATGCGACCCCACACACATTGGGCTCCAAAGATCCTTGACTGCATTGAATGAGTACTTGACTAATTTAGATTTGGAGCTGAAAGTTGTTAAGACAAAAATGTTAATTTTGAATCCCGCAAGCACTCTAAAAATAAGTCTAAAAATAAGTCTAATATCAATTGGTCTATTAATGGCACTAAACTGGAGGTAGTGATACATTTTTAATATTTGGTGTGACTTTCTATGCTAACAAAGTTAAACAGACTCAATATAATTCTGTTTGAGCTTCTACTACTGTTGCTGCAGCTCAATTACATTTACTCGACAAGAGATAGGGTTGTTTCTCAATTTGATCGGCATTACAATATTACCATCAAAACATTCTACCCAACATTTATATGGTGCTGAGACAATGGATTCCACCGTAGACTGAGCAAAGATTTAAGCGTTGTTATGGAGGAAAAAGTTATCCCTCCCTAAGTGTGCCTGTGGAAGTGATTCGCCATGAACCTGGCTTAGTTTCGCTGCAGGCCGCGACTGATTGGACGCTTCTGCAACTCTATGGAAAGATACTTTCTCCTCCTCCAGGAGGTCTATTTGGAAATCTGCAGTGGGAATCGACACGCAACTCCTCTAAGGTGTTGCAATTATGGAGGACTAATAGCAAGATCCCATTCAATTTTTGACAAACACTTGGCTTCCTGCCAAAATATATCAAACATTTAACTGATTGGAGGGCAAGACAGAACTTTCTTAGATTTCAATTAAATCTAATCCACACAGGAGAAGTGCTAACCAAATGGGGGCGTAGTGAATAAGCACAAAAACTTTGTCTGTCATGTAAAGATCCTAGGAGACAGACCATTAGACATTTTCTAATGGACTGCAGGGCAACCTGGGATATAAGAGTGAAATATCTCCAAAGGTTTGTATACAGAGAAGGTGGCCTACTATCAGAAATGTTTTTGGATAGAGTGACAGCAGGCCATAAGACAGCACTCACGCTAAATGTGATTCAAACACTCTGAATGTGTGGATAAATGGATAAAAATGAACAATGGGAGTACGTAATTGCATAAATCAAAACTATGAGAGGAGTTTGTTTTTAGTATGCTTTATTCATTTATGTATGTAGTAATGAACCATATTTATATTCCCTTCTTTTTTCTTTTTTCTTTGTTGTTTTTATGAAAATTGGTTATGAAATTGTATATGAATTTGAGATAAAATGTGTAAAAAAAACAAAATGGTTGGAAAACAACAAAAAAATAATATAATTACAGAGGACTCATTGTGGCTCTTCATTGTTCTCTTCTAATTCTAGGAGGAGTTAAGAACTTTCCCAATTAAGGTAAGAAAGAAACTGTTTGAAGCAGATTGGATAGCTAATAAGTCATCATTAATGAAATATCACCTTTTTTATCATTTGTAAATTGAAATTAAACCTTTTAATAGTATTCCAATATATTTATTAAAACACTCATCACTGATTTTTAGAAATACAATTTTAAGAATGAATCTTAATTTATGTTCTGCTAGAGAAGTTGTTGCTGCAAGAACTAATATTCCAAGGAACAAGAGACTTTGTGATATTTTCTAGATAAAGTGGAAACTCTAAGGCATTTCTTTATTTAAAGTGTTTTTTTTTAACTGAGCTACGTGCCAAAGTGTTTGGGAAATGTGTACACAGAGAAGATACATTAACCACTGAGTTGTTTTGGTATCGTATTTTAAATGGTCAAGAAATCTCGTTATATTTTGCTGCTATAACATTTTTAAAATTGGTCTTAAACTGATTATATTTTAATTTGAGGTTGCTGACTGTTACATATTTTTTTAATGTTTTTTCCTTGTGTGAAAAATTTGCTTTAAACTAGAACACACAATAAATGAATAAATTACCACGAACGATATAACACTAGACACACAGGTGCAAACACTAACTGCCCTAATCAATATCTCCTTGACTTTCACAACCATTCTGACCGAAATAAAGTGGTAATGGATGATGAGACACATGAGCAGGTAACTCATACACTCACAATTTAGTCTTTTTAGCCGCCACCAGATCATCAAACTCAAAGACCATGGCCTTCTAGGTAACCACCCAAGTGGTGTCAGGTGCTGGCTGCTGCACAGCTCTGCTCCAAGGTTTCAACAGCGGACTACTCACGATTATCACAGAGGGTCCATCTGGTCCGTAGGCTCCCGCAACCACCACAGAAGATTTTCCAACACGTAGAACAGCATCTACTTGCGTCCTACTTCCAGACAGGGGGTTTTCGACCAGGTCAGTGGTGCCCTTATGCATATTCTATTTTCCCAGCATGATATCTTATGTTTTTTAACTAAACCCTGACCTAGGATTGGTCACTATGAAATCCAACCTTGTATTGGTCACTACAAAATCCAACCTTGGATTGGTCACTACTACACTTGGAAGCCACGCTGGGAGTAGAGGGCAGGAGCCTCCTCTCCCCCCTTCCGACACCCTGGATGAGAGATGACCCCGCCGACACCCGGAAACTGTTAATCTAGCAGGGTGTGTGTTCTATCTGATTTCTCAGATTGCGACACTACAATGATGCTAGTGTGCCCCCATCTATAGAAAAAATATTTTATTTAAGCCCTGGAGCCCAGATTCTGCCCAGGCACCTATCTGGAAAACCGCCACCATTGTCACCAACGCGGTCAATTGCTGCTCTAACTGAGCACATCTGAGCTGCCTGACATCCACAGCGGCCCTGGCCTCGGATTGGCCACCGCACACTACACCCGCCCCCCGGCTACACCGTTAGGCGTAAGCCGAAGGGCGAGCCAAAGGGCCTGTCTGCTCGTGTCCACGACGGATCACGGCCGGATGTGCGGCTAACTTGTAAGTACTTTTAAAGCCGTTTGCGTCCATGCTCATCATCTTGCATATTTCTCTGGCTAAGTGGCCCTGTGACCGATTCTTGGCCCTGCCTCCCTACTTTGTCCCAAACTTCTGCGAACTTTTGATCACCATCACTAACTCATCACGTTCAATGCACATCTTGACTGCTCCTCTTGCGCCAGGCCTATTATGAGCCCACCCAGAGAACACCACTGTCCTTCTGCCAGCATCATATTCAGCCTACCTCACACCGCGAAGCAGCCCGCTCTTGTAGCGCACTGTTATTACTCCATTATAGATGCATAGTATATCCATTTTAAACCAGCCCAAGTGCCTAGTTTACAGCCTCAGCTTATCCTCTTGTGCATTGTGTTGCTGCTGCTTACTGCTACTGCCTTACTTCTTGTATACTCTGCCTACCTGATTCTGCCTACCTGCAGCCCATTGCCACTGCCTTACTGTATGTGCATTGTGCCTACCTGATTCTGCCTACCTGCAGCCCATTGCTATTGCCTTACTATTTGTGCATTGTGCCTTAACTGATTCTGCCCAACTGCAACCCACTGCCACCACCTTACTATTTTGTGCATTTTGCCTTACCTGATTCTGCCTACCTGCAGTCCATTCTTAGCGCCTACTATTTGCACATTGTGCTTTACCTGATTCTGCCTAACTGCAGCCCATTGCCACTGCCTTACTATTTGTGCAGTTTGCCCCAGCTGGCATCAAGCACATGGCAGTCCTCTGGAGATCTATCCTAATTCTAGCAATGATACTTCCCCTTCCTATTACTGACTCACTATTCCGTCCACCCCTCTCACTCACCATGACTATTCCCACCAAAGAGCCCAACCAAGCACACATGCCTAGCCGGCCTAGCCAGCCACTCAGCCCATTAGATGGATTCAAAAATATGTGGCACCATCCACACCTTGGAACCCTTGCCGAGTGAAGGACAGAAACCTGAGACTTGGCTCCCGGTTCCTATCCCGCAGGACACCCAACATTAAACACCCCTATCATCCCTGTCCCAACCAACCACAAGTCAGCATAGTTGATCACCCACTGATTAGAGGTGCTCTCATCAATGCTCGGTCGCTGGTCACCCACGCGTAGACATTACAGACCTCATTGCCACTACTAACCTCCACTTTCTGGCTATTACTGAAACCTAGCTGCATCAGGCAGCAGGCCCAGCCTTGTCCCTGGCCATCCATGATGGCTACTCTATATTAAGGAACGGCAGAGATTCAGGTAAAGGAGGAGGAGTAGCTTTCATCGCTAAAACCTCCTTTGGCTTTAGAGCAACGCCCTCGTCCAACTTCCGGTCCGCTGAACTTCTCTCAGTAAAGTTCCAACTCTCCACAACACAAACCTTCCTTATGCACCTCATATACAGGCCCCCAGGCCTCACCTCCTCATTTTAGGAAGAAATCTTCTACCTCCTTACCAATAACACCAAAATAGGATCACAAATCATCCTACTTGGGGACTTAAACCTAGGCCTAGGTGATCCCAATGACGCTAACGCATTATCCCTGGAAAACACAATCTCACAGCTGGGATTCAAGCATAGGATTACAGCCCCAACCCACAACAAAGGCAGAACCCTGGACTGGCTAGTAGATTACAACTGCTGCACATCCATCCTTCACAATGAATCTATTGCCTGGTCAGACCACCATGTCATCCCCTTCTCCATCCTTGGGAAGGTGCAGCCGAACACCCCACCGGACACTATCCTGCAAACCCTGGCCAGGAATAACCGTAATATCACCCTACAAAACCTTTGACCACTAATCCAAAACATCCTTGCCCTGGCAAACCTTTCCAACCCAGATGTGGATAAACTTGCCATCCTCTACAACAAAACACTCGACTCAGCAGCCGATACTATCGCTCCCATCAACCTCACTAAAGCCAAGCCGGCAGCCCACCTGAACAAATGGTCCACTCCGGAGCTTAAAATCTTAAGGAATGCCAAACGAGTGGCGGAAGCCACTTGGAGAAAAGCGCCCAATCCAGCCAATAAAGCACCACTTACAAAACCTCCATCCTAATGGCCAAGAAAGAGATTTATGACATTAGAATTACCAACGCCAAATCAAGAACAAAAGAGCTCTTCACTATCCTCAGGGAACTCGAGTCCCCTCCACACCGTCAGAAACCTGCGTGAAAGATGCAGACTGGTGTGAGAGAATTCTGAAAGCTCTAGCAGACAAGATCAGCATGCTACAGTCTAAAATTGAACTGAAAAAGACTAACCTGGTCCATCATCCAGGAAGGCGCCAACAATTTGCCCCCTTCATAACAACCCTCATTAACGCCTCTTTCCAAACTAGCTCAGTCCCCTGCAGACTTAAGGAGGCGTGGGTCATGCCCCTTCTAAAAAAAAAAACTAATCTAGACCCCAACAACCCCACCAATTATAGGCCAATCACAACGGTCCCCTACATCCTTAAAATCCTAGACAGGGTGGCCTACCTACAAATCCAAAAGCATTTGGAAGATAACAACATTTTAGGCCTCAGACAATAGGACTTCAGGCCAAGGCATGGAACGGAGACAGCACTTCTGGACTTCAAAATCCAGATGGACGAGGCAAAGTACAAAGGCAAGCTCGTCATCTACCTGCTGGTTGACCTCTCAGCAGCCTTTGACCTCGTTGACCACCAGATCGTCCCAGAACATCTGATGATGTCCTCTGCATTCTCCAGTCAAGCAACCGCTTGGGTCCAATCATTCCTCGCCAACTGAACCACTAGAATCTTCTCATCTGGTGCTTCAGCCCACACCATCCTCAGCCTCTGTGGCGTCCCTCAAGGCTTGTGCGTCTCACCAACCTTATACAATATCTTCACTAAGCTATTGTTCGACCGCCTAGATAACCTGGGTGTCACATACACAAACTATGCTGACGATACCCAGGTTCTCATCACCCTATCAGGCTGCAATGAAGAGGATTCCATGCAGATTAACAACCTCTACCTGGAGATCCAAGCTTGGATGTCAGAACATGGCCTATGCCTTAATGACGAGAAAACCGAGCTCCTTCTCGTCGGCTCCCAACCACGGCTGAACAAACTGGACCCTCGATATACCTCCATCAATATAGATGACAACCTAATCACAGTAGCCAAAGAAATCAAAACCGTAGGGGTTTACTTGGACTCCATACTCTCGCTCAAAAAACAAGTAAACGACACAGCCTCCTCCACGGCTTACACAAATAAGCTCATTAACGCCTGCAAAGCTTTCCTCTCATCATCCAGTTGCATTACCCTAACCAGAGCGCTAGTACTTTCAAAAATCGATTATTTCAACACACTCTTCCTTGGCACTTCAGAACGCAACCTGAACAAGTTGCAAGTGCTGCAGAATAATGCCCTCGGAGCCGCACTGCAGTACTCTAACATTTCCAGCTCCAGACAAGACGTTCATTGGCTCCCGATACGAGATAGAATATCCCTAAGATCTCTAGTCATCATCCACAAATGCCTCTCCAACAACGCCCCCAAGTACCTGGCAGACAGGTTTAACAAACACACCTCCGCCAGACCAATCAGAGCGCTGTACGCTCACTCTCTATCCATTCCTAAATTCTCCCTAAAAAAAGCAGGAGGCTCCAGCTTCCCAGTACTAGCTGCCAAACAGTGGAACGCTATTCCTGTGAACCTCAAAGCGGAACCCTCTTTCTGCACATTCAGGGCAAAAACCAAGCCCTGGCTCGTTAACAAGAATACTACCATTGTCTGACTTACTTACCTTCTCTCCCACCGTTGTATTCCTGACCTTGCGCTCCCTTTGACACTATGTAACCCGGTCATGTGCACTTATTCTAACTTTTGCATGTCTATGATATGTTGTTAACATGCTCTAAGTCTCCGGCGCCCAGTTATCTCAGGGTTCGGCACGTAGTATAAATAAATAAACAAACATACACCTGCAGCATGACCCTATATTGGTCATTTTTTAGACTGCAACATGTCCATAGTTAGGCCATATCGAACATGCATACACACATTTAGTTCTAATTATGCGGGTATTACATATATACTACAACAAATGACTGATTTGTAGCCTGTTTTGCCTTTGACTGCACTGAAGTGTAAAACAAATGTATGTGTGGTTTATTATTATATGTGTCCATGTTTTGTAACACATAACTGTTCACAAAGTTTGTTGTGATATCCTGCATACATGACTGGGAAAAAAGAAAAAATAATGTTCCAATATTTTTTTTTTTAAATAATGAATAGTGGTATCAGATTGAACCGCAGAGAAAAAATACATGGAAATGCTACACATGTGTTTCATCTGAAGGCAATATTAATACCTTTGGACCCTCTTGCCTCTTTTTCCTGACCTAGCTCACACTAGGACTCCAAGAAGGGTTGTTTTAGGCTGACTTACTAGAGCCGCAGAGTAACTAATTTGTCACATACTAGATTGAAAGTATGGGAAATTGTCTAGCGGAAAGACCATGTTTCTCTGTTTCTTATCTTCATTTAGTCCTTTTGTCTTTCCAGTAAGGGGATCCCCTTGAGTTGTCTGCTGCAGGTCCGGCATCAAGTCTTCCATCCAAGGATGTGCGCGTGGGAAGGTGGAGACGCACCTCCAGAGTGATCCACCCTCATCTTCTTAGGAGGAGATGCAAGGACCCTGCTTTCTTCAGGGCCCATACGAGTAGGCCTCAACCTACTCGTTGAGCACATTTCAAGCACCTAGAGACGCCAATACTAATCTGACATGCCCCCTCCCCACCTTCACGTTACTAGAGGGACACAAGCAAATGAAGAGAGATTGATTTAGAGCAGCCAAAATCAAACCTTCTAATTCCCCCGGTTCTATGATGGCAGGGGTTAGGGAATCCTGGCAAGACCCTCTGCTATTTTAGTCTCCATTCATTCCCACTTCAAATGTTTATACCACACACCACTAAAGTTTGCATGGTGCCCAAATGGTTAAAGAGTCCTATGCGCGGAGGGTCCGACATGCAGACCTTTACCCCAGCACGCTGCCCTAGTCACTGCATGTAAAATAACCGCATTACCAGTGTAGCTATCACTCTGATGGCCTTTCTGGACCCGGGCTCCAGGCCTGACATTCCAGGCCACGACCTCCTTAAAAAGCCCATCATTCTACATTCCGCTGTTACAGTGAGTCCCTGGCAAATTTGTCAATATTGGACCACATGGATTAAAATAAAAATGTTAAACAAATGTACAATTCGGGACCATAAACTGCACACCTTCCCATTGTCGATGCACATAATGTTTGCCATCTGAAAGAACTGTAGTGATTAGTGTTTCCAGGTGCGGCGAGGTCCCATCACAATGACAGATTCAAGTACAAGGAGGGAAGGGAAAATGTGGTTCGATATATACTGTCGTGGCGTTGTGCACACGTTTCAGGTGCACAGTTCTATGTTCTTGTGCGGCATGTTGATATTCAAATGTGTTTAAGTTTGGACGTTACTGTCTTTCTGAATAAACCGTGGGGTGCCACGGATTGAACTTACCTCTGTGTCGGCTCCTTGTTTTCCCAAAGTAGCAGGCACTTCATATTCCTTCAGTTTCGCTCCACATGCACAGGAAGACCTTCTTCAGGACACTCCTATTTGAGGTGATATTCCTATGCTCAGTCATATAGACCCAACCACTGTTAAGGCTTCCTCATATTTCCATTGGAGTTGTACAGTGGAAAGGGCTTCATCTTTTTATTAGGAACACATGGAGTGGACACAAAACAGTACACCACCTAGAACCTCCCCAAAGAAAGGTGAAGTTCTACTTCTCATCACAAACCCCTGACCCGTCAACATAGCAACCCCTCATGGAGTGGAGGGCTTGCCACCCCCGTAGAAAGAAACCATAAGTGGATGATGATTCTCTGCAGATGGACCCAGGGTCTGGAAGGCTTTGGTGTGAGAGTTGAAGCCAACGTCACTTGATTCCGTGATGGGACATGAGGTCCGAGCAACGGTGTGAAATAGAAGCCATTGCTTACGTCAATGCATGTCATTATAAATAAGCGTGGCAGCACCATACTGTTATGTACCAACAGGAAGCAGTGGTTGGACTAGGGAACAGTGAAATTACATGACCTCTGTAGAAAGCACATGCCGCCTTTCTATGTTTGGGCGGGATTAGGGACCCAGAACACATACGGGATGGAGCAATCAGAGGTCACGGCCCATGGTGTGGCTGGAATAGGGTATAAAGAGGGTTCACGGACATCCTCACCCTCGTGCCCTTCCCTCCACTGTGTCTGTGTAACAGCAGGCGACGCAAGCGGCAACCGCAGAGGAGTACCTGACACATACTCACACCTCTCAACGCACCTGTTGTCCCCCAACATGGAATCAGTTCTCTCACCTGCCAAGCATCCATTCACTTCTGTGGGCTCTCACCCGTCCCAAAATGAAATTGTCTGTTTTCATCCGCCCCGGGAACTAAAAAGGTTGAGCAGTATGCCTATCGGTGGTCCAGCAGTCCAACTGCAGGAATAAACCTCAAGATCAGTATGAGACAACGACCTCCATCCAGAAGCCTAACCTTGAAAGCACTATTCTCCCACCCAGCATGCTTGCATACAGGGCCGCTCAACAGTAGGAGACATATTACATCCCCCAGACTGTGTGAGTGGCGTCCCAGGTCCCGCTTGCTAAAGCCAGGAACCATGTCATGCAAAGCTGCAGTGAGTACATGCGCACTACATGCAGCGGTAGTCCGTCCCGGTAGGTGTTCAGCACCAACAGTGACGAGCCCAGAAAAAGAGACCCATAAAACATGCCTCCACTGTCACAGCGGTTAAGGAGACCATTATTCCCAGAGAGAGAAAGAAGGGGGCCAGTGGAATGAACACTAATGCCATTTGGATGCCCCCTTCCTGAGACGCCTACAGTCCCACACTATGGCACCCCCAGAGCCAGTGGGCCCATATGGACTGAATGGAAGGAGGAGTTCCTTAACGCCATAGGTGAAACAGAATCTAACCATAACCTATAGATTTTCACCCACCTGGTGCATGGTCAGGGCAGTGATCAAAATGATAACCCAGGAAGACAGATAGAGTCACCCAACATTGAAGGCAGCTCTGGAAAACAATGTGTGCGGTGCAGAGGACAAGGATTACAAGCGCCATTTCTTCCAACAATGGAAACAACTTCAAGACATTGAACTATTTTGTTACCAGACTCCAACATTGGTGCTCCAGTGTGAATTCCATGTGCTCTCCAATGAAGAGTCAACATGGCTGCTCATCAGTGAAGGATGCACAACAGCTGCCTTGCGCATGCATCTTCATGACAAGTGTGTCCATGTGATGGTAGATGCAGAGGAAGGAGAAGTAAGGCTGGAGTTCACACTGATGATCCATGGCCAACCAGCAGTCTTCCTCATCGACAGCAGTGCCACTGCAGCCATCTTAGATGCAAGGAAATTACAATTCAGCATGACTGGGCATGTCACATTGCAAACATCGAGAGCAGGAATTTAGAAGTAGGGGACAACCATGTTGTTAAAGTGGAGAGCACTATTCACTGGGAGACTTGACCACAATAGAGCATCACACGAGACAGAGGTACATGACCTTGAAAGTCTCTTGAAGGAAAATGCTGGCTCAGCTCCTGTACGAGCCCTCACACGGGCTGGATCTAACTCATTTATAATGATAAACACATCAGCAAAACATGCAGGCAGACACCAGGCACGGATACCGCTCTGCCCAGCGAGGTCACAACCAAAGACATCAAAAGTCTCTTCCCCAAACTTCTTCAAGGACTAGGGAAGCTAAAGGGCGCACAGTGGAGTTACACATCAATGCAAAGATCACTCCAGATACCCAGCACCCAAAGGGGGTAGGTGTAGACCGTCAGCAAAAAGTACTGGCGGAACCCTGGACACTCCAGTGAGAAGGCATTATCGAGGTGGCCCCAGATACAAATCCGTGAATGTCCCTCTGGTGCCAGCCCCAAAATCAAGTGGCCAAGTCTGACTCTCTGTCAATATGAGGATCCCAAATGAAGCCATTGAGAGAGAAAGACACCCCCGGCCTAGGAGAGAAGATGGGTTAGTCCAACTAAACAATGCTACATAATTTTGAAAGCCAAACCTCATGAAAGGATATCATCAAATAGAACTGCACCCTGACACCAAACACTTAATGACATGCTCGCCCTACCCAGTCCTTTACAGATATAAGTCTACATTTTGGAGTCAATTCTGCAGCCAAAATCTTCCGGGTAACCATACCAAGTCAGTTGCTGTTCCTCAATGCACTACATTAGAGTGACAATATCCTAGTCTTTGACAGTTCCCAGAAAAGCCATGAAGACAGAACACTCACGCAAGTGTGCCAAGTTCTGCAACATGCGGCCTTACACTGAACAATGGAAAATGCGACATCAACAAACGAAATCTGAAATTCTAAGGCCACATCTTCTCAGAAAAAGAAATGAGTCCAGACCAGGGCAAAGTCGAGGCCATAAACTGGCGGCACCCTCACAACTCGATTAGCGATGTGCAGTCTTTTTCGGGGATGGCAGGTGATCGCTCCAGGATATGCGAGATTAATTGACCATGGAGACCCTTCTATACGAATTGACGAAGGAAGATTTGCCATTTGTGCGGTACGATGCATATTAGCCAGCTTTCAAAGCCATAATTAATCACTGCCAGAAGCATTACATCTATCTTGCTTTGACCCTTCCAAAAAAAACGGAGTTATGTGGATGCAAGTCCCATAATCTTATGAGCAATATTAGCTGAAGTCTAGAACAGCCCAGAAGCCCACTCACAAGAGTGGCATATGCTAGGTTTAGCCTTCTTATGAACCACAGTAGCATACCGAGAGCCTGAGTAAGACAGTCATTCCGCTGTATGGACATGTGAGAACTGCTGTCACTCACTTATTGTGAAATAACTCACTCTAGTAACAGACCACCAGGCCCTCTTATTCATCTTTGGAAACATGAAGACCAAAATGCGCCTGAGGTTAGAGCGGTGGGGGATAGGGCTGCATGAGAAACACTACAAAATAATTCACAATCCTGGACGAGTCCTCCATCCTGCTGATTGGATCTCCCTCCGCCCGACTGGCTGGAGAAGGAATAACCTTGAAAGCGTGGCTGAAAAACATGTCTGCCACGCTGCCCATTGTGCCTTTTTGCCAATCATCTCCATCACTGAATCGCAAGACGCCTCCAGCCTCAACATGACGCTTACAGAAGCGAAGAAGATAACGACTTGCAACAAGTGATGACCCGGCAGAGATCCAGTGACAACAGCAGTGGGCATCTTCAAAAAAGGGCTAGAAAACCTCTGAGCATCAAACCTGCTGTGTCTACTGATGGACTGCCCTAAGAGGTGAACGTGAGAGATCCCCATAGCACTCGGATGGTGACTTGTGGACATCGGCCATGAAGGCCACAAAGGCATGGTCACAACTGTTGGAGAATATGCTGTACAGACAGTTTCTTAACGTGAACTTACAACAGACAAGTCTTTCTAAAAGAGAGGCACCATTTACAAAATGATGTATCTTGATGGATGGCGCATGGCGCATCTTGATTGATGCCTTGATGAAAAGGGAGCCCCTGCAAAATGTGAGCTGCAAACAACTGTGTGAACACCTGCGAGACAAACAACCTATAAAATAATTCAGAGACTGACTGGATGATACTAAGGACATGCAGAAAAATAGCCATTGAAGTTGGAAATGTAAAACTCTCTGCATCTCAAATGATTCTCCAAGCAGAGAGTGGGAGGTAGATCCCATTCCTCAGCTGGCTCCTCCCTCTTTAACGCCCTCCCTTTGTGCCTTGACCCAGGAGGGGGACACTGGCAGGTGATAACTACAGCTGCCTGTAGAATTACAAATGGTGCATTTGGTCAGTTTGGAAAGGGCAATTGAAAGCACATGGTCAAACCAACCCTCACTGATGTAAAACACAGGTTTTTAGCCTAAAATGGCTAATATTAGAGATAGTTCAAGGTGCTATAAAAGAAGGCTTGTAGAAAATTACCTGTTAGGCTAGCGGTGGCGGTCCCTGGCATTTTTGTGACTTGACCCAGGAAGGGTACACTGGCAGGTGATAACTACAGCTGCCTGTAGAATTGAAAATGTAGGAACCAACACGACTCCTTTTATAGCACCTTGATTTAGAATGCATGTGTGCATATGGCCAAGATTAGGGATTGGATGGGTTGACTAGGCTCCGCTAAGCAACCCAAGAGATCAGGCATGTGGGTGGGTTCTGAGGGAGGGGTCACAAATGTTTGCGACTGCAAGAGACTTGTTATGTGTACAGCAAAACTGCAATTTAGTCATAGGTTGTCACTGTATGTGGCAGAGGTCTTGAGGCAAGTCTGTAGGGAGTAGAGTTAAAAATATTAAGAGTCCATGTTTGCATAACAGAAATTAGCACAGAGAAATCATCAACTTCACTGAAATGATGCAAAGTGTTAACCCCTCACGTCCCTTATCTTGAAATGCACAGGCAGACCTATGTGTAACCTGCAGATCTGAAGGTAAATTAATGGGAACAGTTTGAAAATGATATACATGTACAATGAAAGCAGTGCACACATATATAGATTGAAAGTTGCACACACATGTATAGATTGAAAGTTGCCCACATATATAGATTGAACGTTACATACACATGTTCAGAGGAGAGTGCATAATTCCTGTAAGTATTATTTTCCTAATCCAAAATCAAATGTAATCTGTTCTTGACTATATATAAATTACCTGCACATAGACTATATATTCACAACCCACACTCAGACAGCCAAGTAGAATTAATATATGTTTAAAAATGTTATTTGTTCAAGGATTTTTCACCTTATTTGTTCAAGTATTTTTCACCAACAATGTACTTGTTTTGATACAGGAGAGAATCAAGTGTTTTTTTTGAAGAATTTTGAAATTGTTCTATATGTGAACCCACTGGCCAAAAAAGCAACAATGCTATCATTGAAGTAAAGTGAGTTGCTTAGAAAGAAGCAATCATAGAAGGAGTGTATTTAAAATGACCAGTATATTTTAGAGTGTTCGATATCTAGAATTGATTATGGAAATGCATGCTTTGTGAAATGATGTTAGCAACATTCATGCAGGCAGGGTGAATTTGGTTTTGTAGACAAAGGGGCCGATTCACTGAATGTTGTCCTATGGGATTGTGCCATTATAAAAAACTTCTGTGAATCAGGCCCTAAGTGTTTATGAGTATATGTTTATGAGTATATAAAATTGTAGTGATTTCCTTGGCATAAAGCTAGAGACCACCATTTCCTAGATTGACTTAATTATTTTCAGTATATATAGAGTTTTGAGAAATCACTGTCTGTTTGTTGCCCAGAATTGTGGGGTGGGACTGTACAGAGAGGGCTTCAAATTAGTCATGTCACCCTAATGGAATCTTTAATTTAAACGTATCAAATAAAATACCTTTCACACGACAAAACATCTCCTGTGTAGCCATGTATGGTTCCCAGGGATTGTCAGGATAGTGGAATAGATATTAAAAGTATGCATGCCCTGCCAACAGACAACGAAAGGCGATCTGCATCCCCCAATAGCTGTGTGAGAACTGCCCAACAATGTGGGCAAAGAGATGCCCCATTGACATCTAGGGCCAAATGCAGACAGGATGATACTGTAGAATTGTGATTGATGACGTCAAGATTTCCCATCATCTAGGAAATTACATCAATGTATACTTTATTTTACTTTTACTTTTACTTTTATAGATTTATATTGCACAGGCCATGGACACATAGGCTTAAGGGAGAAACAAAACAAAAATAGCTATACAAGAACTAGGCAGATGGACACAAAACAGATGCAGCAGAAAAACCTGTTAGGCAAACAATAAGGTCTTCAGTTTAAAAGAAATAAAAAAATCTATTGATTCAATACACCTCAATTTCAAAGACAGATCATTCCAAGCCTTAGGGACAGTAATGTGAAATATTCTCTTTGCAGCCTTCATCGTCCTACACCTTGGGATCATCATCAGAAGCTCCTGATTGCTAGATCTCAGCGATCTTCCATAGGTTTTCTTGGCTAAGAGATCCTGCATGTATGCAGGCATTTTCCCTGCCTACATTTATGTGTGATTACAAGAAGCCGAAACTAGATCCTAGACTCAATCAGGAGCCAATGTAAGGCTCTCCTTGAAGCTGATACATGATCTCTCCGGGCAAGACCCATGACCATTCGCACTGTTCCATTCTGGGTAACCTGCAGCTTATTATAAACTGACTTATTATTTCCGACAAGCAGGCTAGAGCAGTAATCTATTTTAGGCCCTATAATTGCTCTTGCGATCGTCACTGCATTAGCTTGGGCAATGAGAGGCCTACGGTGAGCTAGAAGTTTAATGTGATATGCAGAGGCCGACACCATGCTCCCAACATGCGCCTTTCTGCTGAGGTCATAAATCCTAGAGTCTTAACCTTCTTAAGAGGGATTAATTTAGAGGTCCCAATATGAAAGCATTCATATGCCGGTCTGAGTTTTTGAATAAACCAAGGGGAGCCCACAATCAAAAGCTCAGTTTTATCTTTAGTCGATGAAAGGCTATTTTGAAACATCCTATCAATGCATATATTTTGTTCAACTGAGCTTCATCTGTGTCATGATTCCCAGTGATGGAGATGACGCACTGTGTATCGTCAGCATAGTTTGTAAATATCACCCCCTCTTGTACTAAAAGGTAAAAGAAAGGAGCTGTGAAGATATTATACAAACAGGGCGAAGTACAGGAGTCCTGCCAAACACCAAACCTTAAAGTGATAGGTGTTACTTCTGCTTCCTTAAAGAAAACTCTGCTGTCCCGGTTGCAGAAGAAAGATGATATCCTCTGGGCTGAAGTGGAGGAAAAACATGCAATTTACCTCAACCTGGCGACCATGATGGAGTGGTCCACCAGGTCGAAGGCTACAGACAAGTCCAGCAGCATCAAAATGGATGCTTTATTCTTATCCATGCAGTCTAGAAGCTCTGACTTGAATTCAAGCAGAGCCATCTCTGTACCAAACCCTGACCTGAAACCTGATTGGTGGTCATTCAGAAAGGGGAATTTCTTTGTAATGCTCTACAATTTGCATATACGCCAACTGATCTATGATTTGTAAGAGGAAATGGCTATTGGTAATCAGCCTGTAATTATTTGGGATATCAGCCTGAATCCAGAAGTTTTGAGGATTGGAGTTACCCATGCTCTTTTCAGATCCTGGGGCATGGAACCCTGCGTGAAGGATAGATTAACAAACTCACAGATAGTTTCAAGTGAGGTAGGAGGACAGGGTTGTATAATGATAGCCGCCCAGGGATCCCTTTTACATTTTGTGGCCTTCAGATGTTCAATTATAGTGGCAAGCTCTGCTGTAGAAATAGCAGTGAAGCTAAATCGAGGAATGGAAGGGCATCTAATGTGAGCCCCACTAGAGTTTCCACCAGCTACTGCGGGTAGACTCTCTTTTTTTTAAGGCAATACCAGTCCTAATATCCTGCGTAGCCTCCTGAATCTTTTCACACCAGGCTGGATCCTTAACCAACAGTCCTGAATCTGGGGAGTGCGTGGTTTCTTGTTCTTTGAGTATCTTAAAGAGCTCCCTGAAATCTGAGTGCGCATTCTGAATTTTTGCGTTAATGACATTTTTTTGGACAGTAATTATCAGTAGCCCATAGTCTTTGGTAGAATCTTCATAGGCTACCAAGCTGACTGGGTGGAGTTTAGTATCCAATTATAGAAAAGTTTCAGGGTAGAAGTTTTTAGTTTTTTTTTTAAACTCTGGAGAGAACCATTAATTGTTTTTTTTTCCTTCCTTATGCCTTCTCCTTTTGAGCGGGGCTAAAGTGTTAGTGATGCTATCAAGGGTAGATGACAAAGCCGTTGACAATTCATCGGAGGAGGTAAAACTCGAGAGATTAGCCAGAGGGCTTGGAAGGGGTTTTACCCTTTCTACAGTAATGTTCCTGAGATTTCTAGTCAGCATCACTAGCATTTTTGCGTCCTTCATTTTCTTAGAGAATTCAGCCTGAACAGAGAGTAATCAGACCACGGGCAAGGTGACACTCGAACATCCTTCGTAGCAACTCTATGAGTGGCAACCGAATCAAAGGTATGCCCCAAACAGTGGGTGAGAGAGTGGATATCTTGATCAAAGCCCAAGTCTGTTAGTGCTAGCTGGAGATCTAAGGCATTGTCATCTTCCTTATGCACCACCAAAAATTAAAGTCACCCATAAGAAGGAAGCTAGTAACTAGTTTTAGGTTTCACTAAGGGATACAGGAAGCTAGAAAGCCCTGAGACAAAGTCCTCTGACATAGGAGCTGGCCTATAAATCAAAATAACGTTCATAGTTGATTCTGCAGCTAAACCTATTTTCACATATAGAGATTCAATCGCATCCACAATTTGGCCATTAATTTCCAAAACGGTATGGGATAATCTAACAATTAGCGCTACCCCACTATCCCTTCCATCTTTCCTGTCCTATCCTGTCCTGTCTTACCATCCCATAACCATTGGGAATTGCGAAAGTCAAGGAAGGGGCTGCAGCACTATGGCCCCAGGTTTCAGTGATAGCACAAACGTTGATGCTATTTTCTTCTGTATGGGTCGCAACCTCAACAGCATGTTTCACTAATGATCTAGTATTAAGCATAAGGAACATAAGGTTAAACACTGGTGAGATCATGCTTCTACACCCATAAGGACCCCATCCCTCCCTCCGTCTGAGAGGAGAGGTTCCCAGGGGCCCTTTTAACATCCTTCACAGGAGGCGCGGCCCCTCAATGCCAGCAACATCATCCTGATCAGAGACCATTTTTAGAATAATGGGCTTCAAGCAGACGTCGGGAGTAGCGCAGGAGTCTTCATTAAAGTCCACAACAGGATCAGATATAGGGCCTCATTACACGGAAGGCGGTGGTCCAGGGTGCTATTAGCACCCTGGACCATGCCGGTAAATTACCGGCACCACCTTGGCGGAAAGGGGATTTACCGCCCCATTCCAAGGTTGGTGGGGCGGTAAATCCCCCTTCCGCCATTGCCCTTCCCCATTCCCATTTCTGCCCCATAGGGCTCTATGGGAATGGGGAAGGCGCTAATTACGGCACCGCAATTTTGCGGTGCCGTAATTAGCTCCGAGGTCCCTTAGCGGGTTGGTTTTTAACGCCTGCAAAAAGCAGGCGTTAAAACACCAACCCGCTAAGGGACCTCGTAGTAAGGCGGTAATGGTTAACGGCCACCTTTACCATTAACGGTGGCCGTTAACCATTACCGCCTTCCGTGTAATGAGGCCCATAGTCATTTTACAAAACACATCTCCTCTGCCCGGTAACTCCACCTCTGGCGCCCTCAGCATCGTAATGCTTCGACTGGGATACATATTACATTTTCAACATTACATATAACCATGTTCTCCGACGATATGGGGATAGGCGCTGATTTGCCCTGATCAAAAATCCTTCTAGCAGCTTGCACCTCTGCAATACCTATATGAGCGTTAGCACAACGAGGATGGCCCTTCCTCCCTTCTGGTCCTGCACGGACCAGCACAGACCTGCTAGGCAAGTTCGCACTGGCGCGTTTGTACCTGAGTTGTGCTTACATTTTCCTTTGAACTACAATTCTGATGGGAACTGTAGTTCCCGTGGCAAGAAGTACATGCAGCATAAGCTCTGATTCAACTAGCACAAGTAACTATTAGGTGGATAAACACCTGAAGAGCACAAATAGAATATAATAGAGTCAATACACACCATGGGCACAAGAAACAAAATACAATTATAATCACAAATATAAAATCCCTAAAAATTGATAAACTATTAAATGGTAAAAACAACGAAAGAGCAGCAAATCATTATGGCTAAAATCAATCTACCCCATTCCTGCAGCAAATGGTGAATACTTTTAAATCCCATGATGGACTATCCCCCTTCAAAAGTAGTACTTTCAAGACATCTGCAAGATATCTAGGATTTACACACAAGAAAATCATGCTGGTGTGGGCACCAGCAAATGGATAAAATATCGATTCATGTCAACCCTCAAGAAGGCGAGTCAACAAGCTGCGGCAGAGGAGATACCTGTGGGCTAGCCTTCTTCATATTCCTCAGACGATACTGCAACACATCACATGACAACACAGCACCGGGCTAATTTAGTGGTGGGCTGCCATCTCTGATCACAACTTCCAGGAGTGAGCCCAGAAGTGCCCAAGGAAGACGCTGAGACCAGTGAGTATGAGATAAGCAAGAGGAGGGTTACGGTCTATTTTGACCAGAAAAGATGTGCAAGAGAACCAGCTTTGGAAATAGGTGATGAATGAATTCATTGTGAAACAACATCAGGTGAGAAAGTAGGTCCCTGGATATGCTAAGCCTGAGCCTGATTAGACCCACTGCCGCTTAGAAGGCAATACAGCAGCATCATCTGCTGGAAAACACCCAGCGGGCATCTCTGGACGCTGCAGCAGCAGTGTTCCATCTAGCTTTACTCGAAAATTATTGATATCGTGTAGAGGGCATTCCAACACCCGCTACTTTTGCCCTGATTTGTTTTTGGAGTACTCCCATCCTACTGCATACGTGTGGGGCATGTTAATGTAAAGGTGTCTCTCTGCACTTACAGGTTCTGAATGCTCACACGGCCCGGTAGGTCCACCTCTATCTTCCATTGTTATATTTGTTTTTAATTCCCATGTTCCTTCCCTGTTACTTGATGTATAAGCGCCTTACAAATGCACAACAAATAATAACTAAATAAATAAATAAGTGTAATCAGCATAAAAGGGACTATTGTGAGTGCTGCGTCAGGGTGAAGACTAGTGATGCTGAACACCCCCCATTACAGGAAATGTATTAAGAAGGAAGAGGATTTTCCAGGAGAAGAGACAGAGCTGCACAACTCTGCTCCAGCAGGAGGAGGTTAAAGGATTATGACTCCCAATGATCAAACCAGTGTATATTGGTCCTCCTGGCAAGGGAAGCTGAGAAGCAGAAGGAACCGTCCCGAGGAGTGAGGTCCGGCAACAAAAAAGACTCATAGAAGACATATTAATAAGGACTGGTTGATGCAGAAGCTGGGGAGAGATTGTATGTCCCAACAGGTCACACATGGTGAAAACAGGGAATGTTGAGCCTCCCCGGCCTCTGCACAAAGCACATTGCACCTTTGCTTCATATATATGGGCAGGGCAAGGGACCTGGAACACATACAGGGTGGAGTGAATGGACATGTGCCATGGAAATGTTATGGGATCATGATGTACCTGGAATAGGGAATCAATAAATGCATTTAACCCATAGAGTATGTCTCTCATTTGTGCATGCATGCCTTATACCAGCAATAAACATGACATAACATCACACTCCTTTATTCTTCCTGATGTTATTTTATTCAGTATTTGTATTTTGCCAAACATCACCATCGGTAGCCTGGTCTGCAGTGCCTGCTGTCCAGTGGCACAGAGCAGGTTCAGAGGTCACAGGTGCCCATCTGACAGTCAAGTCTCTACAGAGCAGTGCCTGCATTAATGATATGCTACTCTGTTACCAGACACCAATGGAAGAGGGTTACTGTTCTGGTGGCACACTAAACTTTGAATATAAGTCATACCTGGTTTAATGGTATGGTGAACAGTAACTTCTCCTAATTATCACAGCCACATGAAATTGATTTCAGAATAGGTGTCAACCCTGTGAGCCTAGCTCAGCTGTGGAAGGATGATGTGTATTTCCCCCAGACAGGCTAATCCTGCTAGAGCCAGCAAGACTGTAGCCTTGGGAGTTGCCTCTCTTGGTTCCTTTGATGAGCAGCAGACGGTGCTTGGTACTAGATGGCCCAGGCGGTGCTTGGTGCTAGATGGCCCAGGCGGTGCTTGGTACTAGATGGCCCATGTGGTGCTTGGTACTAGATGGCCCAGGCGGTGCTTGGTACAAGATGGAGTTGGTGTGTGGTTGTGCGATTAGAACACCCTTCGCCGCCCTTTTCTTCCTTCTGATGTCTTCTTCTCCCATAATTTGATTGCCCTCCACACATGCCAAAATGCACTGGACACGCCACTAACATGACATGGCATGATATGTAGCTTCCAAATCATCACCGGCAACCGGACACATGCCTCCATCACTTGCAGGGAAAGGGACAGTGCACACTGATGAAACGGTTCCAAGGTTCCTGAGTTTCTGTCTATCTGGTGCTGGGCCTGGGAGTCAATGCCAGGCTGCATGGTGGGTGGCTTGTGTGGGGGGCGAGTTACATCAAATAATCACTCTGGGGCGTGGAGTGGGGCATCCGATCCAGGCGGCGGGCGCTCTCCCATCAGGAGACAGTCTGGGCCTGAGCCTGCTTCATGACTGAACCCCTCCTTTTGCGTTTGATGTCCTGAAGGGAGATCTGATTGTGCACACTACAAGGAGACTCATAACGAGGGGTGGGTGGCCTGGCATAGCCAGACAGAAATGGGGACCCCGTGCACACCCCACCAAAGGGAGGGATGCACCGTGGCCCCCTCCCCGGCTGCACAGCCAGGATTTACTGCCGCATGCAGGCTGAACTTAGCATAAAACAACAGAACCCAAAACCTTTCCAGACGGGTTTCTTTGTGTTAATACTAGCTGTGCCAACAATTCAACCCCCGCCCCCCTCCTCGGTTAATTATGTGTCCAACAAGAAAGAAATACGTTTTCATATCAAATAAATCGAAAGTTATGCAGGAGGCGAGACAAACTAGCAGGGACCCCGCCCAGGAGGCCAGTCCTTCCCCCGGGATGCAGGGGTTAAGCGTTTCCAACACGATTCCAAAGTCTAGGACTCAGGGAAGCAGGTCTTGCCTGCATTTCACTGGGTCTCTGCCTGGCGGGTTTCATTGTGTGGCTGGGGGGGGTAGTGCACATGTGCCAGTGAACTGGTGCGGGGTGATCTGTACTGCTACTAGTGGCTACTAGTGTGTGTTGTGTCCTATCGAAACGGGAAGATCACCGCGGGTGTTAGATCAATCCACACTATGGGGAAGTACACAGGTTGCGATCTATATCACTGAGAGGTCGTTAAGGACCAGAGTCAGCTTAGTCGCCTAGAAGTGGTTGAAAATGAAGAGTGTTAAAGTACGGTGTGTGCTATGCATACTAGAAATGATTGAGTACGGTGTGAACTGTGTCTCCTATACATTGTTGAGTATGGTGTGTGCGGTGTGTCCTGTAAATGGTTGAGTACGGTGTGTGCTATGTGTCCTATAAATGGTTGAGTAAGGTGCGTTCTATGTATCTTAGGAATGGTTCAGTACGGTGTGCTGTTTGTTTGTTTGTTTGTTTTATTATTTATAATGCGCAACATACCCTCAGGTAACAGGGCGCAGCAGTTACAAGTATATGCGAAGCTTAGTTACAACAACGTAAATATTTGAAGGCAGGTATTACATACAAAGTGTACACAGTATACACAGGTAAAAATGGTTGTGCACGTTGCGTGTTGTGTATCCTATTAATGGTTGAGTACAGTGTGTACCCAGGGATGTCCTTTGGGGGTCGCCAGGGGTCGCAGTTGCGACCCCTGAGGTCTCCCTGGCTGCCCCTGTGGTCTCCCTTGCTACCCCTAGAGAATTTTTTCTTTTTCAAACTTTTTTTTTTTAATTTAAGCTCCTGGGCTGTGGTCAGTGTCATGTGGCTCTTTATTTTGGGAGTGGCTGACTTTCTTGATCTGTTAGACGGGAAATCATATTGTGCCTCCTTTTTTGTATATATTGGACTAAGCCCAGTCACTGTGCGAAGAAATCCGCGTTGCGAAGTTCTGACCTTAGATGGATTTAGCCGCCATTTTAGGTTCATCGGTGTGATGCTGGAAATGCATCGGAGGGACAGGGCCTCCGTATCCTTGTCCTTTACTGCTTTTCATTGTGTGTTCTGTCGTGTTTTCCGTGCAGGAGTTCATGTGGGACTCCTGGCGGTGCAGCTCTCTTTCTTTTGATTTGGTGAACGGACCTGTGGGAATCCCTTATGGCACCCATGGGTGGGGGTACAACCCTGTGCCCCTAGTGTATGTTTTTGGGCGCCTGTGGGTGGCCCACAGAGCAGGGTATGGGCTGGTGGCAGCTCCATGCTGAATGTGACAGGTGCGCGGCGTATCCTCCATTTTGGGATACCCCGGCCCTGCCATTGGGATCCGTTGATTCCTGATGGAAAACAAGATGGCCCCGGTGGCCTCTTGCTTTCTATTACCCATTACCTTGTTTTCCCAAAGTCCTGGGAAGCCCTGACTCTGTCCCTTCTCCCTGACTGGCTTTTGGGTGGAAGTGCCATATATGGTGTTGTTGTGAAGACCCGACCAGACTAGCTGGAGCCTTCCCGGTGATGTATGTTGTGGGTACCTCCTGTGGGTGGGACCTGGGTGAATAGAGTGTGTGTGTCATGCCACTCACCCGGCGGTCTGGTCTTTCCGCTCCTGCCCGATCGGCTCCCTCCTGGCGGCTCTATCCTCGCTTCCGCTCTTGGGGTTCGGCTCCCCGGGGTATTCCGGGAGTCCGGCGTTATGTTTCGCTGCGCATGCGCGGTCGCTCGTGTCCTCGCGCCCGCGCATGCGCAGTGTATTGGGCACTCGGAGCAACGAGGGCTTGCTTCTCAAGCCTCGTTCTGGGCTCGCCAGCACCTGGGAACGAGGCGGATTGCGGTACAAGCCTCTCAGGTGCTGGCAGCCCTATAAAATGAGTCCAGGCCATGTTCTATCGCGTCTCAACGCGGTTTTGCCCAGACCGTGTTTTCGCTCCGCTCCCCTATCCCGTTGGTTTACACCTGTTCCAGGCCTTTACCTTTTCCCTGCTGATCTCCTGGTTCTAATCTGTGTCCTGGGCCCATTCCCTTCCACCTGGTTGCTCTCCTGGTTCAATTCTGTTTTCCTGGTCAGTGTCCTCTATCAGGTTGCTCCCTCCTGGTTCCCTTCGGTTCCCCTGGCCATTATCCTTACCTGCCAGACCCTATCAGTTCCCTACCTGTCCTTTTGACCATAATCAGCTTGTTCTCCCCCAGTCCTTCTGCGCTCCTGCCTTGCCTGCCTCTTCCTTGGTGCTTGTCTGCGAACTCCCCCTTGCCTGCCTAGTACCTAACCGCCGTGGACAAGACCCGCCTGCTACCGGATATTTCTTCTACTGCTACGGAAGGACAAACCATTCTCTGCTCCCCCTGCCAGTGCTCGCACTGTCCTGACGTCACGATAATCAGGGGTAAAGCACACCGTGACGTTGGGAGTCGGTTCATCCTCCGCCCAGTTGCCAAGTTTGGGTTTAGGTTTGGACTGGCTACCCGCGTTACACTAGCTTCGGAGAAGAACAGACAGTCTGGCTGCCAACCAAAGACCTTCAGCAAGACAAACAGGTACCCACCGATCTCGTGATATCCACTATAACAGTGTGACGAATATACATTCTGTGTTGTGGGTGTCTAGTATCTGGTGGTTGACACAATGACTGAGACAACCCTGCCTGAAACCGCTATGAATGCAGCTTGGAGTGTTGAATGGCTCGGTACTTGTCCCAATACACATAACTTGTTGTGAGTGTTTGGAGAGAAGTGAATGGCCTGAATACCTCGTAGTCGTGATTGGATGCTTGAGTGTGACCCAGCGGAATGAATGGGAGATCAACAGTATATCTGGGGACCTCTCACTGCTAGGAATCGTGTTCAGAAGCTGAAGTCCACTACGACGAGTAACTGGATTAACTGATGCTTGACCTTGAAGCCCTGCTGGATGAGAAGAATTGCTGTTGCTCTCCTTCACAATCTGAAAGCTGCTGTGCCTCCAAGGACTGACCCAGAGAGGACCTGGTAAGGCGCCCTCTTCCGGAGCTACGAGGGACCATCGTGCACAGCTGATCTTTGCCAACACTCCCTGGTAGACAGACCTTCGAAAGGCTGCCGACCCGATACGGGGACTGCTGCGGAACTCCAAGGAGAAGCACCCGGACTGTTGTCTGCCACTGTCGACGACCACCGTCGCCGACCGGAGCCGCCGTGCTCCAGTTTGCCTAAGAACTTTAATTGATTATCGGACGCTCTCGTCTGCATTGTCACCCGCTTGTCTCCCGCTGGAGAAGGCCCGACCGTCGACGCGCCGAGGAGCATCCACCGGTGGGTTTCCCGCCACCTACAGACCGCAGAGACGCCGACGACTCGACGCCCTTGCTGGGCCACAGTTCTTCATCATCTCTTTGCGGTCCAGAACTATCGTCACCGAGGTGCCCCGCACGCCTCTTCCTTGCAGGACGCCGACGCTCTGTCATCGACAAGCACCGCTAGGAACGAAGCTGTCACTTCCCTGCCATAGTTCACCCTGTTCACCTGTTCACCGTCGGCCGTTCGACGACCCGTGACTCCCGCCTTAAAGGGAGGGCAATCAAGAAGGGCCGTCGATTCCCCGACACCGAACGCCTAGTTCCCTGACACCTCTCGACGATCCGTGGCTCCCGCCTGAAAGAAGGATCGGTCGGTGCATCATCGGAGAACTCTACTCCACCAGGTACATTGGGGGGTAAAAACCGTAATAGGAAGAAGTGAGACTATTGAACATATGGACAGGGCTTGTGCTATATATCTTTTATTTACAGGTTGCCCAGGTGGGGGGATCTCCACTCAGAACTGCCCCTAGAGGTAGAGGCCAGTGTTCTGCCTACTGTTTCAACCAACTTGCGTTCCTTCCTCTCTCTATTGCTGGATTTCCTCGTTATTAATCTGTGTGACATTTTGACCGTACAGTTGATGCACTTTAATGAGATTCGATAACAGTAGTGGTACTACTCTAGACGTGTATATATTTATCATTATTGACTTCCAAGTACAAAGTGCGTTATTGTGATCGTGTACATACCTTTAAATATGAATTATATAAAGACTGCGTTTTCAGTAATACAGTGTGTAGACATTCCTTTGTGGGGGTTCGGGGACTACACTGTACTTAAGAACCAGCCCGCATCACCTCCTGAGAAGCTAGGCCTTGATTGCTCGTCCATTGCTACCAATAGAGAATCTTGGATGGGGTCCACTGTGCCTGCGCACATGAATATGATGGGGTGGATTGACGGTTACAAGGTGAAAACTTTTGTTGAATTGTCCCACCTGTTTTTTGAGCATTTTTCTGAAGCCTGTTCACCGGAGCTGCGTCAGTATGTTGCTGACCAGAACATTTTGGATCCCTTTAAGCTGGCTAGGTTGGCTGACAAGTGGGTCTCCCACCGGGTGTCCCCTAAGGACTCCAGTGGGAAGGACAAGGACAAAGAAAAGGGGGCCTCTCAGAAAGCTGAGGAGTCCCAAAAGCAGTCACAGTCGAATAAACCTAAACCCTCCTCTCCTAAGACCCAAAAATCTAGTGGGGATGAGTCATCTGTGGGTGGGAATAAGAGTAGTGGTCCACCTGCTGCAAAGCAGGCTCCCAGTGGTTCCAGTACCGTACCCCGCACTCCCGGCACTTGTTGGGACTGTGGGGCTCTGGATCACAAAAGGGGTGACTCCAAGTGTAAAGGTAAGGCACTCGGAGTACAGGCTGTCAGCCTGACCTACCCTTACCCCATGTCTGAGGTGGAGGCCACTGTCCTCCCCTCCTCTACCGGAATCCCTTTTGGTGCTCCCGTAGAGATTTCCCTAGTGTCCCTTGGGGCCTGGGACCAGAACGCGGAAGTACTGGCGACTATCCCACAGAACACCCGTAGATTTTTGAGAAGTGTCCTCCTGAATGACCAGCCTGCTACTGGTTTGAGAGACACTGGGGCAAGCATGACAGTGGTGGACAGGACCCTGCTCAAGCCAGAGGACTATGTAGAGGCTCCTCTGAGAACCACCAAGTTAGCTGGTGGGCCTCCCAAATTATCGCCTGTAGCCCAAGTCACACTCATAATTGGAGACAAGACAGCAAAGCTTCCTGTCCTGGTTCAGGACAACGTCCCTGCTAACATTCTGTTAGGTAATGATCTAGTCGAGTTGGGAGTGATCACGGATGGTCTTCCCATGACTGCTGCTGCGGTCACTAGGTCACAGGTGACACCGGGTCGGGCTGTGAGTCAGGTACCCGAGCCGAAGGCGCGGCCTAAGGCACAACGAAGGAAGAACAAGAAGGCCACCTCTGTGGAAGGAGCCCCTTCTCTTCCCGCTGTTCTTACAGCACCCATTGGGATCCATGCTCTGGACTGGCTGGGTCCAGTGGTAAACCCCGTCTCAACTCCTGTGGGAGAAGAGCCAGAAGACTCTCCTGTGGGAGAGGTTCTCAACCCGGAGGATCATCCCGATCTTCAATGCTTGTTGGCTGAAGGGGGACCCTCCTGGGCAGACTTCTGTAAAGGACAGAGAGAGTGTCCCTCTCTCGAGCGTCTGAGGAAACAGGCCCTGTCCCAGGCACAAGGCGAAGTGCCTAGGACTTTCCGGATTTATTGGGAGGGTGAGCTCCTTGTTAGTGAGCCCACTAAGCCTGAACCTGGTGCCCTCAAGAGGTTGGTGGTACCCCAAGTTTACAGGCCCTTCCTACTGCAGTTGGCGCATGAGGTGCCCTTGGCTGGTCATCTTGGTACCAAGAAGACTAAGCAGAGGCTCTCTGCCCATTTCTACTACCCTCAGATGGGAGTAGAAGTGGAGTCCCACTGCAGGACCTGCCCAACTTGTCAGTTGTCTGGCAAGACTGGAGGCAGTGTCATTGCCCCACTGCAGCCATTGCCAGTGGTTGGCACACCGTTTGAGAGGGTGGGCATCGACATCGTCAGTCCCCTTGACCCTTCCACGTCAGGTGGACATCGGTTCATCCTGGTTTTGGTAGATCATGCCACCAGGTACTCTGAGGCTATACAACTTCGGACTGTTACTGCCAAGGTGGTTGCCCGGGCCCTCCTGGGAATTTTCACCCGCGTTGGATTCCCCAAGGAGGTTGTCTCTGACCGAGGATCCAACTTCATGTCTAGTTACATGAAAACCATGTGGAAAGAATGCTGGGTAACCTACAAGTTCTCCACTTCTTACCACCCCCAGACCAATGGTCTGGTTGAGAGATTTAATAAAACTCTCAAGGGCATGCTAGGTGCTTTGGAAGAGCCCCTAAGGAGGAAATGTGATCTCCTCCTGCCATGCCTGCTGTTTGCTTACCGAGAGGTACCTCAAGAGGGTGTTGGTTTCAGCCCTTTTGAGTTGCTCTTTGGACATCCCGTGAGGGGGCCCCTCGCCTTGATCAGAGAAGGCTTGGAAGCCACCCCTCCCGGTCCCGCCGAGCAAGTGAGGGACTATGTGTTAGGCCTCAGACGGAGGATGACACAGATGATGGGTCAAGCAACGACGAATCTCAAGGCCAGCCAGGAATTGAACAAATACTGGCATGACCTTAAAGCATCGCAAGTGGAGTGGAGTCCGGGACAGGAGGTCCTCGTGATGGAGACTACCAAGCCTCGGGCATTGGCAGATAAATGGACTGGACCCTTCCGGATAGTCTCCAAGATTGGGAAGGTCACTTATCTGGTTGACATGGGAATCCCAGGGGTAGCCCCTCAGGTATTCCATGTTAATAGGCTCAAGCCGTTCCACAGGCGAGCAGAAGTCTCATGTCTCTTGCTGGCTTCAGAGCAAGAAGAGGATGAGAGTGAGCCCCTTCCTGATTTGCTGCATAGCAACCCTCAGGCTGGCTCAGTGGAGGGAGTGCAGCTCTCTCCAGATTTGACAACCGAGCAGCAGAGGGCCTGCAGGACTTCGCTCCAGCAGTATGCCTCTCTGTTTTCGCTGACGCCAGGGCTTACACCGTGGTGTAAGCACGAGATTGACACTGGTGACAGCATGCCTGTCAAGAGCAGGAGCTACCGAATGTCAGATACTGTTAAGAACCACATCCAGGCTGAGGTCGCCAAGATGTTGGATCTGGGTGTTATGGAACCCTCAACCAGTTCCTGGTCCAGTCCAGTGGTCCTTGTCCCCAAGGCAAGTTCCCAGGCCGGTACCAAGGATTGGAGGTTCTGTGTGGACTACCGAGGAGTCAATGCCGTCACCAAAACTGACGCACACCCATTGCCCAGGGCTGATGAGCTTGTGGACACCATAGGTACTGCCAAATTTGTGAGCACCTTTGACCTCACCTCAGGCTATTGACAAATAGCTTGGATGGACCATGCCAAGGAAAAGACGGCGTTCTCAACACCAGAGGGACTCTACCAGTTTAGGGTCATGTCTTTTGGGTTAAAGAATGCCCCTGCCACCTTCCAGAGATTGGTCAATCATGCTCTCAGTGGGCTGGAAGCCTTTTGTGTGGCTTAGTTAAACGACATTGCCGTCTACAGTTCCACTTGGGAAGAGCACTTGACACATCTGGGTAGAGTGTTGCAGGCCTTAAAAAGGGCTAATCTCACTATCAAGGCCACCAAGTGCCAGATAGCTTAGGGTAAAGTCACGTATCTTGGTCATGAGGTAGGAGGGGGTCAAATCCAACCTCTCCCTAGTAAGGTACAGGATGTACAGGACTGGGAGACCCCCACTACTCATACCCAGGTGAGAGCCTTTTTGGGCCTCGCCGGGTATTATCGCAATTTCATGGCGGACTATGGAACCATAGCTGCACCACTGACAGCTCTGACTTCACCCAAACAGCCCAGGAAGGTTAAGTAGACTGAAGACTGTCAGAGGGCCTTTGATGGCTTGAAAGAAAGTCTGTGTCGGGCACCAGTGTTGTGTGCGCCTGACTACAGCCGACCCTTTATCGTCCAGACGGATGCCTGCGACACCGGAATTGGAGCTGTCTTGTCCCAGTTAGATGACAAAGGGAGAGAACATCCTATCATATTCATCAGTAGACAACTCAAGGGTAGATAACTTAGGTGGGCTACTGTTGAAACAGAATGTTTTAGCATAGTTTGGAGCCTTAGGCGTTTTAGGCCCTACCTTACGGGGTCTACCTTCAAGGTCCAAACAGATCATAAGCCCCTGAAGTGGCTTATGCAGATGAAGGGTGAGAACCCGAAACTGCTCAGGTGGTCCATTAGCCTGCAAGGGCTAGACTTCACCATAGAGCACAGACCAGGGAAGAGTCACGATAACGCAGATGGCCTTTCCAGAAGGTATGTTGACCGTCTGGATGAGGGTGTCTATCCCGTGGGAGATTAGGCACCCTCTTCCTCAGTCTGGGGGGGTGGTGACTGTGCTGCTGGAAATGCATCAGAGGGACAGGGCCTCCGTATCATTGTCCTTCACTGCTTTTCATCGTGTGTTCTGTCGTGTTTTCCGCGCAGGAGTTCATGTGGGACTCCTGGCGGTGCAGCTCTCTTTCTTTTGGTTTGGTGAACGGACCTGTTGGATACCCTTATGGCACCCATGGGTGGGGGTACAACCCTGTGCCCCTAGTGTATGTTTTTGGGCGCCTGTGGGTGGCCCACAGAGCAGGGTATGGGCTGGTGGCAGCTCCATGCTGAATGTGACAGGTGCGCGCCATATCCTCCATTTTGGGATACGCCGGCCCTGCCATTGGGATCCGTTGATTCCTGATGGAAAACAAGATGGCCCCGGTGGCCTCTTGCTTTCTATTACCCATTACCTTGTTTTCCCAAAGTCCTGGGAAGCCCTGACTCTGTCCCTTCTCCCTGACTGGCTGTTGGGTGGAAGTGCCATATATGGTGTTGTTGTGAAGGCCCGGCCAGACTAGCTGGAGCCTTCCTGGTGATGTATGTTGTGGGTACCTCCTGTGGGTGGGACCTGGGTGAATAGAGTGTGTGACGAATATGCATTATGTGTTGTGGGTGTCTATTATCTGGTGGTTAACACAATGACTGAGACAACCCTTCCCGAAACCACTATGAATGCAGCTTGGAGTGTTGAATGGCTCGGTACTTGTCCCAATACACATAACTTGTTGTGAGTGTTTGGAGAGAAGTGAATGGCCTGAATACCTTGTGTGCCTGATTGGCTGCCTGCCTACATGAATGCCTGTAGTCGTGATTAGATGCTTGAGTGTGACCCAGCGGAATGAATGGGAGATCAACAGTATATCTGGGGACCTCTCACTGCTAGGAATCGTGTTCAGAAGCTGAAGTCCACTACGACGAGTAACTGGATTAACTGACGCTTGACCTTGAAGCCCTGCTGGATGAGAAGAATTGCTGTTGCTCTCCTTCACAATCTGAAAGCTGCTGTGCCTCCAAGGACTGACCCAGAGAGGACCTGGTAAGGCGCCCTCTTCCGGAGCTACGAGGGACCATCGTGCACAACTGATCTTTGCCAACGCTCCCTGGTAAACAGACCTTCGACAGGCTGCCGACCCGATACGGGGACTGCTGCGGAACTCCAAGGATAAGCACCCGGACTGTTGTCCGCCACTGTCGACGACCGCCGTCGCCGACCGGAGCCGCCGTGCTCCCGTTTGCCTAAGAACTTTAATTGATCATCGGATGCTCTCGTCTGCATCGTCACCCGCTTGTCTCCCACTGGAGATGGCCTGACCGTCGACGCGCCGAGGAGCATCCACCAGTGGGTTTCCCGCCACCTGCAGACCGCAGAGACGCCGACGACTCGACGCCCTTGCTGGGCCACAGTTCTTCATCATCTCTTTGCGGTCCAGAACTATCCTCACCGAGGTGCCCCGCACGCCTCTTCCTTGCAGGACGCTGACGCTCTGTCATCGACAAGCACCACTAGGAACGAAGCTGTCACTTCCCTGCCGTAGTTCACCCGGTTCACCGTCGGACGTTCGACGACCCGTGACTGCCGCCTTAAACGGAGGGCACTCAAGAAGGGCCGTCGATTCCCCGACACCGAACGCCAAGTTCCCCGACACCTCTCGACGATCCGTGGCTCCCGCCTGAAAGGGAGGCACTCAAGAAGGATCGGTCGGCGCATCATCGGAGAACTCTACTCCACCAGGTACACTGGGGGGGTAAAAACCTTCATAGGAAGAAGTGAGACTATTGAACATATGGACGGGGCTTGTGCTATATATCTTTTATTTACAGGTTGCCAAGGTGGGGGGATCTCCACTCAGAACTGCGCCTAGAGGTATAGGCCAGTGTTCTGCCTACTGTTTCAACCAACTTGCGTTCCTTCCTCTCTCTATTGCTAGTTTCCTCATTATTAATCTGTGTGACATTTTAACCGTACAGTTGATGCACTTTAATGAGATTTGATAACAGTAGTGGTACCACTCTAGACGTGTATATATTTATCATTATTGACTTCCAAGTACAAAGTGTGTTATTGTGATCGTGTACATACCTTTGAATATTAATTATATAAAGACTGTGTTTTCAGTAATACAGTGTGTGGACATTCCTTTGTGGGGGTTCGGGGACTACACTGTACTTAAGAACCAGCCCGCATCACCTCCCGAGAAGCTAGGCCTTGATTGCTCGTCCATTGCTACCAAATAGAGAATCTTGGCTGGGGTCCGCTGTGCCTCTCCTCTACCATATAGAGAGCAGAAGTACAGACACCCCCTACCAGTCTTTACAATACGTCATTTTGATTTTCACTCCAAAGTCACCCTGAGTTCTAAAATGGTTGACAGTGTTTTTCTGTTTGTAACATGGCCGTCTTGACCTCTACATGCAAGTTAATGCTTAAACTGCCCGTAGGCCAAATGTTAGGGTCATGTAATGAGACCTTGTCCTTCGTTGACCTGTAGATCAAGGATTACCTGTACCAGCGATAATGATCCGCAAGCATATATTAAGCACAATGTTGTTCAAATACTGAATGTGAACGCTTGTTTCACTATATTGTATAAAACATGTACGAAGGCCTAATGTTAAATCCAAAGAATACACTGTTGGCATTGTGACCTTTTTGTGAATATACTAGGAATAATCCATATGCCTATAGATGAATAAATTAGAAGCGAACTCGGCATGAACCCCTAGCCCGAGAAATGGTTAACCTGTAAATGGGCTGAACATCATGTTACAAAATTGTATAAAAGAGCAAATGTTCTGATGTACAGTCCCACTCACTTCTCACACCGAACGGGCTGGTATTCGCTGTGATGAACTGAGGGCCTGATAGCTATCCAATACTTTGTTTCTTTGAAAACTGTTCAGTTGTAGAATAAAGATCTGTGTATCTTTGTAAACCCGTGTTTGGTGTATTTCCTTTTGGGGTACTCAGCCTCGATATTTACTTTTGCTTTTACAGATCAGGCCTCACAAATAAAAAAAATGGGGTTCCACAAGTGTATCACTTTGAGAAGTGATGAACAGGAAAGAATAGGAATGGCGCATAATTTGTCTTTCTGGAATTCTATCCAATAATTGCTACACTCATTAAATGTTTATTTCAGGCACACTTCAGAGGGGGTGAGTCACTGATTTAGCCTGTTTGTAAACACCTCAACTCAGCCTTTCACCCTTCTGATGTTGATAAATGAGAACCAACACAGGTTGGGTAATATTGTATGTATATTTGCTCTATATAAAGTTCTTAAACGTAAGTGCTATATAATAACATATCATGATCATTTGACCTTGAATGTCTGCTTGCATTCACAGTAATTTGGTAATATGGGCCTATGCACACTGATATTAACGATACATATGGCGATCCATTCTTCTATGAAATGTATATAACATTATAGTGATATCGCAACCAACTTTCTCGTAGTGTACTTAGTAACACAGTGTAATGTCCCTAACTGTTTTGTCAAGGGGTGAAAGGTCGTGTTCCATCGCTTCTCGTGATGTGACTTCGAGGTGGGGGTCAAATTACATCAATTCCTGTGATGTCATCAGAGGTCAAAGGTCATGTGATGTTACTAATGCTACCCCTGACATTTTGGTGAAATGATGTCCCTGTGTGTACCATGTATCCCACAAATGGTTGAGTATGGTGTGTGCTGTGTATCCTATAAACGGATGAGTAAAGGTGTGTTCTATGTATCCTAGAAATGGTTGAGTACGGATTGCTGTGTGTCCTATAAATGGTTGAGTAAGGTGTTTCCATGTATCCTAGAAATGGTTCAGTATGGTGTGTGCTGTGTATCCTATAAATGGTGGTGTTTGGTGTGTACCGTGTATCCTACAAATGGTTAAGTACGGTGTGTGCTGTGTGTCCTATAAATGGTTGATATGACAAGGTGAGGAGTCAGGCCTGGGTACAACTTCTTATGCCTGTGGCCTGATATTATTACTGTAGCTACGTGTCGCGTTGTTGTGGGGTAATACTGGGGAACCAACACCCCTACCTCCGTGGTTAAAATGCAAGAAAGAAGGATTCCCCACAAAATAACTGTGCCACGCTGTTTGTTAGATCTTTTTTTTCTCAAAGAATCTGTATTGAGTTGATTTAAGAGAAAATGTTATGGTGCCCTTCAGTTTACACGTGTTTCGGCTGCACTTGAGCCTTTCTCAAAACAAAGTAGGGCGCGATTCTAATGACAAGTACAATATTTGACATATATTCAAATAGTATAGATACATTCAATTGGTATACATAAGGAAGACACAGGTAGGAGGTATTGGATATGGTATTGCAAAATCAACAACCAAAAAACAATAAAGAAATGTGAAGGGCAAATGGGGAGAAAAAAGAAAGAAGAGATAAAAAGAAAAAACATAAAAACTAACATTTAGACTTAAGTTGGTGCTAGGTTCAATGGGCCATACTGTTAATTAGTATACAATTCATCCATTGTACTAAACAATACGTGCTGGTCATAGTCACAGTTGGCTCAGAAGCGCCTCTTTCATTTGTTTTATGCTCAAACCTTGAACATGAAGTTGAGCTAATATTACTTATGCTAATGCAAGACTTATTTGTTATAGGAATGGTCAACAGATACATGTAAAGTCTGCTTTTATATTTATGGTAACTTAAATCCACGTAAGGAAAATGCTTTCCTCCATTATGTTGAAGATAAAGTCTCGGGTTAAATCCCACCTATGCCAAATAAAAGTATGTCATTAATAAGTATTACTGTATTGCCCGCACCGTGTACAGGCGACACAATACCCATGTTAAGTACAGTCCAATCCGGTTACTGATTCAGTTATAGAGCACTAAGCCCACAGAGATTCTAAATTGATAATGTGTGCATAGATGTTCCCAATGGCAATAAAGTATGCCAGAGAGAACATGTTACTCATTGTATCTACATGACATGGTCTAGGCCGTACTCATTAATTTAGTCATTTATGTGCATTTACTGTGCTTCAACAATTTCCACAAATACCTGTGCGTGTGCTACTACAAGTAGTGCACCATGACCATGTCAACGTGTCCACTCCAGGATTAAGTCCTCCCCTCTGCTGCTTACCTAACCAGAGCTGCATCAGACCTCTGCGCGGCGGCGCCGGCATGCAGGTCCATGCTAAGTTAATGGTTGTCATTGGCATGGCAACCCGAAAACGTCCTTCCTCACTTTCCGTTCCCAAATAACCTGGGTGCCATGGCTGAGTAATCTGAAATCATTGGGTTCATTATTATAATGATTCCAAAGCTATTAAAATAGAATGCAAAGTATTGATGATTAATGCCGTGTATACTCAGTCTTTAAAATTGTAAATTCGTGATCAAATGGAAGTACTTGAAGTCCATATCTCGTACTAATTAACATCAGGGTACAATTGTTTTACATTGTCGTGAAAATACAGTGGTTATTAAAAAATCCGTATTTTAACCCTAAATAATTATAATAGTATACCATCAAGAGACATAATGGCATAACGTTTGTATACATGCTTCTGTTTGATGAATTTGTCGAATATCAATTAGAACTCATGCCATAAAAGCATGAGACCAATGGTATTCACTGCGCAGGTGTTGCCTAGTGGGAATGGAAGTCGTATTCACAGATGTTCATGTTCAAGGCTTGAAACCATATGAAATGATACATTCGAAAATCCAACTTACCCCAATGGAGTTCCCTGCAACCCATACTCACTTCAAGGAATAGATCAGGCATGGATCTTTCTTACACCAATGTCTTGGTGTCCTGTAACCTACACCACCTTGTCAAACTAATTTATATACAAATACTGTAAAAAAGCAATGCAAGAGAAACACATCTGGACTGTACATAATCACTCCAAGTAGTCAATCAGTCATGAGTAATTCTTGCACTACGGCCTTATTACATTGTCATGGCATGGTGTCCTACAACCTATGCCATTTTACGAACAGGTTCATATACAATTGAGTTACAATGGCATACAAAGGACTACTTATGAACTGTGTATATGTTTTTCTAGCAGTCACTACGCATCATATAAATCAATCACAGTTGTAATCATAGGAAGTGGACCATCTCATTGTCCATGTTCAATCCATATTCAATTGTACTAAATTTGCAAATAAGCAGCGCCTCTTTTTGTCCAAGTGTCTGTTCCAGATTAGCACCTCTTTTTCCCAGTTTCACATTCTGGAGTCCGATAAACGTGAGGTCTTGTTATTGTCCATTTGATGTTTAAGTTGCCAATGATGTGCCAGTGGTAATGAAACATCCTGGCTCCCATTCGTTGAAAAAAAATTCTTGTATCCGAGTTCTGGCCTCTCTTGTGGTACTTCCAATATAAATACACTTACAAGGGCATATTATAGCGTACACTATACATTTAGATCTGCAGTTAATATTTTCATTAATGTCCATCCGAATTCCTCTTTCATCTTGGAATGTCTTAGTGGTCACATGGGCATATTGACACATGGTACAGGTGCCACATTTGCGAAAACTGGACACTTGATTGTCCAATAAAGTTCTGTTGGTTTCTTGGTGTTCTTCAGGAAGTAATAATGGGCTAAGAGTAATGTTTAGTTTTTTGGCTTTTCTGAATATAATCCACGGTTGTTCCTGGATATATTTGGTTAGGTGTGAGTCCAATTTAAGGAGGTGGCAATTTGTTTTACAATTGTTTTGAATTTTGAGTTGTTCAAACTCTATGTAGTAATGAAATTGACCTTCACTGATTCTTGATTTAGTTTCTTCACTTTGGGCATCAACATATGCTTCATTGTCATGTGTGTAGCCTTTAGGGTTGCTGCTTTAATACATGCTTTCGAATAGCCCCTTTGCTTAGATCTGCCCTCCAACAATTCACATTCAGCTTTGCAATTATGTCTTGCCCTAATAAATTCTCTGGTCAGAACATTCCATTTTACTGGTCTGTGATGGCAACTGCTGGCATGTAATGTGGAGTTCACCTCAGTGTCTTTACGATAGGTGCATGTTGATAGCCTCCCATTTGATACATACATCGACAAATCTAGAAAATTGATTGTTGAATCAGTTGCACTTCCCAAAAATTCGATGCCATAGTCATTCAAATTAATTTTTAGTCTGAAATTGTTCAAATCATCTGCTGTTCCACCCCAAATTAACAAGCCTTCATCGATATATCTGACCCATAGTATAACCTTGGTAATAAATGCTTCATCTGTATAAATTGTCTTTTGCTCGTACATGCCCATAAAGAGATTCGCCAACGCTGGGGCATATCTGGTGCAATTCCTCTTTTCTGCTGGTAGAATTTGTTATCAAACACAAATATGTTGCACTCCAAAGTCACCGTAAGCATCTCCTTTATCATCTGTATGAAGTGGTAGTGGGAAACAGGGTCCTCTTTAAATTCAAAATCAATGGTTTTAATGGCTGCCTCGTGTTTAATCGTTGTGTATAATGCCCGAACGTCCCAGGTCGTCAGCAAGTAAGGTGATTTCCAATCCACTCGATCTATAATTCGTATAGCATCTGTAGTGTCTTTAATGTATTCCTTTAATTTTGGTTCTCGTGGGCGTAATACATTGTCTATATACTCCGAAATCCTCTCAGTGACCCACCCTATGCCACTTAGGATTAGTCTTCCGTCTGGGATTTTTTCAAACATCTTATGTACCTTCGGAAGAAAATACATAGTTGGTAGATTCGGATATTTGTTAACTAAAACATATTTTTCATCGTCAGTAATGAGGCCTTTCCAATGCCACCCCGTAATTTGTTCTTCAATCCGTTGTACAATTTCCTTCTTTGGATTATTTGGAAGTTCTTGGTAACAAAATGGTGTTGACAAATGCTCGAGTGCCATTGAGATATAGTCATTCCTATCCATAATGACAATGTTCCCGCCCTTGTCGGCCTCCTTGATAACAATGCTTTTGTCTTCTCTTAGATTATGTAGGGCTATTTTGCTCAAATTGTGTTTGTATTAATACTTTGGCGTGACTCCCATAGGTTGTAGATGTCCCTACATGTAGCTTGATAGAACACTTCAATCATATTTTCTACAGCAAATTGTGGTGAAAATGTATATTTGCCTTTAAGTTCTTCTTCCAGAAGGCTCATTGGTGTAATTCTCAGTTTGTGCAATGGTTGAGTAGGGTGTGTACCGTGCATCCTACAAATGGTTGAGTATGGTGTGTACCATGCATCCTAAAAATGGTTGAGTACAGTCATGGGCGTAGGAAACGAGGAAGAGGGGACAAATCCCCCCCCGCAATTTTAAGGTGGTGACATAATGTAATTTAACCCCCCCCCACAATGAGAAGCAAGGCGAGGGAAAGGCAGGGGTTATTTTTCATTTCCACTGGGAAGGATTTGCCTTTGCCAGTGCTGCGCTGCCTGCCAGGGGCCAGATTACAGAAACTGTACACCAGTGCAAGTGCAAAAACTGCATGGTATTAGCACAAGGGCAAAGTTTGCCCTATCTTTTAAAAACACAGGGACATGTTACAAAACTATTGCACCATGACAAGTGGAATTTTTTTGCATGGTATAAGCACTGGGGCAAAAATTGCGATAGTGCAAAAAAGATGCCTTTTCAATGCATTTATTATCAGTGCAAAGTTTGCCCTAGTGCTAATACCATTCCATATAATCACTAGGGCAAACTGTGCCCCATTGCAATAATGCAGTCAAAATGTATCTTTTTTGTCCACGGGCAATTTTTGCCCTGGTGCTTATACCATGCCACCCTGCACTTGTTATGGTGCAATAGTTTTGTAATACGTCCCTTTGTTTAAATAAATAGGGAAAACTTTGCCCTAGTGCTAATACCGTGCAACTTTGCACTTGCACCAGTGCAAAGTTTCTGTAATCTGGCTCCCAGGTATTTATTTTCTGCGTACGGATTTGAGGGGCAAAACACAGCCCGGGCTGGAAAGTACACCACAGGTGGCCTCTGCTCCTGAGTGACTGCTACTCAGACAATGCAAGTGCAGCCCAGGGAAGCGGGGGAGAGGAAGGGAAAGGGCAACCAGTGCCAAGTCTGCTGCGTGTTGAGGAGGTGGCAAGTGGAGCAGGCAGACAGCAACATATGCTCAGGCTGGTACGCGTGTCAGGCGCTGCCAAATTACCATTGATTTTGTGCTTGAAAAGTTGACATTGATTTCATTTAAGGACAGGACTGGTCAGTGCAGTGCTGTGCAAATTCCTGGGGACAATCTATGTTTTCCTTTTTTTCTTGGAAAATCACATTTTCAAATAATGTTGTCATGGAACTTTTGTTGTTGTCTGCTCCATGTCTGTCAGGGCTGAGCAGGATCCCTGTGTCCTCCATGGCTGTCATCATGCAGAACTGAACAGACAAAAAGATGAGGGGAGGGAGTGGGACAGGCTGCTGGTCCACCACATACGCATCCCCGCCCGCCCCTCCCCAAAAAGGACCTTCCTAAGACACAGCCCCTGCGAGGGCCTGGCTCCTCTCTCTTCACCTCGGTATTACACTGTGCAGAGCTGGAAAATGTTCCAAGAACAGGACCCGACCGTTAGGACAGTGGCTACCAGTGCAGTATTTCCGTGGGATCATGCATGAATTGTTAAAGCTGCATTCAGTGGGTGCACTGTGTCCAACTCAGGCAAATGTCCTGTGCTGGGATTGCCTGTTAAATGCATCTGGTTTGCTAAAAAAGGCAAGTATTGACCAAATGAGTTCAAGGGGTGCAAACAGCACCACATTGGCTTCTCGTGCATTTTCATGTGTAAAGCAGATGTATTTCACTGTCTCTCCATGGATAGGACTGTGGCAAAAAAAAGATCAGGCACCAAAAATATGGCCTGTAAACACAAATTGTGATTTATTGCAACAAACTAGTGCTTGGATGTGGGTGTATTTTTTTCAGAAAAATGTGTGGTGAATGAAGTTCTTTAAATACCATTGGGGCAGCATTATGATCACACCTACCAGACGTGGCCCACCAGGTGTAACAAGTCACAAAATTCCCTCGCGTTGGTCCACAAAACCGGTGCACACTAGTCTGTCAAGCCAGCACTTCAGGCAAGCCTGAGGTTTGGTCTTCTTGTCTCGGTTTTCTTGCGACAGACACATGTTCTGAATACTCACAAGGCATAGTAGGTTCATCCCCCTCCCTCTTCCCCCTCTGCGCTTAAATAGTGTATTGTAATTGTTGTAATGTACTTCCCACTCTCTCTCCCTCCCCTGTGGGTGCTTTGAAACAGTATATTCTTATTGTATAAGCGCTTAACGAGCAAACAATAAATAAATAAATACATGTTGCTTCCATCTCCTGTTTACAGCATCTCCCAAAGCATGAGGACGACCTTTGCTTCTGTGGTGTTTTAGTGGTGGGGCAGCACTGCCTGTCTGGGATAGGATAAGAGCACCTAGCATTTGGCAATATCCTGTGTGTGGTGTGAGTGCCTGAGTATCTGCTGAAAATGGTTGGCATATGGGGCAAATACTTACCCTTTAATGGAAATGTCGAGCACACACTGATCATTTGATGATGATAACTGCTATATGATCTGAGAAGCTGGCATTTGATGGCACTACCTAGAATATGATTTGCTTACTTCAGCATATGAGTGCAATATCCAAGGCAGCTTACATTTCATTGGCGTGCCTACTAGATAATGTGAATTAGTGGAATACCTGGCTTCAGATGTGAGCACTTTGCAATTAATGTAGTTGCCTGGCATCAGCGTTTGTGGAATAATCTTCAGAGTGGGGTGTGCTGGCATCACCTGGCCAAACATATAGTGTTTGCTAGCAATAATGGTGCAAGTGTAGCTAATAAGTGAACGCTTTTGACTGCAGCATGTTTTTCAGGAAAGTTTGATAGACCACCGCTCTTGTCGGTACCAGGAAACTATCAAGTGTTTCTTTGTTCTGGCCGGGATGAGAAACAAATCACACTATTGGATAAGGTCTTATTCTTACAATCATATGACGTCAGTCAACAAATATGTTAGCAGGCCTCAAAATCATGGGCGTAATTATAGGGGGGGACAGGCGTGTTTGTCCCCCCCCCAACTTCATGGCACACCAGTTTGTCCACATTCATTTGGCTGGGGCACCTTTTCTTCAGATGTCATATCCCCCCAACATATTCAGCAAAGTTACTCCACTGCTCAAAATGTTCAGTAGACATTCACTGGTGATAATGGACTTGTGGTGAGTAAGAAATGGAGTGCTGTGTGTATGTGAAGAATTGAGGGGATGAGTGACTATTAATGCCTGGCTAATAGCTTGCAAATTGAAATGTTTAGCCCTGATGGTAGTGCACTGTAATTAGAGTTACATTTGTGTTGTCCCTTTAAGTAGTGCAGCTCAGTGCTACACTGTGTGTGTTACAGGAATGAGATATCTGTGGGAAGCACAGGTTTAAAAGCCATACATCATTACTCCTTATGTTCCATGCTAAAAAAGCATAGGCAGATCACACAAAAATGAAAATAAGCCCAGATTCATTATCTTGCCTAGTGGGCGTAACATATATAACTCATTCTTAATGCAACCCTGCAAGGCTGAAAACGAAAATACAGCCTTATGCTGCGTAATACTAAATAGTTCTGTAATTAGTCTATGTAATGAGGGCACTGTGTGGTGTGGCATGTAAAGTGTAGAGTCTTTGCACTTCAATCACAAGCTCACTTCTGAGATACGAGGCAAGTGATAGAGCATTGAAAAAACAGCAGCCCAGATGTGCTGTGAAGGTGCCATTGCAAGGTTTAGCAGCAAAGGCTCTGCTCGATGTGGAGTGCCACACCGTCTTATTAAAACTGTACAAGTCGTGTTGAGAGAGATGTCAATACTGTCCCATTGATAGTTTAGTTGACTTACTGGCAAGTGATGCACAGTTCCATTAAACACACAGCATCTGTTGCCATGCTGTCTAATACAATTAATAGCAGCCAGTTTCAAAGGTTTTCTATAGACCCATGAAAAGAGCATTCAAAAAATGTTCTTCTGTCTGATCAAATGCTTATCGGCTCTGCTGAAAGGAGCAGTCATGTCAAGTATAAAGCTGTTTTTTCTGATTTTAATGTATTCAAGCTCTTCCGAGAAATGCCTGTACAGTGCCATGAAGTGGCTGCGAGGTGGCACTGGGCGCTATGTTACGATAGCACTGGTCAGTATTCCTCAGAAAAATCTATCCAGTACATGCAGGCCAGGCAACTCAATTATATTACATGATGTGGCTATAATTTAAGTCCAGCCATAATAACATATACAATTCTAAAATAACGCATACAATAATATGTGGGTCTGCAGTGTGGGCCTCAAGAGGCCTTTTTCACACTAAACAAATTGAGGGAAACTGCTGAAGACCTTTGTTGGGATTACAGCAGAGCACCCCTTTGGAAGTAATCTGGGGTGATTTTGGACTGGCAGCTACCGAGTTTCTAATCCAGGGTCGTATTCTGGGTCGGTATGTTAAACTAATGAAATCATGGGCGCATACTCCTAATTTGTTGCTAAGCGAAGCATGGCTCAGAAACTCAGTTTGCTATCTTGCTGGTGAAGCATGGCATTAATGCAGCGGCACGTGAAGGCCTTAGCTGCATACTACAGGAGGTGCAAATAAAATTGAACACTCTTGATCGTTTTCCAACACCTGTGTACTAAAGTCAATTGAGTGGAATATATAAAATAATGTCCTGCAGTACTGCAGTAGGCATTACACCATCTCACGTGGCACAGCTGCTTCTGAAAGGCAGAAGTGCTGAAAACATTGTTAAGTACCAAGAAATCGAATATTTCCTCCTTTCTGCACAATTAACAGCATTATCAAGCGTCCATAAGTATTCTTCCATCTCAGAATTGGTAGACATCAAAGGATGACACCCACAGAAAGAGCTTTATTTGCACAGGTGGAGAAGTTACTGCAGATCCTCCTAACTGTTCCAGTATCTTCCTGTGAGGCTGAGAGGAGCTTTAGTGTTTTGCGATGACTGACAACGTGGCTACATTCAACCATGACTCAGAAAAGACTGAATAATGCTTGTGTGTGCAATATACACAAAGATATGATGGATCTAGTTGACATACAAACAATAGCAACATAATTTGTCATGCATACCGAAGGCCGCAAAAAATATTTTGTTTTTTTAACAAATGAGCATGACCATCACTCACTGCAAATAAATGGGCAGATTTTACTCTGTGGTTTGTGTCTGTTGCAAAGTCCTCAAGGTGTCCCCTGTCCCCCCCAGATTGTGTGTGTCTCCTACGCCCCTGAGTACAGTGTGTACCGTGAATCCTACAAATAGCTGAGTATGGTGTGTGCTGTGTATCCTATAAATGATTGAGTACGGTGTGTACCATGTATCCTACAGATGGTTGCGTATGGTGTATGCTCTGTATCCTATAAATGGTTGAGTAAAGTGTGTGCTCTGTATCCTATAAATGGTTGACTAAGGTGTGTGCTATGTATCCTAGAAATGGTTGAGTATGGTGTGTACTGTGTATCCTATAAATGGTTGTGTACTGTGTTTACTATAAATGGTTGAGTGTGGTGTGTACTGTGTATCCTATAAATGGTTGTGTACGGTGTATGCTCTGTATCCTATAAATGGTTGACTAAGGTGTGTGCTATGTATCCTAGAAATGGTTGAGTATGGTGTGTGCTGTGTATCCTATAAATGGTTGGGTATGGTGTGTGCTGTGTATCCTATAAATGGTTGTGTATGGTGTGTGCTGTGTAACCTATAAATGGTTGAGTAAGGTGTGTGCTATGTATCCTAGAAATGGTTGGGTATGGTGTGTGCTGTGAATCCTATAAATGGATGTGTACTGTGTTTACTATAAATAGTTGAGTACGGTGTGTGCTGTGTATCCTATAAATGGCTGTGTATGATGTGTACTGTGTATCCTATGAATGGTCATGTACGGTCTGTGCCATGCATCCTAGAAACAGTTGAGCATAGTGTTTGCTATCTATGGTGTCTGCTATGCATCCGAGAAATGGTCGAGTATGGTCTGTCATATGTATCCTAGAAATGCACAGAATGACATCACTTTACAACATCTGGAAAATGCCTAGAAATGGCAGGGAACATAGTGTGTTCTACAATATCTGTGAGTGTCCTAAACATATAACCAGTTTTATTGGTCAAATTAGATGCACCAGACACAGATCTCTGCACTGATTTGTCCCAAAACTATCTTTCATCTTGATCGTGCACACCTTTTCCCAACACTGTTCATCAATTCACCACTAGGTGGCTCCTTGCCATGCAACATGAGTGGAAGCACCGGCTCCTTTATGGGTAGCGATGGCCGGCCGCAGGCTCGCTCCAGGGAGTAGGATAGTGTGACGCAGGTGGGGTTGAACGCCTACCAGGTGTACCTGTAATAGACAGTGGACCAGGGTCTGGACTTGGTGTGAGTCTCATCGATTGGGAGTTCCCTCAATAAACTGGGGCCCAGGATTTCATCTGCCCACTGCCGCCACTTTTAATGCTTTTATTATTTTGTTCATTTTACACCTTCAGCATTGATTGAATACGTGTTGGGTTTATTCTTTCTAGTTTTGATGTGTTCCTGAATTTTTCATGTGTTTTTAGTATATAAATTATTATTTCCTTATTGTTTTTTGTCTTATAGTTGCTTTAGGAAATCAAAGCTCAAGCACCAAAATCAATTGAGCAAATTGCCCATTCTAAAAGGCATTGGCAGAGGTAGGAATCGAACCTAGCACCTTGTCCCAGGAGGCGAATGCTCTTGCTGCTTGCCCACTAGTGATATAGTGATGAATCCTGAACAAGCAGAAATTAACTTCAAATCAACCCCATAGGTCACCATGCACCCCATACAAGGTGGCAAACCCGTTCCAGCACTCCATGTTATGGGGCAGGATGCTGTACCATCCCCGTGTCCCACAGTCCTGCCAGCAACGCATTCAGCACTGTTTTCTGATGTTATGCCTAGTTATAGCACAGCTGAGGAGGTGGCACACACTTTGTTTCTTGTCTCTTGCTATCCCGCCCCCCAGCTCCGAACTTGAATTCTCTCACCTCTCCATCTTGGACTGGTCTTGCAGCAGAGTGGCAGATTCACACCTGACTTTAAGGGGTTACCCTGCCATTGATATTGGTAATGTCGCCTCCACAGGACCCTGGCAAGACAGCAATTGTGTGCCAGGCATCAAAGATTGTGCCCTTCTTCTCGCCCCACACTTGAATTCCCTCTGGCTGCTCTTACGAAAGAGCGAGGCATTGACACCTGTTTGTAACCTGCTCCCCTGCTATGGACTTGGTAGTGGCTGTTTAAGGGCATCTTTGTTCATGGGCACTTCTGTGCCAGGCACCATATACCTTGCCGTCCCTATGGAAACCTCCCTTTGTGTCCCATGAAAGCCATCAGTAAAATCGCTGCCATTGCTGACCAACTTCTACCCGTCCCTTCCCCCAAAAACTTTGAAGGTGCCCAAGAGATTTCTGTGTACGTTCAATGCAACATTAAATGTGGGCAATTATGTTCTACAGCATTTATTCCGTACAGGTCTTTATTGCCATTACTTTATGCCCTCCTATACCTATCATGGCTTCATTTATAATATCATGTATGTTTCCATTTGTACTGTTTGTGCATATTAAGCCTTGACTTTACAAAAGCAAATAAATAAAAAATAAAAAAAAAATAATATGAGAATGGTGTTAAATGGTCAAGCGGTTTGAAACATAGTGAACATCGTATAATAAGAACTGGTTGCCTTTGCTCGATTTTTCCCATAGTCAACCCAAGCCATGACATTAGCTGCATACTGCCTTGCCAATCACCCAGGTCTGCCTATTTAACATCACCATGCGCTTGGCTCGGGCCAAAACCTGTGCATGGGCACTGCCTAACGCCACACTGTGGAGAGAGTGGGAAGGTGCAGTTAAAATTTCTCTATGGATAATCGAGAGACAGGGAAAGGAATGTGTAAAGCAGAGTCACTCGATGAGACAATGGGCCTCATTACGAGGTTGGTGGTAGTCATGGTGCTATTTGCGCCATGACTACCACCAATAACGGTACCGTGTCCGGTTTGGTGAGATGGGGACTTACCGGTCCAGTCCGACCATGGCGGGACCGGTAAATCCCCATTCACCAAACCATTCCCCATTTCCATTTGAGCCCCTATAGAGCTCAATGGGAATGGGGAAGGCGCTAATAACGGTACCGCAATTTGTGGTACCGTTATTGGCTCTGATTTCCCTTAACGGGTCCCGTCCATAACGCCTGGTCAGACCAGGCGTTAAAGGAGGGACCCGCTAAGGGAACGTGTAGTACGGCGGTAAGGGATTACCGGCACCGGTCTCCTTACACGTGCCCGGGGTCCCTTACCACCCTACTCGTAATGAAGCCCAATGTGTCTCGTATTGGGGCAAATAACACATTGCGTGTCAGATAACTTTTCCTTTGACAAGGGGGGTCATTACGACCCTGGAGGTAGCCATGCCGCTATTTGCGGCATGGCCACCCCCATTCCGGGTACCGGGTCTGGGTTCCTGGAATGGGGAAATACCAGGCCATTCCGACCTTTGAGGGCCCGGTATTTCCCCATTACAGGAACCTATCCCCATTCCCATTCGAGCCCCCCTAGGGCTCAATGGGAATGGGGAGCATGTTAACAACGGGCCCGTTAATGACGGGCCCGTTGTTAGCATACTGGTCTGCTTGCGGGACCCGCTAAGGACGCCTGGTAAAACCAGGCGTCCTTAGCGGTCCCGCGAGGAGACCTCGTAATGAGGCGGTACGGAGTTAAGGGGGCCGGCAGCTGTACCAGGCCCCGTTAACCCCCTACCGCCAGGGTCATAATGACCCCCAAGTACTGTCTCTCCCCTAGAAGTGGTCGTGAATGCCGCTTGTGCTAAATGTCCTATAAATGCTTGGGAATGTTCTTCTGAGCTTGTTAGAGCACATGGACCATAAATCATTCTGGAGCACAGGGAGCTATTTTCCAAGCAAACACATTACGCACCTTTGCAAGTATCACTAGGGATCATGTCCATTCTCCCCAAAACTTGCATCAATTACAAAAGAGTGGGTGACTACACCTTCCCCTCTATGTCATGCCATGAAAAGAGTTTGCTCTCTCTACTCGCCCCCGCTCGCTGGAAAACTGATGAAAAGAATCACTAGGCCTCTCCAGGAAGGAGCACTTGAGACAACAGATATTGATCAGTATTCGAAAAAAGGGTTTGAACGAAGGCATGAAGATGCTTAACCTCAAGGAATTCATTTTCCAGAGATGACAGCAGTGCCTATGGCGTTGGAGAGATATGCAAGTACTCCCAGTGACCACCTGCTTTATTTCTAGACTGTGGAGGACTCCTGATAAAAACTATGATGCGATCAATGGTCTGGGACTACAAGGACATGACCACCACCCCTCTAAGTCCTGCAGTATGAGTTAAGTGACCACTGCAAAATCCAGGCGGTCTTTGAAATAGCATGTATTTACCACCTTCCCAATAAGGGATTATGGTATATTTGCCTCATGTGGTATTCCCAGAGTACCATCTGATTATACATTGAAATTCCCCACATTTTGTGCCCCACCCAAGAGTTGGAACTTTCTCCCATCATGTTCAAAAAATGTATATATTTGTGTGTGTGTATCTATATATCTATATATTCACTAAAAAACCCTTAGTGAGGGTGCAGTTAAATTGAGCAGATTTAAAGCAACAAACCCTTGCAATTCAGCAGATGTGGTAAGTCATGACCATCTTAACTTGGCCAGCCCCTGTTGATGCCCCCCATAATGCCATTTTGTATGTCATTGTGAATCCCTTCTCTTATAATATTTATGTGCTCCTGAGCTTTGCAATGGGAACGTTAAGCTGGTCATGACTGGCTGAATTACAAGGGTTTTGTTGTGTTAAATCTGTGCAACTTCACTGCACCTTAATTAAGTTTTTTTGTGTGAATTTCAAAGGTTTTGTTTTAACATTGTTTTTTTACAGGCCACTAGCCGTGGGCTTCGTCCATGTCCACTGTATATTTTAAAACACCACCGGGGCACTAGCCATGGCCTTCAGCCATAACTAGTGACCACAACCGAATGCCGTTTCCAGTGTACATGTTCCCCAATATGCTTCTTTTGGACCTACTAGGTGGACACGGACTTCGGCCGTGGCCACTCTACGTGTCTTTCGGGCCTACTAGCCAGGGCCTTCGACTGTGCCCACTGTATATTTTAAAACACTACCAGGCCACTTGCCATGGCCTTTGGACATGTCCACTGTACATGTTCCCCCGATATTTTTCTTTTGGACCCACTAGGTGACCACAGCCTACGGTCCTGTCCTGTGACCACGGCCTTTGTGCTCAGTGCCAGGGCCATATTGCACCCCTTGTCATGTTGCCCAAATAGAGCACACCTCACTCACTGTAAAATTCTGCTTTTATTTTGAATAAATCTCATTTATTAGTTGTGCACTCCCCTGGGCTTTTTTTTGAAATTTTGCAAGAAATAGAATGATGGGAGATGAACCTCAGAAAATGGTTGCGGCTAATCTGTACTAATTTTTCTATGCTCGCAGCACAACAAACACATAGTCAAGTGTACTCTGTGGGGGACACAGCCTATGTGCACATAACTCCTTATCACATTTAGCTGTAATGTGACAGCCAAAGGTACATCAAAGCATTTTAGGAAGGGGGAAGGCAACCCTTTCCGACTGGCATGGCCAGCCAAATTAAATATCAAAGGCTCCGTGGATGTGCCTTGTTCTGCCTTGTTCTCTTGTCAATATTCTGTGTGGTGTCAGCGCATACTGATGAGAGTTAAACGGAAGCAGGCCTGGGAGGAGGCCTGGTCACAGAACTAACACAAAGGGCAAGTAACTAGCACCTCTTTGATATGCAATGTATCAACTTGAAGCTAGCTCCCACCCCTCTGTATGAAGGGCAGTGAATGTCATGTATGAAACAAGTGTTTACAGCAGGCAACCACTGCAGGAAACCCCTTTTCAGAGGGAAGAAGTGTGTGATTTGATGGAGACAGAACATCTGTTCTCGCAATTAACTTCAAGGGAGACCTGCGCTTTGATCAAGAGTCACAGAGAGCTCCATTAACCAGAGAGAAACTTTGATCCGTAACAAACAGGAAGATTGGTGGGAATTAGTAGTACATGTCGTCACCCCCTACCTTTCCTGTTGCAATGCTCTCTGGTTATGACCCATTTGGCTTTAAAAGAGGGCTGTGCCCCACACTTAGCAGATCATCTGGCAACTTCAAAAGGAGTAAGAAAAGGACTCATTTGGTCACTGGCTGAAAGTACAGTGTGCCTTACAACTTCAGTCAGTGAAGGAAGGCCAGGATTTCGAAGAGGGAAGCAGGATCCCTCCCCTAAACATCTCCCAGGGAACAGAGGAAGATACCAAACTCAGAAGACCCATCCAGCAGCTCCAGAACCGGTACCCAGCCAGCACACAGCGTGCCCTGCTAGGTTCTGCCAGCAAGCTACCTAAGTGGGAAGTGCCAGAGAGTCTCTGAACAAAGGACAAGGCTGTTGCCTGCAAAGACTTTCCCAGGTTAAGATGACACAAGCACTGCGAAGAAGCTAGGAGGTGTGCCACAACAAGCATCAACCAGCATCTATCTTTTAAGGACATTTTTGAGGCAGTCGAGCCCTGGAACCACGACCGACTGCACCACTGACTGTTGTCATGCTCCAGTCCCAAAAGCTGTCAGAGATGCCTCAACCAGCATTCCAAATCCGCCAACCAGCACAAAGACCATGATTCTTGACCCCCAAGCTGCTGTGTAGGCCTTTCTGCAGCCGTTCGTCCAGCCTCGCTTGCCGAACTATCTGCCGCCTGATACCAGCAGCTGTCTCCCACCTTGAACTCTGTCGCAGGAGCAGCAAAGCATCCTGGAATTGACTTGACGCTGTCAAGCATTAAGATCAATTGAAGCACCAGGTTCATTGTGGTTCTGTCCCACTGGTCCTTCTTTGAAAGTCCATAGTGACATTTACGACCCTTTGCTCCCTTGGTGCTGAAAACAAATAACCTTGAGCAGTTAAACTGATTGCTTTACTGACTACCCTCCTGTCACTATCCAGAGTGCATCCCTTTCCTTTGTGAAACTGTCTGTCCTCTGTGTTCCTTTATAGGGTGGGTTGTATTTTGTAGTTTGCTAGAACTGTCTGTTGTAATAATAAAAGATATTGTTATACAACCTTGACTGGACAGTCCCTTTTATCATTCGGTAATAATAGTATTTTCACTGTGTTGCGATCCACGACCTTGCAGAGATAAGCCTGCTGTTCTGTCCGTGTTACCAAAATTGGACAAAGAGGTTTATAATTGACTTGAGTTTCCAATCTGTTCGGATCCCTTGTGGTGTACTAGAGGTGTGCTGCTGATTGATGGTTTAGAAACGGATATTCATCCCTGGACCACTGTTACCCTGGAAGTTGATTTGTCACATTAGATCTCTCTTTTTTTAAAAAAAAACATGTTTTCTCATTTTTGCAGTTATTTCTGCAATGAACTACAAATAACCCAGAAAATGTAGAAATTATTTTGTTTTTTTCACATGTGACACACTTTCAAAAATACCCTTGAATATGAAAAAATATCCTAGGATATGCAAAAATGTTAGAGCTCAGAATTTGGCCGGCAGACCAACCCCCCAAAACCCCAATTTCACATAATGCCCTTGTGCCCCCTCCCCAAGTCTATCCTGATGCCATTTCATCCTTTGTTATCCTCCAAAAGGCATTTTTTCAAATTTTTGTTTTTGGATAACCACCAATATTACCCCAAATATTTGTGAATATCTCTTGCATTGGAAAAAAAAGTTGTCCTTTTCATTTCTGAAAAGTCTCTCTGCTGCAAAGCACCATGGGAGATATCTCTATAATTTTGGGAAAAGGGGCACCCCCTTGAACATCAAATTTGTTAAAAATATTGGACGTAATAATCCTAAACCCCCATCCCCCGGAACTCGTGTCAACTCTTCATTCCCAAGTTGTTTCATACTTGCTCCAATTCTGTACAGCAGCCGCAGGGTTTGTGCCTGCATGTAAATATTTGGGGGCATAGTACCAGCACCATGAAAGCCACTTTGCGTATCTACACAATGACTTACCCCTTCCCTTCTCAATCCTCTTTCCAATATCCCTCTATTCTCCCACCACATATCCTGTACCAACTCTCCTTGCATCATTTCCCATTCATCACTCCCTCTCGCCATCCCTCAAATGCTTCCTTTTGCTTTCCTTTGCTCTTTGCACCTCTCTAATTCACACTCCCTCAGTCTCCATCCCTCCTTCTCTTGTAGAGAAGTAGGAGGGCGTGCCATCCCTAGCTCCCACCCACCCACCGCTGTAGAGGAGGTCCCAAGCAAAACCCGCACTCAAAGCACCCATTTTGAAGTGCCAAGAAGGTTCACACTGAGATACATGATATACAATGAGCAAATAAACCAGCAGAGAGCCGCAGTAGGGCCGATCAGACCGATAGCACCTATTGCAGTACAGACACCAAAGAAAACATGGACAGTAAAGTACCCATTGAGGAAACCATATCAACAAATAAAACGGAATGAAGATCGCCTGAGTACAGTCCCTGAAGAGGCCATGAAAGTCCTAAAAGAAGATGAATGGTGACATCACAAGAACTCTGACTGACTCTCAGATAAAGAAAACAACGACCTGTGAATGACGAAAAGAGACAAAACACCATGGATAAGCGACATCCTGAGTTGAAGTTAAAAGGACGATGTCAAGTATAAGAGCGATGAAGATAGGCAACCAGTTTAGACTTGTATATATGCTTGGAAAAGCAAGAAAGCAGAGGAAAATCGTGCAGCTTGCTATGCTTAATAGGAATTTATAGTGCGGCAAGCCCCACATACACATATTTACCTCAAAAGAAGCTCTTTATATGACGTATATGTCCACTTTGCAAAAGGGCAGAACCAACCGCAAGTTACAAGCGGCCCCAGGAGCGAAGGCCCTCGAACACGGAATCGAAAGCCAAAGACAGAAATGAAACTCAGATGCATGAGTCCCGTGCAAAGAAACCAAGGTCATTTTAGCTGACAGAGGCTGATACAATTTTGATGAATTTATGAAGCCAAGAGCAGAGTATCCTGTTCAAAGGAGTCGAGATAAGCAACAAGGCATTTGGTGGACAGAAAGCTAAAATCAAATACACAAATTACATGGAGACGGAGATGATTTCATGGTGCCTAAAACACATGACCTGCCAAGCAAGGAGAGTTGGGGCCTTCACACCTACGCGCAGCCTTGAGCCATACACAGATATCCGAGTTCTCCCAGACAGAGAGGCAGCATCGAGGCCTACAAATTAGAAACTAATTGACACATGGCCAGTGGGTCAGTGATGGATGGTGGTACTGGTTTGTTGGAGGGTAGGGGAGCTGACTGGCACCCTGCACCTGGTCGACCATTCTGCATGCTGCTAAGCAAAGTGGAAAAGTACAAGGTGACGTGGTATCAACCCAATCACAATGTACTAAGTAATCTAGGATCCTATAGTCTGTAGAACCAATGAGATATCATACTTTTAGTGACGTTTACAGTAGCCATTTTGAAGGAAGGGCTTAGTTGCCCCACCTGACATTGTCTATCCAATCCCATCTCCCCGTTACCATATACTGATATAGTACCTATAGTAAAGTTACCTTCCTATAACCAATAGAATTGCATGCAACTTTTTAGTGTTTCACGTTAGCGATGAGGAGTTTCTAGCATAAAGGATGTGATTTTTGTGAAGTTCATCGGAGTTGAAGCGAGAAGGAAGATCCAGCAACCGCTGATGTTCATAACTCCCCGTTTTTTGTACTTGTCATTAAACGGACTCCCTTTGCCAACCCATTGAGTTGTCATTATTGATGTGATGCTTGAGTACTAATCTGCATCCCCATCCATCTCACGGGTGCTGCTATTCTATCTTAAAGTGCTGTTTGGGAAAACCCCAGTCCTATGGGCTGGCTGGGGTCCCTCCTGCACACTTGGTTGCAGAGATTGATGGTTATCGATTATAGATAAGATAAGACACCCATTGATCATCGACATAAAGTAACTCTAGGTCCTCAGCAATATCACATGTCCTTTGCCATCCGGCTAAGTAGACCGTGAAGCACCCCGTATGTTAGAGTAAAGAGCAAAACCTGCAGGTGAAGGCCTGAAGGGACTTGTACTTGCCCCTACAAACCCGTTCCCACTTCTACGGGCAGCTGAGTGGGCGAACTGCAGGAGAGGCGGTGACAAAGGTGGTGATCCCGAGCATCCAGAGATGAAACATGCAAACGGTGAGCGAAAAAGACTGAATACTTTAGCAAACGTGCATGCCTTAGAACAAGTAAGGGAAGGTAACGGAGGGAGGAGGAAGAAAAGAAAACAAAATATAGTTCAAAGTAGAATAGAATGTATATATATATGGGGAAGGAAATAGAGACTCAAGGAGTGACCAAGTAGTGGATAAGAATATCAGGGAGGACACCCAAGAAGAGAAAGGATACACCCAAATTCCTACGCTTAATATAGCTGTTAGAAGAAGCCTGCATCCATAGTCCTGAATAAAACGGGAATAAATAGGAGACCACAGCGGTTTGAGACAGTGTGAAAGGGATGGGCTTACACTCCATGTCGAGGTAAGATAAGGGGCAGAAATCTGTGTAGCCAGCTGGAGTTTGTCTAGTCCGTTAACATCTGTCTTATGCGTTTTGCATTGTGACGTCATAGGATGAAAATGTTCCTTTAAGGAATGAGCATAAAAGAATTACGCGATTGAGTAACTGAGATATTGTGGAATACGAATTGATATTTGTTGGTTGAAAAAAGAAGTATAATTGTTGTGGAAAAAACAGGATTGGAGCTTGCGAAGATTGGTGCTCGCTCATATTGTTGGAGTTGTGTAAAGAAACAGAAGGGCATAACAAATGTTATATGAAGGAAAGGGGAACACATTTAAGCATGAAGGATATGACTCCATTAGTACACCTGTGCCAACAGTTGCCAAAACATGCACCCAAGCTGAAAAAGTACAGTGCGGAATGGGTTAAAGGAACCGCAAACAAAATGTTTATGCCGTGGCCCAGGGTGGATCGCTGTCTAAAGCGGTCCTTTCAGCACATGACGACATATTTGCACTCCACATACAAAGGTAAAAAGTTAGATAAATGCCTAGCTATTTTAGAGCTTTGGAAGATGTACCAAGAGGATAAGGAGGAGGAGCCACCATTAGATTGGATACTTAACGTATGTACACAGGTGGGTGAGACACCTTCCGCGCCACCTGCTCCGTCTGAAACAAAAATCAGTAAGGGCGAAGGATTATTCCCGCTAAGAGAGCTTAAAGTAGCCACGGGGTACAGAACTCGGCATAGGAGTCACCTACGCAAATTAATGACGAAAGCCCAGACAATGACAGTGGTAGAGATATCGCTTCCAAGGTCCCAAGGGACTAGGAGAGATGCGAAAACGAGAGGAAAGACCAGGTACAAACCATTACATCTCCCGATATAGAGAGAGAAGACAAGAGATAGAAAGGAAATTAGAATAGAACTGATGAGATAGCATTTGCACAGAAAAAATGGATGAGAGATCAGATTCTATTGAAACTCGATGGTAAAAGCATTGATGACACAAATCGAAAAGAGAAGTTGGACAATGTACAGAGAACAGCATAGGAACAGGAAAAAGGATTGAGAGATGAAAAACTTGGGAAAAAAGATAGCCAGCGTCGAGAGCAGTTATATCGCGAAGAGCAAGAAAGACAACAAGACAATAAACATAAGATACAAAGGTTGCGGAACTACGAAGGGCAAATGAACATAGAAATACATAGAAAGAGGACGAGGATAGAGTCAGAGAAGAAGCGAGGAAGCGCAGAGAATTCAATGACGACAGAGAACATAAGCGAAGACAGAGAGCATGCGATCTTCAATATCTGGAAAGAGGTTAAAAAATCTGATCCAGTAGTAGAGTGGGAAGACATCGAAGAATTATTTTCTGAGTACGATTCAGTACAGGCATGTCTAGGGCAAATTTCGAGGATGACATTGACACCAGAAGCATCAGAGAAACGATCGATAGAATATATGATGAAATGTGGCTAGAACAAGTACCCCAAGGGGGAGGGGAGGACGAGCGCCTGGAGAGCATTCTGCTTTATGATGCTGAGGACGTCTCTCTAAATAGTAAGAATAGAGAGCTATCTTTAGATAGGTGGGAAATCAGTAAGAACAAGGAGGATGCAAGAAGTTGCACAAGTTGGGCACAGATAATGTCAGACGTCAGAAAGAGAGGAATATGAGGAAAAGGAAGACGAGAGAAGATGCAAAAGACACTTCTCAAGGGGAAAGGGAATAAGATGGTCGGATTCTAGTGTGTCTGCACCAAGGGCATCGGAAACAGCCACACAGACAGGCGGACACAAAATAATATTGTACGGTCAGAGGGAGGGGTGTCTCCACCACTCTATGGGAGCTGACTGAAGACGTTACCAGGTAGGCAGGGATGCGAGAATATCACTCCTGCAGTAGAATGAAAAACAATGAGAGAAGAGAGAGAGGACTATGCATCCCAATTTCCGTTGCTCGAGAAAGGAGGAGCGAGATGACAGTATATTCCATGGCCACAGATGGATCGGAAAAACCTGAAAAACAAGCTTCCAGTGCTGACTTCAGGAACCGGAAAATGGATACATGGGTTAGAAAAAATGACAGGATGGAACACGTTAGCTATAGGGGATATAAAGGGTCTTTTAATCACCATACTTGGTGATAGAGCTGATGATGTGTGGACACGTGCAGGTTACTCTGGTGTGACTACAGTTAATACCGCGCATGACGGAGCACTGTTTAACAATTGCAGAGCCGCAGTATGGTAAGCATTATGATCGCTATATCCAGATACTTCCGACATGGGAGCTATAATGTCACAGAAAATGAAGGAGTCAGAAGACCCCTTCCTTTACATTCAGAATTTTCAAGACGCGTGGGTACTTGGAACGCAGGAATCTTGGGGAAAATCTATACCCGTGTTCTACCATATATTATGCCAAGGGACGCCAGATCAGGTACAGAAGAAGCTAAAGAAATTGGTAGGAATCGAGGCCAAACCGTGGTCTGAAATACAGTTGACTATAGCGCACTATTGCAGGCTGCTGCAAGAGAAGAATCGTAAAAAAGAGGCTACACAAAAAGGTGAAGAGGCGAAGTTAGTGCAAAAGAAATTGTCAAAATATGCCATTGAAGCAGCAATGATAACTAACACAGACGTATAAAACATGCAGCAGGCCAATAAACAACATCAGGGTAATCAGGCCAATAATGGGTTTTATCCCAGAGGGAGAGGCTTTCGAGGAAGAGGATGGCAGAGTAATCAGGGAGGTTTTCAAAACATGCAAAATGGAAGTCAGGATATGTCTAATGGGCAAATGATCAGACCACCACCAATATGTTGGGTGTGTGGGATGACAGGGCACCTAGCACCACATGCAGAAGTCAAGGCATGGTGCAAAACGACCAAGGAACCAGAGCAGGTATGGTGAATCCACCTATGTTAGTACAACATGGAGGAAATGGAGTTGTGCAAAATCACACAGTGCAACAGCAAACTCCAGGAGCACAGCAAAGCTCGAAACCCCAGAATTTGATAAATTGTCCACAGGGACAGTCCCAACAGTCACTGATGCAAATGTCACAAACAACAAGTATAGGTCAGGCTGTGATCGATGGGATAAGAGTTAACACTGGTGATGGGGTAGACCATTCACGCAAAATGGGAAAAGATTGTATATGGACTAGGACAGCTCACTGGGAAACCTGATGTGTTCTATCCTATCAGTGACACCTGACCCTCACCAGGAACCAAGGGTGGATGTCGTTATAGGGGATGAAGAATATTCCTTCTTATTTGACACGGTTGCAACACGCTCGTGCATACGTGAAGGCACGTTTTCCTTGTCTGGCGATGCTATAAACACTAAGGGCTTGACAGGAGCAACAAGCAAAAATTGCTTTGAAGGATGTATTTGATGTTGAAGGCCGACAATGGCGTACAGTGATCGCCATTGAAGAAGGGTACAGATGGAATGACGTCACGGATGATGATCTGTTCGACGAACAAACAGACGCTGAGGAAATAACAGTTCAAGTGAATCTCACTTTTTGGGCAAAGACAATCAAAAGAGAAGTGACCCAGAGAATGATGTTGGCACAAAACCATCCTGAATATTTTTAGGTCGATATGGCCCGGTGCCTGTCTCAGTATGGACCACAGGCCCCTATGACGTAGATCTATTGAAAGGAGTAGGAGAAGTCAAAATTAAACTGAAGCCAGGAGATATTTTACCAAAGGCACAACCGTATTTCATGTCTATGGAGGCAGAGGAGGGAATTTTCAAGACAATTTCGGCTATGATGGAACAGGACATCTTAGCGACATCAGAGTTGTCATGCAATACCGCAGTTTATCCTGTCAAGAAATTGAAGGGAGGGTCTTGGAGGCTAATTCAAGATCTACACCCGATAAACGATATTGTAGAGGCTGAGTTCCCTTTAGTCCTGAACCCGGCCACGATTCTATGTAATATACCTCTTGAGGCAAAATATTTCACGTGATTAACATGAAAAATTCATTTTTCTGAATCCTATTGCACCGAGACTCACAAGATCTGACGTCATTTACCTTCAGACAGATGTGTCTGAAAAGCACCAGGTTACCCCAGGGGTACTGTGACTCTTCCTCAATTTTCAATAGAGTCCTACAGATGGAATTCAGCAATATCACATTAGAGAGTGTTGTCTTGCAATATGTAGATGACATCTTGTTTGCAGCGCCACAGAGGAAAAGTGCAGACACGATTCTATTCAGCTATTGACTATACTGGCTGAGAAAGGATATAAAGTGAAGAAAGAAAAGTTACAATATTGTCAGCAAGAAGTGTTGTATATAGGCCATCCGATCTCACACAAGGGTAAAAGAGTTACCCCGGAAAGGGCTGAAGCCATTCAGAACACAGCCAAGCCACACGATAAAAGCAGATGCAGAGCTTTCTAGGTCTTTGCAATTATGCCAGAGTGTGGGTCTTTGACTACAGCTCATATACTAAGCCCTTGTTATTGGCCCTAAAGAAGGCACAGGTGAAAAAAGAAAAAATGGTGTGATCTGAGACCATGGAGGAAGGGTTTACTGAGCTCAAGAAAGCCATTTGCATGGCACCAGTTTTAGGGATTCCCAACTATGCAGAGGAATTCTACCTATTCTCACACAGAGAACCACATTGGGGTACAAGGCCCTGGCATACTACAGTTGGAATTTGGACCCAGTGATGAGAGGCCACTTCCCGTGTGAACAAAGTTTAGCTGCCGTAGCGTTCGCCATAGACAAAGTTACAACGATTGTGATGGGATGCTCAATGACATTGTACGTCGAGCACGTGCTATTTGCCATTCTAGAGAAGCCAAAGGGCACGTTGACATCTCAGAGAGCTTCTGCTTATGAAGTGATCATATTTAATCCATCGATTAAACTTGTTCGATGCAAGATAGTGGACCCAGGTATGTTTATAGCAGAGCCAGTCACTGAAGGAGAGCCAATACATGACTGCGCAACCTATGAAGAATTTTATGATGAGATTCCCAGAGTGAAAGAAAATGCATTGGCAGGAGGAGAAATTGTCTTTGTTGATGGTTCCTCGAGAATCGATCAAAACTATGGACAAAGATATACAGGCACTGCTGTGATGAAGCACATGGCAAATGGAGAGTTTCGAGTGCTCCTTTGTGCACGATTACCATCTCACTATTCAGCACAGACTGCAGAATTATTGGCGTTGATACTTGCGATTGAGAATCGCGCAGACCAGCATGTGACGTCTACAGTGATTCCACCTATCTGACATCAACAGTGCACGTAGGCCTAGCGTGCTGGAAGAGGAGGGGCACACAACCTTATTGGACAGGCTCATCAAGGCACTACAGCTCCCAGTGGGCATAGCAGTCTTGAAAAGCACCACCCACACGAAGGGAACAGATTTTATCTCACAAGAAATCAAGCAGCAGACACAGAGGCCAAGTGTATGGCGTCCAAGGGTGAACCCATAATGGACGTAGAAATAACTGATGTAAACGAAAAGATGATTGTTGCACGAAATGAACCTGAGATCTATAATAACATCGGGCAAACCCAGTTAATGGAACTCCAAGTGGAGGCACCAGAGGAAGAGAAGAATATCTGGAAGCAGCAAGGGTATTCTTTAAATCCCTCTGAAACCTTGTGGCGACAAGACAGCACTGGTAAACCAGTAATGCCGATAGCCCTGTTAATTTTAGCACTGGAGCAGTTACACTATCCAGCACACATGACGAAAGAGAATCTTGCAGCAAAGCTCGCTGAAGACTGGTTTATACCGAACATAGCAGAGCATGTTGCATTTTTTATGATGAACTGTATGATCTGCCAGCAGTTCATGGCTGGGCACACACTAAAAGTAATTGGAGGAGTCATCCCAAGGCCCAATGGACCTTTTCAGCACTTGCATGTCGATTACGTCGATATGATTCAATTATGTGATGGGTACAGGTATCTAATTGTTGTTGTGTGTGCATTCTCTAGATGGATAGAAGCAGGTCCATGTACCCACCCTGACTATACCTGTGCAGCAACATTTCTAGTGAGAGAGGTATTTCCCAGGTGGGGAGTATGTGAAGTCATGAGATCAGATAATGGGGCTCACTTTGTGAATTAAGTTTTTGAACAGATTAGCTTGTTGCTTGGTATAAAGCACAAGTTCTCGTCGGCGTATCATCCACAAGGTAATGGGATCTGTGAGAAGCTCAATGGCTTGTTAAGGGAAAGGATAACAAGTTGAAGCTTACTCTAAAGAAAGGATGGCTGCACTGCCTTCCACTGGCACTGTATGCACTCAGAAACCAACCTGGTTCTGACCATCACCTTACGTTGCAAGAAATAGCGACAGGAAGAAGGATGACACCGAGGCAGAGCTAGGTGTGATGCTCAGCCGACAAGTGAAATCTTAGGGTCTGAAATGCAAAATTACTTGAACTGCATGACATCTTGTCTTACTGTAATTGCAGGCCAGGTGCAGTGATGACAAAAAGGGTGCAGGGCAGCACAGAGTACAGCAGGAGATTCTACTGCAGACACAGCTCAGAGTCTATGTGTTCCTTAAATCTTCGCTGGGGACATCGTCCTGGTGAGGAATCATACAAGGAAAAAGTGGGACGAGCCAAGGTTCAACTGACCTTTTACAGTTGAACACGTCACACCATCTGCAGTCAAGCTACCAGGAAGAAGAGCTTGGATCTTCCTGGGTGATATCAAGCCATACGTCGGAGAAATACCCCTGCCTGTACCCCACCAGGAAGAGACTACATACAACGGGGAAGAACCACAGCACGTGCAGATCCATGACGAGGAAGAAGGATGCATGACCAGCAGTAAAGCAAAGACAGAACTTTTGTGCAAATTTGCGGCTTAAAAATGGACATTCCTCTGAGCAAAATGAGAAGAGGATAAGGACATTAAAAAAATATGGACACTCTGTGCATCCTAGTTGCAGAGTGAAGGAGAGAAGTGCATATGCAAGCCACAACGTAGGTTATTGACTTTGAACTTTAGACTAAGGTACACTGAAGCCTTGATAAGAAAAGAATATGTCAAATCCCAATCGCAGACACACGAGTTGGAAGAAAATACAGCATCAATACTCGTTCAAGACAGGAACATTGTTTGAACTCACAAATGGCATCCCACAGTCGTGACATCACTAAAAGGTTTTGCACTACTTTCACCTAGTCTTGAGCTCACACCCATCACAAGTGGGAAGGCTCACTAGCATCCCCAAATTTCTGCAAGATCCAGAAAACAACAAGATAATAAGAAGGCTACTCACCGTGATCGCCAAACAGCTCTTCTGACTTCTAGAATACAGAGAGGAAAAAACAAATGTCCCAAGCGGAAGAAGAAGCGAATACACTCATCAACGTGATATTTTTTCGTCTGATTGAAGAGCACCCAAACTTTGTCGGAAGACACACTGATGTATTTACATTTCTTTGAGATCCGGCAAACACAGAATGCTTGAGCATAATCTTGAACGGCATAATCATCCAGGTCACTCTCCACATGAACCTAGATCATAGAATTTACTGACAGTGAGTACGGAACTGTTCCAGAATTCAGCCAAGGCTAGGCAAATGCCCCTGGAATTTTTTCAGAACTTGTAGGGAGACCTGCCTGTGTTGATGTCCTCACGTTCATCAGAGACCCAGCAAAATCTACCCAGCTAAGCATGCTCCTACATGGTATTTTAGAACAAATTAAGCTCTCCAATCTCCACCAGAGGAAGAAACCTTGAAGCTTCCCGCCGAGGGACAGATCGAGAAAGTGTTGCCAGAGACCTCACTCTTGTTACACCGACAAGGACACAACATGTCGTCTGGGATGAAGCAAATAAGAGGGATCAACTGGGAACTTGTGTACTTTGAACATGCACAGTAAAGAGTCGTGTTGACCGCATTACCCGATTTTGACATTTCCTCATACGTAGAAAAAGAGAACATCCAAAGATAACAGACAATCCAGTGTCCAGGCAAGAGGGACAATTGTTTCCGTACATGCAAACCACAAGAGGAACCAGCATTATCCATAAATAATATTGCCTAAGATTGTATTAAAGCGTTAGCTTTTTTCCTTAAAGTGTTTGAGATGAGAAATCAAAATAGCAGCCGTATTCTCCCCCAGGAGGAGAGACGCCCTTATTTTTCTGGAAGTAAATGTTGCAGTCTAACCTATAAGGGTATCATGTACTTATGCATTATATTCATCATTGTTTTATTGTCACTGACAATTAAAACTGCATTTTGTATTGGTAAACAAAGTGTTCAGAGTCCAGAGAACCCACCTAACGATGCACACATGAAGCCCACAAAGGCACCCAGACCCTATGTAGTCATTCCAGTCCCTAGAAGATCTGGCAATGGAGTGAGTGAACTTGAGATGGATGTGAGTAGCAATGACACACACATAATTGCAGTAACAAGCACATTAACAAGCCTAAGACAGGGTCGGCAAATTGTGAGTGAAAACAGGTTACTTACAACCACACGCATGCAAACGACGAGTGCACATACACCAGATCTAATTTCAATAGCTACAAAACCACAGACCAAAGAAGGGGAGAAGTTACGGCAACCAACTGTAAGAAGCTACCCCACATGTGAAGAGAAAAAACAAAAGTGAAAAGCTGATCCTTTGAAAGCACAAAAAGAGCTGATGAACGAACCAACAGTGACAGCACTGACAAGCACACCTGATCCAATGAAGAGAACAAGCACAGGTCCCGCAAAACGATCACATGCAGAGATAGTGGCAGAATCAATTTGGCCATTCATAACAAGAGCCAGCAAAAGACAGGAGATCAGGGAAAGAATGGCAAGACTTTCGCCTACCTCATTGGTACAGACGAAGAGGCCTGAACCATGGATGGAAGTGCCTGCGAATCCCCCAGTGAGAAGAAGCTACATGGATGTTATTAAAGATGTGAGGATAGCAAACTACATGAAAACCTTCAGAATCGATAGAAGCATACAAGGAGATGACAGTGAACTAAACAATTACCTGGACAGCACAGCACATTTGGGAAACAACATATGGTACCAACACATGAAAGAAGTTGGAAGACGGAGCTCAGAGGGGGAATGCTTTGTTTGCGCACTCCTACCCTACACATGGGGAAATCAAAGATCTTTGTAGCCGTAGAAATTGACGTCCAGATAGCACACTGTCTATCACACAAAGCAAAGTGCAAGACAAGAGGTCAGTTTATGGGAAGTGATGCTTCCCTTAAATGGGCGACTGAAGAGACAGATCAATATGAAGATGAATACACACAAGATATAAAGACAAGAAACAGATCCCATACGAGAAATCATGTGATCAGATGTGAGAAGCCAGGAGTGAAGGGAGCTAGCATTAGATGGGAAGTGAATAAAAAAACTTGATGTCTAAGGAAAATCTGCAGAAGAGGCCAGGAAGTGGATGAACAGAGGCCAAATGCAAATATGGGGAACAGTGCTTTCACCAGACGGATGGGAGAAAGGAGTAGTGATCTGCAGAGCATAGATGGTCACCGGAGCTGCAAAGAAGCAATTGAAAATGCGCAGAAGATACACAAGCCATTAGGGCCGAAACTTGCAAAACTATTGAGATGGGTCAAAGACAGAAGAGGACCTCTACAGATAGTGCCTTTGAAGAATCCAAAACTGTGCTTCAGAAACAAAAGTACAAGAAAAATGGGAGAAAATCCAAACTGTGGATGAATCTTTGATGCTCCAGGTATGGTACACGGTACTGCAGTGACCATGGATTATTGGGCATGTGGATCCAAAGCATATATCAGACTGCTGAAAAACTGGGGAGGTATATGCACATTAGTAAATGTCCATGTTCCAGCGCTGGTGATTCCAAAAAGGGATATCAACATTGACAGTTTCCCGAAAGCAAATGCTCACCTGAGGAAGAAGAGATCTGTAGAAGTAAGAAGCAGAATGAAAAGAGAAAATGATTTCTCTGCCAAATCAATAGAAGCTTTTGACGCAATTGCATATGAACACAAGCTGTTCAGTCAGACCCCATCAATGTTCACGACAATCTTCATGCTGAGAATCCAAGTTGCAGCAAATACTAAATGGTTACAAATAACCAGATGGGAATTACTACAGACAATCAAAACAACCATAAAGGGATTCAACGCGATCAAGGAAGAATTAAGGTGCAATTCGACTAATGACTTTTCAGAACCGATACGTCCTTGACATGATCACAGCCATGGATGGAGGAGTTTGTGCAAAAATCGGAAAATCATGTTGCACATTTATACCTTCTCATGATGAAAAAAAACGGAACTCTAACAGAAGCCAGAGGTATGCTGATGAAACTACAGAATCAAATGATTGATGGAACCAACGAAGTGGACGATGACAGTTGGTTTAGATCACTGTTTTCATGGGTTCCACAATGGATGGAAGATGCATTCAAATTGCTAGTGATGATATTTCTCGGATTTTGTTTTATCAAGATGATAATCTCTCAATGCCAGAAAACTGTGAAAAAAGCCAAAGGGATGAAGATCATGATTGATGTTGAGTCAGAATGGAAACACAAAGACCAGACTGATGAAGAAATCAGAGACTTTGTAAATGCTAGCATTCATGCACCAGCATGAACAAAATTTAGATATCCAAGGAGAAATAGAAATGATGTGGGGAAATGGATTTATTGCAGCCCAAATGGACAATGTCAATTTATGACATAGAACAAAGATGAACACGTGAGAACAGCAGGAAGCTTGAAGGGAGTGATAAAAATATGGACCCCAAAGAGACATTTCTTCAGTCCGTTATGTATAGACCCAGGTGATTAAGTGAAATTGAAAGAAGAAGATGCAGAAAAGGTGGATACCAAGGGAAAAGTGAAAGTGGTTGATGAATCGACCAGAGGGGGGAGTGTAGAGGAGGTCTCAAGCACGACCTGCACTCAAAGCGCCCATTTTGAAGTGCCAGGAATGTTCACGCCGAGATACGTGATGCACGACGAGCAAATAAACCAGCAGAGAGACGCAGTGGGGCTCTGCCCGGTACCGATCAGACTGACAGCACCTATTGAAGTACCGACACCAAAGAAAACATGGACAGTAAAGTACCCATTGAGGAAATGATATCAACAAATAAAACGGAATGAAGATCATCTGAGTGCAGTCCCTGAAGAGGCCAAGAAAGTCCTAAAAGAAGATGAATGGTGACATCACAAGAACTTGGACTGACTCTCAGATAAAGAAAACAATGACCTGTGAATGTCCAAAAGAGATGAAATATCATGGATAAGCGACATCCTAAGTTGAAGTTAAAAGGACGATGTCAAGTATAAGAAGCTTATGCCATAAGAGCGATGAAGATATGCAACCAGTTTACGCGTGTACATATGCTTGCAAACGTAAGAAAGCTGAGGAAATCATGCAGCTTGCTATGCTTAGTAGAAACGTATAGTGCGGCAAGCGCCACAAACACATATCTACCTCAAAAGGTGCACTTTATATGACATATATGTCCACTTTGCAAAAGGGCAGAACCAACCGCAAGTTACTAGAGACCCCAGGAGCGAAGGCCCTCAAACACGGGAATCGAAAGCCAAAGACAGAAATGAAACTCAGATGCATGAGACCCATGCAAAGAAACAAAGATCATCTTAGCTGACACAGGCTGATACAATTTGTGACGGCAAGAACGGAGTATCCTGTTCAAAGGAGTCGAGATATGCAGCAGAAGGCATTTGGTGGACAGAAAGCTAAAATCAAATACACAAATTACATGGAGATGGAGACAATTTCACGGTGCCTAAAACACGTGACTTGCCAAGCAAGAAGAGTTGTGGCCTTCACACCTATGCGCAGTCTTGAGCCATACACAGATATCTGAGTTCTCCCAGACAGAGAGGCAGAATTGAGGCTTACAAATTAGAAACTAATTGACACATGGCCAGGGGGTCAGTGATGGATGGTGGTACTGGTTTGTTGGAGGGTAGGGGAGCTGACTGGCACCCTGCACCTGGTCGTCATTCTGCATGCTGCTAAGCAAAGTGGAAAAGTAAAAGGTGACGTGGTATCAACCCAATCACAATGTATCAAGTAATCTAGGATCCTATAGTCTGTAGAACCAATGAGACGTCGTACTTTTAGTGATGTTTAGAGTAGTAATTTTGAAAGAATGGCTTAGTTGCCCCTCCTGACATTGTCTATCCAATCCCTCTCCCCATTACTGTATACAGATATAGTACCTATAGTAAAGATACCTTCCTATAACCAATAGAATTGCATGAAACCTTAGCGCTTCCCGGCAGCAATGTTGAGTTTCTAGTATAAAGGATGTGATTTTTGTGAAGTTCATTGGAGTTGAAGCGAGAAGGAAGAACGAGCAACCGCTGATGTTCATAACTCCTCGTTTTTTGTACTTGTCATTAAACGGACTCCCTTTGCCAACCATTGAGTTGTCATTATTGATTTGATGCTTGAGTACTAATCTGCATACCCATACATCTCACGGGTGCTGCTATTCCATCTTAAAATGCTGTTTGGGAAAACCCCAGTCCTATGGGCTGGCTGGAGTCCCTCCTGCACACCGCCATCATATTGGAACAGCAGGAGAAGAGTCCTATGTGGGAAGCCAGGTATTGTCAAAATATTGCACCGAGTGTATGAGAGAAGATATGCACTCAGACAACCATATCGAATGTGCCCTCGTGCTGAAAGAGTAGAAGGATGTCTGCACACACAATTGGACATCGAAGAGCTATAAGTGAAATCAGATGAGGCCAGTGTGGCGTCATGAATGAAAGACATGAAGACGCACTGAAATGACATCCAAATACTAAAATGATAAAGATGTAACTGAAGTGATAAGAGAAACATATATGAAGAGATGAATAAATCATATATATAAAGAAGATAAGTATCTAAATGAGTAGTGAACGTATATACGCCGAAATGCAAGGTAGCTGAGACATAATGAAGCTTGCTGCAGAATAAAATGTAATGTGGCTAAGGTGGCCATGATGAGAAGATGGACACCGGTCTTGTGTTAAAACCAATCAAGCTACCTCAGAGACAGACCAGTTCTGCAGAGTAGGGAAACACTGGAAAGCAGCTTTGTGTGAGGAATAAAGAGGAGTCTATTGGCCTGGGATCAAGGATGCCACTTTCAGGGATAATTGCAAGGCACAGAGGGAGTCAAGAGGATAGGTCATGTACATAAGAAATATTTCTCATAGATTAAGCAAAGAAGAAAACATCTGCAAGTGGCAAGTATTGGACAATCAAAGATGCGGAAAGCCTATGCAAGGTGGAGTGATTCAGAAGCCAAAAACAGGGGATATTCATTAAGTTCTAGGAAAAGATCATGGTGTACCTACACTCCCTTGAAAGCCCCAGAATAGAGAACAGGCTGCAAGGTCAATCATAGAGAAGAAGCCTTGGCTTAGGGCCTGACCAATGAGAAATTATGTACTAATTGGGCAAGCGGGTAGTAGTTTGACATTGCTCCCTACACCTGAATTTCGTTTTGCCTATGTGCTGCTAATGAGCCGAAAGTCCAAGGTTGGAAAAGAATGCCAACCAATCTGAGGGCCCATGTGGCAGTATGCTATGCAATCTTGCACAGGCCAACCCACTGCTGTTATTCTGCTGTAATCTTTGTTATACGTATTCAGAGGTGGTTCAAGGCTGTGCCTATGAGAAAAGGGGCATCCAGTAATATTAATAATCCTTACATGATATATAGGTACATATGTTCCCTTAACCAACCCCTCCCTTCAATAGGTTTTACAGTTTGCCACGTAGAATGATGTCATAGCTGATGTACATCGAGGTATTAAACCTTTGTGTAATCAAAATTGAACTGTGAGTGCGTGGACTACAGTCTGATGTTTGCCATGGAGTTTATGGCCCTTGGAATGTACATCTGTTAATGGATGGGATTATATCAGAATAATTCTGAGCCCAAATAACCGGACAAACTCAAGAAGATTGTAAGATACTGTTTTATTGAAAATGATCTAAAACAGGGAGGTTACAACAAACATCAACGGACGTGTGCTCAGTCTCTCAATAATTTCCACAAAAGAAACAATTCTTATACTTCATTATGCATCAGAGTGACATCAGACTATGTGGCAATAGTAAAAACCTATTGAGAATCAGGATTGGTTAAGGAAACATCTAGATATACAATCATATAGGAGCTAGGATTGTTATTGTCGGCCCTTTATCAGGTGGACAACTTATGCCTGCCTCCTCAAACATGTAATTTAAGAAAAAATAGTTACACCTTGTTTCATTGGTCTTCTAAGCCATATGGTCCTTCGTTGTATGGACTAATAGAATTGGTTGGCACGCTGGTCTAGAACATTGGATTAATTTAGCAGCACGTAAACCAAGGCCCAAGTGCAGGGAGATAGGACATGAAGCTATCTCACCACCCAATTATCCCAGCATCTCTCATCACCCATGCCTTCTGCCATGAAATTGTCTTTGTACTTGGACTTGGAGAGTATTCTCACCCTGGGAATCCAAACGAGTGAGGGCACTCGCTATTGTGTCTGGAACTGCAAGTTCAAACTCTATTTACATCCTTGGCTCACATGACAAGAGATCACAAATCTGTTCATTCTACAGCTTTTAAATGCTTTCAAGTAATTCATTTTGGCATCCTTTTGTGTTCTTTCTTTCCCCTTAACGTGAAAGGATTCATCCGCCGCACACTCGTTCTTCTTCAGAGTCGATAGCTGACTACGATTTCTAGGATCTTGACTTCAGGCCAGAAAGCCTCGCCATGCAGCTCCACTAGCCTGCTATTCTACTGCGACACAGCTTCTCGTTCATTCTTAATGATTACGTGGCTTACTATTTCATGAAACCAATGTCCCGTTTCTATACAATGGCGGCTTTGCCTGCATTCTATTCACTACTCATAGCTAGCCTATATGATGACTTGATCTACCTTGCGTTTCAATGTCTGTACATTCTTCATGCCTCTATTTTCTGCAGTGCTTTATTAACGTGTAATTTTCTTCTTTTCTACTTCATAGTTCACTCAATTCTTTACTTCGTCATTTGTCAACTAGGACCCATACATTTTCTTCATTCAGTATCTCGGGACGTCATGCACACTTTCTTATGATGTCATCAGTTCATTTTCTTAGCTCGTTCTCATATTCCTTATGGGAGTTCCTCCTGTACGCTGTCATCAACTCAAGGGTACATTCGATATGGTTGTCTTAATGGATACCTTCTTCCATATGCTCGCTGTATTATTTGTACAGTAGCTGAGGGTAGGCAGGGCACATTCTCATGGCTCCAATACAGGGAAGTTAGAGGGCTAGGATCTGCGTCTGCATATGTCTGCCCCTCTACATTCCCCCTCTGTTTGAATCCTCGACCACCTCATTGAGTGTTTCTGCTTCTTTGGATCTTTTCTTGAAGAAAGGTTTCTTTGGTATTCATATCTTCATCACCCCCCTCATGGTGCCCGCAGTTTTGATATGTTCATCCACACTCCAGGTCATGTAATTACATTCTCCACTTGTGGTACAGAAGACCCAATGTCCCACATAATTCTTATGATCCTTTGGTTGCCAGAATGTTGTTCCTTCGTGTGCCACAATACTTGCTTTTATATAGTCTCTGATGCCACTATTGGTCAGCACATTGTCTTCTGGTTCACCCTTTGTGTCAATCATGATCTTCATTCCCAATGCCTTCTTTGCCGTTTCCTGCATTGAACAATTATTATCTTTATGATACAGAATCCAAATATTATTATCAATAATATTGCTCCAAGGAACTTGAATAGGTTTGCCATCCAGTAAGGAATCCATTTGAACGGGAGCGAGAACCAACTTTCATCTTCAAGGGCTTCTGTCTCATCCTCCATTTTTGTGTAGAGTTCTGCCCACTATTGTCTCTGTCAAAGTCCTGTTCTCGTGGTCGTGAGATATTATGAAAGTACAACACAATGGCCCAATCTTGGCGCAAACACCTCCTTCCATTGCTGTGCTCATGTCTAGGACATATCTATTCTGGAGGGTCATCGGCTCTTCTTTTTATGGTGTTAAAACCTTTTCTAGTAGAATTGATTGTTTGCAGCAGCTCCCATCTGGTGATCTGTAGCCATTTGGCATTCATTGCTGTTTGAATTCCAGGCATGAACATAGATGTCAACATCACTGTAGTCTTGATGAACAGTTTGTGCTTGTCAGGAATGTCTTCATAAGCCTTCAGTGATTTTGTGAGAAATGATTCCCTCTCTTCATCCGCCGGAGTTCTAGTGACCTTTTTCTCAGGTGCTTGTCCACTTTTGGAAATCCTTCAATCTTTAGGTCACTTTGTAGAATCACCAATGCTGGAACATGGATATATTCCAAGGAACACACTCCATCCCAATTCCTGTGCAGTTTCATATGTTCATTAGATCCGTGGGCCCAATATTGATCCATTAAGGCAGCTGTTCCTGTCCTCATTCCTGTAACACCAATTATGGTTTTGCACCCTTTATTCTCTCCAACTCGATTTTTTCCCTTTCTGCGAAAGCATAGTGTTGCATTAACCAGTGAGACTACAGTCTCTGCCCCTGCTTCGTCTTCCACCCATGTCAGCAGTTTAGAGTCGTTGGCCCATGACTTTAGACACTCATTGTTCACCTTCTGTACCACTTGCACTGCTTCCTTCCTTAGCAGATGAGCTGCACAGGATAACATTCCATCTTCCCATGCTTTGTTTGCACTCAGTCGTTCATAGGTTCGCAGCTGTGAAAGTTTCCAGCATCCAGGCATTCCAGCCTTTTCCGTCATGTCATAGCAGTTCATCCTCTTCATTTCTTCAACAATCACCTTGTCTTGTCCTGCAGAAGGATACACGTGCATCTTGTATGTCCATCCAGGATCCTTTTCCATTTGTGTTGTCTTGATATAATCATCCTGGTATGGAAATGACTGTCTTGAGCTCCATCGCAGGGTTGCACTGCTCCCTTGAAACAGTTATTTAGTAGTACATTCTGCTAGATGACTGAGGCACTTTGCACTTGGCGTTTATATCTCTTTTGAAATGAAAGTTCTTACTGTACTCATGGCGTAGGGAATGAGAGAGCAGACGTAGCAATTCTCATCAGATGCTCTCTCCCTCAGCTTTCTCGTGTGTTGGTACCACATATTATTCACCAAGTGAGCAGAATTATCAAGATAGTTATTTATCCCCTGGTTATCTTATTCTGCATCCCTCTTATGTCACCTGACATGCCCAAATTATCCTCATTTGCACTCATACAAGGAAAAATCACAGGTGTTGTTTTTTCAAATGGAAAATTAGGATAATAAAGACTTTGAAATATAAGATACAGAAAGAAGAAGAAAATACACATGCATGTGTATATTAGGCATAAAAGTCTAGAGAAACATTTAGTATGCCATACCAATACTCATCGTACTCGTTCTCTATCTATAAGCAGATTTTCTTCTTCACAAATCATTTTAATATAGGTGTTCAATTTACATTCGTAGTTGCACAATCCGCTCAATTATTGCAAACACACATCTTCTTATAACCGGGCCATTATTGGGTCATGAAGAAAGGTGTGAATATTAACGTCTCTCCTGAAAAGAGCAGGATATGACTGAAGTATAAACACAAAAATAGCAACTACAAGCCGAAATGTGTCACTGTCGACGGGTATCATATATTATCCTTGAAACAGATATCCTCCTATAAACAGATCTGGGTATTGCTCTCTCTCTTCCAATTTGTAATAAGGAATTGACGTTTTGGCATAATGTTAATATGACTTTACTTTTTCAAAGAATCTCTAATGTATGTTTAATTTCTGGACCCAATGGGGTAATTTCAGCACAAATACTGCGCGTTAATATAGCTGGCAGTAATTGCACCGAAAACAAGGGGCTAAATGGGAAAAAGCTGGAGGTAAAACAGCCCATTTAGTTCCCAACTCGTGATCGGGCCAGCCCTTGAATGTGGCAGTAATACCGTTACCGCCGCATTTAAGGGCTACGCCCAGCTAGTGATGATGCCCATTGACAGGTGTGCAGATGATGCCATGTTTCATGACCAAGAACCACTTGCACCAGCTCACCAACTGCACCAGAAAAGAGGCTGGAAGGCTGCTCAAGTGGGGAAAAAGTGTAGCAAAACAAGCATGCCCCAAAAATATTAGCAGTGATTGACAGGTGGGTGGGGTTTAGGTCACATGACCAACATCCATTTGCAGCAGCTCACCAAATGCAGAAGATGCTGGAAGCAATGTTAAGTAGTGAAAAAAGGACGGCAAAGCAAGAAGGCACCAAGAGATTAACAGGGATTGAGAAGTGGGCGAGGTGTCCACAGCACCATGGATGTGGGTGGGCCACAGCGTATACGGAAAGGTTTTGATGCTTCACTGGATCAAAGCATCCCTCACTCCCCCAACCCATCATCATCACTCATGATAAACTGGTCCTTCAGATAACCCTTAGCAAGCAGTGCCTTGGCAAACCCCCCTAAATGTGCTTGGTGGAGAATTACAAGACGACCAAAAAAATAGCAACCCTTCTTTTTTTCTGAACACTGTGAAACATCTGATACTCTTCAAGAAAATGTATCTCATGGTCTGTATTAACAATTTCCCAGGATATCTGAGTTATTATTGTCAACATGTGATTAACAGATAAGTAGGATTAGAAAAAGTATTTTTTGATGACTCACGAAATAACATGAAAACCAGTAAAAGTCTTTGTGCGTCATGTCACAAGTCATTTACGAAACAATGCTTTTTGAAAACCTGTTTCTTGAAACAGTTAACCATATCTGCACTGGTGGCAGAAAATGTTCTGAGCCTACAGCTGGGAAGGCACGTTTAATAAAAAGTATTGTAATTGTTGTATAGTGCTGTGTTCATCCGGTGCACTCGTTAGCTTCCCCGGCCACACAAAGCACACGAGACTCGATGCTCTGTGTCTGGGCTCCACGGGAGTACTCCAGCTCATGAGGTCCACCCCCTTTATTAACCCACACGCAGCAGAGTTGCGTCACTCCACCGCGTCTGTCTGATTCATAGGTACAGACACCACACTCCTTTTTCATAACACATACAAAACGGGAGGTAGAAAAAGGCATAACACACTTAAGCATAACAGCATTTCACTGCAAATACCCCCCCTCATTGCTTTATTAAAACAGGCACTCATTGTCCATCACTCAGACCAATGGACATGCTGCTCAAGTTCAGGGGTCCAATATAAAGTCATGGAGGTATGTAGGCTTCCCCCTTCCTACTCTCTGGGACTATCTCCTGCCCCCTGGACTCCTTACCTGCATCCCCTCGGTCCAGGTAACTTGGCAGGTGGCCAGAGCCACAGCCCTGATCGGGTACCACGTGACAGTCTCTCTCAGGGTCACCTCCGGCCTAGCATTCACAGTCACTTCCGCTCGGCTAGAGTCCCTCACCTTCTTGATGAAGCTGGCGTTCCGTGTGACAGTTGCAGTTCTGTCGGATGTCGTCCCCATGGAGCCATTGACTGCAACAACGTCCAGGAGGTTGGGCCCATAAGTTAGGGACAGCTTGCCTTGAGGGCGGCGGTTTCACACCAGTACATCATCTCCGGGGCTTAGGTGATGCTGCCGGATGCCCCTCCTCACATTTCCGCTGCCTGTCCTTGCTCTTCTTTCCTGTTCGTCATGAGCATAGACAATCACTGCTGTCTCCCGCACACTTGTGTCAGGTATCATGCTCCTCGGGCATCGCTGAAACATTGTCTCTGCCGGTTAGACTCTGGTCGATCCATGAGGGGTCACTCTATAGTCCCTCAGGAATCGCTGTAGTGCCAGCTGAAGGCACCTGCCCTTTCCATGGGTAATTGTGAAGAATTTGTTGACGGTCCTCATAAATTGCTCCACCTCGCCCTTTTCACAAGGCCAGACAGACGTGATCTTTCGGTGACGGATACCGAGACGGCCATGTTAGATCTTCAGACCAAAATGCTCGGTATTATTGACAAGGGTAAGACAGGCCTCCTCGTTCTACTCGACCTCAGCACCGCATTTGATCTCCTCGACCATAACCTACTCCAGAATGCGCTAAAAAAGACCACCAACTGCTCTGATGAAGCCGTCAGCTGGATAATGTCCTTTCTAAAAAACAGAATATCCAGAGTGCACTGGGGGGACAAGTTCTCCCTCGAAAAAGAAATCCTCTGTGGAGTTCCCCAAGGGGCTAATATGTCACCCCTACTGTTTAATCTTTACTTAAGGTACCTATGCCTTGTTCTCCACCACATAAACACCTATTTCACTAACTACGCTGACAACACGCAGCTTGTATTCGAACCAAGTGGCAATTATCAGAAAGATAGCGAGTAATTTACCACGATATACAACCACGTGGAGCAATGGATGGACTCCAATTGGATGTGCCTAAACGGAAAAAAAACGGAACTCATGATTTTCGGCTCGTCCTCTGCTCGTACTAAGCTACCCTCATCCTACACATCCTTCCACATTAAAGATACCCCCATTCTGGTCCTAAGCAAGGTTAAAACCCTTGGTATACTGCTGGAAGCATCGTTGGGGGCGGACGCCCAAGTACAGTTCATCAAAAAAAACTGTGCTTACCACCTGCGTCTAATAAAAGCCATCAGACCATTCATATCTGAGGAAAACTGCGCGACCATAGCAAGAGCCACCATCTTGTCGTGCCTCGACTATGGCAACGCCTTAGTCTTGGGTGCCTCCAAGCAATGCCTACAAAGCTACCAAATTGTACAGAACAACGCGGTAAGAATTGTCAAGCTCAAAACTAAAACAGAGCATATCAGCAACTCCAGAAGGGAGCTTCATTGGCTGAAAATCGAAGACAGGGTGCATTTCAAAACCTTAACCATCATTCACAGATGCATCTACGGAAAGGCACCAACCTACTTAAAAACTAGGATCAAACCATACGTTCCTAATAGAACACTGAGATCATCGCAACTTGGTAAAATTGCTACGACACCACACAAACTCAAAAGTGGCTTAGGCAGAGCCTTTCCAACCCTTGCAGCCAACCTTTGGAACAACCTACCAGACCACCTTAGACTGGAAACCAACTATTCGCGCTTTCGCAACTGGGTAAAAACCCACATCTTGAAATAAACGGCCATTACTGCCCAAACCTCAGTTAGTTTAAATCTATGTGACTGTCCCGTCCGCTCTGTCTAATCACTGTCTGTCTGTCCTCGTGTCCTTGTTGCTGCGCCCCGAGGCTCACGAGCTACCGGCGCAATATAAATATTAAATAAATAAATAAATAAAAATACCATATTCCTTCATGAGCTGTGCAAAACTGTCCCCTTGGAACGTTGGTCTATTGTCTGAGCACAAAGTCTGGGGCAGCCCATAAGTGGCAAAGATCTTCATGAGAGCCATCGTGACCCTGTAAATGAGACCGACTCGACAAACTCAACTTCGGGGTACCGTGACCACTTGTCCATCACCACGAGGAAATGAACGTCCCTGCCAGTGGACCCAAAGTCTGTACGTATGATTCCCCAGGGCTGCGATCCTTGGGGCATGGCTTCAATTATGGGCTCCCGCTGTGCTGGGGAGGCTGCTTGGCACCACACACACGCCAATACATAATCTTCCACCCACTTCTCGAGATTGGGGAACCACACCTTCTGCAACAGTCTGGCTTTTGTCTTGGCCATGCCCTGGTGTCCTTGGTGTGCCCACTCGATGACCTGCTGAACTTTGCTTGCCGGCACCACAATGGGGTCTCCGCGGAGAAGAAGCACCAACTCTGCGAACGTTATTACATCCCTCACTCTCCATAGATGTTGCACTGTCGTCCGTGCCTCTTGGGTTCTTCTTCCAAGGGATTCCACCACTGACCTCCATTCGCCCTTTTGAAGAGCCTGCTTGAGCACCTGGAAGCACTCATCCACCGCTGCCACCCCCTCCAGCTCGTGGAGGGGCAGGGAGTTTGGTGCAATTGCACATGTTCCTCAGCCTCATCCAAACTGATATTCTCCCTGTCCTCAGCCTTGCACCGTGGATGTCATGACAGGTTATCGCCTGCATTGTTCTTTTCAGGACGATACGCCAATGTCACATCATATTCAAGGAGCGCCAGCATCCACCTTTCGATATGTGCCGGCCGTTTCGGGGAGGATCCAGCCATGATCGGCAGCAGTAGCTTGTGATCCGTCACAACAGTCACCGGCCATCCCAACAAAAGAGCCTAAAATGCTGACAACCCCATAGCACTGCCAGGGCCTCCCGTTCTATCTGGGAATAACATTGCTCAGTCTCTGACAGGGTTCTACTTGAATAGGCAATGGGCCTGCCCTCCCCTTGGGAATCTGTCTGGGTGATGACCATGCCTAAACTGGACGGGCTGGTGTCCACTACCACCTCAGATAGGAGAGAGGGGTGGGCTCATCTATGTGTAACCTCACTGGCTCAACAGCCATCCGGCCAATTCCTTTGCACAAATGACCATACCTTTGGAGAATCCCTTGTATATCCTCTACATAGACACTGTAGGCAAAACGGACAATGCCCAAGGCTTCCGCCACCGCACAGCTCAGCAGAGTGTTATCACTCACGTTAGTCACGTAAAAGCAGGCCTTGATCGAGGTGCCGCTGTGCTCCACCCTTGCTACGAATGCTCCAGCTAATGGATTGGGCTGTTCACCCCCAAATGTGACGATGCGCAACTTCGGCTTGTTTAACATGGGCGGTGTAATCATTGCATCATAATGCACTGTGGCCATCACATTCACTGATGCAGCCATGCCCTCCAGCACCGGCACTGTCGACTCATTTACATGGATAAGGCATTTCGGTTGTCTGCGGGTGTTGGTACGCAGTGCGCTCACACTGGAGATGAAACAGATGTTTTCCTCATCGTCCTCCTCTTCCACTTCTACGACCAACCTTTCTTCCTTCTGGTCCACCTAGGCTATATTAGGAGGGTGTTGTGGTCGAAAGAATCCTGCCTAGACCGGTCCTCTCTGTACCATGACCGGTACCTGTGCCCTGCACATGCGCGTGTAGTGATCTGTTGTTCCGTACCTCCCAGACGCTTTTCCTTGTGCAGGACACTCCGCAGGATGCTGGATTCATATCCACATTTTAGACACGACTCGGGTGATCTGCCTCCTCTGTCTCTTGGGGTACCAGCCGGCCGACGTGCACTTCTCCCCCATTGACTACGGCCAATGGCACACACCTCCTCTGCCTTTCCAGGCCGAATAGCCATGTCCATCCTTGACACTCTCACTTCTGCCACCTCACGGGAGTGACCCAACTCCAGTTTGTGGGGTAGTATGAGTCCAGGTTCACACAGCACCTGACATCTGAGCTTCCCAGATGAACAGTCCTGTATAAGCTGGTTCCTAATCATGGACTCTTCGTTGTCCCACGCACAAGAGATTGCCATGCCCCGGAGGAGCCCATAAAAGGTGTCCAGGAACTCATTGTCTTTTTGTTTTGCACTGCACATGATGAAACGCTCATAGTCTGTGTTGGCGAGGGGCATACAATGTTCATGCTGGGCATTCTTGGCCTCTACATTAAGAGTCATTTACCGGCTGCAGAGACTGGAAAATGTGATGAACCTCTGGGCCTGCACAGTATAGCAACGTGGCAAACTTGCTCTCCTCATCCATCTCACTCGTGGCCCTGAAATAAATGTCCAGGCAGTCAAATCATAGTTTGCTCCTTGCCCCTAGGCTAGATGCAGCCCCAGAAACATCAAACTCGGGCATTTGTGTTAGTGGCCCCTGCTGGCATGGAACACAGACTTCCACAGGGGCCACAGGCCCTGGCTGTGTATTCCCGCCAGCTGTGCCATCTCCCAGTTGGCCTTACATGTCGGTGTGCGCACAAGCACTCCTCGTATCCTCCATGGGCCGCAAATCACAGGAATTCCCCCCAAAAAGTCCAAGAGACGCCCACACAAAAATGTAGAAAGCTGCCATAGACACACTCCTAACAGTGCCCAACACAGACCAGTGGCTGTGCTCTCCCCAGTCAACTGACTATGTTGAGCAAAGGACAGTTTGAAGAGAAAAAGAAGTAATTTATTTTTCTTAGGCCTCTCCCTCCTCCTCACCTTGTCATCCGGTGATCTAAGGACACAGCAGCACCAAATCCACCAGAATAGGTGTGTATAACACCCCTCACCACATGGGGTTTCCAGAAATTGTGTGGGAGGAACACCCTTCACCACATGTGCAGTACAAAATGCCGGCCGTCCTCATTGTCTTCGCCGACCCCGCGGCATGAATTTGTGAGCTACAATCGAAATATCACTGCTGCCTTGGTCCCACGGTTCCAATTAGCGACCGCTGTTGTATATTGCCGTTTTCATCCGGGCTCCCCGTGAACGCCCCCAGCCATACAGAGCACACGAGATTCGATGCTCTCTGTCCGCGCTCCACAGGCGTGCTCACGTGGTCCGCCCTCTTTATTAACCAACACGTGGCAGAGTTGCGTCACTTTGCAGCGTGTGCCTGATTTAAAGGTACAGACAGCACAGTAATCACCCTTTCTTGTTGGGGTCCTTCAGGACCAGCTTTGCCTTTGTCCACTTCTAACTCTCAATGGTGTAGCCCTCACACACCCCCACATGTCCAGGGGGAACCCTGCTTCAGCCTTCCCCCGCGCAGCTGGACTGGGGCCTACTGCAGCTGGTTGGCGCATCTAAGGGGGCGCGCCCCCTCTCCCCCCACCCCATGCATGACAGACAGGAACTTGGAAGCCCATTCTGCTCCCTGGTTCCTATCTGCATGGAACGCAGGAGCCGGTGGCCTGGAGAGTTGATGGAGCTAGAAGCCCGCAGAAAGCAGATAAGAAGGTTTGTTTTTATTTTGTGTATGTCTGAGAGTGCTGGATATGATTGTGTATGTATGTAATGTATGTACATCACTTACATAAAAAGAAAACGTCCCCCTTTATGATGTTCCACTCTTGGACTAAGCATCTGCATTAAGATTGGCTCGGCAATCCCAGAAGTAGCGTCCCAGAATATCTGCAGTAATTCAATTGCACACGCGCCTAAATACACTTGTGTACAGGCAGACACCCCACACTAGTCAATAATTAACTTATAGCCATCTAAATTTGCAGTGCAACCAAATTACCTATCTTTCTCCAGAAGACAATCCATTCAAGATGGGCTGGCACACATCTATCCTTACAGAAAGCCCTCCGCCTTGCCCAGCTGCCCAAATTGCCTTCTTCTCTCCCCCTCTCACTCTTGCGATCCTCAATTGTCACACTATTACTCGAGCAGATTAAGGTCTGGAGAAACAGGGCGGGGTCAGAGTGCACCACGGTAAGGATAAGGCACGCTTACTCTACCAGTAGTGCTACCACATCATCAAGAATATTTAAAACGATAGGTTTTCAGCACTTTGCGGATTGGAAGATAGTCTCCGATATCATGCAGTGAGACCGGAAGCTTGTTCCAAAGGGTGGGTGCGAGAACCGAGATAGAACGACCATCCAGACAAGCTCTCTGGTAACGTGGCACTTTAAGTAGCATTTGGGTGAATGGACGGAGGCCCCTGGTGCGTTGGTAACGCTCTAGTTTACTTTTCAAGTAGGTTGCACCCGTGCTGTGAAAGGCCTGTTGAGGGATTTAAACTCCACTCTGCCCTTACAGGCAGACAATTGAGTTTTCACTGAAGGGGGGAGCCTTGGTGCGTTTATAACCTGCTTTGCTGCGGAATTCTGAAGCACTTGCAGCCGCTGTATCTGAAAAAAATGGTTGTCCCAGGTAGACTCCATTACAATAGTCCAGTGATCCCATAATTGCTGAGCTAACCACTTTAGTACCACCGTCCAGTGGAAGGAAAGGGAGGATCTTCCGTGGTGCTTTTTTTTTAAGTCATCTTTATTGGCATGTATTATTTACTCCCCCCAGCAAACATGTTTACAATGCAACTAAACACAATGTTCATTACTCACAGTTTGCAAAACCCCTTCACACCCACCCACCCCACCTGCTCCAACTGACGTTTCTCATCACTGGGTATGATATGCACTGACCAAACTTAAGTCAAACCAGGTAGGAGATAATCATTTGTCCATTCCAAGTCTTTGGATCAATCCGACTTTCACGAAGGCCTCTTCCCCCACCCTTTTTTTTTTAAATAAGGTTCAACTGAGTGTTGCCATGCGTTGGAAACCCCACCCCTTTCCAGGTTGTCACCTTTTCCCCTATGCCGCCTCCCCTTCCCCAGGGCTTGTTGTCAGGGGTGGACTGGGAACCAAAAGAGGCCCTGGAAATAATTTTCAAAGTGGCCCCATATTACACATTTTCACCAACACCAGCCCTTTTCCTATGGGAAAAATTAGAAATGCAACACAAAAGAGGCCCAGGGTGCCGAGGCCTACTGGGAAAACTGATGATATGATTGGTTATTTATAACGCACTTAGTAAGTGCGGACCCGGGGATCGAACCTGTGCTGCTCAGTGACACATTGCTTCCAAGGTGAGCACGTTGCCCCTGAGCTATCCTCCAAGGATTCCCCTGCAGCTATGTGAGCTGTTGACGCGGATTAGTAGAGGAGTCATGGTGTCTCCCTCTTGATCGTGGATACAAGACAGTAAAATGGTATCCGAGGAGGAAGTAGGCATTTAAAAAATGAATTATTCTAATAAAGATATTGGCTCTTGTGTCATTCGTGCAACTCTCCCCCTGTCACCTGAAGCGTAGAGGAAGTTCTTAACCTCGGTTTACACTAGAACTCGCAACTACTGTTCATTATTTTTATGAACAGTGTTGACCGACTTCCATCCATTTTTAAAATAGAAAGTCACATCTTTGTTTCCGGAAAGGGGCGAATGCAACCGCATGTTCTTTGAAAGGGGGTGGCGAGTGATTCCGGGCTGCCTGCATGATACTCTGATAACATGCAGCTTTCGCCATCCGAATGTCACGTTCTCGCTTTGACGTTGGAGTTTTCTGTATTTGATACCAGGGCATGGCCGGCCCACGTCTGTTATATTTTGAACTATATTTCCACTGTTTGTAGGAGCTGTTGGGTGCACCTAAATTGTAACAATGGCAACGCAGCTCAGCCCCCTTCATGCATCTTTGAGTGGGCATAGGGCACAACCGTAGGCGTTATACCCATAATCACTCTTTAAGGTTAAATGTGAAGTGAAGCAGCTGATCTCGCTGCCTCCCAGAGAGGCCACTTTGGCAGCATAGACTGTCCACGGGGCAGCATTAAAGGCGTTTGGGGACAGGGCCAGAGCTGTTAGTTTGATATGGCTTTTTCTCAGTTCATTCTCAAAATGTATGTCGTCTTCGGGTAGTTTTGCTCTGTTTGCTGTTATAATGTGGGAGGTGGCTGCATTTAAAATGGAAATATCTTCATAAAAAAGGAGTCCATAATTAGTGAGTGTTTTAATGTCCTATAATGCCATCTCTAAACCGCTCTGCTTTCAGCCCGCCTTTCCACAAAGCTCCTCAGTACACATTGGACTATAGCAATATCTGTGTGCATTCTTCCTTTTTTGTGTAAATTGAGGCTCTTTATATATAATGTGGACCGTTATGTGGTGCTTGCGCCACCCATAAGCCCAAACCATTGCATTACAGATGGGGAGAAATTGCACAAGAGAAAGGACACAAAGCTTGTAGGTGTTTGGTTATTTGCCTACCCATTGACTGCACAGGGCTACGCTAATCCCGATGGTCATTCCCATCCAGTTCCTGCCACTCCCCGCCCAAAATACATCCTCCTGGGATCTCTTTGAGCTAACTTTATCAATCTTTAGCATGGTCCAAGTTCCTGCCATTGTTTTTCAAAGCCGTCATCTGAGAATCAATTACTTAATTGGAATTTTAAACCTGCTACTGTTGTAAATAAAATGTCTTAACCAAGTCTGCCTTCTGCCACTCAATTTGTAAGAACTATGCATGACCTTCACTGAAGTCACGTTAAAAACAAGCACTGGCAAAGCCAACAGTTTTGGCTTTTGCATAAGGTACTAGGCATTTGCCGGACACTGCTATTTGATGCCAAGGTACTCGCACCATTTTGCACCTGTTACCGTCAATGGCCAGTTAATACCACAATGGCAGTGGCCAACAGGTGTCTTTCGAATGCCTACATAAAAGCCCAACCTTTTGGCATTGCCAATGCGTGTATTGATTTTAGTATGGGCTATTAGACAGAGCTGTGAGTGCTGCCTATAAGCCAAATTGTTGTCCTGAGAAGTAAACATATGAGAGGTGATGGGGTGTGTGTCGGGGCACACTGCCTATTGGTTTCAGTTTAGTTATTTACCTACTCATTGCTCGTCCATGGCCATGATAATCTTTGTGGCTGTTCCCAGCCTGTAACTGCTCGTGCCCTCCCAAATCACATCCCACAGGGACCTGTTTGAGCTAACACTGTGCTTTCTGCACATCCATATGAAGGGTAATGGGTTAGTTCAAGCTATAAACCTGCCCCTGTTGTAATAAAAATGCATTAAGCAAGTGTGCCTTCGGCCACCTGATTTATGAGCAGGATGCCTTCCATGTGTTCCTTGCACTGAAATCCTGGTTACAATAAAAGGCACTGGCAAAGCCAACAATTCTGTCTCTTGTATACGCGTTTGCCATGCACAGACATGATATGCCCAGGTACTGACACCATCTGCCAGTTGTTGTCGTATTATGACTAGGTAGTACCTGAAAAATGCTGATCCTGTATCTACACAAAAGCCCAAACTGTTGGCTTTGTCACTGCTTTTTCTTTGCCTTTTACTGACATTTCCCTGACCCTATTCTTTTCCTACGGGCATTGGGCAATTCGTCAGCAAGGAGGCTCATTAACTTAGGTTCGTCGTTTTCGCCTCTCTAAAGTGTCATCCTACATTGGGAAAATGCAAGTAAATTATGTACCCAGACTGCAACCCATATTTAATTTATGAATCCCCTTTAGTTATTAAATTATTGTAATTGTTCTGCTTCAGATGTTTCTTGTTTTGTATGCTCTGTTAAACCAGCCCAGTTTCATGAAAGGAGGTGTGCAGAGTTCTCCTTCGCTGTGGTCGCTATTGACCAGGATCTCCATTGTAGTGCCCAAGGCTCACCCCGTTTCCTAGTCTGGATTGCATTGGTTACGATGGAGAATAAAGCCGGTGCTTGGCTCGTGTAAAACTGGGCCATTGCAAGAGACGGTCCTCTTGGCATGTGGACCAATCCCACGCAGGCACAAATTACAGGCCTTACGTAAATACATGCACGTTAAAGCTGCACCTGCTGCAATTACTGGCACTGGCAGGCTTGGGGAGGGGTCCATGGACCGCGAGGGACGGGCTCTCGAAGTGAGTCTTTGTGACCCTTCCCTGCCTTGAGAAAAAGTGAATAGCACTTGGCACCCTGAGTGCCTGGTCTATGTTTTATGCCACGCTCTTTCTAAGGTGCAATTTCACCGCCACACTGTACGAATTCATGTGCCTGTACATTACTGCTGTAATGACCTGTCATGGGCAAATTGCGACTTCTGTTTAAATCGTAAAGCGCATTTAAAGAAATAAAAGCAGGTCCCCCTGCAGGTACATGAACGATAAGCATTCATTTTACGAAAGAGGTGTCTGTCTACATGTCTTATTTCCTAATTTTTAATTTTAATATTCCTTCCTTAACATGTTCCAAGTAAAGCAAAGAGCACAGTTTTTATGATTAATGATATGCAACTGACACTTGGAGGGCGCAGTCACTAGGCATTAATTTATTGCCATAGCAAAAGTTCCTTCATATGATATTATGGTTGTTCAGCTTACCTTAGTCGACAGGATGGAAGTTGCCACTGCCAGAAGAAGGCCTCACGCAGCCCGGCCAGCTACTGCAGCCTGGCCTGCTGACGTTGCTGGCAATCTGTGTACTGTGCTGGGCACGTGCGGTTCCGGGGCCCGGCCCAGGAGGCACTTATGGGCAGGCACGGGCCCAGCACTGCCTGGAAGAAAAGAAAAATGTGCAGCGCCTGATGATGGCAGCCTACATTGCAGGCAGCTAATTCCAGGCAAACTATCCAGGAAGAGGCAGATGTGTATCCTTCCGCTCCAAAGAGGCCCTAAGGCCAGAGGCCTACCGGGGGATGTCCCGGTGTACCAGTGGGGCAGTCCAGCCCTGCTTGTTGTACCCTCAAGCTCCATCCTTACCATCCCCATTCTTCCAGAAACCACCCCAACTGATCATTCACCAATGCTGTTAATGTTTCCATTGTTATCATATCTTGGAGTTTATTTTCCCAATCTAATTTTGTCAGGAGATATTCCCCCTTCCATCTGTGAGCTGTAGTGATTTGGAGAGCCCGTAGCACCATTTCCTGGTGTCTGGTCAGTCTAGCTTCCAACCTGTCCATGGTCGGGAGGCCCAGGAGTATCTGGAGGGGGTCCAACTCAAGGGTTTCCCAGTGGTTTCTTTAATCCAGCTTAATACCTCCGCCCAAAACATTTGGACTTTTGAACAACTTTGCCACATATGCGAGAAGGTACCTGTCTGGCCAAACCGTCTGGGAAATGTGGGGGAGGACTGGGGGAACATTTCAGACAAACTGAGCGGGTCCCTATAGCAACCGTGGAGGAGCTTAAAATGATGTTCCATCTTGGCAGTGAATAGGTTCCCGTAGAAGCCTACCCTATATATCTTATCCCATTCATCCCCCAATATTTAAGGTCTTCCCATATCTTTTTACAAGTTTGCCTCCCTTCCAGGTCAGCCATGGTTACTACTTTGTAAAGCCATGTGACCCTCCCATTCCAACTTGTAGCAGAGTTCAGGGACTTCTCGAAGGGTTTGAGGTCCTTTGATAGTAAGCCTTTCCATTTGGGTACAGTGATTATCCCCTTGAGTCTCAGGTAGTCAAAGATTGGGATGTTTGTGTTATGCATGGCATTCTGCATGCTTTCTATGGATTTAAAGCTCTCTTGATGAAAGAGCTGACCCGCCCGACAAGCCCCCTGTCTGACCACTGTTGGGAATATTTAAAATTCTGCTCGTCAAGGTGTATTTGTGGAGCCCAGACAAAGGACAGAGGCGAGGGCAAGGAAGACTGAGTCGCTCTTGCTTTACCCCTCCGCCAAGTAGCCTACAGAACATCTAGGGTTGGGTGGGTCTTGAGGTTGGTTGGTTTATCTCTGTGTGATGCCCATAGGTAACCTCTCACTTTCCTGAGATTGGCCTCAAGATCCTCCAAGAAAGACCAGTAAGTTCCCTGGTCCTCTCTCATGTGTTCAAACATAACCCTCAGCTGAGACACTTGGTAGTATTCCTGTAAATCGGGCAGACCAAAACGACCCTGATCCCTGGGGAGGGCCAGTGTCGATTTTTTAATTCTTGCTATTTTATTTCCCCAGATGAACCTGGACAGAACCCTGTTAAGATCCCTGAAAAAGTCATCTGGGGTGGTCATCGGGAGTGAGATAAACAGGTAGAGAAGGCAAGGCAAGACATTCATTTTCACTGAGGTCATTCGACCATACCATGACAGAACCAGTGGTTCCCACATTTTCAGGTCAGCCTTTACTGTCAATAGGGTGGGAGGGAGATTGGAGGTGAATAAACGTGAGAGATCCCTAGTAACATTAACTCCCAAGTATCTGATGATTTGCCTTTCAATTTTCATTCCACATATCCTCGCCTCTTGTTCTAAAGTTGGGCCATACTTGCCTGTCAGCATCAGCCTAGATTTGTCTGATTTATCTTAAGCCCTGAAAAAAATTCAAATTGTGAGATCTGTCACACCAGTTGTGGGAGGGAGGAGCAAATATCAGACAGGTAGACTAAGATGTCGTCTGCGAAAAGTGATAATTTGAATTTTGTGTCTCCTCGAGCTATCCCTTTAATCTTCCAGTTGGCCCTAATGGAAATGGCCAAGGGCTCCACTGCGAGGGTGTATAACAATGGGGAGAGAGGGCAGCCCTGTCGAGTGCCTCTGGTCAGTCCGAACGGGGTGGAGAGCCTCCCGTTAACCTGTACGCAAGCTGATGGGGCTTTGTTTAAGCCTGCAACCCAGCTTCTAAAATTCACTCCCAATCCCATTTTCTTTAAGACTTCCATCATGTATCGCCATTCCACCCAGTCAAAGGCTTTCTCAGGGTCGATGGTAACGAGGACTAGTTCACCATTCTCATATCCCATGCAGCGCGTTATGTCTATAGTTTTCCTAATATTATCTGAACCTTGTCTGCCCTTAATGACGCCTACTTCGTCACCATGGATTAAGGATGGGAGTACATTTTTTAGTCTATTTCCCAAGAGTTTTGCTAGGATTTTCACGTCCACATTTAATAGGAATATTGGCCTGTGTGATGAACACAGTGCGGGATTTCTTCCTTCCTTGGGGATCACTGCTATGATTTCCCCATCATTAAGGATCCACCCGCCAGGACTGCTTAACCACTCTAGTCAGGTAAGGGGCTAGGATTGATCTGTATCGTTTGTAAAACCTCACTCAGAAGCCATTGCTTCCTGGGGTCGTGCCCTCTTTCATTCCCCTGATCATTCTCAGCACATCTTCTTCTACTGGGTCTTCTAAAGTCACTTCTAACTCGCCTCAGATTCTGGGAATGGGGAGATTTGCAGAAAGTCTTTTATGTCTGAGGTGTCTCCTTGGTATTCCGAGGTATATAGATTTTCATAGAAAGCCTTAAACTTTTTCCCCGATTTCCTCATCATCATTTACCCCTCTGCTTTCGGTGGAATTGACCCTAGCCAACATTCTACTCTTCCATTCCTCACGCAGTTTCCAGGACAAAATGTTGTCTGCCTTTTCCCCCTTCTCGTAGTATTTCTGCTTGAGAAATGTTAGTTTCCGGTCTGTGTTCTGAACCAACAGTCCTTTCAGTTGGGCTTCATACCTTCTAAGCTGTTTAAGGTCAGGGGAGTGGAGGTGGCAGAGTATTCCTGTGTCACAGTTCGAATTTGTGCTATCTTTTCCCGCTCCGCCCCCTCCCTCTTTTTACCAGAGCCCGTCTTTATCAGCTCCCCCTTTATGGTCACCTTGAATCCCTCCCAAAGGGACTGGGGGCCTACCTCCACATTATCATTAAATTTAAAGTACTCTTTGGCCTCCACGAACTCGGCTTGTGCTACTTCATTATCTTTGAGGAGGAAGTAATTGCACATCCACCTCCCATTGGGCCTCCCTGCCGCCCAATCCCCCACCACGTCTTTCACTAGATCGTGGTCTGACCACTGAACTACTTCTACATGAGAGCTTGAGGATTGGCCCTTAAGTTCGATGTCAATCAATATCATGTCAATTCTTGAGTAAGAGTTGTGAACCGGGGAGTAAAACGGAAAGAGTCTGGTTACCCTATTTATTTCCCTCAGGGCATCGGACAACCCAACCACTTCATTCACTCTCCGTAATCTCTCAGAAACGTTCTCACTTGGTCGGGTTCCCTCCCCTAATCCAGGATTAGAGCGATCCTTGATTGAGACAAGGACCATATTAAAATTGCACCCACCACCAGGGATCCCTCCACAAAGAGCTTCAACTTGTCCCCCAGTTTCTCCCAAAACTCTACCTGACCCACATTCGGGTAATATACTGAATCCTGCGTCCTTCACATATACCTATCTCTCTTTGACATCAGACATTTGTGCCCTCATGTCCAAGGTCAGACGGTTGGAAAGAACGATCGCCACCCCTCCTTTTTTAGTTATGGTGGAGGCTCTATGGATCTTCCCTGCTGTGTTCACCTTCAGAGGTGGCTTTTCACCCCGTTTTCCCATGGCTTTCCTGGACCATCATCACATCCAACTGAGACCTTCGGAATTCCCTCCGATTGAGGGATCTATTAGTTGAAGAGTTGGCCCCCTTAAAAAAGGGAGACAATAGTTAAGTCAATGCCATCAGCTCTCTTACCCTTGTGCACGACCACTGAATGATAGGCCCCTACATCATATCTTCGTATCTTCATATCTGTGCATTACAACCCAGGTTTTTTCACATGTGACCCACTGGACCAGCCGCCAGAACTTGATACCTAATAAAAACAATATCTCTGAACTTTAAACTACCCCAACTTCCCCCTTCTCGCCCCCACCGCCCCTAACCATCCAGACTAGGTCGGTCATAAAGAGGGACCACCGACTGGCCCACCAGTAGCGTTCCCAACGTACATCCGATCTACATACCACCCCATAACTTCTGAGCCCCCCCTTATCTGTGGTCAGAGACAGAACACAACCTTAAATTCAAAACATAAATGCTATGTAGCCCTACCCAGTGACCGGACAAGTGAACTAAACCCCCAGCTTCAAAAAGATTGCATTTCCTCATCCCATACAGGATCAATTCCTCCCACCCCCCAAAGGTCTCCCTGTCCCTTTCGGTGTCGCAAAACCCTTCCCCCCTACTTTTACTGCCATGGGTAGGCAATCTCTGGCAGACACCATATTTAGTGTTATGATAGCTGAGCCCCAAGGTCTAGTTAGTCTGGGACCTGAGCTTAAGTGAGATGGCACCACACCTAGGGCCCACCACCCGTACACAAAAGTCAAGGAGACCTTATACTTTACGTAGAATCAGTGACCACCTGGTCAGCTTCATGGTCCAGAAGGGTCTTTTGGGGGGTATTACTTTTTATGAACCTTCGGGAGCCTGGGATTTGACACTTATTTGACTGTTTAATGAGCCACAGGTCCTCCTTTGGTTGGCCTTCTCTATCACCAAGGCTCCTCGCCTTGTCCCCCACCAATTCTTCAGTGACTGTGTGAATGTCGTCCTCGGTGATGAGCTGGTATTTGTATCTGTCGTTCTCAAATGTAATCGAAAAGGGGAAGCCCCATCTGTAGCGAATGCCCATCAACGTGAGCCACTTGGTCAGAGGGGTACACAGCCTGCACCTCGCTAGGGTGTAGGATGCAAAGTATTGAAAGACAGTGATCTTAGCTTTGTCCAGAATCCTCATCTTCTCAGGGTAATGGTGAAATTGAGCAAGCACAGATCCCGGGTCTCTGGCTGCCCCGCCCGCTCTGTGGGCTCCTTCAATGTTCAGCTCGACTGTCAAATCGTCGACAAATAGGACCTTTGCCACTTCACGAAACGACTGTTGAGGCCCCTCTCTGTTTCTCTCTCTCTTTCCGGGATCCAGAGGAATTGAAGGTTGCTTCTCCTCTCTCTGATTCCCATAATGGTGGTTCCCACTAGGACAAGGAACACTGTGGAGGGAACATCCTGATTCCTGTAATGGTGGCTCACACCAGGATAAGGAATGCATTGTAGGGAACATCCTGATTACCGTAATGGTGGCTCGCACTAGGACAAGGAACGCTGTGGAGGGAACATCCTGATTGCCATAATGGTGTCTCGAAATAGGACAAGGAAAACTGTGGAGGGAGCATTCTGGTTCCCGTAATTGTGGCTCGTACGAGGAAAAGGAACACTGTGGAGGGAGCATTTTGATTCCCGTAATGGCTGCTCGGACTAGGACAAGGAACACTGTGGAGGGAACATCCTGATTCTGGTAATGGTGTCTTGCACTAGGACAAGGAACACTGTGGAGGGAACATCCTGATTCTGGTAATGGTGTCTTGCACTAGGAAAAGGAACACTGTGGAGGGAACATCCTGACTCCCGTAATGGCTGCTGACACTAGGACAAGGAACACTGTGGAGGGAACATCCTGATTCCCGTAATAGTGGCTCACACTAGGACAAGGAACACTGTGGAGGGAACATCCTGATTCCTGTAATGGTGTCTCGAAATAGGACAAGGAACACTGTGGAGGGAGCATTTTGATTCCCGTAATGGCTGCTCGGACTAGGACAAGGAACACTGTGGCGGGAACATCCTGATTCTCGTAATGGTGTCTTGCACTAGGACAAGGAACACTGTGGAGGGAACCTCGTGATTCTGGTAATGGTGTCTTGCACTAGGAAAAGGAACACTGTGGAGGGAACATCCTGACTCCCCTAATGGCTGCTGACACTAGGACAAGGAACACTGTGGAGGGAACATCCTGATTCCCGCAATGGTGGCTCACACTAGGACAAGGAACACTGTGGGGGGAACATCCTGATTCCCGTAATGTTGTCTTGCACTAGGACAAGGAACACATTGGAGGGTACATCCTGATTCCTGTAATTGTGGCTCGTACGAGGAAAAGCAACACTGTGGAGGGAGCATTCTGATTCCCGTAATGGCTGCTCGGACTAGGACAAGGAACACTGTGGAGGGAACATCCTGATTCCCGTAATGGCTGCTCGGACTAGGACAAGGAACACTGTGGAGGGAACATCCTGATTCCCGTAATAGTGGCTCACACTAGGACAAGGAACACTGTGGAGGGAACATCCTGATTCCGGTAATGGTGTCTTGCACTAGGACAAGGAACACTGTGGAGAGAACATCCTGACTCCCGTAATGGCTGCTGACACTAGGACAAGGAACACTGTGGAGGAAACATCCTGATTCCTGTAATGGTGTCTCAAAATAGGACAAGGAACGCTGTGGAGGGAGCATTCTGATTCCCGTAATGGCTTCTGACACTAGGACACGGAACACTGTGGAGGGAACATCCTGAATCCCGTAATGGTATCTCGAAATAGGACAAGGAACGCTGTGGGGGGAACATCCTGACTCCCGTAATGGCTGCTGACACTAGGACAAGGAACACTGTGGAGGGAACATCCTGACTCGCGTAATGGCTGCTGACACTAGGACAAGGAACACCGTGGAGGGAACATCCTGATTCCTGTAATGGTGTCTTGCACTAGGACAAGGAACACTGTGGAGGGAACTTTCTGACTCCTGTAATGGTGTCTTGCACTAGGACAAGGAACACAGTGGAGGGAACTTCCTGATTCCTGTAATGGTGAATCAGCATCACTCATGATAACCTGGTCCTTCAGTTAAAGCCTTACACTCATTGCCCTTTGAAAACCGTGACCTTACAAGAAATTCCCCTCATTATCTTAGTGAGGTCGAGAGCACAAGCATAACGGAAGGCAAGGGAAAGACAGTGGGAATGAAAGCCCTGTGCTATTCAGATTCAATGGCTACAGTCAGCCATGCTTCAAAAAGGTTGCCAACGAAACGGTATTCACAGAATCCAGTCCCACCCACGATGCCAGTGTTGGATTCCAGCAAGAATTAACTGAATTAGTTGTCATCATTAACAGTCCAAAACTGCGACATTGAGCACACTGACCGGGAAAATGACGAGGTCACACCCAGAAATGGCGACAGGCACAGCCTTGATCAGCATAGACACAGAGACAGAGTCAAAGACAGAGACACTGAGTGCAGGCAATCACAGGGACTGAGATCTGTGTTCATGCAATGACTGAGATACACAGGGCCAGTCAGTCGCCAGGCGAGTAGCCAAGATGCATCAATATATCAGGACTCCATGTCTGTCTGTCCTTCCTTGGATTACGCAACAGGCACTACGGCATTGCCCACTCTGTCTCCTTCCAAAGCTCTGCCTGCTCCAAGTAGCGCCTTGGCACAACCCCCAACATGTGCTGCGTGTAGCTTTCAAGACGTCCAAAAAGATAACAACCCTCCTTTTTTCTAAACACTGTGAAACGTCTGATGCTCTTTTTTTTAGAAAATTGATCTGATGGTCTGTAATAACAGTTTCTCGGGATATCCGAGTTAATAATGTCAACAGGTGATTAGCAGATAAGAAGGATTAGAAAAAGTACTTTTCGATTACTCATGAAATAACATGAAAACCCGTTGCTTGAAACAGTTAGCCATATCTGCACTGGAGGCAGATAATGTTCTGAGCCTACAGCTGGGAAGCGCGTTTAATAAAAATCATTGTAATCACCTTGTCTTTTGGTTGGGGTCCGTCAGTACCAACTTTGCCATTGTCCACTTCTAACTCTCAATCGTTTAGCCCTCACACACCTCCCCCACATGTCCTCGCTTCAGCCTTCACCCACACAGCTGGACCCGATGCCTACTGCAGCTGGTTGGTGCGTCTAAGGTGGCGCTCCTCCTCTGCCCCCCCTCCCCCCGCTCCTGCGCATATCAGACAGGAACTTAAATCCCACTCTGCTCCCTGGTTCCTGTCTGCATGGAACACAGGAGCCGGTGGCCTGGAGAGTTGGTGGAGCCTGGATTCCGCAGAAAGCAGGTAATAAAGATTTGTTTTTAGTTTGTGTATGCCTGAGTGTGTGTGTGCATGTCGGATGTGATTGTGTAATCTATGATGGAATGGATGTACATCACTTGCATTCCCTCCATTTTCGCCACCTCCAAAAAAAACTTTACCCTTTAAGGTGGGACTAAGCATCAGAATTCTGGCGCCTAGACGCCCTTTGGGCCTTAGTCGCGCTTTATACATTTTAAATAAATTAATATATAAAATTGGCTCTGCAATCCCAGAAGTAGTGTCCCAGAAATATCGGCGGTAATTCTTTTGCATATGCGCCTAGAAACACTTGTGTACAGGCGCGTTATAAATTTCATATCATATGGCAGGTATGTGAAGCCGATGGCCCAAGCAAGTTCTTGCGCCCCTCAAATTAGGAAGACAAAGAAACAAACATCTTTAGAACCAATCGGAACTCTACTAGGAACGATGTCCTAACGCCCTGTTGACGATCGAAAGGTTGAAACACGTGTTGGTGATGTCCACAGGTTGAATAGAAATTAAATAATACCTAATGCACAATGGTGTTTGATCTCAAACTTTTATTAAGTGCAATTTTTGATAATATAAAACATTTAATGTGTGCTGGCTCAGAGGTTAAAACACATTAAATCTTATATTTGTACGGCTTCTTTGTGCTTGCAGCTCTCTTCTCCTCTCCAGCCTAGTAGCGCCAGTGTAAAATAGTGAGTTGGATACTATTGGAATAAGTTATTGTAAAAGTGGTTAGCACAGTGGAGTGTAAGCCCACAGGTTGGAGGCAAAAGGCAACCCATGCCAATGGAACACGCGAGATCCCGGCCTGTTCTAGGCAGCCAATCAGAATGTCAAGATCAACAGTATCAAAGGCTCTGGAGCGGTCAAGAAGAATCAACACTCTGACCCCCCATCCCCCATTGGTCATGACGCATGGCTAAATCGTCCATGAATTTAATCATGACAGACTCTGTGCCGATCAGTAGATGAATGTGAATAGTGTATATATGCATGGTTGTGAGTGAATGTGTCATGTGAATGAGGATGCAATATATGTGAATGCTTGGGTGTGCATGTGGAGAATGCAGTGTGAATGTTCTGGCTGTGCAGTGCATGTGAGTGAATGTGAAAATCCAAGAAGGTGCATTGGTGAGTGAACAGTGAGTGAATGGTTGGGTATGAATGTGATTTTGTGTGTGGGTGTTGAGGGTGAATGAATATGAGAGATGGTGTATGGGTGAGTTACTGGTGGATGAGTGGGTATTGTGTGTGTGTGTGTGTGTGTGTGCGCGCGTGCGCGCCAGGTGGTGGAGGTGGGGAGCACTGGAGCATTGACATTTCCTTAAATAAAGTGACATGGCATGTTTTAGAGCCATTTCTGGGCAAATCCAACTTAATGACTGTTATGTAACTAAAATGGCATTTTGGTGCAGACATTCTAGCCATTGCTTACATAACTGTTTTTACTGGCATCTATGATAAAGCATGCAGGATAAATGTTATTATGTGGTTAGACTGTCATTTTGGTGCAGCCAGTTTAGCCATTTCTTACTGTGGTGGCATGACATTTCTTTACTGGTCGTTTATGATAAATCAAGTATAAGTGTTCTAATGTGTCTAGACTGCCCTACATTGGAGCCAGTTTGTACATGGTTCCTTTTTGTGGCATGGCATTTTTACTGGCAAAGGCTGCAGAGTATGCTCGTGAGGATACTGGCATATATTGGCAGAGCAAGCTTGAACATGTTTTCTCATAGTATTACTACTCGCATTATGCGCAAAGCAAACATGAGTATTTTTTTATATGGGAAAACTGGCATATTTTGATGCATTCAGCAAGGAAATGTGTGGGCACAGTGAACGTGAAGATGTTTTTTACACTGGCATATATTGGGGGTAAAGACATCCTGAAAATGTGTTAGTAAAAGCGCCTGTGCACTGGTGACTTGTTTCTATTGGACTTTCTTATGAGTTACCCTACAAAACCGATTGCAGAATTGTCTGGCTTTTTACCCAATTTTTCACAGAAAGTGTGCTGAATGCACCATTTTAACCAATTGTTCAAAACAATTTCTCGGGAGTTCCCTCCCCTCCTGAAGCCCTGTCATCGGTTAGGGATCCCTCTGTACTTTCGGTCGCTCTTGCATCCTTGTTTCAAATTTTTATGCCCATAAAATTTGGAAAATCCCCAGCTGCCAAGACCACTGTGCCACCCCACTCCTTCTTACTCACAGTGTGTCGGATGGAGTTCCCTGCCTTGGCCAGAGGCTGGTGTATGGGGGTAATAGTGCAAGACACTGCCCCGGCGTACTCCTTACACAGCTGAGTGCCAGCCAAGCTGCCTTACCCACCTCACATATTGCAGGCATGTATTTGCCTTTTCTCGCATGGTGGGGGCACAGAGCGATGGGCAGAAGGCAATGGGAGGGTGGCTGGGCACACAGCAAGATCTTGCTAGGACGGGCAGTGGATTTAGTGAACTTTGGGCAGCAGGGCAGGCAACACTGGCCCTGGAGCAGAGAGCTGGACCAGGGAGCTGGCGAGGGCATCATCCAAGCCAGGAGGGGACTGGCAACATGCACATCGCCCTGGGGCAACACTGGGCCCCCATGGTAGTATATTCTACAGGAAATAAGGTCAGGGTAATATAAGGAGATGTATTCTTAGTAAAAGTAGATGCTGTGGGATCTTATACTGTAGTAAAATGCACATGGAAAACGTTCATATATGCTGCTATATTCGCTAGTAAAAGTGTCAAAAACGTTACTGTTGGCAACATTTTATAATGAAAAGCAACTCAGAAATCAATAAAAGTGGAGGAAGGAAAGCAGGGCGGATGTTTAATTGTTCTCTGTCGATTTGCATCTGAGGGTACATTTGATCCCCGTAAACTGTGAAAGCGCGCCTGGCACGAAAACCCACGTCATGCGAACGAGGCATGGAGGGCACCTCGGAGACGCCGCTAAGCGCCCACCATAAGCGCGGTGCCAACACTCTGCATGAAGCGGTGCACGCGTGTGGTTGAAGCTCTCCGTTTATGGTGGTGCTTTTGGAAGCCGTTCCAGTCTGAGTTCGGACCAAAAAGACTATGGGGTAGATGTATGCGCAGCGTTGTGCAACCTGTGGCTCTCCAGATGTGCTGGGATATGACTCCCATGATCCCTCACCATTGACTATGCTGGCTAGGGTCGATGGGTATTGTAGTCCAAACTGCCTGGAAGCCCAAGGGTTGCAGGCCCACACTAGTCCTGGTGAGAACAAGAGAAAAGCACAGTAGCACTAGACCCAGAATTAGGTGGCATCTGGACCGCCACTTTGGCACCACTATTACCCACTCACGCACTGGTAGGCCAGCAACGGACCCGTGCCAGAGGACAACGCACGCATTCAGTGCCAAACGAGAAGACTCAACGGTGAACCGGCGCGTAACACCACACCGGGTATCGGACCAAACCCGGTGAGATGCTAGGAAAATGTACCAGGGGGAACATTGGCCCGGCCAGGTCCGCACTGACGCCGCAAAGCCTGATCTCGGGAGCCTACGAATAGGGTGAAGAGGTAAGTGAGTATTCATCCAGGGGTCAACAGGGAACAGAAGAACACAGTGCATTTCCCAAAATAGGCGCTTCCCTTTGGCTTGGGAATGAGCAGCGCAGGCTTTGTTCTGGATATCTGATGGGCCGTGCTTGCACTGGATCCAGGACTGGCGCAGGACGCGCCGGCCGCCCCAAAGGCAAAACCCAGGGCTCTTAACGCAATCAAGTCCATGCTGCCAGGAAAAACCTGAACCGGAGGTCAGGTAGACGCTCCATGCCAACATTTAATTCCTTAAAGAAACAATATATTGTTTAGCTGCCTTTCCTCAGAGGGAACAGTGCGTTTCTTGGGCAACTGTCCTTGGTTTAAAAGGATCTAGACAACGGGGCTTTCAGATGCCGCCATTGGCTGTGGTCTGCCCCCTGGCCTGGCCACTAGAAGCTTTCTGGACCATTCTCGCGAGAGCGGCGGCTTGGCGTGAAGAGAGATGCGAACTGCATGCCTTGTTGACTGTTGCAGACAGGCCTGCCTGTTCCTTTCTCTGGCTGGCACTACTCTGCGCACAGCTGGGCCGGCCTAGGAAGACGGGGAGCACTCTTTGCGATGCTCACTTTACGATAGTATGTATGGATCCCGCTGCAAGCGGCTTCCATATGCAATGAGCCCCTCCGCCCATCCGTGCTCTGCCCTGTGTGCGCCTGGTAGGTGCCTAACACGTGGGGTTAGGAGAGGTGCAGGTAGCAGCATACCCCTCAAGGTCTTGTGGGGCCTGAGCTTCATGTAAGTGTGTTGCCTGATCCTTTACCCTGGAGTGAGGCCCACATGGGCAACTCCTAAAATGCACCATGTGATCTCTCTTGGCGTCCACACCTTATATTCTACCCGAACAGATAGATTGTGCTGTTGCTTTGGTCACACTGCTCTCTATCTCTGTCATCTTGATGGACATTCTGCTGCCTTACATGTCTTCACATGCATTGCATGCCTTGCGTGCGTTGCTGTGCCTTACATGCCTTGCCCTGCCTTGCCGTCTCGGGAGGATAGTTCAGCGGCAATATGCTCGCCTAGGAAGCAAGACGACACGGAGCAACACAGGTTCGATCCCTGGGTCAGTGCTTAGAAACCACTGGGTATTAAGAGCGTTATAAATAACCTATCATATCATGCCTTACCTTACATGCCTTGCCTTGCAATGCCTTACATGCTTTGCTGTGACTTACATGCCTTTCCGTGACTTACATGCCTTGCTGTGCCCTGCTGTGCCTTACATGCCTTGCCATGCCTTTCCATACATGCCTTGGCATGCCTTACGTGCCATGCTGTGCCTTACATGCCTTGCCATGCTTGCGTGCCTTGCTGTGTCTTACCTGTCTTGCTGTGCCTTGTCATGCCTTTCCATGCATTGCCTTGCTGTCCTTTGCCATGACTTACGTGCCTTGCTGTGCCTTGCAATGCCTTGCTGTGCCTTGCCATGCCTTTTAATGTCTTACATGCCTTGTTGTGCCTTAAATGCTTTGCTGTGCCTTACATGCTTTGCCATATGCTTCCACGCCTTGCCATGCCTTACTTGCTTTGCTGTGCCTTACGTGCCTTGCTGTGCCTAACGTGCCTTGCTGTGACTTACAAGTCTTGCAGTGCCTTTCCATGTCTTACATGCCTTGCCGCCATGCCTTATCTTTACATGCCTTGCTGTGCCTTATGTGCCTTGCTGTGACTTACGTGCCTTGCTGTGACTTACATGCCTTGCTGTGACTTACATGCCTTGCTGTGCCTTACGTGCCTTGCTGTGACTTACATGCCCTGCTGTGACTTACATGCCTTGCTGTGCCTTACGTGCCTTGCTGTGACTTACATGCCTTGCTGTGCCTTACGTGCCTTGCTGTGACTTACATGCCTTGCTGTGCCTTACGTGCCTTGCTGTGACTTACATGCCCTGCTGTGACTTACATGCCTTGCTGTGCCTTACGTGCCTTGCTGTGACTTACATGCTTTGCTGTGCCTTACATGCTTTGCCATATGCTTCCACTCCTTGCCATGCCTTACTTGCTTTGCTGTGCCTTACGTGCCTTGCTGTGCCTAACGTGCCTTGCTGTGACTTACAAGTCTTGCAGTGCCTTTCCATGTCTTACATGCCTTGCCGCCATGCCTTATCTTTACATGCCTTGCTGTGCCTTATGTGCCTTGCTGTGACTTACGTGCCTTGCTGTGCCTTACGTGCCTTGCTGTGACTTACATGCCTTGCTGTGCCTTATGTGCCTTGCTGTGACTTACATGCCTTGCTGTGCCTTACGTGCCTTGCTGTGACTTACATGCCCTGCTGTGACTTACATGCCTTGCTGTGCCTTACGTGCCTTGCTGTGACTTACATGCCCTGCTGTGACTTACATGCCTTGCTGTGCCTTACGTGCCTTGCTGTGACTTACATGCCCTGCTGTGCCTTGCACTGCCTTGCCATGCCTTGCCACCATGCCTTGCTGTGACTTACATGCCTTGCTGTGCCTTATGTGCCTTGCTGTGCCTTACGTGCCTTGCTGTGACTTACATGCCCTGCTGTGACTTACATGCCTTGCCGTGCCTTACGTGCCTTGCTGTGACTTACATGCCTTGCTGTGCCTTACGTGCCTTGCTGTGACTTACATGCCCTGCTGTGACTTACATGCCTTGCTGTGCCTTACGTGCCTTGCTGTGACTTACATGCTTTGCTGTGCCTTACATGCTTTGCCATATGCTTCCACTCCTTGCCATGCCTTACTTGCTTTGCTGTGCCTTACGTGCCTTGCTGTGCCTAACGTGCCTTGCTGTGACTTACAAGTCTTGCAGTGCCTTTCCATGTCTTACATGCCTTGCCGCCATGCCTTATCTTTACATGCCTTGCTGTGCCTTATGTGCCTTGCTGTGACTTACGTGCCTTGCTGTGCCTTACGTGCCTTGCTGTGACTTACATGCCTTGCTGTGCCTTACGTGCCTTGCTGTGACTTACATGCCTTGCTGTGCCTTACGTGCCTTGCTGTGACTTACATGCCCTGCTGTGACTTACATGCCTTGCTGTGCCTTACGTGCCTTGCTGTGACTTACATGCCCTGCTGTGACTTACATGCCTTGCTGTGCCTTACGTGCCTTGCTGTGACTTACATGCCCTGCTGTGCCTTGCACTGCCTTGCCATGCCTTGCCACCATGCCTTGCTGTGACTTACATGCCTTGCTGTGCCTTATGTGCCTTGCTGTGCCTTACGTGCCTTGCTGTGACTTACATGCCCTGCTGTGACTTACATGCCTTGCCGTGCCTTACGTGCCTTGCTGTGACTTACGTGCCCTGCTGTGACTTACATGCCTTGCCGTGCCTTACGTGCCTTGCTGTGACTTACATGCCCTGCTGTGCCTTGCACTGCCTTGCCATGCCTTGCCACCATGCCTTGCTGTGACTTACATGCCTTGCTGTGCCTTATGTGCCTTGCTGTGCCTTACGTGCCTTGCTGTGACTTACATGCCTTGCCGTGCCTTACGTGCCTTGCTGTGACTTACGTGCCCTGCTGTGACTTACATGCCTTGCCGTGCCTTACGTGCCTTGCTGTGACTTACGTGCCCTGCTGTGCCTTGCACTGCCTTGCCATGCCTTGCCACCATGGCTTGCCTTTGCATGCCTTGCTGTGCCTTATGTGCCTTGCTGTGCCATTTCATGACTTGCTATATGTTGGCGTGTTGATGGACTAACCCAGTCGCCATTCTACTTTCCCCCTACATTACACTCATCATGTACCCACTCACACATTGCCATCGTCCCCAGTACACACTAACACCACTAGAACTCTCCACCTCTCCGACCAGCTTGTATAACACGGACTGTAGTACACCCACCCACGATCCATGGGCGCACGCACCCTTCCGAGTACATATACCTGAAGGGCATCAACACACCAGTAAGCACTCTTCCCAAAGCACCAAGAGGCTATGGAGATGTCAGCAGTGCGCTACATAAAACGGAATGGCACACATTAATGAATATACTCCCTGGTGGTGTTATGCTATGTTTCTGGGATCTACGCCACGCACCACCACCCTTTATATGTAGTAGCAGCCATTCCTTACTAATTTGGATTTCTCCATTAAAACACGAAAAATATAAATAAAATATTCTAATAACATGAGCACCATTATCCAAACCATCAATGTGCCTACAGAGTGGGGGCAGCAAGGAAATAGCCCTTAAAATGCATATCCACAAATGCCTGATTCAGTTGGAGTGTCAAACAAGTGTCATGCAAAGTATCGCGATAGATAAATGCTTCCCTCACATCCTCACATACATTCAAGATCAAGCTCTCATCAGTGTAGTTAATTATGCAAAACACAACGCTTCTTGCCAGGTTCTAATATTGGCCTTCTTAAAAAGAGGTTTAAGCCACTTTTTCCATTGGTCTCTGTAATGATTACAGATTACCAAGACATGGCCCAGGTCTTCATCGGCTCACATTCCACAAATACATTTCCGGGGTGCAGCCCTCCTTTCCAATTGCCACAGGCATTTAGTGGGAGCAGGTTGAGTCCAGGAAGCTCATTAAAGGTTTGCCGGACTGGAAGTACGGTGCTGTTAATGACATATACTGGCAGCCTTCTGGACTGGCAAACTGCAAGTCTGCCGGTGGGGGCCGTGATCTAACAGTAGGCCTGACCTTCCGGTAGTTCAGGCCACTCCTGGCAGACAATTGCCGCAATCACCGGAACCGGTATCACGGTTTCCAGTGTTTGTGGTATCCCCATTCCATGGAGTCCTATGGAGCTCCATGAGAAAGGTGGATTTACCAGGATCTCTGCCATCTGTAATATTCCAGTAATACCGGGATATCGGGCAGCGGAGACGGTACGGTAGTCCCCCGGTATCCCACCAGAATTACCGTTGGGTCCCCGGGGGACTTGCAATGAGCCTGTAAGCATCAGCATGCATCTCCTGCAATCATGTGTTCTGTTCTTTTTGCACGTGTGTTGTCTCCAGCCATACTTCACGCTGGTAATAGCTGCTGGCATGACAACTCTGAGCCCCAGAGGAAATCATAAGGGCTGTATGCAGGCCTTGTATCAAGCATCAGACGAGCACAGGGGTCAAGGCTACCCTTTCACAAGGGGTTTTCCTAGCATGACATTTCTGGGCAAAGGGCCAAGTATACAGAAGTACTGGCTTAAGGGATTAGTGGTTGTTCAACACAAATGATGTAACATTGCAGGGGGTCAGGGTTCGTCCAGTAACCAATCAAGCTGGTTTATTCATTCTATCAGGAAAATGTGTGCCCAGTAGAAACACTTTGGAATGGTCTGGATGCGGTGACGTGGGTTCTTGTGGTAGACAACCTGCACCTTGCGTATGAACACCAATCCGGTCTGGTGCAAGGTCAGACGCGTGATGTATGTGAGTGTGAGGACCCTGTGTCCTGTGCCATAATCTTCACGCGTGTGCAGTACTTTTAGGCCAACCTAAAGACTGAGGTCATTAGCTTTCGCTCAGTGTCAGCCTGCGATTGGGTGAAGTATTATGGGCTACATCTGCCAAATCTCGGGACATAGGATGCTCCCCTTATGCACAGTGTATTAGGTAGGATTCCCCTGGAAACACAATCTGGAATTTTGGTTCCATGTGGGGGATTTGAGCTTCCCTTAGGGCAAAGCACCTGTGGCCAGGCATGATCACAGCTGCACCTGCCATCTCCACTGTGAGCAGCCTCTGACGTGTTCAGTAGTCGGACTCTGAAGTGCCTAGTGCTTGGAAGCCCTCATGCTCCGAGAAGTTAGCAAGAAATAAAGGTCATCTTTAAAAGTTGAAAAGGACTTCGATGTGACATCAAACCCGTGCAGATCCCTGTCTGAGTCTGACTCTGTCTTCTTCATCCTGTCATTCTCTTCACAATAAGGTTCTCCTCTCAGAGAAACGTTTGCTTACACCCTCCACCCCTGATCATTCCCTTCACTCCGCTCTCACCACCTCTGATTGTGTTTGTCTTCTAAAGTGTCTTCTCTACATGCTGCTATTGTTCCGTCTTCTTCTCCCTCGACACTTTTATCTCCCAACTCGGTCATCTCCTCCTTTTCTCCTAAATTCGGAAACATCGTCTCTTCTGGCTCTCTCTCTTCCTACTGGCTCTCCTTCTGATCCTATTCCCTCTCCTTTAATACCTAACGTTTTTCCTTCTCTTGTCTCCTATCTTGCTACTCTCTTTAATATCGCTCTCCTCCCTTCGACCTCTCCCTCTTCCTTTAAGCATGCTCCCATTCTCCCTATTCTGAAGAAAGCATCACTTGATCCCTCTAACTTCCCTCTAACCTCCCTCCAGTTTCTCTTCTTCCTTAGCTCTCTAAACTGCTTGAACGATGAGTCTATTCTCAGGTTTCTCCTTTTGTCACAGATAATTCTACTCTTCCTTGTGCTCAGTCTGGCTTTCGTCCTTGGCATTCCACTGAAACTGCTCTTTTAACCATGTGCGACTCCTTGCTCTCGGCTCTCTCTGCTAAACATTCTTCTCTCCGTATACTATTGGATCTGTCTACGGCATTTGACACTGTTGATCATACTCTACTCTTGTCTTTCTTCACTTGGTTTTGGCAATTCTTTCTTTGCCTGGTTTTGCTGTTATCTCTCTAATCGCACTTGCTCTGTCTCCTGGGCTGGTTCTTCTTCTGGTTCTGTACCTCTTCTTCATGTTGTTCCCCAAGGTTCTGTGCTTGGCCCCTTTTTTGTTTTCTCTCTACACTTCTCCTCTTGGTGCGGTTATCTCATCCTTTGGGATATCGCATCACTTTTATGAGGATGATACACAACGTTGTCTTTCCTTTTCTTTCTTCTCGTCTGCTGTTCATGACAATTTAAATTCCTGTTTTCTTGCAATTAAGTCTTGGATGTCTGACCATTTTCTTGTCCTGAACTCAACCAAAACCAAAATTCTGTTAATTCCTGTCAAAACTATTCCCCTGCTTTCTGTCTTTTTCCCTCTGTCCGTTTTACTTCTCTCTAGTACTGCTGGTAACGTCAGCATTTATATTGACACTGATCTATCCTGTTCTTATTGTATTTCTACAATTTCTCGCTCTTGTAATTTTAATATTTTTAATATTCGGAAAGCTTGTCCTTTTCTGACCTTAGCTGCTACTAAACTTCTTATTTCTTCTCACCTTTTCTATTGTTCCACTATTCTATTTGGTCTTCCTATTTCTCGTTTGGCTCCACGTAAGTTTGTTTTCAATGCTTCCATTTGCCCCTCGTGATTCTAGCTCTCAATATCTTGCCTCGCGTGGTTGGCTTTCCTTCTAATCGCCTCTCAAATGTATCTTTCTTTATGTTGTGCTTAAATCCCTCTATAGTCTTGCTTCTAGTTATTTGTCATTTTTGGTATCTTTTTGTTATCCCGCTCTTTCTTTTCATCTTCAATTATCTGTCCCTCATCCTCCATCTGCTCAATCATAATTCTGTTCCTTTCCCCTTCTTGCCCTTTGCACTGGAATTCTCTTCCTGCTCTCTTGACTCTATTACCTCTCATTCTTTATTCAGCACTTTCTTGAAGAATCCTCTTCTTCAGTCCTGAGCCTCACCTTGTAAAGTTTGTATAGTTGGTCAATCTACTTTTTATTGTACTGCATTTTATTCTTTGTACAGCGCTTTGGTGAAAGCACTCCATACATTTTAAATACATAAAAATAAGAAACATCCTGGGTTTTCCTCCAGTTCCCATTGGGTGCTGCTCAGCATTACAAACAGCATCCTCTCATCCAATCAGAAGTCAGCCAGTCTCTTCTATTGATTCGCATGCAATTCAGAAAGTCTGTTGAGCACATATAAGCGCCTTGGTACCCCATGGTACAAATGTCAAAACTTTGGTTCTGAAGGTTCCGGCTGACCTTTGACTTCACACTTGACCTAGCATGAAGGGTAACATCATACAGAATGTTTCTAGAGACTTTCTAAACTGCATTGCTTACATGTAACCTACACCAATTCACTTAGTTACCTCTCTGTAGACATAGTTCATTCAAAGTCATTCTGTGCTACCATGTGTTCTTGTCTGCCTGCTCCCACACTCAGAGGCGCCTGCTCTGCTCAACTCCTGCTACCACTGGGTAAGCCAAGGAAAGCTTAAAGAACCTGTTTGCATGGGTTTTGGGAGGCACCCCACACCCTGCAGTCAAGACGTGCACTGTATAAAGAACTTTAAAGAAAATTCATTAATAATTTGTTTGTAACATGCTCAATATCAGAGAGCAGTCTCTAAGCGCGGGCCTGGGAATCAAACTTGCTTTGCTCAGCAATAGCTTGCTTCCAAGACAAACGTGTTGCCCCTGAGCTATCCTCCCAGCCCAAAGAAATACTCAAACAACCTAAGCTTGACAGGAGGCTCTTTTTGTATGCTGGTCATGCTATGCTACCCTCAGAGATGCCACGGAGACGGCGGATGCTTGAAGAGTAGCCAACCCCTTAACGGCCAGCCTAATATGCAAGTCTATGCAAAAAGGACGAGAATACTTGTCCATGGCACTTAAGGGGCCTATAATCTAATATTCCCAAATGAAAACATTACATTTTTTGAAAATAACATCTATATCGTTATTTGTAGATAACGAAGATTAGGGGACGTTGGGTTAATGTTCACGCAGTCGTGCTCATGGAATGACAATTTATAAAGAGCCTTTAGCTCATCAATACACTGTTACATTTTAATCCCACCTGTTGGCAGGGATCACTTGTGCCTCTGATGATGGCGAATGAGGTCACATTTACATTGTTGCATTATTCAGGGTCCTGGCAAGTAATTTAGGCAAGATCAGAGTGGCACCCCTCTCATGTCCTGGTTCTTTAAGTTATACTCAGGTAAGGGTAAGATGCACGCCAGAAACTATATTGCACCGTGGTTTATGCGACTACAAGGCTTGGAAGCAGGAGTGGTCAATGGATTGCACTTGATGTAGCAATAGCAAGACTATCTTCTACTTGTGACCCATGTGGTGATTTCCTTAATACAAACCGTGTGAGATTGTCAACAGAGCTCCTCAGCGTTATTGTTTTCAGGATTTGGCAAGAGCTCAAGAGCTTTAATCTCATCCTGTTGAGTTATTGCAGTACGCTCTCATTTTCCAAAGTCTGGTGAGGACTTGGCTTTCAGGTGTCAAAGTGCTGCCAGTCTCCGCAGTTTGTAGAGGAGCAGACCAAGACATCCACAGGAGATCCTATCCCCCTACATCCCCTATATTGAAGACATGAGACCATGCCCTGTCTAACCCCAGCTATTGTACCAATATAGCAGCAAGTATTTGGAAGACGGTATCCGTTAAGACAACGATATCGAATATACCCTCCGGTTGTTGACAGCCTGCAGGAGGAACTCCCTGAAGGAATATGAGAGAGGGATAAGAAAATGGACGGATGACATCATAGGAAAGTGTGCACAACGTCCTGAAATACGGAATGAAGACAATGTATGGATCCTAGAGGTGAAATGACGAAGTAAACAATCAAGTGAAACTTAAAGTGTAAAAGAAGAAGATCACATGTTAGAAAGTGATGCAGAAATCAGAAGTATAAAGAATGTACATACACTGAAACGTAAGATAGATCAAGTCATCTAGCTACAAGTAGTGAACAGAATGCAGGCGGAGCTGCCTTTGTTCAGATACTGGACATTGGTATCATGAGATAATAAACCAAAGTATCATAAAGAGAAAATGGAAGGCTGTGTCACAGTAGAATAGCAGGTTATTGGAGCTGCGTTGGGAGGCTGTCTGGCCTGAAGTCAAGAACAGAGAAGTCGAGGTCAGCTATTTATGCTGAAGAGGAACATGTGTGCAGAAGATCAATCTTCTCATGTTAAGGTGCAAGAAAGAACACAGAGGATGCCAAGACTTAATTAATTGAAAACATTTAAAAGCTTGCAGAATAAACAGAATCATGGTCTCTTGTCATGTGTGTCGAGGATGGAAATAGGGTTTGAACTTGGAGTTCCAGACACAATATCGAGTGCCCTCACTCCCTTTGCATTCCCAGGACAAGAATACTCTGCAAGGCCAAGTACAAAGATAATTTCATGGCAGAAGGCATGGGTGATAAGAGATGTTGGGCTAATTGGGTGGCAGGGCAGCCTCATGGCCTATCTACTTGCACCTGGGTCTTGGCTTATCTGCTGGTTATTGAACCAAATGTTCCAGACATGGCACAAGTGTGCCAAACCAATTGTATTAGTCTTTATAATGAAGGACCTTATAGCTTGAGAAACAAATGAAATACTGTATAACTGATTTTCCTTAAATGACACGTATGAAGAGGTAGGCATAAATTGTCTGCCGTATTTCGGACAGCCAATAACAAACCTAGCTCCTATATGATTGTATATCTAGATGTATCCCTTAACCAATCCCAACTTTTGATAGGTTTTTCTCTATTGCCATATAGCGTGACGTCATTCTGACACATAAAGAAGTATGTAATTGTATTTTTGTGTGAAAATCGCTTCGAATGAGCGTACGTCCGTTGATGTTCGTTGTAAACTCCCTGTTTTAGATAATTGTGAATAAAACAGCAACTTGCCATCTTCTTGAGCTTGTCCGGTTATTTGTACTCAGAATTATTCTGGTGTAATACCATCCAGTAAGAGATGCACGTTCCAAGTTGCCCATATGTTGATTGGAAATGTGCCTGCAAGTTCAAGCAGTCAGAGTTTTGCTTTTTCGTCTCTATCTCAGACTCTAGGGACTTAGCCTTAAAGTTCCAGCAGTCAGCGTTTCTCTATACTGTCTCTTTCTCAGACTCTAAGAACTTGGTCCACAAGTACCCACGTGCATAGCTTCTCTTCTCCGTCTCTTTCTCAGACTCTAGGGAATTTGGCCTTCAAGTTCCAACATGCAGAGTTTCCCTTTTCAGTCTCTTTCTCGGACTCTAGGAACTTGGCCATAAAGTTCCAGCATGCAGAGTTTCTCTTTTCAGTCTCTTTCTCGGACTCTAGGAATTTGGCATTCTTGTTCCAGAGTGCAGCATTTCTCTTCTCAGTCTCTCTCTTCGGACATTAAGAACTTGGCCTTCAAGTTCCAGAATGCAGGGTTTCTCTTTTCAGTCTGTTTCCCAGACTCTAGGAACTTGGCCTTCAAGTTCCAGCATGCAGAGTTACTGTTTTCAGTCTCTTTCTCGAACTCTAGGAGTTTGGCCTTCTAGTCCCAGGGTGGAGCTTTTCTCTTTTCATTCTCTTTCTTAGGACTCTAGGAACTTGGCCTTCAAGTTACAGCATGCAGAGTTTCTCTTTTCAGTCTCTTTCTCGGATCAAGAAACTTGGCCTTCAAGTTCCAGCATGCAGGGTTTCTCTTTTCAATCTATTTCTCTGATTCTAGGAACTTGGCCTTCAAGTTCCAGCGTGAAGCATTTCTCTTTTCAGTCCCTTTTTCGGACTGTAGGAGTTTGGCCTTCTTGTTCCAAAGTGGAGCGTTTCCCTTTTCAGTCTCTTTCGTCAGACTTTAGGCACTTGGCCTACAAGTTCCAGCATGAAGAGTTTCTATTTTCAGTCTCTTTCTAGGACTCTAGGTAGTTAGCCTTACAATTTGTGCATGCAGAACTTCTCTTTTCCATCCCTTTATCAGACTCTAGGAACTTGGCCTTTAAGTTCCTGCATGCAGAGTTTCTCAGTCTCTTTCTCTGACTCTAGGAACTAGGTCTTCTTGTTCGAGAGTGGAACGTTTCTCTTTTCAGTCCCTTTCACAGACAATAGGGACGCAAGTTCCCGCATGCAGAACTTCTCTTTTGCATCTCTTTCTCAGACTCTAAGAGCTTTGCCTTCAAGTTCCTGCATGCAGAGTTTCTCTTTTCAGTCTGTTTATCAGACTCTAATGATTTAGCCTTCAAGTTCCTGCATACAGAGTTTCTCAGTCTCTTTCTCTGACTCTAGGAACTAGGTCTTCTTGTTCCAGAGTGGAGCGTTTTTCTTTTCAGTCCCTTTCTCAGACAATAGAGACGCAAGTTCCTGCATGCAGAACTTCTCTTTTGCATCTCTTTCTCAGACTCTAAGAGCTTGGCCTTCAAGTTCCTGCATGCAGAGTTTCTCTTTTCAGTCTGTTTATCAGACTCTAGTGACTTAGCCTTCAAGTTCCTGCATACAGAGTTTCTCAGTCTCTTTCTCTGACTCTAGGAACTAGGTCTTCTTGTTCCAGAGTGGAGCGTTTCTCTTTTCAGTCCCTTTCTCAGACAATAGGGACTGAAGTTCCTGCATGCAGAACTTCTCTTTTCAGTCTGTTTCTCAGACTCTAGTGACTTAGCCTTCAAGTTACAGCATAAAGAGATTCTCTTTCTCTTTCTCGGACTCTCGGAACTTGGCCTCCTTGTTCCAGAGTGGAGCGTTTCTCTTTTCAGTCTCTTTCTCGGACTCTAGGAACTTGGCCTTCTTGTTCCAGAGTGGAGCGTTTCTCTTTTCAGTCTCTTTCTCGGACTCTAGGAACCTGACCTCCCAGGTTCAGCACAGAGCGTTTCTCTCTTCAGTCTGTTTCTCAGACTCTGGGAACTTGGTCTTCCAGTTCCAGCGCGCAGCGTTTCTCTTTTCAGTACCTTCTCAATTGACTCTGGGATGTAGCAAGCAAACAGAATTTGAAAGTCATACACAAGCCTGCCATAAAGGTACAGGCCTGTGAATTGGGTTGTATAGGCCTGAAATCATCTTGCCTGGTGCACAGTGACCTAATGTTTGAATTTGCTGTGTTAGCAAAAGGAGTAAAGGAGAACGCGTCCACAAGTGACATTTTAGGGAGTGTCACTTGCGCTGACTTGTAAGGTCTGCTTCAAAAGCCCAATTATATTGCATTAGTGGTATCTCAGTGGTTTTACTGCCCAGATTGCACCAAACTCATAATCTTGCTGGAGGCTTTTGGGAAACCACTTTCTATAGTCTGAGTTCCTCAGTGATAGCAGCACTCAGACTATAGAAAGTGGTTTCCCAAAAGCCTGATATATCCAACAACACTGACCGGGTATCAGCCCTTGAGAGTGTTTGGTCTATAATTGAGCGAGCTGCTTCAATTTCACACCGTCATAGACTCTAATCACCCACGTAATGAAGCAGAATGTAAGCTGTGTTTGATCATATTCACTCACGTGCATTGGAAGTAAATTATCTGGTGATTACACAAGTAGTAATTACATCCTCTTCAAGCCTAACGGGATCAGAATGGGAAGTACAGTATAGTGCTTTGAAACCACGCATGGGCATTCACTCATCCAAGAAAGAAGTAGCTCGGAGCCACAGTACACTACAGAAAGTAACAAAGTGCAAAACACAACAGAGACAGTAGGCCTCATTCCGAGTTCGGAGGTAACCACGCCACTATTTGCGGCATGGTTGCTTCCGAACTCGTCCAAACTCCGGCCTGGTGAATGGAGTAATTACCGGTCCATTCCGAGGTCGGAGGGACCGGTAGTTTCCCATTCACTATGGCCATTCCACATTCCCATTTGAGCCCCCATAGGGCTCAATGGGAAGGGGGAAGGCGGCAATAACGATACCGTAAATTACGGTACCTTTATTGACCCCGGAGTACCTTTGCGGGTCCCGTTCTTAACGCCTGCTAAAAGCAGGCATTAAGGAAGGACCCGCAAAGCAGGCATTAAGGACGGGACCTGCAAAGGTAACTCGTAGTAGGGCGGTAAGGGTTTAACGGCACCGGTCTCGTTACCGGTGACCGGTAACCCTTACCGCCCTACTCGGAATGAGGCCCAGTGACTGAACAACTGTTAGAATAATGGCATTTCCTTAGAGATAAAAGGAAGCAAATGAGAACTGACAAACATTGCAGAAGAACTCAAACCAGAGTCATGACACCAATTGCCAGCAGATCTGTAGCAAGAAAACAACTTGGTGACATTGAAAGGAAAGTAACCCAAAAACCACACAGAAACAATTATTCAAAGAGTCAAATAAGCACTGCACCTCTTGCAAGGGAGAACAAGGTGTATTACATGCAAAAAGGTCTCAGATGGTTCCCTAGACTCAATATGACAGAGCTCTCTCCTTTTTCAAATGGTTACATCTTGTATAGGCTGATAAGACATAATTAACAAAACTAACATAATAATGAGTCACAACATAATCCCTCCACCCCCATTGGCTGCCACCTATAGAACATGCTAATTTCCCTTTATAATCCCATGAACAGTTGGCCACATCTAATCTAAGCCCACTCCCCTATATATGTGGTTTACTAAATGCTCACTACTACTTCCATCAGGGGTCAAGTCCTACAAATTAAAGTGAGGGGATTCATCAACAAACGCAATGGGAAGTGACGTCGCCAGAAATTAGCATATTGAGGGGAAATATCCACATTTCATGAAACCTGGCTATGCATAACCACCCAAATTGCACAGGATGAATGGCATTTGCCTTTCATAAAATAAACACACACACAAAAACCAAGAGAGGATATTTTCTTGTAATAGTGTTTTTGAAAACGTTGAAAGGTGTGCATGTTTTAAACTCTAAGAACCACTACAAATGTTTTCCCTGGAACTTGCAGTACAGAAATGCGACATTTCACCTTCAGTTGTGTCTTATTTTTCATCAGGTTATAGTGCAGTGGTCGAAGTGTCCAACCTGCAAACCTGACGACTGTGGTTCGATCCCTGAGGTCGGCTTTAATTCATGAATTCAAAGAGGACATTCAATGTTTCTCATTTTAGCTGGGGGGACTGAGTCCACCCTCTGGAAAAAGTGGGTGGACTCCGTCCGCTCACGTGTACCCTCGACGTGAGCCCTGAATTCCATGAATGAGGTTGGTGTTTTTGCCTTATTGACACATTGATAAATCGTAACCATCAAGGGATGTGCACCCCTATGGCCCAGACACAATAAAAAATAACCTGACGTAGCCAACTGTGCATTAATAGGCCTTCTCATTATACCAGTTGCCACAGCGCACAAAAGTTGCCTCACGGATCTTGTAAATAATTAATTGGCATCACCTCTGCTCCTGCTATCCCATATCATGGAATGTTCCAGCCACGGTTTCCCCATATCTCCTTGAAACCCCAGGTCCCCAGTAATGACGTGACCGGGGCACCGTCCTTGACTATGAATGTCAGGGATTTCCTTGCTTTGGTTGTGTGTCTACTTGTAATTCATATGGGATGACCGCTTATTGAGGAGGGAAGTAGAGCTCTAAATCTTCACCTTCCCATTGGCAACACAAAACCGTATGGCCTGTTCTCATGAATTTGTCCTTCAAATGGTGTCTCCCTACCAGCTCTCCCTGCAGCTCCTATTCAGGTTCTGCAGCTGGATACAATTCAGGCCTGATTCATGGAAATGTGCTCAGAAATTCCACAAGGGATGCACACTGAGAAGGACACTGCGTAAGCCTACGCGCAGAAAAAAAAATGCGGGCCCCACATATTCATGGAATTTACAGGGCAAAGTAACCATAATGGCAAGTCGTGGCCGGAACACTCCCAACACGACCAGATGCAAAGCATAAACAGCCAAAACAGCTACCTTTGCCCTCTCCCCTGGGCACAAATGCACGTACCTTTCAAACAGTGCGTGGGGTCCCACGCAAGCAGGCCTGCATCTCAGGGACCATGCACAGGGTCCCCAGTAACTGTATCGGGTATGCCAAAAACATTTGTATAAAAAATCGTAACTCGCTGATTACTCGGGAAATCTGCATGCAAACCCCCGTAAACCGCTCCTGCACCCCGGTAAACTGCATACGCGCACCTCTAAGTTAGATCAGAACCTCGGTTGTGTACACACACCCCTATATCTGACATCCAAGCCCACCGCTGCGCTGCCATTCCTACACGCATGTCTACTGACGAACTGCCTTCAGGTGGCGGATACTATGAAGGATTTGCTTGGCCATTTCCTGGCCAAGAGGTTGCACGATTGATTACATGAATACATCTCGTACTGTGCAATTGTGGGCATGCGAGCGACTGCCTGCAGGCCGTCCCTCGACACACCAACTTTTTTAGCAAGTTCTTCCCATTTTTGGTGTGCCGTTCCCTTCCCAACCCTCTGCGCAAGCCACACCCATTCTCCAAGTGGGGTCTCGCGCAAGGCCCTCGATCGCTCGCAGAGACGTGCTGAGCTTGTGCGAACTCCACGCAAGTCCAGGAAAAGTACTGCGCATTCGATTCAATGAACCGACAATGACAGATTTGCGCGCAGTTCTGCGTGCAAGTATCCTATTTTCTATTCAAATAATTCCATGCATCGGGCCCTTAGTGTTTATCTGCATACTGCGGGTGCCTCTGATCTCGGCTTCTCACCTGGGGAACAGAAAAGGACATTTGATTTTAGAGCTAAGCTATAGAGAGCTAATCCGGGCCTGCATTCTATTCTGCTCAAAGTGTACCAGGGCTTAACTTCCAGTATGGCGATGCTCCTGCCATGTTAATACGCTGACCTTGCTTCTACAACAGTACCTTGCTGACTTCATCTTCAACTCTTCTAGCACCTCACTGTCGTCAGTAACCTTGAATGCATCAACTAAACAATACTGCCATACCTATAACCTCTGCAACCGCAACAGTAGCACATGTGTTGCTCTTTCTGTGTTGCTGTATGTGAGCATCTTATATGTGTCAAACCTAACAAAAACAATACACATGCTTTATGCTATGCAACCCTCAGTCTATTACCCCAATATTGTGTGCTAATAAGCTTTTCTCAATCTGAACCGTTTTGCCTGGCTGGGATTTTGTCTTTATCTATTTTGAATCCTTTGTCTGTGAGCAATTGCAACAATGTAATTGAGTCCGCTTTACATAATTCTTCCATTGTGCTTTATATCAAGAGGTCATATACATACTGAATGACAGTACTCGGTACATGTATTTTGCCCAAATCTATGTCTGTTAAAAATAATGGTCGTCTTGCAATACCCCTGAGGAAGTCTAGTATGTTGGAACCGTTGCCCGCGATAGGTGAACACAGTGAGATATTGAGAATCAGGGTGCAAAGGAATGGAAAAGAATGCATTTTTTAAATTAACCTTTTCCCTGATGAATGCCTAGCAGAAGGATGTGCCCTGAACATTGTGGCTACCCTCCTGCAACCTGCCACCACCTGCTGCCTGCCATCACTGACCTCTCAGCCGGGACCCTTTCAGTGATGGCCGTCACCTTTCTTCAATGAAATTAACCCTCCATGATGGGGAGTGAAGGTGAGGCACGTCGTCCCATGGAGCCTCCTGATTGGCTCCCTTGGCTAGCAAATACTTTGACCCGGCTAAGCCCTGAGGCGAAGCCGGGCCTGGTACTTTAAGGCCCGTATTTCAAAGGCCCTGTCTTTCCCCTGATGAATGCCTAGCAGACGGATGTGCCCTATACATCGTGGCTACCCTCCTGCAGCCTGCCACCACCTGCTGCCTGCCATCACTGACCTCTTAGTCGGGACCCTTTCAGTGATGGCCGCCACCTTTCTTCATGGAAATCAAACCTCCGTGATGAGTGAAGGTGAGGCAGTTTGCCCCATGGAGCCTCCTGATTGGCTCACTTGGCAAGCAAATACTGTGACCCATACTGTGACCCGGCTAAGCCGTGAGGCGAAGCCGGGCCCAGTACTTTAAGGCCTGTGTTTTGAAGGTACTGTCTTTCCCCTGTCTACCTCATGGATACTTGGCATGCCACTATCTACCAGCTTCGCTTGCACATGTGGTGTGCCTAAAGCACCTGCTCCGCTCTCTTTCACAATCCGTGGCATTTCGCAGGTAACAGGATCAATGTTCAAAATGTCCCCTTATGCCTGCGCCTATGCCCAACATACCGTTTTCATCATTCATCCCATCCACACTGCTCGCTACCACCCAGTGTGTGATTCTGCCTTTAAACAGACCGTTTCTGATTCACATGCAGTTCGAACGTCTTCTCTACAGTTTTATTGCTATCTATTTAGGACAATTATCTTCTGAGCCTACCCGCCAAGTAAGACTCGACGAATGTCACACCCATAACTTGAACTCAGGTGCTACCCTACAATACATCGCAGACTTCGGCGATCCATTGCCTTTAATCCTGTAATGTTAGCCACTCACTACATCCAAAGCGCCTTTGCCCTTCACCTCATCACGCGACCATCCTGCCAGCCTTACCTATAATACTCTTGTGTCCTACTTATGCTATGCCTTTGCCTCTATGATACACATGTCTGTGGTAGCTAATTCACAGCAACCTTATTCCTCATTCGCTTATTTGCTTTCTGCTGACTTCCATGCGGAGAGTGCCTCTTACTATATATATACCATGCCATGTTCCATGCTATCTCATATCTGTATGTGAACCACCATTCTCTGAAACTGACTCGCCTTTTAGCACGTACTGTAAAAGCCTACCTTCTCACTCACTCACTCACTCGCATGCATACCTTTGTATGCGATCCTGTTTAAACATGTTGTTAAATATGTTTTTTCTGCACTTTATGTGAATATATGTATATGTATCTGATGTAGCTCCCTCCAACATGATGCAAGCTTTCCCCAGTATACATACTACTTACCTATTATGTCCCATATGTACCTGATGTAGCTCCCCGTAACAAGAGGCAAGCTTTCCCCAGTATACATACTACTTACCTATTATGTCCCATATGTACCTGATGTAGCTCCACGTAACAAGAGGCAAGCTTTCCCCAGTATACATACTACTTACCTATTATGTCCCATATGTACCTGATGTAGCTCCACGTAACAAGAGGCAAGCTTTCCCCAGTATATATACTACTTACCTATTATGTCCCATATGTACCTGATGTAGCTCCACGTAACAAGAGGCAAGCTTTCCCCAGAATATATACTACTTACCTACTATGTCCCATATGTACCTGATGTAGCTCCACGTAACAAGAGGCAAGCTTTCCCCAGTATACATACTACTTACCTATTATGTCCCATATGTACCTGATGTAGCTCCACGTAACAAGAGGCAAGCTTTCCCCAGAATATATACTACTTACCTACTATGTCCCATATGTACCTGATGTAGCTCCACGTAACAAGAGGCAAGCTTTCCCCAGTATATATACTACTTACCTATTATGTCCCATATGTACCTGATGTAGCTCCACGTAACAAGAGGCAAGCTTTCCCCAGAATATATACTACTTACCTATTATGTCCCATATGTACCTGATGTAGCTCCACGTAACAAGAGGCAAGCTTTCCCCAGTATATATACTACTTACCTATTATGTCCCATATGTACCTGATGTAGCTCCACGTAACAAGAGGCAAGCTTTCCCCAGAATATATACTACTTACCTATTATGTCCCATATGTACCTGATGTAGCTCCACGTAACAAGAGGCAAGCTTTCCCCAGAATATATACTACTTACCTATTATGTCCCATATGTACCTGATGTAGCTCCCCGTAACAAGAGGCAAGCTTTCCCCAGTATACATACTACTTACCTATTATGTCCCATATGTACCTGATGTAGCTCCACGTAACAAGAGGCAAGCTTTCCCCAGAATATATACTACTTACCTACTATGTCCCATATGTACCTGATGTAGCTCCACGTAACAAGAGGCAAGCTTTCCCCAGTATATATACTACTTACCTAGTATTTCCCATATGTACCTGATGTAGCTCCCCGTAACAAGAGGCAAGCTTTCCCCAGTATATATACTACTTACCTAGTATTTCCCATATGTACCTGATGTAGTTCCACACAACAAGAGGCAAGCTTTCCCCAGAATATATACTACTTACCTACTATGTCCCATATTCACCTGATGTAGCTCCCCGCAACAAGAGATGAGCTTTACTCAGTATATATACTACTTACCTATTATGTCCCATATGTACAGGATGTAGCTCCCCACAACAAGAGACAAGCTCTGCATAGTATATATTACTTAACATTATGTCTGAAATGTACCTGACGTAGCTCCTGTAATAAGAGTTGAGCTCCCCCAATATTTATGCTGTTTACTTATTGTGACCTCTATATACTTCGGTGAAGCCTTCTGTGACTTGAGGCAAATCTCTCCATGTATGTATTCTGTGACTTGCAATTATTGTAACTTGTCTGACCATGCACTTACTGAAACCATATTCTTAAGTAATGTGCCTAGATGCACCTGGGCTTTGTGTGCTATATCAATAAAATAAAAAAAAATAAAAAAACAATGACAGTAAAGTGTGTGGCCTCATTTGGTATATCGCGGTGGGGTTTGGTACAACTTTGAATTCAGCCTGAACGATATTATTTAAGGGGCGTAAATCCTGTATCATCCTCCAACAACTTAACCCTTTTGCTTTTTTGACAGGGTATATTGCTGTGTTAAACAGGGATTCTGAAGGTAGTATAACGGCTTGCTGCCATAACACAACAATTGTATCATGTATTCCCTCATCTGCCTCTCATGACAATGGATACTGGCACACTCTGAGTAACATTGCTCCATCTATCATCCCACTCAGTGGTTGAGCCGGGTCAATGCACACAACTGTACACCACTTATCCCCCTCTTCATCAGTCCCTATGATCACTATCTTGTAATCCACAATCACCACCCCTTCCAAATCTAACCTAATGATGGTACCCAGAGCATGGTCTTGAGGCACTGCTGGTAGAAGCAAAACTTCTGACGGCACCCTCCATGGCTTGTTTCTAATTCCTGGCACCCAACTCAACAAAACAGTTGTTCTACACATAAACACATCCAGGTGTAAAGGTGTTCTTCTAGTGTCGCGATACAATGCTTGTGTTTTCGGCAGGACCCTAGCATAACAAATTCCTGGTATGAAGCACACTATCCCTTCTATCAAAAATGAAATTGTCATGTTCAACTTACTTAACAGATCTCTGCCTAACAAGTTCACTGGTGTTGCAGTTGAGAACAATAGCAGAGTATCCTCATTGTTACCTACCTTGTTGGCTAAGTCTTCTGTGAATGGAACCAAATTAATTGCCCCAGAGACCACTGTGTGTCCATTTCTTTTCCTGAAAAGGGGAAGCACTCTTCTTTTATACATGATTTTGTTGCACCTGTGCCAACCATGAAAACAAATGATTTGTTGCCTATCTCTACACCTACTAGGAGTTCCTCTTCCAGGTCAACAGTAACTGATAGGACTGGGCACACCAAAGTTCTCTGTGGGCTATCCTAATCGGGATAGGTGTTAGACCCTGGGAACACAAAGGGGTTACCACCCACCACACTCGCCCCTTGATACTGCATCACTGTGCCATGTGGTAAAGCATTTTTGTCCCATACTTGTGGTGTTGACTGTTGTGCCTGTTGTTGGGCATACACTGGCATGCTGTTGGGCACCGTGGGTTGCATCAGTGGTGATAAGGGCATCTGATATTGATACTGAGGTGGATGGCCCCGTTGGGGCACCTGCCCGGGTGCCTCTACATTTGGGGCATTGGAGGCATCATCCCATACTGCTGGAGATATGTGACCAGGGCCATCGGTCCATTAGAATATGCAGAGGTATCATACGCAGCCGCTTACTTACTCCTACCCTATTGAGCAAAATGACCCTTTTTCCCACATGATCAACATGGTCCAGGTCCACCAAATTGTTGCCAGATTCCTCCAAATCCTCCTCTTCTGCCTCCTCTGAATGCTTGGAATCCCTGTCACCCTATTGGATAACCTCCCTGATAACCTCCCTGGTAACCTCCCTGAAATCCTCTGTTGCCTTAGTAGCCCTCATACCCTCCTGTTCACTCCGGCACCATTCTCGTTTCCACTGGTGCCATCTGTGGTCCTACCTGCCCGACATGCGGGCCCATAATCACCACTCCTTCTATGCTCAGTTTTGCAAATTCCTTCTATACTAACTTCGCTTCAGCCTACTGCGCCTTGTCTATCACTTTCTTCTCCTTTGCTTGCCTTCATTTGCAATGATGTACTGTAATTGCCTGGATCCATGTCCATCCTTTGGCGGCAATCCCCATCACCTTATCTAAATCATGTTCCACCTCCTTTGGAAGTCCTTTCATCAACATGAGATCAAATATCACTATGGTCTTATCCCATGGTTCCCTTGTCTCAGCCCTCCACATCTCTTAAAGGTGTAATATGTATTGTGCCAGGTCTTCGTCCTATTTCACAGTCCACACCATTATCGAGTGTATGTCCGGTGTATCGGGATATGCTGCTCTTAAGGCAGCCCATACTTTAGCCTGACAGTCGTTAAAATGTGCCCCATTATGGTTGTCATCACTCATTCATATCCTTGCATACCTCGCTCTTTTACAAATATGATCCACTTGGTTGCCTAAGATGCTGCGAACAAACAGCCTGCTCCTGCTACGAGCGATGGCAGTACTTTCATCAAGTTATTTCTATGCATATGTGGCAATGGCACATGATGTGCTCTGCCGGGCCCTTTATGTAACAGAGGAAACTGTGCCCCCACTTGCTTAGCCGGCACCTTTTTCCCACCTCACTTTCACCACCGTCATGCGACCTGGCTGGATTCCCAATATTGACTCCCTACTCTCTACTCTCGGTGCCAATCTGGGTGACATTTGTTCTCCCTGCTCCTCATCTATGCCACACTCCTCCTCCTCTGCTACTCTTACATCAGCATCGGATCTGATTGACTCATAGTCTACACTGTCCGCCCGGGCCAATCCCTCTTCGTACCACTCGTCCCTTTGACCTTCATCTCTCTTTTCAACATGTACATCCCAAATAATGGTACTATCAATTCTAAATAAAATATCACCCGCTCTCCATTCATCAGTGCCTATTGGTGCTCTTTGCCCTTCTCCCTTTCCCACTTTCCTCACTTGAGCTCTGTCTCGGTCCTTTGTAGGACTATTTCTATATCTCTTTGTGCCCTGTTCTTTGTTTACATTACTAATAGGGTGTGTGACATCTGGTACTGTGGTTTGTGAAACATTTTCATAAGTGGTGGAGGCTCTCTGTCGCGGGGCTGCATGGGGAACATACTCTGGGTTATGCAACCTGCTGCTGCTTGCATTGGGTAGCACCCCTGTGGGGGTGGGAGGGCTGTGGAGGCTGTAGGTGTATCACTGAACTTGGGGGCTAAACAGGATGCAGGGGTGAATACAGGGTGCTTGTATTACAACTTCTCCCCTTTAAAAGTCCTCAGGGACATCTTCCAAATCCTCAACCATCTTCCACAGCTCCAAAACACTTTCTCAACTTCTTCGCCTTACATTTTTCAGTTAAGTGTGTGTACATGTCGCCCAGAACATCTTAATTATCTGTTCCATCTTCGAGGCATGGCTTGTACATCCATCTTTGTGATATTTCACAATGATCTCCCTATACAGAGGAAGAGCTGTACACATGCATTCAAGTGGGGTAAAGGAACTCATTGTTATGTCAAGTACATACTTGTAACAGCCTTTTGCTTCCTAAAGACTGATCCAATGGTGCCGATCTCACAGGCCCCCTCCCAACACTGTCCAAATTCCCTGTTCTTTCCCCCTCCCCGTTGTCTTCACCACACACACCACACAATCACCACAAGACAACTCTCTCTACACAGCCCAAACACCACCACTCCACACCACAATAACTCCCAAAACACCTTAAATCACAAATCAATACTATCCCAGTTTATATCAGGGCTAGCTAACTCCAGGCCTCAGGGGCCATAAATTTGTCAGATTTCCAGTATATTCCTCATTAATATTGATAAGATAAATTTCCATAGAATGATTCTAAATGTATGCACATTTGTTCTCATGAATTTTAATGAGAGATATCGTGAAAATCCATCAGGATTCCGGCCCTCAAGGCCTGAAGTGGGACAACCCTGGTTTATATACACAATGGTTTAAACCCTTCCTCAGTCTATTCTTCAAAACAAAGGAATTTACCTCCTTACGCCCCCTTGTGCTGGGCAAAGGGATTCTGGACCCACCATATAATGGGCCCACACAACAAAATCACATTTATTTACAAATGGTGTAGGCCCTTCCTATATCGCCATGCCTAAGAACGAGGGTATCTACCTTCTCCCAATCCCGTTTGCAGAGTGGTGGGTTCCCAGGTCCTCCATACACTGGACCTCACCTCTTATTTAATTATGCAGCGCTGCCTTTCCTCCAAAATGGGGAAGATCCTGTTTACTCACTCTTCACTGTTTTCCTCATAATATATATGGGATTACACAATTACTGCACCGGTTGAAAATGCTGACTTGTTTTTTACCCCCATTTCTCAGAATATATACGTGAGGGATGGGGTACATTTGTAGAGGAGGTCTCAAATAAAGCCTGCACTCCAGTCGCCCATTTTGAAGTACTAGGAATGTTTACACCAAAATATGTGATGTATGATGAGCAGATAAATCAGCAGAGAGCCGCAGTAGGGCTCTGCCCAGTACCTATTAAGAGAGCAACACCTATTGAAGTACCGATACCAAGAAAACCATGGACAGTAAGGTAACCATTAAGGAAACCTTGCCAGAAAATGAGACGAAATGAAGATTGCCTAAGTACAGTCCCGGAAGAAACCAAAAAGGTCTTAATGCAAGACGAATGATGACGTCACGAGGACCCGGACTGATGTACCAATAGAAGAAATGACAACCCGAGAATGACACACAGAGAAGAAACTTGTGAAGCAAGAGACTAGATAACAAACCTAGTCACACAGCCACTCTCTGTTTAACCCCAACAAGGGTAATGTGATTAAAAAAAAATGTTCACTACTTGAGCAGTATGAATTTCCCAAAAATATAAATAAAGTCCAAGTCTTAGTCAATTGTTCTCGCTTTCACTTAGCGATGCGAGGCGGTGTTCACTCAGCCGCCGCAGCTCTAGCTCTGCAAACTAAGGTATGCACGAGTACAGCTATTTAAATTACCAGGATCCCATTTCCTGGCTCTGACACTTAATACGTCCTTACACCCACAAATTGGCATCTGGATTACGTCCAGCTATTGGATTGTGTGTTTCTGTTGACTACATTGGAAGACAACACGGCAGATACAAACATAGCACCACTCAACCTCTTTTTGGCTTTACACTTCTCGTGAGGTAACCTCTCAATTTCCAAACCGCATTCAGTTATTTGACTATTAGTTATTTGACTACTCTCTTGCACACTACTACATTTATTTTTATTTTTATTTTTTTCCTTTCCTACATCTCAACATGATGTGAATTTTACTACGTCCTGGTATGTGATCATTTTTCATGACTATACTATGTTGCAATATGTTTTGGTCATTTGTATTATAATATTCACTACTTTATATCTTATGATTATGCAATACTTGAATCTGTTGTTGTTATCAATACACCTTAGTGGCATAGACTTGCCCTGACGAAGGAGATAAATGCTCCGAAATGCATTGGCACATTAAGTCTATTCAAATTATGAGATGTGTTAGCCGCACCCTCACTAAGATTTGATTAGTGATAATTTTTTGAAATTGTTCTTTTGATAAACAAATATCACTCTGACTAAGACTTGGACTTTATATTTTTGTGAAACTCATACTGCTCAAGTAGTGAACATTTATTATTTGGAATAACATTTATTTTGGAATCACATTACCCTTGTTGGGTTTAAATGGAGAGCGGCTGTGTGACTAGGTTTGTTATCTAGTCTCCTGCTTCACATATTTTTCGAGTCAGGGTGTCTCCAGACTCATTGCAGCCCGCTCCTGTGAGCATTGTTCCTAACTTTTCTAAAAACCTTAGTTTTTATGCAAAATTTTCAATGATACCAGATTAAAAGTGTATCTACTTATTGGTGCCCACTTATTTCCTTTTGACACAGAGAAGGAACGCCATGAATAAGGATATTGTGAACCTAAAAAGGGGAGAACAATGTTGAAATACAAAAAAGCTTAAGCTGTAAACAGGATGAAGATATTCAACCAGCTAACACCTGTACATATTCTTGGAACCGCAAGAAAGCTAAGAAAACAATGCTGCTTGCAATGCTAAATAGAAGAATACTGCAGCAAGCGCCATTATACATAATTTACCTCAAAACGAAGCACAGTATTATAAGTGTTATTCCACTTTGTAAACAAAGCAGAATCAACCCAGGTTACTAAAGGCTGAATGAGCAGAGATTCATATTCTAGCAAAACGAGAAGAGACGGCTGCATCGAAACTCGGCAGATGTAACTCGTGCCAGGAGAGCCAACGTCATACTAATAGAAGGAAAGAACAGTAGCTACATATAATTGAAACTTAAGAACAGAATATCCTCTCTCTGAAAGGTCAAGATAAGGAGGCGTAGGCAGGTGGCAAGCTGAATAAGAATCAAATGCACAAATTGAGAGAAACTAGACAAATTCACGGTGTGGGAAGCACGTGACCAGCCGAGCAAGGAGAAGCACAGGTTCACACCTAGGCTTTGCATCCGCCCAGGCAGAGAAATCAGAACATTTCCAGACAGAAGATGCAGTTTCGAGGCCAACCACAGTAAAATAATTGACACATAGTTGCTGAAGTGATGATTGATTGTAACCTTAATTGGAGAAAGGACAGGAAACTAGGGGGCACCCTGCACCTGGCTGACCATTCTGCGTGCTGCTAAGCAAAGTGGAAATTTATGCATGGGTTTGGTGCCAACCCAATCACAATGGACCAACTAATCTAGGGCCCTATAATTAGTAGAACCAATGGGATGTCGTACATTTTAGTGACGTCTACAGTAGTCATTTTTGAAGGAAGGGCAAAGACGCCCACCTGACATTGTTTACACAATCCCCTCACTGCGTTACCATATACAAATGTAGTACCTATATTAAAGTTACCTTTTCCTAACCAATAGAATTGCATATTAACTTTTGAGTGTTATACGTCAATTATGATGAGTTTTCAGTATAAATGCTATGATTTTTATGAAGTTCATTGGATTGAAGCAAGACGGACGATCGAATCACTGCTGATTTCCATGACTCCCCATTTTTTGTACTTGTCATTAAACGGACTCCCTTTGCCAAACCATTGAGTTGTCCTTATTGAGTGGTGTTGGAGTAATAAATCTGCACCCCCATGCATCTCAAGGGTGCAGCTATCTCGTCTTAAAGTACTTCGGAGCAAACCTCGGCACTATGGGTCGGCCGGGGGTCTCCAGGTTACACTTGGTAGCACAGATTGATAGTTTATCGATTATCGATTATTGATTAGAATAAGACACCCATTGACCATCGACATAAAGTAACGCTAGGTCTTCCGCAAGATCACAAGTCCTTTGCAATTTGGCTGAGTAGACCGTGAAGCTCCCCGTAGACAGTGGTAGTGTAAGAAAAATGCTGCAGAACAGGGCCTGAAGGGACCCATGTTCCCCACGCTATCCCTTCCCATCCCCGTTATAGGGGATAAAGAATATTCCTTCCTAGTTGACACGGGTGCAAAACGCTTGTGCATTCGCGAAGGCAAGTTTTCCTTGTCCGGCGAGGCCATAAATACTCAGAATTTTACAGGAGCTACAAGTCGTGTTCCCTCCACAAATGCACTTCCAGTCTCCATTGGAGAATGTGAAATGAATGTGCCTTTACTATACTTACGTCAGACCCCAGTAAACCTTTTGGGTTGAGATTTAATGACAAAGTTAAACATGACAATCTTGTTCACTGAGGAGGGCATAATATGTTCAACTCCAGGAATGCACTATTCTAATGTATGCAAAATAATCAGATCATATGCAGGACACACAGCCATGAGGGCTATACCATTAGAGCCAGAAATATTTGCATATGGTATCCGTGTGCTAATGGCAGGACTGCCAGTCCTTGCAGACAGAATCATGAGAACCCCAGATGAGTTCCTATTCAGGCCAAGAATACTGATGCACAAGGAAAAGTATTTCCCTTGATGATACACACAGCTGCAATACGAGGGAGGGTGGCCTTGATTGATGGATATGACGAGGGCCGACAATGGTGCGCATTGATTGTCATTGAAGAAGGATATTGATTGACTGACGTCACCGATGACGATCTGTTTGAAGAAAAAGCAGATATTGGAGAGACAATGGTGGAAGTGAGCCTCACCTTTTGGGTAGAAATGATCAAAAGAGAAGTACCTCAGAGAATGATGTTGACATGAAACCGTCCTGAATATTTTGATGATGACAAGGCCCAAGAACCTGTCTCAGTATGGACTACAGGACCCTATGACGTAGGCCTTTTGAAGGGGGTTGGAGAAGTGAAGATTAAACTGAAACCAGGAGCAATTCTACCAAACGCCCAACAATATCCCATGTCCAGAGAGGCAGATGAGGGGATTTTTAATACAATTTCTGCAATGATGGAACAGGCCATTTTAGCGACGTCAGAGTCGTCATGCAATACCGCGGTTTATCCGATCAAAAAATCAAAAGGGGGGTCTTGGAGGCTAATTCAAGATCCAAGGCCTATAAATGATATTGTTGAGGCTGAGTTCCCTCTAGTCCCTAACCCGTCTACAATTCTATGTAATATACCCGTTGAGGCAAAATATTTCACAGTGATTGACTTGAAAAATGCTTTTTTCTCAATCCCGTTGCACCGTGACTCACAAGATCTGATGTCATTTACATTCAGTCAGATGCATCTGAAAAGCACAAGACTACCCCAGGGGTATTGTGAGTCTCCATCTATTTTTAACAGAGATCCTGCAATACATGGATGACATCTTAATTTGCAGCACAACAGAACAAGGAAAAGTTACAATATTGTCAACAAGAAGTGCTGTACATAGACCAGCTGATCTCACATGAAGGAAAGAGAGTGACCCCAGAAAGGGCTGAAACCATACTGAACATGGGCAAGGCACACACGATAAAACAGATGCAGAGCTTTCTAGGCCTATACAACTACGTTAGGGCATGGGTCTTCGACTATAGCTCTTACACTAAGCCTTTACTTCAGGCCCAAAAGAAGGCCCAAGTGACGAAAGAAAAGATTGAATGGTCTGAGACCATGGAGAAAGGATTTGCTAAACTCAAAAGAGCCATTTGCACAGCACCAGTTCTAGGGATCCCCAATTATGCAGAGCAATTTGACCTGTTTTCACACATGAATGGCAGCGTTATGATGGCAGTACTCACACAGAGAACCACGTTGGGGTACAAGCCCCTGGCATAGTACAATGGGAATTTGGACCCAGTAATGAGAGGTCATTTCCCGTGCGAACAAAGTTTAGCTGCTTCAGCATTTGCCACGAAGAAGGCTACAACCATTGTGATGGGATGCTCCATGACGTACGTCGAGCACTCACTATTTGCCCTTCTAGAGAAACCAAAGGGCACATTCACATCTCAGAGATCTTTTGCTTATGAAGTGATCATATCAAATCCATCGATTAAGGTAGTCCGATGCAAGATAGTGAACCAAGCTATGTTCATAGCCGAGCCAGTCACTGAAGGAGAGCCAATACATGACTGTGCGAACTATGAAGAATTCTATGATGAAATCCCCAGGGTGAAAGAAAATGCCTTGGGAGAAGGAGAGATCCTCTTCATTGACGGGTCTTCGAGGATCGATCAAAGTGATGGACAAAGATATACTGTCGTTGCTGTGGTAAAGCACACAGCAAATGGAGAATTTTGAATGCTTATTAGTGCGCGAACAGCATCTCATTACTCAGACAGGCTGCAGAATTATTGGCGTTGATACTCGCCATTGAGAATCACGCAGACCAGGAAGTAACGGTGTACAATGATTCCGCCTATGTGACATCAACAGTGCACGCAGGCTTAGTGCGCTGGAAAAGGAGGGGCTACCTCCGAGCGGACAGCACGCCAGTGCAGCACGCAGCCTTATTGGACAGGCTGATTAAGGCACTACAGCTCCCAGTGGGCATTGCGGTCGTGAAATGCACCGTCCACATGAAGGGGACAGATTTTATCTCACGCGGAAATCAAGCAGCAGACATGGAAGCCAAGCGTATGGCATCCAAAAGTGAAACGATCATGGAAGTGGAAGTTATCCATGCCAACGAGCGAATGATGGTTAAATGAACTGCACCTGAAAGTTACAGTAATTTGGGGCAAACACAGCTAATGGAACTCCAAGGGGAGGCACCACAGGAAGAGAAGAATATTTGGAGACGTCAAGGGTGTTCTTTAAACACCTCTGATAGCTTGTGGTGACAAGACAGCACTGGTAAACCTGTAATGCCCGTAGCCCTATTAAATATAGCGCTGGAGCAGTTACATTATCCGGCCATATGACAAAAGAGAATCTAGCAGCAACGCTCGCTGAAGACTGGTTCACACCGAATTTAGCTGAGCACGTTGCATTCTTTATTGTGAACTGTATAATCTGTCAGCAATTCACGGCTGGGCACACATTAAAAGTAATGAGAGGAGTCATCCCAAGGCCAAATGGGCCTTTTCAGCACTTACATGTCGATTACGTCGACCTGATTCAAGTATGTAATGGGCACAGATACTTAATTGTTGTGGTGTGTCCATTCTCGAGATGGATTGAGGCAGGTCCATGTACACACCCAGACTATACCTGTAGGGCCACATTTTTAGTGAGAGAGGTGTTCCCCAGGAGGGGGGTGTGCGAAGTCATGAGATCAGAAACGGAGCTCATTTTGTGAATGAGACATTTGAACAGATTAGCTTGCAGCTTGGTATAAAGCACAAGTTCTCGTAGGCGTATCATCCGCAAGGTAACGGAATTTTTGTGAGATGCTCAACTGCTTGTTAAAGGAAAGGATAGCAAAGTTGAAGCTGACTCTAAGAAAGGGATGGTTGCACTACCTTCCTTTGGCACTGTATGCACTTTGGAACCAACCCGTTTCTGACCATCATCTTATGCCACACGAGATAGAAAGACTTGTGAAACACGTGTGTGAGCGCGATACAAATAAAATATCATATCATATCATATCATAGCTACAGGAAGAAGAATGAGAACTCCCTTGACCCCCCGAGATATAGCTAGATGTGATGCCCAGTCAACAGGAGAAATGTTAGCGTCTGAAATGCAAAACTATCTGAATTGCATGACCTCATGCCTTACTGTAATTTCAGACCAACTGCAGCGACGACAAAAAGGGTGCAGGGCAGCACAGAACATAGAAGGATATAGTACAACAGAGAAAGTCCTGCTTTGCCGCTGCTCTCTGCTCTCTGCCATTTCCCTGAGAAGTATTGCTCGTGAAGAACCGAAAACAACTACAGTTCCCATAAGGCTTTGCAGCCCTTTGTGTGGGCGTGCCTATTTAAGAAGAACCGCGCGCGCACCGGCGAAGTCCCGAGAAAGTCCCGCTTTGCCGCTGCTCTCTGCTCTCTGCCATTTCCCTGAGAAGTATTGCTCGTGAAGAACCGAAAACAACTACAGTTCCCATAAGGTGAAGCCCTCAGGATCAGCAGAGTATTGTTAATAACCTGTTAACCCATTATATACATACATATTTATATTGCGTTTTTTAAATTTAGGCTTTGCAGCCCTCTGTGTGGGCGTGCCTATTTAAGAAGAACCGCGCGCGCGCACCGGCGAAGTCCCGAGAAAGTCCCGCTTTGCCGCGGCGTCGCGAGCAAAGCGAGGGCCGGGGGTCTATCGCTAGTAAACACTGACTGTTGTTCACCTAATAAGAGAGAGTCTGCGCGTCGCCAAATTGGTGGAAGTGCAAATTGGTGGATTATTTCTTCAAAGTCCTTGGTGGGTAGGGGCAATCAGTTGTTATTAAACTATAACATCATGAAACGTAATTTATACACACTTCGCACGGGAATGCCCCCGATCCAAGGGCCGTCCCTAACTTCACTGGTAAATCAACTGGGGCAGTGCCTTGTGTATCTACTCCTTGTACAGCCAATACAGAAGTACCAAAGAACTTTAAACTAAAAAAGCGCGCTGTGACTTCTGTCGCTAACGCATTGAAATCAAATCTGAGTACCAAAGATATACGCTTTTTTTACCCTGATTGCGTTATACAAAGTGCTTCTTTAAAAAACTCTAAGGACCCAAAGACAGCAAACCACAACCAGGCGGGCTGTGGCTCTACTCTGCATGTCTCTCTATCGGACAGCACCGTATTAAGAGGAGAATCATTGGCGCTACTTTCCGCTACCAAATCTAGCCCTGCCTTAGCCAAAACGCTGGGGGATGTAGCAGTGATTGATCTACCCTCTCCTGGCTCGGATTTTACAATGCAAGAGTCACTTGCTAATCTTTCCTTTTCCCCCAAGTTGTATTCAAATGGAGGCTATACGAAATCAAATCTCACCTCCTCTTTTTTATTTCCCACTCCTCGACAGCGTTCACCTATGCAAAAGGTTCAAACTCCATCAAATGTACCAAATGTAATCGAATTAACCTTAGGAGCAATGAATTTAACGTTACAAACCATTACTACTTTGTTCAATACATTGAACACGAAAATGGATGTACAAAGTGCCCAGTTACTAGCTGTTCTAGCCTGGCAGGCTAAGCAAGAAACTTGGCGAGCCCCTCCGCACTTGATAACTAAAGAGCCTCATGTTCCGCCGAATAGTCCAATTGAGTTGTCCTCAATGGCAACCAAAATGGCTACTGTTGCCACTATGACAACAGTCATGGCTCCAATTATTATGTCCGCAAATGAATCGAATAGTACACCAGCAGTATCAAATTTAATCGCCCAATCAGAGAACCAACTGTCTCCAATCACCATAGACAACTCCGGCATATTGTGTTCTTTGCCGTATATAGGACAGGTGATTAGAGAGGTTGTTGCTGTTAATGAAAAGGAGACAGAGCGTGACTCTATCAGCTCACCAACTCCAGAGCCCTATACAATATTTTGCAAAAAGATGACTCAATCTGCTTTGAAACCCAATTCATCGGGGAAAACAATACAGCAAAAAAGGAAAAACCTTAAGACTGTTAAAAAAACTAAAAATGTTAAAAAAAATGAAGTACAGGCGCCAACAAGCTCAAAACAATTTTTTAATATGCTGACCATTCCAAATAAACATAGTCAACAAACTGCCTGTGCCATTACGAAAAAGTACATACAATTAAGCCAAATTCGTAAAAATAAATTGGGCTCTGCGATGAAAGGACAAGTATCTGCAACGCCCTATGAGCCCTTAGATAATTTGATCAAAGCAGTCAATAGCCATGAACAAGAACAAGCTGCCCTGGAAACACATCATCCATTGGCTTTGACTGAATCCGGTGCGAATTTATCCTCTGCCAAAAGAGCTAAATCATCATGCACTAAGAAATCTAAAACCAATGTAGCACGCGTTTCTCAACCCTCTTCAGTGAAGGAAGACGAACATGAACAAGATACGCTTGCTAGTTGTCGTGCTGAAATCAGAAAAGAAGTTGATGCTTACATGAGCAGACTTATTGTAGCACCGAGACTCAAAGCACCCTTACTTGAATCACAGAAAACTGATCATTCTCAAACTCAATATTCATTATCGAAACCTTCAGTCTCATTCAAATGCGACAAAAACACAGAAGTAATAGAGTCGCTTTCTCCTTTGGCTTCCCACGATGATGAAATTGGTACCATGTTAAAAACTTTGCGCTCTTCTGTGGTTAAACAAACTCCCACAGTTGCACAAAATACTTCTAATAACCTACCAGGTAAATCAATTTTGAAATACAAAGTAGCAAAGGATAACAATATTGCACTAGTGCTAGGATGCCGGCCAGCCCCATATCCGCAATACGTGCTAAATCGACAAAGCATATTACAGGTGTTCTCCGATATTCCGCTATTGCAAGACATTGGCTCTGCAGACATAGCACAGGTTGAGTTTTTCAATGACAATACAGTAAGTACTGACAATACAGTAAGTACGGCATGCCTATGGCTGACGTCAAGAGTCGTCAGAAATCTCATCTGGGAAGCTAAAAACCAACTTTTGTCACTGGGCTTTATACTACTTCTGGGCCCAACAAATTCATCTAATGGTTCTCTTAGTGCTCGAATGTGGATTGATTCTGTTATAAGGGAACCTAATAAGGGTATTGTGTACACAGATAGCGATGCAATAACAGAAGCTCCCAAATGCTGCTGTAATTGCGATTCCAAGAGTTAACTTGTGTACAAGGCGGAGAAGGAAAGATACATCTCATTGGCCTCTTGGAACACTCGTGGTTTTAATCATTTGGTTAATAACACACAAAACATCTTAAATAAACACGATGTGATTCTTTTACAAGAGACATGGTTAACAACTGCTCCCTTATGGAATAACCATGAAATTCACTTTCTGCCAGCTCTTCAAGGAAAGAGAGGCCGTCCGATGGCTGGCCTTATCACAGCAACTAAGTTAAGCTCTAATATCAGCATGTTATATTCGCATACTCCTAACTCATTTACGCAATTAACTGTTATGTCAATTGACTCAACCTTGTACGCTATAGTTAATCTCTATTGGAACCACAAAAGCATTAATAATCGGAAGTTTTTGGGTGATGTTGTTTCCATGCTGGATTTTATCATGCTTGTTCCGGAAATACAGCATATAGTTGTCGCTGGCGATTTAAATCTTCACTGCCTCCCCTCGATGAACAGATCGGGGGATTCAAATTGTAAATTGTGGGAACAACTTATGCTTACGAGAGGATTTTGTATGATGAATGAGAGTAAATTTGACAAAAGCGAGCTGTCTCATACATGGCAACAGGGCAGCGCAAAAGCTACAATTGATTACATTTATGTTGATGATAGACTTTTTTCACAAATTCACTCTTTTAACATTGTAACAAACCCAAATAGTGATCATCGAATGCTCACGCTACAGTGGGCGTCAATAGCGACGAAAATCAATCGTAGCATGATGGTGAATTTGGGTCAACTAACCGTCTCCAATCAGTTGAATCGTATTATTTGGACTGAAAACAAACTAATTAACTTCAATACTTCCCTGCAAGCTGCCTTTTGTCACTCACGGAATAACACACCTTGCACCCCAGTTCTCTATCATGATTTAATACATCATTTCTCAGATAACAGGGTACAGAAAAAACACATCTTTAGAAATTCACATGTGTTTGACCTGGAGACCAAAAGTAAGAAAACTGAATTTCGCCTTAAAAAAAGAGAAGCCATGAAACTTCCTTTGAGTATTAGGCGTTCTGCATTGACACAAATCAAAACATCACATAGGAACTGGCGGAGGAACCATCGAAGTAAATTATTTCAACAGGATGGTGAATTAATGTTACAAAATATTTGTGATAGCAATACTGCCCAAATCTGGAAAGCCCTGACCAGTGCCGTTTCCCCGGTGCAAATAAAGTCACAAACGCAGAGTGTACCAGAAGCAAGCTGGATTGATTATTTTTCCAAAATCTATGCCAATCCGCCTGACTGCAAATTACCTGTAAGTACCACCCCTTACAAACGATTTCATATTAATATTGATAAATCCGACATCTTATATTTTATCAATAAAATAAGTCAGTCTAGGGCGCCTGGCCCAGACGGTCTTTCAAACAAAATGTTTAAAGAACATCCAGTAATATGGTCGACAATCCTATATCATATATATGAGTACATTAATGAATCTCAAGAGCTTCCGGCATCATGGACTCATTCTTTGATTGTGCCAATTCATAAAAAAGGTGATCGGTGTCTGCCACAGAACTATAGACCCATCGCCTTATTAGACGCTCCTGGCAAACTTTACAGTCGTATTATTCTCCAAGAATTGAATAATTGGACCCTATATGACCTTAAAAGAGACCCATTTCAGACTGGTTTTGTTGCAGGGCTAGGCACTTCAGTGAATTTAATCACATTAAATATGTTAAAATCCAAATATGCAGAACTTAATCAACCCCTGTATATGGCATTTGTCGATTTTCGGGTACCTTTTGATTCAATTGATAGATCTTTGTTATTTCAGAAATTGCAGAGCTATGGGTGTCTGCCGTCATTGTTAACTATAATCAAAAAATTACACTCGAATACGACAATGCAAGTCAGACTATCGCTTGAAGGGCTGTTGTCTGCGAACATTAATACAATGAGAGGATTAAAACAGGGGTGCATCTTGGCGTCCACTCTCTTTAACCTTTTCATACTAGATATTGGGACCTCCTTTGAAGAAGCAGTGTCCGATTCTCCCAAACTAGGAGCTCAGAAAATTATATGGCTCTTGTATGCTGACGATCTTGTCCTCATTTCGCAAACTCCTAGCGGACTACAGAACCTTTTGAACAAATTGGACTCTTATACGCACACCAACAACCTAACTATCAATGTGGACAAAACTCAGATAGTGATTTGTCAAAGAAAAAGGCACACAAAAATGGTTAGAAGTCAGTGGTTTTTGCGCGAAGTTCCTTTACAAACGGTACCAAGTTACAAATATTTAGGATTACCTTTTTCTGGCTCTGTGACAAACCAAATTTACGATGTTTCTGTAAAAATCAAAGTCATGACCCTAATTTCACAAGCCAAAATAATTCTACATAAGTATGGCAAATTCACTGTAGTGCATGTGGTAACCTTCTTCAATCAAAAAGCGGTCCCAATTCTATCTTACGGAGTTGAAACTCTGCTACCTCAATCTAGAACTTACTGGGACCGACTTGAAGGAAAATTTTGGAAAACAGTTTTGTGCTTACCAGTGTGTACGCCCTTGTGTATGTTAAGGTACGAACTTGGTAGTATCTCCCTGTTTGGCCTAATTCTTTGGAAATTTTGTAACTTTTATCGAAAATGTCTATTGGGTATTCAAACTAAGAATATGCTGGGTTCAATTGCAATATATATTTGTGTATCCAATGATGTATTCCCTAAAAGGTGGACAAGAGAAATCATTACTGCTCTAGCCAGTGCAAATGTTTCAATTGATTTGCTAATCAAGAATCCTGTTTTAGCAAAAAAAAGATTGTATTGGCATGATTGGAACGTAACACAAGAACAATGTAAAAAATATGTAGATTTTGATCGAACTTTGTTCCCTCACAAGAAGCTCAAACAAATGGCCCACTATCTTTTAAAGTCTCCATCACACCATGTTCGTTCTGAAATGTTAAGATTGCGTTTGAATTTACAGGCCACAAATCAAATTCTAGCACGAAGAGGTGTAATCCTAAAAACTGAAACAGCTTGTCGTTTCTGTAAAGATGCTATGCAAGTAGAGTGCTTAGCTCACCTAGTAGTGGATTGCCCGGCTTTGAGTGGTATACGAAAACATTTCTTTAGTAATGTATTACAATTATACTGTGATCGCTCATCATATGAAATATGGACTATATTAATGACAAGCAATCTCACTGCTATTCACATTGCTTTAACGCAATTTATAAAAACGATATTACCTCGCAATTTATCGTTTATGGCCATTTGACAAATGTATTTTAAACTTCAGGATATGCGGGTTTTATTTATTCATTTTAGTTTTCAACTTTTAACATTATTTGTCAATTGTCCTTGTGAACAAAACATTGTCTATTACTTCTGAATCAAATCTGTAAAATTAAATCAATTAATCAAACATGCACATAGGCTATAGAAAGCTTGAAAAATTGTAAAACTCGATAAATCAATTTATGTAAAAATGTTTTATGAAAAATTGTAAAATTGTAAAATTGCAAAATTGGGAATGATTAATGTATTTTGTAATGAAGAACTTTTTTGAAAGGTTGAATTTATTCAGCCAACCAAAATAAAAAAAAATAAAAAAAAAATAAAAAAAAAAAATAAAAAATAAAAAAAAAAAAATAGTACAACAGACCAAGTTCAGGGTTTACATGTTCCATCCGTCTTCCATGAAGACACCGTCCTTGTGAGGAACCATACAAGGAAAAATTGGGACGAGCCAAGGTTTAACGGTCCCTTCACAGTGGAGGACTGTACCCCATCTGCAGTGAAACTACTAGGCAGGAGAGCTTGGATTTTTCTCAGCGATATCAAACCCTACATCAGAGAAGGCCCCCTGCCTGCACCCCAATGAGAGGAGTCGACGAGCGATGGGGAAGAACCACAGCACGTGCAGACGAGATCCATGATGAGGAAGAAGGATGCATGACCAGCTAGACAAAGACAAAGAACTTTTGCAAAGTGTGGCTTAAATTAGACACTTCCTCTGAGCAAAAAAAGGGGATAAGGACATAAAAAAATGAACACTCTGTGCATCCTAGTTGCAGGGCGAAGAAGAAAAATTGTATGCATAAGCCACAACATAGCCTGTGAACTTTGGACTGAGCACACTTAAAGCCTTGACGAGAAAATAATATGCCAAATTTTGACCGAGGACCCTTACATTGGAAGCAAATACAATATCCCGACTCATTTCACACCGAGACCCTATTCGGAATCACTTATGGTGTCCCGCAGTAGCGACATCGCCAAGGATATGGTCACCTATTTTGATCTAGTGCTAAGATCATACCCGTCATTGGTAGGGAGGTTCACCAATGTCACTGAATTTCTTCAAGATCCTGAAAACGAAAAGACAATAAGAAGACTGCTTACTGTTATTGCCGAACAATTTCTCCTACTTTCTGAGTACAGTGAGAAGGAACCAAATGTCCCAAACACAGACGGAAATAAATGAGCTTATCAACAAATTGGGCCTCATTACGCGGTAGGCGGTAAGTAACGGTCCTTACCGGCATGGAGCAATTAACGTGTCCATGTAGTAACCAGCCCGCTAATTGCGTGCCATTACGTATGCTGGCACGAGCTTTGCGCCATGCCTGGAAAGACATTACCGCCATGCCGCTAAAGACCCCAAAAGCGCCCTTACCGGCAGCAAAGAAAGTGCTGATAGCACTACCGCATCCATGGATCTGGCCTTAGCGGTCACCGTTAAAAGCGGCCACCGTTAATAGCGGTGACCGCTATTAGCGGTGACTGTAAATAAGCAGAACCGGAAGTGGCGTCATCGCACAGGAACGGGAAAGAGCACGGCGCCCATCTTTAAAAACACAATCCAATGCCATCCTCAGCCCCCAGGACTTCCATCACCACTACAGCAGCCCCAACTTCATCCAACACCACATCAGAATGCCCAAGGCCCTGAAGCAAGGTGCTGCGTGCCAGCGCAAGGAACATTTCTCAAATGAGGAACTAACTATGCTTGCTGACACACTGTCCCGCCCAGATAAAAAGAAGGAGATCTGGGAGGAGGTGGCACGCAGAGTCAGTGCGGTGGGCTCCACCCCCAGCACTTTAAAGGATGTGCGCAAGCGCTGGGATGACCTGCGCCTCTGTGTCCAGAGCATACTTGCAGCCAATAGGAGCCAGGGTATGGGGACAGGCGGTGGAGGAGGCTCCCCGATCAAGATGACACACTGGGAGGAGACATGTGCCAGCACCATTGGCATAGAGACAATCGAGGGAGTGGGGGAAATGGAGCGCAGTGTGCGGTCATCGACAGATGGAGGTGAGTGTCCACACAAAAGCATGACGTTGTCCCCCAAATGTGACACTGAAATCAGCCAGTGCATGGGGCATCACACACACATGAACACAACCCTGCCCATATGCTGTGCAGATCCCCATCACATCCCCATGCATGCATCCCTTCATACATGTGTCACCCAGATGTATGCCTGTGTGACCAACCCATATGGCAGGCAACCTGTATGTCACAACTCAAAGTCCAAATGCACAGAACTGCAGTGATTACAACATATGCATGATGCACGTTAACCATCACCGATGCTGTCCCTCTCTTGGTCCCCAATGGCTCATAATCTGACAGTGAGGGCCATGACTCCGCAGCGCAGGCTCCAACACCGATGAAAAAGGCCACGGGCATGGAAGGAGGCACCAGGCCCAGCACATCAAGGGGCACTGGCAAACCTGGACCGTCGCAGAGGCCCAAAGCCACTCATGTCGATATGTCACAAATGCATTAAAGGGCGACCGACAATGTAATGGCACCCACACCAGCCAGTCCCACCACACAGGAGCCAGTGGCAGAAGGATCACTGTCTGCTGCCAACAGCTTGGTTGGAGAAGCAGCTGCCATGGTACCCAAGTCAAAGTCAGATGTAGAGGAACCATGCCATACACCCGTAGGACAGCGCACACCCAGCCCGCAGCTGTCAGCCAACCACAGCCCATGCCGCACATCCAATGCCAGCAGCTATGAGCTATCTGAGGGTGGATCATTGGCAGGGAGATGGAGTCCCATGGACAGCTCACCTGATGGCGGACACATGCCACAAGCTGCGCCAAGACCAACCAAAGGCAGGGACAGAGACCAGGGAATCAGCCTCATCCAACAGCGCCAGGAGGAGCTCACTGCGCGGGATGGACAGCACGTGAGCGAGGGTGCCCTGGCGAGGGAGGAGTGTCAGGAATATGCTAAGGACATACAAATCGCTATTGAAACAAGTACAACATGCATTTGCGATGAGTTGGCAGCTGTGAGGCAGGTCCTCAGCCGCATCGCGGATGCAATGGGGAGCCAGCGTCCCGCAAAGGGACTGGAGCAACCAAGCACCTCCTCCTCTACCAGCTCCAGGCAGACCAGCCCCCTGCCCAGGTCCGCGCAGACCTTGCGTCGGCCAGACTAGCAACCACCCAATGGTGGCAGAGGACGTGGGAAGTAGGGGCAGCCTGTCATTGGTGACTCTTGCACACTAATGCTGCACTGACGTGCACACCATGTTTGGGGGAGTTGTGGGGGGAGGTGGGGGAGGGTATTTGTGTGAGTTGTGGGGGGAGGTGGGGGAGGGTGTTTGGGGAGTTGTGGGGGGAGGTGGGAGAGGGTGTTTGGGGTGGAGGGTTCATGCACTTCCTAATCACTTAATGGTTAATACACCCATTGTGTCAAGTACAATCACATGACTGGACATTGATTAGTGTGTATGTATGCTTTATTGGTGAACAGTGCACAGTGTTCATGTCCCCCCAACACCCAGTGCCCTGAGTCCCACATCCATTGCACCCTCTTCATCCATGTGTATTAGAAATATTGGTCTATCAGATGCTGGCACACAGCATGTCCCTCCTGTGCATTTCCACCTGCCTGACGTGCAGCCCCATCTCCTCCCTCCTCATCCTCCTCGTCAGGCGGTTGCAGTTCAATGTCAGGGGGCAGAGGCACGTTCTGTCTGATGCATATATTGTGCAGCATGACACATGCCATGATGATCTTGGACACATTCCCATGCCTGTACAGGAGTGCCCCACCCGACCTGCTGAGGCAGCGAAACCGTTCCTTCAAAAAGCCAAATGCCTGCTCGATCACCACACAGGTACGGGTATATGCACGATTGTAGTCCTCTTTGTGCCTGTTCTGCGGGTTCCGGACAGGGGTAAGGAGCCACCTCTTCAAGGGATATCCAGCATTACCTGCATGTGTGCAACAAAGGTAATGTGTAAGTGATTTCATCAAATGGAACCTGTACCTATGACACAAAAGCATGCATTTATTTCCTGTGCTCATCCACATACACCTGCATGAATTGAGCTAATCAAAGTAACTGCAATGTGTGAAGTCACATGATCGACAGGTGTGCGTAGCATCGTCTAGTGGATGCAGGGGTGTCCTATTCCTTGTGAGTGTTCATGCACTGTGGTTGCCCATGGCAGTTGTTGCCATGATCTAGGTGATGTGTCGTATGCTTTGATCCTGTCACCGTTGAAGCCAGACTCTTGTTGATCTGCCATTCCATGCTTGATGTCCCCATGCTGGCATGCTACACTTCTGTGGTAGTGTATGAGTGAAATTCTGTATATTGGCTTAATTTGATTCCTTTGTACGCACTAATGGACGCATATGTCCATTGTGATGCTGTTCATCGGTCATTTGCATTGGCCATACTAACAGAATGTCGCTGCATTGTGTTGCAGGGGCTACAGTCTGATTATGTGCAGTGTACATGTGGATGGCTATGGAATGGTTGCAGTACTGGCTTGTTGTTATTGTTGTGCAACTTACGTCTTGCATTTTGGTTTCAGGTGTCAGGTCCACTCTAGCCTTCTTTGGGGCACAGTGTATTGGAGTATGGGCATTGTTCATTCTCTCACCTAATCTGAGCCAGATGAAGCATGCATCTCTCCCCCCGATCTCAGCCAGGTGAAGTATGCACCCCCCCATCTCAGCCAGGTGAAGTATGCATCCCCCCCCCATCTCAGCCAGGTGAAGTATGCATCTCTCCCCCCCATCTCAGCCAGGTGAAGTATGCATTCCCCCCCTATCATCTCCCCACATCACACTGCCATGTGCTTGCCATGCAACTCACCGAGTAGCCAGGAACGTTGTCCTGCATGTCGCTACATGTAACGTGGTATCGTAGAGTTCCGCAGAACCATTGAATCATGGGTTGATCTGGGAAATCGGGCACAACATTGTTTGACGATCTTGTTTGAGTCACATACCATTTGCACGTTGATGGAGTGGTATAGCTTGCAGTTGCGGTCCACTGCCTCCATGGCATGTGGGACCGCCAATTCCACATGGGTGCAGTCGAGGGCACAGATGCAACTTGGGATGCCTGCCAGTGAATGGAAGCCAACTTTGGTGTTGGAGATCTCCTGGGACGTCCGTGGTAGGGATATGTGGTCGCTTGTGTGCTTCAGGAGGGCATCAAGCACTTGGTTCAGTGTGCATGAGAATAATGGTTGTGATATGCCATGCATCTGCCCTACCATGTGCTGGTAGGTGCCTGTGGCCAGAAAGTGGAGCACAGACACCACCTTAAGAAGAGGGGGGACGGCGGTATGGATGTCTATGAGGCTGACAATGTTGTTGTGTATCATGTCCACAATGGTGGTGATGGTGTCCCGGGCCAGACAGTACAGAGTGTGGATCTGCTCAGGGGTTATGTTGAATGGACTGGCTCTGATTCGAGAGATTGGGGGCTGCCTCAGTGGTACGACTGTCTGCACTGGTGGGGCATGCTGTGCCTGTCTCACCCTCCTTCTCCTCCTGCGTCTCCTCTGTGCTGCCTGTTGTTGTTGCTGGTGTAGCAATGCAAGCATGTCCTCCAGCCCCAGTAATGCTACTAGTATTGGAATCATTTTGGTGTGCGAATGGGTGTGGGAAGGGGTGTGGTGTGCTCCTTTTGTGCTGGCCCAGTGTACATTGCCTCCACCTGTGCTGATTGTGTGCACCTGTGGCAATTGAGAACACTGCACATGGCCATTTACGAGTGGTTCGCTATGCCGGTATTTCCGCCATGCCGGTATCCACTTTTAGCGCCTTCCTCATGCCGCTATTTGCATGTCCACCTGACTTGTGATGTTCTCCTGTTTACACCATGCCACTATTGCCGGCATGTAGGGTCACGTGCCTGCGCCCATTCCGCTATTAGAGGCACCGTTATTTACAGTGCCACTAGTAGCGGGTTGGTGGGTCGTAATAGCCCGGAGCGGTTAACGATGCCGGTAATCCTTTACCGGCATCGTTTTTCCCTTACCTCCTACCTCGTAATGAGGCCCATTGTTCTTTTGCATAATCGAAGATTGTCCAACTCTTGTCGGAAGAACAACAGACACACTCATGTTCCTTCGAGACCCAGCAAATACAGAACATTTAAGCCAAATTTTAAATAAAATTGTGATCCTAGTCGCACTACACGCGACCGGGCAGTGCAGGCATTGTTTACATCAAGGAGAGAACATATAATTCTGAACCTCAGCAAGACAGGACGAATGTCCCTGTCACCAGAGGACAGCAGATTGGGCCACAATGTCCTCTTTCGCCTAGTCACTGACTTTCCAGAGCTAGTGGAGAGACCGATCGATATATTGACATCCTCACATTCATCAGAGATCCAGCTAATGTTGCACAGATGGGCATGCTCTTGCATGGAATTGTGCTCCAAGTAGAACTCTGTAACCATCAGCAGAACTATCTATTTTGTCCTTATTTCTTCATACTGATCAGCATACAATATGTCCTCAGGACTGAAGCAAATCCGAGGAGTGGACTGGGAGCTTACTTACTTTGAACATGCACAGTTAAAGGACTTCCTGAAGTGTTATTTAATTTGATTTTTTCCATAGTCTAGCAAAGGAACTGTATCCTGAAATGGGAGACAACCCATCACCCACAAGAGGGGGGACACTTGTGGAACACCTGAGACCCTTAACCACAGAGTCCGAAAGACAATATTGTGTAAAGGAATACAATAAAACATTGACATTTGGTGGATGATCGAGATGGGGATCCAGAGCAGCAATCTGGTCCTCCCATAGGTGGAGAGACAACCACGCTTTTCTGTAAGTAAATGCTGCCGCCTGCCATACAGGGGCATAATGTATTTATGTATCATATTCATCATTCTTTTACTGTCATTAATGATCAGAACTGCATTTTTTATTGGTGCACAAAGCGTTCCAATTCCAGTGCACCCACCTAATGATGCACGCATGAAACCCACAAAAGCACCCAGACCTTAGATAGTCATTCCAGTCCCTAGAAGATCTGATGGTGGAGTGAATGAACTTGAAATGGATGTGATTAGTAATGACACACACACACACTTGTGGTAACAAACAAATAAAAAAGCCAGAGACAGGGTCGGCAAAGAATGAATGAAGAAAGGTTACTGACAACCACACACATGCAAACACTGAATGCACATAAAAAAGATAAAAAAGAATGTAACAAACAAATAGAAAAGCCGGAGACAGGGTCGGCATACTCACAACCACACGCATGCAAACACTGAATGCACATAAAACAGGCCTAGTGTCAATGACTGCAGAACCACAAGCCAAAACAGTAGAAAAGAAGAGACTGCTTGCCACAAGAAACTCTGCAACAGACATTGTGGAAAGACAAGAGGAATCGGAGAAGAAACCAACAGAAATGATAATGATAAACACCCCTGAGACAACACTGATGGAGACAAAGATAAACTCAAGGAAGATCACACAAGCACAACTAATAGTAGACTCAACTATGGCCGTTCATAGCCAAAGCGAGGAAGAAACAAGAGGAGCTGAAGAATAAAACGCAGAGACTGTATTGCCAAACATATATCTTCCAAAACAAGGGACAAGTACCAGTTCCACAGTATAACCACATATTAGACCAATGCCAGAATGATACGAACATTTCTAGCCTGACAGAAAAGGGTGTGTGAAGAGAGGGAAAGAGCTACTCAAATGGTGCAGATGAGGAAGCTTGCACCATGGACCGGGATACCTGAGAATCTTCCAGCAAGAAAGAGCCATACAGATGCATTTAGGGTGTAGTTATAGCAAACTACAGGAGAACACTAAGAATCAAGAGAAGCATGCATGGAGATGAAAATGAACTAAACAACTACCTGGACAGCACAGCACATCTGGGAAACAACATTTAGTACCAGCATATGAAGGAAGTTGGAAGACAAAATTCAGGAGGGGAATGCTTTGTCTGTGCATTCCTACAGTACAGCATGGGGAAGTCCAAGATCTTTGTAGCTGTAGAAATCGATGTCCAGACAGCACGCTGTCTGTCACACATAGCAATGTGCAAGACCAGAGGCCAGTTCATGGGTAGTGATGCCTCATTAATATGGACAACTGAAACAGCCTATCCCGACGAAGATGATTATGTCCAAGACATTAATCAAGAAACAGAGCTCATACCAGGAATCATGTGAACAGGTACGAGAAGTCTGGAGTTAAAGGAGCAGGAATAAGATGGGAAGTGAACCTGAGACTAAATGTCCAAGGAAAAACTCTAGAGGAAGCTTGAAAGTGGAAGAATAGAGATGCAGATTTGGGGAACAGGGCTTTCACCAGATGGGTGGGAAAAAGGAGTGGTGATTTGCAGAGCCTGGGTGATCACTGGACTCTACAAAGAAACTGTTGCCATCGTGCAGAACGGCTGCAAGCCATTGTGGCCGAAACTTGCAAAACTATTGACATGGGTCGAAGACAGAGGAGGATCCTTGCAGATAGTGACACTAGAAAGCCCAGAATTCTGCTTCAGGAATAATGGCACAAGGAAGATGGGAGAGAATTAGAACTGCAGATGGGTTTATGATGCTCCAGGAATGGTGCATGGAACTGCAGTAATTATGGATCATTATTGGACATGCTGATTCAAAGCATACATCAGACTGCCAATAGAATGGGGAGGTATATGCATAATAGTGAACGTCCACGTTCCAGCATTAGTGATCCCGAAAAGTGACCTGAATATTGACAGTTTCCCGAAAGCAGACGCTCACCTGAGGAAGAAGAGATCTGTGGAACTGATAACTCGGATGAAGAGAGAGAATTATTTCTCTGCTAAATCAGAAGAAGCCTTTCATGCAATCCCAAATGAACACAGACTGTTCAGCCTCACCTCATCAGTGTTCACAACAATTTTTATGCCAAGAATCCAAGTCGGAGGAAATACTAAATGGTTGCAGATAACCAGATGGGAGTTACTGCAGACGATCAACACAACCATAAAAGGATTCAATGCGATCAAGGAAGAGCTAAGAGCCATCCGACTGATGACTCTTCAGAACAGATATGTCCTTGACATGATCCCAGCCATGGATGGAGGAGTTTGTGCAAAAATCGGAGAATCATGTTGCACATTTAAACCATCACATGATGAGGAGAATGGAACCTTAACAGAGGCCATAGGTATGCTGGAAAACCTGTAGAACCAGATGATCAATGAAACTGATGAAGTTGATGATGACAGCTAGTTTGGATCACTAGTCTCGTGAGTCCCGCAATGGATGGCAGACACATTCAAGTTCTTGGGAGCCCTGCTAGTTATGATATTGCTAGGACTTTTTGTAATCAAGATAATAATCTCTCAGTGCCAGAAGACTGCGAAGAAAGCCATAGGGATGAAGATCATGATTGCTGTCAAGCCAGGATGGAAGCCCAAAGACCTGACTGATAAAGAAATAAGAGACTTTGTGAAGACCTGTATTCACGCACCAGAAGGAACAAAGTTTCTCTATCCCAGGAAGCACAGAAATTATGTGAGGAAATGGGTCTACTGTAGCCCAAATGGACAATGTCAACTAATGACATGGAATAAAGACGAACATGTAAGGACAGAAGAAAGCCTGAAAGGAGTCATAAAAATATGGACTCCAAAGCTACTTCTTCAAATCATCATGTATAGACCCAGAAGATGAAGAAGGAATGAAACCAGGTGATGGAGGGAAGATAAATACAGAAGAGGAGGTGAAAGTGGTTGATGAATCACCCAGAAGGAGGAGTGTAGAGGAGGTCCCAAATAAAGCCTACACTCCAGTCACCCATTTTGAAGTACCAGGGATGTTCACACCAAAATATGTGACATATGATGAGCAGATAAATCAGCAGGGAGCTGAAGTAGGGCTCTGCCCAGTACCTTTTAAGAGAGCAACACCTATAGAAGTACTGATACCAAGAAAACCATGGACAGTAAGGTGTCCATTAAGGAAACCGTGCCAGCCAATGAGACGACATGAAGATTGCCTAAGTACAGTCTCGGAAGAAACCAATAAGGTCTTAATGGAAGACGAATGGTGACATCACGAGGACCCGGACTGATGTACAAATAAAAGAAATGACAACCCGAGAATTACATACAGAGAAGAAATTACATGAATAAGGATATTGTGAACCTAAAAGGGGAGAATGATGTTGAAATACAAAAAAGCTTAAGCTGTAAACAGGATGAAGAGATTCAACCAGCTAACGCCTGTACATATGCTTGGAACCGCAAGAAAGCTAAGAAAACAATGCGGCTTGCAATGCTAAGTAGATGAATACTGCGGCAAGCGCCATTATACATAATCTACGTCAAAATGAAGCACAGTATTATAAGTGTTATTCCACTTTGTAAATGAAGCAGAATCAACCCAGGTTACTAAAGGCTGCATGAGCAGAGATTCATATTCTAGCAAAACGAGAAGAGACGGCTGAATCGAAACTCGGCAGATGCAACTCGTGCCAGGAGAGCCAAGGTCATACCAATAGAAGGAACAAACAGTAGCTACATATAATTGAAACTTAAGAACAGAATATCCTGTCTCTGAAAGGTCAAGATGAGAAGGCATAGGCAGGTGTCAAGTTGAATAAGAATCAAATGCACAAATTGAGAGAAACTAGACAAATTCACGGTGTAGGAAGCACGTGACCAGCCGAGCGAGGAGAAGCACGGGTTCACACCTATGCTTGGCATACGCCCAGGCAGAGATATCAGAACTTTTCCAGACAGAAGATGCAGTTTCGAGGCCAACCACAGTAAAATAATTGAGACATAGTTGCTGAAGCGATGATTGATTGTAACCTTAATTGGAGAAAGGCTGGGTAACTAGGGGGCACCCTGCACCTGGCCGACCATTCTGCATGCTGCTAAGCAAAGTGGAAATGTATGCATGGGGTTGGTGCCAATCCAATCACAATGGACCAATAAACATAAACAAATAATCTAGGGTCCTATAGTTAGTAGAACCAATGGGACGTTGTACTTTTAGTGATGTCTAAGTAGTCATTTTTTAAGGAAGGGCTTAGACGCCCACATGACAGTGTTTACCCAATCCCCTCACTCCGCTGCCATATACAGATATAGTACCTATATTAAAGTTACCTTTTCCTAACCAATAGAAATGCTTATTAACTTTTGAGTTACACGTCACTTATGACAAATTTTCAGTATAAATGATGTGTTTTTTATGAAGTTCATTGGAGTTGAAGCGAGACAGACTATCACATCACTGCTGATTTCCATGACTCCCCGTTTTTGTATTTGTCATTAAACAGACTCCCTTTGCCACACGATTGAGTTGTCCTTATTGAGTGGTGTTGGAGTAATAAATCTGCACCCCTTCCATCTCAAGGGTGCAGCTATCTCATCTTAAAGTACTTCAGAGCAAACCTCTGCTCTATGGGCCGGCTGGGGGTCTCCGAAGTACACATTAAATAATGCATTTTTGGGGAGTATAATGGGGAGCAAGGGGGTCTTGTGAAAATTGTGTCTAAAAAATAAAAGTTGACATTTTTGGCAAAAGCAGTAAACTGGGCACAGTAATCACACAGATCCATATATATCATGACATCAGCATATACAAAACCACTATATATTGCCACATGGTCCTTGACACTCCATCCACTCACCATCAACTTACTCCACACATACACACTCTCCCCTTATTCTTTTCTCCTGCAATGGTGCACTTACATCTATGCATTTTTCCGAGATCCTCCGATATGGGGTTCCGCCAACAACCTGCATAATTTGGGAGCATTACCCAGCTCCAAAGAGCAGACAGGCCTTCTGGCAACATGGTGGTCACTGCAGATGGGCGCTGCAATACAGGATCTGTGAATTGGACAACCCCGACTTCACAGAGAGTGTGGGATCACGTCGGATCACCAAATTGAAAGGAAAGTAACCCAACAACTGCAAGGAAAACAAATCCAAACAATGCAATACCCCCACTGCACCTCTTGCAGGGGAAAATAAGCTTTATTACACGCAAAAGGTCTCAGATGGTGCTGTAGAACTGAAATGACAGAGAGCTCTCTCCTTTTTTCTTTTCAAATGGTTACATCTTTTATAGGCTGATAAGCCATAATTAACAATACTAACATAATACTGAGTTTCAACATAATCCCTCCACCCTCATTGGATGCCACCTATATAACATGCTGATGTCCCCCTATAGTCCCGGGACTGATTGGCCACATCTAATCTAAACCCATTCCCCTATAATCATGGTTTACTACATCCTCCATACTAATTCCATGAATGAGGTTGGTCTTTATACCTTATTGACACATTGATAAATCGTAACGGTCATGTGATGCGCACTCCTCCGGCCCAGACACGATCAAAGTAAACTGGCGAGGACAATTCTGCATGAATAGACAATAGGCCTTTTCATTATACCAGACCCCCCAGTGCACACAAGTTGCCTCCCTGACCGTGTACTTAATTTATTGGCATCACCTCTGCTCCTCCTATCCCAAATCACGGAATGTTCCAGACACAGCTCTCCCTTATCTCCTTCAAACCGTAGGTGCCCAGTAATGTTGTGACTGGGGCACCGTTCTTGAGTCTGAATTTCAGGGATTTATTTGCCTTTGGTTGTGTCTACTTTTTATTCATAAGGGATGACCGCTCATTGGGGAGGGCACTAGTGCTTTAAATCTTCACCTTGCCCATTGGCATCACAAAACCATATGTCCTGTTCTCATGAATTTGTCCTTCAACGGGCGCATCTCTACCAGCTCTGCCCGGAACTCACCTTCCGTTCCCACCCTATTCAGATTCTGCAGCTGGATAGAATTTGTGTTATCTGCGCTCTACGCGTGCCTCTGACCTTGGCTTCTCTCCTTCGGAACGGAAAAGGGAATTTGTTTTTGTAGCTATGCTATACAGAGCAAATCCGGGCCTGCATTCTATTCTGCTCAAAGTGTACCAGGCCTTAACTTCCGGTATGGCGATGCTCCTGCCATGTTAACACGCTGACCTTGCTTCTACAACAGTACCTTGCTGACTTCATCTTCCACCTGCTTCAACTCTTCCTGCAACTCACTGCCGGCAATAACCTCGAATGCATCAACTAAACACTGGGCCTATATGATATGATATGATAGTTTATTTATATATAGCGCCTATACACAGTGTGTTTCAAAGCGCTTCAAGGCAAGGGAGGGAACAAGGGAAAATGCAATGACATTCTTACAGGCCATGAACAGTAAGGATGTGAAATTAACTATTATATTCGACCGGACGACATTTCAGATAGTGCAAGAGCTAAGACATACTGCCTCATCACGACTTTGGCGGTAACTCTTAAATCCGGCGGTAGCGCTATTACCGCCGGATTTCAGGGGCCGCCAAATCAGGACTTCAGCGGATTTCGCCCCAGCTCCGAGCTGGGAGGAATTCCGCCGAAAATGTGCGCTATTACTGCCGGTGGGAAATCCACTGGCGGTAAAAGCGTGAATTTTCCCCATTGAGCCCAATGGGGAATGGGGCATTCCCGAATGGGCTCAATGGGGAATGGGGATTTACTTTACCTCCGAACTCGTGATCCGGCGCTATTAGCGCCAGGGAGTTCGGCGGTAGGGCTAATATCGCCAGCGGTAATACCGCCAGCATTACCGCCCAAGTCGTGATGAGGCCCATAGATAAGGAAGGGAGCGGGAGAGTGGGAAGGAAATGGAAATAGACAGGCGACTACCGTACTAGGCCTGATGACATTTCTGGTAGAGCTGGAGAAAAACAAAAGGTGAGGGAGAGGGGTGCAGAAAGGGAGGGGAGGAACAAAACAAGCCACTATCGTATTAGGCTGATGACATTTGGAGTAGTAGGGGGCAGTCAAGGTAAGGGAGAGGAGACAGACAAGGTTGCCATCATACTAAGTCCAGAGACAATTCTGATAGAGTAAGTGCATAGAAGAAAGTTAGGAGAGGAGGGGAGGAGATAGGAAAAGGGAGAAAGGGAGAGGAGGAGAGAACAGAGAGTAAGCCGTCAATAAGAGTGGAGAAGCAAGAGAGGATTGCGAATACAATTGCAGAAGTCAATAGTAACACATAATGTTGCAAGCCAGGATACAAGATGGAGATGGAACAGCATGATTCAGGGCCACCATGAGTACAAGATGCAAAGGAAGTCCAGCATGAGAGTTGAGAAAGGGTGACGCACCATGAATCAATGAAGTCCATAAAAGTCAAATCCAGCATTGGCCACAAGACGGTGATGGTGAAACCAGAATGTATCAGGACAGACTCCTGCAGAAGTAGGCTGGAGGAGGGACAAGGGGAGCAGGGTAGAAGAATCATATTATAATACTGCCCTACCTATAACCTCTGGAATTACAACAGTAGCAGATGTGTTGTTCTTTCTGGGTTGTTATATGTGAGCATCTTATATGTGTCAAACCTAACTAAAAACAATGCACATGCGTTCTGCTGCCCAAACTTCGGTCTATTCCCACAGTATCCCATTTTAACACGTTTTTCTCAATCTGAACCGTTTTGCCTGGCTGGGGCGCTGTACATGGATCCCAATACATTACTCCAAGAAATAGGAGAAAATATTGCAGACAGAATGAAAGTGACGTTTGCAGAATCAGCAGAAAAGATTCTACATGTCCAATAAATAGTGATAGGCAGGGTCTTCTGCCCCATCCAGCAGGTGGGCAGAGTAAAACTCAAAAATCATGATATAAATTTAGGCAGTTCTTAGGCAAAAGAGCCAGGAAGATAAAAAGTGTAACTCTAATGTCCAAAAGGCAAAACAGAATGGAGACGATTAGATTAAACAGGAGTAAGAATTAAGTTCAGTTGCCTACCACACACATACACACACACATATGCGCGTGCACACACACTCAAATGCACACATAGCAAAAGGGAGATGAGGTTTTCCAAAAGACCGAATAGAGAAAAAGTGACAGACTTTCAAAAGTAAAATCAATAAGCAAAAATGTCTACTTTTTGGTTTCAGGTGTATATGTTAGGAGCACACATATTCACACATGTTTACAATATGCCAAACAAGACATCTGCATACGCAGACTCTGTTTAAAAGCATTTTATGATAATTCTGGTTAAGAGTGAGTTTATATGGTTTTGGACTGCAAACAAGGTAAAGTGAAGCATGGAAATGTGATATCAATTTTTGTAGGAAAAAAATCACCAATTTAAACCCTTGTCTTTTTGGAAAAGTGGAGAAGGGTTCACACAATAAGAAACAGAAGCAGTACTAAGCGCAATCTAATGATATTAAATAGAAATTCATAGTCACTGGAGAAAGAGGATGAATGCAGATCAGTAAGTTCATTATCAATGGGTGCACTGTAAGGAGAATTAAAACCCAAATACAAAGACAGATATTGAGCAGATAATGCTACAAGCCAAGGCAGTCCTTTACTTTTCATTTACAGTCACAGCACGTGGTAATTCTTGGGCGCCCCAGTAGGCCCCCTTGATTACAAGTCATGCAGACCTTTCCGTTATTCCCCATTTTCGGTCCCCATGGGACTCCTGGGGGCCCAGCAATTACAGCATGCAAAAGAGTTTTTCACAGATAAAACACATGGTGGGTCATTATGACCCTGGCGCTAAGTGTTTAACGGCGCCGTAAAAGGCCACGGCGCCGTTAACCACTTAGCGCCTGATTACGAGGTCCCTTTGCGGGACCCGACCTTAACGGCTGGTACAGACCAGCCTTTAAAGTAGAGTGCCGCAAAGGGACCTTGGTGCTAAGTACGGTACCGCAATTAGCGGTACCGTACTTAGCGCCTTCCCCTTTCCCATTGAGCCCTATTGGGCAAAAATGGGAATGGGAATGGGGAAGGGCCATGGCGGCATGGGGAATTACCGCCCCGCCAACCTCGGAATGGGGTGGTAATTCCCCATTCCGCCATGGCGGAGTCGGTAAGTTACCGGCATGGACCATGGTGCTATTAGCACCATGGTCCAACGCCTGGGTCGTAATGAGGCCCATGGTAATGGTAATTACTGTTTGTTTTACGACTGCCTCCAAACTTGTAATGCAGCCCTAAGTCTGCATCAAGAGAGCTACAAATCAAACCCAGCACTAGCATTCAAGAAGACAGAGGGCCTCATTACGACCCAGGCGTTAAGGGTTAACGCCGTCGTTAACCCTTAAAGCCTATTCTGATTTTAACGGCTGCTCTTAGCAGCCGTTAAAATCCATGACGCTAACCTGCCATGATGCTAATTACGCCACCGTAATTTACGGTGGCGTAATTAGCGCCTTCCCCACTCCCATTATGCCCTATGGGGCAAAAATGTAAATGGGGAAGGGAAAATGGGAAATGGGGATTTACCGCCCCACTCACCTTGGAATGGGGCGGTAAATCCGCCATCCACCATGGTGTAAACGCAGTTTACACCATGGTGGTAAAGTTGGCGCAATTAGCGCCTCGGTCGTAATGACCCCCAGAGAGGCATGTGGATGGTACATTTACAGTGCTGCTACCCTAAAGGCATACAAGAAGTAAGCGAAACAGTGGCCAATACGATATAGGCGATATAGTGGCCCTTCCATACATTGGGGGTAATTACGACCCAGGCGGTAAGTACGCCAACTTTACCACCATGGTGTAAACTACGTTTACACCATGGTGGATGGCAGATTTACCGCCCCATTCCAAGGTGAGTGGGGCGGTAAATCCCCATTTCCCATTTTACCCTTCCCCATTCCCATTTTTGCCCCATAGGGCATAATGGGAGTGGGGAAGGCGCTAATTACGCCACCGTAAATTACGGTGGCGTAATTAGCACCAAGGCGGTTTAGCACAGGCGTTAAGGGTTAACGACGGCGTTAACCCTTAACGCCTGAGTTGTAATGAGGCCCATTGTATGCAATATATAGAAGGCTAGAAATGGCTATTGACTGATATATTGAAGCCGAAGACAACTTTCATAATTCTGGGTGTGACAACGACGCAGCACCATATGCACATGAAGGTGATGCCTAAACTATGCTTATACACAGACAGCTATAACTAAAGCACAGGGCTGTGCAATTAGTTTGTTGAAACAGAATTGTGTATTACAGAATGTATACATTCCTATTAATTGAATAAGCCAAGGGGATTAAGAAAAACAGAACATTTAAACCACCAAATTGTAAAATATACAAGACCAGGGTAAGGCAGACACATACAACACACGTTCATGTAGGCTTACAAGAAAAAGTCAGCTAAACGCCATTTCTTGAAAAAGAGAGTATTGAAGACTGGTATTGAAAACATACCCTTGTACTCGTATGCCCCCCCCCCCCTCAGGAGTGTCATCTAGGGACACCTCATATGGCATAGCAATGTCAGATGCACCACATTTCCTTGCAATATATATGGCCAAACTGGGGCTATGGGTCCATTTGAAGACTCGTCACCTCACGTGCAACTTTCTTACTTTGATATCACTAAGTCTCATAACCTTTGCGCTGGCGCAGAGGTATTACAGCGTAAACATCAACAGAGGATCTGTGTCTGACGTGAACGACCTGTCTGCCACAGTCATATGTGGCGATCCGACCGCCGATCGAAGCGATGTCGAACCTTCTTCTTAATTATCGGAGGCATGGGCGGACCCACGCAGGCGCTTCCCCATCCTATAGGATGATGTGCACCGTACCCACTAATTATTATTTGGCTCCATTTAAGCTCACAACTCCTCCCACCTCCCCGTCTGCCTCACAAAATCCAGCATCACACTACTCCTCCTCCTGCCTCTCTCCCCATCACCTCCCAGTATAGTCCTCCCACTCAGCTCAGCCACACCCAACGCGGTCAACCGAACCGTCATCAATTCTCTCTCTGCAACATGTCTTTCACACCTAATCAAAAAATGTCCCACCTTTTCAGGCACCCCACACACCGCACAGTCCCTTGATTCACGCTTCCCTATTCGAAATAGACAGTCATTCAGCCCCACATGACCTATCCTCAACCGATTCAGCATCACCTCCTCCCCCCTCCTCCATTCTGAACTCCCTGCATCCACCTTCACCGACACTTTCCCACGAACACCGAACATCCACCTGATTTTCACCCCATTCACCCACCTCTCCTGCCACTCATCCAGGACCCGTCTCACCATCACAGCCTTCACCTCATCCACACTCAAAGGCAACCTCACATCAATCGCTCCCCTCCTCATACCCTCACCCGCCGCCAGATGCACCAACTCATTTCCCAAAATGCCACTGTGACTGGGAACCCACGCCAACTCCAAATCCATACCCCCGCGCACACACCGATCAATCTTCATCCTAATGTCCAAAATCACATCCTTCCTATCACCATCCCCTGCCACAATCGCCTGTAACCCACTCAATGAATCTGAGAACACCACCACTTTCTCATACCCCAACTCACACACCCTATCAATCACCAATGCAATCGCCACCAACTCAGCCGTACAAATAGACACATCATTCGTCAGTCGTCCTATTTTATACTCTCCAATGCTTTCTAGATAATACGCCATTCCCACTCTCCCAGACACAGGATCCTTTGAACCATCCGTAAACACCTTGTATCCTTCCTTTCCTGCCACATACTCCTGACCCAAAGCTTTGATCTCACCCCGCATACCTCTCTTCTTCGATATCACATTCGCCAACTCCAGACACACCTTTGGAGATCTCATCATCCACCTCGGCCTTCTCTCCAAATCCGTATCTGTCACAATCATCAAATCACCCACACCCCACTGCACTCCCTTCTCCCACATGTGAAACCCAAAAGTGCCCCCCTTCCTCCTCCCCCGATCCCTGTAATAGTCAAACCTCCAATTATACTTCAAACATTCACGCACCGGATGAGCCACACTCTTCGCACTGCACTTCACCCACCATCTCATATTTAACGCATCCCTCCTCAACCCCAATGGCATCTCTCCCACAAGCACCTGAACCGCATTCACTGGGGAGGACCTCATCACACCCGAACACACTCTCAATGCCCTCGCCTGTACCCTATCTAACCGCAACTTCTGACTCGACGTATAACCCACTGGCACCTGACACCCAAAATCCATCACACTCAAAATCAACCCCTTATACAACATTCGTAAACACTTCTGTTGCGCACCCCATTCTTTCCCAGTCACCGCCCGCAACAAATTCAGCCTGCGTTTACACTTATCCACCACACCATCCACTTGCACATTCCAATTCAACTTTCTATCCAGAATCCCCCCCAAGTACCGAAACTCTTCCACGCTCTTCACCCTCACACCTTTCAAAACCAAATTCAACTCCTGCTGCACTCTTTTCCTTGAGAACACCATACTCACACTCTTATCCACAGACACCGAGAAACCCCATTTCCCACACCACTCCTCCATGCGTACTATCGCAGCTTGCAACCGTCTCTGTACCAACAACAAACACCGCCCTCTTACCCAGACCACACCATCATCCGCGAAGAAATCCACCTGACACCCAATTCCCGCCAAAGCTCGAATCAACCCATCCACCATCGCATTAAACAGCATCGCACTAATCACACTCCCCTGCGGCGTCCCATTCTCCATCTTCCAAACTTCAGACAGCACCCCCCTCACTCTCACCTGAAATGTCCTATCTGCCAAGAATGCCTTGATCCACCGAAACATTCTTCCCTTCACACCCATCTCGAACAGTTTCACTAACAACCTTCCCTTCCACACCATATCATACGCCTTCTCCAAATCCAAAAAGAACGCTCCCACCAACTCTCCATCAGATAATGCCTCCTCCACCCCAGTCACTAATCTCACTAATGGATCAGCCACCGACCGATTCCTCCTGAACCCACTCTGAAAGTCACTCAAACATCCATTCGACTCCAAATAAAACCCCAATCGCTCAACCACCATCCGTTCCATAACCTTACACAACAGTCAACGCAATCGGTCTATATGACTTACACTCTGTAGGAACCTTGCCACCCTTCAAAATCGCCACTACAATCGCTCTTTTCCACAACTTCGGCAAAACTCCATTCTTGCAGATCTCATTGAACAACGCTAACACCTCTAACTTACATTCCTCAGGCAACTTCTCCAAAAATACAAACATAATTCCATCCACCCCAGGGCTAGACCACTTCCCCTTCCGAATCGCTCCATTCAACTCTACCATCGAAAATGAAACCTCATATTGCTCCTCCCAAGGCCCAACATTCGCCACCACCTCTCGCGACTCCTCCTCTACCACACCCATTCGTATCCTCACCTCTTCTGGGAAGTTCCTCGAACTGTGAACCCCCGCAAAATATTCCCCCAACAAATTCGCCTTATCCCCATCCTCACTAATCACCTCTTCTCCTTTCAACAACACAGACATACCACCCTGCGACCTCATTAATCCGGACATCCGCTTGAACTGTTTCCAAACCTCACTCACACCAGAATCACTCCCCAGGGACCCACAATAGCCCCTCCAATATCCTCTCTTTCTTTCCCTAATCACCCTCTGCGCCACCGTCTTAGCCTTCTTATATGCCACCAGATCCACCAACATTCCCGTTCTCACCGCTCTTGCTCTAGCCTTCTTTCGTGCCGCCACTGCTCTTGAACATTCCACTGACCACCAAGGAACCTCGATCTTCCCACCCTTCCCCTTCTCAACCTCCGGAATTGCTGCCACAGACGCTGCTCTCATTCCCTGCACCAGATGCTCATTCCATTCATCCAACCCCCCTCCCTTCCCCTTGGAACAATCAAATCCCGACACACTCCTTTGTACACCTCCCAATCAGCCTTCCTAAAATTCAACCGACTCCCAGTCATACGTGACCTGATCCCTACCTCACCCCTCACAGTTACCAAAATAGCAGAATGATCACTCCCAATGTCTCCATCCTCACGCACCTCCCAATCACATTCACCTGCAATTGCCGCAGTCACCCAGGTCAAATCCAAGCACGACAGCTTCCCAGTCCTCACATCCAACCTCGTACCCGACCCATCATTCAGCAATACCAGACTCAATTCATCCGCCATGTCTTCCAACAGTTCTCCATTCGTATCTGTCCTATCACTACCCCACAACGTGTTGGTTAAAATCGCCACACAAAACACACGGTCCCACATGTCCTCTTATCACTCCAGTCAACACACCAACTTCCACCACCTCACACGGATTATAATAATTCACCACCAATACTTCCGATCCTCCTACCGAATCCCTGCCCCAATTGCCTCTACTGCTCCATCCACCACAATCTCCCTTGCAATCAACCCCTTTCGAACTGCTAAAGCCACACCCCCCTCTCCCCTCCAACCTATCCTTACAAAACAACACAAAACCTGGTATCACAAATCTCAAATCACCCCTCAACCGCGTCTCCTGAATACAAACCACGTCAACATCCAATTCCTCACACAACACGGCTTTCAACTCCTGTCCATTCCTCAACAAACTCCCCGCATTCCACTGCAAAAGCCTCATGCCGGCACCCCACTCAGCTTCCGCACTTTAGCAACCTTCTTAAACACATCTTCTTCTGATACATCTACAACATTCAAAAACCTCCTCCCAGCTTCCACCACTCCTTTCGTAAGATCTGATGAACTGATAGACGTATTCCCCTGAACCAGATCCAGCACATTCACTATAAAGCACAAAAACTCAGTTTTCGGAACAACCACCATTTCTACACCTTTCACTTCACCCACCACTTTCTTTCTTCCCACAACCTCATCCACCACCAACTTTTTCTCACTCACCTCACTCACTACCCGTACTGGTTTCACCTTTGCAACAGCCTGCGCGTAAGACAGACCTTCCGCCGCCCTCACCTGTACCACTTCTCTCGCCACCCTGTAACTCTCACATCCCCTAAACGCGGAAGAATGCTCCCCCCCACAATTCACACATTTCTCCGGAGTCCCCACCTTACATTCCTTTATATCATGCTCTCCACCACACCTCCCACAATGTCTCTCATTCCTGCATGCTCTCGCCACATGTCCAAATCGTTGGCATTTATAACACCTTAATGGCATTGCCATATATGCTTTCACACGATACCTCTGATAAGCCATCTCCACCACCTCCGGACACTCCGTTCTCTCAAATCGCGATGTCGAACCCTCTCCAGCAGCGGTCTGACCGCCGGCGGAAGTGACGTCAAACTGTTTCTGGCGGCGGTCAGACTGCCGGCGGAAACAGCGCTGCCTGAACCACTGATCCATGTCTCCAGCAAAGTCCCTGCAGGAGATGGAAGGATATTCAAAAAGCCTAATCAGGCACCTTCCCATACAGGAAATGGAGACTGCAAGGGCCCCAGGGTTCACAGATACCGAATTGCAAGTGCTGGTGGACAAGACGATGCCAGTAGAGGCACGAATCTTTGGCACAGAGATGCACATCTCAAGTGGAAGTGTGAAGAGGGACATGTGGATGTGACAAGTCACTGCAGTAAATGCCGTGTTCACTTTGCCATCAAAAAAAGAAGACCAACGCAAAAGGTGAGATGGATTTAAGCATTCTATGCGCACAATAATTTCAAAAGGCACAGGAAGCCAAGGACAGCACTGGTAAGGGGGGACTGGAGACTGCCTAGGAGCAGAAAGTTCTCCAACTGATTGAAGTGGATAGTGTGGCAGGCCTAGAGGAGGGACATGGCACAGGTGGGTGGACACCGACACATCCTGCCACACATATATGAACCATGCAAACACACATATATGCATAATCACACAGATGCAACATGTACACATGTCTAACAACGTTACCCCCATGCCAAGTGCACAACCCCTCACCACGCGGCAACACCCATGAGACATGCCTAGATATACAAATATATCGCCTGACCACAAGCTGTTTCTGTGAATGTATGCTGTGCCTCATGCAGTGAACACATCACTGCAGTCCAGAGGACATGAAGCTGCACCTGCCAAACAGCAGAGAAGGAGTGCCGAGAAGCAGTATGCTGCAACACTAGGGCACATGGCCAGCACCTCTGGTGACACTACACACGCAAGTGACAGCAGTGCAGACCCAGTAGACACAGCCACACTAGATTGTGGTAGCAGTACTGCTACCACCCAGCCAGCCCAGGCACACCCAACCCACGTTGCAGTGCCCATGTCACAGGTGGGAAGAGTTTAGGAGGAAGTGGTGGCAACTGCTGACCATGTGGCCCAGGCACCCATGCAGGAGGGAGGGGATTGCTTTTTTTTTTAAACTTTATTTTTTGGATTTTGCATACATCAGATATACATTTGCACCAACTGGGTGCACATTCAAAAATACTAACTACGAACACCCTTACAAGGCCGCCCTGTCCACTAATGTCCACCATAGTAAACTCCGATTCATTTCCCCATCTGAGTTCATTAGTCTGACTGCAGTGTTATTGTCATAGATTATAGTCTCAAAGCCCTTCTTCAAAATCCAGGGGTTTCCGAATCCGAGGACTCGGTGCTGATGTAGTTCTGCTGAGACCAGGTACACCTGGGTTGCTGGGTTTCTCCGCCGTAGTTTCATGTTCATATGTTCATGCGAAGTTCAATTATGGCTTTTACCTCACGGGCTTACTGACAGGCACGCCTATGATGGGCTTTTGGGCATGCTTCTTCTGTTTTTGGCCACCCGCGGTATTCTATAGTTGGGGCCACCCACTTCGGGACTGCTGAAGTGCCTTGAGTCGTGCTTTTTGGGTAGTTTTGGGTCGCGTGACCGCGATCCCTGCTCCCCCCATGCGTGCGGCCTTGGGCGTGGGGTTTCTCAGAGCCTCAGCCGCTGTTAATGAGTCTTATGTCACACGGAGGACCGGGGCTTCAAGTGGGTCTGCCGCGCGGGTGAATGTCTGTGTAGGCATGCAGGGCGCTCGTACCTGGTCTTCAGCTGGGTTGCGATCGGGCGCCCGGCGCTTTTCCTCTTGCCCGCGCTGGTCTTCACTGTCCTTGTAGGTCTCTCCCTGGCACCACGACCTCACGCTCACCGGCTCTTCTCCACGGTCTGGAACTCCAGCGAAGCGCGGCCGGCGCTCCTGGGGTGTTCTTTTCAGGCGCCGGTCTGTCCTGCAGTCGGCCGCTCTCAACTCGCGGGGTCCTCTGTGCCTGCGCCGGAGGCCGTTGCTCCACGCCGGCAGGGGGGGGGCTCCTCTTCGCCGGGCAACCGGTGGCGAACCGCCAGCCAACAAGTGGATTGGGCACAGCGTTTTGTGTGGAATCACCTCAGCAACAGATGAGAGGCAGCGTCAAGCAATTTAAACGCCACAGAGGCGACGATTGTTCAGGATTTTGTGGGAGCTACACGGATCTCAGAGGGAGGTCACCATCTTGGACGCCTCTCTAGCGTCCTCTACAGGAGGGAGGGGATGAAGGGGTGCATGGTGGCATGCATGAACACTCAGACAACCATCCTGAAGATTGGACCAACACTCCACCTCTGATGCCCACCCCACGGCACACACCCACTACACGGGACGATGTGGAGATCCATGACCAGACAGCCCTGTTGGTTGAAGGGCAGCACAACCTAGTCCGTGAGGCCAGACAGCAGTCTGATGCAGCTGAAAACAAGCTGGACATACAGGAGAGTATCTTGCAACAACTGGAGCAGCACAACCAGCGCCTCACATGTCAGAAAAAGATTCAGGCATCACTCAGGGAATACCTGGACAAGCACACATCAGCCGTCATGGGCCTACATGACAAGTCAAGAGTGGAGCAGGAAGAGTCCGCAAAAAATTATGAGAATGCTGGAGCGAAGCAATGCTGGACCACAAGCATCAAACAGGGGATTAACGTGTGCTTTGTCAGCTGTTCGTATCCTGCATCGTGGCATACAGCTAGACATGGTTTCTGTTTGGAGGCCACCAACAGGGTGCAGCACGTCTCACAACTGTGCTTGACAGAGGACCAATCACTCCAACAGGCCCTTTTACAGCTGCAGCAGGACAGTCGTCCACATCACTTGAGTCAGTATGATGACATCCCTGGAGACAAACCGCCTCTCACGCTCCATTCCCACACCACCGTCAGAAGGCATTCCAGAGGGCCAGGAAGCTCCTGCAAAGAAGGGACGAAGGAAGTGAACTGACTAATGCAGCTGCATCATAGTGCATTGCATGGTTCACCGGCACATTTGCATTGCACACATGTGAGGGCACGTATGTGCTGCTTAGACTGTGGGTCCGAGTTGAGCAATATACATTGCAAGGAAGTTGCACGTGAGGTAGCATGTGTGCTACATCATATTGCCCCATGCTGTCGTGGATAGGTGTGGTCATTTGTGAGATGGAAAAGTCTCAGGTGTTGCTGTTTTCTGTGCCACTATACACACCTCTAGAAGTAACCGCATTTAGTGTGGGTCACATGGCTGTGTATTTGTCTGAGTGTGTCAGTGAAATCTCGTCTGGTTCCCCACTGTCATCTGCTTCCTCCTCAATGTCTGCAACCGCTGACAATAGCACAACCCTCCACAGTGCAATGTTGTGTAAGATGCAGGATACCAGGATGATTCTACACACCTTTCCAGGCGCATAACTGAGGGTGCCTCTGGTTCTGTGCAGGCAGCACCATCGGTTCTTCAGCACTGAAAATGCACGTTCTATGACACTACGTGTCTTTGTGTGTGCATGACTGTAGTGTAGGTCTGCAGCACCTGCATCATTTGGCAGCATCACCTGTGGGTTAATGGGGAGACACATTTGCATGGTCATGTTGGATTTGTGGCATGCGCAGTGACAGTACAGTACAGTTATGCTCTGCATGTGTTTCAACAGCTGCGTACCAGCCAGGTCCTCATGTTGGTCATGCTACACATCATTCGTGGCACACTACGGTTCTGCACTGCCATGGTGTCCTCTGTGGGTCCAGGGAATTTTGCACACATGTGAGTGTATATCATGTTTGCATCACACACAGCCTGGACGTTGATGCTGTGGAAACCTTTTTGATTCCAATACATATGTGCCCTGGGGGTATGAAGGCAACATGTTTCCCATCTATTACACCTACCACGTTGGGTAGGCAAGTAACACTGTTGGTGATAGTGCTGTCTTCTGTTGGGAATTTGATGTACTGCCCCACACGTGCAATAATACTGTCTAGCACCTGGGTGAGGATGTCACTGAATGCTGGTTGTGAGATGCCAGCGACATGTCCCACAGCGATCTGGAAATATCCTCTGGCACAGAAATACAATACACTCATTACCTTCAGGAGAAATGGATGTGATAATGTTGCTCTGCGCCTCTAGGTCAGCAGCTATGCTATCTGTCAGGTCCTTCAGGGTCCATTGTTCGAGTCTGCATTTGGAGATTGTGTGCTCTGCTGACATCACCTGCAGACATGCCTTTGGAAGATGAATCTGTGGTCTTCATTGCCATCTGCGATGTGCCCTGGTGGGTGCACAATATTGGGTGTCAATTTCAATTCAGCAGTGTGCATGTTAATGTGCTTCACATGCTTCCCATGCACACCCCATACTTGTCATTCCCCCAGGTTGTATCCAATGCTGGCCCTGCAGCCCTTGGTGTCGCACAGAATTGGGTGTACCGTTCTTTGCATGTTCTACCTACCCTGCTAATGTTGCATGCAGTATGCCTGTCCATGTCCTTCCTAGCACTTTGTCCCCAACGTATGTATGTATTTCGCATGCTGCACTCACCGTCCATTTTGTGTTGCATTGTCATTTGGTTCTGCTCTGTCTTCAGATGCTGCCTCGCCATCCTTTGCGGCCCTTCCCTCTCTTTCTTGCTGTCATCTCCGGGTCTTTAGGTGGATGGCCACTAAAGCGAGGTGTACCCCTGCAACTGCCATCGTGTGGTCTGGTGGATGGGCAGGACTTTCTACATTGCTTGTATGTCATTTCCGCCGCCACAGTTGTGGCGTACATGTCCAGCGTAATTTACAATTATTTAGTGGTGTAATTACCGCTTTTTATTGGCGGATGCATGTACGCCAGAGGAGTGATTTACCAACGTCGGACCACCATTGTTCTGTCAGCTTTGTGGCGGATCCAATGGCGGATTGGCGTTAGTTGCGTCAGCGTATGTTACACTGGTTTCACTGTACTCCTGATCGGTGGAAATATGGCAATTGCCATGCCTCGGTGTTTCGGCTGAAGTGTGCACTTCAGCACTCTAACAGAGCTCCTTTATACTTTGGACTGACTAACCATTCCAGAAAATGAATGTAAGCAGGGGTTTAAATATATGTTAACAAGACATTCTTGGAAACATATACATATAAAATAAGCACACAGGTGTTTCATGCTCTTGCTATATATGATTATGCTATAAACAATATAAGATAATGCTACATATTAAATTCAAGCAGACCCCCAATTAGAAATTCCACACCAGAAAATTGAATATTCTAAAAATGGTGGGGAATGATATAATGTAATTAAGACATATAGTCCAGAGGAGGGGTCACGACCATAGGAGAATGATCCACCCCTAAGTTAAGTTGGGAAAGGGTCCTTATCCCAAGTGCTCCTGACCCTTCCTAGGAGGTTTGAGGCTATCAGCATATGGAGCTGTGAAGATGTAAAGTAAAGTGATTGATTTTAGGCTGCTGTTTGGTATGAGTTCTATAGAAGTGATTATAGACTGTATTCCGAGCATTCTGACAGGTTGAGAGGCGCTCTATAATGGCATTCATGTGTATTTAAGCCCCTAAGGGCCATGCCGGGAGTTTTATGGACCCTGAAGATTGAGGTAAAGGCCCAAGTGTAGAGAGAGGGTTTAACAAGGACTAAGTGCCCATAACTCCTGGTAAGGCCCAAGGTTAGGGTCAATAAATCTATTATAAACCACGTCGCTCTTGCTTTTGTGGAAATGGTTATTCATTAAGTGGCCCTCCAGATGTTTTGAACATTAACTCACATTAACTCCTGTCTTCCTTAGCCATCATATTCAGTTGTGAAGGATCATGGGAGTTGTAATCCAAAACATCTGTGGGCGAGTGACATAATTAATAACCATAGACTATATAAAGAACAGGAGTTAGGGGGGGTGAAATCTACCTGGGGGGGTCACAGGTAAGTGGCTGTGACTCCGCATGAAAGGCACAGTCGGCGCCTACTTGGGTAGGAGGAGAAGGACAACCACTGAAGGGGGCTGGCAGGCAGCAACGGGTGATTGCACAGAGGGCAGGGAGTGGCACGGAAAGAGGAGAGAGAATGGGCAGCCCAGCAGATTGGTGCAGAGTGCCAAATAGCAGCCGGATAGAATTCAAATCAGTTGGAGGTGAGTCTCAATGTATGGCTTTATGAGACATTCTGGGTGTGATGCTGGAAATGCCTTTTGTAGGGACAGGACCTCCCAGTCCTTGTCCTACCACTTCTCTGTGTGTTTGCTCTATGTTTTATGCCACTGAGGCCAAGCTAGACCACTGGCAGTGCAGCTCTTTGTGTTTTCCTTCTGGTGAACAACACCCATGGGATACCCGTATGGCACCCATGGGTGGGGGTACACTCTTGTACCCCTTATGTGTGTTTTTGGGCAAGTGTGTGTCCCACAGAGCAGGATATAGGCTGTTGGAAGCTACATACTGACTTGGCAGTGGCTCTGAGTGACCTAAATTTTTTGGGCACCCAGGCCCTGCCATAGGAATCAATGGATTCCTGAAGAAAGGCAAGATGGCCACTGTAGCCTCTTGGTTTCTATTGCCTTTGCACCTTGTTTCACAAAGTCATCGGAAGCCCTGACTGTGTCCCTTCCCCCTGACTGGCTGTTGGGTGGAAATACCATTTATGGCTCTGGGGATGCCTCCTGTCAGACTGAATGGAGCCTTCAAAGGAGCTGTTTGTTGTGGGTACACCCTTGGGGTGGGACCTGTATGAATGGTGTCTGAAGTGTACTCACATTGGGCCTCATTACGACCCAGGCGGTAAGTTACCGCCTGGGCCGTGACTTTACCACCATGGCGTAAACTACGTTTACGCCATGGTGGTTGGCGGACTTACCGCCCCATTCCGAGGTCGGCGGGGCGGTAAGTCCCCAATCCCCATTTACCCTTCCCCATTCCCATTTTTGCCCCATAGGGCATAATGGGAGTGGGGAAGGCGTTAATTACGCCACCGTAAATTACGGTGGCGTAATTAACTCCATGGTCCCTTAGCGCCATGGATTTTAACACCTGCTAAAAGCAGGTGTTAAAAGCGCCATGGCGCTAAGGGACCTCGTAGTTGGCGGTAAGGGGTCGGCGCAGCTAACGCTGGCGTTAACCCCTTACCGCCAGGGTCGTAATGAGGCCCATTGTGTGTTGTTGGTGTCTGTTATTGGTTGTATGACACAATGCCTGGGACAGCCCTGTCTGTAACTGGGGTGAATGCAGTGTAGTATTCTGAAAGGCTGGGTGCTTACTCCAACCCACATTCAGTGTTATGGGTGTCTGGGTGGAGTGAATGGTCTCAATGCCTGTGGGCCTAATTGCCTGCCCGCCTGCATGAATGCTCTGTGAGCCTGATTGACTGCCTGCATGTATGAATGCACTGTGCACCTGATTGGCTGTCTGCCTGCATGCATCTACTTGTGAATGATTGGCTGCTGGGCCTGGCTCAGCCTGAGTGAATGGGGAACTGATGTGTATATCTGGGGACCTCTCACTCACTAATTTGTTCATTAGCTGAAGTCGAAACTGAAGCCAGAAAAAGCTGTTCCCTGGAAGCCCAGCTGGAGGAAGACGTCTGCCGCTGCATTTTGTTAATGCAATCAGAAAGCTGCTGTGTTCTTCCAAGAACTGATCAGGAAACGACCTGGATAGGAGACCTCTTCCTGAGCTATGAGGAACTATCATGCACCTGCTACTCTTCATCAAAAGTACCCTGGAAGCCAGTCCTGTGTACCTGCCATCCGGAGAAGGGGTATTCATGAGTCTAGTAGGGAAGTGCTTGGACATCTTAAATCAAAGAATTCCAGTTGTGTCACCCAGGGTCTGGAGGAGTGTTTGTGACCGCTGGAAGCCAGATTGCTCTCTACTGCCCACAAGAGGAGGTACCCTGGCATAGTGACACCCGGTGCTGTGAAAGTTGCACCTGGTTTAAGAATACTTCAAGCGACATCCCTGACAAGACCTCTGACCGCTTTGTCCTGCTGTAGAAGAATCCAGTTTGCTGTGTGCAGAGGAATTTCCAGCAGTGGGTTTCCTGCAACCAAAATCCCAAGAAGATGTTGGTTCTCAGTCTAGTCCATTGTTCGAGTCCAGGTCTCCAGAAGCTATCCAGAGGTCTATGCTGCGGCTGCAGCACCAAAGATCAAAAAGACGGTGAACTGCGAAATTCTGAAACCCGACACCTACTTCTGCCACTGCACTCAGCGCCACCGGAAGGCATCCAAGGTCCCCAAGGGTCTTATCTTCTTCAGCCAGGACTTTTCGGAGTCCACAGCATGTGTCACCTTCCTAGGACTTCAACAAGCAGAGTAACCGCCGACCAAAGGAGACCACTGCGAAGACCGCAAGTGCTGCCTTTCTTTAGCACCTGGTCACTCTTTTACTCTTGGCCTTGTCAGGCCAGCGACTCCTTCCTGCAAAGGGGGCCCATCCTTAAAGGGTCCCGTCGAGTGAAGCCGAGAAACTCTGCCACTTCACCTGCCCAGGCACCAAAGGTACTGTGACGAGGAAGCGTGACTTCCAGCCTCAGGAGTCATCCAGAGACCTCAGAGTCATCTTGCATCCTGTTCTCCTGTAGCCTCCCAGGTACATTGGGGTGGTAGAACCTGTAATAAGAAAGCAGAGCATTATTGAAAACTTTTTGACTTGGCTCTAAATGACAAGATAATGTACTCCCTAACCTTTCCATTGCAGGTTGCCCAGGTGGGGATCCTCACACAGTATTGCTATTAGAGTCGCATGAAAGGATACTGTCTATGTTCTGAAGCTATCCTGCTTTTCATCCATGATCTATGAAAGTACACCTTACTTAATAATGTGCATGCCTTTTTGAAACTGTCAGCAGCTGGTGCATTTTTGCTGAATTTAAGTCTAGTGTGGTACCACCTAGAGTTCATATCATTGTCTTTCTTTGAGTAGAACTACCTAAGTACAAAGTGTTATTATTTATAAGTATATATATTTTACTGAACCTTATTTTGTTTGAAAAGCTGTGTTATCACCTAACATAGTGTGTGGACATTCCTTTGTGGGGGCTTGGGGACTCACTGTACTTAAGACCAGCCTGCATCACCCCCTGAGTGCTAAAGCCTGGTTGCTCGTCCAATCTACCAGACAGCAAACCTTTTCTGGGGTGCTCTGTGCCTGTGTCCCAACCATATAGAGGGCAGAAGTTCAGATACCCCTCTCCAGTAGTTACAGTGGGCTACACCGGCTCATATAGCCCAGAAGTTTGTCCAATGGAGTAGCATCCTGCCTGGTTTCCATTTTCATTCTCTCAGACATATTTTGGTGTCTGCCCACAGGTCTGTAGGTGGTTGGTGCTTTGCCTCTTGGTTGAGTTCCTCTGCATTGTTTATCAGTTATCATTTACTTCCTTTCATCTCTAAATTAGAAACGTCATTATTATAATAGTAGGATTCCAAGAGGTGTAATAATAACACATGTTTGTAGACACCAATGAGCTCCCTAAAATGACTCAAACCAAGAACAAGGTTTTGTGTATATTACTAAGTCATGCAACAGTAAACATAGACACTAATTAAAAGCAGCTAGCAACATGTGACAGATATAACAATCTACACACATCCACATAGAGGTACGACAACAACACAGTACATTATAAATACAGGTTGGGACAAGATACAGTACAATGGAACCTACTAATGCCAAAGTGGCAACACCTGGGATTCTAAAAGGATTCTGGCAAGCAAGGCACAAGCAATACAGAGACGCACAAGGGCCTATAGAAATGTCAGAGCAGAAGTTACAAAACCTACCACTGAACCGGCTTCAGAAATGAACAATAGTCCAAACTTAAATTGCACAGAAAAAGGCATTTCTATTAAGATCAAAATTTTCCTTTGAGTTACAGTATACCTGAGCAGTATTCTGAAAAACACTGAAGGGGAGAAATCACAAAACGTTCATCACTTCTGATCTGTGACCTGGCAGTTTGGGCTACACACCGACTCCTTTTGGGGTGGCATCAGGCTTGATTTTCACATGGTCTTTCCGGTGTTAGCCTATTTGACCTAAAACAATTGACCTAATGACCAATTTGATCGAATTTTGCATGGGTGATTTGGCCTTCGGGGCAATTTGGTTGCACATATTGCAAACTACCAACCATGGAGATCAGGGGTTGCAGGGATGTCCCCTGCTTCCCATGTTCAATATTTTGCAATTTTGGGAGTGCAGGGGTTTCCCCCCCTTCCTTAAAATTGCATGTGGGGGACAAAAAATAAAATAAAATGCATGTGCATTTAAATTGGCCCCCAAGCAAATACATTGCGGTCAGTTTGCCGCAATCAAAAACAATTCAGTCAAGCACACCCAGACTTGTCTTTCCCCCTATGTAATGGCATGGTAGTCTGAAAAATGATGGTCTGAGGGGTAGCTCAGAGCAATGCCAGTGGTTATGATTTTATAAAAATGTTCAAGCCATCAATCTTTAAGTCTGCTTCTGTCACTCCGAGTATGACTGATATGTCCTGACCTGGGTCCTGAGCCTGCTCTGTCTAGAGACTCAAGATGCAACTCACTGACGATCTCCAATGAGGTGGATGTGGGATGCGGCATGTGACCCCCAGACCCCGCGCACACAAGCACACGCACACGCAGCCAGTCACACAGACAGACACAGGACGCATGTTGTTGGTATGGGGTCCCGGCTGCAACTGGCGACCGGGACCTCCTTTATTCAACAAGCGCATGCGCAAGCCGGAAAGAGGGTCGCGCAGCGCACATGCATTGCGTACTACGCAACATCCCTCCTTTTTCCCCAAACAATGAACACGTTTAAATTATGACCATAACAAACAAAACCTTGGTGCACGGGAACAGTTCTCGACCTCCTACGAGACCGGGTGCATGATGAAGTCTTGGAACCTCGACAGGCGTTGGCGCTCTTCCCTGCTCGGGTACCTTCTGCCTTCCCCGCAAGGTGGTCTCGGTGTCCTGTGGACATCTGGAGGCCCTTTGTCCACCGGCTGTGCCACGGGTCATGGCCCTGGGGAAGATGCCTCTGGCGGTGCTCCTGGTGGGGCCACCTGTGGGCCGGCCTCGGTCCTCTTGAAGTAGGATATGTTCCTCATGACCGTCCCCCTCTCGTTGGCCACCGTGACCATCGACCCCTTGACATGGGTTACTCCTAGTGGCTGGGCCTCATATGTGAGGGATAGTTTCCCCTCCGGACGCCTGTTTCGAACCAGTACAGTGTCCCCTACTTTAATTGTCTTTTCCTGCATGTTCTAGCTGGCACTTTCTCTATCGTTCTTGACCCTGAGCTCTTGGCATACACGGTCGTTGTCAATCACCGCGGGTTGTTGCCCCTCTACCTCAGGCAGCAGACCTCTGGGGCATCGGTTAAACAATGCTTTGGCCGGTGCATCCCCGGTGGACTGGTGGGGGGTTGTCCGATACTCTCGCAGGAACTCAAAGAGGTTTTGATGCAGTTCCCCTCCTCCATCCAGCGAGATTCTGAAGATCTAGTTGAGTGTTTGCATGAAGCGCTCAGCCTCTCCGTTCGCCCTGGGCCAGAGCGGTGTGACTTTCCGATGTTTGATTCCTCTCTCCTCACAGTACCTGGCAAACTGCTGCCCCTGGAATGGCGAGCCATTGTCCGAGCATCTCTCTGGGTGGCAAACATCTTCTCCAGAGCCAAGATGGTGTGGTCGCTGGCTGTAGACTCTACCAGCTCGACTTCTGGATACCGTGACCACTGGTCCACAACAGCCAGAAAGTACATGCCTCGACCCGTGGAGCCAAAGTGGGCATGCACAGTGCCCCATGGCTGCTCACTCCTTTCCATTGTTCCGATGGGTGGACCCCTCTCCGCCGGACTGGCCGCCTGGCACAGGATGCACGTGCGCACAAATTCGCCCAACCTTTGCTCCAGTTCAGGGAACCACACCTTCAGTCTGAGGCGTGCCTTGGTCTTGGCGGCGCCCTGATGCCCCTTCTGCGGCAAATGTAGCACCTTTGTCACCAAGGTTCGCGGGATGACGATCTGGCGGCCTTGCAACAGAAGGTCATCCTCGGTTACCGAGAGCTCATTGCTCACCTTCCACAACGCTTGAAGGTCCTTCTGAGCTCTGACCTTTCATCTGGAGTTGATCGCGAGTACTTCCATCCACTCGCCGCTGTCCATCGCTTCCATGATGACCAGGAAGATTTCATCCTCTTTTGAAGCATCCACAATTTCCTGGCGTGCCAGGGCCACCGGCAGGGCCGCCTCCACCACATTCTCAATGCAGTCAACTATTTCGGTGGTGTAACGAGGGCGCCAGGCCCCTGGATGTCTGGACAAATAGTCTGCTGTGTTATGGGTGCCCGGGTGATACTGCAGTTTCACATCGTACTCCACAGCGACAGCATCCACCGTTCGATGCGTGGAGGTGGCTTGGAGGAAGCACACACCATGATCGGAATGAGAGGCTTGTGGTTGGTTATTACTACAACAGGCTTCCCTAGGATGTGTATCCTAAAGTGCTTGCAGCCCCACAGAATTGCTGGAGCCTCCCGCTCAATCTGGGAGTACCGTTTCTCCGTTTCCGTGAGCGCCTTGCTGGCATACGATATCGGGCGCATGAATCCTTATGAGTCAGCCTGCATCAGCACTGCCCTAGCCCGACCAGGCTGGCATCCACGACTATCTCCGACTCCTTGTCCGGGCTGAAATATGCCATGGTATCCTTCCCCAACAGAGCATTCTTGATCTCAGCAAATGCTCTTTGCTCCTTGGGTGTCCATGCCCATGCAACATGGTTCCTAGTCAGTGCCTGCAAGGGCTCTGACAGTGATGCCAAGTCGCGAATGAACCGCCCGCAATAGTTCACCATGCTATGAAAACTTCTTATCTCAGCTGGTGACGCCGGGGGGGAGCTGCCACCCGTATGTCTCTCACCTTGTCCTGGTTGGGCGAGATGCCTCCTGCATGGAATACAAACCTGAAGAACTCTATCCAGTCCTTCAGAAACTCACATTTTTTTCAGTGTAGTGTCAGCCCCAAACGTTTGAGTCTTCCCAATGCCCATTCGAGCCTCTTCAGGTGTTCAGACTCTGACTGGGCAAAGACCAGAATATCGTCAGACATGTTAATGGCGCCTTTTAGTCCCGCCATTGCACCCCTTGCTCGATCGTAGACACACTTCTGAAGCGTCTGGGGTTACCCCCTCCTGATCTTGCCAGCCCCCTGTATGCAGCTACCGGGGTCGTGGCCCTACACACTCTTGCTTAGTGTCCTGGCGTGCTACACCTTCCGCAGACCCTTGTCTTTGCAGGGCTTTTCCCAGCATGTGGCAGGTTGTACCCACAGTATGGGCAGGACTGTGGATTACTGGATGTAGAGGGACTGTCTGGTCTCTTAGGACCCCAGCGCGACCTCCCTGGGGTAGAGCGCCCAATGGAAAAGGCGTCCTCACTCTTCCCAGGATGCACCGCCGCGTCCATCTTCACGCCTCTTGACTCTTCCATTTCATATGCTCGGCCAGTGTCCAGGATTTGTGCCAGTGTCAGTCCTGGTTCACTAAGCACTTGCCTCCACAATTTCCCGGAGCTACACCCCTGAATCAGCTGGTTCCGCACCATCTCCTCCTCATTCACCCTCCTTCAGGTGCTAGCAAGGTGCCTCAACCGTGCACAGAACTGGTCCAAAGACTCCTCCCCTTGCTGCTTCTCGGCACACATCACGAATCTGTCAAAGTCGACATTCGCCATGGGGAGGAAGTGATCCTGGAGGTCCTGTTTCACCGCATCATAGGTGACCACCTGAAGGTTTGGCGAGTCGAAAATCCGATGGACTTCTGTGCCAGCCGAGTACACCAGTGTGGCCACCTTCGCATCATCATCAGTCTCACCCGGGGCCCTGAAGATCATCTCCAGTTTCTTCACCCACAGTAGCCACTTCGGCCCCAGTTTAGATGGCGGCCTGAAGTGTCAAACTAAGGCATGGGTGCCAAAGTGATGTGCATCCTACGTGGGACTGGCATGGGGGCCCCCTCTTCTCCATCCTCTTCATCCATGGTGGTGTTTGGGGTGTTCCCCACTAACCTTCTCTGGACAGGGAGAGGTGCCCAGTGTCAGATGGCGCCAAGCTGATGATGGAATGGGCCTGTATCTGCAGCAGGTGATGCCTTTGGGGTCCCCCCATTTGAGAAGCCACGGCCTCTAATGATTCAGGGCCCTGGAATGTCCAAAAATTGAATTTAGAATGTTGGATCACGGCCGGCGCACAAGCACCCGTGTGGGCTGCAACCGCCGTGATCCGTGTGTTCTTAAGATGGCCGCCAGCCAACTGCATAGGTCCGTGACCGAGTGGGGAGAAACACTTTCTCCGACGGAATCAGCCGGAGCAATGTCGCGTTCCCCTCCATGGCAGATCCTCGTCGCCAATGTTGGATGCGGTTTGTGACCCCCAGGCCCCTGCGCACACAAGCACACGCAGCCAGTCACACAGACAGACACGGGACGCGTGTTGCTGGTACGGGGTCCCGGCTGCAACTGGCGACCGGGACATCCTTTATTCAACAAGCGCATGCGTGAGCCTGAACGAGGCTCACGCATGTGCACATGCATCGCGTACTACGCAACAGTGGAAGCATCTCTGGGGATGCTTCAGTATCGTTTGGAAGGGATGTGACCTACCAGTTGGGGTTGCACTGCCCTTTTTGGGGTGGAACCAAGCCTGATTTTCATGTGGTTTTTTCCCTTCTGTAACATCATGGCAGGCTGATATCAACACGCTGGAGTTTGCTTAGGGTATTGTGGGTGGTTATGATTAATTCAAAACCTTTCAGTCAGCCTTTCGTTTTGTTCTGAACTGTCACAGCCACCAACTTTCAAAGCAGTTAAAAGGCTGACCAATTCCATGCAAAATCTTACATAGGAATTAAGGCCAAGCAGAAAACATGACGCGCAAGTCCGAAGTCCTGATCGATTTACATGTAATTGGAAAAAAGGAGCGTGAAGGCGTCTGAAGTGAGCTTTGATAAAGTGTGTTTCATGTCTGGAAGCAATTAATGAAGTAATCTTTTGTAACATGCTAATTAATGGAGAACAATCTCTAAGCACAGTACCGGTATCCAAACCTGTGGCGCTCTGAGTAGTCTTAATAATTTAATTATTTAATGTGTCTTGCTTCCAAGATAAACACGTTGCCCCTGAGCTGTCCTCCCAACCCAATCTTTATGTGTCCTTTCGGAAAGCAGAGAGAAACTGAAATGTACCTTCAATGTCAAACACTTTGCAAATGATACCAACTAATTTGCGCCCTGCAAAATCCTTAAGCATTTTTTGTTTTCAGTGGTCAAGCTATGCAGGTAAGTCTGTCTCTGAAAGAGAGCTCTGCTTATCACACTGTGACTGTCCGTAGACATTCCTCTGCAGCAGCCCTGCAGTTTCAACAGGGAAGATTCAGGCCACATGTACATTCCTGAACTGCGAAATAGAAGCCAAAATTCCAACAGGTGGGAGTGATATCTTAACTGTAAACACCACTAATTCAAAACATCATAACTGTCTGCCCCCAGACAGCCTGGAGGCAGACGATTAATAAATAAGTATAAGGCATGTCTCTTTTGTCATGGTGGCTACTGTGATTACATAATTATACAGCCACAAGCATTTGATGCCATTTATATCGTCAGCTCGGTGGACAATTCATGGCAGGGCCTGGCTTGTGTACATTTTTCTGGGCTTGCTGTACCCACAACCCCATGTAGGTCCAACGCAGGAAACCCTCTTTTTGATCCGCCTGAAGCAGCTTGTCACATCCTCCAGGGACACTCCTTGGGGGTTCATCTCGGAACCAGTTCTTGAAGGGCAGTCCTGTCATTACAACTGTCACCTTTCACAAGGGAGACTACCTTGTACTGTGCGTTTATATAAACATGTATTCTGCTGCTTTGATATTTTAGGATGACGACTAATTGTCACATGTATTTGTTTTGGGAGTTAGACCTCTTTCCTGTAGTATTACAAAGGCTGCTATATTTCAGAATGCAATTTGAATGGATCGATTTACATTGTAAACAAATTGCTATTTTATGTTCCAGATTGTCCTTTTATGTTTTATTGTACTATTGTTTTATGGGAACATTTCCGAAATAAACATATTTTAATTTTAATGGGGATAAATCTGCTATGTGAAAAGATACTAGAAGAATGGGTGCTCAACGCACTGATGACTTTATACCGGTGAAATATTTGGTTGAAAAGAGTAGATGGTTGTTAATTGGTGATAGTAATCACCAGGGTGTGATTACCGAAGCCTTGATGTAGGCAGACGAGGAGGGGATGGAGTTACAGTAGCTCAGGTGCGAGTTTCAGTCCACAGAGGGGACCCACCATCGTGGCTTTTGCTTGGGTTCCAAACATTCTGTTACCTACCCAGCTCCTAAAGACGCAATATGACATAACAAGGCAAATGACTCTTGTTACATCAGTAAGGATTGGACCATTTACAGAAGGCTAAAAGGGAACCTATCCACTGTGGCTGTCTGCCTATTTAAGGAGAATGGAACGACCCTTTCTTTATTTGCTTCACCTTTCAACAATTGTTGATGAAGGGTTCATCTAGAACCTGATTGGTAATACATTCCACTGCAAAGTTCTGTGAAAGAGAGGTGAAGACCAGGAACTCCACGGAAGAGGAAGGTTCTTCTCCTTAACCATACCAAGGGGATATTCGGGGGGACTGCTAGTTGGACAAGACCTACTGCAACTGAGACCACTGGTACCCAGGACCTTCTCACTAGAGGTGGCATAACCCTGCACATGCTGTCTACAAAATGTCCTTGTTGGGAATGGTGAAAGAACAGACTTAGTTTGCCGTCAGAGTCCCTGGACTGAGTCTCCCAGCAACAAGAAGGCCAGAAGCAGCACCATTGCCTGTTGACTGCCGCAAGACACTTTGTGAGCTCGCTTGACTGTTCTCCACACACTTAAGGTCGCTACGGGAACTGTGGTGCTATCTTTAGTATTCCAAGTACTTCTGACTTGTTACCTGCTCTTCAAGCCTTCTCGACGCATTGAAACTGATCATCCTGGCTTGACCCGTTCGCCATCCCAACTCTGGAAACAACTGGCTCGCTGTGCCTCGACCACTGACTCGATTCAGATGAAGCATTGCCTCGATTCGACAAAAACACTGAATAAACCCACTGGAAGAGGAAGCCATCAATGCATCTTACACACCAACTCTTCCTCCTTGTCTGAGCCTGACTCAAACAACTACTCAACCCACTAAGAAGGCATGGGCGCAAACCCATCTTGAACAACGATTTTACCCACTGAGAGCGCTAACATTATATTGTCTCAACACAGACTTGCTATTGGGTTTTATTTGATACCACAGTACTTTAATTGTTTGGTTTGCAACACTCCTGAACTGTATACCCTACCCACGGCTACTCTATCTTATTTACTTATTTTTATTTAATTGGTTATTTATAACGCCTTAATACCCAGAGGTTTCTCTGCGCTGACATGGGGATCGAATTGCTCCACATTGTCTTGCTTCCAAGGCAAGTGCATTGCCCCTGAGCTATCCTCCCAGCACTCTTAAAAGGTATACTTGTTGTGCTTTGCCTGTTTCACATTTATGATTGGGGCCACTGCTAGTGTATGTAGTAGCAGTGTAGGGCTGAGTAGGCGCATTAGCCACTACATATTCCATTGCTCATACAGAGCAGTAGTCATTTTATCACAGAGGCAGCTGTTCTTGGAGCAAGCACACCTGTAAGTACAAGCGTCTGCATTTGGCTACTGCTGAAGATTCTGACTCTTCTGAGCACCCTTCCCTCTTATTTATTCATTTAAATTTGTATAACGCGCCACACACCCGTAGGTCTCTTTTGGGTGGAATCCTAAGAAACATGGAAGGAGAAATTCTGTTGCTGAGAGGGGGCTGGACGGTTCATATGCATCCTATGCTGGCCTGACTGTCTTGGGGTGGGGCATACATAAAAGGCATCAAGCAATTCTTGGAGATGCTAATTGTGCCCCTGTTCTGGAAGGCATGCGTTTTCGGGTGAAGTTTCTTCTGAACTTCGCTTTGATGGGATGCAAGCTGCTACTATGACACCTCAGGGATTGGCACTGTGAAAGTTCTCACAGGTTGACAGACTTGAAACTGACTCATGAGATGTATTTGGTCTGTTACTAAAGGACAAGGTGCAGAAGGTCTATAAAGTGGATATGCAAGTGGATATGCTTCCGCGGAAGTCCAAAGCGGCTTATCAATTCTCAAGACTGGCAAGACGCTGTCTTCTTCTCAACCTAGGCACAGGTGGCAAGTGAAGGAGAGGGATGCTTTTCAAACTTCCAGGTTTTGTCCCATGCAGGAAGGGCAGAGGTCCAGACAGGCGGGCAGTTCTAGGGTGGGGGGACACTGCACTGTTTCTTCAGCAAATAGGAATATTGGTCATTTGATCCATGAGGAAATTGAGTGGTGGGGATAGGATATGAGATGGAATTCTTGGGCCCTTCCTTGCAATCAGGGCCCATCTTCATGCTATGGTCCAAGGGCAGGACCAAGAGATTGGCACCTCAGCCAGAGATCCAGGAGTTGTTGGACAAGAGAGGCCTGTGTGAGCTGGGGGTTCTGTTTGATTATCTTTCAATTCCCCAAGGGATTGGACAAATTCCATTTAGCAATCTATTTGAGGAATCTCAGCCAATAGTTTTCAAGATGGAGACAAGATGAGTGGTGGGGATAGGATATAAGATTCCAAGATGGAGACACTGTAGAGAATCACACCTCCGGTGAGAAAGAGGGACTTCCCTGTCCTCCATCAGGCTTCCGGATGTGTATTTACAAATCCCAATCAGAAATCTCATCAGCAGTTCTTGTGGTATACAGTGGGAGGCACCAATTCAAGTTCTGGGTTCTCCCTTTTGGATTGTGAATTTAGGGGATGTTTACAAAAGATTTGGCTCCTTTGGTGGCTTTTCCTCACGTGGAGGGGTTTTGGTCTCTCCTTGCCCAGACGTTTGACCGGTGAAGGCGTCCTTGATTCTGCTGGAGGAATAAGTTTGCTCTACACGCTCTCACTTGTCACTCTAGGGTTTCCGAGTCAACTAGGGTAAATCTCACCTTCTGCCCTCTCAGGATCTGGCATTCATTTGGGATGGACCGGAGGCGGGTCTTGCTACTGATGGATCGGGCAGTCCATCTTCAGAAGGTGTTGCTGAGGTTGGCCATGATGGAGGTGGCATCAGGCAGGATTCTGTTCCAGACACAGAGGGAATATGGCATCTTCTGTGTTTGTGGTGTTGTGGCAAGGCATCCTGTTGCTAGTGACTCTAGCACTGAGGAACAGCTTTTGTTGGTGGATGGATTTGGGCACGCGGAGGAAGGGTTCCACTTTGATGCCGAAGATTCTTACCACATATGTCTGTGGCATAGGATAGAGGGCAACTCTCTGGGAGTTCACGCATGAGGAGGTCTAGACACACCATGAGGGGAAACATTCCTCCAATCAGAAGTTGTTGGCAACCAGTTCCAGGTGTCTAGGGGTCTTTTCAAACTGGGTGCAGGGACACTTGGCGCTGGTCCAGAAGGACATCACAATGATATGATAGTTTATTTATATAGCGCCTATACACAATGTGTTTCCAAGCACTTTAAGGCAAGGGAGGGAACAAGGGAAAATAAAATGACATTCTTACAGGCCATGAACAGTAAGGATGTGAAATTAACTATTGTACTCGGCCTGACGACAGTTCAGATAGTGCATCTAAGACATAGATAAGGAAGGGAGTGGGAGAGTGGGAATGAAATGGAAACAGACAGGCGAATACCGTACTAGGCCTGACGACATTTCTCGTAGAGCCAGAGAGAAACAAAAGGTGAGAGCGAGGGGATCGGAAAGGGAGGGGAGGAACAAAACAAGTAACTATCGTTCTAGGCCTGACGAAATTTCAGATAGTGGTGGAGGGGAGATGGGATAAGTAAGGGGAGGGGGGAGGAGACAGACGAGGTTGCTATCATACTAGTTCCAGGGACAATTCTGATAGAGTAAGTGCATAGAAGAAAGTAAGGGGAGGAGGAGAGGAGATAGGAAAAGGGAGAAAGGGAGGCTGTAGACTGTTCTAAACGGGAAGGAGGTGCTAACTCTAAATTGCTAGGGGCTGGGTCAAGGTCTTGAGGGCATGGGCAAATTCGAACCTGGAGTCTCTGAGGTCAGTGCACATCAGAGATGTAGTCAATGGTCCAGCGTCAATCAGGTATTTTCATCCTCCCAGGAGATGTTGCATCATATTGGAACTTTCCAGAGGAGTGGGTCAGGTTTGGTTCCCAGTAACTGTATCTCTGTGCCACTCTGGAGAATGCCCAGCTTCTTTTGTTCTGCTCCGGGTTCCTGAGGAAGAGGGCGGGGGGTGTTGAAGTGGCAATGGGTGCTGCTGTATGTTTATGTTTATTGTGTTTATATAGCGCTTTACACCAAAGTGCTTTACATTATAACAACAAGAATACAATAACAGTAGAAGCAATTACAAAACATTAGTCAAACCAGTAATACAGCAACTAGAACAATTTGCCAGTGAAGATAAATGAGGGAAGAGGGGGAGGAAGTGGGGAACATGAAGTGGAATAAGCTGAATGTAAGAGAGGAGGAGAGGGGACTTAAGAGGAAACGAAGCAGGGGGAGAGAGGTAAGAAGAGGAGGATAAAAAAGGGGGGAGAGGGTACGGTGGAGGAGGATCAGAGAATCAGGGAGGGGAGTGCAGAAGAAGAGATTTTAAGGAGACACGAAAGGAGGAATAGGTGGGGATGGAATGGATAGAGAGAGGAAGGGAGTTCCAGAGGAGGGGGGCAAGGAGCTGAAAGGAGTGAAAATGAGAGGAGGCACATGTGGACGGGGGAACAAAGAGAAGGAAGCGACCTGCAGATCGGAGGGAATGGGAGTGAGTGTAAAATGAGATGAGAGAGGAGAGATATGGGGGAGCAAGATCATGAAGAGATTTAAAGACAAGACCGAGATAGTGGAATTTGAGTTGGGAATGAAAGGAAAGCCAGCCAAGATGTGAGAGCGAGGAGGAGATGGAGTCGTGAGGAGAGAGAAGACAGAGGGTACGAATGGCAGAGTGGTAGAGGGATTTGGGGGGGCAAGATGAGAAGCAAAAAGTCCAAAGAGGAGAGAAGAACAGTAGAAAAGACGAGAGAAGAAAAGGGAGGAGATTAAATGTTTAGTGGCGTGGAAGGTGAGAGAGGAGCGTACCTTGCTAATATTGAAAAGGTGGTAGCGACATGCGGGTGAAGTGAGAGAAATATGGTGGGTGAAGGAGAAGGAGGAGTCAAAGTAAATGCCTAGATTAGGAGCATGGCGAGAGAGAGGAAGATTAGCGGGAGGAAAGTGAATAGAAGGAGGGGGAGAAGGAGGAGGAATAGTGTTGGAGGGAAATAATAAGACTTTAGTCTTGTCTGTATTGAGAGAGAGAAAGTGGGATGACATCCTGTTTTTAATGGCAGTAAAACAAGAAGAGAGTTTAAGATGGAGCTCAGAAGTGAAGGAAGAAAATGAGAGAAAAAGCTGGGTGTCATCGGCGTAGATGTGGTGAGAAATAGCGAAGGAAGAGATGATAGTGGCGAGAAGGGAGGTGTAAAGAGAGAATAGAAAAGGGCCAAGGACAGAGCCTTGGGGTACACCACAGTGCAAGGGAAGAGTAGAAGAGGTACGACCACCCCAGGAGACGATAAAAGAGCGGTGGGAGAGGTAAGAAGAGAACCTAAAGAGGAAAGAGTGTTGAGCAGTAAGGGGTGATCAACGTTGCCAAAGGCTGTAGAGAGATCAAGGAGGATGAGGACAGAGGATTGGTTAGAGTAGCGAGCATTGAGGAGGGAGTTGAGAACCTGAGTGAGGGCAGTCTCAGGGGAGTGTTTAGGTCGAAAGCCAGATCGAAAGGGGGGAAGGAGAGAAAAGTTAGTAACAAATGCAGAGAGCTGAGAGTAGACTATGCGTTCATGTAATTTAGAGAGGAATGGAAGAAGAGAGATTGGATGGACGTTGGATACAAGATGAGGATTAGCAGAAGGTTTCTTCAGAATTTGGATGATAGCAGCATGCTTGAAGGCAGAGGGGAAAGTAGCAGAAGAGAGACAGATATTGAAGAAGGAGGTTAGGTAAGGAATGAGGAGAGGGTAGATCTTAGGAATAAGGAGGGTAGGGAGTGGATCAGAAAGGCCAGCAGTGGGATGAGATTTGGACAGGAGAAGGGAAACTTCAGACAGAGTGACAGGAGAGAAGTCACTCATACAGTTAGGGGGGCACTGGGGGAAAAAGGGGGGATCGTAGCAGAAAGAGGAGGAAGTGATGTTTTGGCGAAGAGAGAGTTTTTTGGAGGAGAAAAAGTTAGAGAAGTCAGAAGCGGATAAGGGAGATGAGGTTGAGGGGTCATGAGTAGGTGGGGAGAGGAGGCAAGAAAGGGTTTGAAAGATACGATGAGGATGAGAGGCTTGGGAGTGTAGAAGTTTAGAGTAGTAGGAGCATTTAGCAGAGCTGATGCTGGAGTCATATAGAGAGTGGTAAGAGAAGTAGGATGTCTGGTTAGATAGAGAGGGGAATTTGAGCCAGCGACGCTCGAGGTGGCATAGGAGACGATGCATGGACAAGAGGTGAGAGGAAAGCCAAGGTTGAGAAGGCTTACAAGTAGGGAGAAAGGATGAAAGAGGATAGAGTTGATCGAGACTGGAAGAGATTGATGAAGACAGAGAGGATAGGGCTTCATTAGCCGAAAAAGAAGAGATTTCGGAGAGAGGTGGAAGAGAGGAGGAGCAAGTATTGTGAAAGAGAGAAGGGCTAAAGTTACGAAAGAAGGATGAGGAGGAGGTCTAAGGAGAGGGTTGAGGGAGAGGAGGAGTAAGGGAGAAGGGGAGTAAGGCATGGTCCAAGAGATAGTTGGGTAGAGTAGAGACGGAGGAGGAGGAGTAGGTAGAGTTGAAGATAAGATCAAGAGTGGAGCCAGAAGAACGAGTAGGAGGAGAAGGGAGAGGAGATAGGAAGCAGGAGTCAAGGATGGAGAAACGAGGGGAAGGAGAGGGGAGGTGAATATTGAAATCACCAAGGACAGTGAGAGGAGATGGAGAGGGGGAGATAAGAGAGAGGAGGTGGTCAAGGTCTTCATAAAAGGAGGAAAGTGGACCAGGAGGTCTAGATATAATTCGAAAAGAGATAGGGTGAGGGGAAGAGAAGGATTTGTAGAGGTATTCAAAGGAAGGGAAGGTTGGGAGAGGTACAGAGGAGGTAGAAGAAAGGTATTTAGGGTGGAAGAGGAGTCCAATGCCTCCACCACGACCAGAGGAATGAGGGACATGAGAGAAGGAGGAGAAGGATGCAATGAGAGAGGCAGGGACAGTAGAGTTGTGAAGTTGGAACCAGGTTTCAGTTATACAGAGGAAGTGAAGGTTAAGTCAGAAGAACATGTCCAAGACAGCTGCGGTCTTATTGCAGATAGATCTAACATTCCAGAGAGCAATATTGATAAGCCTGGAGGGTTGGAGAATAGGGGGGTAGATAAGATTGGGATGAAGGGGAAGGGAAGGAAGGGGATGGGTGGACGTGGAATGGGGTTGAGAAAGGGAATGGACATGTTGATGAGGGGAAGGGAAAGGAGAATAGAGAGGAGAGGGAGGGTAGGAGAGGGGGAAGAGGGAAAGGAGTGAGGGGGACTGTATGTGTGTCCCCACATTCCAGCATGGGTGAACAAACTCCAGGACACCAGGTGGGCACTGGTCTTGGTGATTCTTCACTGGCCCAGGAGATCTTGGTGCACCTTTTTGGTACATTTGGTGGTGTTTCCAGTGTGGATTTTGCCGTGGTACCCATCACCGACCAGCTTTCCAATCGGAGAGCTGTGCATGTCCCTGGCACAATGATTGGTTTGGAAGTGAGAAGAGAGGATCAGAGGATTTAGGCCTAACTCTGCCAGTGGTAGACTCTCTTCAGAGGTGCTGGCAACCCTGAATTTCTACAATGGGTATTGGGTGTCCATGAGGAATGGGGTGCAGGCACTGTCATTTGCATTCTGGCCGCACTCTAATTCCTGTTGGACGTATTAAAAAAGGAGCTTGCTGTCTTTACTTCGAAAGTACAGTGGTCGGCTCTGAAGGCTTTTGGGGAGCCTGAAGGAAAGAATCTTATGGGATGCCTGTCACAAAGCTTCTCGCTCTCAAGGCCAGTGGACTATTTGAGGGCTCCAGCCTGGGGTCTTCCACTGGTATTGCAGTTTCTCCAAGGTCAGTCTTTTAATCAGTGGGCGAGATGGATATTTAATTGTTGACTCTGAAGGCAGCCTTTTTGGTTGCTATCACGTATTGAAGGGGGGCAACGTGTTTGTCTTGGAAGCAAAACCATGCAGAGCAACCTTAGAAACCACTCGCTGGTATTAAGCATGTTATAAATGAACAATAAAATAAATATGCCTGTAGGCTGGGGTGATTTGGGGTTTTTGTGTAAGAAGCCTTTCTTACAGGCTTTTTTGCTTCGCTGGGATCCTGCTTTTCTCCCTAAAGTAGTTTCTAAGTTCCATGGGTTATAGGACATTGCCTATCCAACCTACTGTCCAACCCCTCCCTCTGAAGAGGAGCAGAGTTGGCATAGATTGGATGTCAGGAGGGCAGTGCTCATGTACATTGAGAGGAATGCATCTGGTTTGTAACATTTGGGACCTCATGGGCAGGCAGGAATGTCTCAGTGTTTTTCATTAGTCAGTAGACTTTGACAGTCATTTTCAAGGCCTATGAGTTGACAGGGTTCCCACTGCTGCAAAGGTTCATGGCGGGGTCGACCAGGTGTGTAGGTGGATCACATGGAGTTTCTCGGCAGGACATTTGAAACCCAAACACAGTCACCAGTTGGGCGCTGTGTGGTGGTTCGTCGGCCCTATCTTTACCGTATTTGGCATTCCTCATGGAGGTAATCCTAAGATTTCCATTACACCTAGTCCTGCTCTTCCCCGTCACAATGCATAAGACTCACTTCACCTTCCCAGTGGAAAATTATATGGCAAATCAACCTACATGGGAAAAGGTTAACTGTTGATCGTGGGTGAAAGGAGGCGTTACACCTCCAGGAGGGAGGGATGGAACACTTGATAGGATTGGAAAGGTTCCTTTCCTGGAGAGTGGTGCTGAAAAAAAATATGTACTGTGACGAGGAAGTGTTGCGACTAGGAGTAATGAGGATGACCATTCAGCAATCGAAGCATTCATTAGAGTATTAATAGAAAAAGGGTTCTCTACCCAATTCCTCAGTTAACGTCCATCTGAAAATGTCAGCAACAGCCTAATAAGGTGCTATTCAACATATCTATGCTTCCTTCATCTAGTTAATGGTACCGCGTCTGAAAGTTACGCTTTGGAAACAAACGGAACTACTGTGGCTTCAATCATTGTCGGTCAAGTGGCACAGCGAGTAGAGCGCCCGCTTTGACACCCGTGCAGAGCCTGTTAACGCAGGTTCGAATCCCGGCGGGGCCAAACTCAGCCTTTCATCCTTCCGAGGTCGATAAATGAGCACCACACACCGTGGGTAATAATAAGCAGCGCTCAGATACCTGAGGGTTTGTAGCGCTATATAAAAGCCTAATTATTATTATTATTATTATTATTATTATTATTATTATTATTGTAAATGTCACGTGCACTGGAAACTCTTCAGCGTTCAGAGAAACGTTGACGCCAGCAGCTGCGTGCTGGGCTCACCTGTTGCAGCTGCCCTGCGGATTCTAGCTCCCCCTTGCACCGCACACCATTGGCCACCAGTGGCAGCAACAGGCAGGTTTTAACGTTGTTTGTGCTTAATTTCGATGCCTTTGAGGAGTAAATACACCTTCTATAAACTCCTCGGATCCCCTGGACAATCTGTCTTATGGTTACTAAAAGTCATTTTGAAATCGAGAGTAAACTGAAGATTTGGTGTCCAAGTTCCTAGATCTTGGAATGCTCTCCCGTCTGATATCCATAAAATCACCAATATTTCACCTTTAGCATAGAAGCCAAACCCCATCTTTATATGTAATGATGGATGCCATGTTCCTTCTGACCGTTCTTCTCTCATCTTTCAATGCCTGTCTGCAATTCAGTTTGAGGTGCTGCACATTGAAAGCACCAATAATCAAATCAAATCAATAATTATTTGTACTAAAGAATCTACGGGTGCTGGCAGTTGGCACCCTTTTTCATGTATGTTATAGGCCATAGATAAAGCATGGCACGACAAGTCTTTCTGACAGCTGCATGTGTTTCATAACATGTTTATCAAGAGGGGTAAATTCAGATCTGGAAGTAGCGTTATCATTAGTACCCGCTGAGGGACAATAAGATTGTTACAAACAATCTGATTGGCCCTCACTGGGTCCTTACCAGCCTGACAAAACCTCACCTTCCATAGTTAGCAGTGCTGAGTCCCTCAGAGTTCCAGCCCTTTCTCTGCCATGCTGCCATGCAAAGGGAGAAGGGACTACATGGAGTCCCTTTGCGCGTTCCATGGTGGCCATTTTCTTTGTTTTCCTTTTTTTCTAGCTTTTTAATGGCTGCCATGGAAAGAGAAAAGGGACTACACATAGTCCCTTCTCGCCCATCAATAGCATTTATGTTTTTTTTTTTTGTGCTCAAGTCGAGAAACTCTTGACAAACTGTTTCACAACTCGAGTAGAAATACTATTAGTAACCCGGTACAATGTGCCGAGGTACTAATAGCAATAGAAACCTCGAAGGGGGTTCACTCAGGCTTGTAAGTATTGGCCCGGGGACATTATCGGACCGGTAATGACCCCCCTCGAGTTCTATTGCTTTAATAAGAAACTGAAATCTTATTGTGCCATCATTTTCAATGCCAAAGCGTATAAACAGCTGCAGAATGTTGTGAGATCTTCTGTCACCATGTTACTGGTCGTTGAAATACTTTATAAGCTTTAGGTGAAGAATCGGGTAACTTCTGCCGTCTTTCCTATTACTCATTGTTAGGAAAGATTTCGTAATTGTAGGTAGTTTTCCTTCCATGTGGCAACCCCTAAACTTTTTGCTGTTGTTTTTCACCTTGTTCTTGACTTTGCCAGAGAAGTGCAGCCTTCTGCCGCACTCCTCTGGGCTTTCGCTCCTTTCTTACGGGGAAACTGACACACCCTTAAGACAGTCAGTACCAGGGAACGCTGTTTCCCGTAGTTTCTTTTATCATGTTGCGGCTTTCGTGCAACATGACACAAGAGGGCACTGTAAGCTAAGTTACAGCTCTCTTGGGTCTCTAGCCTTCTACAGGCCCTAGATACTTGTTTAGGATTGTATCTGATCGGTGCAAGTGATTCAGGGACGGGAATGGTGGCAGCGATCGTTTCTTGTGTTTTGAGCTCCTTTTGGCGTTCCAAGCGCGTTTTCCGCGCTTAACCCAAAATGGTGGCCTGGCTCCCAAAATGGCCAGACCACGAGGCTCCTTTGTCCTCTCCGCTGACCGTCTTGCTCCCTTCACCTTCCCCAGGTCGAGCCGACCCGGGGCCTTCCTTATTTGGGCATGTACTTTGCCGCGAAACACGGATGCTTTCGCGGGCTTCTACATGTCTTGTGTGTGCCTCCAGGATGTGGGCTGCGATGTCTGGTCCCAATACACATCCTGGGTGCCAGAGAGTCTAGGGTGGTGTGAATGCCTGGGGCCACCGTGGTCCGTGATTGGTCCACGAATGGTGTGAGTGTTGATGAGCGGATCTCCCATTGGGTCCCCTCCGTTTTGGCGCAAAGGGAACCGTGGATAAGAGGGGGCTGGAAACACCACTACCATGTCGATCTCCTGAGTTCTCACGAACAAAGGAATACAGGAGCCAAGTATCCTGCAACCAAGAGGCTGGACCGAGGAATCGCTGGTGACCCGCTGAAGGACTTCTCCTCTGCACTGCTGTCGCCTTGTCAAACCCTTTTCACCTTTGATCGAACCAGAAGGCCTGTACTGGTACTTCGTCCCTTGGAATAGCGGGAACAGCTATTCTCGGCATCTTCACCATCTCCTGCCAGTAAGCCTTCGGAAGCGTCTCTGGGCCATCCAGCTGACTGACCAGCTTACACGGGAGTCTTGCTCTGTAACCGCCGCCAGGTTGTGTAGTATTTCGAGTCCTTGTCACTCTCACACGCTTCGTACACTTGGCGTTCCCAGGTCTGAAGTGAGTAGTGTACATTTGGCTCAGATACCCACGGCCGCTCCGTTGCCCTGCTGTGGTAACAAACTGTGGGGTTTCTTCGATTGGGACGTCTTTTTACTCAACACGACGACGAGGCGTTCCCTGCTCTTCTGAACCTGCCAGTTGCTGAAACTGACGCGGAGAAGCCTGGGTCTGCTTGCATCGGGGACCGGTGAGTAGCATAGCTAGGATCTGGTCGCCCTCCTGCAGGAGCCCATTGCTTTTCCCCGCTGTGTAAAACAGCACCCTTTTCCGTACTCGCGCTCTGCTTCTGCCCACTGTGGAGGCTGCGCTTGAGTCGCGGAACTTGTTCTTCTTCTTTTGTGCACTAAACGGAACTGCCTGATTTCCCTCGAAGAGCTTCTCCTTTTGCCCGTTGGCACCAGCGCGTGCAGGTACTTTTGAGCACAAGGCTCCACTCTTCGCAGGGCTCGGACTTCCATCTAGTTAGGTGACTCTGAAGGTGAACTGGGTCTAAGCATTATTTCAGACTGCCTGTTTTCCCTCCCTTTTAAGTGGACTACACATTTCGTGCATATAACACTTGCGACTGTCGTATTTGTATATATATTGTGTTGATACGGTATGTGTTGGTTTAATATTGTGATATTGTGATTTCCTCGCTACGGTCATTGTTTTAAAGGCCTTGAAATAAATGTGTATATATTTTTAATATAACAACTGTTTGGAGCAGTTTGTAAGTGATCTTGCTTTGTGTGCTCATTGCGGGCTTTCAGTCACCCTCACCCCTCTTGAGACCTAGTCTTGACCGCCACGATCGCTACCTTGATTGGTCTGGCTCGTCCAGAGGTTACCCTGTTCCAAGTAATTAGGTTGGCCTTCTGAACTTCTGCACCACCAGGACAGAGTTCAGAAATCCGTCTTAACAAATTGCTGTACAGTGGTGGGATACGACTGAAGGTATCCAGTGTTGCGCACGAACTAAGGCATTTCAGGTTATTCCAACCAGGACACGTAGTGAATTGTTGTAGTATAACTTTAAAAAGGCCATAGTCCTATCTAACAGTATGGAAACAAATACCTTGTTAACTTTAAATGCTTCCAAATCAGAAACATTGAAAAAGATGTGTGCGGAGAGAGGTGTTTCCTCTCAAGGCACTAAATTGGAAATGATCCAAAGAATCGTGGCGTGGCAAGAAGCACAGCTTGACGCTATAACTTCTGAGGACAGTGCGGAAGGTGGTGGGGCTGCTCTCACTGGTAGAACCGACGGTTCTGCCGCTGCACTGATCCATCGCGACCACGAGGACAGGGAGGACGAGATGTCTAATGTTTCCTCTGCCAGTGCTGATGGGGAGGCTATGCTTGAATTCAAGAAGCAAGAGCTGCGGTTTAGGCAGCAGGAGCTTGCATTCAGCATAGCCAAACTAAAAATCGAACAGGTAGAAAAACAAAAAGACAGGGATCACCAGTTGGAACTGGCCAAGCTTCAGTTTGCAAATGGGTCCAAGGGTCCTGGACATGGGTCTGGGGCTTCCTCTCATCCACGGTTTCCGAAAGATCTGCTCAGTGTGTATGAGGAAAGGAATGACATTATGGACTGGCTGAATGCGTTTGAGTATGCATGCGAAGTTCAACTAGTTGACAATGCTGATAAGATTGCCTGGTTACTCAGCAGACTGCCCCATTCTGGCTGTAGTGCCATTATGGAAATGTCGAAGGCTGAGCGAGCTGATTTCGCAATGTTAAAGCAAACTCTCATTTTAAAGTTTGGGAAGACTCCGGCCCAATATTTGAAATGTTTCAGAGAGTATAAGAAAAAGGAAGGCGGTACTTGGGTATCTTATGTCACTGAATCCTTGAAAAACTTAACTGGCTGGGTCGAAGGTTATAAGGTTTCTACCTTCGAAGGCATGATAAATCTTGTCATGCTGGAACACATTTTTGCATCTTCTTCCCCAGAGCTTAAGCAGCATTTGGCCGATTCGAAGGAGATAGATCCTAAGAAGCTGGCCATTGCAGCAGACTTATGGGTGTCACATCGAGTGTCCCATAAGGACAAAACTCATCCTGGTAAGCAGGAGGAAGGGAAAAAGTCCAAAGATATGGAGGGTGGAGAATCTGATAAATCTTCTCATAAGGGCCACAAAAAGAAAAATAAGGGTAAGACACAAGAGAACTCACAGGGTAGTGGAGGTCAGCCTCCGAAACAGAACTCTGGTTACAATAAGCCTCCCTATGTAAACAGACCCAATGGATCTTGTTTTGCTTGTGGAGCAACTGACCACGTGAAGGGGGATCCCCGGTGTAAGGTTAGACCTTTGGGGGTCCACTCCGCTAATCTGGCCTTCTCCTCCTACGAGGAAGAAGAGATTACAGGAGCATCCTTCTCCTCAGACTCATTTCCCAGCGGGATAGAGGCTGAGGTAGTTTTAGTGTCCCTGGGTTCCTGGGAGCCTAAAGTCGCAGAGGCTTATGCTAGGATTCCGGATAATACCAAGAACTACTTTAAAGACAGTGTGCTGATCAATGGAGTAGATACTCCAGCTCTTAGGGATAGTGGGTGCAGTCGCACTCTAGTGGATTTTACCTTGGTAGACTCAGAGGAAGTTGCCAGAGCTACTCTGATGCCCACTAAGTTGGCTGACGGCCCACTCCGTATGTTCCCAGTAATACCTGTAAATCTTACTTTAAATGGTACAGCAGTCAGGATTCCAGTGAGCATTCAGAGAAACGTCCCGGGAAAGGTCTTGTTAGGTAATGATCTCAGAGCTTTAGGGCTCGTAGGAGACACTGCCGAAAGACCCTACACACGGTCTCAAGCACGGGCAGCATTGGCCAAGACCAATACGCCGCCCCAGCCGAAGGGGAAACCCAAGGCGAAAGGAGTCGACAAGTCAAGACGAGGGAAAGAGAATATTCCCCCGAGCTCGCCTACCACTGCGGTGGAGGAAATTGGTCAATCGCCCAGGCCTGACGAGGAGGTGGCGATGCCTGAAGTATTTGACCCCAACGATCATCCTGAACTAAAAGACTTGTTAGTTGAAGGAGGTCCTGATAGGGACGAATTCAGTAAAGGCCAACGTGAGTGCCCATCTCTGGAAGGCCTAAGGAGACAGGCCTGCTCCCAACTTGAGGGTGAACCTCCTGGGATGCATAGGATTTATTGGGAAGGTGGACTCCTGTATAGTGAGCCCACAGAAGGAGACCATAGGAGGTTGGTGGTTCCCCTTGCTGTTAGGCCCTTCCTCCTGCAGTTGGCGCATGAAGTTCCCCTTGCTGGTCACCTTGGTATGAAGAGGACCAAGCAAAGGTTATCCATGCACTTCTACTGGCCCAAGATGGGGGTGCAAGTAGAAAGTCACTGCAGGAGTTGTGCCTCCTGCCAGTTGTCTGGTAAGGTTGGCGCGACAATCCAAGCTCCGTTGGTACCACTCCCAGTTGTGGGGGTACCATTTGAAAGGGTAGGGATCGACATCGTTGGTCCCCTTGACCCGCAAACATCCTCAGGCAATAGGTTTATCCTGGTGCTGGTCGACGATGCAACCAGATATCCTGAGGCCATCCCATTGAAAACTGTAACTGCCAAGTCAGTTGCAAAAGCTTTACTTGGCATATTTACTAGGGTTGGCTTCCCTAAAGAAGTTGTGTCGGATCGTGGCAGCAACTTTATGTCGAAGTATATGCAGGCTATGTGGAAAGAATGTGGGGTCACCTACAAGTTCTCTTCTGCATACCACCCCCAGACCAATGGTCTGGTGGAACGTTTCAACAGAACGTTAAAGAGCATGATTGGGGCTCTGGAGGAACCTCAGAGAAGAAAAAGGGATCTTCTTTTACCATGCTTACTGTTTGCCTACCCAGAGGTACCACAGGAGGGTGTTGGTTTCAGCCCCTTCGAACTTCTGTTCGGTCATCCCGTACGGGGACCCTTAGCCATCGTCAAAGAGGGATGGGAGATGCCCACTCCCCCTGTTACTACCAACGTAGTTGATTATGTGCTAAGGCTCAGAAAACGGATGGTACTTCTCATGGGCTTGGCTAGTGATAAATTGAAGGCAGGACAAGCGCTGGTGAAACATTGGTACGACCAGAAAGCTTTCCTCATCAACTTTACACCTGGTCAGCAAGTCCTGATCATGAATCCCATAAGGCCTCGAGCTTTACAGGACAAATGGTCAGGCCCTTACACAGTGGTGGAGCCCCTGGGTGAGGTTAACTATTTAGTGGACATTGGAAGGCCTGGACAGGCTCCAAAAGTGTTTCACGTGAATAGGCTGAAGGCTTTCGTCCCAAGAGTCGAAATCGCAGCACTGCTACTGGCTTCAGATGTTGAGGAAGAGGAGTCTGAACCTCTCCCCGACCTGTTCCAAAGCGGTCCTTCAGATAGCTCCTTTGAGGGTGTCCGAGTGGCCCCTCACCTGACTTCTGATCAGCAGGCTGAGGTGAAAAGTTTGCTTAGGCAGTTTTCCCCCCTGTTTTCACAGTCGCCTGGTTTGACACCTTGGTGCAAACATAACATAGACACAGGAGACAGTGTACCTACCAAAAGTAGGGGATACAGGATGTCAGACAAAGTACGGTCTTATATTAAGACCGAGGTCAACAAGATGTTAGACCTTGGGGTGATTGAACCCTCTAGTAGTCCTTGGTCCAGCCCAGTGGTTTTGGTTCCAAAGGCAGGCACTTCTGAATTGAGGTTCTGCGTGGATTACAGGGCTCTGATTTCTGTCACCAAGACAGATGCACACCCCTTGCCTCGAACAGATGAGCTGGTGGATACTTTGGGTGCCTCCAAATACCTCAGCACGTTTGACCTCACTGCTGGCTATTGGCAAATAGCTTTAGCAGAACATGCCAAGGAGAAGACAGCATTTTCTACTCCAGACGGCCTTTACCAATTCCCGGTAATGCCGTTCGGGTTGAAGAATGCACCTGCCACTTTCCAGAGGCTTGTGAATCATGTGTTGAATGGGTTGGACGAATTCTGTCTTGCATATCTGGACGATATAGCAGTTTTCAGTGCCACCTGGGAAGACCATGTGAAACACCTTGGGATTGTGCTCCAGGCTCTTCAGAAAGCCCACTTGACCATAAAGGCTAGTAAATGCCAGATTGGACAAGGCTCAGTGGTTTACCTTGGACATGAAGTAGGTGGAGGGAGGATACAGCCTCTTCCCAGTAAAGTACAAGCAGTACAAGACTGGCCTACCCCCACTACGCAAACCCAAGTGAGAGCCTTCTTAGGACTCACGGGGTATTACCGCAATTTTGTGGCAGACTATGGCACCATAGCTGCCCCTCTGACTGCCCTCACAACTCCGAAGAAACCCAAGAAGGTAACTTGGACCGACGAGTGTGAGAAGGCCCTCAATGGCTTAAAAGACTCCTTGTGCCAGGCCCCTGTCCTCAGGGCCCCTGATTATCAAATACCTTTTATCGTGCAGACGGACGCCTCTTACACTGGGATAGGAGCTGTACTATCACAAGTAGATGAGAAGGGTAAGGAACACCCTATTGGTTTTATTAGCCGCCAGCTTAAGGACAGAGAGCTCAGATGGTCCACGGTAGAGAAAGAATGTTTCTCTGTTGTGTGGGCCCTAAGGAAGCTGAGGCCCTACCTCTATGGGACCCACTTCACTGTGCAAACTGACCATAAGCCCTTAAAGTGGCTAATGAACATGAAGGGGGAGAATCCAAAGTTGCTTAGGTGGTCCATAAGTCTACAAGGCTTCGACTTCACTATTGAGCATAGGCCAGGTGTCCAACATAGCAATGCTGATGGGTTGTCCAGAATGTTTAACCGACCTGAACAAGAGACTCATCCAGGGGTGGATTAGTTCCCCCTGTCCATAGTCTGGGAGGGGCGAGTGTTCGGAAAGATTTCGTAATTGTAGGTAATTTTCCTTCCACGTGGCAACCCCTAAACTTTTTGCTGTTGTTTTTCACCTTGTTGTTGACTTTGCCAGAGAAGTGCAGCCTTCTGCCGCACTCCTCTGGGCTTTCGCTCCTTTCTTACGGGGAAACTGACATGCCCTTAAGACAGTCAGTACCGGGGAACGCTGCTTCCCGTAGTTTCTTTTATCATGTTGCGGCTTTCGTGCAACATGACACGAGAGGGCACTGTAAGCTAAGTTACAGCTCTCTTGGGTCTCTAGCCTTCTACAGGCCCTAGATACTCGTTTAGGATTGTATCTGATCAGTGCAAGTGATTCAGGGACGGGAATGGTGGCAGCGATCGTTTCTTGTGTTTTGAGCTCCTTTTGGCGTTCTAAGCGCGTTTTCCGCGCTTAACCCAAAATGGTGGCCTGGCTCCCAAAATGGCCAGACCAGGAGGCTCCTTTGTCCTGTCTGCTGACCGTCATGCTCCCTTCACCTTCCCCAGGTCGAGCCGACCCGGGGCCTTCCTTATTTGGGCATGTACTTTCCCGCGAAACACGGATGCTTTCGCGGGCTTCTACATGTCTTGTGTGTGCCTCCAGGATGTGGGCTGCGATGTCTGGTCCCAATACACATCCTGGGTGCCAGAGAGTCTTGGATGGTGTGAATGCCTGGGACCACCTTGGTCCGTGATTGGTCCACGAATGGTGTGAGTGTTGATGAGCGGATCTCCCATTGGGTCCCCTCCGTTTTGGCGCGAAGGGAACCGTGGAGCCAAGTATCCTGCAACCAAGAGGCTGGACCGAGGAATCGCTGGTGACCTGCTGAAGGACTTCTCCTCTGCACTGCTGTCGCCTTGTGAAACCCTTTTCACCTTTGATCGAACCAGAAGGCCTGTACTGGTACTTCGTCCCATGGAATAGCGGGAACAGCTATTCTCGGCATCTTCACCATCTCCTGCCAGTAAGCCTTCGGAAGCGTCTCTGGGCCATCCAGCTGACTGACCAGCTTACACAGGAGTCTTGCTCTGTAACCGCCGCCAGGTTGTGTAGTATTTCGAGTCCTTGTCACTCTCTCACGCTTCGTACACTTGGCGTTCCCAGGTCTGAAGTGAGTAGTGTACATTTGGCTCAGATACACACGGCCGCTCCGTTGCCCTGCTGTGGTAACAAACTGTGCCGGTTTCTTCGATTGGGACGTCTTTTTACTCAACACGACGACGAGGCGTTCCCTGCTCTTCTGAACCTGCCAGCTGCTGAAACTGACGCGGAGAAGCCTGGGTCTGCTTGCATCGGGGACCGGTGAGTAGCATAGCAAGGATCTGGTCGCCCTCCTGCAGGAGCCCATTGCTTTTCCCCGCTGTGTAAAACAGCACCCTTTTCCGTACTCGCGCTCTGCTTCTGCCCACTGTGGAGGCTGCGCTTGAGTCACGGAACTTGTTCTTCTTCTTTTGTGCACTAAACTGAACTGCCTGATTTCCCTCGAAGAGCTTCTCCTTTTGCCCGTTGGCACCAGCGCGTGCAGGTACTTTTGAGCACAAGGCTCCACTCTTCGCAGGGCTCGGACTTCCATCTAGTTAGGTGCCTCTGAAGGTGAACTGGGTCTAAGCATTATTTCGCACTGCCTGTTTTCCCTCCCTTTTAGGTGGACTACACATTTCGTGCATATAACGCTTGCGACTGTCGTATTTGTATATATATTGTGTTGATATGGTATGTGTTGGTTTAATATTGTGATATTGTGATTTCCTCGCTACGGTCATTGTTTTAAAGGCCTTGAAATAAATGTGTATATATTTTTAATATAACAACTGTTTGGAGTAGTTTGTAAGTGATCTTGCTTTGTGTGCTCATTGCGGGCTTTCAGTCACCCTCACCCCTCTTGAGACCTAGTCTTGACCGCCGCGATCGCTACCTTGATTGGTCTGGCTCGTCCAGAGGTTACCCTGTTCCAAGTAATTAGGTTGGCCTTCTGAACTTCTGCGCCACCAGGACAGAGTTCAGAAATCCGTCTTAACACTCATCCTGCCCATGGTTGCATGTGTATTCTGCATATATTTGTGAAGTCTGTTAATAATGTAAACCATTAAAGGGTTCTCTTTGATCTCTTCTTACAGTCAGTGCTGTCAGACACCCAGAATGTTAACAGATGAAATAATATTCAAACACATGTGCTCATGTTATTCCATAATCAGGGATTAATAGAGTTGCCAAATGTGTGCCACCCGCTTAATATCTTGTAATTGCTAATCAAATACATATCCTAATAGTCTTATTATGGCCCACTAATCTCAGATGAGTGCCTGCCACTCAACCATCTCATTCACACCCTCTTCAAAGGTATGATGATTACATAGCCAACTCCGATCTCTTCTGCCCAATTTTATATCCATTAGGCCCTCATGGTGTAAGGGCTACTTGCACTGAAGTAAAAATAAATACACATAAGTGGCCCACTGTAGGGCACTGGCCATAGGGCACTTGTGAAGCATGTACATTCATGGAAGAAATTAGAAAATATGAACATAAGAATAAAACATAGAAGCTGAACACATACAAACTGCACAATTTCTAAATTATCATGTGTACTTGTGACAACATGTATGTGGAAAAAACATTGTTGTAGGTTAATCTGCAGATTAATGAACAAAGGTCAAGAATATGTTATGACGTATTGACCGAACCCTGGGATGAACACAGTAAAAAAATAGTGCCACGGTCCAGATAAATTAAACCAAAGGGTATTAGAGAAAGTGACCAAAGGTCGGTGTGGTGACTCACTGGATTATAAAAGTTGCCCAGAAGAGATCAGAGTGGATATATAACCCTCATACCTTTGAGAAAGGCACAAATGAACAGGTTGAGTGGCAGGCACTCGTCTGCATTTAGAAGGCCGTAATAATTAACAGGCCCTCTTTATAGAATAGTGCTTAGCTGAATCTCAGGATTATTATTACAAAACATTAAGGGCACAATCCATGGAAAAGTGTGCATAGATCCTGCAAAGCCTGCGCACTGAAAACAACTCTGCTCGAGCTTGTGTGCAGACATTTTTCTACGCACTCCACGTATTCATGTATTTATTCCCACAAAGGAACCTATACGCAAGGCATGCCTGGAATGTCCCTGACACATGCCCACGCAAAGCAAATTCAGCCACATACCATACCCCTGCGAGCTCCTCGGGCGCAAGGGCATGCACCCAGGTAACACTGCGGTGGATCCCCTGCAACCAGGCCAGCACCTCAGCGACAGTACGCAGGGTCCCCCATAATTGTTAACAGCACCCCGACAACATACTTACTTACCATTTCCCACAACTGTGGTAGAACTCTGGTCAATCTGCGTGCGTACCCCCGTAAACCGTTCCTGCACCCCGCTACACAGTGATTCCTATGCTCAAGTGTCTGTACACCTGCCTTCGGTGGCGGATAGATTGAATGCCTTGCGTGGGCATTTCCCCGACGAGAGGTTGCATGGTCAGATCCATGAATCCGCTTGGTTGTGCGGATTTGTGGGCATGTGATGGACTGGCTGCGGCCCGTCCCTCGTAACGCCCACATTTGCCCTTGTTCTTCCACATTTTGTGTATTTCGCCCCCTACTCTGGTCTCTGCGTGGTGTCTCGCACAAGGCACACAGCCATTCTCAGAGACGTGCCGTGCCGGCACAAAGTCCCTGCAAAGTACGTAAAAGGCCTGCGCAGTCGATTCCATGAATCGACGCAGGGAGTTTTCGCATGCGGTTTGACACACAAAGTCCATATTTACTGCGCAATAAATTCCATGAATCAGGGCCTAAGTGTGTGGCACGAATTTGACAGCCTCAGTTGTAAATGACTGTATAATAACATCCTTTGTTTACGTTTGGGTGTCTGGCAGAGTTGACTGTGAGAAAAGATCAAAGGTTTACATTGCGAACAAACTTTTGAAATATGTGTCTAATAAGTATGCCGCCATGGCAAGGATCAGGAAAAAGAACCACTGCGGTCGCACGCCATTGCTGAGTCTATACCTTATAACATATACACGCCCTGGTATGTGCATGCACAGTGTTGCAACTGCAGATAAGGTGGTGCCAGGCACTCCCTACGATGCCCTGGTGCTCTATGCACACTCCACACTTGAAGTAATGGCGCATTAATACCTCTAGATGCACAATCCCCCTCTAGATAATTATGTGCATGGCACTAATACACCCATTTATGAGAAAGAAGCTGGTATGCTTGGTCTATATTCTATATACAGTAAAACTGGCCTGGGCATGCTTAGTAGCGTCACTGCAAGATGACATTATGCTTTCTCTGAACACTCAGGTGTTTTCTTGGCACTGAAAATGATTGAGGCAACGCTAGTTTTGCTTGTTTGAATAACTTGATTTGCAGACATCAAACCGTGAATAGGTGTTGTAAGACTATGGGCCCATTTAATGGAAATGTGCATAGAAATCCCTCAAGGGCTGTGCGCCGAGAAGGACACTGCGCGAGCCTGCACACAGATTAACAAATGTGTGCTTCGTGTATTCATGGAATTGTTTTTGCAAAGTAACCGTATTCGCAAGTTGTGGCCGGATCGCCCCAACACGTGCACGGGGTCCCCCGTATCTGTATCCGGCACCCCGACAACATGCGTATAAAAAATCGTAACTCGATAATTACTGGGGAAATTTGCATGCGAACCCCGTAAACCGTTCCTGCACCCCACTAAACTGTGTACATGCACCCCTAAGTTAGATCGGAACCCTGGTTTAGTACAGACACCTTGAAATCCGACATGCAACCACACATCTGCATTGGGAATACTACATGCAAGTGCACTTACTCCTGCCTTCAGGTAGCGGATTGTATGAAGGACTTGCGTGGTCAATTTCGAGCCGAGAGGTTTTGTGATCGAATCCATGAATACATCTTATGCCGCACAATTGTGGGAGTGTGAGGGACTTCCTGCAGGCCGTCCCTCGGAACACCCATTTTTCAGCAAATTCTTCCCCATTTTTGGTGTTCCACCCCCTTCCCAGCCATCTGCGCAAGCCACGCCCACGCTATGCATGGAGTCTCGCGCAAGGTCCTCGACGGCTCGCCGAGACGTGCGAGCCTGCCCCAAATCCACGCAAGTACAGGAGAAGTACCGACCATTCAATTCCATGAATCGCCGAACAGGGATTTGCGTGCAGAATGGCGCGCAAGTACCCTATTTTCCACGCAAATAATTCCATGAATCGTGCCCTATGTTGGAACAGCACTTGATTGTTGTGCTTGCAAGATTGCTGCAATGTTGAAGCTTGAGGCTAGCTGAGGAGTTGGGTCCACATATTGTATTCATTTGGTTGGCCTGAAGTCAGGTGATGTCCCACATGTTTCTGTGGAGGGTCCATGAACGAGTGTTAAACGGCAGAAGGTCTAATGTGCGCTGATGCTCTGTGTATGTCTTTCTCGTAGTGTGTCTGAAATACAATGTAGGTTTTACAGAGTAGAGAGTAGCTTGAAAGTATTGAAAGCAACGTGTTGAGGTGCTGCTTCATTTGCTGTTAGCGGGCACCATACACTCTTGAAAGGGGTCTGATACTGGTTGCAGTGTGAGTGTTACAGCAGCGCGTGCATTACACTATCACTTTTACCAGACTTCACAAATACTAGTATTATGCTAATTATATTCAGAATCATATTTTATCATTGATTATATAAGAGAGTCACCCGGAAGTGTAATGAGGACAAGACACAGTAAAAACGAATCTATTAATGTCAGTGTTTCTATGAGCGCTTCTATCTGGTGTATGAGGTCTCTTATCTGCTTTGTTTGTTTGAGGTCCACTTAAAGCCCTGATGAATACCAGGCCCCAAGTTCTTTAGCCGTTCATTGAAACCGGTCGCCTGTATGCCCCAGGAGAGGGATTGTGCATGTCAAAACGTATTAAACGCACAAGCGGTGCTGGCGTTGTAATGGATTTCACTAAATGGGACGCGTGTGTGCTGAATATTTGTGTCAGGGCTCTGCAACCTGCGGCTCTCCAGATATGTTGGACTACGACTCCCATCATCCCTCACCATTGACAATGCTGGCTAGGGATGCTGGAAGTTGTAGTGCAAAACATCTGGAGAGCCAAAGGTTGCAGATGATTGTAATGTTTGTATTTGCTTTTGATATATTGATATTTTGTATATGTTTTTATTCACAAAATGGATTGTGTTATGCAAAGATGCATAAGTACATTTGAGGTCACCTAACACGACTTATAGATTTCGAATATTGTTATCAATTTGGGTAGTGTAATACAATAATCGTTATCAGAATTCCTTTAGTGTTTTTGGGTGCATTCGTTCCAAGCACTGGCAATGCCTCTGAAATCGAAATCTGTCAGCAATTAATGTTTGCCCTTTCCTGTTATGAATGCAGAACTGTGGTTTAGCAGAAAGGTGTACTGCAAATTGGACTCCTAATCACACCTCCCTCTGGAAAAGGTGTAATACCGATGCACTGGTGTTTTTATTATGTGGTCTTGTGAATTAAGATGGAGAAAAATGACATTTAGCCTTCGGGAGTACAACTGTATTATTCCCCTCACAAATGAGACAGAAAGATATACATGTATTGAAATGAAGGTGTTTTTTAATATGTGTGCATATGAATTAAATATGCATTATTTGAATTAATGACATCTCCCTGTTCATGGAGGGGGTGAGAAATACAGACCTATTGCCTGTTGCCTATTTTGCTTGATTCTTCTACCCTGCTCCCCTTACCCACCTCCAGCCTATTTCTGCAGGAGTCTGCCCTGATACATTCTGGTTTAATGTCGTCAGGCTGAGTACGATAGTTAGTTTCACATCCTTACTGTTCAGGACCTGTAAGAATGTCATTGTATTTTCCCTTGTTCTCTCCCTTGTCTTGAAGCGCTTTGAAACACATTGTGTATAGGTGCTATATGAATAAACTATCATATCATATCATAAACAAAATCAACTAAACCCTAGGCACTGTAATTAAAGATACATTCTACAGAGATGAATTCACTTTATGCAAAATACCTACATTTTACTAAAGCATTGTATTGATGTACAATTGACATGCTGAAGCTGACCTGCCAAGTGCTTAGAATGCAAGGTTCCAGCTCGTAGTATATTACATTATGTTGAGGAAGTGCTAAGAATTGTATTCTTTGTAATGTAGATGTGAGCGACAGGGCACAGTGTCCCTAACTTCCCATTGAGAAAGAATTACAGCTGGACGATGCAGCTGAAACATGCGGACGAAGCATTTTGGTAAGCGCTATACCTAATGTTGAAATGAATTAAGCACCTTTTTCGTTCTATTCTAGGGAAAACGAACACAGAGCACTTGTTTAAGTTATGTTACTGGGATGTGCATCGTGTGCTGCTGCCATTTCCATGGTTTTCACGCATCCAAGCGGCTCCGAAAAAGAGAGAGGAGGTTTAGGTTAGTTGGAGGGAGATTGAAAATGCAAGGTTGCTTTGCTGTTGCATTGCTGAATGGAGTCCGTACGTACCCAGAGCTCTGCTTGTGGGTCTGTTTCTTGGTGTTCTGTGGTGAGAGCATAGAAGCTGTTATGGTTTATTGAGAAGCCACACTCAACACAGGGAGTTCCATCCCTCACACTCAAGGTGTGACGCACCAAACTGTTTAACAGATTCTTTTATACAGCCCTACTTCAGACACATATCATGCCCCTTGGATTCCTCAGACTAAGCTAACAATGAGCCAAGAACCAGGCTGGTGTACAGTAAATATATTTGTATTTATTAAAATTAAAAGTAATAGAAATCACACTGAACTACACGCACCACCTTCTTGTTATGTTATGTTATTGAATTCTCATACAGTGCAACACGCCCGAAGGCCTCAGTGCAAGAAAGAGGGCCAATAACAGGGGTGAGGGCCAGGACAGAAAACCGAAAGCAATTCCAATCTAATCATTAGAATTGAATTAGAATGTCTTAACAGCCTCTTTGAAGCCTGCAAGATCAGCTGCAAGGCAGCTGCAGACAGGTATGGGGTTCCAAAGGAACGGGGCCTGAACAGAAAAACTCTGGCAACCATCATTTCTCATCTTATGCCGGGGACAGAAAGTTTAAATTGCCCGCTGACCTCAGAGTGCGAGTAGTAGGGTTCTTTCTTAATCTATTAGCTGGGTAGCTGGGTGCTTGGTTGGTAAGGCATTTATATGACAAAGTCAAGACTTTTGAGAAATACAATGGCAAATAGGCAGCCAGTGCAATTCTCATCTTGACTGAGTGACATGGTTGCAAATTGTTTTGACCGCATTGTTTTTTACTATTTGAAGGCTATGAAGGCTTTTTTTTAAGTGCCAGTTAATAGGCCATTACAATAATCCAGGAATGAATTAAGTGCTGCAGCTAATGAGGCACGATGTTCTAGAGACAAATAAGGTTTGATTTGTCTCAGAAGTTTATTAATGTATGAACATGAATATTTTATTTGTGAAACATGTTGATTTATGCCAGGTCAGAGTTTTTACATGCGGGCTGACTGTAATAGGGCAGTTAGATATAAGAAAAGAGGGATACCGTGCTTCACGTTTTGGTCAGATATCACAGCGAGTAGAGCGCTCACTTTGACATCCATGCAGAGCCTGCCGACGCAGGTTTGAATCCCAGCATTGCCAAACTGAGCCCTTCATCCTTCAGAGGTCAATAAATGAACACCACACACCATGGGTTATAAGCAGCGGTTAGGTGACTGAGGGTTTGTAGCGCTATATATATGCAAAAATAAAATAAATAAATCTGAGGCAATCTACAATCAGAAGTACTGTCTTATCATTATTCAGCATTATTCTTTATGGCTCACCATTAACTTCTTGTTACACAAATTAGTTTAAAAGGACACAAATCACAATTCTTTACTTTCAACAAATTTCACTTCAAGAAATAAACTGATCAATAACCACAACACTTATAAATGTAGTGCTGTGCAATTTTGATTTTCCTGCAGGCTTAAAAGGCTAACAGCAGGATTTCAAGATTGGTACAAATACATATGGCAATTATGATTTCACCCACACTTTTGGTTTAAAATAAACACAGGCTGATTTAGTGGTTTGTTTTTTAGACTACCCCTACTTTGGTCTGTGTTGTGGAAGTTGGACAGATAAATGGGAATGATTTGGGGAATTTTGGATTTCAGACCCACCTCCGCTGAAAGGCCAGTGTTAGGGGAAAGTTGGACAAATAGATAGGACTGATTTAAGAAAATAAAAAAAACCCTTCCTTAAAGAAGTTGGGGTCCACGGGATAAAAAGGATTACCCAATTAAATTATAGGCTATCGTTTTTCGCGCACACTGGGAAGTGAGCTTTGTTAATTTCGAATTTTAACAAAAATTACCCTGTAGTGTTTCACCATATGGGGAATTACTTAAATTAATATTTTTTGTTAAGTAGGTTAAGGATCTACAAAGTTTTACCTCTCGCCCACTATAAAGGGAAAAGGATTTAAGGAAAGCAGACACCCCACTTTTTGGTTTCTCAGGGCTCAGTTCTGCTTACATAGAAAGCCTCTGTTTAAAGTTCAAGAAAGCCAGCTGCATGTTAGGACCCTCTGGAAAGATAGGGCAGGGGTCTGGTTACTCCACTCTCCAGGATGGCCTCCTGCTCTCCACCATACGACCCAGTCAGCGTTTAGGCTTTCCTAGCAATAGACAATGCCTCCCAGATGCACTCTCAGCAATCTCCTCTGGTGTTTGTTGCAGCTGTCAGATTGTAATTTGCAACAGCACTCTTTTCATAGTAAATTTCAGCAGCTCTCTCTGTTCCTCCTAGTGCAGTCCCCCTTATATAGTAGTGACGACACCACCAATTTTACAATCTTGGGGAAGTACCCTGCCAGATTTCTCACAACTAGGATTGGACAATTACCCTTCTCTCACCTACCAAACCCAACCTCCCAGTCAGGATTGGGTTATGGATCTGGAGCAGATATATGGCAGCTTAATTTACAAGCCCCATTTGTTCTCATGTCACATATTTGGAAAATTGGAGTTATGCGGCAAAACTTCATAATTTTACTAGCAACTGCCATAACAAATATATTTTCCTTTTCACTTAATCATGGGGAATTAAATAAGATGACAGCCAGATCTGCACCATTTTGCATGACCATCTGGCAATTTTCTGCCATTTCTGTAAAAAGCATAACAGTTATGAATAATTAATGTATTACCCATATTCTTAATTTTATCCTCCACCCATTCACCAACTCTCAAATTTGGAATATTTTCAGATCAGCCAGAAACAAATCTTAGATGGCCATTACAGTTTGCTGAGTCACATGTGGATGAATTTTATTGCGCCAAATCCCCCGGAAATTACCTAACAAAAAGTACATAAATGAAGAGAATCTGACTTACGATTGCTGGGAAAAGGCCTAAATGATAATAGTCCTTTTAAATTAATAGTAAATCTTCATGTGGGACAAATTGCAATTCTCCTGCCTTCAGTCCATATGCTCTCACTGGGCTCACTTTTAACCAGAATGTTCTCTTTATCAGTCTCTTTGAACTGCATTAGCTGTTTGAAGTTGGAGTTTCAGACTCCCTTAAATGAATTGTCTTCACAGCTCCCCTCTTCACACCTACTGTCTACTCTGTGGTCATGCATCAGCCAGGAAAAATGGTCCCGCAGAGACAGCCAGTCTAACAAACACTTGGCTTTCCACACCTTACAGAGCAAGCCACATTGCATTGCAGTTGTAAACACTAGGATGCCAGCCACCCATTGTCGAATGTCCTTGTGACATGTGTTCAACAGCCAGCAAAAGGGTTTGCCTCTGGCTTAGAGACACTTTTTCATGAAAACAAAGTGGATTTTGCTTTCAAATGTCTGCTGGTATTTTGCATGCGAAACATAATATACATTACTTTTTGTCAACACGCTCCATGTCTTTTCCCTGCCATTTTTCTGTTAGCACTGGTATATTTTCACATTTAAACTGCAAAGCCATTTTTGTGTCAGTGTTGAAAAATCCTGTTTTTCATGTGAAAGGGACCTTTGATTTTTCTTCTTGCTTTGTGAATTAAAATGCTGCTTTTCCTTGATTAATGACAGGTTAAGTCTTTTTCACGTGACCCTTCAGTTTTGATTTGCAATTATAAATGCAAAGCTGATGTCTCAATATTGAAAAATCCTGCTTTTGAAGTGAAAGGGACCTTTAGTTTGGGGCCTTTGAATGCACTCCAGAAAGCATATTTGAACAGAGGAGAGTCTCACATGCTCACTGTGTTAGGATGCAGGACTGTGAACTGTAAGTCGATTGTACAGGTGTAGCGTTCTATTGTTCAATGCCTTATAGGAGGGAGATTCAACAATCAGGATTTTTGGTATGTTAGAGTAGAGCGCTCATTGGTAAACTTAGAACAGTATAGACGCTGGTTGACGTCTCGGGAGTGAGGACCTTCGGGAAAGCTACTTTCAGGAGATGTCACGAGGCACCCTGGAGTGGGCTGGTGTTTCTGGCAGTGGACAGTGCACAGCGATTGTTCCTGGGTGAGAGTGGGGGAACATGAGAGGGGTTGCAAAACAAAGGGAGCATACAGAAATGGGTACCAATTAGACAGCGGGTGAGAATAATTCATGAGGAGGGTTCATAGTAGGGATTCCAGAGAGGAAACAGTCCTAACTTAGTCACTATGAGCAAGTCAGCAGGCTATGAGGTCAAGGAGCATTGTTTTGGAGCCAGTCACATAGACTGCATTGGGCATGGGAGAGAAAAATCTGGTAGGGAACTAATCACATTTGACACCAGGGTGTCACACCAGGGCTCAAAACCTAAAGGGGCACAATTCCAGCAGGACACAAAGGAGCCCAATTAAAGCCCCATGCATCAGAGCCAATCCCAGTGTCTAGAATCACAGTGAGGAACTGGGGAGCAGTATAGCACACTGTAGAAAGTAAAATGGTGAGCAGGCCATTGAAGGGCGCAATCAAGCCAAATCTAGCAAGCCTTAACATTGTCTAGTTAGGTATGATAAGCGCATGAACAGTCAGAACAAGGTAACAATGCCTGCTCTCCTCCTCACACTCCTACCACTGGCCTCTGCAGACAGTTCCCATTTCTCTTTCTCACTTTGCCAATGTCAATATTTCTCTTTCCTTTCACCCAGCCCTACTCTATCAAAGGAAGAATCGATGAATTATGTGATGAATGGGTTAAAACCCGCGTATATTGGTAAACGGTTGGTCTGGCTTTGTAAATGTATATGGCAAGGGTATATACAAAAGTCTTTACTGCTATACATTTTCAATGCTATTTTATTGCCCGTGCCAATGATTAATAGAATTGTAAATGCTCATGAAGGTTTGCAGTGATTATATTGAAAAGGAAGTAATGAATGCAATGGACCAGAAAAAATACAGAATGCTAAATGTATAGGAGTTGGGGATAAGGTGCTAAAAGGTGTGGGGGAGAGGAGGGGTAGATCGGGTGGGGTTAGAAGCATGGGTAAACTGGGTGAAGGGTGAGACCCCCAATAAAAAAAAAAATAGAATTCCGTAGTAAAATTGCATTTGTTATTTCTCAATTTGTTATAATCACATGTGACCCGTATAAATGCGTCCGCGTCACAATGTTTTTCAGATTGTCCCGCTCCCTGTATGCTCTGCGGCCTTATGTGGGCTTTCCGTTTTCTGACCAGCAGCTGAAAGACATGCGGAAAACATCAGGCTATCATTGACATAGCCATGAAGCCCTGCTGTGTGGCTTAGTAAATCGTGTCATATGTGTACACATCATGAATTGCAAAGGCAGAGGAGAGATTGGAGTGGGTGAAAAGTGGTGCTAGAAGAAACAATATCCGCCTACTCCCTTGAGACCCCACTATACATGCAGTAATTATCCAGGTGATGAGGAAAGGTGTGCTTCATCTCATGTGTTTGCAACTTGTCCAAAAGCTCCTAGGGATCAGGTGCATCCTGGGAATGATTAACTCTCTACTCTCTGGGAAAGGCTTAGGGCTTGCACTATCAGCTCTGGCTTGCTTGAGGTCGGTTATTTGTGTCTAATGAGCATCACATCAGGTGTTTCCACGTGTGCTATCGTGGCTACTTCACATACTAGAGGGAGGTTAAGGTGGACCGCCAGATATCCACGAGTGGCCACACCTAACCTGTATGCTATTTTAACAAGCCACGGTAACATATTGTGGTCCAGTGCACCTTGGAAGAAAACCACGCTATGGGTACATGTGGGCTGTCTCTCTCTCTCTTTGTCCACTGTTTGCTTTCTTTTTTGTGTACTGCAAGATACATATGCTGGTAGGGCTCTCAACTTTCGAGCTCTGAGGGGTGACATTAAATTAAACGCACACTATGATCAGACTATTGCCTCTTTGAGTTTCTTGTCACTGTTTCCAGGGGTCTGGACTAGGGTGGACTGCAAGCCTCCGGGGGCTAGGGTGGTCTTCACACCTCCTGCTACCACTGGTAACAGCAGAGAGTTAGTTCAGCATATCATTACCGTTGTATTGTGTATTCTTATGTTATGCTGAATATCTCCCACCCTTAGGTGCTAGGGGTTCTGGAATTTGGGGGTGGGGGAGTTTCTATGCTGGAACTGTAGTCAGTTGGGAGTTGGAGCAGAGCTGACAGGAGCTGGGGGTAGCTGTTGGATAACTTGTCTTTAATAAACAAGAGAGAAAACCCTAACCTGAACCTGGTGAGCGTCTTCATTTCACTTATTACTATTATAATATTTACTGAGCGCGAACCTATCTTCCTGAAGCAACGGAACGCTTTACTGCGGTATACAACCATACAGATACATAACAGAGCGCTTTTCAGAGGTAACAGAACAGATATACAGCAGGGGTGGGATACAGAGGGGCACAGAGGAGGGGTACAGATGTACTGCGTCGTGGGGAGGAGAGGGGTGGGTATGGTCTAGCGATATAGGTGGCGTGAGGGCCAGCGTGATGGCCTAGGTGTTGAGGAGGAGAGATTCCTTGAAGAGGTGGGTCTTGAGTTCTTTTCGGAATTATAGGAGCGTTGGTGCGAGTCTGATGCTGATGGGGAGGAGGTTCCATAGTGGTGGTGCGTAGGCAGAGAAGACTTGTTTTCTGGTCCTTTCCTTTTTTCAGCGGCAGATTTCAAGTCTGCACGTGTCCTGGCTTCTGGTGGTGCGCTGTCCACTGGAGATGCTGAGTTTCTCTGCAAGGTAGCTGAGTGACTTGAGGGCGGCTGCCTTATAGATGATGCAGCAAGAGTTGAAGGTGATTTATGCATGCAGTGGGAGCCAGTGAAGGTCGATGAGGACCATGGTGTTAAGTCTCCATGCCCTTCTAATCTGTTAGCTGGGAAAGTAAGCACGGCGTCGCCAGTTGCTCACCGACGCATCCGCGATCAAAGACTGCAGTACAAGACCAAAGACTATCATAGCAGTCAATTGCCTCCATTACCGCGGATGCAGCGCAGGGCTTGGAAGGTAGCCTGGCAACGCTGGCGTCCTCTACACTGCAGGAACACTCGCCCTGCTGTGACGGCATCACGCAAGCCGAGTCACGTGATGCAGTCTTCATAAGCGCCTCCCTGTACAAACACCGGCGCTTCTGAACTTTCTTCGGTGGCGTTCTGGACTTGATTCCTGTTTCCTGAACATAGTTGTTTCCTGATCCTTCTGGTGTTGACCTCGGACTGCTTTGGTTACTCTTTGGATATTGTCTTGTTGATCGGCTGCCTTTCTCCTCTTTGAACTCGGATTTCCCTGATTTGCCTTGGATACTGAATTGGTCTGCTCTACCCGCTCCCTGCTCGACCTCGGCCTGACATTGGATATTGCTTTCGGATTCTGATTTGGTCTGCTTTGCTCGCTCCCTGCAGGACATCGGATTGTTATTAGACTTGCCTCGGATTGTTTCCACGCCGCTACCGCAGCTTGAATGACTTTGGCCTTTTTTCTTGATTCTGTGAACTTCTTTGCCTTCGTCACTCGCAAGTACACGGACTAGAGACTTCCATTGTGTACGTTGTGGGCTGTTTCCTCTTGAGCTTTCCACCTAAGGTTCTATGGTCTGTCCCTTCCTTATCCGGACCTGTGTTACCACTAGGACAGGAGTCCAACACGACTGCAGGCGTCCGCTTTACCAGCCGGTTAACGTCTTACCTGGGTCAGCAGGTTAGTGGCAATTGTGTATGCTTTTGTATTTTCCTTATTGTTATACAAAGTCTGATACTTGCCATTGTCTATCAGCTGGTGGTGTGTCCTCCGGAATACCGAAGTCTACACAACCAAGGTCTACCTTCTACGGCGCCTGGATCATCGGTCTCCTGTCTTTCCAGTAATGGACCAATCTGGTTGTTAATTCTAATAGCCAGACAGGTACATTATTTGGAAGACTTCGTCAACTACACGACGAGGCAAGTCGCTCCATATCAAGTGCTCTGTTGATCTGACACATGGTGATGTGCTTGTATCTTTGTAGATCCTTGATGAGGCGTGCAGCCACGTGTAGGACACTTCTCAGGTGCACAAGGGAGGACGTCTGGAGGCTTTCAAGGAGTGCATTGCCCTCATCCTGATGACCAGTGCTTGAACGGTGGATCTAAAGCTGTCTGGAGGGAGGAAGGGCTTGACCTTCCACAGGCAGGAAAGCTGATACTAAGCTGTCTAGTTTTCGTAGCTATGTGTGTTTTGAAAGAGAGTTGACTGTCGATGTGGAACCCGAGGGACTTGGTGCAGGAAGTGAGCTCGTTTGTGAAGCCCTAAGACTTCATGCTTGATAGCCAGGTCTTTACATCTGGGGGTTCGGTGTTGTTGGTGAGGAGTAGGAATTTGGTCTTGGAGGGGTTGACCTTCAAGTAGGCACTGGACATCCAAGACTGAATCAGCGAGAGGCAGGATGTCCTGGATGGAGTCGATCTTGAGCTATACCTGTGTGTTGTTGGTGTATTGGTGGATGTGGATGGTCTGTGTGGCTAGGAGGGCTCGCAGCGGCTCGACGTATAGATTGAAGATCACTGGGTAGAGGATGGAACCCTCGTGACTCCACAGGTGACGAGTAGCATTGGCAATCTAGAGGAGTCCATCTGAACAAACGGCTGGCGGTTGGTGAGCTAGAACATGAACCAGTTTAGGACAAGGTTGCTGATCCCCATGTGCAAATGCAGGGGTGTCCATAAGCACCCGGTGTTCTACTATGTCGAAAGCATATGGCTTCTGATTCTATGGTTTATGTTTGTTTCTGTATCCTATGGTACAGCGTTAAAACGATGCTTCTGTGATGAGGTGTGGCCGCCTTTGCGTGACTTGCTCTTCATAAGTGGGTGCTTATGAATATGAAAACCACAAAAAGAATGACGATGAACACTGTCGCCATTACCTTTTCAGAAATAATGCTTATGTATTTATTTGCTCTGCTTTCTAAAATACATTGCAGTACAGTACATTGACAAGAAATATCAAAAGGTGCCTTAAGAGAAGTTACACATGCTACATTACCCATCCAGCCTGGATCCTCCAGCAGCCCTTGTAGAACTTAATAGGAGCAATCATATTATTTCCCTAAAAATATAGTTTGTAACCAAAAATATTCTTATATGATATAATGTGGAGAATGATTGTTTATAATGCATCATGTCATCAGTTTGCATTCTGCAGCACAAAGTTGTCACAATCAAAGAAAACACATACTGACATGCCCAACTAAACAGAACGGTCTCTTTGCTAGAGCTCCAACCTCCTTCCTGAACCCATTATGTCCGCCATGCTACAGCCCATCTCATCACAGTATTGATGAAATGTGACCACATCAAGTCAACCCACTTGGAACACAGTGGTTATTTTTCTAAGCGTGTATTATGTCCAAACGGCCGTCATCACGTTCAAGGCAATGACAAAGACATGTCCATTCTACCTGGTACTAAAATTCCCCATCTTGGTAGACCTCCAGAGACCCAGAGTCCAAAACATAACCAGACTAGAATGAGGAGATGGAAGATGGAGAAAAACAACAGAAAATAGGCCTTTTTCTGATACACAGCCTGACTCTGGAATGACAGCTTGACCCCATCCCTTCTGCACTTCAGTAAGGAACTCTAGGCCCTGATGTTGCAGGAATATCTCTTCGCCCATTGACCCCATCACATCTCCTCCACTCTCCCTGTCCTTCTATCTCTGCACTCTCCTGACTTCTATCTCTGAACTCTCCTAAATATCCCTGTCCTTCTATCTCTGCACTCTCCTGAATATCCCTGTCCTTCTATCGCCGTATTCTCCTGACTTCTATCTCTGAACTCTCCTGACTATCCCTGCCCTTCTACAACCGTATTCTCCTGACTTTTATATCTGAACTCTCCTGAATATCCCTGTCCTTCTATCTCTGCACTCTCCTTATTATCCTTGCCCTTCTATCTCCGCATTCTCCTGACTTCTATCTCTGCACTCTCCTGATTATCCTTGCCCTTCTATCACTGTATTTTCCTGACTTCTATCTCTGAACTCTCCTGAATATCACTGTCCTTCTATCTCTGAACCCTCCTGAATATCCCTGTCCTTCTATCTCTGCACTCTCCTTATTATCCTTGCCCTTCTATCTCTGTATTCTCCTGACTTCTATCTCTGCACTCTCCTGATTATACTTGCCCTTCTATCACCGTATTCTCCTGACTTCTATCTCTGAACTCTCCTGAATATCCCTGTCCTTCTATCTCTGCACTCTCCTGATTATCCTTGCCCTTCTATCTCCGTATTCTCCTGACTTCTGTTTCTGAACTCTCCTGAATATCCCTGTGCTTCTATCTCTGCACTCTCCTGACTATCCCTGCCCTTCTATCGCTGTATTCTCCTGACTTCTAACTCTGCACTCTCCTGACTTTCCTTGCCCTTCTATCTCCGTATTCTCCTGACCTCTATCTCTGAACTCCCCTGAATAGCTTTGTCCTTCTATCTCTGCACTCTCCTGACTATCCTGCCCTCTCCTGGTCTTTTCCCTTACCAGCCTGGTGGGTTGACCACCCCCCTCCCTCGCACTTAGACTGTGGGTCAACCCTGTCCTACCCCCCAGCACTTGTCTGGGCCCTCCCCCTTAGCACTTGGCTGGCACCTGGGGTGGGCCCATCCCCTCCCTCCCCCTGCATTTATTCCTTGCATTATCCCCCCTCACGATCTCCCCATCCACCACTCCTCTACCCCCTAGAGCCTCTTCCTGCACTAGCACGATTCCAATGTCTCAAGGCCGAGTAGGACCGGTACTATTGTAATATTTCGCCATTTCACCCCCCCCCCCTCTGTTTGTCTTGTGGCGCCTGGAAACACTGTTTGTTGTACAGTGTACCTTATCAATGCCCAATAAATAAATATATAAAATAAATAACACAAGGTACTCACTGATTCACAGAGGAGGCTGATTGTAATGGCATGTTGTGGAGCATGAGTCTAGGTATTATATCATTTAATCAGAGTGCAGTACAGCACAACAGTGGAAAATAAACTCAATGTAACAAGAAGGGAGGAAGCAAAAGAAGCTCTTATTCAAATAAAAGCAACATTTGACAACTGTGTCCCCATCTTACACTGTAGCACTTATTTTTAAACTTGGGCGTCAATTTAACAAAGCTTTCCCCATAATTACCTCGTTCTACACCACAGACCAGCAGATAGAGTCCAGGAACCTTCCCTATGCTGCTCCTAGATGGAAATCAGTCTACTCACCCCTTGGGGTCCTGCGTCCTACTGCCACAGATCAGCAGATAGAGTCCAGGAACCTTCCACATACTGCTCCTAGATGGAAATCAGTCTACTCACTCCTTGGGGTCCTGCGTCCTACTGCCATAGATCAGCAGATAGAGTCCAAGAACCTTCCACATGCTGCTCCTAGATGGAAATCAGTAAACTCACCCCTTGGGGTCCTGCGTCCTACTGCCACAGATCAGCAGAGAGTGTCCAGGAACCTTGCCCATGCTGCTCCTAGATGGAAATCAGACTACTCACCTCTTGGGGTCTTGCGTCCTACTGCCAGAGATCAGCAGAGAGAGTCCAGGAACCATTCCCATGCTGCTCCTAGATGGAAATCAGTCTACTCACCCCTTGGGGTCCTGCGTCCTACTGCCACAGATCAGCAGATAGAGTCCAGGAACCTTCCCCATGCTGCTCCTAGATGGAAATCAATCTACTCACCCCTTGGGGTCCTGCGTCCTGCTGCCACAGATCAGCAGATAAGAGTCCAGGAACCTTCCACATACTGCTCCTAGATGGAAATCAGTCTACTCACCCCTTGGGGTCCCGCGTCCTGCTGTCACATGGTCGGAACTGATGTCCCGTTCCACAAGTATTCGTTCAGCAGGATTGTGTATTCCATGAATGACATCTTGGACTTCATGAGTGCAAGGCATTTAGTTAAAGTGTAATACTTGCCAAGCCCTACATTGGAAGTAAAACCAATACTGGGAGTTTAAAGAACAATGGCTATTGAATCACAGGGATTATACATCGGAAGCTCTCTATGACTTGTGTCAGGCAGGTGATCCATCAGGTGATCCATCGTAAGCTCTCTATAACTTGTGTCAGGCAGGTGATCCAGGGCTTACTCAATCCGGTGTTCACTCGATCCAGGGCTTACTTGATCCAGAGCTTACTTGATCCAGGGCTTACTCGATCCAGTGCTTACCCTATCCAGGGCTTACTCGATCCAGTGTTTACTCAATCCAGGGTTTATTTGATGCAGGGCATACTCGATCTAATGCTTACTCGATCCAGGGCTTACTTGATCCAGTGATTGCTTGATCTAGGACTTACTCGATGCAGGGCTTACTCGATGCAGTGTTTACTCAATCCAGGGCTTACTGGATGCAGAGTTTACTCAATCCAATGCTTACTTGATCCAGGGATTACACCATCCAGTGATTACTCGATCCAGTGCGTACTCAATCCAGGGCTTACTCGATCCAGTACTTACTTGATCCAGGGCTTACTCAATGCAGGGCTTACTAGATCCAGTCTTTACTTGATGCAAGGCTTACTCGATCCAGAGCTTACTCGATGCAGGGCTTACTCGATCCAGTGCTTACTCGATTCAGGGCTTTCTCAATCCAGTGCTAACTTGTTCCAGGGCTTTCTCGATCCAGGGCTTATTTGATCTAGTGCTTACTCAATGCAGGGCTTACTCTATACCGGCTTTTCTCGATTAGGGTTTTCTCAATTCAGGGCTTACTCGATCCAGAGCTTACTCAATGCAGGGCTTACTCGATCCAGGGCTTACTCGATCCAGAGCTTACTCGATGCAGGGTTTAATCGATCCAGTGCTTACTCGATTCAGAGTTTACTCAATCCAGTGCTAACTTGTTCCAGGGCTTTCTCAATCCAGGGCTTACTTGATCCAGTGCTTACTCAATGCAGGGCTTACTCGATACAGGATTTTCTCCATTCAGGGTTTTCTCGATTTAGGGCTTACTCGATCCAGAGCTTACTCAATGCAGGGCTTACTCGATCCAAGGCTTACTCAATCCAGAGCTTATTCGATGCAATGCTTACTCGATCCAGTGCTTACTCGATTCAGCGCTTACTCAATTCAGTGCTTACTGGATCCAGGGATTTGTCAATTCAGGGCTTACTCGATCCAGTACTTACTCGATGCAGGGCTTACTCGATGCAGGGCTTTCTCGATGCAGGGCTTACTCGATCCAGTGCTTACTCGATCCAGAGTTTACTCGACAATGGGCTTATTCTATCCAGGGCTTACTCGATCCAGTGCTTACTTGATCCAGGGCTTTCTCGATCCAGGGCTTACACTCGATGACATATCATACAATTGGTATGGTCTGCACGCTTAACTGTAGAGGAAATGACTAATGATGTCCATTTAAGACATTTCAAAAGTTAATGCTGAAACATTTTCCAATTAGGTCATTTTCCAACACATTCACATGAAAGCGAGCATGTGGAATTTACTGCTAATGCTCAATTAATACATCAGCAAATGTGGGATTGTTGCATCATGAAATGCTGGTTACATCTTTTTTCCAGGACATTAAAAATAAACTGTACATTGCTTAAGTTTTAATACTCAGTAGCTGAAGATGAATTGAGAGGAGGCTTCAACGAGTTTGACTCTAAGATGAAAAAGTGAGAGAGGAAGGCTGTTCGCCCCGGCTCAACCCACAAAGGCATAATAAGTATGTGACATCAGATGGATGCATTCTGCTTACTCAGTTATGAACAGTGCTGGTCCTTTGGTCTTCCAATCAGATGCCTGGATTAAATATAAGGTGGCAGGGATGCTCCTCTTGTCATTAGCAAGTGAAGCTGTCAGAGAGACAGGTGCTTGCCTGCTTATTTACCGAAGACCCTCTCTACTAGAGGTGTTCTTCTCGGGGGCTGGTCTTTATACATGCAAACCCTACGACAGGGGCCTGAGACCTTTGGCTCACCAGGTGCTTTGGACTACAACTTCCATCAGCTCCTGCTAGGATAGCCAAGGGTGAGGGCTTGTGGCAGTCATAGTCCAACACATCCGTCGAGCTGAGCTACATGTTGCAGGCCCTGGCCCTACGGTGTCCTAATCTGAAAGCAGTGTCTCCTTTCCCTTAAGCTTCCTTTCCATATGCCAGGGCAGGAAGTGCTGCCTAAGTTGGAGGACTAAGAAGATACTATTTTTCAGGGTTCTAGCCTCACCAGCAGAGGCTTATTTGGAGTGTTAACCCCACCCCACAAAAGGAGTAACCATATACTGTTAGACTTCAGACAAGAAAAAGCATAACAATAGAATCCTAAAGCAACGTTGCCGGGAATGTCAAAGGGGAATATTGGGTATTGCTGCACCCCAGCAACTGGTGCAATAACAGTATGCATTTTAGGGCATGTAGTAGACCAATACATACCTCCCAGGCCGCACTGGAGGCATTGCAACGCCCCATGCAAGCGTGGCACAGCGGGGTGCAGCTCATCTCGGGAACTTTGCTGGGGTGTACCGCAAGAGCCTGCAGATGCCATGATTCTTCTTCTCACATCACATCATGGCCACCTTGATCTCTACGAGGAAGACTGTTACTAACCCATGTGAATAGCAGGGGGTGGTGGTAGCGTGCCCTGAATGGGAAACATTGTGCAGCATTCTGAACCGGTTGGAGCACACAAGTGAGGCATTTATGCACAAATGCAGGGATCAATGATCCTAGGTCAGTGGACGACCTGAGGGGATGCAGCTCTCTGACTGTCGTGAGATACAAATATTAAGCCGTAGACATTGTGGACATTTGTGCACACATGTTGAAGCTTCCATCATGAAGGATGCTGAGGTCTCTTACTTAAGTATCAAGGAGAGGCAACACATTCTTAACTAATGGCAGTTTGCTACTTCTTTGATCTCAGTCCCCTTTCTTACCTAACAATCACTGTTTACCTTCAGCACATTTGCTGCTCCGGGCTGCCACAGACAGAGTCAAAGATCGGAGTCACCAGTATACGGAACATCAGTATACGGGTGGCATTTCTGGTTGTGCCACTGGATAGTATCGCTGAGTGTCCCGACACACGCATTGAACAATAACAATGAAAGGACTGTAGGGTTAATAAGTGCATGAATTTCAACAGAGCCACTGATCTCAATAGGGAAGGTAACCATCAATGCAAAAGTGATCCCATTGTGCAGCATATGTGTTATTTGGGGCTGATGTAAGGTACTGATGAGAACTATCCCAAACCAAAGAAGGAGTAATTTGGGGTTTAGCAATGCACAGTGTAGTGTAGGGACTAACAATTAACCTGACTACTACTAATCCACGAACCACAACAAACAAAACTATTAGTAATTAGAATGGGCTTGCTTTGGCCATAGCCCAGCTGCAGGCTGGGGGATGCATGACCTTGCACTGCAATATTGGTTTAGAAAATAAATGCACAAATTAAAACCTGGTTTGCTGAGTGCTGAATGTGAGGTTCAGAGCAATGGAGAAGCAGTATGTGCTATGTAAAAGACAACTCTTTGTTTTGAGCAGGAAGCTGTAGGAAGTTGGAATAAAAATGTTGCAGATTCATCCAGGTTTGAGAAAGAATGCTGTAGAAAGGTGAAAGAAGAAAGGGTTTTGGAAAGTTACTGCAGGTTGGCCAAAAGGGGAGGTGTTTGCTTGATTGATGAGGAGGCAAGGAAATAGTTGGTTGGTTATTGCGTGATTTGGTTATTTTTGCGATGCATAGAGTGTGAAGCCTGATGCATCTGGTACCGTTAGGGGCAAAATTAACGTTGCTGGTTTAGCACTAGGTCTGGCATAGCTTTAGCCAAGGGTCCCATATAAGGACAGAAGGTATAGTAGTGAGCTTGTTCCCCATGCTTTAGCAAACAAAAACAAACAGAGGTGCATTGTGCACATTGTTGCATGCTCCTGCAGATGGTGTAAGTGACCTAGAGAAATAAACATTCTTACAGGACTGAGCAATGAGAAACCCCCTAATGCATAGGGCAGACCACTGAGACATAAGGATCAATTATCACCGGGTGTCCCCGCCCTGCAAAAACAAGAAGATGCATTCAAGAACTGCACCCCAACCTCTTCCAGGTTTCCAAGGTGGGTCAACAACCCTTCTTGGTCAACAGACAACATTGACAAAGCCTTAAATTCCACATGGCAAACCCTGACAAACAGCCTCTGTGCACGGCCATCAATAAATAGTGCACCCTGCAGATGAGTAGATTAGTGCTCTTTTAGTAGCTCTTTTTTCCACCCTCCCTGCCTCGTTGCGCCTTGAAACACTTGTGTATAGGCACGTTACAAATACCATATCATATCATATCATATCTTCTATGAGTGTGTCAATGCCAGAGTTAAAGACATCAACGTGACCGACAGGTTCCAAACATATTCCCAGCTCTGTGAATTCTCATGTCTCCGAGATCTTCGCAAACCTGGGAATTGGAGATATAGCAGTCTACATCAGTGCCTGAACCTTTACGGAGGTCTTCAATCAGGGCACTTGTTGATGGTGCCAGGGCCACCACCATCAAATGTGACCAGTTGGTGATCCCTCAGAGCCACGGGGCCACTGTACCCAAGTCTTCTTAAGGCAAAATGATTGGCGGGGTTCAAAGCCAGAGCTTCCCCAATGCATGCTTGCAAGGTTGATGTGAGAAGCTTGTAGGTGGTTACATGGATACTTTCTGTTAAGGCAAGATCTGTTTTGGAATCAAGACTTGGAGTGAAGGCTGGGTTATGTGTCAGGGCGCACTCACTCTTATCCTCAAAGAAATGATGTAATTCACTGCAACAGTCCTCAGTATGGGCAATCTTGAGGGTCACAATCTGGATGAATCAGGCCTTGTGCCGTCCTAAAGAGTTTAGCAAGACATTTCATGCCGCGTTAATCCTCATGGTAATATCGGACATCTTCAGCATGAAGATCATGTCCATGTGCCCTCACTGGAAAACCCTGAGGACCCTCCAGCCAGCTGTTTCTGATCTCTTACTCCCACCATGAATCTGAATTCATTGGATACCATGGAGCAATGAGACCAGGAACAGACATACATAATTACCAGAAACACACCTCTCTCTGGGTCCCTGTCTATCTAAGACAAGAGGCAGCGAGGCCAGGCCGGTGGTCTAAAATACTGCGTACCCTGCTCAGATCCAGTACCTGCCTCCCTCTATCTCTCTCTCTCTCTCTCTCTCTCTCTCTCTCTACCTCTCTCTCTCTCTCTCTTTCTCTCTCTGCACCTAGCAACAATGTTACAACTGTGCCTGGTTCCCATAAATGCAACCAAATTCCAGTGCTGCTGCTGCATGAGGTAACGGGTAAGCGGGAGAGGAAAGAGAGAAGGCAGAAAGGGATAGAATGAGTGCATAGCTGAACATATGGAAAGAGGCACTAACTAAGAATGACAGGAAGACTTGATTGCAGTCGTTAAAAAGAGAGGTGAAGAAAGAGATGATAAAGCGGGGGGGGGGGCGCATTAGCCTGCAAAAAGTAAGTGAAATATCTGAAAGAGTCCCACCAGTTATTGTTTGCATGAGGCTGGGCAATGCCAGCAGTGCAGCAGGGTGTGTACAGAAGCATTTGCACGATAAGCACTGAAGTCCCACACCGGCTGGCTGAATACATCCCTCTCCAAGTCTTGCCCATGGTGGGCTGGAAGCAGGTGCGCCTACAAATCACTCACTCATACATGCAACATTCCCCATTTCAAACAGGAGATGCTTTCCCAGTGCTGGTGTATTGTTTACATTACAGGACTTGTACTGGATGGACAGTGGGAAAGTGAAACTGCCGGTCCAAGTGTGAGGAATTCCATCATACACACTGTAGGTGGGCGCTCGCCTGGGCTTTTTTGAAATTTTAAATGCAATTGAATGATGGTAGATCAACCTCTGGAAAATGTGTGGGGCTAATTTGCACAGATTTTCCTAAGATCACTGCACGACATGCACACAGACCCATATAGTATTTAGTTGGGATCTGATAGGTGGAGTACACGATGCATCATAATGGGGGAGCCAAAAGCTTCCTCCTGCAATGGCTAGCCTAATTCACTATCAAAGGCTCTATGGGTCCACTCGGTCCGTTTGTTTACCCTCTGCAGAGGATGGCAGCAATTAACATACTTAAAAGTCTAATAGAGTATACTTCAAACAGGCCTACATGGGACCTAGCTGCAGAGGTTAACAAAGGAGACAGGAAACCCCCACAACCTTTCATATGCACTGTGTCAACCTGAAACCAGCTCCCATCCTAAAGTATTAATAACATTGAGCTGTCATGCCTGAGACTAGGTGTTTACAGTAGGCAACGCCTGCATGAGGGACCCCATTCAGAAGGTATGAGAATGTGGTTTGCAGGAGACAGAAAGTCTGGTGTCGCCAAAGGTTCAAGGGAGACCTGCCACTTTAATTTGAAACCACAGAGAGCTCAATTAACCAGAGTGACCCTTTGATCCACAACAGACAGGAAGATGCGTGGGACTTAGTATTACATATTTTCACCCCTTTACCTTTTCTTTTGCAAAGCACTCTGGTAATTACCTCATTCATACAGGAGATTGTTGGTGGGGACCCAGGATTTGTTAAATAAGGTAGGCTTAGCGTATACCAATCATTGTGCCCAATGTGGCTTTAAAAGAGGGCTGAACCCCTCCTTTGGCAAATCATCTGAATACTTTGCAAGGAGTAACAATAAGAACTAATTTGGACAGTACAGTCTGCCTTACAGCTTCCACCAGTGAAGGAAGGGCAGGATTTCCAAAAAGGGAAGCAAGATCCCTCCCCTAAACATCTCTCAGGGAACCGAGGGAGATACTGAATCCAGAGGACCCGTCAGCCGCTCCAGGACCGGTATCCAGCCAACACGCAGCATGCCCTGCTAAGCTCTGCAAGCAGGCTTCCTAGATGGGAAGTGCCAGAGAGTCTCTGAAATAAACCAAGGACAATGCCGTTGCCTGCAACACTTTCCTCAGCTTTGGGCCATGCACTTTAAAGGACGACATGAGCCAGTTGAGCACCTCGCGCCATCCGCCCAGCCTTGCTTGCCGAACTGCCTACCCGCAGCTGTCTCCCATCTTGAACTCTACCGCAGGAGCTGCAAAGCACCCTGAAACCGACTCTACACTGTCGAGCACCAAGAACTTCTTCAAGCACAAGCTACATTGTGGTTCTGTCCCACTGGTACTTCTCAGAAGGCCTGTAGTGACATTGAATTACCCATTGCTCCTTTTGTGCTGAAACCAAGTATCCTTGAACTATTGCAATGAATTACTTTACCGACTACCCTCCTGTCAGTATCCAGAGTGCATCCCTTTTCATTCTTGAAACTGTCTGTCCTCTGCATTCTTCTGCATGTCCTCTGCATTCCTTTATAGAGTGGGTTGTATTTTGTAGTGTGCTAGAACTGGCTGTTTGATAATAATTTAGTAGATATTTGTATACAGACTTGACTGGACAGTACCTTTTATCATTGGGTAATAATGATATTTTTGCTGTGTTGCAACTAACCAACGAACCACAACCTTGCAGAGATAAGCCTGCCGTTCCATCCACGTTACCAACATTGGACAAAGCGGTTTATAATATGCTTGTTATTCCAATCTGTTCAGATCCCTTCTGGTGCACTAGAGGTGTGGGGCTGATTGATGGTTTAGAAACTGATATTCATCCCTGCACCACTGGTGCCCCGGAAGTTGATTTGTCACACCAAGAAACCCCAGGAACATAAAAAGCATCTCTGGCCACGTGCACCTGTGCTTCTGTAGGGCAGGAGCCACACTTGGGGCCGGGGGGCCGGGGGAGACACGTCACCAATAATATAGAATCTTTATGTGATTCTGGCATAGGTTGTACCATGATTATATATGGTAGAACTGCACCCACACAGGACACCTAGCTAGCCGTTATATGTGCCCATGTCATCTGTAGCACCTTGAGCCAGTCCTGGATTTTCAATTCACCTTCTAGGACTTGTAGTTGTGTTTTCTCATTATAAAAATGGGCATACAAATCCCTGCATGCAAAGTGAAAAGCCAGAACTGGATCAAGGTCCCGTGCATGGCACAGGGTCACTTGGCAGCTATAAGGGTTCGAGCCACATCCCGAAACATAGCGGCATCTGTGCGGGACTCAGGTCTGAGTCTTTTTACTGCCGCCTGTTTTAGAGCAGTCAAGTTGTCACTGGCATGTGGTGTGCCAGCAGAGCCCTCAAGTTTCCCAGTTCCAAGCATGAGAAAGCCATCCAGTCCCATTTTTTCTTAGCATTCTGGGTCATATAGTGTTCTCTTTCATTTCAATTTTAAATGTAGGACTACAAACTTTAAAGCTATGTACGAGTATTAATCCATTATAATAATTTAATAAAAATGTGTCATTTATATAGCGCCTTTATCCAAAGTGCTTTACATGGGACATGTTAACATACATTATTATTACTACCCAATCGAAATTGGTACTCACTTTATCGACCTTGGAAGGATGATAGGATGAGTTAACCTTGCCGGGATTTGAACCTGCGGATCAAATACAGATCCCAGCAATGAGTGCTTACCCGGTGAGCCATCTTACTGCATAGTATTGTTGTTAGGGTATGTATTGAGCGCAGACCTAGCTTAGAGGCGCAACAGGGCACTTTACAATCACAGGGGGAAGAACACAGAACAGGAAGCAGAGAAGGAGGGTGCGGCGCGCTAAAGGGAGGACGAGGGTGGGCAATTGGCAGCGTAGGAGGAAGACAGTGGGGATCAGGTCACCCAGTCTCAAATAGGGTGGGTTGTGCAGGGTGTGTGGGCCTAGGTGTTAGGGAGGAGCCATTCCTTGAAGAGGAGGGTCCTGAGCTTTTTCCTGAACTGAGAAGTGCTGGGGCCAGTCTGAGACAAATGCATCTTTACATTCACTTACTTCCAGCATCCGTGCCACAATGATCCATCTCATTTGCGAGACACCCGTCCAATCCAGTCCAGGCTTCGGTTGTGCATTGTGGGATTTGTAGTCCTGAATCGCCCTGTTCTAAACAGAGGACTACAAGTCCCAGAATGCAAAGTTAAAACTGTGACTATTGTCTCCTGTATGGAATGGATAATGTTGGTAGGTATGTCCGAGTTGCAGATGCGCCGATGCAGCTGGTGGAATGCAGAGGGAACCGAGGACTGGGTGCACTTTCCACACCCCATGTGGAATAACTTGCCCTTTCTAGAGTTTCAGTTGCCAGATGCTTGGCTCTCCTTTATCCCTCACTTGCATTATAGCCAGTAGCAGTTTGCGTGCTGGGATATGAACTTTATTTTGTTTTCCTCAAGCCTGGTTCTACAGATCCCAGCAGGCCAAGTGTTGTTGGGGAAGAGCCCGAATAAAAAAATAAAAAAAAGGAATGTTTTGATTTCAAGTGATAACCAATTTGTCCAGTCCTATTTGTTCTTGATATTCTCGTGTTTGTAGGTTTATTTTTTCATTATTTATAAATTCAGGTGGACTGGTCCTGGGAATACAACAGCTGCTTAATGACCTCAGTGCCCGACAGATCTCCAAGCGGTACTGCCCTCACCAGGCCCTGCAGACTGCAATGGATTAAACCTTGGCAACGGTGGCAAGCAGGTAAAGTATACTCCTGGGCCAGGACGGGATTGCATCTTCATTGCTAGTAGCCTAGCATTCCGATCCATGGATGCATATCTTATTAGTTGAGCGCCTTATCGCGACGAAAGTGCTTCATCGCGCTAGAAATATAAAAGAAGAAGCAGAAAGAAGAGCTATTAATATATATTCCTTAGGGGGTCCGAGTTTAGTGAACAGGAATGTTTATAGTATCCATGCACCCCCCCCCCCCCCGCAATGACTAAATCTGCGTGCGTATGTGCGTAGAAGAAATGTCCATACACTAAGGGGACACGCCCGACCCATCCTGTCCATTCACCCATCCTATTCATCCATGCATCCACCCATACATTCCGTCTTAGAAAGGGAGGGCCACATTGCCCATAAACTCTTAAAGAGGCAACAGGGGTCTTTGGCGTTAACAATAGTGGCCTATTCTTACATTCCTTTAAAACGGACCTCAGTGGCAAAATCTGCAATGGGGCCCGCTTCCTCTAAAAGCAGGGTTACTTTAGAAGAAAGGGGTTGGGGAGGGAGTCGAGTACCCTGTGTATGTGTGCCAGGGTGACTTTAGAAGAAAGGGGTTGGGGAGGGAGTCGAGTACCCTGTGTATGCGTGCGTGCCTGTGTGGTTTCTTTCCCATTTGAAATTTAGAAAAACTACAAGTCCCAGAATTCCAAACACAGGACTGAGTGGTCTTTGCATGAATGGCCCCAGGAACTTGAGAGCCCAGCATGAATAAAGCCTGTTATTAGAAGCACATAGCAATTGCAGGGCAGTGCAAGTAGCCTGACTGGTGTCCTATGAGGGCACACAAATCGCGGAGTACATGGTCTGGCAATCTTCTCCCTCTCCCAAAAACAGAGCTACCATGGGGGGGGGCTTGGGGTATTTTTCCCCTTCCGCACCTAGAGCATCTTAACGCGTCTGGATTGGATCATTGGTGAATGCCTTGTTTGTGACAAGTCCTCCCAATAGGTGGCAATGTGTGGGTGGTCTGCACTCTGCTACACACATTTGTGGAAGTCCAAATCCCCACAGGGCTCTAATAATCTTACCAATGGGTGCCTTTTTCCAAAACATCAATTAAGAAGAATCACACAAATACCCATTGCGGTTTTAGAAATGCAAAACAAGATTATTGTTTTACAACTTCAAAGGCTCTTCACATCACGAACAACAAACGGCGTGCTCGTGTCAAACAATGACTAACAGCGTGGGTAGAAGGTACAATTGTACAACAGGGAGGGGTTTCGTTTATACTTGAATTGCTTTGCATTCTGATACTTGAAGGCTTACATTCATGATCGGGAAAATATATATAAAAAAAACATTCATACTCTTTTGGTTTAGGATTGCTTATTCACTGTCATGCTGTTTTATCGTGTGATTTGTCTATGTTAAAAAACAGCTATTATAGATAGGCCTAGTGGTATTTTAGTTTCGAATGCTAAAACTCAACCTACAGCTAACAAGGCTTGCAAGCAGGTGCCTGTAATTTCAGATTGAGCTCAAATCCCGGCTGAGATAATTAGCCAAAGAGTGTGATCCTGGGTAAATCATGTAATGTCACTTTGCCTTTTCTGAACAAATTGCCCCCTAGAAAGGAATCAGTTCACATTGTTCGCTATCATGTTTCATTGTTGGATTTATTTTGTATGAGCTATTCACGAAAAGATTCACTTGTGTGCAACCCCTCATGATTTTAGTTCCCTTAGACCACGAGTAAGCAATACAGCGTTCCCTGAGCCCAGTTGTATTCCAACTTTTCTATACGTAGCCCCCCCCCAATGAGTACACATATTGTACCCACCCCCACAAGCGAGAACTACTTATATTTTCACCATAATCTATGTTCCCCTCCCCCTAGGGGGGTAGCCCCACAGTTTGCAGGCCACTGATTTAGCATGACAGAAAATATGAGAATGCGCCGCTGACTTCAGGGGACTCTTCCCAATGAACACGTGACCTCTTCCACTCACAAACATCACATGTCACGGACCTCCACTGCCCAGACCGAGTGACACATGTGACAAGTGAGGTAGAGAGGCGCCTGCCCGGAAAAATAACCCCCTTGCCCTCAAGGCTGCGCCATGCGGGGCAATAAGGACCCCTACATCAGGAGGGCCCCCTGTCCCTCTCTGCTACCTCAACCAGAACTAAGAGTACGCACCAGGAAGGGCCCCAGACGCTTGCACCTGTGTAACACCTGCGAGTAAGATCGCCGGGCCACGTACAGAGCACCGCCGAGCCCATTCTACAGATTTAGGGGGTGGCTGGAAACTCGTCCTCCTGACTGCACCTTTCACTCTTCCAGAATACCTATAAACCAAGTCACAGGGCTTCTCTGCAGACATAAAATGACAGGGGGTGGGAGGGATTTCTGGTCTTCAGTACAGTATCCCCACCCTCTCGGAATATGTGCTGGAACTACCCCCCCCCCCATTTGGGACATGATTTCTCCTACTCCTGTCATTAAGTCACCGCTAGCACTCGCATGTTGCCAGAATTCCGGCCCGGCCCTATTCTTTCATACTGTCCAACAGCTTATCCGGTCTAGCCAGTAAGAACATAAAAGTATGCAAAGTCCAATTTACAGCAAGGTCCAGTTTGCACAACGTAGGACGTTTTAGAAAGAAGAAGAAAAAAGGTAGAGAACCCAGGGAGAAACCAGAATGAGTAGACAGGACCTAAGACCCAGTCAATATGTAGGGATGTGTAGTAGAGCCTAGTGATGTAGTTCCGAGTCTCTCAGTCTTTTCAGGGTGATTGCCAGGAATTTCACAAGGGTAAAGTGAAATTTGGTGTCTGCCTCCCACCCCTACAAAACCTCCCACCAAGCCTCTGCCTCCACACCATAGTGTCTTTTCATCTGTTCGAATAAGATGACTATTCTCAGAGTCCTCAATTTGGGACAACGGAGGAGCAAATGTTTTAGGGTTTGCTGGCCCGTCTTAGAAAGATGGCATCGGAAGTCATGCTTCACAATACCGTATCTATGTAAGGTTTCCTTCGTACACAAGATGTTTAGACAACACCTAAGAAGTAGGTCTCTTTGTTTCAATTTGGGACATTTCTTAAAGTATGGCGGTGTCACATCCAGGGTGGCTTCTAGTGATCCTGAGAGCCTGTTCCCTTTTTTATACTTTGGTCTTCTTAGCTCGGTTTCTCGCCAGACGCCTACCTTTAGCATCTTTCTTGCCAATATAGGATTTTTGCACCGGGTTTCTGTAGACACTCCCAACTTTCCTAAAATCGTTTGACATTGGGTCTCACAGACATGTAGTATTGGGTCCTGTCTACCAGGTTGATTTGCCACCAATACTCCAAATTGTGGTGAGTGAGTTGGTAAATTCAGCTTTCTGACTAATAGGAGCGAATCCCAAACCACTCTTGCATAGAGTGATAGGAGACCCACTTGGTGCCTGATTATAGCCGTGGGCACACACACAGGACCGTTTTCCAAAAGAGACCTTCCAGGACCTCCCAGATTTCCCAAGGGAGTCCTAGACAAGCATCATCTGCGTAAGTGAGCGATGGAGCTACCTTTTGATTTTAAAATCTCATGATTGTGACAAGCAAGATCTTACAATGCCTGCACCCAATCACCACAGCCTGCGCCGTTAGGGTTTTTACTTTTTTTCTTAAACAATTTCCCCACAGCGCATCACAGGCACTGGCCCTTATTGTAACTGCTAGATATTTCATGCTCTCGGCAGGTCGTATCCAGTTTTCATTAAGCAGCCAGCTTTGTGTTCTTCTTTTCATCCCTTTCAAGTTTTCCAGGTTTATTATCTCAGATTTTTCTGCATTTATCTTTAAGTCATTCAAATGCACGTAGTGTTGCAGGAGATCAAGCTTTCGCTGGAGGCCGATTCGTGTAAGGTCGAGCAAGACTAGATCGTCTGCATATAATAACCACCCCGCCGCAGTGTTATTTATCCTCGGTGAAAAGGACCTGCCCTGGCGGAAAGCTTCATTCAAATCTTCGATGAAGAATTTGAAGAAGGCAGGTGTCGCCGGGCAGCCCTGTGTCAGTCCTTTAAGCTGCTTTCAGATCTCCTATGAAGAATTTGAAGAAGGCAGGTGTCATCAGGCAGCCCTGTGTCAGTCCATTAAGCTTCTTTCAGATCTCCTATGAAGAATTTGAAGAAGGCAGGTGTCATCGGGCAGCCCTGTGTCAGTCCTTTAAGCTTCATTCAAATCTTCGATGAAGAATTTGAAGAAGGCAGGTGTCGCCGGGCAGCCCTGTGTCAGTCCTTTAAGCTTCTTTTAGATCTCCTATGAAGAATTTGAAGAAGGCAGGTGCCATTGGGCAGCCCTGTGTCAGTCCTTTAAGCTTCTTTCAGATCTCCTATGAAGAATTTGAAGAAGGCAGGTGCCATCGGGCAGCCCTGTTTCAGTCCTTTAAGCTTCTTTCAGATCTTCTATGAAGAATTTGAAGAAGGCAGGTGTCATTAGGCAGCCCTGTTTCAGTCCTTTAAAGGTAGGTATCATTTTTGTCACAGATCCTATTTGGTCGAGTCTAACTTGCATAGATGTGCCAGTATTGCAGAGAGCAAATACTTAGGACACCCTCTGGTTTCCAGTTTAGACCAAATGGTCTCTCTGCTTATATTGTCAAAAGCATGTTCTAACTCGACACAGGCTAAGTATATTCTGCTGGATCCCCTGATTGCGCTCATCTTCATGTGCTTTTCCCCTAAAGTCATTGGTCATGTTACATGTCATTCATAGTCTCCTAGCAATGGGCTCACCCCTGTTGCATAACCAGCTGGACACCACACTGCCCCCTAAGGTGAAGGTCGCTGGCTTCAGCTTAGGCAGGCTGTCCAAAAAAGATTAGCATACTTTTTCTAACTTAGCTTTCCCTCAAGCAGGAGTGTGAAGTTTTGGTTGTTATTTTTATTTTTTTATTTTTTTTATTTACTTGTGCATAATCAAAAGAAAATGATTTTTACAAGAGGATGGCAATTTAGAATCGAACAAAGCTTGTTTCGCCTGCTTCACTCCAGGTCAAGATCGTTTACAATCCTAAGATGGGGTCAGGGCCAAAACGGCGTGGAGAGTAGCTCGTGATCGACCAGTAGGGAAGATGGGTAGTTTGGGTAGACCCCGTTTCCGTAGAGAGTCACAAGCTGACAGGAGGGGACCTCAAGTGGATCAGGCCTATCAAGAGTCGTGCTGATCAAGTGAGGGTTGCAGTCCCACGTTCGCGATTTTGGCAAAGGCCTCCTCGATTATTTTAGCCGTGGAAACCGCCCAGCGGGGTTTTTCCCCAGAGATCAAGCGGCACCACCATGTGTTATTTTCAATCAGGATGGAATCGTGCCATAATGGGGTTAGAAAAGCTGAGCGTGCTTGCTCCAGCGAAGGGCAATTTAGCAGCAGGTGGCGAATTGTCTCGATGGAATCCGGGGCGTTGCATAGCCTGCAGGTGGTAATAGTGGATACAGATCTTATCCCTAGAATTTCCCTCGTGTGGAGCAGATTGAATCGGGCTCTTAAGAATGTCGATCGCAGTTTTTTGTCCGGGAATTTTAGACAGTACCCCATGGGGGATTTCAGCTTGTTGTACGTGGGAGGGAGGTGTTTTAAGAATTTAATTGCAGCAGCTTTGTCGATGGTGTTGATCCAGTCTTGGATCTTCAGTTTTTCGTTGACTCTTTCGGGGTTCGTGATCAAATCGGATTTGGAACATACTAGTGCATCCAGTATTGAATTCTTGGCGGCGCATCCAGAGAAGGACAGCTTTGCAGGTCGTAGTGGCCAACTCCTGCCCGATGATGTTGCAGATCGGGAGGCCATCTTTGATTAGGGTCCTCCTGAACAGAGCGAGAGAGGCCACACTAACAGTGGCACTTAACGAGAGCAGCCCTAGCTCTCTTCTAACCGCTTCGATGGGAATGGCGTTAGGTAGGCCAAGGAGAGTTTTCCAGATGTACCCCTCTAACTTTCGCCAGAGGTGCGTTGGAATGGTGAACATGGCGTCCATGCCATAAGTTATGGCTGGGACCATTTTTCCTTTGTAGAAGTTGATAGCCGGGGATAATGAAAATTTGCCGAACTTCCTGTCAATCGCTTTGAGTTGTGAGGTCAACAGTTTGGTTTTCGACCAGAGATGGGCTTGCATTTTCAATTCCTGGGTTGATCCATCAATAAACACCCCCAGGTATTTAAAGTGGGGAACCACTTCGATTCTGATTTTTTTCACTGACCACGACGTAGGTGTTTTCCGGGGGTGGCAGGTTTTCGCGAAAATCATGATCTTGGTTTTGGCCTGGTTTATTTGCAGGTTTTTATTGGACATATAGACTGCAAGGTTGTCCAGCTGCCGTTGTAGACCAATGGGGGTTTGGTCGAACAAGATCATGTCGTCGGCGTAAAGAAGTCGGGACAAGGTGGTGTTTCCGAACTTCGGGGGGAAGCTGTGGACCAGGCCTTCAGAGTCTTTGTAGTCTCCCAAAAATGCAACAAAGAGCGCGGGAGCCAGCGGACAGCCTTGCTTAACTCCTCTGTTGGCTTGGATTTCCCTAGAGAGGGCAAGCGAACATTAAGAGTGGTGCCAGTGTGGAGAACCATTATTGGGTTTAGGACAGATTCAGGGCAGTTCCAGTTTTTCAATTTAGCCCATAGTCTCGTTCTGTCGACTTTATCGAAGGCCTGAGACAGGTCGATAAATGCAGCGTACACTGGCTGTGAGCCTTGTTTTATTTTTGCCTTTAGGAGGGTTAGTATAAGGATGTTCAGTACAGTGCTGCCGTTCTTATTGAAGCCCATTTGAAGAGGATCACTGCACGGCGCCGTTTTTGCCCAGAGTTGAAAGTGGACTAGGAGGAGAGAAGCGAAGAGTTTACCCATAATGTCCAGTAGGGCAATCGGGCAGTAGTTTCCGGGAAGATCCCTGCTTCCCTGTTTGAAAATGGGGATAATGATAGCTTTACACCACGGCAGTGGGATCTTCCTGGTTTTTCTGCAATGGTCGAACAAAATGCTGATAAAGGTGGACTACTCGTGGAGGTGTTTCTTTAGGTCTATGTTGGACAGGCCGTCCGGGCCTGGAGCTCTTGACGATTTTAACCTTTTAATGGTCAGAGTTATGTCTGCTGCAGCTGACAGGTTTATCCACGGGGAGTCTGTGGAGTCCGAACGCAGAGATGACAGTGGAGTCGGGCTGGCGAAAAGGTCGCTGAAAAATGTAACCCAGGCTTGCTCCGGTACTGCGTTGATCATGTTTGTCGTAGTAGCCCCTTGAGTGTGGTTTATCAGGGACCAAAAGTCGGCTGTTTTTTTGTTGTAAGGGCTCTGAGCATTGATTCTGCATCGTGCTGATATAAGGCTGCCCGACGCGTTCTGATCCATGATTTGTAGATTCGACGTTCGCTAATCCACAGGTTCCAATCGGTGATATAGTTTTCTGCCTTGGCGCTGCGTTTGAACTTCCTTAATGCAGTTTTTTTAAGCGCTATTTGCTTATTGTACTGGTGGGTGTGGATCTTAAGGTTGGACGCACCCGACGGTGAATGCTGCTTGTAGTTTAGAAGCATAGGCAGGTAGTTCGGTCTACAAGGTGGGGCGGAGGGTAACTCGCCTGCCGCTTCGGCAACATATTGATGAGTAATTGCCCTTATGTTGGCAGATGTCAGACGCAGCCGTGATTGTTGTGGATTAGACTCCACTGAAGGCAGATAGTGGTTTGTCTTTCGAGCCATGGAGAACCATGACAGCGTTAGAATGTTGTGGTCACTCGCTGTAGTTTCAACCACTTGAAAACCTTGGATTTCTGCGCACAGGGCTTTTGAAGTGAAGATGTAGTCCAGGGTAGCCGACCACTGGCCTCTCTTCCATGTAGGTAAGTGGGGCTGACCTTCCCGAATCCTGGCGGCGTTGTGTAGATTCCTGGAGGACATAAGGGTCGTCCAGGCTTCGCCTCTTAGTTCAGCTTGTGTAGGCTCAGTGTGCTGTGTACGTAGATCCGTTGGTTGATCGCACTTTGCGTTGAGATCTCCGCAGATAAGTACCCATGGGGTGTCCCAATCGATAAGGATGGAATCAATTGTTTCAGCCATGGTTTGGCAGAAGAGCGATGTCGAAGTCCTTTGGGGATTCCAGTAGACAGTGATCAGAGCGAGGAGAGGCGTGGGACGGCCTTTTGGGGGTGAGTTAGAATTTTCAGCCAGTCGATTCCATTCAATTAGCACTGCCAGGACCCCGTAACAGTTGGCCGTGATCTTCACGATTTTTAGATTTTGGTCTGACCGCACCGCAATTAGAAGTCCTGCCGATGGCCGGCCTAAAAGGCCTTTGACAGCTGGCGAGATCACGATGTCGTATCCATCCATCGAGGGTTTGTGTTGAAGCCATGTTTCTTGCAGGCAAAAAATATCGAACTGACCCAGATCCAAGCAGTTTTCGTTAATTAGGTGAGCGTGTCCTCTTGTGTTTCAGGAGGCCAACGTCAGTAGTTTAGGCTGTAGGCAAACGTCGGCTTCCTCCAGTGATTGCTATTTAGCTCTGTTTGAGGATAGAGCTCCTTTAATCCAGTCCCATGGACCACCCGATGTTGAGGACTTTTTGGGCGCAGGTGATAGGGGGGGTGAAGCTCGGTTACGAGGTCTCTGGATATGTGCCTCTCTTCTGGGAGACAGCTGTCTCCAAATTTGATTTCTTCTGTCCGCGCAAAATCTATCTTGTTGGTGGTGGGTCTGGCGGCGCGTGGGTATTTCTTGTCTGCCTTCGTTGAAACGAGAGTCCGTCCCAGCTGGTACCTCGGCCCGTACAGCTTTAGATAGAGTTCTTAACTGGGCACGGTGGGCCCGTGAGGAATGAGGACGATAGTCAGGTGCTTCATGACGGGACGTAAATTTTCTTGGAGCGTCCGTGAAGTGGGTCCTCAGTTCATATCTACGGTCAACGTGTCATCGGGATGGACTGTGTTCGTTGGTTTTTCTGTTCTTAGAATAGAATTCTCGGGTGGCCATTTTTTGATCGAGGGGTTTTAGTTCCGACAGTAAAAGACCGCGTGATTTGAGTTCTTCGCCTGCTTGCTTGCATATGTCCTGTATTGCGGAGCTGTAGATATGCAAGTAGGCCTTGGCCTTTTTGTTCCTGTGGTAAGGCTCGACCCGCTTGAAGTCGTCCGATTTCATTTGCTTTAGGGAGACTACGGACAATGTTATTTTTAAGATGGTTCTTCTGTTCAGAATGATGTACTTGTCTTTGTTAGATATCTGCTCAATTTTAAAAAGGCGGATGGGGCTGTCCTTCTCAGAGAGAGCCTCGTTCTTTCCAGTTGGTTTGTGGGGACGATGAGCCTCGACGCCGTGGATTTATCTAGATAGGGTCTTGGTCTGGATCTGCTCTGAGGTTCTGGTGAAGCACTTAGGGGAGAGTTAGGATGCCGCGTCCGAGTCGGGCTGTGAGGAGCTGACTCCCCCGATGAAAGTCCTGGGGTGTCAGGCAAGGCTTGGGGGTTGCAAAGCCGATGAGAAATTGGTTGAGAGTCATAGGAAGTAGAGACTTTCTCGGGCGAGTCCTGGACTTCTTGCGCAGACGCTGTTGATAGAATACTTGAATTCAGGAAATCTGCTGGTGATATCGGGGACTGGGTCAAGTCCGTCACGGATTGTGGCCGGGACCCGGCAGGGTCTGCACTGGCCAGCGGCGTGTGGTGATTAGAGCTGACTGCACCCATTTCCAGCGAGCGTTTGCAGGGTTGACGGGTCGAGGTTGGCTGATGATCATTCGTCGCTAGTTTTAGAACCTTTTTCCCTTGGGCCCTCCGTTGGGTCAGACTGGAGTTTGTTGCAGAGGTTAGCTTAAGAATCGAAAGAGACTTGCTGACAGATGGCGCCAGCTTCGGTTTGTTTACGAATATTGGAGCAAGGTCGTTGGAGGACTTGGGTTGGAGGGTCTGGGTAGACATATCGGCCATGGTCTTCGGTGAAGGACTCTTCGTCAAGATGGAAAGAAATTGAGGGGCGTCCGGCGCCAGAAGTGGCAAGTCTTTTTGGATGTGGGGGATGTCGTACTTCAAGTCGATGGCGGTTATGTAGCCTTCCAGGAAGGTTAGCTTAGACTGAATGGTAGCTAAGATAGCCATGTTGTCTCTTGATGCGTCACCTAGTGTTTTGTAAAGTTTGCAAAAGGGGGCCATTGCGATGGTTATTGCAGACATGATTGTGGTTAAGTCTTTTCTGTTACTTGGTAAGTCTTTATGGGGAGGGGAAGCGGGATCCAAGAGTCTTCTAGTGTTCAGTAGTGTGTCTCTGGGGCCTAGAGATGTGGGTTTCGCCAATGAGTGCCTACGCCTTGAAGTACTACCATCCAATGCTGATGGATTGAACGTCCTTGTAGTTGCGGAGCTCGGGTGGAATTCGGGGTATTCCAAGAGGGAGGTGTTGCCTGAGAAATCTCGTGGCACAGCCAGAGGGGTGAAGGTAGATAGGTGCGTCTTGGTCCAAGGTTGGGCAGACATTTCTCTGTGGCGTGGGTAAGCTTTGGGCTGTAGTGAGCCCTTAATTACCGAGAGGCCCTGGTTGACTGGTCGATCGTTGGTAGTTGACGGAGGGAGTGGACTGACCTCCGGACTTCGAATGGGAGGCGAGGTCTTCTTCGCTTGGCCATCTGGTGGGGCAGTTGGAACAGTGCTGTGTGCGCGATCAGAGTCCAGGATGGTCAAAGCCGGAGTATCTAACGGGTTTCCACCACATGCAAGGGTTTGGGCAAGAGCTTGAGTAGGTGGAGGGAGGTGGGAGTCTTGGGTAACAAGAGTTTTCCTGGTTTTAGGTGCAGGTGAGGTTTTGTCAAGGGCTTCCAGAATTTCTGCGTCTGAAAGTTTGGAGTCGGTAGATAGCTTTCTTTTCCCTTGAGTCTGAAAAAGTTCAACAGGGCGGTTGACAGGAGGGGGGTGGGTAGAGAAAGTTTAGCATGTCCCTTCTTTTTTCCGCCCTGGTGCGGGGCAGCGTTTTTGGACTGCCTGCTACTTTTTAGTGAAGTGCCAGGAAGGGTTTGCTGCTTTTTTGTTGAGGTCGGTAGTTTATTGTGCAATAGTTGTGAGGGCGTAGCTTTCAATGCAGAATTGGCTTTTTTTTGTAAAGCGTTCTTTTTTTGTTTTTGGATGGGCTTGATTTATGCGGGCATGTGTCCGATGATTTAGAACAATCGTCGGAATCTGAGTCATTTCTTGTCTCCAAAAGAGGCTTCAAGAGTTGTTCCTGGGTTTTATTTTGAGCTTTGTTTTGGGGTTCCGAAGTTGGAACAGGAGGCAAAATGTGGTCCGCGGCTGTGTTTGGTGATGGGCCAGTCAGTTCATCAACAGCTGTCAAAAGTGGAGAGGCTGCTCCCTGTACGGAGTCGATGGAGGGGTCCCCCGATGCAGGGTGAGTTGCTGGCAAATTCTGTACACAGGCGGGGCCAACCGTGTCGGGAGTGAGCCGGCTGTCATCCGAGACGGCGTGAATTGTGGCCATGGTGGTCTTATAGGCCAGGTTCTTCTGAGAGTTAAGGTGGAGTTCAGTCGTAGTAGGTTGCGCCCTGGACTGGGCTGAGGACAAAGCCCCCACCAGCCGGGGAGCCAATGCAGGTGAAGGTGTTCCAGTAGGCGGAGCAGAAATGGATCGAGGATCGATCATGAGGTCAGGTGCCATAGAATTCAAGAAGGCCGGGGTGGCTGTGGTCGCCGACGCAGGCGCCCTCAGACCCCCTGGCGGGAACCCTCCGGTCCCCGCACAGGACAGGCCGCTCGCCGAGGCGGTAAGAGGGCGCGTGGCGTCAGGTGCTAGAGCCGGCCAAAAGTCTGTGGAAGGCTCAAGGGAGCCGTCTCTGGATGCGATGAGAGGCGCTGGAATCATCAGGTCTCCGGGCCCAAGGAGGGCGTGTGAGGACACTAGGTCCATAGAGTCTGAGGCCGGCGGCGGCCGAATCCCTGGCGGCTGAACGTTGCTGTCAGGTAATTGAGAAAGGAGGAGAATGCTTCTAGGGGGGGCCGTGTCCAGAGGGGACTGCATGGCGTTCGCCGCCATCGCCGCTGCTTGGCGTGGAGAGATAGCGGTGGAGGAAGCAGACGAGAGAAGTAAGTTCTTTTTCACTCGGCTCCTTAGTAGACGCTGGTCCGGGTCTTCCTCCATGGAAGGGGGTGAGGATAGAAGGGATGGGGAGGCAGGGAAGGGAAAGGGGGGAAGGAGTGGTGGAAAGGGGGGGGTGGGTGGGTAGCAGGGCTCGGAGGGACGGGTAGCAATCAATCTGGACGGTCTGGAGAAATGGGCGGCGGGGGAAGCCGCGGTAGGGCAGAGGCGAGGGCACAACTGGCGAGTGTCAATAAGTCAATAAGTCAATCAGTGCCTACCTCAGCATCCTTCGGGCAAGGATGAGCTGCAAGCGCGTTGGTCCGCCCTCCGGGTCCCGGCGCAGACTGGAGCAGACTGGAAACTCAGCACAAAACTCTGTGCGCGCTCCGCGCGGAAATGAGTTTTTGTAGCAGATCGAGGTTGCACTTTCTTAAAGGTGTATACCACCAAACGAAGATCCCAGAGGCAGGAGCAGCAGAGAAGCACGAAGCACGTCTGTTCAGTGAGAGAACTGGAGCAGACTGGAAACTCAGCACGAAACTCTGCGCGCGCTCCGCGCGGAAATGAGTTTTTGTAGCAGATCGAGGTTGCACTTTCTTAAAGGTGTATACCACCAAACGAAGATCCCAGAGGCAGGAGCAGCAGAGAAGCACGAAGCACGTCTGTGCAGTGAGAGAACTGGAGCAGACTGGAAACTCAGCACGAAACTCCGGTTGTTATGTGCTGCCGTCCCTTTAGCGCCTAGATACCTCTGGGCCTTAGTGTGTGTTTTGTACATTTTCAAATGATAATATTACTTAAGCTCTGGAAGTCAGAATAGTACCAGCCTGCAGCTATCCTGTAACTCTGTCCAGGGCTACCATGTCACTCAGGCCACTGCTATACTGATAACCAGTCCAGAGCTACCATGCCACTTAGGCAGGGGCCACAGCTACCATACCACCCAGCCCACAGCTACTGTATCACTCAACCCACAACTACCCTGTCACCCAGGCCACTGCTACCCTGATAACCAGTCCAGGGCTACCATTCCACTTAGCCACGGGCCACAGCTACTATGCCACCCAGCCCTCAGCTACCGTATCACTCATCCCACAACTACCATGTCACTCAGGCCACTGCTATACTGATTACCAGTCCAGAGCTACTATGCCACTTAGCCACGGGCCACAGCTACCATGTCACCCAGCCCACAGCTACTGTATCACTCAACCCACAACTACCGTGTCACCCAGTCCACTGCTACCCTGATAACCAGTCCAGGGCTACCATGTCACTCAGGCCACTGCTATACTGATAACCAGTCCAGGGCTATCATGCCACTTAGCCACGGCCACGGCTACCATGCCACCCAGCCCACAGCTACTGTATACTCAACCCACAACTACCATGTCACCCAGTCCACTGCTACCCTGATAACCAGTCCAGGGCTACCATGTCACTCAGGCCACTGCTGCCCTGACACCCAGTCCAGGTCTACCATGTCACTCAGGCCACTGCTACCCTGATAACCAGTCCAGGGCTACTGTGTCACTCAGGCCATTGCTACCCTGATAACTAGTCCAGGGATACCATGTCACTCAGGCCACTGCTACCCTGATAACCCATCCAGGACTACCATGTCACCCAGGCCACTGCTACCCTGATAACCAGTCGAGGGTTACTATGTCACTCAAGCCACTGCTACCTTGATAACCAATCCACAGGTACCATCCCACTTAGCCAAAGGCCACAACTGCCATGTCACCTAGCCCACAGCTACCATATCACTCAACTCACAACTACCATGCCACCCAGGGCACTGCTGCCCTGACACCCAGTCCAGGTCTACCATGTCACTCAGGCCACTGCTACCCTGATAACCAGTCCAGGGCTACTGTGTCACTCAGGCCACTGCTACCCTGATAACCAGTCCAGGGTTACCATGTCACTCAAGCCACTGCTACCCTGATAACCAGTCCAGGGCTACCATGTCACACAGGCCACAGCTACCATGCCACTGCTAACCTGACAACCAGTCCAGGGCTGCCATTTCACCTACTCCACAGCTACCCTAATAATCAGTCCTGGGCTACCCTGTCACTCAGGCCACTGCTACCCTGATAACCAGTTCAGGGTCACCATGTCACTCAGGCCACTGCTACCCTGATAACCAGTCATGGGCTACTGTTTCACTCAGGCTATTGCGACTGTGATAACCAGTTCACAGCTACCATGGCACTTAGCCACAGGCCACAGCTACCATGCCACCCAGCCCACAGCTACCGTATCACTCAATTACCATGTCACCCAGTCAGCAGCTATGATGTCACTCAACCCACAACTACCATATCACACAGGCATCAGTTACCCTGATAATCAGCCCACAGCTACCATGCCACTTAGCCACGGGCCACAGCTACCAAGCCACCCAGCCCACAGCTGCCATATCATTCAACCCACAACTATTTTGTCACCCAGTCCATGGCTATCATGTCACTCAACCCACAACTACCATGCCATTCTGGACACTGCAACCCTGACAACCAGTCCAGGGCTACCATGTCACTCAGGCCACTGCTACCCTGATAACCAGTACAGGACTACCATGTCACACAGGCCACAACTACCATGCCACTGCTAACCTGACAACCAGTCCAGGGCTGCCATGTTACTTAGGCCACTGCTACCCTGATAACCAGTCCAGGGCTACTGTGTCACTTAGGCCAAAGCTACCCTGATAACCAGTCCAGGGCTACCATGTCACTCAGGACACTGCTACCCTGATAACCAGTCCAGACCTACCATGTCACTCAGGCCACTGCTACCCTGATAACCAGTCCAGTGCTACAATGTCACTCAGGCCACTGCTACCCTGATAACCAGTCCAGGGCTACCAGGTCACTCAGGCCACTGCTACCCTGATAACCAGTCCAGGGCTACTATGTCACTAAGGCCACTGATACCCTGATAACCAGTCCAGGGCTACTATGTCACTCAGGCCACTGCTACCCTGATAGCAAGTCCACCGCTACCATGCCACTTAGCTACAGGCCACAGCTGCCATGTCACTCAACCCACAACTACCATGTCACCCAGTCCACAACTGCCATGTCACTCAACCCACAACTACCATGCCACTCAGGCCACTGCCACCCTGACAACCAGTCCAGGGCTACCATGTTAGTCACTCAGGCCACAGTTACCCTGATAATCAGCCCACAGTTACCATTCCACTTAGCCACGGGCAACAGCTAGCATGTCATGCAGCCCACAGCTACATATCACTCAACCCACAATTACCATGTCACTTAGGCCACTGCTACCCTAATAACCAGTCCCGAGCTACTATGTCACTCAAGCCACTACTGCCCTGATAACCAGTCCACAGCTACCATGCCACTTAGCTACAGGCCACAGCTGCCATGTCACTCAACCCATAACTACCATGTCACCCAGTCCACAGCTATCATGTCAGTCAACCCACAACTACCATGCCACTCATGCCACTGCTACCCTGACAGCCAGTCCAGGGCTACAATGTCACTCAGGCCACGGCTACCCTGATAACCAGTTTAGGGCTACCGTGTCACTCAGCCCACTGCTACCCTGATAACCAGTCCAGAGCTACCATGTCACTCAGTCCACTGCTACATACCCTGACAGCCACTCCAGGGCTACCATGTCACTCAGGCCACTGCTACCCTGATAACCAGTCCAGAGCTACCATGTCACTCAGTCCACTGCTACCCTGATAACCAGTCCAGGGCTACCAGTTCACTCTGGCCACTGCTACCCTGATAACCAGTCCAGAGCTACCATGTCACTCAGTCCACTGCTACCCTGATAACCAGTCCAGAGCTACCATGTCACTCAGTCCACTGCTACCCTGATAACCAGTCCAGGCCTACCAGTTCACTCTGGCCACTGCTACCCTGATAACCTGTCCTGGGCTACCTAATCACTCAGGCCACTGCTACCCTGATAACCAGTCCAGGCTACCATGTCACTCAGGCCACTGCTACCCCGATATCCAGTCCAGGGCTAACATGTCACTCAGGCCACTGCTACCCAGATAACCAGTACAGGGCAACCTTGTCACTCAGGCCACTGCTACCCTGATAACCAGTCCAGGCTACAATGTCACTCAGGCCACTGCTACCCTGATAACCAGAGTCCAAGGCAACTATGTCACTCAAGCCACTGCAACCCTGATAACCAGTCCACAGCTACCATGCCACTTAGCTACAGGCCACAGCTGAAATGTCACTCAACCCATAACTACCATGTCACCCAGTCCACAGCTATCATGTCACTCAACACACAACTACCATGCCACTCACGCCACTGCTACCCTGACAGCCAGTCCAGGGCTACAATATCACTCAGGCCACGGCTGCCCTGATAACCAGTCCAGGGCTACCGTGTCACTCAGGCCACTGCTACCCTGATAACCAGTCCAGAGCTACCATGTCACTCAGTCCACTGCTACCCTGACAACTAGTCCAGGGCTACCAGTTCACTCTGGCCACTGCTACCCTGATAACCAGTCCAGGGCTACCTTGTCACTCAGGCCACTGCTACCCTGATAACCAGTACATGCTACCATATCACTCAGGCCACTGCTACATCGATAAGCAGTCCAGGGCTACCATGTCACTCAGGCCACTGCTACCCAGATAACCAGTACAGGGCAACCATTTCACTCAGGCCACTGCTACCCTGATATCCAGTCCAGGGCGACTATGTCACTCAGGCCACTTCTACCCTGATAACCGTTCCAGGGCTACCGTGTCACTAAGGCCACTGCTACCCTGATAACCAGTCCAGGGCTACTGTGTCACTCAGACCACTGCTACCCTGATAACCAGTCCAGGGCTACCATGTCACTCAGGCCACTGCTACCCTGATAAGCAGTCCAGGGCTACCATGTCACTCAGGCCACTGCTACCCTGATATCCAGTCCAGGGCGACTATGTCACTCAGGCCACTGCTACCCTGATAACCAGTCCAGGGCTACCATGCCACTCAGGCCACTGCTACCCTGATAAGCAGTCCAGGGCTACCATGTCACTCAGGCCACTGCTACCCTGATATCCAGTCCAGGGCGACTATGTCACTCAGGCCACTTCTACCCTGATAACCGTTCCAGGGCTACCGTGTCACTAAGGCCACTGCTACCCTGATAACCAGTCCAGGGCTACTGTGTCACTCAGACCACTGCTACCCTAATAACCAGTCCAGGGCTACCATGTCACTCAGGCCACTGCTACCCTGATAATCAGTCCAGGGCTACCATGTCACTCAGGCCATGGCTATCCTGATAACCAGTCCAGGGCTACCATGTCACTCAGGCCACTGCTACCCTGATAACTAGTCCATGGCTACCATATCACTCAGGCCATTGCTACACTGAAAACCAGTCCAGGGCTACAGTGTCACTTAGGCCAAAACTACCCTGATAACCAGTCCAGGGCTACCATGTCACTCAGGCCACTGCTACCCTGATAACCAGTCCAGAGCTACCATGTCACTCAGTCCACTGCTACCCTGATAACCAGTCCAGGGCAACCATTTCACCAAGGCCACTGCTACCCTGATAACTAGTCCAGGGTCACCATGTCACTCAGGCCACTGATACCCTGATAACCAATCCAGGGCTTCCGTGTCACTCAGGCCACTGCTACCCTGATAACCAGTCCAGGGTGACTATATCACTCAGGCCACTGCTACCCTGATAACCAGTCCAGGGCTACCATGTCACTCAGGACACTGCTACCCTGATAACCAGTCCAGGGCTACCATGTCACTCAGGCCACTGCTACCCTGATAACCAGTCCAGTGCTACAATGTCACTCAGGCCACTGCTACCCTGATAGCGAGTCCACCGCTACCATGCCACTTAGCTACAGGCCACAGCTGCCATGTCACTCAACCCACAACTACCATGTCACCAAGTCCACAACTGCCATGTCACTCAACCTACAACTAACATGCCACTCAGGCCACTGCCACCCTGACAACCAGTCCAGGGCTACCATGTCAGTCACTCAGGCCACAGTTACCCTGATAATCAGCCCACATTTACCATTCCACTTAGACACGGGCCACAGCTAGCATGTCATGCAGCCCACAGCTACATATCACTCAACCCACACTTACCATGTCACTCAAGCCACTGCTACCCTGCTAACCAGTCCACAGCTACCATGCCACTTAGCTACAGGCCACAGCTGCCATGTCACAAAACCCATAACTACCATGTCACCCAGTCCACAGCTATCATGACAGTCAACCCACAACTACCATGCCACTCATGCCACTGCTACCCTGACAGCCAGTCCAGGGCTACAATGTCACTCAGGCCACTGCTACCGTGATAACCAGTTTAGGGCTACCGTGTCACTCAGTCCACTGCTACCCTGATAACTAGTCCAGAGCTACCATGTCACTCAGTCCACTGCTACCCTGATAACCAGTCCAGAGCTACCATGTCACTCAGTCCACTGCTACCCTGATAACCAGTCCAGGGCTACCAGTTCACTCTGGCCACTGCTACCCTGATAACCTGTCCAGAGCTACCTTGTCACTCAGGCCACTGCTACCCCGATAACCAGTTCAGGCTACCATGTCACTCAGGCCACTGCTACCCCGATAACCAGTCCAGGGCTAACATGTCACTCAGGCCACTGCTACCCAGAAACCAGTACAGGGCAACCTTGTCACTCAGGCCACTGCTACCCTGATAACCAGTCCAGGCAACTATGTCACTCAAGCCACTGCAACCCTGATAACCAGTCCACAGCTACCATGCCACTTAGCTACAGGCCACAGCTGCCATGTCACTCAACCCATAACTACCATGTCACCCAGTCCACAGCTATCATGTCACTCAACACACAACTACCATGCCACTCACGCCACTGCTACCCTGACAGCCAGTCCAGGGCTACAATGTCACTCAGGCCACGGCTGCCCTGATAACCAGTCATGGGCTACCGTGTCACTCAGGCTACTGCTACCCTGATAACCAGTCCAGAGCTACCATGTCAATCAGTCCACTGCTACCCTGACAACCAGTCCAGGGCTACCAGTTCACTCTGGCCACTGCTACCCTAATAACCAGTCCAGGGCTACCTTGTCACTCAGGCCACTGCTACCATGATAACCAGTACATGCTACCATGTCACTCAGGCCACTGCTACCCCGATAACCAGTCCAGGGCTACCATGTCACTCAGGCCACTGCTACCCTGATAACCATTCCAGGGCTACCATGTCACTCAGGCCACTGCTACCCTGATAAGCAGTCCAGGGCTACCATGTCACTCAGGTCACTGCTACCCTGACATCCAGTCCAGGGCGACTATGTCATTCAGGCCACTGCTACCCTGATAACTGGTCCAGGGCTACCGTGTCACTTAGGCCACTGCTACCCTGATAGCCAGTCCATGGTTACTGTGTCACTCAGACCACTGCTACCCTAATAACCAGTTCAGGGCTACCATGTCACTCAGGCCACTGCTACCCTGATAATCAGTCCAGGGCTACCATGTCACTCAGGCCATGGCTATCCTGATAACCAGTCCAGGGCTACCATGTCACTCAGGCCACTGCTACCCTGATAACCAGTCCAGGGCTACCATATCACTCAGGCCATTTCTACCCTAATAACCAGTCCAGGGCTACAGTGTCACTTAGGCCAAAGCTACCCTGATAACCAGTCCAGGGCTACCATGTCACTCAGGCCACTGCTACCCTGATAACAAGTCCAGAGCTACCATGTCACTCAGTCCACTGCTGCCCTGATAACCAGTCCAGGGTTATCAGGTCACTCAGGCCACTGCTACCCTGATAACAAGTCCAGGGCTACTATGTCACTCAAGTCACTGCTACCCTGATAACCAGTCTGGGGCAACCATTTCACCAAGGCCACTGCTACCCTGATAACTAGTCCAGGGTCACCATGTCACTCAGGCCACTGATACCCTGATAACCAATCCAGGGCTTCCGTTTCACTCAGGCCACTGCTACCCTGATAACCAGTCCAGGGTGACTATGTCACTCAGGCCACTGCTATCTTGATAACCATTCCAGTGGTACTGTGTCACTCAGGTCACTGCTACCCTGATAACCAGTCCAGGGCAACCATGTCACTCAGGCCACTGCAACCCGGATAACCAGTCCAGGGCTACCACGTCACCCACGCCACTGCTACCCTGATAACCAGTTCACAGCTACCATTTCACTCAGGCCACTGCTACCCTGATAACCAGTCCAGTGCTAGCATGTCACTCAGGCCACTGCTACCGTGATAACCAGTCCAACGCTACCATGTCACTCAGGCCACTGCTATCCTGATAACCAGCCAGGGCAACCATTTCTTTCAGGCCACTGGTACCCTGATAACCAGTTCAGGCTACAGTGTCACTCAGGCCACTGCTACCCTGATAACCAGTCCAGGGCTACCGTGTCACTCAGGCCACTGCTACCCAGATAACCAGTCCAGGGCAACCATTTCACTCAGGCCACTGCTACCCTGATAACCAGTCCAGGGCTACCATGTCACTCAGGCCACTGAAACCCTGATAACCAGTCCAGGGATACCGTGTCACTAAGGCCACTGCTACCCTGATAACCAGTCCACAGCTACCATGCCACTTAGCTACAGGCCACAGCTGCCATGTCACTCAACCCATAACTACCATGTCACCCAGTCCACAGCTATCATGTCAGTCAACCCACAACTACCATGCCACTCATGCCACTGCTACCCTGACAGCCAGTGCAGGGCTACAATGTCATTCAGGCCACGGCTACCCTGATAACCAGTTTAGGGCTACCGTGTCACTCAGTCCACTGCTACCCTGATAACCAGTCCAGAGCTACCATGTCACTCAGTCCACTGCTACATACCCTGACAGCCACTCCAGGGCTACCATGTCACTCAGGCCACTGCTACCCTGATAACCAGTCCAGAGCTACCATGTCACTCAGTCCACTGCTACCCTGATAACCAGTCCAGGGCTACCAGTTCACTCTGGCCACTGCTACCCTGATAACCAGTCCAGAGCTACCATGTCACTCAGTCCACTGCTACCCTGATAACCAGTCCAGAGCTACCATGTCACTCAGTCCACTGCTACCCTGATAACCAGTCCAGGCCTACCAGTTCACTCTGGCCACTGCTACCCTGATAACCTGTCCTGGGCTACCTAATCACTCAGGCCACTGCTACCCTGATAACCAGTCCAGGCTACCATGTCACTCAGGCCACTGCTACCCCGATATCCAGTCCAGGGCTAACATGTCACTCAGGCCACTGCTACCCAGATAACCAGTACAGGGCAACCTTGTCACTCAGGCCACTGCTACCCTGATAACCAGTCCAGGCTACAATGTCACTCAGGCCACTGCTACCCTGATAACCAGAGTCCAAGGCAACTATGTCACTCAAGCCACTGCAACCCTGATAACCAGTCCACAGCTACCATGCCACTTAGCTACAGGCCACAGCTGAAATGTCACTCAACCCATAACTACCATGTCACCCAGTCCACAGCTATCATGTCACTCAACACACAACTACCATGCCACTCACGCCACTGCTACCCTGACAGCCAGTCCAGGGCTACAATGTCACTCAGGCCACGGCTGCCCTGATAACCAGTCCAGGGCTACCGTGTCACTCAGGCCACTGCTACCCTGATAACCAGTCCAGAGCTACCATGTCACTCAGTCCACTGCTACCCTGACAACTAGTCCAGGGCTACCAGTTCACTCTGGCCACTGCTACCCTGATAACCAGTCCAGGGCTACCTTGTCACTCAGGCCACTGCTACCCTGATAACCAGTACATGCTACCATGTCACTCAGGCCACTGCTACCCCGATAAGCAGTCCAGTGCTACCATGTCACTCAGGCCACTGCTACCCAGATAACCAGTACAGGGCAACCATTTCACTCAGGCCACTGCTACCCTGATATCCAGTCCAGGGCGACTATGTCACTCAGGCCACTTCTACCCTGATAACCGTTCCAGGGCTACCGTGTCACTAAGGCCACTGCTACCCTGATAACCAGTCCAGGGCTACTGTGTCACTCAGACCACTGATACCCTGATAACCAGTCCAGGGCTACCATGTCACTCAGGCCACTGCTACCCTGATAAGCAGTCCAGGGCTACCATGTCACTCAGGCCACTGCTACCCTGATATCCAGTCCAGGGCGACTATGTCACTCAGGCCACTGCTACCCTGATAACCAGTACAGGGCTACCATGTCACTCAGGCCACTGCTACCCTGATAGGCAGTCCAGGGCTACCATGTCACTCAGGCCACTGCTACCCTGATATCCAGTCCAGGGCGACTATGTCACTCAGGCCACTTCTACCCTGATAACCGTTCCAGGGCTACCGTGTCACTAAGGCCACTGCTACCCTGATAACCAGTCCAGGGCTACTGTGTCACTCAGACCACCGCTACCCTAATAACCAGTCCAGGGCTACCATGTCACTCAGGCCATGGCTATCCTGATAACCAGTCCAGGGCTACCATGTCACTCAGGCCACTGCTACCCTGATAACTAGTCCATGGCTACCATATCACTCAGGCCATTGCTACACTGATAACCAGTCCAGGGCTACAGTGTCACTTAGGCCAAAACTACCCTGATAACCAGTCCAGGGCTACCATGTCACTCAGGCCACTGCTACCCTGATAACCAGTCCAGAGCTACCATGTCACTCAGTCCACTGCTACCCTGATAACCAGTCCAGGGCAACCATTTCACCAAGGCCACTGCTACCCTGATAACTAGTCCAGGGTCACCATGTCACTCAGGCCACTGATACCCTGATAACCAATCCAGGGCTTCCGTGTCACTCAGGCCACTGCTACCCTGATAACCAGTCCAGGGTGACTATATCACTCAGGCCACTGCTATCTTGTTAACCAGTCCAGGGGTACCATGTCACTCAGGTCACTGCTACCCTGATAACCAGACCAGGGCTACCATGTCACTCAGGACACTGCTACCCTGATAACCAGTCCAGGGCTACCATGTCACTCAGGCCACTGCTACCCTGATAACCAGTCCAGTGCTACAATGTCACTCAGGCCACTGCTACCCTGATAACTAGTCCAGGGCTACCAGGTCACTCATGCCACTGCTACCCTGATAACTAGTCCAGGGCTACTATGTCACTCAGGCCACTGCTACCCTGATAGCGAGTCCACCGCTACCATGCCACTTAGCTACAGGCCACAGCTGCCATGTCACTCAACCCACAACTACCATGTCACCAAGTCCACAACTGCCATGTCACTCAACCTACAACTAACATGCCACTCAGGCCACTGCCACCCTGACAACCAGTCCAGGGCTACCATGTCAGTCACTCAGGCCACAGTTACCCTGATAATCAGCCCACATTTACCATTCCACTTAGACACGGGCCACAGCTAGCATGTCATGCAGCCCACAGCTACATATCACTCAACCCACACTTACCATGTCACTCAAGACACTGCTACCCTGCTAACCAGTCCACAGCTACCATGCCACTTAGCTACAGGCCACAGCTGCCATGTCACAAAACCCATAACTACCATGTCACCCAGTCCACAGCTATCATGACAGTCAACCCACAACTACCATGCCACTCATGCCACTGCTACCCTGACAGCCAGTCCAGGGCTACAATGTCACTCAGGCCACTGCTACCGTGATAACCAGTCCAGGGCTACCATGTCACTCAGTCCACTGCTACCCTGATAACCAGGCCAGAGCTACCATGTCACTCAGTCCACTGCTACCCTGATAACCAGTCCAGGGCTACCAGTTCACTCTGGCCACTGCTACCCTGATAACCTGTCCAGGGCTACCTTGTCACTCAGGCCACTGCTACCCTGATAACCAGTTCAGGCTACCATGTCACTCAGGCCACTGCTACCCCGATAACCAGTCCAGGGCTAACATATCACTCAGGCCACTGCTACCCAGATAACCAGTACAGGGCAACCTTGTCACTCAGGCCACTGCTACCCTGATAACCAGTCCAGGCAACTATGTCACTCAAGCCACTGCAACCCTGATAACCAGTCCACAGCTACCATGCCACTTAGCTACAGGCCACAGCTGCCATGTCACTCAACCCATAACTACCATGTCCACCAGTCCACAGCTATCATGTCACTCAACACACAACTACCATGCCACTCACGCCACTGCTACCCTGACAGCCAGTCCAGGGCTACAATGTCACTCAGGCCACGGCTGCCCTGATAACCAGTCATGGGCTACCGTGTCACTCAGGCTACTGCTACCCTGATAACCAGTCCAGAGCTACCATGTCAATCAGTCCACTGCTACCCTGACAACCAGTCCAGGGCTACCAGTTCACTCTGGCCACTGCTACCCTGATAACCAGTCCAGGGCTACCTTGTCACTCAGGCCACTGCTACCATGATAACCAGTACATGCTACCATGTCACTCAGGCCACTGCTACCCCGATAACCAGTCCAGGGCTACCATGTCACTCAGGCCACTGCTACCCTGATAACCATTCCAGGGCTACCATGTCACTCAGGCCACTGCTACCCTGATAAGCAGTCCAGGGCTACCATGTCACTCAGGTCACTGCTACCCTGACATCCAGTCCAGGGCGACTATGTCATTCAGGCCACTGCTACCCTGATAACCGGTCCAGGGCTACCGTGTCACTTAGGCCACTGCTACCCTGATAGCCAGTCCATGGTTACTGTGTCACTCAGACCACTGCTACCCTAATAACCAGTTCAGGGCTACCATGTCACTCAGGCCACTGCTACCCTGATAATCAGTCCAGGGCTACCATGTCACTCAGGCCATGGCTATCCTGATAACCAGTCCAGGGCTACCATGTCACTCAGGCCACTGCTACCCTGATAACCAGTCCAGGGCTACCATATCACTCAGGCCATTGCTACCCTGATAACCAGTCCAGGGCTACAGTGTCACTTAGGCCAAAGCTACCCTGATAACCAGTCCAGGGCTACCATGTCACTCAGGCCACTGCTACCCTGATAACAAGTCCAGAGCTACCATGTCACTCAGTCCACTGCTGCCCTGATAACCAGTCCAGGGTTATCAGGTCACTCAGGCCACTGCTACCCTGATAACAAGTCCAGGGCTACTATGTCACTCAAGTCACTGCTACCCTGATAACCAGTCTGGGGCAACCATTTCACCAAGGCCACTGCTACCCTGATAACTAGTCCAGGGTCACCATGTCACTCAGGCCACTGATACCCTGATAACCAATCCAGGGCTTCCGTTTCACTCAGGCCACTGCTACCCTGATAACCAGTCCAGGGTGACTATTTTACTCAGGCCACTGCTATCTTGATAACCATTCCAGTGGTACTGTGTCACTCAGGTCACTGCTACCCTGATAACCAGTCCAGGGCAACCATGTCACTCAGGCCACTGCAACCCGGATAACCAGTCCAGGGCTACCACGTCACCCACGCCACTGTTACCCTGATAACCAGTTCACAGCTACCATTTCACTCAGGCCACTGCTACCCTGATAACCAGTCCAGTGCTAGCATGTCACTCAGGCCACTGCTACCGTGATAACCAGTCCAACGCTACCATGTCACTCAGGCCACTGCTATCCTGATAACCAGCCAGGGCAACCATTTCTTTCAGGCCACTGGTACCCTGATAACCAGTTCAGGCTACAGTGTCACTCAGGCCACTGCTACCCTTATAACCAGTCCAGGGCTACCGTGTCACTCAGGCCACTGCTACCCAGATAACCAGTCCAGGGCAACCATTTCACTCAGGCCACTGCTACCCTGATAACCAGTCCAGGGCTACCATGTCACTCAGGCCACTGCTACCCTGATAACCAGTCCAGGGATACCGTATCACTCAGGCCACTGCTACCAGGATAACCAGTCAAAGGCAACCATTTCACTCAGGCCACTGCTACCCTGATAACCAGTCCAGAGATACCATGTCATCAGGCCACTGCTACCCTGATAACCAGTCCAGGGCTACCAGGTCACTCAGGCCACTGCTACCCTGATAACCAGTCCAGGGCTACTATGTCACTCAGGTCACTGCTACCCTGATAACCAGTCCAGGGCCACCATGTCACTCAGGCCACTGCTACCCTGATAACCAGTCCAGGGCTACTATGTCACTCAGGCCACTGCTACCCTGATAACAAGTCCATAGCTACCATGCCACTTAGCTACAGGCCACAGCTGCCATGTCACTCAATCCACAACTACCATGTCACCCAATCCGCAGCTGCCAAGTCACTCAACCCACAACTACCATGCCACTCAGGCCACTGCCACCCTGACAACCAGTCCAGGGCTACCATGTCAGTCACTGAGGCTACAGTTACCCTGATAATCAGCCCACAGTTACCATGCCACTTAGCCACGGGCCACAGCTAGCATGTCATGCAGCCCACCGCTACATATCACTCAACCCAAAATTACCATATCACTCAGGCCACAGCTACCTTGATAACCAGTCCAGAGCTACCATGCCACTTAGGCCACAGCTACCCTGATAACCAGTCCAGGGCTAGCATGTCACTCAGGCCACTGCTACCCTGATAACCAGTCCAGGGCTACTGTGTCACTTAGCTACAGGCCACAGCTGCCATGTCTCTCAACCCACAACTACAATGCCATTCAGGCCACAGCTACCCTGATAATCAGCCCTCAGCTACCATACCACTTAGCCACGGGCCACAGCTACCATGCCACCCAGCCCACAGCTGCCATATCATTCAACCCACAACTACTATGTCACCCAGTCCACAGCTATCATGGCACTAAATCTACAACTACCATGCCACTCAGGTCACTGCTAACCTGATAACCAGACCAGGGCTACCATGTCACTCAGGCCACAATTACCATGCCACTCAGGCCACTGCTACTCTGACAACCAGCCAGGGGTGCCATGTAACTCAGGCTACAGTTACGCTGATAAGCAGCACACAGTTACCATGCCACTTAGCCACGGGCCACTGCTACCATGTCACGCAGCCCACCACTACATATCAATCAAACCACAATTACCATGTCACTCAGGCCACAGGCCACAACTACCTTGAGAAACAGTCCAGGGCTACCATGTCACTTAGGCCTCAGCTACCCTGATAACCAGTCCAGTGCTACCATGTCAGTCAGGCCACCACTACCCTGATAACTAGTCCAGGACTACCGTGTCACTTAGGCCAAAGCTACCCTGATAGCCAGTCCAGGGCTACCATGTCACTCAGGCCACTGCTACCCTGATAACCTATCCAGGGCTACTATGCCACTCAAGTCACTGCTACCCTGATAACTAGTCCAGGGCAACCATTTCACTGAGGCCACTCCTACCCTGATGACCAGTCCAGGGCTACCATAGTCACTCAGGTTACTGCTACCCTAATAACCAGTCCAGGGCTACCGTGACACTTAGGCCACTGCTACCATGATAACCAGTCCAGGGCTACTGTGTCACTCAGACCACTGCTACCCTAATAACCAGTCCAGGGCTACCATTTCACTCAGGCCACTGCTACCCTGATAACCAGTCCAAGGCTACCTTGTCACTCAGGCCACTGCTATCCTGATAACCAGTCCAGGGCTACCATGTCACTCAGGCCAATGCTACCCTGATTACCAGTCCAGGGCTACCACGTCACCCACACCACTGCTACCCTGATAACCTGCCCACAGCTACCAGGTCACTCAAGCCACTGCTACCCTAATAACCAGTCCAGGGCTACCATGTCACTCAGGCCACTGCTACCCTGATAACCAGTCCAGTGCTACCGTGACACTCAGGCCACTGCTACCCCGATAACCAGTCCAGGGCTACTATGTCACTCAAGCCACTGCAACCCTGATAACCAGTCCACAGCTACCATGCCACTTAGCTACACACCACAGCTGCCATGTCACTAAACCCATAACTACCATGTCACCCAGTCCACAGCTATCATGTCACTCAACACACAACTACCATGCCACTCATGCCACTGCTACCCTGACAGCCAGTCCAGGGCTACAATGTCACTCAGTCCACGGCTACCCTGATAACTGGTCCAGGGCTACCGTGTCACTCAGGCCATTGCTACCCTGATAACCAGTCCAGAGCTACCATGTCACTCAGTCCTCTGCTACCCTGATAACCAGTCCAGGGCTACCAATTAACTAAGGCCACTGCTACCCCGATAACCAGTCCAGGGCTACCATGTCACCCAGGCCACTGCTACCCTGATAACTAGTCCAGGGCTACCATGTCACTCAGACCACAGCTACCCTAATAACCTGTTCAGGGCTACCATGTCACACAGGCCACAACTACCATGTCACTACTAACCTGGCAACCAGTCCAGGGCTGCCATGTCACTTAAGCCACAGCTACCCTAATAACCAGTCCTAGGCTACCGTGTCACTCAGGCCACTGCTACCCTGATAACCAGTTCAGGGTCACCATGTCACTCAGGCCATTGCTACCCTGATAACCAGTCCAGGGCTACTGTTTCACTCAGGCTATTGCTACCGTGATAACCAGTTTACAGCTACCACGCCACTTAGCCACAGGCCGCAGCTGCCATGCCACCCAGCCCACAGCTACCGTATCACTCAATTAAAATGTCACCCAGTTAGCAGCTATGATGTCACTCAACCCACAACTACCATGTCACACAGGCTTCACTTACCCTGATAATCAGCCCACAGCTGCCATGCCACTTAGCCACGGGCCACAGCTACCACGCCACCCAGCCCACAGCTGCCATATCATTCAACCCACAACTACTATGTCACCCAGTCCATAGCTATCATGTCACTCAACCCACAACTGCCATGCCACTCTGGACACTGCTACCCTTACAACCAGTCCAGGGCTACCATGTCACTCAGGCCACTGCTACCCTGATAACCAATCCAGGGCTACCATGTCACACAGGCCACAACTACCAAACTACTGCTAACCTGACAACCAGTCCAGGGCTGCCATGTTACTTAGGCCACTGCTACCCTGATAACCAGTCCGGGGCTACCATGTCACACAGGCCACAACTACAATGCCACTGCTAACCTGACAACCAGTCCAGGGCTGCCATGTCACTTAGGCGACAGCTACCCTGATAACCAGTCCACGGCTACCATGTCACTCATGCCAATGCTACCCTGATAACCAGTCCAGGACTACTGTGTCACTTAGGCCAAAACTACCATGATAACCAGTCCAGGGCTACCATGTCACTCAGGACACTGCTACCCTGATAACCAGTCCAGGGCTACCATGTCACTTTGGCCACTGCTACCCTGATAACCAGTTCACAGCTACCATGTCACTTAGCTACAGGCCACACCTGCCATGTCACTCAACCCATAACTACCATGTCACCCAGTCCACAGCTATCATGTCAGTCAACCCATAACTACCATGCCACTCATGCCACTGCTACCCTGACAGCCAGACCAGGGCAACAATGTCACTCAGGCCACTGCTACCCTGATAACCAGTTTAGGGCTACCGTGTCACTCAGTCCACTGCTACCCTGATAACCAGTCCTGAGCTACCATGTCACTCAGTCCACTGCTACATACCCTGATAACTAGTTTAGGGCTACTGTGTCACTCAGTCCACTGCTACCCTGATAACAAGTCCAGAGCTACCATGTCACTCAGTCCACTGCTACATACCCTGATAACCAGTCCACGGCTACCAGTTCACTCTGGCCACTGCTACCCTGATAACCTGTCCAGGGCTACCTTGTCACTCAGGCCATTGCTACCCTGATAACCAGTCCAGGCTACCATGTCAGTCAGGCCCCTGCTACCCCGATAACCAGTCCAGGGCTACCATGTCACTCAGGCCAGTGCTACCCAGATAACCAGTACAGGGCAACCTTGTCACTCAGGCCACTGCTACCCTGATAACCAGTCCAGGCTAGCATGTCACTCAGGCCACTGCTACCCCGATAACCAGTCCAGGGCTACTATGTCACTCAAGCCACTGCAACCCTGATTACCAGTCCACAGCTACCATGCCACTTAGCTACAGGCCACAGCTGCCATGTCACTCAACCCATAACTACCATGTCACCCAGTCCACAGCTATCATGTCACTCAACACACAACTACCATGCCACTCACGCCACTGCTACCCTCACAGCCAGTCCAGGGCTACAATATCACTCAGGCCACGGCTACCCTGATAACCGGTCCAGGGCTACCGTGTCACTCAGGCCACTGCTACCCTGATAACCAGTCCAGAGCTACCATGTCACTCAGTCCTCTGCTACCCTGATAACCAGTCGAGGGCTACCAGTTCACTCTGGCCACTGCTACCCTGATAACCAGTCCAGGGCTGCCTTGTCACTCAGGCCACTGCTACCCTGATAACCGGTACAGGCTACCATGTCATTCAGGCCACTGCTACCCCGATAACCAGTCCAGGGCTACCATGTCACTGCCACAACTACAATGCCACTGCTAACCTGACAACCAGTCCAGGGCTGCCATGTCACTTAGGCCACAGCTACCCTGATAACCAGTCCATGGCTACCATGTCACTCATGCCACGGCTACCCTGATAACCAGTCCAAGACTACTGTGTCACTTAGGCCAAAGCTACCCTGATAACCAGTCCAGGGCTACCATGTCACTCGGGCCACTGCTACCCTGATAACCAGTCCACATTTACCATGCCACTTAGCTACAGGCCACAGCTGCCATGTCACTCAACCCATAACTACCATGTCACCCAGTCCACAGCTATCATGTCAGTAAACCCCCAACTACCATGCCACTCATGCCACTGCTACCCTGACAGCCAGTCCAGGGCTACAATGTCACTCAGGCCACTGCTACTCTGATAACCAGTTTAGGGCTACCGTGTCACTCAGTCCACTGCTACCCTGATAACCAGTCCAGAGCTACCATGTCACTCAGTCCACTGCTACCCTGATAACGAGTCCAGGGCTACCAGTTCACTCTGGTCACTGCTACCCTGATAACCGGTCCAGGGCTACCTTGTCACTTAGGCGATTGCTACCCTGATAACCAGTCCAGGCTACCATGTCAGTCAGGCCACTGCTACCCCGATAACCAGTCCAGTGCTACCATGTCACTCAGGCCACTGCTACCCAGATAACCAGTAGAGGGCAACCTTGTCACTCAGGCCACTGCTACCCCGATAACCAGTCCAGGGCTACTATGTCACTCAAGTCACTGCAACCCTGATAACTAGTCCACAGCTACCATGCCACTTAGCTACAGGCCACAGCTGCCATGTCACTCAACCCATAACTACCATGTCACCCAGTCCACAGCTATCATGTCACTCAACACTCAACTACCATGCCACTCACGCCACTGCTACCCTGACAGCCAGTCCAGGGCTACAATGTCACTCAGGCCACGGCTACCCTGATAACCAGTCCAGGGCTACCGTGTCAGTCAGGCCACTGCTACCCTGATAACCAGTCCAGAGCTACCATGTCAATCAGTCCTCTGCTACCCTGATAACCAGTCCAGGGCTACCAGTTCACTCTGGCCACTGCTACCCTGATAACCAGTCCAGGGCTACCAGTTCACTCTGGCCACTGCTACCCTGATAACCAGTCCAGGACTACCATGTCACTCAGGCCACTGCTACTCTGATAAAAAGTCCAGGGCTACGATGTCACTCAGGCCACTGCTACCCTGATAACCAGTCCAGGGCTACCATGTCATTCAGGCCACTGCTACTTTGATATCCAGTCCAAGGCGACTATGTCACTCAGGCCACCGCTACCCTGATAACAAGTCCAGGGCTACCGTGTCACTTAGGCCACTGCTACCATGATAACCAGTCCAGGGCTACTGTGTCACTCAGACCACTGCTACCCTAATAACCAGTCCAGGGCTACCATGTCACTCAGGCCACTGCTACCCTGATAACCAGTCCAGGGCTACTGTGCCACTCAGACCACTGCTACCCTAATAACCAGTCCAGGGCTACCATGTCACTCAGGCCACTGCTACCCTGATAACCAGTCCAAGGCTAACATGTCACTCAAGCCACTGCTATCCTGATAACCAGTCCAGGGCTACCATGTCACTCAGGCCAATGCTACCCTGATAACCAGTCCAGGGCTACCACGTCACCCACACCACTGCTACCGTGATAACCAGCCCACAGCTACCAGGTCACTCAGGCCACTGCTACCCTGATAACCAGTCCAGCGCTACGGTGACACTCAGGCCACTGCTACCCTGCTAACCAGTCCACGGCAACCATTTCACTCAGGCCACTGCTACCCAGATAACCAGTACAGGGCAACCTTGTCACTCAGGCCACTGCTACCCTGATAACCAGTCCAAGCTACCATGTCACTCAGGCCACTGCTACCCAGATAACCATCCAGGGCTACTATGTCACTCAAGCCAATGCAACCCTGATAACCAGTCCACAGCTACCATGCCACTTAGCTACAGGCCAAAGCTGCCATGTCACTCAACCCATAACTACCATGTCACCCAGTCCACAGCTATCATGTCACTCAACACACAACTACCATGCCACTCACGCCACTGCTACCCTGACAGCCAGTCCAGGGCTACAATGTCACTCAGGCCACGGCTACCCTGATAACCAGTCCAGGGCTACCGTGTCACTCAGGCCACTGCTACCCTGATAACCAGTCCAGAGCTACCATGTCACTTAGTCCTCTGCTACCCTGATAACCACTCCAGGGCTACCAGTTCACTCTGGCCACCACTACCCTGTTAACCAGTCCAGGGCTACCAGTTCACTTTGGCCACTGCTACCCTGATAACCAGTCCAGGGCTACCTTGTCACTCAGGCCACTGCTACCCTGATAAAAAGTCCAGGGCTACCATGTCACTCAGGCCACTGCTACCCTGATAACCAGTCCAGGGCTAACGTGTCACTCAGACCACTGCTACCCTAATAACCAGTCCAGGGCTACCATGTCACTCAGGCCACTGCTACCCTGATAATCAGTCCAGGGCTACCATGTCACTCTGGCCAAGGCTATCCTGATAACCAGTCCAGGGCACCATGTCACTCAGGCCACTTCTACCCTGATAACCAGTCCACGGCTACCAGGTCACTCCGGCCACTGCTACCCTGATAACCAGTCCAGGGCTACCATGTCACTCAGGCCACTGTTACCCTGATAACCAGTTTAGGGCTACCATGTCACTCAGGCCACTGCTACCCTGATAACCAGTCCAGGGCAACCATTTCACTCAGGCCACTGCTACCCTGATAACAGTCCAGGGATACCATGTCACTCAGGCCACTGCTCAGGCCACTGCTACCCTAATAACCAGTCCAGGGCTACCATGACACTTAGACCACTGCTACCATGATAACCAGTCCAGGGCTACTGTGCCACTCAGACCACTGCTTACCATAATAATCAGTCCAGGGCTACCATGTCACTCAGGCCACTGCTACCATGATAACCAGTCCAAGGCTAACATGTCACTCAGGCCACTGCAATCCTGATAACCAGTCCAGGGCTACCATGTCACTCAGGCCAATGCTACCCTGATAACCAGTCCAGGGCTACCAGGTCACCCACACCACTGCTACCCTGATAACCAGCCCACAGCTACCAGGTCACTCAGGCCACTGCTACCCTAATAACCCGTCCAGGGCTACCATGTCACTTAGTCCTCTGCTACCCTGATAACCACTCCAGGGCTACCAGTTCACTCTGGCCACCACTACCCTGTTAACCAGTCCAGGGCTACCAGTTCACTTTGGCCACTGCTACCCTGATAACCAGTCCAGGGCTACCTTGTCACTCAGGCCACTGCTACCCTGATAAAAAGTCCAGGGCTACCATGTCACTCAGGCCACTGCTACCCTGATAACCAGTCCAGGGCTAACGTGTCACTCAGACCACTGCTACCCTAATAACCGGTCCAGGGCTACCATGTCACTCAGGCCACTGCTACCCTGATAATCAGTCCAGGGCTACCATGTCACTCTGGCCAAGGCTATCCTGATAACCAGTCCAGGGCACCATGTCACTCAGGCCACTTCTACCCTGATAACCAGTCCACGGCTACCAGGTCACTCAGGCCACTGCTACCCTGATAACCAGTCCAGGGCTACCATGTCACTCAGGCCACTGTTACCCTGATAACCAGTTTAGGGCTACCATGTCACTCAGGCCACTGCTACCCTGATAACCAGTCCAGGGCAACCATTTCACTCAGGCCACTGCTACCCTGATAACAGTCCAGGGATACCATGTCACTCAGGCCACTGCTCTTGCCACTGCTACCCTAATAACCAGTCCAGGGCTACCATGACACTTAGGCCACTGCTACCATGATAACCAGTCCAGGGCTACTGTGCCACTCAGACCACTGCTTACCATAATAATCAGTCCAGGGCTACCATGTCACTCAGGCCACTGCTACCATGATAACCAGTCCAAGGCTAACATGTCACTCAGGCCACTGCAATCCTGATAACCAGTCCAGGGCTACCATGTCACTCAGGCCAATGCTACCCTGATAACCAGTCCAGGGCTACCAGGTCACCCACACCACTGCTACCCTGATAACCAGCCCACAGCTACCAGGTCACTCAGGCCACTGCTACCCTGATAACCAGTCCAGCGCTACGGTGACACTCAGGCCACTGCTACCCTGATAACCAGTCCACGGCAACCATTTCACTCAGGCCACTGCTACCCTGAAAACGAGTCCAGGGCTACCGTGTCACTCAGGCCACTGCTACCCTGATAACCAGTCCAGGGCAACCATTTCACTTAGTCCTCTGCTACCCTGATAACCACTCCAGGGCTACCAGTTCACTCTGGCCACCACTACCCTGATAACCAGTCCAGGGCTACCAGTTCACTCTGGCCACTGCTCCCCTGATAACCAGTCCAGGGCTACCTTGTCACTCAGGCCACTGCTACCCTGAAAACGAGTCCAGGGCTACCGTGTCACTCAGGCCACTGCTACCCTGATAACCAGTCCAGGGCAACCATTTCACTTAGTCCTCTGCTACCCTGATAACCACTCCAGGGCTACCAGTTCACTCTGGCCACCACTACCCTGATAACCAGTCCAGGGCTACCAGTTCACTCTGGCCACTGCTCCCCTGATAACCAGTCCAGGGCTACCTTGTCACTCAGGCCACTGCTACCCTGATAAAAAGTCCAGGGCTACCATGTCACTCAGGCCACTGCTACCCTGATAACCAGTCCAGGGCTAACTTGTCACTCAGACCACTGCTACCCTAATAACCAGTCCAGGGCTACCATGTCACTCAGGCCACTGCTACCCTGATAATCAGTCCAGGGCTACCATGTCACTCTGGCCAAGGCTATCCTGATAACCAGTCCAGGGCACCATGTCACTCAGGCCACTTCTACCCTGATAACCAGTCCACGGCTACCAGGTCACTCAGGCCACTGCTACCCTGATAACCAGTCCAGGGCTACCATGTCACTCAGGCCACTGTTACCCTGATAACCAGTTTAGGGCTACCATGTCACTCAGGCCACTGCTACCCTGATAACCAGTCCAGGGCAACCATTTCACTCAGGCCACTGCTACCCTGATAACAGTCCAGGGATACCATGTCACTCAGGCCACTGCTCAGGCCACTGCTACCCTAATAACCAGTCCAGGGCTACCATGACACTTAGGCCACTGCTACCATGATAACCAGTCCAGGGCTACTGTGCCACTCAGACCACTGCTAACCATAATAACCAGTCCAGAGCGACCATGTCACTCAGGCCACTGCTACCATGATAACCAGTCCAAGGCTAACATGTCACTCAGGCCACTGCAATCCTGATAACCAGTCCAGGGCTACCAGGTCACCCACACCACTGCTACCCTGATAACCAGCCCACAGCTACCAGGTCACTCAGGCCACTGCTACCCTAATAACCCGTCCAGGGCTACCATGTCACTCAGGCCACTGCTACCCTGATAACCAGTCCAGCGCTACAGTGACACTCAGGCCACTGCTACCCTGATAACCAGTCCACGGCAACCATTTCACTCAGGCCACTGCTACCCTGAAAACGAGTCCAGGGCAACCATTTCACTTAGTCCTCTGCTACCCTGATAACCACTCCAGGGCTACCAGTTCACTCTGGCCACCACTACCCTGATAACCAGTCCAGGGCTACCAGTTCACTCTGGCCAATGCTCCCCTGATAACCAGTCCAGGGCTACCTTGTCACTCAGGCCACTGCTACCCTGATAAAAAGTCCAGGGCTACCATGTCACTCAGGCCACTGCTACCCTGATAACCAGTCCAGGGCTAACTTGTCACTCAGACCACTGCTACCCTAATAACCAGTCCAGGGCTACCATGTCACTCAGGCCACTGCTACCCTGATAATCAGTCCAGGGCTACCATGTCACTCTGGCCAAGGCTATCCTGATAACCAGTCCAGGGCACCATGTCACTCAGGCCACTTCTACCCTGATAACCAGTCCACGGCTACCAGGTCACTCAGGCCACTGCTACCCTGACAGCCAGTCCAGGGCTACAATGTCACTCAGGCCACGGCTGCCCTGATAACCAGTCATGGGCTACCGTGTCACTCAGGCTACTGCTACCCTGATAACCAGTCCAGAGCTACCATGTCAATCAGTCCACTGCTACCCTGACAACCAGTCCAGGGCTACCAGTTCACTCTGGCCACTGCTACCCTGATAACCAGTCCAGGGCTACCTTGTCACTCAGGCCACTGCTACCATGATAACCAGTACATGCTACCATGTCACTCAGGCCACTGCTACCCCGATAACCAGTCCAGGGCTACCATGTCACTCAGGCCACTGCTACCCTGATAACCATTCCAGGGCTACCATGTCACTCAGGCCACTGCTACCCTGATAAGCAGTCCAGGGCTACCATGTCACTCAGGTCACTGCTACCCTGACATCCAGTCCAGGGCGACTATGTCATTCAGGCCACTGCTACCCTGATAACCGGTCCAGGGCTACCGTGTCACTTAGGCCACTGCTACCCTGATAGCCAGTCCATGGTTACTGTGTCACTCAGACCACTGCTACCCTAATAACCAGTTCAGGGCTACCATGTCACTCAGGCCACTGCTACCCTGATAATCAGTCCAGGGCTACCATGTCACTCAGGCCATGGCTATCCTGATAACCAGTCCAGGGCTACCATGTCACTCAGGCCACTGCTACCCTGATAACCAGTCCAGGGCTACCATATCACTCAGGCCATTGCTACCCTGATAACCAGTCCAGGGCTACAGTGTCACTTAGGCCAAAGCTACCCTGATAACCAGTCCAGGGCTACCATGTCACTCAGGCCACTGCTACCCTGATAGCAAGTCCAGAGCTACCATGTCACTCAGTCCACTGCTGCCCTGATAACCAGTCCAGGGTTATCAGGTCACTCAGGCCACTGCTACCCTGATAACAAGTCCAGGGCTACTATGTCACTCAAGTCACTGCTACCCTGATAACCAGTCTGGGGCAACCATTTCACCAAGGCCACTGCTACCCTGATAACTAGTCCAGGGTCACCATGTCACTCAGGCCACTGATACCCTGATAACCAATCCAGGGCTTCCGTTTCACTCAGGCCACTGCTACCCTGATAACCAGTCCAGGGTGACTATTTTACTCAGGCCACTGCTATCTTGATAACCATTCCAGTGGTACTGTGTCACTCAGGTCACTGCTACCCTGATAACCAGTCCAGGGCAACCATGTCACTCAGGCCACTGCAACCCGGATAACCAGTCCAGGGCTACCACGTCACCCACGCCACTGTTACCCTGATAACCAGTTCACAGCTACCATTTCACTCAGGCCACTGCTACCCTGATAACCAGTCCAGTGCTAGCATGTCACTCAGGCCACTGCTACCGTGATAACCAGTCCAACGCTACCATGTCACTCAGGCCACTGCTATCCTGATAACCAGCCAGGGCAACCATTTCTTTCAGGCCACTGGTACCCTGATAACCAGTTCAGGCTACAGTGTCACTCAGGCCACTGCTACCCTTATAACCAGTCCAGGGCTACCGTGTCACTCAGGCCACTGCTACCCAGATAACCAGTCCAGGGCAACCATTTCACTCAGGCCACTGCTACCCTGATAACCAGTCCAGGGCTACCATGTCACTCAGGCCACTGCTACCCTGATAACCAGTCCAGGGATACCGTATCACTCAGGCCACTGCTACCAGGATAACCAGTCAAAGGCAACCATTTCACTCAGGCCACTGCTACCCTGATAACCAGTCCAGAGATACCATGTCATCAGGCCACTGCTACCCTGATAACCAGTCCAGGGCTACCAGGTCACTCAGGCCACTGCTACCCTGATAACCAGTCCAGGGCTACTATGTCACTCAGGTCACTGCTACCCTGATAACCAGTCCAGGGCCACCATGTCACTCAGGCCACTGCTACCCTGATAACCAGTCCAGGGCTACTATGTCACTCAGGCCACTGCTACCCTGATAACAAGTCCATAGCTACCATGCCACTTAGCTACAGGCCACAGCTGCCATGTCACTCAATCCACAACTACCATGTCACCCAATCCGCAGCTGCCAAGTCACTCAACCCACAACTACCATGCCACTCAGGCCACTGCCACCCTGACAACCAGTCCAGGGCTACCATGTCAGTCACTGAGGCTACAGTTACCCTGATAATCAGCCCACAGTTACCATGCCACTTAGCCACGGGCCACAGCTAGCATGTCATGCAGCCCACCGCTACATATCACTCAACCCAAAATTACCATATCACTCAGGCCACAGCTACCTTGATAACCAGTCCAGAGCTACCATGCCACTTAGGCCACAGCTACCCTGATAACCAGTCCAGGGCTAGCATGTCACTCAGGCCACTGCTACCCTGATAACCAGTCCAGGGCTACTGTGTCACTTAGCTACAGGCCACAGCTGCCATGTCTCTCAACCCACAACTACAATGCCATTCAGGCCACAGCTACCCTGATAATCAGCCCTCAGCTACCATACCACTTAGCCACGGGCCACAGCTACCATGCCACCCAGCCCACAGCTGCCATATCATTCAACCCACAACTACTATGTCACCCAGTCCACAGCTATCATGGCACTAAATCTACAACTACCATGCCACTCAGGTCACTGCTAACCTGATAACCAGACCAGGGCTACCATGTCACTCAGGCCACAATTACCATGCCACTCAGGCCACTGCTACTCTGACAACCAGCCAGGGGTGCCATGTAACTCAGGCTACAGTTACGCTGATAAGCAGCACACAGTTACCATGCCACTTAGCCACGGGCCACAGCTACCATGTCACGCAGCCCACCACTACATATCAATCAAACCACAATTACCATGTCACTCAGGCCACAGGCCACAACTACCTTGAGAAACAGTCCAGGGCTACCATGTCACTTAGGCCTCAGCTACCCTGATAACCAGTCCAGTGCTACCATGTCAGTCAGGCCACCACTACCCTGATAACTAGTCCAGGACTACCGTGTCACTTAGGCCAAAGCTACCCTGATAGCCAGTCCAGGGCTACCATGTCACTCAGGCCACTGCTACCCTGATAACCTATCCAGGGCTACTATGCCACTCAAGTCACTGCTACCCTGATAACTAGTCCAGGGCAACCATTTCACTGAGGCCACTCCTACCCTGATGACCAGTCCAGGGCTACCATAGTCACTCAGGTTACTGCTACCCTAATAACCAGTCCAGGGCTACCGTGACACTTAGGCCACTGCTACCATGATAACCAGTCCAGGGCTACTGTGTCACTCAGACCACTGCTACCCTAATAACCAGTCCAGGGCTACCATTTCACTCAGGCCACTGCTACCCTGATAACCAGTCCAAGGCTACCTTGTCACTCAGGCCACTGCTATCCTGATAACCAGTCCAGGGCTACCATGTCACTCAGGCCAATGCTACCCTGATTACCAGTCCAGGGCTACCACGTCACCCACACCACTGCTACCCTGATAACCTGCCCACAGCTACCAGGTCACTCAAGCCACTGCTACCCTAATAACCAGTCCAGGGCTACCATGTCACTCAGGCCACTGCTACCCTGATAACCAGTCCAGTGCTACCGTGACACTCAGGCCACTGCTACCCCGATAACCAGTCCAGGGCTACTATGTCACTCAAGCCACTGCAACCCTGATAACCAGTCCACAGCTACCATGCCACTTAGCTACACACCACAGCTGCCATGTCACTAAACCCATAACTACCATGTCACCCAGTCCACAGCTATCATGTCACTCAACACACAACTACCATGCCACTCATGCCACTGCTACCCTGACAGCCAGTCCAGGGCTACAATGTCACTCAGTCCACGGCTACCCTGATAACTGGTCCAGGGCTACCGTGTCACTCAGGCCATTGCTACCCTGATAACCAGTCCAGAGCTACCATGTCACTCAGTCCTCTGCTACCCTGATAACCAGTCCAGGGCTACCAATTAACTAAGGCCACTGCTACCCCGATAACCAGTCCAGGGCTACCATGTCACCCAGGCCACTGCTACCCTGATAACTAGTCCAGGGCTACCATGTCACTCAGACCACAGCTACCCTAATAACCTGTCCAGGGCTACAGTGTCACTCAGGCCACTGCTACCCTGATAACCAGTTCAGGGCTACCATGTCACACAGGCCACAACTACCATGTCACTACTAACCTGGCAACCAGTCCAGGGCTGCCATGTCACTTAAGCCACAGCTACCCTAATAACCAGTCCTAGGCTACCGTGTCACTCAGGCCACTGCTACCCTGATAACCAGTTCAGGGTCACCATGTCACTCAGGCCATTGCTACCCTGATAACCAGTCCAGGGCTACTGTTTCACTCAGGCTATTGCTACCGTGATAACCAGTTTACAGCTACCACGCCACTTAGCCACAGGCCGCAGCTGCCATGCCACCCAGCCCACAGCTACCGTATCACTCAATTAAAATGTCACCCAGTTAGCAGCTATGATGTCACTCAACCCACAACTACCATGTCACACAGGCTTCACTTACCCTGATAATCAGCCCACAGCTGCCATGCCACTTAGCCACGGGCCACAGCTACCACGCCACCCAGCCCACAGCTGCCATATCATTCAACCCACAACTACTATGTCACCCAGTCCATAGCTATCATGTCACTCAACCCACAACTGCCATGCCACTCTGGACACTGCTACCCTTACAACCAGTCCAGGGCTACCATGTCACTCAGGCCACTGCTACCCTGATAACCAATCCAGGGCTACCATGTCACACAGGCCACAACTACCAAACTACTGCTAACCTGACAACCAGTCCAGGGCTGCCATGTTACTTAGGCCACTGCTACCCTGATAACCAGTCCGGGGCTACCATGTCACACAGGCCACAACTACAATGCCACTGCTAACCTGACAACCAGTCCAGGGCTGCCATGTCACTTAGGCGACAGCTACCCTGATAACCAGTCCACGGCTACCATGTCACTCATGCCAATGCTACCCTGATAACCAGTCCAGGACTACTGTGTCACTTAGGCCAAAACTACCATGATAACCAGTCCAGGGCTACCATGTCACTCAGGACACTGCTACCCTGATAACCAGTCCAGGGCTACCATGTCACTTTGGCCACTGCTACCCTGATAACCAGTTCACAGCTACCATGTCACTTAGCTACAGGCCACAGCTGCCATGTCACTCAACCCATAACTACCATGTCACCCAGTCCACAGCTATCATGTCAGTCAACCCATAACTACCATGCCACTCATGTCACTGCTACCCTGACAGCCAGACCAGGGCTACAATGTCACTCAGGCCACTGCTACCCTGATAACCAGTTTAGGGCTACCGTGTCACTCAGTCCACTGCTACCCTGATAACCAGTCCTGAGCTACCATGTCACTCAGTCCACTGCTACATACCCTGATAACTAGTTTAGGGCTACTGTGTCACTCAGTCCACTGCTACCCTGATAACAAGTCCAGAGCTACCATGTCACTCAGTCCACTGCTACATACCCTGATAACCAGTCCACGGCTACCAGTTCACTCTGGCCACTGCTACCCTGATAACCTGTCCAGGGCTACCTTGTCACTCAGGCCATTGCTACCCTGATAACCAGTCCAGGCTACCATGTCAGTCAGGCCCCTGCTACCCCGATAACCAGTCCAGGGCTACCATGTCACTCAGGCCAGTGCTACCCAGATAACCAGTACAGGGCAACCTTGTCACTCAGGCCACTGCTACCCTGATAACCAGTCCAGGCTAGCATGTCACTCAGGCCACTGCTACCCCGATAACCAGTCCAGGGCTACTATGTCACTCAAGCCACTGCAACCCTGATTACCAGTCCACAGCTACCATGCCACTTAGCTACAGGCCACAGCTGCCATGTCACTCAACCCATAACTACCATGTCACCCAGTCCACAGCTATCATGTCACTCAACACACAACTACCATGCCACTCACGCCACTGCTACCCTCACAGCCAGTCCAGGGCTACAATATCACTCAGGCCACGGCTACCCTGATAACCGGTCCAGGGCTACCGTGTCACTCAGGCCACTGCTACCCTGATAACCAGTCCAGAGCTACCATGTCACTCAGTCCTCTGCTACCCTGATAACCAGTCGAGGGCTACCAGTTCACTCTGGCCACTGCTACCCTGATAACCAGTCCAGGGCTGCCTTGTCACTCAGGCCACTGCTACCCTGATAACCAGTACAGGCTACCATGTCATTCAGGCCACTGCTACCCCGATAACCAGTCCAGGGCTACCATGTCACTGCCACAACTACAATGCCACTGCTAACCTGACAACCAGTCCAGGGCTGCCATGTCACTTAGGCCACAGCTACCCTGATAACCAGTCCATGGCTACCATGTCACTCATGCCACGGCTACCCTGATAACCAGTCCAAGACTACTGTGTCACTTAGGCCAAAGCTACCCTGATAACCAGTCCAGGGCTACCATGTCACTCGGGCCACTGCTACCCTGATAACCAGTCCACATTTACCATGCCACTTAGCTACAGGCCACAGCTGCCATGTCACTCAACCCATAACTACCATGTCACCCAGTCCACAGCTATCATGTCAGTAAACCCACAACTACCATGCCACTCATGCCACTGCTACCCTGACAGCCAGTCCAGGGCTACAATGTCACTCAGGCCACTGCTACTCTGATAACCAGTTTAGGGCTACCGTGTCACTCAGTCCACTGCTACCCTGATAACCAGTCCAGAGCTACCATGTCACTCAGTCCACTGCTACCCTGATAACGAGTCCAGGGCTACCAGTTCACTCTGGTCACTGCTACCCTGATAACCGGTCCAGGGCTACCTTGTCACTTAGGCGATTGCTACCCTGATAACCAGTCCAGGCTACCATGTCAGTCAGGCCACTGCTACCCCGATAACCAGTCCAGTGCTACCATGTCACTCAGGCCACTGCTACCCAGATAACCAGTAGAGGGCAACCTTGTCACTCAGGCCACTGCTACCCCGATAACCAGTCCAGGGCTACTATGTCACTCAAGTCACTGCAACCCTGATAACTAGTCCACAGCTACCATGCCACTTAGCTACAGGCCACAGCTGCCATGTCACTCAACCCATAACTACCATGTCACCCAGTCCACAGCTATCATGTCACTCAACACTCAACTACCATGCCACTCACGCCACTGCTACCCTGACAGCCAGTCCAGGGCTACAATGTCACTCAGGCCACGGCTACCCTGATAACCAGTCCAGGGCTACCGTGTCAGTCAGGCCACTGCTACCCTGATAACCAGTCCAGAGCTACCATGTCAATCAGTCCTCTGCTACCCTGATAACCAGTCCAGGGCTACCAGTTCACTCTGGCCACTGCTACCCTGATAACCAGTCCAGGGCTACCAGTTCACTCTGGCCACTGCTACCCTGATAACCAGTCCAGGACTACCATGTCACTCAGGCCACTGCTACTCTGATAAAAAGCCAGGGCTACGATGTCACTCAGGCCACTGCTACCCTGATAACCAGTCCAGGGCTACCATGTCATTCAGGCCACTGCTACTTTGATATCCAGTCCAAGGCGACTATGTCACTCAGGCCACCGCTACCCTGATAACAAGTCCAGGGCTACCGTGTCACTTAGGCCACTGCTACCATGATAACCAGTCCAGGGCTACTGTGTCACTCAGACCACTGCTACCCTAATAACCAGTCCAGGGCTACCATGTCACTCAGGCCACTGCTACCCTGATAACCAGTCCAGGGCTACTGTGCCACTCAGACCACTGCTACCCTAATAACCAGTCCAGGGCTACCATGTCACTCAGGCCACTGCTACCCTGATAACCAGTCCAAGGCTAACATGTCACTCAGGCCACTGCTATCCTGATAACCAGTCCAGGGCTACCATGTCACTCAGGCCAATGCTACCCTGATAACCAGTCCAGGGCTACCACGTCAACCACACCACTGCTACCGTGATAACCAGCCCACAGCTACCAGGTCACTCAGGCCACTGCTACCCTGATAACCAGTCCAGCGCTACGGTGACACTCAGGCCACTGCTACCCTGCTAACCAGTCCACGGCAACCATTTCACTCAGGCCACTGCTACCCAGATAACCAGTACAGGGCAACCTTGTCACTCAGGCCACTGCTACCCTGATAACCAGTCCAAGCTACCATGTCACTCAGGCCACTGCTACCCAGATAACCATCCAGGGCTACTATGTCACTCAAGCCACTGCAACCCTGATAACCAGTCCACAGCTACCATGCCACTTAGCTACAGGCCAAAGCTGCCATGTCACTCAACCCATAACTACCATGTCACCCAGTCCACAGCTATCATGTCACTCAACACACAACTACCATGCCACTCACGCCACTGCTACCCTGACAGCCAGTCCAGGGCTACAATGTCACTCAGGCCACGGCTACCCTGATAACCAGTCCAGGGCTACCGTGTCACTCAGGCCACTGCTACCCTGATAACCAGTCCAGAGCTACCATGTCACTTAGTCCTCTGCTACCCTGATAACCACTCCAGGGCTACCAGTTCACTCTGGCCACCACTACCCTGTTAACCAGTCCAGGGCTACCAGTTCACTTTGGCCACTGCTACCCTGATAACCAGTCCAGGGCTACCTTGTCACTCAGGCCACTGCTACCCTGATAAAAAGTCCAGGGCTACCATGTCACTCAGGCCACTGCTACCCTGATAACCAGTCCAGGGCTAACGTGTCACTCAGACCACTGCTACCCTAATAACCAGTCCAGGGCTACCATGTCACTCAGGCCACTGCTACCCTGATAATCAGTCCAGGGCTGCCATGTCACTCTGGCCAAGGCTATCCTGATAACCAGTCCAGGGCACCATGTCACTCAGGCCACTTCTACCCTGATAACCAGTCCACGGCTACCAGGTCACTCAGGCCACTGCTACCCTGATAACCAGTCCAGGGCTACCATGTCACTCAGGCCACTGTTACCCTGATAACCAGTTTAGGGCTACCATGTCACTCAGGCCACTGCTACCCTGATAACCAGTCCAGGGCAACCATTTCACTCTGGCCACCACTACCCTGTTAACCAGTCCAGGGCTACCAGTTCACTCAGGCCACTGCTACCCTGATAACCAGTCCAGGGCTACCATGTCACTCAGGCCACTGTTACCCTGATAACCAGTTTAGGGCTACCATGTCACTCAGGCCACTGCTACCCTGATAACCAGTCCAGGGCAACCATTTCACTCAGGCCACTGCTACCCTGATAACAGTCCAGGGATACCATGTCACTCAGGCCACTGCTCAGGCCACTGCTACCCTAATAACCAGTCCAGGGCTACCATGACACTTAGGCCACTGCTACCATGATAACCAGTCCAGGGCTACTGTGCCACTCAGACCACTGCTTACCATAATAATCAGTCCAGGGCTACCATGTCACTCAGGCCACTGCTACCATGATAACCAGTCCAAGGCTAACATGTCACTCAGGCCACTGCAATCCTGATAACCAGTCCAGGGCTACCATGTCACTCAGGCCAATGCTACCCTGATAACCAGTCCAGGGCTACCAGGTCACCCACACCACTGCTACCCTGATAACCAGCCCACAGCTACCAGGTCACTCAGGCCACTGCTACCCTGATAACCAGTCCAGCGCTACGGTGACACTCAGGCCACTGCTACCCTGATAACCAGTCCACGGCAACCATTTCACTCAGGCCACTGCTACCCTGAAAACGAGTCCAGGGCTACCGTGTCACTCAGGCCACTGCTACCCTGATAACCAGTCCAGGGCAACCATTTCACTTAGTCCTCTGCTACCCTGATAACCACTCCAGGGCTACCAGTTCACTCTGGCCACCACTACCCTGATAACCAGTCCAGGGCTACCAGTTCACTCTGGCCACTGCTCCCCTGATAACCAGTCCAGGGCTACCTTGTCACTCAGGCCACTGCTACCCTGAAAACGAGTCCAGGGCTACCGTGTCACTCAGGCCACTGCTACCCTGATAACCAGTCCAGGGCAACCATTTCACTTAGTCCTCTGCTACCCTGATAACCACTCCAGGGCTACCAGTTCACTCTGGCCACCACTACCCTGATAACCAGTCCAGGGCTACCAGTTCACTCTGGCCACTGCTCCCCTGATAACCAGTCCAGGGCTACCTTGTCACTCAGGCCACTGCTACCCTGATAAAAAGTCCAGGGCTACCATGTCACTCAGGCCACTGCTACCCTGATAACCAGTCCAGGGCTAACTTGTCACTCAGACCACTGCTACCCTAATAACCAGTCCAGGGCTACCATGTCACTCAGGCCACTGCTACCCTGATAATCAGTCCAGGGCTACCATGTCACTCTGGCCAAGGCTATCCTGATAACCAGTCCAGGGCACCATGTCACTCAGGCCACTTCTACCCTGATAACCAGTCCACGGCTACCAGGTCACTCAGGCCACTGCTACCCTGATAACCAGTCCAGGGCTACCATGTCACTCAGGCCACTGTTACCCTGATAACCAGTTTAGGGCTACCATGTCACTCAGGCCACTGCTACCCTGATAACCAGTCCAGGGCAACCATTTCACTCAGGCCACTGCTACCCTGATAACAGTCCAGGGATACCATGTCACTCAGGCCACTGCTCAGGCCACTGCTACCCTAATAACCAGTCCAGGGCTACCATGACACTTAGGCCACTGCTACCATGATAACCAGTCCAGGGCTACTGTGCCACTCAGACCACTGCTAACCATAATAACCAGTCCAGAGCGACCATGTCACTCAGGCCACTGCTACCATGATAACCAGTCCAAGGCTAACATGTCACTCAGGCCACTGCAATCCTGATAACCAGTCCAGGGCTACCAGGTCACCCACACCACTGCTACCCTGATAACCAGCCCACAGCTACCAGGTCACTCAGGCCACTGCTACCCTAATAACCCGTCCAGGGCTACCATGTCACTCAGGCCACTGCTACCCTGATAACCAGTCCAGCGCTACAGTGACACTCAGGCCACTGCTACCCTGATAACCAGTCCACGGCAACCATTTCACTCAGGCCACTGCTACCCTGAAAACGAGTCCAGGGCAACCATTTCACTTAGTCCTCTGCTACCCTGATAACCACTCCAGGGCTACCAGTTCACTCTGGCCACCACTACCCTGATAACCAGTCCAGGGCTACCAGTTCACTCTGGCCACTGCTCCCCTGATAACCAGTCCAGGGCTACCTTGTCACTCAGGCCACTGCTACCCTGATAAAAAGTCCAGGGCTACCATGTCACTCAGGCCACTGCTACCCTGATAACCAGTCCAGGGCTAACTTGTCACTCAGTCCACTGCTACCCTAATAACCAGTCCAGGGCTACCATGTCACTCAGGCCACTGCTACCCTGATAATCAGTCCAGGGCTACCATGTCACTCTGGCCAAGGCTATCCTGATAACCAGTCCAGGGCACCATGTCACTCAGGCCACTTCTACCCTGATAACCAGTCCACGGCTACCAGGTCACTCAGGCCACTGCTACCCTGATAACCAGTCCAGGGCTACCATGTCACTCAGGCCACTGTTACCCTGATAACCAGTTTAGGGCTACCATGTCACTCAGGCCACTGCTACCCTGATAACCAGTCCAGGGCAACCATTTCACTCAGGCCACTGCTACCCTGATAACAGTCCAGGGATACCATGTCACTCAGGCCACTGCTCAGGCCACTGCTACCCTAATAACCAGTCCAGGGCTACCATGACACTTAGGCCACTGCTACCATGATAACCAGTCCAGGGCTACTGTGCCACTCAGACCACTGCTAACCATAATAACCAGTCCAGAGCGACCATGTCACTAAGGCCACTGCTACCATGATAACCAGTCCAAGGCTAACATGTCACTCAGGCCACTGCAATCCTGATAACCAGTCCAGGGCTACCAGGTCACCCACACCACTGCTACCCTGATAACCAGCCCACAGCTACCAGGTCACTCAGGCCACTGCTACCCTAATAACCCGTCCAGGGCTACCATGTCACTCAGGCCACTGCTACCCTGATAACCAGTCCAGCGCTACAGTGACACTCAGGCCACTGCTACCCTGATAACCAGTCCACGGCAACCATTTCACTCAGGCCACTGCTACCCTGAAAACGAGTCCAGGGCAACCATTTCACTTAGTCCTCTGCTACCCTGATAACCACTCCAGGGCTACCAGTTCACTCTGGCCACCACTACCCTGATAACCAGTCCAGGGCTACCAGTTCACTCTGGCCACTGTTCCCCTGATAACCAGTCCAGGGCTACCTTGTCACTCAGGCCACTGCTACCCTGATAAAAAGTCCAGGGCTACCATGTCACTCAGGCCACTGCTACCCTGATAACCAGTCCAGGGCTAACTTGTCACTCAGACCACTGCTACCCTAATAACCAGTCCAGGGCTACCATGTCACTCAGGCCACTGCTACCCTGATAATCAGTCCAGGGCTACCATGTCACTCTGGCCAAGGCTATCCTGATAACCAGTCCAGGGCACCATGTCACTCTGGCCAAGGCTATCCTGATAACCAGTCCAGGGCACCATGTCACTCAGGCCACTTCTACCCTGATAACCAGTCCACGGCTACCAGGTCACTCAGGCCACTGCTACCCTGATAACCAGTCCAGGGCTACCATGTCACTCAGGCCACTGTTACCCTGATAACCAGTTTAGGGCTACCATGTCACTCAGGCCACTGCTACCCTGATAACCAGTCCAGGGCAACCATTTCACTCAGGCCACTGCTACCCTGATAACAGTCCAGGGATACCATGTCACTCAGGCCACTGCTCAGGCCACTGCTACCCTAATAACCAGTCCAGGGCTACCATGACACTTAGGCCACTGCTACCATGATAACCAGTCCAGGGCTACTGTGCCACTCAGACCACTGCTTACCATAATAATCAGTCCAGGGCTACCATGTCACTCAGGCCACTGCTACCATGATAACCAGTCCAAGGCTAACATGTCACTCAGGCCACTGCAATCCTGATAACCAGTCCAGGGCTACCATGTCACTCAGGCCAATGCTACCCTGATAACCAGTCCAGGGCTACCAGGTCACCCACACCACTGCTACCCTGATAACCAGCCCACAGCTACCAGGTCACTCAGGCCACTGCTACCCTGATAACCAGTCCAGCGCTACGGTGACACTCAGGCCACTGCTACCCTGATAACCAGTCCACGGCAACCATTTCACTCAGGCCACTGCTACCCTGAAAACGAGTCCAGGGCTACCGTGTCACTCAGGCCACTGCTACCCTGATAACCAGTCCAGGGCAACCATTTCACTTAGTCCTCTGCTACCCTGATAACCACTCCAGGGCTACCAGTTCACTCTGGCCACCACTACCCTGATAACCAGTCCAGGGCTACCAGTTCACTCTGGCCACTGCTCCCCTGATAACCAGTCCAGGGCTACCTTGTCACTCAGGCCACTGCTACCCTGAAAACGAGTCCAGGGCTACCGTGTCACTCAGGCCACTGCTACCCTGATAACCAGTCCAGGGCAACCATTTCACTTAGTCCTCTGCTACCCTGATAACCACTCCAGGGCTACCAGTTCACTCTGGCCACCACTACCCTGATAACCAGTCCAGGGCTACCAGTTCACTCTGGCCACTGCTCCCCTGATAACCAGTCCAGGGCTACCTTGTCACTCAGGCCACTGCTACCCTGATAAAAAGTCCAGGGCTACCATGTCACTCAGGCCACTGCTACCCTGATAACCAGTCCAGGGCTACCTTGTCACTCAGACCACTGCTACCCTAATAACCAGTCCAGGGCTACCATGTCACTCAGGCCACTGCTACCCTGATAATCAGTCCAGGGCTACCATGTCACTCTGGCCAAGGCTATCCTGATAACCAGTCCAGGGCACCATGTCACTCAGGCCACTTCTACCCTGATAACCAGTCCACGGCTACCAGGTCACTCAGGCCACTGCTACCCTGATAACCAGTCCAGGGCTACCATGTCACTCAGGCCACTGTTACCCTGATAACCAGTTTAGGGCTACCATGTCACTCAGGCCACTGCTACCCTGATAACCAGTCCAGGGCAACCATTTCACTCAGGCCACTGCTACCCTGATAACAGTCCAGGGATACCATGTCACTCAGGCCACTGCTCAGGCCACTGCTACCCTAATAACCAGTCCAGGGCTACCATGACACTTAGGCCACTGCTACCATGATAACCAGTCCAGGGCTACTGTGCCACTCAGACCACTGCTAACCATAATAACCAGTCCAGAGCGACCATGTCACTCAGGCCACTGCTACCATGATAACCAGTCCAAGGCTAACATGTCACTCAGGCCACTGCAATCCTGATAACCAGTCCAGGGCTACCAGGTCACCCACACCACTGCTACCCTGATAACCAGCCCACAGCTACCAGGTCACTCAGGCCACTGCTACCCTAATAACCCGTCCAGGGCTACCATGTCACTCAGGCCACTGCTACCCTGATAACCAGTCCAGCGCTACAGTGACACTCAGGCCACTGCTACCCTGATAACCAGTCCACGGCAACCATTTCACTCAGGCCACTGCTACCCTGAAAACGAGTCCAGGGCAACCATTTCACTTAGTCCTCTGCTACCCTGATAACCACTCCAGGGCTACCAGTTCACTCTGGCCACCACTACCCTGATAACCAGTCCAGGGCTACCAGTTCACTCTGGCCACTGTTCCCCTGATAACCAGTCCAGGGCTACCTTGTCACTCAGGCCACTGCTACCCTGATAAAAAGTCCAGGGCTACCATGTCACTCAGGCCACTGCTACCCTGATAACCAGTCCAGGGCTAACTTGTCACTCAGACCACTGCTACCCTAATAACCAGTCCAGGGCTACCATGTCACTCAGGCCACTGCTACCCTGATAATCAGTCCAGGGCTACCATGTCACTCTGGCCAAGGCTATCCTGATAACCAGTCCAGGGCACCATGTCACTCAGGCCACTTCTACCCTGATAACCAGTCCACGGCTACCAGGTCACTCAGGCCACTGCTACCCTGATAACCAGTCCAGGGCTACCATGTCACTCAGGCCACTGTTACCCTGATAACCAGTTTAGGGCTACCATGTCACTCAGGCCACTGCTACCCTGATAACCAGTCCAGGGCAACCATTTCACTCAGGCCACTGCTACCCTGATAACAGTCCAGGGATACCATGTCACTCAGGCCGCTGCTCAGGCCACTGCTACCCTAATAACCAGTCCAGGGCTACCATGACACTTAGGCCACTGCTACCATGATAACCAGTCCAGGGCTACTGTGCCACTCAGACCACTGCTAACAATAATAACCAGTCCAGAGCTACCATGTCACTCAGGCCACTGCAATCCTGATAACCAGTCCAGGGCTACCAGGTCACCCACACCACTGCTACCCTGATAACCAGCCCACAGCTACCAGGTCACTCAGGCCACTGCTACCCTAATAACCCGTCCAGGGCTACCATGTCACTCAGGCCACTGCTACCCTGATAACCAGTCCAGCGCTACAGTGACACTCAGGCCACTGCTACCCTGATAACCAGTCCACGGCAACCATTTCACTCAGGCCACTGCTACCCTGAAAACGAGTCCAGGGCTACCGTGTCACTCAGGCCACTGCTACCCTGATAACCAGTCCAGGGCAACCATTTCACTCAGGCCACTGCTAGCCTGATAACCAGTCCAGGGCTATCATGTCACTCAGGCCACTGCTACCGCGACAACCAGTCCAGGGCTACCATGTCACTCAGGACACTGCTATCCTGATAACCAGTCCAGGGCAACCATTTCACTCAGTCCACTGGTACCCTGATAACCAGATCAGACTACCATTTCACTCAGGCCTTTGCTACCCTGATAACCAGTCCAGGGATACCATGTCACTCAGGCCACTGCTACCCTGATAACCAGCCCAGGGCTACTATGTCACTCAGGCCACTGCTACCGTAATAACCAGTCCAGGGCTACCATGTCACTCAGGCCACTGCTACCCTGATAACCAGTCCAGAGCTACCATGACACTCAGGCCACTGCTATCCTGATAACCATTCCAGGGCTACCATGTCACCCAGGCCACTGTTACCTTGATAACCTGTCAAGGGCTACAGTGTCACTCAGGCCACTGCTACCCTGAAAACCAGTCCAGGGCTACCATGTCACACAGGCCACAACTACCATGCCACTACTAACCTGACAACCAGTCCAGGGCTGCCATGTCACTTACGCCACAGCTACTCTAATAACCAGTCCTAGGCTACCGTGTCACTCAGGCCATTGCTACCCTGATAACCAGTCCAGGGCTACTGTTTCACTCAGGCTATTGCTACCGTGATAACCAGTTTACAGCTACCATGCCACTTAGCCACAGGCCACAGCTGCCATGCCACCCAGCCCACAGCTACCGTATCACTCAATTACCATGTCACCCAGTCAGCAGCTATGATGTCACTCAACCCACAACGACCATGTCACACAGGCTTCACTTACCCTGATAATCAGCCCACAGCTGCCATGCCACTTAGCCATGGGCCACAGCTACCACGCCACCCAGCCCACAGCTGCCATATCATTCAACCCACAACTACTATGTCACCCAGTCCATAGCTATCATGTCACTCAACCCACAACTGCCATGCCACTCTGGACACTGCTACCCTTACAACATTCCAGGGCTACCATGTCACTCAGGCCACTGCTACCCTGATAACCGGTCCAGGGCTACCATGTCACACAGGCCACAACTACCAAACTACTGCTAACCTGACAACCAGTCCAGGGCTGCCATGTTACTTAGGCCACTGCTACCCTGATAACCAGCCCGGGGCTACCATGTCACACAGGCCACAACTACAATGCCACTGCTAACCTGACAACCAGTCCAGGGCTGCCATGTCACTTAGGCGACAGCTACCCTGATAACCAGTCCACGGCTACCATGTCACTCATGCCACTGCTACCCTGATAACCAGTCCAGGACTACTGTGTCACTTAGGCCAAAACTACCATGATAACCAGTCCAGGGCTACCATGTCACTCAGGACACTGCTACCCTGATAACCAGTCCAGGGCTACCATGTCACTCGGGCCACTACTACCCTGATAACCAGTTCACAGCTACCATGTCACTTAGCTACAGGCCACATCTGCCATGTCACTCAACCCATAACTACCATGTCACCCAGTCCACAGCTATCATGTCAGTCAACCCATAACTACCATGCCACTCATGCCACTGCTACCCTGACAGCCAGTCCAGGGCTACAATGTCACTCAGGCCACTGCTACCCTGATAACCAGTTTAGGGCTACCGTGTCACTCAGTCCACTGCTACCCTGATAACCAGTCCTGAGCTACCATGTCACTCAGTCCACTGCTACATACCCTGATAACTAGTTTAGGGCTACTGTGTCACTCAGTCCACGGCTACCCTGATAACAAGTCCAGAGCTACCATGTCACTCAGTCCACTGCTACATACCCTGATAACCAGTCCACGGCTACCAGTTCACTCTGGCCACTGCTACCCTGATAACCTGTCCAGGGCTACCTTGTCTCTCAGGCCATTGCTACCCTGATAACCAGTCCAGGCTACCATGTCAGTCAGGCCCCTGCTACCCCGATAACCAGTCCAGGGCTACCATGTCACTCAGGCCAGTGCTACCCTGATAACAGTCCAGGGATACCATGTCACTCAGGCCGCTGCTCAGGCCACTGCTACCCTAATAACCAGTCCAGGGCTACCATGACACTTAGGCCACTGCTACCATGATAACCAGTCCAGGGCTACTGTGCCACTCAGACCACTGCTAACAATAATAACCAGTCCAGAGCTACCATGTCACTCAGGCCACTGCAATCCTGATAACCAGTCCAGGGCTACCAGGTCACCCACACCACTGCTACCCTGATAACCAGCCCACAGCTACCAGGTCACTCAGGCCACTGCTACCCTAATAACCCGTCCAGGGCTACCATGTCACTCAGGCCACTGCTACCCTGATAACCAGTCCAGCGCTACAGTGACACTCAGGCCACTGCTACCCTGATAACCAGTCCACGGCAACCATTTCACTCAGGCCACTGCTACCCTGAAAACGAGTCCAGGGCTACCGTGTCACTCAGGCCACTGCTACCCTGATAACCAGTCCAGGGCAACCATTTCACTCAGGCCACTGCTAGCCTGATAACCAGTCCAGGGCTATCATGTCACTCAGGCCACTGCTACCGCGACAACCAGTCCAGGGCTACCATGTCACTCAGGACACTGCTATCCTGATAACCAGTCCAGGGCAACCATTTCACTCAGTCCACTGGTACCCTGATAACCAGATCAGACTACCATTTCACTCAGGCCTTTGCTACCCTGATAACCAGTCCAGGGATACCATGTCACTCAGGCCACTGCTACCCTGATAACCAGCCCAGGGCTACTATGTCACTCAGGCCACTGCTACCGTAATAACCAGTCCAGGGCTACCATGTCACTCAGGCCACTGCTACCCTGATAACCAGTCCAGAGCTACCATGACACTCAGGCCACTGCTATCCTGATAACCATTCCAGGGCTACCATGTCACCCAGGCCACTGTTACCCTGATAACCTGTCAAGGGCTACAGTGTCACTCAGGCCACTGCTACCCTGAAAACCAGTCCAGGGCTACCATGTCACACAGGCCACAACTACCATGCCACTACTAACCTGACAACCAGTCCAGGGCTGCCATGTCACTTACGCCACAGCTACTCTAATAACCAGTCCTAGGCTACCGTGTCACTCAGGCCATTGCTACCCTGATAACCAGTCCAGGGCTACTGTTTCACTCAGGCTATTGCTACCGTGATAACCAGTTTACAGCTACCATGCCACTTAGCCACAGGCCACAGCTGCCATGCCACCCAGCCCACAGCTACCGTATCACTCAATTACCATGTCACCCAGTCAGCAGCTATGATGTCACTCAACCCACAACGACCATGTCACACAGGCTTCACTTACCCTGATAATCAGCCCACAGCTGCCATGCCACTTAGCCATGGGCCACAGCTACCACGCCACCCAGCCCACAGCTGCCATATCATTCAACCCACAACTACTATGTCACCCAGTCCATAGCTATCATGTCACTCAACCCACAACTGCCATGCCACTCTGGACACTGCTACCCTTACAACATTCCAGGGCTACCATGTCACTCAGGCCACTGCTACCCTGATAACCGGTCCAGGGCTACCATGTCACACAGGCCACAACTACCAAACTACTGCTAACCTGACAACCAGTCCAGGGCTGCCATGTTACTTAGGCCACTGCTACCCTGATAACCAGCCCGGGGCTACCATGTCACACAGGCCACAACTACAATGCCACTGCTAACCTGACAACCAGTCCAGGGCTGCCATGTCACTTAGGCGACAGCTACCCTGATAACCAGTCCACGGCTACCATGTCACTCATGCCACTGCTACCCTGATAACCAGTCCAGGACTACTGTGTCACTTAGGCCAAAACTACCATGATAACCAGTCCAGGGCTACCATGTCACTCAGGACACTGCTACCCTGATAACCAGTCCAGGGCTACCATGTCACTCGGGCCACTACTACCCTGATAACCAGTTCACAGCTACCATGTCACTTAGCTACAGGCCACATCTGCCATGTCACTCAACCCATAACTACCATGTCACCCAGTCCACAGCTATCATGTCAGTCAACCCATAACTACCATGCCACTCATGCCACTGCTACCCTGACAGCCAGTCCAGGGCTACAATGTCACTCAGGCCACTGCTACCCTGATAACCAGTTTAGGGCTACCGTGTCACTCAGTCCACTGCTACCCTGATAACCAGTCCTGAGCTACCATGTCACTCAGTCCACTGCTACATACCCTGATAACTAGTTTAGGGCTACTGTGTCACTCAGTCCACGGCTACCCTGATAACAAGTCCAGAGCTACCATGTCACTCAGTCCACTGCTACATACCCTGATAACCAGTCCACGGCTACCAGTTCACTCTGGCCACTGCTACCCTGATAACCTGTCCAGGGCTACCTTGTCTCTCAGGCCATTGCTACCCTGATAACCAGTCCAGGCTACCATGTCAGTCAGGCCCCTGCTACCCCGATAACCAGTCCAGGGCTACCATGTCACTCAGGCCAGTGCTACCCAGATAACCAGTACAGGGCAACCTTGTCACTCAGGCCACTGCTACCCTGATAACCAGTCCAGGCTAGCATATCACTCAGGCCACTGCTACCCCGATAACCAGTCCAGGGCTACTATGTCACTCAAGCCACTGCAACCCTGATAACCAGTCCACAGCTACCATGCCACTTAGCTACAGGCCACAGCTGCCATGTCACTCAACCCATAACTACCATGTCACCCAGTCCACAGCTATCATGTCACTCAACACACAACTACCATGCCACTCACGCCACTGCTACCCTCACAGCCAGTCCAGGGCTACAATATCACTCAGGCCACGGCTACCCTGATAACCGGTCCAGGGCTACCGTGTCACTCAGTCCACTGCTACCCTGATAACCAGTCCAGAGCTACCATGTCACTCAGTCCTCTGCTACCCTGATAACCAGTCGAGGGCTACCAGTTCACTCTGGCCACTGCTACCCTGATAACCAGTCCAGGGCTCCCTTCTCACTCAGGCCACTGCTACCCTGATAACCAGTACAGGCTACCATGTCATGCAGGCCACTGCTACCCCGATAACCAGTCCAGGGCTACCATGTCACTGCCACAACTACAATGCCACTGCTAACCTGACAACCAGTCCAGGGCTGCCATGTCACTTAGGCCACAGCTACCCTGATAACCAGTCCATGGCTACCATGTCACTCATGCCACGGCTACCCTGATAACCAGTCCAAGACTACTGTGTCACTTAGGCCAAAGCTACCCTGATAACCAGTCCAGGGCTACCATGTCACTCGGGCCACTGCTACCCTGATAACCAGTCCACAGCTACCTGCCACTTAGCTACAGGCCACAGCTGCCATGTCACTCAACCCATAACTACCATGTCACCCAGTCCACAACTAGCATGTCAGTAAACCCACAACTACCATGCCACTCATGCCACTGCTACCCTGACAGCCAGTCCAGGGCTACAATGTCACTCAGGCCACTGCTACTCTGATAACCAGTTTAGGGCTACCGTGTCACTCAGTCCACTGCTACCCTGATAACCAGTCCAGAGCTACCATGTCACTCAGTCCACTGCTACCCTGATAACGAGTCCAGGGCTACCAGTTCACTCTGGCCACTGCTACCCTGATAACCGGTCCAGGGCTACCTTGTCACTTAGGCCATTGCTACCCTGATAACCAGTCCAGGCTACCATGTCAGTCAGGCCACTGCTACCCCGATAACCAGTCCAGGGCTACCATGTCACTCAGGCCACTGCTACCCAGATAACCAGTAGAGGGCAACCTTGTCACTCAGGCCACTGCTACCCCGATAACCAGTCCAGGGCTACTATGTCACTCAAGTCACTGCAACCCTGATAACTAGTCCACAGCTACCATGCCACTTAGCTACAGGCCACAGCTGACATGTCACTCAACCCATAACTACCATGTCACCCTGTCCACAGCTATTATGTCACTCAACACTCAACTACCATGCCACTTACGCCACTGCTACCCTGACAGCCAGTCCAGGGCTACAATGTCACTCAGGCCACGGCTACCCTGATAACCAGTCCAGGGCTACATTTGTCACTCATGCCACTGCTACCCTGATAACCAGTCCAGAGCTACCATGTCACTCAGTCCTCTGCTACCCTGATAACCAGTCCAGGGCTACCAGTTCACTCTGGCCACTGCTACCCTGATAACCCGTCCAGGGCTACCAGTTCACTCTGGCCACTGCTACCCTGATAACCAGTCCAGGACTACCATGTCACTCAGGCCACTGCTACTCTGATAAAAAGTCCAGGGCTACGATGTCACTCAGGCCACTGCTACCCTGATAACCAGTCCAGGGCTACCATGTCATTCAGGCCACTGCTACTTTGATATCCAGTCCAAGGCGACTATGGCACTCAGGCCACCGCTACCCTGATAACAAGTCCAGGGCTACCGTGTCACTTAGGCCACTGCTACCATGATAACCAGTCAAGGGCTACTGTGTCACTCAGACCACTGCTACCCTAATAACCAGTCCAGGGCTACCATGTCACTCAGGCCACTGCTACCCTGATAACCAGTCCAGGGCTACTGTGCCACTCAGACCACTGCTACCCTAATAACCAGTCCAGGGCTACCATGTCACTCAGGCCACTGCTACCCTGATAACCAGTCCAAGGCTAACATGTCACTCAGGCCACTGCTATTCTGATAACCAGTCCAGGGCTACCATGTCACTCAGGCCAATGCTACCCTGATAACCAGTCCAGGGCTACCACGTCACCCACACCACTGCTACTGTGATAACCAGCCCACAGCTACCAGGTCACTCAGGCCACTGCTACCCTAATAACCAGTCCAGGGCTACCATGTCACTCAGGCCACTGCTACCCTGATAACCAGTCCAGCGCTACGGTGACACTCAGGCCACTGCTACCCTGATAACCTTTCCACGGCAACCATTTCACTCAGGCCACTGCTACCCTGATAATGAGTCCAGGGCTAGCGTGTCACTCAGGCCACTGCTACCCTGATAACCTGTCGAGGGCTACCATGACACTCAGGCCACTGCTATCCTGATAACCATTCCAGGGCTACCATGTCACTCAGGCCACTGTTACCCTGATAACCAGTCCAGGGCTAACACGTCACCCATGCCACTGCTACCCTATTAACCAGTCCAGGGCTACCGTGTCACTCAGTCCACTGCTACCCTGATAACCAGTCCAGAGCTACCATGTCACTCAGTCCACTGCTACCCTGATAACGAGTCCAGGGCTACCAGTTCACTCTGGCCACTGCTACCCTGATAACCTGTCCAGGGCTACCTTGTCACTCAGGCCATTGCTACCCTGATAACCAGTCCAGGCTACCATGTCAGTCAGGCCACTGCTACCCCGATAACCAGTCCAGGGCTACCATGTCACTCAGGCCACTGCTACCCAGATAACCAGTACAGGGCAACCTTGTCACTCAGGCCACTGCTACCCTGATAACCAGTCCAAGCTACCATGTCACTCAGGCCACTGCTACCCCGATAACCATCCAGGGCTACTATGTCACTCAAGCCACTGCAACCCTGATAACCAGTCCACAGCGACCATGCCACTTAGCTACAGGCCAAAGCTGCCATGTCACTCAACCCATAACTACCATGTCACCCAGTCCACAGCTATCATGTCACTCAACACACAACTACCATGCCACTCATGCCACTGCTACCCTGACAGCCAGTCCAGGGCTACAATGTCACTCAGGCCACGGCTACCCTGATAACCAGTCCAGGGCTACCGTGTCACTCAGGCCACTGCTACCCTTATAACCAGTCCAGAGCTACCATGTCACTTAGTCCTCTGCTACCCTGATAAACACTCCAGGGCTACCAGTTCACTCTGGCCACCACTACCCTGATAACCAGTCCAGGGCTACCAGTTCACTCTGGCCACTGCTACCCTGATAACCAGTCCAGGGCTACCTTGTCACTCAGGCCACTGCTACCCTGATAAAAAGTCCAGGGCTACCATGTCACTCAGGCCACTGCTACCATGATAACCAGTCCAGGGCTAACGTGTCACTAAGACCACTGCTACCCTAATAACCAGTCCAGGGCTACCATGTCACTCAGGCCACTGCTACCCTGATAATCAGTCCAGGGCTACCATGTCACTCTGGCCAAGGCTATCCTGATAACCAGTCCAGGGCACCATGTCACTCAGGCCACTTCTACCCTGATAACCAGTCCACGGCTACCAGGTCACTCAGGCCACTGCTACCCTGATAACCAGTCCAGGGCTACCATGTCACTCAGGCCACTGTTACCCTGATAACCAGTTTAGGGCTACCATGTCACTCAGGCCACTGCTACCCTGATAACCAGTCCAGGGCAACCATTTCACTCAGGCCACTGCTACCCTGATAACAGTCCAGGGATACCATGTCACTCAGGCCACTGCTCAGGCCACTGCTACCCTAATAACCAGTCCAGGGCTACCATGTCACTTAGGCCACTGCTACCATGATAACCAGTCCAGGACTACTGTGCCACTCAGACCACTGCTAACCATAATAACCAGTCCAGGGCTACCATGTCACTCAGGCCACTGCTACCATGATAACCAGTCCAAGACTAACATGTCACTCAGGCCACTGCAATCCTGATAACCAGTCCAGGGCTACCATGTCACTCAGGCCAATGCTATCCTGATAACCAGTCCAGGGCTACCAGGTCACCCACACCACTGCTACCCTGATAACCCGTCCAGGGCTACCATGTCACTCAGGCCACTGCTACCCTGATAACCAGTCCAGCGCTACGGTGACACTCAGGCCACTGTTACCCTGATAACCAGTCCATGGCAACCATTTCACTCAGGCCACTGCTACCCTGATAACGAGTCCAGGGCTACCGTGTCACTCAGGCCACTGCTACCCTGATAACCTGTAGAGGGCTACCATTTCACTCAGGCCACTGCTACCCCGATAACCAGTCCAGGGCTACCATTGCTCAGGCCACTGCTACCCTGATAACCAGTCCAGGGCAACCATTTCACTCAGGCCACTGCTAGCCTGATAACCAGTCCAGGGCTATCATGTCACTCAGGCCACTGCTACCGCGATAACCAGTCCAGGGCTACCATGTCACTCAGGACACTGCTATCCTGATAACCAGTCCAGGGCAACCATTTCACTCAGTCCACTGGTACCCTGATAACCAGATCAGGCTACCATTTCACTCAGGCCTTTGCTACCCTGATAACCAGTCCAGGGATGCCATGTCACTCAGGCCACTGCTACCCTGATAACCAGCCCAGGGCTACTATGTCACTCAGGCCACTGCTACCCTAATAACAGTCCAGGGCTACCATGTCACTCAGGCCACTGCTACCCTGATAACCAGTCCAGGGCTACCATGACACTCAGGCCACTGCTATCCTGATAACCATTCCAGGGCTACCATGTCACTCAGGCCACTGTTACCCTGATAACCTGTCCAGGGCTACAGTGTCACTCAGGCCACTGCTACCCTGAAAACCAGTCCAGGGCTACCATGTCACACAGGCCACAACTACCATGCCACTACTAACCTGACAACCAGTCCAGGGCTGCCATGTCACTTACGCCACAGCTACTCTAATAACCAGTCCTAGGCTACCGTGTCACTCAGGCCACTGCTACCCTGATAACCAGTTCAGGGTCACCATGTCACTCAGGCCACTGCTACCCTGATAACCAGTCCAGGGCTACTGTTTCACTCAGGCTATTGCTACCGTGATAACCAGTTCACAGCTACCATGCCACTTAGCCACAGGCCACAGCTGCCATGCCACCCAGCCCACAGCTACCGTATCACTCAATTACCATGTCACCCAGTCAGCAGCTATGATGTCACTCAACCCACAACTACCATGTCACACAGGCTTCACTTACCCTGATAATCAGCCCACAGCTACCATGCCACTTAGCCACGGGCCACAGCTACCACGCCACCCAGCCCACAGCTGCCATATCATTCAACCCACAACTACTATGTCCCCCTGTCCATAGCTATCATGTCACTCAATCCACAACTGCCATGCCACTCTGGACACTGCTACCCTTACAACCAGTCCAGGGCTACCATGTCACTCAGGCCACTGCTACCCTGATAACCAGTCCAGGGCTACCATGCCACACAGGCCACAACTACCAAACCACTGCTAACCTGACAACCAGTCCAGGGCTGCCATGTTACTTAGGCCACTGCTACCCTGATAACCAGTCCGGGGCTACCATGTCACACAGGCCACAACTACAATGCCACTGCTAACCTGACAACCAGTCCAGGGCTGCCATGTCACTTAGGCCACAGCTACCCTGATAACCAGTCCACGGCTACCATGGCACTCATGCCACTGCTACCCTGATAACCAGTCCAGGACTACTGTGTCACTTAGGCCAAAGCTACCCGGATAACCAGTCCAGGGCTACCATGTCACTCAGGACACTGCTACCCTGATAAACAGTCCAGGGCTACCATGTCACTCGGTCCACTGCTACCCTGATAACCAGTCCACAGCTACCATGACACTTAGCTACAGGCCATAGCTGCCATGTCACTCAACCCATAACTACCATGTCACCCAGTCCACAGCTATCATGTCAGTCAACCCACAACTACCATGCCACTCATGCCACTGCTACCCTGACAGCCAGTCCAGGGCTACAATGTCACTCAGGCCACTGCTACCCTGATAACCAGTCCAGAGGTACCATATCACTCAGTCCACTGCTACATACCCTGATAACCAGTCCAGGGCTACCAGTTCACTCTGGCCACTGCTACCCTGATAACCTGTCCAGGGCTACCTTGTCACTCAGGCCATTGCTACCCTGATAACCAGTCCAGGCTACCATGTCAGTCAGGCCACTTCTACCCTGATAACCAGTCCAGGGCTACCATGTCACTCAGGCCACTGCTACCCAGATAACCAGTACAGGGCAACCTTATCACTCAGGCCTCTGCTACCCTGATAACCAGTCCAGGCTACCATGTCACTCAGGCCACGGCTACCCCAATAACCAGTCCAGGTCTACTATGTCACTCAAGCCACTGCAACCCTGATAACCAGTCCAGAGCTACCATGTCACTCAGTCCACTGCTACCCTGATAACGAGTCCACAGCTACCATGCCACTTAGCTACAGGCCACAGCTGCCATTTCACTCAACCCATAACTACCATGTCACCCAGTCCACAGCTATCATGTCACTCAACACACAACTACCATGCCACTCACGCCACTGCTACCCTGACAGCCAGTCTATGGCTACAATGTCACTCAGGCCACGGCTTCCCTGATAACCGGTCCAGGGCTACCGTGTCACTCAGGCCACTGCTACCCTGATAACCAGTCCAGAGCTACCATGTCACTCAGTCCTCTGCTACCCTGATAACCAGTCCAGGCCTACCAGTTCACTCTGGCCACTGCTACACCGATAACCAGTCCAGGGCTACCTTGTCACTGCCACAACTACAATGCCACTGCTAACCTGACAACCAGTCCAGGGCTGCCATGTCACTTAGGCCACTGCTACCCTGATAACCAGTCCTGGACTACTGTGTCACTTAGGCCAAAGCTACCCTGATAACCAGTCCAGGGCTACCATGTCACTCGGGCCACTGCTACCCTGATAACCAGTCCACAGCTACCATGCCACTTAGCTACAGGCCACAGCTGCCATGTCATTCAACCCATAACTACCATGTCACCCAGTCCACAGCTATCATGTCAGTAAACCCACAACTACCATGCCAGTCATGCCACTGCTACCCTGACAGCCAGTCCAGGGCTACAATGTCTTCAGGACACTGCTACCCTGATAACCAGTTTAGGGCTACCGTGTCACTCAGTCCACTGCTACCCTGATAACCAGTCCAGAGCTACCATGTCACTCAGTCCACTGCTACCCTGATAACGAGTCCAGGGCTACCAGTTCACTCTGGCCACTGCTACCCTGATAACCTGTCCAGGGCTACCTTGTCACTTAGGCCATTGCTACCCTGATAACCAGTCCAGGCTACCATGTCAGTCAGGCCACTGCTACCCCGATAACCAGTCCAGGGCTACCATGTCACTCAGGCCACTGCTACCCAGATAACCAGTACAGGGCAACCTTGTCACTCAGGCCACTGCTACCCTGATAACCAGTCCTGGCTACCACGTCACCCACACCACTGCTACCCTGATAACCAGCCCACGGCTACCAGGTCACTCAGGCCACTGCTACCCTAAAAACCCGTACAGGGCTACCATGTCACTCAGGCCACTGCTACCCTGATAACCAGTCCAGCGCTAAAGTGACACTCAGGCCACTGCTACCCTGATAACCAGTCCACGGCAACCATTTCACTCAGGCCACTGCTACCCTGATAACGAGTCCAGGGCTACCGTGTCACTCAGGCCACTGCTACCCTGATAACCTGTCGAGGGCTACCATGTCACTCAGGCCACTGCTACCCCGATAACCAGTCCAGGGCTACCATTGCTCAGGCCACTGCTACCCTGATAACCAGTCCAGGGCAACCATTTCACTCAGGCCACTGCTAGCCTGATAACCAGTCCAGGGCTATCATGTCCATCAGGCCACTGCTACTGCGAAAACCAGTCCAGGGCTACCATGTCACTCAGGACACTGCTATCCTGATAACCAGTCCAGGGCAACCATTTCACTCAGTCCACTGGTACCCTGATAACCAGATCAGACTACCATTTCACTCAGGCCTTTGCTACCCTGATAACCAGTCCAGGGATACCATGTCACTCAGGCCACTGCTACCCTGATAACCAGCCCAGGGCTACTATGTCACTCAGGCCACTGCTACCCTAATAACCAGTCCAGGGCTACCATGTCACTCAGGCCACTGCTACCCTGATAACCAGTCCAGGGCTACCATGACACTCAGGCCACTGCTATCCTGATAACCATTCCATGGCTACCATGTCACTCAGGCCACTGTTACCCTGATAACCTGTCCAGGGCTACAGTGTCACTCAGGCCACTGCTACCCTGAAAACCAGTCCAGGGCTACCATGTCACACAGGCCACAACTACCATGCCACTACTAACCTGACAACCAGTCCAGGGCTGCCATGTCACTTACGCCACAGCTACCCTAATAACCAGTACTAGGCTACCGTGTCACTCAGGCCAATGCTACCCTGATAACCAGTTCAGGGTCACCATGTCACTCAGGCCACTGCTACCCTGATAACCAGTCCAGGGCTACTGTTTCATTCAGGCTATTGCTACCGTGATAACCAGTTCACAGCTTCCATGCCACTTAGCCACAGGCCACAGCTGCCATGCCACCCAGCCCACAGCTACCGTATCACTCAATTACCATGTCACCCAGTCAGCAGCTATGATGTCACTCAACCCACAACTACCATGTCACACAGGCTTCACTTACCCTGATAATCAGCCTACAGCTACCATGCCACTTAGCCACGGGCCACAGCTACCACGCCACCCAGCCCACAGCTGCCATATCATTCAACCCACAACTACTATGTCACCCAGTCCATAGCTATCATGTCACTCAACCCACAACTGCCATGCCACTCTGGACACTGCTACCCTTACAACAAGTCCAGGGCTAACATGTCACTCAGGACACTGCTACCCTGATAACCAGTCCAGGGCTACCATGTCACACAGGCCACAACTACCAAACCACTGCTAACCTGACAACCAGTCCACGTCTGCCATGTTACTTAGGCCACTGCTACCCTGACAACCAGTCCGGGGCTACCATGTCACACAGGCCACAACTACAATGCCACTGCTAACCTGACAACCAGTCCAGGGCTGCCATGTCACTTAGGCCACAGCTACACAGATAACCAGTCCACGGCTACCATGGCACTCATGCCACTGCTACCCTGATAACCAGTCCAGGACTACTGTGTCACTTAGGCCAAAGCTACCCTGATAACCAGTACAGGGCTACCATGTCACTCAGGACACTGCTACCCTGATAACCAGTCCAGGGCTACCATGTCACTCGGGCCACTGCTACCCGGATAACCAGTCCACAGCTACCATGTCACTTAGCTACAGGCCACAGCTGCCATGTCACTCAACCCATAACTACCATGTCACCCAGTCCACAGCTATCATGTCAGTCAACCCACAACTACCATGCCACTCATGCCACTGCTACCCTGACAGCCAGTCCATGGCTACCATGTCACTCAGGCCACTGCTACCCCGATAACCATTCCAGGGCTACTATGTCACTCAAGCCACTGCAACCCTGATAACCAGTCCACAGCTACCATGCCAATTAGCTACAGGCCACAGCTGCCATGTCACTCAACCCATAACTACCATGTCACCCAGTCCACAGCTATCATGTCACTCAACACACAACTAACTTGCCACTCACGCCACTGCTACCCTGACAGCCAGTCCAGGGCTACAATGTCACTCAGGCCACGGCTACCCTGATAACCAGTCCACGGCTACCGTGTCACTCAGGCCACTGCTACCCTGATAACCAGTCCAGAGCTACCATGTCACTCAGTCCTCTGCTACCCTGATTACCGGTCCAGGGCTACCAGTTCACTTTGGCCACTGCTACCCTGATAACCAGTCCAGGGCTACCAGTTCACTCTGGTCACTGCTACCCTGATAAGCAGTCCAGGGATACCATGTCACTCAGGACACTGCTACCCTGATAACCAGTCCAGGGCTACCATGTCACACAGGCCACAACTACCAAACCACTGCTAACCTGACAACCAGTCCACGTCTGCCATGTTACTTAGGCCACTGCTACCCTGACAACCAGTCCGGGGCTACCATGTCACACAGGCCACAACTACAATGCCACTGCTAACCTGACAACCAGTCCAGGGCTGCCATGTCACTTAGGCCACAGCTACACAGATAACCAGTCCACGGCTACCATGGCACTCATGCCACTGCTACCCTGATAACCAGTCCAGGACTACTGTGTCACTTAGGCCAAAGCTACCCTGATAACCAGTACAGGGCTACCATGTCACTCAGGACACTGCTACCCTGATAACCAGTCCAGGGCTACCATGTCACTCGGGCCACTGCTACCCGGATAACCAGTCCACAGCTACCATGTCACTTAGCTACAGGCCACAGCTGCCATGTCACTCAACCCATAACTACCATGTCACCCAGTCCTCAGCTATCATGTCAGTCAACCCACAACTACCATGCCACTCATGCCACTGCTACCCTGACAGCCAGTCCAGAGCTACAATGTCACTCAGGCCACTGCTACCCTGATAACCAGTTTAGGGCTACCGTGTCACTCAGTCCACTGCTACCCTGATAACCAGTCCAGAGCTACCATGTCACTCAGTCCACTGCTACATACCCTGATAACCAGTCCAGGGCTACCAGTTCACTCTGGCCACTGCTACCCTGATAACCTGTCCAGGGCTACCTTGTCACTCAGGCCATTGCTACCCTGATAACCAGTTCAGGCTACCATGTCAGTCAGGCCGCTGCTACCCCGATAACCAGTCCAGGGCTACCATGTCACTCAGGCCACTGCTACCCAGATAACCAGTACAGGGCAACCTTGTCACTCAGGCCACTGCTACCCTGATAACCAGTCCAGGCTACCATGTCACTCGGGCCACTGCTACCCCGATAACCAGTCCAGGGCTACCATGTCACTCAGGCCACTGCTACCCAGATAACCAGTACAGGGCAACCTTGTCACTCAGGCCACTGCTACCCTGATAACCAGTCCAGGCTACCATGTCACTCAGGCCACTGCTACCCCAATAACCAGTCCAGGGCTACTATGTCACTCAAGCCACTGCAACCCTGATAACCAGTCCACAGCTACCATGCCACTTAGCTACAGGCCACAGCTGCCATGTCACTCAACCCATAACTACCATGTCACCCAGTCCACAGCTATCATGTCACTCAACACACAACTACCATGCCATTCACGCCACTGCTACCCTGACAGCCAGTCTATGGCTACAATGTCACTCAGGCCACGGCTACCCTGATATCCAGTTTAGGGCTACCGTGTCACTCAGTCCACTTCTACCCTGATAACCAGTCCAGAGCTACCATGTCACTCAGTCCACTGCTACCCTGATAACGAGTCCAGGGCTACCAGTTCACTCTAGCCACTGCTACCCTGATAACCTGTCCAGGGCTACCTTGTCACTTAGGCCATTGCTACCCTGATAACCAGTCCAGGCTACCATGTCAGTCAGGCCACTGCTACCCCGATAACCAGTCCAGGGCTACCATGTCACTCAGGCCACTGCTACCCAGATAACCATTACAGCGCAACCTTGTCACTCAGGCCACTGCTACCCTGATAAACAGTCCTGGCTACCATGTCACTCAGGCCACTGATACCCCGATAACCAGTCCAGGGCTACTATGTCACTCAAGCCACTGCAACCCTGATAACCAGTCCACAGCTACCATGCCACTTAGCTACAGGCCACAGCTGCCATGTCACTCAACCCATAACTACCATGTCACCCAGTCCACAGCTATCATGTCACTCAACACACAACTAACATGCCACTCACGCCACTGCTACCCTGACAGCCAGTCCAGGGCTACAATGTCACTCAGGCCACGGCTACCCTGATAACCAGTCCAGGGCTACCGTGTCACTCAGGCCACTGCTACCCTGATAACCAGTCCAGAGCTACCATGTCACTCAGTCCTCTGCTACCCTGATTACCAGTCCAGGGCTACCAGTTCACTCTGGCCACTGCTACCCTGATAACCAGTCCAGGGCTACCAGTTCACTCTGGTCACTGCTACCCTGATAACCAGTCTAGGGCTACCTTGTCACTCAGGCCACTGCTACCCTGATAAAAAGTCCAGAGCTACCATGTCACTTACGCCACAGCTACCCTAATAACCAGTCCTAGGCTACCGTGTCACTCAGGCCACTGCTACCCTGATAACCAGTTCAGGGTCACCATGTCACTCAGGCCACTGCTACCCTGATAACCAGTCCAGGGCTACTGTTTCACTCAGGCTATTGCTACCGTGATAACCAGTTCACAGCTACCATGCCACTTAGCCACAGGCCACAGCTGCCATGCCACCCAGCCCACAGCTACCGTATCACTCAATTACCATGTCACCCAGTCAGCAGCTATGATGTCACTTAACCCACAACTACCATGTCACACAGGCTTCACTTACCCTGATAATCAGCCCACAGCTACCATGCCACTTAGCCACGGGCCACAGCTACCATGCCACCCAGCCCACAGGCTGCCATATCATTCAACCCACAACTACTATGTCACCCAGTCCATAGCTATCATGTCACTCAACCCACAACTGCCATGCCACTCTGGACACTGCTACCCTTACAACCAGTCCAGGGCTACCATGTCACTCATACCACTGCTACCCTGATAACCAGTCCAGGGCTACCATGTCACACAGGCCACAACTACTAAACCACTGCTAACCTGACAACCAGTCCAGGGCTGCCATGTTACTTAGGCCACTGCTACCCTGATAACCAGTCCGGGGCTACCATGTCACACAGGCCACAACTACAATGCCACTGCTAACCTGACAACCAGTCCAGGACTGCCATGTCACTTAGGCCACAGCTACCCTGATAACCAGTCCACGGCTACCATGGCACTCATGCCACTGCTACCCTGATAACAAGTCCAGGACTACTGTGTCACTTAGGCCAAAGCTACCCTGATAACCAATCCAGGGCTACCATGTCACTCAGGACACTGCTACCCTGATAACCATTCCAGGGCTACCATGTCACTCGGGCCACTGCTACCCTGATAACCAGTCCACAGCTACCATGTCACTTAGCTACATGCCACAGCTGCCATGTCACTCAACCCATAACTACCATGTCACCCAGTCCACAGCTATCATGTCAGTCAACCCACAACTAGCATGCCACTCATGCCACTGTTACCCTGACAGCCAGTCCAGGGCTACAATGTCACTCAGGCCACTGCTACCCTGATAACCAGTTTAGGGCTACCGTGTCACTCAGTCCACTGCTACCCTGATAACCAGTCCAGAGCTACCATGTCACTCAGTCCACTGCTACATACCCTGATAACCAGTCCAGGGCTACCAGTTCACTCTGGCCACTGCTACCCTGATAACCTGTCCAGGGCTACCTTGTCACTCAGGCCATTGCTACCCTGATAACCAGTTCAGGCTACCATGTCAGTCAGGCCGCTGCTACCCCGATAACCAGTCCAGGGCTACCATGTCACTCAGTCCACTGCTACCCAGATAACCAGTACAGGGCAACCTTGTCACTCAGGCCACTGCTACCCTGATAACCAGTCCAGGCTACCATGTCACTCGGGCCACTGCTACCCCGATAACCAGTCCAGGGCTACCATGTCACTCAGGCCACTGCTACCCAGATAACCAGTACAGGGCAACCTTGTCACTCAGGCCACTGCTACCCTGATAACCAGTCCAGGCTACCATGTCACTCAGGCCACTGCTACCCCAATAACCAGTCCAGGGCTACTATGTCACTCAAGCCACTGCAACCCTGATAACCAGTCCACAGCTACCATGCCACTTAGCTACAGGCCACAGCTGCCATGTCACTCAACCCATAACTACCATGTCACCCAGTCCACAGCTATCATATCACTCAACACACAACTACCATGCCACTCACGCCACTGATACCCTGACAGCCAGTCTATGGCTACAATGTCACTCAGGCCACGGCTACCCTGATAACCAGTTTAGGGCTACCGTGTCACTCAGTCCACTTCTACCCTGATAACCAGTCCAGAGCTACCATGTCACTCAGTCCACTGCTACCCTGATAACGAGTGCAGGGCTACCAGTTCACTCTGGCCACTGCTACCCCGATAACCTGTCCAGGGCTACCTTGTCACTTAGGCCATTGCTACCCTGATAACCAGTCCAGGCTACCATGTCAGCCAGGCCACTGCTACCCCGATAACCAGTCCAGGGCTACCATGTCACTCAGGCCACTGCTACCCAGATAACCAGTACAGGGCAACCTTGTCACTCAGGCCACTGCTACCCTGATAAACAGTCCTGGCTACCATGTCACTCAGGCCACTGCTACCCCGATAACCAGTCCAGGGCTACTATGTCACTCAAGCCACTGCAACCCTGATAACCAGTCCACAGCTACCATGCCACTTAGCTACAGGCCGCAGCTGCCATGTCACTCAACCCATAACTACCATGTCACCTAGTCCACAGCTATCATGTCACTCAACACACAACTAACATGCCACTCACGCCACTGCTACCCTGACAGCCAGTCCAGGGCTACAATGTTACTCAGGCCACGGCTACCCTGATAACCAGTCCAGGGCTACCGTGTCACTCAGGCCACTGCTACCCTGATAACCAGTCCAGAGCTACCATGTCACTCAGTCTTCTGCTACCCTGATTACCAGTCCAGGGCTACCAGTTCACTCTGGCCACTGCTACCCTGATAACCAGTCCAGGGCTACCAGTTCACTCTGGTCACTGCTACCCTGATAACCAGTCCAGGGCTACCTTGTCACTCAGGCCACTGCTACCCTGATAAAAAGTCCAGGGCTACCATGTCACTTACGCCACAGCTACCCTAATAACCAGTCCTAGGCTACCGTGTCACTCAGGCCACTGCTAACCTGATAACCAGTCCAGGGCTACTGTTTCACTCAGGCTATTGCTACCGTGATAACCAGTTCACAGCTACCATGCCACTTAGCCACAGGCCACAGCTGCCATGCCACCCAGCCCACAGCTACCGTATCACTCAATTACCATGTCACCCAGTCAGCAGCTATTATGTCACTCAACCCACAACTACCATGTCACACAGGCTTCACTTACCCTGATAATCAGCCCACAGCTACCATGCCACTTAGCCACGGGCCACAGCTACCACGCCACCCAGCCCACAGGCTGCCATATCATTCAACCCACAACTACTATGTCACCCAGTCCATAGCTATCATGTCACTCAACCCACAACTGCCATGCCACTCTGGACACTGCTACCCTTACAACCAGTCCAGGGCTACCATGTCACTCAGGCCACTGCTACCCTGATAACCAGTCCAGGGCTACCATGTCACAGAGGCCACAACTACCAAACCACTGCTAACCTGACAACCAGTCCAGGGCTGCCATGTTACTTAGGCCACTGCTACCCTGATAACCAGTCCGGGGCTACCATGTCACACAGGCCACAACTACAATGCCGCTGCTAACCTGACAACCAGTCCAGGGCTGCCATGTCACTTAGGCCACAGCTACCCTGATAACCAGTCCACGGCTACCATGGCACTCATGCCACTGCTACCCTGATAACCAGTCCAGGACTACTGTGTCACTTAGGCCAAAGCTACCCTGATAACCAGTCCAGGGCTACCATGTCACTCAGGACACTGCTACCCTGATAACCAGTCCAGGGCTACCATGTGTCTCGGGCCACTGCTACCCTGATAACCAGTCCACAGATACCATGTCACTTACCTACAGGCCACAGCTGCCATGTCACTCAACCCATAACTACCATGTCACCCATTCCACAGCTATCATGTCAGTCAACCCACAACGACCATGCCACTCATGAAACTGCTACCCTGACAGCCAGTCCAGGGCTACAATGTCACTCAGGCCACTGCTACCCTGATAACCAGTTTAGGGCTACCGTGTCACTCAGTCCACTGCTACCCTGATAACCATTCCAGAGCTACCATGTCACTCAGTCCACTGCTACATACCCTGATAACCAGTCCAGGGCTACCAGTTCACTCTGGCCACTGCTACCCTGATAACCTGTCCAGGGCTACCTTGTCACTCAGGCCATTGCTACCCTGATAACCAGTCGAGGCTACCATGTCAGTCAGGCCACTGCTACCACGATAACCAGTCCAGGGCTACCATGTCACTCAGGCCACTGCTACCCAGATAACCAGTACAGGGCAACCTTGTCACTCAGGCCACTGCTACCCTGATAACCAGTCCAGGCTACCATGTCACTCAGGCCACTGCTACCCCAATAACCAGTCCAGGGCTACTATGTCACTCAAGCCACTGCAACCCTGATAACCAGTCCACAGCTACCATGCCACTTAGCTACAGGCCACAGCTGCCATGTCACTCAACCCATAACTACCATGTCACCCAGTCCACAGCTATCATGTCACTCAACACACAACTACCATGCCACTCACGCCACTGCTACCCTGACAGCCAGTCCATGGCTACAATGTCACTCAGGCCACGGCTACCCTGATAACCGGTCCAGGGCTACCGTGTCACTCAGGCCACTGCTACCCTGATAACCAGTCCAGAGCTACCATGTCACTCAGTCCTCTGCTACCCTGATAACCAGTCCAGGGCTACCAGTTCATTCTGGCCACTGCTACCCTGATAACCAGTCCAGGGCTACCTTGTCACTCAGGCCACTGCTACCCTGATAACCAGTACAGGCTACCATGTCACTCAGGCCACTGCTACCCCGATAACCAGTCCAGGGCTACCATGTCACTGCCACAACTACAATGCCACTGCTAACCTGACAACCAGTCCAGGGCTGCCATGTCACTTAGGCCACAGCTACCCTGATAACCAGTCCATGGCTACCATCTCACTCATGCCACTGCTACCCTGATAACCTGTCCAGGACTACTGTGTCACTTAGGCCAAAGCTACCCTGATAACCAGTCCAGGGCTACCATGTCACTCGGGCCACTGCTACCCTGATAACCAGTCCACAGCTACCATGCCACTTAGCTACAGGCCACAGCTGCCATGTCACTCAACCCATAACTACCATGTCACCCAGTCCACAGCTATCATGTCACTAAACCCACAACTACCATGCCAGTCATGCCACTGCTACCCTGACAGCCAGTCCAGGGCTACAATGTCACTCAGGCCATTGCTACCCTGATAACCAGTTTAGGGCTACTGTGTCACTCAGTCCACTGCTACCCTGATAACCAGTCCAGAGCTACCATGTCACTCAGTCCACTGCTACCCTGATAACGAGTCCAGGGCTACCAGTTCACTCTGGCCACTGCTACCCTGATAACCTGTCTAGGGCTACCTTGTCACTTAGGCCATTGCTACCCTGATAACCAGTCCAGGCTACCATGTCAGTCAGGCCACTGCTACCCAGATAACCAGTACAGGGCAACCTTGTCACTCAGGCCACTGCTACCCTGATAACCAGTCCTGGCTACCATGTCACTCAGGCCACTGCTACCCCGATAACCATTCCAGGGCTACTATGTCACTCAAGCCACTGCAACCCTGATAACCAGTCCACAGCTACCATGCCACTTAGCTACAGGCCACAGCTGCCATGTCACTCAACCCATAACTACCATGTCACCCAGTCCACAGCTATCATGTCACTAAACCCACAACTACCATGCCAGTCATGCCACTGCTACCCTGACAGCCAGTCCAGGGCTACAATGTCACTCAGGCCACTGCTACCCTGATAACCAGTTTAGGGCTACTGTGTCACTCAGTCCACTGCTACCCTGATAACCAGTCCAGAGCTACCATGTCACTCAGTCCACTGCTACCCTGATAACGAGTCCAGGGCTACCAGTTCACTCTGGCCACTGCTACCCTGATAACCTGTCCAGGGCTACCTTGTCACTTAGGCCATTGCTACCCTGATAACCAGTCCAGGCTACCATGTCAGTCAGGCCACTGCTACCCAGATAACCAGTACAGGGCAACCTTGTCACTCAGGCCACTGCTACCCTGATAACCAGTCCTGGCTACCATGTCACTCAGGCCACTGCTACCCGATAACCATTCCAGGGCTACTATGTCACTCAAGCCATTGCAACCCTGATAACCAGTCCACAGCTACCATGCCACTTAGCTACAGGCCACAGCTGCCATGTCACTCAACCCATAACTACCATGTCACCCAGTCCACAGCTATCATGTCAGTAAACCCACAACTACCATGCCAGTCATGCCACTGCTACCCTGACAGCCAGTCCAGGGCTACAATGTCACTCAGTCCTCTGCTACCCTGATTACCGGTCCAGGGCTACCAGTTCACTTTGGCCACTGCTACCCTGATAACCAGTCCAGGGCTACCAGTTCACTCTGGTCACTGCTACCCTGATAAGCAGTCCAGGGCTACAATGTCATTCAGGCCACGGCTACCCTGATAACCAGTCCAGGGCTACCGTGTCACTCAGGCCACTGCTACCCTGATAACCAGTCCAGAGCTACCATGTCACTCAGTCCTCTGATACCCTGATTACCGGTCCAGGGCTACCAGTTCACTTTGGCCACTGCTACCCTGATAACCAGTCCAGGGCTACCAGTTCACTCTGGTCACTGCTACCCTGATAAGCAGTCCAGGGCTACCTTGTCACTCAGGCCACTGCTACCCTGATAAAAAGTCGAGGGCTACCATGTCACTCAGGCCACTGCTACCCTGATAAGCAGTCCAGGGCTACCATGTCACTCAGGCCACTGCTACCCTGATATCCAGTCCAAGGCGACTATGTCACTCAGGCCACCGCTACCCTGATAACCAGTCCAGGGCTACAGTGTCACTTAGACCACTGCTACCCTGATAACCAGTCCAGTGCTACTGTGTCACTCAGACCACTGCTACCCTAATAAACAGTCCAGGGCTACCATGTCACTCAGGCCACTGCTACCCTGATAATCAGTCCAGGGCTACCATGTCACTCTGGCCATGGCTATCCTGATAACCAGTCCAGGGCACCATGTCACTCAGTCCACTGCTACCCTGATAACCAGTCCAGAGCTACCATGTCACTCTGGCCACTGCTACCCAGATAACCTGTCCAGGGCTACCTTGTCACTCAGGCCATTTCTACCCTGATAACCAGTCCAGGCTACAATGTCAGTCAGGCCACTGCTACCCTGATAACCAGTCCATGGATACCATGTCACTCAGGCCACTGCTACCCAGATAACCAGTACAGGGCAACCTTGTCACTCAGGCCACTGCTACCCTGATAACCAGTCCCGGCTACCATGTCACTCAGGCCACTGCTACCCCGATAACCAGTCCAGGGCTACTATGTCACTCAAGCCACTGCAACCCTGATAACCAGTCCACAGCTACCATGCCACTTAGCTACAGGCCACAGCTGCCATGTCACTCAACCCATAACTACCATGTTACCCAGTCCACATCTATCATGTCACTCAACACACAACTACCATGCCACTCACGCCACTGCTACCCTGACAGCCAGTCCAGGGCTACAATGTCACTCAGGCCACTGCTACCCTTATAATCAGTCCAGGGCTACCATGTCACTCTGGCCATGGCTATCCTGATAACCAGTCCACGGCTACCAGGTCACTCAGGCCACTTCTACCCTGATAACCAGTCCAGGGCTACCATTTCACTCAGGCCACTGCTACCCTAATAACCAGTCCAGGGCTACCATGTCACTCAGGCCACTGCTACCCTGATAACCAGTCCAAGGCTACCATGTCACTCAGGCCACTGCTATCCTGATAACCAGTCCAGGGCTACCATGTCACTCAGGCCAATGCTACCCTGATAACCAGTCCAGGGCTACCACGTCACCCACACCACTGCTACCCTGATAACCAGCCCACAGCTACCAGGTCACTCAGGCCACTGCTACCCTAATAAGCAGTCCAGGGCTACCATGTCACTTAGGCCACTGCTACCCTGATAACCAGCCCAGCGCTACGGTGACACTCAGGCCACTGCTACCCTGATAACCAGTCCACGGCAACCATTTCACTCAGGCCACTGCTACCCTGATAACGAGTCCAGGGCTACCGTGTCACTCAGGCCACTGCTACCTTGATAACCAGTCGAGGGCTACCATGTCACTCAGGCCACTGCTACCCCGATAACCAGTCCCGGGCTACCATTGCTCAGGCCACTGCTACCCTGATAACCAGTCCAGGGCAACCATTTCACTCAGGCCACTGCTACCGCGATAACCAGTCCAGGGCAACCATTTCACTCAGTCCACTGGTACCCTGATAACCAGATCAGACTACCATTTCACTCAGGCCTTTGCTACCCTGATAACCAGTCCATGGATACCATGTCACTCAGGCCACTGCTACCCTGATAACCAGCCCAGGGCTACTATGTCACTCAGGCCACTGCTACCCTAATTACCAGTCCAGGGCTACCATGTCACTCAGGCCACTGCTACCCTGATAACCAGTCCAAGGCTACCATGACACTCAGGTCACTGCTATCCTGATAACCAGTCCAGGGCTACCATGTCACTCAGGCCACTGCTACCCTGATAACCAGTCCAGAGCTACCATGTCACTCAGTCCTCTGCTACCCTGATAACCAGTCCAGGGCTACCAGTTCATTCTGGCCACTGCTACCCTGATAACCAGTCCAGGGTTACCTTGTCACTCAGGCCACTGCTACCCTGATAAACAGTACAGGCTACCATGTCACTCAGGCCACTGCTACCCCGATAACCAGTCCAGGGCTACCATGTCACTGCCACAACTACAATGCCACTGCTAACCTGACAACCAGTCCAGGGCTGCCATGTCACTTAGGCCACAGCTACCCTGATAACCAGTCCATGGCTACCATCTCACTCATGCCACTGCTACCCTGATAACCTGTCCAGGACTACCATGTCACTCAGGCCACTGCTACCCCGATAACCAGTCCAGGGCTACCATGTCACTCAGGCCACTGCTACCCAGATAACCAGTACAGGGCAACCTTGTCACTCAGGCCACTGCTACCCTGATAACCAGTCCAGGCTACCATGTCACTCAGGCCACTGCTACCCCAATAACCAGTTCAGGGCTACTATGTCACTCAAGCCACTGCAACCCTGATAACCAGTCCACAGCTACCATGCCACTTAGCTACAGGCCACAGCTGCCATGTCACTCAACCCATAACTACCATGTCACCCAGTCCACAGCTATCATGTCACTCAACACACAACTACCATGCCACTCATGCCACTGCTACCCTGACAGCCAGTCCATGGCTACAATGTCACTCAGGCCACGGCTACCCTGATAACCGGTCCAGGGCTACCGTGTCACTCAGGCCACTGCTACCCTGATAACCAGTCCAGGACTACTGTGTCACTTAGGCCAAAGCTACCCTGATAACCAATCCAGGGCTACCATGTCACTCAGGACACTGCTACCCTGATAACCATTCCAGGGCTACCATGTCACTCGGGCCACTGCTACCCTGATAACCAGTCCACAGCTACCATGTCACTTAGCTACATGCCACAGCTGCCATGTCACTCAACCCATAACTACCATGTCACCCAGTCCACAGCTATCATGTCAGTCAACCCACAACTAGCATGCCACTCATGCCACTGTTACCCTGACAGCCAGTCCAGGGCTACAATGTCACTCAGGCCACTGCTACCCTGATAACCAGTTTAGGGCTACCGTGTCACTCAGTCCACTGCTACCCTGATAACCAGTCCAGAGCTACCATGTCACTCAGTCCACTGCTACATACCCTGATAACCAGTCCAGGGCTACCAGTTCACTCTGGCCACTGCTACCCTGATAACCTGTCCAGGGCTACCTTGTCACTCAGGCCATTGCTACCCTGATAACCAGTTCAGGCTACCATGTCAGTCAGGCCGCTGCTACCCCGATAACCAGTCCAGGGCTACCATGTCACTCAGTCCACTGCTACCCAGATAACCAGTACAGGGCAACCTTGTCACTCAGGCCACTGCTACCCTGATAACCAGTCCAGGCTACCATGTCACTCGGGCCACTGCTACCCCGATAACCAGTCCAGGGCTACCATGTCACTCAGGCCACTGCTACCCAGATAACCAGTACAGGGCAACCTTGTCACTCAGGCCACTGCTACCCTGATAACCAGTCCAGGCTACCATGTCACTCAGGCCACTGCTACCCCAATAACCAGTCCAGGGCTACTATGTCACTCAAGCCACTGCAACCCTGATAACCAGTCCACAGCTACCATGCCACTTAGCTACAGGCCACAGCTGCCATGTCACTCAACCCATAACTACCATGTCACCCAGTCCACAGCTATCATATCACTCAACACACAACTACCATGCCACTCACGCCACTGATACCCTGACAGCCAGTCTATGGCTACAATGTCACTCAGGCCACGGCTACCCTGATAACCAGTTTAGGGCTACCGTGTCACTCAGTCCACTTCTACCCTGATAACCAGTCCAGAGCTACCATGTCACTCAGTCCACTGCTACCCTGATAACGAGTGCAGGGCTACCAGTTCACTCTGGCCACTGCTACCCCGATAACCTGTCCAGGGCTACCTTGTCACTTAGGCCATTGCTACCCTGATAACCAGTCCAGGCTACCATGTCAGCCAGGCCACTGCTACCCCGATAACCAGTCCAGGGCTACCATGTCACTCAGGCCACTGCTACCCAGATAACCAGTACAGGGCAACCTTGTCACTCAGGCCACTGCTACCCTGATAAACAGTCCTGGCTACCATGTCACTCAGGCCACTGCTACCCCGATAACCAGTCCAGGGCTACTATGTCACTCAAGCCACTGCAACCCTGATAACCAGTCCACAGCTACCATGCCACTTAGCTACAGGCCGCAGCTGCCATGTCACTCAACCCATAACTACCATGTCACCTAGTCCACAGCTATCATGTCACTCAACACACAACTAACATGCCACTCACGCCACTGCTACCCTGACAGCCAGTCCAGGGCTACAATGTCACTCAGGCCACGGCTACCCTGATAACCAGTCCAGGGGTACCGTGTCACTCAGGCCACTGCTACCCTGATAACCAGTCCAGAGCTACCATGTCACTCAGTCTTCTGCTACCCTGATTACCAGTCCAGGGCTACCAGTTCACTCTGGCCACTGCTACCCTGATAACCAGTCCAGGGCTACCAGTTCACTCTGGTCACTGCTACCCTGATAACCAGTCCAGGGCTACCTTGTCACTCAGGCCACTGCTACCCTGATAAAAAGTCCAGGGCTACCATGTCACTTACGCCACAGCTACCCTAATAACCAGTCCTAGGCTACCGTGTCACTCAGGCCACTGCTAACCTGATAACCAGTCCAGGGCTACTGTTTCACTCAGGCTATTGCTACCGTGATAACCAGTTCACAGCTACCATGCCACTTAGCCACAGGCCACAGCTGCCATGCCACCCAGCCCACAGCTACCGTATCACTCAATTACCATGTCACCCAGTCAGCAGCTATTATGTCACTCAACCCACAACTACCATGTCACACAGGCTTCACTTACCCTGATAATCAGCCCACAGCTACCATGCCACTTAGCCACGGGCCACAGCTACCACGCCACCCAGCCCACAGGCTGCCATATCATTCAACCCACAACTACTATGTCACCCAGTCCATAGCTATCATGTCACTCAACCCACAACTGCCATGCCACTCTGGACACTGCTACCCTTACAACCAGTCCAGGGCTACCATGTCACTCAGGCCACTGCTACCCTGATAACCAGTCCAGGGCTACCATGTCACAGAGGCCACAACTACCAAACCACTGCTAACCTGACAACCAGTCCAGGGCTGCCATGTTACTTAGGCCACTGCTACCCTGATAACCAGTCCGGGGCTACCATGTCACACAGGCCACAACTACAATGCCGCTGCTAACCTGACAACCAGTCCAGGGCTGCCATGTCACTTAGGCCACAGCTACCCTGATAACCAGTCCACGGCTACCATGGCACTCATGCCACTGCTACCCTGATAACCAGTCCAGGACTACTGTGTCACTTAGGCCAAAGCTACCCTGATAACCAGTCCAGGGCTACCATGTCACTCAGGACACTGCTACCCTGATAACCAGTCCAGGGCTACCATGTGTCTCGGGCCACTGCTACCCTGATAACCAGTCCACAGATACCATGTCACTTACCTACAGGCCACAGCTGCCATGTCACTCAACCCATAACTACCATGTCACCCATTCCACAGCTATCATGTCAGTCAACCCACAACGACCATGCCACTCATGAAACTGCTACCCTGACAGCCAGTCCAGGGCTACAATGTCACTCAGGCCACTGCTACCCTGATAACCAGTTTAGGGCTACCGTGTCACTCAGTCCACTGCTACCCTGATAACCATTCCAGAGCTACCATGTCACTCAGTCCACTGCTACATACCCTGATAACCAGTCCAGGGCTACCAGTTCACTCTGGCCACTGCTACCCTGATAACCTGTCCAGGGCTACCTTGTCACTCAGGCCATTGCTACCCTGATAACCAGTCGAGGCTACCATGTCAGTCAGGCCACTGCTACCACGATAACCAGTCCAGGGCTACCATGTCACTCAGGCCACTGCTACCCAGATAACCAGTACAGGGCAACCTTGTCACTCAGGCCACTGCTACCCTGATAACCAGTCCAGGCTACCATGTCACTCAGGCCACTGCTACCCCAATAACCAGTCCAGGGCTACTATGTCACTCAAGCCACTGCAACCCTGATAACCAGTCCACAGCTACCATGCCACTTAGCTACAGGCCACAGCTGCCATGTCACTCAACCCATAACTACCATGTCACCCAGTCCACAGCTATCATGTCACTCAACACACAACTACCATGCCACTCACGCCACTGCTACCCTGACAGCCAGTCCATGGCTACAATGTCACTCAGGCCACGGCTACCCTGATAACCGGTCCAGGGCTACCGTGTCACTCAGGCCACTGCTACCCTGATAACCAGTCCAGAGCTACCATGTCACTCAGTCCTCTGCTACCCTGATAACCAGTCCAGGGCTACCAGTTCATTCTGGCCACTGCTACCCTGATAACCAGTCCAGGGCTACCTTGTCACTCAGGCCACTGCTACCCTGATAACCAGTACAGGCTACCATGTCACTCAGGCCACTGCTACCCCGATAACCAGTCCAGGGCTACCATGTCACTGCCACAACTACAATGCCACTGCTAACCTGACAACCAGTCCAGGGCTGCCATGTCACTTAGGCCACAGCTACCCTGATAACCAGTCCATGGCTACCATCTCACTCATGCCACTGCTACCCTGATAACCTGTCCAGGACTACTGTGCCACTTAGGCCAAAGCTACCCTGATAACCAGTCCAGGGCTACCATGTCACTCGGGCCACTGCTACCCTGATAACCAGTCCACAGCTACCATGCCACTTAGCTACAGGCCACAGCTGCCATGTCACTCAACCCATAACTACCATGTCACCCAGTCCACAGCTATCATGTCACTAAACCCACAACTACCATGCCAGTCATGCCACTGCTACCCTGACAGCCAGTCCAGGGCTACAATGTCACTCAGGCCATTGCTACCCTGATAACCAGTTTAGGGCTACTGTGTCACTCAGTCCTCTGCTACCCTGATAACCAGTCCAGAGCTACCATGTCACTCAGTCCACTGCTACCCTGATAACGAGTCCAGGGCTACCAGTTCACTCTGGCCACTGCTACCCTGATAACCTGTCTAGGGCTACCTTGTCACTTAGGCCATTGCTACCCTGATAACCAGTCCAGGCTACCATGTCAGTCAGGCCACTGCTACCCAGATAACCAGTACAGGGCAACCTTGTCACTCAGGCCACTGCTACCCTGATAACCAGTCCTGGCCACCATGTCACTCAGGCCACTGCTACCCCGATAACCATTCCAGGGCTACTATGTCACTCAAGCCACTGCAACCCTGATAACCAGTCCACAGCTACCATGCCACTTAGCTACAGGCCACAGCTGCCATGTCACTCAACCCATAACTACCATGTCACCCAGTCCACAGCTATCATGTCACTAAACCCACAACTACCATGCCAGTCATGCCACTGCTACCCTGACAGCCAGTCCAGGGCTACAATGTCACTCAGGCCACTGCTACCCTGATAACCAGTTTAGGGCTACTGTGTCACTCAGTCCACTGCTACCCTGATAACCAGTCCAGAGCTACCATGTCACTCAGTCCACTGCTACCCTGATAACGAGTCCAGGGCTACCAGTTCACTCTGGCCACTGCTACCCTGATAACCTGTCCAGGGCTACCTTGTCACTTAGGCCATTGCTACCCTGATAACCAGTCCAGGCTACCATGTCAGTCAGGCCACTGCTACCCAGATAACCAGTACAGGGCAACCTTGTCACTCAGGCCACTGCTACCCTGATAACCAGTCCTGGCTACCATGTCACTCAGGCCACTGCTACCCGATAACCATTCCAGGGCTACTATGTCACTCAAGCCATTGCAACCCTGATAACCAGTCCACAGCTACCATGCCACTTAGCTACAGGCCACAGCTGCCATGTCACTCAACCCATAACTACCATGTCACCCAGTCCACAGCTATCATGTCAGTAAACCCACAACTACCATGCCAGTCATGCCACTGCTACCCTGACAGCCAGTCCAGGGCTACAATGTCACTCAGTCCTCTGCTACCCTGATTACCGGTCCAGGGCTACCAGTTCACTTTGGCCACTGCTACCCTGATAACCAGTCCAGGGCTACCAGTTCACTCTGGTCACTGCTACCCTGATAAGCAGTCCAGGGCTACAATGTCATTCAGGCCACGGCTACCCTGATAACCAGTCCAGGGCTACCGTGTCACTCAGGCCACTGCTACCCTGATAACCAGTCTAGAGCTACCATGTCACTCAGTCCTCTGATACCCTGATTACCGGTCCAGGGCTACCAGTTCACTTTGGCCACTGCTACCCTGATAACCAGTCCAGGGCTACCAGTTCACTCTGGTCACTGCTACCCTGATAAGCAGTCCAGGGCTACCTTGTCACTCAGGCCACTGCTACCCTGATAAAAAGTCGAGGGCTACCATGTCACTCAGGCCACTGCTACCCTGATAAGCAGTCCAGGGCTACCATGTCACTCAGGCCACTGCTACCCTGATATCCAGTCCAAGGCGACTATGTCACTCAGGCCACCGCTACCCTGATAACCAGTCCAGGGCTACAGTGTCACTTAGACCACTGCTACCCTGATAACCAGTCCAGTGCTACTGTGTCACTCAGACCACTGCTACCCTAATAAACAGTCCAGGGCTACCATGTCACTCAGGCCACTGCTACCCTGATAATCAGTCCAGGGCTACCATGTCACTCTGGCCATGGCTATCCTGATAACCAGTCCAGGGCACCATGTCACTCAGTCCACTGCTACCCTGATAACCAGTCCAGAGCTACCATGTCACTCTGGCCACTGCTACCCAGATAACCTGTCCAGGGCTACCTTGTCACTCAGGCCATTTCTACCCTGATAACCAGTCCAGGCTACAATGTCAGTCAGGCCACTGCTACCCTGATAACCAGTCCATGGATACCATGTCACTCAGGCCACTGCTACCCAGATAACCAGTACAGGGCAACCTTGTCACTCAGGCCACTGCTACCCTGATAACCAGTCCCGGCTACCATGTCACTCAGGCCACTGCTACCCCGATAACCAGTCCAGGGCTACTATGTCACTCAAGCCACTGCAACCCTGATAACCAGTCCACAGCTACCATGCCACTTAGCTACAGGCCACAGCTGCCATGTCACTCAACCCATAACTACCATGTTACCCAGTCCACATCTATCATGTCACTCAACACACAACTACCATGCCACTCACGCCACTGATACCCTGACAGCCAGTCCAGGGCTACAATGTCACTCAGGCCACTGCTACCCTTATAATCAGTCCAGGGCTACCATGTCACTCTGGCCATGGCTATCCTGATAACCAGTCCACGGCTACCAGGTCACTCAGGCCACTTCTACCCTGATAACCAGTCCAGGGCTACCATTTCACTCAGGCCACTGCTACCCTAATAACCAGTCCAGGGCTACCATGTCACTCAGGCCACTGCTACCCTGATAACCAGTCCAAGGCTACCATGTCACTCAGGCCACTGCTATCCTGATAACCAGTCCAGGGCTACCATGTCACTCAGGCCAATGCTACCCTGATAACCAGTCCAGGGCTACCACGTCACCCACACCACTGCTACCCTGATAACCAGCCCACAGCTACCAGGTCACTCAGGCCACTGCTACCCTAATAAGCAGTCCAGGGCTACCATGTCACTTAGGCCACTGCTACCCTGATAACCAGCCCAGCGCTACGGTGACACTCAGGCCACTGCTACCCTGATAACCAGTCCACGGCAACCATTTCACTCAGGCCACTGCTACCCTGATAACGAGTTCAGGGCTACCGTGTCACTCAGGCCACTGCTACCTTGATAACCAGTCGAGGGCTACCATGTCACTCAGGCCACTGCTACCCCGATAACCAGTCCCGGGCTACCATTGCTCAGGCCACTGCTACCCTGATAACCAGTCCAGGGCAACCATTTCACTCAGGCCACTGCTACCGCGATAACCAGTCCAGGGCAACCATTTCACTCAGTCCACTGGTACCCTGATAACCAGATCAGACTACCATTTCACTCAGGCCTTTGCTACCCTGATAACCAGTCCATGGATACCATGTCACTCAGGCCACTGCTACCCTGATAACCAGCCCAGGGCTACTATGTCACTCAGGCCACTGCTACCCTAATTACCAGTCCAGGGCTACCATGTCACTCAGGCCACTGCTACCCTGATAACCAGTCCAAGGCTACCATGACACTCAGGTCACTGCTATCCTGATAACCAGTCCAGGGCTACCATGTCACTCAGGCCACTGCTACCCTGATAACCAGTCCAGAGCTACCATGTCACTCAGTCCTCTGCTACCCTGATAACCAGTCCAGGGCTACCAGTTCATTCTGGCCACTGCTACCCTGATAACCAGTCCAGGGTTACCTTGTCACTCAGGCCACTGCTACCCTGATAAACAGTACAGGCTACCATGTCACTCAGGCCACTGCTACCCCGATAACCAGTCCAGGGCTACCATGTCACTGCCACAACTACAATGCCACTGCTAACCTGACAACCAGTCCAGGGCTGCCATGTCACTTAGGCCACAGCTACCCTGATAACCAGTCCATGGCTACCATCTCACTCATGCCACTGCTACCCTGATAACCTGTCCAGGACTACCATGTCACTCAGGCCACTGCTACCCCGATAACCAGTCCAGGGCTACCATGTCACTCAGGCCACTGCTACCCAGATAACCAGTACAGGGCAACCTTGTCACTCAGGCCACTGCTACCCTGATAACCAGTCCAGGCTACCATGTCACTCAGGCCACTGCTACCCCAATAACCAGTTCAGGGCTACTATGTCACTCAAGCCACTGCAACCCTGATAACCAGTCCACAGCTACCATGCCACTTAGCTACAGGCCACAGCTGCCATGTCACTCAACCCATAACTACCATGTCACCCAGTCCACAGCTATCATGTCACTCAACACACAACTACCATGCCACTCATGCCACTGCTACCCTGACAGCCAGTCCATGGCTACAATGTCACTCAGGCCACGGCTACCCTGATAACCGGTCCAGGGCTACCGTGTCACTCAGGCCACTGCTACCCTGATAACCAGTCCAGAGCTACCATGTCACTAAGTCCTCTGCTACCCTGATAACCAGTCCAGGGCTACCAGTTCATTCTGGCCACTGCTACCCTGATAACCAGTCCAGGGCTACCTTGTCACTCAGGCCACTGCTACCCTGATAACCAGTACAGGCTACCATGTCACTCAGGCCACTGCTACCCCGATAACCAGTCCAGGGCTACCATGTCACTGCCACAACTACAATGCCACTGCTAACCGTGACAACCAGTCCAGGGCTGCCATGTCACTTAGGCCACAGCTACCCTGATAACCAGTCCATGGCTACCATCTCACTCATGCCACTGCTACCCTGATAACCTGTCCAGGACTACTGTGTCACTTAGGCCAAAGCTACCCTGATAACCAGTCCAGGGCTACCATGTCACTCGGGCCACTGCTACCCTGATAACCAGTCCACAGCTACCATGCCACTTAGCTACAGGCCACAGCTCCCATTTCACTCAACCCATAACTACCATGTCACCCAGTCCACAGCTATCATGTCAGTAAACCCACAACTACCATGCCAGTCATGCCACTGCTACCCTGACAGCCAGTCCAGGGCTACAATGTCACTCAGGCCACTGCTACCCTGATAACCAGTTTAGGGCTACCGTGTCACTCAGTCCACTGCTACCCTGATAACCTGTCCAGGGCTACCTTGTCACTTAGGCCATTGCTACCCTGATAACCAGTCCAGGCTACCATGTCAGTCAGGCCACTGCTACCAATATAACCAGTACAGGGCAACCTTGTCACTCAGGCCACTGCTACCCTGATAACCAGTCCTGGCTACCATGTCACTCAGGCCACTGCTACCCCGATAACCAGTCCAGGGCTACTATGTCACTCAAGCCACTGCAACCCTGATAGCCAGTCCACAGCTACCATGCCACTTAGCTACAGGCCACAGCTGCCATGTCACTCAACACACAACTACCATGCCACTCACGCCACTGCTACCCTGACAGCCAGTCCATGGCTTCAATGTCACTCAGGCCACGGCTACCCTGATAACCGGTCCAGGGCTACCGTGTCACTCAGGCCACTGCTACCCTGATAACCAGCCCAGAGCTACCATGTCACTCAGTCCTCTGCTACCCTGATAACCAGTCCAGGGCTACCAGTTCACTTTGGCCACTGCTACCCTGATAACCTGTCCAGGGCTACCAGTTCGCTCTGGTCACTGCTACCCTGATAACCAGTACAGGCTACCATGTCACTCAGGCCACTGCTACCCCGATAACCAGTCCAGGGCTTCCATGTCACTCAGGCCACTGCTTCCCTGATAAGCAGTCCAGGGCAACCATGTCACTCAGGCCACCGCTACCCTGACAACCAGCCCAGGGCTACAGTGTCACTTAGACCACTGCTACCCTGATAACCAGTCCAGGGCTACTGTGTCACTCAGACCACTGCTACCCTAATAACCAGTCCAGGGCTACCATGCCACTCAGGCCACTGCTACCCTGATAATCAGTCCAGGGCTACCATGTCACTCTGGCCATGGCTATCCTGATAACCAGTCCAGGGCACCATGTCACCCAGTCCACTGCTACCCTGATAACCAGTCCAGAGCTACCATGTCACTCAATCCACTGGTACCCTGATAACGAGTCCAGGGCTACTATTTCACTCTGGCCACTGCTACCCTGATAACCTGTCCAGGGCTACCTTGTCACTCAGGCCATTTCTACCCTGATAACCAGTCCAGGCTACAATGTCAGTCAGGCCACTGCTACCCTGATAACCATTCCAGGGATACCATGTCACTCAGGCCACTGCTACCCAGATAACCAGTACAGGGCAACCTTGTCACTCAGGCCACTGCTACCCTGATAAACAGTCCAGGCTTCCATGTCACTCAGGCCACTGCTACCCCGATAACCAGTCCAGGGCTACTATGTCACTCAAGCCACTGCAACCCTGATAACCAGTCCACAGCTACCATGCCACTTAGCTACAGGCCACAGCTGCCATGTCACTCAACCCATAACTACCATGTTACCCAGTCCACAGCTATCATGTCACTCAACACACAACTACCATGCCACTCACGCCACTGCTACCCTGACAGCCAGTCCAGGGCTACAATGTCACTCAGGTCACTGCTACCCTTATACTCAGTCCAGGGCTACCATGTCACTCTGGCCATGGCTATCCTGAAAACCAGTCCAGGGCTACCATGTCACTCAGGCCACTTCTATCCTGATAACCAGTCCACGGCTACCAGGTCACTCAGGCCACTGCTACCCTGATAACCAGTCCAGGGCTACCATGTCACTCAGGCCACTGCTACCCTGATAACCAGTCCAGGGCTACCATGTCACTCAGGCCACTGCTACCCTGATAACCAGTCCAGGGCAACCATTTCACTCAGGCCACTGCTACCCTAATAACCAGTCCAGGGCTACCATGTCACTCAGGCCACTGCTACCCTGATAACCAGTCCAAGGCTACCATGTCACTCAGGCCACTGCTATCCTGATAACCAGTCCAGGGCTACCATGTCACTCAGGCCAATGCTACCCTGATAACCAGTCCAGGGCTACCACGTCACCCACACCACTGCTACCCTGATAACCAGCCCACAGCTACCAGGTCACTCAGGCCACTGCTACCCTAATAAGCAGTCCAGGGCTACCATGTCACTTAGGCCACTGCTACCCTGATAACCAGTCCAGCGCTACGGTGACACTCAGGCCACTGCTACCCTGATAACCAGTCCACGGCAACCATTTCACTCAGGCCACTGCTACCCTGATAACGAGTCCAGGGCTACTGTGTCACTCAGGCCACTGCTACCCTGATAACCAGTCGAGGGCTACCATGTCACTCAGGCCACTGCTACCCCGATAACCAGTCCCGGGCTACCATTGCTCTGGCCACTGCTACCCTGATAACCAGTCCAGGGCAACCATTTCACTCAGGCCACTGCTACCGTGATAACTAGTCCAGGGCAACCACTTCACTCAGTCCACTAGTACCCTGATAACCAGAAGAGAATACCATTTCACTCAGGCCTTTGCTACCCTGATAACCAGTCCATGGATACCATGTCACTCAGGCCACTGCTACCCTGATAACCAGCCCAGGGCTACTATGTCACTCAGGCCACTGCTACCCTAATAACCAGTCCAGGGCTACCATGTCACTCAGGCCACTGCTACCCTGATAACCAGTTTAGGGCTACTGTGTCACTCAGTCCACTGCTACCCTGATAACCAGTCCAGAGCTACCATGTCACTCAGTCCACTGCTACCCTGATAACGAGTCCAGGGCTACCAGTTCACCCTGGCCACTGCTACCCTGATAACCTGTCCAGGGCTACCTTGTCACTTAGGCCATTGCTACCCTGATAACCGTTCCAGGCTACCATGTCAGTCAGGCCACTGCTACCCAGATAACCAGTACAGGGCAACCTTGTCACTCAGGCCACTGCTACCCTGATAACCAGTCCTGGCTACCATGTCACTCAGGCCACTGCTACCCCGATAACCATTCCAGGGCTACTATGTCACTCAAGCCACTGCAACCCTGATAACCAGTCCACAGCTACCATGCCAATTAGCTACAGGCCACAGCTGCCATGTCACTCAACCCATAACTACCATGTCACCCAGTCCACAGCTATCATGTCACTCAACACACAACTAACTTGCCACTCACGCCACTGCTACCCTGACAGCCAGTCCAGGGCTACAATGTCACTCAGGCCACGGCTACCCTGATAATCAGTCCACGGCTACCGTGTCACTCAGGCCACTGCTACCCTGATAACCAGTCCAGAGCTACCATGTCACTCAGTCCTCTGCTACCCTGATTACCGGTCCAGGGCTACCAGTTCACTTTGGCCACTGCTACCCTGATAACCAGTCCAGGGCTACCAGTTCACTCTGGTCACTGCTACCCTGATAAGCAGTCCAGGGATACCATGTCACTCAGGCCACTGCTACCCTGATAAGCAGTCCAGGGCTACCATGTCACTCAGGCCACTGCTACCCTTATATCCAGTCCAAGGCGACTATGTCACTCAGGCCACTGCTACCCTGATAACCAGTCCAGGGCTACAGTGTCACTTAGACCACTGCTACCCTGATAACCAGTCCAGTGCTACTGTGTCACTCAGACCACTGCTACCCTAATAACCAGTCCAGGGCTACCATGTCACTCAGGCCACTGCTACCCTGATAATCAGTCCAGGGCTACCATGTCACTCTGGCCATGGCTATCCTGATAACCAGTCCAGGGCACCATGTCACTCAGTCCACTGCTACCCTGATAACCAGTCCAGAGCTACCATGTCACTCAGTCCACTGCTACCCTGATAACGAGTCCAGGGCTACTAGTTCTCTCTGGCCACTGCTACCCTGATAACCTGTCCAGGGCTACCTTGTCACTCAGGCCATTTCTACCCTGATAACCAGTCCAGGCTACAATGTCAGTCAGGCCACTGCTACCCTGATAACCAGTCCATGGATACCATGTCACTCAGGCCACTGCTACCCAGATAACCAGTACAGGGCAACCTTGTCACTCAGGCCACTGCTACCCTGATAACCAGTCCAGGCTACCATGTCACTCAGGCCACTGCTACCCCGATAACCAGTCCAGGGCTACTATGTCACTCAAGCCACTGCAACCCTGATAACCAGTCCACAGCTACCATGCCACTTAGCTACAGGCCACAGCTGCCATGTCACTCAACCCATAACTACCATGTTACCCAGTCCACAGCTATCATGTCACTCAACACACAACTACCATGCCACTCACGCCACTGCTACCCTGACAGCCAGTCCAGGGCTACAATGTCACTCAGGCCACTGCTACCCTTATAATCAGTCCAGGGCTACCATGTCACTCTGGCCATTGCTATCCTGATAACCAGTCCACGGCTACCAGGTCACTCAGGCCACTTCTACCCTGATAACCAGTCCAGGGCTACCATGTCACTCAGGCCACTGCTACCCTGATAACCAGTCCAGGGCTACCATGTCACTCAGGCCACTACTACCCTGATAACCAGTCCAGGGCAACCATTTCACTCAGGCCACTGCTACCCTGATAACCAGTCCAAGGATACCATGTCACTCAGGCCACTGCTATCCTGATAACCAGTCCAGGGCTACCATGTCACTCAGGCCAATGCTACCCTGATAACCAGTCCAGGGCTACCAGGTCACCCACACCACTGCTACCCTGATAACCAGCCCACAGCTACCAGGTCACTCAGGCCACTGCTACCCTAATATGCAGTCCAGGGCTACCATGTCACTTAGGCCACTGCTACCCTGATAACCAGTCCAGCGCTACGGTGACACTCAGGCCACTGCTACCCTGATAACCAGTCCACGGCAACCATTTCACTCAGGCCACTGCTACCCTGATAACGAGTCCAGGGCTACCGTGTCACTCAGGCCACTGCTACCTTGATAACCAGTCGAGGGCTACCATGTCACTCAGGCCACTGCTACCCCGATAACCAGTCCCGGGCTACCATTGCTCAGGCCACTGCTACCCTGATAACAAGTCCAGGGCAACCATTTCACTCAGGCCACTGCTACCGCGATAACCAGTCCAGGGCAACCATTTCACTCAGTCCACTGGTACCCTGATAACCAGATCAGACTACCATTTCACTCAGGCCTTTGCTACCCTGATAACCAGTCCATGGATACCATGTCACTCAGGCCACTGCTACCCTGATAACCAGCCCAGGGCTACTATGTCACTCAGGCCACTGCTACCCTAATTACCAGTCCAGGGCTACCATGTCACTCAGGCCACTGCTACCCTGATAACCTGTCCAAGGCTACCATGACACTCAGGCCACTGCTATCCTGATAAGCAGTCCAGGGCTACCATGTCACTCAGGCCAATGCTACCCTGATAACCAGTCCAGGGCTACCACGTCACTCAGGACACTGCTATCCTGATAACCAGTCCAGGGCAACCATTTCACTCAGTCCACTGGTACCCTGATAACCAGATCAGACTACCATTTCACTCAGGCCTTTGCTACCCTGATAACCAGTCCAGGGATACCATGTCACTCAGGCCACTGCTACCCTGATAACCAGCCCAGGGCTACTATGTCACTCAGGTCACTGCTACCCTAATAGCCAGTCCAGGGCTACCATGTCACTCAGGCCACTGCTACCCTGATAACCAGTCCAGAGCTACCATGTCACTCAGTCCTCTGCTACCCTGATATCCAGTCCAGGGCTACCAGTTCATTCTGGCCACTGCTACCCTGATAACCAGTCCAGGGTTACCTTGTCACTCAGGCCACTGCTACCCTGATAAACAGTACAGGCTACCATGTCACTCAGGCCACTGCTACCCCGATAACCAGTCCAGGGCTACCATGTCACTGCCACAACTACAATGCCACTGCTAACCTGACACCCAGTCCAGGGCTGCCATGTCACTTAGGCCACAGCTACCCTGATAACCAGTCCATGGCTACCATCTCACTCATGCCACTGCGACCCTGATAACCTGTCCAGGACTACCATGTCACTCAGGCCACTGCTACCCAGATAACCAGTACAGGGCAACCTTGTCACTCAGGCCACTGCTACCCTGATAACCAGTCCAGGCTACCATGTCACTCAGGCCACTGCTACCCCAATAACCAGTTCAGGGCTACTATGTCACTCAAGCCACTGCAACCCTGATAACCAGTCCACAGCTACCATGCCACTTAGCTACAGGCCACAGCTGCCATGTCACTCAACCCATAACTACCATGTCACCCAGTCCACAGCTATCATGTCACTCAACACACAACTACCATGCCACTCACGCCACTGCTACCCTGACAGCCAGTCCATGGCTACAATGTCACTCAGGCCACGGCTACCCTGATACCCGGTCCAGGGCTACCGTGTCACTCAGGCCACTGCTACCCTGATAACCAGTCCAGAGCTACCATGTCACTCAGTCCTCTGCTACCCTGATAACCAGTCCAGGGCTACCAGTTCATTTTGGCCACTGCTACCCTGATAACCAGTCCAGGGCTACCTTGTCACTCAGGCCACTGCTACCTTGATAACCAGTACAGGCTACCATGTCACTCAGGCCACTGCTACCCCGATAACCAGTCCAGGGCTACCATGTCACTGCCACAACTACAATGCCACTGCTAACCTGACAACCAGTCCAGGGCTGCCATGTCACTTAGGCCACAGCTACCCTGATAACCAGTCCATGGCTACCATCTCACTCATGCAACTGCTACCCTGATAACCTGTCCAGGACTACTGTGTCACTTAGGCCAAAGCTACCCTGATAACCAGTCCAGGGCTACCATGTCACTCGGGCCACTGCTACCCTGATAACCAGTCCACAGCTACAATGCCACTTAGCTACAGGCCACAGCTGCCATGTCACTCAACCCATAACTACCATGTCACCCAGTCCACAGCTATCATGTCAGTAAACCCACAACTACCATGCCAGTCATGCCACTGCTACCCTGACAGCCAGTCCAGGGCTACAATGTCACTCAGGCCACTGTTATCCTGATAACCAGTTTAGGGCTACCGTGTCACTCAGTCCACTGCTACCCTGATAACCAGTCCAGGCTACCATGTCAGTCAGGCCACTGCTACCCTGATAACCAGTCCTGGCTACCATGTCACTCAGGCCACTGCTACCCCGATAACCAGTCCAGGGCTACTATGTCACTCAAGCCACTGCAACCCTGATAGCCAGTCCACAGCTACCATGCCACTTAGCTACAGGCCACGGCTGCCATGTCACTCAACCCATAACTACCATGTCACCCAGTCCACAGCTATCATGTCACTCAACACACAACTACCATGCCACTCACGCCACTGCTACCCTGACAGCCAGTCCAGGGCTACAATGTCACTCAGGTCACTGCTACCCTTATAATCAGTCGAGGGCTACCAGTTCACTTTGGCCACTGCTACCCTGACAGCCAGTCCATGGCTACAATGTCACTCAGGCCACGGCTACCCTGATAACCGGTCCAGGGCTACCGTGTCACTCAGGCCACTGCTACCCTGATAACCAGTCCAGAGCTACCATGTCACTCAGTCCTCTGCTACCCTGATAACCAGTCCAGGGGTACCAGTTCACTTTGGCCACTGCTACCCTGATAACCTGTCCAGGGCTACCAGTTCGCTCTGGTCACTGCTACCCTGATAACCAGTCCAGGGCAACCTTGTCACTCAGGCCACTGCTACCCTGATAACCAGTCCAGGCTACCATGTCACTCAGGCCACTGCTACCCCAATAACCAGTTCAGGGCTACTATGTCACTCAAGCCACTGCAACCCTGATAACCAGTCCACAGCTACCATGCCACTTAGCTACAGGCCACAGCTGCCATGTCACTCAACCCATAACTACCATGTCACCCAGTCCACAGCTATCATGTCACTCAACACACAACTACCATGCCACTCACGCCACTGCTACCCTGACAGCCAGTCCATGGCTACAATGTCACTCAGGCCACGGCTACCCTGATACCCGGTCCAGGGCTACCGTGTCACTCAGGCCACTGCTACCCTGATAACCAGTCCAGAGCTACCATGTCACTCAGTCCTCTGCTACCCTGATAACCATTCCAGGGCTACCAGTTCATTTTGGCCACTGCTACCCTGATAACCAGTCCAGGGCTACCTTGTCACTCAGGCCACTGCTACCTTGATAACCAGTACAGGCTACCATGTCACTCAGGCCACTGCTACCCCGATAACCAGTCCAGGGCTACCATGTCACTGCCACAACTACAATGCCACTGCTAACCTGACAACCAGTCCAGGGCTGCCATGTCACTTAGGCCACAGCTACCCTGATAACCAGTCCATGGCTACCATCTCACTCATGCAACTGCTACCCTGATAACCTGTCCAGGACTACTGTGTCACTTAGGCTAAAGCTACCCTGATAACCAGTCCAGGGCTACCATGTCACTCGGGCCACTGCTACCCTGATAACCAGTCCACAGCTACAATGCCACTTAGCTACAGGCCACAGCTGCCATGTCACTCAACCCATAACTACCATGTCACCCAGTCCACAGCTATCATGTCAGTAAACCCACAACTACCATGCCAGTCATGCCACTGCTACCCTGACAGCCAGTCCAGGGCTACAATGTCACTCAGGCCACTGCTACCCTGATAACCAGTTTAGGGCTACCGTGTCACTCAGTCCACTGCTACCCTGATAACCAGTCCAGGCTACCATGTCAGTCAGGCCACTGCTACCCTGATAACCAGTCCTGGCTACCATGTCACTCAGGCCACTGCTACCCCGATAACCAGTCCAGGGCTACTATGTCACTCAAGCCACTGCAACCCTGATAGCCAGTCCACAGCTACCATGCCACTTAGCTACAGGCCACAGCTGCCATGTCACTCAACCCATAACTACCATGTCACCCAGTCCACAGCTATCATGTCACTCAACACACAACTACCATGCCACTCACGCCACTGCTACCCTGACAGCCAGTCCAGGGCTACAATGTCACTCAGGTCACTGCTACCCTTATAATCAGTCGAGGGCTACCAGTTCACTTTGGCCACTGCTACCCTGACAGCCAGTCCATGGCTACAATGTCACTCAGGCCACGGCTACCCTGATAACCGGTCCAGGGCTACCGTGTCACTCAGGCCACTGCTACCCTGATAACCAGTCCAGAGCTACCATGTCACTCAGTCCTCTGCTACCCTGATAAACAGTCCAGGGCTACCAGTTCACTTTGGCCACTGCTACCCTGATAACCTGTCCAGGGCTACCAGTTCGCTCTGGTCACTGCTACCCTGATAACCAGTACAGGCTACCATGTCACTCAGGCCACTGCTACCCCGATAACCAGTCCAGGGCTACCATGTCACTCAGGCCACTGCTACCCTGATAAGCAGTCCAGGGCAACCATGTCACTCAGGCCACCGCTACCCTGATAACCAGCCCAGGGCTACAGTGTCACTTAGACCACTGCTACCCTGATAACCAGTCCAGGGCTACTGTGTCACTCAGACCACTGCTACCCTAATAACCAGTCCAGGGCTACCATGCCACTCAGGCCACTGCTACCCTGATAATCAGTCCAGGGCTACCATGTCACTCTGGCCATGGCTATCCTGATAACCAGTCCAGGGCTCCATGTCACCCAGTCCATTGCTACCCTGATAACCAGTCCAGAGCTACCATGTCACTCAATCCACTGCTACCCTGATAACGAGTCCAGGGCTACTAGTTCACTCTGGCCACTGCTACCCTGATAACCTGTCCAGGGCTACCTTGTCACTCAGGCCATTTCTACCCTGATAACCAGTCCAGGCTACAATGTCAGTCAGGCCACTGCTACCCTGATAACCAGTCCAGGGATACCATGTCACTCAGGCCACTGCTACCCAGATAACCAGTACAGGGCAACCTTGTCACTCAGGCCACTGCTACCCTGATAAACAGTCCAGGCTTCCATGTCACTCAGGCCACTGCTACCCCGATAACCAGTCCAGGGCTACTATGTCACTCAAGCCACTGCAACCCTGATAACCAGTCCACAGCTACCATGCCACTTAGCTACAGGCCACAGCTGCCATGTCACTCAACCCATAACTACCATGTTACCCAGTCCACAGCTATCATATCACTCAACACACAACTACCATGCCACTCACGCCACTGCTACCCTGACAGCCAGTCCAGGGCTACAATGTCACTCAGGTCACTGCTACCCTTATACTCAGTCCAGGGCTACCATGTCACTCTGGCCATGGCTATCCTGAAAACCAGTCCAGGGCTACCATGTCACTCAGGCCACTTCTATCCTGATACCCAGTCCACGGCTACCAGGTCACTCAGGCCACTGCTACCCTGATAACCAGTCCAGGGCTACCATGTCACTCAGGCCACTGCTACCCTGATAACCAGTCCAGGGCTACCATGTCACTCAGGCCACTGCTACCCTGATAACCAGTCCAGGGCAACCATTTCACTCAGGCCACTGCTACCCTAATAACCAGTCCAGGGCTACCATGTCACTCAGGCCACTGCTACCCTGATAACCAGTCCAGGCTACCATGTCACTCAGGCCACTGCTACCCCGATAACCAGTCCAGGGCTACTATGTCACTCAAGCCACTGCAACCCTGATAACCAGTCCACAGCTACCATGCCACTTAGCTACAGGCCACAGCTGCCATGTCACTCAACCCATAACTACCATGTTACCCAGTCCACAGCTATCATATCACTCAACACACAACTACCATGCCACTCACGCCACTGCTACCCTGACAGCCAGTCCAGGGCTACAATGTCACTCAGGTCACTGCTACCCTTATACTCAGTCCAGGGCTACCATGTCACTCTGGCCATGGCTATCCTGAAAACCAGTCCAGGGCTACCATGTCACTCAGGCCACTTCTATCCTGATACCCAGTCCACGGCTACCAGGTCACTCAGGCCACTGCTACCCTGATAACCAGTCCAGGGCTACCATGTCACTCAGGCCACTGCTACCCTGATAACCAGTCCAGGGCTACCATGTCACTCAGGCCACTGCTACCCTGATAACCAGTCCAGGGCAACCATTTCACTCAGGCCACTGCTACCCTAATAACCAGTCCAGGGCTACCATGTCACTCAGGCCACTGCTACCCTGATAACCAGTCCAAGGCTACCATGTCACTCAGGCCACTGCTATCCTGATAACCAGTCCAGGGCTACCATGTCACTCAGGCCAATGCTACCCTGATAACCAGTCCAGGGCTACCACGTCACCCACACCACTGCTACCCTGATAACCAGCCCACAGCTACCAGGTCACTCAGGCCACTGCTACCCTAATAAGCAGTCCAGGGCTACCATGTCACTTAGGCCACTGCTACCCTGATAACCAGTCCAGCGCTACGGTGACACTCAGGCCACTGCTACCCTGATAACCAGTCCACGGCAACCATTTCACTCAGGCCACTGCTACCCTGATAACGAGTCCAGGGCTACTGTGTCACTCAGGCCACTGCTACCCTGATAACCAGTCGAGGGCTACCATGTCACTCAGGCCACTGCTACCCCGATAACCAGTCCCGGGCTACCATTGCTCTGGCCACTGCTACCTTGATAACCAGTCCAGGGCAACCATTTCACTCAGGCCACTGCTACCGTGATAACTAGTCCAGGGCAACCACTTCACTCAGTCCACTAGTACCCTGATAACCAGAAGAGACTACCATTTCACTCAGGCCTTTGCTACCCTGATAACCAGTCCATGGATACCATGTCACTCAGGCCACTGCTACCCTGATAACCAGCCCAGGGCTACTATGTCACTCAGGCCACTGCTACCCTAATAACCAGTCCAGGGCTACCATGTCACTCAGGCCACTGCTACCCTGATAACCAGTTTAGGGCTACTGTGTCACTCAGTCCACTGCTACCCTGATAACCAGTCCAGAGCTACCATGTCACTCAGTCCACTGCTACCCTGATAACGAGTCCAGGGCTACCAGTTCACCCTGGCCACTGCTACCCTGATAACCTGTCCAGGGCTACCTTGTCACTTAGGCCATTGCTACCCTGATAACCGTTCCAGGCTACCATGTCAGTCAGGCCACTGCTACCCAGATAACCAGTACAGGGCAACCTTGTCACTCAGGCCACTGCTACCCTGATAACCAGTCCTGGCTACCATGTCACTCAGGCCACTGCTACCCCGATAACCATTCCAGGGCTACTATGTCACTCAAGCCACTGCAACCCTGATAACCAGTCCACAGCTACCATGTCAATTAGCTACAGGCCACAGCTGCCATGTCACTCAACCCATAACTACCATGTCACCCAGTCCACAGCTATCATGTCACTCAACACACAACTAACTTGCCACTCACGCCACTGCTACCCTGACAGCCAGTCCAGGGCTACAATGTCACTCAGGCCACGGCTACCCTGATAACCAGTCCATGGCTACCGTGTCACTCAGGCCACTGCTACCCTGATAACCAGTCCAGAGCTACCATGTCACTCAGTCCTCTGCTACCCTGATTACCGGTCCAGGGCTACCAGTTCACTTTGGCCACTGCTACCCTGATAACCAGTCCAGGGCTACCAGTTCACTCTGGTCACTGCTACCCTGATAAGCAGTCCAGGGATACCATGTCACTCAGGCCACTGCTACCCTGATAAGCAGTCCAGGGCTACCATGTCACTCAGGCCACTGCTACCCTGATATCCAGTCCAAGGCGACTATGTCACTCAGGCCACTGCTACCCTGATAACCAGTCCAGGGCTACAGTGTCACTTAGACCACTGCTACCCTGATAACCAGTCCAGTGCTACTGTGTCACTCAGACCACTGCTACCCTAATAACCAGTCCAGGGCTACCATGTCACTCAGGCCACTGCTACCCTGATAATCAGTCCAGGGCTACCATGTCACTCTGGCCATGGCTATCCTGATAACCAGTCCAGGGCACCATGTCACTCAGTCCACTGCTACCCTGATAACCAGTCCAGAGCTACCATGTCACTCAGTCCACTGCTACCCTGATAACGAGTCCAGGGCTACTAGTTCTCTCTGGCCACTGCTACCCTGATAACCTGTCCAGGGCTACCTTGTCACTCAGGCCATTTCTACCCTGATAACCAGTCCAGGCTACAATGTCAGTCAGGCCACTGCTACCCTGATAACCAGTCCATGGATACCATGTCACTCAGGCCACTGCTACCCAGATAACCAGTACAGGGCAACCTTGTCACTCAGGCCACTGCTACCCTGATAACCAGTCCAGGCTACCATGTCACTCAGGCCACTGCTACCCTGATAACCAGTCCAGGGCTACCATGTCACTCAGGCCACTGCTACCCTGATAACCAGTCCAGGGCAACCATTTCACTCAGGCCACTGCTACCCTAATAACCAGTCCAGGGCTACCATGTCACTCAGGCCACTGCTACCCTGATAACCAGTCCAAGGCTACCATGTCACTCAGGCCACTGCTATCCTGATAACCAGTCCAGGGCTACCATGTCACTCAGGCCAATGCTACCCTAATAAGCAGTCCAGGGCTACCATGTCACTTAGGCCACTGCTACCCTGATAACCAGTCCAGCGCTACGGTGACACTCAGGCCACTGCTACCCTGATAACCAGTCCACGGCAACCATTTCACTCAGGCCACTGCTACCCTGATAACGAGTCCAGGGCTACTGTGTCACTCAGGCCACTGCTACCTGATAACCAGTCGAGGGCTACCATGTCACTCAGGCCACTGCTACCCCGATAACCAGTCCCGGGCTACCATTGCTCTGGCCACTGCTACCCTGATAACCAGTCCAGGGCAACCATTTCACTCAGGCCACTGCTACCGTGATAACTAGTCCAGGGCAACCACTTCACTCAGTCCACTAGTACCCTGATAACCAGAAGAGACTACCATTTCACTCAGGCCTTTGCTACCCTGATAACCAGTCCATGGATACCATGTCACTCAGGCCACTGCTACCCTGATAACCAGCCCAGGGCTACTATGTCACTCAGGCCACTGCTACCCTAATAACCAGTCCAGGGCTACCATGTCACTCAGACCACTGCTACCCTGATAACCAGTTTAGGGCTACTGTGTCACTCAGTCCACTGCTACCCTGATAACCAGTCCAGAGCTACCATGTCACTCAGTCCACTGCTACCCTGATAACGAGTCCAGGGCTACCAGTTCACCCTGGCCACTGCTACCCTGATAACCTGTCCAGGGCTACCTTGTCACTTAGGCCATTGCTACCCTGATAACCGTTCCAGGCTACCATGTCAGTCAGGCCACTGCTACCCAGATAACCAGTACAGGGCAACCTTGTCACTCAGGCCACTGCTACCCTGATAACCAGTCCTGGCTACCATGTCACTCAGGCCACTGCTACCCCGATAACCATTCCAGGGCTACTATGTCACTCAAGCCACTGCAACCCTGATAACCAGTCCAGAGCTACCATGTCAATTAGCTACAGGCCACAGCTGCCATGTCACTCAACCCATAACTACCATGTCACCCAGTCCACAGCTATCATGTCACTCAACACACAACTAACTTGCCACTCACGCCACTGCTACCCTGACAGCCAGTCCAGGGCTACAATGTCACTCAGGCCACGGCTACCCTGATAACCAGTCCATGGCTACCGTGTCACTCAGGCCACTGCTACCCTGATAACCAGTCCAGAGCTACCATGTCACTCAGTCCTCTGCTACCCTGATTACCGGTCCAGGGCTACCAGTTCACTTTGGCCACTGCTACCCTGATAACCAGTCCAGGGCTACCAGTTCACTCTGGTCACTGCTACCCTGATAAGCAGTCCAGGGATACCATGTCACTCAGGCCACTGCTACCCTGATAAGCAGTCCAGGGCTACCATGTCACTCAGGCCACTGCTACCCTGATATCCAGTCCAAGGCGACTATGTCACTCAGGCCACTGCTACCCTGATAACCAGTCCAGGGCTACAGTGTCACTTAGACCACTGCTACCCTGATAACCAGTCCAGTGCTACTGTGTCACTCAGACCACTGCTACCCTAATAACCAGTCCAGGGCTACCATGTCACTCAGGCCACTGCTACCCTGATAATCAGTCCAGGGCTACCATGTCACTCTGGCCATGGATATCCTGATAACCAGTCCAGGGCACCATGTCACTCAGTCCACTGCTACCCTGATAACCAGTCCAGAGCTACCATGTCACTCAGTCCACTGCTACCCTGATAACGAGTCCAGGGCTACTAGTTCTCTCTGGCCACTGATACCCTGATAACCTGTCCAGGGCTACCTTGTCACTCAGGCCATTTCTACCCTGATAACCAGTCCAGGCTACAATGTCAGTCAGGCCACTGCTACCCTGATAACCAGTCCATGGATACCATGTCACTCAGGCCACTGCTACCCAGATAACCAGTACAGGGCAACCTTGTCACTCAGGCCACTGCTACCCTGATAACCAGTCCAGGCTACCATGTCACTCAGGCCACTGCTACCCCGATAACCAGTCCAGGGCTACTATGTCACTCAAGCCACTGCAACCCTGATAACCAGTCCACAGCTACCATGCCACTTAGCTACAGGCCACAGCTGCCATGTCACTCAACCCATAACTACCATGTTACCCAGTCCACAGCTATCATGTCACTCAACACACAACTACCATGCCACTCACGCCACTGCTACCCTGACAGCCAGTCCAGGGCTACAATGTCACTCAGGCCACTGCTACCCTTATAATCAGTCCAGGGCTACCATGTCACTCTGGCCATTGCTATCCTGATAACCAGTCCACGGCTACCAGGTCACTCAGGCCACTTCTACCCTGATAACCAGTCCAGGGCTACCATGTCACTCAGGCCACTGCTACCCTGATAACCAGTCCAGGGCTACCATGTCACTCAGGCCACTGCTACCCTGATAACCAGTCCAGGGCAACCATTTCACTCAGGCCACTGCTACCCTGATAACCAGTCCAAGGCTACCATGTCACTCAGGCCACTGCTATCCTGATAACCAGTCCAGGGCTACCATGTCACTCAGGCCAATGCTACCCTGATAACCAGTCCAGGGCTACCACGTCACCCACACCACTGCTACCCTGATAACCAGCCCACAGCTACCAGGTCACTCAGGCCACTGCTACCCTAATAAGCAGTCCAGGGCTACCATGTCACTTAGGCCACTGCTACCCTGATAACCAGTCCAGCGCTACGGTGACACTCAGGCCACTGCTACCCTGATAACCAGTCCACGGCAACCATTTCACTCAGGCCACTGCTACCCTGATAACGAGTCCAGGGCTACCGTGTCACTCAGGCCACTGCTACCTTGATAACCAGTCGAGGGCTACCATGTCACTCAGGCCACTGCTACCCCGATAACCAGTCCCGGGCTACCATTGCTCAGGCCACTGCTACCCTGATAACAAGTCCAGGGCAACCATTTCACTCAGGCCACTGCTACCGCGATAACCAGTCCAGGGCAACCATTTCACTCAGTCCACTGGTACCCTGATAACCAGATCAGACTACCATTTCACTCAGGCCTTTGCTACCCTGATAACCAGTCCATGGATACCATGTCACTCAGGCCACTGCTACCCTGATAACCAGCCCAGGGCTACTATGTCACTCAGGCCACTGCTACCCTAATTACCAGTCCAGGGCTACCATGTCACTCAGGCCACTGCTACCCTGATAACCAGTCCAAGGCTACCATGACACTCAGGCCACTGCTATCCTGATAAGCAGTCCAGGGCTACCATGTCACTCAGGCCAATGCTACCCTGATAACCAGTCCAGGGCTACCACGTCACTCAGGACACTGCTATCCTGATAACCAGTCCAGGGCAACCATTTCACTCAGTCCACTGGTACCCTGATAACCAGATCAGACTACCATTTCACTCAGGCCTTTGCTACCCTGATAACCAGTCCAGGGATACCATGTCACTCAGGCCACTGCTACCCTGATAACCAGCCCAGGGCTACTATGTCACTCAGGTCACTGCTACCCTAATAACCAGTCCAGGGCTACCATGTCACTCAGGCCACTGCTACCCTGATAACCAGTCCAGAGCTACCATGTCACTCAGTCCTCTGCTACCCTGATAACCAGTCCAGGGCTACCAGTTCATTCTGGCCACTGCTACCCTGATAACCAGTCCAGGGTTACCTTGTCACTCAGGCCACTGCTACCCTGATAAACAGTACAGGCTACCATGTCACTCAGGCCACTGCTACCCCGATAACCAGTCCAGGGCTACCATGTCACTGCCACAACTACAATGCCACTGCTAACCTGACACCCAGTCCAGGGCTACCATGTCACTTAGGCCACAGCTACCCTGATAACCAGTCCATGGCTACCATCTCACTCATGCCACTGCGACCCTGATAACCTGTCCAGGACTACCATGTCACTCAGGCCACTGCTACCCCGATAACCAGTCCAGGGCTACCATGTCACTCAGGCCTCTGCTACCCAGATAACCAGTACAGGGCAACCTTGTCACTCAGGCCACTGCTACCCTGATAACCAGTCCAGGCTACCATGTCACTCAGGCCACTGCTACCCCAATAACCAGTTCAGGGCTACTATGTCACTCAAGCCACTGCAACCCTGATAACCAGTCCACAGCTACCATGCCACTTAGCTACAGGCCACAGCTGCCATGTCACTCAACCCATAACTACCATGTCACCCAGTCCACAGCTATCATGTCACTCAACACACAACTACCATGCCACTCATGCCACTGCTACCCTGACAGCCAGTCCATGGCTACAATGTCACTCAGGCCCCGGCTACCCTGATACCCGGTCCTGGGCTACCGTGTCACTCAGGCCACTGCTACCCTGATAACCAGTCCAGAGCTACCATGTCACTCAGTCCTCTGCTACCCTGATAACCAGTCCAGGGCTACCAGTTCATTTTGGCCACTGCTACCCTGATAACCAGTCCAGGGCTACCTTGTCACTCAGGCCACTGCTACCTTGATAACCAGTACAGGCTACCATGTCACTCAGGCCACTGCTACCCCGATAACCAGTCCAGGGCTACCATGTCACTGCCACAACTACAATGCCACTGCTAACCTGACAACCAGTCCAGGGCTGCCATGTCACTTAGGCCACAGCTACCCTGATAACCAGTCCATGGCTACCATCTCACTCATGCAACTGCTACCCTGATAACCTGTCCAGGACTACTGTGTCACTTAGGCCAAAGCTACCCTGATAACCAGTCCAGAGCTACCATGTCACTCGGGCCACTGCTACCCTGATAACCAGTCGACAGCTACCATGCCACTTAGCTACAGGCCACAGCTGCCATGTCACTCAACCCATAACTACCATGTCACCCAGTCCACAGCTATCATGTCAGTAAACCCACAACTACCATGCCAGTCATGCCACTGCTACCCTGACAGCCAGTCCAGGGCTACAATGTCACTCAGGCCACTGCTACCCTGATAACCAGTTTAGGGCTACCGTGTCACTCAGTCCACTGCTACCCTGATAACCTGTCCAGGGCTACCTTGTCACTTAGGCCATTGCTACCCTGATAACCAGTCCAGGCTACCATGTCAGTCAGGCCACTGCTACCCATATAACCAGTACAGGGCAACCTTGTCACTCAGGCCACTGCTACCCTGATAACCAGTCCTGGCTACCATGTCACTCAGGCCACTGCTACCCCGATAACCAGTCCAGGGCTACTATGTCACTCAAGCCATTGCAACCCTGATAGCCAGTCCACAGCTACCATGCCACTTAGCTACAGGCCACAGCTGCCATGTCACTCAACCCATAACTACCATGTCACCCAGTCCACAGCTATCATGTCACTCAACACACAACTACCATGCCACTCACGCCACTGCTACCCTGACAGCCAGTCCAGGGCTACAATGTCACTCAGGTCACTGCTACCCTTGTAATCAGTCGAGGGCTACCAGTTCACTTTGGCCACTGCTACCCTGACAGCCAGTCCATGGCTACAATGTCACTCAGGCCACGGCTACCCTGATAACCGGTCCAGGGCTACCGTGTCACTCAGGCCACTGCTACCCTGATAACCAGTCCAGAGTTACCATGTCACTCAGTCCTCTGCTACCCTGATAACCAGTCCAGGGCTACCAGTTCACTTTGGCCACTGCTACCCTGATAACCTGTCCAGGGCTACCAGTTCGCTCTGGTCACTGCTACCCTGATAACCAGTACAGGCTACCATGTCACTCAGGCCACTGCTACCCCGATAACCAGTCCAGGGCTACCATGTCACTCAGGCCACTGCTACCCTGATAAGCAGTCCAGGGCAACCATGTCACTCAGGCCACCGCTACCCTGATAACCAGCCCAGGGCTACAGTGTCACTTAGACCACTGCTACCCTGATAACCAGTCCAGGGCTACTGTGTCACTCAGACCACTGCTACCCTAATAACCAGTCCAGGGCTACCATGCCACTCAGGCCACTGCTACCCTGATAATCAGTCCAGGGCTACCATGTCACTCTGGCCATGGCTATCCTGATAACCAGTCCAGGGCACCATGTCACCCAGTCCACTGCTACCCTGATAACCAGTCCAGAGCTACCATGTCACTCAA